>NC_133658.1:86526279-89350038 GCF_037893015.1 Macrotis lagotis
GGAAAGATGTCCTTGGAGAGCATAACCCAATGGAGAGTTCTGGAGCCTTAAGAACTAAAGTCCAAATTTCACCTCTCTGACACTAGGTATAGGTTCCTGAATCTGTTTGTTCATCTATACAGTGAAGGGAGTGCAACAGACATGAGTCCATGATTAGAGCAACTATACTATTACCCCAACTTAGCATTGAACTTCATGCTGCAGAAGATGCATTATCACACAGTTGACCTCAGGAGGAAAGCATGGTGGATTAGAAGAAATCTCAAGATTGTCCAGATCTTAAATAACCTCCATGAGCCTTCTCTTCTATCTCTCTCCCAACTTTGCTAGCTACCCTCTATTTAAAAAAAAAAACAGCATTTAAAGAATCTAATGATCATATGTCACCTTCAGAGTCAGAAGACCTAGCTCACAGCTCTGCCAATCACTCACTCACTATATCACAGGCACATCACTTATTCTCTCTCTCTCTCTCTCTCTCTCTCTCTCTCTCTCTCTCTCTCTCTCC
This sequence comes from Macrotis lagotis, assembly GCF_037893015.1. NCBI lineage: Eukaryota > Metazoa > Chordata > Mammalia > Peramelemorphia > Peramelidae > Macrotis > Macrotis lagotis. The sequence continues at coordinate 86,526,788 of NC_133658.1, forward strand.
ATTAGTTTTCTCACCTGTAAAATGAGTCCATGATAATATACTCCCTGTCTCATGAGGTTCCCCCTCCACTCCTTCTCCATTATCCATTATACACTAGAGATCATGACAGACACAGATACAGCTGATTTCTCCCTATACTATCCCTTTTCTCTCCCTTCTATCAGGATACTATCTCCCTCATCCAATAAAGCAATAGGGAAGAGTAGTTTTGGGGTAAGATGATTAGTTTTGATAGGAGCATGCTATCCTATCATCTATCCTAAACTTTAAAGGGCTAAGCATATACTTTGTTACAGGACTCTTATCTATGTCTTGGTGCTGATTCCCCCTGGAAAGGGACATCTGCAACTGTGACCTGGTAACAGTTGGGGTGGCTGAAGGTGTTGCCTCAGAAGGCTCCCACCCAAAGAGATTGTCTGGGTGCATAAATAAGATCCATATCCCTCCTCTCCCTCATCCACATTTCTCTGAGGTGTGACTCTCTTATCAAGATATCCTGTCAGTCACTTAAGAGCAGGTAGAATTCTCTCTTTCCAGAAAGTTAGAGATGGTCTGTGACCATTCCTTTGTGCTCCATCCCTACCCCCACTGCCCTGTCTTCCTGGAGGCCCTAATTTATCTCTGTTTTACCTGAGCTTTCATTTGCATGCAGACAGACCTGTAGGAACAACCAGATATACCTGTTATTTCCCAATGACCCGAGAGCCCCAAGTTAATGTTAAGCCTGGGGTGATGGTAAGGTTTGCACGCAATGCTTCCATGTGCCTCCTGCAGGCTATGGAGAGGTGGTGGGGGGTGGGGGGGTAGCTTTACGGGGACTGCAGAGAATTGAATTCCTCCTAAGCTTTCCAAGTATGCAGACTGTTTCATTTTTCATCAACATATAAACCTAAGTGATTTGTTCTACCCAGGCAAGAAATGGCTAATTAGAAGCACATTTCAGTCAAGCATTGGCTTGTAATATGATAACAGCAATCGCTGAAGTTTCAGTTTTCCAGCGACTTGAAAGGGCGGTTAAAACGGAACAGAAGCCTTGGGCCCCTCCACTTCCTGGCTCCCCACTGCCTCCCCCCCACCAAATGGCCGGGAAGAAACTGGAATTTTAGATATTTTCTGTGGTGTCCACTCCCTGGAGGATTGGTAGGCTTGCCTTTGTGCCCTCAGCCACTGGGCATGGCCAATTGTGGGCCTTGATTAAGGTTTATTGATTGCTTGCTATGAGATAGCTGTGTGGGGAGTTTTTTAATGTCCCTGGGAATCAGGTGCCTCATTTGCAAAATGAAAATTGAAGCAGATCATTGTGAAGTTCCCTTACAAAACCCAACTCCTACCATTCAAGTGTATAGGTATATGTGTGAGTGTAAGTGTGTGTAAATACATTGTATAAATGTGTGTGTTTTGTGAGTTTACTGTGAATGTGGGCAAGTGTGTTCTGTGTATGTATTATGAATATCTTTAAGTTGTATAAGTGTGGTTATGTGGATATGTGTGTATTATGAATGAGTGTAGTGTGGATATGTGTAAGTGTGTATGTTGTGAGTGTGTCTATTATGAGTAAGTGAACTGTGGATGTATATAAGTGCATTGTATAAGGCTGTGTATTGTCAATGAGTATCTTGTGAATGTGTAAGTGCATTGTGGGTATATTATGTGTGTACACATATTGTAAATGTGTGTTGTGTGTGTGCTGTGAATATATGTGTATCTGTGTGTTTTATCAATGAGTATACTGTGAATGTATATAATTATATTGTGTAAATTATGTGTATTGTGAATGCAAGTTACTGTGTGTATTGTGTGTATAAATGTGTGCATATTATGAATGTATATAAGGGCACTGTATGTGTATTGTGAATGTATGTAAGTGTGTTGTATAAGTGAATGTGATGTAAGTATATGTGTATCAATGTGTGTACTATAAATATGTCTGAATAGATATGTATATGTCAGTGATCCTCTTGTGTGATGTACATGAGTGCCATGGTGAGTTGTGTCTGAGCGTGTTGTGTGCATTTGTGTGTGTTATCTAAGATGTATGTAAGTTAATGCATGTTGAATGAGTATATTATGAGTGCACAGGTGTATTATGTATGATTGTATATTGTTTAAATGGGTATGCATATATTATGTGAATGCATGTGATCATATGTAGGATTACATGGGCATGTGTATGTTGTATGAGTGGGTATGTGAGTGTGTAAGTATGTATATATGTGTATTGTGGAGTTTATTCATGGGTCTCCAACCTTTAAGATTTCCCAGGGCTCCTAACTCAACAACTTGTCAAGAATCACTTTATAGGGAGGCAGCTAGGTGCTGCAGTGGATAGAGTACCAGGTACTGACCCTGGAGTCAGGAGTACCTGAGTTCAAATCCCAGCTTCAGACACTTAATAATTACCTAGCTGTGTGGCCTTGGGCAAGTCACTTAACCCCACTGCCTTGCAAAAACTGAAAAAAAAGAATCCCATTATAGACTTGAATATTTATATATGACTGCAATATAATCCATATTACCAGAAAGTATAATAATAAAATGTAATTATGCCACATGGGTGGGCTTTCAGAGCCTCATGTGACCCATGGATGACAGGTTGGACATGTCTGGTCTACATGCATATGTAAATAACTCTGTGTGTGTGTGTGTGTGTGTGTGTACAACACTCTATATGTGAGTATGAAAGTATGTGTGTGTGTGTGTGTGTGTGTGTGTGTGTGTGTGTGGTGGTAAGCCTAGATACTTCTGTTTCCTAGGCTTTGCTTTTAAACCACAGAAGCATGAATTTCAATCTGAACATAGTTCACTCTTACCCCATTGAATAAGGCAGAGGGAGAGAAAGAAGCCCAGGGACTAAGTAACTTGCTCAGGGTCATACAAGTGGAAACAGAGTTAGGGAGTGGATGACTGCCAGGACCCAAGTCCATCACCTGTCACCAATACCTGTGACTCCAGATTGCATTCTCATCCCACACTCAACATCTGTGGCCCAATGTTAGAGCTGGTCAAGATCTTTTTTTAAAAAATATTTATTTAAAGCAATGGATTAAATGACTTGCCCAAGATCACATAACTAAGAAATTACTAAGTGTCTGAGACTGGATTTGAACTCAGGTTATCCTGACTCCAGGGCCAGTGCTTGGTCAAGATCTTTTGGGACCCTGGATCTTTTGGGTGAATCACTGTACTGTCTTCTTGAAACCTCTCTGCTCGCTCTCTCTCTCTCTCTCTCTCTCTCTCTCTCTCTCTCTCTTCACAGTTTCCCATTGTAGACTTAGAAGCCTAGAATTTCAGAGTTGGAAGGGACTCATGCAATTCATCCTTTCTTTAAGATGTGAACCCATCTACACACATTTGTATTTATACTCATATGTATAATATACACAGGTCTGTACACATAAACTCACTGACTTGTACTTGTCCACATGTACATATATGTGCATTCTACAAGTATTTATAGAAATGGATGTATTATAGATATTTGTATATTCATATATCCATATGAATATCCATATATTAGGGTTGAATGCCTCTGATGATTGGGAGGTCACTACCTTTTGAAGCAGCCCATTCACTCCCTTTAGCCATAGTTCTATTATGTTTTGAAGTTTTAACTTATATCAAGCTAATTTAACATTATGAACAACTGCTGAATGGGGAGAGCTGAGCCTCCAGGTGGCTTCTGGTCCAGCCCAGTTTTAGTTCAGCAGAATCCTGTCCAATCTCTAATGAATTCCCTTTTCTTACCTTTAGATTACTTTTGTCTCAAGCCCTAGCTTCATGTTTAAGCGATTGACTCATATCTAAGTCTCCCCAAAGTAGAGAATGAAAAAGATAGGATAAGCATTTATTTACTCCACACAAAAGAAACACTGAAACTGAAGCAAAAAAAAGCCCAGCACCAACATTCATTAATGTCTAACACAATACCTTGCACATATCAATCACACTAGAGATAAGTATGCTTTTATTCAAAAAGGACACCATAGTCATCATCTTCCCTTGGATGTGCTCCAGTTTGTCAATGTAATTCCAAAGTGGAATTTTCACAACTGAACCCAAGTTGCTGGCTATGATTCTATCCCCTCATTCTGGACACTCTACCTCTCCAAACTAGGACGTCATTAGATTTGTGGATACTATGTCACCTCCTTGTCTCACTTTGATAAACAGATCAAAAATATCCATACTTTTCCCCCCATGTCTTGTCGTCCCCTATTCTAGACTTATCCATTTGATTTTTTAAAGTGCAAATGTTTCATACTTATCCCTACTGATTTTCATCATACAACTGAAAATTTCTCCACACCAGTTAATGAATTCTTAACTCATAGGCACTTATTGGCCATGTGACTATGGGCAAGTCTTTAACCTTAATTTGCTTCAGTTTCCTTAACTATAACATGGGAATAATAATTTCCCCTACCTCACATGCATGAACTCAAGCCTATCACAAACTGCCAATTAGACATCACAGTTGGATGTTTAATTGACATTTTGTCAGGATTAATTATCTTACCCCACATCTACTCTTTCCTATTAGTTTACTGGATGAGAAAGGTGGTATTCTTTTAGAAGCGGGAAACATGGGGGTGAGGCCAAGATGGCTATGTGAAGGCAGGAATTTCCAGAAACTTATTCCCCCCAAAACTCCAAAAACCATCAAACTATGACTCTAGACAAAATTTAGAGGGGGGCAGAACCCACAGAAAGATTCAGTGAGACAATTTTCCAGTCTAAGTCAACTTACAAGTTCTATAGGAAAGGTCTGTTTCACCAGGACCAGGGATTGGGAAAAACCTCTGCACTCAGCAGTGCAGCAGGCCAGGTATCTAGATCCTTGGGGTCACCTGGGGCCATGGCAGAGGGTGCAGTTTCCAGACCTCCTGCCCCAGAACAGCTTGAATGGATGGTGAGAGAACTCTGCCACACCAGAGTGAGTGTGGAGCTGAGCGCCGGCCTCAGAGCAGCCCTATAGTGAGAACCTGCAGAGGGAATCAAGGAAGCCAGCCTGCACCTCCAGAGAGCAGCCCACAAGATGGTAAGGAAGTCGGGGAGACTGCAGAGGTATCTATGTTCTCCCTGGGGCAAGACTCAGATCCAAGTCACAGTTTGGACTCCCATACTAGTATAGTTGAGCAGGGACCCTCTTCACAGCTACAGGGTAGAGGGGAGAGCCTGTGGTCATCCACATCCCAAAGCATAGGCAAGAGAGAAGTCAGAGCCTCTTATAAGACCTTGGAGGAATTATTCCCTGTGGACTTCCCCCAAAACAAAATCCCAAAGCCTTGGAAGTGTAAAATCAGTTATAGACTGAGGAGATGAGCAAACAAAAGCAAAAGAAGACTCTAACCATAGAAAAATCACTTTGGTCCCATGGAAGATTCAGAAGATGACAAAAATCAAAGCTTCCCTACCCTAAACCTCCAAGAGAAATAGAAAATGGGCTCAGGCTATGGATGAGCTCAAAAAAGATTTTGAAAAGCAATTAAGGGAGATAGAGGAAAAATTGGGATGATGCAGATAAATCATGAAAACTAAATCAGCAGCTTGGTGAAAGACATACAAAAAAATAATGAAGAAAATAATATGATAAAAACCAGTTTAGGCCAAATGGAAAAAGCAACACAAAAGGCAAATGAGGAAAAGAATGCCTTAAAAAGCAGAATTGGCCTGCTGGAAAAGATTTAAAAAACTCTATGTAGAAATTACTTGTTCAAAATGCAGAATGGAACTAAAGGAAGATGATAACTTTGAGGTAAATCAGGAAGAAATAAAACTATTAAAAAAAACAAAAATCAGAAGAAAATGTGAAATATCTCATTGGGAAAAACCTCCAATATCGAAAAATACATCAAGTAGAGATAATTTAAAAATTATTGGGCTACCTGCAAGTCATGACCAGGAAAAGAGCCTAGACTTCATTTTTCAAGAAATAATACAGCAAAATTGCCCTGAGATCCTAGAAGCAAAGGGTAAAATAGAAATTGAGGGAATTCATGGATCACCTCCTGAAAGAAATCTCAAAAGAAAAACTTCCAGGAATATTATAGCCAAATTCTAAAACTCCCAAGTCAAAGAGAAAATACTAAAAGCTGGTAGAAACAAACAATTCAACTACCATGGCACTACAATCAGAATTACACAGGATCTGGCAGTGTCTACATTAAGGGCTCATAGGGCTTGGAATATGACATTCTGGAATGGAAAAGAGCTTGGTTTACAACTGAGAATCAACTACCCAGCAAAACTGAACATCCTCTTTCAGGGGAAAAGATGGACTTTCAATGAAACAGGGGACTTTCAAACTTTCCTATTGAAATAACCAAAGATGAACAGAAAGTTTGATCTCCAAGTACAGGACTCAGATGAACCATAGAGAGGGCAGATGAGAAGGATTAACTAAGAGGAACATAATGATGTTGAATTGCTTGTAGTTCTCATGGGAAGAAGAAGATACTGATAATTCATATGAACTTTCTCATTTATAAGAGCAGTTAAAAGGAGCATATAAAGACAAGGCACAGAAAGGAGCTGAATATAACGGTATAATATAGTAAAAAGAGTCAATGGATGATAAAGGAAAGTACTGGGAGAAAGAGAAAGGAGGGGAAGAAGGGGCTAAAATATTTCACATAAGAATCAATAAAAAATTTTTTCAATGGAGTGGAATGGGGGAAGGCAAGAAAGAATGAGTGAGCCTTCATTCTCATCAAAAATGGCTCAGAGAATAAATAACATACACATGTAACAGGGTATAGAAATCTATCTTACCCTAGAAAGAAAAATGAGAAGAAAGGGATGGGATAAGGGGGAAGAGGGGGGAAGGGGGGAATGGAAGGGGGGAATAGGTTATAGAAGAGAGAGAAGATCATGGTAGAAGGTACTCAGATACAACACATTTTTGAACAGGGACAGGGTGAAAGGAGAGAGAATAGAATAAATGAGAGTGGGAAGGAATAGAGTGGAGGGATATACAGCTAGTAATAGCAACTGAGGAAAATATTGAAGCAATTTCTTTGGTGGACTTATGATAAAGAAAGCAACTCATCCCAGAGACAGAGCCATTGGAATCTGAACACAGACTGAAGTACATTTTTTCCCTCTCTTTCACTATTCTTGAGGTTTCTTATCTTTTGGGGGGTATGTTTACTCTCACAACAAGAGTATTGTAATAATATAAAATATATACCTCCCCAAAAGAGAGAAAAATAAAGAAAACCTGGGAGAAGCAAACTAGTCTGATGACCTACCTAGTCTAATTGAATTATGTTCAAAACAAGTTTTTTTAAGAATGATTATATGGGGGTGGCTAGGTGGTGCAGTGGATAGTGCACCGGCCCTGGAGTCAGGAGAACCTGAGTTCAAATCTGGCCTCAGACACTTAATAATTACCTAGCTGTGTGGCCTTGAGCAAGCCACTTAACCCCATTGCCTTGCAAAAAAAAAAAAAAAGAATGATGATATGTTTTTATTCCTCTTTTCTCTTATATAAATAAACTCTGTAAATTCCTTCTTTGTCACTAATTACTGAGTCATTAGTTGACCTGACTTAAGGTAAATATGCCAATCATTCTATTAAATCATTATTTCCTTGGGGGAAAAAAGAAAAAAGAAGGGGGAGACAGGGGAAAGTGTGGGGAGAGTTCAGTTGTATCTGTGTCATGATGTTTAATGTCTTTTGGGGAATGAGTGGAGAGAGGCACCTATTACTATTGAGGATCATCATCATTCTTCTGCTATCCCAGATTCATTCCCTTAGTATCATTCTTGAATCCTTACTTTCACTCACTCCACATATACCATGTTACTAAAATTTGTCATTTCATTTCTATCTCTATATATCTCAGATATGTATTCTTCTCTCCAATGACACCTTGTCATCGCCTTAGTATGGTCCCTCATCACCTCTTACCTATATGATTTCTATGGCTTTTTAATTATTCTTGCTTTAAAAATCCTCTTGACTCCCTTATCCTCCACATAGCCAGTGATTTTCCCAAAGTTCAGATCTAACCAGGTAGACCCAACACTCCTCTTAATGAGTCCTCTGGAGGAGGGACTTGTGTAGCTCAATAAAATTATGAACTGTGTTGTACAGGGTTATCCAAGATAAACATTGTAGTGGAGGGTTCTGAAAAATGGTGGTCCATTAGAGAAGGAAATTTCAAACCTGTCCAGTATCTTTGCCAAGAAAACTTCATGAACAATATGAAAATGATAAAAAAAAAAATTTGACATTGGAAGATGAGTTTCTCAGGTCTGAAGGTGTTCAACACATTATTGTGGAATAGCAGAGGACAGTTATAAGTAGCTCCAGGAAGAATGAAGTGACTGGATCAAAGCCAAAGGGAGTCTAGCTGTAGATAATTTTTGGTGACAAAAACAAAATTTCAATTCTGTAAAGATCAAAATTTCATAGGAACATGAAATATAAGACCTATGAACCAAAGTAAACTGGATATATTCATATAGGAGAAGTAAAGATTAAATAATGACATCTTGGATATCAGTGAGATTAAATGGAAGGGAATTGGGTGAATTTAATTCCCTTAGAAAAAATGGAGTAGTCCTCATAGTCAACAAAAATGAAAGAAGCAGTTACTGAAATGTAATCTCAAAATGACACAATATCTGTTTGAATCCCAAGCAAATCACTCAACATCACAGTAATATAATCTTTATCTCCAACCACTGATACCGAAGAGATCACAGTTCTCTTAAGTTCTATGAAGACTTATGACATTAATAACATTAAAAAGAGATATCTCATTTATCATATGGGATTGTAATGCTTAAATAGGAAATCAAAAGAGAATTGGAGTAATGGGTAAATTTGGCCTTGGAGTACAAAAGGAGGCAGAGACCAATAGAGTTTTGTCCAGTTAACTCACTGATCATAACAAACTTTCTTTTTCAACAACTCAAAAGGCAACTTTATATATGGCCATCTGATAGTTAATATAAAAATCAGATTGAGTGTATACTTCATAGTATACAAAACTGGAGAAGTTCCATACCATCTGTTAAAGTAAGACCTGGAACTGATGGAAGGTCAGCTCATGACCTTCTTATTTCAAAATTCAAAATAAATTGAAGAAAGTAGGGAAAACCTATCACCTAAATATATGAAGTGAAAATGATGAATAGAGTTCAGATTTTTTATCTGTTAAATAGAGTGCCTGATGAATTATGGAGGTTTACAATAGTGTGCAGGAGGCAGTAACAAGGACATCCCAAAGGAAAAAAAAGAGCAAGAAAATAAAATGATTGTCTAATGAGGCTTTACAAATCATTGAGGAAAGAAAGGAAAAAAAGGAATGGAAAGATATAGTGAACTGAATGTAAAATACAGAAAAAAACAGGGAGAGGTTTTCTTAAATGAACAATATAAAGAAATAAAAGAAAAGAATAGAGTGGAAAAAACAGATCTCTTCAAGAAAATTCAAGATATCAAGGGAAAGTTTCATGCAAAAATGGTAGTGGCTTAACAAAAGTAGAAGAAATTAAGAAGAGGTGACAGAATAAACAGAAAGATCTTAACAATCACTGGTATGATAACTGATCTAGAGCCATACATTCTAAAGAATTTTTTTAAAAGTGGGCTTTAGGAAGCATAAGATATAAGCATAGTGGAGGTAGAAGAATTCCAGCCAAGTTATTTAAAATCCTAGAAGATGATACTGTCAAAATGCACTTAAAATGCCAGCAAATTTGGAAATCTCAACATTTACCACTAGATTGGAAAAGCTGAGTTTACATCTCAGTCCCAAAGAAGTGCAATGCCAAGGAATTTTTAAATTACTGAATAATTGCATTCATTTCACATGCCATCTAGGTTATGCTTGAGATTCTGCAAGTTAGGCTTCAGCAGTTTGAGAACTGAGAATTACCAGAAGTATAGACTGTTTTTTGAAGAGAAAAAATTTTGAATGACCAAATTGCCAAAATTCATTGAATTGTGGAAAAAAGTAAGGGAATTCCAGAAAAACATCTACTTCTCCTTTATTGACTACATTAAAGTCTTTTATTGTGTGGCTCACAACAAAATTTGGCAAGTCACCAAAGAGATGGGAATCCTGTCCCAGATCAACTTACTTACCTCCTGAGGACACAAGTATCTGGGTCAACAAGCAACAGTTAGAACCAAACAAGGAACAATTGATTAAAGACTGGAAAAAGGAGCTTGTCAAGGTTGTATATTGTCACCTTATTTATTTAATTTACATTCAGGGTACATCATGTGAAATTCAACACTGGATGAATCCAAAACTGCTCTAAGGTTACCAGGAGAAATATCAATAATTTCAGTAATGCAGATTATACCACCCTGATGGCAGAAAATGAAGCAGAATTAAGTCTCTTCATAGGGAAAATAAAAGAACATAAAAGCTGACTTGAAGTTTAATATAAAAAAGAAACAACTAAGATCCTGGCAACTGGACTCTTCATTTCCTGGCAAATAGGGGTAGAAGAAATGGAAACAGTGTCAGCTTTGATCCTCTTAGGCTAAAAGTCACTGCAGTCAGTGACTACAGTCAAGAAATTAAAAGGCACTTGCTCCTTGGAATAAAAGCTATGGTAAATCTGTACAGCATACTAAAAAGCAGACCTTTAGTCTCACCTTGCTGACAAAAGTCCATATAGTCAAAGCTATGATTTTTCCTATAGCAAGGTATGACTGAGAGAGATGTACTATGAGAAAAATTAGTGCCACAGAATCAACAATTTCTAATTCTGGTTCTGGAGAAGGCTTTTGGACAGCAAGGAGATCAAATCCTTCGATACTTAAAGAAATCACTTCAAACTACTCATTGGAAATACAATTATTGAAGTTAAGATATTTTGACCACATAATGAGAAGACTCTACTCATTGGAAAAGATCCTGATGTTGGGAAAAAGTGAAGGCAAAAGGAGAAGGGGACAACAGAGAATGAGTTGGATAGATAGTGTCATGGAAGCAATGAATATGAGCTTAGACAGACTTTGGGAGATAGAGGAAGATAGAAGGGCCTGGTCCATAGGGTAATAAAGAATCAATGAATGATTGAACAAAAAGAACAAAAAACAAGTTCCCTATCATGGTAGGATCAAATATAACCTTCTCTATTTAACATTTAGTTTTTCACAAATTTGTCTATGCTTACCTTTCTAGTCTACTTTTACTCTACATCTGGTCTACATTCCTCCCCTGCTCATTCTCAGTAGTACAGATATATTGATCTATTTACTGTTCCTCACATGGCATGCTTCATCTCCCTTCTCTATGCCTTTACAATTCCTAGAATGCTTTCCTAGAACACATCTATCTGCTGGAATCCATGTGAGGAAGGCACAATATCAACAGGGATCCCTACTATATAGGCTAGACCGTTTTTTTTTTCCTTAAAGGCTAGGCTATTTTTTTTCTTCAAAGTAATTGAAACCATCCCTTGGACTTTATTGGCCCATTACATAGCTTTCTGGTGGCATAATCACACAAAAACAGAATTCAGAAAGTAAAAAGTTCCTGTTAGAATTGACATTGGCACGCCACAATGGCAAATGCAGAAACAAGAAAGCAGTACCAAATGAATGACAGAGTGAATATTGTACCCTTTCATTCATTCATTCAAGAAATATTATTTAAGCACTTACTATTAGCCTTTTCATTATATAGTTAAATAAACAAACTTTTCTTAACAATTAAAGAGTCTATGAGTATTTTGTTTCTTTTCAGTCCCAGACCTGAACCACTAGAGTGATCTAAGTCAGGACTAACTGCCAATATTTTGATTTTCAACAAGTCTCAGTTCAGGTATTACCTTCTGTATAAGATGTTTCCTGGCCCTCCAGTTGTTAATGCTATCTTCTCTGAGGCTGCTTAGTGTTTGATTTGTATATCTTTTCCATACCTTTATATAAACATATTGTTTCCTTCAATGGATTATATACTTCTTAAGGTCAAGTACTGTATTCACTTTTGTTTTTATATTCCCAGAGCTTAACCCAGTAAATAGTAATTGCTAAATGAATACTAATTAACTGATCACATTCATTTTAGTCCATTTCTTCAACTGGTCTAGGGTCATTTTGGATCCCAGTTCTTTCATTCTTTCATCTACATGCCAGGCTCTAATTTAATCATTATGCTAATCTTCATCCAAGTCATTCATAAAAATATTTATTAGAACAGGTTAAGAAAAGAATCCTATGGTACTCTCCTAGATATCTGCTTTCAGAAGAACATCAAAGTGCCACCATTCAGCCAGTTCTTAATCCAGGCTACATTGTAGCGTTTCTCTGATATACCAACATAATCAATCATTCTATGGCAAAAAGTAAATGAAGTTAGTCATATGTGTTTTGTTCCTATGGAACCTGTACTGGTTTTATTAATCAATGTTTCCCTTTAAATATTTTCAGCTTTAATAATCTATTCTAGAGTTTTAGTGAGGATCGATATCAAACATACCAGCTTATAGTCTTTTTTTTTTAAATGACATTTTTCCTTTTTTCTGGAATTGAAGAGAATATATTAGCATGCCCAAACATGAGCAATTATATCTCTCCAACATCCGTTCAATTGTAATGAAAACATTTACTTTGGATTGGTGATCTAAGATTTTCATCACTCAATAGCAAACAACCAGGAGAAATCAAAATAGGACAAAACTAATAAAATATAGAAAACACAAGCCACAATTTCTCATTTCCATTTGTTCTCTTTAAAGTATGTGGTATACTTGCATGCTTTGAGAATTTGCTTCTAAATGAGAAAGTGAATCATTCATAATTATAGTTAAATGAGAAAACAGCTTTCTTGTTGGATGGAAGATGGCAAGATGGAGCTTTTGGAGCACTTAATTGCCTAATAATTTAAACTGTCATTAAGTTGTCAGAGCATATTCCTGAATCTACATTTTTATGCCTATTTTATAGAACATAAGCATAAGCTTGTGTCTTTTCTAAAAATAAACTTATCTTGTTATGAAATTTTTAAGTTAAAGTTTTGAGAACAAACCTCAAAAGCTAATTTTCTTCATAATATTTGCTCAATTTTTCAGCATTTCCTCATAATAATATGCTCAATTTGGGTATAAATCTATGATAGATATGTGTGATGACAACTTCCTTGCCTTGTTCACATTTGTAAATATATCAAGTTCCTAAAAATACTAACTGCAAAGTTATAGATTGTTGGCACTTGGAAGAGACCTTAGAAGATCATATGTCAATCCCCTCATTTTATAGACTGGAAAACTGAAGTCCAAGTAAGGTAAGTAAATTGCCCAGAAATTATGTTGTCCTGTGCTCCTTTGACCTCTAATACAAACATGCCTAAGAGAATAGGGAAGAACTCAAAAGATATTGCCAAAGATAAAGCTGTTGTTAGCCTTGTGATAGAGTCATCATTGCCCAACCCTTTGGAATAGTCTATATACCTCAAGCCTCAAGTATCTTGCAACACAGTGCAATGAATGAGACCTACCTAGAGATGTGTAAAACTTGATAACACAGACACATAAGGAAAGATGCCTCCCCCAAAAGCAGATTTCCCAGAACGGTTGTATTCTGGTATAAGTTTTCTTCCACTTCTCTTTTTCTTCCTTCCAGAACTCCACTTCATAGACATTGTATACAGGATAGAATACTACCCAGAATTTCAGGTTTCCCTTAGTTTTAGGCTTATAAAAGTTGACTGGGACTTCAGTGTTCATCTAGTCCAACCCATAAACTAAAGAAATCCAAAGCATAACATGGTGAAGACTCCCAAGATGGGGAAATCCATGATGAACTCACTGGTAAAAGACAGCACATTCCATTTTTGGACAACTCTTTCTGTGACAAAAAATGGTGCTTGTGCAATGTCTTAGAGTGCTCAGTTATTGCAATCTTCCTATGTAGGAACCTTTCATAACAGTGTCACTTGCTAACTTTCCAGTCTTCTTATACCCTTTCCTTCACCATGCATTTATTTATTTATTTATTTAGTTAGTTAGTTAGTTATTCATTCATTTATTCATTTATGCAATGGAGTTAAGTGAGTTGCCCAAGGTCACACAGCTAGGCAATTATTAAGTGTCTGAGGTCAGATTTGAACTCAGGTCTCCCTGACTCCAAGGTTGATGCTCTATCCACTGTACCACTTAGCTGCCCCTTCATTATGCACTCTTCAATTCAGTGAGTCTGGTTTCTGGTTATGCATGAACAAGACCCTCCAGACCTTTCCTCTCATGCCTGGAAAACTGTCCCTTCTTATCTCCAGCCTCCTGGCTTTCCTGGCCTCTTTCAAATCCCAACTAAAATCCCATCCTCTACCTATAGGATGTCTATCTTCTCTTAATTCTGGTGCCTTCCCTCCTTTAATAATTTCCTACTCAACTTATATGTAATTTGTACATTTTTGTTTGCTTGTTTCCTCAATCATATTATGAGTTTCTTGAGGGAAGGGAATGTCCTTTCCCTTTCTTAGTATTGTTAGCCCTCAATCTAGTGTCTGTTATGTAGTAGGTGCTTAAACAATTTCGTAGTAGGTGCTTGATAAATTGCTTACTAATTGGTTACCAGCACTCTTCCCTCTTTCCTATGAATTATATAATTCTTTATATTTTGAAAAATGAACTCTTACTATAATGCATGTGATTTGATTAATCACAAAATAAATACAAATATCTATTTGTAGAAAGTAGCTTTTTCTAGTATTAGAAGTATGTGTGTATATATGTATATATATATATAAACATATGTCTATGTATAATATGTCTCCATATTACAGACATAAATACAAATAAACCATGAAGAGTGGGTTTTTCTAGCACAAAAAGTCTGTCATTCATTTTCTAAGAAGACCATGACATCAAGTAGGTGATGCCATGACAAGCACAGGAATTGGATTTGAGTGAGGGAGGCTGTGGTAAGTCAACAGTCTCATTTTCTCCTCCAGAACCATCTGAGTCTAATTGCTAGATATGAATCAGGGGTGACTGGAGATGGTTCTGGATGTGAGGCAATCAGGATTAAGTCACTTGCCCACATAACTAGTAAGAGTCAAGTGTCTGAGACTGGATTTAAATTCTTGTCTTCTTGACTCCAAGGCCAGTGCCACCTAGCCACCCCTCTGGAGCATTAAAACATATATATATATATATATATATATATATATATATATATATATATATATATATATATGTATATATATATATATGCATTTCAACATTATATAATACTTACTATAATACTTTTTAATATCAGACTATCTTACTGTCCACAAGTGGATATTTTGGATTTGTTATAATTAATCAAGTAACATGCATTAGAGTAAAAACTCATTTTCAAAGTATAAATATATATGTCCATATATGTATACATAAAGCTTGGTGGCTTATGGTTAGAGTGCCAGGCCTGGAGTCAAGAAGAATTGAGTTCAAATCCAGTCTCACTTAATAGCTGTGTGACTCTGGGTATGTCACTTAACCCTGTTTGCAACAGTGTCATCTATAAAATGAGCTGGAGAAAGAAATGGCAAACCATTCTATCATCTGTCTATCCATCTATTCATCTATATCTGTGTGCATGAATATATAGACATGTATCTAGATTGATAGATCTATATATAATATAATTGTGTGTGTGTGTGTTTAAAATTATCCCCTTTCCCTATGCCATGTCTTTGAAACATGACCTAATCTCTCTGCAATTTCAACTCTGGATCATGGGCAAGAAAAAATTTGGTACACCACTCTCTCCTTCCCATTCCATGATACTGGTGAGGAGCTGGAAATCTGAGAGAGATTGGGAAACTTGTAGCCTAGAGTCCATGGGTCTTAGAAATGAAGTGACTCAGATCTTTTTTTCTTTTATTTAGCAGGAAGGTGATTTCAACTAAAACTCATGACTTCCCAAACATCTGCCTTTAATTTTTTTTTTAATTTTGCTGGAGGCAAGATGAAGTGTTCTCCAGCTTCTACTTTATATAAACTAAATTTTATGGTTAGAAGTAATGAATGGGCAGGCAGGGCTGTGAAATTTTGATGCTGTCAATTTTCCCCAGAGGCTATAGTTTGTGGGAAGTCATTATCTCAGTGAACAGTCCATTATTAACATAATGGCTGACATTTATGGAGGCTTGAAGGTTCACATAACTTATTTATTACATTATCTCCTTTGATTCTCTCCAGGTTAATCCTGTGCTTATTTTTTATGATTTTGAATGAGACCCAAAGTTTTCTGATAGAGAAATTGAATAGAGGTTTGCCCTTTTTAGAAGCAAAGCAAAACTTGGAAAATCTGGATTTTAATCAATGAAAAATGGTAAAGGTTACTTTTATTGTGGTTCAGTTGTGTCCAACCCTTCGTGACATCATTTGGGTTTTCTTGGTAAAGACACTAGACTGGTTTTGCCATTTCCTTCTGCAGGAAATTTTACAGATCAGGAACTAAGACTAACAGGGTTAAGTGACTTGTCCAGGATCAAACAACTAGAACATGTCTGAGGCTGAATTTGAACCTAGAATTCTTAACCTGAGACCTGGTGCTCTAGCCATATACACCTAATTACTCTAATTATTTATGTATGATCATAAATTACCAACAAGGAAGGAGCTCAGAGATGATCAAGTCTAACTCATTCATGTTACAGATGAGTAACTGAGGCTTGGGAAGGAAATCAGCAAGACAGGTAAAGATGAGAGAGTTTTTGAACTCATATTCTCTCATTCCACTCTCAGAGCTCTTTTCAAGTATCACACGATTAAGAAAGTCCCACTATAATCCCTATAAATGGGTTCATCCAGTGTCATTATAATAGGATTTAATTTCTTAAAAAATGATAAATGTGCAATAAAGCCATTTGGTTGCAGAAAGTGAAATTCTTCCATTATATTTTTCAAAGGAAAGGAAAATATATTTTATGTAGACTAGTCTCAAAGTTAATTATCTTATTAATTACAAAATTAATAACAATTATTCTAGATTAACAGTACTCAGAAAAAATAGCATTTTGCCATGAATCACAAGAACTAAGTAATGTGGCCTAGGTGGAATAAAGTTTCTTTACAATATCAGTTTCCAGATGTGGGACTTCACAGCATCATAGAGCTCAAGGGGCATGGTCAGGACAGCTTGATTTGGACCATTTCCTTGTCTCTCTAAATCATTCTCTCTTTGTAGCCCTGTTATTTCATGAGCCCTGCCCAGGCCTGGATGAACTGATCCCATGATAAGATTGTCTCATCTGGGTCCCTTGAAGCCTTGCATTCATTGAAAAGTGCTAAGAAGTGGAAAGTCAGTCCATTCTCTCATCTAGTTAGCAGAGCCAACAAGTATTGTTAGTCACTTCTCTCTTACTCCAGTCCTGAATTTTCAGTGATCTGTTAGATAATTCCACCTGGCTGTCCAGCTAGTTCCTCAAAGTCAGGGTACCTAACTCATCCGCCCCCAAATCATCTTTCTCTTAAAATTCTCCATTTTTGTCAACAATATCCTAGTCTTCTAGGCTCAGAGTCACCACCTTTCTCTCTCATTCCCCTCCATTCAATCCTATCAATTCTTTCTTCATAATCTCTTCTGCGTTTAACCCTTCCTAAAGAATTACCCTTCAAATAGATAATAGGCCTGTGAGGAGTCATGAGAAATTTTGCCTAACAATTGCTGGCATTTTTAAAAGCACTTTAAGGTTTGCAAAGTACTTTCTAAATAGAAACTTTTTTTTATTCTCACAACAAATATTGTTATTGTATCCCTTTTATAAATGGAGAAACTGAGGCAGGGAGAAGTTAATGACTTCCCTGGGGTCACACAGCTATTGAATGTCTGAGGATGGATTTGAGTTCACGTTTTCCTGACACCAGGTCCAGTGTTTTGTCCCCTGTACCACCTAGGTACCCCTAACATTTAAAAATGTTAACTCTTACATAGACAATTACAAAACATAAAGATGGTAGACTATTAGTGCAGTGATATTAATTATGTTGTCAATCCTTAAATTGAACAAAAATAGAACTGAGGAAGAACATTATAGAATAATATCATAAGAGATTATAGACATAGAAATACTCAAATGGGATATAGCTGAATAAAAAAACCATGAAGATTTTTAAATGGAACTTAAGAGAAGGAGAATATGAGTTATAACCCATGAGATCCACTGTCACATAGGCTTTCATGAACTTTTCAATCTTGGAGACTTCTTGAAATGCTATCTCTTTGATTAGTGTTGCTTCCACCTAGTTTTCACTGGGAACAGCAGAATGTAGCATGTCTAGGTTTCCACAGATGAAAGTAGTAGGGCTCTCAGTTCCTGTGCAAGCACTCAAGATAACAGTGTATATCATATAAAATAACTTCTATTTCATTACACATAAAAAATGCAGAAAATACAAACAGAAGCTTGGAAAAATCAAGGTCCTCTTTCCCCATCCACTGAGTCCCACTTTTCACCCCAGTGATTCTTCAAACTTATAACACTACCTTTAAGGTTTGAACTCATATTCAGAAGGTAAATAAACCTGGAGTCTCTACAGAGATGGCCCCCTTCCCAATACACCATCTGAATAACCCACAGTACTTTTTTTTTTTTAGATTTTTGCAAGGCAATGGGGTTAAGTGGCTTGTCCAAGGTCACACAGCTAGCTAGGTAATTATTAAGTTTCTGAGGCTGGATTTGAACTCTGGTACTCCTTACTCCAGGGACAGTGCTCTATCCACTATGCCACCTAGCCCCCCCCCCCATTAGTACTTTTAAAGGACAAAATCCAGGTTTTGCTTTTCCACCTTATCCCTTGCTATTCCTTCAACTCCAAAACAATCTATTGAATTCTTGATCCAGAAACTCTTGTTAATCCTTCAAAAACTAAGGCTTAGGAACTCCCACAATTAACCATGTGGTTCTCCTTACCACCAATGTTTTCTCTTGGACCAAAAGGCTTGACCATTTTCTTTCTACAGCTGTCATTTCCATGCCTTGGAGGACAGAATTTCAAAATTGGAAAAGACCTCTGCTTTCTAATTCAACTCATACTCAAAAAAAAAAAAAATTTCCACTACCCTTCCGCTCACTCAACAAATTCTCATCCAATCTTTTTCTTGAAGATTTTCAGGGAAGAAGAATCAATCAATCAACCAGAATTGACTAAACACATACTATGTGTCAGGGAAGTTTTGAAGAGAGAGAGAGAGAGAGAGAGAGAGAAATAATCCCTATTCTCAAGAAACTAGGTAAGATAACATACATATATAAGTCTCTGTCTCTCTCTGTCTCTCTCTAGCTGTCTATTATCTATTTAGCTGTCTATCTTTCTATCATCCATACCTTTTTTCCAGTTGCTTCAATGGATCCTCTGCCATTTTCCTTCCCCCAACTTTAAATATCTTTCCAACATATGCCCCTTATGTCTCTTCCCTGTCAGAACAAGAAGAACAAACCCATTTCTTCATGCATATGAGCAGTTGTTCAAATGCTTGTTAGTGTTTTGGATTTGGGCACATACCTTTCCCTCTGTCATCTCTCTCCTTTCTTTTAAGCATTTCTTATAACATCCTTTATTCCAAATTTCCCTCCTCTCATTGGTCAGCTAAGATTTAGAAAAAGGAGATATTTTTGTATTAAATGAACTTTTCATGAATTGACAAAAGTGGTGGTGTAGCCGCTGTCTACTTGATTTCAGTTCTTCCTATGAGGAATCATTATTCAGAGTTGGGAAAGCCAGGGTGGAAATAAAACAAAAAATTATTTAAAAAGGTTACAAGACATAGGAAGGGCTACGGAGGGAAAGAGAGAGAGAGATAAAAGAACAATCAAGCAGTGTTGGCTGGGCCATGGTTAGAGAAGACTGTGGCCCTGAGCTGGAGTCAAACTCAGGTTTTTATGTCTTGCCTCTCACCCAGAAGGCAAAAGGTTCCCTATACTGGACCCGGAATTAGGTACAGGATAAAGCCTAAGGAGATCAAGATACAAATTCAACATTAAACAATGAATCAGTGGTAATGGTGATCTCCACCCAATTTGAGATTATAAATTGTTTCTGTTACAATTATAATTCTCTTCTCCTAGTCAATTTATATCTCCATCCAATTTCTACATTCACAATTCTCTTCATCTCCCCTGCATCAGTGGGAGAACAGAGAGAAATTCAATAAAACTATTGAACTTTAAAACTGGAATCATGGTGCAGGTACAAGAGATCTGGGTTCTTATTCTTTCTGTGACACTAGTTCTTTAATTATGGTCATCATTTAACCTCTATGATCCTTTTTTTGCCATTCCTACCTCTCTAGATACTTGACCCTCCAATTTTAGAGGGAAAGGTTTAGTTTAGGGCAGTCAGATGCCACAGTAGATAGAGAATTGGGTCTGGAGACAGAAAGACTCATTTTCTTGAGTTCAAATTTGACCTCAGACACTTACAAGCTCTGTGATCTGGACAAGTCACTTAACCCTGCTTTCCAAAGTTCCTCATCTGTAAAATGAGTTGGAAAAGGAAATGGCAAACCACTCCAGTATCTTCCCCAAGAAAACCCCAAATTGGTTCACAGAAAGTGGAACATGATTGAAAAATGACTAGATAACAACAAAGGCCTCCTTTTAAAAGGAATCTCAAACATCAGCTGTATGAAGAAGAATTGTTTTGGTCCAGGGGTAGATTACCCATTTCAATAGGTAATAGACTGTGGACCTCATAAGACTGAATTGAGATTTATTCTTTTCCATCTAGCATTAGTTCCCCAACTTTGACCTTTCATGGCAAAACATGCTTTTCTTCCTGAGTTTCTCATTTTCTGATGCCTAATAACATTTATTTCTTAAGAAGGAGAACACAAACATTTATTGAATTCTAATTTAGGGCAACGTACTATTTACAAATGTTCATTTAATTCTCTCAACAATCCCAGGCAAGTAGGTACTATTATTGCCCCATTAGACGGTAAGCTCTTGGAGGCAGAGACTGTCTTTTGTCTTTTTTTGTTTCTCCAGTATTTAGTATAGTAACTCCCTCTTCCCCGAGTTCTTCTGAGTTTCCCTCAGATAAAATGTTAAGCAAGTCTCTAAACAGATTCTGAAGTGGCAGAACCTATAAAAAGACAGGCTAGAGAATTTTCTAGCTTAATATATCTTGGAAAGACTTCAGGAAAGGTCTGTCCCTTTCCCGTGACCCAGCAGTGGTGAGGATGGGGAAAACAACAGAAGGCTTTCAGCCATAGCCCGGGTCACTAACTGTGGCTGAAGGTCCTGGTTCAGTAGATACAGTGACACAGCAGTCCAACTGAGGCCTCCAGGCCCAGAGTTTAATTGTGAGCCCCAGAATCCCAGTGCAGAGAGCAAGACTAGACTGGACAACACCAGTGCATTGGGAAAGATGCAAACAGAGGCCCTAGGACAGAAAGTCAGTGAGCAGACCTTGGACCTCAAGCCCACTGGGCCCAGGAACAGAGCTCTACCTTGAGAACACGAACTAGATCAGGCCAAAGTGGCAGAGAGAAGCCAGGCATTATTTTAAATTTTCCTGGCTTTCCCTCAGAACCAACATGAATCAAGACTCTTAACAGATTTTGGATCAAAAAAACAGAGGGGAACATCTTAGAGAAAGGTCTGTTGTCAAACGGGGGGGGGGAGGAAATCAATGAATTGGACATGAAACTAAAAAAGTTAGAAAAATAATAAATTCCCAATTAAATACCAAATTAGAAATTCTGAAAATCAAAGGAGAGATTATTAAAATTGAAAATAAAAAACTATGGAATAAATAAAACTAAAAGTTGGTTTTATGAAAAAAAGAGAAAACCTATGATTAATTTGACTTAAAAAAAAGAAGAAACACAAATTATCAGTATCAAAAATGATAAGCATAAATTCACCTCCAATCAGGAGGAAATAAAAATAATATTTGGAGCTACTTTGCTCAGCTCTATGCAAATAAATCTGACATTCTAAGTGAAATGAATGAATATTAACCAAAATGTGAATTTCCCAATGAACAGAATAGGAAATAAAATAGTTAAATAACTCCATTTCAGAAGAAATTGAACAAGCTATCAATGTATTCCCTAAGAAAAAAAATCTCTGGGACCAGATGGATTCACAAGTGAATTCTGCCAAACATTTAAAGAACAATTAATTCCAATCCTATATAATTATATGAAAACTAAGCAAAGAAATAGTTCTAACAAATTCCTTCTATGATTCCAATATGGTACTGATATATAAACCAGGAAGACCCAAACTAAATATCACAAACCAATTTCTCTAATGAATAGTGATGCAAAATTTTAACTAAAACATTAGCAAAGAGATTAAAACAAGTTATCATTAGGATAATACATTATAATCAGAATTTATTGCAAGTATTCAGGGATAATTCAATATTAGGAAAACAATCAGCATAGTTGACTATATCAATAATAAAATAACAGAATTTATATGATTATCTCAAGAGCTGCTGAAATTTTTTTTGACAAAATACAGCACCCATTCCTATTAAAAAGTCTAGAGAGTAAAGGATTTTCCTTAAAATAAGCAGTATCTATCTAAAACCATCAGTAAGCATTATATGTGATGGGGAGAAGCTAGATTCATTTAAGAGCAATAAGATGCCCATTATCACAACTATTATTCAATATTACATTAGAAATAATAGCTTCAGCAATAAGAAAAGAAAGTGAGGGAATTAGAATAAGCAATGAATAAACAAAATTCTTACTTTTTTGCAGATGATATGATGGTATATTTAGAGAATCCTAAAGAATTAACTAAAAATTACTTGAAATAGCAATTTTATCAAAGTAACAGGATATAAAATAAATCCACATATATAGTCATTATTTTCATTATTTTTATATATTACCAACAAAGCCCAACAACAAGAGATAGAGAGAAATTCCCTTTAACTGTAGACAACAAAAAATACTTGGAAGTCTACCTGCCAAGAAAATCTAGAAACCATATGAAAACAGATATGAAACACTTTTCAGAAACATAAAGTCAAACTTAACAATTGGAAAAATGTAAACTGCTCATAGGTAGGCTGGGTTTGTATGATTTAAAAAAAACAATTCTATGTAAATAAAATTACTTATTCTGTGCCATACAATCAGATTATCAAACATTATTTTATATTGCTAGAAAAAAAATAGTAACAAAATTCACCCAGAGAAACAAAAGATTAAGAATATCAAGGGAATTGGGTCTGCTAGGTGGCATAGAATACCCATCCTGAAATCAGGAGGACCTGACAAAAAAGGAAAATGATCACTGTGGAAAAACTGAGCCCTTTATCTGAATAGCCATTCTAAATCTTGCTTTCAATAAATTTAAATAAACTTTAGGTTTCACCACGATTAATTCAGGCAGTCCCCACTTTTCATTATTTTCTACTTCTTTCTTCAATAGTCAGGTCTCAATTATTTCAGAAAAATGAATTCTTCCCTGAAGTGGTTGATTATTAAATTTCACATTGCATATTTCCACTGATCTGTTGCTAGTTAACCATATTTTACATAATTATAACTTTGACTATTGAGAAATTGAAACTATAAGACCTTTTCAGGAAACTTATTTGTCTCAGTAATTGGGACCCAATTGTATTCATTCAAAGTCTCAAAGCTCCAGGATTTCACATGTCCTGTCAGCCATTTACCAATTTAAACAGGTGATAACTTGATTCTCAGGGACCACAATGTAAATTGTCAGTATTTCATAGTAGCACATCCTAATGATGAAAGCCAGTAATTGCAAACTCTACAGAGGCAGTTGGAAGAACCTGATGAGGTGTGATGAGAAAAACAAGGAATGTTCATTTTTCATAACTATTTCCTCATGCAAATTGGAATTTGTGAAATTGGAAATTGGAATAGGTGAAAAACAGGAATTACTACTTCAAGGTTTCACTATGCTTACTCCATTGGTGGGACTTTAATAACAGACATACTTTGGACAACTTCATCAGTGGATTTCTTTTTTCTTTTTTTTTCTTTCTTTTCTTTTTTTTTAGGTTTTTGCAAGGCAAATGGGGTTAAGTGGCTTGCCCAGGGCCACACAGCTAGGTAATTATTAAGTGTCTGAGACCAGATTTGAACCCAGGTACTCCTGACTCCAGGGCCGGTGCTTTATCCACTACACCACCTAGCTGCCCCTGGATTTCTTTATTTAACTCTCCTTTCTACATCATTCTCTCTCATATACATATCACTAAAAAAAATGACTTCATCAGTCAGCACCAAATAGTTGAGATGTCCTATAGATATTTGGCTCATAAATAGCCTTTAGGGCATCATAAAAGAGTTTTGGATTGTTACTTATAAGCATTATGCTGAATTTCATCTACCTGCTTACTGAACCAAGAATACTGCCTCTCTCTAAGCTTCACTAGTACTTTACTTTTGATGGAGTTAAATACTGCCTTCTTGGAGACAGATGAACTATCCTGCTAGTAAATTCTGTGGAGTTCTTATTTCTCAAATATCAGTTTCTGGATTTCCCCATCATTTTCATCAAACCAATCTTGTTGGCTGAGATTATTCTGACTCATTCGCCAAGCCAGTTTTGCCAGACTGTGGTTACTACACATACTATAGCTTTTTAGACTCACAGATGAGAACTGGGTAACAAGTGGTCACCAACAGTGAATGAGTAATTCTGAAAATGGTTTAGCAAATCTTCACACCAGAGATGCTAGTCCTTCCTGAACATCCCAAATACAAAAAGTCCAGATCATTTGCACAAGCATCCAAGCTGAGAACCACTCAAGAGAACCAACAGCATCCATCTTATGTGCCTGAACACCATCTCTGTCATCTTAGAGTCTCAGTAGGTGGAATTATGGAAGAAGAATTAAGAAGATTTGAATTCTAATTCTACCATAGACACTTAGCAGTTATTTAACTCTGGGCAAGTCATTTAACTTCTCTCTGCTTTAGTCTCCTCAATTGTAAAATGGAGATAATTGAAAAAACCCCTCACAGGGCTGCTGTGTGGGGCAAATGAGACGGTACATTTTTTTTGTCATTAGTTACAGGTTTTAAACAAGATACGATGGCATTCTTGTTGCCTTGATGTATACCTTTTCAATCTAATAAATGCTTTGGGATTTTGAGAGTGAGATTTCTATATAACTTTGATATCAAGAAGGAAGAATTTTCTAATAATTGACTCTTGGAAAGCTAATCACTACATGAGGTATGATTTCCATGAGAAAATGTTATCTGAATGCCAATGAATTTACAAATAAACTTTTGAGACAACCCATTAGTACACTGTGATTTTACTCTACATTAATAGCATTCTGTCAGCTTTGGTCAGATTATACTGGAGTATTGTGTTCAGATTTGGAGACCACATTTAGGAAGAGCAGTCTTAAGATGGTGAGTATCCATAGGAGGTCAAAGAACCTCAAATTCATGACCAAGAAAGATCAGTCAAAGGACCTGAGGATGTTCAACCTGAAGAATAAAAGCCTTAACATACCTATGATAGCCAAGTTCAAATATCTGAAAGCTGTCCTTTGGAAAGATGCATTTCATCTCAGAGATTATATTTGTTCTCCTGGGTTTCACAGTCAGATTTCAAATTGATATAAGAAAAAAATTAACATCACCTACAAATAGAATGAGTTAAGTTCCTACTGGTTCCTTTTCACTACAGGTCTTCAAACAAAGACCTTTAACTTCAGTGGGCAGGTAGGTGTTACAGTGTGTAGATCACTGAACGGACCTAAAGTCAAGAAGACTCAAATTCAAATTCTGTATCAGACTAGCTGTGTGATCCTGGGCAAGCCACTTAAATGATTTTTGCCTCAGTTTCTCTATCTATAATAGGTTTATCATAATATTTACCTTCAAGGATGTTGAGTTAATCTATTTCAAGTGTTTTACTAATCTTAAAACCTATATAAATGCTAGCTCCTACCACTATCATCATCATCACTACTGCTGTTGCTGCTACTACTACTACCACTACTATCACTACTACTACTGCTACTACAATTACTACTACTACTACCACTACCACCACCACTATCACGACTTCTACCGCTACTACTACTATTACTACTACTACTACTACTACTACTACTACTACTACTACTACTACTACTCTACTACTACTACTACTACTACTACCACCACCAATACTACCAGTACTACTAATACTACTACTATTACATGATAAGTATGTTTTTGGATTTTGGATCAAAGACAGATTGGAGTAAATGGACTCTCAGGTCCCTTCCAATTCTGAGATTTTGTGACTATGTTCTTGAGTGCTGATGCTCAGGGGAGAATGAATGATGATGGCTTCTTGCATCCTCAGGAAGTAACTGTCTTCATAATGTAATTAAAGAAGGAAAAATTGCAGTCTTGGAAAATGCAACAAGTCATAAGCTGGAGATATAAAGACAGGAGGTTCTGGCAATAAGGAACTCCCAAGAAAAGGAAAATTGCAAGTAAAATGTTGTCATCAATGTTCCTTTTGCTCTTTCCCAGTTGGGGAAAGTATGCCCTGCTCCAAGCTGTCCAGTCCCAGCTAAATATTTAAAAGGGAAGAGTCAAGTGGCTGGATAGAAACATCCAGCTTCCCTTGTTTTGTACAGTTTTTACCACACACTTCTAAACTCAAATTTCACCTGTAGAATGATCAACCCACCAGGAAAGGAGGGCCCTTTGTAAACAATTAGCTCTGATGATTAGATTAGGTATGTTTTTCTCTTTTTTTGAACTGATAATTTGGCATTCAAGCTAGTAAATCAGATTCTTACAAATTTGCTTAGTTTAAGTGACTCAACTGGAGAATAAGCTCTCTTGGATGAAACTGTCTTCAGTTTGCAGAACTGAGAAACAGATCTTTTACTAAGGTCCTAGAGGTAACAACCAGCTGGCCTCACCCATTTGCTGACCAATTAATATTCTGGAAGGGATCATGTTCCCTTTAAATAGTACTATTCATACAAACATGTCAGCCAACAAACATTGTTAAGAACTTACTATGTATCAGATTCTGTGATAAGCATTGAGGATTGAAAGGAAAGAGAGGCAAAAGACAGACCCTACTGTCGAGGAACTCATCATCTAATAGAGGAGACAACATGAAATCATATATATATATATATATATATATATATATATATATATATATATATATATATGTATATATATGCATATATATATATATGTATATATATGTACACATACCTGTGTGCTGGTGAGGTGGAGCCTGACTACTCCTGGGATAGGGCAGATACACACACATAAATACATACACACACAAACACACCACATACTTAACTGAGCTGTTCACATCTTTTTATTCAAAGGGAAGGAGAATATGGGAGGAGTGAAAACAGAAGAGGAGAGAATTTATATAGCCAGGACAAGGAAACAGAGACTAGGCAATAGACACCATTGGGCTTGAGTATTTTTATTTTATGATATTAAATGACATTTATAAGCACATTCAAAATTGTTTTCATCTGAAGGGTTAGGGTTAGCACTGTGTGTGTGTGTGTGTGTGTGTGTGTGTGTGTGTTGTTTATATTCTCACTTATAGAAATGCCCAAGCATTTCCCTTGCATGTAATGTTTGTTTAAAAATTCAATCCTGAATATTTTTAGTGGTATGGATCTATTTTGGAATAAACCCTCTGAATGATACAAACATTTATCATATCTCCCATCTGCCTTCTGTCTTTTTGCCGGCTTTCAAACTCAGACCAGACACTGAACTACTAGTAGCTCAGGGCCAACTGGCAAGGTCCAGCCTTCTCTCTGTAAACATTTATTTGGCTCCACTTCTAAGTGACAATGAGGAAACTATGGCAATTCACTATCTGTACACCAGTCAAAGAGAAGAGACTCGGACATAGATTCAAGTCTCCAGTTTGTACATCTGATGCCCTAACTCATCTCCCCTTAGAGGCCCCAAATTCTCTTTCTGAGGCAAGAGACCATAACAAATAAGGATCAGTTAAGCAAACTGGAGATTTACGCCTATTTAATGAAGCTATGGACTCTCCCAATATTACACACACATACACACACACACACACACACACACACACACACACACACACACACAGACAAACAGGCATTCCAGAGCTAGGTTGGCTATAGGTTGGCTACATCTCCCCCTTTAAAGTTGTAAGGTAACACTGAAAGGGTGGGGTGATTCTTCTCTAATATTTTTGGCTTAAACCCTCATTTTGATGTGTTACTACCAATGTGATTAACTCCCTTGATCCATCTGACCAATTAAACAAGCAGAAATTCACTATGTAGACATAGCCAAAAGTACAAACATTTCTTCCCAATAACTGGAACATACTCTTCCCACCCAATCACCCCAAACCATCTTGATCCTGGAAAGAAGTGGCTCAAATTTAAAGGAGTTTCTTCTTAACATTGATCCACCAAGATCATTTCCAAATAGATTAGTCACTGGATTAGTCTTGGCTTCAATTATCCTTGGGCTGAGTTCCTTAGTTCATTCTCTATGACCTTGCTATTGGGATAGAATTTAGACATCAAGGCCACAAAATTCATCATGAACACAGTTACTAGACTTCTGTTGTTCTGCATTCTGACCTTTCAAAGCTCACAAGGTCATAGCTTGAGAGGGTTATTGAAACAAAAAGGGAGGTTATTGAAGCAAATATTCATTTTTAAAATATTGAAAAGTAAATAAGAGATACTAAAAACCAGAGGAAAAACAAAGAAATTGGAAACCAAATATATATATATATATCTGAATATATGTAAAGATACCTTTATGTACCTATAGAAATAATAAATAAAATTAAAAACTGGTTCCTTGAAAAGACTAATAGAATTGATAAATTTTTCCTCATAATCTCTTTCACCTAAAAGAAGAAAGAATAGACACTACAGAGAAAGAAGCCACAGCTTCTTTTCCCATTTTGAATTTATACTATTCCCTGCCTCCAATGTAATACTAAAGAAGGTAAACATAAGAGATGTGAATCAAGAATGAGTTTAGCAAAATTCTAGAGATAGAAAGAGAAGATGAATAATAAAGAGAATAAGAGAAATACATCTTTTTGAGAAAAAAAGCAGAAAATGAAATTTTAAAATTTACAAACAAAACAAGTTGTAAAAGATAAAAGGATAGAGGGTTTTGCCTAACTATTTAACTGGGGGGAAGGTAGAAGAAATAAACAAACTAGAAAAAGGTAAAATGAATATTGAAATAAATTAGGTCATAATCCAAAACTAGGAGTGGAAAGGTAGCAAATTGGTTGAGGGCCATGCATAGGATGCAGGGAAAGGGATTAAGTAGAGGTTGAGTTGCCTTGGGATAAATTAAATTAAAATAGAGACAGAAAACTATTGTTCATAGAAGAAGAAGGGGAATAATCCTTTTTTGGGGGAACAATATTAGAGACAAATAAAGGGAAGTATAAATCTAGCTTATAAATTTAAATGTAGATTAAACATTCCAATTAAATGAAAAAGAGCAGCAGATTTGATAAAAAAAAAAAAAGAAAAAAGACTACAGACTGTTGTTTACAGTATATACACATAAAAACAAAGTCATTTGTAGAATTACAATAAAGGACTGAAAAATAATTTACTAAACATCAAGTGAATAAAAAAAACCCAAGAGTTGAAATCATACTGTCAGGCAAAGTAAAAACAAATATTCACAAGAACAGATAAGGAAACTGCATTATCCATAAATCAAACTATAATATACAGCAGCAGTCATCCAAACAATCTGAAATGGGTTAAAAGATAGAAGTAGATCATTGGAACAAAGGAGAGGTAATCAAAAATAATGGAACAAAATGACCCAGTGTTCTATAAACAAAACAGTATAAATTAATTAGGAAAGTACTCCCTAATTAATAAAAAACTGGAAAGCAGTGTGGCAGAAATTAGGCTTAGACTATACCTTTTACCATATTCTACAATATATTTACAATGGCTATATGACCTTAATATTAAATGATATTAAATAATATATAAATAATAAATTAAAATTAAAATATCAGATCATTCACTTCTCACAGTTTTGAGAAGGAAATATATTCTTAACTTTATAAAAGATAAAGCAGTTAAATTTGATTTTATAAAACTAACAAGTTTCTGCAGATACACAAAACATATATATATATATATATATATATATATACACATACCCATATATACACATTTACAAGTTTATATCTGTTTAATGAATATATTTGGATATGTAAATATATGTGAATATGTATTGCATATATGTAGAGAAATAACATTATACATGTATGTGTCTAGATATTTTTATACATATATATTATATATGATAGTTTATATAATATTTATACATATATTCATATAGCTTATATATACATTATATATGTACAAATATAGCTAATTGGTGATTAGCTTTTGGAGATTATTTATAGATATCTATTTAGAAAATATAAATGCCAGAAGCACTTTTATGTATGTGTATATACCCATATTCTCCAAAAACTAATCTCCAGGAGTCTAAGCGGTCAGGATATGAATAGTTCTCCAAAAGAAATACAGGCCTTTAGCCAGTATCTGAAAGAATATTCTAAATCTCTAAAAATAAGAGGAATACAAACGAAATCAAGTCAGTGGTTTCAATTCATACCCTGTACATCATTAAAAATTACAAAAGATGAGAATAGTTTATATTGGGGGGATGGTGGGAAGATAGGTACAAAAGCCCATTGTTGGTGAACCTATCAATCAGCATAACCATTTTTGAAAAGCAATTTGGAATTATGCAAATAAAGTGATTTAAATTTCCATGTGCTTTCACTCAGAGATTCTACTACTAGACTTATACCCCAAAAAAACTATTGATTGAAAATAAAGCTCTCATGTACATCAATATATCTTAGCAACATTTTTTTTTGTGATAGCAAAGGATTGCTATAAGAAATTATAAATGTGATGAATAAAGAGAAGCATGGGAAAATACACAAGAATTGATGCAGAATATTCAATGATAATAATGACCACGACAAAATCAAAACTCACTGTTTTAAAATTATAAGTAAGCATGACCAGAAAGAAAATATTTTAGAACACACTACAGAGGTAGGAAGTCTATGAGTATTATGCATTGCACATATTTTCAGAAATTCTTGCTGGCTTAATCAGTTATAATCATTTTTTCTCTTTATTTTCTTCCATATTTTTTAAATTTCAAAAATATTTTTTGATACACAGAATGACTTTAAATAGTATAAGGGGAGGAAAAATTGGGCAATTAAGATGATGTAAGAGTCTAG
Organism: Macrotis lagotis; assembly: GCF_037893015.1. NCBI lineage: Eukaryota > Metazoa > Chordata > Mammalia > Peramelemorphia > Peramelidae > Macrotis > Macrotis lagotis. The sequence continues at coordinate 86,558,017 of NC_133658.1, forward strand.
AACTGACTCCTTTTATTAAGAGTTTCCAACTTATATATTGTTCCAATATGCCCAGGAAAGCAAGCTAGACAGAACAATGGGGAAGAAATCAAATCAGCTCCTTCCTCGCTCTCCTCCTCTTTCTTCTCCATTTTTTTTTGGTAACAGATTGTCATATGTACTTTTGGCAATCTCATTCTAAGATTCTAGAGAATGAGATTGGATACTTAATTCAATACTTAAATAGAAAAGTCAGTTGGAGATCTTGTTTACTTCCATAATTAACAAGGAGGATGGAGAGGAGAGTGTTTTTTCTGACATTTCTGCTAGGGTCCCAAATTTCTATCTAGTTTTGATGTCTACTTAATGCATACTTCATAAAACTGAGAAATCAGAGACCAAGACAAGTCACAGGATAGCACTGAAATCTCAACAAAGAGGGCAACACCGTGGACTCTGGGTCAATGAATTCCTTGCTGCTCTTTAAGTTTCTCAAACCCTCTCTTTAATTTACAAAAGGGATATCACCCATAGAGGAAGCAAGGTTCTGCAGCATAACCAAACCAATTTACTCCTGACTATCCAACTATGCTGCTGTCCTCCTCTCAATAACCCAGGCTCTATCTTCCCTTGCTTGTGAAATGAGTTGGACCTAGGCTTTCTAATCCATCACAAGCCAAATGTCAGAGCTCTCACGCTATGGCACTTAGCAGTACAGGAGTTAGGACTTTTATGGGTCATTAACTATGGTGCTGACATATTCACAATGGCTTATCAGTTATGAAAACAGCCCTGGAGATGGTTTACAGTAATTAAGGATCACCATGTAATGCTGGCACAGGGAACTACATGGGAGAGCTTTTTCAGCTGTGATGATGTCTTCTGCTAATTAGAGGTGAAAAGTTTCCAACTTTCCATTGCTTCTTTGACCCATGCATGCCATGTCAGTGAAGTGTTGGAAAATATTTAAAGCTGTAACCCCTGTCCTAGAACACGAGTTGAAAACATTTAGATGAGTAAGCATGGAATTGGCTTAGATTTATTTTAGCATCTTTTAGGGGGGGAACAGCTAGGTGATGAAGTAGATAGAGCACTGGTCCTGGGGTCAGGAGGATCTGAGTTCAAATCCAACCTCAGACTCTTGCTAGCTGTGTGACCCTAGGCAAATCATTAAACCCTTTTCCTCTCAGTTTCCTCATCTGGAAAATGAGGAAGAGAAGGAAATGGAAAACCACTCCAGTATCTTTGCCAAGAAAACACCTAACGGGATCACAAAGAGTCAGACATGATTGAAAAACAAATGAACAACAACAGATATCAAGACAAGATTGGGTCTTCTGTTTCCATTTCTATATATAAAATAGGCACTTGATAGAAGACTTGTTGACATGTATTGAATTATGCCTTCAGAATATTGGTGTTCAGTTATTTTATTAAGGGTTAGGAGTAGAGAAAGAACTAGCATGATTCTGCCTTTCTGCCCATCAATGGATGTAATCACTTTTCAAATCTTAGGAAATATAGTATTGCTAAAGTTAATGCTTAAATAGTTTGAAGTGCTCAGATGCAAAAATAGTCCCTGCCTCTAAGGAGTTTACATTCTAATGGGAGAGATGACATGTAAATAATTATGTACTATGATATATATATATATATATGTGTGTGTGTGTGTGTGTGTGTGTGTGTGTGTGTGTGTGTGTGTGTGTGTAGGATATGTAGTATAAATTGGAGCTATTCGGCCATAAACACAGAAAAAGGAGATAAGGAAAAGGCTTCTTACAGAAAGTAAAATTTGAAGTGAATTTGTTTTTTGGTTTTTGAAAGGCAATGGGTTAAGGGACTTGCCCAAGGTCACACAAATAGGTAATTATTAAGTGGGTTTAGGATTTGAACTCAAGTTCTCCTGACTTCAAGACCAGTGCTCTATCCACTGCACCACCTAGTTGCCCCCAAATTTGAAGTGAATCTTGAAGGAAGCCAGGAAAATCAGGAGGTGAAGATGAGGAGGAAGAGAATTTCAGACATGGGGGACAGTCAGTGAAAGAGCACAGATTCAAGAAATGGGGAGTCATATGCCAAATCATCAAATAAATGGAAGGAATTAGAAGGTATAAGGAAAATGGAAAAGGAGGAAGGGGACAGGATGTGAGGGGATTGAAAAGTCAAACAGTGGACAGAATTCTGGGTTTTTAGTTATGAAAACTCTAAATCTTACCTTTGACAATTAATAACTGTGTGATCTTGGCTAAGTCACATAACTTCTTGGACAATTCTCAAGAAATTAGATTCTAAATCATAGACAAGTCATAATCTTCACAGGACTAATTAATTAGTTTATGCTCATATCCCCAGCAACTAGCATGGTGCCTGGTATAATGTTGGAGCATAAATAATACTTGATGGTTGATTGCATGGGTAGAAGAAAAAAATGGAGCTTACTTCTTGTATCTACACATGAATGTGTGCCCACACACTAGAAAGCACACAATACATACAGAATAGCACCACTAATATTCTTCACTATTCATGTAGCTCTCATTGCTCTAGTCTTTCTACTACTTGCACTGGAAATAGTAATCACATAATTATTACTATAATTACTGCAAAGGTATATTGACTTGGGGTGGCTAGGTTGCTCAGTGGATAGAGCATTGGCCCTGGAGTCAGGAGTTCCTGAATCCGGCCTCAGACACTTAATAATTACCTAGCTGTGTGGCCCTGGGTAAGCCACTTAACCCCATTGCCTTGCAAAAAAAACAACTCAAAGAAAAGGTATATTGACTCCCCATTGACTCCACTTACTATACCTGTGATTCTTCAAACAAAATTTCCCTTCCCTGACCATGAGTCAATCAGCAAATATTTATTAAGTTATCACTATCATGCTACATAAGTAATCACATATCATGGGGATGTGAAATGATGCAAAGGTTAGTTCCTGTCCTCAAGAAACTCACATTTTCCTCAAGAAGTTCACATTTTAATATAAATATAAATATTATCTCAATCATCCTCACAACAGTCCTAGGGGGCAGGTAATATAATTCTCATTTTACAAAAAAAGAAACTGAGTCAAATAATTGCTCATCTGTTGTTCTGAAGGCCAGTCTAATTCATTTCCAAGAGATCACAACATGTGGATCACTAAGTGAGGCACTTTGGACAACAGCTATGGCTTTATCCCAGCATCTTGTCAAGAAAAGAGATGGCTTCCTCTTCAGGGAGGAGGGACTCCCTTCTCTCAGCATCTACCTAGACCAGCACCATACCATCTATATGCAGAATCACGGGTTACAGAAACTGAAGGCATTTTGGATGCTGTGGATAAGTTCACTTTCCTTAGCATTGTATTTTCCAGAGAGGTACACATTGATAATGAGGTTGACACACACCTTGCCAGAGCTAGCTCAGAGTTTGGAAGGTTCCATGGCCAAGTGTGAGAGAGAAGAGGTATTAGACTGACTATCAAACTGAAAGTCTCAGAGTCATTATGCTGACCTCATTGCTATATGCCTATGAAATCCAGACAGTCTACTAACTCCATGTCAGATAACTGAATCACTTCTATTTAAATTGTCTCAGAAAGATTCTGAAGATCATGTGGCAGAATAAGATACCAGGAACTGAGGTCCTTTCTTGAACAAAACTGCCAAGCATTCAAACTCCACTACAGAGAATGCAACTCCAATGGGTTGATCATGTTTATTGAATGCCAAGCCTTCAGCTGCTCCCCCCAAAAAACTATTTTATGGAGAACTCACACAGGGCAAGTACTCATGGAGGCAGGAGGGGAATGGAAAATGAGGGGAAGCCCACAGAAAAAGTCATACAAGGACACTCTCTAGGTATCTCTTAAGAACTTTGAAATTGATTGTGTAACCTGGAAAACATTGGCATAAGATTGCCCCAGCATGGCACACTTTCATCAGAGAGTGCTGTACTCTCTGAGCAGAGCAGAATTGAAGTAGGCCAAAGGAGACTCTGGATGGGCAAGTTTAGAGAATTCACCCCAGGTGAAGTATTTGTTCACAAGAAGTATTTGTTCTCAACCTGTGGTAGAACATTCAGAGCTCATATTGATACAATTAGTCACAATCAGATAGTCTGTAAGACTCCTAGGAGAAAAAGGAAAAACAACCAACCAACCTAGCCAACTGGGCTGTAGCCACCTTCACTCCTGGGTCTCATAGCTTTCCACCCCAATCATTCTTTGTGAGGTTTAGGATTGGACTTTCCTCTCTTTTGATGTTACTTAACATAAATCAGACTGTCCCCTATTCTATCACTTCCTGTTGCCTCCACGAGGTGAAATAACTTCTAGTTATGACCCTGTACCCAGCTCCATATGAAGAAAGGGGACCTGAAGGAGAAAGAAAATTGACAAGAATTCTGAAAAGTGGTGGTGAAAGTTTCCCAGGCATTGAGGTATATAAAGGATTCAAAGTCTGTGCTTGAAGTTCATTTATAATTGAAATAAAATGTGGGTTTGCTAGGTTTCCAACACTACAGCAAATCCTCTTGTCAGCCCTTGAATCTATACTGGCCACAAACCTTATGATACTCTTAAAAACCTGAGTCTTTTGATAAGGTAAAGGAACTTGAAGTTTCTGGAAAGGCAACTTTCTCATCATAAATGTATTTTACAAATAACTCACAATATTAACATTAACATAATTAATATTTTTCTGTTTTTTCACAAGATCAGGTCATGCCAACCATCTTCTCCCTATAAGATTGACCCTAGCCTGGAGATCCCCCATTCTCTCTAAAAAGTCAGTGTTCTCCTGGTATTCTCCCTTCTCCCTTGAAAGCTTGCTCTCAAAATTAGGTTGTTATAGAGGTGAACTTTCCAAGTTCTCTAAAAAACTGGGTTCCTGAATTCTTCACAATCTTGAAATCATCTGATAAATCTGTCCTCCCCTATCCAGGAGACAGGGGTTCAAAACATTCTGCTATTTGAACATGCAGTGAGCTTCTCTTTGAACAATGGGATTGAGGGTATGAATGACTTCAATGCATCTTAGTGGCAGTCTGCCCATGGCTAGATCTTTGAATGCAGGAAGCTTTGCTTCTCCATAACTGTTTAGTTACTGCTATTCCTTGAAGTGAGAAGCTACTATTGGGGGATGGGGATGAGGAAAAAAGAATGGTGTCTAGTATTTGTGACTATATGTCAATGGATTGGCACCATTCCCTTAACCCCACCTAACTTGCCACAAAGTTTTTCTCTTTTCCCATACATATCCAGTCTTCCAGAAAACAATGATAAAATCAAATGAGCCAAGGAATACTGCTAGTGATTCAATTCAATAATTTGTTAATATAACCTGGCTTCTCAGTCATAAAAAATGTATTTATGTTCCTTTTTTTTGACACATATTGATTGTGTGACACAATCTTTCAGTGCTCTATACAACTCCCTAGGAAGATGGAGAAGTACTTCCTTGTATTTGTGAAAAGAATCTTCTCATTGGCAATTTTCTTTACCTATGAAATTATAAATCTGATGCAAAAATAAATAAATAAATGAAAAACAATTAGAAATGACAAGCAGAACTGGGGAAGAACCCTGAATAGATTATGAAAAGGGGTACAAACATCACCTGTACAAAAATATTTAGAGCAGTTCTGTTTGTGGTGGCAAAGAACTGGAAATTTAGGGGATGTCCATCAATTGTCCATCAATAAATTGTGGTATATGTACATATACACCTTACTTCAGGGTAAAGCCCACCATTGATCAAAGATAAAAGTATTCAACAGCTTCAACCACTCCCTCCAGGCCAAGGGAGAGGGGCTCATTCAAGGTCACAGACACTCCAGAGAAAGCAACCAGCACCCCCTACTGGCCAGCTGGACAGTGAGTAAAGCCTCTAGGGATCCCAACACCAAACCACTGTGAACCAGCCCCTCTCCAACACAAGGTCTTAAGATAATGAAGAAAGACCAGCACAAAGGAGGATCTACAGAAAAATTCTTGGGAGGAAAGGACACTAACTGAGAGAGGCCTAGAACCTCTGAAGAGAATATGACCTGCTCTCCAACACTTCCTTAAAGAAATAAGGAAGGATTTAAAAGTCAATTGGAAAATTTGGAAGAGAAAATTAATACCTTGCAACAAGAAAACAATTCTCTCAAAACCTCAATTGGTCAAATGGAAAACTCTTTTCAAAAATAGAATTGACCAATTGGAAAAGGAGTTGCAAAAGGTAAATAAAGAAAATTCTTCTCTTAAAAATAAAGAATGGAGTCTGTGGAAACTAGTGACTTCATGAGACAGCAAGGGTCTGTTAAATAAAACCAAAAAAATTGAAAAAAGTAGAAGAAAATGTAAAATACCTCATCAACAAAACCACTGACCTTGAAAACAGCTTGAGGAGGGACAACCTGAGAATTATAGTCCTTCCTGAAAATAATGAAGAAGAAAAAAAAAGCCTGGACTTAATATTAAAGGATTTAGTGATGGAAATTTTCCTTGATATCATGGAACCAGAGGGAAAAATAGTTATTGAAAGAATAAATTGATCCCATCTGGAAAGAGATCCTAAAATGAAAACACCAAGGAATGTTGTGACCAAATTCCAGAACTATCAGATAAAAGAGAAAATACAGCAAGCAGCAAGAAAGAAACAATTTAAATACCAAGGAGCCACAGTAAGGATTAGGCAGGACTTTGCTACATCAACATTAAGGGATCGGAGGGCCTGGAATGAGATATTCTGAAGATCAAGGGAGCTTGGAATTCAGCCAAGAATCCACTATCTGGCAAAGGCAAAACTGAGCCTTCTCTTCCAGAAGAAAAGATGGTCATTTAACAAAATGGGAGACTTCTAACAATTCCTGATGAAAATACCAGAGCAAAATAGAAAATTTGGACATCAAACAGGAGATTCAAGAGACATAATAAAAGGTTTAAAAGGGGGGAGGTAAAGAGAAAAAAATTGCTATCCAATAAGATGAAACTGGCTATATCCCAGCATGGGAAAAAGATTCTCATAACTCTTGAGAATTTTAACTCTATCAGAGAGAATATACTTAGCAAGAAGTGTTGGACACTCATGACTTATCCATGAGACTGCTATCCAATGGGAAGAAACTGGCTATATCCCTATTTGGGAGAAAGACTCTAATAACTCTTGAAAACTGTAATTCTATTAGAGAGAATAAATTTAGCCAGAAGTGATGGATACTCATGATTTTCTGTGACTCAGATGGAATGATTTAAAAACACTACCTCCTTAAAACATAGGACAGGAAGGAGACGGGAGGATAGAGGGAATTAAATGAGATAAATCTCATTACATAAAGAGGTACAAAAGACTTGTTATAGAGGGAAAGAAGGGAGGAGATGAGAAACACCTGAATCTTCCTCTCTTCAGAATTGGCTTAAAGTTAATTTACACACACACTCAGTTAACTTATGAAACATTTTACCTTTCAAGTATTAAAAGGGGAAAAGAGGAGGGGGCACAGAGACAGGGAGGGGGAGAAAAAAGGGAACTAACAGAAGGAAAGGAAGGAAAAAAGGGGGAAAGAGAAAGGGGAAAGAAAGGGGAGGGGTGGATATAGGAGAGCAAACACACTGAAGGTAGCAGTATTCAGAAACAAAATACTGGGGAATATGGATAATGTGAAAAAGGGGGGAAAATACACTCAGAGGGAAGACAGCATAGAGGGAAATAAAGAGTTAACAATTATAACTTTGAATGTGAATGGGATAAACTCTCCCTTAAAACATAAGTGGATAGCAGAGTGGATTAAAATCAAAATCCTACAATATGCTGCTTTTACAAGAAACTCATTTGAAGCAGAGAGATACATATGGAGTAAAGATAAAAGGTTGGAGCAAAATATATTTTGCTTTAGGTGAAGTGAAAAAAGCAGGGGTAGCAATCCTTATCTCAGACAAAGCAGTTGCAAAAATAGATATTGTTAGAAGAGATATGGAAGGAAACTATATCCTCCTAAAAGGTGTTATAGACAATAAAGTTATTTTAATACCGAATATGTATCCACCCAATGGGATAGCATACAAATTCTTAGAGGAGAACTTGAAAGAACTACAGGAAGACATAGACAGCAAAACTCTACGTGTGGAAGACCTCAACCTCCCACTCTCAGATGTAGATAAATCTAATCTTAAAATAAATAAGAAAGAAGTTAAAGAAGTAAATAGCTTGTTAGAAAACCTAGATATGATAGACTTATGGAGGAAACTGAATGGGGATAGAAAGGAATATACCTTTTTCTCTGCATTAAATGACACACAAAAATTGACCATGTACTAGGGCATAAAAACCTAATGATCAACTGCAGAAAGGCAGAAATAGTGAATACATTTTTCTCAGATCATAATGCAATAAAAATCAGGTGCAATATTGGGCCAGGGAGATATAGACCCAAAACTAATCAGAAACTAAATAACTGCATTTTAAAAAGTGAGTGGATCAAACAGCAAATTACAGAAAGAATTATTATTTCATTCTAGATAACAACAATAATGAAACAACACACAAAACCTATGGGATTCAGTCAAAGCAGCTATCAGGGGATATAGGATATCTTAAAATGCTTACATGAATAAATTAGAGAAAGAGGAAATCAATGAACTAAATATGCAACTAAAAGAATTAGAGAAAGAACAAATTAAAAACCCCAGTTAAATACCAAATTAGAAATTTTAAAAATTAAAGGAGAAATTAGTAAAATCGAAAGCAAAATATCTATTGATTAAAAAATAAACCAAGAGTTGGTTTTATGAAAAAAACAATAAAGTTGATAAATGTCTGGTCAATTTGATTAAAAAAAATAAAGAAGAAAACCAAATTACTTGTATCATGAATGAAAAAGATGAACTCACCACCAATGAAAAGGAAATTAAAGTAATGATTGGGAATTATTTTGACCAACTCTATGCCAATAAATTTGACTATCTAAGTGAAATAGACAAATATTTACAAAAATATAGTTGTCCAGGTTAAATGAAGAGGAGATTAAATATCTAAACAATCCTATCTAAGAAAAAGAAATTCAACAAGCTGTCATTTAACTCCCTAAGAAAAAATCTCCAGGGCCTGATGGATTCACAAGTGAATTCTATCAAACATTTAAGGAACAATTACTTCCAATTCTATAAAAAACACTTTGGAAAAATATGTGAAGAGGGAACTCTGCCTTACTCTTTCTATGACATCAATATGGTACTGATACCTAAACCAGAAAGAGTTAAAACAGAGAAAGATAATTATAGACTTATCTCCCTGATGAATATAGATGCAAAAATCTTAAATAAAATCTTAGCAAAACAATTATGACAAGTTATCACTAGGATAATATAATATGATCAAGTAGGATTTATCCCAAGAGTGCAGGGTTTGTTCAATATTGGGAAAACTGTTAGTGTAATTAATTATTTCAATAGCAAATCTATCAGAAATTATATGATTATATCAATAGATGCTGGAAAAGCTTTTGACAAAATACAGCACCCATTCCTACTAAAAACACTAGAGAATATAGGAATAAATGGATTGTCGCTTAGAATATTAAGCAGCATCTACCTGAAACCATCAACAGGCATTATTTTCAACAAGGATAAGCTAGAGGCATTCCCACTAAGATCAAGGGTGAAACAAGGATGCCCATTGTCACCACTACTATTCAATATTGTATTAGAAATGTTAACTTCAGCAATAAAAGAAGAAAAAGAAATTGAAGGAATTAGAATTGGGAAAGAAGAAACAGAACTTTCACTCTTTGCAGGTGACATGATGGTATACCTAGAGAATCCTAAAAAAATCATCAAAAAAAAAACTACTGGAAACAATTAGCAACTTTAGCAAAGTCTCAGGATATAAAATAAACCCTTATGGATCCTCAACTTTTCTATATATGACTAGCAAGGTACAGCAGGAAGAGCTAGAAAAAGAAATTCTGTTCAAAGTAACCACAGAAAATATAAATTACCTGGGAGTCTATTTGCCAAGGCAGATTCAGAAATTTTTGAAAACACTTACAAAAGACTTCTCACACAAATAAAATCAGATTTAAATATTTAAATAACTGGACAAACATCAACTGCTCATGGATAGGTCGAGCTAATATAATTAAAAATGACAATTCTACCAAAACTAAACTACCTGTTTAGTGCCCTGCCAATCAAAATCCAAAAAATTACTTTAATGAGTTAGAAAAGGTTGTAAGTAAATTCATATTGAGAAATAAAAAGTCAAGCATTTCCAGGGATTCAATGAAAAAAGTGCAAAAGAAGGTGGCTTAGCCCTACCAGATCTAAAATTATATTATAAATTATCAGTCATCAAAACTGTCTGGTAATGGATAAGAAATAGAGTGGCAAACCAGTAGAATAAACAAGGTGTAATTGCAGGAAATGATTATAATAATCTGTTGTTTGATAAACCCAAAGCACCCAGCTATTGGGATAAAAACTCTCTTTGATAAAAAAAAAAACTGCTGGGAAAATTGGAAGTTACCATGGAAGAAACTTGGAAAAGACCAACACCTCACACCCTATACCCAGATAAGATGGATGCAGAATTTAGACATAAAAAACATATTACAAGCAAACTAGAAGATCAAGGAGTAGTTTACCTGTCATATCTATGGAAAGGGAAGTAGTTTATGACCAAGGAAAAGATGGAGAACATCACTAAAAACAAATTAGATAATTTTGATTACATTAAATTAAAAGGCTTTTGCACAGACAAAAACACTAACCAAGACTAAAAGAAATGTAGTAAACTGGGAAACAATCTTTACAACTAGTATTTCTGACAATGGACTCATTTTTAAAATATACAGAGAACTGAGTCGAATTTTTAAAAAACAAGCCATTCCCCAATTGACAAATGGTCAAAGGATATGCAAAGGCAATTTACAGATGAGGAAATCAAAGCAATCCATAGTCATATGAAAAAATTGCTTTAAATCATTAATTATTAGAGAAATGTAATTAAAGCATCTCAGCACCTCACCCCTGTCAGACTGGACAATATGACCAGAAAGGACAGTGATCAATGTTGGAAGCAATGTGGGAAATCTGGGACACTAATACATTGTTGGTGGAGCTGTGAACTCATCCAAACTTTCTGGAGAGCAATTTGTAATTACTCCCAAAGTGCAACAAAATGTGCATACCCTTTGATCCAGCAATACCACTACTGGGTCTATACCCTGAAGAGGTGATGAAAAAGGGTAAAAACATCAATTGTGCAATAATATTCATAGCAGCCCTGTTTGTGGTGGCAAAGAATTGGAAATCGAATCCCCTCTCGCCTCCCGTCCCTGCAGGCGGGGCTAGGGCAGTCGGCGGCGCGTGGGAGCCGCGTGTCCGCTGGCGGCCGCTTCTTCCACAGAGCGAGCCGCGTGCCATGAAGCCCAGATTCAGTCCCCCCCAGGGGGGGGGCCGGGGGGGGGGGTGGAGGCCGTGGAAGAGGTGGTGACCGATGGGGCTGAGGTGGCTTTGGGGGACATGGCCATGGCAGCTTCGGAGATCGAGGAGGCCAAGGAGGTGGCCGAGGAGGATTCCATTCACCCGGTGGTCGGGGTAGAGGCACCCCCCAGGGCTGAGGCCGGGGCGGTAGAGGAGGTTTCCAAGGAGGAAAGAAGGTTACTGTGGAACCTCACCGGCATGAGGGAGTTTTTATTTGTAGAGGAAAGGAAGATGCTCTGGTCACAAAGAACATGGTACCTAGGGAGTCTGTTTATGGCAAGAAGAGAATCACTGTGGAGGATGGTGAAGTGAAGTTGGAGTACTGTGCTTGGAGCCCTTTCCGATCAAAGCTGGCCGCCGCCAGCCTGGGTGGAGTGCATCAGATCCGCATCCGACCTGGGGCCAAAGTGCTCTACTTGGGAGCAGCATCAGGAACTACTGTCTCTCATGTCTCTGACATGGTAGGCCCTCAAGGTCTGGTCTATGCTGTTGAGTTCTCTCATCGATCTGGCCGAGACCTCATCAATGTGGCTAAGAAGAGAACAAACATCATTCCTGTCATTGAGGATGCACGGCGCCCCCACAAATACCGAATGCTCATTGGGACGGTAGATGTGATTTTTGCTGATGTGGCCCAGCCAGACCAGTCCCGAATTGTGGCTCTCAATGCCCACAACTTCCTGCGCAATGGTGGACACTTTGTGATCTCCATTAAGGCCAACTGCATAGACTCCACAGCCTCCCCTGAAGCCGTGTTTGCCTCAGAAGTCAAGAAAATGCAGCAGTAAAACATGAAGCCACAGGAACAGCTCACCTTGGAGCCCTATGAGCGAGATCACACAGTGGTGGTAGGGGTGTATAGGCCGCCCCCCAAGCAGAAAGAAGCAGCTGCCAAGTAGCTGTCTGCCTCTCCCGGCCCCGCCCCTTCGCCTTCTTTTTCTACTCTTAGCTGTTTTCTGTCAGATTTTTGTATTTTCTATTAAAAGGTGTGACCTCAAAAAAAAAAAAAAGAATTAGAAATCAAGTAAATGTCCATCAATTGAGGATTGGCTTAACAAACAGTGGTATATGTATGTCATGGAACACTATTGTTCTATTTAGAAACCAAAAGGGATGGCAATTCAGAGAAGCCTGGATAGACTTTCATGAACTGGTGATGAGCAAGATGAGCAAAACCAGAAGAACACTGTACATCATAACAGCAACATGGGGGTGATGATCAACCTTAATGGACTTGCTCATTCCATCAATGGAATAATCAGAGCTCATACCCAGAGAAAGAACTGTGGAGTTTAAACAAAAACCAAAGTCTATTACCTTCAATTTTTTAATAAAAGAAGTGTCTTATGTACTACATAATTTTGCTATCTCTAATACTTTATTTTCCCCTCAAGGGTATGATTTCTCTCCCAACACATTCAATTTCAATCAATGTATAGCATGGAAACAATGTAAAGATTCCAAACTGCCTTCTGTGTTGGGGGGTTGGGGAGGAAAGGTAGAGTGGAAGAAAAATTGTAAAATGGGTAGAAATTACTATCGTATATAATTGGAAAACAGATAAAATATTAATTTTAAAAAAAGAAAGTAATAGAGGTTTGGATGTGGGGAGAGTTTGGGAAAGGTAGTAAGGACAGTTTGGACATGTTGAGTTTAAGGCATGCTGAATTAGAAGTGAAGGAACTATAGTTTTTTAGAGGTCTGATACTAACTTGCAACATTGTTCCAAACACTGAACCTCTCTGAGACTCAGTTTCCTCATCTGTAAAATGAGTTTACTAAGACTTGCATCACTTACCTCAGAGAGTTTTCATGAGAAAAGTGCTTTACAAACTGTAAAGTGTTATAGAAATGTTGGCTCTTAGACTGCTTCTTTTGGTCATTTCTAGCGATGATGCTATTTTTTGCTTGTTTACCTGTCTGGGGACTCTTTATTTACAAAACCACCTGATGTAGCACAAACTTACATGACAATTTTGTGGGGCTTTTTTTAATCTTGCTATTCCTCAGAGAGAGAGAGACAGTTTCCCATAAATAGGGGATATTTTCTCGGCAGAGGTCATCGCATATTCTTCCAGCTCTTTCTTAGAAATGGCTAGTATTCCTAACATCTCTCAGACTAGCCTCAGTGCCAATAAAGGAGATTGAAGTGGCTTTTGGCACTTCCTCCTTTGGGCCTGACATTTACACTGTCTTCATGGAAGTCTTTCTTTTCTTTCAGCACCCATCTTCACCTGACCTTGGGAGTTTTCCCCTATTAAGACAGCTGAGAAGAGTTACATCAGCCAAGCAGTAGGACATTGATGAAAACCCTCATTAATGATTTCTTTCCCAATTACACTTCCCAGCAATGTTCTTGCTGGGTGTCTCAAGAGATTTCTTGGCCTTGGTATCTCCCTTAAAAATTATCCTTACTTGTCTTGTTGGACTTGTGAATCCTTCATTGGTTTTGTCAAAAATATGATATAATATATATATATATATATACCCCGGATTTTGTAGAATCCCTGAATGAATAACTGCGATTGGAGTCACTGAGTTCAGTAATTTTCATACATATTTGTCCTCCCCTTCATCTGTTGGTCTGTTCATCTAGCTATCTATCATCTCTCCATCCATCTGCCTATCTTGTATCTATCATTTATTATCTGTCTATATTAGCTATTGTGCAGAAATCTTTATAATCTCTCTCTAATTATTTATAATCTGTCTCAATTATCCATGCATACATTCATCATTTATTTCTATCTACTTCTATCATGTACCTATTATCTATTCATAAATCTCTTTTATCTAACTCTATTGTTTGTCTCTATCATTGATACTATTATCTATCTACACTGATTCTATAACTATTTATGTGACTGTCACTCTATAGGAAGAAAATGTAAGTTGGCAGATTTAATCAAACCAAAACACACACACACACACACACACACACACACACACACACACACATACACACAAACTCTCACTCAAACACACACCTAAGCCAAGCTAGGAGTCAGTCCAACAATTTGCATTTCCTTCTTCCAGTAAACTCAGAAGCATGTTCTCCCATGGCAGAGGGCAATTCTATGGACTTGGAAACATTCTCTTTGGGAAGAAGCCACTTGAGAACTTCCAGAAAGGGACAGTTATGCAATGAGGATTAGTTATGTTTTCCCTCAGCTCTCGTGCTTCTTGAGGAACTAACCAAAACTATTATCTTTTTTCCTTGGAGACCTTGCAAGCTTGGCTCTGTCTGCTGACATTCTCTGGATCCCACCTTTTCTCATTGTGTCCTCTAATTTCCTGGGCCAGCTGCAGTCTCTGAAGTCTTATTGTCAATCTCTCTCTCTCTCTCTCTCTCTCTCTCTCTCTCTCTCTCTCTGTCTCCTGTCTCTCTCTGTCTTTCTCTCTCTCTGTCTCTCTCTGTCTCTGTCTCTCTCTGTCTCTCTCTCTCTCTCTGTCTCTCTCTCTCTCAGCCTCACCCTGTACTCAACTTTGTTTCATTTGACTTCATTTCCATTTCATTTTTGTATAAATCCACTTTGAATCAAGGACAGAGCAGCAACAATAGTAGAATAAGGGGGGGTAAAAAAAGGGAAAAAATAATAGTTAGCTTGTGTGTGTGTGTGTGTGTGTGTGTGTAATATTTTAATGTTGGCAAAATGTATTGCATAAGTAACTCATTTGATCCTCATGATAACCCCAAGAGATATATTTTGTGTGATGTTACATGAATTGTCCAAGATCTGAGATAGGGTACAAACTGAAACACTCTTGACTCTAAAACCAGCAGTATGCCAACTAGCTACCTTATTAAGGCTACAAATTATCTGTTTTTTCCGAGGCATCGAAAGCACTGGGCTTAAGATAGTCAACTGAACCACTGGAGATTTGGGGGAGGGGCCAGAATTAGGTGATGAATTTCCTTTTATTTCCTACTTCATTTTGCCTGTGTATACATAACTCATAAGCTCTGGACTACTGGATTGTCTCTTTTCCCTGAGTCTACTAATTGGTTCCTTTAATCAACTGAAGCTTAATTTGCTCCATTAACTGATTTGACTTTTCTTTCTTAGAAGAGCTTGACTCAAAGCATTTCTCATTTCATTAGGGTTATCAGGGAGTATCAAAGAATCCCTATTAGGTGGTTTCTTAGTGACATGGGAATGCCAGCTATCAAGAAACATCAAGAATAATTATGGGCAGGACTGGAGAAGGCATCTTCTGTAATGGACTAGAGTTAATATGATATAGATTTGAAATCTGATTCAGATACTCATTAGTTGTGACCATGGGCAATTCCGTAGATTTCTCTGAGCCTCAGTTTTTTCATTTGTGAGATTACAATAATTGTACCCACCTTACAACAGATAGTTGTGAGGATCAAACAACACAATATATATATCCCATTTTATTGAAGGTATGACTTAAAAGATTATTTTTTTCCTAAAGTAATATCTCCCTAGCATTCAGGGACCTGGTTAGAAATTTCTGAAGTCATCCATGATTTGGGGATAGAGGACCTGGTTAAAATGTATGTTTTATCTGGGAAGGATAATGAGTTAGACTATTATCAGCCTATAAGAACACAACATCCATTATTTTGAAAGTTAGCACCGCAACTGAGACATGATATGTAACAATGATATGTAAATTTTAATGAGAGAGAAAGGAGAAGGGAAGAGCTGTAGCAGAAAAATATTGTTGAAAAAGACAAACCTGACAAGAGGCTGTAGTTGGGAGAAACAAATGGATAAGAGGAAGCAGATAGTTCTGGATCCCTGGAAGAAAGTTGCTAAAAAAGAAGTTCTGGATGGGGGGATGAGGGAGAAAAGATTAAAAACAAAATAAACAATGTTCCCTTCCCATTTCTATCTTGTTCTGATTCTAAATGTATGAGACCTGAAAGTAGTTATTGATGGAATTCACTTCTATTGGGAACAAAGAAGGTCTCCTCTCCCTATTCCCTCTCCTCAACTTGATGAGCTTATGAGTTTTTCTATGGGAACTTTTTATTTCATCTCCCTATAAAGGGTGCACATGGACTCAATAACCACTTATTAAGCATTTATTTTGGGTCAAGTTGTATACTTAATGTTGTGGGTGCAATGACAAACATGGAAAAGGCCTTGCCCTCATGAAACTTAAATTATATTGGGGATAAATGGAGGAGATTACATGGATATGTGTAAATACATGCATACACAATGTACACATACTCTCTCTATATATAGAACCCATATATACATACATATGTATATTAATACATATTTACACATATTAGATATATTTATATATATGTTTATATATATTTACATATGTACACATTATATGTTTGTGTATACATACATACATATATTATATATTGCTCTTGGTTGAAAGTTTTTTCCCTTTACTCCCACAGAAATCACATAAAGTGCAAAGGTCTCTAGAGTTTATTTTAAAAAAAGTAATTTTGGAAAGGAGTACACTAATAACTGGGAGAATGAAGAGAAACTTCATGTGGAAGGTAATCCTTGAGGTTAAAAAGTAAGAAGGTGACAAATTCCAATCAAGAGATTGGATGTTGTATATATGATACAGATAGTAGGGACTAAGAATGGGTGAATCACAAACTAAAGGGGAGGGGAATAACTTGTAACAAGATCAAAACAGTATGTAGAACCTTCTCCAGGACTATCTCCTAATTCCCACTCAAGCTGGCAGGTCAGATCCTCCGGAGGCTGATATTGGTAGTCTCAAAAATCTAGGATTAACCCTATTGGGTCAGATTTTTATAACTGTTAAGCCCCAATAAGTGAATTCCCTACTAGCAATGAGTCAGACGATTAGCTGTAAGCAAAAAAAAATCTACTAAAATGGTATTATAAGAACAATAGTTATAAAAAAAAATCTCTTTTAAGCTAAGGACACATACTTCCCAATTAAGGATACATTCTTCTCTTGAACAAAAGATCCTAGGGAGAGTGAGCTCAAACTTAAAAGTATGAAATTTTGTGTAAAGAATACAAGGGGCAAAAGGGTAACTCATGACTCTTGGTTATGACTCTTGGTTACTAGAAGATTTTTTTCCCCCTCCATAGAGTTCATCTTAAGTTTCCCTTATGTAAAGTTCTCTCTCCTGGGCTCTGAAGGTTAGTTCCTTTGTAGAGTGCATAGGAGCTGTCTTTCTTGGGTAAGCATTTCTCTTAGAAAGATGTATTGTTTCCTATTGGTTCAGCCTTTCTGATATAGGGGAATAAGGGAAACAGAAAGGGAGGAAAGAGTCAACTTCTCTCTCTTCTTTCCAATAACAGTTCCTTCTCAGAAGTTTAGTTCCAACTTTTGAATTGTAATTATCCAAACAGGAATTCTTCTACAACTTGCCTAGTTTCACTGCTGAAAATCCTTCAGTTAGGTAAAGTCCCCCAATATGTGGTTACTTTCTTTGAATAGCCAGTCAGCTATTGCCTTCTTGATTCAATTCACATTTCACAAAGAGATCAAACAATAAACATTATCTTGTTACATATTTGCAACTTCATCACATCCTTGAACTGACTAATTAATGTTGTAGAATATAGAACCTCCTCTCTTTTTTTTTAGGTTTTTATTTTTATTTTTTATTTTTTTGCCAGGCAGTGGGGTTAAGTGGCTTGGCCAAGGCCACACAGCTAAGGTAATTATTGTCTGAGGCCGGATTTGAACTCAGGTACTCCTGACTCCAGGATTGGTGCTCTATCCACTGAGCCACCTAGCCACCCCATGAACCTCCTCTCTTAATGACCATAATTGCCCTACGATGAATTATTTGGTTAAAGTTTCCTCTTGACATTTCCAAAAGAAGAATTTTCACTTATGGGGTTCACTTTAGGTTGAATTTATTGTTTCAGCACATTGAAAAAAGATTGCTGAGAGGGAACTACCCTTACCTTTGGCCTTTAAGAAAAAGCCAACAGTTTGTTTGTTTGCTTTGAACATTTCCCTCTTTTTTTTCACTTTTATTCAGGAGATCCTAAGAGCATAGCAAGGTGTATATGTATGTGTGTGTATGTGTGTGTGTGTGTCCTAACCAACTTCTCCTCCCAAGAACCATTAACAACTACCTCATGGCAGAAGAAAGTGCATGACAAGACAGATGAATGCTCACTCACACATCTTGGGAGAGAAGTTAATAGTCACCATCATTGCTCAATCATATCCTCCTAATAAGAGGAGGGGGAATTTCCTAGGTAACATGATCCTTGTATCTAACTTTCTTTCCAGAAAAGGGGGAATTTCTTAAATAAAATTAACCTTGGAAGTTGCTTTGAAAGTAAAATTTGAGATTTGGGGAATCTGACCTTTTACCCAGAAAAAGGGAATTTCCTCAGCCTCATATCTCTTGAATAGAGATGGGCAAGATCTATCGATATGAACCCCCAGAGTTGGATGACAAGAGGGGAATTAATGCAGTGGTATTTGGAACTTTTCTCTCTGCCATTACTGTCATTCAGACAATACAGGTCTGATTGGAAGGGGGTTGCCTGTCTGTCAACTCTAAATTGTGTTCCTTCCTATGGAGAGGCTAAGCTCTCAACCATCTCATCAGGTATAAGGAAGATCAATCAGAATAACAGGATATTGCTTATCTAGAAGCATCAAAGTATATTTTTCTTCCGGGGGCAAAAGATGTTCAAAAACAGAGGATGAACCTGTGAATTTAGGAGAAGTTGTACACCTGAAAGGGTAGGACTCATCTGAGTGGAAGGGTAATTGCACCAATTTCTTATTAACTGTTTAATTCTTGATGTATTTTCTACATTTTTTAATAACTTCTAGAGTCCTTTGCATTTTATGTTATTTCTATATGGGTAACGGGGAAAAAATATGGCCCTGTGTCTGAAAACTGTATTTATTATTTTAAATTCTCAATCCCGTTTCCTGCTTTTGAAGAGACTAAATCATGAACCATATTTGACCATTCCCCAGAGCCAATTCTGGGTGGGCCAAAGAGAATTGTACACTGGGGGTAGGTCCTAAGTCTAAAACCAATGTGACATCAGGCTGAGGGAAGGGGGAAGAGGGAAGAGAGGGAGGAGGGGGAGGAAAGGAATCAGAGTCTTGGGGGGAATGGCATCACATCCTACAATTTTTATGTGAGTTTTCTTTCTAATTGAGTCTTTACACACACACACACACACACACACACACAAATGTTATGGATTTTTTTTTCCTTAGCTTATTCCAAGACCTAGTGAAATAACAGAATGGAACATGGTGGCAAAGAGCATGTAAATCACTTTGGATTTTGGTAACAAGCACATTGCCAGTGACTCAGAGTCCCACAGGAAATCCTGACTGGTCAGGGGTGAGGAGAGGAAATGAACAGGACTTTTCTTAGATTCATTTTTTTACCCCTTAATAGTTCAGGTCGGGGAAAAAAAGAAGCCCAATATTTAAAATACAGAGGGATATTTCAGTAATAGACATTATCTCGTGATTTCCTACTGAGCTAGGAATTCACCACAAACCAAACCGAGAGACATTGGGTGGGTCCAACCCGGCCCTGCCTCCTACATTCAACTGAAGGTCCAAGTAGAAGGGCTGGCTTCCTGTGGAGAAACTTGTCAGAGGAAGCTTATGCTTGTCGTTTTCTAATATCTGTCTTGATTATATTATTAGGAGTCATGCTACTAACCCACTATGGAGAAAACAATCACTATTATTTTTCTTTTTAATTAGTAACTATTATTATTAATCCTCTTAAGACAATGAGTTCAATTCCTTTCCTATCCCACTGGCCCTTTTCTCCAGAGTTGCTGGCATGTAATCAAATCAGTGGGTTGACTTTCTACCTATTTTGAATTCTTTTTTCTGAACAGTGGTAGAGATTGTTCATGAGTTGTTAACTAGCCAAAGAGTAGGGGCTAAGAGGGTCAAAGTGTAGACACAAGAAGAATTCCTTTCCTCACCACTTAGCTAACACTGAAAACATTTTGTTGTCTGCTGTCTTTTGAAAGTTTACATAAATTGATGAGGTGTTCTAGGAACATAACTTCCCACATTGATTGATTATTGCCTTTGATAATCAAAGAAGGCCATGACATTCTATTAATGATGACATGACTTGCACATTGATTACAGTGAGGGGAGTGTTGTACAAATATTCTTCTCACCACTTCTTTATCCCATGACCTGATGTAATAGGAAACAGCACTTCCAGTGCTGGTCTGGATACAGTGGCCTGTGGAATGGAGTCTTTTCCATTTTATTGAGACATCACAGCCTTACTGTAATACCCCGCAGAGCATTGAAATGGTAATTTTATAAGAACAAGCTTGCAGCATTACAGTAAACCTAACCTGTCTCAGTATAATATGATTTTATGGCAATAGTTTTTCACAAGTAAGGTAGAACTAATCTGCATTTTGATGGTCAGGCAATAGCCTGATGACAGTAAGGTAAAACTAACCTATCTCATGATGGATTACTAATCAGAATGGTAGAATTTGGTCACAAACTTTTGACAACTGGACAAAACTAACTCAAAGTTAACTATTCTGCTCAACTCTACAACTACACTCCCTTGGGGCCTGAGTTCATTGGACCCACCAGAACACACTCAAGAGCACAGGGAAAAGGGGAAACATGTTGCCAAGAGTTTGACTGATGTTGACTTTGTGATATAGCCTAAATCTAGAATTTTGGCATAATCTCTGCCTAAGATCTGGTGCAATTTGGAATATTTTCTTTGGTGATACTCACAACTCAGAGAAACACAAACAGACTTGGAGGGAATTTGGATCCTGATATCATTCTTGTTACTACATTTTCATTTAAAGGGCAAAAATTCAGAATGAAATATTGGAAGGATTTCCATAGCCTCACAATAACTCCAGTTGCTCTCTGTTCTTTCCTTCCCTCACCTGTTCATTTGCATGACTGACCCAGAGAATCTTGGAGGGCAGAAGAGAACTTAAAACCACACAACCCTTTATAGTTGGTTGGAATGCAGTCCTACAAAATAGTTTGAAGGGGATACTTTAGGTTCATTCCCAGAAATTTATGGGTGAAAATGGACTTTCTTTTTTATTTTGTTCTATTTTTTCCAATTACATGGAAAAATAGTTTTCACCATTCATTTTTTGGAGAAGATTTTGAGTTCCACATTTGGAAATGGACTACCTAAGTCTAAATAAATACAAGTTTGGGGTAAGAACTTCAGTCTTGGTAACAGGAAGAAGCTGATTCAAAAGAAAGACTAAATATTTTCCGGCTTGAATTAGCTAATTATCTTCCAAAGGAGTTTAGGTCCTGAGACCAAGTCTCTAAAAACTCATAGACTTCTGTCCTTATGGGGAGAAAACAGCTGAGGTTTCTTTCTAATTCAATGACAGGGATACTGAGGACTCTCTAGTCACTTTAAAAAGAAAAAAAAAAGGAAAATTAAGGAAATTTAGCCTGTGGGTTATAAGCAAAGTCACATCCTTTTTTTATGAGAAAGAACTTATTTGTTAGCTGAAGACAATAGTTGAAACCTCAAAGTTCACAGCAAGAATGGCCAGGCAGAGAGTGTAAGAGAATAGATCAAGGCCTCAACTGGGACCAGCAGTGATATAGTCTCCATTATGAAACATATCTAGCAGAACAGAGTAATCATACCAAAAACATCAAACACATCCCTCCCACAAGCTGATGGTACAGGTTCCCTGTTGGTATGCCCCTATTTGTGATCACTTTGGGTGTTCACTTTTCCCAATAATGGAAGAATATTCTCTAGCTTTATGGGGGAATGATCTTTTGATAATTCTATTATGCTTTGAACTTTGTTTTGAATTATTTATATCTTCTATTATTCATAAAAAACACAATAATGAGGGCTTATCAGCTATATTTTTGTTTGTTTGTTTTGGTTTTTACAAAAAAATGGGGATAAGTAACTTGCCCAAGGTGACAAAGCTAGGTTAAGTTTCTGAGGTCAAATTTGAACTCAGATCTTTCTGCCTCCAGGGCCAGTGCTCTACCCACTGTGCCACCTAGCTGCCCCATCAGCTATAATTTTGAGAGGATACAAATATATTCTGAACCTGAAGTGATTTTCTCGAGGCCTGAGTATGAGAGATGATGCCTCAAGTACTACCCAGACACTCAGAGAAAACTCCTCGGATTCTCCTGAACTGAGGTAATCTGCTAAGAAAGACATTATCTAGCTCTCTTGTTCTCCCTCTTTTCAACCCATATAACTTTATGCCTAAACTGTGATTTCTAATCAGTCTAGAACTCTCCTTTCTTTAAATCAGCATTTTAAAAGGCAAGAGGATCCAATGATATCTATTTCTGCAGTTTGTAGGTATGGACCAGAGAAGTGGCAAATTTTCCCTTATGTTGCCAAAACTGGGGCTTGAATTAGGGATCTGGGTATGAGAAAACCTGATTGGGAAACCTGGGAAGACAGAATACTCTGAAAGGAATAATTTTATGCAATACGGATTACCATAAGTACTTCATGACAAGAAAGGAAGTTAAGAGATTATTTAGTATTTATTTTTACAAATGAATGGGCTCCAAAGAGAATAAGCAAATTTTCTAAGGTCACACAGTAAGCAACAAAGCTGGGATTTGAATGAAGAGAATAGAGTTGCTTGGGTGAAGCAATAAGGATCTCCTCACCTTGCTTGAGGGAGATGTCAGTTAGATAACACTTGTCTTTTTCTGACAAATTCTGTAGATCAGAACTTTTTGCTGCCAAGGTCCATTTGGATATTTATGGCATCATTTGAGAGTCATACAAAATTATCAACTTAAAAATTAACTTGCTCTCTTTGGTTAAATATTTAACCAATTCATCCCTAAAAAGCTGCTAGATTTATTCGATTTCAAATTTCTCCTGCGGTTGCCTTGACCACACCAGACCAAGTGATTCTGTAGACCTTCTAAGGGTCTGAGAGCTGGCTGCTCCCCATCCTTGGTACAGATGAAAAAGTCACGCTGTGCAGCTTGGGCCACCTTTGCTAGAAGAACTAGAACAGGAGAAGGAGAGAGAGAGAGAGAGAGAGAGAGAGAGAGAGAGAGAGAGAGAGAGAGTCAGAGAGAGAGAGAAACAGAGACAGAAAAGGAATAGAAGGAAAAGAAGAAAAAAGAAGGAGAAAAAGAAGACAGAAAGTGATAGAGATAGAGGCAAAGGTAGGGAAACAGAGACAGCAAGATTCAGGGAAAAAGACAGTGAGACATACATTGCAAAAAAGAGTGAGATAGAGAGAATGAGAGAGGATGAGAGAAAGAGAAAGAATGAGAGGGAGAAAAGAAGCTTCTTTTGCTTCTTTTAGAAAAGGACCAACAGGAGTCTAGATGGAACTGCAAGAAGAGGAATTATCTATCATATTTGGAATTGTGACTGGGACAAACTTTTTTACATTTTGGAAGTTTCTATTTTTTTTCCTCAAAAAACCCCACAACTCTTTTTTTTCTAGTATTGTGAACTGTAGGCTTTTAAATGTGGTGTTCCTCCTATATACTGAGAGGTGCCATACATAGATTTTCTCAAATTTCCTTGACAAGAGCTACAAACAAAGAAAAATTCCACCAAGGCAGACCTGAGTCCTTCCTGCCATGGAAGTCTCACAAAATTTATTCAGGTAAGGTCTACATCAAGCAAACATGAAATTCATATTTGTAAAACCAAGGGAAAAGTACTGATTAACCTTCTATTTCCTTAACATATTTATAATTTGACTCAATTTATCCAAATGATACTGATTAACACAAAAGTTTTCAAGAATGAAGCTTTTACATTAAGAAAGACAATCCTTGGGGTGGCTAGATGGCACAGTAGACAGAGCACAGGCCCTGGAGTCAGAAGTACCTGAGTTCAAATCTGACCTCAGACTCTTAATAATTACCTAGTTGTGTGGTTTTGGGCAAGCCACTTAACCCCATTTGCCTTGCAAAAATCCTAAAAGCAAAGCAAAGCAAAGCAAAGCAAAGCAAAGAAAAGAAAGATAATCCTTTATCCCTTTCATGAACTGTATCTTGCTTTGGAAACTTTGATGATTGAAAGCTATAATTGGTCCCTGTGTCTCTTTAGTCCTCAGAGATTTCCTCATCTGAAAAATTGAGCTGAATGATCTTCAAGGTCTTTGCAGCTCTAAAGGTATTGTTTCATTTTTTTTGTATTTGCATCCCCATCATCCAGCACATTGCTGGACCCACAGTTATTCTTCTTCAGTTGTTTCTGTACATCTCTGATTTATTATAATTGCATTTAGAGTTTTCTTGACCGAGATACTGGAATGGTTTGCCATTTCCTTCACCAGTTCATTTTCCAGGGTCACCCTCCTAGTGTCTGAGGTGCAATTAAACTCAGGTCTAGCTCTTTTGCCACCTAGTTTGCAGGAGCCCAAGGTAGACACTGAATAAATGATGGTGATGGTTGATTGATAAATATTTGCTTTTAAGATCTTTAAGATTTGAGAAGTGATTATAGAGAAAGGCAAGCTTAGTGAGAATCATGAAGCCAGAAGGAAAGTTTGAGGTCAAATAGATAAAGGAAGGTAAAGAGGCCCAGTGGAAAGAATACTGACTCCAAAGACAGAGGACCTAGGATCAAATCCTACCTACTATTTACCATTTCCTTATCTGTGTGACCTCGGGCAAGTAATTTAACCCCCACCCTTGGACTTCTGCAAAGTAAATTGAGAGGGTTAAATATACTTGATGACCAAATCCTAGAGATCTGTGAAGAATTTCTTAAGGTCATACAGACACCCAGGTTACTAATTCAAGCTGCCTTCCTTTAAAAAATTCCTTCTTTTAAACTTTCTTGTGACCCAGTGTTTGGGTATCCCCAAGATGCTTTCCACATAGTGTACCCTATAGATTCATTCATTCAATTATCCAATCAACAGTGATTGAGTGTTTGCTGTGGCCTGTCTCATATGAAAAGGACCCATCCTCACAGAAGCTCCTTTAAAAACATCTCAGGATGTGGTTGCATTTGTTTAGATGTTCCTTGGCTGGACCCATCTGTAATCCCAGGCTGTAAAGCTTCTGTCCAGGAACAACAACAATTTTTGCTCTATAATCACCTAAATTAGAAAGGAGTTAGCCTTCCCAGTTTCTGGGGGATTGTGTTCAAGCAAACAAGTTAACCAAAAAACAATGAATTATGTGGTTGGCAAGAGACATGAGCACACTTGATTTCCTAATCCATCAAACAAATATTTTAATTTCTAATTTATCTTGAGTAGATGCAAGGAGGAAGAATTCATAGAAATGACTTTAAAACTACTTGCTCTTACAAATTATTGCAGATGATAGAATTTCAGAACTTCAATGACCTTCAAAGTGAACTAACTTAGATTTCTTATTTTACAGAATGGGAAACTGAAGCCCAGAGAGGGGGAGTAATTTTTCCAGGGCTTTTTGAGGCCAAGTGAAGGTTAACACGATGATCCCTACAGAATAAAAAAATAATTTTAATGAATAAGAAGAACGCAAAACACCTTGGTCATGGGTTCATTTTGAGGAAGACACTATCAATATTGCTAAGCAAGGGAGATCTAGAAGGGCAGATGGATGGCTCCATAGTATATAGAATACTGGACCTGGAATCAGAAAAACTCATCTTTCTGAGTTCAAATCTGACCTCTGGTACTTACTAGCTGTGTGACTCTGGGAAGTCTTAGTTCCTCATCTGTAAAAATAAGCTGGAGAAGGAATTGGCAACCAATTTAGTATCTCTGCCAAAAAAAAAAAAAGCTCAAGTGAGACCAGTAAGAGTCAGATATAACTGAAAAATTACTGGTAAGGGAGATTTAGACTATATAGAACCTTCAGAGGTCACCTAATACCACTATCCAAAAAGAGTTTAGTAACTTGATTTTTGTAAGCAATGACTCTAAATTCTTTTTAATGTTGAGTTTTATTGTCTTTTCCCCTCAAACTATTCCTTTTTCCTGATTTTACCAATTCTGTCTCTCCCTTCTTAATTTCTTTTTTCCCCCTCCCAATTAATAAGCATTTATTTTCTTTTCCTCACAATCTGCTCCCTCTTTGGAAAAAATAAATAAGCAGGGTCAAGCAAAATGAATTCCCACAATGACCATGTCCCAAAATGGATATCTCATTATCCAGCCTGAGTCTGTCATTCTTCGTCTGGAAGTGGATAGCACACTTCATCATTGATTCCTTGGAAGTGATCGATCATTTATTTTCATCAGAGTTCTTTCAAAGTTGTTTGCCTTTATAAACTCTGCATCACTTCCCATATCTAACTTGTTACTAAGATTTGGCAGTTTTAGCTGCCCAACCTATCTCTCATCTGTCCCCTTTTCTCCACTGCCATTACTAGCATTCTTGTATGAAACTGTATCACTGTTTTCTTCAGTAATTGAAATAGCCTTCTAATCCATTTTCTCTACTTCCACTCTCTTCTCTCCTTAGTTAATCTTGCATATTACTGGCTTAAATAGCTTTCTTTTGTATACAAAAATACTTTTTTGCCATGTCTCTGTTAGAAAATCTTCAGGAGCTCCCAATTATTTAAAAAAATCAAATTCAAACTCTTCTGCCTAACATTCAAAGCCATCTACCATTTGCTTCTTATTTCATTTATTCCTCTGTACATTTTATAGTCTAATCTACATAGACTATTTTCTGCTCCTTGTATACTCACTGTGCTATTAAACCAATTCACTCTTGTTTATGGAGTTTCTCCTACTTGAACATGACTTTCCCTTTCATATGTAGTCATCTCCTTTATCAAGCTTGTCCTAATCCCATCCAGTCAACACAGACTTTTTCCAGATTTCATACAATACTTGATTTTGTAATATACTTATCATTATTTTATTTGTTGCATCTTCTCTCACATAGGGAGCCCTTAAGAAAAACTTTCTCAGGTTTAAGGTCCAAAAAAATCAAAGATCAAGTGCTATCTTCAATGTATCTGTTAGTATTAGTAAACAGATAAAATCAGTTCAAAGCAAAGACATTAAAATAAAATAATATAGCAATAAAAGTAGGAATAGAAAAACTGGCCATAAACCTGGTGAACATTCTCCCACAAAAATCTATGAGATCATCAAGAAGCACTGTCATGCCTAAGGAATAGGCATGGAAGGACTTGATACCCAAAGAGGGACAAGTCAGCCTTCAGATCCTGCAGGACCTCTGATGTATTCTTGAGATGTCATTAGGCTGCTACTGGTTTCATAGCCAATGTTAGATATTCCTCCCTTGGGCACATGATTATATAATTTTGGAATGACTACTTCTGTACTTCCACTGGAGTCTTCAAAACCACCTCCAACTATGGCTAATTCTATCAGCTAGGCTGTATTGTTAACAACCTTTCCCTGAAAAGAACTAGCCAACTATTTAATTTAGTCAAAGCTAGAGGTTATTAATCAGTCAAAGGTGTTGAGATAGGCCCCCAGGGTAAGACTATGGTTTTTCTTTTAGCTCCAAATGCCTGAGATTGATTTCAAGTCTCTTATTCCAAAAATTGATCTTATTTAGGGCTGGAAACACTCAAGTTCTTGTCTATCATGGCAATTTTTCCAAAACAAAAGTTAAGTGAACATGGCAAGGCTATTGTTTTCCTACCTGGCCTATATCCATGCTTCTTTTATATATGAGTGACTGACAACAAATCTCCTCTTCTGAGCCACTCTCTGAGCCCCATGAGACATTGCGCTTTTTAATTTTTATGTTTTGTGTCTTATTCCCCTACAAAACTATGACCTCCATTGAGTTCAAGAAAAAAAAGAGACAAATAAACTTTCTATCTTTCCTATATCACAATGTTGTATCATCTTTCCTATATCACAATGTTGTATCCATGGTAAGTGCTAAATAAATGCTTTTTAAATGGATGTTTGTGGTTGAATTCTCAGTCAAATTTTTGGTAGTGTGAGATTTTTTTTTTATTATTTTCTGGTTTAATATTATGCCCTAGGGGTGACTAGGTGGTGCAGTGGATAGAGCATGGGCCCTGGAGTCAGGAATACCTGAGTTCAAATCCAGCCTCAGACACTTAATAATTACCTAGCTGTGGGGCCTTGGGCAAGCCACTTAACCCATTCCCTAGCAAAAGCCTAAAAAAAAAAACCCAAAACTAAACACTAAAAAAAATTATTCCCTATACAATAGGATAAATGCCTTTTTCCCCATTTTTATCTAAATGGAACTTGAGTGTATCTCTACTATTACTCTGGACAAGATATGAACAAGGAAGTATGGCATAAGGGAATTCAAGGAGTTTGAGAATACAAGATGCACTTACTATCAATCATCTTCTAGGAAGAGGTCCTTGCTATGCTCCCAAAGCAGAACAGGATTAAGAAAGTAACACAATAAGCACCCCAAAGGTAAGCTGCTGAATATCTTTAAAAAAAAAAAAAACAGTTTGCTTTGGTGGACCAGCCTACCCTCCACATTTGTAGACAGAAAAAGAATGTATGAGTGCCTTATATAAGGTGGTCACAAAATCCTTAGTCTGCCAGTTCCTTCATTCATAATCTTCAGGGATAGGGTAACCTTTCACAAATTAATTCATCGATCATGCCCTTAAAAAAAATCTATTGGTGTAGAGAAACAGGTAACATGGGCTCCCATCATCTCACCAGGTGCAAAGTGCCCCAGATGAAGGATCCTCCCTTCTTGACCTTCTCTATAAAAAAGAAACTGTTTTAGGAAATTTTTTTAAAGAATTATTTATATCCTCTTCTGGAACACAGATTCTCAACTGGTCTTCTTTTAAGACTAGATCATTCTCTCTCTTTTTACACATTAAGCACACTTGTAAATATTTCTTAGTCACATAGCACTCCCCATTCTTGGTAGAAAAAAAGAAAATGGTGAATAACTCAGTATCAACATTACAGCAGGGTTGGGGTGCTTTTAACAATTCTATACCCCACAAAATAAGAGGCGAATGTGTGTGTGTGTCTGTGTGTCTGTGTGTCTGTGTGTGTGTGTGAGAAAGAGAGAGAGAGAGAGAATTTTCTGTGAGTAAACCCAAAGTCTCAAAGTCCTTAAACAGCAAGAGTTTTGTTTTTAAGGTTAACAAATATCTCTTGTCCTACTTTCAGAGAAAGAATTAATTAAGTTAATGGCTGGAAAGTTTCAGGCCCTTCATGTGGCAGTATATTATTTGCCAGTGTGCTTAGAAGGTGGGAGACTGTCCACATCTGCTGTTTCACCTCCCTTTTGCTTTGTGGTCCTCCCAGGAGACTCTGGGAAGGGTGGGAGGAGAGGTCTACTTACTGCCAGAGAACACAGCATCATGAGACAATATGGTATTTTGTGTTCTGTCTGCAGGAAGTCCCCCTTTCCGCCCTCACATCCTTATCCTTGGAAACCTTCTTGTGGAGGAGAAGGCAAAACAGAGGCTCAGAGATGTGATCTCTCTTATAAGTGTTGTATATAGTGTATTGAGAGAAATGCCAGAAAGTCCCCCTGCCCTCAAAATTATCCCTCCTTGAAGTCCAAAATTTATACATTAAAATTTATTTAAAACAGCCCTCTCCAAGGTCATTAATTAAACAAGTCTGTATTAAATGCCTTCCATGTTCCAAGTACTGAATACTTTCTCTTTTGTTTTTTGAAATAGAAAGACCTTTTGTCTATCCTCATCTTCCTTGATTTTCATGCCACAGTTGACACTATAGACTCTCTTTTTCTTCTCGAAATCCTCTCTTCTCTAGTGTTCTGTGACACTGAAGATTAATATTTGTATTTCTCTGACAACTTTTGTATTTATCTCATTTTCCAGCTATATACAAGGCAATCCCCATCCCAGGGGTCTGTCCTTGGACTTCATCTTCCTCCCTCTCCCTTTCCCTCCCCCCCTCCTCCCCTCCCTTCCCTCCCCTGTTCTTCCCTCCCTTTCCCTTCCCTATGGTTCATAGGTTTTACCAGGCTGTTTTGGGGGTCCATGACCCAAGAATGGGTAACTTGTCCAGAATTACACAGTCAGTGTGTGTCAAAGGGCTGGATATTTTGTTTGTGTGAAACTGGGTCTCTCCATCCCATCCAGATTGAGAGTGGACAGCCACTCATGGATCTGATTATAATGCTGATTGTTATTTTAACCTTGTTGGTTTTTCCAACCAGAGCCAGTTCACTTCTCTTTAGACAATCTGGTTGCCTCTGCTCTCAGGGACTCACCATATTAGTCCATAATGAAGTGCAAACGCTCCTTTGGCCAGAAGTTCTGAACTCAAGTTATCTGCCAACCTAAGCTTCTCTATCCATGGAGACTACTATCATGCATTATCCACCACTACCATCCCCAGAAGAGTCAGATTTTGAACCCAGATCATCCTATGCCCTATTCCTGAAGATCTATTTGCCTACATCTCAAAAAAAGAGGGAAATAAAGCTAATATGACATGAAGTTCTGCTGCAAACAAACAAACTGACCTTTCTGCCAGTTTTTATACAAAACAAGAAAATTAAATACAAATGCTAAGAATTTTACAATGTCTAGCAAGTAACTTTGGGAATTAAAATATTCCTGTGGAAAGGGACTTAGGTTCCCAGGACAATTGAAGACAGTCTCAGATGAGGGTAATGAATAAATAATATTTAAATAATTTAATCCTTCACAAAATCTATGACTTCCTAGACATGATTATTACCTCCATGGAGGTACTCTTCCACATTTTAATAATTGGTTCCATGAGTTTCTGTGGCAAAAAACTTAATGCACATAGACCTACTTGATGACATTCCAACATGGTAGGGCATACTACTGGAGCTTCTATTCTCAGGACAGAGGGAGACGACACAAGGAAAGAATGTCAGCCCAGTGATTCCTTTCTTTCCATCAGCTGCATTTTTCTCCTTCCTCTTTGGTTCTAAAAATGGTAGTCCCAAAAAGAATTCTAGGGCATCTAAGTGATACAGTGGATTGAACGGTGGGTCTGGAATCAAAGAAAGGTCCAAGGCCAGATTTGAACCCAGGAAGATGAGTCTTCTTGATTCCACCACCCTCCCTTCCACCAACCCCTCCATAGAAGCAAACAATCTCTCCCTAGTTTTCATAGATACTTCAAATAAATGAACATTTATTTATTAAGTACTTACAATGTGTCTTTTCCAAGTGATACAGATATGAATTTTTAAAAAATCTAACAGTGTTTACCTTCAAGAAACTTATAGAGACAGAGTATTGTTATATCTACATACATGAACAGCAAGATGACTCATGGATGATTATGCTAATAACTTGTGGTTGAACATATTTATAGCTATGGCAAGAGTGACTGTTCCTTATGATTAGAATAATTTAAAAAGTATTTTTCTGTCACAAGTTAAAAAATCACTGTCCAAAATCATTTTAATTTGCCATTTTACTTCACACATGTGTATGTGTGTGACCAAGATAAAAGAAAACAGAAAAAAAAGATGAACTGATCAAGTACTGAGAATTCTCTTATCCTCAAGATATTAAATGAATTGGTGGAATGTTTCCAGTTTTGACTGAATAATTGATTGCATCTTCCAGAGTCATCACTAAAAGAATATGAATGAAAAGCATACAAGATGAGAACAGATGGAGGAGGTGTAATCTTCATCAGAGGACTAACTACACAGATAAATGGATTCATAGTAGGGAGAAGGAAACTGAAATTGTATACTAAGCAACTAATATTCTCTATCTAGAGGCGATACTTCCACAGGTTAGTTGTTCAGAGGCTATCTTAAGATTATTGAATTTATGGTTGGTCTATTCACTGCTACCTCTTTCTATACTTTACTTTGGACTCTTTTCTTTTCCTGGTTGCCCCTCCTTACTACTAGACTGAACTCTGTCCTATGACATTACCCCTTTTCCCCCTCTCAGTTGTTTTTGTATCAATTGAATTACCTTGGTACCAATGAGATCATGGATCCATCAAAGTATAAGGACCTTACACTGCATAAAATGTAGGGTTTATGATTCAGAATCCAAATGTGTTAAACCTCAATTCTGCCTTTCAAAATCTTACTGAAGACATTAGGATAATAGAGATGTATTTTACCCTCATTGTGTTCATCTAGGGCCATAGATCTGGGACTGGAAGGGATTCTACAGGCTGTTGATTCCAAACCCTTCATTTTATAGATGAGGAAATTGAAGTCCAAAGGTTTCAATCCCATGTCACATATGTTCTGAGTGACAAAACTGGAATTTTAACCAAGATCCCTAGAGACTCCTTTCTCCTCTGACCACATTTCTCCTCCATCCCCCCCCCCCAATTCTTCCATTCTTAATCAATTGTGAGACTAAGAAATAAATAAACATCTTTTCAAAGCAAGTTAAGTGGTGCAGTAATTAGAATGCCCAACCTTGAGTCAGGAACACCCAAGTTCAACTCCAGTCTCAGGTACCAGATCTGTGACCCATGGCAAGTCACATCATCATCTCTATATGTTACAATCTCCTTATCAGTGAAATGGAAATAATAGTGCCTTCCTCCAGATTTGTTTTGAAAATCAAAGGTGATAATATTTGTAAAAAACACAAAGAATAGTGCTTGACATAAGTACAATATACATTTTAGTTTTTATTATTATTAGAAATCAAAATGTTTCCCTCCAAACATATTTTTGGGGGAAAAAACGATTGGGGCTGGATGGTGGATGGGTGATTGTGTAAGGAACAGTTTAGATCTATGATTTTGTTAGTCTGAGCATTCTTAATATGAAAAATTCCTCCCCCAGCGCAGTCAAATATCTCTATAACATATAATCTTTGAGAATCTCCTGGGTCAGCAAAGATGAAAAGACTTGCACATTGTCATACATCCCATATGTATTAGGGAATAGGACTTGACCTAGCTTCTCCTGACTCCATGATTAGCATTCTTTACATTGTATTATGTCATATGACAAAGAAATAGAAAGGAGGAGCAGAATGCAAATTGCTCTCTTCCTAGAATACTATTTCCTATGGAAAGGCGTTTAGCATCAGCCAGCTCTTCCAATCCATACAGGGGAGTTTCATTACTATGTCAACCAAGGGATGTGATGAAAATGGAGTTATAACTACATACCTATGAGTTCCACAATATGAAATCTGATATGTAGTGTTCTGGTGAGAATCCAGAATATTAAAGTTCTAATTAGACTTATTGACTAATGTCCTTCATGAAAGCTACCATCTTCCATGAATATGTTCCTAGCCTTACTAAAAAGGCTAGACCTCCAGTACCAGGGAACTCCCTTGAAAGATCTCTGAGGAACTAGAGTTGCCACAAACCACAGTTCTTGGCAGTTCCCTGAGGCCACTGTAGCATTACCACATACTGCCTCAGGAACTCTATCCCAGAAACTCACAGGTGTCTGGGACATTTCCTTCCCAAACAAGAGCAGACCACCCTATTTTGACAATGTATCTGGCATTGACTAGTTCGTGCGTCATTGGCACCCACCCACCCCACCCAGGCTCTGCACATGCAAATTCGAGGCTATTCATGAGCAAGTATTCATTTGTTATATATTTGTTATGTGGGAAATTCATGGTATCAAGGCAAGGTTGTTGGTTTTCTTCCCCTCAAAAAATATTTTCCAATTTGTGCTTTAAGTGGATAATTGAAAGTTCCATTTGCTGGTGGACTTTGTATTTATAATTGTTACTGGGACAATAGACCAAAGGAAAAGTTCTGTGAATTCTTATCCCTGGATTTTGCACAAATAGCTCTTCAAAAGGCAACAATGCTTCATAAAATGGGCTTGTAGGAGAGCTGTCTACCTTTCTACACTCTCCTCTGGCACTGCCCATGCTCAGTACAATCATTTATTGTCCATCACTCATTTGTCTCTCAGTAGATGCTACCTCATATTGCTATTTGTCTTCCTGTGGGTATACTGTATCTTTCTTGTGAGCTTTTACTTTCTGTGAAATCTTTGTTTTCTGTATGTCTTTGTCTTGTGTTCTAAGTACTGCTTAGTGTCTAGTCCTAGAGAACTGGTGCCTTCTATATAGAAGATGTTTAATCAATAAATATTTCTTCAGCCTTTCAGGAAGCTTTTTTTTAACAGTACAGACCTTCCCTCCACTGACATAGAAGACAATTTCTCTATCCTTTTTTAAATGGTACTTGTGAGTTGTTATGGCTATTGAGTTCACCATTCTCAAACCAAGCTCTTAATGTGTTTTTTCCAAACTTAGTCTGTTCTTCAGAGTTGTTAATATCTATATCTATATCTATATCTATCTATCTACTGATATATATAAAGCTATTTATCCTTCCTTCTCAAAGAAGACCATGACATCAGAGAGGTGATGCCATGACAAACACAAGAATTGGATTTTAGTGATGGGTATGCTGTGCTGATTCACCTGCCTCACTTTCTCCTTTGGAGCCATCTGGGTCCAGTGGTCAGATATAAATCAAGATTACTGGAAATGGCCCCATATGCAAAGCAATTAGGTTACACAATTTGTGAGTTGAGGCTAGATTTGAAGTCTAGTCCTCCTGACTTCAGGGTCAGTGCTCTGTCTTTACACCATCTAGCTTTGTCTTGTTTGCTAAGGAAGGTGTGGCTATAGAGTGAGTGCTCCTAATAGACTTGAGGATAGGCACTATTTTTGTTTTTGATCTTTGTTATCAAGCACTTAATATATGACAGACCTTGTGCTGGAAACATACAGAAAACAAAACTATAGTCTCTGATTTCATGGAGTTCACATTGTGTACATACTATACATACAAGATATATAATAGTTTAAAAGGAAAGTAATGCCAGAACAAAGATGGAGCAGTGAGGCACAAGGAGAGACCTTCCAGAGAGAGTAGGATTTATCTGAATTCCAAGGAGGAAATAAGCCAGTAGAAATGGAGAAGGAAATATAGTCAGGTTGGACCAGTTCCCACGGATTGAGACTCCAGAAAGAACTCACCAATGATTGGAAATATTGGGTGAGAGAGAGTGAATATGATCCCAAGGCTATAAATCTGGGTGACTGAATGGTTGGTGAGGTCCTCAATAGCAACTGAATAGTTAGGGAAAGGTGTGAATTTTTTAAGGGAAAGTTAATAGGTTTTATTTTACTTGTTGAATTTAAGATGCTTATTGGGATATTGAACTGGAACTATCCAATAACTTATAACCAGAGTTGACTTGTAGATAGAACTATGAAGAAAGTGAGATTTTTTTATTTCCTTCCTTTTTTTAAGCCCTCAATAATCCCAATTCACACTTACACTTGAATCATCTAGCTACACTTGGGGGGGGTAATATATTCTGAGTTCACATTCCTGAAACTATCACTTATGAGCCTCCTACTATGTATGCTTACCTTCTTTAGTCAGTAAGTAAGCACAATTACCTAAAAATCATTAGAGTACACTAGTAGAGAGGTTCAGGTTAAGGGAAATATGTGGTCAAGGCATTTCACAATCTAGAACTAGTAGGTCCAGATGTACTTTCTCTTTTCATGCACCGTTGGAAATGTCATTCAACTGGGCTTCCCGGACATGCTTCTTTATGTAATCTGATCCCTAGATGCCTGAATAATTCTCACTTAAATCTATAGTTGTTTCTGTGCTAACAGGGGTCATACTCTCTGGAGTTGCCCGCACTATCTTTGTTGCTTGCTGTGTATGGTGGGAGTTGGGAATGAAGTAGAAGGGAGGGAGTCTGTACCGCCCCCTACTGCCTTCTAGTAGAGGCACAACAGGGAAGGCGAAGAATGATTCCCTCTCAAGAATTAGATTCCATCAAGCTTCATCCAACATATCTTCATAGCTTGTTACAAAGAGTGTAAACCCTTTAGTATATACATGTAGATATAGACATAGACATAGACATAGACATAGACATAGACATAGACATAGACATAGATTAGATATAGGTATAGATATAGATATAGATATAGGTATAGATTAGATATAGATATAGATATAGATATAGATATAGATATAGATATAGATATAGATATAGATATAGATATGGATATAGATATAGATATAGATATAGATATAGATATAGATATAGATATAGATATAGATATAGATATAGATATAGATATAGATATAGATAGATATAGATAGATATAGTTTAAAACCTCTTGAAATTGAGTGACTGTCCATTGATTGGGGAATGGTTTACAAACTGTGATATATGTATGTGATAGAACACTATTATTCTATTACAAATCAGGAGGGATGGGAATTCAGGGAAGCCTGGAAGGATTTGCATGAACTGATGCTGAGTGAGATGAGCAGAACCAGAACAAGGTTGCACACCCTAACAGCAGCATGGGGAATGATGATTGACCTTAACTGACTTGCTCATTCTATTAGTGCAACAATCAGGCACAATTTTGGGATATCTGCAATGGAGAATACCATCTGTATCTAGAGAAAGAATTGTGGAGTTTGAACAAAGACCAAAAACTGGTACCTTTAATTTTTAAAAAAAACTCATTATCTTATTTTGTAATTTTGCTATCTCATACTTTTTTTCCCCTTAAGGATATAATTTCTCTCTCATCACATTCAACTTAGATCAACATATACCAAGGAAACAATGTAAAGACTAACAGACTGCCTTCTGCAGGGGGTGGGGGGAGGGAAGCGAGATTAGGGAAAAAATTGTAAAATTCAAAATAAATAAATAAATTTAAAGTGGGGGAAAAAACCTTATCTCTCATCTCTTCTATGCTTTCTGTAATGTTCAGGAGTATCTTTCCCAACTTCTCTAGCACCACATTTTCACTAGTTCCTAAATATTTATCCTTGGAGAATATTTGTCTGGTAGAGAGTTCACTGATCTAGAGACTAGAGGACTGAGATTTTAATTCTGTAAGACTGACTTGCCATGTAACTATGGACAAACTTGCATGGGCTTTTGCTTCTTCATATACAAAATGTGGATTATAGCAACTGCCTCATAGTTTCAAGAGTTCTGATTCAGTCTCCTTCCATAAGTCTTTTCTAATTACAATGATGTACAATGATCATAGATTTGAGAGAATTTCAAAAAAGGACCTTGTCTACTATTTAGTTTTATCTGTACCTGAAAAAGAATCCCCACTACCACATAATCAAAAATTGTTGAAACAATTTTTTTCTTGCTAAGCAACTAATGAAGAGAAATCTGCTACTTCCACAGATAGATACCATTTCACTTTGCGATAGCTTTACTTGTTAAATCTCTTCAGACATCAAGCCTAATATACATTTTCTTTTTCACAAATTCCCATTACTCCTACTTCTACCCATTTCAAAAACAGAACAAGTCTAATCTCTATTTTACATTAACGTCTATCATGTAGATGAAAGTAGTTGTCCCCTCTGAGCTTTCTCTTCTCTAGGCTAAACATTCTCCATTCCAACAAGCAGTCTGAAGATGGCATGAACTCAATATCCTCTATTTACCATTTTGGTTGCTATCCTCCAAATGTTCTTTGGTTTAGCAATGTCTTTCCCAAAAGGCATTGTCCAGACTGAAGACAACACTCTAGATGTGACCTAACCAGATCAGAGTACAGAGATAGTATCACCTCCTTATTCCTTGTAGCTATATTTATTTTAATGCTATCCAAGATTGTGACAGTTTTATTGACCGGCTGCCATATAACACTGATGATTTATATTGAGTTTGTCTTCCACTGTGTTCCCCAAGCTACAGATATTTCAGATGAATTCCTGTATAGTCACTTTTTTTCTTTATACTTATGAGTTGATTTTTTTAACCCACATCTATTCCATTTAATTTTCATCTTGCCAGTTTTATAGACTGCCATTGTTGTTTCCAACCAATCATGAGGTTGTCATCCAGTAGTATTCTTTCTAGTTTTGTGTCATCTTCACATTTGATAAGCATTCTATCTATGCTTTAATATAAATCATGAATAAATTTGTTAGACAGCACAGTGCCACGTGCAAATCTCAAGGACATTCTAATGTGGCCAACTTAACAATGAACCAGTGATATGTGCTCTTTGAGTCTGACTAGACAACCAATTCTTAATCCTTATATTATCCAACCCATCTTTCACCATCCACACTGGCTTTATAACCCTTCAAAAAAATAAAATTAAATTCATCTCACATGATTCGTTCTTAATGAAGCCATGTTACTTCTTTGTTATGACTGATTCCTTTTCAAGATGTTGGCTGATCATTTTCAATAAAACATTCCAAATTTTCTCAAGAATTGTAGCCAGTCTGGAATTTACAAGTTCTTTGAAAAATCCCAAGTGGTAGGTGGAGAGAGGTAAATGTGTTGTTGTTCGTTGTTTCAGTCACGTCTGATTCTTTATGACCCCATTTGGGGTTTTCTTGGCAATAGTATTGGAATAGTTTGCCATTTCCTTCTCCAGCTCATTTTATAAATGAGGAAACTGAGGCAAATTGGGTTAATTGCCTTGTCCAGGATCCCACAGCCAGTATGTGTCTAAGGCTGGATTTGAATCAAGTTTTCCTCATTCCAGGTCTGGCCTCTTTTCAATGTACCAGCTAGCTGCCTACATAAATGTAAAGAAGCTGAAAAGGGAGGAAGGGGCCAGGTTATGAAAGTCTTTAAAAACCAAGTAGAATTATGTGATGGAAATAATAGGGAACCTCTGGAATTTATTGAGGATTGAAGGAGATGTGAGGGGACACAGGGTGGAGATAACTATAGAATGACCCTTTAGGAAAATCATTTCACCAGCTGTAGACTGGAACTTTATGAGTTCAATCATTCAATCACTCTGGAGCATGACCTCTGTTCAAGCCATGATGCTGAAAAGGATGACCCAAGAGATAAGAAATGCCCCTCCAGCCATGCTTTGGTGCTCAAATCCTATAGACCCTAGGATCTTCAGTCTTTCAGAGATTATTTGAACTTTAAGTACTTGGGCCTGAGCCTCCTTTGAGAGGAGGAAGGAGTGAAGAAGAGGTCAGGGCAGAATTAATGAGACCACTGTTTATAAAGCACTTTGAGTTCTGTAAATGGAGAGCTGTTGTAAAGTAGTTCTTTTTTTTTCTTTGAGGCATAAAACTCTTTTTGCTCTGGGAGTTCTATTTCCAGCTGAATCTTACAATAATAATAATAATAGTTAAAGTTAAAGTTTATATAGCATTTTTAAGGCTCACAAATTCCTTTAGATAACATTGCCTTGTTTGAGCCTCACCACAAGTATTGCCACACCCATTTTAAAGGTGAGGAAATTGAGAGGCTCAGAGAAAATAAGTTATTCAGTGCCAGAAACAGGATTCAAATCCAACTCTGGACTATTCCATAAACAGCATTCTCTTAACTATGCAGTGCTCTCACCATCTAGTAGTAGATTAGCTTCAATGTCCTCTC
Source organism: Macrotis lagotis (assembly GCF_037893015.1). Classification (NCBI taxonomy): domain Eukaryota; kingdom Metazoa; phylum Chordata; class Mammalia; order Peramelemorphia; family Peramelidae; genus Macrotis; species Macrotis lagotis. The sequence continues at coordinate 86,597,693 of NC_133658.1, forward strand.
CATTTGCAGAATTAAGTGATGTTACTGTATTTCTATAAGTTCACTGAGGACAAATTTTCCAGTTTGTCCTAGGGTTGGCCTTATTTCTACAAGGGTCATCTAGGTAGCATAGTGGATAATGTGCTCTAAAACTGAAGTCTAGAGACCTGAGTTAAAATCCTATCTCAGACACTTAGTACGGTAGCCATGTAATTTTGGCCAATTGACTTAATTATTCTAAGTCTCTGAATCCATGGCAATAATAATAATAATAATATATACCTCATAAAGTTATTTTGAGGATTAAATGAGATAATAGATGTAAAGTGCTTTGCAAACCTTAAATTTCTCCATAAATGCTAGTAATGATGAAAAAAAGAGGAAGAAAAATGAAGATGAAGGAAGGAGGGAGGGAAGGGAGGAAGGAAGGAAGGAAGGAAGGAGAAAAGAAAGAGGAGAAGAAGGAGAAAAGGAGCAGGAGGAGGAGGAGGAAGAGGAAGAAGAAGAAGAAGAAGAAGAAGAAGAAGAAGAAGAAGAAGAAACCAAGTTCAACCTAGACATTTCTTTGTATCTCTTTAAGGTTAGACTTAAAAACAGATATTTAACTCTTGAATATAGAGTAAATTTTGCAACTAAACACAGGAAATATTTTATATTATCTCAAGGAGTAATGTCAAGAAAAAAGTAAGTTAAGTTCTTCCCTCCCCCTGCAGCATATGGAGTGAATCCCATGTATAGACTTATTTGAAACAAGGACAAGGTTAATCCATGCGAAGGGCAGGCAGTCATGGGTTATGATTTGAATAGTTTAGTAGATCAATTAAAATGTTCTATTATGGTTTCAAATGAGAGTTAATTCAGATCGCTCATTTAATTTGAAAAATAAAAGCGAAAAGCAGATATTTTTATGGAATCTTAAATAATTCACATCTTTGATTCTTTCAAAAATATTATGAAATGGATTCCATAAATATCATCATGCACCATTTTATAGATGAGGAAACTGAGGTTCAGAGATTTAAAGTGACTTGTCCATGGTTACACAAGTAGTAAGAATCAGAGGCAGGATTTAAAACCAGTCCTGTCCTGATTCCAAGTTCACTTCTCTCTTTATTATATTGCCTTTCAAAGAAATTATGACATTAAATAGAAATGACCCTCTGTGTACTAACTAAAAAAAACATAAAACAAAGTTTCAATTAGATGACTTTTGGAAACTAAATCACTCATTTAACAGAATATAAGCTCCTTGAAGGTATGCACTTTGTTCTTTCTAGATCCCTAGCAGTGCCTGTTACTTAGTAACAGCCTAAATAAATGCTTGTTGGTTGATTCATGGCTTCCATCTATAATCCTGTCATCCTTTTCAGGAGGATTAAGGTGAGAAAGGAAGAGTTAATTTTTCAATATGTCAACTGAACATACAACCTTAAGAAACAAGGCCTGATATAGTATGGTGAAGTGGACAAAACAGCAGCTGATATCTGCCATGATGGACTGGTTATTGTTTAGAGACACCTTCTATAAAGTTGAGACAAGAAATGGGAAAAGGAAATTCAATTTTTTAAAAATAATGATCAATGAAGCTTCGTTTTCTAAAGGGAAACAAAAATAGACTGCTTTCTCAATGCTTAGTAAAGTTTTATAATTAAGGGAGGAGAGTTGTTTCCTGAGGCCCATCCCCACCCCCACCCCCTTTTTGATACTTAGTATTTGATACTTGGGCAAAATCATTTAACCTCTATAGGGTTAAGTTGTTTTATTTTATAAAATGATAGACAAGGTTAGACTAGATGACTTTTGAGGTCCGTGTCCTGTAAAACTAGAATTGTGGAAACTTTCTCCCATTGTGTGTTAGGCAAGGTTTAAGGGCATAATCCTATCCAGTTCACACATTCATGAGAATCTCCTGGAACCCTCTGATTTTAAGAATGATTCGACACTGGAGAGAACAATGTGCTCATTGAGTCATGGGAGACTAGAAACTCATAGAGTGAATTGTGTGGGAAGTCATGCAGTTGCTGGGCTTCTAATTTGGGCCAAAGAGCCACTAGGGTTTTGGCTACAGGAGCACCTCTGTTGAAATTTCCTGGGGAATTTTGCTTAATGAAATCCCCAGTGAATTGCAGTCTTACTGGGGTGGTCATTAGGAACCTGGAAAGTTCCCCAATGGATTAGCAAATATGTATTCCCAAACCCTGTGGGAGAAATGGCATTTGGGGTTTGACTGGTATTCAACATTATTGAGTAAATAAATAAACATAATGTCACCTGTGACCTTCCCCACCCTCAGCAAATAAATACCCTATGTTCAATCCCAGGAGCCTTACCCAAAGCCTTCATTTTCTCTTATTGCCTCTTGCCCACCCTGGAATTTTACTCTAGAGGAATCCTCTAATAAAGTTTAGGGAAAGCTTATATGTAGACTTCTTCCAGCATGGAAAACTCCAAAACCAAATTACTATTTGAATTGTGGAAGTTTGCCTCCCATGGACATCTAAGCAGTGGTTGGAAAAAATAGCCTTGGCCTTAGAAAATACAGACCCAAGTCCAACTTCTTTAAACTATCAATCTCCATACAAATAAGGAAACCTAATGTTTTAACATAAGAGAGAAGTACCATTGACCCGCATGATCTGGAATTGTAAAGTGATAGCAATAAAAAAAAGGATCAAAGAATTTGGAGTCAGAGGAATCAGAATCAAATTCAATCTGTCTCCTCTCCTCTCCTCCCCTCTCCTCTCCTCCCCTCCCCTCTCCTCTCCTCCCCTCCCCTCCCCTCCCCTCCCCTCCCCTCCCCTCCTCTCCTCTCCTCTCCTCTCTCTCACTATTCCTAGAACATTCCCAACCTTCCTTAAATTGCACTGTCTGTCCTTCCTCCTCACCGGAGCCCCCACCCCCCACCCCCTGTCTCCCCCCCACCACAACTTTTCCCACTCCTCTACCTCCTTCAAGATTCATCTCAAATCCCACCTTCTTAACTCTACCTCCTCACCTAAGATGATACTTCATTTGTTCTGCATTTGTTGTGTTCCTCAATAGTTACTTGGGCATTAACTTCCCTTTAGAATAGTAGTCCCCTGAGAGCAAAGACCATGTTTTTACCTTCTTTGTTTCCTTATGTTTAGCAAAGAGTTTTGGTATATAGTATTAACTAGCTAAATGCTTGATGATCAACTGATTAATGACCTTGAGCAAGTCACTTAATTCCTCTAAATCTGTTTCCTCATCTGAAAAATGGAAGGGAGGCTGGACTAGATGACCTCTGAGGAAACTTTCAGATTATGTATATATATATGCACAAACCTATCTTTATTATATATGTGTGCATATACATGTTTACATGTTTAGAAATGTATAAATAGAGCTATTATGTGGTAGCATAGACAGACAGACATGGACTCAGGTATACATACAAATAGAGACACAAATACTGACACATAGAGGTTTACATGTCTACATACAAACAGATACACAGAAATCTCTCTCTCTGTCTCTCTCTCTCCTCTCTCTCCTCTCATACCTCATCTCTCTGTCTCTCTTTGTCTCTACCTCTGTCTCTCCACCCCGCCCCCCCCCCCCCCAGTACTGATTATTCCACAAGTCCCGAGACAACAGATTGCCTTCAGAAAGGTTCTAATCCTGCTATCGGCCAAGCTGACAGTCTGGCTTCTGGATTTGATTGGACCCAAAGCTCCTGCCTTGAGTGGCTCAGCTGTAGACCATTATCCATAGGGGTAACCCCTCCAAAGAAAAGGCTGAAGACACTACATGCTCTGCTTAAAATCATTCAGTCTTGTTCTATGGAGACAGAGAAAGCATGCTAAAGACAACTGATCTGGAAAAGCATTGGTGAATGTATTCCCAAAAGGTGGGTTGTGCATGTGTCTCTCTGTGTGTGTGTGTGTGTGTGTGTGTGTGTGTGTGTGTTTGAACTGATGACCTCTCTGTTTTAAGCAACTTGTTTTTGTCTGAATGCAAAACTTCTTACTCCCAAAGTGGTCTGTGTGCGGCATGTGGAATGGCCTCAATTCTCAGTTCTTTATAATTCACCTCATTGACTGCCTTGATAAGAAGGCTCAGAATTTTCAAGTTAATCTTACGTACCCTCAGAAATCTGCCTGGTTTCAACTCCAAAAGCATCCTGCCCAAGCTCTGGGTGCCAAATGGTGCCCCTCCCTCTTACTTTTCATCTCTGTATTATCTTCCTCCATTAGATTATAAACTTCTTGAGGACAGGGACTGTTTTTTTCCTTATTCTTTTTATCCCCAACACTTAGCTTATAGTGCATTTGTTATTTAGTCATTTTTCAGTCATGTCTGACCCTTCATGAGACCTTTTGGGGTTTTCTTGACAAATACACTGGAATGGCTTGCCATTTCCTTCTCCAGTTTATAGGTGAGGAAACTGATGTAAATAGGATTAAGTGACTTAGCCAAATAAATATCTGAAATCAGATTTGGACTCTGAAATATGAGTCCAGATCCAGAACTCTATCCACTGTGCTACCTAGTTGCTTGGGACAGTAAATATTTAATAAATGTTTATTAACTATTAACTATTTCAGAGGTAATTATGCTTGGGGAAACAATAATGACTTTCTGAATATACTAAGGAAATTAGTTTTGAATTCCCTTTATTATATTTTCATCTAACCCATATCTTTCTTTCTTTTTCCTATCTAAGTGGATATAGCTATCCAAGTGGGCCAGATCATTTTCCAAACATACATGACATAGATCAAACTTTTGTCCTTTCTCTACTTTCATGTACATCAGTAATTAATTCACTAAACTACAATCAAATTGTACATACCACAAATATTTGCTATAGCCCTTTGAAACAATTATAATATTGATGATTCTTCTGAGATTATGGTCTTCCATGATTTGGAGACATTTAGCATTATCAAGAGAAATAATCATGTTAAAAATGTGTGTTTGCATGTATATATGTGTGTATTGTGACTTCCAACATATAAATTAGAATATAAAATCTGAAGTCAAAGGTGGTGGAAGGTAACCTTAGAGAAGATTGCAATGAAGAACATGGTGGATTGAGGGAGGAATAGAAAAGACCAGATTCTTAAAGAAAGCCATAGATTCCGAGTTAGAGGTTATGAGGGAGAGTATCCTAGGTGAAAAAGAGTCACAGAGATGGGAGATGGAGTGTTGTGTTTGAGGAACAATAAGTAGCCCAATATAGTCACTAAGTGTCTGAGACAAGATTTGAAGCCAGTTCTGACTCTAGATCAGGTGTCCTTATTTATTATGACATGCTACTCCCTCCTGCCTGAAGTTTGAGCATTTGAGTCCTTGGCATCATGGGAACAAATCTAAAGTGATGTGGTATAGGCAAAAGATAGAAATAAGCCGGAGCAGCCATACTATGGAGGTATTTCTGGGAAGAGATCTGAGACCATTCATGTGGGCAAGTGTGAAAGCTGAGGACTTGAGACCTTGAAGGCTACATTCAGGAATGACCATACAGGTAAACTGGAGAGCAAGGAGTGCAGATAAGACCAGGGTATCATGCAGCTAAGCCTCACCTTCCTTCTCCTGTTTGGGAAGAAAGTGACCATGGAAATAGGGTCATGGACAGCCTGTTCTTAGTGATGCTCTCCTGCCAGGACAAGCCCAAGCAGAGGAGCAATACCCAGAGACTCATTGGGTTGATTTCATCAAGTACAATTTCTCTGAATATTGGGTAGTTGAGTTTGCCTCCTGGGTTTCTGTATCAGAACAGAATTGATCAGAAAACCCTGATAACCTCATCCTTTGCAGTATCTCAGCATTCTCTCTCTACAATGTCTGTAGAGTCATCTACAAACAAGACCATATGGGGAACTTCACTCTCAACAGAGAATTCTTCTTTGTTAGATTTTGTGCAGAGTCCTCTCTAACTTGCAACCCCCTTAAGTGAGTATGTATCTCTCTGGCTTGTGTCTGGTATTGATAGTCACTGTCACATTTGTCATAGAGAAAGTGAAGCTCATGTGAGAATCACAGTGTACTCAGATGGGAGAGGAAATTCTGCATCTTGAAAACTGATGCTTCATTTGAAACCCAATTGGCCAAACTGGCCTACTCTCACTCAACAAAGGTTTTGTGATTTATGGTCAATGTACATTTATTAAGTACCTACTGTGCACTGAGTGCTAGTAATAGGAAAAAAAGGAGAAAAAAATTAGTCTCTTCTCTCAAGTTGCTCACAGTCATAAAGGAGACAAAATTAAAACAATTGGTTGGTTGGTTTTTGTGCCTTATCAAAGAAGACCAAAATGACATCACGATGTTTGAGACAAATTACAGTGTATTGCATTGTGACTAATCAGCCCAATACAAACTTGGAATGTTCTGCCACAAGTTGGATGATGATGATGATGATGATGATGATGATGATGATGATGATGATGATGATGGTGATGATGTTTGATTTTTGTTCTCAAAGAAGACCATGGCATCGGGAGATGATGCTAAAACATGCACATGAATTAGATTTGAGTGAGGGGGCTGCTGTACCAACTTTACTTCTTGAGTCCAGTGGCCGGATATGAATCAGATTGACTGGAAATAGTTTCTGAATGAAGGCAGTAAGGTTAAGGACATTTTGGAAAGGCTTTTTATGCAAAGTAGATTTTATCTGAGAAACCAGGAAAGTCAGAAGGTGGAAATGAGGGAAGATAGAGTTCCAAGCATGGGGAACAAAGAATATAAGTGAGGAGGTGGGGTGTTGTATGAGAAGAAAACAAAAGAGACCAATGTCATAGATCTCAAAGTATTAGGAAAGGAATAAACATAAAAGATCAGAAAGGAAGGCAGAGGCCATACTATGTAGAACTTTAAAAGCCAATATGATTTTCTCTTTGATCCTGAAAGTAACAATAGGTCAGATTCTCAATTTGAGGCTGAGATCTATTTACTTTTTTTAAAAGGAAAAATTTAATTCTGTAGATACTAATTTGGATGGGGTCATTTAGTTCCTACAATAGATAGAGCACCAGGCTTGAAATCAGAAGGCTCATCTTCCTGAATTCAAATCTAGCTTCAGACATTTATTATCTATGTGACCTTGGGAAAGTCACTTAACCCTGTTTGCCTCAGTTTCCTCACCTATAAAATGAGTTGGAGGAGGAAATGGCAAATCATCTTTGCCATGAAAACCCCAAACAGGGTCATGAAGAGTTAGACAAGACTGAAAATTAACTCAGCAACAATAATTCATCTTCCTACATTGTGACTCTTTTCTATACTATCTTTATGGACATGAATGAAAATGACTAAATAACAACAATAAGAAAAATTTTGTTTTATGCCATAATAATTTCCCCTTGTGCCAAAGGAAAAACAGTTAAGCAAAAACAAACCACCCAGAAATGGCTGAATGTGGGCAACATGTACTGTCAGAAGCTGTCTCCCATCTGTCTAGCAAGAGGAGGGACATATGCTTCTTCATCTGTTCTCTGGGACTAAGATTGGTTTTTTACAGCTATTCCAAGTTCAGCAGCCTCTTACTGTTGCTTTCCTTTACATGTTTTGTAAATTGCTACAATTTGTTCTCCTGATTCTGTCTTCTCTTTTTCACCAATTCATACAAGTCTTCCCATGTTCCATTGAATTCCTCATACCCACCATTTCTTAGGGTAAAAAAGGATATCATTTTATTCTGACACCAGTCAGTCAATAAGCTTTTATCCTTTGGACCAGACATTGCGCTAAGTGATGAGGATTCAGACAAAAGGCAAATCCTCCCCTTAAGGAGCTAAACTTCCCCAGTTCTTTAATCTGCCCTCATATGGAGAGAACTCAACACCCTTCAGTATCCTGTTTGCCTTCTCTGGATAGATTTTTAGCTGAAGAATTCCTTTCCTAAAATGTAGTTCCCAAAAATGAACATAATGCTCCAGATATGGCCTAACAAGGGTAGAATGCAGAAGGATTATCACCTCCCTAGTCCTAGACATTCTGCTTTTCTTTGTGCAATGACATTTCCACCAGCTTTCTTTGTTACCATCCTACACTTCTGACTCATGTTGCTTGCGATTCACTGAAATACCAGTTATTTTTCAGAACCCCACTACCCCTATCTTATACTTGCCAAGTTCATTTCCTGAACCTGAGCATATATGGCTTTACATATATCCATATTAAATTCTGGTCCTATGAGATTCAGCCCAGTGTTCTATCCTTTCAAGATCTCTCAAAGTTCTGCCTATTGTCCAGTGAGTTAGTTATTCCTTCTAGTTTTGTATCATCTAAAAATTTCTTAAACCATGTTACATATGCCTTATCCAAGTCACTGATAAAATTATTAAATGACCCAGGTCCAATCACAGATCTCTGAGATTCACTTCCAAGTTACATGGAAACCATAAGATTACTTTGAGTCCACTCAATCCATCTACTCTACCCAATTATATTTCTATCCAACCACATAGAACAAAGGTGAGATACTAAATCAATTCAATTGAATTTAAGAAACACTTATAAAGTGTTTACTGTACATCAAACACTGAACTAGACTTTATGGATATAAAGACAATAATAAGATAGTCAACTCCTCAAGGAGTCAACATTCTACAGGGGACATGCAAATGTACATAGATAGGTAAGTACAAAGCAGCTAAAGGGAACATTAATAGGTGAGGGAAATCAGACAAGGTTTCTTGTCAGAGCTTTCAGCAAAGCCTTTAAGAAGGGTTAGGATGTCATAGAAAAGGGATAATGAGGAACAAATAGCATTCTACAGTTGAATGATGAGATCAGAAATTGGATTGCAGAGGATTTAAAAGAAAGGAAGAGTAGGGCAAGTTGAGACACCCAATGTACATGACTTTTTCAAAGAGTATTGGTTGGAAAGGGAGAAGAAATATAGGACAATAGCTCATAGGGATGGTTAGATTAAATAAGAAATTCTTGGGGCAGCTAGGTGGCACAGTGGATAGAGCACCAGCCCTGGAGTCAGGAGTACCTGAGTTCAAATCCAGCCTCAAACACTTAATAATTACCTAGCTGTGTGGCCCTGGGCAAGCCACTTAACCCCATTTGCCTTGTAAAAAAAAACCTAAAAAAAACAAGAAAAAAATAAGAAATTCTAAGGATGGGGAAATGTGGATATATTGGTAAGCAACAGTGAAAGCAAGTAAATAAGAATGAACTATGATAAGAGAAACACTAGGAATGTCTGCTAGAGAAGACAGGAAAGGATGGGATCAAGAAAGAATGTAAAATGGTTAACCTTGGCAAAAAGAGATGATTCTTCATAAGAAATAGGAATGAAGAAGCATAGGGAGGGGGAAGTTATCAGTGTTATATGAGATAAGGTATAAGGACGAAAGGGCAGCTCCCAGTGAATTTCTGTAATTTTTTCCAAGTTTGCCTTTCTCTTTTAAATCCCTTGCCTTCTATAGGCAATATCTACGAGGAAAAGTGCATGTACCCCTAAGCTTCTTGACCAAGACAATGTAATCTTTAGCAATGCTTTCCAAATTCCTCTAAGCAATATCATTTATATACATCTGAATCACCAGATGGGTTGTAGCCATGTGGCTTGTCAAGTATTGAGAGATTCTCTGCACGTCTTGGCAACATACCTCAGGTAAGTAGGCAGCCCTCTCTGTTGTTTGTTAGATTAACAAACAGGTTGTCAGCCACCCTCAGCAGGGATCCACCAATTGTCACTTTTAATCAAGTCAGCCCCTTTGGTAAATACCTACTATTTGCAGACACTGTTCTAAATATTGAGGATAAGCAAAAAAGAAAGGCTGCATTCAAAGAACTGACATTGTAATAAGAGACAATATATGAAAGGAAGTTGAGAAATTGGGGGAGAGACAGGTAATATACTCACACAGAGGCTTGGTAGAGAAGTCCAGAAATCCAGGAGCAGGACTGGGCACTTCTAGGTTCATAAGAGATAGGAGCCATAGAGTCATGGTTGATCTTGCAGGATAAGAAAGCAATGAAATGCAATGAAATCTCATCTTCCTTTGGTCCCTATTGGGTGATTTCTCACCTGCATCATTGAGAAGTAGAAGCTTAGAGGACAAATCACTGCTTCTTCAGTATACAGAACTTCCTGTTGTTTGGGGAAAATCTTTTTAACAATTTCTTAGCTCCAATGGATCCAATATCATCCTCCTTTATATGACATCCTTCCTCTCTTCCAATGCCCAATACAAGCCACAATTCTCCTCTACCTGTTTTTTTTCCCACAGAACCATAAGATTAGAGTCAAAAGGGACTTTAAATAACATCAAGTCTGACCCCCTTATTTTGAAAAAAGAATAAACCAAGGGACATAGAAGTTAAGTGACTTACTTAGGGTCACAGATCTAGTGTATCTGAGTTGGGATTGAACCTAGGAATTCCTAGATCTAAGCCAAATGTTCTTCCCACTATACCAAGCTTTCTCTAATTTATTTCTTATTATTTTCACATTGAAATCCTTCTTCCATTTTTTTTTAAAAAAAAGGAATATTTGTCAACTCTCTCATGATTTGAATAAATGGATAAATGAATGGATAAATAGTAATTCAGTGGCTATTGTATAGCTATTGTGTGCAAATAAATATACAATACAGAAAGAGCTGGGAGGACAAAGAGAGAATTTGGGTTTGGGGAAATACACTGTAAGTGGAGCCAATGGGCATCTATTTGTCAGATCTTTTCCAATAGCAATGGTAGCGTTAATTTACTGATTGTTTGCAGAACAAGAGCAAGAAGAGGAAGACACACACAAGAAGAAGACAACAACATGGCAGCAGGGCAAGTTTATTGTGCTACTGAGGCCCAGGTCTCCTGGGTGATGGCTGGAAAGGATATAAAACATCATCTGTAGGTCCCTGGCTATGAAGTGTATTGTGTGAATTTTCAATCACTCCACCCCTCTTTTCCTCAATCAGAGCAACTCTTATCCAAAGCACAGTGACAAATTAGGATAGATTAACTTCCCTGTGGTGAAAGGGACAGGATTTAATCTCTGGAGTTCCTTCTCCCAAGGGTTAGTGGGTTGCTGTTCTAGGTAAAGAAAAGTTTGACAGGACAGAATCTGGAGAGTAAAGAGATTTGCCTCAGGCTCCCTGACTTTCTCTAATATGAAGCAAGATCAGCTTGAACTTTTACCATCCTTAGCAGTCAGTTAGATATGGCCCTATAAAAATCACCTACTTTATATTGAGAACTGTGAAATTCTTTCTGCTTTCCATTCTCACTGGACATAAGATCCTCAGTCCTTGCCTTTCTAGCTATTCCATTGAGAAATGCATTGGCAAGCTGTTTGTGAGCGTCATGGGAAGAGTTCTGGCACTGAAATGAAAATTTCTGCCAAGACCAAATTCTGCCTCTGATGCCCATTTCCTCAGTGACCCTTGTCACTTCATCTATCTGGTTCCCTTTTCTCACCTATAAAATGGACTCTATATGGTGCTTTCAGCTCTAAGTCTATGATCCTAGGATAAACTCTTGCCTTGCTATTGCCTTACTTTGTTATCACCTTCCAATCTTGACAATCTTTCCCAATTTGTTTTCTCTTTTCTTACTAACCTTTTACCTTGTCTTACTGGCTTATATTTCTTTTTTTTTTAGTTTGTTTTTTTTTTTTTTTTTTGCAAGGCAAACGGGGTTAAGTGGCTTGCCCAAGGCCATATAGCTGGGTGATTATTTTAGTATCTGAGACCGGATTTGAACCCAGGTACTCCTGACTCCAGGGCCAGTGCTTTATCCACTACGCCACCTAGCTGCCCCTTGGCTTATATTTCTTAGCAATTATCTTGTCCTTCTCCATGCTCTCTTTCTATTCTTCTTCCTTCCCTTCCAGTACTGCTATTTGCATCTTTCATCCATTTCTTAGAACTTTATTTATCCTTCTTTCTTGCCCTTTTCCGTTAGCCCCTTTCTCACTCTTCTTTTTTTCCTTTAGTTTGAGTCCTTTTTGTTCTCCTCTTTCAATTTCTCCTTGACTCTTCTCATACTTTCCATCCACAAATTCAGTCCCTACCCTTCATAATTCCAGAGTTTTCCAATCACCATATTTTTTTTCCTTTCATTGGCTCACAATCTCTTTCTTTTCCTGCCCATTCTTCCAAGGAAATATGAGTGGTTGGCCCTATAGAGACATAAACTAAGTCCTTACCTTCCAGCTGAAGACCTAACCCAGATGATTATACACTGTCTTCTAGCTAATTTGACAAAATAATTCCTTTCTCTGCCTCCAATATACAGATTTGCCCAAAAGAAATTTCTAGACAAATGCCAATGTATGCTACTAACCTCTTGTCCTAACAAATAGGAACAATTTTAATTAGTTGGAACTTTTTCCTCAGACATCTATTCAATTTTCCAAAAAACAAATTAGATACCTATTTATGAAAGGCATTGTGTTATGCTAAGGACTGTGGATAAAGAGATATATGACACATTCTCTCATTCTTTCATTTATTTCCCTTCCCACCTCCAGAGTGAATTATTCTCAGTTGAGAAATTGGCCTTTTCCCTCCTACAACAGATTTCTATTTTTAGGGGGTGACTGGTTGGCATCTGCACTACAAAGGCAGCTTTCCTAAATGGGTAGCTGGGGGATATGAAAGTACTGTCAACCTCAAATGACAGTCTCAAAAATAAGACTCCTTATTCTACTTTTCCCCCTTTTCCAACTTTGGGAGATCAATGTTAGGCATCTTTGAAAAAGCAGTAGGAGGAGGAGGAGAAGAAACAGATGGGAAAAGAAAAGAAGGGGAATGAAAATAATAATAAAAATTGTTTCAAAGTGAACTCCATTGAAGAGAACAACATAGCAGCAATAATAATAAAAACAATGATAGCTTACTTACTCATAGGGTTTTCTAGTTTTTAAAATGATTTCATATCTTTTATTCCATTTGACCTTCACAATATCCTGGGAGGTAGGTAGAGTGGATATTCTCATCTCCATTTTACAGATGAGAAAAGTAAGACTTAATTTCAGTTACTTTCAGGGGGAGGAGATATCAAAAAAATAAAACTTCACGAGGGAGGTAGTATCTGAATTATGCCTTAAGCAAAGATAGGAACTTTAGCAAATGGAAAAGATAGAAAGGAGAGTTTATTCCATGCATAAGGGCCATGACCAAAGACATAAATATGAGAAGACAGGACAATAAGAGGATATGGAGAATAATTCAAGTCAGTGGGAATAGAAAAGAGAGATAAATTAGTATGAAACCAGGCTGGGCAAGGAGGTTAGTAATAATAATGTTTGTCCTTCATTTTTGAAGAAGACTACATCAGGGAGGTGATACCATGACAAGCAAGTGAATTGGATTTGAGTGAGGAAGGTGCTGTGCTAAGTCACCAGCCTCACTTTTTCTAGAGTCATCTGGGTCGTGTCCATATATGAATCAGGAAGACTGATGATGGCCCTGGATGCCAGACAATCATGGAAGTGATTTGCCCAAGGTCACACAGCTAGTAAATGGCAAATATCCGAGACTGGATTTGAACAATCATCCTACTGAATCCAAGGCCAGTGCTCTATCCACTGGGCTGCCTAGCCTCCCAGGTAGGTTCAAAAACAATAAAAAGCCTAAGAAGGTAGAAAGGGGTGTTATAGAAGGTAGGTTAGAGGCAGAATATCCAGCATCTTAAATCTTAGAGTCTGAGGTTACTCATCCATTTTGAATGCAATAGGAAGGCATTGAGGATGAAAATGACAGTCACAGTGATACATTAGGAAGATTATTAGAACTGTTTGGTAGAGGATGAGAGGAAGAAGGGATAAATAGGAAGAAAGAAGACCAGTTAGGAGAATACTGCAATAAGATTTGAACAATTGCAGTCATCAATAGCTTGCTCTTAGAAAGAATGAACTGGCCAAGGGTGTGAAAGGAAACCATTGTCTTGTGCTTTTGACAATGTACATCAAAGGGTCTTAGAGTATTAGAGAAGGAAAGAGTCTTGGACATCATCTAGCTTAGCCCCTAATTAAACATATCAGTAAACTGATTTCTGAAGTTTATTATTGTTATTGAGTCATTTTTCAGTTGTGTCTGACTGTGTAACCCCAATTTGGAGCTTTCATTGCAAAGAGAGGAATCTGAGGGTCAGAGTACATGTTTTCTTGAGTCTGTTTATTTCTCTCAATATAGAGGTAAGTGCTTGGCCAAGGCTCCAACTCTACAAAAATCATCCTATAAATTAGTATTTCTGACAAAGGACTCATTCCTAAAATATATAAGGAACTGAGCCAAATATATAAGGGAAAAAAAGCCATTCCCAATTGACAAATGATCAAAGGATATGCAAAAGCAATTTACAGATGAGTAAATCAAAGCTATTCATAGTCATAAGAAAAATTGCTCTAAATCATTACTGTTTAGAGAAATGTAAATTAAAGAAGCTTTGAGGTACCACTTTATACCTATCAGATTGGCCAATATGACCAGAAAGGACAATGTTCAATGTTGGGAGGGATGTGGGAAATCTGGGACATTAATACATTGTTGGTGGAGCTTCAAATTCATCCAACCTTTCTTGAGAACAATCCAGAATTGTGCCCAAAAGGTAATAAAAATGTGTATACCCTTTGATCCAGCAATACCACTACTTGGTCTATATACCCTGAAGAGATCATGCAAAAGGGTAAAAATATCACTTGTACAAAACTATTCATAGCAACCCTGTTTGTGGTAGCAAAGAATTGGAAATTCAGTGAATGTCCATCAATCAGGGAATGGCTGAACAAATAGTGGTACATGTATGTTATGGAACACTATTGTTCTATTAGAAACCAAGAAGGATGTGATTTCAGAGAAGCCTGGAAAGACTTGCATGAACTGATGTTGAGCTGCATGAGCAGGACCAGAAGAACATTATACATACTAACAGCACCATGGGGGTGATGATCAACCTTAATGAATTTACTCATTCCATTGATGCAATAATCAGGGACAATTTTAGAGCACCTGTGAAGGCAAATACCATCGGTGAAAAATAACTGTGGAGTTTAAACAAAGACCAAAGTCTATTACCTTCAATTTTTTAAGTACTATATAATTTTGTTATATCTAGTACTTTATTTTCTCCTCAAGGAGATGATTTCTCTCTCAACACATTCATTTCCGATCATTGTTTAGCATGGAAGCAATGTAAAGATTATCAGACTGTCTTCTGTGGGGGAATGGGGAAGGGAAGGGAGGCTGGGAGAAAAATTGTAAAATTCAAAACCTTACTAAAAACTGATAGGTAAAAATCTACTATTGTATATAATTGAAAACAAATAAAATATTAATTAAAAATTAATTATTAATTAATTATTTCAATTATTAAAATTATTATTTAATTATTTAAATTATTAAAGATTAATTATTAATTAATTAATTAAAAATTTCACCCTACAAAAAAGGTACCATTCATGGGCCTTTACCTACCCAGAGCTGAGGGGAAAGTAAGTGGCACAGTGGATAGAGCACTGGCTTTGGAGTCAGGAGGACAGGAGTTCAAATCCATCCTCCAGCCTCAGACAGCGTCAACTTACTAGCTTTGTGACCTTGGGCATATCACTTAATCCTGATTGCCTCGCATCCAGGGCCATTTCTAGTTATCCTGATTTATATTTGCCCACTGGACCCAGATGACCCTGGACAAGAAAATGAGCCTGTTGACTTAGCACAATATACCCTCCCTCAAATACAATTCATGTGTTTGGCATAACATTGCCTCCCTTGATGTCATGACTTAGATAAAGAAGGACAAACATTATCATCATCATCATCATCATCACCCAGAACTAAAGTCTTTCTCTGACTATAGGAGAAATGGTTATTCTCTTCCCCCATCTCAGTTTGGGAAAACTAGGTTGTACTATGGCTAAGGTGCGAGGCCTATGTAGGACCTGAGTCCAAGTATGATCTCAGACACTGTGTCATCCTGGTCATCCTTACCTTGTTTGCTTCAGTTTCCTCATCTGTAAAAATGAGTTGGAGAAGAAAACAGCAAACCATTCAAAAACTAAAATCTGAATAGGATCATGAAGAGTCAGAGACAACTGAAACAGCCAAACAACAAATCTGTGTCTGAGCAGTCCTTCCTGGCCAGCTTGAGCCATACTTCTAAAATAAACCATTTCCCAGCTCTTCTTTTAAATTCCCATTGAATTTAATGGTCTTATTCAACAATAAGCATTTACTAAGCCTGGACTACTTAAGCAATGTGCTAAGTATAAGGGATATAAAAAAGATAAAACTCTCTCTGCCCTTAAACAACTTTCCAGGGAGAGTACAAATAAATAGTTACATAGAAGAACCACACAAATGAGATAGACTGTAACCTGCCAGAGAGGACTATCTAATAAACTGGGAGGACTGCAGGAAATGGGATTTCAGTTGAGTTTTGAAGGAAACATCTACGAGGCAAAAGGGAAGAAGGATAACCTTCAAGACACTAGGGATAGCAGAGATGGGGCATCATGTGTGAGAAACAGCACTTGGGCCAGAGAGTCCATGGAAAGGAGAAAAATGTAAGAAGATTGGAAATCTAGGAAGAAGCTATCTTGGAAAAAGTTTAAATGTCAAAAGAGTTTAGATTTGATCGTGGAGGGAATACAGAACCACTGAAATTTATTGAGTTCTTTACTTAGGCACCTGTACATAGGCAGTCTTTGATCCATTGGTGAATGCCTTATTTTCATAATTTCTTTCACTTTAGATTCACCTTCTCCTAATTTATAGCCTATGCATAGAAGGGAGGACCTTGAATCAGAAAACCTGAGTTCAAATCCAGTCTCAAACTTTTATTGTACAAATCATTTAATCTCTATCTCAGCTTCCTCATTTATAAAAATGGAAATAATAATGATTTTGGTTTTTATTATTTTTTCACTGTTACTTTTCTTCTCTAGCTACTTCCCGTGGTCAAGAGTATTTAGGTGTATGTGTTGGAATGATTATTTGGGGATTAATCCCAATTCCTAAGTCTGAGGATCCATATCCCCCAGCTAGTCTTGTGACCTTTAACCCTCACACATGATATACATAAGTATTCCAAGAGTCTGAGCATGTCAGTCATGAGGTCCTGTCATGTAGGGGTCATACAATGTCTGAGCAATGACTCTGCATCTGGTTAAAACCTCAACCCACGGCCCATCAACTATGAGACCACAAGACTGAGCCCTGAGTCAGAGACAGAAACAATGAGGAAGGCTAGTAGAGATAGTGAGACTAAGAAGGAATCTATCTTGAAAGTAGAGATTTGGGAGCAGGGTGGAGGTGGGGGATTTTTAGTGAAAATAAAAGCTATTTGTATTCCTTGGATCCAAAAACTGAAGCCAAAAAAAAAAAAAAGGTGGCCTTAGTAATACAGCTGTTTTAAAGGAAAGAAAGTCCTCAGTTCTGTGGAACTGATAAAGAAATCATACCATTCACTTCTAAAGCCCATGACACTGACCTCAGATAGTCCATTTCAGAATGAACCGCAGATGTCTCTCATTTTTAATGTCTCTCTGTTTCTTCTCCAAGGTCAGTATTGGTGAGCTAAAAAATAATAAGTCTCATTCAATTTTATGATTACAGTTTTATTTAACAAGTAGGATTGCAATATGAAAACACTCCATGTCTATGTCAGGCTATATGGACTTTACATTTAAATGTGCTTTATGATGTTCAACATAAAAAATGATTCCACCCATGATAATTTCCCACTGTATTTATTTCAAAGTATAACATTGCACCTACATGTTAGGTAAAAATGGGCTTTTGTCAACTGCCTGGGAACCTAGCCACCCTTTATTTGGTTGTTTCCATGGAGAAAATTCCATATTTCAAACAACCGATTAAAAATGGTCTTTTGGCACAACTCATTTTGTAGGTTGGAAATTTCTCTTATATTGTTAATTTTCTTTTGATGTATCTTTTTTAAAAAAATCTCATTTACTAGACCATAAGCTCTTTGAAAGTTAGAACTGTTTATTTAGCTGAACATTTTATGTGTACAGTATCAGGGCAGGGACTTGCACAGGGATGCACTTAACCAATTAATCAAGAAGCATTTATTTTTTTAATTTTATTTTTATTTAAGGCAATGGTATTAAGAGTGCATTGCCCAATGTCAGCTAGGCAATTATTAAGTGTCTGAGGTCAAATTTGAACTCAGGTCCTCCTGATTCCAGGGCTAGTGCAATAGCCACTACGCCACCTAGCTGCCTCAATGAAGAACCATTTAACAAATACTTGACATTCACTGTGTAAGGCACTGATGATACAATATAAAATGTAATCATTCCTGGCCTCAAAGAGTTTATCTTTCTGGGGAAAGCAGATGATAGGTAGGTAAATAGATAGATGGAGAGAGAGAGAGAGAGAGAGAGAGAGAGAGAGAGAGAGAGAGAGAGAGAGAGAGATTGCTGTTGATGAGTTGTTTCAGTAATGTCTGACTCTTAGTGACGCCTTTTGGGGTTTTTTGGCAAAGATACTGCAATGTTTTACCATTTCCTTTTCAAATACATTTTACAGATGAGGAACTGAGGCAAAATAAGTTAAGTGACTTTCTCAAGGTTACACATGATTAATTGACTGAGGTTGCATTTTAATTCATGAAGATAAATCTTCCTGATTCCAAGCCCACTGCTCTATCCACTATACCACCCAGCTGCCCATGTACATACATAAGTAGATACAAAATTAAAACAAGCTAAAGGGGCAAAAGGTGGAGGTATAGGTCACCAGAAGCTGAGGGCACCAAGAAAGGTTTCATGCAGATGATGGTTTGGGAGTTGAGTCTTAAAGGAAACTAGGGACTGTTAAGAGTCAGAAATGAATTGAAAATATATTCTTGGTAAGGAGGACTGTCAGAAAAAAGACAAGGAGACAGAAAATGAAGAAAAGTAAGAAAATCACTCTGAACCAGAGCAAGTAGAAAAGGGTGTAATATGTAATAAGTCTGTAAAGATAGGAGTTTATAAAATGCTTTAAGTAAAAAGAGACAGAAGGAATAAGCATTTATCTAGCATGTACTATTACTATGTTAATGAAGTTTTCAAATATTATTTCATCTGATCCCCAAACAACTATGGAAGGTATATGTGTTGTTATTATTATTCCACTCTACAGTTAAGGATCGATTGACCGTTGTCATTTGTAATCAAAGAAGACCATGAGATCAAATGAATGATGACATTACATGCATGTTATGTTGTCTTCTTCCAGAACCATTTAAATCAAGTAACCTGATAGTATAGGAAACAGGACTTCTGGTGTCGGTCTGGATACAATAGGAGACCTTGACCCTTTAGGTATAGGTCTTTGTCATATTATTGAGGCATCACAGAATTACAGTAACACCAGACAGAGTGTCAGTGTGGTCATTTTATGGCAATAATCTTTCGACAGTAGGGCATAGCTAACTCACAATGATCTAATCGTCAATAAGGCAATATTAGGAGATTTTGACAGTAGGGCAAAACTAATCTATCACTCAAAGAACCCTACTTGCACTGTTACCATACTCTCCTCCAAACCCAAAAACTTTAATTTCCCCAAAACTGCACAATAGGTCATGGTAACAATGTTTCTAGATTATTAGTTGGCATTGTTTATGGTCGGAACATAACAATATCTTACTATCTTTGAACCTCCAACTTTTGTTCTTGATTGATGAAAACATTCTTGGCAAATGTTTTTGCTCTGTTGAGGAGACTGAGGGAAACAGAGATTAATTGATTTGCCTAGGATCACACAACTAGACTTCCTGACTTCAAGTACGGCAGTCTATCTGTTACACCACCCAGCTTCCTCAAGGACAGATTGGAGAGGGAAGAAACCTAAGGCACAGGCTGCTAAGGAGGTTCTTGCAGTAGTCTGGGTAGGAGAGTCTGAATTTAAGTGGTGGCAGTATGAGAGAAATGGTCTGATGATGCAAGAAATGTCATGGAAGTTGAAATGTCAAAAGTTTATGAACTGGTTGGATAGCAAGATGAATATGAGCATAGAATCAAGGAAGTAGAACCAATTTTTTTTGAATGACAGATTAATTTATGTATTCAGAACAGTTCTCCTTGAATAAAGTAAAACTGCATGGGGAAGGCAGTGTAGTAAAGTGGAAAGAGCTATAGGTATGGAGTCTGAACAATTGGATTTGTATCCTAGCCCCATACTCCCTGTTTATATAACCTTGGACAATTCACTTAACACCTACAGCTCCAATTTATTCATCTGTAAAATGAGGGAAGTGGATGGAAGGAAAGGAAGTTTGGAGTAGATGAGTATAAAAGTTCCCTTTCTTCTTGAAATTCTTAGTTTCTATGTCTAACATAGGAAGTGGAGACTTAGTAAAGACTAGACCATAACTATTGGTATGACTATGCCTGGACTAAGTCTTGGATTGTGAAATTAAAAAGAAGAGGAAATATAAAGAAGTTTACAATAGAAGGTCCACATTTGGCAGGGGAATACACATGAGCCTTAATCGATGATTGAGCAATTGAAGAATCATGTAAATAAGGGTCATGGATTCAGTTGAAGTTTTCCCATCCTTTTTTTAAAAAAGTAGAGTTTTTCAGTTCTGCCTAAATTAGTCCCATTGATCCATTCCCCTGCCTTCATTATCATCTGTCTTGGAAGTCAGTATTTTTCAGTTAAATTTGCCTGATTCCACTAGCTGAAACATGTTAAAAGTTATTTGTGTATATGACATCCCCTACATGAATGTAAATTCCATAAGGGCAGGAGCTACCTTTTCTATTTGAATTTTCTCGAGCACCTAGTAGCACCTTAGCACTTTTTAGGGACTAAATAAATATTTTCTAGTTTGAATTATTTTCCATGGATTTTGATGTCATGAGGAAATACCTGTTATCTCCAGAAAATAAACTGACTCATGGTACCCTATTTATGACCCCTAAAGAGCTAATATTATATTGCTTGTACCTATGAAAACTCTGTTGATGTCAAGGTTCTCTATATATGATCATAGTCCATTTTAGACCACGTTAACTCATTACTGTAGTCTAATGGATGACTGATAGATTTGAAAGAAGGAGGACCTAAGTATAAATCCTGTCCCAGATAGACACAGAACAAATAATTTACTTTCTTTTCAGCTTTAATTTCTTCATCTATTGTGTGAAAAAATACTTGTAGTACCTTTTTCAAAGGATTGTTATGAGACTCAAATGAGATCAATAATGATAATAATATTAATAATGATAACCAATAGTTAGAACCTTTTGCCACTTATTGTATTCCCAGTATTTATCACAGTGTTTAACATATAGTAGGTGGTTTATTGAATGATTGATTAGCTAACATTCATATAACACTTTAAGATTTATAAAGGACTTTAAAAACATTAGCTCATCTTATCCTCACAATGGCCCTAGGAGGTGGTTGCTATCACTATCATTCCCATTTTACGGTGAGGGAACTGTGACCAACAGAGAATAAATGCCAAAGTTTTCAAAGTTAATAAAATTAATAAAAAGTTAATAAAAATATTGAGTCTGTATTTGAACTCAATTTTTCCTGACTACTATGCAAACTAGCTCTCTGTGTGCTTTAGCTATGATAAACAAGGTGTTCCTAATATACTGATATGCACATATGTATACATTTATATATAAATATAATAGTGTATACATTATGTATATAAAGCATTTTGAAAAATTTAAAGTTCTTTATAAATGTCAATTATTTGAAATATTATAATAAACTATATTCATAGGGTTCTCCTCTCCCTATTAAACATCATTAAGTTGCTACAAAAATGGACATCATGACCCATTGGATTCTATCCCTGACTAGTAGCTGAGCACCATAATAAACACTATATCCTTATAACATTTAGGTTTATACTTCCATAAATTAACTATATAGTGGGTGCTAAGATTATTAGAGGGCTAAATTGGACTAGCAATAAAAAAAAAGAAATTCTGGCTGACCAAGCTCTCAGAGGGAGGATAATGTCTTGTAGGCAGTCACTGAAGAGAGGATTCTAGTCTTCCTCACTCTTTTTTTTAAGCAAGAAAAATCAAAGGATCTAAGAAAAAAAGTGATATTGTTAGAAACTACCCCATGCTAATTATGTTCATAATCTTCCCCACAAAAAATATCCCCTTTCATAACTTTCCTACTAGTGTGGAGGTTGTTGCCACTCTCTCAGGCATCCAATCATCTAGGTCCACAACACATTGTCATCTTGGATTCTTCACTTGCCTTTATGTCCAATCTATTGTCAACTCCTGAGGTCTCTACAACTTCTCTTGTATTCTATCCCTTCTCTCCACTCACAAGGCTCTCATCCTGATAGAGGTCCTCATCACTTCTTGCCTTCAAAACTCAGTTCAAATTCCACTTTTTTGTAGGTATATGCCTTCTTACCCTCTTTTATTCCCCTTCCCCCAATACCCTGGATGGTCCCTCTGAGACTACTTTCCCCTTGTACACACACACACACACACACACACACATACACACCTCTCTATCCATCGATCTATCTCTCTGCCTATCTATTATCTTATCTCTTTATATCTTGTATTTATGTGGATATTAAATATTAAATTTAGTTTATTAAAATGTGAGTTCTTTGAAAGGACCATGTTTTTGCATTTCATTGGGTCCCTCATGCTTGGCAGTCATGCAATAAGCATTTTTGAAATAAGATACTTACTATTATTTAATATATATTACATTAAATATAAATACCATCTATTTGTTAGATGTGCTAAACCACACTATAGATACAAAGAAAGGTTTAAAAAAAGCTCCTGCTGTCAAGGAACTCACCACTTAATCAGATTGTGAACTATGTACAGTCAAGCAAGTATATACAGGATGAATGGAGATTGGGGAAGGCTTCTTTTAGAAGATGAGAGAAGTCAGGGGGTGGAGATGAAGAGGCAGAGCATTCTAGGTAGGGAGGACAGCCTGTGGTAATGTTCTGTGAAGAAATGAGTATTCTATGTAAGGAAAAGCAAAGGGGTCAGTATCACCAGATCATAGAATATATGGAGAAAAATAAAGTATAAGAAGACTGAGAAGATAAGAAGGGGCTGGATCTTAAAGAGTTTTGAAAATCAAAAAGAAGGCTAGGTGACGCAGTGGATAGAACACCAGCCCTGGAGTCAGAAGCACCTGAGTTCAAATCCAGCCTCAGATGCTTAATAATTACCTAGCTGTGTGGCCTTGGGCAAGCCACTTAACCCCATTGCCTTGCAAAAAAAGAGAAGGTACTTATATCTGATACTGGAAGTGACAGGGACCACTAGAGTTTATTGAGACTAGGGGGGAGATGACATTGAGAAAAATCACTTTGTTGATTGAGTGGGATATGGACTAAAATGGAGACAGGAAGACCAATTTTAACACAGGATCTGGGACATGCTGTCAGCAATCTTTCCATAAAATGCTTGTAGACTGACTGCTGTTTGAGACTGCTAGAGAAGGGGGCCAATCAAAATAGAATAAATTGAAGGTCAATTAAAAGACTTCAGAACAAGGGTCCTCAATCTCTTTTTTTGTGAGGATGAGTTGTTTTCCATTTCTTTAAAGCTTTAAGAAAACCTCAAATGACATCACAAAGAGTCAGAAAACTAATTGAGTAAACAAAGTCTGTAAGGTTGGAGTTGACAATAAAGCTTACAGGAGAATTTGTTATCATTCTATTAGGAAAGCTGGAAAATCTTCATTATAGGGACCTAGTAGGAAGTCTGTTGTGAATGGGGTTATGACTCTGAAGTCTTACCAGGTAAGACATCCCATGGGGCCAATTCTAACTTAAAGTCAAATTAAATGAATGCATACTTGGTTCTACTTGTCCTTAATATGACTTCTATTTCATGGGAAAGCATCCATAGGTTGTATATTGTCCCACAGAAATGAAATCTCTCAGCATAGCCTTTTGTGGACAAGAAGTTTCTTCTTCACGAAAATATTAGCAAAAGAGAATCCACTTATCCAATTTCAACAGTGAAACCAAATTATTAAAGATAAACATTCCATGCAGATAAACCTCTGAGCTGTTGGCTCAAACACAGTGCTTTCTGGAATTATGTTGTGTTCTTTTAGGGTCTATTAAGTTGCTATACAAATTGGTGGGTTGGTATTCTATGTGGGGGTCAGTGAGATGAATGCTCCTGGGGTGTTTAGGCTGAAGCAAGAATGGTTTCAATTCTTGATTGCACAACAGTAGAATATTTTTGAGGTTATGGAGCTCTTCCTTTCCCATAGCTATTGTTCTTGGGCAATCTGAATGGTCTCATTAATAGGCCAATGTTCACAAACTATCCTCATTTCCTCCAGCTGAAAGCAATCTCTCTTTTCCCCCTTCCCTCTCTCTCCTTTCCATCTTTCTCTCTCTCTCTCTCGCTCTCTCTCTCTCTCTCTCTCTCTCTCTCTCTCTCTCTTCTTATTGTGCTTTGTGCTTTGTTCCTCCTGTGTGTGACCATCATTTGTAGCTGTGATTGCTCTCCATTTTTGGATTCTAATTTATATGAGGACATACTCTGTATCTGATTCAGTGTTCTACAATTTTTTCTTTGAATGTATAGCATAACATGCTAAAACATCAAAGTAACCTAGGGATTCAATCACTTAATTTTTTAAAATGACATTAAATAAAAAGATCACTCAAATCATTCAAACAGTAAAGATGATCATTTAGGCAATAAGTATTCTTTCAGGGGGGATATTTTGTAAGCAAAAACACCATTTGATTATTTTCATTATTAACCCAACTTGGTTAGCATTTCACAGATGTGGTCTATTGAAATATATGCACATAGGACTCAGCTCTTAAGAGCTTATAATCACCTTTTCATCCTGTTTTTTCCTTCTTCCAAAGTGCAGCAAGAAAGGAGGGAATTTCTTTCACCCACCCACCCCCATCCTTGATGATTTATAGTAGAAGCATATGGCAGAGGGGGTCATGTGTTTACTCATACCCAGAAAAAGAGCTCCAGGAAAAGGTGCTTCAGAACCAACTTTCTATGCAAAGGGGGGGATTTTGAATTCCCCAAACAATGCAGTACTGAAATATAAGTATTCTAACTCACAAAAGTGATTTTTTCAAGTTGGACTCTAAGTTCTTGAGGGTTTAATCACCTTTTCCTTTTACTTTCTTCTAAGGGCAGAAGGTAGGAAGGGAATCTCCTCCACCTACCTACTGATCCCCATGAGCAGCATTGGTGATTTATAGCAGAAGCACAGAGAAGGGACAAAGAAATTAAATGAAGAGCCCAAGGTCATACAAGTAGTGTTTGAGGCAGGAAATACTCCAAATCCAGCACTATCTACTTCACTACATAGTTTTGCTAATTGTCAGTTCTTAAAAATCTGATCAAAGGACATAGATGTCAATGATTTATCAACATCATTGTTATTTTTATTATTTTCCATTTACATATAAAGATAATTTTAAATATTTGTTTTATAAGATTTTGAGTTCCACATTTTTCTCCCTTCCTCCTTCCCTTCCCTTTCCCTCACCTTGATAGCAAGCAATCTATTATAAGTTATGCATGTACAACTATGTTAAACATATTTCCATATTAATCATGTTGTAAAAGAAGACTCAGAACAAAAGGGAAAACATGTCAATGATTTTTATAGAGTATTTATTTTTAATCTGTAAATCCATTACTAAATTATAAGATCCAGGAGAACAGAGGCTATTGCTCTACACATGGTAGATATTTAATCATTCATTTCAATAAACTATTATTTATCATTTTTGGTATATGGAAAAATGAATGATGAGAGTAGAAGTTCTTTTGTGTAGAACTGTAATCAATGTGATCTAGGGCAAGGGCAATGTGACAAGGTGGCTACATTTGAGATTTGGTTTCCCTTTGCAGATGTGACTATGTCATGGTCCTAAGGCGGGAAGTTGAGTTTGCAGGAACAGTTAACATTGCATTGTTTACTTAATGGCAGTTGAAAAAATAAAGAAGCCTTTGTAGGAATTTTGTGGTATGAAGTGAGAGAATATAGTCTTAAGTATTACAGGTTTGGTTACATCAATCAGACTTCTTGTTTTCTAGAACAAAGAATTTTGATAGAGATAGATGGAATGGACAGCTTAGTGGTTCCTTAGAATCAATAAAAGTCAGCAAAGGTCAATTTTTAAACCAAATATTTTTAAATACAAAAAGGAGGAAGAAGAGAGGAGGAGGAGGAGGAGAAGGAGGAAGAGGAGGAGGAGGGAGACAGGGAGGGGAAGAAGGAAGAGGAGAACAAGAAGAAGATATTAGTATAATCAGTACAACAAATAGTAAAAAAAAATCTGAAAATATGTGCAATGTACAACAGTTGTGGGCCCATTATCTCTGCAAAGGGATGTGCTGGGAATAAATTTTCATGTCTTTTCAAGGATTGCTTCTCTATAATTTTGTTATATTCATTTTATATTTTTATAGCTGTTCTTTGCATTATTTACATTCATTTGTATTTATGGTCATTATATCCTGCTTTTGCTTACTTTGCTCTGCATCATTTCATGTCAATCTTTCCATGCTTCTCTGTATTCATCACATATCATTTCTTATAGCACAGAAATATCCCATTATTTCCATGAATCACAATCTAGTTAGCCATCCCCCAAATGATATATTTATTTTGTTTCCAATTCTTTGCTATCACAAATAAGTTTTGCTATAAAAATTTTGGCTATAAAAAATTTTGGTTTCTTCTTATTAATGGCCTCCTTGGAATATATAGCCCTTTCATTGGAATCTTTGGATTAGAATGTTTGGGTATTTTAGTCACTTTAATTGTATATTTCTAAATTGTTTTCCTAATTGGCTGTACTAATTCACAGTTCTACCAAGAAGGTACTAATATAGATATCTTCCCACAATAACTCTATCACTAACCATACCCATCTTTTGTCATCTTTACCAACATACAGAATGTGAGATGAAGCCTCAAGGTTGTTTTGACTTACATTTTTCTTATTATTAGTGATTTGGATCACTCTTTTATAGTTGGTAATTTTTCTTTGGAAAATCATTTATTTATGTCTTTTGACCACTTTCTTATGAGGAATTTTTTTAATATACACACAAATGTATATGTATGTTTCTTTGTAAATTTATATTTCTGTATCTAGTAATTGCTTATACATATGTGTCAAATCCATTTCAGATAAGTTTAATGCAAATATTTTTTTTTCCATTTGATTCTTTCTCTTCTTATATTAGATGCATTTATTTTGTCTGTGCAGGAGCTTTTTAGTTTCATGTAATGAAAGTTATCTATTTTATCTTTTATAATTGTTTCCATCCCTTGTTTAGTTAAGAATACATTTTCTACCTTCCAGCTTGAAAAGCATATGACCTAATTCTCTTCTAATTATTTTGTATTATGATTTTTCAATATCAAGGTCACATAGCCATTGTAAAGTAGACTGTAAGGGGTGGGTCTAAGCCTAATTTCTGCCAGATTGCTTTCCAGTTTTTCCAGCAGTTTTTATTAAATTTGACATTCTTTCCAAAGTAATTTATATTTTCTTATTTCTAGAACATTGAGTTATTTGGTTCCATTGTTTCTAATTCTCTCTTGTCTAGTCTATTCTATTGATCTACTTCTTTGTTTTTTAAGCAGTACCAGATGGCTTTTAAGATTGTTGCTTTACAATATAGTTTGAAGTTTGGAACTACTTTCCCTCTTGTCCCTATCTGTTTTCCTCTTTCCCTTAATATCCTATATCTTTTATTTTTTCCAAATGAATTTTGCAATTAATTCTGTCCCTTTTTTAATTATTCATTTGATAAGCTAATTGGTATAGCATTAAAACTGTAAATTAACTTTGGAAGCATTGTCATGTAGGAAAGTAAAGATTTGCCTCCTTTTTTTGATGCATGTTCCATATAATTCTCTATTTCTTAAAGCCCCTTTTACTTCCTGATTTTCTTGATAACTAAAACAATGACTGGTCATAAATAACCTATGACTCATGTTCGTAGTTTTACATGGAAAGAGAAAAGAATATACAGAATATCAATGACTAGCATGGAATTGCCACAGCTAATTAGGTCAGAGGTTTAAATCTCTGTCTTCCTCTAGTTGGGGACTGAGCTGACTGAAATAAGAATCTTGTGATTTTAATTTTAATAATAACAGCTAGCATTTATATAGCACTTTTAGATTTGCAAAGTGCTTTGCAAATGTTTTCTCATTTAATTAGCACAACTACCCTGAAAATAAAAATACCCTGATCATTTTAAAGATGAAGAAACTGAGACAGGAAGAGATTGACTTGCTCAGGATCAAAAGTTAATAAGTATCTGAGGCCAACTCCAGGTCTAGCATTCAAGTCACTCTGCCATGTAGCAAATTATTAATAATTCTTACAAGATGCCAAGGGGCAAAGATAGATGAACTACTTACCTCAGTATCATGTACCATGAAGGTAAAGAAGTTGTTCATAAAAAACATTCAAGTGACTTAGAGCATCTCAGTAAAGCTCCACCATCCAAAGTGAGAGGTAGAGTAGAATAATCACATCCCCAAGTGTAAGGAAAGTCATGACCCCCAGTGTAAGGAAAAATGAGTGGGTCTTGAAATAGTGACCACTCTCCCATGGGAATGAAATTCCAGTGGTAGGAAGGAAAAAAGAAGAGTTAGAAATTCTTTTACATTCTACCCTAATCCTCCAGACTTACCAGTTGGCAAAATCTAACCATTATAATGATAAAATTATTTATATTAATTAATTTTAAAGGTTTGCACTCACCAAACAGTCCTAGTTAAGTACAAATTTGTAGTTATCATTTTTATCATCAAATGGTGCTTGTATTTTGGTTAATATACATGCTACCTGAGCTATCACCAGTTGTCTTGACTCTGTCTTGCCACTGGATTGTGATGACTCTGATAGAAAGAATGAGACCAACAACTTCATGCAACTAACTGCCTCATTTAAATTTAGTTTACGCATGAATCAAAAGATGTCAGCCATAATATTTTACCATTTTTTACCTATCTCAAAGTACTATATCTACAGGCAAGTAAGGAAGCAGCAATCACAACCCCACAGCTCAGGCCATAGGGTTGTTTCCCCCATTGAAAGCTGCAATGGGATTCAGCAGTCTCCTAAGTTGTTTGAGCAGTCCTTTTAAGGATTCCACTGCTCACTTCCTTGTGTGAGGAAGGGGCTAGAAAAAGTGCCCTGAAAACTCTGCTTACCCAACCCTAGTCTGATTACCATGGCAGTCAGGGATCCTACCCTGCTACTGAAGACTTGTGCCTCTTTTGAAAGTCTCATTATAAATACTGTCTTCCATATACTTAAATGCAATAAAACTTCCTGAATGCATCCTCATAGTAAACATTGGCATCTAATAAACTGTGATTGTAAGGAGAAAAGACAGATAGGTATGTGAGAGTGACAAAGGCAATGTGAGGTGCAGAATGCTGGCCTGATCATAGACTCATCCACTCCAAGTTAAATATTCACATTCAACTGAAGTGGTGACCCTAAGACAAAATGACTACTGGAAGAATTAATGTCTAGAGATTAGAGTAATTTTTTGAGAAGGAACAGTTTGTAGCTTAGTTGGAGAGAAAGTTGAGCCAACACACAGTTGGCAACAGTGGAGCAAAAAAAAAAGAGTGGGCAACTTTCAGAGGTCTGGTGTACAACACTGCATTTCCTCATCTGGTTCAGATCACTTGTAAACATCAAGACCAGTTTGATGAAAAATGATGGGAAAATACCAAAATTACTAAATGAAAACTGAGAACTCAAAGGGTTTTTCAGCAGGATAATTCATCTATCTCTAAGAAGGCAACGTTTAATTCCATCAAAAGTAAAGTACTAGCAAAGCTTACACAGGATCCTTGATTCAGTAAGAAGGGAAATGAAATTCAGTTTTATGTTACTAGTAATTTCTATGATGCCCAAAGGCCTATAGTGCAGCTCAACTACTCAGTGCTGATGGATCCACATTGATGAGTGATGAGGACATGATCCTAGAGCAATGGACTGAACCCTTCCAAAGTCTTAGCAACAGACTTCCATCAAGCAATGCTGAGGTCATTGATCATTTATCTCAAGTCAATTCCTCCCTAGCTGAAATTCCAAGGAAAGAAGTTTTGAATTCCCAGAGTCTCCTTTCATATGGTAAAGCACATGGCCCTGATTCTATTTCAGCTGAGATTCCCCTTGAAGGGGATGGGGAGAAAGGGGTTCATTGCTCATATAAAAGCTAACTGAAAATGTCCAAATTATATAGCATAGGGAGTTTATCCCCTAGGAGTTCAAGGATTCCTCCATTGTCCATCTCTCTAAAGAAACTAGATGGTGCTGTGACAATCACATGAGGTTTCTTTCTTAGTCATTACAGGCAAGATTCTTGCTAGAGTCCTCCTTAATAGGTTGATCTTTCACCTGAAGATCGGCATCTACCTAAAAGATAGTATGGCTTCAGAAAGGGCCAAAGAACAGTAGATTTGATGATAGTTGTCCAAGAATTCCAGGAGAACAGATCATAGGCATGAATACAATATTTGTGGATCTGTCTAAGACCTTTGATACTCTCAGCCATGAGGGCTTATAGAAAATTATGTCAAAATGTGGCTGTCTGTAGAAATTCATCATTACTATATATCAATCTCACAATGGCATGCTTGCCCAAGTTCTGAGTAGTGGACAATGCTCTCAGGATTTCCCAATCACCTATGGAGTGAAACAAGACTGTTTCCTTGCTCTCATGCTTTTTAGCATAATATTTTCTGCCATGTTATCAAATGCCTTCACAGAGAATGAACATGTCATCAAGATCAGCTACTACACTTGATGGTAAATTCTTCAACTTGAAAAGAATACAAGCCAAGATCAAGGTAGAGGGATTGTTAGTGCTTGATTTTCTGTTTGTAGTTCATTGTGCACTCAATGTAGCCTCTGAAGTTGAGATTATATAAAGTATGAATTGATTCTCTGCTGCTTGGGCTAATTTTGGTCAACCAATAATTAATACAAGAAAACAAAGGTTTTCTTGGCTCCATCAGCCAGTACCACATTGTCCATATGTGAAGCCATTTGTTACCACAAATGGAGAAGTTTTGAATACAATGGATAAAGTCTCTTACCTTAGTAGTGTAATTTTCAGTAATGTGAACATAGTTGTTGAGGTTGACACATACATTGCCAGAAATAGCTCAATATTTGGAAGGCTTTGAAAGAAAGTATGGGAGAGGAAAGGTATTAGAATGACCACCAAACTGAAAGTCTATAGAGACATTGCACTGACCTCATTGTTGTATGCCTGTGAAATCTGTATAGTCTACCAGGGTCATGTCAGGAAATTGAATTACTTCCATTTTGAATTGTCTTAGGAAGATTCTGAAGATCACCTGGCAGGACAAGCTACCAGACACTAAGGTACTTTCTCAAGCTAAATGACTAAACTCTGTTATAGAGAGCACAACTTTGATGTGCTGGCCATGTTGTTTGAATATCAAGCATACACTTATCAAAAAGACTATTTTATGGAAAACTCGCATAGGCACAGTGTCCCCAGAAAGATGAGAAAAAGTGACACAAGGACACTCTCAAGATCTCTCTTAAGAACTTTGGAAATGATTGCACAGAACCTCCCAGCATGGCTTGTCCTTCTCAGAAAGGGTGTTGTGCTTTGTGAGCAAAACAGAATTGAAGTAGCTTGAAAGAAAAGTGAAATGTGCATTCTTAGAGAATCCACCCCAGGTGTTTACAAGGACTATTTGTACCTAACTTGTGGTAGAGCATTCCAAGCTCCTAAAAGGTCTGATCAATCACAGTCAGATGCACTGTAGCTTAACTCTAACACAGTGATGTCTTTTTGGTCCTATTGGAGGATGAAGGACAATAACCAACCAACCAATTAAGAGGCAGAATGAAACTCAGAGGTCATTTAAACCCAGTCCTCTCAATTTATGCTTGAGGAATTTGGGGCCCAGAGAGATTAAGGAATTTGTCCAATGTCTCCCAGGTAATATCAAAGGCAGAATTTAAAACCAGTTCCTTTGATTCAAAGCCATTTCTCTTTTCATTGCACTACAATGCTTTCCACTTGTGCTAAACTGTCATAGAACCTGAGAGAACATAGAATCATAATTTTAGGATAGAAAGGACCTTAGAGGTCATTTAATCTACAGCACTCATTTTACAGATGGGGCAATGGGAAGTCAATGAGGAAGTGATTTGCCCAGAGGACCCTGGGACCCAAACCTAGATCTCTAAATATTTAGGTCTGAACTCTTCTCTAAAGTTAGAATTTTAGGTCCTCTTAAAGACAATATGGAAGATATTTCAGGTAAGAGGTGATCTTCCCAGAACCTTCTGGCCCAGAATGTAGATGGTCATGTTCTTCAATTATTTTTGGAAAAGGAGAAATTAATGAATAAGCAGCTGTGAAAAAATTTTTAAAAGAAATCAAAAGTAGTTCTTAGATACCATTGGAATAAATACATCAGCAAAATATATTCAGGTAGAGTGGGGATTGCTTCTAATTCACCCAGGGCAAAATGAGCTTGTTCCCACTTCATAGTATCCCCATATAATTTACTAGACTAACTGGGGGAAGGAGACATGAGTGAAGTTGTCAAAACATCTATGTTGCTCTTGGCACTAAGGCAGCTATCCTATGCTTCCTGATTAATTTCAATCTAAGTTAAGAGACAGACTCCAAATAACAGATATGGTGAGGCTCTTGATGAAATAGCAAAGAGCTTTTTTTTCCTTTTCTATCTCCAATTCTGCTACCCTACTTCTCACATTCACTTCCCAATTCCTAGTTTTCTGACTCCCAGCCTCATCAACTAATTGAAATTTCTTTCAATCAGTCAACAAATAGACATTTAAGTGCCTACTGTGTCTAAGCACAGACACTGTACTAAGTTCTAGAGATAAAAAAGATAGTCCCTGCTCACAACATGTAAACAAAGCAAGCTATATACAGAAGAAATCAGAAATAATGAACAGCAGGGGAAAACACTAGAATTAATAAAGATTGGGCAAGGTTTCCAGTAAAGATGACATTTTTGTTGCTTTTGTTCAGACGTTTTTAGTTGTGTGGAACTTTTTCTGACCTCAATTGGGGTTTTCTTAGCAAAGCTAACTAGAGTGG
This sequence comes from Macrotis lagotis, assembly GCF_037893015.1. Classification (NCBI taxonomy): domain Eukaryota; kingdom Metazoa; phylum Chordata; class Mammalia; order Peramelemorphia; family Peramelidae; genus Macrotis; species Macrotis lagotis. The sequence goes on from NC_133658.1 coordinate 86,630,742, forward strand.
TTAACTATTTCCTTTCCAGTTCATTTTATAGATGAGGAAAGTGGGGTAAATAGAGCTAAATGACTTGCTCAGTCATATATTTAGAGTCTGAAACCAGATTTGAATCCCTGTCTTCTTGAAGCTAGGCCTAGCATTCTTTCCATTGCAACACCTAACTGAACTGATCACATTTTAGCTGAAATTTCTTCAGGTATTTTTTGCAAGGCAAATGGGGTGAAGTGGTCTGCCCAAGGCCACACAGTAATATTAAGTGTCTGAGGCTGGATTTGAACTCAGGTACTACTGACTCCCGGGCCAGTGCTCTATCCACTTCGCCACCTAGCTGCCCCGTCATATTAGATGAAATTTAAAGGAAGTGGTCAATGATTTCTAAATTGGTAAATCAGTGGGTTTTTCCCTCAGTTCTTACCTGTCTTGACCTTTCTGTGGCATTTTATGCTAGTTATTCCTCTTCTCCTAATTATCCTATTTCTGTCAAAGCTACTGCTATCTTTCCTTTTTTTTTCTAGATTCCTAATCTTTGTCATCTTCTACTCTTCATTCTCCTCAACACCATACCTTTATTACCACAATTGCCAAGCAAATCTTGTTCTTGCCACCCTTTATTTAATGTCTTTCTCATTTGACCCCTGTTCTCCATCTACACAGTCATGCTCCTCATTCAAGAAATCATCAATCCTGTCTCCACTGTTTAATGGCCAGATAATTCATATTCCAATCTCAAATTTTGCCCTTTTCCCAATCCAAACTCCACTTAGCTACCAAAGACCTTACTAAAGCTCCAATACCTTCCTATAACATCTAGAATAAAAAATAAAAACAAGTCTTTCTTGTTTAATATTTAAAGCCCTTTACAATGCAGTTCCTTGTAATCTTTCTAGGTCTCACATGCTATAAGGTACAGTACAGTCAATCCTGTTCCTCACAAATTAAATTCTATGTTCTTTCTCCCTTCCTTTGCCTAGCCTGACCTCCTTGATTTTTAATTTCTACTTCTTAAAATTCCTGTTTTCCTTCAAAACTCTGCTTAAGTGCCAATTTTTAAGTGAAAGCTTTCCTGATCCCCACCTCAAAAGCTACTGCATACCAGATCTGAAATTACTTTGTATTTCTTTGAATTTATGTTATATCTACTTACATATGTTCATTTCATTTTATTTTGCCTGGTAGATCATAAGCTCCTTAAAAGCAGGGACTGGGCCATATTTGTTTTTGTATAGCCAGGACTTAGAAAGACAGAAACTTTGTCAATAAGCATCAGGATTTAGGGTGTGCAAGGTATTTTACTAAGGATTTGGGGATAAAGAAAAGGCAAAAACATGCTCCTAACCTTAAAGAACACACAGTCTCATGGGAGAGACAACACGCAAGGAACTACGTACGTAGAGATACATACAATCTAAATTGGGCAGATAACAAGGAGAGGGGAAAGGAGTCCTGCAGGAGGTGGGATTTGAAGAGGGTCTTAAAGCAAGCCATGGCAGTCAGAAGGTCCAGGGGAAGAAGAAGAAGAACATTCCAAAGTTGGGGGACAGCTTGTGATAGGGCAGAAGAATCAAGCAATGAAGTGCCTTATTTAAGGAGAAGCAAGAAAGCCACTGTCAATGGTGTCAGAAATAGTTAGATAGAATAAGAAGAATAATCAAAGAAATTGAATAAATTATTATTCATTCATTCATTTATTATTTAAGATATTAAATAAAATAAATAATAAATATTATTAGTTATTAATTAAATAGGATAATTAGAATAAGAAAACTAGAAAACACAAATAAGATTTCTCTTAAATTTGTTAAATGAAATTTTAATTATCATATTCACAAAGTTCAGGTCTCAGGTACAAAGTATAATAAACTCAATCATATTTAGTGATTTTAGGAAAGGTTATCTAAGTTATGTGCTTTGACTTTCCTGTCCTTGCTATTCTTCAAGGAACTGAAATGTCATATACTTAAAAGGATATGAAAATTGTGGGCACATATTTTAGTAACAGAAGCTTGTGAGTCTGTAAATAAAGGAATGTATAGATATTTAATCTGGAAACCTCAGTACTAGCATGAGCATATCCTTTTATAAACATGAAAGTAGCAGTTTTAGGATACTGATTATGGTAAATGTTTAATTTTGTCTCAAGTGTAACTGACTTTGGAAGTTTTACCTCCTCTTGAATATACAATGTAAAGTTTTAAACAAGCAAACTATTTATTATGTCTAGCATGGATCAAAATGAACTCTCATGTTTTACATTGAGATTCACACATGTTTTGTCTTTCACTTCCATATTATTATGTTATTTAATATACATTATTATGTTATTTAAAATGTAATACTTTCAAGTACATATAACCATAGTATTTTATATGTCAATTTAAACTTTGTTAGCAATATTCTGTTTATAACTATACAGTGTATTGCCATATTGTTTTAAAAGATTGTACTTTTAAATGTGAGAATTCTATTGTAAAAGGAGGAAGAGGTGGGGAGAAAAAGGAGGACAAGGAGGAGGAGAAAGGAGGAAATGAAGACTAGGAGAATTCACCAGTTGTGAATTACTTTAAGTGTTAAACAGAAAGTTCTATATTTGATCTCAAAGGTAACAGGGAGTCACCAAATTGTGTTGGGTAATGGGATGACAAGGTCACTTTGATAATTGAGGAGAATGGACTGGAGTGGGGAAAGACGTACAACAGGGAGCCTACCCAGAAGATAATTGCAATAATCTGAGTAGGATATGATGATATCAGAATAATGATAGAAGAGAGAAAGGAGTGTGTATGAAATATTACAATGGTAATATCTGGCAAAAGATTGTATATGGGGTGGAGTCAGAAAACAAGGAGACAAGGATGACACTTAGATAACAAACATGGCTGACTGGGAGGATGGTGATGTCCTCAACCGTAACTGGGACGTTAGGAACAGGGGAAGGTTTTAGGGAAATATAGAGTTCTTGTTTTGGACAGGTTGAGTTTAAAATGCCTATGGAATATCCAGTTTGAGATGTCTGATAGCCATTTGGAGATATGAGATTGGACCTCAGGGAGAGATTAGGGCTGGATAAACAAATGTGAGAATCATCTGCAAAGAAATGATAAATTGAACTCATGAAAGCTGATGAGATCACTAAGTGAAATAGTAAAGAAGAGAATAGAACAGAACCTTTAGTGAATGTGACCTAGCAGGAAGATCCAGCTAAAGAAATTGAAAAGAAATGGTTAGACAAACAAAAGGGGAATCATGAGAGAGCAAAGTCACAAAAAACCTAGGGAAAAGACAATATCTAGGAGAAGATAATCAATAAGATGAAGAGGATAGAGAACTGAACTCAGAGTCGAGAAAAATCTAATTTTAATATACTGGTTCAATATACTTCCATATTCTGACTGTGTGACTCTGGACAAGTCATTTAACCTCCTACTGTTATTCTTCTCCATGCCCCCCCCAACAATTTAAGACTATAAGTTGCAGAAAAGAGGTACTTCCTTGGGTATTTCCTATACCAATGAACTCTCAAGTCCTAGTGCAGTGTCTGCACTATATATATTTAATAATAATATAATATTCAATAATATAGCATAATGAGCAATCATAATAGGATCTCAATAAATGTTTGTTGGATTGAATGAATCCAGATGAAGAATATGGACTGACAGTCTCAGGACCAGACATCATGGGAGTCTGACCCACTTGTTATTTGTTAGTTATGTGCCAACTGGCCTCCACCTCTTCTGTGAAATGCATTGAAATATGAGTCTAAATAAAATTCCTCATCTCTCGCTTCCCAATGAAGCCCAGGGAGATTTACCAGTGAAAGAAACAACACTAGGACCAAGCAAAAGTGTGAAAAGTTCATTCCTTCAATCTCTTTTTCTTATATCATTGTCTCCTGGCCCACTTAGTGGAACTCCCTCTATAATATCCCAATCTAACTTTGGGAACCTGGTACCACCACCCACCTCCAAACCTTGTAAAACCTGACTTAAGGAAGAATTTGAGTCACTGTTTTTTGGGGTTTTTTTTTTTAGGTTTTTGCAGGGCAAATGGGTTTAAGTGGCTTGCCCAAGGCCACACAGCTAGGTAATTATTAAGTGTCTGAGACCAGATCCGAACCCAGGTACTCCTGACTCCAGGGCCGGTGCTTTATCCACTGCACCACCTAGCCGCCCCTACTGTTTTCTTTCTTTCAGAGGTATTTGCATGTTGATTCTGAGTTTTAATTGTGGAATTAATGACTTCTAGTCAAATGATCATAACTTTGGGTGAGCAATTTAGTTGCCTTTTGCCCTCAGTTGTATCAGAAATCACACTACGTGTGGCTAGCATATCTATTTCCAGTCTATCCATGCAAAACATTTAATCAATGTTTAGGGTGTATTTTCCATGAGGTTTGGAGATGAAGTGTGAGGCATAGAGGAGAGGAGTGATCTTGGTTTTGTGAATCAGAGTTTGAATAGACTTCAAAGGCCATTGAGTCCAAATCCTATCTGAAGAAGACTGCCCTATCCAAAATATCTACTTAATGATCATTCAGTTTTTGCTTAACATTAAGAGTCAGAGCTTCCAGAAATAAGAAGTTTAGATTCTTCTATGTGCTGTCCTTTTTCAGATCATTTCTGGAGTACTTGCCGAATTCTTGGTGTCTCATTTGAGCAAGGACATTGATTATCTGGAAAATCTACAGAGAAAAGTAACCAGGAAGAAAAGGATCATATGAGGACATAACATATAAAGATCAGTTGAAGAAATTAGAAATTTTTGGTCCCAAGATGAAAAGTCTCAAGAGACATGGGTCTTATATGAAATTGGAATTAGATTTGAACTGTTTGACCCTAAAAGAAAGTATTAAGAACAATGGTGTATTCTTGGGCCAGTCCCTCCAAATAAGCCTTATCTAGTGTTTCAAACTCAACAATGGAATGACATGAGACCCTCATAGATCATCTAACAAAAGAAATATAATTGACAATAGCACCAAAAGATACATTAGCTTAATTGGTTTTCCTCCATTTCCACATTTTCCATGTCCATCCAGAAGGTTTCAAGACAGGAGAACATCCTTCAAGTCAAAAAAAAAAACCCTTGAAAAGCTACTCATGTGATGGGTGCCTTTTACCCAAGGGAACTGAAAAGTTACAGCAGGAGCTAATACCATCACCTCCTAGACCACAGCCTACTACACTCCAAAGTGTGGCTTAAACTAGATCAAAATAGAATTGGGAAATAATTAACAAAATAAATCAAAATTCAATAAGATATGGATAAATGTTGCATTTTAAAACTGTCAATAAGTAGATCCTTTCCACAGAGAGATCCTTTCTATGGGTTAGTGACTCTGCTTCTATTTGAATTTGACGGAACAACCCCAGAATAATAAAGTCTTTCCAATGGCTACCTTATCTTTTTAGGAAAAACTAGCATATGAGATGGGGCCCTTTCCAATCATTCTAAGTGGTGCTCCTATGACAAGGTAGGCAGGGCTTCCTTAGGAAATAGGAGCTTCTTCCTCAATGGAGGCCTTCAAATCAAGCCTAGATGACTGACCATCTGTCAGGTATGTTATAGAAGAGATAAACCCTTCCTGGCTATGAATTGTACATGATGGCCACTGAGGTCCCTCCCAACTCCAAAATTCTGTCATTCTGTAATGTCATCAATTGTTCTGGCAGTGTCATATAGTGGGATAAGCCCAGAAGTTGGAACCAGATGTTCAAGTCTCATCTTTGATGGCTCCCTAGCTGATACTCAAGCAAACATTATCTTACTAAGCCTCATCTATAAACTTGGTTTAGTAATATTTTTATTGCCTACTTCATAGGGCTGCTATGAGGGAAGCTCTTTGCAAACCATAAAACTCAAGTGTACTCTAATAATATTCATTACTGTTAGGGTTATTCCAGTTACTTCCTGGATCTCAGAGAATTGCTGTTTGGGCATGTTTGGGATTCATCTTTCTTGCAATTGCCCCCAAGCCACAAGCCCATGACTTTTTCCCCATACTTTTCTTGGGGGAGAAGTTAGAGTTATTAATTGTATTTATTCTATATATAAAGCCGGAGAAACATCAAAAGCAGTCACTATCTTGGGATTCTTGTCACCAAATGAAAGAAAACCATGCTCAGTTCCAGTTATCTCTTTACTGGAACAGGGTTCGTGTGGCTGCTGAAGGTTCCACTATATCCTCAACACTTAAGATAATAGATAAAGGACTAAGCCCTCCCCTCCATACACATGCGTGCACACACCCTCATATATACATGAGTGAATATACACAAATATATGCTATTTTTAAAATATTTTTATTGAAAATTTTGAGTTCAAATTCTATCCTTCCCTTCTCTCTTACCCTTACTCCTTCTTGAGATAGCAATCACTTAGCTTCTACATAAACAATTATGTAAAATATTTCCATATTAGTTATTTTGTAAAAGATTTGAATAAAAGAAAAAAATGAAAGTGAACAATAGTATACTTCGGTCTGCATTCAATTAATATCATTTCTTTTATTTGGAGGCAGATAAACTGTTTTACATCATTAGTTCTTTGGAATTGTCTTGGATTGTTGTATTGCTGAGAATATCTAAGTCATTCACAATTCTTCACCAACAAATATGACTGTAACTATGTACAAAGACCTCCTGGTTTTGCTCATTTCACCATGCATCAGTTCATGGGAGTCTTTCCATAGCTTTCTGAAATCTTCCTGCTTGTAATTTCTTGTCTGTTTAACTATTCTTGGCTTGTTTAACCATTCCCTAATTCATGGGTCAATGCTTCTATTTCCAATTCTTAGCCATTACAAAAAAGAGTTGCTATAAATATTTTTGTACAAATAGGTTCTTTTGCCTTTTTTGAGTGTCTTTAAGATATGGACCTACTGGTAGTATCATTAATGAATAAAAGGGTATTCACAATTTTATAGACATTTGGGCTTAGTTCCCAAATATAGAATATAGAGGCTATTAAAGCTTAAAACTTCCCTAAGACTTTTGGGATATCTATGTGTGCATAAATGTGTTTGTGTGTATATACATATATATATATATATGTATATACATATCTACAAAGACACATATATGCATACAAATATGGATATATATATATATATATTTGATATACAGAGGAGAAAAAAGATGATTTTATAAAAGTGAGTTTTCAAGACAGGTAGGTGACAAAGTAGATAGAGCACCAGCCCTGGAAGTCAGGAGGACCTGAATTCAAATCCAGTCTCAGACTCTTAATAATTACTTAGCTATGTGACCTTGGGCAAGTCACTTAACCCCATTTTTGCCTTGCCAAAAAAAACAAAAAAAAGTGAGTTTTCTCAGATTATGGCAATCCTTGACCAAGCTAATTTTCTGTATGCCTTAATAACCAAAAAGTAAAGTCAATTCTTCCTTTATAGATTTCAGTTTTTTTCTTCTATGATGAGTTGAATGAACTTGAGGGTTGTGCCTTCCAATATATATGTATGTATATATATATATATATATATATATATATATATATATATATACACACACACAAAATAAGGGAAGTAGACTTGATGAGCTATGAATTTCTTTCCATCTCTAAATCTATTAATGAGAAGGGAAAGGTAAAGCATTTATACAGTGCCTACTACTTGCCAGGTATTGTGTTAAAGAAGCGTTTCATTTTATCCTTACAATGACCCTGTGATCTAGCTCCTATGATTATCTCCATTTTCAGTAGAGAAAACTGAGGCAAACAGTATTGTCTAGCATCCCAAAACCAGTGTTTGGGGCCATGTTTGAACTCAGATATTCCTGATTCAAGCCTAGGAAAATATATTAGCTATTTAGGTAAAAGAAGTAAGCAGAGGGTGGATAGGTGGCGTAGTGGATAGGGCACCAGCCCTGGAGTCAGGAGTACCTGAATTCAAATCTGGCCTCAGACACTTAATAATTACCTAACTGTGTGGCCTTGGGCAAGCCACTTAGCCCCATTGCCTGGCAAAAACCTAAAACAAAAAAAAGTAAGCAGAAGGGGTGATTCCATATTAATTGAAGTGGTTCTTCATTTTTCAATTGGTGATCTTTCCCAAATTCTTATTAAGTGGGACTAAGCCAAAGGGATAAAAATATGCATATATGGAATAGAAATGAACTATGGATAGGAACATCATAAAGTCTTGTAGACTAAGCACATTACTCTGATTGTTCCAATTATAAAGATTAGAAAGCAGGAAAAGTTTTCTCCTATTTCTATAAAAGCCTGCACATTACTCACTGGGTAATCAGAGCAGTCAGAATTGAGTTGGTATGTAATAAGTTGATTGACGATGTGGATGTCAGAGTTAATAGCCTACAGCAGAGATTTGTGGAAGAAATTAAACTGAGATGGAGTACAATACCCCCAAGAGAGCTGAGAACTAATACCAAAGGACAAAAAGAGTTTAAAAACAAGGGGAAGGAAGTAATGAAATGAAATTTGGTTTGGAATAATGCCACTAATGCATTTGGAGAAAAATCAACAAAGCCCAGATACCAATGGAAAAACCTAGAGAGTCAAATTCTTGTTGCCAAAAGTAGCTCCATGATGTTGCCAGGTAGGAAATTTAGATAAGAGTTTGCTGTGGAACTTGTCAGTGCAAAATATTATCTATTTGGGGGTTGAACTAAAGAATTTCTGCCTTCATAGAACAAGAGAATAAAAGTATTTCCTTCCTTAAATGGGGAACCTGCCTATATTAAATAATGAAAGACTGTTAGGTTTCTTCTTGATATTTCACAAATTTTGTGACTTTAAAGACCATTCATAATCTACCATATTCACTTGGATATCTTGAACTTTGACACACATAAAAAAATTCCAAAATCATAGATCTAGATATGAAAGGGGTTTATAAGTCATCTATTCATTATTCAACTGAAGCCAGTGATATTAAGTAACTTGTCCAAGATTACTTCTAGAATAAGCATCAATGTCAAGATTTGAACTCAGGTTCCTTGATTCAAGACTCAATGCTTTTTCTATTGTTGAAATGACTTGTCTCTTTTTGAGAGCCTCCAGTTTATAGAAGGGACTTATTCAGAGTTTTACTTTTAGGTCAATTGTTGACTTCTTGGAATACATTTTCCTATAGAAACAGTGCTATAAATGGTATATATAAAAATTATGTTTGATTCAAGAGTTAGCTGAGCTCTAGAATAAATGGTTACCCTAAGCCCTGGGTCCTACAGGAATTCCAAATGATCAAATTCCTCCCATCCCTAAAGACCCTTTGCATTTTGACCTTTGTTAAGCCTCAGGCTCCCTTGAGCCTCACATACCCATCTAAGTTTTAATCTTCAAGTTCCATTCACTGAGTCTGGAAGCAGAGACCTTATGGGGCATCATTGAAAGAACACACTAATCAGTGCAATGACCAATCATAATCCCACAGGACTGCTGATGAACTATGTAACTTATCTCCTGCTAGAGATGAAGCAAGATTCTCCTTCAAGGAGAATGAGATATGAACTTTTGGATACAGCCAATGTGGGAATGTATTTTATCTGGTTATGGATATTTTTTAGGGTTTTCCTTCTCTTTTTTTTCCAATGGAAGGAAGATGAGAAAGAGAAAATAAATAATTGCTAATTGAAACAATATTTTAAAAATAGAAACCTGGGCCTCCTAACTCTAAGTCTCCTAAATTTCATAAATCTGCCATGACATCAGAGTGGGAGGAATAAGGTGTTCAAGAAAGGCTTGAAGGAGAAAGTAGGATTAGAACAGGCCTTGAAAGATATAAAGGATTTGAGGGGATGAGAACAGTCGAGTCAGGAGTCCATGAGAATGAGCAAAATATGCTTAGGAATCCATGAGCAGAACAAGCCTATTTGGAGTAAAGGGTTCCATTTGCGTGGTGGAAGAAAAGGTCAATAAGCTTCAAATGACAACTAAATAATTTAGATTCTATTTTACTGGAAATGTGCAATTATCAAACTGCATACAACAACATGAAGAAACTAATTGATTTGGTTTTGAGGGGTTTTTGCTATTGGGGGGCTGATGGGTTGGAATTGCATATCAGTATATAGGATAGATAAGGAAGGCAATGAGGAGAGAGATGAGTTCCTGATAAGAGAAATTAGTTTGGAAGCTATTGACTCTTTAGCAGCATATGCAGGAATTCTCATTCCAAAAATTCTCAATGGCTATTAGGTGGCCCAATAGATAGCACACTGGGTCTGAAATCAGGAAAATCTAAATTCAAATCTGGCCTAAGACATTCACTGATTGTGTGACCTTGGGTAAGTCACATACCCTTCTTTGCCTCAGTTTCTTTATCTATAAAATGAGCTGGAGAAGGAAATGTAAACCACTTCTATATCTGCTAAGAAAACCTCAAATAGGGTCATGAAGAGTAAACCATGATTGCATGTTCCATTATAACTGATAATTATTTTAACTCTTTAAAATATGCAAAATGCTTTATTAGATTACCTCATCTGAACCTCACAACAACCCTGTGAAGAAAATACTATTATTATCCCTATTTTACAAATTAAAATAAAAACCAACAAAAAACTGAGGCCTGTAAGAGACTAGGCAACTTACCCAGGTTCACAGTTAGTGTCAGATGCAAATTTTAAATACTGACCTTCCTTACTCCAATTCTTACTGCCTCTGTGTTACTTCTTGAGCAACACTAAGCTGATGTGTTCTCCCTCTTTGCCTATGCTTTCTTCTCTAGCAAAAGGACAGTTTGGAGAATTCATATAAAAAAATCTCCAGGGAAATTCTGCCTTCAGTCTCTCCCTTTCTCATTGTCTGCCCCAATTCTGTTTCTAATTCTATTTTCTCAGGTTCTAATACCACAGGAAAATGTCCATGCCATCCAATGTGCATATGATAGCAATCTCCAATAAATTGGTTTTTGTTATTTTGGGGGAGGTTCCCCAGAGGTACTGCAGTCTTTGATATGGACAGTTTTAGTCTGACTTGTACAATTCTGGGATACATTATCAACATCTTTGATCTCAGCTTCCCATTCCTCCTCCTCCTCCTCCTCCTTTTTCCTGGATTATAAATTACCTTTAGTTGCAGTTGACCACAATCATTAGCTAAGGAATTTGAGTAAGGAATTTCGAGCAATCAAACCCAGATAACAATATTAAATAGAAGATAACCTTCCCAGTGATTCAGTCCCTAGGCTGATTGTGGCTCCCTTCCCAAGGAAGAAGGTCAGAGTGATGAGGGACTGTAGCTGTGGATATCATGGTCACACAATTAAGATCTAAATCATGCATTTGATCCTTTGGTCCTCCCCTTCTTTTCACATATACAAGCCTTCCTGTCTTTATGAGTCTTTCTCTTTTCTGATTTTTCATTTCAAATGAAGCTTAGTTAATTTCATTTTTCAGTTATATCTTACTCTTAGTGATCCCATTTGAGTTTTTCTTGCAGATACTGGAGCATTTTGCCATTTCCTTCTCCAGCTCATTTTTCAGATAAGGAAACTGAGGCAAATAGGGTGAAATGACCTGCCCAGGGTTACAGCTAATAAATATCCAAAGCCAAATTTAAATTCAGGTCTTCCTGACTCCAGGCCCAGTGCCCTACCCATTATGACATCTAGCTGCCTCTGCCACCCATAAAATGGGTATTCATTTCTTATCTAGCCCCCCCACAAAAGCAGCTCCACAGGCACATGTATATAATACATAAGTACTCCCATAAACTCTTTAGGGTCTCTTCAGGCCCAAGGTACCTCTGGGTTTTTTGATACCCTATCTATATGGCTCCTTCAGATGAATCCTTATTCATTTTGTTTAGTCTACAGAAGGGAGGCAAGGGCCTCATTTCAGTCCAGAGGGGGAATTCATTTCTCCAAACTTCAGGAAATTGGAGCTGAATCTTGGACTGGAGATATCGTACAATCCATTTGCATAGCAAGCTTATGTTTAAATTCATACCTCCCCTTCTTCCCCACCCCCCCATCAGAAAAAAAAAGTAGGATGAGCTCATAGCGTAAATGAATTGGTTCACTTCCCATGATGACTTGGCAGGGTCTGGTGGGGAGGAGACATCTGCCATGGGGAACAGCCGAAAGGGGATGTCAACATAGCACATTCACCCCTGTACCTCCTCTCCTCCCCACTCCCCCTTACCCCGTACACAGACCAGGAAGATTTTCTCTCCTCCAAGCTGAGGATGAAGAATGACCTGTTCTCAATATAATTCCAACTCCAAGCTTACAGGAAATCATACAAACAGAATAAATATTGAACAATATTTAGTTAGTGCTTTTAAGAAGCCCCCTTCAGGCTAAAGATTTCAATCTTGTGATAGAGTTGCTGTTGTCACAGATATTGGAGGTGATGTAGCAGATACTTTGATGAACTCAAAAACAGGAAGACCTGAATTCGAATCCCACCTCTGACATTTCCTAGCTCTGCGACCATATAAACAAGTCACTTAAATTCTCTGAGTCTCAACTTCCTCATCTGTAAAATAAGTGGGAGGGAATTAAGTCATCTTTAAGTTATGGATTCATAAAGAAGTGGCAAAAATAATAATATCCACTCCCAGGTTTGTTGCAAGGATCAAATGATATCATGCATGTAAAGTGTCTTATGAACATTAGAACTTTCTTTTTTTTACTAGATTTTTTCCAAGGCAATGGGGTTAAGTGGCTTGCCCAAGGCCACACAGCTAGGTAATTACTAAGTGTCTTTAATCCAATACTTCATCTACTTTCAGCATTTTGCTTCAGATAGTTTGAAAAAATGCTCTTTTATTTAAAGTAAATAGAAATAATCATCAATCATTTAATAAGCATTTATTAAGTGCAATTATGTGACAGGTACTATGCTGTATTGGTGGTAGCCTTTATTTCATGATTCTGATTCTGACTCATTGCCATCTTTTCTAATAAGTTGTTCTTCTCCTTGTCCTGGTCCCATCCTACATCCCTCACAAAATTCCAACTAGGAAATAGCAAGATACCCTTCCTCCTATCTTGAGTTCTCATTGTTCTGACACTAGGGAAAAAAACAAATAAAGGAACAGAAAGAAGGAAAAGGGGGGACAGCTAGGTGGCACAGCAGATACAGCACTGGTCCTGGAGTCAGGAGGACCTGAGTTCAAATCCAGCCCCAGACAATAATTGCCTAGCTGTGTGACCTTGGGCAAGTTGCCTTAAATAAAAAATGAAATAAAAAGAAGAGGCTGCAATAATTTAAGAGAAAAATTAATGAAAATAAAATATTTTTTAAAAAAGAAGGAAGGAAAAGGGTCCTAGAGTGGGTCCCTGGAAGTATCATGCTGTACTGGAGAGAATACTGAATTTGCAGAGCTCCCAGTTTCAAATAACAACCCTGTGAATTTTGATGAGTTAATTCTTTTTTATCAGAGACTCAGTTTATTCATCTATAAATTAAGGAGATTGAACTAAATGCTTTCAAAGATCCACTTCTGAATCTATGATCCCAGTCTTGCCAAACAGATGTCCAACTGTTTAACTCCACAGGTTCCTGGAATAGTTCATCTTTTTCATTTCTAAATTTACCTCCTCCCAGAATTCTCAACAGTTTGGTGAAGCCTATTAGACTTCCTAAAATAATGTTTTTAAATATGTAAGATATACAAGATTATAAGTATATTGAAAAAAATTTCAAAATCCTAGGTTAAGAACCTTTAATTGCTGCCAGTTCCCTGATCTTATGAATGAAATAAAATAAAAAGGACCCACATAAAGTCACATAGTTAGTTAAGGACAGAATTAGGATTTTCAATTTTTATTTTCTTACTTTCAACCTATTGGCTTTCCACAAATCATATGATTTCCTCCTTTTAATTCAACATAATGACTATGAATTAATCACCTATTTTGTGTTTGATCTGTACTAGATGCTTTAGAGAATACAGAAAGTTTTCAATAGGTTTTCAATCTACATGGGAAGGCAAAATAGTCAACAGTCAATAAATATATTGTTGCTTCATTCTTGAAAACTATGACAGGGAGTGAAGCCATGACATGGAAGTTAATGGGATTTAAATGAAAGATTATTTTGTAATATTCTCACTCTCTCCTCTGGAGTCATCTGGGTCTAGTAGAAAGTTATAGATCAGGACAACCCGAGATAACCCCAGATGCAGTGTAAGATCTTGCTTGACCTTTTTAAGCTAAAGTCTTTAACAGGTCTCAGTTTGACTGAGACAAAGATCATTCAGTGCTTAAGGTTAGGTAATAAAGAAATGAGGCCTCTTTTAACTAGTCAAAAAAAACCCAAACTGGGTAGAGAAGATCCTCAGGTCTTCTGGCCAAAATAGAAAAAATTTGCTACTTACATTCATTCTGAGCCAATTAGGGCTAAGACAGTGAAAAGATGGGTTTTAAAAATAGAACTTATTATTAGCCCATCAATAAAAGTCAGAGTAATTTGAGTTTATTCTAGAGGAAGATCCTTCCTTTATCTCCCCACCTCACCTTTAATTTGCTTCTGGCAGCTTCCCAGGCTAGTTATGATTAGAAGGTACAGATGTGAGTTGACTGTGATGGGACAATACCCAAAAAAATGAAATTAAGGAGTGAGAAAGAGGGATGCCCTGGAAGGAAGAGAAAGGAAATAGAATGAGAGTAAATTATCTCACATAAAAGAGGCATGAAAAAAATTTTATAGTATAGGAAGATGAAGTGGTAGCAGGCAATATTTGAACCTTATTCTTAGAATTGGCTCAAAGAGGGAATTATATACCACCCAGGTGGGTATAGAAATTTATCTTACCCTACAGGGAAGTAGGAGGAGAGGGCGACAATAGAAGAGTGAGGCTGATAAAAGGGAGAGTAGATTGGAAAGGGTAATGGTCAGGAGCAAAAACCTTTTGGAGAAAGAGAGAGAGAGAAAGAGAGACAGACAGACAGACAGAGAGAGAGAGAGAGAGAGAGAGAGAGAGAGAGAGAGAGAGAATCCTACATTATATTATTTATGAGAAATACATTTGAAGCAGAGAAACACACATAGAATAAAGTTAAGGGGTTAGAGTAGAATATATATATATATATATATATATATATATATATATATATATATATATATACTCCAGCTAAAGTAAAAAAAAACTGTGGTTAGCAATCATTATCTCACACAAAACAAAAGTAAAAACAGTCCTAGTTAAAAGAGATATAAGCAGGGATGCTACATTTTGCTGAAAGTTACCAAATATATTAGTTACTAAACATATTAGCACCAAATGACCTAGCATCCAAAATCTTAAAGGAAAAGTTAAATGAGTTATAGAAGAAAATGGACAGTAAAACTGTACTAGTGGAGGATCTCAATGTTCCTCTCTCAGAACTAGATAAATCAGGAGCCAAGATGGCAGCAGAAGGGCAGGAATTCACAGAAGCTCATACCCCAAAAAAGTCCCATAAGTCCTAAAATTATGACTCCAGATGCAATTTAGAGAGGCAGAACCCAGAGAAAGACTGAGTGATACCATTTCCCAGTCCAATACAACTTGGGAGATCTGGGGCTGAAGTCAAGCTGAACTGGAACAAACCAGCTCCAACCTTCCAGGAATAACCCATGAAACCACTGGGTCCCTGGGTGTACCTATGTCTATGACAACAGGAGTGGTTTCCAGACCTTCTGGCCCATGGATCATTGGGGACTACTTGAAAGGGGAATTGGACTTATTCTAGAAGAAGGTCCTTCCTTTATCACCCCACTTCACCCCTAATTTTCTGCTGTATCAGAGTGAGTGCAGAACCTGGACCAGCACCAGCCTCTGAGCAGCATTGCAGAACAACCCAGCACTTCCAGAGTGTTCAGCCCACAGATGGTAAGGGGGTCAGGGAAGCCTGCTGAGGTCTCTCTGCTATCCCTGGGTTAGGACTCTGCTATTTGCCCATACTCAGATCCAGGTCTCAGTTTGGGCCCCCATACTACTATAGAGAAGCAGGGACCCTCCTCACAGGTCCAGGACAGAAGGGAGTGCTTGTGGTCATCCACATATCAGAGTACAGACCAGAAGAGCAGTCAAAGTCTCTCATAAGACCTTGGAGTAATTAAGATCCTTGTGGGGTATCCCAACCACCTCCAAAAGCTTTGGAAGTGCAGTAAATCAGTCAAAGTCTGAGGAAATGAGCAGACAACAAAAAAAGAAAAACCTAACTGTAGAAATTTACTTTAGTCTCATGGAGGATCAAAATACACACTCAGAAGATGACAAAGTCAACATTTCTTTATCCAAAGTCTCCAAGAGAAATAGGGAATGGGCTCAGGCAATAGAAGAGCTCAAAAAAGACTGAAAAGCAAGTAAGGGAGGTAGAGGAAAATTTGGGAAGAGAAATGAGATCAATGTGGAAAATCATGAAAACCATTTAAAGGAGTTATTTTCTTCAGAGAGCTTTTTTTTTCTCCTTTTCCAGCTGGCCAATTCTGCTTTATAAGGCATTTTCCTCCTCATTCACCTTTTTTTAAGTTGCTTTTCCAATTCACCTAAATTGAAGAAAATAACTCCTTTAAATATAGAATGGAGCTAAAGGAAGTTGATGACTTTGCAAGAAATCAAGAAACAATAAAACAAACCCCAAAGAATGAGAAACTAGAAAAGAATGTGAAATATTTCACTGGAAAAACAACAGACCTGGAAAACAGACCTAGAAGAGATAATTTTAAAATTATTGGGCTACCTGAAAGTCATGACCAGGAAAAGAGCCTAGACTTCATTTTTCAAGAAATAATCCAGCAAAATTGCCCTGAGATCTTAGAAGAAAAGGGTAAAATAGAAATTGAGGAAATCTACCAATCGCCTCCTGAGATTTCCCTGCCTCAAAAAAACTCCCAAGAATATTATAGCCAAATTTCAGAACTCCCAAGTCAGAGAGAAAATACAAGAAGCTGCCAGAAAGAAGAAATTTGACTACTAGGAGCTACAGTCAGGATTATACAGGATTTGGCAACATCTACATTAAGGGCTCGTAGGGTTTGGAATATGATATTCCAGAAGACAAAAAAGCTTGGAATGCAACCAAGAATCAGCTACCCAGAAAAACTGAGTATCCTCTTTCAGGGGAAAAGATGTATATTCAATGAAATAGGAGACTTTTAGAATTTCCTGTTGAAATGACCAGAATTGAACAGAAAGTTTGATCTCCCAGTACAGGACTCAGGTGCAGCATAGAGAGGGTGGACAGAACAGCTAGTTATGAGGAATTTAATGATATTGAGCTGTGTGTATTCCTACAGGGGAAGCTGATACTATTGGCTCATATGAACCTCCTCATTTATGAGAGCAGTTAGAAGGAGCATGTATAGACAAGGCACAGGAGGGAGTTGAGTATAATGGTATAATATAGTACAAATATGGAGTCAATGGGTGATAAAGGAAATTACTGGGAGAAAGGGAAAGGAGAGGTAGAATGAGTTAAGATATTTCACATAAAAAAGTCAAGAAAAAGTTTTTGCAATGGAGTGGAATGGGAGAAAGTGAGGGGGAAATGAGTGAGTTTTATTTCATCAAAAATGGTTCAGTGAAGAAATAACATACACACTCAATAGTGTATATACACAAATCAATAGTGTATATACACAAATCAATCTTACTCTAGAGAAAAATTAGAGGGAAAGGGATGGGGGAAAGGGGATGGGGAGGGGATGGGAAGGAAGTAGATGATAGAAAAGAGAGATTGTAGGAGAGGGGAGTCAGATACAATACACTTCCATGAAGGGACAGGGTGAAATGAGAGAGAGATTAAAATAAATGGGAGTGGGGAGGAATAAAATGGAGGGAAACACAGCTAGTATAGCAACTGTGGAAAAAGATATTGAAGCAACTTCTCTGATGGAATTATGATAAAGAAAGCAACTCACCCCAGAGATTGACTTGATGAAATCTGAACAAAGACTGAAGTAAACCTTTTTTTCTTTCTCTCACTTCATTTCTCTTGAGATTTCTCTATCTTTGGTGGGGGGAGGGGGGATTATTTTTACTTTCCCAACAAAATTATTATAATAATATGAAAATAAACCATAAAAAAAGAATTGGATCTAGCCATAAAATAAACATGAAAGAAGTGAAGGAGATGAAGAGAATTTTAGAAAAGTTAGATATTATATGACTCTGCAGAAAATTGAATGGGAATAGAAAGAAATATTCATTTTTCTCAGTGGTACATGACATCTTCACAAAAAATTAACCATGTATTAGGGGATAAAAACTTTACAACCAAATGCACAAAAGCATGAATAGTAAATGCATCCTTTACAGAAGAGAATACAGTAAAAATTACATTCAATAATTGTCTATAGAAATATAGTTTAAAAATTAATTGGAAACTAAATAATCTAATCCTAAAGAATGAGTTGGTCAAAGGACAACTCATAGAAACAATAAATAATTTCATTAAAAGAGATTGATAACCAAAAGAAAACATGCCAAAATTTACAGGATGTAGCCAAAGCAGAACTTAAGGCAAAATTTAAATCTTTAAATGCTTACCTCAATAAAATAGAGGGGGGGGGCAGCTAGGTGGCATAGTGGATAAAGCACCAGCCTTGGAGTCAGGAGTACCTGGGTTCAAATCCGGTCTCAGACATTTAATAATTACCTAGCTGTGTGGCCTTGGGCAAGCCACTTAACCCCATTTGCCTTGCAAAAAAAACCTAAAAAAAAAATAATAATTACCTAGCTGTGTGGCCTTGGGCAAGCCACTTAACCCCGTTTGCCTTTCAAAAACCTAAAAAAATTAAATTAAATTAAATTAAAATAAAATAAAATAAAATAGACAAAGGGCAGTTCTGAAAATCAATTTAAAAATCAATCTAAATTAATAAAATTGCAAGACTGAAGATAATTGAATTAATAAATAAAACTAGGATCTGGCTTTATAAAAAAAAGAAAAGAGAAAAAAGCAATAGTTAATTAGAATTAAAAAAAAAGAACCAGTGTCAAAAATGAAAAAAGGTAAATTCACCACTAATGAAAATGTAATTAAGACAATTGTTAGGAACTTTTTTGTCCAATTATATGCCAATAAATCTAACAATCTAAGTGAAATGAACAAAATGGAATGTATGGAAAATTTGTAAAAATTATAAACTGTCCAGATTAACAGTAACTACTTAAGTAACCTAATCTTAGAAAAAGAAATTGAATAAGAAACATCAATGAACTCTCTGAGAAAAAAAATTCACAGAACCTGATGGATTCACAAGTAACTCCTACCAAACATTTAAGAACAATTAATTCCAATATTCCAGCATAGAAAGAGACCTATGAAATTCTTTTTCTTGGCAAAAATATGGTTTTGATATTTAACCAGGAAGAACACAGAGAAAGAAGACTATAGGCCAATTTTCCCAATAAATATCGATACAAAAATTTTAAAATACTAACAAGGAGATTCAACAATATATCACAAAGATCAGTCCTGGTTTCAGAACTGGTTCAATATTAGGAAAAGAATCAGCAAAATGGATCATAACAAAAAGAAAACCAACAAAAATAATATGATAATCTCATGAGATGCAGAAAAAGCTTTTGACAAAATACAATGCCTCTTTCCATTAAGAAAAAATACACTAGAAAGCATAGGAATAAATGGAGTTTTACTTTAAAAAGTAGTATCTTTCTAAATCCATCAGTCAAGCATTATCTGCAATGGGAATAAGCTAGAAGTGTTCCAATAAGATCAGGGATGAAGCAAGGATATGTATTATTACCATTATTATTCAATATTATACTAGAAATTATAACAAAAGCAATAAGAGAAAAAAAGAAATTGAAGGAATTAGAAGAGGCAATGACAAAGCAAAATGATCATTCTTTGCCAATGAGAAGGTATAATTGGAGAGTCCTAGCGAATCAATAAAAAAAATTACTTGAAATAATTGACAACTTCAGAAAATTTACTGAATAGAAAATAAATACACATAAATTTTCATTTCAACATTATGATCAACAAAGTCCAAACAAAAGATAAAAAAGGAAAGTTTCATTTAAAATAATTATAGAAAATATAAAATAATTGTGAGTCTACATGCTAGGACAAACCTAGGAACTATATGAACATAATTATAAAACATTTTTTCACAGAAAAACAGATCAAATAATGGGAAACATATTAATAATTTGTGAGTAGGGCATGCCAATATAATAAAAATGACAATTCAGCCTAAAGTGCTTTACTTATTCAGGGATAAAATCTATTTTACCACTAAAAAAATATTTTTATACAGCTAGAAAAAATAAGAATATTCATCTGGAAGAACAAAAAGTCAATAATCTCAAGGGAATGAATTTTTAAAAATGTAGAGGAAGGTCATCTAGTCATACCAGATCTCAAACTTGCAAAGCAGTCATCATCAAACAATCTGAAAATGACTAAGAAATCAAGTGGTGGATCAATGGAATAGATTAGGTACACAAAGCACAGTAGTAAATGACCATAGTAATGTAGTGTTTGATAAACACAAAGATTAAAGCTTGGGATAGGAACCTGTTATCCTGATAGAAATTGCTGGGAAAACTGGATAGCAACTTGGCAGAAACTAGGTATAGAACAACATCTTGTACTCTATACCAAGATAAGATCAAAATGGGTGCATGATTTTGACATAAAAGGTATCTTCATAAGCAATTAGGGGAGTATGGAATAGTTTATCTATCAGATCTATGGATAAGGAAAGAATTTATAACTAAGCAAGAGACAGAGCATTATGGGATAAATATGGATAATATTAATTAAATTAAAATTGATTTCAACAAATAAAACCAATGCAGCCAATATTTGAACAAAGAAAACTGGGGAAGAAAGGAGGATTTACAGCAAGTTTCTCTTCTAAAGATATCATTTCTCAAATATATAGAGAACTGAGTCAAATATGTAGGAATACAACATATTCCATCAATTGATTAATGGTCAAAGGATATGAAAATGCAGTTTTCAGATGAAGCAAAACTATCTATAAGCATATAAAGAAGGGCTCTAAATCACTATCGATTAGAGAAATGCATGTTAAAATAACTGAAGTACCACTTCATACCTATAACAGAAAAGGATAATGATAAATGTTGAAGGCAAGTGGGAAAATTGAGACTCTAATTCACTATTGATTGAATTGTGAACTGATCCAAACATTCTGGAGAGCAATTGGGAAGTATATCCAAAGAGTTACAAAACTGTACATCCCCTTTGACTCCGAAATACCAGAAGCTCTCTATCCCCAAAAGTTTTTTTAAAGGAAAGAGACCTATTTGGGAAATTGATGTTCAACAATTGAGGAATGGCTGAACAAGTTGTAGTATATGATTGTGATGGCAAAGAAATATAAGCAGAATGCTTTCAGAAAAAAATGGAAAGATTTACATAAACAAAGTAAAGTGAGCAAAACCAGGAGAACATTGTAATAATAGTAATATTGTATGATGATCAATTGTGAATGACTGTTTTTCTCAACAATATAATGATCTAAGACAATTTTGAAGAATTTATGATGAAAAATGCTCTAGAGAAAGACTTGATGGAGTCTGAATGAAGATCTAAGCATGTTTTTTCTTTTTATTTTATTTGGTGGGGTATGCTGTGTTTCCTGTTTTTGGTCTTTGTTTTCTTTTAAACATGAATAATGTAGAAATGTGTTTGCTTTGGCTGCATATGTATATATTACTTTCTCAGTAGGGGAGAGTAAGGGAGGGAATTTGAATTTAAAAATTTTTAAAAACATGTTAAAATTGTATTTATATGAAATTGGAAAAAATTTTTAAAGGACAAATTCAATGCCCAGATCAAGAGCTACTAGTCTAATGCTCTGGAATGTCCATTATAATTGTAGTTTCTGCATCCTGTCTAGAATTTAAGCCTAGTATGGCCCTCCCTCAACTCTAGCTCAAATGCTATGCCATACAATTGCTATGCCCCCCGACCATTGGTTATCATTCATGAAAAGATTCATATTTTCTAGGCAAGTTCTTCAAAATGATTTTTTCCAATGAAGTGTCAAGTTTGGAGTGTTTTCTACAGGACTGCATAAGGAAGTCTTTAGCAAACCACTGGTACGTTTTTCTGAGGAACACTGGGGCACATAGCTTCTTAGATTTAAAACATATTACTATTTGGGAGGAAAAGACTATTTATGTGCCATCAATCCTAATTTTGAATGGACTTAATTTCTGAAGTCTGAATACTAGTCTCATAATATGAAAAATACTCTCATTAAATCCAAGAGTCTATAGAGGAGAATGAAGAAAGTAGTTTGTGAGATGTGTACAAGACCTTGCTAGGCAAAGAGCAATATTATTACATCTTGTACTGTGCTAATTAGTTGGGCAGGCCAAATGACCTCATCGTGGGAAGGGGAAGGGAATAAGACTTCTCCTAGAGCAAAAGGAAACCCAGATTGAGTAAGATCAATTGGAAACAAGCCACACTTAACCTGAAAAGTCCATTCATCCATCCCAGAGCCAAAGAGGACAACCAATATCCAGGTCATGGTGGTGGCAAGAGAAGGAAAGAGCAGAAGCCAATAGGGGTCCCATAACTACCCTCTTGATGTTCCTCTAGGAAACAAGTTACTGCTATGCAGAGGGTAAAAGACCATTAGTGGGCAAAAGTGCTTTCATCTTTGTAGTCCTACCCTTTAAGGAGCCTAAAAAAAGGTGCAGGGGAACTGGGAATAACAGTCTCCATTTGTCTAGAACTTTAAGGTTTGCAGGGCATCTTTTTCACAAAAATTTTGGATTTCAGGTAACATAAGTAATTTTCATTTTTTGGTGAGAAAACTGAGGCTAGTTAAAGTATTTGCCCTTAGTAAGCATCAGAAATAGATTTAGAGTTCAGGTCTTTCCTGAGTCCAAGTCTAGCATTTAAGTCCACCAAACTGGATGCTATAGAAATATGAAAGGAAGGAAAAATGGAAGAGAAAAGAAAGAAAGGAAAGAAAGAAAGAAAAGAGAAGGAAATGAAGAAAAGAAGGAAAAGAGAAGAGAAGAAGGGATGGAAGAAAGAAGGAAGGAAGGAAGAAGGGAAGAAAAGAGGAAAGGAGGGAGGAGGGAGAGACAAGAAAGGAAGGGCAAGGAGAAAGGCTACAGAAGAAAGGAAAACTGAGGAAGAAAGAATAGCAAAAAGAGAAGGAGAAAAAGTTATGATAGGACATAGTGAAAATGGCAGTATTATGTGTGGCCATTAGTCTCCAAAGAGTAATAGAACCAAGGATCTGTGGTTGCCTTATTATGGGAACTTATTTCACCAACTCATCTATAATTGAAAATATGACCCTAACCAAGTTGCCTGAAGCCTAGGGAGGCCACAAAGCAGTTGGGTGGAGTAGTGGATAGAGCATCAGCATCAGGTGGACCTGAGTTCAAACCTAGTCTGCTATATTATCCTGGAAAAGTCACTTTACCCTATTTGCCTCAGTCTCCTCATCTGTAAAATGAGCTGGAGAATGAAATGGCAAACTACTGCAGTGTCTTTGCCAAGAAAAAACCTCAATTGGGGGTCATAGAGCTGGACATGACTGAACAATTCAACAACAGGGAGGCCACAGGACATATCTGTGATCACACAGATAATAAGTACCAGAGATAAGATTTTAAATGAAGACTTTCTGACTCTGGAGTCATTAAACTTCCAATATGACATTCTGTCTTCTATTAGTTTCTAGCATCATTTGATGGGAGACCAAAGGTAATAATTCACACAGAGAACAAAACATTTTAAGAGTTAGGAAATGTTCTCTCTGTCTCTCTGTCTCTGTCTCTATCTGTCTGTCTTTCTGTGTCTGTCTCTCTCTCTCTGGGGTTTGGGAGAACTTCCCTGGATGAAATTAGTACCAGAGCTAGCATTCAGTGGCCACTGGATCACAGTGCAGGACATGAGTAGCGAATTTTGTGGTTTGTTTTCATTCTCTTGTTTTTATTCCACACCTGGAAGGCTGCTCAAACTTCCAACTTGATTTTGGCACAGTCTATCACTAAATCCTGTGGCACTCTTGATAGTCTGGGATCTTTTTCAAGTTACTCCCACTCAAGGGACCTGTCTTTGAGGTTGCTTTCAAATGCGTGCGTTCTTGTGTGTGTGTGTGTGTGTGTGTGTGTGTGTGTGTGTGTGTGTGTGTTAGAGTGGTGAGGAGGGATTACTCAATCCCTTTATGGCATCTCAGATGAAGAAAGACATCCAAGAGGCAGAAGTGAGAGAAGGGCGTGACATGCTCTGAATACATAGGTAGCCAGAGAGACCACCATATGTTTCACTGAATGATACCAGACATGTAGAGGAGAAAAAACTGTAGAAGCTAGCGTGAGAGATTTCTTGGCATTCTCCAGTGAACACTGCTTTTCATGGGGAAGTAAATTATTGATTGAGTCAATGAAGACCAGAGACATTTCTTTTTTTAAATGTCATATAATTTCTATTTGGAAAAAACCCAATTCATATTCAGGACTCTGTGTGTGTGTGTGTACACATGAAATTGTTTCCCTATCATTCCTGAGACAGTAGTAAATGTTTCGGTCATCAGCAATGTATTTCCCCATTTCTGAAACAAATACGCTTTCATACTGATAAGGGATCACTCAAGAACTTTCCCAAATCCTGGACCAAGAGTTCTTAACCTGGGGTCAATAGGCCACCAGAGAGACAGTGGATAAATTTCAGGGAACTTGGATGGAAAAAACAATTACATTTTAATTTTCACTAACCTCTAACTGATATTTAGTGCTTCCTTCAATTATTTAAAAGCATTTTTCTGAAATGAACTTCATAGTTTCATCAGTCTTACAATGGAGTCCATGATGGTTCACAGGGCAGTTAGATGGTGAAGTGGATAGAGTGCCTGGGGAGTGGAATCAGGAAGATTCATCGTCCTAAATTCAAATCTGACCTCAAATACTTGTTAGCTGGGTGACCCAGGCAAGTCACTTAACCCTGCTTGCCTCAATTTCCTGAGCTGGAGAAGGATAGGGCACAGTGTCCTGCACTGTGATCCAGTGGCCACTGAATGCTAGCTCTGGTATTCATTTCATCTAGGGAAGTTCTCCCTCCCAAACCCCTAATGAGAGAGAGAGAGAGAGAGAGAGACAGAGAGAGAGACAGAGAGAGACAGAGAGAGACAGAGAGACAGAGATAGTATCTTCACCAAGAAAATCCCAATGGGACCATGAAGAATTGCACACCACTGAAAACAATTGATGGTTAACAAATAAATATTTCAGGGGCAGCTAGGTGGCACAGTGGATAGAGCAGCGGCCCTGGAGTCAGAAGGACCTGAGTTCAAATCCAGCCTCAGACACTTAATAATTACCTAGCTGTGTGGCCTTGGGCAAGCCACTTAACCCCATTGCTTTGCAAAAAAAAAAAAAAAAAAAAAAAAAAAGAACTAAAAAACAAATAAATATTTCAGAGAAGTACTCCTCCAATCATACTTTGTATCAGCATGCTTCCCTAGTCTTCTCCATATTCTTTGCTCATCTTATCTGATGTCAGTAAAATTGTGAGATGTGATGTGACAGGCTAAAATATCATCATCACACTAACTGTAGGCCAAGTTCTTCTCCACTAACATTACTAGAGGACAGGAATGAGAAAGACCTTTCTCATAATAAGCTCATTGTCCTCTTCTCCATACTTAAGTGATGTCTCTGGTAGCCACACCCATGTAGAGTGTTGGGTTTTGTTCACCATTAAATCTAACAACATATTGTGAGGTCTCTGAGAGACACAAACTATAAACAGGTATGGAATATGTTTAGTACAATTTATTATGAACCATCAGTCTACCTAAGGTTTAAAAAAATCATTTGTCCAGGGGAGAAAAGATATTGGATTTGAAGTCTAGGGATTTGTTTTCAAATTTTTGTCATTTACTACCTGTGTAAATAAATCATTTAAATTCTCTGGTACTGAGTTTGCTTCTCTGTAAAAGGAATAGTTTATTTAGTGATCTCAAAAGGTTCTCTTCCTGCCTTCATGGTATGATGCTCTGATTCCCCTTCCAAGGTTGACTATGACTCAGACTAAATTTACCAAATAGTTGCTTTTGGCTACCATCTATTTTCTCTACCTTAGCTCCAAAGATGCTTTCCTATTTGAAACTCTAATGTTTTTGCATCAGAGACATAACTTTAGATTTAGTAAATCTTACCCTTCAGAAGTGGGTTTATTTCTTCTAAATTACAGACTTCTAATTTCATTGACTGATAACCAGTTGACATAATACTGTTTAGGGTAGCATATGTAGCCTCCACAGTTCAACCATCAATGAATGTGGATAAATTTGAAGTAAAATTAAAATATAATATCTAGATAAATTATTGATTTTCCCTATAAAATGTAACTTTTAAATGAGAACAAATAAATTCTGATTAAATATTAATTTTCTAATTTATTTATATATAAATTCATTTATATATAAATACATAGAAAATATAATTACAAATAAGATTTAAAAGAAAAGAACATAACATGCAATTTATAATTTTTTCTTTTTAATCTAAAATGAATTTAATTTTTTTCTAAATTTATTCTCCTCCTCCAAAGACCTACTCCACTGTTTCATCATGACTTGAGAATCCTACCTTCTCAAAAGTTATTCCAAGAGAGCATAAGCTCAGATAAATCTCCTAAAGCTGGGAAAGTTTGGTAAGGGAAATTAATTATGCATTGAATTTAGCAGAAATCCCAGTTCTTTCCTTCTTTTAAACCAAACTAATACTTTAGAGGAATGAAGACACATTCATAAATTTAATAATATAATATTAATATATCCCCCCAGAAGAATGTAGGAGAGTTGTCTAGAAAGTTGGGATTTCCCTTTTGAGCCCTTAAACTTCCATATATTGGCCTTTTTTATTGCATATAATTCCTAGCTTCACTGAACAGAAGGAGGTTATGAACTAAAACTGGCACAACAAGATAGAAAGATCAGGACTAGAATTAAAGATACTAGTTTGAAGATGGCCTTTGCTATGTAGTGACTTCCTTGTTCTTTACTTAGAAATGAGCACAGAAATTTTGGTCTTGTTTTTCCTGGAAGATAGAACATTAGAGAATAGCCCAGGCTATTCTCATATTCTCAGGCTCTCAGGCTATTTTCAGTATCATCAGACTATCTCTCTCTCTCTCTCTCTCTCTCTTCCTTCCTCCCCTCCCCTTCTCTTTCTCTTTCTCTCTCTCTCTTTCCCTCTATTCTCCCCTTCCCTTCCACTCATTATCAGGAACTGGGAAGTCCATGTGACCTTTTGTAAAGGTAGACCCAACTGGGAGAGGTATAAATTGCCACTTGCTTTTAAAAGTAATTGTATATCAAACTTTTTTGATAATAAGAATAAGAATTGAAGGATTGAGCTGGGTTTAAAATTGTTCCTAATAATCCATGTGCTTGATAGTCTCCATTAAATTTCTAATCTCTCTCTCTCTCTCTCTCTCTCTCTCTCTCTCTCTCTCTCCATATATATATATATATATATATATATATATATATATATATATATATATACATATATACATATATATAATCTTGTTTTTTGCAAGGCAATGGGGTTAAATGTCTTGTTCAAGGTCACATAGCTAAGTAATTATTATGTGTCTGAGGTTGGATTTGAACTCAGGTCCTCCTGACTCCATTGTACTACCTATCTGTCCCCTCTAATGTTTCTCTTGAGCATGTTTAGTCTATCAAGGCAATTAGTTTTTCAAACCAAGCAGTAAAAATTAGGAAAAACTTATAAGGTACTTTTTTTCAATAGTACAGTGTGTTATTTTGTTTTGTTTTTCTTGTTCAGACCTATGATTTCATCAATTTAGGGAACTCCCATTTAGGGAGAAAACTCCCTTATAGTAAAAGCAACCAATCTGGAAAACATTATAAGAAAAGATCATTTAAGGACCATTGCACTACCTGGAAGCTGTGACTGGAAAAAAAAAGACATCTTATTTAAAGAAATTATAAAATTGCCCCAATATAATTGAACCAGAGGGCAAAGTAGGAATTAGAAAGAATTCACTGATCACCTCCTGAGAGAAGCCCCCAAAATGAAAACTTCCAGAAACATTGTAGCCAAAATCCAGAGCTTCCAGATCAAATTTAAAATTCTTTGTGCTGCTAGAAAGAAAGAATTCAAGTATGAGAAACCACAATCAGAATAACGCAATTCATCAGCTACTTCTGTAAAGGAGCAGAAAATTCAGAATTTAATATTCCAGATCACAAAAAGAGTATGAGCTTACAATCAACAATTATTTATTGAGTAAAACTGAGTATAATCTTAAGGGGAAAATTAATATTTATTTAATGAAATAGAGAATTTTTTAACATTCCTATTCAAAAGATCAGAGTTATATAGAAATTTGAAGTAAAATGAGAGTCAAGAGAAACATGGATAAATATGGTCAAATAAGGAATAAATTGCTTACATTCTGATATAAAGTGGAGATAAAATGTGTGTCCCCTCAGAACCCTGGCCACAGCAGGGGTCAGAGAGGGAGGTTAATCAGGCAAAAATCTGGGAGTGGCTCAGTTATGTATTTGTTCATTTTAAGAGAGGAATGGAAAAGGAAGGCAAGAAAAAGATGCTAGAGAGGAAAAAGGAGAGGAAGGGGAAAATTATCTTACATAATCTGTCAGAAGAAATTCATGTGAATGAGAAGGAAGGGATATGAATGAGCAACATTTGAACCTTCCTTTCATCTGAATTCTCAAAGAAGGAAAGAGAGAGATTGATTAAAATGATAAAAAAGGAAAATAATAAATGTTGGAAAGGATGGGAGAAAATTAGGATACTAATACACTGTTAATGGAGTTGTGAACTGATACAACCATTCTAGAGAGCAATTTGGAATTATTCCCAAAGGACAACCAAACTATGCATACCCTTTGATTCACTGCTACTAGGTCTATGTCCCAAAAAAGACAATAAAAAGGGGGAAAAGGACCTGTGCAAAAATATTTTAGCAGCCCTTTTCATGGTGACAAAATATTGGAAATTGAGGGGATGCTTATCAATTGAGGAATGATTGAACAATCTGTGATATGTGAATGTAATAGAATACTATTGTGCAGTAAGAAATAATGAACAAGAAGATTTCAGAAAAACTTGGAAAGATTTGTCTAAACTGATAAAAAATGAATTGAGCAGAACCAGGAACACAATATCAGCAACATCATGTGATAATCAACTATGAATAACTCATCTCTTCTCAGTAATGCAATAACCTAACATAAGTATAAAGGACTCATGGAGGAAAATATGATACATATATATATATATATATATATATATATCTGTGTGTGTCTATCTATCTATATAAACACATACACACACAGATATATATATATATATATATATATATATATGTATGTATAAAACCTATATCAAATTACCTACCATTTTCAGATGAGGAGAGTGGAAGGAGGTAGGGAGAACAATAGGAACTCAAAATCTTGAAAAAATGAATGCTAAAAATTGTTTTAACATGTAATCGTTGAAAAATAAAATATTATTAAAACTAAATAAAATGAGCTGAAGGAAAAAAATGGCAAACCACTCCAGTATCTTGCCAAGCAAACCCAAACAGGGTCACGAGGAGTCTGACATTATTGAAACAAGTTTGTAATAACAGTTTCAAGATAAATTATGGTCTCCTGTTTTAAGTCATTCTGTCACTGAGTGTTGTGAATCTTTGTGCCTTTTAGTATTTCTTTTGTTTTTAGGAAATAAATACTTGTTCCATAAAAAAATACAAATTATGATAACAATCTTAGAGAGTTTCCTAGGACATGATGTTAAATGACTTGTTCCTGTTTGACCCGGCGAGCATGGGTCCGAAGGGGAACTTGACCCAAGTCTCCCTGACTCTAAGGTCAATTCTTCCCCTCTACTTTTCCATGATGCATCTCAGTACAATGATGTATACTTTAAATAGGAATAATGGTGGGGATTGGGATTTGGGGGGGACAGAGAGGTGTGTCTGCAGGATTCCAAAGGACTCATCAGCACCGTCTTCTCCCCTTACTCTTGATTGAAGTTCATGCTTTGCTTTGAGTTTGTTCCTGTGAATATTTTCTTCCTCTTTCAAGGAAAGAGATAGAAAGTATTATGAATCAGTATCCATCAAAGACTGAACTCTGAGAAGAGATTATAAAGATTAGAGATATGAGAAGAATGAATAGTCAAAACACAGACTAAAAAATGCTTTTACAATTCGTTTTCAGCACTTGTTAGTAGAATCCAAGAGAGGAAAAAAATGGAAATGCACTCCAGAAGTCTGATTTCTTCATAAGCCTGTCATGAATATGGATTTAATAATCTTGCTTACAGACAAACAAGCTTTCTAGTAAGCAGATCATGGGGCATATGCAAAAACAGATGCTGAAAATTTTGCTTGGTACAAAACTCCTTCAATCCTATTTGATTTTCAGTACCCAGGTCTTTAAACTAGAAAACATTTGATTATCTTCTGAGCTTTATAAAAACAAAATTAAAATTATCTCGAAGAGAAGTCAAAATATGAAATCCATGAGGTAAAAAAGAAATATCTCACTAAGAGTTTTATGCCCAAGATTTTGAACTCAATCTTGGATAGTATTTTTTCTCCCTCATTACCAAACACAGTGTCTAACAAATGGAGATGGTTATTATCTTGGTTTTGAAAAAATAAAATAAAAAACTTTTCTCTACTGTTCTCTTGTGAAATGCTCTAAGAGGGGAAGGGAAATTAATTAGGACACAAACCTGACTCAAATCAAAAGGAACTATTTTATTGCTATGCCATCCTTCTTGAACCAGGAAAAAATAACATTAAGAATTATTCTATCATCTGACTACATCTCCAGTAATGGAAGGAAGTATGGAGACAGAAAGAATGAAGGGTCCTGAATGGGTTTTTAATAATCTTCCTACACTTCTGCCTAATATGAATTTGACTTCTCCTCTCAAAAACTGCCAAAAGATATTATTCAAAATAAATTTGGTGGTGGAGAATAATGATGAGATGAGCAATCCTAAAGAATTATTCTTATAGTACTGTCTATTATCATGAAATATTAAAGAGCCTAGTTTCCCTTAAGAAGAGAGAAAGGGGGGGGGCAGTTAGGTGGCACAGTGGATAAAGCACCAGCCCTGGAGTCAAGAGTATCTGGGTTCAAATCTGGTCTCAGACACTTAATAACTACCTAGCTGTGTGGCCTTGGGAAAGCCACTTAACCCCCATTTGCCTTGGAAAAAAACTAAAAAAAAGAGAGAGAGAAAGAAAGGAAGGCACAAAAAAGAAAGAAACAAAGAAAGAGAGAATGAAAGACAGAGGGAGAGAGGAAGAAAAGAAGGAAAGAATAAGGGCGGGAAGGAGGGAGGTAGGGAAGAAAGGAAGGAAAAAGAGAAGAGAAAAAAGTTGGAGCTGAGCTCCTGAGGGTAGCTCTCACACTGCCTACTGCACTATGACTTGAATTGGCTCCATGTTCTAGGGGAAATCCAGGAAAGTCATAGGTTCAAGTACTAGAGTCCTGTTTGGAAGAGCTATAGGGTCGTTCATAAAACTAAATTATTATTCGATAGCCACAAGAAAGGTCTTTTGCCCTCTCAAGCCCAAACTGTAGGATACTGGCATGAAATGCCAGAACAAACAACCCTCACTCCATCAACTCTAATATCAAGTAATAAAAAGAAAAAAAAATCAGACTCAAAACTGCTATTAATTGGGAAGAGGGGGAAACAATACAAATTTCAGATCCAACTAAACAGATGGAAGGAAAAAGAGAAGAGTAGAAAGAATTTGCCCCTCAACTGTCAACTTTGACGGGAGAGGAAGTAGAGAGCAGAAAAATTCACCAGATCCCAGTGAAAGGTAAGCATATCCAGGAAAACCACCTCACTCCTTAATCAAATCAATGAGCCAAATGAGAGATCACCAATTGTGATCACATTCAGAATACCCTTCATTTGACATTAAGTCACTACTAGAATAAATCCAAAAACCCGTCACTCCTTCCACCCCTCAACTCCAATCTCCTTATCTTCAGAGTTCAAATGTTTAGGTGTCTCTTAACTTACTTTGCCATTCACTGTAATGTCTTCCAGTACTTCTTTTTAGCTGAGAAAAACCATACTTTTCTGCTAAGATTGAACTGCATTAGGTGAAATATCCTAACTCTTGTCCCATTTAAGTTAGGGCAGTTTTTCCCTAAAAAGGTAGAGTTCATCTTCAACACTTACTTGTCACAATGGACTATATAAGCTAAGATTTTCCACATATAACTATTCACCCAAATATTAAATAACTCCAAAAACCTCCAGAAGTCTCCTCTGATGCTTGGTTGGTAAATCACAATGAGTAATTCATTTTTGCACTGCTAAATGAACTTATGATGTCTATAGAGCTTTTCCCCACTGAATGCCTTTTTTTCATTGTCTCCTTTTGTTCTAATATTGGATCTAAACTATCAAGGGACTTTTCTGAGTTATGTTTAATGTTTTCCCTTTTTTGATTGTCTCCAATTTATCCTGAATTTAGCATCTTTGTCCATAGTTGTTAGCATGCTGTCTCTCCCATTTTATTTTAAACTTCTTGAAAATGAGGATTATATTGTACCGTTCTTTGTATCTTCAGCAGTTAGCACAGTGTTTGACACATCTAGATGCTTCATAAATGTTTATTGTCAGATTTGCTGAGAAAATTCCTCATCCCATTAGCAGACAAATCAGAAGATCTAAGCAAGAAAAGAGGAGGGGAAAAATTTAAGGGTTTAAGGAACAAGTAGCCAAGCTTCCAGTCTGTGCTATGTTGAGTGAACAACATTTTCTCCTTCCTTGTGCTGAGTTAGAGCATTGATTCTAGATATTAAGCCCCTACCATCCCATGACTATTAGACAGATAAGCTTAACCTAGATAGGTTTTGAGGTTTTTTGTTTTTATTAGAACAGGGACTTAATCAAAGTCTCAGTATGCTATGTTATTGCTTTCCTATTAACATATGTATTCTTGTGCTATCACTTTTGTTCAATGCTTTTTGTAAGTAGAATCGGTAAAATGGATTAAATAAGGCACAGTTCAAATAACTGAGCAGGAGTAGAGAGGTTAGAGTTATTTGTAGAGTAGAAAGGTGAGTGATTTAGGTCCAACCCTAGGCATCCATGAAACAAAGGCTCCATCCTTGGGCATCCCAAGCAACATCTATTATGTTTAGATAGGTTGGCTGATCTTCATAACACACTTTAGTCTATGTATTAGTCTACGTGGAAAAAAACAGTTTCATATACATCCATCTCATTTTTGTTACACCCAAGAGAAGAATGCATCTGTCTCTATTTTTTGGTCATCTTACTTGCCAAAAAAAAGGAGGTGATAATATTTTCAGACAAATGCTCCATGAATCCTTAGCATTTCTTGTGAGGAAATGTCAGAAAAATTAAGTAGACTCCATGAAAGGAATTTCACATTTGTCCTTATGGATTTGGATGACAGAGGATCTCCATTTTCTTCCATGCATATTTGCTTGACTATGTCACATTTTTGAGGTGCCTCAAGAGGTATTGAATAGAATATATGGAAAGCACATCTTTGCTTGGGGAAGGTTTAAAATCTAAATATCACTGTAACTGTTATTAAACCTTAAAACTGCACTAAGTCTTTGGGAATGATAGGTTGTTCTTCAGTATGACCTGTAAAAAGTCAATTCACTAAGTACAGGAGTGAAACATGAAGAAGAACCTAGATAGGAAGAGGACAAGCAACATGAAGGTTTACAAAGGGAAACCACAGGAAACTGAGGAAAAGGAAGCTTTAGGAAACTGGGGTGAGGTGAGAGGGCTGAAGTATCAGAAAGAGGAAACATCATAGAGAAGGTGTCCAGAACTTTGGAAATAAAAATACTTGAGTCAATTGACACAAGACGTTTCAGAACAAAGGGGTGTAACTGAAACCCCACTGAACTCAAGAGTGCCAAGAATTACTTTGGCATCTTCTTTACCTATTCGAGTCCCTTCATGCAAGTCTGAAGATTTTCCTGTAAACATGGTTTGGGATCAGAAAGAGAAGAGAAAATGAAGTTTTAAAAATTCACTTTGACTTCAAAAATAATGGTAACCAACTATAATTGCTACTTGGGTTAGTACTTATTGGGAATGCAGTTGAAGGAAGCAAATGAGGGAAGAAACACCCTTAGAGAAGAGATAAAGACTGAGCTAACATCAAGATGTTTTGGGGTTTTCCCCCCAGGAATAGTCTGATCTGGGGGCTTGAAGCTAACATGTAGAAAAAAGAAAATTGCACTTATTTTGATACTTCTTCCTAGGATTTGAAAAAGCAAATTTATACCAGGAGTATCCATCTGGGCAATGATTATTAGACCGAGGGGCCCTTCCCCTTTAACACTGTTAAGGTTTTTTGTGAGTTCTAGATTTAATGCTATATAGAATGGACCTGTATCTGTAACTTCTTTGTATTTCTCCAAAGCACCTTACAAAATGTGGAAATTCAATAGAAATGCTGATGAATTGTGAACTGTACTTTGAAGTGTGCTGGTAAATATTTCACTTCTAGGACTTTGGGGGGTGGAAAGAGCAAGGGGGAGGGAAGGATAACGTGTACACAACACATTTTTAAGTATAATCACATTATTAACATTTTCTTTATCATTTTCTTGAATAATCAACAAAACAATTCATTTTGTAGCATTTTTTGATTTCTGAAATGTAAAAGTTTGCATTGAAAATTTAACAATCAATTCTTGTGAACCAGTTTGAGTTGATTCCAGTACACTTATGCTTGTCAACATTATAGACACTTCAATATAGGAGGAACTGCTTGACTCAGAGAGTAGCCAAATCCAGAGCATAACAAAGTTAGATTAGAGCATGACCCTCCAAATATGGACACCATGAATCTCTAGGATCCTCTTCCTTGGAGACCCATGTGCATCAAACAACACACTAGTCCAAATGTAGACAGTATTTTCCCCCAAAAAATGTGACTTTTAGGAATCTAAGTGAAGCCTGTATTAAGTGCTGGTATTTCTTTCAATCCACCACTAAATGTATCAGTTGTTTTCAAAAGAGATATCAATTTAGGCATGTGGTCTTCTTTTTAGGGAAAACTAATATCCAGTAGAAGAAACTATAAAGTCATATTGGAAGTTTATGTGAAATTATATTAATGTCAAAACAAGTTTGATAAATATGTTTGATAAAATAGTGAAAGACTTCACAGTCTCTTAAAAAATGGTTTGATATCAATCTCTTTCTAACTTTATGCAAATCATTCTTCTTCTTTTTCCAGACAAACAAGACTACTAACTATTCCCTGATCTGATGTTGTCAGAAAGCAGAGTTTCTTGACCTGCAATCTATAAAATTGTTTTTAGATCTTTTTATAAGGAGTTTCAATATAATTTGTCTCCTCAATAATCCAATGCATTTTGTTTTACACATTTAATAACATTATTCTGAAAAAGTGTCCATAGAATTTAGTACATTGCAAAAGGGACATTAAAAAGGCTGAGAAAGAATCTGTTACAGAGGCATTGTAGTCCAATGGAAAGTGGACTAAATTTGGAGTTAGAGGATCTTAGTTTGAATCCTACCTCTATGACCTCAAGCAAGTTACTTGACTTGCTTCAGCCTCAGTTTCCTCATCTGTAAAATTAAGAGTCTAGACTCAGTGGCTTGTAAGGTCCCATTTAACTTTAAATCTACAGTCTCTGAACTGACATGGGCCATCTCCAATGTTGGATAGGCATTCCTTCCTTATCTCTACCTGCTGAAATCCTTCTGCTCCTGGCCTCAGTGCAGTTGTCACTTCCCATGAAGTTTTCCTTTATGATATGACCTCAGTTGAAGTTTTTCCTCCCTTTTCATATTTTTGGCCACAGATACCAGTCACTATTGTGATTAGTGGTAGAGGGGGAGAAGGTATTCCAGATGAAAAGAACAGAAAAAGCAAGGCAAAGATAAATCCAGGTTATATTACAGCTTTGAGTACTTTCTTTAGGAATAGAAAAGACTAAAAAAGGTAGGTCGTTTTTGTTCATCTACAAAGCATAAATAGGAGTTTTATGAATATTTGTTGAATTGAATTGAAGTATTGCTGTGTATCTGAGTGAAAAAAACAGCTACAAAATAATTAACTGGCCCTTTAGGTGACTTAGCTCTTCCTTCTAAGGGAGGATGAATCATTAACTCACCACTGCCCTACATGGTACCCCAGTGGCCTGGAAGAGATCATTCGCAGCTCAGTTTATTTCTAAACAGTAGTTTACCATAACATACTTAATTTTATTTTCTGAAAGAAGTACTTGAACGTTGTATATTGGTAGAAGCCAACTATAAACAGACCAAAGGGAAAGGTCCCATATAATCTGTCCATTTATGGGAAAAGCACTTGACAAAACCTTAAATTTTCCTTCCCATAAATTAGGGATGTTGGCTGTTAAAATTCTGCCTAAATTATAGTTCTTAGCAGTGTGAACAGTTTAGGAAGCCATATGAATTCTTTCCAGATCCAATTCTGTAACTTAACTTTTCCCTACACTATCTACTTTTCTCCATGAATTTAACGGTCACTTACAGGGTCCTAAGTCAAAGGTCAGCAAAGGGATTTATTATTAACTCTTCTAGACATTGATTTATCATCATCATTGAAAGAGAGTAGCATAAGACATTCAGTTTTGCTAAGAAATAGGCACAAACCCAAAGTGACCTTTCCTTGCTCAAGGGATTTTAGGGGTGGTATCACTTGCTCTTTGGGCACTTTTCATAACTTGTCTTCATGGTAGTGATTTGTGTATGCCCTTCTTTCCTACTGAATTCTATTTACATGATAGAATATGTATTTTATGTATCCTGGAAAGCATCCAAAGAACATAATAGAGTACAGCACAACTCAATAAATGCCTACTTTCTTTCCTTCTTTCTCTCTTTTTTATTTCTTTCACTTTCTCTTTATTTCTTCCTTTCTTTCTCCTTTTCTATCATGCCCATTCTCAGGTAATTTCTTCATCATTACCTTTTAAGCTCCCTTTCAAATCTTCCCTTATTATATTTATTATTTTATGTTGACTCTACTTATTAAAATAAAAATTCCTTGAGAACTGGTTTTTATTCTTTTTTTGTTTGCATTTGTATACTCCACCCTTAGCACAGTACCTAGCCCACAGTAAGTGGTAGGTACAATTTCAAAGTAAAATTAGACCTTTCCAATTTTATTAATTTGTATATACCATAAAGAGAGGCAATATGATATAGTGGCTGGAAGGCTCCTAGGAATCAGGAAAACCTTAGTGCAAGTCCTAATTGTATCACAGAAGTAGTTTTGTGACCATGGGTAAATCACCTAACATTTCAGTGACCCCAGAAAACTCTCTAAGACTGGAAATTATAGTTTGTAGATCAGATTAGGTGGAGGAAATTTCCACATTGGAAGTTCACAAGCTATTGGAATCTGAGGTCCAGATCACACACACACACACACACACACACACACACACACACACACATAAACACACACATGTGTGTGTTTATGTGTGTGTATATCTATATACATGTGTCTTATATAATAATCTTTTAGCTTCAACATACCCCTGTAAAAAGATACCAAAGTGGAAAAATCCAAAAATTTTAAACCTGTGACAGATGTAATATAAAAACTATCTATATAACCTGCATTATTGCAATAGTGGAAAATAAGCTCTCTGAAGAAAGGAATGGTTTTGATTTTGCCTTTGCATCCACATTGCTTAGCATTGTAATTGCTAAATAAATGACTTGAATTAATTTAGAGGCAATATTCCATGATGAATTAAACTTCTTAAGACGACTCATCTTGGACAACCAAAAGAGGTGAGACATGCAGACTAAGCTAGCTGAACTGCAGACCTTTTTGGTGGTTATGCTTACACATGGTTGGAGTCAGTTAAGGACTCTTCTGGGACTTGTCTCTGCTTAAGTGATCTGGTGGCAGGTGCAACTAGAAATTTTTAGAGACAAAGATCTGATGTCAAAACTCTACCATTTTTTGTGTGTGTTCCCTGTGTTATTTAGATGGTTGAGTACAACTTGAATAGAAGGAACAAACACATTCAATGAATAGCTTTTCAATGATTTTGTCTGTATTCAGGGCTTTCTTTATTGGTTGTTGATCCATTAAGAGCCAAAACTAGATGTTGGAATGATTATGGATTGGAAGGGTTAATGGTCATTAGCAGCCATCTAGTCTAAATTTTTCATTTTAGAACAAAAGAAAGTGAGGTCTGGAGAAGGGAAGATGGATTACAGGATGTCCTGTTCCAATCTAGTTTGGCTCATTTTAATTTTATCATACTTTATATCTTTTTTAAATTTTAAAAATTACTTTCCTCAACAAAAATCTATATTCTATCTCTCTCCCACCTGGCCCCCTTCCCTCACAGGATGCATATTGCACATACACACACACACACACACACACACACACACACACACACACACACACACAAATACATGGAGAAAAAGAAAAGCAAAAAATTTATAACAGCTATACACAATCAATAAAACATTATCTATGTCCAAAATTATGTCTCAGTCTATCCCCTAAGATCATATTCTCTCTATAATTGGATAATTTTTAAAGGGGACCTTGTAAAATCAGTAAAGTGTCTCATCCAATGAACTGACTTGGTAGTTACAATAAAGATCCTGGAATCTCAGTGCATTCTTAGACTGCAAAAAGTGGGAGGCTTGGATAAAGCATAGGTATGGGAAATGCTTTTAGGACATAAAAAGAGAAAAATAGTTTGTGGGAAGATGAGATCTGGCACCAGGTGTTCCATTAGGGCCTCCATTAGAATGGAGGATGTCTTCACATCATTCCAACATCATCAGTAAGCTAAGTTCTCTAACAATGTTCTTGTATAATTTACAGGACATTCATTGAGGGAATTTCCCAAGTATTTGATCTGTAACCAGCCAGATTAATAGGGGACTTTTTCCTTATCTATTTATGAGAAGAAAAACAACATTCAAGTATTTCTCTCTGAGGACAAAATAAAGGTCAATTTTATTATGCGATAATCTTTCTCCAAGTTAATGTTCCATTTTAACATCCAATCCGCTCTAAAGAAAGAATGACCATGAGTAGTCTTTAAATAGACACAAACTATCAGTCCATTGTTAATAGTATTGTAGAAAATATAATAACAATAGCATTGGAATCATTTGGAGAAGAGTGTAATGCAGCCTCTTATTTTTAGTTACTCACAATTGCAAGAAATCCCTTTCCTAGTATTCACATTTTTTTTATTAATAAGTCCCCACCATTTTCTTTTGGGAGACTATTATATGATCAAAGATGGAAGATCAAGGTTGGTTTGTCATTTTCTTAAAGACATACCAAGAAAGATGGTGTAGATGTTAACCATGGAGCTAAGATCTAACTGTAAAAGAATGATTTTCACTGCTATCACAAAGAAAGTGGAAGTTATAACAAATAATGACAGTGATTACAAATTCAAATAGAAATGGAGGTTACTAAACCACATATAAGGTCCCCTCTAATTGCATATTGACTTAGAGAAACACATATTTTTTTTTAGGTTTTTTTTGTAAGGCAAACAGGGTTAAGTGGCTTGCCCAAGGCCACACAGCTAGGTCATTATTAAGTGTCTGAGACCAGATTTGAACCCAGGTACTCCTGACTCCAGGGTCGGTGCTTTATCCACTACGCCACCTAGCTGCCCCTAGAAAAACACATATTGACATTATCCATGTTATATTGTATTTTTTGTTAAATGTTTGCCATTATACTTTAATCTATTGTGTGATGCATTCTGGAGGGTTGAGGACTATAATTCAATCCACAGGTTATACATTTGAAACCTCTGATCTACCTACCTCCTTATCATAGTAGAGAATTATGCAGAAATTAATTGAATATAACCCAAGCATTTATCAAAAACCTACTATATCTTCAATTAAAATGGTGACACGCAAAGTCTTAGAGGAGTCCAACCATTTCACAAATATTCAAAGATCAAAAAAGTGAAAATCAAAGAGGCACTAGATGGTATAATGACCAAGAACACCAAAGGGGAAAAAGCCACCAATAAGGTTCTACATCTAGTCAAAGACTATACAAGAAAACTTAGAGATGTCTTAAGTGCACCTCAAGAAAGGACACTCCTGGGTCGGCTAGGTGGCGTAATGGATAAAGCACCAGCCTTGGAGTCAGGAGTACCTGGGTTCAAATCCGGTCTCAGAAACTTAATAATGACCTAGCTGTGTGGCCTTGGGCAAGCTACTTAACCCCATCTGCCTTGCAAAAAATCTAAAAAAAAAAAAAAGAAAGGAGCAATTGGTCAGGGCTCTGATAAATGAAACCCAAAGCCAGTAGGATCTAGGCTCTGGTCTGTCAGAGAAGAAGCAGGAGATAAAATCTTCCTCAATATGTTGCTGCAGAGGGAGACTAGATCTAGGACACCTGGATGGGGCCCTCCATTAGAGATCCTCCAAAATGTGTGAAATTGGCCCCTCTGTTAAAACCACAACAGATAATAGCATCAACTCTAACTAATTTCTCCCTTGCAATGATACAAGGGGCGGCTAGGTGGCGTAGTGGATAAAGCACCAGCCCTGGAGTCAAGAGTACCTGGGTTCAAATCTGACCTCAGACACTTAATAATTAATTACCTAGCTGTGTGGCCTTGGGCAAGCCACTTAACCCCATTGCCTTGCAAAAAAAAAAAAAACTAACTAAAAAAAATGATAAGAGGTTCTGTTAGTGCCACAGAAGGAGACAGAGTCAATTCTCAGTTGGGAACTGTGCAAGGAGAATAACATAAAAATATGGTCAAGATTGTCACTCACCTTTAACCACTAAGAGAAGATGGGTATTTAGGATTATGGCTGTAGTTGGGACCTGGACCCAATTACCACATACAAAGTGGCAGTGGCAGAAGCAACCAGACCAAAGAGGGAATAAGACTAAATAGGACCTAGTCAACCATCTAAAAAGGAGGGAGGAAGAGTAACCTGGCATTAGCACAAAGTCCAAAACTAGGACCTATGGCCATAAACTAAAAGAAGAAAACTGTGAATACAGTGAAGAAATACTTTGGGTTAAGAGAAGTCCAAAAAGTAAACTTAGAAGATGAGAATAACTCCAAAATAATTATATGTGCAACCTCAGAGAAAAGAATATGCTGGACATAAGAAGTGGTTGGAAAAAATGAAGCAAGATTAAAAAAAAGAAGTTAGGAAGGAAAATTAAAGTTCTTGATGAGAAATCAGAAAGAAAATATATAACTGAAAATACAGAGCAGTAAACTTTACCTGAAGAGATTTCTTGAAAAAAACTGAAGTCAATGATTCCATAAGATATCAAAAAATATTAGAAGAAAATAATAAAACTGAAAAACTTGAGAAACATTTGTGATATCTAATATCAAAAACAACCAATTCAGATAAAACAACTGAGAACAAATAACTTAAGAATTATTAGGCACGCTGAAAACCAGAACCAAACAAAAAATACAGATATCATTTTTCAAGAAATCATAAAGGAAAACTATCCATATATTGGTACCAGAAGAGAAAGTTAAAATAAAATCCTCTGGATACTTTCAAAAAGAATTGCCAAATTTAAAAAAAATGACATGATCAAAATCCAGAGCTTCATGTTAATAAGAAAAAAAATACATTAACCAACAGAAAGAGTTCAAGTACTAAAGAGCCACCAACTAGAATTACATAGGACTATGCTGCAATTCCTTTAATGAAGAGGAAATCTTGGGATATTGAATTATAAAAGGCAAAAAAATAAAAAGATCCACAACCAAAAAATAACATATCTTGTGAAACTAAGCATAGTCCTATAGAGAGAAAATTTGATTTTTTTAGTAGAATAGCTTTTAATCATTCAAAGATCTTTTCTTTGTAAAGACTACTGTGAGGTAGAATCTTTAAAATGAAAATATGATGGGAGGAAAGAAATCTAGAGAGGCAAAAATATTCAAGAAATTAAAAATTAGATCAAAATAAATGTTTATATATGGATGGGGGGGGAGACAAATATCTCTTTGGACTCATTATATTCAAGGGTCACAAAGAGTATATAAAAAAAAAACTCAGGACCTGGGCAGGGGATTGTTTTGCTAGTGTTAAGAAAAGATTAAAAGAAAAGGG
This sequence comes from Macrotis lagotis, assembly GCF_037893015.1. Classification (NCBI taxonomy): domain Eukaryota; kingdom Metazoa; phylum Chordata; class Mammalia; order Peramelemorphia; family Peramelidae; genus Macrotis; species Macrotis lagotis. The sequence goes on from NC_133658.1 coordinate 86,672,838, forward strand.
AGATTAAAAAAATAATACACTTAGAAATAAAAAGAGGGATAAATTCACTTTTTCTCCTAACTGGGGCACAGTAGAAAAATAGTATACAAAGAAGGAGAAGTAGGAGATCAGTAATTGTCAATTTTATTTATTTGAATGGAACAAAGAAACAAGAGAGAGAGAGAGAGAGAGAGAGAGAGAGCGCAAGACAGAGAACTAGACAGACAGAGTCAGAGTCAGAGGGAGAGGGACAGAGAGACAAGCACAGAGAGAATTTGGGATACATCAAATTCAACATGGAAATAGGTGAGGACAAGGAAAGGGAAAGATGTATATTCAAAAGAGAATATAGATCTAGGAAGAGAATAATCACAAGAAAAACAAATTGCATCCCTGAAAGATCTATCATAAAGAATGGATTAAATAAAATAAAAAAATGTAACAACTCAGGATCATGGACTGGGCTGGGCAAAGGAAGAGAGGAAGATAAATGTAATAATAATAGTAATATAATAATTGTATAATAATAATATCCAATTAAAGGCTACTTGTGTTGATCACATTTCTTTCCCTACCTTCTTCTCCTTCTTCTTCTTTGTAAAGATGGGTATAGATCAAATGAGTGGGTAAAATATAAGAAAAGATGAGGAATGGGAAAAGGGGATTAGCAATAATAATCATGAATGTAAATGGGATGAATTCACTGATGAAAAATAAGAAAGTACCATGTGGGTTGGTTGGTTCAAAAGGACTAAAATGACATCACTATGTTAGAGTCAAGTTACAATGTGTCCAACTGTGGTTGATCTGACCAATACAAGCTCAGAATGCTCTTCCACAGGTCAGGCACAAATAAGTCCATGTGAACACCTTATGTATCTCACATTTCTTTTTTTTATTTTTTATTCTCATTTTGTACAAAATTTTTTTTACATTAATAAAATATTCTTGTTTAAGAGTAAACAAAATACCCCTCCCCCCCATGAATATAGACTTGCTTGGGCGATAAAGTAAAGGGGAGAGAAAAAAATTAAAATAAAAAAAAATAATAGTAATAATTGTAGGTATGGCCAGGTGGCGCAATGGACGAAGTACCAAGCCCTGGAGCCATGAGCACCCAAGCCCACATCCAGCTCCATAGACCAAACAATCACCCAGCTGTGTGACATGCAAGCCACTCGATCCCCACTGCCCTGCAAAAACCAAAAAGAAGAAAAAAAAGACCCAAAATAAAATAAAATAGTAATAATAGTAGGGGTGGCTGGGTGGCAGACAGAGCATTAGCCCTTGAGCCAGGAGCACCCAGGTCCAAATCCGGCCTCAGACACCCAAAGAACACCCTGCTATTTGGCCCCAGGCAGGCCACCCCACCCCATTTGCCCTGCACCCTCCCCCAAATAATAAAAAATGTGCTTCAGTCTTCCTTCCAACACCAACAACTCTGTCATGGGTGGATTGCATTCTTTATGGTAAGTCCATCACAAAAGTTACTTCCATATTTTTCCAACGTTGCCATTGCTGATCGCAACTCCCTCCTTTCTTATTTCTCCACTACCATGTACTATATTTTCTCTCTCCTTTCACTCTGACTCTACTGTAGGGTCACTGAGTGGTGCAACAGACAGATCCCTGGTCCTGGGGCTAAGAAGCCCTGCCCATACCACCCCTTAGGCCCAGACTCCACCTGGCCCTATGGTCCTGGACAGGCCTTCCAATCCCAGCCCCTTGCAAGAAGCAAAAAAGAAAATGTGTTATATCTGACCTCTCTCCCCCCATGGTCCATCCTCTCCTCCTTTATTCACATCCCCACCCCTTCCCCCTGCTCCCCCCTTCTTCTTACTCCAAATGTCTATACCCCATTAAGTATATGTGCTGCTTCCTCTCCTAGCCACCTCTGATGAGAACAAAGGTTCCCTCATTGCCCCTTGCCACCCACCTTCCATATCATTGCAATAGCTCATTTTAATAAAAAAAATCTTATTATATGAAATATCTTGGCCTATTCCCCCTCTCCTTTTTCTTTCTCCCATTACATTTTCCTTGTTATCTATTGACTCCATTTTTACACCATATTTTATCTTCGAATTCAGCTTTCTCTGGTGCTTCAACTATAAAAGCTCCCTCTACCTGCTCTATTAACTGAGAAGGTTCATATGAGTATTATCAGTGTCATTTTTCTATGCAGGACTACATGCAGTTCATCATCATTAAGTCCCTCATATTTTGCCCCCTCTCCTCCAATCTCTATGCTTCACCTGAGTCCTGTATCTGAAGATCAAACATTCTGTTCAGCTCTGGCCATTCCAAAAGGAACGTTTGAAATTCCCCTGGGTCATTGAAAGTCCATCTTTTTCCATGGAAGAGGACATTCAGCCTTGCTGGGTAGTTCATTCTTGGCTGCGTTCTAAGCTCTTTTGCCTTTCTGTATATTATATTCCAAGCCCTACAAGCTTCCAATGTAGTTGCTGCTAAGTCCTATGTGATCCTGACTGCAGCTCCACGATATCTGAACTGTGTCCTTCTGGCTGCTTGTAATATTTTCTCTTGACTTGGGAGTTCTGGAACTTGGCTATAATATTCCTAGGGGTTGGTTTTTTGGGATCTCTTTCTCGGGGGGATCGGTGGATTCTCTCCATTTCTATTTTGCCCTCTGCTTCTAGAATATCAGGGCAATTTTCCTGTAGTAATTTTTGAAAATGATGTCAAGGCTCTTTTCCTGATCATGACTTTCAGGTATTCCAATAATTTTTAAATTATTTTTCCTAAGTCTGTTTTCCATATCAGTTGTTTTTTCAATGAGATATTTCACATTTTCTTCTAATTTTTCATTTTTTTGGTTTTGAAGTATTGATTACTGATTTCTGGTAAATTCATCAATCTCCCTGAATTCTATTCTTTGTCTGAAGGATTTGTTCTCCTCAGAGAGTTTTCTTATTTCTTTTTCCATCTGGCCAATTTTGCTTTTTAAAGCATTCTTCTCCTCCATAACTTTTTGAACTGTTTTATCCATTTGACCTAAGCTGGTTTTTAGCATGCTATTTTCTTCAGCATTTTGGGGGGCTTTCCGTGACTAAGCTGCTGACTTCATTTTCATGTTTTTCCTGCATCTGTCTCCTTTCTTTTCCCAGTTTTTCTTCCAACTCCCTTATTTGATTTTCAAAGTTTTTTTTGAGCTCTGTCATAGCCTGAGCCCAATTTCTGTTTTTCTTGGAGTCTTTAGATGCAGGAGTTTGTGCTTCCTCATCTTCTGACTGAGTATTTTGATCCTTCTTGGGCTCATATGCAAAATATTTCTCAATGGTCTTCCTCTTGTTTCTCTGCTTGCTCATTTTCCCAGCCTGGGCCTGGTTTTGGGGTGCTTCCTGAGCTTTTGGGACACTCCCACAAGGGTCTCAGTGTGTGAGGCTCTGTCCTCCCTCCTGGTCTGTGAATGACCACATGTGTCCCCCCTCTGCCATGGGGCTGAGGTGGGGGGGGGCTGCTGTTCTATGGGGGGTGCCTAGACTGCTATCAGGATCTGAATGTGGTCAGAGCCCCAGAGTCCTGTTCCAGGGGCAGAGCTGTATCTCACATTTCTTATGAGCTACTTCAATTCTGCCTTGTTCAGAGAGCACAGTACCTTCTCTGATGAGGGTATGCTTTGTTGGACTGTCCTATGCCAGTGTCTCACATGATGCACAATCAATTCCAAAGTTCTTAAAAGAGACCTTCAGGGGGACCTTGTAACACATTTTTCTGACCCTCTGAGGAGCATTTTCCCTGTGTGAGTTTCTATAAAATGGTATTTTGGGCAAGCATATGTTTACCATTCAGACAATATGGTCAGCCCATCATAGTTTTTTTCTTTGTAGCAGAGTTTGGATGCTTAGAAATTTAACTTGAGAGAAGACCTCAGTGTCTGGCATCTCAATATAAAGAAAATCATTAAGGAAAATTTTATGTGTCTAACCACTTTCATCAATAAATGTGAAAAGAACAAATAAATTAATAAGGTATGCCATTTTGAAAACCATTTACACATTTATGTATTCTGTGTGTGTGTGTAAAATTAACAAATCAAAAAACTTCAGCCAAATATAACAAAAAAACTTGAAAATCAAAAAACTAACAAATAAAACTAAAAGCGATTTAAAGAATAAATTAGTAAACTTGAATTGTCTGTTTTTTAAATTAGCTCATCAACTAGTTTAACCAAAAAAAACAAATTACCATACTCAAAAATGAAAAAGGAGAATTTATAATAGATCACAGGATAAAGAGAAACTAAATATTATAATAAAATATTTTGCCCAACCATATGACAATAGAACTAATAAATGATATGGATAGATATTTGCATATGTACATATGTATAAAATAAGCTGATTTTAAAAATAAGAAATTGATTTTTTTAAATTTGGGGAAATGGAATGCAGTCAGAAATCAAATTTAGAATGATATATCATATACCACAATTGGTTCTAAATGAATACATGACCTATATATCAAGAAATGCAAACTAATATTAAGAATCATCAAAAAATGATCCAAAAGTTATTCTCCTTGCATAGTTCCCAACTGAGAACTGACTCTGTCTCCTGCTGTAGCATTAACAGAACCTATTAAAATGCACATATTGGATGACTAGGTCAATACAGATATATATTTATATACATATATACCATATAAGTATGGCATATAATATAGTATATATATATAAGCAAAGATCTGGAAGAAAAGTAGTTGCCCTTTGATCAGGAAACAGCCAAACAAATTATAACTTACATGTAGTAAAATAATATTTTTTCCATAAGAAATAGCAAAAGAAAAAGTGTCAAAGAACCTGGGAAGGCTTATATGATCTGATGCATAACGAATGTAGCATAACCAGTAAAACTATTTATAAAACATCTAAAATAATGTAAGAGAAAGACTTAAGAATTCTTATTAATATCATTACCATTCAAGATTCCAGAAGACTGTTGATAAAGACTTAATTATTATTATTATTTTGGTAGTGATAGATTACATGTGCAGAATGACTCTTACATTTATAAAAATGAGCAATGAGTGAATTTGTTTTATTTCATTATATTTATTTTTAACAAGGAAGGGCTTTTGTGAGTAGATAGTGACTAAAGAAGAAAAAGAGAAGAGTATCAATGAAATATTAAAAATAATTCGCAGAAGATAGCAAATGGAAGAGGAGACATAGAAGAGCAGGATAATATTGGTAGTATCACACTGAATATATATTTTTAGCAACAAGCTATGTATAATAAAGGTCAAAGTTTCATATGCAATACTTTTTTCTTTTATATATGAAAACGATCATTTATTGATATGTGTTAGTTTCATAAATAAATTTATTTATTTAAAGACTATAATGTATAAACAATGCTGTGAATATGAAGACAAAAAAATTACAAACACTGTTTTCAAGGAGTTTACCTTCTGTGGGACTATCCAGATAACTGATTGTCTATAATTTAATGCCTTAAGAATTTGTAAATTTACCAGTGAATGTTTGTGGTCTTTCCACTAAAGGAGATTGCAAATCTTCAGTGACTTAGTAGAGATATTTTTAGATATGACACATCTAAAAATATGCATCATTCTAGGCTGACCCAGTAAACAACTGTCTCCAATCTAACTAGACAGCATACCACAGAAATTGTGCCCAGAGGTTTATATCACATATTATCTTGTAAAAGTTCACATTCGCTTCCATTCAAATTGTCTTGGGAAGAATCTAAAGATCACCTGGCAGGATAAGATACTAGATATTGAGGTCCTTTTTGAATGAAACTGCCAAGCATTCAAACTATGCTTCCGAGAGGACAACTTCAATGGTTTGACCATGCTGCTCAAATGCCAAATGCACATTTGCCAAAAACAAAAAGTATTTTATAGTGAATCCACACAGGGTAAGTTCTCACATAATTGTCAGAAAAAAAGGGATAGAGGGACACTTTCAAGGTCTCTCTAATTCAAGTTCTCAAGGTCTAACTTTGAAAATAATTGTGTGTACTGACATGGCATGCCCCCATCAGAGAAGATATTGTGCCCTGTGAGCAAAACAGAATTGAAGCAGTCAAAGGAAATGCAAGATGTACAAATATAGAGAATCCACCCCCAAAGGATTACATGGACAATTTGTGGTCACACTATGGTAGAGCATTCCATATTGGTCTAATCAGGCAGTTGGACACACTTAACTTGATTCTTGACCTCATTTTGGTCCCCTTCAAGAATGAAAGAAAACAACCATAACCATGTAAAAGTTCATCACATAATGGTGATGAGTTTTCAGTACCACTTGCACTCTTGGCAGTTGGAGTAGGGATGCTTAGGGAGTGTTCTGGAATAAAGTAGTTATATTCTACATTTGCTCTCATTGTAATAAGGGTTTGTTATAAAGAACATACACAAATATGAAATTGAGGTGGTAAGATTTCAGCAAATATTCATTATTATGATCAAAACTGACGCCACCCATAGTTATAGGTACTGAGATCATAAAATGTTAGTTGTGGGATCTGCTCAAATGGTAGGTTAAGTACCTTCTGTCGTTGCAATTATGGTAAAAGAAAAGAGATCATGGCGGCTGCCTTACCACCTTACCAGTCCTCTCTCTCACTAAACCTTCTGGAGGTCCTAAGTCTTATGTTCTAAACCTGATACTATAACCTTCAAACCCTGGACCTTAATATGACCTTTATAGCTGTATAAACTTATACAGGCTATCTATTAGAATATAAATTCTTTGAGGTCATCTTGATTTTTTAAAAATTGTATTTCCATTATTTCTCATGTAATATATTCTTAATTAAGCTTATTTTACAAGTCATGTATCTTTTGAAACTTCCATATATCTTCATCAAATAAAGCCAAATAATGGACCATTATATTATATCTAATGTGATTAAATAATTTTAAAAATACTTCATACAGTGGGAAAAAAATAAAAATAGTTATGGATCCTGTATGTGTAGAAGAAAATGAAAGAAGCCTGGGCAGGTTTCCCATTTATGACCCCAATATTCATCAAGCTTAGTCATTTTTCAGATGCAGCTTCCACTATGTGATCCATTGTTGCATTGTTTATTTAAAGAAAAAAATGTCTATTCTTGGACAGTGCCTCTTTACTTCTCCAAGTGACTGTAACCAGCAGCCTAAAGACCCTAATTGCCACAGCCTATTAAGAATAATGAGATGTACATGATAGAAGCCAAGGATAAAAGAAGAAATTCCACAACAAGAAAGGTTAAGACCAAAATATACTGTTTGGAACTTGCAGAGGATGCAACAATTGGTGGCTCATTATTGCGGACTGACCCATGGGGGAAAGTGTCATCCTGCTCAGAGACTTTCCCAGGATGTGTCTGTAAAAGTTACAAAAGATAAGGCCATGCTTGTGGAACGGGCTCAACTAATGAGAGCTGAAGGTTGTTTGAAATATCCCAATGACCTCACAGATGGGGATGCTGATTAAGGTAGGCTCACCAGGCTTTTTTCTTGTCTGACAGCCTGTTGCAAAGCTTTGCCGAGACATAGCCAACAGTCCGTGAAGGTGTCTCCATCCTCTCTAACATATCTGATGCATTTGGGATTAATAAAAACACAAAAAAATCTGAACTAAGATTCACGTTCAATTTCTGTTTGTGGACATATTTTGGGACATGCCGCAAAGTGAGGCAGTCAGTTATGATTACTTCATGGCAATAGCGTTTTGCGGTCACCTACGTGACTAATTGCATGGCTGCGCTGGGATGGAGCCAACAGCAAATTTAGGTCTTGAACTTGATACACAAAACCCCACACTGTTCGTTCAATAGACTTTAGATGAAGTCTTCAAGTATAATTAAACTAAAATTTCACAAAAGTTCTGAAATGCTTGTAATGTAACTCTGAGTCACAGAGGAGAAATTTTCTTCCATATCTATTTGTATAGGCATACCAAAACAAAGAAAAAATAAGAATGAGCTCATACTTGCTTTCAAATAGGTTCCTTCAAGCTCAAAATCTTCTGATTCTATGGTCCTAAGTTCTCTAAAAGAGAATAATCAAAGACAACTTTTAAATGACTTTTAGTTCACTGTAGCCTTGGATTAAAGGTAGAAATTATTAGTATATTCTTGGCTCTGCCTCTACCTGGTCTATTTCTTCAATGAATAGCCTGTCTGTTGATGAGAAATAGCATGATGTAATGGAAAAGAGAAGATTTGGGAGTCAGAAAGATCTGGGCTGAAGTACTGCCCCTGAAATATAATGTCAATGTGATCCTAGGCAAGTCATTTAACCTCTTGCTGTCTAGACTTATTAATTGAAAAGCAGTCTCTCTTTAGAATTAGTCAAGGGCATTTCCTTACTGGCTATTCCCAAATCCAATGAAAGTTGGTTTTTTAAAGAGATAAAGGATCTACCCATTTATCTCATAGGAAATATATGAGAATTATCAAAGTTACTTAAGTCTTATACAAGTTATCTGGTACTCTTGACATTGAGCGAATATAAGTGGTCATAACCAACCAGTTGTCATTAGGTAAATAAATGGTAGAGATATAAGAGGATAGGAAATAGCTGTGTGTTGAATGACATGATCAGAGTAGAGTGGTCAATGAATATGAAACAAAGAGTGGAGAAAAGTCAAGGTCAGAGTCCAGATTTAATTTCAAGTTGGAGAATGAGTGAGAGTGGAGAAGCCATGCTAACTTGAAATAAGGAAGTATACACGCAGTTAAATTCAGAAATCAAAATTAGAAGGTTTGATAAGAATACAGTATTCAGACAACCCAGAGTCAAAAGGCATATTAAGCCAAAGTTTCAAACTAACAACTTAATGATAATTTGTCATACTCAGTGTGAGGGCTCTGCAAAGCTATCAGTAGTCTATGGTCAATGGCATATCAAAGTATTAGGAAAAATATCATCCATATTCCATGAATTCAGAATGCTGGTCCTTACACCTTATACTTTTTTAATATAATCAAGTGAAGTGCTGGGACTCACAAATAAAGTACTTTATCCTAAAAATTTTAAAAGAAACTACTAAAATGCAAATGTCCTTGACTAATCTTAAGAACTAAGGCAAGAAATATGGAAAGTAAAGGATCAGGAACCCAGGAAAAGATCTGAGCAATCAATTCTATAAAATAAACAGAGATATTGGGCAATGGATCTAAAGCAAAAAAAAAAGGTATACATTATTCCAAAGGAACATTTCCTAATCAGGCAGAAGAATAGCATTGTATACAATGAAAGTTTTCATCTTTACTAAAATCCAACACATAGTGGATAAAATCCACTATAATGAGTATGAAAGGAGAGAGAAACAGAGATTATATCAATGAGAGGATGGATATCCTGTAGACTGTGAGACAGATAGGGTCTATGGATGATTTTTTTTCTAATACTTTAATATTTTAAAGGATCCATGATGTCATTGATGTAGATTACTGATACAGTTTGCTGCCCATCCACAGCCACACAGGATGTCCATGGCTTTCCACAATCCTACCCCAAATTCTGAAATCCTCATTCTACTTCTTTTGTATATAGCATAGATACCAGTGAAATTCCCAAACTATCCATCTGTTTTTCCCCTATCCTCTCTAAATGACTTATTCTTCCTTCTTTCCTCATCACATCTGTGTTGGTGATAATCTTTCATACTACTATTTGCATTTGTTATCTTTAGTAATATGTTGCAATCTTTTACACCTACATTTTGTCTCTTTTTATCATCCTTTGGGACACTTGAAATTTTGATTCCTCTGAGATCACAGCATTCCCATAATTCACAGCCATTTCATATTACCATGAGAATATTGGTTTGCCTAATAAAGATTGCAAAACTAGTAAAGAAACTCAACTTGCTGAAACCAAATTCTTGTTAAAGTCTTGACTTGCCTTGTTGATGATTTCATTCCTTGGAAAGTAGTGGAATACTATTTGGAATTAATTCTGCCCCCAAAGGAAGACATATTTGGTAATGTCAAAGTGCTAGGAACCTTAGATTAAAGTAACCATGTCATTTGGGAGTTTATAATAATGGAGGGAAAGAAGATTGATCAGATATGAACTAAATTTGGGGAAAATAAGATTTAGAAAAACAAGAGAGGTTAAAGAATGTTCATGAAGATTAAGAAATTATTTTAAAATGAAATTCTGACTTTTTTTCACAAAAGATCTCAAAAAAAGAAAAGAGTGCAACTTATCTACATCTCTTTGATTTCCTTTTGATAGCTATAAAAACTATATGAACTCAGCTCTTGTAATTGGAACCAACATTCCAGTTTATTTGAAGTAATTGCTCATTAAATTGCTTGGTAAATTGCTTTACCAAGATAATATGCTTTTCTCCATTCCAAATTGGTGTTCCTATTTTTATTTCTAATAGTTATTTTATTTTTTCAATTACATATTGTGATAACTTTAACATTAACTTTTACAAGATTTTGAGTTCCAGATTTTTCTTCCTCCCTCCCTCCTTTCCTCTCTTCTAAAGATGACAGGTAATTTAATATAGTTTATACATGTGCTATCATGTAAAATATATTAGTCTGAGTTGTAGAAGATACAAATGAAAAGGAAAAAATAGCCATGAGAAGGAATAAAATAATCTATGTAGAAATCTATCCTTTTCTAGCCAAATACACAAATCTAATTTTACTTCTTTCTCTTTTGTGCATTTCTTTTCTATGGTTTTCTTACTGATGCTCAATTATACTCGTTCATGAGAGTGGAAAGAAAGATGGCTGAATTGATAGTCAGTGACCCTGCATTAAAATTTTGGATCTACTACCTACTCTACTTGTGTGACATGAGGTAATTTGTCTCATCTCTCCAAGTTTTCAGTTTCCTTTTGTGCAAGATGGAGGGGTTGGACTAGCTGAATTCTAGTTTTCAAAGTTAAAAATTTATGATGCCATGACTGCGTATGTTAGTTTGGGGTAGGTAGGAAGCTCAGTGGAATTGTGGAAATGTTAAAGTAATAAGACACTGATAGTCAATTTATTTAAGCAGAAACAGAATTAACTTAGAAAACACCAAAGCTACTGTAATAAATATTGAGATAATCCTTTAGAGAAAGCCATTGTCTATATGAACCCTAGGGGACCTATATGTCTATATGAACCCATATGGGACATCCCTAGTATTCTGAGTAACAAAGAACCATCTCTTTGTGTCCTCAATCTGACATTTGCTGTCCAGAAGTCACTTAATCACTCCAAGCCTTTAATTGTCTTGTTTGTCAAATGAGAATTTCTGCATTGCCTACCTCTAAGGATTGCTGTAAAGATCAAAGGAAATAATGTAAAATGAAAAGTAATAATTATTATTATTAACTATTATTTTTCAGTCAATTAATCAATATTTCTTCTTCTTGTTTGATTGCATCAGTCATGTCCAACTCTTTACAACTTCATTTGAGGTTTTCTTGACAAAGATGCCAGAGTGATTTGCATTTTCCTTCTCCAGCTCATTTTATAGAGGAGTAAACTGAGGTAAACAAGATTAAGTGACTTGTCCAAGATCAACCAAATTTTATATAGGATAAATTAGGAGTAATGTCAGAGGGAAAGCTTTAACAGGACTAGAAAAGAGGGGTGGCTAGGTAGCACAGTGGATAGAGCACTGGCCCTGGAGTCAGATGTACCTGAGTTCAAACTCAGCCTCAGACACTTAATAATTACCTAGCTCTGTGGCTTTGGGCAAGCCACTTAACCCCATTGCCTTGCAAAAGAAATTAAAAACAAAACCAGGACTAGAAAAGGCTTCTTATGAAAGATCATCTTGAGCTGAGACCATAAGAAAGTGAGGAAGCAGGGGCGGCTAGGTGGCGCAGTGGATAAAACACTGGCCCTGGAGTCAGGAGTACCTGGGTTCAAATCTGGTCTCAGACACTTAATAATTACCTAGCTGTGTGGCCTTGGGCAAGTGACTTAACCCCATTGCCTAGCAAAAACCTAAAAAAAATTTTGAGGAAGTAGAGGTAAAGAGGGAGATCTTTTCCAGTAGAATGTAGTCAGTTGGGAGACTGAGCATCTTTATGAGGAGCTGCAAGGAAATCACTGCCACTGGATCACAGAGCTTGCAGAGCGAAGTAATATATATAAGATTTGGAAGCTAGAATGGACTTGAAAAGCCAAACAATCTGCCAAAAATGACAACATGGAAATCTGATTTGCATTTACTTTTGAAAGATATCTGTGGATAATAAAATGATGACCTACAAGTAATCTTGTTAAATTACTTCAGTCTTATTATAATAAAAATTATAAAAAAGGTTTTTTTATTTATAAAAGTTTATTCATCCAGACAGACCAGATATCTACAAGATTGTCTTTCTATCACAAGTCCAGTCTGTCTAGTTTTAGCAGAATTCCTTTTCAATTTTCCTAAGATACAATACTTGGTCCTTCTAAGGCAGCTTCCAGAGACCTAAAGATCAAAAAATCTAATAAGAATAGGACTAGGGAGCAAGGTCAATCACAAATGTTGGTATGTCTACAAGGGGTCCACAGAAAAGTCATTGTCCTGAGTAAGTGACAGAGATCTTGGGACTGTGTAATGATGTAGACAATAAATGAAATTTGAGCATTCAGTATTCAGAAAGGCTTGATGGAAAAAGTAAGATTTGTTATACATGGAACAATGGCCTAGTATTTGGAATATTCCAAATAGCATGAACAAAGCCACCAAAGTTGTAATGAACTCAAGCAAATTAAGAAAAATAAGCACACTTATTTGGGGATAATCAAAGATTTGTATATGGAAAAGGTGAACAATGTGGCTGAAAAAAGTAGGTTGTGTCCTGATTGTGGAGGACCTTGATTTCTAGGTTAAGGAACTATGAGTTTTGGGAGTCACTGGTATATTGTGAGCATTCTCCGGGAGACGAAGCATTATTTTTTTAATTCATTTCCTGACCACTCAGAATCTCTGTGGGTTGAAGCCAGCTTTCATACTTATGGCTGCCAATTCTGTTTCAGGTATTTTGCTGGCAAGATGCAAACTAATTTAATCCTTTGAATTTTGCATCACTATTTACTCACGAGTTAGAAGGCATATGGTTCAGTCAATGTAGCTGTCATTTCCAACTTCTTGATACCAACCTCTTGTGAATGTGCGTGTGTGTGTGTGTATAAACATGTATATATAAATATAACATATATATACACATACACATACATTTACATACACATTTATCTGCATCCAATGGATTTTGATTCTTCATTACCAAGCAAACAGAATCATGCTTGCCTGGCAACAAAGAATGAAGACCCATTGGATCCAGAAACAATCTGTTCTCCCCATATTACTTTTCTGTTGTCTCCTTTCCATCATAATGTAAAAACTAATGACACAATTGACTTCAGGCCAAATTTCAAAACTAGAGAAAAATTCCATTTCCAGTGTCTTTTTTTTTAACCACTTAGTATCTCATTCTTCTTCAGATTGCAGAATCTCCTTTCCTAAAAATGGATATATTATCTGTCTGGGGTAGTTTAATTAAAGACTTCCTAGAAGTATAAAGGAAGGGAAAAGTGGGGGGAGGAGAGGTGAGAAGGTGGATTTATTGCAGTAGCACTAGATTCTCAGCATGGATTCCACTAAAAAAAATAACGAGGCAAGTGATGGTGGTACTGAACCATTATCTTCCATTATCTCTCATCTTTTCCTTCTTCTCCATTTTTTTGTTCCCCCTTTTCCTTTCCCAGCCTCTGATGGGAGAAGTTGTTTGAATCGCAATTTCAGTGATGGAAGAGATTGCAATGGATTTGGTCAACTCATGTTTGGAAAAGAATTTCTCTAAAAAATCCCAGCCTTTGTCTTAAAAACTCCACTGAAGAGGCATTCATTTCCTCTCAAGGCAGATAATACCCCTTTTAGATCACTCTAGTTATGAAAAATAAGTGCTTCATTGGTTGCACTCAGAGCTAGATAGGCTGATGATCCCTACATCAAATCATTCTCTAGCCCAATCTTCAGATATTCAGAGGGAGTTCCATCTCTCCCAGTTCACAATCCTTATGAGATCAAAATTTTATTGCATTTTTTCTTAACTACCTCTTGGTAGCAGGATATTAACAATCCAAAATAAATATTGTTTTCTTCTTTTAGCCTTGTATTTCAAACCCTCCATAATTAGCTCTCATTAACCTTTCCCGTCTTATTTCCTTTACTTTGTTTTCTGTTCTAGACAAACTAGCATTCTAGATGTTCTTTCATAACATTTCATCTCTCATCTTTGCACCTTTGCACAAAGAGTTCAACCCTTGTCTGAAATGAATGCTCTTCCTGCAACCCAATATGTAGAATGCATAGGTTCTAATAAAGCATAGCTCAGGTGCCAGATCTTCAAAATGACCTTCAGAATTCTCATACTCTCCCTTCCATTATTGCTATTCTCTCAATCTTGAAATTTTCTTAATATATATATATATATATATATATATATATATATATATATATACATGTATATATATAGTATCCTGCCCCCAGTAGAACATAGACTTCTTGAGGAAAAAGGACTATTTCATTTTTTTTCCTTCATATATATCTCTTGCTGCTAGTCCAATGGTATACACTTAACTATTTGGGAAAACAAGGAAGGAAAGAAGGAAGGAAGGAAGGAAGGAAGGAAGGAAGGAAGGAAGGAAGGAAGGAAGGAAGGAAGGAAGGAAGGAAGGAAGGAAGGAAGGAAGAAAGGAAGGAAAGAAAGAAAAAGCATTTATTGTCTATTTTGTACCAGACATTGTGCTCAGAAAGTGGATACAAATATAAAATTAAATTCTAAACATAGTAAATGGTACATATAGATGTGGTTAAGGTAGAAAAATTTGCTTTGGGGTGTCAAAGAAATCTTGAGTAGAATTTTAGGAAAATTGATTGGCACATGTTTTCCAGATCCAAAGATAGCACTGATTGAATTACTGTTCAGAACAAGAGATGGAAGATGGGGTTGGAGGAAGGAAGAGGTATTGATGGTATGGAAGATAACAAGGCATCCTGGGAGGATCTATAAACGAAAAGCCCTTTATGGAGCAAGCTAGACAGAGTGAAGAAGGTAAATTTGTGGTGACTATCAATCAACATGACTCATCTCCAGGACCAATTTCCCAAAATTAACAGATTAACTTTTAGAGTTAATCATGGTTCCTAGATGTCTTATCCAGAGAATGCTTCTAGTTGGGGAGGAAGATACAGCATCGGGACAGTTGACAGGATGTTGGGGGTAGAGGGGTGGAATGGAACAATGCAAAGAAAGCTTCCTTTAGGCTCTTTTTATTTATTAAAAAGCAATTTGCATCATAATTCTGAGAAATAAAAGTTATTTTCTAAGCCAACTAAAATCAGGAAATCTTATTCCTTGGAATTATCTCTCTATTCTGTTCTTTCATGAGACTGAAATATATCATGTTTCATTTGGGACTCAATTAATAAATAACCCAGGTTTATAAGAATTCTAAAACCTAGCTTGACTACTTTTCCAGTGTTCCTACTAATAGCCAAAAAAAATTTACTTGCATGAGAATCATCCCAACAGCTACGCTTTAAAATGTGAAGAGGAAATTGGACAGAATGATCCAGAGGTAAACACTGAAACAGTTTGTGCCAGAAGCACTATTCCTATGGAGGAAAAAAAAAATCTCTAGCTTTGGATTCAGAAGCCTGAGATCCTATTAATTCCTCAGCCAACAATTCATTGTTTAATGAATAAACTTCAGAAAGCCAATAGGGTGAGAAACTGGAATAAGTCTCAACCTAGGAAAGATCCCTGGAGATATGGAGCAGACTGGTATGTAGAACTAAGCCAGGTCTGAAGGAGGGAAGCAGAACAGTGAAGTGAACAGAACATTGGCCTTGAACCCAGAGAGCTCTGGATTCCAATCTGGCCAAGTAACTAGTCATTTAAATTCCAACTACCATCCTCAAAGACCATAAATTGAAGAGAAGGTGCTTACTTCCATTATTAAAAAGAGAATTCTCATCTCAGAGACTCCTATACCAATGAAAACATTTGTCCAGCAGCTATTCTGGTGAAGAAGACCCAGCTACAGAATAATTGTTCTTCCTTCCTTTCTTCCTTTCCTTCCTTCCCTCCTTTCTTTCCTTCTTTTTAATCTTCCTTCATTTTTCTTCCATTTCTAGCTTTCCTTCTATCTTCCTTCCTTCATGTTTCTTCCATTTCTATCTTTCTTTCCTTCTTCCTTCCATCTTTCCTTCCTTGTTTCCTTCCTTTATTCATTTCCTTTCTTTCTTCCTTCTTTCCTTCCTTTCTAGTTTCCTTCTTTTCTTTCTTCCTTCCTTTCCTTCATTCTTCCTTCCTTTGTTCATTTTTTTCCTTTCTTACTTTCTTTTTACCTTCTTTCATCTTTTCTAGTTTTTTCTAGTTTTCCTCTTTTTTCTTCCTTACTTCCTCCATTTCTTTCTTCCTTTCTTTCTCTTTTCTTCTTCCTTTCTTTCCTTTCTTCTTTTCCTTCTTTTCTTCTTTCCCTTCTTTTCTTCCTTCCTTTTTTTTTTTCCTTTCTCTACTCTCAGATATTTTTTAACTGTGTAATCCTGGACATGGCACATGACTTCAATGTTTTTCAATTTCTTAATCTGTAAAATGGTGGTTATAATACCACCTACCTCCTGGAATTCTTTTTTAAGGAGCAAATGAAAAGCACTTTACAAACCTTCAAATATTTCAAATACAGAACAAATGCTCTGTATTCTTACATGAACATATTTTATTATTATCTCACACTTGATTTTGCTACCTAATCTGTGAAGTGGAGATGTTTCATGCTTACGATGTACTCAAGGGGAATGTTATTAAATTTGATAAACCATAGGCAAGGGTTCATTTTGCCAGGTTTAAAGCTGAATGGGCCCAGGAGCAGAAATTCATTCTTCCCTGCAGCTCCTTTTTAAGACTCGTTAGGTCTGCCAAAATGTGATTAGAGTCCCAATATTGGCATATAGCCCTATTCTTCCAACCATACTTATCAGTACCCCTGTCTCCACCATCTAAAATTCCCCCCACATTTCTCAGTAAACAAATGTTTATAGCATGTGAAGAAATAATTTTCAAAAGAAGATTAACAACCATGTGAAAGAATATTTCAGATCACTAATAATAAAAATATTCTGAATCAAAACAACTCTGAGGTTTCACCCCATACCAAATCAATAGGAACAAAATAACAAGAGAACAACAATCAACCTTGGACACGTTAGGGAAAGGTGGCATGATAATTCAGTGAGTCACTCAGCAGGTATTTCTAAAGTAGTTATCATATTGTTCATCCTATTGTGCATATTCAGGCTACTGGTATGAATTAATCCCATTATTCTGAAAAGCAATTTGGAATTATGGGGGAAAAGTGACTCAAATATTCAATCCTGAGTCAAAGATTCTACTGCTAAGCACATATCCTAAGGAGGTCAACAACAACCAAAAGTCTTATAACATCACAATATATAAAACACTATTTGTTGTTGTGGCAGAGAAATGGAAACAAAGCAGATGCTTTGGGTGAATGGTTAAACAAGTAATGGTAAATTAATGTAATGGAATGTTGCTGTGCTATAATAAAAAAATGAATATTATGAGAAGCGAAGCATGAGAAAATATATAAAATGATGCCAAGTGAACTAAGCCAAGTAGAAGAACAATGTCATCAATAACTACAGAAAAGCAAATGGATGAGCAGCTAGATGGCACAGTGGATAAAGCACTGGCCCTGGAGTCGGGAGTACCTGGGTTCAAATCCGGTCTCAGACACTTAATAATTACCTAGCTGTGTGGCCTTGGGCAAGCCACTTAACCCCATTTGCCTTGCAAAAACCTTAAAAAAAGTAAATGGAAATAATAATTGCATTTATGTAGTATTTTAAGGTTTTCAAAGCGCTTTACAGTTATTATCTCTCATGATCCTCACAACAACCATGCGAGGTTATTATCCTCATTTCACAAGTGAGGAAACTGAGGCACACAAAAGTTAAATGACTTGTCCAGAGTTATCCAGGGCAGGCCATCTAGTCTAGCTGAAACTACAAGATAATCTGAAGGAGGGGTGGCCAGGTGGTGCAGTGGATAAAGCACCGGCCCTGGAGTCAGGAGTACCTGGGTTCAAATCCAGTCTCTTACTAATTACCTAGCTGTGTGGCCTTGGGCAAGCCACTTAGCCCCATTTGCCTTGCTAAAATCTAAAACAAAACAAAACAAAAAAAAAAAGATAATCTGAAGGAGAGACAGGAGGTAGCATAGGCCAGTTAAATCAAACACCTTCCCCTTACTACCTAACAGGGATAGCCCACAAACCTTAGGAATAGCAGTGCCCCTCTACCTCAGGCACTGCAGCCATCATTAACAGAAGAAATTATTGTGCAAAGGAAGGCCACCTTCCTCATCCACACAAGCAACAACAGCTGCCCAACTGCCACAAATTGTCAGATAGGCACAGACATCCTAGGAGTGGTCATACTCCTCAGATCCTATCTCCAAAGCCTGGGAAGTAACCTCTGTGGAGAAGATGCCAGCCAACTCCATCAAATGAAAATCAACTGACATGACAGGGCAGGGAAACCAGCTTAGCAAAAGTATAATACCTTTTTTTGTTGTAGCAGAGAAGTCCCACTCAGAGGTGAGACAAGAGGAAGGATGGACCAGATCTCATCATAAGTAAGTCAAACTACTACCACCACCCTAGAGCACCATTTTACCCTTAGATCC
The DNA here is from genome assembly GCF_037893015.1 of Macrotis lagotis. NCBI lineage: Eukaryota > Metazoa > Chordata > Mammalia > Peramelemorphia > Peramelidae > Macrotis > Macrotis lagotis. The sequence goes on from NC_133658.1 coordinate 86,691,529, forward strand.
TGATAGATAGTAAAGGACCCCAAACCCAAGATCCTAGAGGATAGCAAGAATTCCAGTATGGTGCCTTCAGCCATCATCCTAGGAAGCAATCTCTGCAAATGCAGCCTACTCCTGTTTGCATTATTGCCACGACTATTGAAAGTTCTTGCCATCATCACGTTTCAAAGATCAGAAACTGCTATCAAAGTAACAGGGGAAGTGGTATTAAAGATGAGGGACTGACAGCTATTTTATCACTGCATCCTAAGGACCTTGGGACTTTTCCATTTCATTTGTCCCTGAAACCTTTCATATGCATTGTTCTCCCTGCCTCTTTAGAATAAGGACTGTCTTACTCTTTCAGGCTCTTTGTATCTTCAGCACTTAGTATGGTGCTTTGCAAATAGTGAATACTTAATAAATATTTTATCTATCATTCATTCACTTATTCATTCATTCATTATTCTTTCATATTGAGATAAGACTGGAAACCAAATAAAAGAGAATAGAAATAGAATAGAAACCAAAGCATAATGACCAAGCCTGGTTCCTGAAAAAGAAACAAAAGAAATCATCTCCCTCCATACTTTACAGAGGTGGAGAATTATGGGTACAGACTACTTAAAATAAGTTCAGAGTTTTTCAGTGAACTAGTTAGGTTTGGTGGAACTATTTTTCTCCTCTTTTAAAAAAAATTCTTCATCATAAGAAGAATGAGGAAGGGAGAAGCAAACAAAGAATGTACAACAAATAATATAGATGATATGCAAAGGATATCCACAAACATTTTCTTTTTTTAAATTTTTTGAATTAAAAAATTAAAATTCTCCCAGTTGGGAAGGTACTTCCTAGTCCCTTTTGCCATATAAGTAGACACCTTACATAGTGAGACAAAGGAGGAAACTATCAATTTAAATATGATTTGTAAAATAGTGGAAAAAGGCTATGTTTAGAATCAGAGAACTGTTATTCAAATTCCAATTAGATGATTCTGGGCAAATAGTTGTTCTCTCTTCTTAGTTTGTTCATCTGTAAAATGGGGGTGTTGGACTGGACTATCTCTAAAATCCTTCCAGCTCTAAATCCTATGATTTCTAGATCTTTAGCTATAAAAACGAGGAAGGGGAGTCTTCCATAAAAGCCAACACTTTGGAGGAAGAAAAAGTATTAGGGGGAATTTTAGTTCTTTTAGGGCTCCAGTCCAATTTCTTAATAAGGGAACAGATTTTCTTCTGGCTCTTGATCTGGGGACATTGTGTTTACCTCCATGGGTGTGGGGGATGGGGAAATATTTCCATTGCTCTGAGAGACGCAGATTGGTGATGAGAGCATACAAAACAAATACCTTGAAGCCTGCTTCAAGTACCATTTTCAGGAAGAAAAAAAAGTGCTGGGAATTTGGACTCATTCATTTCTGGGAAGACCCTGTCAGCTCCATCCACTGGCATTGCTATTCACTAGTTGATGTCTCTCCTTGTAAAAGAAAAGTCTAGAGTCAAAAAAAACCACTTGATACTATGGATGACATTAGGTGTTTCTAAAAGCCGAAGCCAAATTCAACAAGTCTTGGCAGCCCCAATTGCTGCCCCCAAATCTCTAGCTTATAAGAAAAAGAAAATAATATCATCTATTACACAGGCCGAAGAATGTGATATTATGAGTTTAAAGTCACTAGCGATTGAGAAAATTTTTCAGACTTGCCTCTTCCTGGAAAGGTCTTGCTAATCTCATGACTTGGCTTTTATCAGTAGTTTTTCAGGTCAGACTACCGAGTATAACGGGACTTTTAAAGCATCTGTCTGAGATCCTTTAAAGTCACCTCAGACCAGAGCAGAACTCGATTAGGAGCATTTTAATCAAGCTAGCAGATGACAGTTGTTTCTAGATCCATACCTAACCCAAGGTGAATGGAGCTCTGCCTCAGGGTGTTGGCACAATGATTGCCTCCTCTTCAGAGGGCATCACTCACTCCCCATTTCCTGATCTGAATTAACTCCAGAAACAGTTTCAATTAGTAAAAGTCCTGATCATTTTCCACCTAAATTTTTGAATATAAACAACAATAACCTATGAGATTCTAAATCTAATCCCACATGGGGTATTAACAGTTCTCTGTAAATGAAGGAAATTAAAATAAAACGCCCTCTATATTTTTTCCATTTCTGAGTTCTTGTCTATGCCAAATGTTTAATAGTCTCCAGATGATAGGTGATAAAGATGGGACATCTTCCCCTTGATGTCATAGCCATAATGGAGTAGATTTTGTCATAACTATAAAGGAGTAGACTTTGTCACTTGACTTTGTGAGATGTTACAGCTGCTGGTCAGTAAGATTCCTAGTAGAATAAAAACAAAGGACTACATGGCAAACTCAAATGAAAGGTCAGGCTAGAAATGAAAATCTGTCATGCTTTAGCTTCATCAATATGAATTGTAGTTTCTATGTATAGTAGTATAAACTCAGAGGACTATTTTGAGAGGCATTTATTGTAAGTCAAGTCTAGATAGATGTTCTCAAAAATTACTGGAACCTCAACTTTGTTCAAAGCAATCAGTTTAGTCTGCCAGCTACTAGGTGAATGAAGTCTCTAAGGCAGAGTCTTCTGGCATTCTTCCAGTCAATACATGATAAGACTGGTTCCTGATTGGTTGAATCCAGTCATAGACATCATTGTTCAGTAATAACACTGGCCCATAATCATAAAGGAAATGCAAATGTCTCAGAAATTCAATCTTACTTTGGTCTTCAGTGTAGTATGCATGTGGCCAAGAAGAGGAAATAAATGTGTCCAAGAGTTCTTCTCTTTTTAAAGGGTCTATATAGCAATAGCAAGTATTTGAAACATTAAGAAACTTCCAAGCACATTGATGGAAATATCAGTCTAAAGTTTCCATTTTCTTTTTTTTTTCCCATTAAGGTAATGGAGTTTAAGTGGCTTGTCCAAGGTCACACAGCTAGGTAATTATTAAGTGTCTGAGGTTGCATTTGAACTCAGGTACTCCTGACTCCAAGGCAGTTGCTCTATCCACTGCACTACCTAGCTGCTCCAAGTTTCTGTTTTCTAACAGACCAATTCAAAGAATCATAGATCAAGAGCTAAAAGGAACATAAAAGGTCCCCTTATTTTACATATGGGGAAACTGAGGCCAGGGGAGATTAAATGGTTTACCCAAGGCCTCACCAATAAGCATCAGAGACAACCCAAGAACCTGGATCCATATCCATGCTGTCTCCTTTCATTAGTTTTTCAAATTGAGGCAGTTGGTGTTAACAACGGATAGAACTTTGGACCTGGACTAAGAGAGAGCTGAGTTCAAGTCTAGCCTCAGGCATTTATTAGCTGTGTGATAGTGAGCAAGTCATTTATCTTCTGTTTGCCTTCCTTTCCTCAACTCTAAAACAGATATAATAAAAGCACCTTCCCCTACCCATGGTGGGGGAGGGGAATATTGTGAGAATCCAGTGAAATATTTGTAAAAAGCACTTAGCACAATGCCTTACATTCCTTTACTTTGTCCCCTTTCCCTCCCACTTCCATGGACACTTTACTTAAGAAAAACTTTCATCTCCACAGAAAGTCTTGTTAAGATTCTAAATTGTTGGGGTGGCTAGGTGGCATAGTGGATAAAGCACCGGCCTTGGAGTCAGGAGTACCTGGGTTCAAATCCGGTCTCAGACACTTAATAATTACCCAGCTGTGTGGCCTTGGGCAAGCCACTTAACCATTGTTGAAATGCAAATTATGTGACTAATCAATGAAAGTCATCCTAGAAAAGTACAATGAAATCGGGTCTGGTAGCCTGAAAACAGTTCTAATGCTCCCTGTGGGGCACTGCATGCTTCATTTAAACCCTGAATCAGTTTCCTCCACTATCAAAGTGGAAATAAGTACAATCTCATAGTACTATTGAGGAAGAAAATACTTTGAAAATGATAAAAACTTTAGGTGTAAATGGAATTATTGTTTTTATACTACTTAACCCCTCTAGGCTCAGTTTCCTCATCTGTAAAAGGGAGAGAAGGCCTGGCTCAATGACCTTTAACATTTCTTTAAGAACTAAATCTATGACCATGATTCCATCTTAATATTTGAAAAGAGCCTTACAAGACTTTTTTTACCACTTTCCTGCTTTCTTCAAGTATGCTATCTGCCATATTCCCCGAGTACTTTTGATTTTGCTGTGAATTGTCAGAGATTTGTCTCCTAGGAAGTGACTCAACTTTTTCAGTTCACATTCATTAATCGTTTCTTTGAAATTTCAAGAGCTCCTCTGCTGTTTCTATCTAATTTAGAAATTTTGTTTTGGTTTTAGTGCTATTGATGAAAGAAAGGAAAAAATAAAGACTGAAATCATTTCCTTAGCCTAGACACTAGGAAGACGGATTCATTTGCAGTCAAACTTATTTACAAGCTGCCACTTATACATTAATGTTACCCACAAAGCAGTAGAAGTTAAAGGATGAAATCTGATTAATTCTTCCTTTCTGGGATTCCTAAGCTCTCATAGAGTCAAAAACTTAGCAATAATAAGAGGGTGGGAGGAAGGTAGGAAGGAAGGAAGGAAGGAAGGAAGGAAGGAAGGAAGGAAGGAAGGAAGGAAGGAAGGAAGGAAGGAAGGAAGGAAAGAAGGAAGGAAGGAATGGAGGGAGGGAGGGGAGAGGGAGGGAAGGGAGGAAGGAGGGAAGAGAGGGAGGGAGGAGGGAGAAAAGGGGGAGGAGGGAGTGAAGTAAGAGAAGGGAAGCAAGGGAAGTGAGAGTGGCAAGGGGGGGAAGGATGGAAAGTGAATAGAGAAGAAAAAGAGAGGGGAAGGAGGGAAGGAAGTCAAGCTTGCAAGAATGATTAAATGTGATGAAAAATCATTTAATGAGGACTTAAGAGCCAAGAATTGTGTCAGTCACTAAGGATGTAAATACAAAAGATGCCCTCGGGAATTTACATTTTAAGGGAGTGAGACTGCACACTTTGGGTGGGACAGAAAAGGAAGTTTTGGTCTGAGGACTGACAGGGATGATGAGTGAGAAGTGGATAATTATGCCCTCCCTAGAAGTAATGCTAGAAGCAGGTAGCAAGCCTCAGTGGCCCAAGGCTCTGAATGAGACCCCTCACCATGGCCTCTCCTGCCAGAGCTGGGACTCTGGGGTCCTTTTCTGATGAAATCCCAGCGGGATTCCAGAGCTGTTGTTTTAACCCTAACAAGATCTGTCATTAGAAGTTATTGGAGCTTGACTTTTCTTCTTTCTCTCTCAGTCACCCCGAACGAAGGCCAAGGTCATGCTTCCCAGGAACACAGGCGAAACCCCTGCTAGACTGCTTCCACAGCTTTTGTTTCTCAGGCAGCTTAATGATGACAGGCAGGCCCTGAGCAGTTCCTTCATGGACTGGCTCCTGGAAGACACACAAAGGATCAGCCAACCATGACCCTAAACAAATGGGCACCTCCAAAGACGGCCGGGAAACAGTCACTTAGAACATTTGCTGCTGTTCTGTCCTTACTGATTAAACAGAGACAACATTTGTCTAATAAACTTATGTCACTTCATATTGGGACCAAAGGAGAGGCACCATAGCATTTCCTGAGAAATCTACTTTGTTTCCAAGACAGTTTGGGGAGGGCTAGTTCAGAGAGCATTTGAAGAGGACATCTTGTCTAATATTGATCTTCTGAAGGCTTTCAGGGACAAGAGTTCTCTGACAACTTCATAAATACTTTTGCTATTGGGACATTGTTTTCTAGCAACTGGATGTATTTTGGCCAAAAGCAATTTCTCTCACTTGTCTGGTGATTAGTGCTGTAAACAAAATCCCAAACCAGGAACTAATAACAGCCTCGGCAAAGGCTCAGTCCCAGACAACAAGCCTCCTATAAACCTAATGACATGTTTTTATCTAGATAACGCTCTCATTTTCACATAGAAGAATTTCTCATTTTAATGGTTTAAACACACGCGCACACACACACACACACACACACACACACACACACACACACACACCAGCATTGTCTTCATGGTTTTTGCAACTATCCTCTAGCCAAGGAAGCCTAGCCATAAGCTAGGAGTCAGGAGACTTGGGTTCAAAAGGAGTCCTGATTGGCTACCAAAAACGGTGTTCAACTTGGAACCTTTCAGAAAAACACCTGTACTTCAGTTTCCTCATTTGTTGAACCAAGCCATAATGTAGATAATATTATCTGAGCAATGGAGATGGATTTTCAAAGCATGAGCAAAGCACTAGATCATATGGAAAAGCATGGGGAAGCTACTTCCTAAAAGGCTTGATGATGTATAATGGAAGGACCCTGCTCCCCAGTTTGGAGTATGCGCAGTTGTTCTGCAACTGATTCTAGTCATGTAATTACCTGAAAAAGTGTCAGATTTCTGATTGAATGCTGAATCAGAATGGAGGTCTATTCAGAATTCATTAATTTGCCCAAGAGACCCTCTGATCCTTTCAACACTGTTCAAAGGAGGAGACAAAACAATAAGCAAAAATTTTGGTAGGCTCCCACCATGCATCCTGTGAGTAGTGTAGCTTCTACCATAGCTTCCATCTTTATTGTCTATTCTCCTTTTGTTGTTGTGTTCAGTCATTTTAGTCATGTCTGACTCTGTGACTTCACAGATACTGGAGTGATTTTCCATTTCCTCCTCCAGCTCATTTGACAGATGAGGAAACTGAGACAAATGAGGTTAAGTGACTTGCCCAGTGTCACAGAGGTAGTAAGTGTCTATGGTCAAATTTGATTTCAGAAAGATGAGTCTTCCTAACTCCAAACCCTACACTATATCCACGTGCCATCTAATTATTCTTTCTGGTTTTAGATAAAAGAGTATTAAAGACAACTACCATCTTGTGAGATTCCAGAGGTAGGAAGAGTAAATATCAGAATTTGAGGAGCTAGAGTAAATGCTAGGCTAAGCATTGGTGAGACAGCCACAGAGGCCTTGAAGAGTGACCAACTGACCTAGCCCTGCTGTTAAGAAATGTAGATTTATCTGTCTTATCAGCTGTCAAATTTGGAAGTGAAATTGGCAGGGTAAATGCTTTATAATAAATTAAGAGTGAGCCCACTTTTCCCAGAGACTGGGGTGATAGATAGGAGAAAGTGACTTCTTTATCCATCTCTCTTTGGGAATCTTTATAGAAAATATCCCTCTATGAAAGCTAATTGATGTTAATGGGTTGTGAAACCACCAATCATTGATGATTGCCACTAGAGAGAACATACTACAGTGGTACATTAAGTTGACACCTGTAGAGAAAGACACCCCTGAGGGGTCATGAACACCCCTAAAACCCTGAAGGGGGTGGAGGAAAAATAGCTCTGGAGCTCAACCTGCTAGTACACATGTGGGTTGGGAGAGTCAAGTCCCAATTTACATATATATACATATACACACACACACACACACACACACACACACACACACACATATATACATATATATATATATATAATGTATCTGCCCTCTTATGTAGAGATGATTGAAGAAGATTGTGTCCATAGAAACCATTAGATTGGGGCAAAAAACAAATATGTTTCATAGAATCATTATTAAATCATTATTTAAAACTATAAGGGTTCTTTGAGATCATATACTCCAACTCTCTCATTTTTTTAGATGAGGAAACTGAGACCCAGAGGGGAGAAGCAATGGACTCAAGAACATACAAGCCATAAGAAACAGAGGAAATATTCAAACTCAGGTACTTGTTTGGTCCTTTAAGATCCTTGGTTCACTAGTTTACATAAACTAATTCAAAGTAAAGTGAGCAGAGCCAAAAGATCATTGTACACAGTTATCAGGGATGCTGTAATGATCAGCTGTGGATGACTTAGTTATTCTCAGCAACACAATGATCCAAGGCAAACCCATTGGACTCATGATGAAAAAATACTATCCACTTCTAGAAAAAGAATTGATGTTGTCTGAATACAGACTAAAGCAATCTATTTTTCACTTTCAAAATTTCTATTTTTTAGTTTTTCTTTTTATTCTGTTTGAGTCTTCTCAAACAAAATTACTAATATGAAAATGTTTCACATGAATATAAATGTATAACCTAGGGGCGGCTAGGTGGCGTACTGGATAAAGCACTGGCCTTGTAGTCAGGAGTACTTGGGTTCAAATCCGATCTCAGACACTTAATAATTACCTAGCTGTGTGGCCTTGGGCAAGCTACTTAACCCTATTTGCCTTGCAAAAACCTAAAAAAAAATAAATGTATAACCTATATCACATTACTTGCCACAGAAGTGGGAGGGAAGGAAGGAGTAAAATTTAAAACTCTAAGATGTAAATATGATTTGCATGACTTCACATGGATAATTGATATCAAATTGCTTGCCTTCTCAAGGGGGGAAGAGGTAAAGCAGGAAGAAGAGCATTTGGATATCAATTCTTTTAAAAATTTAAGTTAAAACATTTACAAGTAATTGGGAAATATTTAATAAAATAGAAATATATTTCTAAAACATATACCAATAAAGATATTCACAGAGTCAGGATAAAAAAAATCATTAAATATATGTTTGCCTGGGAAAAGAAGCAAATCAGTTAAATAGCAAAAGCATAGATGCACTGATGCTTTCATATTTTGATGACTCTGATCTTTCTGCACCAGGTCAGAAAGCAACCTTTCTATGTCATTCTGCCCAATTCTTATATGTCTTTCCATAAATCCTCTGGAATGGATCTGCACTTTAACTTTTTATGTAATTCTTATAATATTTCACAGATACTAGTATAGTATATTGTTTGAGGAATACCTTTAAGTCTTTATCTTTTTTTTCTATTGAATGAAATGCTCTTTATTAGAAACAAGCAATAGAGGTGGCTAGGTGGCGCAATGGATAGAGCACCGGCCCTGGAGTCAGGAGTACCTGAGTTCAAAGCCGTGTGGCCTTGGGCAAGCCACTTAACCCCATTGCCTTGAAAAATCTAAAAAAAAAAAAATTTGTAACAAGCAATAGACACAGGATCATACATTCTATAGATATCTAATTTACTTGTGTGACTGTAAAGATGTGTTCTGCTATCAAATACATTTATTCATACATACATATGTATATACATAAGACAGTTTGAGATAAAGTTCTCTTCATCGATATATAGATGATAGAGATAGAGAAAGAGATAAGATATTCCCTTCTATTTTAATCAAGGATGCCTCCCATGCAGGCATAGAAAATATTCACAAAGTTTTATAGAGATGAAAGTTGACATTCTGGGTGTCTTCTTGGCAATTATTCTTTTTAAGTCAGTAAACAAGTTTTTATTAAGCTTTTACTCTGTCCCAGACATTTGCTTATTTCAGGGAATAAAAAGAAAAAGAAAAGTACCCCAAAATCCTTTCCAATGTTTTGAAATCTTTACTTCCCAAAATATCTTAAAAACTAGTACCTGATCATATTTTAAAATATTGCTTCCAATATGAATTTCTTCAGATGGTTTTGGGGCAGACCTATATGTTCTATAAACTACTTCCTTTTCACTGACAACACAGTCACTTCTTCATCAGGTACTGAGGTGACAGAGACCAAATGTGGCCACTCCATTATCATTTCTTGGTGAGACAAAGCCATCACAACAAAAACCAGCAGCTCTTTTTCCATTTATTTATTCATTCATTCATTCATTCATTCATTCGTTTGTTTGATCATTTATTTATTTGTTTGTTTATTTATTTATTTATTTACTTATTTATTGTCTTTCTTCCAGCTTCATTTACAAATGCTTTTGTGCTTATTTGGTTTAGCTTGATCTTACACAGATCTCTGATTTCTTTTCCCTCAGATTTCTACTGTTGTAAAGCAGAACTGCTCCCAATCTTCTATCTCCTTTTACCAAGTTGTTAATTGTCTTTTCATAATCTTCTTCCTTCAGTATCATTTTCTTATCTATTTGTTCTCTCACTTTTTTTGATTTTGAAAATCATTTTTAGTTCTTCCAGGAATTCTTATTGAGCTTGTATCCAATTCACATCTCTTTTTTTTTACTTTGATCATAGCTATTTTGACATCATTTGTCTTCATTTGAATTTGTGTATTTCTTTTCCCTGTCACCATAGTAGATTTTTTTCTGGTCGGTTTCTTTTACTGTTGTTTGCTCATTTTCCCCATGCTATTTCTTCATTTTGAATTTTGTGTTAAAATTGGGTTCTGTGCCACTCATGAGAGATGGGTTGAGGGACATTGTTTCAAACTTAAGACTCTTTCACGTTGCTTTCAGATCTAGTTCTGAGGAGGAAGTTTGGGGTGCTTCCAAAGTGGTGTGGTCTATGGAGAGTGTAGTTACTGTTCTCCTGGTCTACACCCCATCCTTAACCAAGGAGGGAAAACCCTTGGGACTGCAATTGACCCTCTATCTCAGGATCCCTGCTCCCTTGGAAGTGAAAAATGATACTGTTCCTCAGGATCCCTGAGTCCTTGTGACCAAAAGCAATACTGCTCTTCAGGGCTTCTGTTCCCTCTTGACCAAAACTACTCCTCTTCATCACTGAACTATGACCTAGTGGTGTGTTTGAGTAGTGGAGCTGCCAAACAACATCTGGTCCTGCATACAGTACTACGTCTGTAATCTCTTTCTGACTACTTGCCAGGTCCCATTACAATCTCTGGCTTGATGGGCTCCCAAAACTGTTGCTACTTCTGTTGCCATCAATGGCATTTCATTCATATGGGATCTGAGCCAGTCTCTACTCTCGTGTCCCAGATATCTCCAACTTTCTAAGTTGTCTTGGCCTGGAAGAATAACTCACTCTGATCTTTTATTGGTTCTGCCATTCCAGAATTCAATTTGAGGTGTTATTTTTAAAGTCATTTGGAGTTGAATGTTGAGATGATTCAGTTGATGCTTTCTCTACTCCACCTTTTTTTTCCTCATGTGTTCTTTGTGAGAAATTTGCTAGGTTCTTTCAGCTGAAAATTATAGTAATTATTTCACAGTATTAAAAACTCTCCAAAATGTGATGATAGATTCAATGTCTTCTCTTTTTTCATTTCCTATTTTCAGGATTGAAATCTTGATTTAATAGGCTGGCAAAGAGATTGCAGAAAATGCCTTTTAATCTTTCTCCTTTCTTCTACATTATTGTTGATTTTGACATTTGCTCTAATAAGTCATGGATGCTTTACACAGACAGTTGATTCTGAAAAGACTCCTTCCAAGAAGCTGGAAATTATTCATACAGTCAACTTTATTTTTAAGGATATAATCAGAGCTTATCATACCCAACACCTTCTACTTCTCAAAGGAAAATATTTGTGAAGAACAGACATCAAACTTCTGAGTGGTCTTCGTGTACTTGGCTACTTTTATTTCATGATCTCCCAATTATATTTTCCAACATATATGAGGCATCTCAGAAGATTTAATGCTGTTTTAAGGGATTTTTAACTAAGATATTGAGGATACCCTGTATTTGATCATCTTCCTCTTGGTATCTCAGTATCAAACTATGTGCTGATTTAATTTGGAAGAATTTTTCAGATTCTTTCTATATCTCCATCCTCTACAATAAACATTTATCACCTAAGCTTCATGGAACATGTATAACAAAAAATAATAGTATGTGGTAGCTTGTACTACAGTACTACAAAAGTTTTCCAAATATTCAATGAAATTATAATTTTTGTTGCCTTTTGAGCACATGAGAAAAGCCACTCCACCAAGTCTTTTCTTTGCCTCTTGGAGGAGAGCCAGTGAATCAGTTGCAAGTTCTTTATGGTTTCTGGTTTCATTTAAAGCGCAAATGTTAATATGGCTATATTCCATTGCCTCCAGTGGTATATTAATTATTAGTTGCTTTTTTGGACAAAGATCACACATGAAGAAAATCAATATTTAATATGTGTAGACAGTCTAAGAACGATGTGATTCTTTGTATTCTCTGATTTCTTCTCTACTACTTTGCCAGCATCCCTGGACAAATGAGAGACCATATAGAACTAAGGGCTGTTTTACATTGTATCTGTTTTATCTTGTATCTCTATGACCAAAGTATTCAATATCTAGTGGCTCACTTTCTGATGATGAATTTCTTCAGTACTTATCTAGACTATTCATTAAACAGGAGATTCAGTCTGTCATTGGTCTCATACCAGAAGTCTTTCTAATTCAATAGGTTCTTCCAAGGATTTGGTTTTACCTCTAAATACTCAAGGCCACTTTCAAATCAAGATGAAGCATCAGAGGAGAGTTTTTTTTAAGAGTTTCCATAATTTATAATATGTTAAGAGAGGCTTAGATACTACATAATATATTTATATATTATTATTATTTATTTGCTTTTCCAACTACATGCAACAGTAGTTTTAACCAATAATTTTTTTTGCAAGGTTTGAGTTTTACATTTTTCTCCCTCCCTCCTTTCCCTCCCTCTCCCCCTGACAGAAAGCAATCTAATATATTCTCTACATTAATAACCATGCTAAACATGGATCCATATTGATCATGTTGGTGTAGCTCATAATGTATTAAATGAGACAAAGGAAAACCCCCATCATGCTGAGTGAATACTTAGAGATACAGAAAAAATATAGAAAAGAATCCAGGGCACAAGTGATCAGTCCCAATGAGAGGACTGAGAGAAGCAATGTGATCTAATGGACTATAGCTTTCTCATTTATAAAATGAAGGTATGGGGCGGTTAGGTGGCACAGTAAAGCACCAGCCCTGGAGTCAGGAGTACCTGGGTTCAAATCCAGTCCAAGACACTTAATAATTACCTAGCTGTGTGGCCTTGGGCAAGCCACTTAACCCCATTTGCCTTGCAAAAAAAACACCTAAAAAAAATGAAGGTATTGACTCAATAACCGAAAGTCCCTTCCAGTTCTAAATCTATGATTCCATGATGAGTAGTCAAGTATTATTATTATATTTAATAAAAATATTTACCTCTCTGACCTTGGTCTTAGTTGCAATCTTCCTTAACAACCTTGTCCTTAAAGAAATTATGTAAATAGCATAATAACAAATGCACAAGATCAAAATAAGGCAAAAATCCAAACCATTTGACCTCATTTGGGTGGGGAAAAAAAGACAGCATGGAACAGAAAATATATTCTAGGCTTGTCTAGTTTTTTGAAAAAAAATCCAGTCTTTTTTTTCTTGCCACTTCTGAGGAAAACACTGTATGACTGTTCTATTTAATGTAGTTTAAATGATCAAAAGAAGAATAGAGCAAAATTCATTTTTGAAAAGTTTCTGTCAGCAAAAAACTAGTTGTAAATATGTAGAAGTTGTTCTAAAGAGTACCCAGATCAAGAGTTTCTCACCTTTTTTATATCTTAGACCTCATGGGCATTGAAGCATTTTCAGCATAATGTCTTAAAATCTATAATAACAAAGAAAATTAAAATTCATGAAAATAAAGGTGAATTTTTTTTTGCAAAAAATCTATGTTCGCAAAACCCTCTGAAATCTGTCCAGGGACTATTCCCTGGACCCCAGGTTAAAAATCTCTGCCCCAGGTAATTCAAGTATCAAGTGATTTTATCAGGAAAGGTATTCTCTGCATCAACCAATAAAATAAATTAACAAATATTTATCAAGCAACTGCAGTGCAGTGGGCATTGTCCAGTCTAGTTGGAAGAGGACAACACATACATACATACATACATTGGTATACTGAATGCAAAATAGATATGATAATTGGGGCCTTCTGTAGAAGATGGCCTGTGTAACTAATGGAGACAAGAGATAGAATCAGTTTTTCAAAGGTTCTCTCCATCCCTCTCTCTGTGCTTTTCAAAGTTCCTTTTGTCAGTTTCCTGCATAAAAAAGATAAGGAATAATTTTGTTGTTTCTTAAACCTCTCCCTTGTTTTTTTTTTTGCTCCTGAAATCAGAATATGCTTTTAAGATTTTAAATACTTTTAGTTAAAATTATTTTTTCTTAAAAAGAAAAAAGGAGCCTCTATATAATTTCAGGATCAAAGCTATGATACAATAGGAGATGTGGGGACTCTACAGGCCCAGTGATGTGACTAACCCTCTAGCTATAGGACTGTGAGTACAATCGGTATCTGCTCATGAGTCCAATCAACCAACCTACCATGTTCAAGGCACTGTCCTAAATGCCAAGGACATAAGAACAAAAATTATTGAGCTTACGGGGAGGCTAGCTGGCGCAGTGGATAAAGCACCGGCCCTGGAGTCAGGAGTACCTGGGTTCAAATACTGTCTCAGACACTTAATAATTACCTAGCTGTGTGGCCTTGGGCAAGCCACTTAACCCCATTTGCCTTGCAAAAAAAACCCCAAAAAATTATTGAGCTTACATTCTGTCAGGGGAAATTACATTGTGATTTGAAGCACATCAGAAATGTGCCCTCTACCTAAAGCCTCACCCACCCAACATAGTAATAGCAGTGGCTTAGCATCACAGGGAGTTTCCAAAGGGGAGACAGTATTAGATGAAATCTCTGACTAATATGAATTTTACTAATACAAATTAATATCTCTGAATATATTATTCAAAGTTGCAAAGCATTTTCCTCTCAACAATTCAGTGAGGTAGGCAGTGGAAGAATTATCTCATTTTATAGATAAGGAAATTGAGTTTCTGACTTATCTTTAGTAATAGAGCCCTAAGAGTCTGAGGCAAGTTTCCAACCGATATCTCCCAATGTCAGTTCCTTTCCATTATACTCTACTGAAATTCTCTGAAATAACTGTACATAGGAGAGATTTTTTGCATTTAAGGAGTTTAGAAAAGGTTTCATGAAAAAGGGAGCATTTGAACAAGACCTTGAAGGGCAAGGTTTGCTGCAATTGTCTTCTTGACTCATTCTTTTGGGCTGAGGAATTGTCTTCAGAATAACCCCTCTTTAAATGCTCATGTGTCATCTAAAAGGAGTGATACATTAAACCACTAGCACTCCCTTATACACATAAGTTTATTCATTTTTACCTAACTCAGGGACCAAGAGGAATTACATACAGGACAGGTGTATTTTAATAGCAGTGGCTTAGCATCATAGGGAGTTTTCAAAGGGGAGACAGTATTAGATGAAATATCAAATAACAGTAACTGATAACTGATATATATATATATACATACACACACACACAGATTTATGTCTATATAGGCAATTTACTTAATTTCTGTTTACCTCAGTTTCCTCATCTATAAAATGAGGCGATAACAGTATTTACCTCCCAGGGTTTTTTTATGAGATTCAAATGAAATACTATTTGTAAAGCACTTTGCAAACATTTTATGAATACTCAATGTTATTATTACTATTATTACTTTGTATTTTTCTGTATTTTCTTTATATTTCTTCTACAAGTACTTATATATGTTTCTTTGTCATCCTCTGAGCATAAGCTCAAATTCATTCTTAATTTTCATATTCTCCAAATCTTGACTAGAGCTGGAATAGAATAAGAACTTCACCAAAAACAGTTGATTGATTAATTGATTGATTGACATGGCACTTTAAAGCTGGTGAAGTACTTTTATTTACATTATGTATTTTGATTTCCGCAACAACCTTATTGGATAATTGCTGCAGGCATTGTGACATCCATGCTACAAATGAGAAACTGAGGCAGTTTCATGACTTGTCCATGGTCATTTGGACAGGGTAAGAGGTAGATTCCAAACTCAGGGCTTTCCTTCTGATTCCCAAGTTCTTTGATTCTGAAGAGGGGAGGAAATGTGGCATCTGAGGCCTGGGATTTGATGGGTAAGGGCATCAAGGGAGAGAATTGGATGATGAAAGATTAGAAGGGTGGAAAGAAGAGGAGGGAGAAAGCAAGGGAGCGTGAAGATAAGTCAAAGTTTTGCCAGTCCCATATGACTCCACACACATTTCCTGAGAGGGTTTCGTGATTTTTGGCTGGGGACACATCTGCAATCTGGACAGCCGTTCCAATGTTCCATGTGCTACTCCAGAGCCAAAGACAGGCCTCACACGCAGCTGCCACATTTCCTGAGGGAATTTATTATTGCTGACTGGCTCAGTGGTTTGAATCCACATGCAGTATTGTTCACACTGAATTACATGTGATCATAAACTCTGCTCTCACGCTACTGTTATTTGGGGGGCACCCTTCCTTATCTGGTGGTGGAGAGAGATGCTTGCCTGCTAACAATTGTGAGAGGTCCCTCCATAGAAAGCATATGGTGGTAAGTGAAGGCACATTTTACCAAAATGCGGAATACCAAAGAGGCCCACATGTACCGGAAGCATGTTCAACTACTTTTGCAAAGTGAGGAGCAATTGTTTTCTATTAGTTAGCATGGACTGGTAACAGGACAAACAATTGCAGAATTTATTTATTGACTCCCTTAATTCATCTACTCATTTTGTCAAAAAAAATTTGATAAATATTGACTTTGTGTGAGATCAAGTTCCCTATACTAAAGAGAAAACAAAGTCTCAAAAGACAAAGTCTCTGTCCTCAAGGAGTTTACAATTTAGAAGCAGAGCTAAATTACAATAATTAGTTTGAGACAGCATCCTGAAATATGGCGACTTGGGTTTAAATGCTGACTCTGACACTTTTTACTAATGTGAATTAATATCTCTGAATATATTATTCAAAGTTGCAAAGCATTTTCCTCTCAACAGTTCAGTGAGGTAGGCAGTAGAAGAATTATCTCATTTTATAGATGAGGAAATTGAGTTTCTGACTTATCTTTAGTAATAGAGCCCTAAGAGTATGGGGCAAATTTCCAACCGATATCTCCAAATGTCATTTCCTTTCCATTATACTATACTGAAATTCTCTGAGCTCCAGATTCCTTATCTGTAAAATGGGAAATAATTGTACATAGGAGAGATCGTTTGCTTTTAAGGGGGTTAGGAAAGGTTTCATGAAAAAAGGGGAGCATTTGAATTGGACCTTGAAGGGCAGGATTTTTGACTGGTGAGGATGAGGAGAAGACATTGCAGCATGAGCAAAGGGAGAGAGTCAGGAATATGCAGGAGGAAAGGAGATCTGTTTTGATGTTTTCAAGTCTCTTCAACAGAATCTTCAGCCTGCTCCTCCCCTGGGTAGGGCCAGATTTGATAGCAAGGTCTCTATTCAAACTTATGTGTACAAGTCTATACATAATCCCTTTACCTGCTCATCAGATTTCAGATTGAAAAGGGCTGCTGGTCCAGGTGAGTCAGGGTAGTCAGGATTGACAACTTGCCATCACTCCTTACCAGCTCTTAGCTTCTCCAAAGTTAGGAGGTTAATTTCGTTGTTTTCTTCTATGTCCTCCCCAAAAAATATAAAATATTCAGTATAAGTATCCCCTAAGCCTAGAAATAAATCATTCATCAATAAGAAGATGTTTGATGACCCCATAGTCCAGACCAGGATGATTCCCAAAGTGAAGTTTTTAATTGTGTGGAGCCAAATTATAGACTAGGCATCCATGAGCCACAAAGGGACAGGATGTTAAATTCCAACTTTTTCTGATTTTTGTCCTTTAAAGAGCGGTAAGTAAAACAGTTGCCCTCTCCCTGAACTCAGGCCAGTACAGTCTGTACATCATGGTTCTTGCCGTCGTTCTTGGCATGGTCACTGGTATGATTCATGGGTAGTCATAGGCACACCAACAACAGATTCCACCAAAACAATTCAATGTAACCAGATAAAGGCACATCAGCTTTTACCCAGGATGACTTTTATACTGTCTGGGGCAAAGGCTTATCAAAGTGATGGCTTGGCATTTTAACATGCTTTCTTTAAAATCTTGACTCTGAAAATTTATTGATAGCAATTGCCAAAAAAAAGTGCATAAATTACTGTCAGAGCCAAAAACTGATCCCAAAGCACAATTCAGGGCTTTTCCATAAGCTAAAAACTATTAAAAAGGTCAATAGTACTTCCCTACAGCAGCTGATAAACAATAAACCTAAATCAAATCCATTTAGAGCCAATTCATTGTTACTATTCACATGAGACAGCTAGATGGCATAAAGTCAGGAAGATCTGAGTTCAAAGTCATCTCAAAACCAGCCTCAGACAGTCAAATTAAAAAATTTATTAATTTCCTACTTTGTTCTAGACACTGAAAAGTGTGTGGATGTAAAAAGAGACAAAGATAGTACCTGCTCTCAAGGAGCTTAACACCTCTTAATCTCTATCTGTTTCAGGTTCCTCATCTGGAAAGTGAGATGAAAATAATACTTATTTCTCAAGGTTATTGTGATAATTGTGAGAATAAAATGAGATAATATTTATAAGTACTTTTTAAGCCTTAAAAGTTCTATATAGATGTTGTTGTGCCGTTGTTTCAGTCAAGTATGACTCTTTACGACTACTTTTAGGTTTATCTTGACAGAGATACGGGAGTGCTTCGTCATTTCCTTCTGCAGTATTTTATAGATGAGGAATCTGAAGCAAACAGGATTCAATGACTTGTCTAGGGTAACACAGCTAGAAAATGTCTAAGGCTGGATTTGAACTCATGAAAATGAGTCTTCTTGAGGTCAGGTCTGGCATTCTATCCACTGTACTACCTAGGTGCCCCACATAAGGGTTACTCATTATTATTATTATTATTATTATTATTAGTTGGCCAATAAACATTTACTAACTGCCTCTAACATAGTGATGTTATTTTGGTCTTCTTTGATAAGGAAGAACAAGAACCAACCAACCACCACCACTCTGTGAGGTTGATGCTATTATTATCAACATTGTGTTAAGTGTCAAAAATATAAAGAGAGGTAAAAAGGGCCTATATTCAAGAAGCTCACGATATGTGGTGTTGCGGCTGCTGTTGATATATAGCAGTAGTAGTAGAGATGATAAATGACTCCATTGGTATGACTATGGTTCACTAATATCTCAGTATCTAATGAATGGATGCCTTGAATCTTCAACCACAGAAACAACAGTAAATTCAAAATAAGAAAGAAAAAATCCTCTGATATCTGTTAGGTTCTAGTGCCTCCAGAAGTAACAGACCAGGTAAGACAATCATGCATGTAGGTCTGAACTGACCCTGGACCGCAGATCATCAGTACCAATTCTCCAATGGAAAGGGCTTTGTCCAGACTCTGGGGCCATACAAGGTCACAGTCAGAGAGCCACCCAGATAAGCCAAAGGATTCAGACACCCCTCATGCTCATTGATGCCCTTCCCCAAAAGGAATCACAGCATCATAGAAATGTAGAAGAATTCTTGATGGCTTTCTCTAGTCTATATCATACATAAAAGGACTCCTCAGGATAACCTATCCAAGAAGTGGCCATCTACCCTTTACTTAAAGACTTCCAAAAATGGGAACTATCCCCCCACCTTTCACTTCTGAACAACTCTCAAGGTTAGGCAGCTTTTCTTCTTGCCTATTCAAAATTTGTCTTGCCCCTGGTTCTGCTCTCTAGGATCAAACAGAAAACCCTTCACCTCTCCTCCACATGACCTCCCTTCAGATATTTGACCGCTGCTATCCCATTCCTCCTGAGTCTTCTCTTCTCCAAGTTAAACATCCCCAGTGTCCTAGTGAGAAACAGCCTTAAGGCTTTTCAACATGCTGTTCGTATTTCCTTGGATACTCTGCAGCTTATCAATGTTTATTTTAAACCATGATGCCCCAGAACTGAAATCAATGGCCCAAGACCAGACCATAAGACAATGGGTCTTTATTTTCCCATTCCAGTAAACTATGATTCTCCTAATGCAACCCAAAATTGCATTAGCTTTTCTGGCTGCCACATGATACTGCTGACTCATATGAGAGTTAGCAACTCCCTAAAACCAGTCCTGGGGCAGCTAAGTAGCACAGTGGATAGAACATTGGATTTGGAATCAGGAAGATTCGTTTTAAGTGTTCAAATTTGGCCTCAGACACTTACTACCTATGTGACCCTGACCAAGTCACTTAACTCTGCCTCAGTTTCCTCACCTCTAAAAGGAACTGGAGAAGGAAATGGTAAACCATTCCAATATCTTTGCTTAGAAAATCCTAAAAGGGGTTATGAAGAGTCAGACAAGACTGAAACGACTAAACAAAAAACAGGTCCTAGTTTTGATCACCCCACAGACATTTACTAGGAATTTTTCAACCTGAGACAAGCACTACAAACCATGATAGTGGAGAAGGAAGAGCACAAAGTTTACTTTTAATTGGGGGGGGGATGGAGAAACCAGGACACTGGTATGAAGGAACATGTCTGGGGAGGGGGAGAGGAGTAAGAGGGAGCAAGCAGGGTAAGGAGAAGTTTGTACTGCTCCATCACCTGGTAGCTTCCTACTTGAATTAATATCTCTCCTCAGGGGCTTATATCTCTTGTTTCAATGGTATTGAATGATTCAATGGAAAGGAGATTAAACTTGGAGTCACAAGGACCTAAGCTGAAATCCCAATAAATCATGTCATTTTTCTAACAAGTTTTGTCACCTAGGAAAGATGACTTCAAAAGTCCTTTCCAGTCTGGGATATTCTGGAATCAGATTGAGCCCTTGCTGCTCCAATGATTATTAATTTTTCAATGTGACCATGCACAATTTAGAAATTGAAAAACTTTATAATTCAAGATGATTTATTATTTTGTTCATTTCCAGACTTAAGAAAGTGATGGAGAAAGTGTTAGCAGGTTAAACTCAAAAGTATGGTTGTATATTTTTTAATTTATTGATTTATTTTTAAAATTCTTTTGCTTTTAAATT
Source organism: Macrotis lagotis (assembly GCF_037893015.1). Classification (NCBI taxonomy): domain Eukaryota; kingdom Metazoa; phylum Chordata; class Mammalia; order Peramelemorphia; family Peramelidae; genus Macrotis; species Macrotis lagotis. The sequence continues at coordinate 86,712,137 of NC_133658.1, forward strand.
TTGAGTTCCAAATTTTCTTCTTCCCTCCCACTCTCTCTCCCACCCACTGAGAAAGCAAGCAATATGATATTAATTATGCACATGAAATCATGCAAAAATTATTAGCCAAATTTTTTAAAAAGCAATAAACATAAAGAAAGTAAGAAAATTATTCTGCAATTTGTACTCTGAGTCATCAATTCTCTCTCTGAAAGTAGATAGAATTTTTTCATCCTGATTCCTTTAGAATTCTTGGAGATTTATTTTGATCAGAGTAGCCAAATCTTTCATAGTAGATCATCTTTACAACATTACTGTTACCATGCACAATGATCTCCCTATTCTCATTTCACTTTATGTCAGTTTATATAGGTCTTACCATGTTTTTTTTTTCCTAAAAACACCACCCTCATCATTTATTATAGTACTCCATCCTGGGGCAGCTAGGTGGCACAGTGAATAGAGTTCTGGATTTGGATTCAAGAAGACTCATCTTCCTGAGTTCAAATCTGACCTCAGACACTACCAGCTGTATGACCCTAGGCAAGTCACTTAACCTTGTTTGCCACAGTTTCCTCATCTGAAGAAAGAAATGGAAAATCATTCCAGTATCTTTGCCAAGAAAACCTCAAATGGAGTCACAATGAACTGGAGATGACTGGAAAACTGCTAATTAATACTCCATCATAACCATATGACACAGTTCATTCAGCCATTCCTCCACTGATTAGCATCCCCTCAATTTCCAGTTCTTTGTCACCTCAAAAAGAGATGATATAAAATATTTCATGTACATATATGTCCTTTTCCCTTTTTGTTGATCTCTTTTTGATACAAACCTAACAAAGGGGTATTGCTGGGTCAAAGGGTATGCATGATGTTATAGCCCTTCTGGCATAGTTCCAAATTTGGTTGGACCAGTTCACTATATCAACAGTTTATTAGTGTACCTATTTTTCCCTCTTCCTCTCCAGTATTTGTCATTCCCAATAAGTATGAGTTGGTACCTCAGTGTTGGTTTAATTTGCATTTCTCTTAATATTTTGTTTTTTTCCAGTTACATATATAGTTTTCAACAATTCATTTTTGTAAGATTTTGAACTCCAAATTTTTCCCTCTCCCCCCATTCTTCCCCCATCTTCAAGACAGCAAGCAATCTGATTTAAGTTATACATATTGAACAGATTTCCACATTAGTCATTTTGTGAAAGAAGAATCAGAACAAAAGGGAAAAATCATGGGAAAAAAAGTTCTATTCACTGTCTCACCTCGTACCTGTTAAAATTAACAACTTCTCTTGAGATGATATGGTTCTTTGAAGCTCTAACTCCAAATTTTCTTTAGAATCCCACTACTTTTTCAGTTTCTTTACTAGCAGATTTCAGAAGAAAACGTGTTGCATTTAGAGGCAAAGAATGTGGGTTCTAATACTAACTCAGATACTTTTTACTTGTTACCTTGGAAAAATCATCTAATATCTCTGGGCTTCTCTTTTCTCATATGTAAAAATGGAAGAACTGGACAAGTTGGCCCCTAGCTCTGAAGTCCATGAGCCAATGAATTCTAACACAGGTTAGAATCCTACTTTACTTTTTCAGATTTTCTTCTTTTTTTTGTTGTCCCTTTAAGACTTCACACCCTCATCAAGTTTGACCACACATCATCTTCTAGATGGTCTCCTAACCTTCCCACCTCCTTTCCTAAGTTCACAATATTACATGTACATTACATTTCATGTACCTTCCGCTTCTTGAAATCCTGTCCATGCATCAGGATTCTGTTTAAATATATCACTATTTCCAAGAAAATGTCCTTGAGATCTTCCCTAACCAGAACTGGGTTTCATTTCTCCTGAACTCTCCTCCTTTTCCTACTCGCTTTGCCAATTTTACCACAACATGCTTTAGGGTCAGTCTCACCCTTGAACTTCCTTTGGGCCCTCATCTCTCCGACCTTGACATCCTAGAATATACTTCTACTAGGCTGAGACCCTGCTCCTATTGATGATTTCCTCCAGATGCCTCCATTTTGGTGGGGAGGGGAGGGACAGACTGATCAACTTTCCTGCTCCTCCTGACTCTGATCTTAACTTTGCAAACTTCAACATCCAACCTCATACTCCAGTGACTTCTTAGTCCTGCCCCCAAACCTTCTCAGCTCCTTCATTAGAACATAAAATCCTTGAGGGCAGTAGCCTCCTTTCCATTTGTATTTGTAATCCAGTGTTTATTTTAGTCCAATATCTAGCACATAGTAAGTGCTAAATAAGATTTTTGCCTTCCTTTGCCCACAGCAATTTTATATGATTCATTTAATTATTATATTTTATGTTATCATTGTAGTTTCAATAAATCAATTGCTTTTTTGTACACATCTTAATTCTCTTGGATAATGAGCTCCCTGAAGACAGGGACTTTGTTTTATTTATCTATTTCCCTAAGTGACTTGTCTATAGACAGAGTTCAATTGGTACTTAATTCATTGATTTTCCCCTTTATATTTTTGCTGCAAACAATTCCATTTCTGAAAACCAAATCAGCATTGAGTAAGCAATGAACCTGACAATCTCTATTCCTACTGCTTACCAGCTTTATCCTAGGATTCCATTATTAGGATTGGGAGATGTGAGCCTAGATGTTGTCCCTCCATGGAGATGACTCTTCTATTCCATGAAACAGACTATTCTTTGTCTCTTTAGCCCATGAGCAAATTCAGAGAGTGAACCACAGGTCCCCAAAATGTCAGGCTACTTCACTGAGATTGCCCTGAGAGCCCTGACAATTTTAAACTCATGATCAAAACCATCTGGTTGGTGTTCTCCTTGGCTTCTGCTCTGACTGTTCACATTCTGACCTAATTTGTAGCTCCCATCCTGGGTCGTATGGTTCCTGTCTCTTAGATGGGTTGCAGGCAAAAGGCAATCCCACACACAGACATAACTCCCTGAGGACAAAGGGAAGCCTGGTCCATTGCTAACTGCAAGTAAGGATTATTTCAAAAAAAGACTGAAGGAGGATATTTGCTTCCTGTAACACTGCCCACCAGAATGATCCATATACCTAAACTCAAACATGGAATATAGTAAAATGCCCTTCCTTCTTTTCTTGAAGAGGTGGGATCTATGGATTTGGATCAAGATGTCAGACCTCTTGGATGTATTGTATATTATTCTAAACTTTTAAAATTTCTCTTTTATCCTTTGTTTTTCCTGATTGTAGGAAAGGGATGACTATATTGGGAAATTTAAGTGGCATTAAAAACAAAATATATTCATGAAATTTTAAAGACCAGGCTAACATAAGGAAATCTTTGGACAATATGTCAAACATGGAAGAGATGTTAGAGATTATCCAAAAACATACAAACATACACACAAACATACACACACACACACACACACACACACACACACACACACACACACTTTGGAGATGACAGAACTGAGGACCAGCAAAATAACAACAGAAGTAGCATTATAACCTAGACCTCCGAATCAAATAGCCAAATGCTCATCAGATACTACTGTTTCTCTTCATTAAAACTTCAGTTAACCAGATCTCAATTAATTAGAATTTTTGGCAGCACATTATTTAGCAGCATTAGTCCACAGTCGATGACTGAGCATTTACTGTTTTCAAGGTTGCACAAATGGCAAAATCTTTCCAACAGTCTGTGAATGAAGTACCCATAAATGACAGTTGTGGAATTCCAAGGGTTCGCCATCATCTTTGCTGGGGCAGAATCCCCCTCAGCCTTTGCCACAGTCAAAAGGTTGGGTCGAGTAGAAAAGGTCTTTTATACATGTGTGTGTAATATTTAGATCATGACAAGAAATAATAACTGGTTTAATCTTCTTTTTCTGGTAGGGCAGACTAGATAGATGGTGAATTTTCCACCCAGAGTAGCTGCCTGGCCAAGATGCTCTCCACAGGTCTTATTGCTATCCTTCCAGGGCAGGGCACTGTGAAGGGTGTGAGATAGGAAAGAAGCTGCAAACCTTAGTAGAGTTGCCACTTTAGGCTGAGAACTTTTAGGCGTCCGTCTATCTAGAGACAGGGAAATTAAACAATTCAATTCAATCCAATTCTGACAGATATTGTGGTAGAGTAGAAAGCCTGATGTCCTTGGAATCAAAGGATTTAAATTTCAGTTCTATGATTTTGTGCCCTTGGTTATCAAGCCAGATGGTACAATTGATAGGATACTGCACCAGAATGAGGAAAAATTGAGTTTAGATCCTATCTCAGACATTAGACTGTAGGATCTTGAAAAAATTACTTAAGCAGTTTCCTCTTCTGTAAAATGCTAATAATAATAGCGTCATTCTCACAGAGTAGTCTCAAATGAAATAATAAAAATAAATTGTTTTGTAATCTCTAAATTCAATATAAGTGATTATTATCATTATTATTATTATTATTACACAATGTGTACACTTACCTATGAAATAAAAAAGGGCACTAAAGTAAATAGATTGTTCAACTTTTAAGTGAAAAGGTCTGAATTCAAATCCTGATTTGGACAAAATAGTTACAGGACCTTGTATAAGTCACTTAACTTTTCTCAGGATGAATTTTCTAATCTATAAAATGGAGGTGGTAATAACATTTGTTTGGAGGACTATAGCAAGGTTCAAATAAGATAATGTATGTAAATGCTTCAAAAACCTTGAAGTTCTAAATAAATTTTGCTATTGTTCAAATGGAGGTGTTGGATGAACTTGAAGGTCCTCTCCAGCTCTAAACCTCTAATCCTGTAATCCTATGAATGGATGCTTGACTAGATTTTTCAGGATTTTCTATTAAAAGATAATTCCTTCCTACATAGAAGCTATTTTGATCCATTTGTCTATTTGCTTTAGATTAAAATGTGCCCAAAATGAACCATCTGTATGGGGTGTGCTCTGTTTTCCAAAGAGTTTTGTGCAGGAGATATTTATTAGAACTCATGCAAATATCTCATGGCCACCACCAGGATCCCAAGGGATTTTACAGATCAGCTTGCCAAGATACTGCTGAACTGGCTGAACCCCAAACTCTTTTGACTTATCAAGGAGAGGTTACAGTGAAGTATAAGTCATGACCACTCAGTTTCAAAAGTTTACACTTTGGGGAAAAAACTCAGCAAATAAACCTAAAATAAGCACAAAGAGAATATTAATATTGAAAGGAGAAATGAAATAGAAACAAAAAAGCAACTATTGAAATGATAAATAAAACTAAAAAGTGTTTGGGGAAATGAACAAAATTAATAAACATTTAGTCAATCTAATAAAGAAGGAGAAGGTAGAAACTTTCTCCTGTTGTGAAATCACAGCAGAACCAGAAGAATTAAAAAAGAACAATCAGAACCTATTAAATACAGTCATTGTTGTTAGTATTATTCTGTCATTTCAGCTATGTTTGACTCTTCCTGGTCCCATAGGAGGTCTTCTTGGCAGAGATACTGGAGTGGTTTGTCATTTCGTTCTCCAGCCCATTTAAAGATGAAGAAACCGAGACACAGAGAGTTATATGACTTGCCCAAATTCACCCAGCTAGCAAATGTCTGACTATACTCAGTTGCATGCTCACAAAACTGAGGACACAAGAGAAATAGAATACCTAAACTAACAAAATTCCAAATCAAACTTATAAATAACCCAGTTTCAGCAGAGAAAATAGAATTAATCATAGAAGAGCTACCAAGGGAAAAAAATCCTGGTCCTAATGAATTTATAGGAGAATTTTATTAAATTTGTCAAGGCCACAATAAGCAAATTATTATCCAAATTTCATTTTTAAAAATCTGTTTTTTAATTCTATCACAGAAATGGAATATTTAAGTAATAATCAATCCATGGAACTCATAGATAAGAATAAGAATAAGAATAAGAAAGCCCTCCCTTATTATTAATGCTTTTAACTTTTTCCCATCACTTTGCTAAATTTTTTGAAATCTGCTTTTCTGATCTACCATGCATGACTAACTATAAGCAATGTTTTTCCTCTTTAGATATTCTGATAATATAATTTCCTTTTCTAAAGAGTCCCTTGTTTCCATTTCAACCACCAGTTCTTTCTTACTGGTCAAATTATGTCTGGAGTAAGATCTTCTTCCTTTTCTCTTCAACCATCTTCTTAAGCAAATGTGTTCAACTTGAAGGCCACAAGCCACCAGCAGTCCTCAAAGCCCATTGGCAAAACATTATTACATTATAATGACATACTAACTAGTAATATGAGTTACATTGCAATCATAAACAAATATTGAATTCTATATGCGACGCTTGACAAACTGTTATTGGGCAATGCAACCCAGAAGGACTAAAAGGTTGTACACCTGTTTCCTAAAGGATGAAATTATATGCAGTTGTGAAGGCAAATCTAGAAATTATCAGATGTTCTACTTTTGGAAGTGCTTAATCAATCAATAAACATTTTTTTCAGTGGTTATTCTAAGCTGGAATTATGAATGTACAATTCTAATGAAATTATACCTTCCCTCAAGGAGCCTTCAGACTACTGGGACAAAATAATATACATATATGGAATTAAAGATAGGGATGCTAAGAGGCAAAGATGCTGTTAACAATGAAGATTTGAATAATTGGAGTTCCCTGGAAGAAGACTATATATTTAGACAAGGAAATACTTTATGCAGGAGGCGTTTAGTAAGGGTTGTTTTAATACATGCAATGGAAGATATAATGGAGGGGTAGGAAACAGGGAACATGAACATGGAGGAAAGAACAAGGGATGGACAAAACCAGAATCAAGTGCCAATAACTCCCTATCAGAGAAGGGATTCAAATGGGGTTCTCTATAATGCAGAAGATTGTATTTCTAGTTGATTTCCCATCTCTAATGTCACAAATTGGCTGGAGAGTCCAAATTGTGCAGACATCATGCAAGAAAATTTCGAACACAGAAATTTCCAGAAAAGAACTGAAAGAAGGGGCATTGGGAACAAGGAAGGACCTTGTCTAGAGCACAAGAGAAACATATAGATCTTGTAGAGACTCAGAAAGTTAGAGTTTTTTTGAACTATCACAAAAAAAAGAACTGGAAATTTTTGATTATTACAGAAGGAAAGTAAAAAGCAAAAGCATCCCAGAGAAACGCATCTTGATGAATTGAGGTAGGGAAGGAAGAACCTATTCAGATGATAGGGTCAAATTATTTATGTATTGATTCTTAAAATAAATATTTTATGCAAGGTAGACCTTTAGGAGATACAGTAAATGACATACAATCCTGCCCTCAGGGATTTACAATTTAGTAGAAAAGATAATTGAGTTACAAAAATAATTGGAATAGGCTGTCACCTATAGTTGAATTGTGCTCTCCCAGCCTCAAACCGTCACCATTAAAATCTTTCTACTTCTAACTTCACCTTAGGTGTTCTGTCCTCTTATGTATTCCCTGATCAACTCCCCCCCAAAAAAAGAGAGATATTCCTTATATAATATAATCAAATGATATCATTTTATTTGACCATTTTAAATTTGAGATTGGTGTCATCTTGCTGTTCTGCATAGCTTTATATATATATATATATATATGTGTGTGTGTGTGTATATATATATATATTTTACATATTTTTGCAGAGCTGATATGAAAACACTTACTATAGCAGATCAACAAACTTAAAGGTATATTTTAAGTAGTTTTCCTTGTGTTACTGAGTTTATTTACCCGGACTGAGAAAGAGAAAAGAATACAAGGTTTTAAATAAAATGACCTGTTCTCAAATCCCAGTTCTGCCACTTACCAGCTCTGTGACCTAGACCAAATTCATCTCTCTTTGCTCAAGGTTTTGGTAAAATGACAAATTTTATAGTACAGATGGCAAAGAGAAGGTGATCAAGAACTGCAGAGTAAAGAGGTTTGGAATGGAACAAATATCTGAATGGATTATCTGAGGAAATATTAATAATTATAGCTGAAATTTATATTGTACCTAATGATGCTTATCCTTTGAAGCAGACCATGACATGAGGGAGGTAATGCTATGACAAGCATATGAATTGGATTTGAGAGAAATAGTGTTGTGCTAAGTCACTAACCTTTTTTCCTCTGGAGCCATCTGGGTCAGTGGTCTGATATAAATCAGGATGACTGGAGATGACCCTGGATGCAAAGTAATCAAGGTTAAAGTGAGCAGGTCACCCAGCCAGTAAGTGTCTGAGGAAGGATTTGAACTCAGGGCCTCCTGACTTCAGGGCTGGTGATCCACCCACTGTGCCATTAATCTGTCCCATATATCACCTACTATAAGCTAGATACATGCTAAATGCTTTACGAATATTATCTCATTTTATCCTCCTGTGAGGTTGGCGCTATTATCCTCATTTTACAGTTGAGGAAACTGAGACAAACAGAGAAGTCAGGAGAGTAATGGATTTGGATCTTGCCTTTGAAATGTATTAGTCATTTGAGCAGGGGAAAATCTTTTCATCTTTCTGAAGACTCAGTTTCTTCATTTGTAAAATGGGGGGTGCCTAAACAGTACATGATGTCCCAAAAATCTTAGTGCTTTTAAGCTTTAATAGGTAAACTCATGAGATTATTGTTGGAATGAAATGAAATCATACTGGTAAAGGACTATCATTATATGATGGCATGCCTGGAACTGAAACCCTAGTTCAAAGGTTCTTAGTTCAATGTTCTATGCTCCCTGTTCCCCCACCCCCACCCCACTGTAAGAAAGATACCCTGGATAAGATAAATTCAAAATCAGTTTTTAAAGTGCCTATAGATTGAACTGAGGAGAAGAGGAAAGCCAGGAAAGTGACTAGCTAAAAGTTCTGGGTTATATATAAATGTGACTTCAATGTTCCAGAAAGTAGACAGCAATAATAGAATACAGTGGTGATTAATTGAGGAGAGGTCCCTCAAAAATAAGCACTGGGCACAAATCTTTCCCTCCCTTTTGTCAAGAAGAGCTACAGCCATGAGATTCTGTGAGAACATTTCACTTCTTAATCTCCTCAGTGACATCTCCACCAAACCCATGCATTTCACTGAGAAGTGATTGATTGGTTTAATAAGAAAATCACTGAGCCATCCAATTTCTGCAGTACCTTTGTGTTGATTGCCTTATAATTCCTGGAATTTACTTACGACAGCAATTGGGAACAGTAGAGTGGTGCCAGGCCCCTGTTTGGTCACGCTATGGTCAGGAACCCCCCCCTCCCCGAGAAGGGAAGGATAGGAAACACAGATGCCTTCAGCAGAGGCTGTGACATCTTTCATGGCCCTCAGCCCCAGACAGAGCAGTATCAGCATTCTTGGTGATTCTGGCTGAGAGCAGAGGAGCCACTCTCTAATGCACATTTTGGGGCTCATTTGGAAATTCCAGAAATGATAAAAGTCCTCAAGGAAAATGATTCTGTTATTAATCTAACAAACCACCACCCCCCTTTTTCACCAAACTCAAATCATGTCGTGAGAATGAGATAGAAATGACATTGGAAGAAATGGCCACTTGGACTGCTCTCGGGGCAATGGAAGCCAAAGTATAACCTCCCCCACAATGGGAGTTTGCATTCCACACATATTACACAGTTCTGGGGCAACAGGAGAGCATCTGAGCTAAAATGACCCATCCTGGGCTAAAGTGTTCTTAGTCTAAGAGAATGAGTCCTGTAACCATGAGCAAGTTAATTTCTCCTTGGGGGATTCAGTTTTCTCAAATATAAAATGAGAGAGTTGAATTAGATCATCTTTAATGTTCCTTCTACATATGATATCCTATAAATCTGTAATATGGAAGGAAAGTCTACATCTCCCCCCCCAAAATTAAACACAAATGTCCAAATGTCTCAATTGATTTAATCAAAGGTTTAAACTTAAGTGTGAACAAGTCCATAATAATTTGAGAAGGGTGAAAGTATTTGCATCATTAAGTGAATGCAGATGATTTCACATAATCTTGTAGTTTGACTGAAATGATTTAGAGGTATCCCTTGTCCAATGTATAAAATAAATTTAGAAGCTTGTAGACCATCAGTGAATCAATCAAGCATCTAGAGTTTCCAGGCTCAGAGAGGGTAAAGGAGGCAAACCCTTTGTTCTTGTACTAGAGGGGAGTAGATTGGGCAAAGGGGTAATAAATCCAGAAGTATTATATTCCTCCCCACCCCCGCATCTCAGATGACCACCTTGATAACTTCAAAATGTCACTGTCAGAAGCAATATCCCCTGAAGCCCCAACAACCATGACCCCCAAAACCTCTACAGCAAAAGTCAAAAGACCCTTGCGTAAATTAGATAAAGAAGAAAGACAGGACTTTACAAAGGTAGCCATTTCAAAGCCCTGAACAGAGATACACTTAAAGAGAACTTCATGATGACTTAATAAAGAGGAAAGACTTTTCATAACCATGAATGAAGAATTACTTTTTTTGCTACATCTGTCCACTACATCACTACCATTCCATTCTAAAATTAATCCCACTCTTCCAGTGGAGTGGTATATATTTTCAAGAATGTGCCACAGACTGGGCAGGGTGCAGGGAGATGGGAGAGAGTTTGAAATATTTAGTACTAACTGCTTTTACTTAAATTCGTTCCATTTCTAAAAAGCTAATTCTGATTGGCTGATCATCAATGAGGAACACACCAGAAAGGGACTCATGAGAAAATATCCAGTGAGTCTCCATTATCTTTACAACCCTGCAGGTTGAAATAGTTGTTGTCCTTTGAGACCCTAGTGCAATTTGAATATGAATTTAATTCTATTTAAACAACTCCCTAAAATACTATTTGCAGGTCATTGTGTTCGGCATTAGAGATAGTTACAAGTATAAAAACAAAACAATCCCTGCCCTCAAAAACTTATTGTCTACTCAAGGAAACAAGTTGTAAACAAATGATTAAATACAAAGTACAAACAAATTAATTTTGAGAGACAAAGTGATAATAGGTCTCATGTCACTGGAACTGTGCCAATATAAATCCATGAATATTTCTTTCATAGCATATTGTCTTTCTCTATTTTTTCCCCAATCATCTCCCTGGTAATGAAAGCTAGTTCCCTTTACTTTAGAAGAAAACATCATATTTCTTTCATTGTGCAACCAGGCAGCCGTGCCACTCTGTTCCATAACCTGAGATGGTTTAGCTAAAATGCTATTAGGAATGCAAAAACCTATTCAGTGAAAATTCAGACTCTCTTAGGTCTAAATTTGAAATCTGAGTATCCAGAATAATTATAGCCTTCATATCTTGGAAAAATTGAAGTCTTTTTTATTAAAAAAAAAAAACCTCAAAGTATTAGTCTCTAAGAATTTTTGTATAAGGTATTTAAAGCTAGTGGCAGAACTAAGACCTAGATCTCCTAAACAAACTTTAGTCCAATACTAATATAACTTGAGCCCTTAACATTTTACATACATATATGTATATATATATATATATATATATATATATATATATATATATGTGTGTGTGTATGTGTGTGTGTGTGTGTGTCTGTGTGTGTGTGTATGTATATATACATATATATCTTGCAAAGCAAACACTAATTAACACAAGGCAGTATAAATCACCCAATTCAATCTGATATCATTATTTAATCCGATTTTCCCATCCACTAGATATTTTCTTCAATTATTACTGAGGCTTAAATAGCATGTCATCCTGTCCCTAAAATCTTCCAAAGAAAAAGTGAATTATTTATAGTTTGCTTCTATTGTGCATACATACTAAGGTCAAGTCAAGTCAAGAGGCATTTATTAAGTTTATTAAGTTCTTACCAGAAATATAACAGAAAGATCATCCCTGCCCTCAAAGAACCTATATTCTAATAGGGTTAACAAAAACAAGAAAGCTAAAAGGTGGAAAGGAGGGAAGAGATGATACAGATGCCCCCCCTGACTCTGATTTTGACTCTCTGAACTTTACCACCATCCTCCTCTGAATGTGAACCTTTTCTCTGTCCCCCACTCTTAATTATTTTTTAATTTAAATATTTTATTAATATATTTTCCAACTATATGCAGCAGTAGTTTTCAACAATCATTTTTGCAAGGTTTTGAGTTTTATACTCCTAATTCCTTTTTAATGTTGTTTCCCCACAATGTAGGAAAAAATCCAGGAGAGTCAGGAATGCAGTCTGAAGGAAAAATGAAGACATGACTGGTCTTGGACCTCCTTTTTTCAATGGAAACAAGCAAACTGGAGGGAAGTCTGTGGGGCAGAAGGAAAGTACTTACATTGTATCAACATTTATCTCCACCTCCTCCTATGAGGTAACATTTCTCTGAATATCCACCCTTGTCATCCTTCTTTCTCCTTGAGGGTAGAAACTATTTTTGTTTGCTTCTCTGAATATCCGGAACTTACCACAGTGTCTGGGACTTAGGAGCTTCTAAAGGACTGCTCTGTTTTCAGTATTGCAAAGGTTTTGCAATATTTAACATAGTAAAAAAGTTCAGTTTTCATAATGTAGAAGGACAAGATTATTCATGATGGAGACGATAGCATATCTATAATCCAGTGTGCCACTTAAACTTTTCTTTCTCCTTACTAGAGACCTTACAACAAAGACTAGGTCCCATTGTCCATCCTATTATAGCAAGAATGCTTTTTGATACGGTTTGTACCAGCCACTGAGATGCCTTCCATCTATGAATAGTTGTGATTTTGTTCAAGAATGCTCATTGTCGGGGGTGGGGGGCAGCTAGGTGGCACAATGGATAGAGCATTGTCCCTGGAGTCAGGAGTGCCTGAGTTCAAATCCGGCCTCAGACACTTAATAATTGCCTAGCTGTGTGGCCTTGGGCAAGCCACTTAACCCCATTGCCTTGCAAAAAAAAAATACTCATTAGCTAGCAGAACCAAAAGAACATTGAACAACACTAACAGCAACATTGGGCAACAAACAACTAAGATGGACTTGTTCATTTCTAAAGGACTTGTGATGGAAAATACCACCTACATCCAGAAGAGGAACTATGAAGTTTAAATTCAGACCAAAACTTACTAGCTTCAATTTTTCAAAGTTGTCTTATGTATTATGGTTTTTTCTCTAATTTTTTTCCTGCTTTGATTTGATTCTTCTCTCACAACATTATTAATATAAATCTATGTTTAGCATGGTTACATACATATACATATACATATACATATACATATACATATACATATACATATACATATACATATACATATACATATACATATACATATACATATACATATACATATACATATATATATATATAAAACCTATGCTAGATTGCTTTCTATTGGGGAGAAGGGGAAGGGAAAGGAGGGAAGGAGAACAATGTGAAACACAAAACCTTGCCAAAAAAAAAGATTGCTGAAAACTACCATTGTATATAGTTGGAAAAATAAATAACTAAAACATTTTTTAAAAAGAATACTCACTAATAATCTATCATCTTTTGCATGAAATCTAAATTTATCAGATGAGTATCTAAGACCCTTAATCAAATATACACTATCTAATATCACTATATCATTTTACATGCTGAAATCTGGATTCAGAAAATCTGGGTTCAAATTCCATTTGGATGATTTGTGTGATGTTTATTGACAAGCTAGTGGCACAATGGAAGGACACCTGGAAAAAGGAAATCTTGGGTTCAGATCCTGCCTTCAACACTAGTTGTGAAAACACCAGGTGAAGTATTGCCTCAGTTTTTTGATCTGTAAAATAAAGCCTTTACCTCCATGGGATTGGTATGAGACTTAAATGAGATTGGGTAATCACTTCATAAACCTTAAAACTAGGTATAAATATGATAATTATTGCTACCCACTATCTTTCCTAGAATATAGAATCATAGATTTTTTTTGAAAACCACAAAAGATTTTTAAGATCATCTTGTTTCATTACTTCATTTCACAGATGAGGAAACTGAAATTCCTCTATTGGTGAAATGACTTATCCAAAGTCACACTGCTAGTAAAAGACAGGATCTCTTCTTAATTCTGTACTCTTTGTATAATAAACTCCTTCCCTACAAACTTCTTTCCATAATGATATCAGAAAAAAAATATGCTGTCTGTTTCATTGTTCTATATTTCATTTGCATATGTCTTGTCTCTTCAACTATAGAGGATTAGATCTTTAAAGGTGTGGACCATATTTAATTCTTCTCCATGCCCCCCAGAGTACCTAGCAAATTATTCTACATGTAGTCATGGATTATGGCAATGAAGTAATGGATTAAGTAATACATACTGAGTGGAATATTTGATATAAAATTGAATCAAGCCCCAAATTCAGCACACTTCAGTGAATATGAATGGGTCATGCCCTCACTCCCAACATCTTCATTCTCCTACCTCATTCCAACTTTTCATCTCCTTTTTCATGTGCTATATCCCTTCAAAAGATTCACTTTGGGGACAAGACTCATTTTTTTTGCCTTGTATTGGTATCACCAGTGATTAACATGGTGGCAGACACTTAGTAAGTATTTGAAAAATACAAGCATTTATTTATACAATTTCTATATTTCCTTGTCTTGATAACACACTCCTTCCTTCTTCTACCTCTTAAAATCTCTACATTTTTTCTTTATTCAAGACTCAGATAAAGGACCACTTCTCATAGGAAAATGCTTCATTTTCTCCTGGAAATTCTCACCTATATGGGGTGGGAGTTGGGGTGGGGGAGTTAGGTTATACAGAACCAGCCCTGGAGTGAGGACAACCTGAGTTCAAATCCAGTCTCAGACACTTGATATTTATTATCTATGTATCCCTGGGCAAGTCTCTCTTGAATTCAGGGCCATCTCCAGTAATCCTGAGCCATATCCAGTCACTGGACCCAGATGGTTCTGGGGGAGAAAGTGAAGCTGGTGACTTAGCAGAGCACCCCCTCACTCAAATCCAATTCATGTGCTTGTCGTGGAATCACTTCCCTGATAGCATGAACTTCTAGAATGAAGGAAAATGACAATATGTATATTTTTCCTTATCTTTCTGTGTTTGTCCCCTCCCCAATAGAATATAAGCTCCTTGAAGGAAGAAACTGTCTTTTTTTTTTGTCTTTTTATCTCCAATACCAGGCAAAATATCTGAAAAATAGTAGTCTCTTAATCAATACTTTTTAAATGAATGAATGAATAGTCCTGATTATGAAATAAAAAGCATTGAATATGATAAGGGAATACTTCGCTCTTTTACTACTTATGTCTCTATAACAATGTTTTGCCTTTCTAGCCCTCAGTCTCTTCATTTATAAAATGAGAGGGTCAGAGTAAATGATCTCTAAAACCCTTCTGTTTCTAAATCCTATGATCCTTTTAAATTCAAACTGACTCCAACAATAATTCTATCATAAAGGCCCTTTCTGGAAAACAGCAAGGAAGGCAGCCCAGCTGAATAAAACAAAAATGTAATAAATACTGAGGAGGAGGCTAAGTCATTCAAAGGCTGCTGATGTGGGACAGGACTGGGACTGGGACTGACTTGGGGTTTGGGTTTTGAACCCAGTTTTACCCACTGGCCAGCTGGGGAAAACATCAGGGAATTAGATTCCAGCAAGTCAGAATTGTTGTGAAATTCTGGCCCAGTCCCTGAGGAGTATGGCCAGATGAGGTGGATAACTGCAGAGAGCTTCCCAAAAGAAAGTTTCCACAAGCTAGAATTACAGCATTGCGCAGCTGCCTGCCTTTGGCCACAACATGTCCCTGGAGAGTGGTAAGAGGTATGGGTTTCTCTCCTCTCTCCCTCCTTCCAGACTCTGAAATGGTTACAGAAAGCAAAACTGAGCAAAGAATACAGAAACAAATGCTAAGGATTGTGGTCCTAAAGATGGGCAAAGGCAGAATAGGCAACAGAGTCCACTTTATGCAAGTCAACCAGTCAACTAATGTCAACAACCATTTATTTGGTGCTTATTACATGCAAGGATACTAAAAAACAATCTCTACTCTCAAGGAGGGGGACAGAAGAAGGAACCCAGAATTCATCAAGTACCTACTATGATAGCAGACGTTGTGGTGAGCGTTTTTCAAATATTATCTCATTTGATCCTCACAACAATCCTATGAGCTATGTGCTATATTTGTTCCCATTTTATGGTTTAGAAAACTAGGGGAGACAGGAGTCACACAGTTAGTATATCTGTGATGTTGAATTTGAACTCAGCTCATCCTGACTCTAGACCCAAAAGTCTTTCTATCACATCTCCTACCTGCCTCAGAGCATATAATCTGATGGGGGAGATAATACACAAACACCTATGTACAGAAAAGATAGAGACAGGATAAATTAGAGGTGATCTCAAAAGAAAATCACTAGCTTTGAAAGAGACCAAAATAAAGACTTCTTTTTTAAGAAATATTATATTTATTTTGAGTTTTACAATTTTTCCCCCATTCTTGCTTCCCTCCCCCTCCCACAGAAGGCATTCTGTTAGTCTTTACATTGGTTCCATGTTATACATTGATCTCAGTTGAATGTGATGACAGAAGAATTATATCCTTAAGGAAGAAAAATAAAGTATGAGATAGTAAAATTACATAATAAGATAATGATTTTTTTTCCTAATTTGAAGGTAATAGTCTTTGGTTTTTGTTCAAAATCCGTAATTCGTTCTCTGGATACAGATGGTATTCTCCATTGCAGACAGTCCCAAATTGTCCCTGATTGTTGTACTGATGGAATGAGCAAGTCCATCAAGGTTGATCATCACCCCCATATTGCTGCTAGTGTGTACAATGTTTTTCTAGTTCTGCTCATTTTACTCAGCATCAGTTCATGCAAAATCATTCCAGGCTTCCCCGAATTCCCATCCCTCCTGGTTTCTAATAGAACAAGAGTGTTCCATGACATACATATACCACAGTTTGCTAAGCCATTACCCAATTGAAGGACATTCACTTAATTTCCAATTTTTTGCCACCACAAACATGGCTGCTATAAATATTTTTGTACAAGTAATGTTTTTACCCTTTTTCATAATCACTTCAGGGTATAGACCCAGTAGTGGTATTGCTGTATCAAAGGGTATGCACATTTTTGTTACCTTTTGGGCATAATACCAAATTGCTCTCCAGAAAGATTGGATGAGTTCACAGCTCCACCAACATGTATTATCCCAGATTTCCTGCATCCCTTCCAATATTGATCATTGTCCTTTCTGGTCATATTGGCCAGTCTGAGAGGTGTGAGGTGGTATCTCAGAGTTGCTTTAATTTGCATTTCTCTAATAAGTAATTATTTGGAGCAATTTTTCATATGACTATGGATTGCTTTGATTTCCTCAGCTGTGAATTAGCTTTGCATATCCTTTGACCATTTGTCAATTGGAGAATGACTTGTTCAAAATAAGGACTTCTTAAAGAAGATGAGATTTGAATGATCTTTCAAAGAAGTCAAGGAAACCAGTATGTGGAAACGGGACAGAAGGTACTCCCAAATGGGAAATAGGCTTGGAAAAGGCACAGGGTAGAAAGATGGCATATCCTGTGTGAAAAACAGCTAGGAGGGAAAGTGTTGCTGGATCATAGAGTATATGGAGGAGAATGTAGGGTAAGGAGATGGAAAGGTAGAAGGGGTAAATTGATAAAGGGTTTTAAAAGTCAATCAGAAGATTTTCATATTTATCTTGGTAATAGTAGGGAATTACTAGAATTTATTAAATTGAGAGGTTAGAGATGATATAAAGATTACCTTGGTTCCAAAGTAGAAGATGAATGGAAAGAGACATGGCAGAAAAGCCAAACATCTGGCTATTGCTATATATCAAGTTGGAGGAGATGGGGGCTTGCTTTATTAGGATGACAGAAAAGAGAAGGATATAAACAATAGATATTTCACAACCAGAAACACTAAGACATGAGAACCATTTGCAGATGGAAAGTGAGAATGAGTAGTTGAGAAGGACTCTTAAATTCTAAGTCTAACTCTCTGGAAAGGTGTCAGTGCTTTCAAACATAATTAGAAAATTCAGAAAAGGGAAGGGTTTGAGGAGAAAGACAATGAAGTCAGTCATGGGTATATTGAATTTAAAGTCAATGGGACATGTTAGTATAGAAGAGGGTTCAAGACACAATCTTGAAAGATATCCACATTTAACAGGTAAGACATGGATGAAGTTCCAAAAGGAGATTAGGAAGGTATGTTCAGACACAAGGGGGAGAATCAGGAGAGAACAATATCACCAAAAGTAGAAAGAGGGAAGTATCAAAAAATTGATAATACTGTCAACTTCCTTCAAAGAGAGATCCAGAAGGATACGGATTTGCTTCATTTTATCCCTTGCATTAGCACCAAATTATTCACATGACTTTGGTATTATAACACTACTGAAAATTCTTTTAATTAACAGCAAAAAACGATCCTTGGAAGTGGATCCAAGATAGCTGAGTAAAGGTTGGGACTAGCCAGAGCTTGCCCCCAAACCACTCCAAATATCTTTAAGCAACAACTCGAACAAAATTCTAGAGTGGCAGAGTCCACAAAAAAAGACTGAGTGAACTCAAGACAACTAGGAAGATCTGAGGAAAGGGTCTATTGCACCAAGGTTAGAAAGGGCCCCCAGTGCAACCCCAACTATACCGGAGACAAAGGCCTCATTCAACCAGGAACAGACCTTGAGATACCCTGCTTCCTGGAAGCACCTGGATCTGTGGCAGCAGTGGCAGTTTCCACACATCTCAGTCTAGGGATTTGCCAAGGTCATTTGGGAAGCTCAGCAAGAAAACTCTGCCACACCAGAGTAAGAGTGAAGCCCAGTCCCGATGGTAAGACCTGCAAAGTTCTCTTTGCTACCCCTGAGACAGGGCACTGTTGCTTCATTCATATTGAAGTCACAGTCTAAGGTCCCAGTCTCAAGAAAAAGAGCAGAGACACAATTCAGCTTACTGCCTGCAGCAGTCTCAGGACCTTCCTCATGGTTCCAGGGCAGAAAGAAGTGCTAGTGGTCATCCTCAGACTGGAGCACAGGCCAGGTGAGCAGTCATAGGCTATCATAAGTCCATAGAGGAATTGAAAACTTGCAGATCCCTGGGAGACAGTGTCCCTGAAAACAGCTGCAGAAACCCTTAAAAGCTTGGGATAATATATCCTCCACCCAGGAAGCAGAGTTCCATTTTAGCAAAGAGCTAAAATCAAGTCATAAACTGGGGAGATGAGCAAATAATAGAAGGAAAAAAATCCATCCATAGACAATTACTTGGTCCTATGCAGGATCAAAATACACACTCAGAAGATAACAAAGTCAAAATTCCTACATTCAAAACCTCCAAGAAAAATATGAATTGATCTCAGGCTATGGAAGAATCCAAAAAAGATTTTGAAAATCAAGTAAAGGAGGTAGAGGAAAAATTGGGAAGAGAAATGAGAATGAAGTGGGAAAATCATGAAAACTAAGTCAGCAGCTTGTGAAGAAAATATAAAAAAATACTGAAGAAAATAATGTCTTAAAAAACATTTTTGGTCAGGTTTAAAAAGCAGTCCAAAAAGGCCAATTAGGAGAAGCATGCCTTAAAAACAGAATTGGCAAGATGGAAAAAGAGATACAAAAGTTCTCTGAAGAGAATAATTCCTTAATTTAGAATGTAACTAAGGGAAGCTGATGACTTTGTGAGAAATCAAGAAACAATAAAACAAAACCAAAAGGATGAAAAACTAGAAGAAAATGTGAAATATCTTACTGGAAAAACAACTGGCCTGGAAAACAGATCCAAGAAAAATAATTTTAAAATTATTGGTGTACCTGATAATCATGACCAAAAAATAGACCCTAAACATGATATTTCAAGAAATTCTCCAGGAAAACTGTCCTGATATCCTAGAAGTAGAAGGTCAAATAGAAATTGGAAAAAATCCACCAATCACCTCCTGAAAAAGATGCCAAAATGAAAACTGTCAGAAATATTATAGTCAAATTTCAGAATTCTCAAGTCAAGTAGAAAATATTACAAACAGCCAGAAAGAAATAATTCAATATTATGGAGCTACAGTCAGGATTACACAGAATTTAGCAGCTTCTGCATTAAGGACTAGGAGGACTTGGAAAATGGTATTCGGAAAGGCAAAAGAACTGGGATTACAACCAAGAATAAACTACCGGGGGCGGAGACAAGATGGCGACAAGAAAGGATCCAGTCTTAGGCACTCTCTGATAAAACTCATCAGCTAAGGACTCTAACTAAATTTTCGAGAGACAGAACCCACAGAGGGACCCAGGGAGGCAGTTCTCCTACTCAAGGTAACCTGGAAAAGAACAGAAAGGCTCTGCTCCCCAGGGTCGGAGGGGCGGCCTGCCAGAGGGGTGGCCCGCCAGAGCCAAAGAACTTCAGCCTCCCGGAGGCAGCCCCAGGGCGCTGGGAGCCACGGCTCACAGCAGTGGGGGAATCTCCTGAGCTGCACCCCGAGGAGCACCGAGCACAAAGTGGGGGAAGAGCAGGGGACCTCTGCCAGAACTAGTACTTGGAGCCCAGCCCTCAGGGCACACAGCCAGCAGCTTGGTCTTTAGGCAGCCCAGATTGGGAAACAGAAGCAGGCGGAGCTGGTAGCAGGAGCCCCCAGGGCATGAGCCCTCTGAGCTGAGGGAGGGGAGTGAAGAGAGACAGCAGAGCTCTGTCCTCTGCCCCTGGAACAGGATTCTGGGGCTCTGACCACATTCAGATCCTGATCCCAGTCTAGGCTCCCCCCATAGAACAGCAGGGCCCCCCCCCACCTCAGCCCCGTGACAGAGGGGGGCACTTAAGGTCATTCACAGACCAGGAGGGAGGACAGAGACTCACACACTGAGACCCTTGTGGGAGTGTCCCAAAAGATCAGGAAGCACCCACAAAACAGGTTTAGGTTGGGAAAATGAACAAGCAGAGAAACAAGAGGAAGACCATTGAGAAATATTTTGCAAATGAGCCCAAGAAGGATCAAAATACTCAGTCTGAAGATGAGGAAGCACAAGCTCCTGCATCTAAAGACTCCAAGAAAAACAGAAATTGGGCTCAGGCTATGACAGAGTTCAAAAAAGACTTTGAAAATCAAATGAGGGAGTTGGAAGAAAAACTGGAAAAAGAAAGGAGAGAGATGCAGGAAAAACATGAAAATGAAGTCAGCAGCTTAATCAAGGAAATTCAAAAAAATGCTGAAGAAAATAGCATGCTAAAAACCAGCTTAGGTCAAATGGATAAAAGTTATTGTGGAGAAGAATGTTTTAAAAAGCAAAATTGGCCAGATGGAAAAAGAGATAAGAAAACTCTCTGAGGAGGACCAAATCCTTCAGACAAAGAATAGAATTCAGGGAGATTGATGAATTTACCAGAAATCAGGAATCAATACTTCAAAACAAAAAAAAATGAAAAATTAGAAGAAAATGTGAAATATCTCATTGAAAAAACAACTGATATGGAAAACAGACTTAGGAAAGATAATTTAAAAATTATTGGAATACCTGAAAGTCATGATCAGGAAAAGAGCCTTGACATCATTTTCAAAGAATTACTACAGGAAAATTGCCCTGATATTCTAGAAGCAGAGGGGAAAATAGAAATGAAGAGAATCCACCAATCCCCCCAAGAAAGAGATCCCAAAAAACCAACCCCCAGGAATATTATAGCCAAGTTCCAGAACTCCCAAGTCAAAGAGAAAATATTACAAGCAGCCAGAAGGACACAGTTCAAATATCGTGGAGCTGCAGTCAGGATCTCACAGGACTTAGCAGCAACTACATTGGAAGCTCATAGGGCTTGGAATACAACATACCAGAAGGCAAAAGAGCTTAGAATGCAGCCAAGAATGAACTACCCAACAAGGCTGAATGTCCTCTTCCAGGGAAAAAGATAGACTTTCAATGAACCAGGGGAATTTCAAATGTTCCTTTTGGAATGGCCAGAGCTGAACAGAAGGTTTGATCTTCAGATACAGGACTCAGGTGAAGCATGGAGATTGGAGGAGAGGGGGGGAATATGAGAGACATAATGAGGATGAACTGCATGTATTCCTGCATAGAAAAATGACACTGATAATACTCATATGAACCTTCTCAGTTAATAGAGCAGGAAGAGGGAGCTTTTATAGTTGAAGCACAGGAGAAAGCTGAATTTGAAGATAAAATATGATGTAAAAATGGAGTCAATAAAAAAAGAGAAATAGAATGGGAGAAAGAAAAAGGAGAGGGGGCAATCAAGATATTTCATATAATAAGATTTTTTTATTAAAATGAGCTATTGCAATGATATGGAAGGGAGGAGGCAAGGGGGAATGAGGGAACCTTTGCTCTCATCAGAGATGGCTAGGAGAGGAAACAGCATATATATTCAATGGGGTATAGACATCTGGAGCAAGAAGGAGGGGGGAGCAGGGGGAAAGGGTGGGATGTGAATGATGGAGGAGAGGATGGACCATGGGGGGAGAGTGGTCAGATATAACACATTTTCTTTTTTACTTCTTGCAAGGGGCTGGGACTGGAAGGCCTGCCCAGGACCATAGGGCCAGGCGGATTCTGGGCCTAAGGGGTGGTATGGGGGATCAGGGCTCCTTGGCCCCAGGACCAGGGATCTGTCTGCTGTGCCATTCACCTACCCTACAGCAGAGTCAGAGTGAAAGGAGAGAGAAAATATAGTACATGTAGTGGAGAAATAAGAAAGGAGGGATTTGTGATCAGCAATGGCAACGTTGGAAAAATATGGAAGTAACTTTTGCAATGGACTTATCATAAAGAATGTGATCCACATCCTGTGACAGAGTTGTTGGTGTTGGAACAAAGACTGAAGCACATTTTTTGTTATTATTTGGGGGAGGGTGCAGGGCAAATGGGGCTGGGTGGCCTGCCTGGGGCCACATAGCAGGGTGATCTTTGGATGTCTGAGGTTGGATTTGGACCCAGGTGCTCCTGGCTCAAGGGCCAATGCTCTGTCTGCCACCAAGCCACCCCTACTATTATTACTATTTTATTTTATTTTGGGTCTTTTTTTTCTTCTTTTTGGTTTTTTGCAGGGCAGTGGGGATTGGGTAGCTTGCATGTCACATGGCTGGGTGATTGTTGGGTCTACGGAACTGGATGTGGGCTTGGATGCTCATGGCTCCAGGGCTGTTGCTTCGTCCATTGCACCACCTGGCCACACCTACAATTATTACTATTATTTTTTTTAATTTTAATTTTTTTCTCTCCCCTTTACTTTTTTCACCCAAGCAAGTCTATATTCATGGGGGAGGGGCATTTTGTTTACTAGCAAACAAGAATATTTTATTAATGTAAAAAAAATTTGTACAAAATGAGAATAAAAAAATAATTTTAAAAAAGAAGAATGTGTAAAAGCAAAAAAAAGAATAAACTACCCAGAAAAACTGAACATCTCATTCAGGGGAAAAGAAATGAAATAGGGGACTTTCAAACTGTCTTGATAAAATGACCAAACTTTAACAGAAAGTTTGATCTTCAAGAACAAGACTCAGGTGAAGCACAGAGAGGGCAGGTGGGAGGGGCAAATTATGAGGAACTTAATGATATTGAACTGCTTGTATTCCTGCATGGGAAGACAATATTGATGACTCTCATTTTATATCAAAAATAAGGAGTTAATGGGGGGTGAAAATGTACTTGGAGAAAGGGAAAGGAGAGGTAAAATGGGGTACATTATTTCATAAATTGAGACAAGAAAAAGCCTTTGAAGTGGAGTGGAAGAGTGGGAAGGCGAGGGGGAGTGAGTGAACCTTACTCTCATCAGAAGCTCAGAAAAGGCATCACATAAACACTCAATTGGGTATAGAAATCTATCTTACCCTAAAGGAAAATAGAGGAAAGGAATGAGAGAAAGGGGAGGAGGGGGAGAAGAGGGAGGGCTGTAGGTGATAGAAGAGTGGAAAAGAGTAGCCAGATGCAACACACTTTTGAGGAGGGATAGGATGAAAGGAGAGAGAGAGAAGAGAATAAATGGGGTAAGTGGGGAAGAGGGTAGAAGGAAATGTAGCTAGCATTAGGAGGAAAATACAGCTAGCAATAGCAATTGTGGAAAAATATACTGAAGCAATTTTTCTGATGGACTTATGATAAAGAATGCTATCCATTCCAAAGACAGAATTGATGATGTCTGAAAACATATTGAAGCATACTTTTTTCTCACTTTATTTGTCCTGTGGATTCTATTTCTTTGTGTGTGGGGGAGGTGTTTACTTTTACAACATGATTTTTGTAGTAATGTTTTTCATAGCTACACATTTCTAGTCTATACCAAGTAACTTGTTTTCTCGATGAGGTAAGTAGGGTAGGAGAAAGGGAGAGAATTTGGAATTCAAGGTTTTGGAAGTAAATGTTTAAACTTTCTTTTTCCATGTAGCTGGGGGAAATAATTTAAAAATTAAAAAAAGAGAAAATGATCACCTCAAGTCATGTGTTGTGGAATTTACAAATAAATGCAAAAGTAATCATCAACTTGGGGGGGGGGATAAGACTTGAGAAGATGCTACTGGATTTGGCAACTAAGAGATCACCAGTAACTTTGTAGAGAGCTTGGATAATGGAGGTCAAAACTCAGCCTTCAGAGAATTTAGAAAAGAATAAGCAGACAAGACATGGAGGAGTCAATCATAGATAGTTTTCTCAAGGAGTTTAGCCACTAAAGAGAAGAGATATAGAGAACCATAACAAGTGAAGACAGATGGATCAAATGAGAGCTTTTTTAAAGATGGAGAAGATATGGACTTGTTTGTGTGTAGTGGAGATCAACTAATGAATAAGGAAAGATTAAATGTTAATGAAAGAGTGGGGATAATAAGAGTCAGTCTTCTGGAGATGGATGGAAACAGATTACTCGTGCAGGTAGAAGAGGTTGTCTTGTCAAAGGGAAGGCCCACCTCTTCGTTTCCGACAGAGGTGAAGACAATAAAGAGAGTCAACATCTGAATCATGTGAGATGAGTGAGGATAAAGGGAGAAGAGGGAACTCAGTAAATGGCCTTAATTTTTTTTCAGTAAATTGTAAGACCAGGTTCTCAGCTGAAAGGATTGGGGAGAGGCAAGCTATGAAAGGTTTGAGGAAGGATGAAAATCTCTGGAAGATCTGCAGTGGTAAATGAGACAGTGAATCGATTAGGGATTGTGTGAGAGGATCACCTTGCTGAGTGGCAGTTAAGATTATGTAATATAGATTTATACCAAGCCTGTCAGCACAGTTCTTTGATTTTTTTCCAGTTCTATTTGACAGAAAATGAATGGTTGAGGCTTGTTAAGACATGATTGACAAAAGGATAAGGAGGCAGGAGTCTCAAGTGAAGAGTTGAATTGTTCACCAAAGGGATTGAGATAGAGAAAAGAGTAGAATATAGTTAGTGTAGGGTTGATGGCTGAGGAAATAACTGTAGCTACACAAGGGTCCCTTTTCACTGATAATTAACAAGTGATTAGCTAGCTTTTCCTTAGAGCTATCTAGTGATGGGAAATTTGCTCCCTTTTAAGGTCCCATATTCTACTTTGGGATAATTCTGAGAGTTGTCTGTCAAACTGAAACCTGTTAAAGATCTTAGTTCAAAAAAGCCAAGGTCTCTCATTGCATCCTTGGCTATTTCCAATCATTCTGATCTATATCTTGCTTCCAGATGGTTCTGGAGGAAAAATGAGACTGATGACTTTGTGTAGAACTCCCTTATTTAAACCCAATTCACTTGCAAGTCATTCCTGATGTCATAGTCCTCCAATAATGGAGAACAAACTACAATTGTTAGGAAATGTTTATATCAAACCCTGAATCAGCCTCTATTCATTTTCTTTTTTTTCAGTTGAGATTTTATTTTATTTTATTTTTCCAATTACACTTTCTATTCATTGCTTTTCTATTCATTCTGTGTTCTGTTTTCTGGGAACAAAAAAGAACAAGTCTATTCCTTTGTTTTGTGCTGGTCTTCCAAACATGTGCCATGGGATTCTCAATTCAGTGTTCAAGAGCGAAGTAGCTAAATCTCCTTCTCAGAGTTCTAAGTGTATCCCTCAAGGGTTGCGCTTGTCTTTCTGTACTCCTTTCAGTTCGAGATCCTATTGCATTGTACTCTTCCAATTCTTAAAAACTAAGACTTGTTGCCTCAGCTTCATTTCAACAATGAACTGGAAACTCTGGACACAAGTGGTACAGACTTAAAGTTGTTTCTACTTAGCGTGGATGGATGAGTCTAACATCTCTGCTCCTGCTGGTAGGGTCAAGCAGATCACTCCAGACTTTACTTCCCAGTCAGCTGGCTTCTGGCAAATCTGTACTTGGACTCTCTCAATCTTCTTCAGGCTCCCTCTCCTGACCATTCAAAGATAGATCATGAGGTTGTAAACACTTTTAATGTCCTGCACTTAAAAGTAGAAAAGAACAGACATAACAGAGACAGAAACAACAATAAGACCATGTGTTCTTGGTCTTGTGCCAGAATAAGATCCCTCCCCAATATAGAGGCCTACCAGTATTATTTTTTAGGTTTTTGCAAGGCAATGGGGTTAAGTGACTTGCCCAAGGCCACACTGCTAAGTAATTATTAAGTGTCTGAGGGCAGATTTGAACTCAGGTCCTCCTGATTCTATCCACTGTGCCACCTGGCCACCCCCTAGAGGCCTACAGTAATTAATACTCTTTGTTCAAAGGATTATTAACCTGAAAGACAACAGATCAAGAGATTAATTTTAGCTGTCTAGTGACTTTTAATGATTCCTCTATTTTAACTCCATAACCTAGCCAAGAAAAGGTTCTGTTTCACCCTATGGTCAGATGAACCAACCACCAGTTATAAGATGTTTCTGTTCCAAAGCTCATATGAAGAACTGCACCAGCCAGGTTTCCTGTACATAGTCAGTGTCCTCTATTATATTTAAAGATAGCTATCATTCCTTCCCTAAGTCTCTTCTCTAAGAAACGATGTTTACGTGTTCATCTTCAACTAATCCTTTCATGTCCTGGTCTCACATTCCTCTCCATTCCAATTGCCTTATTCCAAATGCACTCCAGCTTAATTTCCTTCCTGAGATATCATTGGACAAATATTCAAGATATTGCCTGACCAGGTCAGAGGATGCAGGATTGTCACTTCCCTTGTTCTGGATTCTGTGACTCTCTTTAATGAAATTAAAGATCCCATTAGCATCAGGCCTCATTTTTCCCACTGTTGGTTCCCATTAAGCAATTAACAATCCAATAAGCCCCCCCCCAATCTTTCTCATCTGAACAAGCGGACAGGTGCCTAGCTAAAATAATTGTGCACCCATGTTTGCACTGTTTATCCTACTCTCATTAACATGTTTTCCTTTTTTATAAAAACATTGACATTTGTGATTTGAGTGTCTCTTCTCACGCATAGCACCAGTACAAGTTTAAAGTCAATAGCTAACTTATTGTGGAACACATAAATCTCTCAAGGAGGTTCCAGTAATATGTCCAGGCAATTTACAAAAAAAAAAAGGTTCCTCCCCTGTAATAAACTGGAAGAACAAACACAACCAAGCAGCTTCCTCAGAACTCCAGTTTAGAGGAGGAGAATCTCATCAGGTAATCAGTGGAGTGATTTCTTGGAATGGGAAGCAGGTTTAAGCTGGGTAGGTGTCCCTCCCTAGGAAGGAAGACTCATAAAGATCACCATGGTAGCTGTTAGTGTGCTTCACAGCTCACCCAGAGAGCCAGCATAGCGTGACTATTTCTTTGACTCAAGGTACATTGTACGAGGAAAAGGGCCAAGTCCTTAGAATGTGTCTTTGTTGTCTTTCAGCGAAGTTATTGCCAAGATTTGTGGTTTGGCTTGAATAAGCAATAGAAGCCTTTTTTTCCCCTCTCTCTCTTTCATTCTATCAACATTGGAGGCTAACTGATAATGGTATATCATTATTTAGCTCCTCCAGGCAGGAATCTTGGAAAATCAAATGGTTCTCTTTCTATCTCAGTGTCTTAGAGGTAGAAGATGTGTACCCTTTATCAACTCCAGCTGATTATAATGAAGACCAGTGCCAGAAAATGTTCTGCTCTGGACTTCTCAGACATCCATGTTCATGCAATGATGGAATTGGGGCCTAAAAGAGAGGGAATTTTTAGCCTCATATTCCAGATTGACAGATTGGAAGAATTGCCAATGGTATTTTAAAAACTCAACTACAAATTGATTTTCTCTCATAGATGGCAGGAAGTTAGATATCATAAAGAACATTTTTCCTGCATAGAAATATATAGAAATATAATGTCTATGAGCATGGGTGTCACTGTGAAGAGTAGAGTTGGCCATTTGGCATTAAATTCTTTTTGCTCCTCTGGATAGGGGCAGAGCTAAATCCCTCCCAGGCCTATCCTATCTTGGGGTTGAGAGTATATGGTTTAGGGTATAATCTTTACTCTATTAATCAAATATAATTATTACCTTTTATTCTCTCTGGAGATAATCAAGCCATATTATAACAATGAACTCACTTTTTAGCCTGGGGGCAATGTAGGGACTGCTCAGATCCATATAGTCACCATTTCTGCTCTTTTTATATAATTTATGTCAAATTCCAATAACTAAAAAACCCCAGTTAGTAAAATTCCTAATGTTTTGATAAAGATTTGATTCTCTGCCTTAATTTAAATTTATGTTTTAGTCAAAAATCAGAATACAGAGATGTTTATTGAGCACCTAATATCTTTCAGACTCTGTGGTGTTTAACAAAAACTATCTCATTGGATTCAGATAGGTGCTATTATAATTTCTATTTTATAGTTGAGGAAACTGAGGCAGACAGCAGTTAAGTGACTTGCCCAGAGTCAAGCAACTAGTAGCTATCTGAGACTGGATTTAAACTCAGATCTTTCTAATTATAGATGGCACACTCTATTCACTGTCCTGCCCAGGAAATTTAGAAAATAATCAGGTAAAAGAAGTGAATAGAGTATATTTATAGGGTCTCTTCCCTTAGTCTTTGAGGAGAATAGTTTTAAAACTAGTAAGGGAAGTTAGGTGCCACAGTGATTAGTGCTCCTGGATCCTGGAGTCAGGAAGACCTGAATTCTAATCCAGCCTTAAATACTTATTAGTTGTGTGACCCTGGACAAGTCATTTTCCCTGTTTGCCTCAGTTTCCTCATTTGTAAAATGAGGAGAAGGAAATGACAAATGATTCCAGGTTCTTTGCCAAGAAAACCAAAAATGGGGTCATGATGAGTCAAACAATACTAAAATTACTCAAGAACTTAAGGTCACATCTTACATGCTGAAAAGTCAAAAAGGTTCAGTGATGGAGGCCAGTCCTCTGATTTCTACTTTTTTTTTTGGTATATATATATATATATATATATATATATATATATATATATATATATATATATCTCAACTCCTCTTTCACTTTCTCCTTACTCCTGTTCTTCCCATCCTGCTGACTCTTTCTGATTCAGCTCATTAAATCTTGGATGAGGCTGGGGAAGCTGTCTCCCTACCACTCCTGCTACCCTTTGTCCTCTTGGTCCATGTCTCCCAGATTGTGCATGTCCCTGTAAGGACACCCAACTACCACTTCTTCCATCTTCTGACTCAAAGAATAATAGGGTCAACCCATCACCTTCAAGAACAAAAGAGAATGCCTTTTAACTACAGATCTTAGAATGCCAGTTAGTTCTCCCAACCCACTTATGAAGTCTTCAAACAGAGACTAGATGACCACTTTTGGGGTAAGCTACTGTGGAGGGTTCTTTCATGTTCATTTAGGGCTAAATAAAAAGGAAAAGTCCTTTCTAATTCTCAAAGACTGGGGTCCTGAAAACCCTGATTTTTCCCAAAGCCATTGTCTCCCAAAAACACAGGGTTGACAGGTCGATAATACTAATGAGGGGAAATAGGTTAGCTACTTTTGTAATGACATGCCTGATGTTTGGGAGGTCCATTCCTTGATGAGCCAAATATCCACCATCCAGCTACCAAGAACAGACCTTTCCATTCCCCAGAGGAGAAATGCTTCCTTCCCTCAGAGCAATTTGTGGCCTTGGCTCTAACAAGGCCCAGCAATATGTTTTCTTCATTTAGTTTTGCCACAAGCTTTTCTAAGAGTAGGCTCGATCTAGTTCTGCTGCAACAGTAGCTATGGGCACAGCCTTGCTGATGTCATGATCAAGCCACCTTGGATGTAAAAAATGCCAAAATGCAAATTGAGGGAGTAGGGGTATTAGGTCATAGGTCACCATAGCTATGTCAATATTGTTTCTGACTGACAGTATCAAAAACAAGGGAAATATTTTAACCCTTCTGGAGTCAACACAGAAGCCTTAGGGTATATAGCAATAGCCATAGCAAGGAAGGAAAGACCTTAAGTGAGATCCTATGTAAGAATTCTTTATTTTCCCAGTACTTAGCTTTGGGTAAAAATGTGTGACATTCCCCCTCACCTATACATACCCCAGTTTGATGTTCTAGTTCACCAGGTTATTGATTTCCTACAATTTGGGGGTATATGCAGGCTATGGGCTTCACTCTGTTGTTTTTTTTCTCTTGGTTAAGGGGAACTGGCTCATAGGCTTTGCAGAAGTCTGTGTGCCTTTTGCTAAATCTAATTTTTAGTTCCTACTAAAAATTGGCTCAGATTCTTATACCTGCTCTGCCAAGTTACTGATCCCAAATGATCCCATTTTTAAATGCAAACCATCAGAATCTGCTGTTGGGCAAAATCTGATTGCACATGGATCCAGCATGTAGGACTTAGGAGGATGAGAATTAACCCCAGATTTAATTAAATTATCTTCTAGTCCCTCTTCCTGTCTCCTGGACCAACTATCTAATCCTTTCCAGGAAGAAAGCTATTTGCCTGATGTTTCCAGGGGACATTTCATCATTAGATCTTAAAAACACATTTTATTCTGTGGTAATTCAGATGGTTTAGGAAATGTTTCCATATTTCTCACCAGGATGTTACAATTATTACTATATTATCTCCAACAGTATATCATATAGCCCAGCACATATGGCACCTAAAGATCAGAAAAACATTTCCATTCTCTTTATGTGTAAAGGCAGAGAAAGCCTAGTTGTCTGGAGGACCTGGGTTCCAGAATAATCTCTGATGCATACAAACTACATAACCAACTTATTGCCAATTTATGACCATAAATTAAAAAATTTTACTGATCTTCATTGATAGGAAAAATTTCCTTATAAGGAGTCCTCCCCAAGACAAAGAACTCTGAAATGGGTCCAGGTTCTTTTAAAATGTGTAAGACAGTGAGTGGGCTAGAAATTTCAGAGAAAACAAAAATTAATATAAAGAAACTGGCTAGTCCAGATGAGACATGCACACAAACAGCTCTAATTCAAGGGTTTCTGATGAGAACAAGATGAAACTGCCTATGGAAAGCCTTCAAAGTCCTCCATATGAATTCTTGTGAATTCTAAGCAGAAGAATCTTGTACTCCTATCTAGAATACACATGAAAACTCAGATCTTTATATAGACCTGACTGAATGATCCCGATGATAATCACTACATTTGGCAATCTGTTGTTCCTTTTGCAGGTGGAATGCAACTTAGACAGACTGAGAATAAGAAGGGAGATACTTCCTAAAGATGTAGACAGACTAAAAGGACCCAAGAGGCCAACAGATTCCAATAATACAACTGACCCAAACCAGTCCAGTCTTTCTCAGAATATCAAAGTAAGCTAGATATCACGAAAGTGAGCTCCTCTAGCTTATGAAGTGATACTGGAGTGAATCATGAGCTCCGGCCACCAATCTAACCAAAGTATTTGTCCTTCTCTGCTTGACACCTACCTCCCAGGATTGCTTTGAGGATTAAATGAGATAATATTTGTAAAATATATATAGCACAGTGTTTGGCAAAGAGAAGGTGCTTAATGGATGCATGTTTCCCCAGCCCCGTTCCTCTTTTCCCATTTTCTGAACTCAGAAACCTGAAGTACCTGAGCCTGGATGTGTGCATGAAAAGATGCTGGCACAGCAGATGTTTATATAAACCACTGATGGCATGAGGTAGCCTGCTGGCTTCAGATCAGAGAAAGTACTGAATCTGAGCTTTTTACACTCACTCCCATCTCCTTCCTCTCTACCCTCTCCCTGCTCCATCCCAAGAGACTCTTTGCATGCCTGGACTGGACAGCGCTTCAGAAGCTTGGACAGGAAGGGAGGAGAAGGAGAAGGGGGAGGAGGAGGAGGGGAAGGAGGAGGAGGAGGAGGGGAAGGAGGAGGAGGAGGGGAAGGAGGAGGAGGAAGAGGGGAAGGAGGAGGAGGAAGAGGGGAAGGAAGAGGAGGGGAAGGAGGAGGAGGAGGAGGAGGAGGGGAAGGAGGAGGAGGAGGAGGAGGAGGAGGAAAAAAGAAATGGGAATTTACATAGTTTGATTTTCACATGCCAGGTCAGCATCTTTCTTGTTAAAGATGGCCTCATTGGGACTGGTAATTACCAAGTGAATTTGGGCAGTGTGGTTATAAATGGGAATGATTCTATCACTCACCATACTTTCCCCTATCATCTCTGCCCCTCAATTACATGGACAATAAAGAAAAAATGTAGACGCTATGCTATAAGATGCAGTATGCTGTGATGGAAAGTGTTTCTGATCTGAGATGCAGGAAAGACCTTAGTTTGAAACTAGTTTCTGACGCTTGCTAGTTATTTGACTGTAGGCTAGTCACTACACCTGAATTTCATCATCTGTAAAATGAGAATAAAAATACTTGGAGCATCTACCTCACAGGTTGCTGTGAGAATCAAGGAAGTTAAGGTATGTAAAGGAAGAGAACTCTATTAAATCTAAACTATTATTAGCATTATTATTGTTATTGTAGAAAAGTAGCTCCACAACTGGATTCAAATACTGGGTGCCAACCTGCTTTGGAAGATAAAGCTTCTTCCAGGAAGAGGTCTGCCCTGTATTCATTATTATTGTAGGTCCTAGAGCACTCTATCTATTCAAGTATGGAGTATCTCAAGAAAACTACCCTGAGTTCAAATTCTGGAAAGTCTGTATAAACTATAAAAGAAAAAAAATCTCTTAAGTCCTCAGTGGTTGATTTACTTCTATTAGTCAATCAGAGGACATTATTGGTTAAAAACGAGGGCATTTAATAAAATAGCAGAATAAGACAAGCATTGAAAAAAATATTTCCTTTGCAGTTATACATCACTAATAAGGGTGGAAACACCTAAGAAGAGGAAATAGAAAGATGACCAGGCAGAAAATGTGGACTGGACCTTCAGTGTTCACTTGTTAAAAGACATACACATAGGAATCATACATGAAAGAACAACTCACATTGTTGCCTGCTGCAAAGCCATTAGTGTCTTCTGGCAATATCATCCTGCTCACTGATGATTAGAGTCTCTGTCAAGCATGTAGATGTGACATGTATATTATCTTCTAGTCACATCAAAAATGGGAGTCCACTAGTCTTCTGCATATGTGTTTTCCCTGGTCTCCTGGATGTTGAGCTTCTTTCTACTACCAGCTTCTGGACTTCATCTCTTTAGGGTACTTCTGGCTATCCAGGTTTATGTCTGCTAACCCGACTACATAAAAAACCCTTTTTCTTATGAAGGTTTAATCTGCTAACTCTTCAGTTATAACTGAGGCTGTGAGACATCACATATCTGTTTCTTGATATGTCTGTCTCTTGAATGCTTTGTCTCTAGGGCTGAATCACAGTCCTTTGTCCCAAGCAACTATCTGATTTAGAATTAGAAAGTCCCAAGGTCCACTCTGATTTAGCATACAAATCAATTTGAGTCAGAAAAGCTAAAACAGAAGACATAAGAACATTATCCTCCACTTTCTGCCAACATTCTTGCCTTCTTAATACATAAGTGGTCAGCAACAAATCTCCCAGGTTTCAAGTTACTGGTTTTCCTAGCATAACAATTGAACCAAAGGAACCATAGATAGTCTAGCTGGTCAAGTGGCAATTAGCAGGAACTATCATAGTCCAAAGACTTGACACTAGGAAAAAAACTAGAAATGAAAAAGAAAGTGAACTGAGGCAGGAAAACATGAGTAGGTGTTATGGGAGTAAGAAGGTATTTCATAAAAGAATCAGAGCAGTGATGCAAAACACAATGAGTCTTTTATTATAACCCTTCAGTTCACACACAGAGAGGCTTAAGATCTGAAATGAACCAACTAGGAGTTGAACTCAAGAGAGTAGAAATACCAAAGAAAGAAAATATGCAGAGTGGATTACCAGGACCTTAGGTCAGCTGTTCTTTTGGTTAGAGCAGAAGGTGAAAAAAAATTTAGTGGTAGTATATAACAAATGTTGCCCTTGGAGTCAACATCTCCCAAATCCACCATTGAGCTCTTCACTCCCTGAGTGGAGAATCTTTTGTGATAGTCTCAGCTACGAGTGCATATCCACCTGGAATTACCTTTTATTTAATAAATATACATGTTTATGTATTTATAAATATATAGATATATAATATATACTCTGTGTGTATTTAGTGAAGTACTCTTTTTCTCCCATATTGAATTTACTTCAATGTAACATACTTAAATGTTTACAGAGCAAATAGTGCAATAGATAGAGCACCAGTCTTGGAATCAGGATGACCTGAGTTCAAATATGATCTAAGAGTATCTGTGTGTTCCTTGGCAAGTCATTTAATCCTGTTTGACTTGGTTTCCTCATGTATAAAACGAATTGCAGAAGGAAATGGCAAACTACTACAAGAAAATACTGAATGGGGTCACAGAGAATTCAGACATGACTCAACAACAAAACACTTATGTATTGTTTCCTCAATTGATTATATGATCTTTAAGGATGGGAACTGCTGGAATCACCTATTTAACATATAAAGATCTGTAGATATAAAATATACATATTAAAGATATGGATCAATATTTATAACTATATAGGATGTTTCAAAAGTCTTAGTGAAGTTTTAAATGTTAATAGGTCAAAAAGTATCTATATAATATGCTTAAATATGTTCATGTTGTAAAAACAATTATAAAATCCTCAAGGACAGGGACCACTTCACTCTTGTCTTGCTGTGCCCAGGACCTTGGATTTGGCACCCAAGTTCCTTTCCATCTGTAAATCTTTTTTACCTGAGTTCTCAATTTTCTACTACAATAAAAAGCCAGGGTAAAAGTTTAATTGTGACTTTGTAGTCTACCCTCTTACCCAGCACAATGCTCTTTATACATATATAGTGAGTGGATGGTGGAACTGCATTATTTTTCCCTTATACATTATGAATATTCACAGAGGTTTGTCTAGATGTGACTTATCTAAAAGAAAGAATAATTCTATCTAGAATTTCCCCCAACCCCATCCCTATCATGTCCCTTCTACTTCGAAGTGAAACAGGACATTTCAGATAGAAGTTGACTGCTTTGCTCTCCTCAGAAAGAGAGTGTGCTAGGCTTGAATAAAATCTATCTATTGTGTTAAATAATTATCTATTATATCTATATATTCTTTTTTAATATCAATCTGCACTTTTAATTGGTATACCTTAATGTGGAAGAAGAGCCCCAAACTAAATATCAAAGGCTTGACTCTAATCTCACCTGATATTTCCACAATGAACTCACATAGTAATAGGAAATACATTCATTTATCCAAATAGATAGCAAATGAAAATCAAATAAAGTATATATATATATATATATATATATGAAGTGTGTGTGTGCACACACACACATGTGTGCACATGTGCCAGACAATACAAAGTGAATGTTTTCTCCCATTGGAAATGATACAGCTCAACTCAACCAAGAGAGTTTCATTTCCCTTCCAAGGGGAAATTTCCCAAAGTCTTGCATGTTGGGGATAAGTGACATGATAGAAGTTACTAGGTCCTCCATGTGTGAACTTCTTCTCAGTCTTTCTTTCCTTGCAAAGACCTAAAGAGAGTTGAATGGTGTGTCTTCTCTCTAGAAGCTGAAAGTCAGAAGACCAGGACCTCTCTTCTCTCAACCTATAACTCTACCACCTAGCCTCAGAGCATCTTCCCAATGAAGAGAGTTTATGGAAATGACCCTTTTTGAGCCCAAAGTTACACATAATGGTTACTTAATAGAGAGCTAATAAAGCTTTTTATGTGGAGGGGATGGGGGGGGGGGGTGAGGAGAAGATTACAGCTAAGTGGCCCAATGGATAGAGTGCCAGACCTCAAGTCAGGAAGATTCATCTCTCTGAGTTCAAATCTGACCTCAAGACATTTACTTGCTTTATGAGCCTGGGCAAATCACCTAACATGTTTGCCTCAATTTTCTTACCTATAAAATGAACTGGAGAAGGAAATGGCAGATCCCTCCAGCATCTCTGCCAAGAAACCCCCAGATGGGGTCATTGAGCGTCAGATATGACTGAATGACTGAAACAACTGAACAACAGGATGGTGGTCCTCAAAAATTCCAAGTCATACCAGAGTGGGGAGAGAGAGTTCCTTAATTTCAAAGGGGTTGAGGAGAATACCCTACTATATAATTTAGAACCTCTGTGCTGTTTTGTAGAAGAGAAATAAATTCCTCTGGATCATATCAAAATGTATCTCACTTCCCATTTCCTTTTCTCATTATATACCAGCTGCTGTTGTTGTTGCTTTTGGTCTTCATTCTTGAAAAAGACCTTGATATCAGGGCGGTGATGTCATGACATGCACATGAATTGGATTTGATTTGGGGATACTGTGCAAAGTCACCAGACTCATTTTCTCTTCTAGAACCATCTGGGTCCAGTGGCCAGATATGAATCAAGATGACTGGAGATGACTCTGGATATGAGTCAATCAGGTGACTTGCCCAAGGTCACACAGTTACCTGGATCCTATTATCAGTTTTAGCGTAACTGAATAACCATATTTAATTTGCTTTGGGTGTTGTGTTTACTATTATAAAGAGAAGATGTGAACAAATTTTTTAAAAAGAACGTGTTCTTCAGAGCACTGTGTAATTTTAATGACCAAGAAGCCAGTCCTAGATCAGAGGTGAGAAAATGTCTTCCCCTCCCCTTCCCTTCTTGAGGAGATGGAGTCAATAGGTATATAATGTTGATTCAGCTGATATGTTCATTGGTTAGCCAAATTGATTTTTTTCTCATTAAAAAAATTCTTTATAATAATATATGTCTTTGGGAGTAAAGGAGGGAAAGGATAAATTTGGAGGTGAAAGTGATATAAAAATATAAAAAAGTGATATAAATGCAAAATTTACATAATTTAAAAGAAAATTCCCTATAGAACTAAACTCAACAGGAATTGAACTTGCAGAGAAGGGCCAGCCTCCATCATTCTCCCTGGTAAGATGCACTTGCCTGACTTAAAGAATGGCCTTTATTTTCTAGGGTAGAGGATGGGAGAACTCCCTAAACAGAGTAATATACATAGAATCCCCCCTTCAATCTGACTTTCAGGTTCCCTTGAGCTTTTCCCTTTCATTTCTTTCTGAAATACACTATCTTCTGTTTTCCTCACTTCTTGTAACCAACTACAACCCTGGTTTGTTTGTTTTTTCAATAGTGCTTTGGCGGCCCCAGTGGAATAGGAAGAAAATAACAGGCTTCATTGCCCTTTCACTGAAATTCAAAACTAGAAATATTCTCCAGTAACAAATATTCTCAACTAGCTCAGGTTCACACTCCAGATCCTAAGAGGTTGCACAGAAAACTTCTCAATGAATATTTTTGGAATTCATAAAAAATCATTTCTGATAATGTGTGCATTTGTCAATGATATTGTTTAAAAGTCCATTTGTATATATGCTTAATTTTGAGATTCTATGTCATATTTTGTAGGACAAATTCACAAACTAAAAGCCTAACCTTGGAAAGGACCCAAATTCTGAAAAAAGATGACAAACACTGTTATACTGCAATGTTGAGAAATGCAGAGATATATTTTTTAATTTTCATACAAATGACAACGGAATTGACTTAATGGATTTTAGTCAGGTTTGTTTTGTATTGCATTGTATTAAATCATTTAGAATATATTTACTCAGGGTCCACAACCTAGGAGAGATGGCATGGTATTGTACAGTGGTGTCAAATCCCCCCCAAAAA
This sequence comes from Macrotis lagotis, assembly GCF_037893015.1. Classification (NCBI taxonomy): domain Eukaryota; kingdom Metazoa; phylum Chordata; class Mammalia; order Peramelemorphia; family Peramelidae; genus Macrotis; species Macrotis lagotis. The sequence continues at coordinate 86,750,032 of NC_133658.1, forward strand.
ATGGGGGCTACAAATTCATATATACAGATTTTTATGGGCTGCATAGTGATTTTGTTTTAAAATGTAATATCTACATTTTCTTGTATGTTTTATTTATTTTGTTAAATATTTCCCAATTACATCTTTTTTAGGTTTTTGCAAGGCAAATGGGGTTAAGTGGCTTGCCCAAGGCCACACAGCTAGGTAATTATTAAGTGTCTGAGACCGGATTTGAACCCAGGTACTCCTGACTCCAAGGCCGGTGCTTTATCCACTACACCACCTAGCCGCCCCCCCCCCCCCCAATTACATTTTAATCTGATTCTGACTCAGAAGTGTTGGATACCTCCAGAGGAAAGAGTTGGTCTTAAGACCATAAAGACCTGAGTTCAAAACTTTCTGGCCTGCATGGACAGAGGAAATTTCCTTACCAGAAGTTCCAAATATGGATAAAATCACAAATCTAAAGTCTTCCACTAACCTACTTTAGATATAGAAAGCAAATATTATTGTGCTAGGTCCTAAGGAATATGCAGAAAACATAAAAGAAATGGTTCTTGCCCTGTAAAGTCTAACAGACAAATTAGGAAAAACATTAATCTACTCCCAGAAAATTCAACATTAACTGTTTACATAGTGCTTTATGGTGTAGTAGAAAAGCAGTGTAGAAGCCTGAAGATAAGGGTTCTAGTTCCACCTCAGCTACTTTGGGGCATCTAAGCCTTAATGTTCCCCTTAATAAAATAGAGATAATCATCCCTGCATTCTCTATCTGGCAGAGCTGGCCTAAGTGTGTGGAAATTTCCCCCTGACCTTCACATGATGAGACAATATCCTTTAGACGATATACGGATAATCACTACTTTTTTTCAATAATCAAGGAGATCTGGGGTCAGGTTTTTTAACCATATAGAGTTCATCACTGAGATTCCTCTGCTTGGTTGCTGAGCTGAGAGAGCTATAGACTCTGGGAAACTTTAAAAAAAAAAAGGTGATTTCCAACTGACTTCTTAGCTATGAGTCTCTAGCAAGTAAGATGTGACACCAGTGAGGTATCACAAAAGGATGAAGTTCTCTGGCCTGGGATCTTAGGAATCCAAGCCATACAACAGTTAGTTGCCAGAGGACCTTCCAGACTTGTCGATCCAGAGGATCTGTGATTTTTCTGCCTTTTTGTGATTCTTTCCCTTTAATAATAGCTAACATTTATTATCTAGCATCTACTATGTATCAGATACAGCACTAAGTGTAATAATACTAATAATAACTTTATGCAACACATTCTGCCCATTAGACACTTAGCGTGCTTAGCATTTTACAAATATTTTATCATTTGATCTCCAACAACCTTAAGAGTTAGATGCTTTTATTCTCCTCGTTTTACAATTGAGAATACTGAGTCAAATAGAGGTTTAAGTAACTTGCTTAAAGTCACATAGCCAGTAAGTGTCTGAGACTAGCTTTGAACGCAGTTCTTCATGACTCCAGGTCTGATACTGTATTTAGTAGATGGCATTGTGAGCTTGGGGACAGTGAAATGGCACAGTGCATAGAGCTTCAGGTCTGAAGTGAGGAAGACCTGAGTTCAACTCAGCCTCAGATACTTACTAGCCATGTGAGCCTAGGTAAGTCACTTAACCCTATTTGCCTCAGTTTTCTCATCTAGAAAATGAACTGGAAAAGGAAATGGCAAACCACTTCAGTAACTTTGCCAAGAAAACATTGAAAAAAAGTCATGAAGTGTCTACCTCAACTGAAAATGGCTAAACAGCAAATCGTGAACTTCAAAATCCTGGAGGACTATGAGCAGTGCTGTCTGCTCTACCAGAGTTGTCATGTTTGTAACAGCAGGAATGGGGCCAGAACCAAGGAAAATGTCTACATTAAAGAAAGAGGCTGCCAGAAAGATTAAGCTAGGTTATTTTGTCAATGTCTAGTTCAGAGGTAAAATGTCTCCTTACAACATTACAACAACCAAAAAAGTTTCCTGTACTGATAATATGTTATCAATCTCCCAGACAGCTGAATCTGCTGCTATAAATTACGTTATTGAATTCTGTTTAAGTCATTATGCTAAAGGATACAGTAATTCCTTGTTCCATGCTTATTCCATATTTACATCAAGTGTATTTTTATTCCCCCCCCCTTCTTAGGGAATCTTTTAGATTTTCAAGCTGTAACTACTATTATCATTAGCATGCCCTTAGTAAGTTGAGGTGGGAGTGAAGAAGCAATGAATAAGAGAATTAAAAGTCTAGTATCCCCTAAGGAAAAATCCTTACCTTCCTATCACCACCCCTCTCCCCACACCCAATCCAGCCAACTGATGAATCTGAATCTTCATAGTTTCCTGGTGCAGGAGGGTTTGGAAGGAAGGATCCTAACTTAAGTTTTGGACATGTTAAGGGATTTTCATTATTTTGGTTTTGTGGGGGAGATAATCGGGGTTAAGTGACTTGCCCAGGATTATACAGCTAGTAATTGTCAAGTATCTGAGGTTAGATTTGAACTTGGTTCCTCTTGACTCCAGAGCCAGTACTCCAAGGGCCCTCAAGATGCATTCCCCCAAACATGTTAATTTTAAGATGTTTCTAGGTCACCCAGTTTGAAATATCCAAGGAAGAGGAGTTTGTTTTTTCCCCAACCCCCAAGGATTTAATTGCCATCTCCATGTTGATGATTCTCAAATCTACCTTTCCTGCTCCTGTCTCTCTGTTGACCCCCCATCTCACATCTTCAGCTGCTTTTCAGACATCTCAACATGGATGTCCAGTAGATTCTTACCTCACTATGTCCAAAACAGAACTCATTCTTTTTCCCTCTAAATTTTTGACCCTTCCTATTTTTTCTATTATTGTAGAGAGCAACACTACCTTCCAGTTCTTACAACCTCAGAGTCATCCTAGATTCCTCACTGTTGCTCATGACCCACATCCAAACTGTTTCCAGAGTCCATTGATTTCGCCTTTGAAATATCTCTTGAATTTGTCTCCTCCTCTCTTCTGACACTACCACCACCCTGGTGCAAGCCCTCATCATCTCGGACCTGGACTATTGTAATAGCCTGCTTGTGGGTCTGCCTGCCTCAAGTCTCTCCCACTCTAACCCATCCTCCATTTCAGTCATTAAAGTGATTTTTTCAAAGTGTAATTCTGACTATATCTCCCCTATTCAATAAACTGCAATGGCTTCCTATCCATTTCAGAATCAAATGCAAAATCCTCTGTTTGGCATTCAAAGCCTTCATACCCTGGTCCCCTCCTACCTTTCCAGTCTTCTTGCACCTTAATCCCCAGCAGGTACTCTTCCATTCAGTGACTCTGGTCTTCTGGCTATTCCACAAATAAGATATTCCATTTCTCAGCTCTGGACATTTTTCTCTGTCTGCCCCACCATGCCTGAAAAATCTCTTCTCTGATCCAACTATTGACTTCCCCAATGTCCTTTCAATTTCAACTAAAATTTTAACTTCTACTGGAAGTCTTCCCCAAACCTTCTTTATTCCAATCCTTTCCCTCTTTCAATAATTTCCTATTTATTCTTTATAGAGATTGCTTTGTAAATATTTGTTTGCATATCTCCCCTACTAGATTATATGCTCCTTGAGGTCAGGAACTGTCTTCTGCCTCTTTTTATTTCCCCAGTGTTTAGCAAACTGTTGGAACTTCATAAATGTTTGTTGGATTCATTTGAATTGAATTATCATATCTTGCTGCCTGGATATTCTCATGATACCTGATGCTCTGAAGCATCCTTATGGCTACACAGGCTTCTTTCTTTGCAGGTAAATATATCCTTGTGTGCCTAACCCTCTTCTCTCTTTGGGACCTTCAGAACTCTTTTAAAGACCAAACCTTATCAAGGATGTACACAGCTCAGGTATATGAACCAACCCTGATATCAACTAACCATCAAAAATGTCATTTCAAAGAATACCAGGGCAGCTAGGTGGAACAGTGGATAGAGCACTGGCCCTGAAGTCAGGAGTACCTGAGTTCAAATCTGACCTCAGACACTTAATAATGACCTAGCTGTGTGGCCTTGGGCAAGCCACTTAACCCCACTGCCTTGCAAAAAAATAAAAATTAAAAAACCTAAAAAAAAAAAAACGCAAAGAATACCCAGAGCAAAACAATCATCTTCACTACTTATAGAGGAGTTGACATGGTCAAAGGAATTTCCAGCCCTTAATGAGAGACATCAAACAGAACAAAATCTTCATTAATGAAGCAACAAGGACCAAGGACTGTATCTAAATACAACCAGCACAATTACATATTCATCTCATATCTCATTACTGCTCTGAAGTACAGAGTATATTATTATCCCCATTTTACAAATGAGAATACTGGGGCTCACAGAAGATGTGACTTGGCTAAGATTTCCCAGCTTGTGTGATAAATTTGTGTCAAATTAAGACCTTTGGATATACCTCCAGTGTTTAACATACCAAGATACTTCTCTAATTTGAAAAAAGTTTCTATTTCTTTTTCAATAGATAATAACAATGTGTTATGTTTTATATTAGAAATATACAATATAAATTGCTCCTAATTCCTGTGTGGTCTGTAACAAAATAAAAGAGCTGAATAAAACTAATAATACAGTGACCTCATCAGAAAGTGCACATAGTATTTATCTGCAGAGCCTGGAGCTTTGGGATAGACAGCTAGGTAATTATTGAACTTTTAGCTTAAAGTCCAAATGCCAAAGTCACAGGAGAATTGAAGAAACTAAGGAAATTTAGCTTGGAGGGAAAAAAAGAGTGTTAAAAGGAAAAATGATCTCTATCTTCAAATATTTAAAGGACTCTCACATGAAAGAGGAATTAGACTAGGAGTATTCTGGAGACAGCTAGAGGTTAGCAGATTATTAAATTTTCAGTATGAGCATTTATTCCTCAGAAATTTGCAAGCTAGGGGCAGCTAGGTGTTGCAATGGATAGAGCATCTGCCCTCAAGTCAGGACAAGAGTTCAAAACTGGCCTCAGACACTTTATAATTAGCTGTGTGGCCTTGGGCAAGTCACTTAATCCCACTGCCTTAAATTTAAAAAAAAAAGAAAGAAATTTGCAAGCTAGTAATCAGTGCTTGATCTATTATTTTGTGGATTGCCTAGACTTAAGAAAATGAGAGAATGTTAACAAAGCAACTTAAACTGAAAAGTCCTGTTTTTCCCAGAGTGGAACATTTACCAGCACTCAGTTGACTTGGTCTTATTTTTCTTAGCCCTCAGAAAACACAACTAGGAACAAGTAGAAGTGAGATAGGAGTGGGGAAACTTTTTTCTGCCAAGGGCCATTTAGATAGTTATAACATCATTTATAGGCCATACAAAGTTATCAATTTAAAAATTAAGTCTGCTATACTTGATCAGACATTTAATTAACTCACCACTAAAAAGCTCCTAGATTTTTTGACTTTTAAATCCTGCCAGCAGTTGCTGTGGCAGCACCAAACCAAATAATTTCACAGATATGCCCAAAGGCTGGACGTTCCCCAGCTCCTGAGTGAGAGGGAGGCAGATTCAGAGCTCAATGGAAGAATTTTCTAATGATAAAATCTGTCTACAAGTGGAAAGTTTTCTATCAAGTATTCAAGCAGAGGTTTGGCCACTTAATGAAGAGATTCATGCTTCAGAGATTGATTAAACTGAATGGCATAATCTTAGATCCCTCTCAACCTTAAGATTCATATTACTGTTGTAAGGAAATGATGAGAAGAGAATTAAAATGTATAACTCACCAAAAAAAAAAAGCTAAACTGGAAACACAGAGACAGGACACGAGGGTTATGCAAAAGTCGATTTGTTGCTGGAAATTTTGGTAAATGGTATTTCTTCATAACTTCGGGAAGGGTTGTGGGTTTTGTTTTAAAAGTTTGATACCACAATCACCTTCCAATAATCCACTTCCCAACCACCCCCACCGTCATAGCCCCAAAACACAACCCCACCAGAGTTAGGCAAAACCATATAAAATAGGGTCCACAATTGACCTTAATATATAATATTCTCCACTGTAGTAGTTCAAAATGTGGAAGTGAAGTCAGGCTCCATCATGAACGTGGTCATAGAGAGAAAAGGAAAACTCATTAACAGTAGCAACCAAAAACTATTATTCTGAAAATTTACCAAAAAAGCAAGTAAAAATCATTTTTTAGAAATAAACATCCCTGAAAGTCTCTCCTCAGATGGCTCTTGAGATTCCTGAATTATGTTGTTGTAGTTCAGTCATTTCGGTCATGTCCTACTTTTTGTGACCCCATCTGGGATTTTCTTGGCAAAGATATTGGGGTGATTTATTATTTCCTTCTCCAGTTCATTTTATAGATGAAGAATTGAAGCAAACAGAGTAAAGTGACTTTGCCCAGAATCACACAGCTAGTAATTGTCTGAGATTGGATTTGAACTTCTGAAGATGAGTCTTCTTGATTCTAGAATGAGCACTCTATCCACTTCACCAACTCTATTGTCTTTTTAAAAATACAAAAGGGTCTTTGAATATGATTCCTGGAGCAGCATATGGAAAAAAATGCCAGACTTAGAACCAGAAGATTTCAATGGATTCCATTGGTAGCTCTATCACCTACCTGTATGACCTTGAGGAAGCCAAGTTCTCCTTGTGTATCAGGTACTTACATCATCTATAAAATGAGAAGTTGGTCTAAATAGCTTCTGAGTTCCTGTCTGTTAGGGACTATCGTGCATGGGAATACTATAAATCTTCATCACCTGGCACCCTTGAGTACCAGAACCTTGTTTTACTAAGTGTGGGAGTGGGAGTGGATTAGGGATTGGGGAGGATATTTCAGCACTTGTATTTTGATAAATAAATGGAGATAAATGTACAAAGGAAGAACTTGTCTTCCTTGTCTCCCATGGCTCCAAGGCTTACCTGGGGGAAAGGATAAGGGAGTCCAGAAAGGGACTCAACACCTGTCTGGATCTAGATCTTTGATTTTCTAAGACTAGACTAATCTAGAACCTTACACATGGGAGCTGTTAAATCAGAAACAACCACCTAGTTTACAACTGAGAATTTATGAAAGATGTCCATTCATGTCTGTTATTCAGTGCTTAGAATTTTCCTTGGAATTGCAAAGGAGCAAATAAAAAAACCTTATCTATAGAAGTGGACAGCTAGGTGGCACCTTAAAACCAAAAGAGCTGGATCTGGACTCTTCTTCAATTCAAATCTGGCCTCAGACAATTTACAAGCTGTGTGACTCTGGGCAAGTCACTTTGCTTTAGTTCCTCCATCTATAAAATGAGCTGGAGAAGGAAATGACAAATCACTCTAGTATCTCTGACAAAAAAAACCTCAAAGGGGGCTTCAATGGGACATGACTGAGAAACAACTAAATTTAACAATAACAAAATGAGTAAGTTGCATTAGATAAACTCTCCATCTCTACATCTGATGATTTCCTTATTCCATGGCCTATTCCATCCATTAATCATCAAAGATAAGGGGAAGGAGGGCATATAGGCACTTTTCCAGAACTTATTTCAATAAAACTCTTTTAGAAGGTATCATTTATAAAACACTTAAATTTACAGTGGCTGGCATGGAGAAAGTGATTAATAGATGCCTCCCCCCTTCCCTTCCTCCCTTATTGGCACTTCTTTCCTTTGGAATATCTCAAAGGTAATAGCACCCAGATCAAATCTATTATTGTTATTGTTTATTATTAGGAATGGCCTCCCAAGGCAGACTGCAGAACACCCCCCGCCAAAACAGACAAAAACAAACCACCCAGCCACTCTTGAGACTGCATTCTTTTGGTTAATTCTTTGGCCTTTAGTTGAGCTCTGGTCAAGTTCTCTTCCCTTCATCTGACACCTCAAACTCCACTTTTATGTAATTACTGTGTCTGAAATGTTCAAGAAGCAGCTGCAATCCCCAAAGAAGATGACCTGGTGGTTGGGCTAGAAACAGGCCCAAATCATTGGTAGATGAAATCCTCACCATCTTTCCACCCTCATCTTAGCCTCTTGTGATTTGTCTATGTCTCTTCTGTATGTCTGTGCTGTTCACTTATGTGGTTATTTTGACAGATTCAGTTTGAGAAGTCTTTATTTTTCACCTACATATGAAAGTTTTTCTGTAAGGCTCTGTAAATTGTAATATTGTCAGGGTCCTTTCAACATTCAGCTGTTCAGCTTTAGATAAAATAGATAAGATAGGCACACAAGTGAATATAATAGAAATGAGGATGTGATGATGGGCACCACTGAGTTATCTTAGGAGGTGTCTCAGCTTTAAACCTGGAGTCAGGAATAATACATACAAACATGCATATACACAAATAAGACCATTACATTATATGTGTGAATTATGCATATATGTATATATACATGCATCATTATTGCTTGTTTAATTTCAATGCATTTTCAGTGATAACAATGATTTCCAAAATAAATTAGATGAGAGATATTGCTGGCATTGATATTTAAACTGTAAATCTGAAGGGAGAAAAAAGTCAAATCCAACACACAGTTTCCTAGGACAGTACATTAAGGTCACAAATAAAATTTACACCCAGTATTGGAGAAGGGATAGGAATAGACATGACTTCTTCAGTCTATTATTTGCTAGAACCCTCCAGGGTTTTTAAAGAGAGAAGTAAAAATTCATAGACACAAATTTCTGTAGAATAATTAGAATTCATGGTGATACAAACACTTCACAACAACTCATTTTAAAGACCATTTAAGAGTCAACTATTCATCTGGAGATCCATTGATAAAAACAAAAGAGGCTGAGTCTAGAAATTGGTCCATGGTTGGGGAATGGGGCAGGGAAGAAATTTGGAAGGCAAGAGTTGGTAATAAATTTTAGGAAGCATGATATTACAGCATCTCAGATTGCCTTGGGGGACAATAATGAATATATTTCACAGAAGATCTGACACACACTGGCATAATTCTTCATTAAAAAATGACAAATAGATGAGTTCAGTCATCAGCTAGTGCCTCCCATGGTGGGCAGGGCTCAGGTTTGAGAGAGTTCTGTACCATCCAAGATAAAGGGAGGGATTTAGGGTACAAGCATCTCATCTCTCGGACACTGAAGTCACCCATCAGACTAGGTTCCTTGGATAGCTTCTTCAGTCTCTGTTTTAAATTTGTTGTCACAGAAGCTCAAGGGAGTGAACAGAGATGCTGCCTTGGACATCTGGATTAAGAGATTCCTCTCAACTTGTTACGTGTACAGAAGGACTGAGCAATCGTTTCTTAGATCTTCCCAGCTTCCCTGGGCCCCCAGGCTCTAGAGTAGATAAATGTTAGGAAGACCTGAATTAAAAGCTGAACTCAGACACTATCTGTAAGTCATTTAGCTTCTGTCTGTCTCAGTTTCCTCATCTGTAAAATAGAGTTCATATAGTACCCGCATCCCTGGGTTGATGTGAAGATCAAATAAGATAATAAATGTAAAGCATTTAGGACAGGGTCTACCATATAGTAGGTGCTTTGTAAATGTTAGCTAGTATTCTGATAAATAACATTTTTGGCATTGTCCCATGCCAGGGATCCCAGCACTTCCCAGAAGCAAGGAATTTAAAAGGATACAGGGCAAAGATGTTTAAATACTCAAGATTCATCTACACAGCTGCTGTTTTGGCACAGTGCCTGCCATCTTGGAATTCCCTGACAGGCTGTTGTTCCCACGCTTTCTAAAGTACCAAAATATCACCCTAACCTTCTCTCCATGACCCCAAAGTCCTAAGATAGTAGGGTCCTTTCAGCTGACAATGCATCTGTGCTGTAGAATATTCCTTTTCTAAAGGTTACAATATCATTTTTGAAATATAGACTTTTCTTAGCAAGAGAACTTAATTGGATGCAATGTTCTGCATTTTGTTCCAGTTAGAATAATTTCTTCCTTGTTACAAAGTCTTACAAAATCAGTATAGAGACAGGAGGTTGGAATAGAGGGAAAATGGAAAGGATGTAAATGGAGACAGACAAAGAGACAGTGAAAATACCAAAGAAATGTAAAATATTTTTGTTCTTGGTAAAAATCCTTGTGATATAATTTGGAAAGCTATATTTTGGACTTTTATAGTATCTGATCACATGGAACTTATAATTAATATTATTAATAATAACATTTGAATGGTCCTTTAAGATTAGCAAAATGTTCTTTACATGTTATCTCATTTCATCCTCACAGTAATCTTATGAATAGATGATATTATTATTCCCTATTTCATAGATAAAGAAACTAAGGCTGAAAAAGGATGTTATTTGCTCAAGGTCCCACAGCCATCCAACCTCTGAAACTGGATTCAAGTTCAAATCTAGAGGGAAAGAGGAGGGAAGGCAAAGGAAGGCAAGAGAAGGGATAGGAAGGCAAAGGAGGGCAAGGCAAGGCAAGGGAACAGAAGGAAAGGCAAAGGAAAGCAAGGGAAGATAAGGGAAAGAAAGGGAATGGAAGGGAAGAGAAGGGAGGAGAGGGGAATAGCTTTTATACCTACTATATGCCAGCTACTGTTCTAAGCATTTTTACAAACATTATTTCATTTGATCTTAGGTGGTAGATGCCATTATTATACCTATTTTACAGCTGAGGAAACTGAGGCAAATAGAAGTTAAGTGTTATCCAAGATCACACAGTCACTCAGATCTTCCTGACTCCAAGGCCAGCACTCTAAAACAAATAACTGTCTCTTTTGATCATTTTCAAAGAATCTTGGAGTTGGAAGGGACCTCAAAGACTGTCTAGGCCAACCCACACCTGAAAGAGGTCACATCTACCTTTAACTTGGCAAGAATTCATCCAGTCTTTGCTTAAAGACTTCAAGTGAAGGAGAAATATAATATTATAGTACTTTGAGCTTTGCATGTTGCTTAATATATGTTATCTACTTGGACCTCACAATATCCCTGAGAAGGAGTTACTATTATTATTCCCATTTTACAGTTGAGGAAACTGAGGCACGGGGAGATTTGAAGGAGTTGTTCTTCATTCTCAAAAAGGACCAGTGATATCATCAGGATCATGTTTTACACATGAATTGGGTTTGAGTAAGGCAGAACTGCATAAAGTCATTAGCCTTTCTCCTCCAGAGACATCAAAATGGTTAAACAAAGGTCAAGACAACTGACAATGACCCCAGATGCAGTAGCTGACCTTGGTCTTTCTATATTAAGGTCTTTCCCAGGCCTCAGTCTATCTGAGGCTATGCCCATTCAATAACTAAGAGCTAAGTAAGAATTGAGACCAAAGATGGCTTAAAACATAAAAGACTAGAAAAGACCAAATGTGGGTCTGATCAAGGTAGAATACAGTAGGATTATCAGTAAGCATTGTTTAAACATCTCTCATGTGCCAGATATTATTTCCCCAGGCCTGCATAGTAGGTATCTTTTAATACTGCCTAAGTTTGCATCAATTTTGGTGGCCATATCACTCTGTTCACTTACATTGAGTTTATAGCTTATTTTTTAATACATTTTTAAAATTTTTATTTATTTAAGGCAATGACATTAAGTGACTTGCCCAAGGTCACACAGCTAGGCAATTAATGTGTCTGAGGTCACATTTGAACTCAGGTCCTCCTGACTCCAGGGCCAGTGCTCTATTCACTGCACCACCTAGCTGCCCTGAGTTTATAACTTATTAAAACATCCAGATCTTTTGAACATTAACTGCAGCTTACATTTATAAATTTTATTTTTTTCAAAAACTCAAGGGTAAGATTTTATATTCATTTGCCTTAATTATTTTTTTTATCTTATTGGATTCAGTCCAAGTTTCTTGTATTTAATTTGGCTTCTGTCATCTCATGCATTAGTACCCCTATCAATGTGTAATCTATAAATCTGATAAGGATTTTATCTATTCCTTGATTCATATCACTGGATAAAATGTTGAAAAGCACAGAGTCAAACCTGTGGTTATAGATTATTAGGACAAACCACTAAGATCTCCTTCCAAGTTGACATTAAAATTTTAGTGACTAGTCTTTTGGTCTGGCCATTCAGTCAGTTCCAAATCATTACCACCACCATCATCACCAAAATCATCATCATTATAATAAAAAATCATTGTTAGTATTTATGTAACACTTTAAGGCTGTCAAAGCACTTTTCATGTTATTTCATTTGATTTCCACAACAATCCTGTGAGTTAGATATTATTATTATTATTATATCCATTTTACAAATGAGAAAATTGAGACTGAGAAAAAGTAAATGATTGATACAGAGTCACAAAGCTAGAAAGCATCTGAGGCAAGTTTTGCAATCAGATTTTCCTAACTCCAGATCCATTGTGCAATCTCACTGATTCCCTAACCATGCTATCATCTAGCATATCCATTGCAAAGTATAAGAGAGAAATATTTACAATATTTAGAGAGTAAAATGAACCATTCATTTGGGTACCAGTCAAACAAAAAACATTTATCAAATGATCAGTTTTTGGAAGCTGGTGTTGGGAATGAAGATGCTACAAATTTTACATTTAACAAGGGAACAATAGGAGTCAATTTAAATCTCAGGAGCAGATAACATTTTATACTTTAACAAAGTTTGACAGCATAAAAGATTACAAAATTTGTTTCTAATTACAAATTTATTATATGCATAATTCTGATGTGAGACCAGAGGTCAGCAAAGAGATTAGGGTTAAATAAATAGATTGAAGAATCATCTACATAGAGATGATAATTGAATCTATGAAACCTGAAGAGAAGAGGCCCCAGGACAAAGTCCTAAGAGACACCCGCAGTTAGTGGTCATGATCTAAGTGAAAACCCAGCAAAAGAAAGTGAGAAGTAATTTTCAAAAAGGAGAAGAACAGGAGATAATGGAGTCCTGAAAACACAGAGAAAAGAAATTATCAAGGAGGAAAGAATGACCAAGAATCAAAGACTGCAGAGAGATCAAGAATGATGGGGGGGGAAGGCTATTGTGTTTGATAATTTAGGTAGCTTTAGAGAGATCAATTTCAGCTGAATGATGAGATCAGAAACTAAATTGTAGAGAGGTTAAGAGAATGGGAAGAAAGAGTGGAAATATGGCCTTATCAAAGAGTAGTCATGAAAGGAAGGCAAAATAGGCACAGCTAGATAGGATGGGTAGATCAAATGACAGTTTATTTGTTTTTTTAAAGCTAGGAAGGCATCAGGACATTTGTAGGCAGTAGGGAAGCAGAAAATAGGGAAGGAAAGATTGAAGATAAGTGAGAGGGTAGGAACTATGGAGAGGAAAATCTGTTGGAGAAGAGGAATCAAATGCCTTCTCCTTGCCAAGGCAAAACTACTTTTCCATGAAGGATGGAGGAAAAAGGCAGAGAGAATGACAGATCTCTGGGAGATGAAGGGTCACAAGATTCAGCAAAAAAGCTATTAATTGAATAGGGACAAAGGTTAGTTGAGATTGTGACTGCCAATTTTGAACAGAATGTAAAAACTAGGGGATTAACAGAAATGGGGCAATAGTGATAAGTGATTAGTTTTCATTTCTACATTAGTTATGGGAAACTGAGGAAAGTAGTTTATATCTTACAGAGAAACTACTTGGGAAGATGAGGAAAAAAGCCATAGTGATAGAATCTGAGGAATGTATGTAAACCAAGTTAATTTACATCTTCCTGAGAATGAGTGGAATCTCTCTCAGTAGAGAGGAAGGGGATGGAATGATCACAGGAAGATAAGGTATCGAAGAATTAGCAGGTTAGGTGAATTAGTGAAGGAAGTGGTGCCAGGAGTTGGATTCACACATCTGTATTATCCCTTTAAAAGATTGTGGGGAAGGGGAGATTTGGAAGGGAATTTGAACCCACATGGGGAGAGAATTGGATACTTCAAACAGACCTTTGACCTTCGCAATACCCAGCCAATGGGGGACAAGGGAGGGACTTGTATTTCTAGACAGGAGATAAAAGGCCCTGTGTGCCCATTTCTATTATGGATACTTGTCCTTAAGGATGTTTTAATAAAAAGATCCACTTTGGTCCACTTATGATGGTTCTGAGTTCTTGATGAGGTGCTTATCTTTTATAGTAATGACCATCTCTCATTATGTGGATCTTTCTAGCCTTTCATGATGTTTTTCTCAGGTCATCTTCCATGAAAAAGTAGCCCTTCTTGCCAAGGTAAAGCCCTGCTACAGAATCAGACACTTGGAAATGGCAAGGCAATTCAATTTAACAAACATTTATTTGAGACCTATTATATATGTGAAACTTTGTGCTCTGTTTTAGGAATAAAAATATAAATACAAATAAATATAATACAGGGAAATAAAAACAATAATAGCTAGCATTTATATATCATTGTAAGGTTTGTAAAGTGCTTTACCTATGTTTTCCTCATTTGAAGGTTAAAGATAATGGAGCAAGGTAACAATCAATGTAGGAAAGACTGTGAAAGAGCACATCTTTAGTGAATGGGGTGTAAATCAAAAAAGATTCAATGGAGGCAAGGATCCTTGAGTTGAACCTTGAAGTAAGACAAGGATTTAAATGCATCCCAGTCATTGAAGACAATTGGTTTCTCTTCATTGGAGGTCTCCAAGCAATGACTAGATCACTCTTCAAGTATCTAATGGGGATGAGCTAGATGACTGCTGTGAACCACTTCTAACTAAAAATCTATGATTTATATTCTATTTCCTGTGAGAAGTTTCTCCAGATCAGCTGATCAACAAGCATTACTTACTTGTAGCCAGGCACTGGAATACAAATGACTTGAATGAAAAAATCTTTACTCATGCCTAGGATCCTAATCAAATTATCATAGACAGAGACTATGAGTTTCCATTAGAACAGAAACTCCATGAGATGAGGGGACTATTTTTTGACTTGCTTTAAATCCTTTCTATTTAGCACAGTTCCTGGAGGCACAAAGTAATTGGAATGAATACCTGAAGCCAAATGAATAGGTTCTTATTGACTGAGTGCCCAATATAATGGATAGTGATTGTTTTTCATTTCTGTCTTTGAATCTCCAGTGCCAACTACAATGTTTTGCTATAATTTGTGCTTCATAAACAATTATTAGCTTAGAGTGGATTAAATTCCTTGATATTCTTTCAGACTATTAACTTTCAGTTTCTAGAATCCTGGCTCCCTCCCCAACATATTACATTATACAAGCAAACCCCTAACTCTGAGTCTGGACAATAAATGACATTGTCATATATACTGAGGCAAATCACTTCTAGGATCCATTTCCTGAGTATTTGAGTAAAAATCTAATGCTTCAGTTATCAAGAATTAGCATCTATATCAGTGCTATCTGCAGTAGGAACTGGGACTTTATTCCTTATGGGACAGGAGGGAGGATGGTAAGAAATGATGAATCTCATTTTCCCCCCACTATTGCCAGTCATGAATGTCTCTCCCATACAACTGACTGTTTGATTCACTGTGTCTATCAGTCCAAATTCTGCCATATGGAATACAGGTCCTTCGATTTTAAGGTATCTGTGACAGAGAATACCATCTATATCCAAAAGACCAAAAATTATTACCTTCAATTTTAAAAAAAAGTTGTCTTTATGTACTACATAATTTTGCTTTCTCTAATATTTTATTTCTTCCTCAAGAATATTTTTTTCTCTCAACATTCAACTTTGATCAATGCATAGCATGGAAACAAAAAATGATAGGTAGAAACTACATATGTGTGTGTGTGTACACACACACACACACACACACACATATATATATATATACATATATATATATATGTATATATATATATATATGTATATATATATATATATATAAATCCCTGTCTTTTAAGGAAGTTATAAACTAACAAATCAATCACAGTTGCCACACAGACAAAATCCTTCTTCAATCCTCATTCCACCTGCCAGCATCCCAACACCCTCACCCTCTCATGAACTCTTGGCTGCAATAGGTCCCCCCTCAATAGTAGGCACTAAGCTTCAGAAAAGGACTAGTGAGTTACACTCCACCCCCATCCTATCTCACACCAACACTTTTCATTTTTAGTAGAATGAATGAGTAGCACAGAATGACTAGACATAGATGGTTTAATTATTTCATTAAATTATCTTTCCCTCTAAACACAATCTTCTTCCAATCTTTCCTAGTTCTTTTTATCCTTCCAGTCACATGGGTTCATAATCTTGGGGCTATATTTCACTTCTCATTTTCCTTCATCCCACATATCTGATCATTTACTAAATGTCATCATTGCTGCCTCTATAACATCTCTCTCATTGTTCCTTCTCCACATCTGTTTAATCCCTTGTCATTCCCACCTGGAGGATTACAATAACCTCCTCATTGGGCTCCTTGTCTCAAGTCTCTTCCCATTACAATTCATCCTCCACACAATTGTCATATTGATTTTTTCCTAAAACACTGGTGTGACCATGTCATTCCCCTATTCAATAAATTTCAAAGGCATTCCCATTGCCATTAAAAGGTGACATGGTGGAGAGAGTGCTCTACTTGGAATGAGAAAAACACAAGTTCATCCAGCTTTGACACTCACTACCATGTTATCTTAGCTAAGTCATTTGGCCATTTTATCCCTCAGTTTCTTCATCTATAAAATAGTCATAACAATAACAGCTTTCCCTCAGAGTTGTTGTGAAAATCAAATGAGTTAACTAACATAAAATGCTTTGCAAATCTTAAAGTGCTATATAAATGATAATTACTATTATTATTATAAATACCATTTCATTTTTATCTCATCCTGTCAAATGTCTACTTTGTGTAAATTTATCATACTCTTGCTTATTAGTATATGCATACAATTTATAAATAAGAAACATGCACATATCAGAGATGTATGTTCAAAATGTTTTGCTGATATGTATTACACAATTAAAGAAGTTTGGAAATCATTGTTCTCTAAAAGATGAGGGCATGGCACCATTTATGTGAACAGCAAATTAATTTTCTTTTTGATATGCAAAACTCGAATGACCTACTGGTTGTCAGATGATAGAGACAAAAACAGTTAGATGAAAGCATGAAGGAGGAAACAGGATGCTAAAATAGTCAAAAAATTGAGAAGAGGAACCCAGCCAATATGAAGAAGAAAAAGTTAGTCTGCCAAAATGGCAGACATCATATTTCTGACCCAGTCTGGTTCGCTGAGAAGATGAAAGAGTTCTATCAACACCACATCCAGAGTTGCTGAATTCATCATAAAAAAGAATTTTTAAAATAGAAATTATGAATTTGAAAAATTCAAAGAAGCATAGGAAGACATCAGTTTTATGGGTTGAAGTTGAACAGAAAAACAATAGACACCAACTGTAGAAAAGGAAATGAAATCAATGGCAAGGCTGAATTTGTGTAAATACTGAGCATGCTTGGTCCAAATAAGAGAAGAGAAAGCAAACTTCACTCCTCTCTCCAAAGAGGTGGGAAATTATGGATATAGGATATTGGATGTGCTGTCAATACAATGATCAGTTTTGCTAAACTATTTTTTTCTTTGTTAAAAAGGAAATCTAGATGAGTAAGGTGACAGTTTAGTCAGAAATGAATATAAAGTAATAACAAAAAGTAACAATAATGAACAATAATGAAATAATGAAAAAAATGAATAAAGATCATGTAAAAACAAAACACATAAATATACTTTTCCCTAAAAATGGTACATCCATGGAAAGAGGTCTAGGACATCAAAAATATCAGAAAACCATGAGATATAATCCATCAATCATGCCTGTATTATTTTGCTTTCTCTTTGCCAATATTATAACCAAATGTCTGTGACCATGATGGTGGAAAAATGATAGAGTATCAGTTGCTCCACAAAGTCTAAAAAAAACAGATATGAACCATAACACTCAAAATATTCTGATTTATTGCCTCTCCATTACTTCCACCTACACCTACCCACATATTCTAAATGAAGGCATTGAGTTTCATATGAAGAGGTTTCATGAATATAGAAAAGTCTTTCTTGCTTTGCTAAAAAAAATTGTTGCCCTTCATGCTCTGACTCTCTAGGTGTTGGGTTTTTTTGCTATTTGCTGGCCTGGAGCAATGATTTCTAAAGTCCCTTTCATCTCTAAATCCTATGATTCTATTATGGAAAGTAGAAAGTAGCTTTACTCAAAAGAAAGGACACTGAGAATCAAAAAAAGCACTAATTCAGTATCATCATCATCATCATCATCATCATTCAAACACTACTCAGTGGCCTGTTTAACCTAAAAATCACTCCCTTAAGTCCAACTATTTTCTTGGTAAGCAACATTTCTCCTCTAAATCAGACTTTTTTTTTTAATAAGAAAATTGTTCACTGGATACATAACGGCATGTTCTTGTTGTTGCAACAAGAGACTTGCCAATGATGACCCAGTCCTAGGATCATATGGATGTTTATTCAGCCTGCTTCTAAGTAAGTGTGGTGGAAGACCCTCCTCTCCAATTTAGATTGCATGCTGTTATTCTCTGATTGTTTCCCATCCTCTTTCAACATGATGGAGAGAAATATTTTTGATTGACTTATAAAATTAGTAAAAGCTTCCATTGACTCAATCTTTTTTTTCTCTTTCCCTACCTAGCTGTGTTCTGGTAAGGAGGAAAGGACTGTTGGAAATCTCTGGGTGGGGAAAAGCCTACCCAGAAGAGACATGAAGCCTACATGGCCCTGCTCTAGCTGTTCTCTCCTACTTTGGGTAAAGGAGCAGGAGAGATAGGAATGGACAGGGATGTAATGAGGTGAGCTATGAACGTTCAGGTAAGTCACCTGTAGCGCTCCAGAAACAGGAATCCATGTGAGAGTTTGCTGCCACTGTACCTCCTTTCTGGAATAGAATAATTAACAATTAACTTGGCTATAGGATATTCATAGGATCACAAATTTAGAGCTGAAAGAACACCCACTCCAGCCTCCTCATTTTACAGAAAACAAATCTGAGGCCAAGATATTAAGTGACCATTTCAAGGTGGCTTGTGCAGTCAGCTATGCCTCAGATACTCCCAAAGCTTTATTCTGTCTCTCTCTGCAGAGGTTGCCAGGGACTCAGCAGTAGTCCTGTCTGACCTAGTCGTGTGGGCCCCTCTACACAGCTGTAGAGCATTTGGGGTTGTTTGTCCAGCTTTGAATATGTCCTAGGATTATTTATAATTACAGATCAGACACTGAGAACTCTTAGGCCTATGAAGGATTCTATTATCCTCCCCTTTCCCAGGTGTTTCTTTCTTTCTTCTTGTAACTCCCCCATCTTCTGACCCGATATCCTGTTCTGATGGTTAACAAATCTCAAGGTCTCAGCAGGTCCCAAAGGAACTATGATCAGCCAACATCTGCCTTGATATTATGTTTTTGCCATTGGGTTTTAGGATGACAGACCACCCAGAGCTTATTCCCCCCTTATCCTTCAATCTAAAAAGAATTCACAGAATAAAAGAAAAAACAGTAAAAGAACCAGGAGGAAATGCTTAGCCCCAGAGGTGACATGGGAGTAAAAAAAAATCACTTTTGAAAGTTCATGAAGAGGAGCAGCAAAAAAGAAAGGGGAGCAAGACAGAGAAAATCAAGTTACATAGGATTTGTTGATTTCCTTGTTTAAGTTTAGTGTTTCCAACATATAGTTTCATCCCATATAGTCCATACTCTCTGCCTAAGCTTTTCTTTCCTTCACAGTATATTGCAAAGTATATCCAAGACCTCTAATGTAAGGCATGCCAGTTGATAATAAGAAAGAAAGAAGGCCTATGATTTATTTCTCATTCCACTAAGAAAAATATACTCATTTCAGATCCATAGGGTTGGATTCTGACTATTCAAGTGTAAGTCAAGAATATAAATGATAATGGCATTGAAACCTATTCAGATTTCAAGAGACAGGAGGTGGAGACAAGATATTGGAGTGAAGGCAGGAAATCCCAGAAGCCCTACCCTAGACCCCTCCAAAAACCTCTAAATAATGACTCTAACCAAATTTTAGAGTGACAGAATCCACAGAAAGACTAAGGGAAATAATTTTCTGGCCCAAGACCCCTTGGAAGATCTGCTAGATTCTGTACACTGGGGTTGAAAATGGCCACAGTGCAGCTCAGATTGCCAGAATCAACTGGCTCCAGGCATCAAGGACCTGCTGGGCATCTGGGTCCCTGGGGGCTCCTAGGTCCATGGCAGCAGGGACAGTTTCCAGACTTCTCAGTCCAGGGCAATTTGACAGATCAATTTAACAGACAATTGGACAGACAACAAGGATAATTTGAAAGATCAGCTGGGAAATTCTGCTACAGAGTGAGCATGGAGCCTAGGTCAGAGCAGGCCTCAGCGCAGCCCCAGCTCTGGGAACCAGAAGTAGGCCTGCAGAACCACTCAACAGTGCCTTCCAAAGCATTCAGCCCATGGACAGTAAGGGAGTCTGGGGAGACTGCAAAGGTCTCTCTGCTATCTCTGGGGCTAAGATATTCATGCCCATACTCAGATCCAGTTCACAGTCTGGGGTTCCATAATACCAAAGCAGAGCAGGGGACTATCCTTATAGTACAGGGCAGAGGGAAGTACTTGCAATCATCCATAAACTAGAATACAGGTCAAGAGAGAAGTCTGCAAGAACCCTCAAGAGCTTGGAAAAGTACATCCTCCACCCTGGAAGCTTAGCTTCATCTTAACAAAGAATTAAAATCAAGTCATAGGCTGGGAAAATGAACAAACAACAGAAGATAAAGAATCTGACCATAGGCAGTTATTTTAGTCCCATGGAGGATCAAAATACACACTCAGAAGATGGAAAAAGTCAAAGCTTCTGTATCCAAAGTCTCTAAGAAAAATAGGAGTTGGGTTCAGACTATGGAAGAGCTCAAAATAGATTTTGAAAATCAAGTATGGGAGGTAAAGGAAAAATTAGAAAGATAAATAAGAGTGATGCAGGAAAACCATGAAACCAAGTCAGCAGTTTGGTGAAGGAAATACAAAAAATACTGAAGAAAATACCCAAGAAAATAACATGTTAAAAACCAGTTTAGAACAAATGGAAAAAGTAGTCCAAAAAATCAATGAGAGTGCCTTAAAAAAGCAGAACTGACCATATGGAAAAGAAGTTACAAAAACTCTAAAGAAAATAACCCCTTCAAATGCAGAATGGAGTTAAGGGAAGTTGATGACATTGTGAGAAATCAAGAAACAATAAACAAAATCAAAAGATTGAAAACCTAGAAGAAAATGTGAAATATCTCATTGGAAAAGCAACAGACCTGGAAAACAGATCCAGAAGACATAATTTAAAAATTATTGGGCTGGGGGCATAGTGAATAGAGCTCTGGTCCTGGAGTCAGGAGGACCTGAGTTCAAATTTGACCTCAGATGCTTAATAATTACCCAGCAGTGTGACCTTGGGCAAGTCACTTACCACAATTGTCTTGCAAAAAAAAAGTATTGGGTTACCTGAAAGTCATGACCAGGAAAAAGAGCCTAGACTTTATTTTTCAAAAAATAATCCAGGAAAATTGTCCTGATATCCTAGAAGAAGAGGGTAAAATAGAAATTGATGGAATCACCCATTCACCTCCTGAAATTCCAAAATAAAAACTCCCAGGAATATTATAGCCAAATTCCAGAATGTCCAAATCAAGGGGGAAATATTACAAGCAGCCAGAAAGAAACAATTCAAACATCATGGAGCTATTGTCAGGATTTCACAGGATTTAGCAACTTCTACATTAAGGGCTTGTGGGGCTTGGAATATAATATTCCAGAAGGCAAAAGAGCTTGGATTACAACTACTAAGCAAAACTGAACATCCTTTTTCAAGAGAAAAAATGAACATTCAATGAAATAGGGGACTTTCAAATTTTCCTATTGAAATGACCAGAGCTGAACAGAAAGTATTATCTTCAAATACAGGATTCAGGTGAAGTATAGAGAGGATGGATGGAAAGGGCAAATGATGAGGAATTTAATGATGTTGAACTGCTAGTATTCCTGCATGGGAACATGACATTTATAACCCATATGAAGCTTCTCATTTATTAGGGTAGTTAGAAGGAGGATAGATAGATAGATAGATAGGGCACAAGAGGGAGCTGAATATGAAGGTATCATATATTATAAAGATGGAATCAATGGGTGAGAAAGGAATGTAGTGGGAGAAACAGAAAGGAGAGTTAGAATGGGCTAAGATATTCATGTAAAAGAGACAAGAAGGGTCAGCTAGGTGACGCAGTGGATAAGAGAACTGGCCTTGGAGTCAGGAGTACCTGGGTTCAAATCCAACCTCAGACACTTAATAATTACCTAGCCGTGTGGCCTTGGGCAAGCCATTTAACCCCATTGCCTTGAAAAAAAAAATCTAAAAAAAAAGAGACAAGAAAAAGCTTTTGCAATTGAATGGAAGTAGGGAAGATGAGGGAGAATGAGGAAGCCTTCACACTCATCAGAAGTGGTTGAGAAAGGAAATAACATACACACGTTTAATAGGGTATAGAAATCTTTCTTAACCTAGAAGAAAAGAGAGAGGAAAGGGATGGAAGAAATGGGACGGGGGAGGGGATGGGAGGAGGTGTAGGTGTTATTTGAGAGGGAAGATCATGGGAGAAGATAATCAGATACAACCCGCTTTTGAGGAGGGACAGGGTAAAAGGAGAGACAGAATAGAATAAATGGGGCAGAGGAATAGGATGGGGGGGGAACATAGCTAGCAATAGCTATGGGGGGAAAAATATTGAAGCAACTTCTGATGGACATGATACAAGACATAGCTGATGTCTGAATATATCTGAATACAGAGTGAAGTATTGTTTGGTTTTTTTCCTTTCACTTTATTTTTCTTGAATTTTCTCTCTGTGGGGAGAAGAGGGATTATGTTTACTTTTACAAGACAATTGTAGTGATGTGAAAAAAATATTTTTTTTAGTTGTTTTTTTTTTGCAAGGCAATGGAGTTAAGTGGCTTGCCCAAGACTACACGGCTAGATAATTATTAAGTGTCTGCGGCCTGATTTGAACTCAGGTACTCCTGACTCCAGGGCCAGTGCTCTGTCCACTGTGCCACCTAGCCACCCCTGAAAAAATAAATTTTAAAAAAAGAAAAAAAATTTCAAGAGATAGTTGTGTGTCACTTAGTAATAATAGATATCATTTCTTCTCCCCCCTTTTCCATTTCCTCTTTCTTACCTTTCTCTCTCTCTCTCTCTTCTCTGTCTTTCCTTCTCTCTGTCTCTGTGTCTGTCTCCCTATCTTTGTCTCTGTCTCTTTCTCTGTCTCTGTCTTTCTTTCTCTGTCTCTGTCTCTCTCTTTTTACACACACACACACACACACACACACACACACATACACATACACACACATATTCATTCATAGTGCATAAATGTTCCATCATAAACACACTCAGGCTGTGTTTCTGTCAATGGGTTGATTGATTGTTGTCCTTCATTCTTGAAAAGGAATAAAATGTCATCACCATGTCAGAGTCCAGTTAGAGTATGGCCATCTGGCTCATCAGACCAATACGAGCTCAGAATGCTTTACCACAGATCAGACACAAATAGGCCATGTGAACATTTGGGCTGGATTCTCCAAATTTGCACATCTCACATTTCTTTTGAGCTATTTCAATTTTACTTTTGCTCATAGAGCTCAGTATACTTGAATCACTCAAGCTATTCATACTTGCACAGGGGCCAGTTCTGACACAGGGATCAGTTCTGACCCAGGGGTCAGGTTTCCCAACCAGTGTACCAAATGATCCCCATAATTAAGCTCAATTCTTAAACCTTTGGGAAGGAAATTGGAAACTACATCATCACCCTGTACATCTGTCTGCTTTTTTCATCCAGGAGTTTCAATCTAAACATCCATCATTCTTGCTTTACTAGTGTATATATATCCTTTACCAATCATCACATTATTGAAAAGTTTTTATACCACTTTTTTAAACATGCCATTGGTAATAACATGCTGCAATTTATTCAGAACATCATGCATTTTTCCATACTGATATAAAGAATTTATTATGACTAATACAATAAACATTTATTAGGTATTTGTTATGTGCTGTTCACTGTGTTAAGTTTAAGAAATACAAAGAAGGAAAAAAAGACAATTCGGTCTTCAAAAAGATTCTTGGAGTGACTAGGTGGTGCAGAGGATAGAGCACTGGCCCTGGAGTCAGGATGACCTGAGTTCGAATCCAGATTCAGACACTCAATAATTATCTAGCTGTGTGACCTTGGGCAAGTCATTTAATCCCATTGCCTTGCAAAAAAATAAAAAGACAAAGAAGATTCCCCCTCAGGAGTATAAGGAAATCCCTGAGTTTTGGGATGTCTCCTTTTGAGCCTCTACTGGTTGTTGTTGCCAATAATTTGCATTCCATTTTCATTTAACCTATTAATAGCAATTACCTTTTACAAATAAATATTTACTTTAAAGACAGAATATTTGTCCAAAAATCTAAGATATGCATTCTTTCTTTAAAACACTTTCCTAGAGATAGCTCAGTGAGGACATAGATAGACCACTGTTCCTGGAGTCAATAAGATCTGAATTCAAATTTGACCTTAGACATTTACTACTTGAACAATTCTGGGCAAGTGACTTAACTTCGGTTTTCTTGCCTTGTCTTTTCTCATTTTAAATAAAAGAAGGATAATGATAGACCTATCTCCCATAATTGTTATAAAGAGAAAATGAAATAATAAGTGTGAGGTATTCAGCACAATATAAAATAAATACTAGCTGGTATTGTTACTACTGTTGATGATGATGATGATGATGATGATGATGATGATGATGATGATGATGATGATGATGATGATGATGATACTAAACCTGGTCTCTAGGGAGAATGGGCTCAGAATTATCTTATAACACTGGTCCCACCAAATTCATGACCAAATTGAGCTCTGCTATTAGATGAGTTCTCATCTCTGCTACAACTGAGTTGAGTCCTAGAAGTTGCTACTTGCTCTTTGAGGTATTGATATTCTATTCACTGCAACAACCCATCATGGACTTGACTTGTGGTCTTCCAGACCTTGAGTGGTCTATTTCCCTGACTTTTGGAAACTCACAAAATCATAGCTGTCTACTTCACCTAAATTGAAAGAATATTAAGCAAAAGGAATGAGATCCACATTTACCGGACCATATGTTAAACTCCAATGGAGAAGGGCCTAAGGCATTTCCCCCTCATAGCATTGTCTCTCCCAGAATGTCAACAGTCATAAAGAAGTCAAAGATTAAAAAAATCAAAACAAAACAGAGACTAAGGTTTTACACAACTAGTGCCTTTTGAAGGTATCCCCCTAATGAAAAGGCTCCTCCTTGCCACATGGTTGACAGATTTGGAACCAATTACAGAATGTCTATACATGCTCCAAAGTCTCTTCCAAGCCACTTCCTTTCTATGACTTTCCTGGAAGCAGGCTCCTTAGCCCCTTTCATAAGCAAAATTGTATCAATGACTCTATTAGCAGATCTATAAGAACTGAGCTCAGTGGCTAGTCTCCTATTAAAATTATAATGAAATAAAACATTAAAATTACAGTTAAATGGAAAGTTAGCTCACAGTTTATCCCCCAGAAACACACAAATAAGGGATTAGTGAAATGAGTTGCATCATGCACTAAAGCAAAGAAAAGCATCCTTTCATGAAATTGTTGGCTATCTATCCTTGCAGCACTCATAATAACTATAAACAAACAGACCAACCAAAAGAATGACTTTTATTCTGTTGCTAAGGATGAAATAGGAAAAAAACTATACAAATAACTTGGCAAAATTTTCCAAACCAAATAAAGCAAGCACATTAATGCTCCATTACATTATTGTGAAGGTGTACACAATGGATGACCACAAAAACTATACTAGAAAATAAGATTCAGATTCAAGATATGGATGATATCAAAAGCTTACAGGCTACTAAAAAGCCTGGAGAACAAACAATAAACATGAAATCAAAGCATTTAGTCAGTATTTATATCATCATCTCTTCTTATAAAAAATCACAGTGGAACATTTGTACTCTACCCATCCAATATCCAGTTTGTGAATGGGGCGATGGCACTTGAGAAAAGAAAATTAAGAATGACTATCCCTAAATTCATATATAGAGAAGAAATGGGTACTGGAAAGCAGAAACAAATACTATTTTAAGGATACACAAGGAATTATGTTCAAGAGATTCCAGTGAGATATAAAACACTAAGAATGAATTGCTCATGAAATCCCAAATGGAAGTTGTTCCAAACTTGTTTTCTTTGGAAAGAAGGCTTATTTGTAATTAGCACATCTTTTGCATGCAAGCTGAGCTCCACCAAATCTTATATAAATAATTCATTTCCCTGTGAGCTTTTTTATACTATTAGGTTACTTGAGAAAACTTGTTTTAAAAAATCATTGAAGGTACAAAAGTAAACATCAACCTACTTGTCTAAACAAACGGAGCCTGAATTAAAAACAGTGTGATGTGGTGGAGAAAGAACTGACTCAGGAGACAGGTGTGATAGAAGCATAGATTTAGAACTGAAAGGAAGCTTTTGGTCATTTAGTCTGATCCCTTCATCTTATGGTCAATTAAACTGAAGTCCATTGAGAAAAATAAATTGACCAAGGGCAGCCACACAGTAGGTAAACCATTACTGTCTCCACATGTTGACTTTCAGTTAGTCAGAATTAGTTTTGAGTTACCATTTCAAGATAATTGTTATCAAACCAGAGATGGGTGTGTTATCCAATGAGATGAAAATCAGAACTAAGGACAAGAAGGTTGATTCAGTGATAGAAGATAAGGTATGTTTCCTTTTTCCCTTCCTTCCTCCCTCTCTACTTTCTTCCTTCCAACCCTCCTTCCCTCCCTTCCTTCTTTCCTCCCTTTCATCTTCTCTCCATTCCTTCCTTCTTTTCTTTTCCCCGTTTTCTTTCCTTCCTTCCTCCCTCCTTTCCTTTCTTCTTTTTTCCTTTTTTCTTCCTTTCTTCTTTCCTTCCTTCCTTATTTCCCTCTTTTCTTCCTTCTTTTATTCCTTCCTTCCTTCTCTCCTCCTTTTTTCCTTCCTTCTATTCCCTCTTAATGCAACTTTGGAAAGAAGAAAGTAGATTACTATTTCTCTTATAGACAAAACTCTTTCCAAGGAAGTAGTGTGTACAGTAGAATAAATGTTGTATTGAGATTCAGAGGACCTAGGTTCAAATCCTGGTTCTGCCTCTTACTGCCTCTTATGACCTTTCTTTAGGGTCTCAGTTTCCTTATCTATTAGAATATTGGATCTGGACTTAAAAGACTGAATTCAAATCCAACCTAGAATTTTCCTAACTCTTTTATCTGGACAACTCACCTAACTTCTGTTTCAGTTCCCTCATCTGTAAAATGAGGAATCTAAATGAATAGACTCAACCAGATGACTTTTAAGTTTCCTTCCAACTCTAATTGTTTAATTCTGTGATATTAAGCAATAGTGAATGACAACAGATGAATCCAGAAAGTGACAAGACATTTTAGATATTGTTTAGTTGGGGGCTCTGGACTTACCTGTGTGACCTTTGACAAATCATTTCTATTTTCTCTGTGCCTCAGTTTCCTCACCTGTGGTGTTAACATTTATAGGTTTGCAAAGCACTTTACAAAAGTTATCTCCTTCCAATCACATAAACACACTAGGAGGTAGGTGCTAACATCTCCATAAGGAAACCAAAACAGAAGTTAGGTAACTTGCCCAGATAACAGAACTAGGAAAATAGTTCTGTTCTGATAACAGAAATAGGAAATATCTGAGGTTCATCTTCCTGAATCCAGATTCAACATTCTATTCACTGAAACATCTAGAAGCCTAGATATAAAAGAACACTGTTGGATATGATAATCTCTGAGATCATCTGGAATCTAGTTCAGTGTGAATCTAGATTCTAAATAGTTCCTTTGATTCTATTCTATGTATAACTGTGACCACAACTAAAATCAATATTGCCTTAGCTGATATTGAAATAGTTTTCTTAAGTTTGGAACATCACATATCTCTTCAGATTTTTTTCCATACATTGATTGGTTTTGTAGATTTTCTTTCCTCTTCTTCCTCTTTTTCTTTTATTTTTTTTGCAAGGCAATGAGGTTAAGTGACTTTCCCAAGGTCACACAGCTAGGTAATTATTAAGTATCTGAGGCCATTGCTCTATTCTGTGCCACCTAGCTGCCCCCTCTTTTTCTTTTAACAAAACTGTTATATGGGATAGCTCTTTGAGAGAGAGTGGGGGAGGAATCCTGGAAGAAATACTGGGGGTATAAAGACAATGATATTAATTTTTTTTAATTTTTGAAAGAAAAAGATTTGCTAAAAAGAAAAGGATATAAGGAAAGGAGAGAGAATTTAAAAAAGAAAAGAAAGGAAAACAGGGATTGGGGAAAAAAGAAAGAGTAGGAAGAAGAAAAGGAGAAAAGAAAAAAGAATGGAATGGAGAAAAAAAGAAGAAAGAATGGATAGGAAGAAAATAGGAAATAGTGAAAAGAAGAAAATGAGAAAAGGGGAAGAGGACGAGAATAAAAGAAAGGGAGAATGAAAAGAATTAAAAAGACTGGAAAAAGTTTCAGGGAAGAGGCAAGGAGGGAAAATGAAAAGAAGAAAAGGGAAAGAATAAAAAAGGAAAAGAGGAAACGGGGAAAGGGATAAGGTGGAAAAGGAGAAAGAGAGGAAGAGGAAAAGGGAAAGGAATTCATCTTAAGCTGGGATTGTTTTGTGTGATGCCCCATATCAATTTTAATTCAACATGAAAGGCATCTTCTACTTGCCAGACTCACAAAGCAAGGGAAAGTCTTTTGGTCCTATGGTGCAATAAATAACCCCTCATTATCTGGAAACACGACTCCCAGGCAAGCAAAGCCATTTGGTAACCACAGCGCCACATGGCAGAAGCCTTCCTTGTGAAATCCGGTACATTTGGTCCTCTTCCCTTTTGAAAGCTATTAGTGGAAAGGAGCCAACCCCGCCTGGGTTTGTGGTCACTTGGCTGGGCCTTGCAAAGAACTGCTCCACTATTTGAGAAAACAGCTCCTCCTGAGAATCTTGAGCTGCATTGGCTCCATGTTGTCAGGGGGACCAGTTCAGAGGGATCGCCATTTATTATAGTTAAATTCTCCTCTAAAGAATGCAGATGGATGTACATGAAGCTTCCCCACTCAAATTCAGAGCCTGTTCATGCTTCTGACAGTTCCCCTTGGCCTCCATCTCCCACTCCAATTTTCCCCTCAGCAACAAGTATTTCCTTGGAGAGGGATGGGGAGCACAGGGGTCTCTCTTCATCTTTAGGAACATGCAATTGTGAAGCCAGAGCCATTTAGAAAATGTTTCATAGCCTGAGGCTGCTAGTAAGGTCAAACCACCAGACCCCTGAGTAACATTCCTCCCTGGGGTATGTCCTTACATTTCATAATAAAGATCTCCAGTCTACTCTACAGCTGTCAGAAGATTAGAGAGCATGTTAATCAGGATCAGCCCAGGCTGGCCTGAACAAAATCCCCACTTATGATGCAGAGACAGAAGACATACATCTATCCACTAGACCACAGGAGGTATTTGGGGTCTTTGACCCTAAATTAGAAAGAAATGAAAAATGATACCCTTGAGGTATCTCCCAGCAAAACTGGGAGAAATCAGTAGAATACAACATAGACTTGATTATCTCCCCCCAAAACTAAAGGAAATCAATAGAATATAACATAGATTGGGTATCTCCCTCAAAACTAGGGGTAATCAGTAGAATACAGAACAGGCTTGGGGGGGCCTGGCCCATAAATTAGGATGTAAATGCTCATTGACAGACTTCTTCATTTTCTTTTTCAGTAAAATAAACTCAGTCTAGAGACACCTCTGATGAACTTTAAGTCCGAACTTTAAGAGTTCCAGAATTTTAAGTAGAGAGATTTGGGGGAGACTGGTCTCAGAAGATAAAGATCAGAGTTCTAAGGATACAAGTGGAAGATTTGTGGGCTTTGAGGTATCTGCTGAGGTTGTAGAAACATCAGAACTTTATACTCAGCCCCAGTACAGATGTTAGGCCTAGGAAGACTCAAGGGTCGTGAGAGAAGGGAGGGCCAGATAGAGGAGGTCAGAAGTGTTGGTCAAGGATACAAAAGAGGTGCCAGAATTCTGTTTATGGTAACTACCTATGTGACCTCAGGTTAATCACTTAATCTTCTTAAGCCTCAATTTCCCCATCTATAAAATGAGAAGGCTGAACCAGATGGACTAAAGTCCCTTCTAATTCTCCATCTTTGATCCTGTCTCCATGAAAGTATGCTGAACATATTGGTGCATATTTCCATGCAGAGATATGATTTCATAATTATTTCATAATCATTTCAAAATTTTATATTATTTCAGTTTGTTAAAAGGATACTTTGAAAGAGGAGGCTTTGGCATCCTAGCCCTAGCAGCACGTCTAGAACAGTTGACATTGTGCTTGCATTGACAGCCAAAGAATAAAAGATGTATATTGAAGAGCCTCAAGACTATTAAAAAGCCCAACAAATAAAGTACACTATGTACCTTATTAAATATACAAATTGAACTATGTTGTTCAATTGTGTTTGAGTCTCCATGACCCCATTTGAGGATTTCTTGGCAGAGAGATAAATGGAATCATTTGCCATTTCCTTCTCCAGATTAGAAAATTGAGACAAGCAAGGTTAAGCAGCTTGTCAGGGGTCACACATCTAATGTCTAATGCTAAATTTGAACTCAGGTCCTCTTGACTCCAGGTCTTGTGTTCTATCCACTGTGCCAGCCAGCTACCCCAGGGAAAAGAAAGAAAACTCGGGAATATCCAACAAATGGAAGAAAGCCATTTCTAGATTTTAAACCTTTATTACATGAGCCCAAGTTTGAATTCACATTTCCCTGGATTTAACATATACTTGAGCAGGACTGTGTCCCAGACTTTTGGCAAGATATTTGGGGCCAATTACCTCCTGGCTTGGAGGTGGCCTTTAGGAAGAGAGAATTACACTGTCCCTTCATGGCCCATGCTCCTTGAAGCAGGGGCAGCAGAACATCCCAAGGCCTAACTAGACTGGTCATTTCTTCCAATCCCCCTACTCTTCAGCTGACCTGATTGGGGTCCAGGTATCTGGAAAAGGAGACAGGACTTGGAATCAAAAGACTTGCATTCAAATACTCTCAGTTTATGAACTCAGGGAGTCATTTAAAATTCCTCTCTTACAGAAAGAATCTGGATTACCTCCAAGTTTCCTTCCAAATCCAAATCCTATGATTTATCCTTAGTTTATTCTCTTTGCTGTTCCTACATGAACTTGACCTGGGAGCTTACACACCCTTCTCTCTCCCTTTACTTTGAACTAGGTGTTGCTGTTGATGGATTCATTTCAGTGATGTCCAACTCTTTGTGACGCTATCTGGGTTTTTCTTGGCAAAGATACTGGAATGTCTTACTCATTTAACAGATGAGGAAACTGAGGCAAACAGAGTTCAGTGACTTGCCCAGGGTCACACAGCTCGGATTTGAACTCCGATTTTCCCAACTCTAGACCCAAAACTCTATCCATCATGCCTTGAACTAGGTGAAGACACAAACATGTAATTATCAGTCACAGACTTCCCAAGCATCCATTTCCAGCAGCACTCCCTAAATGAAGCATGCCACCAATCCCCGAAAGAGATGCAAGATGTAGAGCAAAATGTACATTTTCAGATACAGCCAGTGTGAGGATTTGTTCTCCTTGTCTATTATTCTTTTTCAAAATTTCTAAATTTGTTTTTCCTTTTTTTAACTGAAGTTGAATAAGAAAGGAATGTGAAGAATATAAATGCTTGTTAATAGAATTTTATAAATTTAATTTTAAAATACATGGAAAACATCTGAAAGTTTTTTAATTGACAATAACCTGATGCCATGGAAAAGATCCTAGATTTGAAGACAGAGGATTAAGGTTCTGTTTACCTTGGGTAAATCAATTGCCCACTTTGGGCCTTGGATTCCTTATCTATAAAACAAAGGGGTGGAATTAGTTGCTCTCCAAGTCTTTTCCAGGAAAATAGCTATATGCCTATGATCAATGCGGAGGCTGCATCCATTGGATCATAATATCCACATCATAAGGAATAACCATTCCACCATGCAATAGGAAACCATAACTTTTGTACCTACTTCCCAGCACAAGAGACATTAATGAATAAGAAATTCTCCAGAGAAAAGTTTCCAAGGCAGTAAGATATCCAAAAGTAATGCCTTAATGACTTGAAGAGACTGAGAATGCTTAACTTGGAGATGAGAAGATCAATAATCATCCTAGCTCACATTAGTATAGCACAGACCCCTTCAATCTTCCCATGGTCCCATTGGGCCCATGTTTTTTTAATCCCCATTTTACAGTTGACAAGATTGAGGTTAAGTAACTTATCTGGGGTGATATGATTTATAAGCATCTCTTACAAGACTTGAACTCCCATCTTCCTGACCCTAAGCCATGGGTTCTTAATCTTTTTATGTTTCATGGACCTCTTTGACCACTTCAGAATATTCTGAAATATTTGAGGTCAGTTAGAGGTTAGTGAAAATAATCTAATTTTTCCATCCAAGTTCACAGACACTCTCCCACATCCTGAAATCAATCCACAGCATCTCAAATGGACCATGGACCCCAGATGAAGAATGTCCCAGTTCTCTAACAAGTTTCCTCTCTGAAGAACTCAAGGGTTGTTTTTAAATAATATTTGAAGATAAATCATATAAATAAAGGAAGAAACTCACTTAGGACTAGGAGGAGAATTTTCAATGGGGTAAAATTCAATGACAGTATAAAAAAAAGAATTTTCTAACAATGAGAGCTGTCCAACAATAGTCATGAAGTAAGGAACTCTCTGTCACTAGGAGTATTCAAGCAAAATCATCTGTCATCTATACCAGGAATTCTTCCCAAAAGTGGTACGTTAAAGCTAGATGAATCCTAATGTCCTCTCTACTTATTTATTGTATACCAAAACTTTCATTGTCACTCTCATACTGGTAGACTCTCTTCCAAAAAATAAAAAATAATTTTATCATATGCAAATTTCTATTTGAATATCGAGAGTTAATATTTTTTGAATTATCTGATAATTCCTTAAAATCTCTGATCTTGCTAGTTAAAAATTGCTAGCTAGATTTAAAAAATAAAAATCCGTGAGTTTTGTTGTCTTATATACAGATTTTGCCCTTCTCCCATTTCCCCATCCTCAAAATAGAATAATGGTGAGAAACTGGCAAGTACAGGCTTCCCATCCAAATAATAGCCACTGATGTCTAAGATGACAAAGGGAATTGAATGGATGCCAAGGTTAAGTTGCCTTAAAGACCAGTTCAGCATGACTGGCAATGAGATCAGCCACTGACATTCTCCAAACCTTCAGTACCAAATCAAAGATGAGATTTCCTCTATATAAGCAAAATAGCCCAGCCTCAAATCACACTGCTTCCACTGTGAATGATAGTTCATTAAATCACAAGCACCTAATCAAGTCATAGGAACAGAGGGAGAAGGGGACACATTTTTAAACTAATTTTATTTAGGGCTTTGGGTTTGATTGCCTTCATTAGCCCTTCAGTAGTCAGTCACTCCACGCAATCTCTTTGGTGTTCAGAGTCAATCATACTCTCTTTTTTAGGGAGACTTGCCTCATTAAAACTTCTCCCCTTGGCCCTAAGGAAGTTTCTTCTTTCATTTAGATGATATCCCTTCAAAAATTATTTGAAGACAACCATTGAGCTCTTTTCAGAAAGGGAATTTCTCAATTTTCTCCTGAAAGCATAGCTCAAGTTTCCAACCAACTTTTTGGCCAATAGGCTTAAAGCATGGATATTAACTTGAATGTGCCTACAGAATTGAGGAAACATGGATAAAAAAAGTCTAATAGAGAACAATACCCTTAGGAACCCAGGACACCAAGTATATACCCTCAGAGCTTCTCGGATTGGATACATACACTATATGTATAAAATGATTTGTAAAATGAGCTGCAGAAGGAAATGGCAAATCACTCCAGTGTCTTTGCCAAGAAAAATTAAAATAGGGTCAGGAAGAGTGGGGCACAACTTAGTAACAATGGCAACAACAAACTTAGGGAAAGTGAGGTGGTACAGTGGATAGAGGACTGGCCTGGAGTCAGAAAGACTCATTCATCTTCCTAAATGCAAATCTGGTCTTAGGCAAGTCATTTAACCATGTTTGCCTCAGTTTCCTCATCTGCAAAATGAACTGGAAGAGGAAATGGAAAGCCATTTCAGTATCTTGCCAAAACAACCCCAGATGGAGACACAAAGAATTGGATGTTACTGAAAACAATTGAACAGCAAACAACACCAAAAATTAAACAAGATACCAAAAATATATAAGAGCAGTTAATATATAAGGTACAGAGAACAGAGTGCTAGTTCTGGAGTCAAGAAAACTCTTCTTCCTGAGTTTAAATTCAGTCAGACACTTAATAACCATGTGATCCTGGGTAAGTCACTTAAACCTAATTGCCTCTGGTTCCTCATCTATAAAATGAGCTGGAGAAGGAAATGGCAAATCACTCCAGTATTTTTTTATTAAAAAAAACAAATGGGATCACTAAGAGTCAAACACAGCTGAAAAACAACTAAACAGCAACAATTTGCATATATATATGATTTACATATGCACATTTGTATATATCCACATGTGTATAATATTTTGTCTATATTAATGTGTGCATATGTATGGATGGCTGTATTTACATGTATATGCATTTATATATTTTGGACACATATGCATATATGTATATAGTTTTTAATGGAATGGATGGGACCCGCCTCCAGAACATAAAAACTCTTCTTCATACCCAATCCTATACAGACTCTTTGATGCTAGCAGAGCTGGAACTAAGACACAATAATGTAGTTATCTTAAACTTAATTATTATCCAGCTTCTTAATGCTATAGAATTTGTCTATCGCCTTCCCTAGCTAAGTAGATAAATACAGGACATGGAGTCAGGGACACCCAAGTTCCAATCCAGCTAGATAATCTAAGCAGGTCACTCACCTTCTGCCTGCCTAAATGTCTATCTGTAAAATGAGGATAACAATAGCAATTCCTGGGGCAGTTAGGTTGCACAGTGGATAGAGCACTGGCCTTGTAGTCAGGAGGAACTGAGTTCAAATCTGATCTCAGACACTTAATAATTACCTAGCTGTGTGACCTTGGACAAGTCACTTAAACCCATTGCCTTGCAAAAAAAAAAAGAAAGGAAAGAAACAATAGCACTTCCCTTCCGGTGTTGTGAGATTAAAAATAAGACAGTATTTGTAAAATGCTTCACAAACATTAAAATGTTCATAAATACTATTATAGTTATGGTTATTATTATTATTCCCACCATGGGTTTTTTTTTGAGCTGACAACAAATTTCTTACATCCTGTAAATGTACAACCCTTTTTTAACTTTAGGTATTATGATACTATTTAATTTTAAAGTGTTTAAGTTGTTTTAAAATATTTCAGTAAGAAAGAAAGACCTGGATTCAAAATCCTGCCTTAGTCATACAAATGTGTGACCATGGCAAATCACTTATTTCTCTCAATCCTGTCAGTTTCCCTCTCTGCAAGAAGTAAAAAAATGGTACCATCGAAATACTCCTTGATGGCTTTCTCTAGGTTGTTCTTGTGATGAGATAATTTAAATGTTAACTATTATTGTTGCTGTTATTATTATTATCATTATCATTATTATTCCTATTTCCCTGATAGGCTATGATTCAAAGAAGTTTATTGATTTGCCCAAATTCATACAAAGAGAACTATTTAATCAGATAAAGTGAAAGACAGACCCACTGAAGCAATGACTGTATAAGAAAACAAATAAAGGAGATAATAAGTTAACATTCACATGATGCAGTGGATAGAACACCAATCCTGTAGTCCGGAGGACCTGAGTTCAAATCATACACTTGATACTTGCTAGCTGTGTGATCTTGGGCAAGGTACTTAAACTTGACTGCCTCATATCCAGGGTCATCTCCAGTCCTCCTGCTTCTAACTGTCCACTTGACCCAGATGGCTCCAGAGGAGTAAGTGTGGCTAGTGACTTAGTACAAACACCCCCTCACTCAAATCCAATTCACTTGTTTGTCATGGCATCACCTCCCTGATGTCATAGATTCTTTGGGAATGAATATTATCTAATAATATTTAGTACAGGACCTAGGACATTTGAAGTAACCTGGGAGATAGTGCCATTATCCCCATTTTTAAAATGGGGAAACTGAGGCAGATAGTGGTTAAGTGACCTTGCCCAGGGTCACCTAGCTACTAAGTGTCTGAATTTGAATTTGAATTCAAGTATTTCTGAGTGTAGGACCATCACTGTGATATCCACCTAGCTGCCTCTGTGTTTGGTCAATCTTCCCTCTGTCCAAAACCAAATCCTACCTAGGAGCCAATGCTGGTGTTTTATTGTCTAGTGTATTCTGGCTTACTTTTCCTTGCCTATGTGATACCCATTCCTGCTCCCGTTCATTTTAATAGCGCTCCACATGCTTAGGATGAACTCTCACTTTCCCTCTACCTTTTCAAATTCTACCATCCTCAAGGCTCAATTGAAGGACATTTTTTTTTCAGGGATGTGCTTCAGCTTAAGCAAACGTTAAAAAAAAAATCCTTATCTAGTTTCATAAAAAAAGACAAATAAAAAAATTTATTTGATCAAGAAAAGCAGCTTTCAGAAAAGAGGATTCAAATAAAAGTCCTCCATATAGCAAGCTCCCCATGTAATTTAAAGTATGACATCTTAATTAGCAACTTGTCAGGAAAAAAAAATTCCTAGAAAGTGAACTACAACTGCAACCGGGTTTTTCTTGAATTTGTGATTCTAGAAATACTCAAACCCAAACTGCTCTAAGTAGACACAAAAGCAACATCTAGGTTCTGTCCCCCAATTCTCTCCCTGGACAGAACAGAATCCAGTCATGTAAGCTAAGTAGTCATTGACATTCTCATGAAAACTAAATGGTGTTGCTCACAATTCTCTTGCCTGGGACCAACAAATGAGACCATTAAAACATGGTCTTTGTCTGCCCCCTGCTGTCTTACTGGGAAAATTGTAGAGGAGATGATGCAAACTTAATGGAACAACCAAAACATAACCAATGGAGAGTGTCTAGGGTTGTTACAATCACTTCATTTTACTTTTGAGGAAACTGAAGTCATGTTGGTGATGTGATTTGTCTCGTAAAGCTGAGATTAGAGCCAAATTCTCCTGATAGCCAGTTCCACGCTTCTTCCACAAGATGAAGAGGTTTTTGGGAAGCTAAAATTCAGGTGCCGCATTAAACTTTAAGAAACTCTTCCTGTGAAAGACAAAATTCATACTCCATTCTGTCCATTATTAGAAGAATATCTTTTGATGCAAAGCCTAAAGTATACTCTATACTAACATAGATCCATTCATTTCAATAGCACCCAAGACCAAGCTAAATGCTAAAAGAGACAGAAAGAATAGTCTCTACCCTCGGTGAGCTTACATTGTCAATGATTAGATAACAAGATCTTTCTACATGTAGCATTCCTCTTCCCCCCTTTGACCAGTTCCCTAAATTTCTTTGGCTGACTAGATTAGGGAAAGGCTACTATTCTTTGTAGAGTTTTGGAAATAACCCAAAGGAGCTGGAGCAGATATAGGTTGACACTTCAAGTAAAAGTTGATTAGAGCTAGTTGAAACACCTCTAATAAAGACCACAAAGAATCCAAACTAGACCCATATTCTAGAAAAGAGACATGTGTAATAAATGTATGTGTGACCAAAGGCCCTGGTTGTAGCCAAAGCTTTTGTGAAGTAGGGGTATTCAGGGAAAGCTAGCATCTCTGATGTGAGGGCTTCCAAGACCTTTTCAAGACTGTTCAAACATCAAAGGTGTCTACCTGATTCACCCAACTCTCACTTTTGATTCCAAGTGACTATACTAGGGAGTGGGCCAAGAAGGCTGAGTGAAGGCAGGAAATCCCCACAGCTCTCCCCAAGACCCCTTCAAATACCTCTAAAGACACAAACCCCACAGAAAGACTGAGTGAAACAAATTTCCAACCAAAGACAACTTAGAAGATCCAGGAGCATACCAGTTCCAGCCATTCAGGAACAGTCCTAAGCACCTAGGTCCCTGGAGGTGCCTGGGTCCCTGGGAGCACCTGGATCCATGGTAGTGGGGGAAGTTTCCAGACCTCTCAGCCCAGGGATAACCAAGGAAAACTTGTAAGGGCAGTGGAAAACTCTGCCACACCAGAGTGAGGGAGAAACCCACTCCAGCACAGGCCTCCTCAGGGCTCCTCCCTGGGGAGACACCAGCAAGGAGTCACTTAGCCCACAGACAGTAAGGGAGTCCAGAGAGACTGTAGAGGTCTATTTGCTACCCCTGAGGCAGGACTCTTGCTTTGTCCATGGGCCTTAGTCTCAGGAAAATTTGCCATAGCAAATCAGGGACCCTCCTCACAACTCCAAGGCAGAGGGGAGAGTTATGGTCATCCACTGCCCAGAGCACAGGCCAGGAGAGCAGTTAGAATCTCTCAGAAGACATTGGAGGAATTGAGATCCCTTGGGGGGGGGGGGGGAGAGGGGGTCAGTGTCCCTGAATAGCTGCGAAAACCCTCAAAAGTTTGGGACAGTGCATCTTCTATCCCAGAAGCAGAGCTCCACTTTAACAAAGAGTTAAAATCAGGTCATAGACTGGGGAAATGAGCAAACAACAGAAGAAAAAAATCCAACCATTGACAATTACTTTGGTCCCATGGAAGATAAAAATACACATTCAGAAGATAATAAGGTCAAAGTTTCTATAGCCAAAGCCTTCAAGAAAAATATAAATTGGTCTCAGGCTATGGACAAGCTCAAAAAAGATTTTGAAAATCAAGTAAGGGAAGAAGAAGAAAAATTGGGAAGAGAAATTTTCCTATGCAGGAAAATCATTAAAACACAGTCAGAAGCTTGGTGAAGTGTTGAGTTCCCTTTTCCACCAGGGGATGGATTCAGCTCAGGAGAGAAAAGGAAACACGTATACACTCAGGTGGGGAATGTAAGCAGGACATCTGACAGAGCCAGTTTATTGAAAATATCAAACAGTTCTTATAGAAGAAAACTACAAAATTAGCATACAGGATGAAAACAATGATGTAACTTTGTTATGGACAGGAATTAACCGAGTAGGATATGACCCAGGTCAAGAAGTTCAGAAACAGGACTTATCGAATAGTGAGGCCATGGATGACGCAGTTGTGTTATCCAATCAGAGTTCTGTGGAAGCTTTCAGCTCAAGGGTCACCAGAGCTCAGGTTATTTTGTCCATAACTGGCCTCTTGACCCTGAACTCACTTGAGCAGCCTCTACAGTGAAGAAATTACCAAAAATTACTGAAAAAAATTATATCTTAAAAACCAGTTTAGGTCAAATGGAAAAAAGCAGTCCAAAAGGCCAATGAGGAGAAAAATGCCTTAAAAGTCAGAATTGGCCAGATGGAAAAGGAGATACAAAAGCTCTCTGAAGAAAATAATTCCTTCAAATGTAGAATGGAGCTAAGGGAAGCTGATGACTTTGTGAGAAATCAAGAAACAATAAAACAAAAACAAAACAATGAAAAACTAGAAGAAAATATGAAATATGTCATTGGAAAAACTGACCTGGAAAACAGATCCAGGAGAGATCATTGAAAAATTACTGGGCTGGTGGCACAATGGATAAAGCACTGGCCCTGGAGTCAGGAGGACCCAAGTTCAAATCTGGCCTCAGACACTTAATAATTACCTAGCTAGGTGACCTTGGTCAAGTCACTTACCACCATTGCCTTGCAAAAACTAAAAAAAAAAAAACAATTATTGGGTTAACTGAAAGTCATGACCAGGAAAAGAGTCTACATTTCATTTTTCAAAAAATAATCCAGGAAAATTTCCCTGACATCCTAAAAGCAGAAGGTAAAAATAGAAATTGAGGGAATCTACCAGTCACCTCCTGAAAAAGATTAAAAAATAAAAACTCCCAGTAATATTATAGTCAAATTGAAGAACTTCCAAGTCAAGGACAAAATATTGTAAGCATCCAGAAAGAAACAATTCAAATATCTTGGCGCTATAGTCAAGATTTATTAGCTTCTACAATTCAGGCTCCTAGGGTTTGGAATATGATATTATGGAAGGCAAAAGAGCTTGGATTACAACTGAGAATTGACTACCCAGAAAAACTAAATATCCTCTTTAATGAGAAAAGATGGACATTCAATGAATTAGAGAACTTTCAGATTTTCCTATTGAAACAACCAGAGCTGAACAGAAAGTTTGATCTTCAAGTATAGGACTCTGGTGAAGCATAGAGATGGTGTATGGGAAGGGCAAATTATGAGGTACCTAATGATGTTGAACTGTTTGTATTCCTGCAAGGGAAGATAATACTGGTAACTCATATGAATCTTCTCATTTATTAGGGCAGTTAGAAGGAACATATAGACAAGGCATAGGAGCAAGCTGAATTTGCAAGTATAATATATTATAAAGATGAAGTTAATGGGTGAGAAAGGAATGTACTGGGAAAAAGAAAAAGGAGAGGTAGAATGGGATAAATTATTTTACATAAAAGAGGTAAGAAAAAGCTTCTGTAATGGAGTAGAAGGGGGGAGGAAGCTGAGGGGGGAATGAGTGAACCTTCACTCTCATTGGACATGGCTCAGAGAGCAAATAATTCACATTCAATCAAATATGGAAATCTATTTTTCCCTAGAGGAAAATGGGAAAAGGAAACAGATGAGAGAAAAGGCACAGGATATAGGTGAGAGGGAAGATTGTGGGAGAGGATAGTCAGGTGGACAGGGAGAAAGGAGAGAGAGAATAGAATAAATAAATGGGGGTGGGGAGGAATAGGATGGAGGGAAATACAGTTAGAAATATCAAGCATGGGAAAAAATATTGAAGCAAAAAAAAGAGGTTATAGAAAACACAATGGCCACACCCCAGTAAACATTTCAACAGCTTGGCTACACCAGGTAACCAAGGGGTCCCAAACTCAGTGAGTTAGGAGGGTATCAATTATGTATGAAATTATGTGAAAGCCTTCCCCAACAAAATGGACGCATAAGAACAATTTATTCCAGTAGCCAAGAAGGCTGCTCAAGTAGACCATGGAGTCCTTGGAGCTTGATAAGACATCAAAGAAACCAAAATCCATTTACTGCATCCCAATCATTTTGACTTCTGATACACTTAAATGCAACTTATGCACCAGTCAAAAGATATCACCCATACTATTTTACCATTTCTCTCCACTTCAAAATTCTGTAGCTATAGACAAGTTTCAAAGCAGTAAGTTTGTATACACTGGTGTTGTAGTCACAATTGCACACAGGCAGCCCAGGCCATAGAGTCACTGGAGGTAACAGTGGAATTTAGTTGCCCCCTGGGTGTCTGAGCAACCTTTTATTT
Organism: Macrotis lagotis; assembly: GCF_037893015.1. Lineage (NCBI taxonomy): Eukaryota > Metazoa > Chordata > Mammalia > Peramelemorphia > Peramelidae > Macrotis > Macrotis lagotis. The sequence continues at coordinate 86,791,385 of NC_133658.1, forward strand.
AAGAATTAAACTGTGACCTCCTAACATAAGGAAGGGGTCAGAAAAAGTGCCCTAGAAATTGTTTGCTTTACCCAACCACAGTCCTGTTTACTATGGCAAGTGAGGATCCCATTCTGTGGTCAAAACACACAAAAATAATACAAAAGTTTTTGCAAAGATGATTCTACTTACTATCAGTACATAGAATATGTGCACAGTTATGGGCAATAGGAAATCCAATAGACCTGAATGAAAAACAATTTTTTTTGTGAGAGAACTCTGTAGGCATCATATCCCTATGGTAACTTTGAGTGAAACAAAGCTGGTAAATGAAGGCCAATTTTCGAACTGGATATACAATTTTCTGGAGTGGCTGTAGCAAGGGAAGCACCATAAAGCTGGTCTCAGTTTTGCAATCTAAACTAAAATAGTCAAAAAGCTTATATGCCTCCCAAAAGGAATAAAAGTCAGGTTCATGACAATGCAATTGCCACTTAAAGGAAAATGTCATGCCACTGTCATCAGTGTTTGATGAAGTCAAAGAAAAATCTTATAAAGACCTGGAGTCCTTCATTATCAAAGTGTCAAAAAAGGATAAGTTTGCATGGCAGGGAGTCCTTGGGAGGAACTTGATGAATGAACTCTAGCAGCAAACATTAACTTTTAATAGGTAAATGAAAAACAGACACAATGTGAGAATGGCAAAGACAATGTGTGCAGAGTGCTGGACTGATCATAGACTTTCTACTCCAAGCTTCCCCAAGGCAAGATGGCTACCAGAAGACTTAATTTCAACAGATATGAATTTTTCTGTGATCAGGAATGGTTAATAACTTAGAGAGAAAGTTGAGCCACTGCATTTACTCATCTGGATCAGAACAATCACAAGCATCAAGATTGGTTTGATGAAAATGATGGAGTCGGGGGCAGAGCCAAGATGGCGACAAGAAGGGATCAAGTCTTAGGCACTCTCTGATAAAACTTCAAAACTAAGGACTCTAACTAAACTTTCAAGAGACAGAACCCACAGAGGGACCCTGTGAGGCAGTTCTCCTACTCAAGGTAACCTGGAAAAGAGCAGAAAGGCTCTGCTCCCCGGGGTCAGAGGGGCAGCCTGCCAGAGGGGTGGCCCGCCAGAACAAAAGAACTTCAGCTTCCCGCAGGCAGACCCAGGACACTGGGAGCCCCAGCTCACAGCAGCAGGGGAGTCTCCTGAGCTGCACCCTGGGGAGCACCAGGCACAAAGTGGGGGAACAGCAGGGGACCTCTGCCAGAGCGAGCACATGGAGCCCAGCCCTCAGGGCACACAGTGAGCAGCATGGTCTTTTGGCAGCCAAGGTCCAGAAACAGAAGCAGGCAGAGCTGGTAAGCAGGAACCTCCAGGGCATGAGCCCATTGAGCTGAGGGAGGGGAGTGAAGAGAGACTGCGGAGCTCTTCTGTCCTCTGCCCCTGGAACAGGACTCTGGGGCTCTGACCACATTCATATCCTGATTGCAGTCTAGGCCCCCCAATAGAACAGCAGGGCCCCCCCCACCTCAGCCCCGTGGCAGAGGGGGGCGCTTATGGTCATTCACAGACCAGGAGGGAGGACAGAGCCTCACACACTGAGACCCTTGTGGGAGTGCTCCAAAAGCTCAGGAAGCACCCCAAAACCAGGCTCAGGCTGGGAAAATGAGCAAGCAGAGAAACAAGAGGAAGACCATTGAGAAATATTTTGCATATGAGCCCAAGAAGGATCAAAACACTCAGTCTGAAGATGAGGAAGCACAAGCTCCTGCATCTAAAGACTCCAAGAAAAACAGAAATTGGGCTCAGGCCATGACAGAGCTCAAAAAAGACTTTGAATATCAAATGAGGGAGTTGGAAGAAAAACTGAGAAAAGAAAGGAAAGAGATGCAGGAAAAACATGGAAAATGAAGTCAGCAGCTTAGTCAAGGAAATCCAAAAAAAGCTGAAGAAAATAGCATGCTAAAAACCAGCTTAGGCCAAATGGATAAAGCAGTTCAAAAAGTTATTGAGGAGAAGAATGCTTTAAAAAGCAAAATTGGCCAGATGGAAAAAGAGATAAGAAAACTCTCTGAGGAGAACAAATCCTTCAAACAAAGAATAGAATTCAGGGAGATTGATGAATTTACCAGAAATCAGGAATCAATACTTCAAAACCAAAAAAATGAAAAATTAGAAGAAAATGTGAAATATCTCATTGAAAAAATAACTGATATGGAAAACAGACTTAGGAAAGATAATTTAAAAACTATTGGAATACCTGAAAGTCATGATCAGGAAAAGAGCCTTGACATCATTTTCAAACAATTACTACAGGAAAATTGCCCTGATATTCTAGAAGCAGAGGGAAAAATAGAAATGGAGAGAATCCACTGATTCCCCCCCCCCCCCGAGAAAGAGATCCCAAAAAACCAACCCCTAGGAATATTATAGCCAAGTTCCAGAACTCCCAATTCAAGGAGAAAATATTACAAGCAGCCAGAAGGACACAGTTCAAATATCGTGGAGCTGCAGTAAGGATCACACAGGACTTAGCAGCAACTACATTGGAAGCTCGTAGGGCTTGGAATATAATATACCGGAAGGCAAAAGAGCTTAGAATGCAGCCAAGAATGAACTACCCAGAAAGGCTGAATGTCCTCTTCCAGGGAAAAAAGATGGACTTTCAACGAACCAGGGGAATTTCAAATGTTCCTTTTGGAATGGCCAGAGCTGAACAGAAGGTTTGATCTTCAGATACAGGACTCAGGTGAAGCATAGAGATTGGAGGAGAAGGGGAAAATATGAGGGACTTAATGATGATGAACTGCATGTATTCCTGCATAGAAAAATGACACTGATAATACTCATATGAACCTTCTCAGTTAATAGAGCAGGTAGAGGGAGCTTTTATAGTTGAAGCACCGGAGAAAGCTGAATTCAAAGATAAAATATGGTGTAAAAATGGAGTCAATAGATAACAAGGGAAATGTAATGGGAGAAAGAAAAAGGAGAGGGGGAATAGGCCAAGATATTTCATATAATAAGATTTTTTTATTAAAATGAGCTATTGCAATGATATGGAAGGGGGGGAGGCAAGGGGGAATGAGAGAACCTTTGCTCTCATCAGAGGTAGCTAGGAGAGGAAACAGCATATATACTCAATACGGTATAGGCATTTGGAGTAAGAAGAAGGGGGGAGCAGGGGGAAGGGGTGGGGATGTGAATAAAGGAGGAGAGGATGGACCATGGGGGGAGAGAGGTCAGATATAACACATTTTCTTTTTTACTTCTTGCAAGGGGCTGGGATTGGAAGGCCTGTCCAGGACCATAGGGCCAGGTGGATTCTGGGCCTAAGGGGTGGTATGGGCAGGGCTTCTTAGCCCCAGGACCAGGGATCTGTCTGGTGCACCACTCAGTGACCCTATAGCAGAGTCAGAGTGAAAGGAGAGAGAAAATATAGTACATGGTAGTGGAGAAATAAGAAAGGGGAGTTGTGATCAGCAATGGCAACGTTGGAAAAATATGGAAGTAACTTTTGCCATGAACTTACCATAAAGAATGCGATCCACCCATGACAGAGTTGTTGGTGTTAGAACAAAGACTGAAGCACATATTTTATTATTATTATTATTTGGGGGGGGGTGCAGGGCAAATGGAGCTGGGTGGCCTGCCTGGGGCCACATAGCGGGGTGATCTTTGAGTGTCTAAGGCCGGATTTGGACCCGGGTGCTCCTGGCTCAAGGGCCAATGCTCTGTCTGCTATCCAGCTACCCCTACTATTATTACTATTTTATTTTATTTTGGGTCTTTTTTTTCTTCTTTTTGGTTTTCGCAGGGCAGTGGGGATCGGGTGGCTTGCATGTCACACAGCTGGGTGATTGTTGGGTCTATGGGGCTGGATGTGGGCTCGGGTGCTTGTGGCTCCAGGGCTGGTGCTTCGTCCATTGAGCCACCTGGCCATACCTACAATTATTACTATTTTTTTTAATTTTAATTTTTTTTCTCTCCCCTTTACTTTATCGCTCAAGCAAGTCTATATTCATGAGGGGAGGGGGTATTTTGTTTACTCTTAAGAATATTTTATTAATGTAAAAAAACATTTGTACAAAATGAGAAGAAAAAAAGAAAAAAAAAGAAAATGATGGAGTAATTCAGAACTGCCAAACAAAAAAATGAGAACTCCACAGGGTTTACCAGCAGGATAATTCATCCATCACCAAAAAGGCAGCATTTAATTCCATTAAAAACAAAATGCAAGCAAAACTTAGATGCAAGACTCTTGGCTCAGTAAGGAGGCAAGTGAAATTCATTTTGTTTTATGTAACATTCATTGTTTTTTGTAACAATCTAAAACACTTTTCTGAATCTGGGAGCTATTTATGGGTCAAAGACCCACAATTCATACCAACTACTCAGTGCTGTTACAACCACAGATTAATAAGAACATGATCCTGGAGAGCTAGGTTGAAAGCTTCCATTGCTTTCTCAACAGACTGTCATCAACCAATACTAAAACCACTGACCATATACATCAGGTGAAGTCAATTCCTCTCTAATTGAACTTACAACTGAAAAAAATGTTTTCAGTGCCTTTAGGCTCCTCTTGGTGACAAAGTACATGATGAGATTTACATGGCAGAGGAAACCTCTCCTCATACAAAAGCTAATTGATATTTTCCAGGTTATATGACAAGACATTATCCCCTGGGAATTCAAGAATGTTTTCACTGTCCTCTTTAAAGAAAAATGAAAAAAAGTTGTCTTGTGACAATTAGGAAGGTCTCTCTTAATAATTGCTGGCAAAATTCTTTCTAGAGTTCTCCTTAAATAGGATGATTCTTCACATGGAAGATGATAATCTACCTGAGAGCCAATGTAGCTTCAGAAAGGGTTGAAAAATGATCAATGTGGTGTATGCTGTCCTGCAGCTCCAGAAGAAATGTCTAGAGTATAACAGAGGTCTATTCACAATGTTTATCAATCTGATCAAGGACTTTGATACTGTCAGCCATGAAGACTTATGGAAGGTCATAGCAAAATTTGGTTTCCTGGAGAAGTTCATCAGTATTGTACATCAGTTTCATGATATCACGTTTGCAAGAGCTCTGGATAAAGAATGACGCTGTTGTACTTTTCTAGTCACCATTGGAGTGAAGTAAGATTGTATGCTTGCTCCCATTCTTTTTATCATATTTTTTTCAGTGATGTTGTTAGATGCTTTCAGGGAGAATGAAAACAGCATCATCAGCTTCAGAACAGTTTTCTATAATCTTTGAGGACATATAAACAAAATCCTTTCATTTGTTTCCCCAGTGCCATACAACAAAGTCTCCAAATGGCGAAGGTTGTTTATTATCAATATTATTATCGTTATTATTATTATTATTATTATTATTATTATTATTATTATTATATGTAATCCCATAGGTACAGATGAAAGTCACAATGATCTCCAAATACAAATTTTGCTAATTTGTAGATCAAGGAATATTTCACAAAGTTATCTAAATAAGCCAACAAAATTTAAAAAAGCATTTGACAAAGTTTATTGAATATCTCTGCTTGCTTAGCCTTAGCCTTATAGGTCCTTTCTCCACCCAAAAGAGCCAAGTTAAAGAAAACTTGACTTCCAAATTGAACCTAATCCCACACTAAGCTTTCTAAATCACAAGGAGCTCTCCCTACAAAATTCTGGGACCTGAGTATTTCCTCAAATGAGGAAAATTGTTCTGGGTAGAAACTCTTCCAATGATTCCCTTAGTGAATAAAGCCATATAACTGGAAGCTAAACAAAAAGTATTTATTTCTATACAAAGCACCCCAAAATTCTCCAGTATAATGATCCCCATAGAGTTCCAGGAAGTTTCCTTCGGATCCCTTATCCCAAAGGCCACATGAAATTCCCCCATGGAGCCTTGCTACCACCAGAGCAAACCAAATGAAATTGCAAACTCACCCATCAGGACTAGGAGACAAGCAGGTTCATTTAGAGAAGCAGCCAAGAATGTGAACCACTTATCAATTTGAAATCATACACAGTTGCAGAATACATTCACAAAATATAAGCAGTGTAGACCTGCTTAAATATAAAAATATAAATACATATCTACATATATATATGAACATTACAACTAGACAGCACAATCTAGAGATTCCAGATTTCTCACATTAAATTTAATAACTAGACTTATGCAGGACTTAGTAATAGAGAACATATCAGTATATCAAACCTCAAAAAAAATTTAATAGTATAAAAAAGTATCAGTACTTAACAGCCAAACAATCTAAAATTAAAATGTTCACAAAAATGTACCAATGGACCAGACTTATGAATGAACATTCACCAGAGGAAAAAATCAAACATATGTTTATGGTCTAAAATTTTTTTCCCAAATTTCTCTAGGATTTCGTAGTCTAAGGTATCACAAAAATAAAAAGTCCTGGACACAGAATCTCTTCATGGGTTCCCACAAAATCAAAGGGCAAAAGTCACCCTTGACAAAGCCTCATATATAAAACAGCCCACTGTGGTGTTCACTGCCCGAGGGTTAAATGAGTTAAATTTGACCCTTCCCCCCCCAAGTTTCTCCACTACCCTTTAGGGGATGGTAAAGTATCTCTGCCCATGGCTCCAGCTCCCATCAATAGTGTTCCCCCAAGTATAGGGGAAGATTTTATATAGAACATTTCTTTTGGAAGATATAATTACAAATTTACTCCCTCTACACTAAAGTGATTTATTGTAGATAAAGCACATGTCTGATCCCTTCACACACACACACACACACACACACACACACACATAAACACACAAATACATATTCTTAAATACAATGACACTGACCTCCAGCCTGTTCCACAAACAATTTTTGTTCTGGACATTTTCACTGATTGTCTCCCATGCCTGGAATTCTCCCTACCACTACCCTTCCCTCTTTTTGTTGACTTTCCTGGATTCCTTTAAATCCCAACTAAAAATTTCATCTTTTGTTAGAAGCCTTCACTAACCCCTCTTAGTCCTAATACCTTTCCTCTGATAATTATTTCTTATTTATCCAAGATAAAGGACAAAAACATTTAAGTATTGTTGTGGTTAGCAGAAGTTAAGGAGAAAGAGAGATTAAAGGCAGAAACCATTGATCCCTAAGGAACCTAAATAGTCTAAGCAACCACGGAAGGTTGAGCAGTAAAGAAAAGTACAGAAGCAAGAGAGGTTACATGGAGAATCACGCTCCCCCAGAGTGGGCTGCTCTCCTTCAAAGGAAGACAAGGGGATAAACAGTAAGGAAGGGTAAAGGGGCAGGAGAGTTTATATGGGGGATCATGCAACCAGAGCAGAAGACCTCCCAAAGAAATGGGAGCAATTTAACTGAGTGAGTGAGCTTTAAAAGGGGCAGGAAGATGCCTGGGGGCAGTTATTTATGTCAAGGAGGGGCAGGGTACTTCATATCATAGTTTGGACAATGGGATGGGGGGGGCTGGGTGGAGGGTCAGTGTTAATGTAAAATACATGGTCAGTGCAGAGAGAACAAATTAATTATAAAACATATTTTACTGTCCAATTATTTCCCCTATCTTACCATGAGGATCACTTCTAGCATCTGAAACTGAGGAAGACCAACAACACAAAACAGAAAACACTGCCAGCATCGTTTCTCAGGGGAGGGGTAAAAGAGGGAAGGAAAGTCCTTCACCTCTGCTGAATTCCTCCCAGCCCTAGAAAGCCCATCTGCCTTCTCCCTATCACTAGGACAAGTCATTCCCTGGACAGATAGGAGCACAGCTGTTCTGAAGACATCTCCTTTTCAAGGGCTTCCCATTAAAAGCTGAACATCCTTTATTATTGTGAGTCTCATGTCTCCCTGAGGACAGGATAAGATTATTCTCTCTCATCTTTCATTTTGAAATATTCACCAGAGGGAAATCACATGGGGGAGAGGGAGCATTTTGCAGTAAATAAAGAATCCTGACTCTAATGCTGCTAAAGGCCTCCTACAGTAAATCTACAAAGAAAAGAAAAGATGATAGAGGTATAGTTAATTCTGCCATCTTGATTTTTCTGTCAATGGACCGGATGATATCCACTAAAATCCTCTTCCAATATTTGTTATATGGAAACACAAAGGGTTGGTGTCATTTTTTTTAGTAATTTGGAACACAAATTATAAAGCACAAACATAAATTGTACAAAAGAGTCACTTTTGGTACAGTGAAATAATATTGGGTTTAAAGAGACAAGTTCAAATTCCATTGTTACCATGGGGCAAACTTTGACAAATCAAAACTATTTGGTACCTGTTTCCTAATATGTAAAATGGGTGATAATTTCTCTCACAGAGCTTTAAAGAGTTCTGTGAGAGAAATTATTGTTTCTCCCTCATATTAATAATCAATTGTTAAATTAGGACCAGGACGGGTGGCTAGGTGGCGTAGTAGATGAAGCACCAGCCTTGGAGTCAGGAGTCCCTGGGTTCAAATCCGGGCTCAGGCACTTAATAATGACCTAGCTGTGTGGCCTTGGGCAAGTCACTTAACCCCATTTGCCTAAAAAAAAAAATTAGGACCAGGATATTTTTCAGAAGTCTATTGGTTATTCGGTCTCTGATGGAAACTTTTGATAACAAAACTGATTTACCTTTCTCCTCAATTTTGTTTAGACCCCACTCAATCTTACAAGGAATTTAATCTAAGGAAGGGAAATCCACTGTGTTCTACACAGGTATGGATAGGGATAAATTCTTTTTTTAGACTACCCAAGGCTGGGCAATTTAGTTACATTCCCCCAACCCCCTCATTAGAATAGGTCCACTTCTCATTGTAATACTTTCTCTCTTTAATTATTAACCAGTCAGAGTTGATTGCCCACCTCAAGAACACCCACTCTTCCAAAGGTAGATAAACCATGATTTGCTATTGGCATTTGAGAATGTCACTGAACATTTTATTAATAAAAGGCTACCATTATTAATAAAATGGTTAATTACCCAAAAGCTATAACAAAAAGGCAGCAATATTAATAAAATGATCGTTTGCCCAAAAGTTATGTCTTGAGAGTGTCACTGACCTTTTATTAATAAAATGGTCAATTGCCCAGAAGCTATGTCTCTTGAGGGAGTCACTGACTCTTTATTAATAAAATGCTAACATTTTTAATAAAATGATGGATTAACAGAAGCTATGTCTTTAGAGTATCACTATTAATAAATCACTAGCATTATTAATAAAATGGTTAATTATCCAGAAGCTATGTCTCTTGAGAGTATCACTGACACTTTATTGATAAGATGTTAGCACTATTAAAAAAAAAAGGTTGATTACCCAGAAGTATATCTTAAGAGTATCACTGACATTTTATTGATAAGATGCTAGCTTTAGGGGCACCTAGGTGGAGCAGTGGATAAAGCACCAGCCCTGGAGTCAGGAGTACCTGGGTTCAAATCCGGTCTCAGACACTTAATAATTACCTAGCTGTGTGGCCTTGGGCAAGCCACTTAACCCCCATTGCCTTACAAAAACCTAAAAAAAAAATGATGCTAGCTTTATTAATAAAATGGTCAATTACTCAGAAGTTATATCTCTTAAAGTTTTTAAATTTCACCAATGTTTCTTAGACAAGAGATGTTCAGACTTCTATTGACTACTAAGAAAGCACGACAGCTTCATTGCTAGCAAAAAGGCAGGACAGCCTTTGAGTCATCCTAGGTAATCCTTTAAAATGTTAAGGCATTTTCTTGATCCAGAGAACCCCAAAAAATCATGCAAGTCAAGGGGTTCAAATCTCTGGGTCCACTTCAAGAACACCCATGAAACAGCTCAAGCCATCAAGGGCATGCACATCTAAAAAGCTACCAAGTAATTGGAAAATGTCACATTGAAGAAACAATGTGTTCCATTCCGTTAATATAATGGTAGCATTGGCAGGTGTGCCCAGGCTAAGCAGTGGGGTTGGACACAGGGTCATTGGCCAAAAAAGAGTGCTGAGTTCTTGCTGCATATGCTTAAAAATGCAGAGAGCAACGCTGAATTAAAGGGTTTGGATGTGGATTCTCTTGTCATTGAGCATATCCAGGTTAACAAGGCTCCCAAAATGAGAAGGTGTACTTACAGGGCTCATGGTTGAATCAACCCATACATGAGTTCTCCTTGCCATATTGAGGCAATACTTACTGAAAAGGAACAAATTGTTCCTAAACCAGAAAAGTAAGTTGCTCCAAAGAAAAAGATATCCCAGAAGAAACTGAAAAAACAAAAGTTTATGGAATGAGAGTAAATATGACAGAATGCAAATAAAAGTGAAATGAAAAAACAAAAAAGGTAGGACAAAGATTGCCAGACAAATCCAGTCCTTTCTAATCTTGCTAAAGATAGCTTGGAATCATGAACCACTAAGGCTCTAGATAAAGTCAGAGTAGACTCAGTTCAGAGAGAGGCAACTCAGGCAGAAATGAAAAAGTGTGAAAAGACTGCCAATGCTGATGGGTTTCTCTGGCTAACAGAGCCAAAATAGCATTAGGGGCTGAGTTAAAGTTGATGGATTAATTTTTTTTTGGGGGGGGGGGGGGAGATTGGATAGTGGCTGAAGCTCAATGGGAGACCAGAGGGTGGCAGCAGAGGACCTATAAATCAATAATGCGCCAATGGCCACAGCAGGGGCAGTGAACAACTTTGCAGCTTTTGAATCAGCTCTCCCCATCATCTTTGCCTGTTAGTTATCCTGATTTCCTCCAAGACTGAGCTCAGTCTCAATAAGAGACCTGTCAAATCCCCCCAGATGCTAGTCCTTTCCTTCAGATTACTTTCCATTTTGTGTGAACCCAGCTATTTGCAAGTTGTCCCCCACCCCCACCCCCTGTTAAAAGTACACTCCTTGAAAGCAGGATCTATTTTTTGCCCATTTTTCCTTCCCATACCTGTCCACCTTCAGTCCCTAGTGCATACAATAGCTGTTTAATAAATTGTTGTTGACTGATTGTGTTAATATAATGTAGAGATTTGTTTATGGTTTAGTCATTGTTCCACTCTTTGTGTAGGGTTTTCTTTGCAGAGATCCTGGAGGGGTTTGCCATTTCCTTTTCTAGTTCATTTTACAGATGCAAAAACTGAGGTCAACAGAGTGAAGTGACTTGCTTAAGATCACCAAATGTCTGAGGCTGGATTTAAACTCAAGTGTTCTACCATATCTGATTTCTTTCCAGGTGTGGAGTATTGAGTATTTAATAAATGCTTACCAACTGGCTAATTGTGCAGGGGCAGCAACCTCCACCCAATCATATTGACCTGGCATTGTCGAGGTAACCAGAGATGGGACTCAAAATTCAATAAATCTAGGAGTTATGTAAAGGTGAATTAATTAAATGGTTTGACCAAATAAAACTTCAAATGATGTTATAAATATCCAAATGACCCTTGGCAAGGAAAAAGGGTTTCCCATTCCTGCATTGAACAAATATGTTCTCTAGCCACTTATGATCTCTGATTGTCCCTTCTCCCCTAGGAGATCCCTTGAGGAAGACTGGAACCTGTCCAATCTGATTTCATATCTGTTCTCTCTCTCTAGATTCTGTCTCCTACTGGTGGAATGGTATCCTATAGAAGAGTCCCTAAGTTTCCTGAGCACACAGAAGGTAACAGGCTCTTTCTCATCATTTATTTTACTGAGATAGGTTTGGGAGGGTCCCTGGGGTGCTGCACGTTGAAATCATCCATGAATCACCAACTCTCAGAAGCTGAAAGAGACTTAAGAGGCATTCTCATCCAACTCATATCTCAACAAGAATTCATTGCAATTTTGGGTGCTTTATCAATTTTGATTTTTTGATTGCCACATCATCCTGTTAACTCATAGTGTGTTTGCAGTCCATAAAATCCCTTGGATCATTTTCTGATGAACCACTGGCTTGTTACATCTCTCCCTAGCTTGTACTTGTTTAGCTGAGTTTTTAAAATCAGTGTATAAAAATTTATATTTATCCTGCTTAAATTTCATCTTATTAGATTCAGAACAATGTTTTAGTCTGTCAAAATCTTTTTGGATCCAGACTCTATCTCACATGTTAGATGTACTTTCCAACTTGTATTATCTGCAAATTTGCTACACATTCCAACTATGCCTTTATCCAAGACAAAATAATGGCATAAGGTCAAGAAAAGATCCCTGAGGCACTCTTAGATCTCTACAGTTAGTAATACTCTCCCCTGCCCCATAACCCTCCTTATAAAAGCATTTTGATTTTATAGGCATGTATTGGGAAGGCTATCAATTGGAGAGGCTATCTAATGGGTAGCCAATCCTTGGAACATGTGTAGTATTCTCTGCCTACTGCGCATCCATGTGGAGACTTCTGAGTCTCTAGAAATGCATAAAAGTTCAGATCCTGCCCCCCAATTTAGAACACATGTGTGTGTGCCCATTGTTTTCTGTTGGATTATTGCTAGTGATTGAAAAATAATTAGCTATTGACCCAGAACTGAATCTAAATACAAACAGGCATGAGCAATTGAAGGCTCTCTTTTCCCTAGTGACTTTAAAGCTAGAAATAAGAAGAAATGAAATAAGACTACAGTAAGGGAGGTAGCATCACTCAACTGCCTTATCTCCCTCACCCATGCCTCCAAGTGGCCATGACCACATGGCACCTCTACTTCTTCCAGCTCTGTTGTGTTTCTTCTTTCTTGATCTTAAGTGAATATGCATCAAAGATAAAACTGACTAGAACACCACTTCATGAGCTTCAAAGGTTCAGAAGAACCATCAGAAGTTCCCTGAGAAGCATTCTGTTCTACCCAAGGCAGCAGTAAATCACCTTGGCAGCCAAGTCATCATGCCCAAACAGTATCTACAAACTTCTGCAAACTCAGAAGTTGACTTGGTGGAAGGAATGTTATCAACCACTTCAGTTTGAGCCTACTCTCCTTGAGACTAGAAGTTGTAGAAGAGAGCTACTGGTGCTCTGGTCATGGAGTCTTTATACTTTGGATCTTGCCATCTTCTCAGTAAATATCCTTTTGTAAAAGCTAATTGATATTAAGCAATAAATTGATACTGGAACATTAATTTCTGATATCTAGATTACGATGGAGCTATTCACTGGTTAATTGATATTAGAGGAAAAACACTGCATAGAGTCTCATGAGTACAGGAGAAAAATACCTCTAAAATTTCAGGGAACTATGAGAGGAATAGGTATTTTGCTCTGGGAGACCCACCCTGATATAAATGGTTATGGTACATTCTATTTTTTTTTAAGGTTTTTGCAAGGCAAATGGGGTTAAGTGGCTTGCCCAAGGCCACACAGCTAGGTAATTATGAAGTGTCTGAGACTGGATTTGAACCCAGGTACCCCCGACTCCAAGGCCGGTGCTTTATCCACTACACCACCTAGCCACCCCTATGGTACATTCTAGAAGACCAAAATATCTTCACTATGTTAGAGGCCTTGTGAACACATGGGATGAATTCTCTAAATTTTCAAATCTCATATAAATAAGTCCAGCACTTATTTGTGTTACATCCATAGTAATATTTTAACTTAAATATTATTTATATTAGACATGAGTCATACATCCCTAAAACTTCCTAAAACTTCTTTCCCTTCATCCTCTACAATAGATGTTTAAAATATAAGCTACAAAGATCTTCATGCGGTCCCCTTGCTACTTGAAATCTGCAGAGATAACAAAGAATTCCATGAAATAATGCTTTTGCTACTTTGAGGAATAAAATAAAACCAATCTTGTAAACTCGTTTTATTTACATCTCCAAGAAGAACCTGTAGACCATGGTCCCATTTAGCTGCAACTGCTTTAAATCTTACAATTAAATTCATCGTGAAAATGATTATTCCAAAAACATTCAAATATGAGATATATTATAAGCAAGAAGAAAGATTAGTATTGGAGAGGAAGAAATGCTGAACCATTAAAAAGATTTAACCTTGAGTTATTTAAATAATCTAATAATCAAAAATGGGAAATGGACACTAGAAATTACTTCATTATTAACTATAAGAATTTCATACAGAAGTTAAACCCATGTAAATTAATTATTACAACATGGAGACCCAAAAGAACTCAGAAAGTGCATTACTCAGCAAACATTTGATTTATTGGCCAAGTGAGAGAAATGACTTCCAAAGACACGATTAGAATATTAGAATAGGAATACACTTGTAAAATCTTCCAACAGAGGATGTGGGACAGTTATGAACTAGAGCATCAAATAAAGCAGAGAGCAACAGAGGAGAGAAAAATCAATCAAATGATTAAGGTAGCCAACTAAACAAAGTTATTCCAAGAACATTCAAGAATGAAAACAGAAATTCTATAAGTCTAAGAAACATGGGAAGCAATTTATGAGTTTTATTTTACAGGATATGGTATTTTGTTACTAATACTGTTTTGGATATTTTAAATCATCAGAATTTCATTATAGTAATGATCTGGAATTTAAAGCCCTGAAAGATACAGAGAAAGTCTACCAAGATAGTTTCCAATTGTGTTTCTGCCTTACAGCAGTCATAACAAGATGAGCAAAAGCAACTGAAAAATATATTCCTCCTATACTCCACTGATTGTAAAAGGGAAGTGTTGGCAAGCAATAGGGCTATCAAAGGATCCTGAGTAACATCATTTTTTAAAAAAGCCTATAAATAATACTTTTGATCCAAACTTGAATCTACTGGATATCTCTAATCTCCTGCAATTTGTGCATTTTAAAAAGTGAAAGAAAATATTTTCAAAGAGGTTAATAAAAATAGAGCAACATTTCTATAAAGTGTGAAAAAGGCAAGTTTATGAATATTATCACAACAAAATATTGCCCTCAATGAGAGAGGATAACTTGGTGCTTCACTACTTTCTGATAATGTTGAGAAAATCAAGGAATGCTTCTACCACATTGGGTGACTTCCAGGAGTGAACTTATGGAGGAGAAGAGTTATGCAGAATGAGTATGGATGAATGAACTCAATCTGCCTCATTGGTGGCAATTCCCACCATGCTGTAATCACAAAGCAATATGAGTGCATTAGTTTTATTTTGTTTGTTTTCTTTGGCCAACACATCACACTGTTGACTCCTACTTTGAACAAACTGCTATCTATCCATATATCTATTTAGTATTTGTCAGATTTTTACTTAAAACCCTAGTAGAAGACTCTACATTTATCCCTGTGAGTCCAATGTCCTAGATAATATTTTTGAATCTAAACTAATATTTAAAAAAACATATATCTAAGTTGGAAGAGACTTTGATCATCATCTAGCTCAAACCAAACCTGAAATATAATCAATTCCTTCCAATACTTTGCTTGAAGACTTTTTTAAAAAGAGAAATGCTTACAATCCTGAGGCAGACCTGCCAACTTTTGTTTAGCATTAAATGACTCAGTCCCTCTATTTCCTCTCATCTCACTCTCTTTTTAAAAATCTTGTAATTAAGTTTCCTATTTCATCTCAAAATACTCAGATAGATTTATGCTCCTTGGAGCTCCTTAAAATGATACAAATCAATTATCATTGCCTGCCTATTCTGTGTGATCTTCCATGTTCTTCCAATCATTCAGCATAAGTTTACCCAACAGGCTGGAGGTCCTCTTGTGATTTCTACCCATATGGCTCTTGGTAACACACTGGATATTTGTTTATTATCCCTGACCCTTGGCACATGAGTAAAGCACACTTCTTTCCTGACATACAATTCTTTGATAACATCCTCTACTTTTATTTTTTCAGATTTCTTCTTGCTTCCATTAAGCCTTATTGGGGTAAGGAATCTTTTTTCTGCCAAGAGTCATTTGGATATTTATAGATCATTTTGGGGGCTATATTTTGTCAAATATTAGTTAATTCACGCCTAAAAATCTCCTTGATTTATTGAATTTCCAGTTCCCCACCTACAATTGCTTTGGCAATGTCAGACCAAAACAGCCAGCATTCTGGAGGTTTCCTGACTTTGCATCTCAACTAGAAGCAATCCCTCTACTTTCTCATTGATTCTCTATTACATTCATCATTGCATGTGTTTCAAAAACAAGACTCCCATGGTATTCCCTTCTTCCCCTCTGCTCAGCGCCTCATCTCATGTTTCACAGGAAAAAAAAATCCCATCTGGTGAGAGCTCTCTTGTCCTTCCTTCCCCTCATCTCACATCTCTGACATCATCCCCTCCATCTCCTCCACTCCAGTCACTGACAAAACAGCCTTTCTCCTTATCAAAGCTAGTGTGCAAACTTGACCCCAACCTTTCCTATTTTCACCACCATCACCCCACTCTCCCTATAACATTTAATCTCTCCCTATCAAATGAAATATTTGTAAGGAATTTAGCAAAGCTTCTGACACATAGTAAATGTTTAATAGATGCTTGTTCTCTGGCTCCTTCCTTGCTGCCTTCAAATGTGCCCCCATCTCTCCCATTCTTACAAAGAAGGGGGGGGGGGGAATCCTACTTGATCCAACCTTCTTTGATAGCTATTGTCCTATATGTTGAAAGGAAAATTCTTCCTTAGATCTTTCACCCTGATTAATGAGACAAAAATCAAGACAAAGAGAATTAAAAGGATTTTATAAGTACATCAAGGTAGCAACATGCTGACGGGTTGATCACTGATGACCAGCAATGGTTTCAAGTTGGGAAACAGCTTATATAGGTAACTTAAAGACAATTCAAATAAGTCTACCTCAGCAGAAGAGGCTGGACCTTTACATTCCAAATAGCAATTTGCAGGTAGGGGTATGTGACAAAGAACAGGTAATGCAAAAAGATACAGACTTGGTCTCTCCTTCCCCACTAGAACTTCCCCCAATCCTGAATGACAAGCAGCACTGGGAACAATGGGTAACTGAATCAACATAACTTTCAACATTTATATCTCTCCTTTTCTCAACTGAACTATCTGAAAAAACAAAAACAAAAAAACAAAAAAACAATGGTTGATGTCTACTCCTTCCCTTGCTTTTTTTCCCTAAACAACTTGACTTCTATCTTCAGCTGAAATTGTTCTCTCCAACAGTGAGTGATATCCTTCATTACCCTAGCATAAAACGTGGACTCATGGGGGGGGGGGGGGGGGGATAGAACTTTTTCTTGCTCTCCTTAGTTAAGCTATTTTTTTCTAAAGATCATTCTCTTAAGCAGAGAAAGCAAAAATATGAACAATTCTGTTTTATCCATGTCATAAGATGCCATAATGCCAAATGGCAGTCCTTTCACTTTTTTGTTCTTCCAATTTTTCTTAATGCATCATGGAGAGGAAAATGTATTATCCCTAATTTTCCTTACTAGTCTCAGACAAAGCTAGGATTTAGCACACCTAGCACTTAGTAATAAAGGATTATACCATACTTAAAAATTCATACTTCATTGACTGTCCTTATTTACATCTTCTGAATCATCTTTCAAAAATCTTAAGTTGGTTGGGAAGTTCCTTTGTATCCACATCTGTCTTTTCCCTGTCATAAAAAATTGCTTTATTTCTATTTTTAGAATCTCATTTCTGAGATCAATGGGATCAATTATCAAATGATTAAGCAATTCTTCATCTGAGACATTTGAAATCTCCCCTTCCAAGATCTAGATGCATATCAAACTATGCCCAGATTTTTTCCTTCTTGAGAACAACTTCCAAAATGATATGGAGTCTCTTTCCCAGAGGTTCCCATCATTTTCACTGTCATCAGTGCAGATTCAGATTCAGAAGAGAATTTCCCTAGCTGCTTCTGTGTCTTTTGAATGGCAAAATCATCATTAAGGCAAATGAAGAAAGTATTAGCTGTTTTGCTTACAGGAGTTTACTCTAGCAGATGTTCAGATAATTAATCATTCCATGCCAGGCTTATGATCTTTTCCCCAAACAGGCTCTTCTTTTATCTGGTTCTTTTTTCTTTTCATCTAGGCAGCCTGTATACTCTGATGAAAATATCTCATTTCTGCTTCTATTAATCATCATCCAAATGGTCTATACCAATAGTGTCAAATTTAAATGGGAATGGGGAAGGAGGATCCAGCATAAGGATCCCTTCTAACAACACATTTACCTAGAAAACCAATTATTATTGTTAAATATGTTCTATTATAGTTTTACTTGTTTTATAAATTTATTTCTCAATCATATTTAATATGATTCCTAAATTTCTGGGTTCCTAGATTTCCTGAAAAAACATTTTTCTAATATATCATGTGCCTTTCACTCATCCATTCTCTCTCTCTCTCTCTCTCTCTCTCTCTCTCTCTCTCTCTCTCTCTCTCTCTCTCTCTCCTCTCTCTCTCCTGTTGTTTTATTGAATAAAATATATCCTCCCAAGGTCAACATATGAGTCTCATCCTGCCCCATCCTAGTCATCCCTATGAGGTCAAATTTTCCTCCTTTGAATGAAAATTTCTTTCATCTTCTTTGTTACAATTGGTGCGCTTTTTTTTTTTGCAAGACATCTACACCCAAGAATTTTATGATTTACTCCTTTCTTCTATTTTATCTTCAATATACTTCCTGGTGACTCAAAAGGCTTCTTTCTATATGGTAGCTAGTGTTTATAGAATCTCATCTGGTGGTTTTACTTAGCCAATTTTTGTCTACACTTAGCCAGTTACTCTTCACTTTAAAGTCTTTAAATTAGATTTGAGTGCTCCAGGCAAGCACATCTTGCCAGTATCTTATTAACACTCCTGTCCAAGAATGGAATGTACCTATCATGTTTATACTTGGTGTATTGAAGTAACTGTTGAGAAAGTTAAACCCTATCTTTACAATCTTCTCAACTAGCTGATCAGTTTGCCCAGCCAAATCTTACTCTTTTCTGATTTCCTTGCTTTCAAAAGGTCAAAAGTATTGAAAATCTTATAGATGCGGGGAAATTAGGTGGTGCAGTGGATAGAACACAGGGCCTAGAGTCAGGAGTCCCTGAGTTCAAATCCAGACTCAGACACTTAATAATTACCTAGCTGTGTGGCCTTGGGCAAGCCACTTAACTCTACTGTCTTGCAAAAACTTAAAATAAAAAAAATTTTAAAAACCTTATAGATGCTCCTAAGGTCTTCAACTTCTTACCCAAAACTTTGCAAACTGCATAGAGGTAATACTAGAATCTAGAAGACCAAGAAAGAAGGAAGAGAAGATCCAGGGCAGAACTTTGGGAGACTTCTATACTTAATGGGCAGATGGGTGCAGAAGGAGGAAAGGAGAATGAAAAGGCATGGTCAGACAGATATAGGGAAGACCAAGAGAAGTGTGGTGTGCCTCAGTGGGTGTGGTGAGGGAGGTGATTGGTAAGTGTTAAAATCTTTAGAGAGATTGAATAAAATAAAGATATAGAAAAGACCATCTGATTTAGTTCCTGAAAAATTGTACATTTATTGTATTGACAACTCATAATGTGCATGTGGTCTTGGGTTCTTGAAGGGCAGGCCAACAAAGCACAACTTCTGGCAAGTTCTTTACCACTTGCTCCTATTTAGTCATTTCTCAATAAAATTCTCCCTTTGTTGTTGTTGTTTAGTCAGTTCAGTTGTGTCTGACTCTTTGTGACTATATTTGGGGTTTCCTTGGCAAAGATACAGGAGTAATCACTGTAGCCATTTTTTTCCATCTCATTTTCTAGAGGAGGAAACTGAGACAAACAGGATTAAGTGACTTGACCACAGTCACAAAGACAATTATGTCTTTCTGACAGCATTCTATCTATCCTGCCACCTACTTGCCCTAAGTGACCCTACATACACAATAAAATTTACATCAAGAATTTATTGTGTTATTAGCTATGAATATACCTGGCTACCTATTTGGTCTCTTTTCTTAGAAGGTAGTGAGGGGACTGGAGAATTAGAGGATTTCAGAGTTGGAGGAGATCTTGGGCAGAAAAACATTTCCCCACTACAACATGCCTTATAAGTGAACATGGAACCTTGGTTCTTGATGAAGAAGAATCCACTGCTTCCTAAGGCAGCCTGTTCCACTCAAGGATTACTGCAACTTTCTTTTCTTTTCTTTTCTTTTTATTTAAACTAAACAGTCTTCTTTAAAACTTTTAGTTCCAGATTCTCTTTCTTTCCTTCCCATCCCTCCCCTATCCACTGAGAAGACAATTATTATGATGCCCATTATATATATATGAATTTATGTAAGACATACATCTATATTAGCCATGTTATCAAAAAAAGGCAAGAAAAATAAGGAAAGCAAACAAAGTATGCTCAAATATGCATTCGAAGTTTAGTTCTCTCCCCGGAGGCAGATTCATCATGAATCCTTTAGAATTATCTTGGATCATTGCCTTGATCAGAGTAGCTTAGTCTTTCACATTTGATTAGCATTAACAATATTGCTATTACTATGTACACCTGGTTCTCCTCACTTCACTTTGTATCAGTTCACACAAATGTTTCTAGGTTTTTCTGAAGCCAATATACTAGTTATTTCTTTTTTTTTTTCAATGAAAGACAATCAGAGTTTAAGTGACTTGTCCAGGGTCATATAGATAGTAAGTGTCTGGGGTCATATTTGAACTCAGGTCCTCCTTACTCCAAGGCTAGTGCTCCATCCATTGTGCCACCTAACTGCCCTTGCTTGTAATTTCTTATAGCACAATAATATTCCATCACTATCATATACCATGACTTATTCAGTTAAATCTTAATTGATGGGTATCCCTTCAATTTCTAATTCTAATTTGTAGCAGAAAGTACTGCTACAAATGGTATTGTTCAATTGTTGAGTCATGTCTGACTCTTTGTGAGTCCATGGATCATAGCATGCCCAGCCCTTCTGTCTTCCACTATCTCTTAAAGTTTTTACTAATTCTTATTCATTTTTCCATAGTGTGTACTTATATATTCATCTTATCTTTTGCTGTCCCTTTTTTCTTTTGCCTTCAATCCTTCCCAGGATCTTTTTAATGAGTTCCATCTTTTCATTATGTAACCAAGGTAGTTTCAGCTTCACTATTTGACCTTCCAATGAACAGCTTGAACTAATTCTTTAAGTACTGACTGATTTAATCTCCCCACTGTCCAAAGGACTTTCAAAAATCTTCTCCAACACCACAATTCAAAAGCATTAATTCTTCTTTATTCAACTTTTTTATCCCATAGCTCTCTTTATTCAACTTTCTAATTCTCACAGTCACACCTTACTACTGAAAAAAACCATAGCTTTGACTTTATGGACCTTTGTTGGCATGGTGACATCTGCTTTTTACCACATTTGCCAAAGGTTACTTCCAAGGAGCAAGTGTCTTTTAATTTTATGGTTGAATCATCTACAATGGTCTTTGAGTACAGGAACATAAAATCTGCCACTGCTTCCATTTCTTCTCCCTCAATTTGCCAAGAAGTAATGGGATCAGTTGCCAAGATCTTAGTTTTTTAATGTTAAAGCTTCAAGCCAATTTTTACACTCTCCTTTTTCACCCACTAAGAGATTGCTTAGTTTCTTTCATTTTCAGTCATCAGAGTGGTATCATCTGTATGGCTGAGGTTGTTTATATTTTTCCCAGAAATCTTAGTTACAGCTTTTAATTCATTCAGACTGGTATTTCACATGATGTACTCTGAATATAAGTTAAATAATGTGGCAATATGCAGCCTTTTCATAATCCTTTCCCAAACTTAAATCCATCAGTTGTTCTTTATTCAGTGTATTCCTTATATCACTTCTTGGCCTGTATACAGGTTCTTCAAGAGAAAAGATGATCTCTTCAAGGACTTACCATATCTTATTGTATTCTGCATAAAGGAAGATATAGATGTTTTTCTGACACTCCCTTGCTTTCACCATAATCCAGCAAATATTGTCAGTTTGGTCTCTAATTTTTTTATCTCTTCAAAACCAACCTGATCTGGTGAGTCTTGATTTATTACTGAAACCTAGCTTGCAGAATCTTAAACATAACTTGGCTGACATTGTCCTTCTTTAGGATTGGGACATAAATTGACCTTTTACAATCCAGTAGCCAGTTTTTAGTTTTCCAAATTTGCTGACATATTGAGGATATCATCTCTTAGGATTTTAAATAGCTCAGCAGGAATTCCAGAACCTCTTTTAATCTTATTGTTAGCATAAGGACCTCTTGGCTTCTTTCTCTTGGATGTTTAGCTCTAGATCAGTAACCACACCAACATATGATTATCTGGTTATTGGTAATATTAAACTCTTTCTTGTATGGTTCTTTTATGTATTCTTGCCACCTCTTAATCTCTTCTGATTCTGTTAAGTACCATTTTTCCATAACCTTGATAGTGCCATTGCCTTGAAGAGATCTGTCTTTACTATTCTACTATTTTCTTCTATATTTTTGTTTTACTCATTTAAGAAAACCTTCTAATGTTTCCTTGCTGTCCTGAGGACTTCTACATTCAATTGGGTGTATCTTTTCCTTTCTTCTTGCCCTTTCTCTTTCCTTATCCTGCTTTCCTCAGCTAAATTTGTAAAGTCTAATCAGCCTTTTTACTTTTCTTGCTCTTGTTTTTCTTTGAAATGCTTTTTTGTTGCTGCTTCCTGTAAAATATTGTGAAACTCTGTCAATAGCTCTCTAGGCACTCTATCTTATAGATATATTCTACCAGATAATATGCCCCTAGATAATATGCCCCTGGATCGCTGCCTTGTAATGGCAGTGGGGCTTTTGTAGTTCAATGAAACTATGAGCTATACCATGAAGGATTATTCAAGATGGATAGGTCATAATGCTGCATTAAATATTTTTGTATAAATAGGTCCTTTTTTCTATTTTTTTAATTTCTTTGAAGTATAAACCTAGTAGTGCTATTTCTGAGTCAAAGGTTATGCAGAGTTCCATAGCCTTTTAGATATAGGTCTAAATTGTTCTCCAGAATGGTTGGATCAATTTGCAACTCCACCAAGTGCATTTTTCCACATCCCTTCAACTTTTATCATTTTCCTTTTGTCATGTTAGCCAATGTGATAATTGTGAGGTTGTATACCGAAGTTGTTTTAATTTGCATTTTTCTAATCAATAGTAGGTAGCTGGGAGGCTTAGTAGATAAGAGCACTGGGCCTGGAATCAAAATGAGTTCAAATCTGATCTCAGATACTTACTGGCTATGAGACCCTGAGCAAGTCACTTAACTTCTGTTTTTTTTTTACAGGGCAATGAGATTAAGTGATTTGCTCAAGTTCACACAGGTAGGTAATTATTAAGTGTCCCAGGTCAAATTTGAACTCAGGTCCTCCCTAGGGCTGGTGCTCTATCTACTGCACCACCTTGCTGCCTAACTTCTGTTTTTCTTAATCCAATGAAAAAGGAAATGGCAAAACATTCCATTCTCTTTGCCAAGAAACCCCCATGAAGCACATTGGTGTACTGTGGTCCATGGGGTTGGACACGATTGAACAACAATTAGTAGTAATTTAGAGAATTTTTCCTTTGACTACATATAGCTTTGATTTCTTCTTTTGAAGACTGCCTGTGTCATGTCCTTTGACCATTTATCAATTGGGAAATGACTAGTATTTTTATAAATTTGACTCTGTTTCATATTTGTTTGATTAATGAGGCCTTTGTCAGAGAAACTTGCTGAAAACATTTTTCTCAGTTTTGTTTCCTAATTTTGACTGCATTGATTTTATTTATGCAAACCTTTGTCAATTTCATATGATTGGAATTATGCATTTTTACTTGCCATGATTTTCTCTTTTGTTTGATCATAAACTCCTTATTTATAAGATCCAACAAGTAAAATTTTCCAAATTCCCTTAATCACTAAGTCTAATTCATCTTTATTTTATCACTTTAATAATTTATCCATTTTGACTTTATCTTGATGTAAGACATTGCTCTCTGCCAAACTTTTCCAGTTTTCCCAAAAATTTTTGTCAAGTAATGAGTATTTACTCCCAAACTTCAGAACTTTGGGTGTATCAAACATTAGATTATTATTGTCATTTACTAAACTATTTCACTGATCTACCCACTCTATTTCTTGGTCAATACTGAATTGTTTTAAAGATGGTTGTTTAGTAATATATTTGGAACTGAGTACTGCTAAACTACCTTCAGTTTTTTTTTCATTGATATCTTTGATATTCTTGACCTTTTTTTCTTCCAGATGAATTTTATTACTATTTCTTCTAGCTCTATAAAACAATTCTTTGAGAATTTGATTGGTATGGCACTGAATAAATAAGAATTGTCATTTTTATCATATTGACTCAGCCTACCCATAAGCAATGAATGTTTCTCTTTTAACCCTGTCCCTCCTCTAAAGTGTTTTGCTGTGGGGTGGCTAGGTGGTGCAGTGGATAGAGTACCACCCTGGAGTCAGGAGTTGCTAAGTTCAAATCCGGCCTCAGACACTTAATAATTACTTAGCTGTGTGGCCTTGGGCAAGCCACTTAACTTCATTTGCTTTGCAAAAACCTAAAAAAAAAGTGCTTTGTTTGATTAATGTCTCTTAATTGGCCCTCCATTTAATTACATCCTCCACTTCTTTTATCCGCCTCCTAGGGTAAAATAGATTTCTATACCCATTTGAATGCATATATTCTTCCCTCTTTGAGCCAATTCAGATTTGAGTGAGCTTCAAGTCTTGCCCATTCTCAATTCCACAATTTTTCCATACAATATGAAAACTCTTGCTTGCATGCCTCTTTTTTGTAAGACAATTTTCTCATCATCCTTTCTCTTCTTGCTTCTCATTGCATAGTTTTTAAAACCATCCCAACATTATTGACTCACTTTTATATCCACTATGTTCTTCTAACTGTCCTAATAATTCTAAAGTTCTTAGGTATTGCATGTATTAACTCTCCACATAGGAATGTAAAAATTTACATTATTGAGTTTCCTATGAATTCTTTCATGCTTTTTATGCTTCTTCTGTTGTATTATATTTGAAAGTTAGATTTTTCTGTTCTGGATCTTTTCATCAGGAATGTGTGAAAGTCCTCTACATCATTAAATATACACTTTTCTCCCTGAATGAGTACATATTTACCTTTACTGGATAAGTTACTCTTGGTTATAATCCTAACTCCTTTGCCTTCCAGAATATCATATTCCAAGACATCTGCTTCTTTATATGGTAGTTGCTAAATATAGTAAAATTCTGACTGTCACTCCACAGTATTTGAGTGATTTCTTTCTAGTGCTTGAAGCATTTTCTCTTTGACCTAGGAACTCTGGAATTTGGCTATTGTATTCCTGGGAGTTTTCATTGGGATCTCTTTCAAGAAGATTTTTTTTCAATTTCTAGCTTACCCTCTGGTCCCAGGATATTAGGGCAGTTATTTTTTAAGTGATATTTGGGCTCTTATTCCAAGCAAGGCTTTCAGGCAATACAATAATTCTTAAATTATCTTTTTTATCCTATTTTCCAAGTCAGTTGTTTTACCAATGACATTTCACATTTTCTTTATTTTTTCTATATTCCTTTGATTTTGTTTTATTATTTCTTGATATCTCCTAGTCATTAGTTTCCATTTGCCCTTCTAATTTTCCTTTTCTTTCTTTTTTTTAAGGCAATAGGGTTAAGTGACTTGCCCAAAGTCACACAGCTAAGCAATTATTAAGTGTCTGAGGCCATATCTGAACTCAGGTCCTCCTGACTCCAGGATTGGTGCTCCATCCACTGTGCTACCTAGCTGCCCCTGCCCTTCTAATTTTTAACGAATTTTCATCAGTGAAGTTTTTTACCTTTTACCATGTGGACAATTCTGTTTTTGTTTTTGTTTTTTTTTAGGTTTTTGCAAGGCAAATGGTGTTAAGTGGCTTGCCCAAGGCCACATAGCTAGATAATTATTAAGTGTCTGAGACCAGATTTGAACCCAGGTACTCCTGACTCCAAGGCCGGTTCTTTATCCACTGCTACCTAGCCGCCCCTATAATTGTTTTTTAAGGCATTTTTTGGTTTGGTATTTTATATACATATGGTTTTTTAATTATCAAGCTGTCGTTTCTCTTTTCATAATTTTCTTGTATTGCTTTCATTTCTTTTCCCAATTTTTATTCTACCACTCAATTGAATTTTTAAGTCATTTTTAGTTCTTTCGGGAGTTGTTGGTATTCACGTTTTTCTTTAAAGTTTTGCTTGTAGTTATTTTTGACATCATCTCCTGAGTTTGTGTCTTGATCTTCCCTGTCACCATTGTAGCTTTTTATGGTCAGGTGCTTTGTTGTTTGCTTCCTTTTTAACCTGTTTTTTGATTTTGAACTTCCTTAAATTTAGGTTCCAATCCCAGGATCAGGAGTGTGGTGGGGGCACTGTCCCAAGGATCAGGATTTTTTGCTCTGCTTTTTTCAGAACTACTTCTCAAAGTTTGGAAGTTTTCAGTGCTTCCACAGTGCAGTGATCTGAGTAAGAGGTATTAGTAATTGCTGTCCTGTCAATTCTCTGCCCAGGAAGGACCCCCTACTCCTTTATTCTCCTTCCAGCCTCCTAGATTGCCTTGGACTAAAAATAAAAAAATAAAATAAATTTAATTTTAATTTTTAAAAAATCTTTTCTTTACTATTCAAGAATTCAACTTGAAGAATTATTTTAGAGACTTTTGAAGGGGAATGCTGAGTCTGGTTATAATACTTCTACTCCGCCATCTTGGCTCCTACTCATCTCCCCCATCCCTTTGTTGCAAATAGAGGTTGCTTCAATAATTGAAAGGATCTTTGATATTTCATCAACTTGTTATTCAGAACAGATAAGTGATACTGCTCCTTAGGGTCCTTGATCCCTTGTGACCAAAATCACTTCTCTCTCTCCTGAACGATGATTCATAAGTTGACAATGAAGTTGCCAAAAAGCACTAGCCCAGCACCCAGTGCTAGCACACCCCTAACCAATTGCCCAAATTCCTTTTTGTTTTGGGTTTGAGAGTTTCTGAAACTGCTTCTGCTGCTATTGCTTCCTCAAAGCCCACAGCTGATATTACTACCCATGTGTGCTCCCAGCCAGTCCCCAACCCAGTGTCATAGGCCTCTCCTCCCAACTTCCTAAGTTGCTTTGAACTGGGGAAAAAAGGTCTCTCTCCAGCCTTTTCTCGGCTTTGTTGTTCCAGAATTCAACTTCAGGTGTTATTTTAAAGCTTTTTGGAGGAGAGCTTGGCTGCTTCCCCTTCTCCACCATCTTGGCTCCACTCTTCTCCATCCCACTGCTGCATCTTTCAAGCTTTCTATAGAGATTAAGTAATTTAAATGGTCTTTGACATTTCAGTAACTTATTACCCAGAGAAAGCACACTTTAATGAGACTATAAAACATAAATATTAAGAGAACAAGAGCCTCTCAGGTACTTTCTTAACTTTCTAGATTTCAGAGGATGATTTATCATTGGATAATTAAATGTTAGATTTAAAACAGAAAATTATATTAGAGGTCATCTAACCAACAGGGATGAGGAAATAAAGGTTCAGAGAGATTGAGTGTTCAGGTTCCCACAGATTAAGTAGCAAAGTTGACATATGGATCTGGATTATTTGATTCTAAATCCAATGTTAGACTGTTGTACTGTTTATTATGAATACTCATAGTAAAATCATCAAAAAGAATTTTTTAAATGAAATAGTCCACATTCTAATCATGGCATAAATCGACTAGAACTAATTGAATTACAGGATTGTTCAAAAATCGTCTTCAAGGCTGAATCAATTACAATTGTTATTTCTATTAATGAAGCCAGTTCTCAATTAGCCTAGATTTTCAAACTACTTACAACCCTGAAGTCAACCATCTTACCCACCTTTCCAAAAGGTCTTCATCTTTTCCTGCTTTTTACCCCTCCTGAATTCAAATTTTAGCTTTAATCAGGTATTTCCTTATCATTTCTTAGCTCTGAGTTGGGCAATAATGTAACATTGATCATTTGAGGTAGTAGTACAGGGGATACCCAAAGGGATAAGGCCAAAATAAGAAGCTTGAAAAAATAAGTTTCAAAGGTGATAGATGCAAGACTGACTCCCTTTCCAGTTGACTTGTCCCCCAAGTCAAGTATAAAGATTCAAATTTCTGCAAATAGCTGCATGGTTTTCTTTGGATCATTTCACCTGAACAACTAAATGTATTTCAGGGATTTGCCATTTCATTGTCATGAGTCATCAAAGCAACATCAAGTTCTGAGAACTATTCTTATTGCATCTTGACCAGAACTTTAAAAGACATGTTTTCTTTAGACTATCATTTTTCTCATGAGCCATATAAAACAGGTTATTGTCAGTCCTCCAAAGGAAGGTTTCACATCTACTGGCATACCACCAGTAGCTCTGCTTGGCTTCAACTCCAAGGAACATCTTTTCTCCACCCCCATTCTCCTCCCCATACACAGATGATCTCAAATTTCATCACCACAAAGACTCAGGTTTTGATATTTTACACTTTCTCAACTCTCTTTGCTACCTCACACCTCTGGAGAACTAGAAAAAAGTACACTAAATTCTTGTCAAAGCCTTCCTTTATAGAAGGTTCAAAATCTTCCTAAGTAACTCTATTCTCCTGCAGCAGCTTGATTTGGTTTTAACTCCATGAACACTTTGTCCTTGAGCCAGCTACCCTGATGGCAGTCTACCTCCTACCTTTCAACTTCCCTTCGTTTATCTTCACCCATTAGATTGTAAGCTCCCCAAGGGCAGGAAATTGTCTTTTTCTTAGTGGTGATCCCAACAATTAACACATGGTAAGCATTTACTTGTATCTGAATTGAACTGGCAGATGTGATAGGTGACAATGTTGTGAACATTAAGAGATACAAGAAATAAGTAAAAAAAAAATTACTGGAGATTAGTTGCAAATCTGTTTGGGAGAAATGATCTCAATCAGACTAACGACACAATTCCCCTCTAAAGACAAAGCAGTTCCCAGTAGAATTGGGGCTTTGTAGTGATTACAAAAGCAAAATCCCAGAAGCTCCATAGAAAGGACCCTCAGAGGCCATTTTGTTCAACCGTAACAATCTTTTTACATCAGTGGGTCCTGTGGTCTCTGCTTGAAGACCCAAAGTGAACAGGAATTACTACCACCCAAAGCAGTCAGTTCCACATGGAAGTACTTCAGATTGTTAGGACTGTTTTCTCTATATCAAACCTCTATTTCTCCTCTGTACCTTCTACCATGTTTCTACTTAACACCATCGTCATGCCACACCCTAACCTTTCCCTAGGCTAACAATCCCCTGGTGCTCTGAACAATTCTCACATGGCATGAACTTGACCATATCAACTGCTCTCCTCTCAAGTCTGTTTCTTCATAGCATTCCTAAAATGTGCTAAAAATTTAACACAATATTCTAGGTGTGTGTGGGGGAGGGGGGAGAAGGGGAGGAAAAGCAGGCCAGAACACAATATTATCACCAACCTGAACCCAGACACACTATTTGCTATGATGAACCCCAAAATCATCTTAACATCTTTGATTGCCATGACTTACTGAGTTTGTAGGGTCTACCATCAGGGCCTTTCATCTTAACCCTCTGCAATCTGGTTTACAATCTCACCATTCAACAAAAACTGCTCTCTCCAAGATCACCAACCTTCCAGAAAATTCTATAGCATGGTTGATCACATTTTTCTTCGAGTTTTCCTGACACTTACTTGGTTCTTCTTCACTCTTCTATGCTGGAACACTCATGTTATCCCAAGTAGACCACAAGGTTCACTCACAAGAATTCACACACCACAAATCACTCACAAGGTTCTTTTCCACATTTCCCATGGGTTCATTTTCATGCAAAAGACCTTCAGATTTTCCACGAGCCTTCATCTCACTTCATGAACTTTCTAGTGAGAAATTTTAACCAGGTGTTCTATATAGTCCTCTTGTAAACTAACAGAGGACCATCATCTTTCTGGTCCTTTGGATTTATAATCTTAAGGTCAACCTTATCTCATTCCATATATCCTATCATTTGTCAAAAAAACCCTCAAATACATCCCTCCCCCCCTCAACATAGACACCATCCTCATTCCACTCATTACTTTTAGCCTATATTGTCATTCCTAATTTGGGCTCCTTAACTTTTTCTGTTCTGAATTTGGCTTTCCTAAAAGCATTGTCTAACTCTGCCACAACCCCAACTTAAAGCATTGGCTCCTTCTTACCTTAGGATCTCCTATAAACTGGCATTTAAATTTCTTTGACCTAATCCTCTCCTCGATTTCCAATTCATTTGCACATTACTCACCTCTCTATGATGGTCTACTTATGATATCCTGCTGTTCTTTACAGTCAACACTTGTCTCCCATCTCTAGGCCTTTGTCCTAACAGTCACCATTTCCAGAACGGACTCCCTACAAATCTGCCTCCACACCTAGCTTCTTTCAACTCAGACCAAAACCCACCTGCTGTAGACCCTAGGAACACAACCATTTCCAGCAAGGCTAATTCGACTTTGATTTGTGTTTACCCATTTATTTACATGTTGCCTTCCCCATTAGAATGTAAGCCTTTTAAGGACACTTTTCCTTTTTACCAAGTATTACCAGTGCTGAACACAGTATCTGGGACATAGTAAACACAATGTTGAAGTCGACTAAGACATCCAAGATTTTTTTTTCCTCAAATGATTCCATTGCTTTCTAAACAGAAAATCCAGAATGGCTCAAAGATGCAAGCTGTTACAAAAGGCGATGGTTTTCTGCTGAAGCTAAGGCATGCCAAGTTGATCCATTTTCCCCCTAAAATTAGAAACTTAAGTAGATTTCATTTGGAAGTGTGTGTGTGGGGGGGGGGGGGGGAAGGCAAAGCTTCTCATTTACTTCTGAGATTCCCTCCCAGTTATTGTTTCAAGTAACAGCAGAGCCTAAAACCCACAATTTCAAATAGGAGAAATCATATACCCAACAGGATATAGAGACCCCAGCAAAGAAGTCACTTGCTGCTAAGATCATGTTCCAGAGAAATCCTCTTGGATCAATGTTTTACATTAAGATAATGTAAATAAAATTAACCCAGGCCAGCATGAATTCTATGGCATAGTTCAAAATTTGGTAATAGGGTAGGAGGGAGAGAACTTTGTAAAAATGGATGTTCAAAAATCATCTTTATATCAAACTAGGAAAAATGAAAAATTGAAAAACTTTTTCCTTATCTCTTAAAGCCTAGTTATTGAAGAGAAAGTTCTAACTTGGGTGGCAAAACTTTTAAGTAGAATCTTCCTGAGATCTTCATCTAGAAATATGTCTTGGTAAACTATGCAAAAATATATCAGTGTTCATAAATGCACACAGATTTGAGACTCCTCTATTCCCCAAAACTTCCCTGAGTCCTATGAGCAGGCAACAGAACAGTGTGCTTCAGAGCACTTCAAAGAGAAGAGGATAAACAACTTGTACCCAGAGTTGTTGAGATGAGAAAAATGGGGGGAAAGGGAAAGGACAAAATGCAGAAGTTCATAGGATCAGCAAAAGATACTCTAGATAAACTTATTTTATTCTTGAAATATTTCTGGATAAATTATTTTTATTAAAAAGGAAACAAAAACAGACTTGTGAATTCCTTTCTCTGAAAGGTATAACAAAATAAACACTATCATCACATATTCGGGAGACAATTCAAAGCAAGGTCCACTTTCACTAAAAGGATCTCAAGTCCTGAATAATCTCACATCTGAATATTGAATCAAGACTAAGTTACAGTAAAGTCCTCTGAGTTTCAGCCTCTCAAAGAACTGTTACTAAGCAGCACTATCAACTATCTCATCTAATTCGCCACAAAAAATAACACGTAAAAATTATTCAAGATAAAAGTGCCGATGAATTCTACCAATTGAGCCTTGCTTCAAATCTTCAAGCTTTGTGACACTGTTCCAAAGCACTTTGTGAAAGACCAGATATTTGCCTGGTGATCAATTTTTTTAAATCATTTTAAAAATATTAATTCATTACTAGCCATGGGAAGCCAGTCCACCTAGATTCACCCATTTTTTTTTTCCAGTTGTGAGACCTCTGAAATTACTGCATGGTGGTACAGAAAGAACTAGAACCCAGGTTCTTCTCCCAACTGCCACTTCTAAGATGTGGGACACAAATTTTGAGCGTTTCCTCGTCTATAAAATGTAGATATTTTTATTACCTACTTCAAAAGGTAGTTTTATAGCTGACAGCAGGTAAATGAGTGCAAAGCACACCTCAAAAGGGTTGATAAATGATATGTGACTTATATTAGCAGCTGAGCTACAAATGCAATTCTCAGTCCAAAAATATCTTTGGGGATGGCGGATCACCAGTCTCTTACATCTGCCGGGTCCCTTAGCCACAGTCTTTTATTTTGCTCATGCACCCTACAGACTACTGGCTAGTCACTCCATGGGGCCATCAGGCTCTTTCGTCCATCCAATGACTGAATCCTCTTGGCCAGTACTTAGAACAGTGTTTAACATAGTGCTCAATGTTTTTTCATTCATTCACTTACTGTGCCAGGCTTCCTTCTCTAGAAGGGAAAAAAAAGTTACATTTCCTTTTGAACCCTAGGACTAGAAACAAGCATCATTTTCAAAGAAAGTAGATGACCTGAAATCCTTTCTTATGCAATCTAAGGTGGGTCAGAAGCAATTCTTTAATCTTAGTGACTCAGAAGGAGGAAAAAAAGTAGTTTATGACAATGAAGAAAACAGCTTAATTCCTTAAACAAACCTCTTTGTAAATAACCACCAAAAAGAAAACTTATGGATACTAAACAAAGAATTTTGACAAAAAAACTTATCTGATACAATAGCTTTGTTATGCTTTGTGTTCCTACTATTTAATTACTAAGGATCAGAGTCTTGTTGGTGGAAGGAAAAGATTTTTTTAGATGTCTTTTAGATAATCAAATTATTCTCAATTCAATTCAGCAATGGATTCCAGCTTATACCAGACCTGAAATTTTTTTTGTTTTGTTTTGGTTTTTTTTTTTAGGTTTTTGCAAGGCAAATGGAGTTAAAGTGGCTTGCCCAAGGCCACACAGCTAGGTAATTATTAAGTGTTTGAGACCGGATTTGAACCCAGGTACTCCTGACTCCAGGGCCGGTGTTTTATCCACTAGGCCACCTAGCCGCCCATGACCTGAAGTTTTTATGAAGCAGTTTACATACATTTGATCCCCTATAACCCTTCTGAGGTAGGTGGTTGTCATCATTCTAATTTTACAGATAAGGAATCCAAAGTTCAGACCTCCATCCATGGTCATACAGGTATTAAGTATGGGAGGCAAGGCTTGAACCAAAAGACTGATTTCAAGTTAAACTCTGTTTCCACAATACTATGCTTCCAGTCATGAAATGCTAAAAGCATGAACTAGTTAAAAAAAACCAACATTTAAGCAACCTGGTCTTAATTACTCTCTTGGTTAGAAACATGTGAGATGCAATTTGCAATTTCAAAAGCTTTGCTATGACACAGCCAATTTTTTATTTTTCTATTCATAAACAATCCACAGCATCATTAAACAGGGTGATAAAAGAAAACATACAAACTTCAGGTGGATTCTTTTTGCTTGAAAATAGGTGAGCTGGTATCAATTTAATGTGGATAGAAATAAATACAATCCATAATAAAAACAAATTTCCAAGAAGGGAAAAAAGATACAAAATCAATGTATGTTTCAAAATTCTCAACATAGAGCATGACAACTAACTTCTTTTTCACTTAGAGAACAAGCTATGTGCTTTCACAAGTGCAGGCCACTGTAAAATATCAGTCTTAACTTATACCCCCAAAATGAAAACAAACACCAACAAAAACAAAATCCCACAATTACATCTAGACTCAAGACAATTTTTTTTCTTCTTCTAACAAATAGACATGGAAGAATCATTGTATTCTCATAAATTTAGCTTCATTTCAAGGCATAGTACCTTAGTATCTGTCATTTGGGCATTTCCTGCTCATGCTCATTTTAGTATAAACAAACATGGTTTGTGTTGTGGAATATATATTTGAAGAGTTCCTTAAAAAAGAATCACAATTTTCATTTCATATATACATATACATGAAATATATATATATATGAAATATATGTATATATATATGTATATATATACACACACACAACCAATTTATAATTATGTACTGAAAATAAATTACAGGAAATAACTTTAAAATGCAACAGAAGACGAAGTTTCACAACAAACATTCCCACTGAATTCTGGGGGAGGTGGGGGTGTGTGAAAATATGGTGCTCAAGGCAGGTAAATATCACAAATATATCAAAAACTTCAAATTGTTTATGCATTCACACATTTACATGAGCCACAAACATTCCTTTACATAAACCGTACTTAGCCTACTACAGAACCAGATTTTGCCATAAACTACAAAACTTTTAATACAAAATTGTATTTATATATTTATAATTCATATACATGCCCTATCTGTGATTTTAGAAAATAAAAGCTACACACTGTACAGACAATCCTAACTCATAGCTGTAGGCAACATTTTTGGCTGGAATTTCTCCCCCAATAAAATTAATGGCATTTTTTATGTACACAAAGGCTTAACTGCAGAAGAGACAGTTCCATTTCCCAGTTATGCATCTCCTTTAAGAGCAGGTTTATGGAATTTTAAGAAGGCAAGACAAATGTATACTCCAAAATCATTTCCTTAGTGACAAAGGTGAAGTCAGTCCTGCATTTCTGTAAAGATCTGATGAGACATGCACTTTGTGTAACACTGGTACTGATGGCAGTAAAGCAATCTTTATTTTTGATGTCGTGGCTCAATAGAGATAGCCCAGTGCTGGTTGTCACTACCATCTCAAACTGACTCTGATTCACAGCTACTCCAGAAATAAAAAAAATCTCAATGGGACACTGTATGTTTACATTCTGTTAAAAGATTTCACTTTAATAGATTTCTTAAAATATTTCCCTGATATATCCTTTTCAGACGACGACTTTTTCTAACAAGCCAGAGACTGCATATTATTAAATCAAGAATTAAACATGGCACAAGTGTGCATGATAAAAGAACGCTCCTCTCTCAGTCTCCATGGCACTACCTGGTGTCTTGGAAGCCAGTGAAGAAGAAAATGCTTAAAACCAACAACCAATTTTCACAATCTGTGGCAACAATCTGTGGAGCCAGTTACACTAAACTACTTCTAGAATGGATTGTAAACTTTGGTTTATTTTGAGTTCTCATTGTACAGCAAGCATGAAAAAGGACGGGAGAGCAGAGTTGAAGAGGAGATGAACTGTCAGTCTGTCTTTAATCGGGCATGATGAGACACCTGGTCAGTCAGGCCTGCTTTGATAGAGTTTGTTACAGACTGCCTTATGTTTTCCTCCATCAATTTATCACCCAGGGGCTTCAATACCTGTGGTATGAGAAATGTGCAAAACAAAACAAAAAGCCATAAGGTAAAAAAAAATTACATATAAAAATATTTTTAAATTCAATTCAAAGTAATGAGCAAAGTAACCAAGAATATGGAAAAACTAAACTGAAAAGCTTCAAAAGAATAAGCAATACTGCTGGAAATAATGTATTTTAGTCACTTTACAAAGAAAAATAGAAATTATTTTCTTCCTCTATGGTATGTCATTGAATTCAAACCATTTTATAGTTCCTATGAGATGTATGTGCAATTCCATACCCTCTGTGCAGCATCAATCTGGTATGTTTACAGCATTTTATGCAGACCGACCGGCCCAGACGGTCCTGCTTAGTGTCCTACATGTGTAAGTGTGAACACTTCATATACAGAAAAGTTAAAAATACTGTCTAGTTTTTCTTCTTGTTATTGTTGGAAGACAGTCTCTGTCGCTGTGCTGATGAAAGAGCACGATGAACCATTCGGCGTCTAATAACTTCAAACAGTTTGGAAAACACCTAAAACATGGAGTGATTGGTTAGGAAAATGACGTCAGATTGACTTGAAGTTGACAAGAGTTTAAGACTAAGAAATTTGAGACTTGGTAGGTTTCTCACCTTCCTGGGACTCCTCTGAGGCAAAAGAAAAGAGAAAGGCAAAGAAATTTAGAAAAAGTCAATGACAACAGTGAGTTTTTGTCCTCTGAATAGTAATCAATGCAATTAAAACTAATACAAATATAATTCTTACAAACTACAGATTGTTTTCGCCTCGCTGACTTTGTTTTAATGACACTTAATGCCGCACAAGAGGTAGATAATTTTAAAGCAAGAATCTGGATAATTAATATATACTCATAATTTGCAATAATAATAAGGATAAGGAAGATTGATTATAAACTCATTACAAAAACAATCAAGGAACAAATCGAAGGTTTTTGTCTTTCAACAAATACTTTACCAAAGATACCAAAAGTGCTGTGAAATAATCAGAGAACTTTCAAGATAGGGTAGGATTTAAGTTCATGTTGTTAACAATACATATTTTAATTCAATATTATTTCAAAAATTAAGTATGTAAGTCATTATTCTTGAGTGGATTACAGTCGACAGAAGGAAGGAAATGTTTATGAGATAAACTGGAGAGGGAAAGAATTAAGGAATATCAATTTCCCCCCAAAATGATTTACTTAAAAAAATGTTTTTAATAGAACCAGGGAGACTTAACATGAATTCCAGCTTCTTGATCAAATATCTCACTAGGCTACAGAAATGTGAACTGAAAATAACTACTGTACTGTTTACAAATAACAGCAGCTTTATTTTTTCATCTGATATATTCAAATATTCCAACGTGATCATATTTCACATCTTTGCACATATGCAAAGTCAGCAAATAAATGCCAAGGAACAGGCATAGCTACTCCAACTGAGTAACTACTTGGTGTTAGTGAACTTGACTGGGACCATACCATACCAATAACACCAAAAAGCAAAATCCAGAAAAGTCCTCATGGCTTCTGGTGTAGTTGTCTTCCCATGTCATAAGTTAATAAGTTAATAATTGTTTCTCAGGTTCAATTCACAATGAATTTTAGGCTTTTTTCTTCATGGTGCTTCAGCTTGTCAATCTTATCTTCCTGGTAAGCAACTTTGTCCCTTGGCTGCAGACAAATCCGCTACTTATGGAACATGTCAGTGGTACATTGCTTCTTGCTCATATTGCTATGTAGCACTTTTCAAAAATATCAGCTATAACTGAAAAACTTATTTGTCTTCCCTCATTAAATCTTCACTGACTGTATTACTTCTGAGGACTTTTTCATCTTCCAAAGAAAACTCACAGTAAACACCTTCATTTGTTTAAACTGAACTCAACATTTTTTCTGTTGAATTGACTATCTCTCTATGACAATCAATCCTAAGAAAAGGCATTAGGTATCTATCCTAAAGATGTTGGTTTTAGTATAGCCAAGCTTGTGTAATCATCATGATTTTGAAAATAAATCTTTTGACTCACACAACATCTTGATTATAAATCTACTCAACAGAGAGCATCATCAATACAATCACCAGTCATGAGATTTAAAAAGAAACCCTAAGCATCATTTAGTTCAACCCCCTCATTTTACAGACATGAAAACTAAGATCCAAAGAGAAAGAGATGATACAAATGAGAGAGTAGAGTTATTCAAACAATGGAGAAGGAAAACATATGAAGGGGAGGTTGGGGGGAGAGGAAGGAGGGGGAGAAACATGAGAGAAAGTCAATAAAAAACTAAAAGATATATACCAACCTGTTCCCATAGTGTTTCAGCAATTTGATCAATCATTGTTCCAATTTCTCTGAACTCCCCAGAGTATTTAACATATGCCCAAGTACAAAGGGAAGTCAGCGCTAAACCCATTATCAGGTTACACAAGACAGCTATCGAGTTCAGGCCAATGAAGCCAGTCAGTCCTGAGATTATATACATAGCAAACATGACTGCAAACAGTGTGGCAGGGGTACGAGCAGCGTAGAAGATATTTTTGCCATCATTGTGCTTTACAAAATTTGCATAGGTTTCTTCAATCTCAGCTTCAAGCTGGTCTTGATAACGACGGCAGAACTCATCTCCTCCCATTTTTTTCACAGAACAAAACTGTTTGACGGCTACCTCCTTGAAATCCAAGTGTTTTTTTTCTAAATCCGAAGGTGCAATGTAAGGCTTATCTCCACCACATACCTATTTAAATAAAATGGGAGTACAATGAGTTATCTTCTATGAATAACTTTTTTTTAAATTGCCTAATTTTAATTTTTACAATGACAGACAGAACTGTGCAAGGTCCACAATCTTAATAGCTCATAGAAATCTAGTTGAATGATGTGTTTCATCAAAAAGGTTTTGTTTAAGCCACAGAAACACACTAAGTCATTTCCCTTCCAAACAGAAGTTTAAAGAGATCATTAAAAATCCATCTGAAACTTCCAAGGATGACAGTATCATCCTTATACAAACAGCAGAACTAAAGCATGGAAAGCAAATTACTTCCATTATTCTGGGTCACCTTCATACCACCTTTGTCACATGCCTTTTCCCTGATAAAATGTCATTATCCTTGGGGGGCAGTGACAGTTTCATTTTTATCTTTGAATTCCCAGTGTCTGAAATGTAGAAGGCACTGATTGACTGACATACCTAAATAGAAGATACAGCTAGGAAGCTGCTCCACTTCCCAACGCATCTTTGATTTAGAGTTGCTTTTACAAACTATTGTGGGCCTGAAGCTTATTAAATAAGAGCCTACCGTTAACAGTGTTCTAAATTAACTAACCAAAAAATAATGTCTTACCTATATGCTTTATGGCCTGCTACCAGATTTACTTTCCTTCTAAGAAGGCATTTAATAACCTCTGTAAAAACAACTTACTTTTAAGAATGAGAATGAGGAAGGCAACAAGGATATGCTTTTATGAAGACAATGTACTGGGATGCAAACCCAGAAAGATTTTGTATTTAAAATAATTTACTTAGATCACAAATAATTGCCAAGTTATAAAATTACCAACCTGCTCCATATTTTTGCTATAACTATCCCTTGCTCCTGCTACTGCAGCAAGATTGTTAGCTTCAGCTGTTGCCTATTAAAAAAAACACACAAAACTCAAATAATTTCCATTAAATAATAACACTTAATATCTAATCATAAGTTTTGAAAAATTATATATAATCATTTTTTCAATTAGAGGAACAATAATAAGCCTCAAGATTCATTTGATTCAAAGATTAGCTTTATTTGCTTTTATGCATATATTACTTTGGGGGGGGGAGTAACTATATTCTTTCCTAACTATAGTTTCCTTAAATTAAGGTAAAAGTATGGAATAATATAGAAGAAAGCACAGAAAATCTGGGCCCAATGACCAACTCTGATACTTGTTACTTGTAAAAATTCTTGAACAATCACTTTCCAAACCTTATAAAATGATGGAGCTGGACTAGAAGATTGATGTTTTTTCTAGATCTAAATTCTATGATATTAATATTTAAAAATGCCCTGAGCATACACCCAATGATTGTAGTTAGAAATCATCCAAAAATAAGTTAGGTGATCAGAATGGGGTTAAAAATGAAACATCAGCATTTAATGAATAATTAACATTTCTCTCACACAATTCACTTAAAAATTAGAAACACAGACACATAATCCTTGTAAAAGTGAAGACAGACTCCAATCCAGAGTTTTCATATTTTTGGGGAAAATGTGCTTGCTAGACTGTAGAACTGATAGATTGTCCAAAGTAGAAAATCCTAAAAGATTTCTCAGTTAATCAAAATTTTCCTAAGAGAATTATATTACACATTTTTATTCTTATCAACTAAGACCCAAATTATCACAAAGCAAATTTCATTCCAAGAAATAAATTCCTGACAAATGAAAGGGAGTAAAAAGTAATGTTATTTATATTATTTTTGTCTCAAGAAAAAGAAATTAAATTAGTTCAGATAGCTGTATTAAGCCAACATCATTAACCAATATATTAAAAAAACTTAATACCTCAGAGACCCCCAACTCACCCCCATAACATGAGATGTAGTTTCTTGTACAGTATATGTACAGTATGTTAAGGAATAAACTCAGCCTTTCTAATTTAATTATTCTAATTTATGCCAAGACAAATCAGCTGCTCAAAACACTTATCAAACTTCCCAATCCAAGGTATGAATTTAGCATCTTCCAAAATGTAGTCATAAGATTTTAAAAATCATGTAAAATTTGTTCAAACCTGCAGTATAACTTAACATGTTAAGTCTATTCCCCCCCCCCTTCAATTATATAAAATAAGATAAAATACCTGAAGCATAGATTTAGGATGTGGAAGCTCTTCTCCTTGATAGATTTTAATATAAGCCTAAAAACAAACAAATCTTCATTAATTGGTTATTCTTAAAGTCTGGATAAAAAATATCAAAATAAAATTGAAAATAACAAGGGGAAGAGCTTTATTTATACAATCATTCACTTCTAAATTAGGAAATTACATTTTAGTGGTTTTTAAATATAATAGGAGTTTGCCTACCTTAAAATATTCTACAAGATCTCTACAAGTCACTTTGGATCCACTTATCTCTTTTTCTACCAAATTTTCAGGAGCAAGCAGTAACGGAACCAGATTGCGAAGCTCTTTTTTAAAATCTTCATCAATATCTAGCAGAGAGGGAATTAATCAACACCAAATTAGTCACAAAAGAAACAGATTCAGTCCCCGGTGCATAAATTTACAATAGGCTTCTATTATGGAAAGGCAGTACAGAAACCATCCCTCATTTACATGGTTTCATTGAGAAGTTATAATTACTTTTTCTTTTTTTTAGAAAACATAATTCAAAAAATTTACATTACATTTACTGAGCTAATTATACATCGTCAGTGGACTGACAACTAGTCACAGCAAGTACCTAACCCGACAATATAAACAGTTTCCCTATGAAAATGATGTTTTAATAAATAGATATTCATAGAAGACAGGACTGTTTTGTGTATAAAGCCCTGGCCTCTAGTATCACGCTTGGCAAACAGAAGGGACTTAAATAAGTGAGTACAGAATAAATGGAATAAGAATAACCCATGAGTCAAAAAGTCTCATTTCACTCAGAGGCTAAGAAACTGTTTTAATTTTATTTACATGTATGTATTTTGTTTTTTCCTTCAGTCTTTCTGAATGAGTTTCTTCAATCCTTAACCCTTTTCCATTTATTTCCACAAGTCTATATAAAAAGGACCATCACTATCTTCTCAAACAAAAAAGGGAAAACCCAAGTCTACATCTGTTAATAAATTAGTTTCTTAGTGTCATTTTATGTATCTTAGAAAAAAGTGTAGTCTTCAAGACCAACCTTTAAAAATTCTGCCAACAGCAAAATGCTGACAAATAAAAGTTATTGCTTTGAGAGTTGTCACAAAATTCAGTTTTAAAAACCTTGAAACAAGGAGCTGGTAACCACTTTTTAAAAATCCTTCAAAACAGAAAAATGAGCAGCAAAGCATTTATATCACAGTGATCTCATAAATTCAAACTCCCATACGAAACAAAAATCCAATTAATATTTGCTTTAAATAGTTGACCATTTTCAGATAAATGAGATTGAGAAATTCCTACCAGTCAATCTCCCATCAAAACTTGGATTAGTTGCAACTTTAAGACCAGGATGTGGCAACAGGAAACAACCAAGGTTAGAGAAGCAATTGTGAATATGCTTCCTTACATTCTGTAGTTCTTCGTGTTGGTTTTGCTTTACCTGGAGTGAGGTAAGAAGAAAAAAAAAAGATGAAGATATAAACTTTGAGGAAATTTTTTTTTAAAACAAACATGATTAAATCCCACCAATGAACACTGGAAAACATAAGAAAATCAGCAAAGGCATTTTTCAGATTCCGCTCCATATAGACTTACCACCTGGGTAATCAGGGTCATGTTAACATTTGAACATCAGTAAAGAGTTGGACTCCACCTCTCAGGTTTCTTTTAATTCTAAATCTATAATTCCAGGCAAGTTATATCCAGTCCCCCTCTGACTTGAGGGTTCCCCCATAAGGCCCTAGTCCCTTTTCTCCAACTGCAAAAATGATGGCTATAGGTCTTTTCTGCTCTCAGGTTCTACGTGTCCCCTCATTAACTAGCTGTGCTACTACATGTGGAGAACACTCAACACCGTCCATGGGGTCTTACCACTTCTGGCTTCCAGCTCTCAGATACTACCCACCCTCCCACTCCTGAAAGCTGCCACCTTCTCCTCCTACTCTTCACTCTATAACTAAGTTCCCCACATCTCTCTCAGGTGGGAGGTCTATGGGCATCTTAGACATATCTCACAGTAGATTCTGGAAACAACTGTATTACAAAAATATGTATGTTTTAATGAGGAACTAGGGGAGGTCTGTATGTTGTATAGTGGGGGGGGGGGGGGGGAGGGAGAGAAACATTGCACCAGAAAGCAAGAGACCTGAACTCTAGTTCAAAGAATCAAAGAATTTGAGAGTTAGAAGAGACCTCTCCAGTCATCTAGTCAAAAAAGACTTCAAAGAGGGAGAATCCATTTCTGTAGGCAGCTATGATAACCCTTCAAAATACTTGAAGACAGCTGTCACCTCCCCCTTATTCTTCCCCTTTCCCAGCTAAACAAGTTCAATTCTTAAATCAATTTTCATATAACACAGCCTCAAGTGAACCAGAATTCTGGTCTCCTGACTTCAAGTGCAACACGATCATGTTAGTGCCAACTGAAAAACTAGTACAGTAGACAAGTGAATCACCTCTCAATTGGTCCTCAGTTTCTTCATGTGTAAAATAAGAGGACTGATCAAATCATCTCTGAGGTCCCCTTCTAGCTTTAAGATTCAATGACTGTAAAATAAATGGTTTTCTGGGTAAAATATCAGTGTTCCTTTCTCTATTTTTTTAAAAATAAAATACTACAGTGATTTTAAAGTGTTTTTATTGCTATTTTTTGTATTTCTTTCACTTTGATTTCACCCTATACCCCAGTCACTGTCAGTTAATTTTATCCATGAGAGAGGGAGGAGAGGGAGAGAGAAGTACCAAAACCAATTAACACAACAAAAAGATCTGATGCAACTTTATAAAGCAATAGACCTCAACCTCTGCAAGGGATCAAGGGGTCAAGAAAGGGCAGTTTCTCTTATCTCTTCTTTGGGGACAAATATAGTCTATAGTTTCACAGCTTTCAGTTCTGATTGTTTTGCAGTGGTTTTTCTTTCCATTTATATTATTGTTCCATCATGCCTATTGTTTTCCTGATTCTGGTCACTTCATCTTGGATCTGTTCAACTAAGTCTTTCCAGTCTTCTTTGTCATCATGATATTCATATTCATATTCATCCATTACACTCATGTACCAAGATTTGTTTAGTCATTCTCTAATTTAGTTTTAGTTTTTGTT
This sequence comes from Macrotis lagotis, assembly GCF_037893015.1. Lineage (NCBI taxonomy): Eukaryota > Metazoa > Chordata > Mammalia > Peramelemorphia > Peramelidae > Macrotis > Macrotis lagotis. The sequence continues at coordinate 86,834,531 of NC_133658.1, forward strand.
AATCATAAAAAGTGCTGCTATAAATATTTTAATGCATATAAAGTCCTTCTAAACAGTGGTCAATGACCTCCCCTAGGATATATGACTATTAGTAAAATTTGGGGGTCAGAGGATAAGGACATATGAATCATAATTCCAAACAGTTTTCCAGAATGATTATATCAATCTCCAGCTACAATAACAATACCTTAGAGGGTGCTCATCTCTCCTGGACATGATTATTCCAATGCTTTATCACCTTTGACAATTTGCAGGGTGTCAGAGGAGAAACAACATGATTGCTTTAATTTGCATCTCTCCTATTATCAATGACATGGCATATGCTTTCACAAAGTGTTTAATAGTTGGGGATGCTTCTTTTGTGAATTGTGTCCTTGTTCTTCAACCACCTATATCTGCTGGAACATGGCTTGTTCCAAAAGTCTTATTGCTGTTTTAAGTTTTGGTAGCGTAACCTGAAGCTTTAAAGACATTTGGTATCTTAAAAATGCACTAAGACTTTGGAAATATCCTGAGTTTCTATTAATTGTCTAAAATCAGAGATATTTGATACAAAGATTTTTTCCCAGTTAAAGGTTTCTTCCCTCCTTATCCTGCATATATTAATATTTTTGGACTTAAGAGTTATTCATTTTTGACTTATGGAATAGGATCTGTCTTATTTCTGTCAGACTGTTTTCCAGTTTTTCTACCAGTTCTTATCAAATAGAGAGTTCTTTTATGGGTAATTTATGTTTTGGGGGGATATCAAAGGCCGAGTTAATGAGTTCTATGACTTTTGTTTCTCCCTAATTTAGTCTATTGATATACTTTTCTGCTTTTTAACTAATTCCAAATGATTCTGATTACTACCCTTTAAATAAAGCCTGAGGTCTAAATAAGCTATTTCTCCTTCATGCCTATTTTTTTCATTATATTCTAAACTTTTATTTCCTCTCAATGATTTTTACTGCTTTATGTTGCTTTAGTGAGTAACTTTAAATCCACAAATTAACTTTTGTAGTAATGCCATTTTGATTTTCCTGGTGTAGCTCAGCCATGAACACTGAATATTTATTTATTCCCCTAGCTATTTAAGTTGTACTTTATTTCTGTAAGAAGTATTCAGTAATTTGATATATAATATAAGAAAAAGGTGCTTTGTTAGAATGACTCCCAAGTACTTTATGAATTTTGTAGCTCTCTTGACTAGGACTACCTTTTTTCCAAGTACCTACTGTATTTTGTATCATGGCTATTTTATTTTTCTGGTTAATACACACTAATTAATTACTAAATGTTACGTATTAGATGATTTGCACTATTTACATGTTCATTTCTCATTCTTTAACTTTTGCTTACCTGTAATCTTTTCTCAAGGAATTGTTTTCCTCCTTCCAAGCCATATGAGTGTTCATATGGGTAACTCCAATCTCGAATCAAGAACATTAATGTCTACACAAAAAGAAAAAGTAATTGTCTTACAAGCACAGAAAGATGACTATATTTACAGCTACCACCATCCAAGTGTCTCTTAATACTCTAAACAATCTTTACCAGAAACCATGAGTCTCTATTTCTGACTCTCTCCCATTCATTATCTCTTCTCTCCATATTACACACACTATTCATATATTTTTCTATATTCATAAATTTCTGAACACACACATGCATGTTCACGGGTACATATATGTACATGATACAGTATTACCAGTCTTCAATTTCCATTATGTACAGCTTTTATTTACCTAAGAGTTTAAATGTTATCAAAGAGTGTAAATTGGAACTTATCATCATCACCTAACAGTATATTGGACAACTTAATTTTTTAAAACCACAATGGTCTTTTTATTATATTTTGATCATAATAAAGTACATTAGCTGAGTTCTCGTTCCAAAAGAATAGGATAAATCAACTGCATGTGTGCTGAGTACAACTACTGATTTTTTGGAACTGAAAGCTATTTTGGAAGATTATTTAGTCCAACTTGGTCATTTTAGACATAAGAAATTAAAGAGGCAAAATGATATGTGTTCAAGGTTGTACAATCAGTGCACAGCACAGCTGTAACCAGGATTTCAAAAAAACTCAAGCCCAGGGTTCTTTTAACTCACATGCTATTAACAGGGGCCAAAATAACATATTTGACAGTCAATTCAATAACATTGCCTCTACCTATACTTTCCCTCTAGCCAACGGTTTCCAAATTGTAGTCAGCCCAAACCCAGTAAAACAGTATATCAATAGGATCATTATCATCATCATCAAAATTTTAAAACATCAATAAACAACCAAAATGTGATAGAAACACGAGCAATCTTAATGTCTACAACCAGCTATAATTTTTATATCACAGCATAAATGAAACTTTCATCTAATTTAAAATCAACAAAATAAAGATATCAAAGGTCTTTTCTATAATAATCCTTATTTTCTGATTTTAGAAGACAAGAATAAAACTGAACAAGCAAGTCAAATAAGTGAATCTTTTTCCTTATCTATAAACAGGGTGAACAAGATGATTTCCAGTAGTAGTAGATTTAATAATCTATGATTTCAATTTCTCAGATACTATTATTTTTTTTTAGGTTCTTTTTGCAAGGCAATGGGGTTAAGTGGCTTGCTCAAGGCCACACGGCTAGGTAATTATTAAGTGTCTGAGGCCGGATTTGAACTCAGGTACTCCTGACTCCAGGGCCGGTGCTCTATCCACTGCGCCACCTAGCCACCCTCAGATACTATTATTATATGCAGAATTTTTGAAAAAGAAACCATAACTAAAATTACAGAATCTCCATTTCCTTCATTACTAAGGGCTCCCCCAGAGGCAACAATATATATTAAAAAAAGCACTTAAAACTAATTTTAGTCTCATAAATTCTGAAATCCTGCTACAAGGATAAGCATTAACAAAAGTAAAATGTGATAAAATTGACCCCAAAGAAGTTATAGTCTATTATAGCCACCTAAGATATACATGAGAAATAAGTTCATAGTTGAAAAAAGTGGTGGGGTTTTCTCAACGTAAGGGACAACTGGAGAAAGGAGATGAAATAGTTATAACCCTATATGAAAATCAAGTAGAACTTTCGGAAAATTTGAAAAAAATATTGAAAATAGCCCAGATTCACCCCTTCCTTTTCTACCTGAGTGGAATATTCGCAATAAAACCATTTCAGGGTCAATATTCCTAGTGAAGTTCTCTCAGAGTTAAGAAATATTCAAGAAAGAACAAACTATCATTCTTAAACTCTTAAACAGGTGGCTTACTCTCCTAACTTTTGATAAGACTATTTTTACTGTCTAGGAGAATAGTAGACTTTTCTTAGAAGACCTTGCATACTCAAACATTATTTCATTTAGATAGTCATAGAAGGTCATTAAATGTCTTTTTGATATTCTCACCATCTGGATGGTGAGATATTTTATGAAAACTTTTCATTCTTTTCTTTGTTCTGGGGTAGAGTTTCATGAGTAGAATGTAAATCTGAAGACTAACCAATGAGTTAACAGAGAGAAAGAGAGAGGATAGGGAGGAGAAGGTGATTGCATTAGGCCATATAACCTTGATTGAGGAGAAGGTGATTGCATTAGGCCATATAACCTTGCTTGACTGTCAATTCCGGGCAGCTCCTTGATCTTCACTACCTTTGTGAGACTTGGAGTGTGTCCTTCGTTTGCTCAGACCACACCTTGAAGATTTTGTTTAGTGTATTTTTATCATACACATACATACCTTTCTGGCAATCTTATGAACCCACAAAGGTCTGAGTTAAGAGGTATTTGCCAAAGATTCAACTATTCAACTATCAGAGCCATGGGATATACTTACTAAAATCTACTGTTTTCCCAGAAGATAGAAATTACCCTAAAAACTTTTCATATTGAGGCAGAATAACTTTAAAATTTACCTGAAATGGTTTCTGGTAGATTTCTTCCATTGCAAGTCGTCCATACTCTGTAAACAACTATTAAATCAGGCTATTAAAATTAATGATACAGGAAGATAGAAGAGGGTATGATGTGACACTAATTAAATGTTAATTTTTATCAGGAATTAAATATAGCTCAAACAGAACATTAAAAGAAATCAAACAGTAAGTTTTTCTTACAGTGTTTATATAATAAAGGCTATTCTGATAAAGAACCAACAAAAATTTATAAATTCATAACACTCATCATTGTTACAGGTAGATGAGGGGTTGCAGTGTTAAGATTTTCTAAGTAGAGATGAAGATGAAATATTCTAGTAAACATTATTTAACATAAATTTCCTAACATACATACTTGTAAATGCTGAAGGTCATCTTCTTGAATATTCTGAGATAAATTATATACCTGATTAAAGAAAAAAATCAATCTTTACATAGCACTATGAGATTTATAAACAGTATAGTTTATCATTTTAAATGTAATATCAGCTATAATTTTTATATCACAGCATAAATGAAACCTTCATCTAACTTAAAAATCAACAAAATAAAGCTATCAAAGGTCTTTTCTATAATAATTCTTAGTTTCTGATTTTAGAAATCCAATATTTCTATGATACAAATTAAAAAAAAAAAAACATTTGAAGCACAGCACTTCCCTTTGCCTCTGTCCCTCCTGTTTCCCCAGTGACCAAGAATGCCCATTTCCTAACTCTTTAGCAGTCAACTGCAGTATCCTTCTCACAGGGCTTTGAAAATCTGTTACCAGAGCATCTGGAGGACAAGACACTGGAGAATAGACTAAGGCCCAGGTGGTCCTTTCTTCACTTGCCTTAAGTAGGTGAAAAACAGCATGTTGTTATCACAGGATCTATACTAGCACTAAATCACTAGTAGGAAGTCAAAGGGTTTATGTTGCTATCAATGGAAGTGACCCTAAAAGAAGCTGCATCATCCCCAGTGAGGATACTGGGCCTTTCAATTTGAAGCTCAGGCTGGTCTGGGATCATTTAAGGGAGGGATTCTTAACCTTTTTGTATGTCATTGACCCCACCCACCCACCCTTGGCAGTCTGGTGAAGCCCAGAGATACTTCCCTCAGAATGTTTTCAACTACAAAGGATATAGTTATCAAAATATTTTTTAAAAACAAGTTCAATGACCCCAAGTTAGGAATTCCTGATTAAGGAAATGCCCCTTGTTCCACAGTATGTACTTAACACCACATTTAATAAGAAAATGTAGAATACAAGCTAATGGAAAAGAGGAAATGTAGAGGGGGATGGAAAGGACTGAGGCATAGGAAAAGAAGGACCCCTCCTAATTTGGTAAAATACTAAGGTGTCTCCCACATTAAGAACAGGTATATTCCTGATATATAAACAAAAAGACTTTTCCTATAACCTCCAGGATGAGTGTTACCAACTGCAATAGCTACCAAGGACAAACTTTTATCTTTAGAGCATCATATGTTCTTAAAATGATGTCAGATAATGTTCGTCAATAGTCTCAAGGAGGGGCAGCTATGTGGCACAATGGATAGAGTACCAGCCCTGTAGTCAGGAGGACCTGAGTTCAAAACCAGCTTCAGACACTTATTGTGTGTGACCTTAGGCACATAGTCTTGCAAAAAAAACAAAAAAAATTTTTAAAAAGTTTCAAGGACTAAAGTATCCAGAGATTCCTTCCCTCCCTGCCCCATCATGTTCATCTTTCAAAAATTTATTTGCATGGTTTCGTACCCATTCAAGACAAAAAATGAGAAAATAAATGAAGGATGTTTGATGGGTCTATGCTAACTGCAAAACTGGGGAAAAGACAGACTGTCTTGCTTAAGAAAATGAAACAAAATAACAATTATATTTATTATCAATAAAATTAGTAATAATAATTTTTTTCTTAATAAATGAATTAGGGGTAAAAATAAAAGATAAATGAGGAAGACCACTGCAAAATATGGATTTATCTAGGTTTTTACTTATCTTTTACTATTAGCTCAGATAACATCCAAGTCTTAGCTTTACTAATAAGCCTCCCAGTGCTAAAATTTCTTATTCCTAATTAGTCCAAAAATATTCAAAAATTAAAATATATTGTACTTTTTCCTTTTATAAAAGCAGGTACTTTGAGAAAAGGTCAAGAATTTAGGATGGGGGAGGCTAGGTGGTGCAGTGAATAGAACACTGGCCTTGGAGTCAGGCGTACCTGAGTTCAAATCCAGTCTCAGACACTTAATAATTACCTAGCTGTGTGACCTTGGGCAAGTCACTTAACCCCATCGCCTTGCAACCCCCCCCAAAAAAAAATTTCGGATAAATGGTTTACTGCTTCTTAAGAAGGTAATTAAAGTATGAAATAACTTTAGAACAACAGAAAACAGAAATGAGATATTCCCTTTAATATGTCTCTAATCTCCTTCAGCTTTTAAAAGGAAAATACATGCAGAAAAGAATTAAACTGTGTTAAGCTTGTCTAAATTGAGTATCCTACATAATTTCTAAGTCTCACCTGAACAGAACTTGTCATAGTACTCAAAGCAAATACAGTTGCACAGTCTTTGATAGTTGATTGGCTATCAAAGGCACCCTGGGTGTCCATTAACAATACAGCAACCTAGGAATCACCAAAAAACAAACAAAACAAAACAAAACAAAACATGTTAAGCAAATTCACCAGCCATCAAAAATGGACTCTCTAAGACTCATATAATTCTATGCCAGTAGAGTTACATTTAGGGTCCTTTTTAAGATACCCCTGTTAACTATTTGTTTGTCAATTCACTAGCCTAATACTTTTTTGATCTTAAAAACAAAATAATGACAAAGAGATTGAGACACAAAGTCAAGTTTCTGAAGCTATTGTGAAAGTTACCAACCAGCCTCTTATGGGTACTGTGAGATGTGAGGGTTACCTGCCATAATTCAGAATACCTAGCCTTCAGTGTGACCCATCCACAAATGGATGCCTCAATCAAGAATTCTGCTACTTTTCCCTTTAGCAAAGATTACTAGGGAATCAGAGAACACATCTCCCAGTAGTGAAAGGATTCTGTGCTTATTTCACTACTGACAAAAGAGAAAGCCTTCCTTGCTTATTAGTAAAGGGTAACCCCAACTTTCCCTTTCCCTTCCACAGCCCGTGATTGATGCAGAACTCCCCATGACCCCTTCCATTCTGACTGCCAAGAAATTCTCCTTTATCTTGACTATAAGTGTTTGGTAGGTGATGTTCAGGGCATAACACAATCAGAGGTAAGAAAAAGAAGGAACTGAAAAAGGAATAAGAAAACACCTCTTGTTCTGGGATTAAAATGCCCACCAATTACAATCTTGCTTGAAAAAAAATAGAGATTACAAAGGACAGAGCAATGATCTAGACTAGTCAATCTCACATACCTGAACTTTACATTCAGATAAGGTAACAGAGATATTAAAATAGATTAGATGTCACAAAGAAAATTCCATCTATAGTTTAACAAAAAAGATGAGTTTTGAAAAAATTTGGGGAAGGGGAGGAGATATATATATATATATATATATATATATATATATATAGAGAGAGAGAGAGAGAGAGAGAGAGAGAGAGAGAGAGAGAGAGAGAGAGAGAGAGAAAAGTGAAGTGAAAGGGTAAGTTTGTTGTAAAATTTACCTTTGTTCCATCTGGTCTATCAATTACAAACACTTCATTCCAGACCTGTATGCCTGTTGTTTCTCTCTCACATCCACCTCTCCACGTAAAGCCAGTCAATGGTTCATTGTTTCCACCAATCCAGCTAGAGGAATTCTGTTCAAGTCAAGCATAAGTTTATATATTAAAACAAAACATTCCAAACACCACTCTTTTTCAAAAAACCCTCTATTCTATAATTGCCTCACACAATATTAATTTTCTTTAAACTAGGGTCTGTTTAACAAACCAATGCTGGGACATTCAAACAAGAATATAGTTATAATGCTTTACTTATCCAGATCCTCAGCTAAAATAAAACCAAAAAGAACTGGGAAGGGGGTAATCTCTGATATTATTCTCCCTCCTGCTGGCCCTTAGAAATGTCCAAGTTTATGCCCTAAGGCAGTCATACAAAAATATCTTAAGTCCTCCAGGATGGGATTCTGGGAAGATGAAGGAATAGGTTAAAAAATTTCAAGCTCTCTAGATTTCTTCTACTAAAAGTCAGAAAAACACCTCAGGGTGCAAGTAAAGCAGCAAGTAACAGCAGAGCAGTGTTGCTTTTGAAACAACCAAAGAAAATTTGATAGATCCTAGGATGGAAGTAAGAGGTAGCCCCTAGGGAAAGCTGGCTTGGGAGGAAGCCTCTGCCTCAGCTTCACAAGTTTCCACCTCCTTGGACAATGTGGGGAGCCCAGTTTCTGAGCCAGCGACTCAGCAAGGAAAGAGAGGATGCTGATAAGGGCAGACCCAGTTGTGCTGGTGAGGCACAGTCCTGAGTGAGTGCAGAGGCAGTGGCTCTGGAAGCCGGCTGGTTGTGGACACTTAGAATTGAATTCTCAGTCTTGATCCCAAACCAGAGGGGAAAACTGAAGGTTTCAGCCACTAGAGGGTTTGTAGGGAGTAAAATCATTTCCAACAGTGTGCTGAAGTTTGGAGGAGGGAAAGGAATGCAAAGGTTGGGTCAAAGACATCAGACATCATCTCCCACAATGCAGGACTGGGGCTGAATAAAAGACAAAGACAGACACACACACACACACACACACACACACAAGAAAAGCCCAACCATAGCCTGTTACTATGGGAGTAGAGAAGACTTAAGAAGATGCTGAAGAAAAAAATGCCTCTCCTACCCTACCCTAAAAGTCAAAAGGCTACCTGCTCAAAAAAATAAAAAATTCAGAGGAACTAAAAAAACTTTTAAAATCAAATAAGGCAGAAAAACTAATAATAAAAATTCAAGAAAATTTATGAAAAGTTAAGTAAATCAACTGTAAAAGGAAATCTAAAATCTTAAGAAAATGACAATGGGAAGCCAGTAAAGTTATAAGAGAACAAGAAATAATAAAAACAAAAGAGAACGGCCTAGCTGAATGACCTCAGGCAAGTCACTTAACCCCATTGCCCTGTACAAAGTCAATAAAAATAAAATTAAAAAGAATAAAGGACCAAAAAATAGAAGAGAAGGGTAAAACAATTCAGAAAAGAAACAACAGATTTGGAAAAGAAATCAAAAAGAGATAGCATAGGGGCAGCTAGGTGGCATAGTGGATAAAGCACTGGCCCTGGAGTCAGGAGTAACTGAGTTCAAATCCAGTCTCAGATACTTAATAATTACCTAGCCATGTGGCCTTGGGCAAGCCATTTAACCCTGTTTGCCTTGCAAAAAACTAAAAAAAAGGGGGGGGGAGTAAGATAGCATCAGAATAATTGGACTACCTGAAGCTATGAACAAAAAAAAGAATCGATTAAATAATATAAGAAATTAAAAAAACTGTCCTTAAGTGCTAGAAAAAACTCACTGATTACCACATGAAAGGGATCCTAGGAGAAAAGCTGACAGGAATATCACAGCTAAATTCCAAAACTCCCAGGTTAAGGAGAAAATATTAAGAGAAACAAGGAAAAAACAATTCAAATATGACAGAACCACAATTAGAGTTACCCAATAGTAATGGCTACTTTAAAAGACCACAGGTCTTAGAACACAATGTATCTTAAAGCAAAGGCCAAAAGTTATCAAACTCGGCAAAATAAAGTATAATTCTGAAGGGGGAAAAATGGACATTCAACAAATTGGCCAGACTTTCAGGATTTTGTTGCAAAAAGACCCGAATTAAACAGAAAATTTGACATACAAGAACTAAGAGAAGGAAAAAATGTGAAACATCAAAAACTAATTACAAGGGACTCTATAAAGACAAATTGTTTTACTATCTATAAAATGGAAATGTAAAACCGTATGTCCAAGATTAGTAATCAGGTAGTTAGAAGGAAAGACAGTGTAGAATTGAGGAGGATGTAATTCTTAAAAGTAAAATGGTCTAAGAAAAGATTAAAAAATAAATGTTACCATCTTATACAAATGAGGTAAGAGAAGAACTGGTACAAAGGAATTAGGAAAAGAGAGTTGATAGTTATGGAAATTTACTGTCATTGGGAATGGGTTCAAGAAGAGGCAATACATATGATGTGTGTGTGTATGTGTGTGTGTGTGTGTATACATATATATGGTTATAAAAACCTAAATTCAGAAAAAAGAGGGCATAGGGAGGGTACTGAGCTAGAGGGTAAGGGGAAAGGGTACATAGAAGAGTGTTTAGATTAATGGGGGGCACAGAAGGATGTGAAATTTTTGGAAAGATGGTTGATTAAGGAGGGGGCAAGGTAACAAGTAGAAGTAAAGTAGGAGTAAGGAGGGTCATATATTTACATATATATACAAATATGCACAAATACACACACACACGTGTGTGTGTGTGTGTGTGTGTGTGTGTGTGTGTGTGTGTGTGTGTTTGTATATCCATGGTTCGATTAAAGCTGCCCTGGAAGGAGATGGGAGGAGAAGAAAAAAAAAAGGAAATAGTGCATGGCAGAAAACAGAATGAAACCCACAAGGAAGCAAAAAAAGATGAATGATTCTGAACACAATGTGTAATGTTTATTATATAGGCTTTCTTGAAAATGAAATTTATTGTTTTATATTATGAATTTCCTCTTATGCTTTACTGCACTATGGCAGTGTGTGACAATTTTTTTTATTTTATAATTTTATTTTGTATTTTTTATTTTTCCCTAATTTTTCTATCACTTGCTAGAGGAAAAGGGCAAATTCAAAAAACAGAAGCTAAGGATTATATACTGAAGGCTGGCAACCCCTTCATACTTCAATTATACAAGGTCATCATTACCCAATTACAAACTAAGTACAAGTGATGTTCACGATAACAAACAAATGATCAAGAAGGCTCAATTCTGTTTAGTAGCCTTTATGAAAAAAAGAACCTGTAAACATTTTTTAAAGAAATTTACATAATGTTTTTCAATTGTCATTTCAATGGATGACCATCAGTTATGTGGACATTTTAACACCTCTGACCTCCCCAAGCACATTAATGTTGTTTCTCTTATTGGAATTTAAACTCATCTTTGTATCTGTCTGCTTAACTCATTGACTTCTAGACACAATTTCAAAAACTATTTGTTGAATAAACACTAAAATGAAAGTAAGAATTTTAAAGACCAAACATACAGATAGAAACATGCAATGAAAAAGCACATCGGCTTTTCAGAGGAACTGCTTCCAATGCCACCCCCTAACATTTGCTATCAAGTGTGACCTTGGCAAAATATTTCATATATCTCATTCTCATCCTGTAAAATGAGGGGGTCGGACTATCAGGTTTCTGAAGTCCCTTCTAGCTCTGAATCTTCATGAGTCTCTGACACAGCCTTTTAGTTCAAATTGCACAATGCATAAGGTCATAGTCTTGTTTAATAAGGTATCATAAATATAAGTATTCTTCCTATAGATTACGGAGAGAATGAGAAGAGAGAAGTTCACCTTTGTTGTTTTGGAAAAAAATTTAACTTAATTGCAAGGACCAGACTATTTTTAAAATGAATTAAAAAAAAGAATCAAAAGTGGAAGAGACATCCTAAATAGGATGAGATCCAACTCCCTCATTTTACAGATGAGGAACCTGAGTCCTAGGGCAGCCACATAACTTACCCAATAATAGAGTAAGGAGAAATTCATAGACTAAGAGGTTTTCAGTTTTATGTACCAAAAGAACTTTCAAATATGAGCTTTCCAATATGAAAAAATATAATAAACAGTATTGCATTTTCTAGTATTCAATGTGAGTCTCCGGTAGAGATCCTAAAAAGCAGTCAAAGAAGAATCAACTAGAAAGTCATACAAACAATAAAGATAGCTCCAAGGAGAGCTCTCATTCCCTCCTCTAACATATATAATTATCATTGTCAGACATTACACATATCTAATTCTGGGGCAGCTAGGTGGCACAGTGGATAGAGTACTGGCCTTGGAGTCAGGAAGTCAGGAGTTCTAGCCTCAGACATTTTACTAGATGTGTGACTTTAGGCAAATCACTTAACCCAGATTGCCTGGTATCCAGGGTCATCTCCAGTAGTCCTGATTCATATCTGGCCATTGAATCCAGATGACTCTGGGGGAAAAAGTGAGGCTGGTGACTTAGCCATTCAAAATCTAATTCATGTCTTATCACGGCATCACCTCCATCATGGTCTTCTTCTAGAATGAAGGACAAACATTATGATTATCTAATTCTATTTAAATTAACTTGCTTTTTTCCTACAATCATGATCTTAGAAATCAAAAAACTGTCTGATAATTTTTAAAATTCAACTAACTCACCTTGAAACCAATCTCCACTGTAAAATCAGTATTTAACCTCTCTGAAAACAAAATATAGGGCCACAAAGCAAATAGGCTCAATAGATCAGTATAAAACCAAAGGTAATTATGTCAAGTAGAAAATAGTGATCTTCAGGAAACATTACTGATCTTCAAGAAAAGATAAACTATCTTGGCTACCTCAAAAAAAATAAATAACTGAATTCACTTTAGCACCAAGAAGTGGGTCTCAAGTTGGCTAGGACCATCAGTTTAGGCCTGGAGCTCCTAGCATACAACATGAGCAGCCTCATTAAGACCAATCTTTTGTGACTTTTAAAGCTCTAAATATTAGCCTTGGTGCTGCTCCATCAATAGTTGGCATATAGACAGAAAAAAACACCTGTCAAAAGAATGGTGAAAACAACTATGTGGCTGGCTATTCCTAAATTTTTCCTTCTATTCATATTCAGAAAAGTGGTTCCCCCATTCTGGATTAAGAGATCAGAAGTACAACTTACTTATTCATCATGGTTAACTGATATCAATGAATTTGGAAAAATAATTCAGTACTCCCTCAATACTTTTTTTTTAGTTTTTTTTTGCAAGGCAAATGGGGTTAAGTGGCTTGCCCAAGGCCACACAGCTAGGTTAATTATTAAGTGTCTGAGGCCAGATTTGAATTCAGGTACTCCTGACTCCAGGGCCAATGCTCTATCCACTGTGCAACCTAGCCACCCCACCCTCAATCCTTCTTTGACTGAGGATTCTTGCTCAAAAAACATGTTTGTTACTGTTCCATTGAGTCTGACTCTTTGTGATCCCATGGCCCACAATGTCCATGACAAAAATGCTTCTATTAAAGTGTCGTGCCATTTTCTTCTCCAATGAATTAGGGCAAAAAAGAGGTTAAGTCATTTGACTAAGTCACTCAGTTAATAATGTCTAGGGCCAGATTTGAACTCAGGTCATTCTAACTCCAGATCCAGCAATCTATCAAGCCATCTAGCTACCCCACATAGCTGAAAAACTAGTTTTATATGAAAACAGATTTGAATTCACTTTTCCAATGCCTATTCTTCCAAGATAACACTAGACAAATTCGAGTCTCAGCATTGCTATAGCAGCAGTGGCAGACACAAAATTCAAATGAATATAATCCAAAGATTTTTGAATGTATTTTAAATGTTTCTTCTTTGAGTATGAGTAATGTTTGGATAGTCTGAAGACCTGACAAGGGAAGAGCTTTTTTTCCCAATGCCACAATGCAAAAGCAACCCCATTTATACCGATAATAATAATAATAGCAAATAATAGTATGCACTCTAGCCTATTTAAAAATATCAAAGTGAGTACGATCTTGCTAAATAATAGATATACTAAAGGTGTCTTTTAAGGTGAAATTACTCAAGGATGTTTCCTTCCCTTCTAGGCCCTTACAACAAACACAGTTAACATTTTCTCCTAATCAAAGAAAGAAAGAAAACAATATAACTTATATAACAGATGGCGAAGAATCAATATCATTTCAATTAACCATTACTCAAGCCTCTACCAGCACACAGGAACTCTGTCCAAGAATGAGCCACTTAAACTTGGCAAACTCACTTTCCTCAGCCTATAAAATGAATATAATAATTACATATGTTCACAGGGTTGGTATAAGAAGTCAAATGCAATAATATATGTAAGCCTTTAGATGCTATTCTATAAAAACTATCCTCATCAAAAGGGTTAAAAACATCACTGGTACAAAAATATCCATAGCAGCTCTGTTTGTGTTGGCAAAGAACTGGAAATCAAGTAAATGTCCTTCAATTGGGAAATGGCTGAACAAATTATGGCATATGTATGTTATGGAACACTACTGCTCTATTGGAAACCAAGAGGGACGGGAATTCAGAGAAGTCTGGAAAGACTTGCATGAACTGATGCTGAGTGAGATGAGAACCAGAAGAACACTGTACACCCTAACATGGGGGTGATGGATTCACTCTCATTCCATCAGTGCAACAATCAGGGACAATTTTAGGGTGTCTGCAATGGAGAATATCATCTGTATTCAAAGAAAGAACTGTGGAGTTTAAACAAAGACCAAAGACTATTAACTTCAATTAAAAAAAAGTTAACTTATGTATTACATAATTTTGCTATCTCTTATATTTTATTTTTTCCTTAAAGATCTGATTTTTCTCTCAATACATTCAATATATAGTATGGAAACAATGTAAAGACTCTCAGACTATCTTTTGTGAGGGAAGGAAAGCAAGGTTAGGAGAAAAAAATGTAAAATTCAAAACATTACAAAAAATGATAGGTAAAAACTAAAAACTACTATTGTATATAATTGGAAAACAAATAAAATATATATTTAAAAAACTACCCTCATCATTAGGAAGTCTATTTATTACTGGTAATAGCTACTTATTTTTAATAATGGAACGTAGGGAAACTAATCTCTCATATCAATAAAGGAGGGAAGTAAAAATAAAAACAATTTTGAGCTTTTACCTCAATTGACAACAAAAAAAAGAAAATAGTAAACACTGCAGGAGACAGGCACAATAAAAAATTGTAAAACAATTTGAACTTTCTAAAAAAGTCACCTTTTCACTTGGAAGATCATATTTCCTGGGCATTACCCCCAATGAGGTCAATGCCTAAGGAGAAGTCTCACATATATAAAAAATGTTTACAGTAATGCCCACAGAATGGGTACCCCTCACTAGAGGAATGATTATGAATGGAAAGAGTAACTATACCATAGGGAATGACAGACAGGAAAGATTCAGAACAACCTGACCACTTCTTAACAAACCTGATGCAAAGAGAAGTGCACCAAAACAAACACTTGATCCACTGATCACATTAGTGAAAAGAAAAATAACAGAATGAGGATCTGTGGTGCCGTGCAGTGATGGTCTTGGGTTGAAGCTGCTGGCAGAGAACTCTAGAGGATCCCACTGTGTTGTCAGACAGGGCTCCTAGGTTGCTTTGGTTTTGCTCAATTACATTTATTTTGTTAAAAGGGAAGAGTATGGGGTGGCTAGGTGGCATAGTGGATAAAGCACCGGCCTTGAAGTCAGGAGTACCTGGGTTCAAATCCGGTCTCAGACACTTAATAATTACCTAGCTGTGTGGCCTTCAGCAAGCCACTTAACCCCATTTGCCTTGAAAAAAAAAAAAAAACCTAAAAAAAGGGAAGAGTATGAAGAAGGGTGAGGAAGGTGTTGACAATAACAAACAGTAAAACTTTCTTGGTAAATCTCAGAATACTTTTAAAAGACACATCTATTCAATTTTATCTAACAAAAGACCTCACTATTCCTTCTCATCTTAATATTCCTTAAATACATTTTAAAGCATATTTAAAAAGCAGCTAAGTAGTACAGTGGACAGAGCACTAAGTCTAGAGTCAGGAAGACCTAAATTCAAATCAAGCCTCAGACCCTCACCAGCAAAATGGGAGTAATAACAACCTACCTCTCAGGGTTGTTATTAGAATAAAAGGAAATCATTCTAAAGTGTTTTGCAAACCTTAAAGTACTATATAAATGTTAACTGCTATTATTATTATTACTATTACTGAAATGCTTACCTTTACCTAATGAACTTTGCATTTTTTTTAAACACTACCCTTAAGTAATCTTAAATGTTTAAATTTAATGTTTAAATGTTAGGAAATCTTATTCAATTGAATACAGGAGATAAGTCAAAATGATTTTGTTTCTTTAAGACTCCCTAAACTGCCATCTAATTTAACTTCACATTTCCCTGACCCTTAAATTCTACCATGAACATCTACAGTTACTTATTAACTTTTACCTATCTAAAACAGATGTGTATATCTAAAAATATACACGTTTGCATATATAGAGATCTGTATATACAGATCTCTATATATGCACTCTTCAGTGGAGTCATTTTTTTCTTTTAATTCACATCTTGTCAATACAATACCATTATCTCAAATGACTAGTTACATTAGATAGTACATTCAGATTTCTAGTACTCTTCAAAATAGAACCAATTTTGGTGACTACATTTTCTCTACACAAGTGACAGATTCTTCAGTAAACATTCTTAGTCATTCAGAAGGATGGAAAGGGAAAAGGTGTGATCCTATGAATCTATGTAAATGCATGGCCAAACACGGAACAATAACTTTAAGGCCAGGTTAACCACAGCTGGTAGATCTGCTCCAACTCTTCTGGACAACTATTTGGAGTCAGGAAAGAAATACTATGAAATTATTCAGATCCTCTGATCTAATGATTCCACCATTGAGAATAATTTATACTACCAGAAAATGACAGCAAGAAAAGACAAATGTACAAAAATATTCAGAGCAGCACTATTTCTAATACATTTCAGATTTACTTAGTTCCTTCAGTCTCCAGCATTAACCACTGAAATATTTAGTTTAACTATTTAAAAGTAGCAAATTACAATTGATTACTTCAATCACTTACTAGACTGTCTTTAATATAAAATAATGATTAAGCTGAAAATTCAATCATAAAATTTTAGAGGTGAAAAATAAATCTTAGAAATTAAGTCAAGTATTCCCCAACTCAAAAATATGCTATACCAGTAGAATATTTAAAATTTTGAAAAAGTAAAAACTTTTGTTAGAAAATTTTCTAGTCTAGTAAAAATTTTTTCTTTCAGAAACAATGACCTACATCAAACCTCTGATTTCACAAACAAGGAAACTCAGCCCCCCCACTCCTAATTTGAAAGTTTCCAGTTTCAGTGAACAATAATAACGTCCTGTATTTTCAGGGTATGCAGTGTACTATGTGCTTAAGAAAAAATAATTGATAAAATTAAGGAAAGGGAGAAATAAGCAGAATACAAATTAGTTACATATAACCTAAAGCCTGAAAAACATCATTATTTCTATATACCATTTCATAAAGTGAGAGGAAATTTAAAAAAACAAATCAAGAGACACTAATCACCTTGTTATACATATATCTCAGCATGAAGTCCAATAAGAATGATTTCCCTTTACGGAAAGCTCCTGCCACAGACACCACTACAATATTAAGATCACGTATATGCTCTTGTAACAAGACTTGCTCCAATGCCTCTTCATCAAGTTCAAAGTTGTGATCATCTTCATGAGCAAGAACAATCTGTACTGGACAGGGTTTCTTCATAGCCTCATTTGAGTTTACCAACTCATCATCTTCGTAATCTTCACCTAAGAGAAAAGATAACACTTTTTATACCCCTACAGTCATTAATAAATTACCCCAAGTCTCATTATTGAAGTAGACACAAGATAGGTTATAATTCTCAGAAACAAAACTTGAAGTGCAAGTAACAGTATATCTTATTATACTGTTCTATGGAAAGTCTCTCTTGGTAGGAATATCCTGAAAGAGGTTAAGATATTATTATGGCTTGTTAAAAGAATATTATAAAGATTGCAGAATTGGGTGGTCATCTAGAAAAATAGATAAAACAGAAGGGAGGGATGAGTTAATAGTAATAACTAAGGTTATTTAATTATAAAGTTCATTCTGAAGGAAATTATATAAATGCACAATGCAGATCAACCAGAATCAATCACACTTTAAACTAGGTATCTTCTTTGTAAAACTGAGACATTACAAGAATTCCTCTCAAGCATTCCTCTTCTAGTCAGTTACTTCAAATTTAATTTTATAAACACTATTTTTATGGACATTTCTCATTTTTATTTACATATTTTTAAAGAACAAGATAAAATGATAATCTGCCAAGGCACAAAAATGAATTTGTAAATGGATGAATGAATGCATGAATAAATATATAAATAGCCATTAGAGAACTGTTACCTAAGTCACGTCCATATTTCATTAGGATGACAACTACTGTTTCAAGCAAAATAAAAAAATTGGCTAAACTGAAGTTCTAATTCTTAACCTCATTTAGATTAAGTCATTATTTTTAATAACAAATCGTTACAGAATTAGCCCTCTGACTTTAAAAGTTTTAAAATCAGTATGCCAGAAACTCCTAGAAGGCAGAATACACCATACAGGCTAAAGAGGCACTTGCTCCATAAAAATAGGCAAGGCAAAAGAGGTAAAATAAATGACTTAAATAAGTCATGAGAAAGTTAATTAAAAAGTAATTTATATGTGTACAAATAAATATAGAAATATGTAAAAATATATTCCCATAGTGTATTCTACATGCAGAAGAAATTATTGTATACCACCATACTTTATACCTATTTCCTCAAAAAGAACAAGCTCAGTCTCAGAGAAGTATAAGAATTGGAATCTTGGCAGAGGTGAGAAACAAAGAGGAATCATATTTCACACTTTGTAGGACAGACAAAGGTAGATTTTTGAATAGCTTTAGAGAACTACTTTTTAATCCTTTAAAAGGATGGATCCTTGAGGATAGAAAGAGATAGCAAAAAAAAAAAAGATATTTTAAGCAGCCTCCAAATATAGTTCTGGCTCCTTAAAAATCTCGTCACTGCTACTTAATCAATGATAATCTTGTAAAGGAGGATAGATACTGATAAACCTGGGAACTCCAAACCTTTTTGAATGCATACATTAAATATTTATAAAATATGAAAATATTTTAATGTATAAACATAAAATATACAAGAATAGATATAAAAGGATGTGAAAAGATTTAAATATATTTTTAGAAAAAATTCAAATAAATATAACTTTTTCTAAAAATTATGACTTAATGATGTGAAATACAGTGATATGGAGGCCTAGTTCTACACTCATTTTATTTTGATTCTTGATTTCAATGGTTGCCTTAACTAGAAAAGTCTCCTCATAAAGACAAGTAGATTAAAATGGAAAAAGTACATCAATGGCTACTTTTGCAAGTTAGCTAGTAAAATCTGCCTTCATTGACATACATCAGTTGTTCTTGCAATCTAATCAGAGGTTTTTACATTTTTATATTTTTAATGGGCTGAAATCCACTGATTTCCAAACTCTCCATTTGGAATATTTTCAACTGGTCAGAAAATTCTATTTCCACGTTGAAATGTACAGATATGAAAGTTTATTACATGTGGCACACATCATTTTCACCAATCCAGAGAAAAAGCAGTCATGATGGTGTTAAGTAATATGCATTACTGTAATTATATACACATACACACACACACACACACACACACACACACACAGGACGAAGCATGAAGATTAAGGAAAGGACAGCAAAAAAGATCCAACAGTACAAAACAACAAACTCCAGCAACTCTTAAAAGTGGCCAAGAACAAATTATGAAATACTATTGGAACAAAATGCTTCCTTGCTATGAGAGATGGTGAAATCTTCAGAAAGGTCTTGAAAAACAATCCGTGAGTGCCTTTAAAATTCAGCACAGATTTTACCTCTATCAATTTGGTCAACTTCAAATATTTAGTCAAAATCAGCTTTACTTTTCTGAATACTGTTTTCTATTTCTTATATATAACATGGTGTGTGTATAGCACAAAGAGCAACTTTGTCTCAGTTTTTTCATCTGTAAAATGAATTGGAATGGTAATATTTAAAGAAAACTCCAAATGGAACTATGCCCAAAGGGCAACAAAAATGTCCAGCAATACCACTACTGGGTCTATACCCTGAAGAGATGATGAAAAAGGCTAAAAACATCACTTGTACAAAAATATTCATAGCAGCCCTTTTTGTGATGTCAAAGAATTGGAAATCAAGTAAATGTCCTTTAATTGGGAAATGGCTTAGCAAACTGTGGTATATGTATGTCATGGAACACTATCGTTCTATTAGAAACCAGGAGGGATGGGAATTCAGGGAAGCCTGGAGGGATTTGCATGAACTGATGCTGAGTGAGATGAGCAGAACCAGAAAAACACTGTACACCCTAACAGCAACACGGGGGCGATGATCAACTTTGATGGACTTACTCATTTCATCAGAGCAACTATCAGGGACAATTTGAGCTTTCTGCAATGGAGAATCTGTATCCAGAGAAAGAACTGTGGAGTTTGAACGAAGTTCAAGGACTATTTCCTTTAATTTAGAAAAAGAAACTGATATCTTATTGTCCAATCTTGTTATCTCTTATACTTCATGTTTCTTCCTTAAAGATAAGATTTCTCTCATCACACTCAATTTGGATCAATGTATAACATGGAAACAATGAAAGACTGACAAATTGCTTTCTGTGGGGGTGGGGGTGGGGTGGGAGGGAAGTAAGATTAGGGAAAAAATTGTAAAACTCAAAATAAATAAAATCTTTATAATTCAACAAAAAAGAAACCAGGAGGGATGGGAATTCAGGGAAGCCTGGAGGGATTTGCATGAACTGATGCCAAGTGAGATGAGCAGAACCAGAAGAATACTGTACACCCTAACAGCAACATGGGGGTGATGATCAAACTTGATGGACTTGCTCATTCCATCAGTGCAACAATCAGAAACAGTTTGGGGCTGTCTGTGATGGAGAATACCATCTGTATCCAGAGAAAGAATTGTGGAGTTTGAACAAAGACCAAAGACGATTACCTTCAATTTAGAAAAAAAAAAAAAACGTTATTATGTAATTTTGCTATCTCTTATACTTTATTTTTCTTCCTTAAGGATATGATTTCTCTCATCACATTCAATTTGGATCAATGTATACCATGGAAACAATGTAAAGACTGGCAAACTGCCTTCTGTGGGGGGGGGGGGAATCAAGATTAGGGGGAAAATTATAAAACTCAAAATAAATGGAAATTAATGGAAAAAAATTATTAAGAACCCCAAGGAGCTTTTACTTATGTAGGAATATCTATTGATATTTACCATAATATAAATTAAAACTGATAAACAATTTTTAAATGTTATTTATTAATTTTTAAAATAATAATAATAAATCTATTATATGCTAACATAAAAAAAGGAAAGAAAACTCCAAATGGGCTTAGCATGACTGAAAATGACTGAACAACAATAACAAAGAATAAATTGATAGAAATTGGTTGTATCATTTAAGATTGAGATATTTTTCATTTCTATATGATGGACTTCTATTGCTTACAGTTTTCCTCTTTCATGTCTTTACAAATTAATGTTCTAAACTAGTGCTAACCTTGGGCTACCAGTGCTCTCTTACTGGCAAAGATATAAGGACATTTGCTGACTGTGGTAACTTCTAGGCTCTTTTGTCTCATTGTTGTGACTGATTTCAACTGGATTAAATTTCCATAAGGAATAGTAAATACTTGTTTCTTTATACATTTCCCAATTTTCTGCACCACTTTTGTAGCAGATATTGACACACTGACTGCAAATTTCCAGGAAGTTTTTCTATTTAATTATGGGTAGAGCAAAATAAAATAATCAAGTATCTTCATGAAATGTTTCCTTGACATGATAAAATTTAACTCTTCTCATTTCCCTCTCTAAGGAGAATCCATGAGTCACCCTTCGATTTGACTGCAAGTTCTTTATGTCTTCTGATTTTACTTCTAGAGAACAATATTGATTTAATTCTATTCCTGAAATACTATATCCATATAGTTGCTGGATTCAGATTTCATACTCTAGTACCAAGTTAATTAATGTTTACGGACTAAAAATTATAATTGCTAGCCCCTCTGTCTTCTGTTAGCTACTTTGACATTATTACTTCTGTAACCCACCTT
This sequence comes from Macrotis lagotis, assembly GCF_037893015.1. Classification (NCBI taxonomy): domain Eukaryota; kingdom Metazoa; phylum Chordata; class Mammalia; order Peramelemorphia; family Peramelidae; genus Macrotis; species Macrotis lagotis. Next base: position 86,856,406 of record NC_133658.1, read on the forward strand.
AATTTCCATACAGGTTTGAGGGCAATTTTCATATTTTCTTTTGTTTCAAGGCTTGACATAACCCAAGATTTCCTCATCTAAGAGTCAGCTGAAAGCTTACATGACTTGCCCAGTGTCACTCAGTCTGAGGAGGTTTTTGAAATCCAGGTCTTCCTGAATCCAGATCTTGAGCTCTATCCACTACACCAATAGTGTCAAAGTCAAGAAGAAATGGGGCTACTTAGCAATAAGGGTTTCTAGGTCATATAATGACATTATTTTTTAACTATTTTTAATTTTGTTAATCTTTTGTTTTGTAGGAAGGCTATGTGTGGTATCAAACATCTCTGCACTAACAATCATTCAATAAACATTTATTAACTGCCTAATTTGTCCAGGTATTCTGCTAAGCTCGGGGGGGGGGGGGGGGGGGGGCTCCAATATATTAAAAAAAAAAAGGTCCATCTGAGCAGCACTAAAGGAGCTTACAAAAAAAGAAAGGCAAAGGAAGAGGAGAAGGAAAGGAGAAGACAAAGGTGTCTTATCATTGTGGTGAAGAAGTCAGTGAGGAAAAGTCCCAAAGTAATCAGGTGAGAAAAAAGCACTATACCATCTCCTCTAACAAAGCCAAGGGCAGTAGGAAAAGAAGGGGATGGATGCAAGCAATATGAACGACATTCTAATCCAATCTATGGGAAATGGCACCTGATTACATGTGGAGGATGAGATAAAGGAGTCAAAATTAATTGAGGTTTTGATCCAAATAAATGACTAGAAAACAATAGACTGACATGCTAAAATTAACAAATATCTTAGAAAATTAGCATCAGGAAATTTTTGAGTCTGAAAATTTTTTGCCTTATCTTTTATGTTTAAAATGAGAGGGCATTTTAAACATAAAAGATAAGGCAAAAAATTTTCAACAGTTACACCATGCTTCCCACTGACCTTAGCTTTCCTCTAGAGACATACCTCAAAAAAAACTACTGTAGACAGTTACTATGAAAATTCAGTCCCTTGTATATTTCTACACCAGAAACTTGAAGAATATATTGCTCAGAATCCAAAATTTCTCTTTTTTTTTCCTAAGGGTAGGAAAGGTACATGACAGAGTAAAAGAATATTGAATTTATAATCTCAGAATTTGAGCTAAAATTTCAGCTCTGGTAGCCTCTCTGTGATCTACTTTGGCAAACCTCTCTTATCCTAAATTTCCTCAATTATAAAATGAGAGGGTGGACTAAAAGACTCAGCATTATAGCTGTACAATCAGGCCATCCAGTTACAGAATAACACAATGTTCAAGAGAACTCAATAGCCAAATAGAGTTCCACCCACAACTAAAATATAAACAAGGGAAATGAATTTTAAGAGATAAGGTGATTTGATAAGGTTCATACCAATATATAATTCTCAAGGTGATTACTATGAAAGACAACACACATAAGTTATATTTTAAAAAGCTTTTTTAAAGACAAGTTTTTTTGTTTAAGAGGTCTATCCAGACTAAAAGTTATAAAAATAAACAAAAGTGGTTACACATAACACCAATAACAATAAACATCATCTTAATAATAAGCTTTAATCACTTAAAACACCACTACTAAGTCTTTTGGGACAATTTGTATTATGAAAAGATTCATCTGGATGAAAGTCTGAATTTCATCTACCTACTCAAATTGTGCCACTACACATTTATTTCTGAAAAAGTCATCAGGTGATTCTTTATATACCAATTTCTTTATTTCCCCCCATGTAGATGAGAACCATGAGTGAAAACTTCTCCATAAGATCAATGGAAAGACACCAGAGGTTAAAATTTACAGGGAAGTCAGGTATAGGAAAGGGAGGTTCTAAAGACACCAAGTGAAATGAGGAAAGATGGGAGTTACTTGAAGACAATAATGTGGAAGGCACTGAGAATTCTCCAATCAGCTTTGGTTTTCTACTGAAGTAGAGGACAAGATTAGAAGACCTATAGCCATTTCTCTACATATTGATGCCAAGGTCCAGAATAAGTAGATGAGGTGGAAATAAACTCAGTCTAACATGAAGGTGTTTCTAAAGTCACATTCAAGAAAAGAGCAGACTCAAGGGCAGCTAGGTGGCGCAGTGGATAAGAACACCAGTCCTGGAGTCAGGAGGACCTGAATTCAAATCCAGCCTCAGATACTTAATAATTACCTAGCTGTGTGGCTGTGGGCAAGCCACTTAAACCCCACTGCCATGCAAAAACTTTAAAAAAAAAAAAAGCAAATTCAAGAGGCAGGCCTACTACTCAGGTTTGTTAGGCAATGATAACACTAAAGAGAAAACCTATGTTTATTTAGCTTCTATTTCCTCTGCCGAGAAAAGGACTAAACAGATACTGGAGTAGAAATTCAAGATAAGAAGATAAGAAAAGCATATAGTCACCTTCACTGAGTTCAATTCCCCAGACACTGATGAACTAAACTGTACAGTAAGAAATGATAGAAGTGATAAGTGGGTTCCTGTCGGTGATTTATAAAAGACAACAAAGACTGGGAGAGGTGAAGTACACTAGAGAAGGGGAATCAATGTCCTGATTTTAAAAAACTGAGGAATTGAGGAAGCTACCAAAGCATAAGCAAGTGAGTTTAACCTTGACTGCTCGCAAAAATCCTAGATCATTTGAGTAAATTTCCAGAAAAGTTAAGAGGATGACAAAGTCAACATGACTTTAACAGAACAGATAAAAAAAAAATCAAACTCCCTTACTGTTTCAACAGTTACCAGACTGGAAGATAAGGGGAATGCTTATGGTTACAAATTACCTAGATATCTGCAAAAGGTAAACTTCCAAATATTTTTGTGAGAAAGTTTGAAATGGATAGGTAAATTTGCAACTAATCAAATGACCAGGTCAAAAGGAGTTGTCATTTACAGAATGCTATCTAATGGTATATTCCAAAGATGGCTGTTTGGCTCAGTGTCCTCTGATACAAAGTAGCTGAGACCAACAACACACTGCCAAAAACTGAGACTGAAACGCTTGATTGCAATCTAATAAAATGACATCGAATAATAGGAATAAATGTAAAGTACATTTGATTTTACAAGTTTGAGATTAAAGAAGTATACTAAATGGCAGTTCATCTGGAAAAAAAAATCTGAGTTTGGATAAAATGCAAATTCAATGAATTAATTTTATAACATGGTAATCAAAAAAAAACTAATGTAATCCTCAGCTGCATTAAGAAGGGCAGAGCATCCAGAAAGGCAGAGGGTAGACCAGCTACATTCTACCCTAATCACCTTTTAAAGGGAGTATTGTGTTCACTTCTGAACACATTTTATTTAAAAAAAAACTGATGAAATAGTGTGCAGAAATAACAATTTAGGGTCTATGTAAAGAAAAACCTCCAAAACTGCTAGTCCACAAGTAAAAATTACTTTAGGATAACGTATTCCCTACCTGAAGTTCTCAAATAAAGGTTAGATAGATAACTCCTGGACAAATGCCCCACAAGCAGATTTCTGAATTCCAATCACCCTTACAAGTATTTGCACTTAAGAAATCACAAGGCGGTAACTAGGTGGTGCAGTGCCACTTAAGCCCATTGCCTTGCAAAAAAAAGAAAAAAGGGGAGGGGAGGAGAAAAGAAAAGAAACCACAAGGCAACTAATGATCATTTCCTTGTTAAAAAAAAAAAGGTCAGTGGTTCCTCAGGACCTTCCTCATCCCAAACCCACTTATCACTTTTCCCTTGGTCTGTATTCAAGTTGGCCTATTTTCCTACTCCAAACACAAATCTCTCTGGCCACACTTACCCCTCCTTCATACACTTTTTCATACTTTCTTTCCCTTCCCTTCCCTTCCCTTCCCTCTAAAGAGATCCATATTCTCTCTTAACAAAACCTATCTGTAAAAGGCCAGTTCAGACCCTCCCTCATCCTCTAGATCTTCCTAGATTCTTCTAGCTGATGAGAAGATTGTTCCTTTATCAGACTTTCTATCACAATCTCCACTAATCTTTTAGTGATGGAGTACCTTGTGATGTCCCTATTTTTGAAAGAAGCAAAGAGAGGACTTAATTTTAAGACTGGCAGAGCATATCACAGGTACCACCTCATTTGATCCTGTCCTGGTAACTCTATGAAATGGGTACTATTATTATTCTAATTTGACAGATGAGAAAAACGAAGACTGAGAAATTAAGTAACTTGCCCAAGGTTACCCAACAAGGAAATACTGTCTGAGGTTGGATTTTAAATTGGGTCTCCTGAGTCCAGGCCTCTATTCCCCAACAAGAAAATTCAGCAACCAAACATTCACCTCCAATTTTGGGAAAGCAAATTTCAATGACTTCAGAAGAAAATTATTTAGAACCCTATGGACTAAAATGCTTTAGAGAAAGTCAGCCCAGTAAGAGATGTTCAGATGACATTCTGAGGACACAAAAGGAAACAATTCTAAGAAGGAAGAAAAAATGATTTGTGTGAAGAAAATAATGTAAATCATTAGGGAATTCATAGATCACCTTAGATTTTTTTCCAAATCAATGTAAAGAAAATGAAAGCAAGGCCAGATAATAGAAGATGAATTTAAAAACATGGCTCAGTCCTATAAAAACAAGTGTCTGGAATGAGCTGAGGCTGGTGAGAGAAGCTCAAGACAAAAAAAAAAAGGGGGGCAGCTATATGGCACAGTGGATAGAGCACTGGTCCTGGAGCTGTTCGGGAGGACCTGAATTCAAATCCTGTCTCAGATACTTAATAATTAATTACCTAGCTGTTTGACTTTGGGCAAGTCACTTAACTCCAATGCCTTGCAAAAACCAAAAAGACACTAAAAAGAGCTTTTTTAGTTATGTTGAGGAAAAAAGGGAGGACCCAAAAAGGAACTGCAACTTCACTCAGAAGGCAAATGGAACAATGATAATATTTGGTAAAAAATAAAGAAGTTTGGACTTTTCCATTTTTATTTTGTTTGTTTTCTCTGCAAAGAAGAATAACCATTACAATGAAATGATATACACAAAAATGACTAATAAGGACTGGACAATAATAAAACCAGATCAACTCAAAATCAATTGGCTAGTCAGACTCAAGAGGAACTGTTAATGATTCAATGCCATGTTCTCCAGGAGAGTAACCTATATTTGGCTACCCATGACCTGGATATCCAAAGGCATAGATGGTATGTTCATGAACTCTGGGCAGCTAACAGAGTAGATGTACCCTGACAATATAAAGTTCAGGGCTGAATGTAGTAAGATGAAATTCAATAAGTATAGGGATAAATGGAAAATGCTGCACTTGGGTACAAAAAATAGCTTCAAAATTATGAAGATGGAAGATGCAGAGATGGCAAGCTGTTCCAAAGCAGATCTGGGGGTTTTAGTAAACTACAAACTATAATAGAGTCCACAGTTTGATGTGGCAGTCCAGGAGGTAATGCAGTCTTGGATAACATTAAGAAGGGCGCAACTTCCAGAAACAGGGAAGTGGCAGATCCACTATACTCCATCCTTGTTAGAATTCACTTGAAATGTAGTGTCCAGTTCTGATATACCAAGTTGCTGGACTACCAGGAATATAAGGTAGAGTGTCCAGAAGAGAGCAACCAAAATAGGGAAGGGCCTTTAAACAGTTACAAACCACAGGCGAACCAACTGAAGAAACTGGACATGGACCAAAAAAGAAGACTCAGAGGGGATGGGTTAGCTGGGTTCAAATATTTAAAGGGCTATCATGGGGATAAGACATGTTCACCTGGCCCAGAGAGAAGAACCAGGAATGATGGATGGAAATAGCAGAGGAAAATTTAAGCTTAATGCAAGAAAAAACTTGCTAACAAGCTGGCCAAAAGCTGCCTGTCTTAAGAAATAGGAGGCTTCCCCTCCTTAGAGGTTTTCAAGTAAAGGTTGAATGACTGCTTGTCAACCATATTATTACAAACTTACTGTGTGGCCCTGGACAAGTCATTTAACCCTATTTATCTCAGCTTCCTCATCTGGAAAAGGAAATGGTCAATTATTCTAATATCTTTGCCAAGAAAAGTCTAAATGACTCATGAAGAGTCTAATATGATTGAAAACAACTGAACAACAACAACCATCATGTATGTATGGTTTGAACTAGACCACCACTGAGGTCCCTTATAAACCCAAATTCTATAAGTTTAAGATTTATGCCAAATTTTAGTGACTTACCCAGTGTCATACAAGTGCTAAAAGGAATAACATTAAGTTAACAAGTTTTCAATAATTTCCATACTTAACAGAATTTAAAACTCTAGTATGACAAATGGTAAAAACAAACAAAAAAATCCCCAAGGAACCCCAGAATAACTGAAAGGAATTTAATAATGAATATGCAAATATATGTGCAACAACAGTTTATAAACTCTCAACACCTGATAATTCCTGACTCAGATTTATTTTTAATTTACTATATAATGTGATTCCAGAAGCAGAATTTATAGAAAAGATTGATGCTATGGTTCATTTATGTCTGACTCTTTGTGACAAAATACTGAGGCATAAAAATTATGCGTTTATAAATTTTAGAGTATTAAAAACATTAAATATAACCAATAAAATCTTTGGTTTGTCGTCAAATACAACTGAATCTTTAAAAATAGTGATTACATTTTTCATCCTGGGAGGAAAAGATCTAAAAACACAAACTGTGGATATAAGAGATCCTAAGACATGAAAATAGATAACTCAAAGAGCTATACAGACAGGTAAAGAGGAAGTAGAAAGGCTAAAATATGATACCAACAAATAAATAATCACATAGTGAAACCTAAGAGTCATCTGTGAGATATACACCTAGAAAGGGAGATAGACTAACCAGGGAGCAAGAAGTAATGGAAACAGTTCATCAAAACATGTCTAATGTTCTATATGAAAGCCCCCAATACCAGAAAAGAGGAGCAAAAAAGCAGAAGAATCAAGTTTTCAGACATTCTCAAAATACTGAATGTTGAAACTTCAAATACAACTGTACAGCAACTAACACTACTGAAGAAATTCAACAAGATCAAAATCAATGTTGATATTTTTGCTTTAAGTTAAACCAGAAGACAAAAAAAAAAGTTGCAAATCAATTAAAGAATGATTCAAAAGCTTCTCTTCAAGAATGACAAAGGAGTTCTCGATAAGTTAATTTTATCAGAAAGCAAATAGAAAGGCTGCTGGGCTTGGAGTCAAAGAACCTTTTTTCAAATCCAGATTCAGTCACAAGTTACCAGTGTGACTTTGGGAAAGTTATCATTCCTCTGAATCTGTTTCTTCATTTATAAAATAAGAATATTGGACTAGATGATCTCTAAGATCCTTTCCAGTCTTAAATCACTGCCAACCTATAATTCTGTATCAAAAGTCAACAATAAATATTTCATAAGATGCTAATCTTATACTCCAATGCTTAGTTAAAAAAAACTTGATTCAATTTCAATTTCTGTGATACCAATTTTAGAAAGAGGGGGAACTTCACAAAAATCTTCAAGCTTAATAAGAATCTCTTCCCAATTAAGTCAACAAATCAATAGACATATTTTAAATTCAACATGTTTAAAATTAAATTCATTATCTTTCCACACTGCAGTTGGGTCTCCCCCTCTAGGGGTGGGTCTAGATTCCTTTCTTTCTTGCAAGCTAGTTCCCTCACTTAGAAATTAAACTGTTTGATTCCTGGCTCTCCTTTCTCTGGCCTGCTGTGTTCGGTTCTGGCCATCCACAGGTTAGAGCCCAGGTCAATCTGATTGACACAAGAAACCCAATTTAAGCAAAGTCATCCCATCATTTTTTCCAAATACTCAGGACTGCAACTTTGATGTCATCCCCAATTCTTCAATGTCTTCTCATATCCATAGTGTTAAATGCCAAATCTCATCAATTCTATTTCTATATCTCTACCATCAGTTACCACCCTAACTCAGGCCCAATCACTTGTCACCATGATTTATTTTAACAGCCTCTTAACTGCTTCCCTTGCTTCCAGACCCTCCCATTCCCCAAATCAACCCTCCACAAAACCCACCAAGTTGATATTCCTAAAGTACAGGACTGTCATCTCTCGACTCAAAAAGCTGCAAGGTCTCTTTACTGCACCTAGCATATGATACAAACTCATTTAGCATTTAAAGCCTTTCAAAAAATAAAGGTTTAACCTAGTTATCCAGACTGATTTCATATTACTCCCTTTTACAAGTTCTAGATTGTAGACAAAATGGTTCCACTTAGTATTCTCTAAATACAACCCTCTTCTTCATTTGAGACTTTGCATCCTTTCCATCTATGTCCTCTTCAAAAATCCTTACCGCTCATGAAAGTTCAATATGAGAGGCTAATCCTAATTCCAACCCCCCCAAAATACATTACATATACCTCTTTGTAAACATACTGTTTCTATCTAGTAGAATGGGAAGCTCCTTTCAGGGCCTGATTTATTTTTTGGTCTTTGTATCCACAGCAGCCAAACAGGCATTGCTTGTTGCAATGAATTTAAACCAATTAAGAAATTGGGACAACAAACAGAAGAAAAATGACAAAAATATCTGCAAAAAAATTTTAAAACAAATTTTTTTCATCATCAAGAACAAATAACCATATGATATCAACATTCTGGATATGCTACCAGAGATACTGGAAATAGCACAAAAGAAAATAAAGATAAGACCAATTTTTACATGCCATTGCATTGATCAATTATACATCCTAGAGAATGAAACAATGAGAATATCAAAGGATCCATTCCTAAAATACTCGGAGAAGAATATCAAAAGACACTGGGAGGAGGGGGGACTCACATACCTTATTACCACTGAAAAAGGCCAACTGAAAAAAAAATCAAAACTACCAATCTACATGCCTTTTTCTATCTATAACAAATTTTTTATGATAATCAACTACCAATGGAAAACAATACAAGCAGATCCAACCATATAATTATGACATTGCAAAGTAAAAATTTAGACAAAAAAATAAAACTTCACTAAAAAAATAATGCAGGTCCAAGGTAAAGAAGAGATAATGGATATATATCCCTTCCCTAATAGTAACTGAGATCAGAATATTGGATTACACTATCAAAATGTGGCCAATGTATGATTGTTGTTTGGAGGAAAGATGGCTGAAATTGCTGATGTAAATACAAAAGACATTCACTTATTTATTTGAAAGAAACATAAACAGAACCAGGCGTATAATTCATACAATAATACAATTCATACAATAACAATAACTAATTTGAAAAACTAAAAAATTCTAATCAGCACAAAGATCAATCATGATTCCAGAAGACTGATGATGAAACATGCTACCCACTCCCTGATACAGGGATAACAGACTCAAGATGCAAAATGAGACATATTTTTGGACATAGCCATTGTAGGAATTTGTTTTATGTGACTATGAATATTTGTTTTAAGAATATTTTTATCATTTACATTATATTTATGAATATTTGTTGCATTTTTAAGTTTTTTCTTTTTATAATAAGGGTGAAAAGGAAAAATATTTTTATTCATTTAAAAATTCTAATTTAAAAAGTACAAATAAGTATTTTAAAAAACATAAGGATATTTTAAAAAAGAAATCATCTATTCAAAAATTCCTGGTCAAAGCTACCTTGACCAGGATATTACAATTGGACAAACAGGTTTTTAATAAGAGATGTGTCCAAGAAAAATGATGTAACTGATTAAAAAGGATAAAGAATACAAGATCTCACTGTAGGTCCTTACTCTTGTTGCTTATCCAAAAATCACAAGACCAGAGGGCCCAGAATTGTAGAAGAGTTAAGCTTTAACCCTTTCTTAGAATGCCAAATTTTAGCAAATGAAATGAAAACCCTGAGACTCAGGTGACCGGAGTTTTAGTCTCTTCTCTGACATTTAAATCAAGGCTTGCAGGGTCCCTGCCTGTGGTCAATATATTTATAAGACTCAGATTCCATGAGACTCCGCTCCAGGACAAGTTGAATAAATCTGACACTAAGCAAGTCTCTATTCCCATGCCTTTGCACTAAGGCTTCCCTATTCCTGTAATTCTCTGCCCCTTCTATTCCCATGCCTTTGCACTAAGGCTTCCCTATTCCTGTAATTCTCTGCCCCTCACACCAAGTTCTAGGTTCCCTGACTTCCTTCAAGACTCAGATAAAATCCTACTTGGGTCAGGATGTCTTCCATTAAAATTCTGTATATGTCTTAGATATACCAAACTGCTTATGTGTTTTTAATCCTCCCCCTGCTACCATGAGAATGTAAATCCTTGAGAGCAAGAATCATGTTTGCCTTTCTTTGCATCCCAGATTTAATATTTTGATACTTTCAATAGTTACTATCTATTTTTTGGAGGATGGGGATATTTAATGGCCTCAAGCCCTCTTTCAGACACTTCTCCAAAAGTGCTCTCTTTGTCTCAGGCTTTAAGACCACTTTTGCCCACCCTCCCCAGTTGCCAACCATGAACAAAAACTGACCTTATGCATCTAGTAAGGAATAAAGACAGAGACTAGATCTACTATTTACAGATACAGAGAACTCCTGGTGAAGAAACTCCTTCTACCAATACAGGTCAGCATGCACTTACACCTCATAGGCTTAGAAGTCAGATGAGTTGCTGAGGTTATACAACCTCAAAGGAGGGACCTTGATTCTGGGTCTGCCTGATATAGGGCAGGCCCCCTCAAAACACCTAGTACCAAGTCATCTAGGAGAAGCTCAGTGTCTACTTCTCCCCAGCTGTTCCTTATTGCATCTCTATCCTGGGATCATGTCCCCTTCACAGGGAGGAATCAGCCTTGCAGGGCCTTTTTCTCCTCTCCCCCTAACCCACTTCCATTCTCTAATTTTCAATTTATCCCTACAATCTATGCTGTTTCCTTCTAATATGCCCATGTCTTTCCTCATCCTAAAAAAACAAACAAAACCACTTCCTAAATCCAGCTACTCCTTATGATTTTATATCTTCCCTTTATGTGGCTAAATTCCTTAAGGAGACATCTACAATTGGTGCCTCCATTTCTTTTCCTCTCTTTAACCCTCTTCAACCTGGTTTGTTTCCTTAGCAATCATTGAAATAACTGTCTCAAAGTTACCAATAGTCCAAAGCCAAATCTAATGGCTTCTTCTCAATCCTAATCCTTGATTTTTCTGCAACCTTTAACACAATCACCCTCTTCTCCTTGATATTCTCTTCTCTCTAGGTTTACATGATACACTCAGTCTTTACTGGACAGGTGTACGAACTACAGCTGCTGTCAAAAGCTCAGCCTTGTGCCCTCTGCTCTATGTTAGTCTATTTGCTTAGTGAGCTCATCAGCTTCCATAGATTCAATTATCATTTCCATCCAGATGACTCTAAGATCTATTTATCCAGGCCACCAGACACATCACTAACTACTGGGCAACTAAAACTGGTATAACAGAGACATCTAAAACTCAACATTTCCACAATACAATGCATGATCCTTCTCCCATACCCTGTCCTCTCTCAAGCTTCCCAATCGATGTTGAGGGCACAAACATCCTCCCAATTAATTACCCAGCTTCACGATCTCATGTCATCACTGATTCCTTACTCACTCTCACCCAATATGTAATCTGTTGCTAAATTTCATCATTTCTACCTTCACAACATCTCATATGTCTTCTTCCTTTTCTCTCACAATCGCCCCCGATACAGAGACTGTCACCTCACAGCTGGTCTCCTCATTCTAGTCTATCTTTTAATCAACTATCAAATTGTGGCACAGTGGAGAGGCTTGTTTGGAATAAAAAGAGTCAAAAACCTAATCCCTGCCTTGGAGGAGTTCACATTCTATTTATTTGGGGAGATGACAGGTAAACAGATATATAACCTCTATTCATTTTATATATAATCTAAGTGTATGCATATGTATGTATATTAAAAAAAACTCATCTCTGGATATGTAACTACATTATCTTGGCCACATACACACACACACACACACACACACACACACACACACACACACACACAATAAATAGGAGATAATGGGGAGGAGAGCCTCCAGGTGCAGCAGCCTCTCAACACTGCATAATTTGACCGCTGACTGAAGGATAGGGCTGGGGTGAGAAGCGCAGTGACCCAGGTGACAGGCTCATTGAACAGAGAGGAGGACATGGAGTGTGAGCTTAAGGCAAAGACCATGAACCCACCTGGGACGTTGTAGAATGGTCCTGTCCAATGAAGTCCATCAGCAGGTGTTCATGAGCATATGGACTTGTGCCCAGCTATGAGTGACTTGCTTAGGATATCAAGAAAGGCACAGACTCTACTTGTGGAAGCTTAATCTGACTCTAGTGTATAGAATAACAAGAGAGATGAGCCAGGGGCTCATGGCACTAGGATAGAAAGAGAGTGATCATAGAAGCACAGATTTAGAACTGAAATGGTCTCTGAACATTATCTACTCCAAACTCTGCATTTTTTCAGATGAAGAAGCCCCCCAAAGTTACTGACTATGGGTAATAAACTATGAGGTGGGATTTGAACAGATCCATTGACTCCAAATTCAATGAGCTCTTTGCCCTCTCCTATGCTTTCACTGAATTATAAGCTATGTTTGCTGAGAGAGAGAAATTCAACTAGAAAACCAACCAAACCATCCCTTTCTGTTTTTACAGAAAGACAGAGAGAGGCTGTCATCGATACCATTGGAGAGAGCACCCACATCAGTGAGATCACAGAAGAGAAGCATCCCCACATACAATCTATTGCTTTTTAGCACAACTGACTCCAAGGTAGAGGAAAATATGGAGAGGGTGACCAGGCCAGCAGTTGAGGAATTTCCCTCAAGAGTAACCATGGGTCTAACCATTGCTTTTTTAACACCCAAAAAATTTCCTTACCACTAGGTTGAAGTAGCTATTCTAACAAAAAAGACTCAGAAATCTAAAGAAGCAGGGGGGAAACCTTTAGCACATAAAAGGACATATTAAGCAATACCACGGGGGCAGCTAGGTGATGCAGTGGATAGAGCACAGGTCCTGGAATCAGGAGGGCCTGAGTTCAAATCCAACCTCAGACACTTAATAATTACCTAGCTGTGTGACTTTAGACAAGTCGCTTAATCCAATTGCCTTACAAAAACAAAAACAAAAACAAAAAAAAGTAGTACTAAGAAGGCTGTCAGGAAGGAGAAATTCCTAATATAAGGATTCACTGTTATTCACAATAAAGATACAAAGAGGAGGGAATGAATACTTAGTGCTTCCGCTTTCTCTCCTCCAAACCCTCTGTCATCTGGCAAACAGCTCTCTCCAAAGTTACCAACCACTTCTTTCTTAATTGCTAAATCTGGTGATGGCATCATGTCAATGCTCATTCTTCTTGAACTCTATGGAGCAGTGACTTACCCATCCCTACATCTGTGTACAATTCCTACCTGGTCAAAGTGAATAATCTCTCAAATATATTGCTGAGGTTATTTTATTACTATTTTATTCCATATTTCTGCATATATATTCATTTTTGACATAGTTTCCACAACCTCCATTTACAGACCTTTTTGTCATGAAAGAAAAACATCTACTCTAGGTGAACTGCTTTTACCTCTGGTTAAAAATGTATCTTGTATTTTTATTGCCTTTGTGCTTTCCTCTTCCTGGAATTGCTATTTTCTATCAACAGATATTCTATCCATTCTTACGGATCTCAATTCAAATGCTACTTCTACCCCCAAAGTGTTTCTTCATTCTAAGCTCATCTCACTGCCCCAATTTGAAAGAAATAGTTTCTTCCCCTCTACTCCTAAAGCCCTTTCAGTAGCTAAGATTTATACGTGCATGTTATATCATGTGCTGGCTCTTCTACTAGGATCAATAGGGGTGAGACTCCAAATTTAGCTCCTCAAAGTCAAGCAAGGAAATAAATGTTTCCTGAATAATAACACTTTCAGATTTATATTGTTAGTACATGTTCTCTAGACAATGTCATATTAACAAATATACAAAAATGAAATGGATAGAAATGAATGGACAGACCCAAGGTTAAGTTAGCTTAGGTTTTTCAGAACAAATCTCAAAAAAAGCATCTGCTAAGATTCTGGAAAGAAGATGCCAATTTCCATCTTGCCACATCTTCCCACCCCCAGATAACTTGATATAGAAGCAGTTAAAGAAATCATATGCTCATCCTCCAGGCATGGCTTAAAACGTCAGACAAAATTCCTACTAGGGCAGTAGCAAGCTTTAAAAAGGAGTGATGCCAAAGATGAGGACAAATATGTATCCTGTAAACTTCAAGCTTTTAAAAAAAAAAGAGAAAAAAATAATTTCAGTTTTGAAAAGCAGCAGAAGAAAGCAGCATCTTCTCCATATGTCCTGCCTACCTTTCTTTCTTTCTTCTCTATCTTAATTTGGAAATTTGGGAGTATACAACTAATTTTCAAATGTTAATCACATGCCAAGGTAGTAACAAATTCTGGCCTCTTTTTTAAAAACATTACTTTATTCTATTTCTCTGTTCCCTGGGTAGAAATTCCATCACCAGACTATATTATAGTCATATAGCAATGTTCATTAAACCTATTTTGTGCAGAGTCCCTTTCAAGGTCCTGGAGAAGATAAAAAGTTTAGATAAAAAGAATACACCTTTAATCCATAATTTATTCCATCTGTATGAATTCAGGATGAAATTTTACTAGCCGCCTATTGGGAGTGTTTGCTATGGTTATAACATTCATGACACTGAAGTCTCTCTAGGATGGAGCCTCTACAACTTAAATTAGGTTTCTTCTACAGGGGAAACAGTCTGTCATTTTGCTCCTAATTTTCCAGTTTTGTAAGTCAGAGTTTATATTATGCCAATATAGAGTTCAAAAAGCCATGTCCACTTCCACACCACAATCAAATATCAAAGTAGAATTTCTGTAGAGAAAAACATAGCATACATCTTTAAATATTCCTTTGAGATTATTACTATGTTTCCCCAAAAGTAAGCCCTAACATGATTTGTTTTTTCAGGAAGCTCATAAGCCCTGCCCCAAAAGAAGCCCTAGTTACGATCGTCAGCCAAACGGACTCATTTAGTGTATCCATTGCAACACATGACAGATGTATTAAATTATAAAATGATTATATTAATATATAATTAAATAGAAGTATTATTGATATTGATATTTAAAATAAATGATTATATAAATTATAATTAAGTATTTACTCAAGGGGGTGCCTTTGGATGAGAGGTGAATAGAAGAACTGGAGACTTATTGTCAATTGACCAGGGTACAGACACTTGATAATGAATGGATGGAATGGAAGCCCCACTTCTACTCGTCACTAAGGACAAGAAAGAGAAGATTGAACAAATTTCAGGCACTTATGTTCTTGAAACCAAAAAAAGCCTGGTGCACACAAGCAATTATAAGCAAGTGGGTCGATTTAATGCTGCCACTTGTTTGGTTGGCCAGCCTGGGATAAAGAACTTCCTCACAGAGACAAGAACACATGAAACAATGATTCCCACAGAATGACTGCCTATCTCCAGATTCCTGATATTGCAATAAACAAGTCATTCAAGGACCATTTACACGTGGAAATCAATAACTACACTGAAAATAGAATGGAGAGAAATCTGCCTACAAGAGGCAGTGACTTGGGTGAAGAATCCATGGGATGAAACCACTGACAGCTGTGTTGTCAATGCACTACCAGCAGGCTACATGGACAAGAAGAGTTCATTTGAGGAGAGCTCTATTGCTGAACATGAGAGATTGAGGCCAATGGTTCTACAGGAAATGGGAGCCACAAGAAATTCAGGCCAAAATTCAGGGTTTGAAGAGTTATGATGATGTTCCAGAAGAAGATGACATGACTGTATTTGAATAAATGAATAAATGTAGATTTTTGTTTCTAGATAAATGTAGTTTTTTGTTAATGAATAATTGTATATTGCTATATATACACATACATATATATATAAAAATAAACTAAGACAAGCCCTGAAAATAAGCCCTAACGCATCTTTTGAAGCAAAAGTTAATATAAGACCTGGTCTTATTTTCAGGGAAATATGGTATAAATCCTTAGAAAGCAGGGATCACTAATTATGTCCTATAAAAACCTAGCATGGAACAATTTGTAATAAGAATACATATACAGTATGGTTCCCTCCCCTCCTCCCAAACATCAACATCTTATCAATTCTTTCAGACTTCCAAATCCTGGTCATTTGAGTTTGCTAGATCCCTTCCCCACATCCCAATGCCTTTGGTACCTTGCTCTGATTTCCTCATTGCACTTACTGTCTGTCACTCAGTGGGCAAAAAATACAAAGTAATATGTTATCCTCATGTATCTAAGCTTATCTTAAATAAAGTATTAGATCCCTCAATGATCTCTCATACTTTTCACTGTCTAGCTAATAAACTCCTGTACATTTTAACTATTTTTAAAAGAAGACAAATTTCTAGTCTTGTTCTGTTACTCTAGTCATGTTCTTTGTTACAACACACTTGTCCTACAAAAACAACAATAATCTGAAGCCCATATTATCCCTTGATGAAAAGAAGGTAGAAGACATATATTTAGATCATCAAGAATGGGAGTAACGGACCAGAGAAAGTGAAGAAAATAGTACAGGTTTCAAGAAAGAAGTGGGGTTACAGGAAATATTAAAAGTATTACCAAAAGATAAATGGCATGAAATCTTCAAAATAATTGCAAGTTATAAGAAACATTGAAAAATGTTCCAAATCACTACTGAAAATTAAAATAAATATAAAGTTTCACATCATAGCCATCAAACTGGCAAAGATGAAAAGAAAAAGGAAAAAAAGGAAGAGTTGTAGAGAAAAGATCAGCACACTAAAATACTAATGAACTGCAAATTAGTCTAACTATTCTGAGAATCAATTTTCAATTATGTGACAAAAGTCAATAAGGTGTTTTATATCTTTTGGCTCAGTAATTCCATAATTGGGTGTATTCCTCAGAAGTCAAAGAAAGAAAGAAAACAGGCCCCTATGTTTACCATATGCTTAAATACTTAAAACATTAATTTTTTGTGGTAGCAAAAATACTAGAAATTAAATGGGTATCCATCTATTGAGGAATAACTGGAACAAATTCTTAAAGTAGGAATAAAATAACCCAAACATATAAAATATCAATGACAACAATACTAGAAGAAAGCTGAGCTCCTGAAAGACCAAATAAAGTGATCTAAAAAAGACTATAAATTGGTCCTAGAATACACAAGGAAATACCTATCCCTTTCTAATAAAGAGAAAGATCATGAATACAAAATGATTATCATTAGATCGAATCATTTGCTTTTGCTTAACTATGTTTCTCTTTGTTACAAGGAAGACTCCATGGGAGGGGATGTTAAAATACAATTAAAAGACTGACAAAAACAAAAGACAACAATAAAACATTTTTTTTTTTTTTGGAATTCAATATTTTAGAGAGGCAACTGAGTGGCAGAAGTACATAGGACACCGGCCCTGGGAGTCATGCAAACCTAACCCCCCCCCCCCAAAAAAAAAGAATTCAACACTTAGGAGTTGAAAAAAGTGTATTCTTGTCAATGACCTTCTGACCCCATCCCCTATCAGTTTATGAGGTCTAGCTATGAGCCATAGTATCAATAAACTCAATTATGATTTAAGAGAAAGTATCCAATAGGGAATGAAAAGACCAGGATTCCTGTCCTGTTCCTGTCATTTACAGGTCACTTGCCCAAAAAGTCTTAACTTCTCTGGATCTCGATTTCTTTGTTTAAAATGAAGATTCTAATACTGGTTCTGTCTATTTCACTGGATTATTGGGAGGCTCAAATGACAATTTATTTAAAACGCTTTATAACCCATCAAGTGTATATAGTTAGTAATTAAAGTAATAAAAATCTGACAGAAGTTATATAAGGCTTCAAAGACCATGGCCATCAATATAAATAAAGAATATAGGATTGTAGGATGAAATAAACTGAACCATAAAGTGTAGCTATGTCGTTGTACTACACATTTTTCTACCTGCCATTTTATGAAATGTGACTGCAGTTTTTTATGTCTCAATCTCCTAGATTTCCAAGTTTTGCTCATTGGCTTTCGTTTTGCTGCTCTGGCAGTATGGCCAAATCATTTCAGAACCACCTATTTAGAAAGCATTTGCTCCTAAACGGAGAGGAATGAGAAGCTATCACCTCTACAATTGACTAAAATTAACCCCTTAAGTCCAAAGCCACTAATAAGCTGCAAGCAGAGGCAACTAGGTGGTGCAGTGGATAGAGCACTGGCCCTGGAGTCAGGAGGACCTATGTTCAAATCCAGCCTCAGACACTTAATAATTGCCTCGCTGTGTGACCTTGGGCAAATCATTCAACCCTTTACCTTAAATAAAATAAATAAGCTGCAAGCATCTTGGAGAGCAACTAAGATAATGAAAGACCTCAAAATCATTCATAAAAAGAAGTGGTTGAAGGAGTTGGGGATGCCTAGAAAAGGAAAGACTTAGGAAGGACAAGATAGATGTCAGCATTTATTAAGCCTATGTAGCCGTAATGGTAAATTCTTCAACCTGAAGACTTTAAGCCAAGACCAAAATGGAGGGAAGTACTGGTTCATGATCTTCTGTTTTTGCAGATGAAGTTCTGAAGCTGAGATGCAACAAAGTATGGATCAATTCTCCGCTGCTTGTGCTAATTTTGACCTTACAACATCAAGAAAACCCAGGTGCTCCATCAGCTGACACCACACCATGCATATGTGGAACGATCAATTACAGCAAATAGAGAAGTTTTGACTTCTGTGGAAAAGTTCACTTCCCTTAGTGGTTGTCCTTTCCAGGGAGGTACACAATGACAATGAGGTTGCCAAAGCTAGCTCGGTATTTGGGAGTCTCCAAAAAAGAAAGTCCAGGAGAAAAGAGCTACTAGACTAACTACCAAACTGAAGCCACTGTTCTGACCTCATTGCCATATGCCTGTGAAAGCTGGACAGTCTATCAATGCCATGCCAGGGAACATCAATCACATTCATCCATGTCTTAGGAAAATTCTCAAGATCAGTTGGCAGGAGAAGATACCAGACACTGAGGTCCTTTCTCCAGTTAAACTGCCAAGCATTCAAATGTTACTACAGAGTGCAACTATGATGGGCTGGTCATGTTGTTAGAAGGCTAAACGTAGGTTAGCCAAAAAGATTGTTTTATAGAGAACTCACACAGGGCAAGTACTCACAGAGAGGTAAAAAAAAGTGATGTCAGGACACTCTCAGGTCTCTCTTAAGAACTTTGGAATTGAATGTGCAATATAGGAGGCACTGGTACAGGACCACTCAGCATGCCCTATGTTCTAAAGCAAGGCAGAATTAAAGCAGCTCTGAAGAAATGAGAGTTGCATAAATTTAGAGAACCTTCCTCAGACGTTCATAGGCCCTATTTGTGCCAACCCATGGTAGGGTATTTGCAGTCAGCTGGACACACCGCAACTTGTCTATTTTGGTCTTCTTCAATGACAAAGGTCAAGAGCCAATCAATGTAGCCAGCAACATAATACAAAGGAAAAAAAAATGAAAGCATTCTTACCCTCAAAAAGCTTAAAGGAACTGGAAGGTAGAGGAGAAAAGAGGAGAAGAGACATACATATATTTAAATAAATATCTTAAAATTTTTGTGAAGAAGCTACTTAAGCAACTGAGGCCAAAATAGGCTTCATATATTTAAAAAAATGGGATATGGCCAGAGCATTAGAGGAGATTTGGGACTTGAGGATTCCCTTCAGGCAAGAGGTAGTTCCAAGGCCATAAAATGGGACTTTAAGCTGTAAGGTATGTGAAAGGAAATGAAGGACACAGGTGAAAAAATATGTTGGAGCTAAATGTTTGTCCCCACTAATCACAGGGAGCAATGAGAAGTGGAGTGCCCTGGTCAGACTTGGGCTTTGGGAAAAAGCACTTGGTGGCTGGGGGGGTGGGGCGGGACACACAATTGGAAAAGGAAGAGACAAGAGGCCATGTTCAGGTGTTTTAAAAGTTATCCATGGTAACTAGATAGCACAGTAGATAGAGCATTGGTCCTGGAATGGGGAGGACCCGAGTTCAAACTGGAACTCAGATACTTAATAATTACCTAGCTGTGTGACCTTGGGCAAGTCACTTAATCCTGTTGCCTTAGGGGATAAAAAAAAAGGTTATCATATGAAAGAGAGATTAATCTTGTTCTGCTGGCCCCAGAAAGTACAACTAGGAGCAGTAAGATGAGGTAGACCGTTTACTTCTTAATAAATAGAGCTGTCTCCCAGTAAAATCAGTTACAGAAGAAGGCGGAAAACTTCCTCACTCCTACATTCCATTTACTCTAATAACAGATAAGTATGGAGCCTAACATTTCATTGGTACCATAGAGAATGCCTAGGTTAAAAATTTCAGTTCCTATTAGCAAGTCTGAATCTAATAGCATTAAGGTGCTAAGGCCAGGATCAAACAGGACTGGCACAGTAACCCTTGTATACAGGGTTCCTAGTTTTGAGACTGGCTTTCTATCTATATTGTCACACTACCTCTCATGCTGTAGAAGAAATCTTTATGGAAGTTGGACAAGGAGGTTTCTGAGGTTTTTCTGCAACATGGATAGATTTAAACACTTTAAGCCATCACCACCAACCACAAAATTCTGCTAAGATTTTAGACAGAAGAGTCCCCTGGAGTCTTAGTCCAATCCCCTGTAAGGAACTAAGGCCTTGAATAGTCAATCAACAATTTTTGACTATGTGCCAGTTCCTTAAGTAATACAATTCTAATGGGAGAGAACATTTAAATAACAGATAATACATGAGATACAAAGAGTAGATGAAAGATAATGGGAGCAAAAAGACCTAGCAGATGGGAGACGAAGAAAAACCGGAGGAAGGGAGAGGGAAGGGAAACGTAGAATCAGAGTGAGATTTGAAAGAAGCTAAGCAGTAAAGAGAGGTGAAGGGACAACGTATTTCAGTCTAGGGGACAGTCGATGCAAAGACAGAGACAGGAGATGGGGGGGCAGGAGGGACAGCAGCTTCATGTGGACAAGTGTAAATAGATCACAGAGTGGATAGAAGGGAGAAAGGTCTAAGAAGTCTAGAAAGAAAGAAAGAAAGAAACCAAGTTTTCAAAAGCTTTAAATGTCAAAGGGGTGCTGGATCTCACATGGTCATAGCTAACCTTTATAAAATTTACCTTGGCAGCTTGTGTGGAAAAACTTGAGGCAAGGAGACCAGTTAGAAGGTTGCTGCAACAACCCAAACTTTGGATAAGGAAGGTATGAATTAGAATGATGGCTATGTGAAAAATGTGAAAATAGAAATAAAATCTGACAATAGACAGGACATGTGGGTTAAATCAGAGTAAGAAGTTGAAGATGAAACTGAGGTTACTTACTGGACTGAGAATTCAAGGATGGTAGAACCTTATTAATTAGGAATATGGGAAATTTTGAAGGGAAATAAAGAGTTCTACTTTGGACACAGTGAGTTTGGGACAGTTTTCCCCCCATTCAGTTCAAAATATTCAAGAAAGACTAAGGACAGACAGATCTGAGAATTATCTGCACAGGAAGATAACTGAACCCATGGAAGTTGAGAGCACAACAGAAAGTGAAGAGGACCCAGTAGACCCTCAAGCATGGAGAAGCAGCAAATTTAGACTAAAGCAAAGTCAGACTGACGGGAGAAGAAAAAGGAGAAAGCAGTGTCATGAAAACCTAGAGAAGAACAAGTCCCCAGAAGAATGCAATAAACAATGTTGCATGCTCTAGAGAGGTCAAGAAGAACTGGTCAACAGTCTAGATTTTACAATTAAAATATGACTGTAAACTGGGCAGAGGTTTCAATTGAATAAGGTACACAGTCAGACTACAGAGGAACTGGAAGAGAATAAGAAGTGATTATAAGAAGTGAAAACTGCTAAGAAGCAAAGGACTTCAGATTACAGGATAATGCAGATTTGAGTGAGTTCACTGAAAAGGTCAAGAAAGGAAGGCAAAAAGAGTATAGCCAGTGTAGAGTACAGCCCTAGTACAGTCCAAATCGGCTTGGAAAAGAACTGCGAGATGAAATGACTGGAGGTCAGGATGAGGATGAAGAAAGTTAAAGGGTTGTAAGAGTTAAGGAAATATTAAGAATAAATAAGAAATTATTAAACATTTATTATGTGCCAAGTATCGTACAAAACAGTGGAGATACAAGTTGTAAAGATAATCCTTAATCTCAAGAAGTTCACATTCAAAGGAAAGAGACCATATATTTAAAGGTTTCAACATCAAGTCAGATGGAAAGAGCTCATGGTCTTTAGTCTATGGCTGAAAAGCTGGTAATGCACCTTCTTTGGTGTCACTTCCACAGATCAAATATACCCATCTCTGCTTTGAACCTGGCAAAAGCTCTGGTAGCAAGAAAGTTCTTTACCAGTCTTCAGGAAAAGTGTCTGTTGAAGAGGCAGGGGCTACCACCCTTTCAGAAGGAGTTACAAGGCTGCATCTCCAAGTGTTTGTTTCCTGGATAAAAGCTGGTGGGCCTGGGCCAGAAGTAGATCTAGTGATTTGTAGGGATAGAGAAGATAGTGTTCTGCCCCAGGTTACTGAACTCAGCATAACGAGTTATTTCTATTTTCCAAAACTACACATAAATGCATCATACTCCACTTATTAAAGCATGCTCCATCCATTCCAACTAACTCTCCTGTGTCAGAAACATGATGCTTTTTGGTAGCAGAAATGTATTATTACACAAGAGGACACTAATTCAGAATACTGATACTTCTCATTTCTTCCACTAAGGAGTATATTCTGAGAACTAGAGTGTAAATTGCCCTTGAGAGGAACTAAGTACACTGCAGACTGTTGGACTTATATGCCACAAGACCTGGGATTCATATCCTTCTTCTGCCATTACACATCTATGTCAACATAAAAACATCACTTACTATCTCTGAACTCAGTTTCCTCATTTGTAAAATAGGGATATTATTACTTATAGTATCTATTTCACAGGGTTACTGTAAAAACTCAGGTGAGGATAGCTTTTACATAGTGTATGCAAAGAACTGTACTTGAAGTTACTTAAGATACTCAGTTTTATGAAATTTGTGTTATAATAGAAGAAAGTTTGACCCAAATGAACCTAAGCCCACAATTAAAAATGAGGTAGTAGGTTTCTAAGTGGGTGCTAACATCAATCCCAGGTCAGCTAAGTAAATTTACTGGCAAAATTCAGAAGTGTTATGAAATTTTACTATCTAGATTCAAGTGCAACAGTCTTACACATAATTTTTGCTTCTGTCTGAAATCTAGTAAGCTTCAAATCAAAGAAATGAGCTCAAGACTAATTTCATGTTATTCTATGCATTTAAAAAGAAGCTGCACATGAAATCCATTAAGATGTATGTAAACAATCATAACTCAAAACTCTGATATATTCCATCTCCCTAATGGGAGTATAAATTCTGAGAACTAGAACATAAATTGTCCTGGTTAGCCTCACAAGTAGCTATCAGTGCAGGATAAAAAAGAAGAAAGCTGCTCTTACTGTCTATTTCCACAGAAGAAGTCATTTAAAGATAATATGATTTGATAAAATTCAAAGGATTAAACAATTTGACCTGATTCCTTCCCACCCTCGTTCTCTCCAATTATTCCTATTTTTCTACTTTCCATTTTACATTTCTAACTTCTCCATCTTCTATTTCATTTATTCAGTATTTACTTTAGTATCTGCTGTGTTTCAAGGACTACACTAAAGTGGTATCAGTATCAGAGAGGGGGGGTATATTGGAGAGAAGTTGTAAAGGTGAACTATACAGACTTTGGCTATAGATGGTGGGGAGAGGGGGCACAGAAAGATACAAATGAGTCCAGGATGACTCCTAGAATGTGGGCCTGAGAAGTTGGGAGAATGGTCTAAATTTATCACAGGATTAGAATTTGCCTGCAAATTCAAATTTAATTTCTAAATTTCTAGTGAGTATTAATATTTCTAAATACCTGGTGAGCAAAAACTGTAAGTTAATGAAGACAAATTAGAGGTGAAAAGTTTACTTCTATAAGATCAGAGCAGACATTTCTTCTAAATATATTTCCTTCATTAAGGTAATGGCATCTTTGTTTAACAAAAAGGAAACCCTAGACTAAATTTGAAAAGTCAAAAGTGCAAAATCAGATCTATTCTACCAGCAGAAATTCCAGTACATAAATCAATGATCCCTACCAGCATTTTACTTTCACCTCCATTCTCATCTAGTCTCATCCTTTCAAGTCTGACTAAACCTTGTCAATCAAATGGGAAAAGAGTTATGCTAATGAGTGCGACCGTTCCATTTCTGAAGCCTCAGTCTCCTCAGGAATAGGTGGGGGGAGTGATCCCAAATAGAACCTAGGAAGGATCTACAATAGTGCCTGGCCCAGAGTTGCTCATTAATAACTGCTATTTCATCCTCCTGCTTCATCTAAAGCAGTATCACAACAACCCATAGCACAGAAAAGAAATTAAATTTACAACAATTAAGTGTATTTTTTACATCCTAAATTTGGGGCTTTGGATACCTGGGTCCAAACTACTTTAGACTTCCTTCCTTTTCTCTACTTTTTGTTATTCTTCATCTTAAATATTGCTCTCAGCCAAAAAAATGAAAGATAAAGAAAAATCATAAAGAATCATAGTTTACATATTCCTGAAGAGGAAAAGAAGCTTCAGCAACAGGAATTAGTTGGCAATTCCCCTGATACTACTTGATTGACTGGATATAATCAATTTAGAGAGATAGGATGCAACTAAAGATGAGAGAAGAAACCAGTACAGAAGGCTGACTGAGTCAGAGAGGGAAGACTGGTCAACAATTCGATGTTCCTGTATTTTTTTTTAATCCCAGGTGAATCTATCTCAGTTTGACTGAAGGAAGGAGATCGTACTTATACCTATTCCAAAATCTCATACAACAGTGAAATGATTTAAGTAATTTTAGTAACTAAGCAGGAGTTGAAAAGGGAAAAAGAGAAAACCTCTGAAAGATGATTAGGGTTCAGATGCAAAAGATATGATCCACCTTTTTAAATTTTATTATTTTATCTATCAGAAATGGTGGCCTTCAGACTCGGATCTCCAGAGACTGAACCCCCTACCCACTCTGACAGTTAATCCACTAGACTTTGGAGCTCTGCCTTGGGGAGGGGGTACTATCTTGATTACTAGGTGAATGAAAACTCAAACCTCTTCTAATTGGTCCCAGATCATGTACTAGTCACTAATGGGCATGTTACAACACTCCTCTCCTCCTGCTTCCCCACCCTGAAGTCTTCTACCTCACCCCATTTTCTCTAGAAAAGGTGAGATAAACAACTGCCAGATGGCTACATGAAGAATCATGGTGATTTCCCCAGACCTAAACTCTCACTACTGGTCCTCATTTCCTTAGGGATTTTATTCCCAACTCCCACCCTACCCCTAATTAAAATGTAAGCTTCTAGAGGTCCAGTGCTGTCACTTTTACTTTTGTATTTCCAAGATCTACCATAGAGGCACCCAGTAGGTGCTTAGTAAATTGACTTCTCACATTCATCCTGCTTTTAAAAGAAATACAACCTTGAATTCCAAGACCATTCAATTAGTCAACTAGCTACTGTTAAATGCTATCTTAGCCTAAGGGATATCAGACATATGACATATTTTGAAAAATGTCTTAAACTATGTAAAAAAAAAAAAACCATAATGGACCCCCTATAAAATACTCTCAAAATAAGTTCCCTACATTTGAGTCCTATCTTCAACACTGACTGTGTAAACCCCAGCAAGGGCAACTAGGTAGAGAGAACAAGTGGCGCTAGAGTAAGGAGGATGGGAGTTCAAATCTAGCCTCAAACAGTGTCAACGTACTAGCTGTATGAACTTGGGCAAGTCACTTAACTCTGATTATCTCACATCCAGGCCATCTCCAGTCATCCTGATTTATATCTGGTTACTGGACTCAGATGGAGGAGAAAATGAGGCTGTGATCAAGCACAGCGCCCCACCCCCAGCCCCACCAAATCATGTGCTTGTCACGGCATCCCTCCCCTGCTGTCATGGTCTTCTTACAGAATAAAGGATAAAGAACAAACATCAATATCATCAACAACATCATCATCATCATCATCATCATCATCAAACCCCAGCACATTGATTCCTCTCTGCACCTGAGTTTCCTGGCTTTAAAATGAAATTTATAATGCTTCTATTCCCTATTTCTAGGACCTCAGGGCTGCTGTAAACAAAGTAACCTATACATTAGGAAGCAATATACATGTCAGCTCCTTTTTTTTTGGCCTAGGACTATGATTTCATTGCTGTAGAATCTCTGAGTGAGAAAACTCAGATGCAGATGCAATAGCCCCTCTGGGCTTTGGAGTCTCACCACAATCTTGCCTTAGTCTTTCTGAATCTCAGGGTATTCCCTCTGAGGTTGCTTCCAACTAATTCTGTACAGTTTGCCTGTACATAGCTATCTGCAGATTGTCTCTACCATTAAACTTTAGTCCCTTGATTTCAGAAGTGATATGTGCCTTTCCTTGGCTCCCCATCTTATGTGACTGGCAGACAGTGGGCACTTAATAAATGCTTGCTGAGGTACGAAGAGATTAACAACTAGTAAGACTCAGAAGTAGGACTTGAACACAGCCTTAGAAATGGAGTTGCTTTCACCACTAAACTATTTTCATTGAAAAGGGCAGTAACTTTTTACTAGACAATACCCATTTCCCCCCCAGTCCCAAGTATTGCATTGTACTCTATAATAAATTTATTTTTAAATATTACATATTGCTTTGGTCATACTGTTTAAAAGTACAAAAATACATTTAATAAAATATATGTCTACAGTGATGAAGATTTTCCTTTGACACCAAAAAACTTTTTTTTTTAGATTTTTGCAAGGCAGTGGGGTTAAGTGGCTTGCCCAAGGCCACACAGCTAGGTAATTATTAAGTGTCTGAAGGTGGACTTGAACTTGGATACCTCCTGACTCCAGGACCAGTGCTCTATCCACTGCGCCACCTAGCCGCCCCCAAAAATAACTTCTAATGATAGCTTCCATGTAACATCTCATAGCCAAGAAACCAAAGTTTCTTTTAAAAAAGGCTCTATGCAGTCAAAATATATACCTATGTTCATGTGCTTGACTCATTCCATAAACATGAGAGTCTAATATACAGAAAACTTATTAAGCTTTAGAGGTTAAAAAAGAATTTAGACAAA
This sequence comes from Macrotis lagotis, assembly GCF_037893015.1. Classification (NCBI taxonomy): domain Eukaryota; kingdom Metazoa; phylum Chordata; class Mammalia; order Peramelemorphia; family Peramelidae; genus Macrotis; species Macrotis lagotis. The sequence continues at coordinate 86,883,582 of NC_133658.1, forward strand.
TAATAGCTATAACTCAATCTTATGGGTATGAGGTCCTCTCAGGCCCCTTCACTGAAGTCTTATTAGTCAACAAGTAATGTCCTAGGTGCTGAGGACACCAATTAAAAAAAAAAACTGTAAGTTTACAACATATTCCAGAAGGCCATAAATATACATGGACATACAGAAATGGACAATGGGGGGAAGATACTTATGGGAAAGAACATGGAATTAGGAAAGCTTTCATGAAGTAGGTAGCATCTGTGTTAAGCCTTGAAAGAAGCTAGAAATTATAAGAGGGGACAGGTAAGAAATTAATCCCTGTCTAGAGATTACCAATACAAAAACTTATAGAGAGGAAGAAAGATGGAGTGCTACATGTGAGCAATAGTTATTGTTAGTCTTTGTCTGGGGAATCTAGGTGGCTTAATGGATAGAGTGCCAGCTCTAAAATCAGGAGGACCTCTCAGTTCAAATCTAACCTGCGACATTTATTAACTATGTGCTCCTGTTTGCCTCAGTTTCCTTACATATAAAATGAAAACGAGAAGGAAACAAGTCTTGATTTATATCTACTTTACATAAATTCTAAGAACTTATTAACTAGTTTCATGTCCATAGTTAAGCAAAATCTGAAAAATGAATGATACTGTTCAATGCACATTGAAAACAACTGATAAGCAGAAAGGAGAAGTAAACTTTTTTCTACTTATGTGTGCCACTGTGCTAAACCCTTTTTACAAATATCTCACTTGATCCTCAAAACAACCCTTTCAGATAGGTACTGCTATTAGCTGTTTTGAGGAAACTGAGGCAGATTGAGGTTAAGTGACTTGCCCTCAGTCACACACCTAGTAAGCATTTAAGGGCACATTTGAACTCAGGTCTTCCTGATGACAAGGACAGAGTTCTTATCTACTACACCAACAAAAAACACCTCTTTACAAAAAAATCATAAACTCTAGTTCAAGATGCTCCATTGGCTCCTTTTTACATCTAGGATGTTTTTAAAACCCTCTCTGGCATTTAAAACCCTTCAAAAATAGCTCTGGTCTACTTTTCCAGGCTTATTGTTCATTTAAATACTACGTTCTTGCCAAAGTGGCTTGTGTACCTTATGCCTCCCTCCTCACATATCTGCCTCTTAGAATCCCCAATTTTAAGGTTCAGCTTAAGCATCACCTCCAAAAAGGGGTCTATCCTGACTACTCGACTTACTAGTGACCTTCTATACCCCCCCAAAAATAACTCTCTATATTTTTACCTTCTTAACTGAACTCATGATGTATCCTTCCAATATAAAGTAGGTAATTTGGATTCACTTGTCTCCCTAAGACTTCTTTACACAGTGCCTAGCACAGGGTAATTTTGACAAATGCTTACTGAATTTACTGAGATTTTTAAAAGCATAGCAAAAGGAGGAACCACTATCAGTTAACTTTTCATAACTAGGCATGAATTAAGAACATACACTTCTAATCCAGAGAGAGCTATGACTTCATCTTTGTGAGCCCTCCCCTTCTGTGAATTAGCCAGCTCTTCATGAGTTGCTACAGCTTGAAAAAAAAAAAAGTTTTACTTAGGTGCCAACTTTCTAGCTACTCCCAAGACTTACCTAGCCTAGTTATCCAATGACAACCAGCCACGAACTGGCAACTTTTCAGGTTTGGCAGGTCTGCTGGCACACCCTCCAAAAATCTACTTTCAGACATTTCCATGACAGTGGGAGGCACCAAAGCAGGAATTCAGTGAAGAAACTTGAACTTCAGCAGCTAGTTAAGAAGTTAAATTACCCTAAATATATGGTAAAGTGGAATGATTTCTAATATCTTAAGATTTATATTAAAAAGTACTTTAAATGACTAATGTGTTTTAAAAACACAATTAATGAAGGGCATTTAACCTCTGCAAGTGATTAAGAGGTTAAATTATCTTCAACATGCTGAAAGGTGGAAATATTTCTCTAACACCTTATGATTTATACAAAAAATTATTTTAAGTGACTAATTTTAAAAATAAAAGCTTAGAACTTTATTATTTTTAAGATGACTCATTTTTGGAGGATTTTAAAATTATCTCCACAAAAGATATCATTGCTCCTTCAGATTCTTACATTCTAATATATCCTAGCAAATACCACATTTTCCTAATGCTGGGAATAACACTAATCAGAGTGAATTGCTGAAAAGAATAGTTACTAGTTAAAAATTCTTAACACTCTAGTAATACCTTAGCAAATAGTTTTCTTAATGCTGGAAATAAAACTAAAAAATAACTAGTAGCTAAAAATAACAGCTAAAAAGTTTTATATTCTACACTATCCAAGCAAATACTGTAAAAGTTTTCCACTAGCAAAGAAGTTTTATTGCTGAGAATACTAAAAAAATAGCTAGTTGCTAAAGATAACTAATTTCTTACATTCAAGAATATCCGAGAATATACTAAGTTTTCCTAATATTGGGAATAATACTAATAGTTAACTGTTCAAAAGAACAGCTGCTATTTAAAAATTCTTAACATTCAAGTATGTTAGCAAAGAGTTTTCTTAAAGCTGAGAATAACACTAAAAAATACAGGTAGTTGTTAAAAATAATAGCTAACAGTTAAAAATTCTTACATTCCAGAGTATCTGAGTAAATACTGTGTAAGTTTTCCTTAAAGTTGGGGGAAACTCTAAGAATAGTTAATTGTTCAAAAGGATAACTACTAGGTAACATTTCTAATACTGAGAATAACACTAAAATAACCTAGCTACTTGCTAAAAAAAAAAAAAGAACAGTTAATAGCTAAAAATTCTTACATTCAAAAGTATAGGAGCAAATACTTTAAGTTTCCCTAATGTTGGGAATAACAGTAAGAATAGGTAACTGATCAAAAGGATAGCTACTAAGTAACAGTTCTTAACACTCTAACATACCTTAACAAAGAGTTTTCTTAATGCTGAGATTAACACTAAAAGAATAATTACTTGTTAAAAATTCTGAACCCTCTAGTGAATCTGAGCAAAGAGAAGTTTTCTTAATGCTGAAAATAACACTAAAATAACCTAGCTAGTTGCTAAAAAAGAACAACGAATGGTTCAAACTTCTTATATTCAAGAACAACCGAGCAAACACCGTGCAAGTAGTTATCCTCATGTTGGGAACAGTAAGAATAGGTAACTGATCCAAAGGATAGCTACTAAGTAACAATTCCGAAGCCTCTAGTCTACCTTAGCAAACAAGTTTTCTTAATGCTGAGAATAACTAATTCGTTGCTAAAAATAATAGCTAATAGTTAAAAATTCTTACACTTGAGCGTGTCTGTGCAAGTGTTCCTAATGTATGGGACAACACTAAGAGCTAACTGTTCAAAAGAATAGTTACTAGTTAAAAATTCTGAACCCTCTAGTGAATCTGAGCAAAAGAGAAGTTTTCCTAAAGATGAGAATAATACTAAAACACATAGCTAATCGCAAAAACATAATAGCTAATAGGTAAAAATTCTTGCATTCTAATACACTTTATTAAAAGATTTTCCTAACGTTGGAACAACGCTGTTAGTCCCAGTTGTAAGCGTCTCGGGTGTTCTATTGGCACGCGTTTTAGTAAGTATCCTTAGTCTTTAAGAGGGGGAGGATTAAATTTCTCTACCAACTTGCACAGGGCCACTTGGAATCATTTTTTCTTTACAAAGAGTGTGTCTTTGCCCCCTCCCAGCCCGGGGCTCGCAGCCCCCCGCCCCCCCAGCCCCGGCCGTCTCCAGTGAGGGCAAGTTCCGAGCAGCGCGGGCAGCAGCGGGTCGGGGGCCGCCTCGGGCTCCTCCGGCCCTCGGGCCCCTGCCCGGGGAGCGAGCGGGCAACTCCCGGCGGCCGGGGCCCGAGGGCCGGACAACTCCGGGCGCTGCCCCCGGACGCCGGGCCCGCACCTCCAGGTCGGGGTGCCGCGAGCCCGGGGAGCCCCAAGCCCCGGCGGCTCCGCAGCAGGGAGGGAGGCCGGCAGCCGGCCCTGGCCATGGGCCGGGCGCGCTCACGTTCGCGCAGCGGGCCGGGGTCCGTCCCCGCTCCCCCGGATCGCGCCCCCCCCCCGGCCCGGGGCAGGCGCGGGCGGAGCCGCCGGCGGGCGCCTCCAACTTGCACCCGCTGGAAGCCCTCCCCGGAGGGGCGGCCCCGGAGCCCCGCCGCGCACCAAGGCCGCTCAAGGGCGGCCCCCCGACGGCCTCCGGCGCAGGCCGGGCCGGCCCCACGCGCGCGCCGCCCGCCCCGGCCCCGGCAGCGGCCTAGGCGCGGGCCGGCGGGCACGGCCGCGGGCGGCCCCAGAGGACGAGGCCCCGGCCCGGGCCCTACCTAGCGAGCTCGGGGCCGAGACGTGGTTGTCCCGGAGCGCCGCGTCCCCGCTCCGAGGCCGCCCCCGCCGCCGCCGCCGCAGCTCCTGGGGCGGCCGCTGCTGCTGCTGCCTCCGCGCTGCCGCGTCCCCCTCCGCCATCTTGTACCGATTTAAAATTAACTCCCCGCTGACGTCAAACGCCGCTGCCGCTTTATCAACCTCCCGGGAGCCGGCGGGGCGGGCGCCGGGTCCTAGCGCCGCCCGGCTCGCCCCGCCCCTCGCCGCCCCCGCCCCGCCCCCGCGGGCTCGCCCCGGCGCCCGCCCCGCCCCCGCTCAGCCCCCGCGGGCCGGGCGGCGGAGCTGCGGCCCCGCGCCTCCCCCCGGGCCGGCGCCGGCCAATGGCGGCCGGGGCCCGGGACACGTGAGCTCCGGGACGCGAGCGCACTTTGTAAACAAATGTGGAGCCGCGGCCGGGGGGGCCGGGAGATGCGGGCTCCTGCGGGTGCCCAGCCGGGCCTTACGTGCCCAGCCCGGCTTCTGCCCTCGAAAACTGCCACCCGGACAGTTCCGGGCTTTGTTGGTCGCCCGCGCGATTGTCTAGACTTTTTAAATAAAGTGACCAAAAATATAGAAAATGCATCCTCGACTTAAAAGTGGGTTGTGGATATGGTTCCCCCCCCCCCAATCCGGAAAGCTGGTGGTTAAACATTTACCAGCCACCCCTGGATAGGCACCTCTTTCCTTGACCTGTGCCTCCCCACCCCCACTTGCGACTCCTCTTGGTGCAGAGATTCAAGGACCTGAGATCCTTGAGCTGGCTCAGACACACAAGCTTCTGTAAAATGGGGGTGATCGTGCTCACATCACCTGCACCCCGAAGGAAGCACTGGGGGGGGGGAGTTCATGATTTTTATCCTTCTATCCTCTTAATGCACAAGTCATAGCTTATGGTTCGGATAGCCTACGATAACTATCAAGTTTGGACCAAAGGAGAGGAATTTGACTTAGGATCCTTGGCAGATATTGGTTATTATCTTATAATAGCTGCACCTACTGTATGCTATTTCAATTGATCCTCCAAACAACCCTGGGAGGTAAGTGCTATTATTATTCCCGTTTTACAGATGAAAAATTGAGGTAAAAAAGAGACGCAGTCACTTGCCTTGGCTCACACCGGTAGTGTCTGAACTGGATTTGAACTCGGGCCTTCCTGATTCTAGGTTCAAGCACTCTTATCCACTGTGCCATCTAGGTCTTCTTCAGTTTGCTTTGTTCACTTTATCTTGCCTCACATCTCTTAAAAATTTCCACCTCTTACCCAATAGTTTTCTGATCTCTCTTAATTTTATTAATTTTAAATTTACCAAAAAATCCTCTTCCTCTTGATTTTAGTGTGTTCCCTCTGTTGATGATCTCTAACATATCTTGTAACTAGCATTTTTCTACACAGTTGCCTAAATGTTGTCTTCTGCTTCAGACTTGTGAATCCCTTGTTGATTAGTACAGTGCATATAGTAGGTGCTTAATACAAGCTTCTTGAATAACTGATTTCACACCTTTCACCTCAAGGTGATTCTTCACCTCCTTCCTCCTTCTCTTCCTCCTGCCTGTCCTCAGTCATCTTCTATTGATGACACTCATCCTATTTGCATTTTGCTCCATCGAAGCACAGCAACCTTTTCCATCTCCATCTGGCATTTTCTTCTCCTATTGTTTCCCTCCCCTGACCCCACCCCAGCTTTCTATCACTTCCTAACATTACTCACCAGCTCTTATCCTTCAGTAATACCAAGGCAGCAAAGAGGTAGCTGCTACTACTTTCTTGTGAATCCTAGGAATCTGGTTAGCACAATCTCCTCTAGATAGACCAGCCCTCCTCTCTTAAGAGAGTATGCATGTCAACCTTAATGTGAAGGACTTATGTGTCCTTTTCCCATTTTATTTTAAAATTAAAACATAATGCTGCTAACTTTTGCCATTGTAATTAGACTAAAATTCTCAGTTCCAAAGGCAGGGTTCACCACTCTCTGTTAACAAAAACATCACCAGTGTTTCCATATAGTCCTTTCATATGGCTTCAAAATCCAAGGGGTTATAAGGAAAGCTTCCTTTAAATGCATAAACTGTATTTTGTCTTAAGAGACTTAGAACAAACAATCTAGCTAACTTCAAAAGGACTGATTCATACAGGAGTCTGGCCTCAGGGACATACATTTCTTAGGTATATCAACTGTTGTTGATATACACCTTAGATATGTCCATTCTCTTCTTTCCTTCTTTCCCTCTCTCTCTTAATACTTGCTGGGGTTAAAGCTCTAGTTGCCCCCATGCCTAGAAACTCTCCCCTCAACTCTACCTACTGACTTCTTTGAATTCCTTTTATTACCAATTTAAATCTTTTACAGGAAGACTTTCCCAAACCTTCCTAATTCTATACCGTCACTCTATTATTTCCTATATATAGCTTCCTCTGTATACATTTGTATAAATTAATTATATATATATATATATATATATAAATAATATATAAATATATAAATATAAAATAATCTATATAATATAAATAAATAAAAATATAAACACATATTATAGATTATATTGATGCAATATATTATAGATAAATTTCCTTTGTATGTATTAATTATTCCTGTATATAGCTTCCTTTGTATATATTTGTTTGCATGTTGCCTCATCTATTAGACTATAAGCTCTTTGAGGACAGGAATTGTCTTTTGCCTCTTTTTGTATTCCCTGTGCTTAAAGTGACTGGCACAGTAGGTGTTTAATAAAGATTAATTGATTGATTGATTGATTGATTGATTATAGAAATTGTGGTCTGTCTCTCCAAAAAAATTATTCATACTTTAAGTTAAAGAAGACGAAGTAATAGTGTTTTGGTTAAGGAATCTGGGAGTCCTGGTCTTGGTTTTGGTTTTCTTTTTTTTTTCCCCATTTCCACCTTCTTCTCTGTGAACCCTGCTATCCCCAGAGGTTCCTGAATATGTTTTCATAGAGAAATTCTCTACAGAATTTCAGAGTTGGAAGGGACCTTGTAGTTATAAAATCCAACCCAGAGCTGCACAAAATATCTGGAAAGGCAGATAGTCAACCTTAGCTCCAAGACCTCCAGTGAAAAGGAACTCACTCCCCCAGCTCAGTCCATTCTTAGTTGTTTCTGTTGCTATTAAATGTTTCTATATATCAAGTCTAAATTGGCCTTTTTGTAATTTCTGCCAAGGATCATAAGTCAAATTCCTCTCCTTTGGTCCAAACTTGATAGTTATCCTTGGCTATCCAAACCACAACCTATTTATGACAAGATTTCTTTTTGCTGTGTCTCATCTTTCATTCCTCTACACTCCTCCTTTTCCTTCTTCACTTTTTCACTTCTTTCCTTCCTTCCTTCCTCTCCCCTTTTCCCTTCCCTTCTCCCATCTTTCTCTTCATTCCTTCCTTTCCTCTCTCCATTTTCCTTTCTTTCCCTCTCTCCTCTTTCCTTTTTCTTTTCCCTCTTTCTCTTCTTTCCTTTCTTACCTCCTCAATCCCTTTTTCTTTTCCCTTCTTCCCTTTCTCAATTCTTTCCTTTCTTCATTCCTTTTCTCCCTTTTTCTTTCATTTCTTCCTTTTCTCTCTCTTTCCCCCCCCCTTTTTTTCTCCTTCCTTTTATAGGCTTGAGGAGACATCAGTATCAAGGTAATAAAACTTGCACAAAGCAGTAACTATATTTGGGCCCTTCAACCTTGTTAGTAAATCGATCATTGTGTGAGCACTCTACATTTAAGTCAACTAGATTATCAACTTCTTGAAGGCAAGAACTATGTCTTTTATATGTCTCCCCCAGGGTTTAGTATATAGGGAGTACTCAATATTCTCTTACTCACTAAGGAGTATTATACACATTATTATAAACGTTAAATATTTATTAACTACTACTATGCAAGAGACAGAGCAAAGTATTCTGTTAGGGCTAAGGGAGAAGCTGCAGTTTCTGTCTGTCTATGTCTCTCTCTCTCTCTCTCTCTCTCTCTCTCTCTCTCTCTCTCTCTCTCACTGTCTCTCATCTCTCTCCTTCCCTCCCTGCCTCTGTCACTTTTTTCTTTTTACTTTACAAAATTAATTATTCAAACTTAGTTTATATCCCTAAATTACATGTTTCTATTTCCTCACCCACCTAGCAGTATGACCATGATAGCATCAAGAAACATAATTGCATTCCTAAAGGACACTAACAATTTTTTAAAGTAGATTTATCATTTAGTTATTTATTTTAGCATTTTTTTTAAAATTTGAGTACCAAATTTTCTCCCTCCATGAGTAAAATGATATCAGTTATACATATAAAATCTTATAAAACCTATTTCCATATTAGCCACATTGCCAGAAATAAAATAAATTAAGAAAATCATACTTCAGTTACATTCAGAATTCATCAGTTCTCCCTCTGGAAAGTAGATAGCATTTTCCCAACCAAAATTCTTTGGAATTGTCTTGTATCAATTGCATTGATCAGAGTATTCAAGTCTTTTGCAATTGATCATCACTACATTATGACTGTCACTGTACATTTTACATCCATTCGTATTTTTTTATGAAATCACCCCCTCATCATTTCTTCTAGCACAATAATGCCCCATCACACATATTGCAATTTGTTCAGCCATTTCCCAATTGATGAATATTCCCTCAGTTTTCAATGCTTTGCTACCACAAAAAGAGCTGCTATAAATATTATACATATACATATATGTATATATATATATATATATATATATATATATAGAGAGAGAGAGAGAGAGAGAGAGAGAGAGAGAGAGAGAGAGAGTGAGAGAGAGAGAGTTCCTTTTCCTTTTTCTTTCTTCTCTTCGGGGTACAAACCTAGGATTGGTGTTGATGAATCAAAGCATATGTAGAGCTTTATAGCCATTTGGGCATAGTTTCAAATTGTTCTCCAGAATGATTGAACTAGATCATAACTCCCCCAACAATTTATTAGTGTATCCTAATTTTCCCTCAACCCCTCCACATTTGTCATTTCTGATAGGTGTGAAGTAGTTCCTCAAAATTGTTTTAATTTGCATTTCTCTATTCAACAGTGTTTTGGAGCATTTTTTCATATTACTTTAGATTGCTTCGATTTCTTCTCCTGAAAGTTGCTTGTTCATATCCTTTGATCATTTATCAATTGGAAAATACCTCTTGTTTTTATAAATTTTACTCAGTTTCTTATGTATTTGAGAAATGAAACCTTTATAAGGAAAAACATGTAAAAAATGTTTTATATTATTTCATTGTGTATGATACTTTTTAGCAATGTAGTTTCCCTGATTATTTCTTTTAATTAAATATCTTTGCTTTTACTTTGTCAGAGATCATGATTGCTATCCCTGCCATTTTTACTTCAAGTAAGCATAACAGAACATACTTCAAGCCTTTATTTTAACTCAGTATGTGTCCTTCTGTTTCAAATATTTGCCTTATAAACAATATCTTATTGGATTTTAGTTCTAATCCATTCTACTTCCTGCTTCTGTTTTATGAGTGAGCTCATCTCATTCCCATTCACAGCTATGGATTACTGTGTCTTTCCTTCTATTTTTTTTCTTTTTATTCTATCCCTCCCCAAAAGTCTATTTTGCTTCATACCATTGTCCTTCCTTTTATGATGCTCCTTCCTCTCCTATTTCCCCAGTCAGATAGATTTCTATACTTAATAGAATGTAAAGACAGATTTCCCTTTTTGAATCAATTCTTATGAGAGAGTACATGCACTGCCCTTCCATTTTTCCTTTTACTATATAAGCTCCTACTTGCAGGCCAATATTATGTGAGACCAATTTCCCATTCTACCTCCTCATTTCCCCCTTCTTCCAATGCAGCCCTCTTTTTTTTTCACTCTTTCATTTTTGGGGCATGGGCAGGAAATCATCCCAATATAATTAACTCACCCCCATGTTCTTTGTCTATGTGTAATTCCTTTGAACTGCCTAAATAATGAGAAAGCTCTTAGGAGTTCTAGGAATCATTTTCCCATGTAGGAATGAAAGCACTTTAACTTTTTGGAGTCCCTCTTTCATGTTTCCTTTTTTTATATATATTTCTCTTGAGCCTTGTGTGTGAATGTCAGATTTCCTATTCTGCTCTAGTTTTTGTCTCAGAATGCTTAAAAGCCCTTTATTTCATTAAATATCCATTTTCCCCCTTGAAGGATTATACTGCATTTTAATAAGTAGGTTATTCATAGTTGCTATTCTAGTTCCTTTGCTTTCTAGAATATCATATTCTAAGGCCTCTTTTCCTTTAATATGGAAGCTGCTCAATCTTGTACTAACTGGGATCCACAATATTTGAATGATTTCCTTCTGACAGCTTGCAATATTTTCTCTTTAACCCAGGAGCGCTGAAATTTGATGCTAATATTCATGGAAGTTTTCATTTTGGAATCTCTTTCAGGAGGTGATTAGTGGATTCTTTTAATTTCTTTTTTACTCTCTGGATCCAAGATATCAAAGCAGTTTTCCTCATAATTTCTTAAATTGTAACATCATGGCTTTCAGGTAATGCAGGAATTCTTAAATTATTTCTCAATTTTTTTCTAGGTCAGTTGTTTTTCTGATGAGATTTTTCACATTTTCTTCAATTTTTCATTCTTTTGACTTTATTTTGTTGTTCCTTGATATCTGTTGGAGTTATTATCTTCCAGTTGCCCAATTCTAATTTATAAGGAATTATTTTCTTCAGTGAGTTTTTCATTTGGCCAATTCTGCTTTTTAATGAGTTCTTTTCATTAGCGAATTTTTGTACCTCTTTATTAGGTCAATTCTGGTTTTTTAAGCTATTATTTTCTTATTATTTTTGTGCTTCTTGTACCAAACTATTAGTTGTTCTTTCATAATTTTTTGCATATTCTCATTTTTTTCTTTAACCATTCATTTTATTTTTAAAAGTCATTTTAGCTCTTCCAGGAATTTTTGTTGGGCTTGGATTCAATTAGCATTTTTCTTTGTGGCTTTGCTGTAGCTGTTATCACATAGTTGCCTGGCTCTGAATTTGTGTCTAGATCTTTCCTGTCACTGTAGTAGCTTTGCTCCCCACCTGGGAATGGGCAGGCACCATCCCAAGCTTCAGATTTTTTCCTGATTCTATTTTCATAACTAATTCTGGGGGTCTGCATGTTTTTAGGACTTTCAAGATGGTGTAATCCAGGGAGACAGGTGATCCCCACTCTCCTGATCTGCAGGTTTTTAACCTGCTCTTCTATGGTCACAAATTCTAACACTATTCTTAGTCTTGAAATTGCAACCAAGACCCCTGCTCCTTTGTGACAGACCATAAGCACTCTTTTCAGCCTGTTACTTCTACAACTGCTTCCAGGCAAAAAGAGTCACTAATCAGTGCCCTCTTCACCCTCTCCAACACAGAGTCCTCTGTAATCTTTTTAAACAGTTGTCTGACTCCTTTAAATGACTCTGCTTCCATAACCTCCAATATCTACTGCTGCTACAGAGTCCTCTGTTTGCTCTGAACAGACATCCATCCACCTGTAAACCTCCTTAAACTGGAAAGAATGTCTCACTTTGACCTTTTGTTAGCTCTCCTGCTCCAAAATTTGATCTGAAGCTTTATTTTAAAGTTGTTTGGAGAGGAATATTGGAAGAGTTCAGCTGGGGTGCTGCCATCTTGGCTCCCCAAGGTCACCAACAATTATCTAATCATCAAATGCATTGGTGATTTCATAAACCTTAGTTTCTTTCACTTCTCTATAGCTTTTAACATATCCTCCTGAACACTCCTAATTTTCATGAAATTTCAGTGCTGTAACTCTTCTCCTACCTCTCTGAATACTCATCAATCTCCCTTAAGGATTCTTCTTCTCCCTTATCCTTAAACATAGATATTTACCAAAGTTCTGACTTGACTTTCTTGTTTTAACCCTTTTTTTTAGGTTTTTGCAAGGCAAATGGGGTTAAGTGGCTTGCCCAAGGCCACACAGCTAGGTAATTATTAAGTGTCTGAGACCGGATTTGAACCCAGGTACTCCTGACTCCAAGGCTGGTGCTTTAATCCACTACGCCACCTAGCCGCCCCTTGTTTTAACTCTTACATGTACTCTTTCCTTTTTTTAAAATCCCATCTACTGCCATGTCTTTTACTATCACCTGTAAGCAAATGTCTCCTAAAACCATTTTTGAAACTCTTTCTCTCCCAAGCTTTCATCTTTCTTCTCTCCCAGTTTCATATTTTCAATTCTGCTGAATTTTTCCACTATCATGTGCCTTTGTCATTTTATGTTCAATGTCCATACTCAGATTCATGTCCCTAGCACCAAACTCTCAAAACAAGTTCCTCTTCCTGAATTCATTATTTTTCTTAATAACCCTGCCATGATCCCAGTCACTCAGGACCTAAGTCTTTGACCCCTCCCTGGCTATTGTTCTTCGCAAAAGATCAGTAATCAAGTCCTATCAATTCTGTCCCTCCCTATTACTTTCATTACCACTCCAATATATCCCTCTGTATCTTCTAACCTAGAATAGTGCAATGGCTTCAATCACCAGGTCCACCTTCATTCTCTCCCCTCTCTACTCTATCCATATAACAGCCAGATTAATCTGATTAAATCACTCCCCAACATATGAATCTTTGTTTTTGTTTTTCTTTATTGAATTTTCATATCTTTCCTTTGGCATTCAGCATCCTCCACAATCTAGCCTAAACCTATCTCTTCATTCTTTTCTTTCATTACAGCCTTATACATTTTAACTTTATGTTATTTCTTTCACCAGAGTTTCTCCCCCTCCTCCAATTCTGGCTCTCCTTATTGGAAACCAACTCATTTATCATTCACTGTACATCTCCGTTACTTGACCCTGTGAGCAAAGTCATAGAGGAAAAGAAAATTCATTGTCTTTTAAGAATTCAGAAAATTATCCTGTTTGGTTGGTTTTTACGTTTCTTGAAGGGGAGCAAGATGAGATAATAATAGAAGGTAAGGCAGGGTTAAGTTGAAGAAGTCATTAAATGACAGGGTTTTTAGAGAAGTTTGAACTTCATTCAGGAGGCAATAGAGAGCCATTGAGAAGGAAATGGCAAAGCACTCCAGTATCTTTGCAAAGAAAACCCTCAATGGGGTCATGAACTAAACAACAATAGAGAACCATGGAAGATTTGCAGGCAAAAAAGGTCATATGGGGGGCGTCTAGGTGGCGTAGTGAATAAAGCACCGCCTTGGAATCAGGAGTACCTGGGTTCAAATCCGGTCTCAGGCACTTAATAATTACCTAGCTGTGTGGCCTTGGGCAAGCCACTTAACTCCATTTGCCTTGCAAAAAAACCTAAAAAAAGAAAAAGGTGATATGTCCAAATTCATACATGAGGAAAATTATTTGAGTGGTGGTATGAATAATGGGTTGGAGTGAGGAGACAGTGAAGGTATGAAGGCTATATCAATGATTCCCAAGTGTAAAGAGGACCTAAACTAGGGGTTTGGCAGTGGTAATAAAAAAGAGGGGCAAAGCAAACAGAAATGATAGTATTATAATTGACATAATAATTGATTAAAATTAAAGAAAAGGGAAGAGTCAAAGCTAGAGACCACAGACATAAAAACTGAAGGCAGAAAGACTTGAGGTTTGGCAAGATTGAATGAGATACATTTGTAATGTCTGTGGGAAATCTAGGTAAAGATATCCAATGGCAGGAAATGTTGACCCAGGGCTCAGAAGAGAGAGCTCAGGATTAGAAATAGAGATTTAGCCATCATTTGACTAAATGTAATCATTGAAATTGTAGAAGTAAATGGAATTATAAAGGAATATTTATGGAAAATATTTCAGAACTATGGCTAAAAAAGTCACTAAACTGCATATACTCTTTAATTCTTCTAGGCCTACATTCCCCAAAAAAGATCAAAGAGAAAAAAAATCCAGATATATAAAAGTATGTGTAGGAGCTCTTTTTGTAATGTCCAAAAAAATTCAGGGATTGCCTATGAAGTGGAAAATAGCAAACAAATCATAACATATGAATGTAATGGAATTCCTTATTGTATAACCAGAAATGAAGAAGGGGACAATTTCAGAGAAACCTAGGAAGTCTTACATAACACTTGAACTTATATGAGTGAACTGAAGTGATTAAGGAGAAATCTTCATGCAATTATAACAGTGTTGTAACAAAAAACAACTTCGAAAGACTTAAGCATCCAGATCAGTGTAATAAGCAACAAAGATTGCAGAGGACCAGTGATGAAACTTACCACCTACCTCCTAACAGAGAGATCATAGACTCAAGGTGCAGGATGAGACATATATTTTTAGATATGGTCATTGTAAGAATTTGTTTTGCTTGATTATGCATATTTTTTCTTTTTAAATACTTTAAATTGAAATTTTAAAAATAAAAGCTATAAAGTTCTTTTTTTAAAGATTGTCAGAGGAAAACATGTAGAGGGAGATAAGAAGGGAATTAAGAGCAAACACTTGGGGGAAATTTACATTAAGGGGTTGGAAAAAAAGGCAAGGAGATTAGTCAGCAAGAGAATCAGAAAAAAATATAGTGCCTGAAACTGAACAGGGAGAAAGAGTATCTATTAGCAAATGGGCAACTGCATCAAAAGCTACAGAGATCAAGAGGCATGAGGTGTGAAAAAAAGTCATTCAGTATTATGGTCACTGGTGACCTTAAAGAAGTTTCAAGGGTAGAATGTGAAACTAAACTTCAAGAATGGAAAAGTCAGCTAGTAAGGTTTAAGATAATGTTCATAGCTAACATATGTGGCATATAGCACTTCACCTACTATACTATATTATATTTATATATTGACATACTATATACATATATACTTACATGTGTGTACATGTGTATTAATACATATGCATACATACATAAATACACTAAAATCTCATTTGGTCTTCACAACAACCCTGGGAGGTAAATAATATAGGCGGGTATATGCCACAGCCAGCTTGCCCTGGTTCTTAACAACCAATTTTTAAATTTGCAGCAAAGAGAATTTATCTTTCAGAAATCAGCAAACCCTACAAACCAGAGCTTGATTTATTAATTTGTCAATTGTCTAAATTTAAGAAAGAGATGAAAGAGATGTAAAATAAACTTAAAAAAAACATGTGTACATTAACTATCCCAGCCCCTTTCAGGGCCAATTGTTAAGCTTTTACTAGCACACTCCTGACTGTAGATATTATTATCCTCATTTTATAGATAAAGTAAATGAGGCCTAGAAAGGTTTTTGACTCAGTCTATTTTTACATATCTAGAGATTGCTAAAGGTAGACTTTGAAACTGGCTTCTATGAGTTCCAAATTCAAAATACTTTCCTCTCAACCTTTTCAAATTTAGAAACAGAAAAAGCAGGAAAAAAATGGGATGTTACTTAACTTAGAAGGATAAATGGAAAGCTGATTTTAGGACTGGGGAGTCCTAGGTGCATTTATAGGCAGATGGAAAGAAATCAATGGTGAGAAAGACTCTAGCGATTACATGAGAGAGAAGATAATAATTGGAGCCAGGTCCTGGAGAGGGCAGGAGGAAATAGAATGAAGGTTCCTAATAGTGGGATTAACCTTGGTGTATGTCTTCTGTTTATCAGAAAAGAAGAAAAGGATCAATGTTACTGAGAAGTTTGAAGGTCAAGAAAATTCATCTTATATGGCTTCAATTTTTTGTTAGTGAAGTAGGAAGCTAGACTATCTCCAATAAGTAAATGAGTGGAGGATTATTCCACTTAGAGACTAATAAAGTTATCACAGAGAATGGTACATGGTATTATATATATTATATACACTCAATAAATAAATATACATATATTATATACACTCAATAAATATTTTCTGAATGAGTTTATGAAAAAAAAAACATGTTACAATGTCCTTGGAGGAAACAAAGACCTAGTCTATATCATCAAGAAATTGTAGCCTTCTACACAAGGTCCTGACCCTCTAACCTGGGCCTCCCCAGGGTGAACATTGTATACAGTAATAACAATATTGTTTTAAGAACAACTTTGAGTGACTGACTTATTTGGACTATTATAAATACCCAAATCAACTACAAAGAACTGTTAACTGGACTAAACTGGCCTCTAACCTATGCAGGGCTGGAGCCAAACAAAACCAACTAGAGACAGGAAAATCAGGAATCAAACAGAAGTTTAATTTCAAATTGAGGGGAACAGGTTGCAATCAAGAAGACAGATTACACCATTGTGCTGGAGTCATACCCCTAGTGAGAAGACCGACTTCAGTGTGGCTGAACTTTGATTTATATATTTGTAGCTAGATAGAGTCAAATAATGTAGTACAGGAACAGTAGTGGGGCAAAACAGCAACAGTGAGGCAAGGCTATCTAATGACAAAAAGTCTATTCATAGGTGAGCTTAAAAGCTAAGTCTATTGGTGTTTGCTGGGGATCGGGAATCATCAGTTCTCCCAGAGGATGAATGCAAAGGAGTGTTGTTATGTCCATCTTGGGCACAGCTTGCTATCTGGGCTTTATCTCTAGAAAGCAGGGTCTCCTAATATTCTGACAAGACCTGTGAAGGAAGACACCATCTGCAGCTAGAGAAAGAACTACTAAATAGAGTTATATATGTATATATGCTTGTGTCTAATGGTAGCCATCTCTAGGATGGGAGGAAGGGAAAAAAGGAGGAAAAAAACTAGAAAGTTACATGATATTTTTATTATATATTTAAAAGGAAGTACCTAATAGTTTAATGTGCAGTTATCTTTTTTCTGTTCTACAATATTGTAGAAATTCTTGCTTTATTTCTTAAGATCAGAAAAAAATAAATTTGAAAATTTAAGAAGATAAGTTATTATTTTAAAGGTTGTTAAGTCCTTTCAAAAGCCCAAGCTTAGGAAATCACTGAGCAGTGAAAGAACAGGAAGGACTAAGAATCATGCCATTTTTAGGTAATATACACATATTTAGCTATCAACACTCTAAAGGTCTATTAACTTTGCCTACTGTTTATTGACCCTTGATAAGTGAACCTATTACTGAAAGAATCCCAGGAGTACACTGGAGCCAGTTTATGATTGTTTAAATTTTCAGTATGAGCTTTTTTACACCTCAGAAATCCAAAAAAGGTTACAAATTGAGGCATGATTTATTGTCTTGTTAATCATTTAGACTTAAGAAAGTAAAGGAGATAATGTTAATAATGAAGATTAAATTTTAATGTATGGGGGGCGGCTAGGTGGCGCACTGGATAAAGCACCGGCCTTGGAGACAGGAGTACCTGGGTTCAAATCCAGTCTCAGACACTTAATAATTACCTAGCTGTGTGGCCTTGGGCAAGCCACTTAACCCCATTTGCCTTGCAAAAACCTAAAAAAAAAATTTTAATGTATGTTTCATGTTTTCAGAGAATCAGTTGTTAAATATTTACCAGCAAACCCCTGAAAAATCTAGTCATACCATCTTGATATTTTTGCTATAAATAAAACCAGAAACAGAAGGTAGTTGCATATCAATTGAAAAATGCTTCACAGGTTCTCCTTAGAAAGTTAAATAAAAGATGGTAGATTTGGTTTTATCACATGTCCAAATGCAACAAGAAGCATCATTTCATCATATATTTGACCATTTCATATTCCAGTGATGAAGACAAGTATATTTTAAAGATCACCATGGAAATAATTATTGTTTATGTAGCTACACCTATCTCGGAAGATGAAATAGTATTTATATATACTTAATAAATTCAAATTAAATTAACATGTAATTTGATAATTGGTAAATTCAATGCCAAGGGGGCACACAGATGAAGATGGGGGGGAAGCCCAGAAAATATAGTTCAGGAATGAGGAGAGAGAGAGAACCTGTGGATTATATAAAACCATATCTCTTATACAACATGAATACTTTATCTAAGAAAAAAATTAGGAAGAATAGTCAAAAGAATTCACCAAATAATGCGAACACCCCCAAGATACAGAATCAACTATATGTTAACAGAGAGGAAGCGATTCATTGCTACCATTCAAGTCATTCTTGAATTTTCTGTGTACAAACAACCAACTCATTAAATCAATGATCAAAATTAGCACAAAGCTGGAAGAATAAAAAATGAGAAAATGATGACATGCAATTTACATAACTTCAACCTGACAAAAGTTATTAAAAGAGATAAAGAGAAGGACATTGAGTTTAATTATAACAATTTCATGCAGAAATTTTACAAATGTCAATCAGTTGCCATCAGGAAGAGACCAAAATAACCCAACCATCACCTTAGTTATTAAACATTTTATTATGTTAATTACAGTGATAGCTTCTATATAACAATTTAATGTTTAAAGATGGGGAACAAATATATCCTACCATGTAGCAGACATTGTGCTAAATATTTTACAACTATCATCTCATTTAATCCTCACAACAATCTTGGGAAATAGGTATTATTATTATTATCCTCATTTTGCAGATGGGGAAACTGAGGCAGACAGAGGTCAAGTGACTTGATCAGAGCTAGAGTTAGTTTCTAGGGTGGAATTTGAAGTCTTCCTGACTCCAGTTCAGTACTTTATCCACTGTGCTACCTAGTTATCTATCATAGCATAAGATCACTTAGAGCTGAAAGAAAATCCAACTCAGTCATTTTGCAGATGAAGCAAGTAGGGTCCAAAGAGGGAAATAGATTTGGCCAGGATCACACAACCAGTAGATGGAAGAATCAGATTTTGAACCCAGGTCCTCTGACCCTCAAACCTGCACTTTTTGCCCTGTACCTAGCAAAGCATTTTTACCAGAGGAAGAGAATAGAATAGAAATTTGTTTGTAAAATATTAGGGGAAAAGAAGGCGAAATATTATGAGCTGTATTGCCTCATGAGACAGCAAGAAGTGGTGGAGGGGAAAACAAGCCTGAGGAAGGCTTAGTAAGAGACCCAGCTAAGCAAAGTCATCACTAGGGCATTTGAGGAAAGAATGGAAAAGAAGACAGCAAGTAAATACAATTCATAGGTGTTCTATAAAGATTTTTCAAATTCCTTTCATCATCAAAGATAGTGGAACCCTCAGTTTGGACTCTAATAAAAAACAAAAATAAAAACAAGGGGGAAACAACTATATGATCAAGAAAACAGAAGGTCCATTCTGGAAACAAGATATTTTTGACAGTATTGAAGTTTAAGGGAGAGGATTGGTCAATGAGGCCTCAGTCCTTGGGGCATGTCCAATAGGAATTGGTGACTGAACATATATGTGTTATGGGGAGTGATAATGGCATTGAGTCAGTCTAATTCTAAAAGTGTGAGATGACATGTAAGAGAGGTGCCATGTCTCTGATCAAGAATTCTGTATCTACTTCCTATTTATTTGCTGCATGATAATAAAAAAAAAAAGTCTTTTAACTGGCTGCTGAGCTGAAACTGAGCAGCTATGTGCAGGAAAAAGCCAAATTGCCCAGCCAGAAGTCTCTTGATCAATCAGAAAAGGACAGGGTATATAACTCTTTTACTTAAGGAGTTAAGAGAACAGGGTAATGATGTCATCAAAAGAGAAGGTCCTGTAGTAATATTAAGGAAAAACCAATGGGAAGGCCATATACTCCTTGTCATCCCTATTAGTGATATCATTATCCATTATATTATCCAGAAAATATAAGGAAGATCTTCAGCATATTGCGTTGATCTTTATGTGAACTTAGGGGAAGACTGGAATGAAATACATATAGGTTGGCCAAACATGGATAGATTGCCACCAAATTCATAAAATCATAACTATTGAGTTATGTTCATTCATACTGAGCTTGAAATCTATCCAAACTCCTAGATCTTTTCAATAAGTACTGCTATCTAGCCATGCTTCTTCCATCTCATGCTAGTAACATTGATTTCTTTGGACCCTGCTGTAAGAGACTCTACAGTAGATTCAATCCAGTGCTCTGGTCTGTTAAGATCTATTTGAATCCTGACTACCAATCTGCTTATTAATTATCCCTCATACAACTTTGTGTCATCAGACACAATTTAATAAATATGCCATCAGCTGGGGCAGCTAGGTGGCCTAATGGATAAAGCACCGGCCTTGGAGTCAGGAGTACCTGGGTTCAAATCTGGTCTCAGACACTTAATAATGACCTAGCTGTGTGGTTTTGGGCAAGCCACTTAACCCCCATTTGCCTTGCAAAAACCTAAAAAAAAAAATGCCATCTTTGATATTTTGCCTAGATAGTGATAAAAATGTCAATACATTGATCCTTGGGAAGTTGAACTTGAAACTCTTTTAAAGCATTGGTAACTATTTTTGAGATGGAGGAGGGCTACTCATTCAACCAGTTCCAAACCCAAATAACTATTTTATTGTTTAATCTTTAGTTTTTTATGTTGTCTAAGAGATTAGCATAAGAGATGTCAAATATTTATACTACACCAACATCATCTCCATTATTCTCTGTGACCAGTGGACTAGGAATGAACAGACAAAAATGAAACAAATTACTGTGGGTAGAGGTGAGAGTATACCATATCTATACTAATAAGATAACACAGAATATATGTAATGGCACTACTCCCTGTGATTAATATGGATCTATGTTTAGCAGGGTTATACATGCATAGCCTATATTATATTGTTCTTGGTCAGGGGAGGGGGAAAAAAGGTGAAACTCAAAACCTTGCAAAAAAAAAATGATTGTTGAAAACTACCATCACATGTTGGAAAAATAAATAATTAAAATAATTTTTTAAAAGATAAATAAATAAATAAAAAGATTGAAACTACTTCCTCAACTTGAATTTGAAATCAGAATCCAGGATATCAGAAGTTGGTTTACTATGATTTCCCTTAAGGTTTTGGGTTTCTAGTGCTATTATTCATAAGCCCCCATCAATGTATTCTCCATTATCAATTAGTTGATTTTTTTCAGCTTTTAGAAAAGGGATTTGCTGACAAGATATTCCAAAAACAGCAATTATAAAAACCAATCAAGGGCACACCATTCCCCCAAACAAATAAAATTGAGTTTAAATTACAAAAGGAGTGAAGTATAAGTATCAGGAACATATGTGGTAAAAGGTTATCCTAGAAGTCCTTTTCTTCCTTTATGAATTCCTCAAAAAAATTGACATAGAAGATAAAGATAAGTTGCTTCTCTGGGATCATTTCTTTGATCTTCCTTTTTCTATTGCTATATCTTTTTTTTTTCTTTTTTAAATCTTAATTCCCTTTTTTTTATCATCCTCGGCTTTTTCTACCAACCTCAACTCATTCTGAGCTTTAACACACTCGACATAGACTTTGCTTTTGAATTCATCCTCCATTAACAGCTTTTGTTTCCATCTTCTGTATATATATTTTTAAATTTAAACTTAAATTTTTCCAATTACATATATAGTTTTCAACACTCATTTTTGTAAGATTTTAAGTTCTACATTTTTATCCCTCTCTCCCTCCCTTTTCCTCTCCCCCTTGACAGCAAGTAATTTGATATAGATTTTGCTAATACCTTTTCTAAATATGTTTTTAAGTTCTCTATGCTAGCATTAATTAATCCCATTCCCTCAAGGCATTTATATTCTAATGGAGGAGAAAACATGTACTTAAGCTGACATATCCAAGAGACCTATAGAGTTGGAAGTTTAGCTCAGAAGGCATAGCACTAGCAGATGTGAGGGAATGAGGAAGGGTTCCCACAGAAAGTGGTCCTTGATCCGGGTCTTTTCTTTCTTTTTTTTTAAGTTATTAATTTATTTATTTAAGGCAATGGGGTTAAGTGACTTGCCTAAGGTTATACAGCTAAGCAATCATTATGTGTCTGAGTCAGATTTGAACTCAGGTCCTTCTGACTCCAGGGCCAGTGTTCTATCCACTGCACCACCTTGCTGCCCTGAGCTGGGTCGTTTCTAAGAAGCAGAGATTGGGGAGAGACAAAGTCAGAGTCAGATAGAGATTCAGAGAAAGACCAGAGAGAGCCAGAGAGGTAGAGACATAGACATACAGATACAGAGAAACAGACAAAAAGAGAGTCAGAGACAGACAGAGAGAAAGAGACAAGAGAGAGAGAAATATTCCAAGTAAGTGAGAAACAATGCAAAGTCACAAAGACAGGAGATAGGGCATGTATGAGGAACAGAAGTAGGAGAATATGACTATTGTGAAAAGGAAACTATTGTGTAAGGAAACCAGAAAGATAGAAAGGAACCAGGTTGTAAAGAGTTTTAAATGCAAGTGGATAAAGTACCGGCCCTGGAGTCAGGAGTACCTGGGTTCAAATCTGGTCTCAGACACTTAATAATTACCTAGCTGTGTGGCCTTGGGCAAGCCACTTAACCCTGTTTGCCTTGCAAAAAAATACCTTAAAAAAATTCACTCTTATTAAAGAGCAGCAAGACTTGAAGAAGAGAAACTAATTGGAAGGCTATTGTGATGACCCAGTCAGAGAAGATGGGTGAAAGATGTGAGATATGTAAAAAGAGAGGAAGGCATGTGTTCAAGAGCTATGCAGGGATGTTGTGGAAACTTTAATACACAACTGCATCAAAATATTCTTTAGGAGCCTAAGATATAATTCTGCGACCTTTGCCATTACAACACAACACACAAGTTCACCCCACTGAATTAGGCAACACCTCTAAAAGGCTGTCCCCAGATAAAGTCCAGCACTAGTTTCTGTGATTTCAGAGTATACATATCAGCTTGTTGACTAGCTCTCCCTTTATCTCCTTGTGACAAACTGTTTGGAGAGTCCACTTTGTCAGGACATTTTCTATTCTATTATTAGCCCAAAGAGCAAAAGTTGACAAAGAAATGTAAGATTAATGGATATTGCTAAAGAAAAGTAAGCCCATTAAATCTTAGAAACTCTCATTAATTCCTCATTATATGCATGTGAAAAGATACATAGGAGCAGGAAGTTATTTAAGAGTAGGACAAGTTACTTGCTTGCAAGATTGAATTTTCAT
The DNA here is from genome assembly GCF_037893015.1 of Macrotis lagotis. Taxonomy (NCBI): domain Eukaryota; kingdom Metazoa; phylum Chordata; class Mammalia; order Peramelemorphia; family Peramelidae; genus Macrotis; species Macrotis lagotis. The sequence goes on from NC_133658.1 coordinate 86,906,793, forward strand.
TTTGACTGAAACAGAAGCAAAAGAGCATAAACTTAATAGTAAATTCACCCATCTCCTACTCAGAGGCAGTCATTTTGGATAACTTTTCCTTAGAACTAAGTAAGAAAAATTGTGCTTCCACAGCGAGCTTTCATTATTAAAAACAAAAAAAAGAAGAAAGAAAAAGAAAGCTAGGTTTTGTTTCTTTGCCTGGCTACTACCCCTATTTGTTTTATTCTAATTTGACTGTCCTTTCCCACCTTGATACTATGGGAAGCTTGTTTTATACTTGAAAAGGGAACCCAATCCAGGGTTATAAAGTGCAACTTGAGGTCTCTGGCTAATTCAGTCTTCAAGGATCCTGGATATGTTTACATGCTCCTGTGTAGACCTTTGTCCATCTCACAGAGGTATTGGACTACTTAATAAGTTCGACAAAATTAAGTTTGCACTGTGTGCCAGACATTGGGAAAGATACTGGAATACAAAGACAAAAATGATAGTCCCTACCCTTAAGAGAGTTTACATTTTATGTAAGGAATAAGTAAATACAAAATATTTAAGTAGTAATTTCCCCAGAAAAACACTAGCCACATGGGGAGATCAAGATAGTAATCTTGATAAGCAGTTATCTGGAACTCTAGACCAATGATATCAAACTCAAAGAAATGATAGATGATAGATAGATAGATAGATAGATAGATAGATAGATAGATAGATGATGGATGGATAGATGAATTATTAGACAGGGATAATGATAAATTAATATTGGAAGGGACTTCAGAGGCCCAGAGAGGATATGTGACTTACCTTAGTCACACAGATATTGTGGCAGACTTAAGATTCAATCTAAGGTCCTCTAACACTAACCTGTATTAGGCTGCCTCTTCTCTTTGGATATTCTTTTTTCCCCTCAATTTGTAGAAGAGAAATGATGACCAAAAAGACAAGAAAGAGGGTCTATCTCATAAATAAAGAAGAGAGAAAACTACTCTCCAGCACAGAACAAATGAAAAAGGCAGTTTCCCTGAGGCTGAGACTTAAGGGGAACACAGCATCAGTGGTTCCTTAGATCATTAAATAGCCCCTGCATCCCTAGAATAGAAAGAAGGAGAATCTATCAAAATGTTTTTCATCTTTCTAATGCAGTGCCCTTATGGGCACTGAAATATTTCAGTAGAGATTGCCCAAATTTCAGAAGTGAGTGCATCAAATTTGCCCTAATTGAAATAGTTTGTTTGTTTTTCTGAAGATGGGAAAAGATATGCAAAAAAAATGCTTCTCTAAGAAATAATAGAACAATGTTTTAGCAAAAGATACCCCAAAGTACCAAAAGAACATCAAGAAAGGGGAAGGGAACAAGGGGATTGCAGTCACCAGGACAAGGATAACATAGCAGCAGACAAGCAAATATTGAATGGGAAAAAAAATTGTTACCAAGAATGGTGCCTAGCAATATCCAGGCAGCTTAGAATCTCTCTCATATAACTTCTGTGTTCTCAGGAATGCCTTTGAAGTCACAGGAAGATTCTATTCAACAGGAAAAGAACAAAGCAACTTGGCCCCTTTCAGATTAGGCTAACATGCTGACCTTATTTCAGCAGCTTTCTGTGTATATTACTGGAAAATGGCCAAAATTTTTGTCTAACTGTAGAACAAAAAAATATCCAAGTTAAGTTAGGAACTCCAAAAACTGCCTGATGACCAAAAAACCAGTCCATCTTCATGGTAGTCATGGACCTAAGATGAATCAAGTTTTCTACTCTTTATTTTAAAATACCTTTTCCCTTTTCTCACTGTCAGAGGTTGTCTCTAGACAAGTAATGTTTGTCCTTCATTTTTGAAGAAGACCATAACATCAGGGAGGAAAAATAATAAGACAATTCTCCTTCAATTTACATTCACAGGTTCAATCACTAGTGGGGTAACTACTGCAATATCTAACATGCTACATAAATTCACACTCCTAGGAATATAGCTTATGAGCCCCTACCAGTGCAATTCACCTTAATATACAACTAATAGACACAATTAGTTCAAAGCAAATGTATTATAAGAACAATAATAACAAAATATTTCTTCCCATCCTCCATTAATCTGGAGTACACTCTTCTGCAATGTTATTGAGAAAAATGGGCTCTAACTAGAACACTAGTATTATGGAGGAGAGAATATACATCTCCATCACTTCAGTGTCCTAATCTCCCTTCCCTTCTCTGGTGTCCCAAATTTGTCTCCACTGGGTTCTGCCCTCAAGAAACTTACATCCTAATGCAGAACTGGAACAGGTGTGAATAGGAAGAAGCTACGAAGGTGTGGGCTGGGGCATGGGGACCATTATAAAGAAAGACAAAGCAAGAGAATCTGGAATACAGCCTGGGGAGGGAGGAAATCAGTAAGCAAGGATGTCCTAATCAATTCTCTCTCCCACCATACATACAAAGCTTTGTAAGCTATAGAGGAATTTATAAATCCATGGCATTATTAATCCTTCTCACATTACCCTCACCTTAGTAGAAAGAACACTACTGTTTATAACTTCCTGCCTTCTTCTCCAACAGCTCAAAAGTCATTTTGTAAACATTCTGTTTCCTGTGTTAGGTGCTATGATGGTGGGTTGATGGTACCAATTATCAATAAAACTAAGTTTTTAGTAAGTCGGAAATTCTCTTTTGCACTTCTGTGGTTGGTTTAGCATCAAAGTGTAAGTGTGAAAATGATTTTAGAATTTTGTTAATTGCTCTGTGTTTTATTCATTTACACTTGAAGAAAAAATTAAATAATATCATTTATTAGAGTTTCTGAGACAGGTTCTTAATGCCAATAGAACAAATAACCCAACTATTTCAATAGCATATTATGTAAGGAGGCAGCCTAGGATAGTGGAAAGAACATTCAAAAGATCTGGATACAAGTGCCTAGTCTGCCTCATGCTAACTATGATCTTAGGTAAATTAGGCTGTATTTCCTCATCTATAAGATGAAGATAATAATATCTGGCCTACACAACTCATAGACTAGTTGTGAGAACGAAATGAAATAGTGCACAGTATTTTATAATTATCAAACATTATGTAAATTAAACTTCTTATAATCTATTACAAAATAGTCAGTGAGATCTAAGCCACTGTGCTCATATCAAATCATCAGGTTTCCAACTGCAGTTATCTCTTTATGGCACTCCAGCTGTTAAAGATATTCCCTTAGAGTTTCAAAAATGAACATAGGACCATTCCTGCACACTCCCAAGATTACTCTTTCCCCTGAACTGGGTTTTAAAACATTTGAGAGTATACAAGGAGGGTTCTTTCAACTTCCTTGTATCTTCTATATTAACAGACTGAAAAATAGCCATAAAAAGTACAGGAATGTGTGAGCTATGATTCTACCATAATGATGCATATGACCATTTTTTTTTCTCCAAGACTAACCAGGTCAATAGACAAAGGAAAGATAGAATTCAAAAACTAAAATGAATGACTATTGCCACTAATGGGTAATTCAGTCCATCTCATCTTCTCATTTTCAGACCGTGAATCAGAGTATGGGAAGGAAATTGGACACTACTGTTGAGCACCAGGAATATGACATTACCATTCAATGAACAGAACTGACACTTGACACTAGAATGGGGGATAATGGTTATCAACACTTTTATGTATCCTTTATCATCAACTTCTTCTCCTCTTTCTGCAGAAGGCTCTGGAGCAACTAAAGAGAATTATTTCTATATAAAGGTCTAGGAACAAATTAGAGCTATCCAAATAATGACATCGATATGATCCTTTCAAGATTTAGTAAGCATTTTATAAAAATTATTTCATTTGACCCTCACAATGATCTTGTAAGGTAAATACTAACATGTTCCTTATTTTACAAATCAGAAACTAACAGATTAAAATTGAGTGATTTGACCCAGCTAATCATTATAAATGTGTCAAGATGCAAGCCCAGATCTGTCTTTTCTTCAAGGCTAACATACTTCCTATGCTGCTTCCCTATATCCTAAAAGGTTACCCATGCACTGGATATTTAAAGGATCTTCTTTTGTGAGGTCAGGCTTCCCTAAGTCTGAACCTAGTCACTGCATTTGTGGATTCAGAGTTGAGTGGGGCCCCTTAGAAGAAAAGGAGAAGGCTTAAGACCCGAGTCCTACTGGCCAAACCCATAGGTCAACCAAGGGTTCGAACCTTGGTATTTACATAAGACTCTTTCATTTGATGGAAAGAGTGATTACATACCTCCAATGAAGAGAAAATTGGTAAGCTTGATTTTCTTGCCAAAGTCACAACCTAGACCTAGAAATCTTATGCAAATGTTCAGGCTCAAAACCTGGATTATTTTCTTATTAGATTATTAATTCTTATTATTGGTTTGGAAGATAATCCCTCCAAAAATGTATTTTTAAAGAAATGATTGCTTTTCTGGATAATAAGAAGACTACAACTTCAAGTTCTCTTAAATTCTAGTTCTGGCTGCTATGGACCACACTTTGTTCCTTTGGGAAAGCCTTTAATATTTCCCTGCTTCTATTTCCCCAGATATAAAATGACATTCATCTTACTGTTATCCTTTGTTATATTTAGTTATTTTTTGAAAGCTGCTGTTTTAATTAATATAGAAATATTTTTGCATGACTTCACATGTAAAATGGGTATCCAATTGCTTGTCTTCTCAGTGCTTTGGGGAGGAGCAGGAGGGAAAACTTTTGGATTTCAAAACTTTTTAAATGAATATTTAAAAAATTTGAAAACAGATGGGGTGGCTAGGTGGCGCAGTGGATAGAGCACCAGCCCTGGAGTCAGGAGTACCTGAGTTCAAATCTGGCTTCAGACACTTAATAATTACCTAGCTATGTGGCCTTGGGCAAGCCACTTAACCCCATTGCCTTGCAAAAAAAAATTGAAAAAAGAAAGATGCTATGTTTGTGTTAAATATAATATCTATATAGTACATAATGTGGGGCAGCAGAATGAGTGTTAACTTCAGAGTCAAAAGACTTGAGTTCAAATCTTGCCTTCACTACCCTTGTGACCATGATAAGATATCATTTCCCTCTGTATCTCATTTTAAGAATGATAGTATTGGACTCGATGGCCTCTAAGACCTTTCCCAGCTTTAAATCTATCATCCTATGATCAAAAAATTGCTAATTCATTAGACTGTCCTATGCACTAACTAAGAAGATGGTGGGCATTGGAACCTGACTACTCAAGTATAAGTAATAAAATATATTTTATTTTATATTCTTCTAAAATTGTAGAATTTTAAAGCTGTATAAGATAGCTAAATAAATAAATTCATGTTGTTATTTGTTCTTTCTTTAAAAAAATCCTCAGATTGAACTAACTTTGATTCTGAATTTTATGAAATTCAGGTAGATAAACTTTGAGATTTTACTTACAACTATTAGCAGTAAAATTTGAACATCTAAAAAAAGATATATAGGACCACATATGTTGCCTATTTCTTCTCATAAAAATTTAGCATTTACTTTTTCCATTATCATTTCTCCCAGATAGCTGGTGTAATCTATAAGATAAAATAAATAACTTTCTGTTTTAGTTAATAAGAGAATTTCACTTAGTTTGGGAGTCTTAAATGAGAGTTATTGGGGAAGAGGAAGGTAGTCTTTTTTTTTGAAGTTATTAAGTATTAGAGACAAGGGTTAAATAAATCAATACTTTCCAAAGTTGGATCTAAGGCTTCCCAAGGGTCCACTGAAGCATACAATGGTATTTGGTGCCTAAAAATGGTCTGGTAAAAGACACATAGAAAAGAAGAGGAATTGAGATATAGGCTGGAGTAAATAATATGTACTTGATAGGATGTCATGAGAAGATGAGAACAGCATGATTGTGAAAAATTAGTGGGAGTGAAGATATTCATATTTTCACATTTTCTTCTGACACTCACTAAGCAATTGGGCTTAACCTATTGACCTTGAAGTGACTTCTCAAAAGGAAGATAGGAAGAGAAAACAGAGCAATAAAAGAAAGGAATAAAGAAAGAAGGAAGACAACAAGAGGAGAGGGGAGCAACAAGTCAGTGTAACAGGAAAAAAAATACTTCAGAGAAGGTTAAGAATTGGAACTAAAAATCAGTGTTTATATGCTGACTCCATCACCTTAGAAGCTAGATTGTCTTGTTATGGTCGCAATTTGGATGACTTGAGTTATTCCTCATAAAGCACTTTAGAAAAGGGGAGCAGTCATACAGGAGTATGGATGTTATACAACAGATGGATGTGAAACAGATTGATTCAAGGTACTTTCACCAGCGATGGTTAAAACACAGCAAAATGTGAATTATAATAGTATCTACTTCCCGGAGTGATTGAAAATATCAAATGAGAGAATAATTATAAAATGCTTAGGACAGTACCTAGCTCAAAGGAGGTGTTTAATAAAAGTTTATTTTCTTCTTTCCCACTCCATTCCTTTGCAGGTGTGTGTGTGTGTGTGTGTGTGTGTGTGTGTGTGTGTGTGTGTGTGTGTGTGTATGGCGGGGGGGAACATAAGTTTTCTACACTACACATACTTTTGAACTTTTTTGCCACATTGATCAATTATGCTGATTTTTTTCTCTTCTTCTATTTTTAATCCTTAATAAATCTAATCTTTAAAATGTCATTTGTCACATGGTATGGTTCTCTTGGGAAGAGGAGGGAGACTGAGGGGAAATTATGGTTATGTAAAAAAAAGATATCAAAACTTATTTTTTTTTAAATTGTTTAGGAGAAGGACAGCTAGGTGACACAGTGAATAGAGCACCGGCCCTGGAGTCAGGAGGACCTGGGTTCAAATCCAATCTCAGTCACTTAATAATTAGCTAGCTGTGTGAATTTGGGCAAGTTACTTAACCCCATTGCCTTGCAAAAACCTTAAAAAATTGTTCTGGATTAAAAAAAAAGAAATAGATTGCCTCATTTTAAACCAAAGTTTTAGATTAAGGCTAAGAGACAGAGATTTAATTAGCAGTAGCCTTTGTACATCTGTTGCATCCTGGGCCACCACCACTCATCTTGACTTTTGTCTTGATGCTGAACTTCAATGACTCAGGAGGAGAGAGTGAGGTTGACCACATTGTGCAATTTAGCCTCACTTAAATCAAACTCGTATATAAATCAAGACATCACCCCATGATATCATTAATATTCTTCAAAAATAAAGGTGGAACCATGAGAAATCAAAGGGCAGGCTTTCTATGGACAGTGTGGAAAGGACTATAGGTCACATACAGTTACATATATCAGGTGTTCTTTGACCCTTTTAGGATAAGCCTGGATCTGGTTGTGCCCATATCCTGATAGGAGCCCTATCAGACAGTATTATTCAGGAAATGTTCAGGATAAGAGGATGATGCAACAAACCATATTCTCATCCAAGAAGTTGGCCTCTTTCTCCAACCAAACTATCTCATCACACTTCTCTCTATCACATTTTTCAGTTAGGCTTACACGTAAGGCAGGGTAAAGTTAGTTTATTGAATCATGAATTTATAGATTTATAAGTAGAAGAGACCTTGGGAATCTAATTAATGAGCATAATAACGGCTAATATTTATAATAATTCATATGAAATATAATGTTATGTCATAAGAGTTTATAATCACAATATTGTATTATGATTATCATGATATATTCTAATAATATACTATAATTTAAAATAGCTAATATTCATATAATTTTTTTACTTAAAGGTTTAAAAAGCACTTTACAGATGTCATTTGATCCTCCTACCTATAGGTTGTAGGTGCTATTATCATTTCCAATTAACAGATAAGGAAACAGACTAAAGAGTAACAAGCTAGTAAGTGTAAGACAGCATGGAAGCTCAGGTTTTTCTTACTACAATTCCTGAATTCCAACCAACATACCACCTAGGTGCCTCACCTCATTTTACAGGTGAGAAAATTAAGGCTAATATGCTAAATGACATGCCCAAGACCACACAAGGGCTAGGAGTCAAGATGCAACTCAGATCCTCTGATCCTAAAATTATCCTTTCTGTAACTGCTTTCAGGAGCTTCAGTGCCATCACTAAAATACTATGTCTTCTATTACTCCTTCAGGCAAGTGCCTCATGGGCAAAGCCAGTAGTTATTGAGAGAAATGTTGTTACCTCAAAGTTCTATCTTTATGAAGACTCATTTTTTTAGAGTAGAGATATGTTTGCTTACTAATTACTATCCTTTTGTCAATCAATCCCCAGACAAGCCATGTAAAAAAGATCACATCTCTTTCACACTTAAGGTCATTTTGGGGGGGGGGGTTTGCAAGGCAATGGGGTTAAGTGGCTTGCCCAAGGCCACACAGCTAGGTAATATAATGTGTCTGAGTCCGGATTTGAGCCCAGGTACTCCTGACTCCAGGGCCGGTGCTTTATCCACTGTGCCACCTAGCCGCCCCCTTAAGGTCATTTTTAAAATCCAAATTCAAGTTCCACAAATGTTTATTAAATGCTTACTTTGTGCAGAATTCTGGGGAAAGGTAGAAAGTCAGCATAAACAATACCCTCCCAGAAGTTAAACTTGTTAATGAAAGTCAAATTGGTTTGTTAATGTTTAAGACTTTATACATCATAATCTCTTTTGAGTGTGGGTACCCCTCCTGGTGCTAAAGCACACAACCCATCCATACCTTTTTATCCTATTGAATGCTTATCTATGTCTTTCCCTATCTTTCACAGTGATGGATGAAGAGCTCAGGAGACATAATTTCTGAGTAATTAATCATTTTATTAATTATGGTGAGCAAATATTTAATAAAAAGATTGCTCATTTGGCCAAAGGCAGATCATGATGCCCTATTGATGTTTATAGGCCCTTGGAAGAGAGGGTATTCCTGACAAATGGCAATCAACTCTGACTAGATAATAATTAATGAGAAGAATAAATATTATAATGAGAGATGGGGTTATTCTAATAAAAGGTTGGGGAACATGACTGATCATTCAGACACCTTGGGGAGCAATTTAGGCAAAGGGGGTCCACCTCCACCTGTCTAGACAGGAACACAATGAGCTAACAGTGTTTCACCCAGACTTAAAATGTCTTTACATTTTGATCAGATCAAAACTTTTCTGGTTGGGTGGGAATCTGAACAAAAGTGAGGAAAATATTAAATTAAATTTCATTATCAGACCTATTTTTAGGGGCTGATTTGACCTAGGAGAGGAATAAAGAAAAATAGGATGGGAAAAAATTCTAACTCTCCCAGTATCAAAACTGGTTATTAACATACTATAGAATACAATATTACATAATATTTCTCTCAGCAGAGGATATTTTAACCCTTTTCCTTATTGTTTTTGTATTTTTATAAGTACCAGTAAAGCAAGAGGGCTATTTCCTTCTTATTCTTATTTTAAGTTTTTAAAATTTTTATTTTTCCAATAATCTGTAAGATAATTTTCAACATTCACTTTTGTAAAATTTTCTCCCTCCCAATCTAATATAGATTATACATGTATAATCCTGTCATACATGTTTCCGTATTAGTCACATTGTGAAAGATTTCCTTCTCATTCGTTGCTCATACTACATGATTAATTCACCTTTTCCCATCATACACACTCTTGATGAAGTCAATGAAATATGCAACCTCTCAAAAAGTTGTCAGTCTAACGATTCTCACAGGAAAAACCAAGGAGATAAAGATTGCCCATTTCTCAGTTTATTAAATTATTTGGACCCATATTGCAGGTAGATGAGGAATTGGAAGTAGAACTGAATAAAGAAGAAGAGAATAGTTTGAATTGCATTTTGGACATTTGACTGTTCATTCAATCAATTAATCAGTCAATATGAGTCAGACATTTTAGAGGTACAAATACAATAAATGAAGCAATTACTATTATCAAGAAGCTTACATTCTAATGAGGAGGAAACAAGGGGATATTTGTGTGTCAATATGCCACATGTGGATCACATGTGAAATATGGAATAGACACAAATTTACATATTATCTATATAAGAATAAATGTCATTTGAGATGAAGGACACTAACATTTTAGGTTATCAGTATGATCCCTGCTGCCAAAAAAATAATCTTTTTTAAATCATAGTTTTCTAAATCTTAGTATATTAATTTAGCTTTATGTTATTACCACTAGCACTGATGAAAATAAGACTTCAAGGAAACTTGGGAAGACTTGTATAAACTGATAAAGATCAAATTAAATAAAATGAGAACCCAGGGTGTGCTCCATATGCCTGTAATCCCTGCTGTCAGGGGAGGTTGAAGCTAGTGAATCACTTGTATTTAGGAGTTCTGGGCTCCAGTAGCCTTAAAATTCACTGAACCTCCTCACTAAGTCTTCTACAATGAAGTGAGACCCCCAGGAGGTGACCGCCTACAAGGGACAAAACAAATCAAACTGAAAACTGAGCAGAACAAGGTTTCTGGGAAGATCAGCAAGTCGTACAGTGACAAGTGCAATACCTTCTCAGTAAAACCAGGAGACCCAGACCCCAAAATAAAAACAAAATAAAACAAACTGTTCTCTTAGACAATCTAGCTGGTGACCACTTTAAATAGTAAGGGGGGCAGCTATGTGGCACAGTGGATAGAGCACCTCCTGGAGTCAGGAGGACCTGAGTTCAAATTTGGTCTCAGACACTTAAATATTGCTTAGCTGTGTGATCTTGGGCAAGCCATTTAACCCCATTACCTTAAATAAATAAAATTTTTAAAAAAAGAAAGGGGTTGAAAGCAGAAGAGGATGAAGAAAATAAGGAGCAGTGGGATTAAAGTGGAAAAATGTCTGGAGAGTAGAGTCTAGTGATTGTCCTGGGTACTCTCCTTAAAATAGAGGATCTGGGAGGAACTGTCCCATCAGAGGAAAGGGTTGTAGGAGTAGAGGTCACTTCCAGGATGAAAAAGTCAGGGGCAGACTGACCTTTTAGAGAATGAAGGCTGTTGTAGAACAGCAGAGAAAGTCTAGAGAGTCAGAGGAGGAGCTAGAGACTAACATTGTCCCTGAATGGTTCTCTAATTGCTCCATGGCCTGGTCAGAAGTCATGATGTAGAGCCCCAGGACAGAAGCATGAGTCTCCTAGGTCTTGGGAAAATGGCCATTTGTGGCTGGTCTCTGGAGCTAGTCTACAGCAATCATTTTATAGCTGCAGGCCCCAGAGCACAGGATCTGATTACCAGATGATCATTATTTCAGTTTGCAGAGCAACCACTGTTGTTGTAAATGGCTATAAAATTACTGTCTGATATACTTTCCAAATCCAACTACAATATTGTTTTCAACAATGACTCCTTTCCCTCTAGCCCACCCTCAGACTCAGGTCTGTACAGAGATTTCCCAAGTGGACTCAATACTTTGCTGACAGCTCATAGACAAAACCAGTCGTCTTCAGGGAGTATTTAATTCTACAACTAATGAGAACCAGTATATTGTCCTAACTTTTCACACCATTGGCTGTCACTCCTGAAATAGCCAGCTAGATTGTACTAAGTTGATGTGATACAAGACTGAATGTTGAAATATAAAAATAGGCCCAGATACTTTAGATAAAGGATATAACAAGATGAGTCTTTCTTCTTTGGAATTTCAACAAGCAGAATAGTGTCAGCACACACACATACACACACACTCACACACACACACACATACATATTTCTCTGAGTTTTTCACAATCATCATTTCTCAATGACATAATGATATTCTATTTCTTTGTGCAGCATGATATGGATTTTTTAAAGTAGTGAACCTTACACACACACACACACACACACACACACACACACACACACACACCACTCCAATCCTCAAGATTATAATGGGAATGTGGGGATGGGCAAACCTTCTCTCAAGCTAGATCCTAGCAGTGAAATAAGACTAGTGTAATTAGATCAGACACACTGAGACCAACTCTCCCCATCAAGCATGGGAGGACAAAAACAACGATACTTACAGAAGGAGAGAAAGTCATTCTCCAATCCCATTTGCAGATTTTCCAAGGTACCTTCCTTAGGGAAATCACCTGAACCATTTTTACCAGCAGAACCAAGCTTGACCTACGCATAGGCAACCTCCTAATAATATCACTTTTTCAGGTTCCTTTGATATCTTAGGTCTGGCCCAAAACAAGTTTTTTGCTTCTGGGAACATGAAGATTCTCTGTGTGTGTGTGTGTGTGTGTGTGTGTGTACTTTGTTGCTCCACCTATGCATGGAAGAGTAAATAATCTCTATAGACAATCCACAGGTGACTTCCTTCCACTATTCTATTTATCCAATATTTATTATGAACCTAGGTCAATAATAATGATAGCATATTTATGTGGTTTTTCTATTGTTGCCTTAAAGAATTTTAAAAGTGAAAAAAAATGGGTTGATAATGTAGTAAAAGTGAGAGATAAACACTGGGGAGTCCACCTACCTTACCTTTGAAGTAGCCAAAGAAGATGAGAGGTCCAAAGCATATTGGGTGGCTTCCCTGAGGTGATTTTATGAAAGGACATGAATGAACAGTCTCCCAAGACGGCTGGCATGAGATCTCCCAGGGATTCATAAGGAAATGTTGGGGGGGGGCAGGGAGAAGAGATACTGACTCATGTAAGATATTTTTCTTCTATACCTCAAAACATTCTAATTCTGGAACTAGCTATATGACCAAGGGTAAGTCACATAATATAATTAACCTTCAAGTAAACTCTCTAAGACTATCTAGCAACAGAAATAGGTTACACCTTGTGGAAGAAATGTGCAGTTGAGTAAATCACTTGACTCCTCAGTTCTAAGTCCAAGTAGGTAATGCCTCTCTCTGCACCTACAGTCATGGGAAGCAAATGCAGACAAATGACGCAGGTTTGTTTGAGAGACCATGGGCTTCGTAATGATCTTTCTCAAGGACTGCCCTGAAAGCAAAATTTTTACAGATCACAGCTGTGATCCATTTCTCAGACTGATCCTTACATATTTAAAAGCAAACCTCCAAGGGTATAGCTAAACAAATTGTGCCATGTGAGTGGAATGGAATGTCACTGTGCTGTAAGAAAATAGGGAATCTGATGAATAGTGAGAAACAGGGTAAGAACTTAACTGGTCTGATATAAAATAAAGTAAGCAGAGTCAAGAAAATGATCTGTACAATGACTACAATGAGATAAATAGAAATAATCATCTCGAATATAATGGAATATTATTGGGCTATAAGAAATGAGGAGCAAGCAGATTTCAGAAAAACCTGGAAAGACTTACATGAACTCATACAAAGTGAAGTGAGAACCAGGAGAACAATGTATGCAATAACAGCAATATTGTATGATGATCAACTATGAATGACTTAGCTATCCTCAGCAATATAATAATTCAATCCAATTCCAAAAAACTCATCATGAAAAATTCTATACACATGAGAAAAAACAGATGAAATATGAATGAACATTAAAGTATACTATTTTCACTTTCTTTAATTTTTTCATGATTTTTTTCTTTTGGTTTGTTTCTTCTTTCAAAGCATGACTGGGGGCTGCGGCTAGGTGGCACAGTAGATAGAGCACCAGCCCTGGAGTCAGGAGTACCTGAGTTCAAATCTGGCCTCAGACACTTCATAATTACCTAGTTTTGTGGCCTTGGGCAAGCCACGTAACCCCACTTGCTTTGGAAAAAACTAAAAAAAAAGTCAAAGCATGACTAATATGAAAATGTTCTACATGATTGCACATATAATCTATATCAAATTGCTTACCATCTTAGGAGTAGGGGAGGCAAGAAAAAAGGAAGAAAATTTAAATCTCAAAAATTTTAAAATTGAATGTTAAAATTTGTCTTTATGTGTAATTGAAAAAATACTATTTTGAAAAGAATCACCACAAAATATTAAAAAATGAATATTGCAAACTTACAAAGAACTAACATGGTTCCTGAGAAAAGGTATGAGAAGACACAAAAATAGGGACTCCACAGTGTGAAACATGCATATATTGTCATATTTTCTCAATATATAGATTAGTTTTGATAATTGTTTCCTTTACTTCCTCATCTTTCTAGTACCAAAAAAATTCTTATTGTATAAGAGCTGTTTTGGAGAAGGGAAAGGAGAAAAGCTAAGGAGGAAATTTGGATTTTCTAAAAAACAAAATATACTAATCAAATTATTTGTTTAAAAAAGAAAAAACAGAGCACTACCCTGTTTGGGCTAAAAGAGAAAGACAAAAAATAAAGCAACTTCACATAAATGCATTAAATTAAAGATAACAAACCAAGACTGCAAAAATGCTGAATAGTAAACCTATATTGTAGCCAAGGAAATTTTTTAAAAATTTAAATGAATTACATAACTGGATACTGGAACAAAGACAGTCTTATCTCAAGGTAAAAAGAAAAAAAGTTAAGATTACCAGCTGTTTTCAGGTTCTCTTATGCAATTTCCCACCTATTCATAAGGTTTGGCTCTGATCGAGTGGGTTGTTTATGGGTCAGGAAGCTTTAGTTAGCTCTATTAAATTCAATAGCTGGGGCAGCTAGGTGGCAAAGTGGATAAAGCATCTGCCCTGGAGTCAGGAGTACTTGGGTTCAAATCTGGTCTCAGACACTTAATAATTTCTTAGCTGTGTGGCCTTGGGCAAGTCACTTAACCCTATTTGCCTTGCAACCCCCCCCCCAAATTCAATAGTTAATAACTAGCATTTATATATTTACCATGGGCTAAGAGCTATGCCAAGCATTTGATCCTCAGAACAACTCTCAGAAGAATTCATTTTATAGATAAGGAAACTGAGGCAAACAGAGATTAAGATGCTTGCCCAGGGTCACACAGCTAAGTGTCTGAGGACAGATTTGAACTCAGACCTTCCTGTCTCTGACTGCATTTCTGAGATTCTTCCAGAGTAACTGGATCCTTCCCCTAAAAGAGGATTTGGCTAACAGATAAAGCTGTTCAGTGCCACTTAATTGGGATAAATTGTTGGGTGGTCCCCCCAACCACCCACTCAATACACTTCTTTCATAGGATCAACTAAGATGCCATTTTTCCAAGCAGGAAAACTAAAGCCCAAAGAGAAATGACTTGTTCAAAGTGATATATAAGTGAAAGAGCCAGGCTTGAATCTAGCTCTTCTAATTTCAAATCCAAATTCCTTGCACTATATCCATTGCCCTCTAGTCAATATTGCTTTTTCTAGTTAGATAGAGCACCAGCCCCAAAGACAAGAGGACTTGAATTCAAAACTGGTCTCAGACACTTAGTAGCTCGGGCTACTAAGTGACCTCGGGCAAGTCACCTAACCCTGACTGCCTCACATCTAGGGCCATCTCCAATCTCCTGATTCATATCTGGCCACTGGACCCGGATAGCTCCAAGGGAGAAAATGAGACTGATGACTTAGCACAGCACCCCCTCACTCAAATCTAATTCATGAACTTATAATGATATTACCTCCCTGATATCATAGTTTCTTCAAAAACAAAGAACAATCATCATCATCATCATCATCATTATCATCATCCATTGCCCTTTAATTAGCATTTTCTCTCCAGATAAGTCAAAATTTAAGGGAATTCCTTTCCCAGTAGTTCTAAGAGTTCAAGAAGAAATCTCAGTAGCACAAGTTGTCATCTCCCAAGACTTTCCATCTTCCTACCTTTCTTATTCCTCCTTCTTTCTTCTCTTCTCTGATTCTCTTCTCTACCCCTCATGATTCCAGTCTCTGGTAGCTCTCAGTGGTACCCCAGTTGCTTCCTCCCATCAATATTACAGTGCTGCAGTAATATTGTACACTTTGTACAAAACTGTGAACTCAATAACAAAACTTATCTTTTGTAGCCATCTACTTCCTCTTCCTTTAGGTCTCCCAGAGGTCTCCAACACCAACAGCTCCATACTAAGAATCCTAAATTTAGTTTTTAGGTTTAGAAACAATTTGAGAATTTTTCTCACAAGTTATTATCTTGGCTAGCTATTCTTTCAATCTCGTATGTCCTTTAGAAAACTAATAAAAATTAAAGATATGATTCTCTTAGGAGGTGCTTGCAATTCAATAGGGAACTCAAGTCTATCCTCCAGCCCTATACAGCATCCTCATTGATGATTCTAAAATAAGAACAAATTCTTTCACCTGGGATAGGTTTGTCTTTCATTTTCAAAGAAGACCAAGACAACAGGGAGGTGATGCCATGACAAGCTCATGAATTGGATTTGAGGGGAGGGGGTGCTAAGTCACCAGAGTCATCTGGGTCCAGTGGTCAGATATGAATCATGACTATTGGAGATGGCCCTGGAATGTAAGGCAATTAGGGTTAAATTATTTAGCCCAATATATGGGATAGGAAGGTGTTATTAGTATAGTATAGAGAACGGGGGAGGAGAAAGTATCCTGTAATTGGTAATGGTTACATATGGGATAGCAAGAGCAGGAAGATGAGTATACTCATCTGACAGAAGAAAAAGCTCCAAATCTCATCTCACCTGGTGAAGGGCTTTGGGAGTGGAATCGTCAATGGGCACCAGCTTTAATCTTCTTAGAACAAGCCCCTGGAGGTCATAAAATAGGAATGGGTAAGGTCTTGTATTACTCAGAGAGAGGAATATCACCATACCATCCACACTTCTCAGTGTTACTGCCCTTGGGCAAAGTCTTACTGACCTGACCTCAATTAGCCTTCAGCTCACTTCCATCAATGAGGTCTTAGAGTTTGTGTCAGTTGTCATGTGGTAATTTGCATAGATCTCACCTGAAATACTCAAACTACAATTTAATACTATGCTCTTCATTGGAATATATAAACTAGTTTGATCAATATGCTCATATCTTGTGAGCTATTATTATGCCTGAAAAAGGTAAAGATGAAAATAGGTGAAGCAGTGAGCAATAGAAAATCCATTTTTCCTTTTTCTTTCCATTGCATTTCAGATTTCTTACCTACCTATGGCAGAAGGAAGATTATCAGCCTAAACATCTGACTCATTTTTGCAAATGGTAAAAGGCAAGCCCCACCACAAGAAAAAGGCAACTGTATTGTGTGGACCTGAGAAACAGGCAAGGTCCATGTTCATTAGGAGCTGGTAGACTGCAGTGGGTGTGGGGATTACACAACCTTTAGCTGGACTTAAATGCAGAGTTGGCAAATTCCTGGAACAACAGGAGGTATGGAAGGAGGCCAGAATCTCTAATCATCTTGGCTGCAGTTGTCCCAGGGACAACAAAAGGATAATATTTTTTTCCCTTCAAAGAAAATTTAAGATCTTCTTGTTAGCTAAAGTATATGTAGGAAATATTTGCCTCAACTTATTATTTGTTATTATTACTATTACTAGTTACTATTAATAGTATTGCTATTATTATTATTATTATTACTTCCCTTTAGTATCAACAAGGCACTCCAGAGGAAATAGAACACTGTATTTCTCCAAGATCCAGACTATGGGCAACATTTCACCCTTTCTAGGATGGTAATTTTCTTAAATTTGCATTTTTAAAAAGGGTTTTAATATAAAGCCTTTGGTCTATTTCTGTATTTTTTGCATTTTTTTCCAACTCCTTAATTTAGGAGCTGGGAATATCCACCACAGGAACCTCAAGCAGGACTCAAAATTCAATAAATCTGGGAGCTTTGGGGGGGGTAATTTAATTAGATGTTTGACCAAATATAGAGTTGAACAATGTTATAAATATCCAAATGGTCCTTCACAGAAAAAAAGGTTCCCCATCCCTGGCTTAATTAGAAAACAAGGTGGGGAGGGGATGTTAGTACTTTCATCCTAAGAGGTCATAGCAAGTAGAAACTGATGAAAAGTAGCATCATATGAGAAAAAGTGTGGGAACCACAGGAAGCCACTGCTTTGACTAGGGAGAGGGAGAGATGGACTTTATTTATCTAATTAATTATTCATTCATCCATAATAATATGCTTCTACTGTTTCTCTAGAGAAATTCAAGAATGAGATAGGCATCTGGCTGCCTTTCGTTTTTTTGTCTCATGTTGAACGGGGTTAGTCCCCTTCATAACTGAAACAGGTACCCCCCCTCTACTTGAGGCAGCTAGATGACACAGCATTTAGGTAACACAATGGATTCAGAATCAGGAAGACCTGAATTCAGACATGGTTTCAGATCTACTTCCTAATTGCATGACCCTGGACAAGTCATTTTACCTCTCACTACCTTATCTGCAAAATAGCACCTATTTCCCAGAGTTGGTGTGAGGCTCAAATGAGATTTTATTTGGAAAGCACTTTATCAACCATAAAGTACTAGAGAAATGCTATTATTAATTAATTTACATCTGCCCCCAAAGATTTCTCCCACCCATTCCTTCATGTTCCTGGTGCATAACCAACCTCTCCTTCTTACTGTCCTATAAATTCCCAGTATTCATATTCAGTTAGAATTATAAGATTTTAGAATGTAGAGAGTTCGAAGGGTCATTCAAAATCTTATAATCTGATCCTCTCATTTTACACTAACAAAATGGAGGCTATGGGAGGTTAAGGAGGACTTGAAGTCAGGAAGTAATAATAATAATAATAAAATAATAATAATAATAAAATATTAACAGAGTTAAGGTTCAAATTCTTCTAACTCTAGATTCAGTATTCTTTCCTACTTTGATCAAAGATTGGGACAAAGACCACTGGTCAAAAAGGTTTCAGAGATCACAATATCTACTAAGGTGAGTCAATAAAGGTTGTTCACATGGTTGTTTTGGCCATGGCCTACCCTTTGGACCACAACTACCCTTCAGTCCTACTGCATCTGGGGCCATCAATAGTCATCCTGATCTTTGACCACTGGACCTGGATAGCTCTGAAGGAGATGATGAGGCTGGTGACTTAGCACAGACCCCTCACTTAAATCCGATTCATTAACATGTCATGGCATCACCTCCCTGATGTCATGATCTTCTTCAGGAAGAAAAGACAAGCAATTATAATCTTTCAGCCTTACCTGTGTTTGAAAATGGGACCAAAAGTATAACATATTACTCTACTTCCTTCCAGAAGAATATGAAATCCTTCAAACTTTTCTCCTAACTATACCTGAGACCAAACAATTCCACTTCCTTATTTCTACAATTGAAACAAAGCACAAACCACATTTATTCCTTTTTTTTCTTTTGGACAAATTTCCACCACTGATGATCACAATTCTCCAGGGTAGTGTAAACCCCCAAGGAAGTGCAACATGATCTAGTGCTAAATCTGCAGGTAGGTTCCAATCTTGCTTCTGACATTTGCTAAGTTTGTGACCTTAGTTCTGAGTCT
The DNA here is from genome assembly GCF_037893015.1 of Macrotis lagotis. Classification (NCBI taxonomy): domain Eukaryota; kingdom Metazoa; phylum Chordata; class Mammalia; order Peramelemorphia; family Peramelidae; genus Macrotis; species Macrotis lagotis. Next base: position 86,925,992 of record NC_133658.1, read on the forward strand.
CAGTATTTCCATCTGTAAAATGGAGATAATAAAACTAGCAGGATCTGCTTCATAAGGTTGTTGGGATGCTTCAATGTGATTAAAGTATAAAAAATGCTTTGCAAACTTAAAAGTGCCCTCTATAAAAGTCAGCAACTTCATTACCTTGTTTTCCTATGAGGAAGCTGAAGCACAGGGTTACAAAATTACAGCAAATCAGACCAGAAAATAAAATCTGAGTTTTCTACTTCCCAGCTCCTCCCCCTCCCCCACCTTTTTTCTTTTTCTTTTTGCATTTTGGAGAAAGAAGAAAGTTTAATTGTTGGCAGTGACTAATGGTGTCATATTCCATGGCCAAAAGTTTACACAACACATGGTCTAACCTCGGAGTTTCTTACATTGCTTTCCCCTCTGTTGTTTCTCTAAGGTTCTCCACTGATTAAAAGTAATGTGTAAATCTTGGTAAAAGCTACTGCCTTTGACCTTGAATTTTAATCTGGGGGTAGGGGAGTTGAGGCTCTCTCCAAACTCAGGCCAGGATTCAATTGTGACAGGGTAGTTACCTTTTTGGCCCTCAGCCCTGATGCAGTGTTGTCTTGGGTTTCAAAGGATTAATCTTCGATTCATATCTTGGGAAAGGAACCACAGTTAAGCCTCCCTCTCATCCCGTTTGAGGTTCTCCCCCCCACCCCAGTGTCTTTCTCTCTTGTTTTTCATTTCCATCAATTTTGGTCTTTGGAACAAAAGTACCACAAAACCTATGCAGGGGAAATGGAGGGGACTGAAAAGGGGGGGGGCAAAAGGGCAGAGAGAGACAGACAGAAGAGAGACAGGGAGAGACTAAGAGCAAAAGAGAGAAAGAGAAAGACTAAAAGAGAGACTAAAAGAAATTAAGAGAGACAGAGAGAAAAAGAGAAAGACTAAGTAAGAGAGAGACAGAGAGAGAAAGAGAGAGAGAAAGAGAGGACAGAATAAGAAAAAACTACAGATCTTAGGACACAGGCTTACATGGAAGGAATAGGCTCCAAGATGCTGGAGTCCATCCAAGTCCTCTAGCAAGGAACCCATTGCTAGGGAAAGAAACAGGGTGTGGCTGAGCTGGGGAGGAACTCACCTGGCATGCAGATATGGTAGAAGAAGGAGCACTGGTTCGGGATAGAAAAAGGAAGTTTCATCTAGTAGCTTACTATTTTAACTTATTCTTGCTAATTAGATGTTAAACCCAGTTATTTCCATCTGTTGAAGAAAAATAGGTCCTGTTAGAACCCTCAAAACTTCAGGCGCCTTGGGGCAAAGCCCAGGTCTCCATTCCATTTCTTTTCACTTTGCACAAAGGTATTCCTGCCACCAGGAAAGAGTGGACTATGAAAAAAGTACTAGGAATAGGCAAAGTCTCAGGTGAAGCAAACCTGAATTCAAATCTTGACTGAGATACTAACTTGTGATTCTGGGTAACCTCTTGCCTTCTCCCAGCCTCAGTTTCCACATATCTAAAAAGATACTAATTATAGTACCTACCTCATAGGTTTATTATTAGAATCAAGCAAAATATACATGTAAAACACTTTATAAACTTTAAACCATCATATTATAAATGTTTTATTTTTGTTATTATTATTACAACTTCTAAGAGTCCCCCCATTGTGAAGATCTTTTGCCAATTAGTTGTATGAACAAAGGCAAATCACTTTCTTTTTCTAGGTTTTCACTTCCTCATATGTAAAATAGGAATCAGATGAGATCATCTCCAAGGTTCTATGAATCTGTCAACTGAGCGACTTAAAAAACAACACCAGCAACAACCTGTTTACTGTGTGAAAGCCAACAGAGCCTTGGGAATGATGGCAGGGAATGACAAGCCACCAGTCATTTCCAGTAGTACTAAATTAGCCCCTTCTCTAAGAATGGGGAAGGAGGAGACTGTGCTGGTAGGCAGGCCCTAGACATAAATAGGAAAGGAATGCTTCTTATGTGTCCTCTTGGCTATATTCCCTTTGGATGCTACAGTGTCAAGAAGAGGAGCAGAGCCTCTGCAGACAAAATGTCCTCTGCAAACAAAATTCAGGCTTCCCTAGGACACTGCAGTCCACAAAGGAGGGTCTTAAATAAATAACATAGGATCCTTACAGCCACCCTCTCTGAGCAGTGCATCTTCTTAAAAAAATTATTTTGAGTATTGATAGAAACAAATAGCTCAAATTTATAGCCTTTGGAGCTTTCAGAATATTTTGCTCAGGTATGACTATGTCTATTTTATAGATGAAGAAACTGAGGCTCTGAAAGATTGAATGCATTATCTACAACGATAAAATGAGCGAGTCAAGTCATCTCCTTCCAAGTCATATGAGTTGGGAATCAAGTGTTTGCTACAAGTAACCCATTCCTACAATTGGTTGAGGTCTTTGTGGACATGAATAAGAGCACAATTTTTTGAGTTAAAAGTGAGAAATAGGAGGAAAAACTAGCTTAGGGAAGCTGACCTCTGAGTTCCCTTTCCTTTGTCAAGAGGTTTTAAAATAGTTTGCTTGAATACTCAGTTCTATCTTCTAGAAGTTTCTAACCTAAAGGTCCATGATGTTAATAATATTAATAATAAGCTCAGTAGGGGCTGAGAGGAAGGAGCCTTCCTGGTACCCACATCCCAAAGTAGATGTTAACAAGCCTTTCCATTTGTGAGGATTCTATAGTGTAACATGTACAGTGGAAAATATCAAATGATACAATCCTACTGGCCTAAGTTAACTTCTAGTTGCTAAGCACATCGATTTTTCCTTAAGTAGAAAATGAATTGATTATTTTTTTCCAGATCTGAGGCTCTGAAAGTTAGCCTCTATTATTAGTAGCATCCTAGCTGTCATGTGCTCTAATCAATCTGGATCTGGCCTGAATCTTTGCTTATCACTGCAGGCTCACACTTTCATTTCGGTTCAACTCAATCTGACAAATATTTATAAACTGCCAACAGCTCTAGGGATGGGAAGATGATGTGGTCCAGTTTGTCATTGCTCCCCTGTCCCCCTTAAAAGTGATTCTCCTAGAACTGAATATAATTATGCAGATGTGCTCTAGGCAGGGCAACTCTGGGTTTCATATTACCACCATATGGAACATAATATATATATATATGCATATATATATATAAACACTGAGGTTATTACCTCCCTTAATGTGATATCCTTTGAATATAATTAATTCTCAAAAAGATATTTTCCTGAAATTAGGGTTTTAAGATTGCTTTCCTTGATGTATTATTCTAGATGCCCCATTTTGAGAGGACAGTGACAAATGGGATTTCATCCAAAAGAAGACTAGTCGGGAGTAATTTGTTCAAAAAAGATCTCTGAGTGTTAGTGGCTATGAGCTCAGGAGGAACCAACAATGTTAACTTGGTATCAAAGAATCCAAGGCTGCTTTAAAAGAAGCATGACTTCCAGGAGTAGAGAGGTGATCATTTCAATGTCCTCTATCCTGTTATTAGGTTCAATTCTGGGCTGATGATGATGAAGGATCTCAAGACCATGACATCTGAGGATTATTTGATAGAGAAGTGAAGACATGAAGAAAAGAGGGGAGATATGGGGGGGTTTTTTGGTTGTTTTTAAAGTCATTTCAATCATGTCCAATTCTTTGTGGTCCTATTTGGATTTTCTTGGCAAAGATGCTGAAGTGGTTTGCCATTTTTACCTCCAGGAAACTGAGGCAAACAGGCTAATGTAGAATCACACTACAAGTGTCTGAAGAGGTATTTGAACTCAGGTCCTCCTGACTCTAAAGTCAGCACTCTGATGGGGCGGCTAGGTGGCGTAGTAGATTAAAGCACCAGCCTTGAAGTCAGGAGTACCTGACTCCTGTTCAAATCCAGTCTCAGACACTTAATAATTGCCTAGCTGTGTGGCCTTGGGCAAGCCACTTAACCCCATTTGCCTTGCAAAAACCTAAAAAAAAAAAAGTCAGCACTCTGTCCACTGTTCTGCCTAGGTGACACTGGAGATACAATAGATATCTTCAAGTGATTGAAAAACTATCACGTGGAACAGAGTTCAGACTCATTTGACTTGATTCCAAAATGAAGAATTAGGAACAATGGATGGATGTTTCAAAAAAAGCAAATGTAGGCGCAGTGGATAGAGCACGGGCCCTGGAGTCAGGAGGACCTGAGTTCAAATGTGATCTCAGACACTTAATACTTACCTAGCTGTGTGGCCTTGGGCAAGCCACTTAACCCCATTGCCTTGCAAAAAAAAAAAAAAAAAAAAAGCAAATGTAGGCTTGATGCAAGGGGGAAATGTCCTAATCTTTTGTAAGGAATCTATGCAAAGGTTACATTGATCAGTAAAGTCACTGAAAGTTCTGTACCCCCAAAGAAGTCAAAGAGAGATGAAAAGGACACACATGGACAAAAAAAATTATATTGGGGAATGATTGAACAATTTCTGGACTATGAATGTGATGGAATACTATTGGGTAATAAGAAAATGATGATAGGAAACTTTTCAGAGAAATCTGGAAAGACTTCTATAAACTGATGAAAAGTAAAGTGAGCAAAATCATTTCAATAATAGCAAAAATATTATAAAAACAAACAACTTTAAAAGATTTGGGAACTCTTATCAACCACAGTTCCAAAGGCCTCATGATGAAACATGATATCCACTTCCAGATAGAAAACTGATGAACTCAGAGTACAGTTTGAGGCACATTTTTAAATCTCTTTCATTTTCATACATGGTTAATATAGAAATTTGTTTTGTTTGACTGCATATATCTATAATGGATATAATTTCTCCTGCCTTCTCAATGGGTGTGGCAGAAGAGAATTTTAAATGAAAATAAAATAGAATAAAATTTTTAAAATATCAAAGTTGATATGACTTGAATGCTAAAAATCACACTTTGAATAAACAAATGATTAAACAACAAAAAGAAGATTATCTTAGAACTTCCCTCCTTGGAAGTCTTCAAGCAGAGATTAGATCATTGATCAAATGTGTTTGGAGGGGGAGGGGGTTTGAATTCCTTCCATGTGAAGTTTGAAGTAGAGACTCCTGAGGTACATTTCAACACTCAAAAGCCTGTGATTCCATGAAATTCCATGTTCTGGAGGAATTTTTTTCTCAGAAATGTGTTCAATTTCTTGACCACCAAGTTCACTTGAACTCTGGAATTCTATGAGCCCACAAAGAATACCACATCATATGAAAAATAATTGAAAGGGAAAGTTTAACTTCAAAACAAGAAAACTTAAAAGTTGCTGAAAACAAGTAAATTGTTTTTCCTCTACATTCAGAAGAGATAGCCCTGCCCCCTTTACAAAAGTTAATTCCTCTACCTAGTCTCTTAATTTCATCTTCTTGGATCTTTGTTCCCTCTGCTTCATTCATTTTCATCTGTTGTTCTCTGCTCTCCAATCCTAAACAAGCAAAAAGAAAAACCCAATCCTTCCTTTGACCCTACAATGCCATCAAGCTATTTTCTTATATCTTTCCTTCCATTCATTTTCATACTCTTAGAAAGCATAGTATAGCCCTAGTGGTCTCTACTTTATCAGCATACTCTCAATCTTCAGTCCCTAGGAATCTGGGTTCTGTCTTCATCATTCACTTAAAATAGCTCTCTCCAAGGTCACTAATTACCTTCTTATCACTAAATCCACTGGTCTTTTCCCATTTTTATCCAGTTTGACAGCTGCTGTATTTGCCATAAATAGGAAAGTAGACAGAGATTTTTCACTGGAGTAACTAGGGCAGATGGTCAGGGGGCAATTGTATATGAGAACCTGGACTGCTAGATTGAAAATGGAATATATAGAAACATAGTGAAAAGGTTAGACTGAAACCAGGGAAAGGGGGAAGGTGATGAGATTAGGACAAGGCTAAAAAAGTCAAAGAGATTACACACAAGAACTCTTTCCCAGTAGATTGAATTACACATACAAAAGTTTACTTCTAGGGATTTATGAAAAGGGGGGGTGGCGAGGAGAAGGGAAATGTATAAGGTAAAGGAATAGAGGTGTTGTGTGTCCTTCATTTTTGAAGAGGACCAATAACCTTATGGGGTGATATCTTGACTCGTGCATGAATTGGATTTAAGTAAGGCAGAGTTACACAGAATTGTCCGTCTCAGGCTCTCTTCCAAAATCATTGAAGTCCAATGACAAGACGAGTCAAGGTGATTGGTGATGACCGGGATACAGTGGCATCTTCAATGTCTGACCAAGTTCTAAGTGTGTCACAATGTCTGCCATCACATAGCCACTAGAACAAATTATTCTTATGTGCCTGTTCCACCCAAGGAAGTCTTCACATGCTTGGAGTAGGCACCCCCATAACTCACTGTTATGTTTGAGTTTAGCCTGTTACCCTCAACCTCATTTAGCTGGTTTGCTGAGATAATTTGCTGGGTTGTGAACAGTGACACACTACAACTTCTTTTATGCACAGGTGAGAGTTGGATAAGATCTTGGTAGACACCAAAGATGAATGAGTAATCTTTTGTTTTGTTTTGTTTTGTTTTTTGCAAGGCAATGGGGTTAAAGTGACTTGCCCAAGGTCACATAGCTAAGTAATTGATAAGTGTCTGAAGTCGAATTTGAACTCAAGTCCTACTGACTCCAGGGCCAGTGCTCTATCCAGTTTGCCACCTAGCTGCCCCAGATGAGTAATCTTTTTTTTTAGGTTTTTTCAAGGCAAATGGAGTTAAGTAGCCTGCCCAAGGCCACACAGCTAGGTAATTATTAAGTGTCTGAGACCAGATTTGAACCCAGGTACTCCTAACTCCAGGGCCAGTGCTTTATCCACTGCACCACCTAGCCGCCCCTCCAGATGAGTAATCTTAAAAAGGGCTCAGCAAGGCCTCACACCAGAGATGCCAGGACTCCCTGGAAACCCTAAGCACTCCAGGATGGGAAAAAGGGAGGAAAGAGACAGTATTTGCCAGCCTTAAAGAACTAGAACCACAGTGATTGGACAAGGGAAAGGGAAAGGGAAACAGAAACAAAGAAAGTAGAATGATACCATATGGTATATACAGCCAGGTCCTGATTAGTGGGAAGAATGAAGCTTGTAAAGTAGCTATATGTATTTGAATTCATACTTTGTTCATTATAATTTTCCAAAATATAATCATTGGTTCCATTTCAATGGCAATATGGTAAGCAATTTCAAATAATGTGACCTCTTTACAGGGTTCACCATTCCAAAAAAAGACTAAGCAGGACTTAGCTGTATTTTTCATCATAGGAACCCTCTGTCTTATTCAAGAGACCCTGATATATTTTCAGAATAGCTGGAAAGATCTTCTCAGGTTTCCCATAAATGTGACTTTTCTCAAACAATGAAATGTATTTCTTCCAACAGTAATGAACTCCTTATTCACTAGAAGCGTTCAAGATGACATTGGCATAACTGACTGTCAGCACTAAAACTATTTCTAATATATTTAAATGATCTCTTGGGTATAACCATCCATTGTTGGTCTATCCATACCTACAATGCATCTCTCCATTGTCCTTTGAGTCTAGAAAACTCAAAACTCTAAATTTCAGAACTAAAGTACTTATGGTGGTGAGTATAGTCAATTCTCCAAAAGTATGATTGAGACCTAAATAAGAATTAATCAATCTGTAGAAAAGAAATGCAAGTAGTAATTCAGGAGGAGTTTTCATAATATAGCTATTTCAAAAGGGAAAGGAATCAGTCTTCTATATTCCTACCGGTAGAGAATAAAAGGGAGTGGATCTCACCTATAGCACAAGGATCTAAGCCAGTTGTGTCCATGTAAGAGTGGAATCCTGCCAAGCATAGTTGTTGGAGACTCAAAATGGCAAGTTATCAGGTAAAAGCACTGAATCATAAATTACTCCAAAATTTTTCATTTCCAATATTGATGTTGGGATGAAGAATTATAGAAGAAAGATAAACACTTCTGATTTTGGTGTGTTTTGTTAGTGATAAAGGTATCTTTGTTGTTGTTCGGCAGTTTCTGTCATATTCGAGTCTTCGTGACCACATTTGGAGTCTTCTTGGCAGAGGAGGAAATTGAAGTAAATAGAGTTGCCCAAAGTCAAACAGCTAATTGAATATCTGAAATCACATTTGAATTCAGGAAGATAGTCTTCCTGACTTTATCCTGATTCTCTAGATACCACCTAACTGCCCAGGCAAATTTTAATACATCCAAGAATCTGTGGTCTCATCCATGAAGGTGATCCCTCCAATGATACTCATGCCCATGTCCTTTCACAAATTTTTGGTAGGAGGTCCTCTTAACATTCAAGGAGACCTCTCTCTAGATCACCTAAATGTACAGTAGATACAAATATAAGAAGAAGAGGGTGAACTCTAGGTATCCCTTGCTTCTGCTCTATGAACAGATCACCCTCTCCTTGGCTTACATCTCTCTGGTATTACCTTTTATACCACTTCTCTTATGTAATTCTTCCTGGGAGATATGTTGCAACCTGCTCATGCAAGAGTATGTGGGAGACACACCGAAGATTAATTATTACAAAGGCCTAGGCTTAGGAAGAAAATTCCCAGATGTAGAGCTGGAAGGGACCTGTGAGGCTATTAACTCCAACTACCTCATTTTACTAATGAGAAAATTGAGACCCAAGATGGTTAAGGAGCTTGCTCAAGATCACACAAGTAGTTAGCAACCAAAATAAGATTTAAATGCAGATGCTCTAGCTCCAGAGTCAGTGTTTGACTCTGTCCTCCATTTCCCAACAGCTACTCTGCTCAGAAGAACAACATAGCTTCCCATACCAGATACCTCCCCATATACACATATAGTAGGTGCTAAATAAACGTTGATTGAATTGAACTGAATTGCAATTATATGTATCCAAGTTTGTCAGATGAAGGATCTCTTTCTGAAAGTAAAATGCTAGACTAGAAGACAAACTTACTCAAAACTTCTTAGAACTTTCTTTGATTTTTAATAGAAAATCAAGTTCTAGTTTTCTTCCCACAACCTCTATATCACAAAACAAGATAGCACATGGATTCTCATTATCTCCTCAGCATGGCAGAGTGCCGAGGTGCTCATCAACTGCTCATTCTGGTAGAAAGATAAGCAGTTATATCATTTGTTCCCAAATGAAACCAATCCTTCTTATCCATTTTAGAAACCACATAAATGACTTTGGTTGTGGGATCCCCTCAAATTTCATTTTGAGTATAGCAAAGATTATTGGGTACAGCAAGGACCCTAAAGTAATGATAACAATAACAATTTCAGAATTTAAATGAACACAATTTTTAAAATACTGGGAAGGGTGCACAAAGAAATATGGGTCATAAAGAAAAGATTAAAGAGATGATAGATAAAATAGATAGATATACACACATTCATTATTGTTGTTATTCAGTTCCTTTAGTTGTGTCTGACTCTTTGTAAATCCATTAGTCGGTTTTCTTGGCAAAGATACTGGAGTGGTTTGTTATTTCCTTCTCTAGCTCATTTTACAAATAAGGAAGTTGAGGCAAGCAGGAATAATTAAATGATTTATGCAGAGTTCCACAGCTAGTCACTGTCTCTCAGGTGCTTTTTTTTACCTAGCCCATATTGCTGAGTGGGTATTGCATCAGTTAAATTGAGACTTGTCAAAGACTTTAGCTTAAAAAGACCAAGGTTTCCCACAGCATCAAGACCATCTCCAGTCATCCTGATCCATCTTTGTCTGCTTTACCTAGATGGCTCTAGAGGAAAAAGCAAGACTGGCAACTCTGCACAGCCTCATTCACTTAGATACAATTCATTTGCACTTGCAAGTCACGACATCACATCCCTAATGATGGTCTTCGAGAATGAAGAGAAACAACAGCCTATGTGAAAAGATATCTGAATCAGTAACAGTGTGGACCTTTTTTCCCTTAGTAATCATTTTCATGTTTATTTATTTCTTTTCCAATCTTTGAAAATCTTTTAGGGTTCCAACTCCAATCTAATAAGCACTTATTAAGTCCCTATCATGTATAAGGCATCAGTGATGGTGGTACAAACACAAAATAAAGCATGATCTCTACCCTCAAGGAGCTGATACTGGATTGCAGGGGATACTACATTCAAATTGAAGAGGACCAAAATTATCATTTAAAGATCTGAGAGACAATCCCTTAACAACTAAGGATATCCAAAAAGGCTTCCTATAGGCCATGGCACATTAGCCAAAGAAACCCCAAGGGTTTTTAAGAGGCAGTGGTGAGTGCAATATCAGAAAGGAGGACAAGCTGGGAAAGGCAGAGAGGTAGCAGAAGGGATGCTGACTTCAAAAAATAATCCATTTTAAATGAAAAGTCAACCCCCCCCCCAACAGAATGGTAATGAAATGCAGCCTTTCTATCACAATGCATTTATAATAGGAGTTTGAGAACTTACTGATATCTGGGGATTTGCTGCTGGTGTTATTGTTTGTCCTTTGTTCTCAAAGAGAACTATGATATCAAGGAGAAGATACCTTGACCAACAAGTGAACAGGATTTAAGTGAGGGAAGGCTAAGTGGGGCAAGTATATCATCACAAGCTTAAAAGTGAATGCTCAAAATCTTTGAGCCAGAAGCAGACGGGAGTCAGGAGTGGGAGTTTTTGTGCCTTTGTTGGGTTTATTTGTTTGTTTGTTTAGGTCTGGCAATTTTAAGAGAGAAGCATATAGTCAGTGAGAAGGCAGATTGGGAGCAAAGAGTGGGTAATGGCTTGCCTAGCCCTACCCACAACTTAGCATTAATTGCTCTACCTCGGTGGGGCTGGGTAAATCTCCTGGGAAAAGAAGGATAGGGCAGTGGCTGAAGAAAACATTACAACCTAGTGTCATCTTCATAACATTCTAGCAAATTCGATCATTGTTTTAATACTGATCAGGACCCAATCTCTCTTCAAGTCCATTTGGCTAACAGTATCTATCCCCAGCTCTCCCTTGCACAAGCAATATATTAGATCAGGTCCTTATCATTACTCCATCTGGAGCAGAGGAACTCTCCGGCACAAGAAGAAATGTTGTAATAAAGCTATTCAGACCCAGTAAGTGCTGTCTTAGCCACTCCTTGGGGAAGAACCAGGTGCTAAACCACTCCTCATGTACCACCCTGGTCCCACCCACCACCAAAATGTATTTAAGTAAAAAAATCCTCCAAGATAGAAGTCTCTTTCTCCTTGACTTCAGACCCACCAGCTTCATCTCTTCTCTTCTCTAAGCTGGGTCCATGCTGCTAGAATAATATGGCCCCAGCTTCATGTATCTGGATCTATGTTAATCTTAGCTTCTTTTCTTTTCCCTATTTCCTTTTAACTTGATTATTCCTTTCCCAGCTTGTAACTATCCTCTTTACTGTTGGCTCCCAACTGTCTCTTTTTACTTAACTTTATTGCTTTCTTAAGAAACTACTGTCTCCTTAGAAATTATTACCTCCTTTAAGAAATTCACTATCCAGCTGAAGGACCCCATTTGTGAACTTTGTACTTTGTTCAACCTGTGATTTGAGTTTTAGGTTTGGAGGCAAACTTTTCTTACTTCCCTGAGTCAGAGAGTTGGTGAGTTCTTTACAAATATGACCCCACATAGATTGATCTTGAAGTCCCCTTTCCTGAAGTCTATTTCCTTCCATCTTCACATCTATTTCACTACTGCTTAGAACAATTCCAATCTTTCCATTCAGTCCATCTTCTATGTGGCTTGCTGAACTGTATTCCTTTATTTCTCTTATCTGAAAAAAAAATTATTTTATTTCCTCCCAATGATATGAAAGAACAATTTTTAACATTCTTTTTTTTTAAAACATTTTTTAAAACTAACAAGCCCTTATTTTAACTTGACTGGTCCATTATGGATTCAGTTCCAAGCAGCTGGATCTTTGTTGATTTGGGGATTAATTTGGGATGTAAAAAAATGGCAAAAACATAGGCCCTCAAAAGAGTTTTCATTCTGATAGAAAGATAGAACAAATGACAAGGACTGCTATCTAACTGTAGACTCAAAGCACAGGGCTTTCCATGTCTTTGCTCTGGTGGAGAACTTTTTGTAATTCCCTTTTGACTCTAGGATAAAATGCAAATTCCTCAATTTGGCATTTAAAACCTTTTACAATTTTTCTAAGCTAATTTTCCAGGTTCATTTCCTACTATTTTTGTAAGCATTTTTGTATTTGGGTGGGTTCAATATTAAAACAAAGGTATTTTCCTGAGTTGACACAAATATGTATATAAAACTACTAAACAAGATATTCACTGCAGTTGATTCGAATGTACTTTCTTGTGGGACAGCTTCCTTTAATTATCAATCTTTTTTTTTATTTGAGTATTTGAATTTCTCTTGGTGACAGTATTCAACATCTTAGTCACTAGACAAGTCTTTAAATCTTTAAAACTGAATTTCCACAGAAGTATAATTATGTCTCTATGCAGGGCAGTTATCTTGATGGTAATTCATTCTTTCTATTCTCTCCACCCTGAAGGACTGAATAAAATTGACTCTATCCTGGATCTGCTCTATCCCATGACTGTGATTTAGAATGTAATGTTTTCTTCAGCCAGTACCTTATCCTCTTTTTCCCAGGAGATTTACCAGCCCCACCCAAGTATAGCAATTAGTGCTAAATCCTGGGTGAGGCTAGGAATGCCAGTACCCTGCTCCTTCCTCCCAATCCACCTGCTCACAAGCTCTGTGTCTGTCTTTTAAAAATTCCAGACTTGACTTCAGTCTGATATTAGGCAATGAAGTGAAAGGGAGAAAAGGAGAGTGAGGGTGTGGAGCACAGTAAAGTGAATTAAGCCCTACACAAGAATGAAAAACAACCAGTGCTACAGCTGAGAATAAAGAGTGTGAAGAAGCTATTTTATCCAGGTGAGAAAATTCTTATCACCAAAAAGTCTAATGAGGGCCTGTCATGGAAGCAAAGAAAGAAAAGGACAAGAGAGTCAAAGAACCTATGAAACAAAGATCCCAGAATAGTAGAGATTAATTTGGGAGGGGCGGGGAGAAACAAAGAGGGAAAAAAATGACATCAGACAGGAGATTGTAATCTCCTTGAGGACATGGACTGTCTTGTCTATACCTGAAGTGTTAGCAGACTCCTAGCACATAGCTGGAGCTTAATAGATGTTTATTATTTGATTGTGAAAAGGCATACAGTTTCTACCACACTAGGAAAGAGACAAAAGAAAAGATAATAATGTACTACTTCAGTATGAGAGGTCAGGGCCATAAATTCAGTTAGAAAGGAATAGAGCTAGGAAATGTCAATATTGAGGGATGAAGAAGATGAGGAGCAGTCAAAATGCATCACAGACACACAGAATCTCAGAGGACAAAAGGAAATTTGAGATCATCTAGTTCATAGATATCATACTTAAGATTCATGGTGGGCAAAACTGGGCACTAAATTGAAATGTAATTGGGAAATGTTTAACAATATAAATTTAAAATATAATTCAACATAGGTCATGTTAATTTGCAATTTTCTAAGTCAATATGGGAATTTCAATTTAAAACTTTGAGTTTGTCCTCCTTTTCAGTAAAGGAATATTTCCTATAATCTTTTTGATGAATTGTCTTCATTTCAATATATATAATAATGATAATAATAACTAGCATTCACATGGTGCTTTGAGGTTTACAAATCTCCGGTATTAGAAACATCTTATCTTATTGGATACGTTTCAAGTACAAAAAAGGAATCAAAGGTAGGAAGGAGCAGATATTTACTGTGGGATGAGGCAAACAAGGTCCAGAGTCCAGAGGTCAAGTAACAAGAATCAAGAATCAAGGAGCAAAAGATACGGGCAATGAGAGACCAGAATCTATACAAGGTATCTGAGTAAGAAGCAAAGGCCAGAAGCAGTAAGAGGGCAATGCTATATAAATAATCAGGAGATGTCATAGTCTTCCTGCCCGGATCATCATATGTCTCAGAGTGGAATGTGGGGAAGGTGAACCAAAATATGTCTCAGAGTGCGATATGGAGAAAGTATACTTACCAGTAGAAGCAAATAGGGATATGACTTTAGTGAAGGATCAGAGAACAAGGCAATACCAGACAGGAAGAGGAATTCTTTTTTAAAAATATCAGGCTTCCTTTAAAAACATCTCCAGGAAGACAGAAAAACCACAAAATCATCTACATAGACCTGAAAGGATTATAGAGACCATCCAGCAAAAACCCCCTGACAAGGTAAAAAGGTCCAATCTAATTTTCAAATTTTGATGTTTCAAAGAAGAATAATGCACAATCAAAATGGAAGAGGGTTAATACAGGTAATGTTAGAATAGAAGACCATTACTTTTAAAATCATACCTTACTTTTATGATGCTGAAAAAAAAACTTTTGTTATGAAAAATTGTGGAGATAAATGAAACGATGCTGCCAATGAAATCCGAATGACTTTGAAATAGTGTCATATATAAAATGTACAGCATTATCTTTTTTTACCATATTTAAGCAACATCTTTGGACAGCAAAGAAACTAAATCAATCAATTCTTAAATTAATTTAGGCTATTCATTGGAAGGTCAAATATTGAGGTTAGATACTTTGGTCAACAGGACCCAATGAAAAAGACCCTGAGGTTTGTAAAGACTGAAGGTAGAAGGATGAGAGGACAAATAGTGTCATAGAAACACAAACATGAACTTGAACAGACTTCTAGAGATATTGGAGGATAGAAGAGACAGGCATGCTATGGTCTAGGAACTCACAAAGAGTCGGAAGTAATTAAATGTTCATCAGTGTTTTGCGTTCGCCACAAATATTGTGACAACAAAATTCCAGTCTGTTGATATTAAGAAGTAAGACAAAAACACAGTCAAACTAAGGCTCAAAAAAGTCAGGTGTTTGGCAAAGATCCACCTTGTCATTCAATAGCTAAGTTAGGAGAGAGATACAATGCCAGACACTGTGTTAAATGTTTGAGAAATATCTCATTTAATTCTGATAATAACTTGAGAATTAGGTATTATTATTATTATTATCGTTATTTTACAGCAGAGGAAACTGAGGCAGACAGAGTTGAAATGATTTGAACCATGTCACATAGCTAGCGTCTGAGGTCAAATTTGACCTTGACTTTTCTACCTCTAGGAATAAGGCCAAAATCTCACTGGGAGCTTTATGAACAAAAAAAAATTCATAGTAGCATTATTTGTGATAACAGAAAATGAAATATGTGCCCAATGATTGAAGAATTGATGAGTCAGTTTTAAGGTATATGAATCCATTGAACTATAAAGAATGACAAGTTTAAAAAATTTGAGGAACATAAAAGACTATCTGACTAAAATGATCCAGAATGAAGAGAGCAGAACCTGAAGAACAATATACACATTGATTCCACTAATAGAAAGAAAATACCAAGTCATTAAAAACAAGACCAAATATAACAGATAAGAATGTTTGCATTACAATCAATCACATCTTTCCTTCCTGTTGGCAAATAATAAATTGCAAAAGTATGGTCCGTCAAATAGAATAAACTGTAAAGATGATGACATATGAAAATGTATGATCTCTTAGCGTCTGGAGCTAGGGATTTCCAGCCTACATTCTGTGGAATCTTGCGGCTTAATGGATGGGCACTGGGGATTTCTGGAGAAATTTCAGTACTGGCAGTTGTATCTAGCATCATGATTGGGGTGTGACAAAGAGTTTGGGAAACATCACAAACCTGGCAAAGAGAGCTGCTACAGCAGTAATGGGGAGCCTTAACTACCCAAACATCTGTTTATGCTCTCTCTCCTGCTGCCAAAAATGAATGAGCTGATGAATTCTTGGCATATTTATAATTATCATTTCATGTTTCTAAAGGTAGTGGAAGTGTCTGAGTAAAACTGCTACTCTGGATCTAATTCTTATCACCAAGAAATATCTTTCTGATGAAAGGAAAATGATGGAAATCTTGGAAAGAAATGAACAAACCATCTTAGCTATTATAATGGTAAGGCTTGACATAGGCTAACATGCATTAGGATTTAGGAAGATTAGGTTTCAAAGAGATCAAAATACAAGATTTAGACACAAAGGGTAACATCATAAACAAATTAGAGGAGTAGGAAAAAATAGTTGTCAGATCTATGGATGGGGGAAGGTATCCATCCAAAAATAGGTTCACAAGAGGCAAAATGGACAATTTTGAATACATAAAGTTAAGATTTTTCACAAACAAAACCAATACAGCTAAAATTAGAAGAGAAGCAGGAAACTGGAGAGGGGAATCTTTACTAAATTAATTAATAAAAGTCTCATTTCCAAGATACATAGGGAACTGAATCAAATTCATAGGAATAAGAGTTATTCTCCAGTTTTCTTTTCATAGGAAGAAATCCAATAGGAACAATATTCTCTAATTCACTATTAATTAAAGAAATGTAAGTGAAAATAACTCCAAGAGTACAACCACATAACCATAAGATTGCCAAAGTTGACAAAAAGGAAAATGATAAATGCTGAAGAGTCCATGGGAAAAAAAAAACTGCATTAATGCACTGTTTCTTCTGAACTGATCCAGCATTCTAGAAAACAATTAGGAAAAATACCCTAAAAGTTATTAAATAGTCCATATCTTTTGACACAGTGGTGTCACTACAAGGTCAAAGAGATAAAAAAAAGAGAATTAAAGACCCATAAGGATTAAAATATTGATAACAGTTTTTTTTAATGGAACAAAGAATTGGAAATTAAGGGCAATGTCCATCAATTGGGGAATGACTATACAAGTTATGATATATGAATGTGATGGAATATTATATATTATAGGTAATAATGAATGGAATAGTTTCAGAGAGATCTATGACGACTTGCATGAATCAGTGTAAAGTGAGGGGAGTAGAACCAGAAGAACATAATATACAGGAAAAGTAAGTCTGTAAAGACAACTTTGAAAGGCTTAGGAACTCTGATCATCACAATGACCAATCACAATTCCAGAAGACTCTTGATGAAGAATGGTATTCACTTGCAGATAGAGAGGTGATGAACTCAGTGGAGATTGAGGCATATATTCATCCATCTATCCATTTATCTGCTCACACACATACCTATGTATATACACATATAATCATACATTGGATATATACATTGGATACATACATGTATCCAAAGGATCCAGAAAAAATTTAGTAGAGACCTGGTTCAAATCCTAGTCCTATATCATATCTTTACTCACCAGTCCATCCTCTACTCAGCTGCCAACATTAGCTTCCTAAAGCATGTTAGGCAATGTTAGATTGAGGCACTCTGGGTCACTGACCATGTGAGTGGGCATTAGATGATCTAAGCACACCTAAGACAAGGCCCTCGGGCAGCTGCCATATTAGGTGAACTGGGCATGTTGCAAACACCCTTTATAAGTTTGTATCTCATTGGGAACAATTTTGGGCTGTCTACAAAAGAGAGTGCCATCTGTATCCAGATAAAGAGCCATGGAGTTTGAACAAAGTTCAAAGACTATTCCCTTTAATTTAGAAAAAATAAAAAGATAGCTTATTGTCTGATCTTGTTACCTCTTAGACTTCTTGTCTCTTCCTTAAGGATATGATTTCTCTGTCATCACACTCAATTTGGATCAATGTACAACATGGAAACAAAGTAAAGGCTGACAGATTGCTTTCCATGGCGGGGGGTGGGGAGTAAGATTGGGAGAAAAATTGTAAAACTCAATATCTTTAATAAAAAAATAATTAAAAAATAAATTTGTATCTCCAGTCATAGTATTTGTCCTATTAAGCACTTAAATATTGTTAATTTATTCAATGAATATTCGCCTTTATTTGATGATTCAATTTGTATTGCTAGAGCTTGAATTGCTGGGTTATTTCAATAAATCTTGATTACCATTGAATTGTTCCTGTGTATCAGTGCCAGTTGACAGAAAGTTTTAGTTGAATGGGATACCCTGAGGTCTGGTGAAAAAGTCTCTAAAACACCCTCCATCAGGGTAGCCATTTATCATTCAATGCTGAAGAGGAATTCTAAGACTGTAGAGGGTTTTATTCATGCAAGCACGAATGTAAAAAAAAAAAAATTGCTGCTAAGTCCTATTAAGAGATAAGTGGGGGCGGCGAGGTGGCGTAGTGGATAAAGCACCAGCCCTGGAGTCAGGAGTACCTGGGTTCAAATCCGGTCTCAGACACTTAATAATGACCTAGCTGTGTGGCCTTGGGCAAGCCACTTAACCCCATTGCCTTACAAAAACCTAAAGAGAGAGAGAGAGAGAGAGAGAGAGAGAGAGAGAGAGAGAGAGAGAGATAAGTGAGTGAGGAGAGAGGGGAAAGGAAGGAAATAAAGCACTGTGCTAAGTATTGTTTACAGATATTATCTCATTTGATCTTCATGACAGTGCAAACTAGGTGCTTCAATTAACCATATTTCACAGTTAAAGAAACTGAGGTAAACAAAGGTTAAGTGACTTGCCCAGGCTCTCCCAGATAGTAACTGTCTGTGGCCAGACAAAACAAATGAAGTTTTGCTGTTTTACTTGAAGGAGCAAAAACTTGGGAGGCATATAACAATTGTATCAATGTATTTAAAGGGCAGGAAGAAAGATTTGATTTCTGTTTGAGCCCAGGAGGCAGGACTAAAAGCAATGGGTAGAAATGACAAAGGAAAGAGTAATAATTAGAAATCTTCCAAGGTGGAATGGGCTGCCTTGGGAAGCAGAAAGTCCCCTCTATAGTTGAAACAAAAGGTGGATGACCATTCCTTCAGGCTGTGGTATGGGAGATTCCTGTTCTTGTTTGGATTGGACTGGCCTCTGGGGTCCCTGCCAACTCTAATCTATTGTTATTTAATGAAGCACCATCACCTTGGAAAGTAATTGAAAATAAGACCAAAAAGAAAAAAAGAAAAAGAAAAAAAAGAAGACAAAGAAAGAAAAAAACAATGCTGATTTCCCTATTCCTCTTACATTCTTTCCAAAAGTTCTGAACTAGTTCATTTTTTTATTTCCTACACCTCAACTCCTAGACAAGTGTTGACCAATGCACCTCCAAGTATTTATATGCTCAAACTTGTCCTCACTCAACAAATAAACTGTGTTCTTAGGGCTCTGATAGAGCAAACAAGTCTCTTTTCATCAAAAAGGCTTCAGCTGAACCAGGTCTTGGAATAACAGCAGGTGAGAACCCTCCCCCACAAATTCTATAACCGTGTTATTTATTTATACAGATCCTTGAGTGTATGCACTTCCCAAGAGAACTTGCCAAGAATGAGAACACAATCTCTGCCCTTTATAAGGTAGCTTTGCTTCTTTCCCACATGCCTCCTGAATAGAGTAGGTATGATATTGTGAAATGTTTTGGTCCAAATAAAGGAAGGAACTAGAAGAGAACAACAGGTGAATAGATGGTATGTCCGACTATTGTTCAAAAAAAATGAGAAATAAGAAATGTTCCTTCTCTTACTTCCCTTCCCCCCTTTTTGTAGAAAGACTGTCAGTTGTGAATAAATTTTCATTAGTAACCCCAAAGGAGATTATCCACAATAAATTTTGGTTTTGTGTCCTTATAAACAGATAATACCTAGTCTGCTTAGTTTCATTCCTTTTTTGGAACTGTCCATTATCTCTAGTTAACCTTTACCTCTTAAAATGCTTTTAAAATGAAAACACCATTGCCTCTTCTAATCTAGGGATGCTATGAAAAGAAATGCATTGAAGGGGAAAGAAGGAGTGAAAGGAGGAGGGAAGGAAGGAAAGAGAGAGTAGGAGGGAGACAGAAACAGACATATAGAGAGATAGAGAGGGGAAGGGGAAGGGAGAAAGAAAGGGGAAGGAGGGAAGGAAAGAGAGGAAGGAAGAGAAAGATAAAGAGACAGAGAAGATGAGAAAAGTAGGAAGAGGTAAGAGACAGACAGACAGACAGAAACAGGGAGTGAGAAACGGAAAAAGACAGTCAGGGAGGCAGAGCAGGAAGGAGAGAAAGAGGAAGGAAGAATAGCTTGGTTTAGATTAATTTACTTTTTCCAGAGAGCCATGAACGAAGCAGTTAGACTGAGGCAAAAGAAGGAAGGACAATTTCTTACCTTCTCTTTAATCAGCATTTTAAAAAATGTCTTCATGATTTTGTTCATGGTAGTGATAGTCCCCCCATATTAACAAATATAATTTTAAAAATACACTCCAAAATCAAACAGATGGTATTTCTGGCATAGAGATGCTTATATGATTATGTATTATTTGTATTACTAATGCCCTCCATTTGCAAAGATAATTTAAAAGTCACTATTTGGGAGCCATAGTCCCAGGGTCTAGCTCTCTGGTCACTGGATAACCCTGTCTGATAAGAGATGGGACTTTCAATGACTTGGAGTGGCTAAGATTTGAGGAGAGCCAGGGCCCTTTTATCTATTCCCTGAATACTCTAGGGTTAAGTTCCTGATGCAATTTTTGAAGGTTGCATATGAAATAAAAATTCTTATTATCCTCTGATTTTTAGGAATTAGAATTGCTTAAGGACATTTCATTGGATAAATTTATCTTTCTAAAACACTTTGCCTGTCATTTTCCTCTTCATAAAACAACAACAAACTGTTTGCTGACTTCCCATTTCTCCACAGTTAAAAGGTCATGCCATTGTTTCAATATTGTTCCCCATTCTTCCCCAATGTGAATTGTTGATTTAGTTGGGTTTCCCCAATTTCTGGAACACACCTGATTCAATTTGGCTTGTGAGTCTTTGCTCTTGCTAGCTAGATTACCCTACGCTCGCTGCTTTTATCCAAATTGCGTCATCCTGTCTCTTTCATGAAGCCTTCCCTGATCACCCTGGTTCAAAAATTATAATGTCAGAGATTAAGAGCTTTAGACCAGTCTCATCCAATCCCTTCCTTTTGCAAATGGCATGCTCTCTTAGCATTCGTTACCTAGAACATTCATATTAGTATTTAATCATAGCATTGTAGAATCAAACCTAAATTGTAGGATTTAGAGTTGAATGGGACTTTCAAGTTTCTGCCCAAACTGAGAACTAAAGAGCCTAAGAGACTTCCCCAAGGTCACACAAGTAAAAAGTGGAAAACTAAAAATTTGAACCCAGCTTTTTTTAATACAGATTTATTCAGTTTTTCCACTGAACCATGCTGACCACCTTGGTTTGCCCTCATCTCATTAAGGTGATTTTGAGTGATATAAGATGAGGAGGGAAAGAAGAAAAGGGAACTCTCAGTGAATGATCTCAATTTTTTTAAGTGAAGGATGATGCCAAATCTTCAGCTGAAAGAGTAGGTAGAGGAGGTAACTATGGGAGGTGTGAAGAAGGATGAAAAGATTTGGATTAGGTGTTGTGGATACTGAATGGGATAATGGGATAACAAATTGATCAGGGAGGTATAAAAGAACTTTCTTGTTGCAGTGATGACCTGTCATCATGGCTTACCTTTATAAAGTAAAGGTACTACCTTTATAACAAATCAAAGGCTTCCCAAGGGCACAAAAGTATAGATCCAGAGAATATTAGTCCTGCAAGGGACAATTACTTGGGACAATGTATGGAGATTGAAGACCTCCTTTTTTTTTAAGCAGGAACATAATATGAAGGGGAGTAGTATGAAATAAACCTGAAAAGGGAGGTTATGGCCAGATTGTGAAAAGGGAGCCTCAAATACCAGGTTAAAGACTTTGTTTTCTTCAGTATGCAATAGGAAACAATAAGTCAATGGAATACCAAAAAAAGCAGAGAGAGAGAGAGAGAGAGAGAGAGAGAGAGAGAGAGAGCCTGTCCTTAATGAATTTCTAATGGAACAAGATTGCCTTGAAAAAGAAGGATGAAAAGAAAAAGAGAGACTGGAGCTAGTGACACTGGTTAGGCGACTCTTGGAACAGCCTAGGTGGGAGGTAAATGAGATTCCAAACAAGGATGGTTCCTATGGCAGTGGAAAGAAGGGATCAGATATAAGAGATATTATGGAGATAGAACTTATGGAATTTGTCAACTGATTGGTTTGGGGGAATAAAGAGAAAGAAGAGTGAGCTATGAATGAGATTTCAAACCTGGGTGACTTTGAGAGTCCTGAGAGTTGCCCAACCATCAATAGAAATGGAACAAGGAAGTTAAGAGGATGGACGACAGAGCAAGGTTCTACCCAAAGAACCTTGTGACCTGTTCCTTATCTAAGGAGTTTACAGTCTATTTGGAAGATAAGATATAGGGACTTCAAAACTCTAAATATCTGTGATTTCAAATGTAGTCACCCCTACCCTCCTTCACAGTTGCTGAGAATGAGAAAATTTATCACTGGTAATCATGTGCCTGGAACTTAGCCAGTCTGATCCTGGGTCAATAGGCCATTGTTGGGTGTGTTTTCCAAATCTTTCTAACTTGATTAAGATCTGTCAGATCCTGCCCTCCATTAGTTCAGCCTTCACAATCCCAGAATCACCTCTACCCAGGGACTCAGTGTTTTCCTGCTCTGTTGAGGTTTAATAATGCAACTATTGAAAACAGGTTATGTATTGGCAACACAACATTGTGATATAATAATGATAGTAATAATAATAATAATAATAATAATACCTACTCACATTTACAGAGTGCCTGAAGGTTTCCCAGGCACTTTCCTAAAAATGTCATCTGATTTTTAGTCAAGAAAATTGAGACATGAAGATATTAAGTGACTTTCCCAAAATGACATGGGATTTAAACCCAGTTCTTCCTTGACACAGCTCTTTTCTCATTATCACTATGCTGCATCTTTGACTGTGAATAATAAATGACACATACAATTCAATCTAGAAAAATTCAGATTAGTGAGAATTACATAGGCACATCTATATTTTGCTTATCTCCATTGGTTTCCCATTACCCACCAAATGTAAAATCTTCTATATAACTTTTAAAGTCCTTCACAATCTAACCCATTCCTATCTTTTTAGTCCCTTCCACATAGTCTATGACCCAATACCACTGGTATTCTTGATATTCTTCCCTCATGATACTGCCTCTTCCATCTCCATGCCCTTTCCTTATGTGCTCCTCATGAATTAGAAGGCTTTCCCTTCTAATTTCTGCCCACTATCTTTCTACAAGACTTGACTCAAATCCTACCTTCTGGAGCAAATCTTTTCCAGTCTTCCTCACTGTTAGTGACTTTTCCTCCAAGATTACTTTCTATTTTTGCTATATACATATATATGCAAATGTATATATATATACACACATAGAGAGAATAATATATATTATATACATATGTATATATATATATATATATACATATTTTGCATACTTGTTTGCTAATAGTACCCCCCATTATAACATGAGCTCCTTGAGGAAAAAAGACTGTTTTTGCCTTTCTTGGTATCACTTACTGCTTATTACAATGTCTGGCACCTAGTAAACATTTAATAAATGCTTCTTGTTCAGTATTGTTTAACTCTTCATGATCCTATGGATCATATTGTCTTTGAGTTTTCTTGGCAAAAATACTGGAATGGCTTGCTATTTCCCTTCTTTAATGGATTAAGGCAATCAAAAATTTAGTCTGTCTAACACCTTAACCACTATACAATACATAGATGTCCACCATCTTCTACATGAAGCCTTTCTTAAGGCACCCAAATACTAGTCCCCTTCCTTCCAAAATACCTTGTATTTAATGATTTTATGTATTTGTAGTTATTCATTTGACATTTACGCTGTATACATTTGTGTGTGTCTCACCCATTAAGACAAGAACATTGTGAGTTTAAGTTATTTTATTCTTTGCAGTCATATGACCAGCATCTGATAAAGCAGACAAATAATAAATACCTATTAATTGACTTATTGATTGGTTTAGGGAAAGGAAAAAGAAATACAAATCTAGTAGAACTAAGCAAGTCAAACAGAATCCCTTCCACCACTCATCCATATTCCCTTCACTATTTTCTCATTCCCCTTTCACCTCTTTTGGGAAGGCTTCCCAATCTAATCCCACTGAGATTTTCAGCATTTATTTCCAGGCATCTCTCCAGTTACAAACTTTAAAAACAATCCTTACATTAAAAGGGTGTGTTGTTTGTTAATCTTCCTTCTCCCCAAATCCTAAAACTATTTTAACTCAACAGTGACTAAACTGTCTAGAATTGATGTTGTCACCTGAGAAGCAGCATGAGATAACTCTGATCTGATGTTTTTTCCCCTGTTTCTTTTCCCTCAATGTTATCATTTCCTTCATCTTCAATTAATAACAGTTCAGGTAATTCTATATAAAACAAATGTCTTCTCAATGACACATATATAACCTCTTAACACTTTCCTCTTTAAGTTCCAATTGATGACCAGTTATCTTAGGAAAAAATTTTCCTTTTCTCTTCCTTTATTTGTTTCAAACTAACAATTCTTTAAAAAAAGGAAAATAATGGTCCAGACTTCTTTAGAAACATTTTTAAAGAAAAATATACCCAAAGGAACCATTGCCTTCAGCCATAAAACTCTTTAAAATGTCCTAAAATCCCCGTCAGAATTTCTGTGATGTTCTCTATCTATCTCCTCCTTTTACTCTAATTAAGTCCACTTTTCTCCAGGCACCAACATTAAAGATAAATAAAACACTAATTCTTATTCAACTGCATTTTTAAAACTTTAATTAGTATGATTACAATATTATTTCTAGCTAAAGTTTTTCACTACAAATTAAAATGAATTTCAACTATATTATGTTGTTACATAAGTTTTCCTGGCCTACCTTGGGAGTATAAGCACCCTTTTTGACATTGTTTTCATGAAAAAATGTGTTCCAAGGTCCAGTTAACTCACTCCTAAATGAACTTTTGGAACACAAATTATTTGTTTTCTGGGGTCAGTTTGTTTTCAGTTTATACTTGATCATTTAGTATTATTTGATACTTAAATGTGATTAAGTTATTTCTGTGTTTGTCCTGTTTCCTCAATAACATTGTCACCAAATACACTCAATCCTTACTACCCTAAGTCTGACATTTGTTTCCACTGCCACCAACACAATGAATTGCTCACACTTAGATTATAGCAATGAACTCCCAACTGGTTTCTCTGTCAGCTTCTCCCTTCTCTAGCCTAATTCATCATAGATATTGGTGCCAAACAAATATTCCTGAAATTCTTCCTGGATCATATCATTTCCCTGTACTAAATAACTTTCAATAGCTTTCCACTATCTAGAAAAGGGGTTTTTAATCTGGAATTCATGAACATGGTTTTTGGAGGAAAATGATAGCTATATTTCAATCCTTGATTTCCTTTGTATCCCATGTATTTTACTTAAGCATTTAAAAAACATTCTTAGAAGGAGTTCATGGGTTTCACTAGACTGCCAAAGGAAGCAGAAAACACAAGAAAAGTAAAGAACTGCTCTACAGGATAAAGTCTAAACTCCTTATCTTTCCATAAAAGCCTTCTACAATATGGGCTCATATTACCTTTCTGCTCTTTTCAGTCTCCTTCCTAGTGACAAATATAATATTTATTTAGAAACTACTGTTAGATTCATTGATTTAAGCATAGTTCTAGTTCTCTAAGAAAAAACTTTCCTTGAGAAATGAGTTTTCCATTTATTCCTGACTATCATGTTGTTTCTTTTGATTTGAGTCAGATTCATATAATGAAAGGTCACTTTGGCTTCAGTTTCCTCAATTGAAAAATGAGGAGATGAACTAGAGTATTATAAATCTAAGATCCATCAACTCTATATCTTATACTGCTGTGATTTATCTGAACTCAGATTCCTTATGCAAAAAGTAGAGATCATAATACTTGTATTAATTCCCTTATAAGGATTATTGTGAGAAATTCATAGTGGCTTTCAGCTTTGGGTTGTGTAAGATATTTCTGAATCATTGTCCCAATTTGTAGGTGAAAAAATTCAGGTATAGACTGTCTTGACCCTAATCAATCAGCAAATGGTTGATTGATATTTGTCCTTGGTTCTCAGAAGACCAAGACATCAGAAAGGTCATACGTGATGGAGATATATGTGAACTGGATTTGAGTGGGAGGGGGGCTGTGCTAAGTCACTAGCCTCACTTTCTCCTCTGGAGCTCTCTGGATCCAATGACCAAATATGAATCAGGACCATTGGAGATGGCCCTGACTGCAGTGAGAAATCTTGGCTTTTTAAAGCTAGATCTTTCCCAGGTCACAGTTTTCCTGAGGCAATGCCCATTCAATCTTTAAGGTTAGGTAAGGGAGAGTTGAGGAAAAGAGGCCAAGAATGACCACTTCCAAAAAGAAGAAAATCAGCCTCCTTGTTTTTTAAATACTTAAGTAAAACACATAGGAATTGAAAGGAACTGGTGTTCCATTTTCAGGGGAGATTAACTATAAAAAGGATCAAGGATATAACAACAGGAATGTTCAAGTTTTAATTATGCCCAAATCTGGTATTAAAGAAATTAAATCCTTTTGAGGTGAACATTCTAAGGAATTTAAACTTTGGGGTTTCATCCATATGTTCCCTTCCCCCCAACTCACCTTTCAAAATGTTAATTAATTGGTTGACTTTATGGGCAGGAAAAAAAACGAAATCCAGCTTTGATGAATCTAGGGTTTGTTCCAAGTTAAATATAGTTGAAATGCTATTAACTGATTCCTAGCAAGCCTTAGAAGTTTAATTCAGGCCAAGGTACCAGCGACCTTGCAAAGAGAAAAGGTTACAGTCCTAAGATCTACAATGAAACTTGGGCAGCTAGTTTGGAAAGTTCAGCTTTCAAGTTTCCTACCTCCTGGGATTTAACTCTCCTACTCTCACCCCTCTCCCAGTCTTCCCTATCACCACAGGAGGTGAGGTTACCTTTGTCTGCCTAGGAAGCAAAGGGGCTTATATCTATCAAATAAGGGGTTCATATTTGATGATCTCTAAGGTCCTTCTTAATCAAAAATTCTATTATCAAAAGAGGAGCAGCTGTTCTAAGTATTTCTAAGATGTCTTTTCTTTCTTTCTCCTTTGTTCTTTCCTCTCTGTCTCTTTCCCTCTATCTTCCTTCCTTTCTTCTTTCTTTCTTTCTTTCTTTCTTTCTTTCTTTCTTTCTTTCTTTCTTTCTTTCTTTTCTTTTCTTTCTTCCCTCCTTTCCCTTCTGTTTTTTCTTTCTCCCTATTTTCCTTCCTTCCTCTCTTTTTCTTTCTTCTATCTCTCTTCCTTCCTTCCTTTCTTTTTTCTCTTTCTTTCTTTCTCTTTCTCCCCCTCCCTCTCTCTCTCCCTCCCTCCCTTTTTCCCTCCCTCCCTTTTTCCCTCCCACCTGCCTTCTTTATCTTCCTCCCTCCTTCCCTCCCTCCCTCCTTTCCTTCCTTTCTTCCTTTACTTCTTTTCCAGATACTTGAGTACTTGACTAGAGTCACTTCTTTGACTATACAGTGTTCCTGGGAATGACAGACAGAGTGAACCTAACTTGCAAGGTCAAGGATTTGATATTTGGACACCAGGTTATATCTGAGCCCAGGCCAACTATGCTACACTTCTGAATATTCAGATGTTAGGAGTTATCTTCCCACCAATTAGAAAGTAAGCTCCTTGAAGGCAGCAATTTTCTTTCTGCTGGTATTTCTAGGTCTCAGGATTGTACCTGACAAATAAGCATATTAAATGTTGCCTTTAATTTATGCAATCCTTGAGACCTTGGGCGGGAACATAATCCTTCTGGCCTCAGTTTCATCATTGTAAAAAGAGGAGATTGAGCTAGCTCTCCAAGTTTACTTAGATCTCTAAATACCATGAAAAACTTTCCCTCTGGCTGGAAGAGGTAGTTCTCTGTGATGATGACATTTCAAAGGCACAAGGAAAGGTCATGTCCTTGTCCCTCCCTAAAACCCCTATGTCACTTCCACCATTTTCACTTATGCCTGAAATTTCCTGTTCAAAATTTTTGTTTATTTGGCTAACATTACACAGGGACTAAGATCATAGTTCAAACACAAATACTCCTGAGAGAAGTAATCCATGAAGACTGATCAATCATTTGCTAAAGTGCCCAAAATGCTTTTCCCCTTTCTTAACTAGCTTAAATTTCTACTCCTCCATGGAACTTCTTGACTTAGTCACCTATAGTGGTCTATCAATTAATAAGTAATAAGTATTTAAAACAACTAGGTAACTTTATTGGATAGAACTCTGGACCTAGAATCAGGAAGACTTGAGTTCAAATCTGTACTCTGACTTGTACTAGCAGTGATATCCTGGACAAGTCACCTAACTGTTTGCCTCAGTTTCCTCATCAATAAAAATGATCTAGAGAAGGAAATGGAAATCCATTCCAATATCTTTGCCAAGGAAACCCAAAATGGGGTCACAGAGAATTAGACATGACTGAAAAAAACAAAAACAGAAGATGCTTCAGTTGTATCTTAAAAGAAAAGAATCCCCTAAGGCAAAAGTAAGGAGGAAATGCTTTCTAGGTATAAAGGAGTCCAACAGCACAGAGATTATAAGTGTTGAGGGTTGGGGAACGCAGATGTAGAGATGGTGGGGGAACCTCTTTGAAGAATAAAGAAAATCAGTTTGAAGGGGCAGAGCCAAGATGGTGGCAGGAGAAAAGCCTCTCCTAGGTGGTCTCTCCAAAATATTTCAAAAATGTTAAAATTATGACTCTAAATTTTTCAGAGACAAAACCCACAGAAAGATACAGTGAGGCAATTCTCCAACCCAAGGTAACCTGGAAAAACTGTTCCACAGGGTTAGAGGGGCAACCCCACCAGAGTGAAGAAACTTCAGCCTCCCAGGAACAGCCCCAGGGTGCCTTGGAGTGGTGGCTCCCAGCAGCAGAAACAGTTCCCTAACCTGCACCCCAGGGATAACTAAGCACAACTTGGAAGACCAGCAGGGAGATATCTGCCAGAATGAGCATGAAACCCAGGTCCTGAGCATGGTTGTGGCACTCAATGCACTTAGGGCAGCTACGATGCAGCCAGCAGCCCAGATCCAGGAAATGGAAGTAGGCCTGCAGAGCCGGCAAGCAGGAGCCTCTAGGCAGCTGTGCCCTGAGTGCTCAGCCCACTGAAGGTAAGAGAGCAAAGGGAGACCTCCGAAATCTGTCTTCTGTCCCTGGAACAGGACTCTGGGGCTCTGATCACATTCAGATCCTGATTGAAGTCTAGCCCCACCACCACCACAAAGAACAGGGACCACCCTGCCTCAGCCCCAGCAGAGGGGTGCGCTTGTGGTCATTCATAGTCCAGGAGAGCAGTCAAAGCCTCACACAGTGAGGTCCTTGTGAGGGTGTCCCAATAAAATTCAAAAGCTCAAGAAGCACCCCAAAACCAGGCACAGGCTAGGGAAATGAGTAAGCAGGGAAAAAAAGGAGGATCAAAATACTCAATCTGAAGATGAGGAAGTACAAGCTTCTGCATCTAAAATCTCCAAGAAAAATGGAAGTTGGGCTCAGGCTATGACAGAGTTCAAAAAAGATTTTGAAAATCAAGTAAGGGAGATAGAAGAAAAATTGGGAAAAGAAATGAGAGAGATGCAGGAAAAATGTGAAAATGAAGTCAGCAGCTTAGTCAAGGAGATCCAAAAAAAATGCTGAAGAAAATAACATGTTAAAAACCAGCTTAGGTCAAATGGGTAAAACAGTTTAAAAAGTTAATGAGGAGAAAAAGGCTTTTAAAAGCAGAATTGGCCAGATGGAAAAGGAGATAAGAAAGCTCTCTGAGGAAAACAAATCCTTCAGATGTAGAATGGAGCTAAAGGAAACTGATGACTTTATGAGAAATCAAGACACAATACTTCAATACTAAAAGAATGAAAAATTAGAAGAAAATGTGAAACATCTCATTGAAAAAACAACTGATCTGGAAAACATATTCATGAAAGATAATTTAAAAATTATTGGGATACCTGAAAGTCATGATCAGGAAAAAAGCCTTGACCTCATTTTTAAAGAATTCCTACAGGAAAATTTCCCTGATATCTATTGATATGGAAATTGAAAGAATCCACCAAGCTCCCCTGGAAAGAGATACAAAAGAAAAAAACAACCCCCAGGAATATTATAATCAAGTTCCAGAACTCCCAAGTCAAAGAGAAAATATTACAAGCAGCCAGAAGGACACAATTCAAATATTGTGAAGCTGCAGTCAGGATCACATAGGAACTACATTAAGGACTCACAGGACTTGGAATACAGTATTCCAGAAGGCAAAAGAGATTGGAATGCAACCAAGAATCAACTACCCAGAAAAACTGAACATCCTCTTCCAGGGAAAAGATGAACTTTCAGTGAAACAGGGGAATTTCAATGTTTCTGTTGAAATGACCAGAGCTGAACAGAAAGTTTGACCTTCATATACAGGACTCAGGTGAAGCATAGAGAGTGGAGGAGAAGGGTAAATTATGAGGGACTTGATGATGAACTACATAGAAAATGCATAGAAAAATGATACTGATAATACTCATATGAACCTTCTCATTTAATAGAGCAGGTAGAAGGAGCTTTTATAGATGAAGCACAGGAGAGAGCTGAATTTGAAGAGATAATATATTGTAAAAATGGAGTCAATGGTTAAAAGGGAAATGTACTGGGAGTAAGAGAAAGGAGAGGTGGAATAGGCTAAGATATTTCATATAAAAGATATTTTTTTTGCAATGAGTTTTTTGCAATGATAATGGAAGGGAGAAAGGTGAGGGGAAAGGGGGGAGGTGAGGGGAAATGAGGGAACCTTCATTTTCATCAGAAATGGCTCAGAAAGGAAACAGCATACACACTCAATAGGGTATAGACATTTAGAGTAAAAAGGAGAGAAGGGTACCAAGGGGAGGGGTGGGATGTGGGTGATAGAGGACAGGGTAAATCATAAGAGAGGAGAGTCAGATATAACACATTTTCTTTTTTACCTTTTTGCAAGGTGCTGGGATTAGGTGGCCTATCTGGGACCATGGGGCTGGGTGGTTTCTGGGTCTCTGGGATGGTATGTGGACTTGGGGTCTCTTGGCCCCAGGGCTGGTGCTCTATCTGCTGTGCCACTCAGCTACCCTACAGCACATTTTAGAAGAGGGACAGAGTGAAAGGAGAGAGAAAATATACTATATGGTAGTGGGGAGGAATGGATGGAGGGAATTAAAATTAGCAACAGCAACTGTGGAAAAATATGGAAGTAACTTCTGTGATGGACTTATGATAAAGAATGTGATCTACCCAAGACAGAGCTGATGGTATCAGAACACAGACTGAAAAACATTTTTTCTCTTTTTTTTATATTTTATTTTTCATGCAGTTCTATATTTTTGTGGGGGAGGGGGTATTATGTTTACTCTTAAACAAGAATATTTTTGTAATGTATAAATAAAGTCATGTTAACCAAAAAAGAAAAAGAAAGAAAGAAAGAAAGAAAGAAAGAAAGAAAGAAAGAAAGAAAGAAAGAAAGAAAGAAAGAAACCAGGAGGGATGGGAATTCAGGGAAACATGGAAGGATTTGCATGAACTAATGCTGAGCAAGATGAACAGAACCAGAAAAACATTGTACACCCTAACAGCAACATGGGGGTGATGATTAACCTTAATGGACTTGCTCATTCCATCAGTGCAACAATCAGGGACAATTCTGGGCTATATGTTATGGAGAATACCATCTGTATCCAGAGAAAGAATTGTGGAGTTTGAACAAAGACCAATGACTATTACCTTCAATTTAGAAAAAAACCTGTTATCTTATTATGTAATTTTGCTATCTCTTATACTTTATTTTTTTCTTCCTTAAGGATATGATTTCTATCTCATCACATTCAGCTTAGATCAGTGCATACCATGGAAACAATGTAAAGACTAAGAGATTGCCTTCTATGGGGGGGGGGGAGGGAAGCAAGAATAGGGGTAAATTTGTAAAACTCAAAATAAATAAAATCTTTCATTGAAAAAAAAGAAAGAAAATCAGTTTTCCTGAATTTCAGAATGCAGGGGATAGTTGAAGCTTGAAAGATAGGTTAGGACAGAAAGTGCAAAACTTTAAAAGCTAAACAAGAATTTATATATTATCCTAGAGGCAATATAGAAAGTTTCAGAGTAGGATGATAAGGAAAAGTCACATGGTCTCTTTGTTGTTTAGACATATTTCAGTTGTGTCCAACTCCTTGTGATCCCTTTTGGAAATTTTTTGGCAAAGTTACTGGAGTGGTTTGCCATTTTCACCAACTCATTTTCCAAATGAGAAAATTAAATGACTTGCCCAGAATCACATAGCTAGTAAATGTCTGAAGCTGCATTTGAACTCGGGTCTTCCTGGCTTCACATTCACACTCTTACATTCTGCAACATCTTGCTAGCCTTTAGCTCTCTTAAGGAAAATCAGTTTGGCAGCAGTATGTAGTATGGACTGGAGTGATGAGATCTGAGCAGAGGAAACTAGATGTTGAAATAATCTAGGCAAGAGATGATAAGGGCCTAAAATGAGGTATTAGCTGTGAGAATGGTATATGAGATATATATATGAAGTGAAGTAGAGTGAGAAATCCTAAAAAATGCTGAGATCACAAATCTCAGACACTGAAGAAAGAATGGTGGCACCTTCAGCAGAAGCATCAAAGTTTGGAAGTGGGCATAGTTTAGAGGGAAAGAGAATGATTTAGATTTTAAACATGCTTAATTGAAGATATCTCTGAGTTATACAGTTTGAAAGACCCAAAAGCAATTGTTGATCTTAGACTGAAGCTACAGTAGAACAATAGGGATTGGATATGTAGACTGGGGGTGGGGGCAGTCATATGTATAGATATGCTGATTAAATTCATGCTGCAAGATGTAGGATTATCCAGAAAAAGATCCATCACTTTTGGCAAAAAAATCCAAGCTCTATAACTGGCCAGTGAAGAGATAACACCCGATTAGCCAAGATGCTTTGGACAAAATGTTTTAAGAGGACAAAGAGTACGAAGCTAGAGGTGAAAATAACATTGCAAGGTCCGTCTTCATAGAAACTTCCAGGACAGAAACAAAAGAGATGACAAGAAGATCAATTGAAGAGGGTCTGAGCCCCATGGAAAGAATCTTTGAGGTCCAGATAGGAAAATGTCTCCTTCCTTCAAGGGACCAGAGGAAGTTCAGGGAAATCAAAGGAGACTAGGAGACTATACTGAAGATATAGCTAGAAATCAGGTTCTGGGCTATAACTTGAATCTTACCATTCCTGAAATTAAAGTATCTAGCCTTGATACTATCTCCTGATTACCTAATAAGTACTAAGAGTATAGGAATACAATATTTCAGAACTGGTAGTAAACTGAGAAGTCACAGAGTTTAGCTCTATCATTTCTAAAGGTGTAATAGAATGAGCACTGGACAGGGAAGCTAGAGAGGAAGTGATTTGTCCAAAACCACTCAGTGAGTTAGTAGGAGAATTGGGCCAAGAATCAATCAATCAACCAATGAGTATTATTAAGTTTGTTCTATGTGTCAGACATTAGGAATAAAAGTACAAAGCAGAGTATCCCCTTAACGAGACTACATTCTACAGAAGGTTTACGACAGCTTCATGGCAAAATTAATCAAGGCATATATCAAATATAATAGGGTGGGACAATGAGTAAAAACTGAGGGACTCAGAAAAGACTTATTCAAGGGATAGAACTTAAAATGAGTTTGAAGAAATGTAGGATTCTAAGAAGCAGAAATGAGAGAGCATGCCAGGAAGGGAGGAGAACCTGTACAACCAGGAGATGGAATATTGTAAATGGAGAATAACCAGAAGGCCAGTTTAGCAGGAAATATAAAGGACATGAGAGGGAGTTATATAATCATCCTGGAAAAGTTGGCTGGACTCAAATCCTAAAGTATTTTAAATACTAAGCAAACAAAATTGCATTTTACCATAAGGGCAAAAAAGGAACCATTGAAACTTCTTGGGCTACTGGAGGCAGGAGTAACTGAGTTCAAATCCAACCTCAGAGCTGTGTGGCCTTGGGCAAGCCACTTAAACCCATTGCCTTGCAAAAAAAAAACCTAAAAAAAAAGAAAGAAACTTCTTGGGCTAAAGGGACATGCTCTTGTACTTTAGTCTTATCAATTCAGTAGTTGTATGGAGGATAGATTTGAAAGAGAAGGGTTGGTGTCATCATCATCATCATCATCATCATTATTATTATTATTATTTTCATCATCATCATCATTATCATTAATTTGCCTCTAGTCATCCAGATGCTAATTCATTCCTTGAACCTGAAGCTTCTTACTGAACTCAAATAATTTTTATAGAGAAATTCAGAGGGTTGCTGATATCTTTAAGAACTGGGCTCTGGGAGAAAATTGCATACATATATGCTTTCAAGTTCAGTATTTATTATTAATAGATCTAGACAATAAGCAGAACATTAAATAAAGCCCTTTATTTTTATTTTATTTATTATTATTATTTAAATGACTGCCAATTTCTGAGTTTCAAATGCTCCCATTGAAAATTTAACAATCATCTCTCAAAGCTCCAGACACTCTTAGAAGAGAACCACGACAAAGCAAAATCACAAAGTCCCCAGAGAAGAAAGAGTATAGTGAAAGAGAAGGTTGTCCATAGTATCAAAAGATACTTTGAAGTCAAGGATAAGGAGGACCAAAGGAAAAAATTATTAGATTTAACAATAAAAAAATCATTGGTGATCTCAGAGAGTCACCAATTTCACCCATGTGGTGGGGGAAAAGATAGATTGTAAGATGCTAAGGAGTGGGAAGTGAGAAAATGTAGGCAATGAGATAGCTTTTTCTCATAGTCCCAAGAAAGAGAGGAGAGATTGAGAGTGATAGCCTTAGGGATTACCAAAATCAAGGGAAGTTTTTATTTTGTTTTGAATGGGGAGACCTAGGCATGCTAGTGTTTCTGCTGTTAAATTATTCAGTTGTATCTGACTCTTTGTGACTCCATGGACCAGAGCATGTTTCTATTCTCTACTATCTCTCGAAGGATATCTAAGTTTATGTTCATTGTTTCCTAGACATTAGCATCTCATTCTTTGCTATCCCCCTTTCCTTTTCCTTTCAGTCTTTATCAACATTGGGGTCTTTTCTCATGAATCCCATTTTCTCATTATGTGACCAAATTATTTCAGTTTTACTATTTAACCTTTCAATGAATAGTCTGAATTAATTTCTTTAAGTTTTGACTGATTTGATCTCCTTGCTATCCAAAGGACTCTCAAAAACATCAATTCTGCAGAACTCAACTTTCCTTATGGTCCAACTCTCACAACTATACTGGGAAAAGCAATGGAAAAACCATACCTTTGACTATATAAGCTTTATAGCAAGGTGATGTCCCTGCTTTTTAATACATAGTCCTTATTTTCCATAATTTTCCTTCCAAGGAACAAGTATCTTTTAATTTTATAGCTGCACTCACCACCCCCAAGAGATCTTTGACCCCAAGAATATAA
Source organism: Macrotis lagotis (assembly GCF_037893015.1). Lineage (NCBI taxonomy): Eukaryota > Metazoa > Chordata > Mammalia > Peramelemorphia > Peramelidae > Macrotis > Macrotis lagotis. The sequence goes on from NC_133658.1 coordinate 86,961,247, forward strand.
AATCTGATGCTACTTCCATTTCTTCTCACTCTATTTACTAGATAATAAGAAAAAGAATTACAACTTTGGTTAGGAAGAAAGAAGATGATCAAAGCTTCAAAGATCTGGAGGAGAAAAAAAAGATGGACTCAAAGCAGAGAGATACACATTGGCGAGATGGAAAAAGAAGAAAATAAACATTTTTGATGCACCAGACATGTGCTAAGTTCTTTGTAATTATTATCTCACTTAATCTTCACAACAACTCTCTGAAGTAGTTAGCATTATTAATCCTTATTTTACAGTTGAGAAAACTGAGGAAGATAGAAGGAAAGGGATTTGCCAACAGATCACAAAACTAGGAAGTATCTGAAGATTTGAAGTCTTTCCATTATATTGCCCACATGCTTGTATCAAAGTAGGAGTGGAAGATGAGAAAGAACTCAGATTGGACTACCTCAATTTTTTTCACTGAATATAAGACAAGATTTTTTTTTCCTGACAGGAAGGCAGTAAAAGAGGTAGCTTTAGAAGAGAAGGGGAGTTTGTTCTGATTGTCTTTCAACTAATATGGAAATATGATTACATAGTTATATTTGCATAACCTATACCAAATTATTCTCTGTCAAAAGGGAGAGGGGAAGAAAAGGAGGAAGAAAAAAATGTTACGAATCTTACAAAAAATTCTTACAAAAAATGAATGTTGAAAACCATCTTTGCATGAAGTTGGAATAATAAATAAATAAATTTCAATTTCAAAAAAGGAAAAAAAGAAAAGGGAAGGTTTGGAAAACTGCTGTGAAGAGTGAGGTAGAGAGTTGATCTGAAAGAATAAGAGAATTGTGCAACAGTAAGGATCCAAGTGAGACTGTAAAATATATTGATGGTGATCCAGTCAACCCAGTTGTGAGACTTTCAGGGGTGGTGTTTGCCAACACAGGAACAAAAATATAGAAGATGGATAGGGGAAATAATCCTGAGTATGATGTCAATAGGACAATGGGGCAAAGGAAGGTATGAGAACAGTATAGAGTTGAACTAATTCACTAAAAGGTTGAGGTTTTAAACAGAGGAAATTAAAGTCAGAGCAGTGGCCTAGATAGAATCGGGACTGAAGATCTCTAAGGACAGATAGGTTTAGGAAGGCTGTGGCATAAGGAGAGCTAGAAAGACAGGAGGGTATAGTTAGAGATAATTCAAAGTTATGGATTGTGGAGGTTGAATACTTCTGGAAGATCCAGCTATGACCATCCTTATGACTGAGATTGAGAAAAGGTACAGGTCAAAAATCTAGAACTCCCCGTCCAGTTTCCATTTGACTAACATCATAAATTAAAGCATCTAGGGAGCACAGTGAAGATCATACTAGAACTAGAATCAGGAAAACCTAAGTTCAACTCTAGCCTCAGACATTTCCTTGCTGTGTGACTGCCTGCTTCAGTTTCTTCTATAAAATGGAGATAACAAACAGCTTAGTACAGTGCTTAATAATTGGTTATTTCCTTTCTTTAATTAAGACTCAAACTCCCTAACAAAAGAGGGCTCATAGAGAGAGAATAATAACAGAGTACAATTCATGTACTGTCAAAAAAAGAATTAAGTCTCATATCTCAGAGCTGCTCAAGTGGGAGTGGCAGCTCAACATTCAACAGCATATTACTCTACAGGATTGTTGTTATCCCCTTGCAATTACTCTGCTACTTTCTAAAGGAGGTCAAGGCACTCAAACCATCAGCCAAAAATCTCAGTCTGACCTTGTGAGTGAAGCAGAAAAGCGCCAATATATAGCCTTGAAAATGGCAGCAACAACACTCTTCTAAGGCTATGTATGATTATAGAATTTAAAGAGATCGTTTGGGTTTTTTTCTGGTGTAAATGAGTAATCATCTAACCCTATTAGTCATCCCCTTGAGAATCAACAAAGCAGCCGGGCTCTACAGCTGGTGCAAGGTTTCTGCAGCATGTTGACAATTGGAACAACTCACAAATGGACTAACTATATGTTGTCATTCCATTTCAAAATTGACTTCTCTGCATATGAATATACTGTGACGGATTAGACCCAACCTTACTGTTTGCCTGGTTTCAAACAGTATGTGTTCCTTGAGTCTTTTCGAACTACTAGGGAAGAACTAGGATTGAAAAAAAAATAGCTCTGGACCATTGGACCCTATGGAGCATCCTTTAGTGAGGATCCTAAACTTGTCCTCCCAGTGCTTATCATGGATGCTGCCCAGGGTCAAAGATTTAAAACAATAGCTCAAAAGAGCATTCATTAAATACATTCAGCATTGATTAAGTACCTTCTGTCAGCTAATAGTCATCTACTAAGTGGCTATTATGTTCCAGGTACTGTATCCTGTGATCTGTGTTCAGAGCTATGCTCTAAAGACTTGTTTCCTTACTTTACTACAGTATGGAGGTGATCCTGGATTTTTGGAGTACAAACCCTAGTAGGTCTTGCCACACCAGAAAAGCTTTGAACATGGACTTTGTATATTTATCATCTACAATCTAGTTTAGTTCATAGAAGTTTATCCCCTGAAAATTGACCACTAAATGAGGATTTATTTTTTTTTTTTTTGGTCAAGTACATTCTGAAACCATTTACGTGGACATGGAGGACTTGTCATTTATATTGGTGAAGGGAATGTCCACCTGAGGAAATCACAGCTCCTTTAAGGTACTGGAAGTATTGGAAGATTATAAGCAATTAACAATTGTTTATTTATTTGATTGAGTGAAAGACAGAATGATGTAATGATTAGCGAGCTAATAGGTAGTAAGGAAAATACAAAGATAAATAAGGAAAGAAAAAGAAAGGGAAGAGAATAAGCCTTTATGTTGCATCTACTGTATGGCATATGGCCCTTAAAGGTGATTGTATAATTTAATTCTCACATTTAATCCTCACAACTCCTGAGAGAAAGATGTTATTATTATTATTCTCATTTTACAGATGAATAAATTAGAACAAATAAAGGTTAAATGACTTACCCAGAATCCCAAAGTTAGTCAAGTTTATGGAGCCAGATTTGAACTTCTCTAGATGACAAAGTGGATAGAGCTACATTTTAAGTGCCATTTAAATCATGAAGACCTGAGTTCAAATTCAGTTCCAAACACTTATTAGCTGTGTGACCTTGGGCAAGTCACTTTGCCCTGTTTGCCTCAACTTCCTCATCTATAAAATGAACTGGAGAAGGAAACAGCAAAGCACTCCAGTATCTTTGCCAAGAAAACCCCAAACAGGGTCATGGAGAGTTGGTTGAAACAACTAAGCTTTCTGACTTTAGACCCAGCATTTTATCCTCTGTATCACCAGTTGTGTCTAGGCAGAGAGTTTGGTGATCTGTGTTCCCAGAGCGTGGGTACAAATTGTGAAAAATCTGATTGGTCCATGTGCATTGTTAAGTGTCAGTAATCTTCAAGGAGTGGGACATCTTGTATGAGTGGAACCACTATCACTTTGACAAACTGGGGGGGGGGTCTAGACTGGCAGACTCTTATCTGAGATATGATGTTTGTCCTCCATTCTTGAAGGAGACCATGACACCAGGGAGGTGATGTCATGACAAGCACATGAATTAGATTTGAGTAAGGGGGGTGCTACATCACCAGTCTCACTTTTTCCTCCAGAGTCAGCTGGATCCAGTGGCCAGACATGGATCAGGATGACTGGACATGGCCCTGATGTGAGGTGATCAGGGTTAAGTGACTTGTCCAAGGTCACACAGCTAGAAAGGGTCAAGTATCTGAGACCCTATAGTATCACAGAATCTCAGGTGCCATCTTATCCAACCATAATAGAATAGGGAGCCTTTCTTCTATAGGAGAGGCAGCATGGTAGTATAAGAGGAGTATAGGGCTTGACATCAGAGGACCTTCATTTAAATCCAAGCTTTGCCATTTACCCCCTTTATAACTTTGGGGAAGTTATTTTAGTTCTCTGGATCTCAATTTCCCCAGTTACAAAGCAAGAAAGGTCTGGCACAGGCTTCCATCTCCTCAAACTTGTACTATTGCAGTAGCCTACTGGTTTGTCTGCCTACCACCAATGGTCCAGTCCATCCTGCACTTAATCAGCAAAGCTAACCTTAATTCCTCTACCTCAGGTCTGAACATGTCAGTCCTTTCTCATTAAAGTCCTCGCTATTACTTAGAGAATCAAATATAAAATATTCTATTTGATGATTAAAATCCTTCATAACCTGCTTCCTCACCTCCCTGGCCCTCACTTTCCAGATTTTCATCTTATACCCTTCCCTCTCAATGTTCTCCTCTATCAGTAACACTGGTCTCTGCTTTTTCTTGAATGAGACACTCTTTTTCCCAGCACTAGGTATTTTTACTGACTGTCCCTCATGTATGAAATGTTGGCCCTCCTCTTCTCTGTCTCCTGATTTTCTTACTCCTTCAAATTCCAGCTAAAATCTAACCTTCCATAGTAGGACTTTCCCTATTTCTCTTAATTCTAATTCTCTCCTCTGTTGATTATTTCTTATTTATCCTGTATATAACTTGTTTGTAAATAGTTATTTGAATCCTCTATTATACTTTGAGCTCCTCAAAAACAGAAACTGACTTTCATCTTTCTCTATATCCCCAACTCTTCATATAGTGCCTGGTAGATAATAAATACTTAATGTATATTAACTGATTGATTGAAAGACAGAATGCTGTAATGATTAGTTAGCTGACCTTGGAATCAGGAAAACATGATCTGAAGTTCCACCACTGACATCTAATGAACTCTAAGTTTTCTTACTGGGAAACTCTCTAAGCTAGAACTGGAAATTTATATTAGTGAAAAAGAGAGGCTTGAACTAGATGATTTCTTTGGTCCCTTCGAGCTCCAAATCTATGAACTTGTGAAAATCCCCAATTTGTGGTCATCTAGTTTCCTCTTGAGGTCCTAGTGATGGTGATGGCAATGGTGACAGTGAACTCACCATTTTTGGAGATAGTTAATTCCACTTTAGAGGAATTCTAGTTATAAGGAAGTTTTCTCTTACATTGAACCCAAATTTGCCTTTTTTTAATAACATTGATATCATTTAATGAATGAAACATTTGTATATCCAGCACCTAGGATAGTGAATGCCAATATGATAAATGTTTTTGATAGATGGATTGATCCATCAACATTAATCATATGCAAGACATCATGTTGAGTGATGAAGATGCAGAGATGAACATTAATTTTGTTCCTGTTCTCAAGGAGCTTACAATTTACCTCTTTTGTTTAAAATAATAAATGTTCAAAATAAATGTTTTAAAATGGTGGGAACCAATCGATCAGCACTGTAACCTTCAAGTCACTGCTAGAGCAATCAATTAACTAAGTCTGTGCTGGGGTTAAGGATGTAAGTTGAGGGAGGTTGAGAGGATAGTGTTCTATGTAATTACTTTGAGCCTTTTGGTGACTGTGACCATTCCTTAGAGCTCCATGATGATATCCATTATGTTGTGAGTAAACTTTGTGGTTCTTCCTATAGCCATCCCCCACAGGAAAGTAGTCTAGGGTTTAGCAGTGGTTAAGGATAGCATAGGGAAAGGGGTCTTTACTTTGACTTTCAGAGAGAATAGAAACATGAAGAAAACTAGAAGAGAAGACAAAAAAAATAAGGCTCAAATTGCAAAGGATCTACTTGGTGTCTTAAGGAGAAGGAAGGGAAAGAGGAGAGGGAGGAAAATGTGGAACTCAGAATCTCACAAAAGATGAATGTTGAAAATTATATTTACATGCAATTGGAAAAAATTAAATGAAAAAATAAAAGGATCATAGATTTAGAATTAGGAGGCTCCTTAAAGTGTACCCAATCCAATCCAATTATTTTATGGAAGAGAAGTCAAGGTCCAAAGAGGTTCAATGATTTGTCCAAGGTCCCATTGGTAGTAGCAGAAGCAGAATTTGAAGCCAGACCTTCTAGCTATAATTCCAGTATTCTTTCCACCATAATAGGATGACAGTGAAATGGAAAGGTGGCTTGTTTTCTCAGCCAAATTGATCAGTGGACTCCAGACAACTATTAAGCTCAAACCATTCTTTTGGATGACTGTATCTATTTATGCAATGGCAAACCCACACAGAGACCAGATAATGCTTGCTATCTTCACCCACACTAGTCAAATGTTTAGATAAACAAAGATGTTGAATGAAATTCTCTGTTAATTGAACAGAAATTGATATTGAATAGACATTATATCAGATCAAATTTCACATAGATGGCATGTGGGATCGATTATTAAAAGCATTCATCTCAGATTACCAGGAAATATACACTAGAGTACCTTTCCCAACAGGCAAGAAAGGAGAATGTCCAAGGGCAAATTCAGCCTAAGGAGAGCAGAGAAGAGCAGGGAGAAGGAAACAATTTCTTCAATTTCTTCGTCCTTTTTTCCCTCCTGTTTTACATCAAGATACAACTCCCTGCTCTGCCACACACACCCCCCCAAACTTTTAAAATTATCAATTCTTCAGAGAATTTATAGTATTGTTTCCTAGGGTCTCTCTGTCCAACCTATATATCCTCCTCTAAACATTCTCTTTCCAAAACAGGGAAACCTGATATACCTGGAACATTTACACAAGACTCTCGAACAATGGGAAATCTTGTGCAAATCTTCTAAGCTTCAAACATACTTAAAATGTGAGTTACAAGAGAAATTCAGAGGCAAGTTCAATTCAGTTAAGATACATTGTATTAGACATGGCCGCCACCAGCCAAGGAAATTTTGATGGAAGTTTTGATTCCCTTGACCTTGCTGCATTTGCTAAGAAGCAGCCGTGGTGGCAGAAACTGGACATGACTCTGGGCCTTCTGCAGAGAAATACAGTGTGGCCACCCAGCTTCTGATAGGCAGGGTCACTGGCTGGTGCACTGGTTTCATCTTCCAGAAAGTTGGCAAACTGGCCGCCACAGCAGTGGGTGGTGGATTTTTCCTCTTGCAAACCACACTGGTTACATCAAGGTAGATTGGCAACGTGTTGAGAAAGATATGAAGAAAGCCAAGGAGCAGTTGAAAATCCAAAGAAGCAACCACCTCTCTACAGAGGTGAAAAGCAAAGCTGAGGAGGTCCTGTCATTTGTGAAGAAGAATGTTCTTGTGATTGGAGGATTTTTTGGTGGCTTTCTTCTCGGCATGGCATCCTAAAGAGGCAGATCTTGATAACAACACTTTACATTTCCCACCTATGTCTTTCTTCAGGTTCAGTTGGGCCATTCTCTTAATTAGCAAATACATTATAGGAGCAGCATAACCCAAGTGGTCACAATCCTAGACGACTGAAGAAAACAGATGACCTGGCCTCATTTGTCTCCTCATTGGCCTTGTAGTTCTTTTGGGGCCCTGCTTTGTAATTCATTAGCTGTTTTCTAGGCTATAAGATCAAGCTTTCTTTCCTTCCCTGTAAAAGAGGTAATTGGGGAGAGATGTATTCTCAAACTCTAGCATCAAACCCACTAAGTACTCTTCCTGCTGGTCCCTACCTACTATAATGTGTTCTGCCTTGTGGAAATGAATATACTTGCCCATTGACCACCAAAAAAAAAAAAAAGATACATTGTATTAAACCTAATCTGATACCTTGGGGTTTTCACCAAGGATAGAACTTTAGTGGATATCCACACTTTTGTAGTGGAGGGAATAAGAGCCCAGAAAAAAGACTCAGTCAAAAGAAATAAGAGGAGAACCTGAAAAAAAAGCAGTGATTTCAATGGTCCATCAGGAATAAAAGTTCTTATCCATTAGATTAACAAAAATGAAAAACATTTTAAATGGTCATTGTTGGTAGGATTATGAGAAGACATGCAAATCAATGTACTACTGGAGGAACTGTAATTGGTTTAAACATTCTAGAAAACAATCTAGAACTATGCTAAAGAGGTCAACAAATGATTCACACCAGTTTCACCCATTGATATATCAAACTGTTATATACCACAAGAGGGTCAACAAGACAGGGAAGTCTCATATATGCAAAAATATTCATAGCAATATTTTTCATAGCATCAAAGAATTGGGGGGGGAGGATACCCAGGATGAATTACGGAAAAAAATGTTGTATATTAATGTAATGAAATATTGTTATGAAAGAAATAACATAAAAATTCAGGGAATCTTTGGGAAACTTCTGTGAAATGATGCAAAGCAAAGTAAGGAGAATAATTTGCATGGTGAAAATAATAATTCAAAGGGAAAAGGCATTGAAAGACTTAAGAATTCTGATCAGTTCAATCACAATGATAGGGAACTGATGATAAAACACAGCAGAGCGAAGCAATGATCTATGTGTACTGAATGAAGTATACAACTGGGCAGAGCAAAACCAGAGGAAACTGGTGTAGGTTCATAGTGGACCCAATAAAACAAACCAGTCATCTGAACTGAGCCTAGAGACAAAAGATTAATTGAACTACCTAATAACTGGCTCCCTCCAAAATTTCCCTCAGGATATCTGGCACTGCTTCCATGCAGTTATTGTCACTCTGTCTGATATGACTGCAATGCTGTGATTCCTCAATTACATGGGAAGGACCACATCTAAATGGCCAAAACCTCCTAATGTGTCCAGACCAACTCCAGAAGTCCTGTTTCCTATACTAGAAGGTCCCAGGATGTAAATTCTTCTGGAAGAGACAGTAAGAAGAATGTCCTTGCAAAACATTCCCCTCATTTTAATCAACATAATTTGTATATCATGCCATCACTCAATTGATGTCATATATTTCTTTGATTACAAAGAAAAATGACCACCAACCGCATATTCAAGACATGACCAATATGCTAATACATTTTATTTGACTATACATATCCATTACAAAAGAAAGTTCTATTTGGGAAAACGTTACCTAAACAAGAATCTTTACTATACCTCATGAGCAGTCGCCCAGTCTTTGCTTAAAGACCTCTAGAAAGAAAAGTCCAGTATCTTCTTTTTTTTTTTTTTTTTTTTTTTGTGAGGCAATGGAGTTAAGTGACTTGACTAGTAAGTATCAAGTGTCTGAGGTCACATTTTTGAATTGAAGTCCTCCTGACTCCAGGGCTGGAGCGCTATCCACTGTGCTACCCAGGTGCTCCAGTTCATTACTTTCTAAACCAACCTATTTCACTTTTTGGATTGCTCTAATTAGAAGGGGTATGACTGTGTGTGTGTGTGTGTGTGTGTGTGTGTGTGTGTGTGTGTGTGTGTGTCTGTATCTGTGTCTGTGTCTGGGTCTGGGTCTGGGTCTCTCTATATGTGTCTCTGTGTGTCTATGTGTCTGTGTGTCTCTGTATGTATGTATCTGTGTGTCTGTGTGTGTGTGTGTGTGAGACAGAAACAGAGACAGAGGAGAGAAAGGGAGAGATAGAGACAGACAGACAGACAAATAGACAGAAACAGAGACAGAGACAGAGACAGAGAGACAGAGATAATAAGGGAAGTACCAAAACATGAAACCAAAGTGATATAGGCAAAGCTTTCTTTCTGAGCAGAGGGTCTGGGAGTCAGTACTTTCTCTTTTAACAATGAGGAAATTGAGACTGAGACAGGTCAAGTGACTTGCTCAGTCACATAGCATGGAAGGCAGGATTTAATCTCAGATTTTCCTGGGGTTCCAAGTCTATCAATTCACTACTAAGCCTATAGGCTAGGTTGAGGTATCCTAAAAATTACTGAAGGTAAGTGTTGCAATAGTGAAGAACCAACCTAACTGCTAGACTCACATATTCATAATTAAAAACAAAAGCAGATTTTACATTGGCCTGGTCAATCAGAGAGAGCTAGGATTTTTTTTTAAAGAAAAGTGTAGACTATTGTATATGGAAAAAAAGTCAAGGGAGATGAAATGGAGATTCCTAGGTTTTTTCCCTACAATCCTTTTTGTGTGTATTCTGCTGGGTTTAAACAATGTTCTTTTTTTCCTTCTCTCTCTTTCTCTCTCCTTCCAAGGAGTTTTCTCAAAGGAGACTAAAGCTTTTTTCTACTGAATATTTAAAATATTTAAATCACATCTTTTGTTTAACATTTCTATTTTTAAATTAAATTTTTATTTTATTTTTTTTTAGGATTTTTGCAAGGCAAATGGGGTTAAGTGGTTTGCCCAAGGCCACACAGCTAGGTAATTATTAAGTGTCTGAGACCGGATTTGAACCTAGGTACTCCTGACTCCAGGGCCGGTGCTTTATCCACTATGCCACCTAACTGCCCCTAAATTTTTATTTTTAATCAGCAAAAATCCTCCTTCCCCTTCCACCCCACTCCCAATAAAGGGAAAAAAAAGAAAACATCTGTTACAAACATGAATAGTCAATCAAAATGCAATTCTGCATTGATCTTGTCCAAAAAAATGTTTCTGAGTTTTTTACCTCTCTCTCGGGAGGTAAGTAGGTGGCATTTCCCATCATGGTAGTTAATCATTATCCTGATCTTTATGCTGTAATTTTCATTATAGAAATTATTTTCCCATTCTACTTATTTTATTCTGAAAGTTTGTGCTATGTACTTTACAAATATTATTTCATTTGATCTTCACAATTCTGGGTGGTAGATGCCGCATTTTATAGTCGAGGAAACTGAGACAGAGGTTAACTGATTTGTCCTGAGTAACACTACTAATAAGTGTCTGAGGCAGGATTTGAATTCAGATCTTTCTAACTCCAGACTCAGAGCTTTATTCACTGTTCCACTTAGTACATTTGAAAGAGACAAACTGAGTTATCTCTTAGAATAACACAACACTCAATACTCAACAAAGGCAAAAGCAGTACCAGTCCAAGTTTTTCCTGGTTTCTCTGCAACCACTTCCTTCATCATTTTCTATAAGACAAAAGTATTTCATCACATTAACTTAATCATTTCCCAATAGGTAGGCGCCCCCCCTCATTTTCTGATCTTTTTAACTACCACAAAAAGTATTACTATAAATAATTTTTGTAGTCCTAGTTTCAGTTTATTTTACTTAGGACACTGTCTCCCTTAATCTCCTCCTTCTTATTTCCCCTTTCTCCTCTTACCCTCCTGTTTTCCTATTTATTGAAAATTATGTTTTGTATCCATCACTATGTGCATATTCTTCCCCACCTTCCCTTGACAAGTTCAGAAGAAAATGCAGTTCAAGTGTCACCTGCTCCCCGCATACCTTCCTCGTTTGCATAGGTTTCTACTTGCACACCTAAATTATGTGAGATAATTTTTTTCTAACCTGCTTTTTCTTTTCCTTCTCTAGAGTGTTTTCTCCTTCATTTCTATTCTTTTAAGGAAGAACACCTAAGAGCTACTTCCAGATTTTCTAATTAGACTGGCTCTAGAATCCCTTACAATGATGGAGTTCAGAGAAGATTCAAGTATCATCTTCCCATTTTAGGAAGTAAACAATTTATCCTTTTTTAATTTCTCATGATTATTCATTCATGTTTCTTGTTTATGTTTCTCTTGACGCCTGTGTTTGTACTTCAAAGTTCTTCAGAGCTCTGATCTTTTTATCAAGACTGCTTGGAAGTTAATTGGTGAGTTAATAAACATTTATTAAGCATTTTTAAAAAAGGCAAAGGACAGTTCCTTCCCTTAAAGAGCTTAGTTGGGGGGAGACAGTATGCAAATGGACAAATAGGCTATGTGCAGAATAAATAAAAAATAACTAACAGAAGGAAAGCACTAGGATTAAAGAGGGGTTGTGAAAGACTTCCTGTAGAAGATGGAATTTTAGTTGTGACTTGAAGGAAATTTCAATTCAGGAAATCCAGGAAAAAGAGATAGATTGGAGAGAGAATTCTGAGCATGGTGTTCAGCTAGTACAAATATCCAGAGCTGGGAGATGGATTGTTTTATGTGAAGAACAGCCCTAGTCTTCTATTTCATTTAATGTCTATTTAATTTCCCTGTGGTATCATACACATGTTTTCTTGGTAAGTTATTATTAGTTTGTAAGTCTATATTCTCTGCCTTCTGGAATATCATATTCCAAGCTCTCTACTCCTTTAAAGTTGTGGTTGCTAAATTATGTGTGATCCTGACTGTAGCTCCTCATTACTTCCATTTTCTTTCTGGCTACTTGGATTATTTTTTCTTTCCTTTGGAAACTAAGTTTTGCCTCTAATGTTCCTAGAAGTTTTCATTTTGGAGTCTCATGCAGAAGGTGACTATTGGATTCTTTCTATTTCTAGGTTGCCTAAGAGATCTAGGCAGTTTTCTACTAAAATTTCTTCTTCTTTTTTTTTTTACTATTTTTTGCTGATTTTTAGGTACTCGAATGATTCTTAAATGACCTTTCCTCGATTTGTTTTCTAGATCAGTTTCTTTTGCTATGAGACACCTTAAATTTTTTCCTAGTTTTTCAGTCCTTGGGTTTTGTTTTAATATTTTTTATCGTAACATGGAGTAAATCACTTTTATTTGATCCATTCTAATTTTCAGAGAGTTTATTGAGCAAGGTTTTATAGCTCTTATGATAAGTTATTAATTCCCTTTCTACATCTTTCTTCCATAATCTTTATTTCTTTTCCAATCATTTTTTCTCTTGTTTCATTTTAAAAATCTTTTAAAATCCTTTTAAAAAACTCTTGGTTCAACTCTTCTAGGAATAATATTTGAAGCTATGCCAAAGCTGATTTTTTTTTTCCTTAGGGGGTTTGCTTGTAATTATTTTGGAGTGATTCTCTTCTTCTAGGTTTGTCTTTTAGGCATCCCTGTTATCACAATGGCACTTTATGGTAGAATTCTTTTTTCCCATCATTTTTCTAGTTTACTTCCTGATTTTCAGCTTTAGGTTAGAATCGGGCCTATGTATCTCTGAGGGGAATGTCTGGACTGATCTGCTGTTAGTTTCTTAGAGTACTGGGTGTTGTGTTATTCCAGGATCTCAGGGACAATTCAGACTGGGAACTTGCATCTTACACAAGTTTAGGTCCCTCTACAGTGAATATGGGACTTCCTTTTGCCCTAGTGCATATTGCCCTAGAGTACTCCTCTACTGAACAGGAGTATTTTGTAAATTATTCCTGTCCCCACTGCCCTAGTAGCTATACACCTCTCTGTCTCTCTCCCTAGGCTGACCTAAACTGGGTAAAAGATTGGCTGTAAATTTTTTTCTTGAATTTCCTGATCAGAATTTAATTCTAGAGTATTTTCTAGGGCTGTTTGGAGGCCCCAGAGTTTGAATTTGGAAACTCAAAGGAACTTGTTATACTTCTTCCTTCTCCTCCCTCATTTTGACTCTACCTTTGAGAGTTAGGTTTGAGTTAATATAAGGTCAAGAGTAGATGGGAAATTTGAGATATAATTTATATTAAGGATTGGGACTAAAGTATAAGAATCTAATTGTAAAATTATTAACCTTTTCATCTTTTATAATCCCTCTCCCTTCTTTTATTTCTTTCATGGTTTTCCCTTTATATTTAGTAATAAATCCCCATAACACAACTTTTAAAGTCTAAGGTGAATCCATTGCTTTGAAGAAGGAGTAAGAAGAAAAGAAACCCAGAAAGCTTCCCCCCCCACCAGGGAGTTCTGAGTGAGAAGTAATACAGAAAACCCAGAAGCACATTAGTAGCAAAAATCCAATTGAATCTACTAGCTGGTTGTATGCAAGCACTTAGCAAAGTAACTCAATAGCTCGTGTTGATTTGCCTTGACTTCGTCAAGACCTACTTGGTTGTGAATGGATTGGGTTTTTTGCCTCTCCATACTTTGCTTATCTCTTAGAGGGTTTATGAAACTTGCCTCATGAGAATATAATATATAAGTATAAAATATTTTTCAGTTCCTATAAGAAAATTACAACCTAAATCCTGGGTGGCATTTTTGTGGTAAACACAGAAAATAGAAAAGCTTAATTCTAACATCAAAGCTGACCAGAACTTCCAAATACCATATTTTTAAAAATATTTATTTGTCATTTTCTATAACCTTCGAGTATCCAGGTCATGGTTGTTAAGCAGAGCTTAGGACAGTTTGTTAAAATCTTGCACACAGTTCCCCTTAAACTGAGCTGGAACTGAATCAGCACTCTGGAGCAAGGACTAGCAAAGGGAGGTTGGGGCTTTTGCCTCAGGAACTGAGAGCCAGGGAATGTGCTGCCTTCCTCTCTGCTCCTCCCTCCTGAAGAGAGTGATCCCACAGGTTGCCATACTTAGCGTTCTATTGCTGTCTCCTCCCTTCCTTTCCAAGATAGAATTCTCCCAGCATGCCTCCTGGCCTGGAAGTCCAGGATTAGCATAAGGTCAGCAGTGGGGGATAAGTGGCAAAGACGGGACATACTAGGCTCTGGTCACCTCTATCCACAAAGTAAATTGATCCCTAACCTCCTTAAGTCCTATTGTCTTTGGATCTCCCTTCTCTCTATGCCCTCTCAAATCTTCCTCCATCGTTAACATTTTTCTTTATTCTGGGCTTCTCCCTTTCCCATTCCTTCCTCCTTCTGGTGCCCGCTGAAACCTGATTTCCTCCCCAAGATGTCTTCTCTCTAATCCATTTAGCAAAAGACTAAGAAGATTTAACATCCACTTTCTTCCTCATTGCTATTTTCAAATAGTTCCTCAGCCAGCATCAGGCAGAAACCACCTCCCCATCCTTAAAGTTCATTCAATTCTATCAGATCTTTACTGCTATTATGTACCTTCAAGTCATTTTGTGATTACCAAAATTACAATCTAATGACTTCAGTATCTAGCTCACAATCTCTTCTACTCAACTCCTATTCTGTTCAAATATTCTGACTGCCTAGTTTTTCCACCTCCTCAGTCTGCATGACATTTTTCTTCAGTTCACTGATCTACTTCAATCATAAAGCCCCCATAACACACACACACACACACACACACGGATTTGATTCAAGTGCTCAAAACCTTAGTTATGATTACACCTTACTGCATCATTGTCATTTTAGGGAATTAGAGTTCATTTAGTCTAATCCCCTCAGTTTACATAGGAAGAAACTGAGTCCCAGGAAGGCTAAGTGGCAGCTAAGTGTATGTAATGGAGAGAGTTTGGGATTTGGAATTATGATGACCTGTTGAATCCTGCCTCAAACACTTGCTAGTTATGAGATCTGGGTAAGTCATTTAATGTCTCTCAGCCTCAGTTTCCTTATCATGTAAAATGATAATAATAATAATAATAATAATAATAGCACCTACCACCCAGGGTTATTGTGAGGATCAAATGAGTTAATATTTGGAACGTATTTTGCAAATCATAAATTGTCAACTAGTGTTAGTAGTAGTAGTAGGTAGTAGTAGTAGTAGTAGTAGTAGTAGTAGTAGTAGTAGTAGTAGAAGGAGTAATTATAATAGTGGTGGTGGTGGTTGTAATAGTGGTGATGACAGTGCTGGTGGTGGTAGTTGTTGTAGCTGTAGTGGTAGTAATAGTGCTGGTAGTGGTGCTGGTTGTAGTAGTAGTAGCTGTTGTTGATATTGTAGTAATAGTAGTGGTGGTCCTGGGGCTGGGGCTTGTGGTTGTTGTTGTAGTAGTAGTAGTAGTGGTGGTGGTGGTGATGGTGGTGGTAACTGGTGCTGGTGCTTGTTATAGTTGTTGTAGTAGTAGTTTCTGTAGTAATAGTCATAGCAGCAGCAGCAGCAGCAGTAGTAGTAGTAGTAGTAGTAGTAATAGTAATAGTAGTAGTGGTGGTAGTGGTGGTAGTGATGGTAGTGATGGTAGCAGTAGTAGTAATAGCAGTAGCAATAGCAGTAGTGTAATAGTGGTGTTGGTAGTGATGGTGATAGCAGTGGTGGTTGTGGTGGTGGTGGTTTGTATGTATGTAACTTAGGCAAGGTCATATATATGGTAAGTATATCTAGATATACTTTCTGGTACTTTCAAGTATCTAGGTCATGGTTGTTAAGCAGAACTTAGGACATTTTGTTAAATTCCTGCATATAAATCCTCTTAAACTGAGTTGGAACTAAATCAAAACTTTGGAGCAAGAGCCAGGACAAGCAGAGGACAGCTGGGACTTTGCCCAGACACTGAGAACCAGGAACATTTTCCTCTATGTAGATCCATTTACTATGGATATTTGAACCCAGGGTCTCTGAATCCAATACTTTTTCTATTATCCCATGTCACCTCTATGTTAGAGACACACCTACTATGTGGTCTGGTTTCTCTGGTACTTTCGATCATGAATACCTTTGGACAGAAATCAAAATGAGTAAACTTATCCTGAATTCTACACTCAAACAATTTTTGCTCCAGTGAGGCATCCTAAAAAGGATCAGAGCCATACATGAATGTGGTCACTGTCAATGCTTGGCCAAGGTTTTACAGTCAGTTTTATTGCTTGGCATGCCACGCATGGCTAAGCTTCCCTCTGTTTTGCAGTTGTTAAATTGCAATGGAATGAAATATAAATTGCCCCCAGAGAAAATGTGTTTTACATTCCCAAGCTGCAGGAATGTAAAGGGTTGAATCGCCAGCCATTTGCTACAATCAGTAAGAAAGGAGGAATGTCAGAATATACAGTATGTAAAACAATAAAGTAACTGTGAATTACAAGGTTATAAATACATACCCCTGAGAGAGTCTGGTGACCTCAAAACTCATTTGAATCTCTATGCATGCGCAGGGAGGGAGAACAGAATCTAGGTGTCAGCATTCTCTGACTCTTAATGCTGGCTCTGTGGTGTAATTCTGGTCATTTTCTTCTCTGTAACAGTAAGTCTCTGAAAGCTATAATGTAACACCGAAGCAGGTGACAAGAGCCTTCTATGTAAAGGTGTTTGATGCTCACCTAGTGGACAACTGGGAGACAGGGAGTTTTAGTCCCCTGAATCGATGATGTGGTGTCCTTATTGCAGGTGCTTGTTAATTAGTCTCTGTCCACTATGGCCAAGAAATACATAGAGTAACAAGACTACAAGTCCTTATCTTTGTTGAAACAATTTCTCCTCCTCAGTTTGCACAACTGCAGACCTTCTGATAAGATGGAATATGATCTAATTTAGCCACTTCATCCTAAAGACACCTAGGCTCACCATCTGTCCCACCACTGACCTGAGTAGTCTGTCATTTCCTTCTTCGGCTCATTTTATAGATGAGGAAACAGGATTAAGTGACTTGCCCAGAACTGAACATCTAAGTAATTGTCTGAAGCTGAATTTGAACTCAGACTCCAGGGTTGGGTTGGTATTCTATCACTCTGTCACCTAGCTGCCCTTCCTATTTGTGAACTCAATGCTTAATTGTGTTTGACACAGACTACACACTTTAAAATACTGAAAAATTCCTTCCTTCTTTCATTCTTTCACCATTTTTCATAATATTTTAAAACTTCAAGGACCTAAGTTTTCATTGATGTGTGCATTCCCTCTGCTAATACAGCCTATAGCTCCTCTAGCTTAGATGGTCTTTGAAAGTTGCTTTGGCCAAAACAAGTATGACCCTGAAGCCAGGCTGGTGATTAACCTCTCCTAACTTAACTAGGCTGGTCCTTGAATGACAAACATACTGACCCTCACTGTACTCCTATTCGGTAGGCAGTTACACAGATCTTTGAATGGGGTGCTAGACTTGGATTAAGGAAAACCTGAGCTCAAATTCTGCCTCAGATATTTACCTAAAAAATCACTTCATCTTCCAGCCTATTTTGTCATCTATAAAATGAAGTTAATTAAAAATATAACCTCATAGGATTTTTGTGAAACTCACAGGGGAAAATGAATATAAGATGTTTGCAAACCATAAAGGGCTATAGAAATGTCAGCTATTCTATTTCTCAGTCCTTTCAATCTTGGTAGAGCCCTTCCAGAGCTGATTCTTCACTGGAAAGGTCTTCATAAATCTAGGGTTGTCGATGTCAATGTACGATATCGAGGAGAACTGTAACGGAAGGCTCATAATAAAAGAAATCCCATATTAGTTTTTTTTTAGTAGACCTGTGAAATGATTATATTACTTTGCTCTTTGGTAGATTAGAAGGAATCTCAGAAAGCAATCATTCCAATTCTTTCATTTTAAAGATGAAAAATCTGAGATTCAAGGAAGTCAGGTGTCTTACTCAAGATCACAGAGGTGGTAAGAACCAGAAGTGAGATTTGAACCTAGTCCATCTGACTCTTTTTTTGTTTGTTTTGTTTTTGCAAGGCAATGGGGTTAAGTGACTTGCCCAAAGTCACACAGCTAATTAAGTAAGTGTCTGAAGTCACATTTGAACTCAGGTCCTCCTTACTCCAGGATAAGTGCTCTATCTACTGCATCACCTAGTTGTCCCCATTTCATCTGACTCTGTATCGTAGAGTGGATGCTAAGTGTCAAAGATTTTGAACCCAGGTCTTCCTGATTCTCAGGTCAGCCTTCTATTCCATTCCATGTTGACTTCCTCTCAAATGTGCCTTCATAAAAACACAAGATGACCCCTGCCCTCAAGGAGCTTGCATTTTAATAGGAGAAATCAACACATAGAGGGATGGTTGGACATTTAGATAGTTATAGGGAAGGTGAGTGGAGTCAAAGGACGATGGCCTGACATGTCCTATCCAAGAATGGTAGTGTTATTTGATCACTGCTCCCTAAGTTAAAGGTAGAAGGACAGCAAGAGAAAATGGCCAGAAAACAGCAGCGGTATGGAGAGTATGGGGCAGGTTAGTTTCGGAAAGTTCTTTCCAGGGTGCCAGGAAGCTAGAGCTATAGTATCAGGTTAGAGGTGAGGAGGTGGGGCAGCAAGAATGTAGATGATCTTTGAAAGTCGTTTTGGCCAAAACATGTATGACCCTGAAGCCAGGCTTGTGATAGGGCCTCCCCTAACTTAACTTGGCTGATCCTTCAATGACAGACAGTCAGATCCTCACTGTATTTCTATTCAGTAGGCAGTTTCAGGGTTCTTTGGAAAGAGTGTTAGACTTGGATTAAGGAAAACAGTGAAGACTAAGACTATACATCTTTATTTATCTAGTTGAAATATTTTAAATTCCAACTTGTTGACCTTTCTTCTTATGGAGAATTCCTTGAATGTGAGGACCGGTCATACTGAAAGACACATACAAGTCTAATCTTTGGTGTTGGGAATAGCTCTTCAACAACTGTGGATATAAAAATATCCTAAGTTTCCAGAAGCTTCAGGAACTTCTGGAAATGTACATTCCTACTGTCAAAACAGAGAGGAGTAAAAGTCTACTAGCTGTGATTTCAATTCAATTCAACAAGCATGTATTAAATGCCTAAAATGTTCCAGGTACCACTGGTAAGTTATAGGATCATAGAATCATAAACTTAAAGCTTGAAGTGACTCCTAGATATTTAATACAACCCCTTTGCTTTGTAGAGGAAGAAACTGAGGCCTGCAATAGTTGACTTGCCTCTGTTCTCACAGATAGTAATTTGCAGAACTAGGATTCAAACTTGTGGACTCTAACTCAAGAGCAAAAATAGAATAATCATTGCTCTCTAGAAGCATAATCTACCAGGAAAAGGCATTAAGAACCCTCCAAAGTAAATACAGAGAAATTGGGGGGGGGGATAAAGAAATGACAAATTCCAGTATCTTTGCCAAGCAAAACTCTTGGACAGTATGGTCTGAGAGGTCACAAAGAACAGGACATGAATAAAGAATTGAATAACAAAATATTGTGGGAAGGGGATCATTGAATGGGTGAATGAGCTTCTGATGCTGATTGTCTCTAAGGATAGGATATAATGAAGGCAGAAAAATTCAACCATTTCTTGACTATGTGGGTAAAACTGAGACTGAATTCCATTGAGTTTAATCTGAGCGATGCCTTTTTTTTATATTAAAGTGGCATATTTCCTTATGTTCATAAAGCACTAAGCTTAAAAAAAAATTCTGTCTTTTTCTTATACCAATATGGAAATCAGAACAGAACAGATGGCAGGATTAGGAATTGCCTCTGATGAAATCAGAACTGCTTTTACTCAGATGATACTAATTTCAGATTCCCTGAAGGAAAAAGGAAAAAATCATAATGGATCCTAGTTTCCCTTATTATCATGACACTATCTGAATACAATACCACCCATCCTATCAAATGAAAATGAAATTATACTGATGATACCAGTTTAATATTAAATAGTCTATGACAATCAAGGAGCTGCAAAAGGCTGTAAGATTTTCAGTTGTAGTGTTAAAGAAACTCCATCTGCCAAACAGAGATGCCAAAATTTTACAACAGCTAATGAAGGTTAATAACCCAGATTTCACTGCTCAAGATTGACCAATAAACTGGGAGAGGTGTGTTGTTTATTTTTCCTCTTTCAAAAATGTCCTTAATGAATGATAAAACACTCCAAACCCCAGGAGAAAGTAAGCATGAAATTTTAAAAGAAAACACAAGTGGCAAAGGCCAGTTGTGCTTGAAAGAAACCGTAAAGGGAGCCAGAAAATTGAATAAAGCAGACGTGGTGTGTAACTCATTCTGTTGTCACTTTATTTATCTCAGTAGGGTGGCTCTCTGAGGTTCTAGCAGTTAATTCGGAAACACTGGAAGGGAAAGAGGAGAAAGAAAGAGAAATATAGTATTTTCAAAACAGCTCTTATTTGGGGTAGGCTTACCAGGCTTATCCATTCCAATGGATAATCTTAGAATCATATCATCAATTGGGACATGGATACCATTTCTTTTAATCTATAAATGGAAAAGAATTTCCTCACCTATATATATCTGATCAGTGATCACACAGTCTTTGCTTGAAGACCTCTAATAAAGTCATTATCTCCCAAGTTAGCTTTTCTGAATGACCTCTTTTTATCAAATATAAATTGTCTCTTTGCAACTTGTAGCCATTGTTAACCCTTTCAACATACAACTCTTCAAATAACTGAAGGCAAATTCTATGCTTTCCCCTCATTCCTATATTTTCTCCATGCTATCTTCCCCCAATGTTTTAATCAATCTTCATATGATATAAACTTGAAGGCCTTCATCTTTTTGTCAGCTTTCCTCTGGTTACTCTCCATTTTATCAATGTCCTTTCTAAAATGGGACCTCCACAAAGTTATGGTCTGACCAAGGTAGAGCTCCTGCTACTCAACCTCCTCACCTCTAACCTGATAACATAGTTCCAGCTTCCTGGCACCCTGGAAAGAGTTTTCCAAAACTCACTGTAGTGTTGCTGTTCTCTGGCCAATTTCTCTTACTATTCTTCTACCTTTAATTTGGAATAGTAATCAAATAAAGCTATCATCTTGGGAAAGACACATCAGTCCATCATCCTTAGGCTCTACTCACCTTCCTGGTAACTACCTATATGTCCTGCCCTATATGTGTTGAGTTCTCCTATTAAAATGCAAGTTCCTTGAGGGCAGGGGTCATATTGCATTTTTGTGATAATATCTTCTACACTTGAGAGGCAGTTAGTATGAAGAATGGAATAGGAGGCTGATCAACACGTACCACAAGTGAACACCATACTATTTGCTTCAAACTTCAGTTCTTTGTTCTAAGTCACTTACCCTATTCACCCTTTGATAGATTAGCTGACTAATTTGCCATAATAAAGTCATGGATAAGAGGAATAGGGCATTCTGCTGAAAAAGCACCAGATGTAGGTTTTTTAATGTTGCAGGTATTCAGCATTTAAAACAAACCTGAAATACAAGAGTATAGCTGGCAGAGATAAATTTTATAAAAGGAGTCACCATAAGATTAGTAAGATTACTCATTTCACCTATGAAACAAACTGAGGGCAATCAAATTGAGGGTAAGTAATACATCTTCTACCTCTTTGTGTCATGGGTTAGGGTTAGGATTAGGGTTTTTGAATCTGTAACCTCACTGGTCTGGATAGTCCTGCAACCAGTCCATGTCTGCCCATCCTATATAGCTCTCAGTCATGACTTTCTACAAATTCTCCTCAGAAGTCCATTCAATAAGTTGAAGGCCTTCTGTGTCTTTTTCACATTGCAGAGAGCTTATGGATCAACCATCAGACATCTTTTGATTCCATTATGTGACTGTATCATCTTCATTTTTGATCATTCATATCTTTGATGACCTCCTTTACACCACTTATATTGCATATTTTGTACATGTGTATACTTAAATTTGTGTATGAATATATACACATGTATGTATGTATGTATGTATGTATGTATGTATGTATGTATGTATAGCTACCACATGCTTCTCCAGTCTCTTCTGGGT
This sequence comes from Macrotis lagotis, assembly GCF_037893015.1. Classification (NCBI taxonomy): domain Eukaryota; kingdom Metazoa; phylum Chordata; class Mammalia; order Peramelemorphia; family Peramelidae; genus Macrotis; species Macrotis lagotis. The sequence goes on from NC_133658.1 coordinate 86,983,303, forward strand.
GACTCTTAGCTTCAATTCATTGGGAACTCTGGAGCTTTATAACTCAAAGCAATTTATCATTGCTGGAAGGATAAGGACATTAAAGAGATGGATGAGCTTTAGGATTTTACAAAGAATATTGCAACTTTCCATTGGCAATCCCATGTATTCTCCTTCAGGTATGAATCAGTTAGTGCAAAGGTCCAGAGTCAGAAGATGGAAGTGTTCTGTGCAAGGATCAGAAAAAGTCAGGATGGGTGAATGGTAGAATGAGTCAAGGTGAATTAAGTGTAAGAAGTCTAGAAAGGTAGGAAAGAGCAAAGTCATAAAGGACTTTATGAGAGAGGACTTTATAAAATTTGAGCCTGGAGATATTAGGGAACCAGTGGAGTTTATGGAAGTCATGGGGTTCAGAAAGATGACGTGATTAGAACTGTATGTTGGGAAAATAATTTTAATTTGGATGGAAAAAATTGATTTGGAATGGAGAGAGGTTTCAAGCAAAGAGACCAATTAGAAGCATTTTACAATAGTAAGGTGACTAAGAAGAGCCTGAAGTAAGGGGGAAAATATATGAAAGAAATTGTGAAGGGATAAACAACAAGATCTGAAAATGCTTTGGATGTGTGAGATAAGTATGGGTGAGCAGTATAGAATAATACTGCAATTGTCATACTTGCCTGGTGACTGGGAGAATGTTGGTACCTATGGCATTAATAAAAAAAAAAGTTGAAAAGAGTAAAAGGTTTGAGGTAAAGGAAAATGAGTTCTATTTGGGAAATTCTGAGTTGACATGCTTTGGGAACATAGAGCTCAAGCTGTCCAAAAGGAAGGTGGCGATGTGCAACTAGAATACTAGTGATACCAGGACTAGTCATCTGGGAATCCATTGCCCAATGATGACAACTGAACACATGAGAGTTGAGGAAATTTCCAACTGAGATAATGAATTTTATTCAAAACAAATACTAATCAGAGACCAGGTTAATGTTTCTTACTTTACTGACCTATAGTCTAATCTTTATGACATCTATATTATATATATATAAATAAAATTTTATATGTACATAAATATATAATATTCAAAATAAAAATATGCCATATGGAAAACAATTTTTAAAGTATTTTTTCAACAAATTCCCCCCAGATTTGGTGTCTTCTATTTTGGACACTGGAATTACATTATATTCCTTTCTCTCTCTCTCTCTCTCTCTCTCTCTCTCTCTCTCTCTCTCTCTCTGTCTCTCTCTCTCTCTCTGTCTCTCTCTCTCTATATATATATATGTATATATATATATATATATATATATATATATAATTATCTAGATGCTTATTTTCTTTTTTTTTAGGTTTTTGCGAGGCAAATGGGGTTAAGTGGCTTGCCCAAGGCCACACAGCTAGGTAATTATTAAGTGTCTGAGACCGGATTTGAACCCAGGTACTCCTGACTCCAAGGCCAGTGTTTTATCCACTACGCCACCTAGCCACCCCTAGATGCTTATTTTCAAGAGTAAGTATCCATTTACCTTGAGAGGAAGACTTTGGATTCTATTTCAAATATATGAAAGATATGATGTCAAAAAAAAAAAGCAAGAGATCAGTGAGAAACAAAATATAGGTGAGCCTCAAGGAACCTGCTTTCAATATGATTCCATGTATGTGGATTCTGCAACACAACAGCAAATACTAATAGGTGTTCCATTTTTCTGGTTCTAATTTGCTAGTATTGAGAGCCCAGAGAATGTGTATGTAAAGTTCCTAACCACCTTCCAAGATTAAAAAGAGAAGGTCTGCAACTCTGCATTTAGGTTGAGAGTAATGATCAAAGGTTCATTGACTGTGGAGTACATGAACCACACCAGGCTAAGAGATCAAAGAGATTTTATGGTCAAAGGTTATAAAAACAATGGTAGAGATAACTTTGTTCCCAGATCCTCTGATGATTAAACTCAAGTAAGACATACAATTATTTGAAATTGAGGTGAAAATCTAGACTCCAAAACTAAGGTAATACAAAATACCAAACCATAGATACTATAGGGACAGGGATTATATGCATAACACCTTGAATGTCATCTCCTGAAATGTGAAAGGGTACAGACCATACTGTGTGTGGCTTTATAAAACTTCCTGGAAATCCCCCAAGAAATGCATTTGACACAGAAGATTTGCTGGTTGTGCAGATAGAGAAGTCCTTTCATCTTTCAAAGAGGATTGTGGACTAGAGAAACTCATTTCAGGACAAGAGTCCCTCTTAGAGAGGCTACAAGAAGGAAGCCAATCTTCAGAAGAAAGTGGTCCTTTTTGGCTTCAAATCCGGTCTCAGATGGGTTCAAATCCGGTCTCAGACACCTAGCTGTGTGGCCTTGGGCAAGCCACTTAACCCCATTTGCCTTGCAAAAACCTAAAAAAAATGGTCCTTTTAAAGTCATTTTCATACAACTTAGTAACTGACAATGTCCCTCACAAAAATCAAATCTTCCTAGATTAATGCTTTTCTACCAAAAAAGTCATGGGAACAAGTGAAATATATCAATAAAATGGAAAACACAGTATCCAATAGTATTTTTCTAAGCCCTTGATCATCACCACCAGGAGATGTGCCATCTCCATGACAATCTTGAGGGTGGAAAGAGCTGTTGAAATGTTTTGAACCTCCAAATTTTTCTAAGCCTGTACAAAGCCACTTAATAATAATTGAGATTGCTCTTCTAGATCAAACTGTTGCATGCCCAAAGCTCACTTGTGAACCCCTCCTGTTGCCAAATTAAATTGCAGGCACACATAACTTACATTTTAAATGAGCAAAACATTTAAGTCATACATTCAGATTATGCCTGTTCTACTTAAATTTTGGAAGATTTCCAGTTCCACTTCAGAATATTCAGATTATGCCTGTTCCATTTAAATTTTGGAGGTAAGTTTCCAGTTCCACTTATTACAGAATTCCAAGTGAGGGTCAGGAAACTGGAACTACTATACCTGTCGAAGGTTACTTGTAGAGTGATGCATTTTAAGTAGCAGCAATTTACCATGCATCATAAAAGGATGTAAATATACAGAATAGACTATCATCACAATTGGAAGATACCTTAAAGATCCCCTTGCCCAATTCCTTCATTTTAATTGTAATCTCTGGAAGGAAGAGACTAGAAGAGGAGAAGAGGGGTATGAACATATAGATAAAAACAAAAATCAATGATCCTCTAAGAGTAGTAGAAAAGGACCAAAGAATCAGATCAGAGTTAAGTACAAGAAATAGAAAAGAACTAGGTAACCATACACACACAGAGATAAGATATTCCCCCTAAAATATGATACAGAACTTTAAAGAAAAGGAAGAATATGAAAATCAAATATCAAAATCAAGTTGCCATAATTACAAGGTTGGATGTCACTACATAAAGATATGTAGCTCTAGTAAAACTTGTATTATCCAAGGTGAAATGTGAGCTCTTTGGAGAGAGATACTATTTCTCTTTTGTGTGTGTACCTCTAAACCCTAGTAGTAAGCAATTTTATTAGCTGAGTCAATAATATTAAAGAATGTCACTATGCAAAACAGTAAACATATAGTAGGCTCTTAATAAATGCTTTTTGATTGAGCAGCTATATAACACAAATGCTAGAATCCTGAACTTGGAGCTAGAAAGACCTGAATTGAAAATCTGATTCTGATACTTTCTAGCTGTGTGACCCTGGGCAAGTCACTTAACCTCTTTTGGTTTCCTCATCTGAAAATTTAGGACTATTCATAGAACCTACATCTCATTTACCTGAGGACCAAAAAAAGATAATCTACGTAAGACACTCAATAAACCTTAAAGTGTTACATAAAGCTTAACTATTAAATCAGATATAAATGTTCTATGGCATGATTCCAGGTTGATTGGGAATGAGGACAACTTTTGCAGCAGCAACAAAATGAACTTGAAGCAGCAGATCCAGTCATTTAAATGAGAAAACTTCAACTTGCTTTAAAGTGAAGTGATTCATTTATTCAATAGTTACTTACGGGGAGGCTAGGTGGCGCAGTGGATAAAGCACCAGCCCTGGAGTCAGGAGTACCTGGTTTCAAATCCGGTCTCAGACACTTAATAATTACCTAACTGTGTGGCCTTGGGCAAGCCACTTAACCCCATTTGCCTTGCAAAAAAAAACCTTAAAAGAGAGAGAGAGAGAGAGAGAGAGAGAGAGAGAGAGAGAGAGAGAGAGAGAGAGAATGAAGGATAGGGGTCAGCTAGGTGGCACAGTGGATAGAGCACCAGCCCTGGAATCAGGAGTACCTGAGTTCAAATTCGACCTCAGACACTTAATAATTACCTAGCTGTGTGGCCTTGGGCAAGCAACTTAACCGCATTGCCTAGCAAAAAATAAAAAAAAAAATAGAGAGAGAGAATGAAGGACAAACATCAACATCATCATCATCATCATCATCATCATCATCATCATCATCATGCAGCCCTAAGTTTCTCTCCTGAGTTCTAGTCTCAAATCCTATTTGGCCATTTTAAATTCTACTCACAATCACCACTTTAGTTCAGGTTTTTATTACCTCTCTCTTAGATTATTACAATAACCTTTAAATAGCTCTCTCTGCCTCTGTGTCCATTCCAGTTGTCTTTCATACTGCTGCCAAAATGATTTTTCTTAAGACATATGAACATGTCATTCTCCTATTCAATAAACTTCAGTGGCCCACTATTGTCTCTAGAATAAAATATAATCTCCATTTAGTTTTTAAAACCCTTCCTAACATGGTTCTAATCTCTTTCCATACTCATTAAATATCATTTCCCCTCCACTACTCTGATCCAACCAAATTGACTTTTCCTACATTTTTCAAATAAGATTGAAGATATCTTCATATAAGATACAAAATGATTTCCTTCTCCATCCCTTTGCCTAAAAATATACTCTTTCCTCAGCCCCTTCTCTTTGAATTCCTCTCTTCCTTCAAGACACACCTTGAGCCCCCTCTTGTACATGAAGTTTTTCTGGATACCCTTCAGTGTTAGTGACCTCCCTCTCTAACTGCCTTACAGTTAACTATCTTCTCTTTATTTTTTACTTTTTCTATAAAGATTTATTCTGTCTGTACTTCTGTACGTTCATGCTGTCTCAGTAGAATGTAGCCTCTTTTAGAGTAGGGTTTAATTTGTTCTTTGTACTTATACCCCAGTACTCTACACCTAGCGCAGTGACTGGTACATACTAATCACTTAATAAATGATTGCTGACATTCTTAGATTGCCTTCTGTTGGGAAGAGTGGAGAGAAGGGAAGGAAGGAGGGAGAAAAATGTAAAACCTAAAACCTTACCAAAAATATGATTGGGAAATACTACTGTTGCATGTTATTAGAAAACCAAATAAAAATATTAATAAAAAATAAATGTTTGCTGATTGATTTTAAAAAATAATTGCTTAATCCTTTATAGTACTAGAACACAGTAGATGTCTAAATACTTCCTGACTTGACTAGGTTGAATAGTTTAAATATAGTTCAGGGAAGACTGTCTTATGCCAGTCTCTAGAGGAAAGCATTGCCTCTATCTCCCCTAATCTCTTTTCCTGGGCTCTTCATGGTGAGCTTGATTTTACAGTATTATTTCTTGTATTCTGGATTTTCTCTGCATCAGTAGATGCCAAATCCTTCCTTCTTCCTCCAAGCCAGACAATTTAAAAGCCCTGGAATTAACTCAAGCCATTAAGTATAAAAATGAGAAAGCAAATACTGAGCTGCAATCTAAGATAAACTCAGTTGTACATAATTAGTTCCCAGGTATTTTGCAGTCAGAGTCTCTCTTTAATGTACCCACCCACGCATTAAACTTTTAAAGGTACAGGTGTATTGAAGATAAACAATAAAGCAACACACACACTAATATTTAAGACACAGAATTTGGGGTTTATTTTAAAGCTCTGTACTAACAGCATAGTATAGTGGATAGGAATTTTTATGCTCAAAGTGAGTGTAAACGGCCAGAAACCTTGAAGATCTTCCCCTCCCAGACTGATTTTTCTTTTTTCTTTTTCTTTTTTTTTTGAGTAAGTAAAAAAGATCATTTTTTGCCTAGCCTTAATTCCTGAATGAGCATTGCTCAGATAAACAGAGAAATCTGAAAAAGACCTTAGCTTAGAAAGACCAAAGTCTTACTCTGCATCCTATCATCCTGATCTTTATCTTTCCATTGGACCCAGATTCTGGAGGAGAGAGTGAGGCTGGTGACTTTGCACAGCCCTGCCTCAGTTAAATAAAACTCACTTTCAAGTCCTAACATTACTTTCCTGATGTCATGGTCCTCTTCGAGAGCAACAGCCATGGATGGATAGGGAGCTGGCCAGGAAAATTTGATTTCAAATCCTACCTCTGACACTCACTAACTGTTTGACACCTGGACAAGTCACTGCTGTTATTGTCCAGGTGTTTTTCAGTCATGTCTAACTCTTCATGATTCCATTTGAGGTTTTCTTGGCAAAGATACTGGAGTGGTTTGACATTTCCTTCTCTAGCTCACTTTCAGATGAGGAAACCCAGACAAACAAGGTAAAGTGACTTGCTTAGAGACACAGAGCCAGTAAGTACCTCAGGCTGGATTTGAACTCTAGAAGATGAGTCTTCCTGTCTCCAGGTTTAGGACATTTCACTATAGTGTCACCTTGCTGCTTGTGGGTAAGTAACTTAACCTTTAAGAGATCTAGGTGATTCCTACACTCTAAGATGAAGAAAAAAGTCTTTTTCTATCAGTGAAGTTACAGCCCTAGCCCTAGCCCTACCTAAGAGCTAAGGAAGAACCTGGGTTCTAGTTTTGCTACAGTCTTGCTATCTGAGTAGAGGTTTTCCTAAAGGCTGTGTGTCTCCTCTTGTGGCACAAGATGGATGTTAGGAACAATAATGACATTTTGTATAATAAAAGCAACATTATTATATCATTTTCTAAGGCTTAGAAAAGGCTTTCCTTATAACAATCTGATTACTTAATAACAAGTACAGTGAACTAGATTGTGCAAATAGTATCATTCCAAGTTTGTATATGATGAAATTGAATATGACAGCATTGAACAATCTTTGAAGAAAAATTGGGCCAAAAATGTCCTGGAGTATTATTTCTTATATTATTATTCTTGAGTGTAGAGACAACCTGGTATAGTAGGAAGAGCATTGGGTTCCTCCTTTGTTCCTCTGAGTCCATTCTTTCACCTCTCCTAAAATAATTAGTGGGATAATCAATCAATCAATAAACATTTATTAGGGGCCTATAAGTACAGGAATCATCTAAGTGGATGTAGTAGATAGAGTTCCTGGTATGGAGTTAAAAAATCTGGCCTCAGACAATTACTAGTTGTGTGATCCTGGGCAAGTCATTTAATCGATGTTTACCACAGTTTCCTCAACTACAAAATGTGTGTTGGGGGGGGTCATAATAGCATCTTCTTCCGCAGGCTGTTGTAAGGATCAAATAAGATACTTGTAAAGTGTTTAGAAAGGTGTCTGACCCATAGATGCTTAATAAAAGATTTATTTCCTTTCTTCTTCAATTCAGCTAGGCCCCTGAAAGCCCCTAACACCACTGGCACTAGCCTGGCCAGATTATTCCTTTATTCTAAAAGTTCCAGTGACTTCCTATTGTTTTTAGAATAAAGTTCAATATCTAGTTCCACCTGGCTACCTTTCCCAGGCTTATTATGCATGACTGATTCAAACACTGTGCTCAAACCAACCTGCCCTGTTTATGATCTTTGTATACAATCTGGCATTTCTGGTCACTAGGCCTACTCTTATCTCCTATGCTTATAATATTTTCCTTCTTCATTTCTGACACTTAGAAGCCTTGGTTCCCTTCAAAGTTGAACTCAAGTATCTCCACCGAGATCTTAACCCAAAACTTGACTGCTTCCCCAGAAGCAAGTATCCCCCCCCCAAAAAAAGCTATTTTAGAATACTAAGCATCTAGGCACTGCTATGGATAGGACACAGGATTTAGAATCCAGAAGAAAGATTTTTGATTGGCTATATAACCTTAGGCAAGTCATTTAATGTTTCTGCCTTGATTTCCTCATCTGTAAAATGGGGATGATAACAGGCCCTATCTCCCGGAGCTTTTGTGGAGATTAAAGTAAAATGGGGTCAAGACAGATTAAATGATTTTCCAAGTTCACAAATTAATATCAGAAATGGATCTTTTATGAAAATGTTATAATTTTCAAATTATATCTTCTTTGTTAGTCTAAACTGAGCAATTATCAACAGTTGCAAAACTCTTATGAAAGTAGCAATCAACCCTAACTTCAGAAAACTGATAATGAAACACTTGTCACCTTTGGATAAGCAGAATTATGAATAGGTGCAGTGTGAGGCCCATATTATCAAGTAAAAGCCAGAATTGTTTTGCTTGGGTATATCTGTTAGAAGGAAGGTCTTTTATTTAAAGGAGGGAATTTGTATTTATTCTATTATGTAATAGAGGACTGGCCAAGCATGCCTTTATGAGCATTCAACCAGTACATAGTTGGTAATAATCCCCAAAAGGACTTTGGAGCAATAATGAATTCTGTCCAGTCTGGTGAAAGTTAGCCTTTGGATTAACTGTTGAACCAGAACTGAATCTACATTCAAAAGACACAGACTGATGAAAGGAAGCCTCTTTCTCTTTCCTGCCTGTACATGCTCTAAGCCTCTGAATTGGGAAAGTCTGAGGATCCTCCCCACCCAGCCCATCATGTGGTTTATGAATATAGGCCTCAATTTCTTGACTTTTTCTGTTTGTTGTTTCCTGATTTTAATTGAGGAAGTAGTGAAAAGAAACTATGACATTGGGAACTTCAAAATGTTCAAATGGCAAATCACAGAGAGGATCTACCAACTTGGAGTGCAAATTACTTTCAGAACTTGTTTTATCCAATTCAGAAATGAAGAAATGAGATTTACATGCATAGCATACATCCTCTCTGGGCTCAACTCCCACAAGCACTGGCAGCTTGGAGTCGCAGAGGACAACAAACTACTTTGATCCCCAGGGATCATGGGTTAACACTGAAACTATTAGGGGATTTCTCTAATACTGTTGCTAAAAAGCCCCCATTCACTGTGCTTCTCCTATCCCATTTATTAGCAATTAGCCAGCCAGAGTTATTTAGCTTTTAGAAAGGGATATTTACTAATGTAAAGAACAGTTGGTTCAAGAAAACATTTTCCCAGAAATCTAGGATAAATTCTCCTACAAGTACCTACAAAGAGTGCAAGAAGACATGCTATGAATGCACATGTCGTCAAAGAATAAGTCACAATTTCTGGTTTTGGGAAATTCTTTTCCCCCTTTGTGAAATGCTCATGAATTACCCTTTGGTGACCTTTCTGAGTCTCTGTTGGACTTTTGTAGAGTCCTGAAGCTGCTGTTCCTCAGTGGGTCTCTCCCTTTCTGATACGGAATGCCTTTGTGGAACAATGTTCTAGGGAAACTGCTATTGACCTGGATTGGAAGTCCAAGTCTCCTAGTTGTTCACTAGGTTATCCTAAAGCAATTTCTTCTTGGGGGCTTGGTTGTAGCTGCTCCATCACTATTAATGGGATCCTGTGTTCCCAACTGACACAATGTATTATCTAAGTCCCATAGGGTATGGATGATTGTATTTAACCAATCTCAATATGTCTCAACATCTGATTTCATTCAAAGAATTTCTTCTCCAAAATTGATTTAGGGATTGTTCACATTTAGTTTAGGTCTTTGATGGCTTAATTAATTCAATAATTATATAAACTTTGCTCATGGCTAAATCTTTTGATTCTCTGATAGACTTTGTAGAACTAGAATCTTCAGATACTGATAACTCATATGAATCTTTTCAATTATTAGAGCAATTAGAAGGAATATATATATATATATGTAAATATGTATATATAATCAAGACCCAGGAGAGAGCTGAATATGAAGGTATAATATATTATAAAGATAGAGTCAATGGGCAAAAAAAAGGAGTGTATTGGGAAAAAGAGAAAGAAGAGGTAGAATGGGCTAAGTTATTTCACATAAAAGAACCAAGAAAAAGCTTTTGCAATAGAGGGGAATGGGAAAGGTGAAAATGAGTGAGCCTTCACTCTCATTGGAAGTGGCTCAGAGAGCAAACACCATACACACTCAATAGGGTATAGAACTCTTACCTTACCCTAGAGGAAAAGGGAGAGGAAAGTGATGGGAGAAAGGAGACATAGGGAGGGGAAGTGGTGTGTAGGTGATGAAGAGAGGGAAGATCAGGGGAGAAGGCAGTCAGATACAACACTTTTGGGGGCTTTTTTTGCAAGGCAGTGGGGTTGGGTGACTTTTTCAGAGTTGCACAGCTGGGTGGTTATTGTGTGGATTTGGGTTTGAATTCTCCTGACTCTAGGGCCAGTGCTCTGTCCACTGCACCACTTGGTTACTCCATAGTATATTTTTGAGGAGGGCCTAAGTGAAAGCAAAGAGAGAGAGAGAATAGAATAAATGGGAGTGGGGAAGAATAGAATGGAGGGAAATAGTTCACAAGGGTAACTGTGGGAAAAAATATTGAAACAACTTCTCTGTTGGACTTATGATAAAGAATGTGATCCATCCCAGAGACAGAGCTGATGGTATCTGAATACAGACTGAAGTATATTTTTTCTTTTTCTTTCACTATATTTTCCCTGAATTTATCTATCTTTGTCAGGGTAGGGAAATTTTGCTTACTTTTTACAATAAGAATATTGTAGTAATATGAAAAAATCAATTTTTAAAAAAGAACTTAGAGAATCTTCTTAATTCATATTAAATCTTCTTAGTTAAGTTAATTGAGATTAAGGAGCACAAGACATCATCTTATACATGCATGTGTATGCTTTGGGAGTCCAGTAAGATTGAAAAACTCATGGAGGTCTGATCACTGTTCTGCATTTATTTTTCTCCCTTCCTTCTTGGGGTTCTACCATAGCACTAAACACATCGTAGGCATTCACCAAATACAATTGAATTAAATACACTTGAACAGAGCATTGTCACTCATGGCAATGGATATCAGGGACCTGAGGAAAATATTCCACCAGACTGGAAGCTGTAGCAGACAATCAACCAGTCATGTTCTTCATTTTTATTAAAGTTCCCTCTTGTTTGCCTGTTATTTTTTGAACCATCAGAAAATATCATGTCATAGTAGGGAAAGCACTAGTTCTGAAGACAGAAGACCCAGGTACCAGTTCTACCTCTGATAGCTACTTTGGGGTCTTTGAGGTCTCAGCAAAGGGGGAGATAGACTAGATAGTTTCTTTAGTCCATTCTAACTCTAAATCTATGATCTTATGAAGGAGGGCTTAGATTTCATTGGGTTGGGTTGTTTGACATGTTTAGTTTGAATGGGTTTTAAATCATTCTTTAGCTTAACTCTGAAAGCAAAGGAAGACAAATTACAGCAATTTACATCTCAAAACTAGACTGTCTGCTACAGCTTCCAAATGATTGAGCCCCTTACTGGGTAAGAAACAGAAATAAGACTGTTTAACTGAGAACAGATACCAATCCAACAAGCATTTATTAAAAAGAATAAAGGGGGCGGGGCTAGGTCACACAGTGGATAGGGCTCTGGCCCTGGAGTCAGGAGTGCCTGAGTTCAAATCCGGTCTCAGACACTTAATAATTACCTAGCTGTATGGCCTTGGGCAAGCCACTTAACCCCATTGCCTTGCAAAAAAAATACTAATAAAAAAGAATGAAGACTATGTTGACAAATTTGCCCTCTAGAATACAGCAAAAGGCAGCAGCTTATACAGTTGTAGAATCTAACTTAGAGGCCATTTTGAGGCCTTTTGGTCTAACTTCTACCTGAAAAAATGTCTTTCATACAACATCTAACTTTGACATAAAGAGCTCCAAGAAGGGGAAACCTCACCACCTCTGTTCTACTTTTAATCAGCTCTTTTGTTAAGTAATTTCCCCCCCCCTTATATGATGCCTAATTCTGCCTCTATAACTCCCATACACTCTTTCTAGCTCTGTCAAACGAGCATAATACCTATTCCCAATGTTGTTGCTATTGTTAGTTATTACTGTTGTGCTTTTTTTTTTATCTTGTCCAACTTTTTGTGACCCCATTTGGGGTTTTCTTGGCAAATATCCTGGAGGGGTATGCCTTTCCTTCTCCAGCTCATTTTACAGGTGTGAAAACTGAGGCAAACACAGTTAAGTGACTTTTCAGGGTCACACAACCAGAAAGAAACTAAGACTATATTTGGTCTTACATCTCTGGCCCTCTGTTTCTTTCCTGTAAAATGAGTGACTATTTAATTTTGGGGCTTGTGGTTTTGGTTTGTTAGTTTTTCAATTTAATAAATTGCTGTTTGCAAGAGACTGTTAGACATATGAGCCTTATGACAGGCCAGTGAAACAGGGATTTTGAGAGTGGACTTACATGGTTACACAGTTCAATAATATCAAAAGGGATTTGAACTCCATTCTTTCAGGTTCCCGGTCTAGCAATCTTTCCCCTGAGCCAGGCCATAGTCCTACAATAAAGCTCTACAAGGAACCTTGTCTCCTTGTGCCAATATTATACTAAGATTCCACTCTGTTTTTCTTTTGCTCTTTTCTCCTGAGACAAAGGAATGGTAATGAGAGCTTTGGGAACACAGGTGTTGGATAAATACAATCATATTACTCCATTTCTGAATTACTGTATTTAAAAAAGGCAGTTAATGTGCCTGATAGATGAGGTCAAACTCAATTCATTCTGCCCCAGAGAAAATCAGAGCCTCTTATGGGAAATCAAAAGTATTCTTTTGTAGGGCAATACAATTAGGAAAAGATTTTCAGTATCCTTTTATATTCAGGTAGTAGAGTGACATATGGGAAGACCTAGAAGTATTTTGACCTGTAGAATACATGGGGCCCTCAGACAAGGTCCTCTATGCTAGAAAAAAGTCTCTTTCCCAGTGAGTGTGTCATTGGAAATTGTACTTTCCCCCTTCTTTAAAATGCAGTTTAAGATTATACACTATTGTAATACCTTCAGTTAACTATATCAGATTTGGTCACTTAATCCTTTGGGGCAGTCCTTTCAGTAATAATCATAATAACATTAATAAGGTACCTAATTAAGTTCTTCCTTGGGGCAGTTAGGTGACACAGTGGAGAGACCCTGGAGTTAGGAGAACCTGAATTCAAATTTAATCTCAGACTTACTAGCTGTATAACCTTGGGTAAGTCACTTAGCTCTGACTGCCTTACATCCAGAGCTTCCTGATCCCTGATCCAGATGGTTTTGGAGGAGAAAGTGAGGCTGGTGACTTAGCACAGCACCCTCTTCACTCAGATCCAATTCACTTGCTTGTCATGGCATCACCTTCCTGAAATTGTGGTTTTCTTCCAGAAGGAAGGTCAAACATCAGTCATCACTTAGCAGCCTATACAGTGCTTTACCTAGTACTAGTGAGTATAAACATGTTTGTCTGATGACCTGACTTGTTTCTGGGAAGGTATCAGCTTTCTGGGTCATGCTGTCCCTACCCAGAGATAAAACTAGAGAAGAGCTATGAGTTATAAAAACCAATAGTCATCCTAAATGACTTGATATTTTACTTTGGCATTCTGTCAGTCAATCTGAGACTCACAAAACTGTCCTCAGGCCACTTTGGTCACCTTTAGAAATACGAAATATTAAAGTTGGAAGGCACCTTAGAGGTCATCAAGCCTAACTCACCGAATTTTTAAAATGAGGAAACTAAGGTCAAGGAAGAAGTGACTTGCTCTCAGTCCCACAGCCAAAGAGTAGTTGAGTTGGGACCGAACTTTTCTTGGCTTCCCACTACCTTTTGTTTATACACCCCTCCTTTCTTGTGTAAATACAGGGTGCTCCACAAAATTATAAGTATTTCATTTGCCTAGGAGTCAAGTGGCATCTGTGTTTCCTCTGTGCCTTTTTTCTCTTTACTTTGCAAATTACTCAAGGACAGAGATAGTGTCAACACTGAAATGTGTTCTACCTTCCCAGCACCTGGTTTGCATTTCTGTTCACAATAGGGGCTAAGTAAATACTAAAGACTGACTCACCTACTCATCTGATTCTTATCTCAATTCAACACTTATTCCAAGAGTTTCACTCTCAGCATCTAAGAATTAAAGGTGACACAATACCATCACCAATTTGGTGGTGGAGAGGTAAGAGGGGGCAGAACCTAAAAGGGGAGAAATAATATTTTTTAAAATGACTCGTGTTAAAACAAAAGGAATCAATTTAAAATTTGGAGCAGGGACAACCAACTCGAGAAATACTTTTAATCAAAATAAAAAAATGAGTTTATACCTGTATGTGGAATCACTTCAAAGTATCATCATTATGATGATCTTCATAACCAGCATAAATATAACTCTTTAAGGTTTGCAAGTTGAAGTTTACACATGTTAAGTCTTTTGATCCTTGCAACAATTCTGAGAGGTTGGTATTCTTACACATTTTAGAGATGAAGAAATTAGAAAGACTGAGGTGAAGCCCCCAGGGTCATAGAGCTAGACCTAAGTAATAGAGAAGATACTGGCAGAGTGGAAGCTCTTGAGGGCATAGATTGTTTTGCATTTCTCTCTTTTTTTAAGATTTATTTTCCTTTTAAATTTTTCCACAGCTACATGCAAAAGCAAGTTTCAACATTTACTTCTAAAACTTTGAGTTCCAAATTTGTTTTTCTCTTTATATTCCCAGAGCCTAGTACAGAAAAGAGTCATCCTTAATCTTTCATTCTCATTCAAAATTTGTCAAATTTTGTTTATTCCAAGTCCTCAATATCTCTATTCACACCATCACCACCCCATTCTAATCCAGACTATCATCACTTCTTGCAATAACTTTCTTTTAAAAAAAAGAAAGTTTACTGATTTATTTTAACATTTTTTATTTTAACATTTTAACATTCTTTGGGTGTGAAGAGTGTGAAGTGCGAAGAGTGACTTGCCCAGGTTCACACAGCTACTAAATGCCTAAGGCTGTATTTGAATTAAAGCTTCCTGGATTCCAGGACCAGTGCTCCAACTACCTTACCACCTAGTTATTCCTTCATATTGTTTTTAAAATTTTGAATCTAAATTCTCTCCTTCCTTCCAGTCTTTTCCCCTGACCATTGAGAAGGAAAGCACTATGATACCCATTAGATATGTGAAATCATTTTACAATCACTTTCTAACTGGTCTCCCTGACTTCATCTTCAAACCCTTCCATTTCCTCCAATCAATCCTCCATATAGCTACCAAATGTAGACCTGACACCACCATTCCTTTCCTCTGGCTCCCAATTGCCAACATAAGCTTCTCTGTCATTTAAAACCCTCCCAATTTATCATACAACTCACACCAGCTGTTAGAGCCAATTGTTCAATTTCCATTGTGAACATTTACACCTCTGAAATCAGTGAGTGCTGCTAATCAGGACTTGGTTTATTTTTGTTGATTGTTTGGACTTAAGAAAGTAATTAAGAAAAAATGTAAATAATACAGATTAAAGTTAAAGATGTATTTTGCATACTTCCCCCTCCAGCTATTTGTTTGACAGTTATTAACATACCACTATCTCCAATCCACTTATGAATATCATCTTCAGAGAGGAAATCATTGAATCCATGAGATAAAATCAAGTGAGAAGCCATTGAAAGAGGTGATGAGATCCAGGGACTAAAAAGTAATATTATTAATAACAAGGATTTGAGGAGATTCTTTCTCTATATTCCTCAGTTTAAAGTTCAGTCTCTTGAAGGATATTATTGATAATGTCTCAATCTTGGTCAGACCCCATCCAAACTTCCCAGGAATTTTATTTACAGAGGAGAAGTCTATTGTGTTCTATTCAGGTTTGGTTGGTATAAATTCTTTGATTAACTTTCCCAAAACTGAGGGTGGTCTGGATTTAGACACAGTCTCTTTCTCTAAGAGTAACATGATACACTCTCTGTTTTCAGTCCCTCATTGGAGTGAACCCACTTCTCAGTGTAATATTCAGTCTTTCATTAATTGTTAACCAATCAGAGTTAATTGAACCCTTTGGAGCATCCACTTTTCCAAGGACACATAAACTGTGAGTTACCAACCGAACTTTGAGGGTTTTGGCATTTGAGAATGCCATTGAACTCTTTTATTAAAATGCTAGCATTATTAATAAAATGACTAATTACTCAGAAATCATGCCTCAAACTGTTTTTAATGTCAAAGGACATGGGACATCTATGATTAAGAGGAAGGATTAAGATGAAAGAAAGAGAAGAGATATAGGAGAGAACAGTGTTAAGAAATCCATGGGAACAAAGAATACTGGAAAGAGGAGGTACTTAAGAATATGAAATGATCCAGAATATTTAATTTTTCTAATTTTTGAATTTTTGGTTTTTGCAAGGCAGAGGGGTCAAGTGACTTGCCTAAGGTCACACAGCTAGGCAAGTATTATGTATCTGAGGCTGGGTTTGAACTCAGGTCCTCCTGACTCCAGGGTCAGTGCTCTGATCTAGAACATTTAGAAAGGATGAGAACTGAGAAAAAGGATTTAGAAGTGAGGATTAGTGACTTTTGAGAAAGCATTTTCTCTGTTAAGTACTGGGGCTAAGAAATGAGTGAATAGTAAGGAAGGGGAGCTATTCTTTCTAGAACTCCAGCAGTTATTGGAGCTGGCAGGGAGGGGGGGAAATGGAGGATGAGAGAGGGTTAACCAGGATTAAGAAGGGATCTTGTTCAGGAAAAGGGACAATTGGTCATATTTATAAACATAAAGTGAGAAACTAATCAGTCGTTTGTATTTTGACTGGGATTTGTTTTTTGAACTAGCCTTGTGAATGTTTTCATGTTAAAGTCTTGTTTCTAGCTGGGTAGATTTGGGCAAGTTGCATGATCCTTTATACTCTGTTTTCTCATCTGTAATATGGGAATAATGACAGCATCCACTTCACAAGGTTTTTGTGAGGATTAAATGCTACAATATTCGCAAAACATCTTGCAAACCCAAAAGCACTACACAAATGTCATTTTTTTGGTTTTTCTTATCATTATTATTAGTATATATATTGCTATGACCTTGCAAAATTTCCTGGTTTTAGCCAACCTTGGTTTGAAAAAAAAATCTATGATTAAAAATACTAAGACTATAAATGTGCACTAATTATTTTATAAGCATTTGGGCCAAGACTGATCACAAGATATCACTGACATGCAGCATCCCTTCATTATTTCAAAATACTTGTGATCTCCCTGGCATGAGCAGTCCCCTTACTTGTGAAGATCTCATCCCCTTCATATTGTTCCATCCTGTGCAATCTCTCTGTAAATCTTCCTAAAGTATTAAACATCTTCATTATGTTCTTTTTTAAAAGTAACTTCTTTTTTGGTTACATTTTAAGTCCCAAACTGTCTTTCTTCTTCTCTCCCACCCCTACAACCACACACACACACACACACACACACACACACACACACAACCCCCCATACTATGCATACTTCTAGTTATCAATTCTTTCTCTGGAGATGAATAAAATTTTCCTTCATAAATTCTTTGCAGTTGATTTGAGTATTAATAATATTCAAAATAAGTCATTCACAGTTATTCAATTATCTACTAGATACTAGTACAATAGAAATGCTGTCTCTAGCTGCTTTCCCTCATTCTTGCTACATGACAGGTCCGTGTCCTTTATTGATCATACCTAATCTTAGGAACATTTTTTAAAGCCACCTCTGGTGTGTGAGTCATTGTTGGTAAAATACTGCAGTTTGTGCTAATCTGTCATCTGTCTTTCTGTTCATGTGTCTATGCATTGTCTTTTGGGTCACCCACAGTTCTGTTCCTCTGAGATGATGGTGCTTCATAACTGGAAGCTATATAACATTGCTAGGAAAATATTGGCATAAAAAGAGGGGCTTTGGCAGGCAGGGAGCAGTTTGAAATTACTGAAAGAACTGTACAATTTCTCAGAATATGTACCAATTCAATTCAATAAATATTTATTAAGTGCCTATTATTTACCACTGGAGATGCAAATAAAGAAAAATAGTGCCTACCCTCAAGGAGATGCCAATCAATGGAGAGAGATACCACATGAAAAATAAAAAAACTGAAAAGTGTAGGGAGACTCTAAGGGGTAACCTTAGCTGGGGTATCTTGTGTGGAGTTGAAAGCAGTCAGAGCTGCAGGTGGAAAGTGGAGGGAATCACAAAGTCTAGGTTCTGGTCTCTACAGGATGACAGGAAGTCGTTTCTCACTTTACCTCCAGCCCTCCATTCAGAGGGGAAAAGAAGCCAAGGGAGGTGCGAAGGTGCTGAATATCCAAGGCTCTGAGTGACCAGCATGGGAATGAGATCTGAAGTGATTAACTTATCTCGGGAGGCGCATCTTGTTTGTGGAGGTGAAACCAAGTCCACTCATCTTTTCTCTTAAAATCTATGCCCAGTCTTTGTGATCATCCATAGCCCCTGGCCTGGGGGGCAGTTATGTGGCACAGTGAATAGAATTCTGGTCTTGAAATCAGGATGACCCATCTCCCTGAGTTCATATGCAACCCCAGACATGTATTAGTTCTGTGATCCTGAGCAAATTGTTTAACCCTGTTTGTCTCAGTTTCCTTGAATTGGAGAAGAAAATGGCCTAGAATCCCAGACACCTTTCCAATTGTGTAACAGTGAAGTTCTGTTCTGAAGGTAAAAATTGTCCAGGAAAAAATACCCTATATAATCCCTTCTCACATTTTCATTAAGGATATTTTCTGATGTATGCATTTGAAATATATATATTTGGACTGGCCCTGTGATTTCATCAGTTCTTGGAACTGCTGTTGGGCTAATTCCCTCTACCCATGCAGCACCTGCTCTGAAACTACTTGTAGACTTAGAAAGTTGGGGGAGGGAAGGAGAGGGGAACTGAAAGGTTACATGCCTTTTCCAAGATCACAGCCAGAATGTATCAGAGTCAGGCCTTAAACAGAGTTACCTATTTCTAGTCTGCTATTCTATCTATTATGTCATGTCATTTCTCATTTTTGTTGTGATGGGAAAATAGAGGTAAATGGATTCATAGTTGCTAATGTATTTTTGACCACTTTTAAATAACAATAATAATAATAATGCCATCTGTTCCCTTTTCCATTCTTAGGGAAGTTTTTCTTTAAAAAAATGATCCCTGGGGCAGCTAGGTGGTGCAGTGGATAGAGTACCGGCCCTGGAGTCAGGAGTACCTGAGTTCAAATCCAACCTCAGACATTTAATAATTACCTAGCTGTGTCACCTTGGGCAAGCCACTTAACCCCATTGCCTTGCAAAAAACCTAAAAAAAAAACTAAAAAAAATGATCCCTGAATACCACTGCTATCTTTTGCATATATATGATCAGAGTTGAGCATCACCAACATAGTCATAGGAGAGGTCATTAAAAGATAAATTAAAAACCAGAAATTGTGCAGAGGAGTCTCAGCTTCTGTGGCAGACCCTCAAATAGATAGTTTCTACCAAAAGAATGGGCTAGTTTATTCTCTTTAGGTCAAAGAAATTGAATTAGACTGGCCCAGCCAAAGGCTCAAACCATTGATAAAGCTTCCCAATCACCTAAGGCATTGAAAAACAACTCAAAAAGAATCAGTGCCCTTAAGGCTTGGTGGCTATCCGCAGTCAACTCTCCCTCTGCTGCCCTGACTCCAAGACTGCCCAGACCACATCTCCACCTCCACCTCAGCAGCTTCTTCTCATCTGGCAACATCTCCATTCCTCTCCAAACCTACATTTGAGAAAGCATTCACTCTAGTCATCATACTCTCTTCAAAATCCAACCAACCCATGATATCTCATCATGTGTCATTCTGAGGATCAAATGAGATACAGTAATATATGGAAAGTGCTATGTACTTTTCAGCTCTTATCATTGAGCAATTAAGTGATTTTCCTATAACTACAATTCTGCCAGGCCATCCTATAAAATCCATCCTATAAAATAAGAATCAGGTTGGAGAGTTTTTGAGTTCTGGGTCATACTGCTTCTGAATATAGAATTAAAAGGGGGTAGAGAGAAATGTCATTACCCATGAACAAAAGCCTTCTTTTAATTCTTCAGCTTGAATTGCTTTCAATGGCTAACAGACTCACATCAAAATAGGCAGCTGTCAAATTTTTGTGTTCCAAACCTAAATATGCAAATGCACACTAAACAGTGGGGCAGGATAAGCAATTAAAAAGACTTGGCCTTTTTTCCAGTTCCAACCATCTAAGTAGAAATTTCTATCCCCAAATGTGTGTGCCTTAAAGTTACAGGCTAAAATTAATTTCCACAAACAAATGATAAATCTTCCCAAAGAATTGATTATATGATGATTGATCACCTCTTTGAGTGCCCTCAAAGTTATTCTTTACATATCTAATCCATTTGATGTGATATGATAGAAGGAGTGATGAACTGGAACTCTTGACTGGAGATGAGTTATAGTTTGGCCACTGAAAATGCAATCTTGGATAATTCACTCCCCTAGAATAAGCTTCAATTTCCTCATTAGTAAAGTGAAGGGTTTGTATTCAAAATTCAACAACCATCTATTAAAGTCATATTATGGGTAAGACACTTTGCTAGTCTCTGGGGACACAAAGGGAGTTATAAAACAGTACCTGCCCTCAAAATGTTTACATCCTACTGGGTTGGATTAGATGCCCTCTGATACCTCTTTCATTTTTGAATCCATGATTTTTCTCTTCTCTTCATATATGACTGAGAACCATTCAGACAGCTCTGAGTGTTTCAATTCGAAAAGATATCCACTCATGCCTAAGAATACAAGTATCTCTATCAAGACAAAATGCATGATACATGGCAACCAAAAAAGTAAATACAAATTTAATATAAAATTATATTTCAATTTATCTACCATTCCAACACTGCAGATTGCAACCTTTCTTTGCCTTCTCATTGTATGTGATTTTTTGGGTCTATGTTCATCTACAAATACTCCATCAAAGAGCAATGAAACATACTGGACCCTCTTCTTCTCTAATTTTAGTTTCCTTGATTTCTTCCAAAAGATTCAACCCAAATCCCCCTTTTCAACTTCCTCCTATGGGTTGCCTTTCCAGTTATATGGCTCAGTGGATAGAGCTCTGGCTCTGGAGTTAGGAGGATCTGAGTCCAAATCTGACCTCAGACACTTGACCCTTACTAGCTGTGTGACCTTAAGCAGTTCACTTAACCCTGATTGCCTCACATCCAGGGTCGTCTCTAATCATCCTAATCTATATCTAGTCACTGAACCCAAATGGCTCTGGAGGAGAAAGTGAGGCTGGTCACTAAGCAGAGCCCTTCCTCACTCAAATCCAATCCATGTGCTTGTCATGGCATCACCTCCCTGATGCCATAGTCTTCTTTGAGAACGGAGGACATCATCATCATCATTTCTTTTCCTCATTAGAAGTTCACTCTTAATCACTTGCTAAATTCTAGTTTATTGACTGCAGTTGACCTCTTCTAATCCCTTCATTTCTACTACTTCGCTCTGAGATTCCCTGTATTTTCATGTACATTGCATGTATCTTTTCCTGGCTACATTAGCTTCTATGTACATTGTGTGTATTTTTAATGTACCTCTTTACATATATGCTGTCTCCTCCATTAGAATGTGAACTCCTCAAGGGTGAAGACAATTTTTTGCCTTTCTTTTTACCACTAACGCTTAGCACAATAACTGATTTTTGGTTAAGTGCCTAATAAATGACTTCTTGACTGATTGCATGACTTTCTCCAGGTTATTTGAGTAATCTCATGAGTAATAGAATACTAATATTCATTAACCATTTTTCCAAAATGACTACATCAAGTCCTTTTCTATTCTGTTTGTTTTACACGTCTTGTAAACAAATCATTGTCGACCATACACTGAAACTTCTATACCCATCACGCATCACTCTATCCATCACATTGTTGACTCATCTACAATGCCAATTCTTTAGTGATTCTTTTGTGCTGTTATTCAATTATTTATCATTACCAGGAGAATATCTGTTTTATGAATATGAATTTGGGATAGAAAGTGCAGCCTAGAATCATTTAAAGTACTTCACAATTTCTCAAATGCAATCTAGTTCTCTCTTCCTTACATTCACAAGCTGTTTCCTTCAGTCTTTTCTGCTCAATTTAATATTGGCAAATGAATGCAATGAATTGTCCCAACACCTTCACATTGTAGTCTGGAAATAGACTTTCTTAATTCATTTTGCCTCCATTTTCAAAAAGGGAAGAAAACTATAGGCAAACTATATGCCAATGAACTTGATCTAGATTTTTGAGAAAATTCTAGAATGGATTATTACAAATCATTGAAAAACATATAGCTTGATGATCTTAGAAAAATATGTATATACTTGTATGAAATAATGAAAAATGAAATGAACAGAGAACATTGTATACAATAACAACAATATTATTTTGAGAATAACTTTGATTAACTAAGTAATTTTGATTACAACAAAGACACTAACTACAAAGGATGTAGGAAGGAAGATGCAATCTGCATTCAGAGAAATAGTTGTTAAATAGAAATAAGTATAGAATAATTTAACATATATGCATATTTGAATTTAATGATAGTTATCTCTAGGACAAGTGTGATGGCAGAGGGAAGAAAGAAAAAAAAGGTTAAAAATATCTGATAACTTTATTATATATTTAAAAGCAATAGTACATTATACATAAAAGATTTGCAATTTCATGTTCAATCATCTTTTTATGATACAATATTTTATTATGTAAATGTTTGTTTTATTACATAAATTAAAAATTAAGTAAAATTTTAAAAAAAGAAAGAGAAACAAAGATTTAAAGTTCTAGAATTGCTACATCAAGAGCATGTTATAGCAAATTACCCCAATTTCTTTTTTTTTGACAGGATTACTAAATTAGTAAATAGGAGAAATGCTATGCATATAATTTATGTACATTTTAGCAAACTTTTAATGGTGTATCTTCTATTTTTAATAGAGTCCATAGATAAAACAATTGGATTCAGACAAAGGTAGGGTAGAATCAGATCAAACTGCTGTAAGAACCAATTATTAAATTTTTAGTGTGACTATTTGCACCTCAGAAATCATCAAATACTACAAATAAGGGTTTGATTTATTTTTTGGTAATTGTCTAGACTCAAGAGATTGTTGGAGAAGTAGTTTAAAATGCAAATTAAGTTTAAAAGTGTGTCAAGCAGATGATTGTACAACACTCACCAGCACAGCCCTGGATTCAGATGAGTGGTTGAGAGAAGTTGTTAATAGTTTAATGTCAAACTGGCAGAAGACCATCAGTGGGATACCCCAGGAGTCTGTGCTTCACCCCATGCAGTTTAATGTTCTTATTAATGACTTGGATAAAGGTATAAATGGAAATGACAGGGTCAGGATTCGAAAGGATCTTAACAGACTGAAATCTAATTAGATGAAATTCAAATGAGGGATAAATAAATAACCTTACATGTAGTATATAAAAACATCGATTTCACAAGCCCAAGATGAGAGGGCATGATGAGAGGGCAGTTATTTTGAAAGAGATCTGGGGATTTTAGTGGACTACAAGCTCAATATGATCCAGCAATATGATGTGCAGCCAAAAAAGCTCTTATAAGTTTGTACTACATTAAGAGAGACAGAGCTTCCAAGAATGAGAAGGTAATGGTTCCACTCTTGTCCAACCCCATTTGGAGTATTATATTCAATCCCAGGCACAGTGGTTAAATAAATAAATAAATAAATTACAGATAAACTGTCATAATAGTAATATCTGACCTTCATTTATGAAGAAGACCACAATATCAGGGAGGTAAAGCCATGACAAGCACATGAATTAGATTTGAGTGAAAGGGTATGCTACGTCACCAGCCTAACTTTCTCTTCCAGAGCCCTCTGAGGCAATCAGTGTTAAGTGACTTGTCCAAGGTCATACAGCTACTGTTAAGCATCTGTGGTTAGATTCAAACTCCTGTCCTTCTGACCCGAAGGCCAGTGCTCTATCCACTGTGCCAAACTGTGCATTGAGCAAGGGAAGAAAATCAGAATGGTGAAGGACTTGAGTCCAATTTATATGGGAGGAAAAGGCTAGGAATTTTTATCTTGCAGAAGGAAGGTATGGAGGAGGAAGAAAGAGAAATGATACATTTTTTTGCAAATATAACAAAAACTATTAAGTGAAGAAGGAATTAGACTTTGGGCAGAACCAAAAATATTTGGTGGAAAATAGAAAGAAATCAGCCTAATGTTAACATTTAGAGCTGTCCAAAGTGGAAGGTTCTCCTTCCTTGGAGGTCTTCAAGCAGAAAATGAACTCCCAACTACTTGCTTGGAATGTAATAGTGATGATTCCTTTCATGTGTGGATTGGATTAGCTAGAGGATGAAACCCCTTACACCTCTCAAATTCTGGGATTCCAGATTTTTTTTTCTTATGTAGATTGTTAAACCAATCTCTTTTAGGAGGTCATAAAGAAAATCCAAAAAGGAGCAGATCATAAATCTTTCATAGCTATGAGTAAGAGATACGTTCTTATGTATATCAAAGCATCCAATTTTCACTTTTTTATGTGTTTTGTTTTTTTCTTTTTCATGATTTTTCCCTTTTGTTCTGAGCTCTCTTTCATAATATGACAAATATGGAAATGTGCTTAACATGATTGTATGTGTATTACCTACATCAGAATGCTTGTTATCTTGGGAAGGGGGAAAGAAAGGAAGGGAAGGAGAAAAAATATGGAACATAAAATCTTACAAAAATGAATGTTGAAGACTATATGTATTCAGGAAAAAAAACAAAATATTATTAAGAAAAAAAGAAGTATGTTCTTTTAAAAAAATATTTATGTCAATGGGGTTAAGTGAGTTGCCCAAGGTCACACAGCTAGGCACTTTTTAAGTGTCTGAGGTCAAATTTGAACTCAGGGCTCGTGCTCTATCCATTGCACTACCTAGCTGCCCCAAAGTATGTTCTTAACCAAATAAAAAAAAGGAATAGTGTAAATGACAAAAGATACAAATACATAACTTGGATTTTATGAAACTGAAAAGCTGCTACACAAAAACACTAATACACTTAGAAAAAGAAGGTTTAAATGGAAAAACATTCATATTTTTCAGATAAGAATTTGCATATAAGACATACAGATAACTTACAAGGAAAAAAAGACATTCCCTAATTTAAAAAAAGCATAGGATAGGAACAGAGTTCTCAAAAGAATAATTAATATCCATATGAAAGAATGCTTTAAATCACTAATAATGAAAAAATCAAATCAAAAGGAACCTCAGTTTTCACCTCAGATCCAGCAGCAAATTGACAAAAAGACAAAAGTCACTGTTGAAGGGATTGTGAGAAGATAATCAAATTACTGCATTGTTGATAGAGCTGCAAATAGAGACAACCATTTTGGAAAGCTCTAGAGAGTAACCCAAATAAAGCAACTAAATACCTTTGACCCAGAGATTCTACAACTAAATTTATACTCTGAGGAGATGACAAATAAAAAAGAAAGTTCCCATATACATTAAAAAGATTTATAGCACTGGGCAACCAGGTGGCTCAGTGTACCAGCTCTGAAGTCAGGAGGACCTGAGTTCAAATGGGACCTCAGACACTTAATAATTACTACCTGAGTGACCTTGGACAAGTCATTCAACCCCACTGCCTTGCAAAAATGTTAAAAATGTTTATAGTATACTTTTTATGGCAGCAAAGAATTGGAAACAAGCAGAAAACCAATAATTAGGGAATGGCTAAATAATTATGGTACATGAATGTAACATAATATTACTTATTCTATAAGAAATAATAGGGACAGCTAGGTGGCGTAGTGGAAAAAGCACCTGCCCTGGAGTCAGGAGTACCTGGGTTCAAAACCACTCTCAGACATTTAATAAATACCTAGCTGTGTGGCCTTGGGCAAGCCACTTAACCCCATTTGTCTTGCAAAAAAAACCCTAAAATAATAATAATAATAATGAATATGATGAATTCAAAGAAACAGGGAAATGAGCAGAGTCAAGATAATATTATATACCATGACCACAGCAATGTAAATAAAAAGAACAAACATAAAACAATGAAAAGTAAACAATGCAAGAATTATAAATAATAAGCATAATTCACAAAATGAGAAGTTTGCTGGTATGTTATCTTGCAGATATTTCCAGACTTTTTCAGTGTATTGCTCTCTTTGGTATCCTTTTACTTTTTATTTTTAACTTTCTTTAAGATATTCTTTGTTATATGGAGATGGACAGATACTGGAAGGAACTTTGATATTAAAAACAGAGAATGGGGGTGGCATGGTGGATAGAGTACTGGCCCTGGAGTCAGGAGTACCTGAGTTCAAATCCGACCCCAGACACTGAATAATTACCTAGCTGTGTGGCCTTGGGCAAGCCACCTAACTCCATTTGCCTTACAAAAAAACCCCAAAATAAAATAATTATTCTTTATTTTTAGCATTCATTTTTTTAAAAGGTTCCCAATTTTCTCCCTCTTTCCAGCCCCTCCTCTATCCATTGAGAAGGCAAGCAATATTATACTAATTATATATATGGAGGTTACGCAAAATATATTTCTATATTAACCATGAGGCAAAAAAAGACAAGAAAAATTAAATGAAAAAAATAATGTTTTAATCTGCACTCACAGTTCATGATTTTCTCTCCCAGAATGGGGATAGCAATTTTTTAAGAGTCTTTAGGAGGCGTGGCTAGGTGGTGCAGTGGATAGAGCACCGGCCCTGAAGTCAGGAGTACCTAAGACAATAATTACCTAACTATGACCTTGGGCAATTCACTTAACCCTATTGCCTTGCCAAAAAAAAAAGTCTTTTAGAATTGGCTTGGATAATTATATTGATTGATTAGAGCAGCTAAGTCTTTCACAGCTGTTTATTATGATATTGCTGTTCCTGTGTATAATGTTTCCTTGATTCTGCTCACTTCACTTTGCATCAGTTCATATAAGCCTTCCCAGGTAAAAATTTATTTCCAAAATATTTTTGAATACCATAGAGCTATAAATAGAAGTTCAGCAGCTTCCTGAGACTTGATACCATCAACACAACCATCATGGGATCTCAGGTTGCACAAACAGAAGCACCGTATCACATCTGAAGCAAATGTCTTCAGCTCTAGGTGCAATATTTTAGAATTGAAAAATTGGAGTAGATCCAGTGGAGAATGAGCACAATAGTAAATGGACTCAAAATCATGTACATGAGGATTACTAGAAGGATATGAATATGTTTAGCCTGGAAAAGAGATGACATAAAAGCTCCACCATTTACTAGCTATGTGACTGGGGGAAATGATGGAGTTTTTTCTGAAATGAATCAAGAATGTTATCATGTGCAAAAAGGACTGGTCCTGTACTACCTGACTCTAAAGGCTAGAATCACAGGACTGTAGATATAAAAGTTGGATGAGAACTAATATATCCTCTGATTCATCTAGTTCTCATTTCACAGATGAAGAAACTGACTTTCATGATTCTGTGAAATAAGATTGCACAACCCCACTCTTGAGACTTTAATCACTGTAGGAAACTAGAATTAAAGGTGAATTTAGCCTGAGAAGAGATTACAAAATCAATGTCTGTGGCTCTTTTTGAAGTGGAGCTGTTGATTCTTGAGGTTGATGGACACAACAATGGTAAGAATTTGAAAATAGAGTCAACTATGTTGTGTATACAGGTCTATTCCAGGGAAGCACTAACAATGGCAGGACTGAGCAGAACTTTATCAATCAGCCAATTTATAAGTATTAATTTAGAACCTATCATTGTACTAAGTGATGGGGACATACATGCAAATAATGAAAATCCCAACTCTCAAAGAACTTATGGTCAAGATAAAGACATATATAAATATAAAGCATAATACAAAGGGAATAAATTTAAACATGTGCAAAGTAGTTTGATACAAGGTTGTTTAAGAGGAAGGACACAGAAGTTGGGAAGATCAGGAAAAAATTTTCTATAGAACAGTGGTATCAAACTTATATAGAAAGGATGAGCCATGACTGTGTATCAGTATTGCTATTGTTGTTATATTGTATTTTGCTGAACATTTCCCAATTACGTTTTAATCTCATTGAAGTAGAATGTAGAAATTGAGCTTTTTAATAAAGAGGAGTCCATGAGGCACTAGCAGAGTACTTCATAGGCTATGCTGAGAACCCATTGCTCCTAGGTTTTGCTGCCACAATGAAAAGGAATATGAAGTAACTCAACTTCATGAGAGTGACAGCTCTCAACGCTGGTTTATAGTAACCTTGCCATAAGGCAACACTATTAATGTCCTATTTCTACTGGTATGGAACTTAAAAAAGAAATAAAGGCAACATACTAGTTAGCACTAATAGCAGACACTTTGTGGGAGCAGCCATGTGACATGGGTTGCCAAAAGTCTTAACTCAGTGTCCCTGATTTTCCTGACCAGTCAGATGTTTGAAGACTTAATGATCCAGAAAGCATACATAACCTGAGAAGCATTGAGGAGGTCCCAGAGTCATGTGAATAACTGAGGAAACAACATATAACACACCATAACTACCTTCAGATATCATAGTCTCCTCAGTCTCGGTTAATCTTATGCCAAACAGTACTGTCCTTGACTCTTTTCAGCTTCCTGGAGTTGTGTCCTCCTATACCTATGTGCTTTGAGTTGACCTCCTTGGTAACATGCATTTGGATTAGGAATTACCTCTTTCATTATCAATATCCATTAAGGTCCAGGTGACTCTCAGTAGTAGGTCTTGTTTCTTTGTTAATGGATCCTGCTCAAAGAAGAGAGCTAAGAAACTACTATGGCTGCTGCTATGGTTCCTCAAAAATCTAATACTGAGATAAAAAAAAAAACTGACCACAGAGCACAATAGCATCCTATGAGACCAAAAAATAGCCTGTTGTTACTAAGACTCACTTGTGTTCTCCACCAGAACTTGGGTGCCATTCAAGAATGTTAATGGCTCAGTAACTTTTTACTTTACCAGAAAATCAAATGATATGTATCAAATTCTTCCTTGAAAATGGAGTTATTGGGGAGGCTAGGTGGTGCAGTCCAGCCCTGGAGTCAGGAGTACCTGAGTTCAAATCCAGCCTCAGACACTTAATAATTACCTAGCTGCGTGGCCTTGGGCAAGCCACTTAACCCCATTTGCCTTGCAAAAACCTAAAAAAGAAAAAGAAAATGGAATTATTTATGCATTGAATACTCAGGATTTAAATAATCATTACATTGAGGATAATTTTAGGTTAAGTTATATGTCAATCTACCAGATAACTTTTAAGTATGGGAAAAAAAATTTTAAATGGGAGGGAGGAATGGTTTAACATACATTTTTATTGTTTGATTGTTTTTGCATTTTCCATTATATTCCTCTCCTCTCCCCTTCCAGAAAAGCTATCCTTTTACAACGAAGAATCAAAAAGAGAAAAGAAAACAAATCAGTAAAACTAACATCTTGCAAAAATGTTTGACATTCTTTGCAGTATTTCCCCATCCATAGTCCCTCATCTCTGCAAGAAAATGAGAGAAGTTGCCTCCTTATCTTTCTTCTTTAGTCATAATTATAATTTAGTGGTCATTATAATTTTGTAGCACTCCATTTTGATAATTATTGTTATGTTTTCCATTAACATGACTAAAGGAATTGTGTACATTGTTTACAACTTAATTTACTTTGTATCAGTTCATATAAGTCTTCACATCCTCTTCTGAATTTGCCAAATTCATTGTCTTTTTTCCTTTTTTAATTATAAACTTAATAACAATTAGCAAATTTGAATATTACCATATACAAAATGGTCAGAAACAT
This sequence comes from Macrotis lagotis, assembly GCF_037893015.1. Taxonomy (NCBI): domain Eukaryota; kingdom Metazoa; phylum Chordata; class Mammalia; order Peramelemorphia; family Peramelidae; genus Macrotis; species Macrotis lagotis. Next base: position 87,013,098 of record NC_133658.1, read on the forward strand.
AGGGTTGTATTTGAAACTGTGAATTTATTTATATAACTTGTTTATATAGTCTTCAACTTAGTAGGATTAACACTACTTTCTTTGTCTTTGTTCCCTTTTGAACTTCCTTCTGTTCTCTTCTGTGTATTTTTAAAATGTTTCATTGATTATCTTTTCTTCATTTAAAAAAATAATATTATTGGGGCAGCTAGGTGGCCCAGTGGATAGAGCACCGGCCCTGGAGTCAGGAGTTCCTGAGTTCAAATTTGGTCTCAGACACTTAATAATTACCCAGCTGTGTGATCTTTGGCAAGTCACTTAACCCCATTTTCCTTGCAAAAACCTAAATAATAATAATAATAAATATTATCATTCACCTTTTATCTTCTATGTCCTCCCTTGTAATAAATAAGTACAGTTAAGCAAAATGAATTTGTGTTGTTTCCTGGAAAATATATATTATCTCTGACAAGAGATGAAAACATGCTTCATTATGGAATCACAATTAGTCATTGCATTGGTCAGAGTTCTTAAATCTTTCAAGGTTGTATTCCTCTGTAATCCTGTAGTTATTACATAAATTATTATTATGCATCAATTTATATAACTTTTCCCCAGCTTGTCTGCCTTCATCCCTTTGGTCATTTTTAATAGCATAATTAGTACGCCATAACATTTCTATCTCACGAATTGTTTAGCCATTGCCAAACTGATGAGCATTCACTTTATTTCCTATTTTTTACTACAACAAAGTGTTGCTATATGGATCTTTTTCTTTTTCTTTTATTTCTTTGAACATGTCCAGAAATGGTATACAGAGTTTTTTGGAGTATATTTTCAAATTGTTTTCCAGAATTATTGGACCAATTCAGAGCTCCACTATCAGTGCCTTTCTTTTCAGTGCCTTTTTTTAAAAGGCCCTCAAACAATTGTTGCTTTTTTCTCATACTTGCCAATATAACATAAAATGTAACTTCAAACTTATTTTGATGTACATTTCTCCTTTAATGATCTGAAGCATTTTTCAGGTTATTGTTGATAGTGTTCCTTTCATTTGAGAGCTTTCTTCACATATCCTTTGATTTTTAGGAATGATACATTCTTACATATGTAAATACGCATGTCTATATATATTTTTATGTGATCACAGACATTTATTAAAGAAATCTGCTATCAAGATTTCTTCCAGTTAACTAACTCTTGCACTCATTTAAAATGCATTGACATTTTTGCAAGTTTTTCAATTCTGTGCAATAAAAATTGTCTGTTTTATTGTGAGCTTCCCCAATTATTCCCTTAGCCAAAATTGTGAAAGATATCTCCTTCACTACTTCTATAATTTGTTCATCATATAAATTTTATGTCTAGGTCTGTCACTCCTTATGGTATATAGTGTAAGTGTTGGTCTAAACCTAATTTCTACCTGATTATTTTCAACTTTCTTAAACACTTTTATGAAAAAGTGTTTTGTACTTTCTCCATTAGTTGAGTACTTGGATTTATATAACACTATGTCCAATTGCTTCTGGGTCATATGAATCTAATATGACCCAGCTGATTGACTTTTCTTTCTGTCTTTTTTTTTATGCTTGTTTTTCATTTTTTATTCTGATTTAACCAATTCCAAGTAGTTATAAATTATCCATATATATACATATATATATTCCAACTATACCCCCAGGTCTCCCACGAAAATGAAAGAAAAACAGATCCTTAAATCTGAAATGCATAGCCAAGTAAAACAAAATCCCACATTGCCCATTTCTGAATATGTCTCTGATTCTGCATTTTCATATCATCATCTCTGTCATGACAGTAATATATCTCATCATCATTTCTTTGGAATTATGATTGGTTATCTGAATTAATGAGGATTAAATCTTTCAAAATTGCCTTTATTTATTATGTTGTATTTATTGCCCTCTGCATTTTTCTCATTTCATTCTGTACCAATTCATATGTTTTCCCAGGTTTATTTGAAATAATCTCTTTTATAGTTTCTTATGGTAACAATAATATTCATAGCATTCATATACCTAATTTGTTTAGGCATTTCCTAAGTGATAGATACCTTATTTTCAAGATCTTTGAACTGTTATAAACAAAAACTGCTATAAACATTTGTTCATAGGTGGAATCTTTTCCTCTTTCTTTGTACATATCAACTTTTCTAATCACTTGATTTGGATAACAGCTGCTTTGCATTATTGTTTGAAAAATGGTATTGTAATTCTCCTGCCCTCTTACTTTTTTCATTATTTTTATTATGAGATTCTTGATCTTTCATTCCTCTGAGTGAATTTTAATAAGTTTTTCTTTTCTCTATAAAGTAACTTTTTGGTAGTTCATTTGGTATGCCACTTGTTCTATAAATTAGTTTAATTAGCCTCATTTTTGTGATATCAGCAGAGCCAAATCATGAACAATTACTATCTCAACAACTGTTTAGAACTACATTTATATCAAGTGTTTTTTCATTAAATATGTATAATTCTTATGTGTATTTTGATAATTGAATTCCCAGTATATACCAATGTATAAAACAGTGTATTCATAACTATTTTCAATAGAATTTTGTTTTCCATATAGTTCTGGTTTATTTTTTTTTGGTCACATACTATACAGAAAGGTCAATTATTTTTGTGGATTGATTTCATATCCTGCTATTTAATTGAAGCTACTAAGTACTTCAATTGATTTATTAGCTAATTCTCTAGGGGTCTCTAAGTGAACCATCATTTCATCTGTAAAAAAGTGATTATTATTTCCTCTTTGCCTATGCCTATTCCTTTGCCTTATTTTTTTTTTAGGTTTTTGTAAGGCAAATGGGGTTAAGTGGCTTTCCCAAGGCCACACAGCTAGGTAATTATTAAGTGTCTGAGACCAGATTTGAACCCAGGTACTCCTGACTCCAGGGCCGGTACTTTATCCATTGTGCCACCTAGCTGCCCCTGTCTTATTTTTCTAATCTTATTGCTAAAGCAAGCACATCTTGAACTAATTTAAATAATAGTGACAGCAATGAATATCCTCACTTTACCTATGATTTTATTGGAAAGACCTCCAGTGTTTTTCCATTACAGATAAATCTAACTCTTGTTTTTAGACTCTATTTGCTCTATTAATGAATGATTCATTTATTCCTACACTCTTAATGTTTTTAATATAAAGGAATATTAGCTTAGTAAAAGCTTTTATGCATTTACTAACATAATAATGTGTTTTTAAATTGCTATTATTAATATGTTTCAGTTATCCTAAATTAGTTATCCTATCATTAAATCAGTCTTGAAATCCCTATAAAAATTCAACTTGCTGAGAGTGTATCATTTTTTTCATATAATATAACAATCTCATTGTTAAGATTTTATTCAATATTTTTGCAATAAGGTTCATTGGAGATATTGGTCTGTAATTTCCCTTCTCTGCTTTATCTTTCCCAAGTTTAAATATTAGGACAATATTTGTATCATAGAAAAAGGTTGATAAGATTGCTTCTTTCCCCAATTTTGCACACACTTCTTTTAATATTGGAATTAATTAGTCTTTGGATGTTGGATAGAATTCACTTTTGTACTCATAGGTAAGTTTTTTGCTTTGTTGTTTTTGTTGCTGTTGTTGTTTTGGTTTTTTTTTAGTTTTTTAGTTTTTGCTAGGCCATAGGATTAAGTGGTTTGCCCAGCTAGGTAATTATTAAATGTCTGAGGTCAAATTTGAACTCAGGTCCTCCTGACTCCAGGGCCGGTGCTCTATCCACTGCACCACCTAGCTGCCCCTTTGTTGTTTTTTAATATTTAAGTCACATGTCTAATTCATTGATTTGCCCTTCCTCTCTTTTGTTGATGAAAGTATTTACAGTTATAAATTTTCCCCAAGGACTGTTTTGATTCCTAAAAGTTTTGACAGATTATCTCATTATTTTTATGCTGTTTCAGGAAGATACCTATTATAGCTATTATTTGGCAATTGACTCATGAGTTCTTTAGAATTATGTTATTTAATTTCAATATTGATTGTGGTATAGTTTGTTAAGGATACATTTGATATTTCTGCTTTTCTTCATTTGTGAGGTTTTTTATAACCCAGTTTATAGTCATAATTTGTGAATGTGCTGTATATAGATGATAAATATGTGCAGTACTTTCTATTCTCATTTAATAATCACCAAAGATCTATCATATCTAACTTTTCCAAAATTCAATTCAGGTTTTTGACTTTTTCCTTATTTTCATTTATTAGTATTTTCCCATCCTGAAAGGGAATCATTGAGGGCCCCAAATATTATTATTATAATGTTTTTTGTCCATTTCTATAATTCTATGAACTTTTGTTTCAGATGTATGGATACCATGCCATATAGAGCATGTATGTTAAGTACCAATGGTATTTCTTTATCTCTAGTACCCTTATGTATGTTTATTTCTTTTAACCTGATTTAACTATTATATTATCTAAGTCTGTTTTAACTATTGTGTTATCTAAGATCATGATTGCTTTGTCTGTTTTTTTTTAATTTATTTGAAGTATGTTAAATTCTGCTCTAGAAACTCAATTTAACTCTTAACTAACTTCATGTTTTAAATGTGTTTCTTTATATAACATTTTGCTATATTCTGCTTTCTAATCTGTTCAATTTCCCTCCTACATTTTATGGGGGAGTTTATCCCATTAATGTTCATTCATATGCATAGATGGCTTCTACTTCCTATATCTATTCTGGCATTCTAGGGTCCCAAGATATAGTTCTCGAATACTAGAGCTCATGTTGTCTTAGAACCTATGCTGTCCAGAGCCATAAAAGATTTCATTTTCATTTATTAGAGTTCAGATTTATGAAAGAAGACTAAAGCTTCCTCTGCCCCATCCTTTAGAAATATTCAGAAAACATTTTTTAAATTATTCTACTTCAAAGTCTTCAGTCTAGGAAAGGGTTTTTCCTTGAAATAATAAGGGCAGTATCTTCTTTCCCAAGAACTTGAAGATATAAGAAGAAAGATCAAAAAGAAAAAGTCTCCTTGATTACTTCAATTAATGTAAATTTCTCCTGGGTTCACATTAGAGGAGCTGGAAAGGAACTCTTTAAGGGAGCAGTGATAAATGGATCAAATAGTTTCAGGAAAATGATTATCCAAGATTAATTATATAGTTAATATTAATTATAGTTTAATGAACTGTTACCTAAACTTTGGGACTTTATCATGTTTATCTGTAATATTTATTTATTCAAGGACCCAATAAATTATGATTTTTAAAAAAATTACATAAGATAAATATCCAAGGATAGGAGAAAATTTTCAATTTGGACATTTTTCTTTCTAGGCAGAAAATTATTTAGGTTAGAATAATTTTAATTATTAACATTGCTTCTCACAGATGTGCCCAAATATAGAATGTACTATTTTTTTCTTCTACTCACGGACTTCCCTTACATTGACCCCTTTTCTACCTCCACCAGTTTTTGGTGCATTTTAGGCCTGGACAAGGAGCTTATTTATTTTTCATTTTTTTCTGGAGGCCTTATTGATGTAGAGAATTGTGAATGTAGCAGAAACAAAATCTATTAAATGGGTGGAAGTTCCTGCTCTTGAGATCCTGCCTCCCTTGGACAATGCTGATTGTATCTTGTCCCTATTTTCCTTTTCACTTAAATTTGGTCTGAACACTGGCAGACAGGAAATGCTTCTTCCAACCTCACATCTAGAAAGATGAGGCTTTCTGACTCTTCTTGATCCACATGGATCACCGTGGCCTCACCTTGTGGCCTGGTTAAGCCAAGCCTCATGGCTATCTGTCCTTCTCTCTCTCTCTCTCTCTCTCTCTCTCTCTCTCTCTCTCTCTCTCTCTCTCTCTCTCTGTCTGTCTCCCTCCTTCCTCTTTTATCTCTGTCTTTCTATGTCTCTCTCTCCTCTCTCTGTATCTCTCTGTCCCAGTAGGGCCTGTCAAGATTAAGTGATTAATTAGCAATCCGTGTGGCTTTTCCTTCATCTCAACTTAACTTTCCTATTACTTTCTATTGTTTGTAACTTCTTTTAATAAATCTCTATTTTCTTTTACACCTGCATTACCCGGTCAAACTGTGATTCTTCACAGGTAGATATCCAAACTCAACTGACAACATTATCAGATATTTGCTGGTATTTATGTGGGAGAGGTGGATTTTTCCACAATTTTTTAACATCATATCTAATTCAAAGCAGTATTTCATTACAATCATGGCAAAATGTGTATAGCATGTCCCTACCTTGTTTCTAGCTCTTTGCTACCACAAAAAAAAACAATTTTATAAATATTTTGCTGAGTATAAGACTTTAAAAAAAAATCTTCCTTTACAACTCACCCCAGAGACAGAGCCATTGAAATCTGAACACAGATTAAAGTACAATTTTTTTCTCTCTCTCTATTCTTGAGGTTTCTCATCTTCTTGGGGGGAGGGGTATGTTTACTCATGTTTACTCTTATAACACATTCAATTTACATTAATGTATGGCATGGAAACAATGTAGAGACTATCAGACAGTGTTCTGGTGGGGGAAGGGGGAATTATAGAATTCAAAGCCTTGCAAAAAAATGATGGGTACATATTACTATTGTATATAATTGGAAAACAAATAAAATGTTAAAATTTTTAAAAATCTTCCTTTAGAAGAGACAAAACTCTCACTCTTTGCAGTTGACATGATAGTATACCTGAAGAATCCCAAGAAATCATCCAAAAAACTACTGGAAACAATTAGCAACTTTAGCAAAGTTGCAGGATATTAAAAAACATTCATAAATCCTCAACTTTTCTATATATGGCTAGCAAGATACAGCAGGACGAGATAGAAAGATAAATCCCATTAAAAGTTACCTCAGACAATATAAAATACCTGGGAGTCTACCTGCCAAGGCAGATTCAGAAAGTTTTTGAAAACAATTACAAAGCACTTCTCACACAAATAAAATCAGATTTAAATAACTGGGCAATTATCAACTGCTCATGGAAAGGTCAAGCTAATATAATAAAAATGACAGTTCTACCAAAACTAAACTACCTGTTTAGTGCCCTACCAATCAAAATTCCAAAAAATTACTTTAATGAGTTAGAAAAAGTGGTAAGTAAATTCATATGGAAAAATAAAAAGTCAAGAATTTCCAGGGATTCAGTGAAAAAAGTGCAAAAGAAAGTGGCTTAGCCCTACCAGATCTAAAATTATATTATAAAGCATCAGTCATCAAAACTATCTGGTATTGGCTTAGAAATAGAGTGGTGGACCAGTGGAATAGACTAGGTGCAATAGCAGGAAACGATTATAGTAATCTGCTGTTTGATAAACTCAAAGAGTACAGCTATTGAGGTAAAAACTCTCTCTTCAATAAAAACTGCTCGGAAAATTGGAAGTTAGTATGGAAGAAACTTAGATTAGACCAACATCTCACACCTATATATACCAAGATAAGATCAAAATGGACACAAGATTTAGACATAAAAAAACAATATTAAAAGCAATCTAGAAGATCAAGGACTAGTTTACCAGTCAGATCTATGGAAAGGGAAGTAGTTTATGACTAAGGAAGAGATGGAGGAGATCACTAACAACAAACTAGATGATTTTGATTACATTAAATTAAAAGGCTTTTGCACAGACAAAACCATTATAACCAAGATCAAAAGAAATGTAGTAAACTAGGAAACAATCTTTACAAGTTCTGTCTCTGACAAAGGACTCATTTCTAAAATATACAGAGAACTGAGACAAATTTAAAAAAAAAAAGTCATGCCCTGATTGACAAATGGTCAAAGGATATGCAAAGGCAATTTACAGATGAGGAGATCAAAGCAATCCATAGTCATATGAAAAATTGCTCTAAATCATTTATTAAAGAAATGCAAATTAAAGTTTCTCTGAGATACCACTTCACACCTCTCAGACTGGCTAGTATGACCAGAAAGGACAACAATCATTGTTGGAAGGGTTGTGGGAAATCTGGGACACTAATACATTGTTGGTGGGGCTGTGAACTCATCCAACCTTTCTGGAGAGCAATCTGGAAGTATGCCCAAAGGGCAACAAAAACATGCATACCCTTTGACCCAGCAATACCACTACTGGGTCTATACCTTGAAGAGATGATGAAAAAGGGTAAAAACATCGCTGGTACAAAAATATTCATAGTAGCCCTATTTGTGGTGGCAAAAAATTGGAAATCAAGTAAATGTCCTTCAACTGGGGAATGGCTTAGCAAACTGTGGCATATGTACATCATGGAACACTATTGTTCTATTAGAAACTAGGAGGGATGGGATTTCAGGGAAGCCTGGAGAGATTTTCATGAACTGATGCTGAGTGAGATGAGCAGAACCAGAAAAACACTGTACATCCTAACAGCAACATGGGGGGCAATGATCAGCCTTGATGGACTTGCTCATTCCATCAGTGCAACAATCAGGGACAATTTGGGGCTGTCTTCGATGGAGAATGCCATCTGTATCCAGAGAAAGAACTGTGAAGTTTGAACAAAGACCAAGAACTATTACCTTTAATTTAGAAAAAAAAAACTGATATCGTATTGTCTGATATTGCTATCTCTTTTACTTTATGTTTATTCCTTAAAGATGTGATTTCTCATCACACAACATGGAAACAATGTAAAGACTGGCAAATTGCCTTTGGGGGGGCAGAGTAAGATTAGGGGAAAAATTGTAAAACTCAAAATAAATAAAACCTTTTTTAAAAAAGTCTTCCTTTAATCTCCTTGGTGATAGAATAATTATTCACTTTTTAGTCATTTTCATCAAACAATTCCAAATTGCTTTTCAAAATGGTTAGACAGCTTGACTAGTAGTGGATTGTTAACTGTTTCCTTATGTAGGTAGAAATTATCCATGACAAAACTCCTAACAGATATTTTACAAAAAAATAAAATAAAGCACAAAGAAAGAATATACATAAAACAAAAGTCAAAAAAAAAAGAAAAGAAAAGAAAAGAAGGGGCAGCTAGGTGGAGCAATGAAAGTCAGGAGTCAGGAGGACTTCCCTAGCTGTGTGGCCTTGGACAAGTCACTTAACTTTGTTGCCTTGCGAAAATATAAAACCAAAAAAAAAGAAAAGAAAAGAATATAGGAGGGGAATTTTCAGTGTATTATCTACATTACAGCTCCAAGTCCCCAAAAGCCTAATAGTCTCCAAAGTTTTCTAGCCAAAAAAAAAACAGGAAAAATTATTCCAAATTTTTTTTAAAAAAATAGTCTGAATACCTCAGTTCCAAAAAGAACTACCCAGAAAATAAGAAAATTCAATTCTGTTCTTCATATTCATATCCCTTCATGTTTATATATGTTTTCCAAATACATTCCCTCTACCATGCCAATTTGTGGGTTGAGGTTTACTTCAAAAGGCCCGCTTCCTAGCCTAGACCAATGACAATAGTCAAAGAAATTTGTAACTGATTGATGAAAGTGGCTAAAAAGGGGTGGCTAGGTGGTACAGTGGATAGAGCACCGGCCCTGGAGTCAGGAGGACTTGAGGTCAAATCCAGCCTCAGACACTTAATAATTACCTGACTGTGTGGTCTTGGACAAGCCACTTAACCCCATTTGCCTTGCAAAAACCTAAAAAAAAAAGTGGCTAAAAAGAGATCCAAAGACCCCACTGCTTTTGTTGTTCAGTCTTATCAGTCACATCTGAATCTTCATGGCTTCATTTGGGGTTTTCTTAGTCTGTCATTTCCTTCTCCAGCTCTGGAAGCTGAGGCAAATACCTAAGTGACTTATCCAGCAGGGTTACACTGTTATGAAGTGTCTGAGACCAGGTTTAAATTCAAGAAGAGGAGTCTTCCAGTCTTCAGACCCCAGGTTCACTCTATCCACTGTGCCATCTTGTTGCCTGATCTCACTGTTAGGGGAGGACAAAAGAAGCAAAGGATGAACTTTAGATGTATGGGGAAAGACAAGGAAGCTATTCCCATACTTTTCAAGGTATACTGATCCTTGTTCAACAAATATTGATGAACTAATTCAATTTCAGTTCCATAGACTTAATAATCATAACTCACCTTTAACTTTTTAGATGCTTTCACATCTATGATCTCCTTGTTCTTACACCATCTTTATGTGACAAGTAGGGCAATGTATTATTACATGCATTTGATTGATGAGGAATAGAGACACCGAGCAGTTAAATGGCTTGGCAGAGATTAAACATCTAATTAATAGCAGAGCCTAGACTTGGCTCAAGCCTCCTGATTCCTATCCTTAGAGTGAAGTGCAATTGATATGTTTCCAAACTTCTGGTTTCAAGTCCCCAAAGCTCTAATGCTAACCAGGTAGATCCATCAGTTTACTCTCCTATCAATAAAGGAGAATTCCACAATCTCTGTCCCTGATCCTCTTGTTTTCTTTTCTTTTTGCACTTACAGTCTACCCTGGCCCCATTTTTTTATCTACTTATAAACCTTAAATAATTTCTCAGTGCATATCAAATTAAGCAGAAGCTCCTCATATTTCCAAAGGTTGACTCTAATCTTATCCCTTCAAGAACCTAGAGTTCTAAGACCTGATTTTTGAATCCCACACTTAACTAGTTGTATGATCATGGGCAAGTTACAAACTCCCAGATCTTCAAGTTTCCTCACCTTTAAAATGAGAGAAGTATTGATTTCACAGGATTATTGTAAGGAAAGTGCTTTGAAATTTTTAATACAGTACAGAAAAGTGAAATACTGTTAGCTCAGACTACTCCCTTTTATATACTTTATTTTCCACTCAAAATGGACTATCCTCTTGGCCCTAATTTCCTCATCTCTTTCCCCATCATTCTGTCTTTGCTCTCACTGGCCTCCAAGTATGAAATGGACTCCCTCTTCTACCTCTGCCGCTTTTCCTTCAAGGTCCAAATCAATGCCGCCTCCTCCATTTGGCCTTCTCTGACTCCTCCCAACCCTTTTTCCTTTTATTCCCAAGCACTCTTCCAGATGAACACTCTTCAAATTTCTCATTGAAATTTGCCTTTACCTGTCCTTTGCATTTATCACATTTTATCTTAGGTAGAGGAGTATCCCATACTCCTTAATTTCAATAAGTGTAACCAATAAGATGCTTTGCTCCTATTTACATTTGACAAGTGATAACTCAATCTATTTGATTGAATTATAGAATCAGTGAAAGGTAAAAACCTGATATAAACGGAATGATAACAGATGAGTCTCTCTTGTGATTGTGGTTAAAGAGAATCATTCTCACCCAGAGGCATTTGGATACAATAGCAAGTCAATTTGGAATCCAGGGTTCCAAGCCAAACTAACTAGAGCAACTCTTAACAAGCCCTTAAGAAATAAACCATTTGAGAAAGGAGAGGAGAGAGTGATTGCCTCCTCCCTTTTCCATCTTTGATCCGAGGATCAAACCTCAAAAGTTCAAAGATTTGGACTTTACAACAGTACTGGTAGCAAAGTCACTAGACCACCAACAGCTGATGGAAAAATCTGCATCAGGAGCTAAAGATGGACAAGACATACCAAAGAAAAGCAGCTCTAGGATTTTACAAATGCAATGACCCCTGGAGACCAGAATCAAACTTCACAAGGATTTTACCTAAAACTTCCAGAAGCCAAGAGTTGTGAGTTGCCCCTTTACTACATTTTCTCTTTAAGATTCAATTCACTTCCTCAAGGGTCCTTGCATTTATAATAAGAGAATATGGCACTGGCTTCTGGAATGTACCCATTGGTGTTACTATACCATCTCTATAAATGCCCCATTTATAAAAGCTAGTTAAGTCTACCTGATCAATAAGCAACTGTACTTAGAGAAATCACTTACCTTTCAGAGCCACCCTTAGAACCTGAGGAAACATTATAGTTAATTGCCCTCTGGAGACCCTACCTCTCAGTGTGAGTGGGAATGGGTCATAAGCCTAGAGGGTTATATCATATATAATATATATATATATATATTATATATATATCTTATATCAAATTTATTTTCTTTAGAGTAAAATCTCCATGAAAAATTAATCTGTTTTGTAACTATACTTGTATCACCAATGCCTAGAACAATACCTTAAATATTTTAATGTTCATTGAATTAAATATATATAACATAAAACTACATATATTAAAAGTCATTTTAGTATTCTCTGCATAATCAGACAATCCTGAACACTTATCTCCTTTATGACCATGAACAAAATCACTTGACCTCTCTGACCCTCAGTTTCCATCTCTGTAAAATGAGCCAGTTGAACTAGATATTCTCTGAAATCTCTCCCATCTCTAAATTTGGATTCCTATGATCTAACCACAAGTTAAGTTTACAGAGTTTTTCTAAAGTACTGGACAGTTTTTTCCTGAAAAGGGTGTAGTGAAAGAGATCAATGGATTTGTAAATGAAAAAACAAAACAGGTTTTAAATTCTGCCTCTAAGACTTTGAATGAGCTGTGAGGCCCCAGAAAAGTCATTTCCTCACTCTGGTTTTCCATTCCTCATTTGGAAAATAAGGGAATTGAATTAAGACTCCTTCCAGATTTAATTCCTACTTAACTGTAAGAATGCCAGCTGTTTGATCTGCCTGCAACAATAAAATGCTCAACATTTCACAGTGCTGTCATTCTGACTGTCTATAGTCTTACTGTGTGGATATTTAAGAGCTCTTGGGCCACCAAAAGAGTCTACTTCCTAATCCCTCCTATTTCAAATGGTACAGTGAATGGAGTTCCAACCCTGGAGTCAAGAGACTCTTACTAGCTGTGTGACCTTGGGCAGGTCACTTAACCCTGATTAACTCTTATCCAGAGTCATCTCCAGTCTTCATGATTCTTATCTGGTCTCTGGACTCTTATCTGATGTTCTGGAGGAAAAAGTGAGGCTGGTGACTCAGGACAGCACCCCCTCACTCAAAACCAATTCATGTGCTTGTCCTAACACCACCTCCCTAATATCATGGTCTTCTTTGAGAATAAAGGAAAAAACAACAGACCTAGGAAAAAAACTAAATTTTTTGCTCAACAAAACTACCATGATATAGGGAAGAGAAATAGGGCCATCTAACAGCTTATTTATAGCGTTGGAGGAATACATGGTTTGAAGTATGATATGTGCAAGGTTGCTATCAAACCAAAACAACATTCATTAGGCTTTCTTTTTTGTTTGCTTGTTTGTTTGTTTGTTTTTTTTGCAAGGCAATGGGGCTAAGTGGCTTGCCCAAGGCCATACAGCTAGGTAATTATTAAGTGTCTGAGGCCAGATTTGAACTCAGGGACCCCTGACTGCAGGGCAGGTGCTCTATCCACTATGCCACCTAACCACCCTCATTAGGCTTTCTTGAAATTCATTTTTGTTATCTTGCAGATTTGTGTATCTCCCCTTTGTCTTTTGTTTTGAAAGCTGTTTTAAATCCTCCCCTTACTTCTCCTTCTTTGTAAGGACAAAATTGAAAATGACACCTGTCCTAATGAATTTTTCCAAAAAGCACCATGCAGTTGGAATGCATTAGTTTAAATCAGAATTCAGGAGAATGAGAACCATATATTTCTATGAGCTATGGTTCCATATAGGTGTGATTTGTCCATTTAAATGTTATCCTTTTATAGCTATGACCCTGGAGGTTGTGAGAAAAATCACTTAGTAGGGAGCAGTTTCCAGTATTAACATCATTAGAGTCAGGACCTTTATAGTTTATAGAGGACTAATTGTGGAGGAAAAGATCACTTTTAACTTCCGCTTCAGTTTAGGTCTCTTTAATGTCCCCCCTGCCCCAGAACCTTGCTTAAAAAGGACTTTGGGAACTTGGAAGAATCTGGAGAATTTGGGACTTCCTATCTCCCAAATGGTGTCTTATCACTATCCTCAATGGATAGCAATGAATTTATTGGGATCCAAAGACAGAATGGTCATAGATTCACAGCTCTACAAAAGGAGACCAGCAAAGAAACTAAACCTACTTAAAGGGAATGTTTTGATCATTCCATAGATAGAAAAGTCCTTCCAGTGACTAAGAGCTATGGGTTACCCTTTGACTCATGTGCTTTCCAAGCTTAGCCCACTTTCTCCTAAAACTCTCTATATATTTGTAGGAGAGTACATCACAGACTTTTGAGGGAGTGTTCAGTACCAACTGTTCTTACTATATTACTATTTGTAAAAACTACTTTCTAAAAGTTACTTAAGGATAGTTGACTAAATAATTCTCAATTGACAGCCTTTGAGAGAAACACACAGGTTGGGGTTCAAGACATTGTCATTAAGGAATTACCCTTGAATCCTTAGCTGTGTCCTTTGGTCCCTGATAGGGAGGTATCTCTGAAGGCTTGACATCAGTGGAATGGAATGAGAGTTGAGATTAAGGTATCTTTAGAACTTAGCATAGAATGCATAGACTAAAACAGCATTGCTCTTTGATATTCCTAGGTTAGCAAAGAAATCAAATGATTGATGTCTGAGGCAATTCCTGGTTCCTCTGAACTTTATTGTTATGGTTATTATTTTATAACATTTAAATTTCTGCAGAATCAGAGCATTTTGAGTTAGAAGGTAGTTTAACATCCATTTAGTCTAACCCATATCTAGAAGATCATTAGGACAAGTGGTCATCCAGATTCAATTCTAGGAAAAAAAGAAACCCAGCATCTCTTGAAGCTATTCCATTCCATTTTGGATCACTCTAATTTTGAAGGCTACCCACCCACCCATTGCAATATCCACTCATTGTTGCTGGTTTTTGCTGTCTGGGATCAAACAGATCTAAAAAAATAACAAAATGAAACAGATCTTTTTCAGATAAACTGCTGTCATTCATGTATCTTTCCATATCCTATACTTAGGAAGGAAATGATTAAACCTAAGTATGAGATTTTCCCTTTATGCCTATTTAAATAATCATCTGATTAGATTCACCCCAATGCTGTAACTTCTCACAGTCTTTCTGAATCCTGATTCTATCATCTCTAACTTTGTGCCATCTGAAAATTTGATAAGAATGATGTTGATTTCTTTATCCAAGTCATTAATAAAAATGCTAAATGGCCAAAGCAAATCCCAGATCTCTGGGGCTCTTACTGGATACCTGCCATACTGGCAATGAATCACTAACAAGCACTCTTTGAGTCTGACCATTCAACCAGTTGTGAATACATAATTGCATTATCATTAGTCCACATCTCCCCATTTTTTTTCCATAAGAAAAATAGGAGATATTTTTTACCAAATGTTTTATTAAAATCTTGGTAAATTCTAATAAATTCTTGATCTACCAATTGGGTACCCCCGTCAAAACAAAGGAAATAAGATTAATCTGATAAGGTTTCTTACAGATAAAGTCAGGCTGACTTACTGCAATCACCTTTTCCTTTTTCAAATATCTACTAACGATTTCTTTAAGGATCCATTCTAGAATTTTGCCACAAAGTGAAGACCAGCTCACTGGCACATAATCTTCAGGATCCAGTCTCTTCCTTTTTATTTTTTTATTTTTTATTATTGAAAAGTGGGATATTTACCATTCTGTGATCTTGGGATATCTTTTCTGTTTTTCATGACCTTTCAGATATTACTGACAGACTCAACAACCAAATCTCCCATTTCCTTCATCATGGAAGGATGTAGTTCATCTAGGACAAATGACCAGAATTCATTGATTACAGTAATGTTCACAGATGGTTTGAAACATGAATGGCTCTTAGCACTCTTTTCTGACTAATCTGGTACCATCCTTATAGAAGCAGAAAAGCTCAAACAAACAGAGCTATTTCATATATGAGAAGCAATGGGCACAATGAAAAGTATGCCAGTTTGAAGGTCAAATGAGCTCCATTTTCTTGGAGTTTGGGAACAGGAGAAGAGATAAAGAAGACAGCTAGTAAGGAGAGTGGAATCAAGAAAGGTTTTTGCTTTATTGATAAAGGAGATATGAGAGAGTGTAGACAGCAGCACAGGAGTCAACAGATAAGGAGACACAAAATTAGAGAGAGTGAGGGTTTTAGGGGGAGCAACATTCTACAGAAGGTGGAAGCAGTTGAGATGAGAGGTTTATTTAAAGAGATTGGCCTGGGCAGAAGAAGAATCATCTATTCATCTGATATAATTCTAATAGAAGAGATGTAGTCTAAGTGATGTTCACCGAGGAGAATGGGGGGAGAAGCTTCAATTTTTTCCAGTGAAGTATAAGAATAGATCAGAAGTATGCTGAAGTATACTGAAACTATTTAAATCAGCACATGAGAGGGGCAGCTAGGTGACATCATAGATAGAGTACCTGCCCTGGAGTCAGGAGGACCTGAGTTTAAATTCGGCCTCAGACAATTAATTAATTAATAATTACCTTGCTGTGTGACTTTGGGCAAGTCACTTACCCCATTGCCTTAAATAAAAAATAAATTAAAAATAAAAAAATAAGTTAAAAATTAAATCAGAACATGAGAGCTTGATATTACATCTTCAGTGTATTTAAATCCTAGAAATATGCAAATATTAACCAGAGTTTAAGTTATTATTTTATTGATTATCTAGATTTAAGAGATTCATGGAGAAAATATTACTAATGTTCTTAACTTTAAAAGTATGTTAGGTATATGTTTTTGTTCAGAAAGCCTATTGTTAAATCTATTGGAATAGGTCCTTGTGAGAGAAGATGGGGGAAAGGGGTATTATGAGCAAAGATATGAGATGATGAGATTTGGAATAACTGCTGTGGAGAGTAAGAAGGGAGAAGTGTAATGTGTGCCTTTCTGCAATGAGGACCCAGTTGAGATTATATATGATATTTTTTAGTGAATTCAATCAGTATGGCTTTGTAATTTCAAAAAAGCAAACATTAATAGATTCATCCCCCACATCCTAGCCTTTATCTCCAAACATCCTTCTCTCCCCATTCCCGCCCTCATTTGTATGGCATACCACTTTTTCCTTGAGGGAGAAGAAAAAAAAGAAAGGAATATGAAAATGGTAATATACTATAGGAGAGGAGAATTAAAGCTATCTAAGAATGACCCACTCCATCCATGCTACCTACCCCTCACAAGGACACCCTTCCTCTAGCACAGTAACTCCTATTGATGATAATAGTTAGGATCAATATAATCAATTGCTTAGAAATCAATAACCTTTACAAAGAGAAAATGCTTTCTGTGCAGCTGAGAAAGCAGAAGAATCTAGGGATTCCCATAACTCTTATCCCAATACCCAAAACCCGTGTGGGAAACAAATCATGATTTAGGATCACCTGATGAACAGACACCGCATTAATACAATGCCCTCTGGAGCCTACGGAACCATTAGGGACCTCATCCTTTTCACTAAACCACCTATTTTCTGACTTCAATCAAAAGCATTCTATCCCTATGTCACTTTATAAATATAGCATCAGTAGCAAAGCCTGGCAGGATGTGTTTGTATTGATCAGGTTGTTAACTAGAACCTATATTAACCACATGATTTTGTTATTACTCCCTATAGGGCACCAAAGCAATACTTCAGAAAAACTGAATTGGATTGCTCAAACAGCAGGGATGAGGCTAGAGATGAGAGAGAGATACAGCATGAGAAGGTTGAGAGCCTATTAACAAGGAAGCTATAGCTTAGGCTCTTTGTGTCTTTGTACAAATTGTCCCCCATGTCTGGAATCTCCTCCTTACTCCCTTTCTGTCTCTTAGAATCCCCAATTCCAATGAAACCTTCTACCTGAAACCTCTCCTGAAGCTCCCCAACCTCCTTCCAGCTGCTGGTGTCTCCTTCGTGAAATTAGCTTGTATTAATTTTATATTTATGTATCTGTGTCTCTAATACAAAATCAACTTTTTCAAGTCCTGGGGTCATTCCATTTTTGTCCTTGCATCCCCAGTCCCTGGAACACAGTGAACTCTTATTAAGTGTGTATTCATTTATTGATTATTTGGGAAGGAGCATAGTAATTTAATTCTGTAAACTTTTCTTTGTTTAGCACTGGCTACTTGCAAGGTATTGTTTTCTGTTTTAGAGGCACAGAGATTAATAAAGATCTTGCTCTTTTTTATTTAGTTTTTTTTACTTTTGGCGTTACATGTAAAAACAATTTCTAAGATGTATTTTTAAAATCTTGAATTCCAAATTCTCTCCCCTATATCACTCAGCGAAAATAATTCAATATAGGCTACACATATGTAGTAGTGAAAAACATTTCCATAATAATCATACTATGAAAGAAAACAGATCAAAAAGGAAAAGAATAAACATCAAGAAATTTTTTTAAAAAGTCAAAAAAAGTATGCCTCAATCTGTATTTAGAAACGATCAGCACTTTCTCTGGGAATGGATAGTTTTTTCCATCATAAGGCCTTCAGAGATGTCTTGGATCCTTGTACTGCTAAAACTTGCTAAATCATTCACAGATGATCATCCTACAATATTGCTATTACTTTGTACACAGTATATTTCACTTTGCATCTGCTCATGTAAATCTTTCCAGGTTTTTCTGAGAGCATACTGCTCATTAATTCTCATAACAGAATAGTATTCCCCAATTGATGGGTATCGCTTCAATTTCCTCAATTTCCAATTCTTTGCCATCAAAAAAGAGCTGCTATAAATACTTTTGTAAATAGAGTTCTTTTTTTCTTTTTGTTTTTTTTTATCTTTTTTGGGATACAGACCTAGTAGTGATATTGGTAGGGCAAAGAGTATCCATGATTTATAGCCCTTTGGTCCTTGTTCTAAATTGTTCTAAAGAATAGTTGAATCAGTTCAGAACTTCATGAACAATGTCTTAATGTCTCATTTTTTTCTCACATTCCCTCTGGTATTTGACATTTTCCTTTTCTGTCCTATTAGTCAGTCTGATAGATATGAGGCAGTATCTGAGAATTATTTTAATTTGTATATATCCAATCAATTACAAGTTAAAGCCTTTTTCCATATGGCTACAGATAGCTTAAATTAATTCATCTGAAAACTCTTTATATCTTTTGATCATTTGTCAATTGAGGGATGGCTCTTATTTTTATAAATTTGATTCAGTTATCATTTTATCCCTCACAACAATTGTGAGAGGTAGATGCTATTAATTTCTTCATTTTACAGGTAAGGAAACTGAAGCAGAAAGAGGCTAAATAGCTTGTCCAAAGTTACAAACCTACTAAGTGAGGCTAGATTTGAACTCAGATCTTCTTGACTCCAGGGTCAACTAGGTAGTACAATGGGAAGAGATTGACCTAGAATCAGAAAGACCCGACTTCAAAATTGAATTTAAGCCCTTACTAGTTGTGACCCTCATCGAGTCACTTAACTGTTTACCCCTAGACATGTCACTTAATTCTATTTGACTCAATTTCCTCATGTGTAAAATGAACTAGAGAAGGAAATGGGAAACCATTTCAACATCTTTGCCAAGAAAACCCCAAATGGTATCATGAGCAATAACTACAACTTTCTGATTCCTGTTCTAACACATTAACCACTGCGTCATCTATCTGCCTATTCCAGCATTTTCATTTTTACAAAGAAGGAAGCTAGGATGCAAAAGTGATGTGATTTGCCTAAAACTCCATGGAAAGTAAGCAGCAGACCCACATCCCTTGGCTCCAATTTCAATATTCTTCTCACTAACTCAAAGGTATTCAAAAGGTATAGACACAAGCAAAGAGTTCAGCAGTGGCAGATGAAGCAGTGGAGACAATGGGTGAATGTCAACAACTTTTGGCTTGTAAATTGGGTAATGAAGAGGAAGACAATAATAAAATGATACTTCTAAAAGACAGAAAAGTCAAGAAAAGGTTATTTGTATGATAGATGAAATCATAGCATAGTTGTTGTAAGATTGGAGAGAAGAAGCTAGGTGAGAAGGAGAGACCAAAGAGAAAGGTGTATAGGATAAGGAATTAGACTTGGAATCAGGAAGGACTAGGTTCAAATTCTGCCTTGGACGCTTACTAGTTCACTTATCTTTTATCATTCCCTGACAACTCTGATTCTGACTCATTTTCCCACCATGCCTCAGCTATTCTTGCCCTGAAACATTTTTAGGACATTCTAGTCCCTTTCTATAGTTGGTGAGTTCTTTCTAGAGCTTATATTATTGGAGAGATTGATTCTAGTTTTCCTTCTTTCCCCTCCCAGCAATGTTTCTTACTCTCCATCCTTCCCCTATGCAGATAACTCCTTCCATACATACCTATTTGGCTCCCTTTAGTGTGTTACCTCCCACCATTAGAATGTGAGTTCCTTTAGGGCAAAAACTGTATACATGTCCTGAAAGATGAACATCTCTTGTTGCAAGAACACTTGGCACATATCATATTCAATTAACAGCCCTGAGTGAAACAAGGTTGGCAAATGAAGGTCAGCTTACTGAAGTCAAAGCTGGATACACATTTTTCTGGAATGACCACAGTGAAGGGGAGCACTGTGAAGCTGGGGTAGGTTTTACAATCAAAACTAATCTAGTCAACACTCTCGAATATCACTAATCTAGTCAACACTCTTGAATATCTATCAAAAGGAGTGAATGAGAGGTCCATGACAATGAGATTGACACTTCCAGGAAAATGCCATGCCACCATCATCAGTGCCTATGCTCCCACCATGATGAATCCTGATGAAGTTAAAGAAAAGTTTCATGAAGATCTGGAGACCTTTATTACCAAGGTACTAAAAGACAATAAGCTCAGTGACCTTAATGCTAGAGTAGGCTCAGATTACCAGACATGACAGGGAGTACTTGGGAAGAATAGAGTTGGAAACAGCAACAGCAGAAGACTTGTGCATCTCATGACCTTCTCATCACATATACTGTCAGGGGCAGCTAGGTGACATGATGAATCAAGCACTGGCCCTGGAGTCAGGAGTACCCAAGTTCAAATTTGGCCTCAAACACTTAATAATTGCCTAGCTGTGTGACCTTGGGCAAGCCACTTAACCCCACTGCCTTGCAAAAGAAAAACTAAAAAAAAAAGAATTAATGTCAAGAGATTAGAGTGTCTCTCTGAGTGGGAAGTTTGTCACTAACTTGGAGGGAAAACTGAGCCAACACACAACTGACAATAGTGGAGCAGAAAAAGAGTGGGGAGCTTTCAGAGATCTGGTGTTCAGCACTGCATTTGCTCATCTAGGCCAAAACACTGGCAAACATCAAGACTGGTTTGATGAAAACAATGAGTAAATTCAGAAGCTGATAAATGAAAAACAAGAACTCCAAAGGGTTTACCAATAGGATAGTTCATCCATTTCTAAGAAGGCAGCATTTAATTCCATCAAAAGTAAAGTACAGGGGGTGGCTAGGTGGCGCAGTGGATAGAGCACTGGCCCTGGAGTCAGGAGTACCTGAGTTCAAATCCAGCCTCAGACATTTTATAATTACCTAGCTGTGTGGCCTTGGGCAAGCTACTTAACCCCACTGGCTTGCAAAAACCTAAAAAATAAAATTAAAGTACAAGCAAAGCTTAGAAAGATGAAGGACTCTTGACTAAGTAAGAAGGCAGAAGAAATTCAGTTTTATGCAGACAGTAACAAACCAAAATCCTTTTATGATGCCCTAAAGGTTATTTATGGTGGTGCATCTCAACTACTCAGTACTGATGGATCCACATCAATTAATAATAGGGACATGATCCTAGAAAAATGGATTTAACTTCCATAGTGTTCTTAATAGAACATCATCAATCAATGCTGAAGCCATTGACCATTTGAAGTCTATCAGTCCCTACTTGAATTCCAACTGGAGAAGAGGTTTTGAATACTATTAGGCTCCTTTAATGTGGCAAAGTACATGGTGCTGATTCTATTCCAGCTGAGATCTACAAGGTGGAGGAGGGGGGTTATTGCTTATCTAAAAACTGACTGAAATTTTCCAGGTTATATGGCATGAAGAAGTTATCCTCAAAGAATTCAAGGATGCCTCCATTATCCATCTCTATAAAAGCAAAAGGAGTAGATTGTCCTATGACAATCACAGGGGTATTTCTCTTTTAGTCATTGCTGGTAAGATTCTTTCCAGAGTCATTCTCAATAGATTGGTCCTTCACCTGGAAGATGATCATCTAACAAAGAGCCAATATGGCTTCACGAGGGGTAAAGGAATAGTTGATATGGTGTTTGCTGTCCGATAATTATAGGAAAAATGCCAAGAACAGAACAGAGTCTGTATACATTTATAGATCTGACCAAGACCTTTGCTACCTTTAGTCATGACAGTTTAAGGAAAATTATGTCAAAATTTGGTTTCCTGGAAAAGTTCATCAGTATTGTACCTCAATTTCATGATGGCATGCATGCTCAGGTTCTGGTTAGTGGATGATGCTCTCGAGATTTCCCAGTTAGCAATGGAATAAAATAAGAATGTGTCCTTGCTCCTACACTTTTTTAGTATGATGTTTGCAGCTATGTTATCAAACTGATTGATTACCTTCACTGAGAATTCACATGGCCTCAAAGTCAGCTACTGAAATGATGGCAAATTCTTCAACTTAAAAAGACTACAAGCCAAGACTAAAGTGAAGAGAGTATTAGAGCATGATGTTCTGTTTACAGATGATTTTGAATTCAGTGCAATCTCTGAAGCTGAGATGTAACAAAGTATAGATTGATTCTCTGCTGCTTGTGCTAATTTTGGTCTAAAGAAAACTCAGATGTTCCATCAGGCAGCACCAAACCAGCCATACATGAAACCTTTGATTACAGCAAATGGAGAAGTTTTGACACCCTGTGGACAAGTTCACTTACCTTGGTAGTGTCCTTTCCAAGGATGTTGATGCATTCATTGCCAGAGCCAGCTCAGGATTTGGGAGACTGAAAGAAAGTATGGGAGAGACAGGTATTGGACTGACTACCAAACTGAAGGTCTACAGAGGCGTTGTCCTGGTCTCATTGCTATATGTCTGTGAAAGCTGGACAGTCTACAGCACCATGATAAGAAACTGAATCATCTCCATTTAAATTATCTTAGGTGGAGAGCAATTTGGAATTATACCCAAAGGACAATAAAAATGTGCATACCCTTTGATCCAGCAATACCACTACAGTGTCCATATCCTGAAGAGATCATGAAAAAGGGTAAAAACCTCACATGTACAAAACTATTCATGGCAGCTCTCTTTGTAGTGGCAAAGAATTGGAAATCAAGGGGATGTCCATCAAGTGGAGAATGGCTAAACAAATTGTGGTATATGAATATGATGGGCCACTATTGTTCTATTAGAAATCAAGGGGGATGGGATATTAGAAAAGCCTGGAAAGACTTGCATGAATTGATGTTGAGTGGGATGAGCAGAACTAGAACATCGTACACCTTAACAACAACATGCAGTGATGATCAACCTTGATGGATTTGTTCATTCTGTCAGTGCAATAATCACGGACAATTTTGGAGGATCTGTGAAAAAATGCCATCAGTATCCAGAGAAAGAACTGTGGAGTTTGAATGAAGATCAAAGATTATAATCTTCAATTTTTAAAAAGTTATCTTAAGTATTACATAATTTTGCTATCCCTAATATTTTCTTTCTTCTTTAAGGATTTATTTTTTCTCTCTCAACACATACTATGCATATCTTGGAATTATTAATTAATCACTATTAATCTATGCATATCATGGAAACAATATAAAGACTATCAGATTGTCTTCTGTTGTGGGGAGGCAGGAGGAAAGGGAAGGAGGGGAAATATTGCAAAATCCAAAACCTTGCAAAAAATGATTGGTAGAAACTACTAAGTATATAATTGGAAATCAAATAAAATATTTATAAAAAAATTTGTAAAAATAAATTGCCTTAGGAAGATTCTGAAAATCACCTGGCAGAAGCTACCAGACACTGAGGTCCTTTCTTGAGTTAAACTGATAAATACTCCAACATTACTACAGAAAACACAACTCTGATGGTCTGGACACATTGCTAGAATGTTAGAAATACATTTGTCAAAAAAAAAAAAACTTATTTTATGGAGAACTCACACAGAGCAAGCACTCACAAGGGGGTCAGAAGATGTGATACTGGGACACCTTGAAGGTCTCTCTTAAGAGCTTAAGAACTGATTGTACAAACATGGATTGTACAAACTGGCACAGGACTGTCCAGCATGGCATGCCCTTCTCCATGAGAAGGGCAGAATTGAAGCACCTCAAAGGAAACATGACATCTGGAAGTTTAGAGTACCCACCCCAGGTATTCACATGGATTATTTGTGAATGACCTATAGTAGAGTGTTCCACACTCGTATTGGGCTGATCAGCCACAGTCAGACACACTATAATTTGTCTCAAACATAGTGATGTCATTTTGGTCTTCTTCAGTAACAAATGACAAGAACCAACCAAACACTTTGGTCATCTTCAAGAACAAAAAACAACCAACAATCAGTTCTCAACTTTTGGAAGTAATATTCCTAGAAAAATGGTGTTAAAGTCAAAAATCTGAATGTGAAATTTTGAATCTATGGAAAATAGTAATAATAATAATGAATAAATAATTCCTGTAGCCACCACCACAACTGTAATCGCTAGAGATTATCCAAAATGTACTTTTTGGCATACACTTCTTTCTTTTTTTTAATTGAAATTTTAGTTAATTTTTTCAATTGCATGCAAAGGTAGTTTTCAACACTCATCCAATAGCAGATTTATGAGTTCCATATATTTCAACCATTCTCCTTTCCCTCTCCCCTCCCCATAACAATGAACAGTCTAGTAAAAGCTTTACATGTACAATTGTGCTAATTTAATTTCATATTAGTAAGAAGAATTAGAACTAAGGAGGAGGGGCAGCTAGGTGGTGTAGTACATAGAGCACAGCCCCTGGAGTCAGGAGGACCTGAGTTCAAATCCCACCTCAGACACTTAATAATTACCTAGCTGTGTGACCTTGGGCAAGCCACTTAACCCCATTGCCTTGCCAAAAAAAAAAATACCCAGTAAAAAAAAAAAGAATTAAGGGGGAAAAAACATGAAAAAGAAAGGAAGACTTAAGAAATATTTTTTAAAAAGCAAACATAATGTGCTTTGCTCTGCACTCAGAATCCATAGTTTTTTCCTCTGGATGTCATTTTCCTTAACAGGTCTCTCAGGATTATTCCTGATCACTGCACTGCTGAAAGGAGCTGCAATCATCATAGTTGATCATCTCATAATGCTGTTGCCTCCTGGCAGTACAGAGTACAGGACAACTGTACGTGACTGGCTATAGATTATAGCATCCTCATCCAGAGGAAGGAAAACAAAACAAAACAAAACACAGGAAAAAAAACAATCCTTCCAGATCGGATGACCATTTTATAAAAATTACCTCTTATGGATCTCTTTCCCTTAATCCTAATTCCTCATGCCAAAAATTGCTCATTTGTAAGCATGTTTATCAAAATATGTATGTACAGTACTAACCTGACTGTTCCCTGCTGAAGAGAGGAGGGTGGGAAGGGAGGATGGAAGGAAATTTTGTAAATTGGAAAAATGCATCTGGATGCAAATTAATTAATTAATTAATTTAAAAAAAACAAGTTAGAACTTTAGTGACTTAGCTCAGTAGGTCAGCATCCCAGTATGGTCAGATCCATGTATACCACATTTCCAGTCCTTTCTACGAGTTCCAGCAGACTTGGGGGCAGAGATAGAGCTTCCCAAGAGCTTCTCAGGAAGCTTCCCCTCCTGGTTAAGCGTCCCAGAATAGATGGCCACGTTTCTTCCCTACTTCACTCCCTCTGCTCCCAGTAGAGTTTGACTCATCACTGAACTGCCAGGAGCTGAAAAAGGCAGCCAAATTTTGCCATTAGCAACTTCCCTGTTTGCTTGGAAGACACTATGATTTGTGAATCTCAACATCACCCTTGACTTTGTCTCTACTGTGCTTAGCCATGAATATGTGAGGCTGCCAACATGAAAGTGAAAATGAGATTATTTATAATATCACAGGGTTGCCTTGCTTGAGTTTCCTTATCTATAAAATAAGTATGTTAGATCTAATGGTCTCTAAGTCTCTTCTAACTCTAAATATATGATCAGTTACAGCATTTACAAAAAAGTGGAGCCAGAGGAATGGTAAGTAAAAACCTATTAACTAGAATTCTAAGGGAACATCATTCTAGTTAACTGAGTTTCCCCTTTAACTGATGACTACAAAGTCATATACCTCCATGTGGTTTTGAGCACATATCTTGCCTAGACAATCCTCTACCTGGGAGGTGATTACATCTCTTTTGTATATCTTTCCCTGAGTAGGTGAATAAATAGCATCCTAGAAATGGCTATGTCCAGGTGGCCACATTGTGAGTTCTGAAAAGTTCTAAAGATCCTGGGAGGATTTCAAATGCTAGTACCAGCTGATTGAATTCATAGTTATAGAGAATGTTACCTAATTCTGCATAAATCCTTCTGTTATGCCCACTATAATTTCTTTTCTTTCTTTTTTTTAAAATATTATCATTGTTCGCTGTGTAAGAATTGCTTCCGGTCCCATAACTGCTTCATATTATGAGTACTCTTCTGTTGCACCCTTTAGGGGAAAATCCCAAAACTTAAGTCAAAAAATAAAGTTTCCTCCATGGTGGGAGTTTCATGAGCCAATTGGTATGAAACAAAGAGTCTACTTCCCCTAATTAGTGGTTAGAGCTGAACCAGAACAAACCCAATGCCTAGGTCCAGGATAGGGATCAATGAAGATTGCCAATCTCCACGAGCCCTAGCCACACAATGCCTCTATGGTAGAAAAACATTTTTTAAAGTGCAAGTCTACCTTTCTATCTTTCTAGGTAGGATATATAAAATGTGAGCCATGTTTGCTTTGATTGTTAAAGACTATTCAGGATTTCAGGATCATCCCATTGATTGTCAGTACTTATTTTCTCAATTCAGTTTAGCAAACACTTATTCAAGCACTGACTGTGCAAAATACTGAGGTAAGTACTTAAATAATTCATGAATCAGGTAATAAGCACTAGAATTCTTTGCAGACTAGAGATACTAATAAATTAGCTTTGGATACTAGGTTCATTAAGTAGCTATTTGACCTTGGTCAAGTCAAATAAACTACCTGAGCCTCACTTTTCCCATCTGTAAATTGAAGGGATTGGAATAAAGGGCCTCTAAAGTCCTTTTCAATTCTAAATATAGAATTCAGTAATCATATAATCCTATGACTTTTGGACATATCACTTTGATTTGGGCACATCACCAGGAAAATTAGTGGACTAGTCTCAGTGACCTTGAAGGTCCTTTCCAGCTCTAAAATCCTATGAGTCTATAATCTGTTGAAATGTAAACTCCTTGAGAGTAAGGAGAGTTACATTCTCTGTTTGTATGAATGTCCAACACTTAGTATTATGGCCTTTTCTCAATTCTCATTCTGCTTGACCTCTCTGCAGCCTTTAACATGACTCATCACCCTCTGTTCCTTGATTACTCAAGAGTTTCGAACATCTCTTTTTCCTGGGTTATCTAACCATGCCTTTTCTGTCTCCTTTGATGGGTCTTCCTCAAGATTACCACCCTCTTAACTTGGGGCTCTGTCCTCACTTTGTGATCTCATCAGTTCCCATGGATTTAATTATAGATGATTGTACTGATGATTCTTATATTTTATGCCTTATGCCCCAGCCTCTCTACTTGAACTTGATTTCTAGAAGATATCTTAAATCAAATTTGTCCAAAATCAAACTCATTATCTTTACCCCAAAATTCTTCCAAATTCCAAACTTCCATATCTTTGCCAAGCATACCAACATTTTCCCAGTCCCTAGGTTTTATTACCTAAAAGTAATCCTAGATTCATTACTATCTCTCATTCTTATATTCAATCTGTTGCCAAGTCCTTGTTGATATAATCTTTTCAACATCTCTAAAATATGCTTCCTTCTAACACCACTTAAATGAAGGCCCTCATCACTTTGGGATTATTGCAATAGCTTGCTGGTCTCTCCTTACTCCAATCTATCCTCCATTCAGTAATTTAAATGATTATTCAAAAGTCGACCTTCAACCAAGGCAAACCTCCTACTCAATAAATTCCATCAGCTTCTTATTTTCAGGATCAAATATAATATCCTCAGTTTAGCATTCAAATCCATCCCTCTCTAGCCTCCCAGTCTTCTTACACCTTACTCCTGATCCATATTTTTTGATCTGGTAACATTAGCTCCCTGGCTATCCATAAATAAGACATGCCATCTCTGCTCGGGGTATTTCATCTGGCTAACCCCATTCTTGGAATGCTCTCCCTTTTCTGTACTGAGTACTGGCCTCCTTTAAATCTCAACTAAAATTCTACCTTCTACAGGAGGTCTTCCCTAATCTCTCTTAATTCTAGTGTCTTTCATCCTTTAACCATTTCCTATTTATTCTCTCTGTTTTCTCTTCAACTAGATTGTAAGCTCCTGGAGGACAGGGACTGCTTTCTGCCTCTTTTTGTATCTCTAGGGCTTAGCACAGTGTCTAGCATATATTGACTTATTGATACATATTGACTGATACATGATAGGTGCTTAATAAATTTTTATTGATAGATTCTCATCTATTTTATACAAACATTAGTGGTGTGCTGGTCACATCAAGGAGTTAAGAAAAACCAGGAACTCTTTTTTAAAAAATAGGGGCAGCTAGGTGGCGCAGTGGATAGAGCACAGGCCCTGGAGTCAGGAGTACCTGAGTTCAAATCCAGCCTCAGACATTTAATGTGGCCTTGGGCAAGCCCCTTCATCCCATTTGCCTTGCAAATAATAATAATAATAAGCAATTTTTTGTCCATTCTAATTTTGTTTTCTCACAGACAAGTCAGAGCTTCTGAGTACAGGGTGAAGGCCTGTTTTAGCCTTAGGGAGCATCAGTCTTAGAATTTCATTCTTGGAAGCTTTTGTGACATTTCTTACTGCTGCTATTGGTAGTCTAAGTGTAAGTTATTTAATCTTATTTTAATGCACCTACACCTTTATGAAGAATGAAACTTAAAAAAGGGCAAACTAAGTCATACACATATGTATGTGTGTATATATATATGTATATACTGACATACACACATACCATATTAGCTTTCAATGAATACCACTAATGCCACATTGACCAATAAGCATCAGAAAGGAATTACTGTCATCCCTTTACTAATTATCTGGCACAAAGCAAGTCACTTGATCTTTATGAGCTTCGGGTTCCTCTTCAGTGAAAAAGGGATGATACCATCTACCCCTCTCCATCTCACAGAGTGGTTGTACAAAAGAACTTTATAAACTGCAGTGCCCTGCAGAATCAGCACCATAACTAAGACTATATGACAAGGGCTTTGCTCCAAGGCAACAAAATTTAGAGACCACAAAAATTTGACACATACATTCCTTCAGCATGGCAGAAGTAACAAGATCAACTGATACTTTCTCCTGTCATATTGTTGCCTGAGGACCAGTCTGGCTGCAGGATGATGAATTTTTTGGCCCTAACAAAACTTGAAGAGTACCTTTTAAGTTAAAGAGGTATTGAAGTCGGTATTGGTAGAGAGATGCTCTATAATGAAATTAAAATCTTTGAAGTTTAAAAACTCAATACCAAACATTGCTTTTTATTGACTCTTTTAAAAGCAATTTGAATTTAAAGAAGGAATTTTGCTGAATAGCAGTTTCAGGCAAGTATTTAAAAATAATTGAGGTAATGTGGTTGGGGAATAATCTTAAATTAGTTCATCTAAATATAGTCTGATCCAATCCAGTAGCCAGCCCCTCTTAGGTTTCCTGTTCACTTGAGTTCAACATTTGTCTATGGCCTCCTTTGACCTTGGCTGGCCCATGACAAAAGACAAGAAATCCCCTCAATGATCTTAGTGCCTGATCACATATATCTAAACTTGACAGTTATTTCCATCTTAATATCAAGATCTTAGAAGGTGGTCAGAAGATCTTGACTTTAGAATTAGAAGAGATAACTAAAGGTCTTATAGTCCTATCTTATAGTCTTCGTTTTTACAGATGAGGAAACTAAGTCCCAGACAAGTTAGGTAACTTGTTCAGGGTCACACTACTATGTCGTAGACTTCAGATTTGATCATCACTTAAAAATTTGGGTTTTAGGCACTGGGAAATAATTATTGAACATGGAAAGAGGAACCATGACAGAATTGGAGGTAATCTTGATCTGGGTAAAATAAGAACTGTAAGTCTTTTTCAATATATACCTATGTGAGATCCTTTCAAACAGCTGAGGCTCTTAGAGCACTACATTATAATCGGCATGGAAAGAGGTAGTGTCAGTAGGCAGAGATGATTTATCTCTGTTTCAATAAGGAGGCAGACATCAGGGGAGAAGGCTTATGAGGCTGAACTAACAACTAACAACTTATGTCACCAGTAGATGTTGGGATCCTTGGAAGAATATGAGAAGAGTGTACAGGGTTTCTGAAAGAATATTGCCCTAAGCCATGACGGTCACCACAAGCATGTTTCCTTAATACCTCTCTTCTCTTCCCTTTTAAAAATAATCAATAAATTATTTTGTCAAATTGTGGACATAGCATAATGCAATAATTGTAAATCCAAGTTCATGTTCCCCTTTTACTGCTACATACCCTTTGGGAAAGTCCCTTAACCATTTCCATGCTGTTTGCTTCCCACAAAAGAAGTTGAAGATCAGTGAGATAACAAATTTGAATGTCCTCTGAAAAGTGTAAGATGCTGTATATATTATCCCTCCCCCAAGGACATTGCCATGGAGATTTGTAGAGAGAGAAGGGTGGCCCATGAGCATCACCGTGAGTCTCCCTGGTTTCAAAGGCTTTTGCTTTTGGAAGTGTGTGTGTTGGGGTGAGGGGTGGGGGGAGGAGTTGGTGAGAATACTTTCCCTTTGAAACTACACAACTGAGATGGAGAAGAAAAAAGAACTGTGAACCATGGTGCTTGCCTCCCCCCCCCCCAGCCCCCTTGATTGGTCAGTGGCCCTATGGCAAAAAGTAGAAGAATCACTTTTTGCTCATCTCTGGCTGAGATAGAGGCAAGGAGTCATTTAGAGACAGAACTTTTCCAATTTTAGTCATCCTTGAATCTATTCATATCTCAGTCTACATTTTGTATCTGGAGAGAGACTTCACAAGGACAGTGTTTACTTGAATAAATAGCAACCAGTACCCCCAAACCACCACCTGGCTATATTTTTTATTCTGTTTTATTCTGATCAAAAGAAATGTAAAAAAAATGTAAAATGAGGAGAAAGAGAGAGATCTGGGACTGAGTGAGAGGAAATGAATGGGTGCGGTTGTTTAAACTTTACCCAGGGCCAACCAGAAGAAATTTAACTATCATCCAATATCTCTCTTTAATACTGTGGTCCCAGAGCCTAAAAGAGTCCCAGAATTCATAGCAGGGGTGGAGTGTGACCTAGAACCTCCCAAAGAATTCATAGCAGGGGTTGTGCCCTAGAACCTCCCACATACTCAATAGGTTCAGGTGATTCAACAAGGGATACTTGCAAAGCATTTTCAGTCTCTTATTCAGCTAAACATATTAAAACTTTTTCCTTTTGGATTCATAAGAACTTAAAGCAAAATGAATGAGTTATAATCTATCACATTTATCTTGTATTGTGTGTATTGTGGGGAGTTGGCTTTGGTTTTTTAGGGGGGTTGGGGGGGAAGGGGGGATTGGTCAACATGATGATTATATTGGTAAAGAGAATTCCCAGTGAGTAACCTTCTTCTATCAATGCAGATGCACATTTGTTCAGCAATTTATAACTTTGCTTGCCAAGAGCCAAGGGAAGTTAAGTGACTTGTCAAGGGTCAATAAGGTTCTAAGATAGGAACACAAGTCTTCCTGACTCCCAAGCCAGCACTCTCTCCATTATGTTACACAGCTTAATATCTTTATGCCACTCGATCCAATACCAGTCTTAGGAATCAAGAGAGACACAAAGTCCACTTAAAATGGTTATTTGTAAGCCTCAGATATCATAGCACACAAAGCCTTGCTTAGCCTGGCCCTGGCTTTGATGCCTTTGTAAGGTAATTAGGTATTTTTAATTTCTTCATTTCTCTAAGGGAAAAAGAAAGATGTGGGTTCATCCACTCCTGAAAAATTTCAATATTGTTAAAAAATTTTGGATACAGATTTATCTGACCATGACCTGCCCTGTTTGATGGCCCTGGCTGAGATGTTTCAAGAACAGAAGTGGAAATGATGATTTGCAACTTTGACAAGGCAAGGGATTTCTGATAAGCCTTCTGACACAATTGTACTGCAATCAGGTTGGCCTAGTACAATTAAAGCTCCATCTATTTTTGTGATCCCAGTTAATTTACTGCCTTGATATGAGTAAGAGTAGCAGAAAAGTTAAAACTAGATGATGTTTACTAAAATAATTTGAACTTTTTTTTTTTTAGTTTTTGCAAGGCAATGGTGTTAAGTGGCTTGCCCAAGGCCACATAGCTAGGCAATTATTAAGTGTCTGAGGTCAGATTTGAACCCAGCTACTCCTGACTCCAGGGCCAGTGCTCTATCCACTGCACCACCTAGCCACCCCTGTACTTGAACTTTAAAGTACAATATACACCTGAATTATTATCTTTATTATAATTATTCAGGAAAATTCAAGTACCTGATGTATAAGAAGAAAATTGGGAGAGGAAGGGAACATAATGGTTCTAGGATTATTTCTATCCTGTGCTCCTTTCCCTACTCCCACCTCCAGCCCAACACTCCTAATCAAACATACTGGTTATTCAACAAAAAACAGAACATACACAAGGTCCTTGAAAATGCAGTTTTTGTCAGAGACCCAGGCTGTTCTCTCCCTGCACCTGATCTTGTGTTTGACTGTTTAGTAATTAAGAAGACAGGGAGAACACTGCAGAATCTGCTTGAACACATTTAACCTTTTCACTTTCATTTTAGAGATGTAAACTAACTTTCTCTCTCTCTCTCTCTCTCTCTCTCTCTCTCTCTCTCTCTCTCTCTCTCTCTCTCTCTCTCTCCTTCTCTCCCCCCCATCAAGTTGGTGGAGAGAGAGACACTACTGGACTTCAGATTGAGGGGACAGAGGTTGGACCAAAAAATAAGGATACCCCCAGTCTACTCCTTAGTCTCCAAATATAAAGTGAGTGGGATGTAGTGAATCCAGTGCTGAACATAGAATCAGGAAAACTTGTACTTGAATTCTTTTTCTGACACTTACCAACTATATGACAATAGGCAAATCACAACCTCTCAGTATTTCATCATTTGAAAAGTAAGAAATTTGGACTCTATAATTTGTTGTAAGGTCAAATGAGATAATATATGCAAAGGATTTATTCTTTTTTATATTTTATTCTTTTCCCAATTACATGTAAAGATAATTTTTAACATTTATTTTAAAAAATTTTGAATTTCAAATTTTCTCTCCCCCTCCCTAGCCTCCCACCC
This sequence comes from Macrotis lagotis, assembly GCF_037893015.1. Taxonomy (NCBI): domain Eukaryota; kingdom Metazoa; phylum Chordata; class Mammalia; order Peramelemorphia; family Peramelidae; genus Macrotis; species Macrotis lagotis. Next base: position 87,046,372 of record NC_133658.1, read on the forward strand.
CCCAAGACAGTAAGGAATTTTATATAGGTTATAGATGTTCAATCATCCAAAACATATTACCATATTAGTCATATTATAAAAGAAGACATAGACACAAAGGGAAAAAAACAAGAAAAAGTACATAAAGTGAAAAATAGTATGCTTGGATTTTCATTCGAATTCCATCAGTTCTTTCTCTGGAGGTGGATAGCATTTTTCATTGTGAGTTCTTTGGAACTGTCTTGTATAATTGCATTGCTGAGAAAAGTAAGTCATTCACAGTTAATCATTATAAGGTCTTGCTGTTACTATGTGCAATGTTCTCCTGGCTCTGCTCACTTCACTTTTCATCAGTCTATATGTCTTTCCAGTTTTTTTTTAAATCAGCCTGCTCATCATTTCTTATATCATAATAATATTCCATTACAATCTACCACAACTTGTTCAGTCATCCCCCAATTGATGGACATCCTCTCAATTTCCAATTTTATGCCACCACAAAAGGAGCGCTATAAATATTTTTGTACAAATAGGTCCACTCCACCCCACTTTTTAAAAATGTATTTGGGGTACAGAACTAGTAGTGGTATTGCTGGATCAAAGGGTAATATTTTGAAAAACTTTGAAGCACCATATAGATGGCATTTAGAATAATATAATAATTATTAATATTATTAGTTCCTCCATTTTCCCAGTTCTTCACCTGATATCCCTTTCCTATTCATGTTTATGACTATTGAAATCCTGCTCATCCTCTCTTTCATTTAAGTTTCCTTGTTCATTTAGGTTTCCTGGATTTTTCTCTTTCCTCTGAGAACTAGACATGTTCTCCAATACCAATACCTCCAATACCTATGGACCAAGTCACTTACCTTATGCTGCCTTGAATCAAAATAAAAACAACTCATATTTACATAGCACTTTTAAAGTTCATAAACACTTTTTCTCTTGGAGGGAAGTGGTCTCAGTATAATTGTACCATTTTGCAGATGAAGAAACTGAGGCTTAGAAACTTGTATGGTGTAGTATTAAGAGTCCTGAGTTCACACTTACTGTGTGACTATTCAAGTTGTTTAACCTCTCTTGGCCTCAGTCTTCTTATCTGTAAAATAGAACTAATGTAGCTCCCCTCCTAGGATTGTCATAAGGACTGCATGAGAAATATAAGTCAAGTGTCGAAAGATCAGCTACTATTAATTTTTCTATTATTAAATGATTTCTCTCTTGGTCTCTCTGACTGAGTGCTAGAGCCAAAAATCAAACCCAGTTCTCCCAACTCCAAGTGCTCATCTTTTTCTCTACATATATTCCCTCCCTATGTTATTTTTTACCTTATTTTTACCTCTCCTGCTAGGATTGCAAGCTTCAGAGATGTGACATCTAACAAAGCCACTTGCTGGAAATCATCATCCAATTTTGTGATTATTCAGTCGTTTCAGTTGTGTCTAACCCTAATGTGGGGTTTTCTTGGCAAACATACTGGAAGTTTGCCATTTCCTTTCCCATATCATCTGTACAGATAAGGAAACTGAGGTAAATAGGGGCAAGTGATGTGTCCAGGGTCACCCAGCTAGTAAGTGTATAAGGCCAGATTTGAACTCAGGAAGTTTAGTCTTCCTGATGTATCCACTGTGCCATCTAACTGCCCCTCATCCAATAGCTAGTGACTAAAAGTGTCTCTACGTTCATCCTGACTTAGTGCCTAAAGAACTGTCCTCAGAGTTAGAAAGACTGATCCTGCCTCTGATATATAATGACTCTGAGATTCTAGACAAAGCAGTTGATCTTTCTTCTATAGTCAGAAGTATCAGACACGTGGTTTAGAGATCACCTGTGGCTCACACTGCTTCTGAGTTCAACCTGAACCCAATTAAAATGTAATGGAGAAATAGCAAAAATAAATAAAAATACAACAAAACCTGCATAATGCTAATATATGGTTTTCTAAGTCTGTACGTGGAATCTTTAATTGGTGGTTCCCAGTTCTATATGAGTTTAACACCACTGCTCTAGGGTTTTAAGACTAAAAATTGCAGAGGAGGTGCCCAAATGCTTTGATAGAGGAAGTTACATAATCTAAGATTTGCCTATACCAATGAATTTCCTAACCTTATACCCACCCATTTGTAGACACAGACCATATGAAACTGTGACAGAATTAATATGCATCTTTCCTGGCCATGGATGTGGTCTGTCCTGTTTTAGGGGAGGGTCGCTCCTATTGAATAATGGCATCAATCTATCTGTGTTTTCATCAGTACACCCCTTCCACCAACCTAGATCATAATCAGTTCACATCTTCTTGCTCTGTGATCACTCTTTTCCACGCCCTATTAAGACTATCTTAAAGAATCTACTAGTACGCCAGAAATCTTGCTCTCTTTACATTTATATTTTATATTTTTATAGCTGGAATTCATTTGTTGGTCAGGCTTCCTATTGGTTATTGATTGTTCTAGATATCGCATTTCTGTTCATGCAGTCAAAAATCCCAGGAGAGTTTTTTTGCAGTTGCATCACACTATTGGCTTATATTTGTCATCTAATATCCTAAAAATCCCCAAATCCTTTGACATGAACTTCTGTTATGCTAAGACTCTTCCACCTTGTACCTGGACAGTTGATTGTTTAAATCTAAGTGTGCAGGTCTCTTGACTTTTCAATATTTTGATGGATCCATGATTTCAATAATGTGGATACTCTCCATTTATGCTAACTGCAATCCATTTATACTTTTTCATCCCATATAATGTTTCTATAAATTTTTGAATAGATGGGAGGTTCCACCTCAATTGCCTTGATTTTCCCCTACATCACAAGGGTAACTGTGAGACACAAAAACTGTCCAATGGTTACCCTTCCCTCTTGCCATGTGATCAGTCTGTCTTTTTATGTCAAATATTTCTTTGATGACATTTTTACTCTACTTTTCCACTATAATTCCTTGCTTATAATGTGTTGCAGTCACTTATACTTATCACAATTGTCCTCATACTTACCTTCAACTCTTTGGAGATTGTAGTGCCCCATGACCCATATCCATACACAGTCCTGGTAAAATATGGTCATTCAGTCGACAAACATTTAGTATGTATTCATGGTATGTCACTTAATGTATAAATGATTTATTTAATTGCCATTTTTAGTGGTTCTTTGTTTTCTAGGAAGCAGCTTGGGGTCCTTAAGTAAATTTTGCAATTTCCCAAGGGAAATTCAACTCACTCTCTACTTACTAATGAATTCTAAACCCAATACATTTTCCATTTTCAGTGTCTATCCAAGATATTAATACTGACAGATGAACTCTATGAGATGTCTATCTCACAACATATCATGATTTGGTTAACAGGCATGCTTTGTCTACTTGACTTTTCCTGTGCAAAATGTAATTATGGATCTCAGTTAGGAGACTCAAAGCAGCCAGTACAATGTCTGCCAAAATAGGAGCCCCTTCTATATTAGGATCTCTCTTCTATGTGAACTCTGTACTGAATGTCCCCCAAAGCAGGGAGGATACAATGACAAAAATGAAATAGAGTTCTTTCCATCTAGGAATTTGTATTCTCTTTCTTTTTTCCCCAAACATTGTGCCACTTTTAATACATACTCATCCTTGGTTACTTGGACCTCCATTCATAATTGGAAGAAGAATAAATATAATAATAGATTTCATTATATAATGTTTAAAAGTTACAGAGAATTTTATCAATTTTATCTCCTCTGACCCCTCACAATGGCACTATGAGATAGGTACTGCAGGTATTGTTATCATCATTTTACAGATGGGGAAACAGAGGCTCAGAGAGGTGTTATGAAATTCCCCTGATCACAGTTACCAAGTGTCAGAGGCAGGATTTGAACTTTTATGTTGCATCAACAAAGTTTACTTTTTTATTTGGGTGGGGTTGGGCAGGGGAGAGAGAAACAACATGTTCATAGAAAATGTAAGAGGTGATTGGTTTGACTAGACCACAGAATACATGGAAGGAAATGGTACAAAATAAGATTAGAAAGGAAAGTTAGACCCAGATTGTGCAAGATGTTAAATGCCAGGGTTGGAGGGGCACAGATACATAGACCAAGAGGAAGCAAATAATTCCTAATAATATAGAGCACTGCTCATATAGCACTTTAAGATTTGTAGAGTGTTTTATATAGGTTATCTCATTTGATCCTCACACCAATATTAGGAGATTGGTGCTATTATTAGCCTCAATTTCAAGATGAAGAAACTGAGGCTCAGGGTCACATAGGTAGTGTCTGCAGCTAGGTTTGAACTTGGGGCTTCCTAACTCCAGATTCAGGATTCTGTTGGCTTAGCTGCTTCTGCTATAAGGGCAAACCACTAGTTCCAAACAATCCAATCAATACTTCAATGGATCTTTGGTCTCTCCAACATTGCTATTCCCTCCAATAATGCAGCTACTATCCCTGAGTTAGCTGGTATAATTCTTTTTTTTTTAATTCTTTTTGTTTCCTTTTTTAAAAAATTATTTATTTTTCCAACTACATATAAAGATAGTTCTGAACAATCATTTTTAAGGTTTTGAGTTTCCCACCCTTCCTTTCCTCTCCCTTCCCCTAGACAGAGAGTAATCTAATATAGATTATTCATGTACTAGCTGGTATAATTCTTGACCATTCTTCCTGCAAATCTGCAAGGAATCCATCCAATGTGTTAAAGGAACTTCTTCTAGTTCCCTTGACATCCCATGGACCTCAATGAAGCATAAAAATTGCCTAGACAAAATAGATGTCCTTTGTTTATTCCTCATTCTCACTCTGAAGCCTACCAAAACAAAAAACCATCATTTAGAGAATGTGTAACCAGCAATATCTAAGCATATTTTGTGGTATTAAACTTGCCAGCACTAATAGAGAGTAAATAAGAGTCAAGGATGGTTTATAAAAAGAGTAATTGCTTACTAGAGAATTCATTTTGCCTCATTTTCTAAATCTAAGGGCAAGAGCTGTTGTTTGGATCTCAAAGGAACAAAATGTCCACATTTTAATCTTCTCTTATTTTTAGCTATAGAGAAGAGGGAATTAAATTACCGTGGTATTTTCTCTCCTTGGGCTAAAATCTTTCTCTAAGTAAGGAATACAATGAAAAGGTTAGAACTGCTCTTTCTTGCAAGTCCATTAAAAGCTTAGAAATTGATGACCTAAAACAAAAACCACACAAATATCTCCTGAAACATTTGAATTTGCTGACTGAAATTTGGTTTCTCTTTTTACCCATTACCATTATAATTATACACATATGCAAAGACATTTTGGTTCTCCCTTCTGCACCTGCTACATGCAAAGCTTTATTTGAAAAGCCATTCTTTCCATTGACAACAGAGAAAAATGCAAAATATTTGGAAGCAAGGGCTCCCACTACATAGAAATTTAGAGAGTTGACTTTTCTCTCCTGCCTACCCTCAACTAAGTACTGTAGCACAATGATAGCAGAGTTATCTTCAGTTTGGGATTTTAACCTTTCCATCCTTATCTGTTTCATGGAAAGTTTCCAGGTGTTTCAGATTTAAATTCAAGGATGAAGGGATTTTAGATTTTTATCTGAAAGGAACCTCAAAAATCAAGTAATCAAATTCCACCATTTCACAGATGAAGAAATTTGTTCAGTTGTTTTTCAGTCATGTCCAACCTTTTGTGACCCCATTTGGGGTTTTCTCGGCAAAGTTACTGGAATAGTTTGCCATTTTCTTCTCCAGATCATTTTACAGATGAAGAAACTGAGGCAAATAAGGTGAAATGACTTGCCTAGGGTCACACAGCTAGGAAGTGTCTGAGCCTCTGAGTTCAGGAAGATGAGTCTTCCTGACTCCGGACCTGGTACTCTATCCACTGTTCTACCTAGCCAATCCAGTGAAGAAGTTACTGAGAAATAGAGAGAGATGGTGACTTGCCCAGGGTCACACAAGTATTAAATGTCAGATATGGTATCTAAACTATGATCTCCTCTGTATTTAGGTTTCTCACACTCTTCTGGTCTGAGCAGCTAACCTGCACAGGAGCTAACACATCCCACTAAAAATGTCTGTATTTCCTTATCCCAAGTTTGTTTTTAACTAGAAAATTATTTCCATTACTCAGAAGTCATTCTATAAAGATTCTCATTCAAAATGTATTGCTTCACACTCCCTCCAAAAGAAATCTCTAGTAAGCTATTGTGGGGAAAGTTCTAGCTTTGTGGTCAAGAGAAATCCAAATTCAAATCATTGTTCTGTTGTAGTTCTGGTCAAGTAACTCTCCCTTCAGCCTCAATTTCCTCACTGGAAAATGGACATTTTACTCCATGCATATCTCTCTCTCTCTCTCTCTCTCTCTCTCTCTCTCTCTCTCTCTCACACACACACACACACACACACACACACACACACACACACACACACACACACACACACTAAATTTGTAGGCTCTAAAGCAGCCCAATATTAAGAAAAACTGCCTAAAAATTAAAAGGGTAGCTAAATGAAGCAGTGGATAGAATCAGGAAGACTCCTCTTCATGACTTCAAATCTAGCCTCAGTCATTTATTAGCTATGTGACCCTGGGTCAGTCACATTACCTTGTTGGTCTTAGTTTCCTCATCTGAAAAATGAACTGGAGAAGGAAATGGCAAACTATACCAGTATCTATCAAGAAAATCCTAAAATGGGTTCACAAAGAATCAGACATGACTGAAATGACTAATCAAACAACAACAACAAAAAAAAAGATAAAGCAATTCCAATGTGGACAGGGCTGCTTCTAGAAGTTGGGGATTCCTCATTTTTGAAAATTTTCAAGTAGAAACTGTATGACCACAGTGCAGATATGATGAATAGATTTTCTTTTCAAATTGTCTTGGTTCAAGGGTTCTTAACCTTTTTGAAGTCTAGTGAAACCTGAAGACTCCTTTGTTAGAATAATGTTTTTTTAATGCATAAAATTAAATACACAAGATTACAAAGAAAATCAGTTACATTGAAATACAGTTATCAAAATATATTTCTTATGAAAGCTCATGGACCCCAGGTAAAGAATCTCTAAAATAAATAATTTCTGGAGGCTTTTCCAAATCTTGGATTCTGTGAATTTATAGATGAGGAAACTGAGGCACAGTTTAAAAACATGACATAGATAGTGTTCTGATAGACTTAAGACTTTCATCTATACCTTCTGATTCTCAATCTCAAACTCTTCTCAATGCAAATCCCAATTTTTAAAATATGTGCATCAATATGTATTTATTAAAGCACCAGCTCTATGACAAGACAGTCAGGTGGCACAGTAGACAGAATTCCAGTCCTGGATTAAGGAAGACTCATCTTCCTGAGTTGAAATCTGGTCTTAGCTGTGTGACCTTGAGAAAGTCATTTCACCCTCTTTGTCTCAGTTTCCTCATCTGTAAAAATGAGCTAAAGAAAGAAATGGCAAACTACTCTAGTATCTCTGGCCATGAAAACCCCAAATGAGATCATAAAGAGTCAACACAACACTGTACCAAGCTCAATAATAAGGTACAAAAACAAAATCAAAAGGATCCCAGCCCCCTAAGTAGCCTGCATTTAAAATGGGAAACAACATGTACATATACAGGATTACACAAGTCAGATAAAAAGTCACTTTGGATGGGAAGGCGCTGTGTCTTTGGGGTATCAGAAAAAACTCCTACAGAAAAAAAAAAGCTAATTTTTTAAAATTTTTTTATTCTGAACTTCACCCTCCCCCCCAAAAAGTACACCAAAAATCCCCCAAAATAATGAATTCTATATGAAATCATGAATCTCCAATCCAGATTGTCTGCTTTGTTTTACCCCTTTTCCCATTTTACAGATGAGAATACTAAGGTGCAAATCACTGAAATTTGTTCAAGGTCACACACCAAGCCATTGATCTTAGAAGGACTAGAACAGAGGTCTGCAGACACCCCACTCTATCCATTAGCTCATACAAAAAAAAGTTGCTTTTTAAAACTGAAAAGGGGGGTGGTATACTTCAATCCTTCCAGGCTTCCCTCTCCTAGACCCACTCTACTGTTCCCTACAATCCTGAACTAGAGAGAAGGGGCAGATGCTCCTGAGTTAATAAAATGAAATTCAAGTAAAAGAAATTCCTAGGGGCTGTTTACTTGGTGTTCCGTGCTTAACAGGATTTATTGTACCCTTTTGGCTGAATACTCTCCTGGGGTCAGGGCCAGCCCCAGGCATCGCTGCATTGGCTTTCAGTGAGAGGTCTCTTCTGCTCCCCTGGGACACTATATCAGATGCCTACCCTTCTGTCTGATAGTTCATATACCTTGAGTATTGCTAGCTCTCCTATACTGATTTTCCTCCTCTTGGTCTGTGGGCATCTTAGCAGCTTACTTATTTCTCAAGATGCAGAATAAATGTTACATGCATAACAAACCATAGCTTTAAGATTCACAAAGTACTTACCATAAGTTATGGCATTTGGTTCTCACAATAACAACACTATAAGGTGGGCAAAATTAAAGGTCTGCACAAGTCAGAAGCAAAACCAAGAAGACCCTTTATCATAAATTTAAGATCTAAAGAGGGTTTATTGAGTTCACCATCAGGGAGCCCCAACCACAAGAACAGATTTGCAGAAGGAATAAAAGGACAAAGTTCATATGGGTTTCCATTTAAGCAAGAGGTGAATTGGATGTCAGGTACCTTAGGATTGGGTTCTACATGTTGCTAGGAGCTAATAGGGTAGGAATAGAGGATGTGGTATCCTGTGATTGGACAAGCTGTGGCTGGCCTAGGGTCAGGAAAGTCTCCTCTTCAGGTTAGTTCTCTCTTGTCGTCCTGGCCAAACAGAGACTGTTCTTGCTGTATTAGCAGTTAGGAAGGTTGCAGACAGAGTGGGGACTGAAATACAAACAGGATCAAGGGCAAGAGAAAGGAAGCACAGACAAAATGGAGCTGCTACTCTACTACCCACAGTATTATTACTATCCTCATTTTATGGATGAAGCAACTGAGACTTGCTCAGGGTCACAGAACTAGTAAGTGGACAAAGCAGAATTTTAACATGCCTTTCTGTGTAGTTCTCATACTCTGCCCACTTTGTACAACCCCTAATTTCCTTGACATCTGCCTATTGATCATCTTTCAGAACTGGTTGGCCAAGCCATTTTAACAGTAGTTACCTGATTGTATTTCCCTTGGACCCAATGACATCTCAGTCTCCAGGCAAATGTGCTACCTGCCAGTTAGTGTTTGCAACCTAGCTGCCTTAAATGATCTCTTTTGTCCTCCAACTCACAAACATAGTCAATCCCCTTACATCTAATCTTTCTTAAGGCAGACTTTTAATTCAACTCAACCCACATTTATTAAGCATCTTATCTGGGCTATGTGCTAGTTGAAGACATGAGAATGAAGTAAGATGTGGTGACCAATCTCAAGAATTGACAAATTTGATAGCAATACCCTCCCCTCAAAAAAAAAACACCCAGTAGAACTAATAACTAGCAATTTTTACCCTGAGGCAGCAAAATAAACTATTTCCCAGGTAGTTAGGAGTTAGGAGTTAGGTAGTTAAGTCCCTAGGCCTTTAAAAATCCCAAATTGAGGGGTGGCTAGGTGGCATAATGGATAAAGCACTGGCCTTGGAGTCAGGAGTACCTGGGTTCAAATCCAGTCTCAGATACTTAATAATTACCTAGCTGTGTGGCCTTGGGCAAGCCACTTAACCCCACTGCCTTGCAAAAACTAAATTAAAAAAATCCCAAATTGAAAGAAATTAGGGAGTTTTCTGTGGTTGGAGAAAAGAGTAGGGCAGAACCAGGAAAAGAGTTTACTTGAGGTTTGATTGACAAGGTGAGGAGAAAAGACCATCTAGTAGCTTCCTATTTAACTAACCATTCCTTAAAACCAAAAACCAAATAATTATATTACTTTGCTAACTAATACTGTTTAATTCTTCCCATGCCCCTGAAAACAAATGCTTGGTAGTACTTTGTAACTTTCTGCACCCTGGGTCAAAGCCCTGATTGCCATGACCTAGTTTCAACTCTGCAATCTGGTTGCAACCTACCTTCATGGCCTTATTTCACATTAACCCCCTTTAAGTACTCTTAAATGCAGCCAGACTACAACTAGCTACACTTCATACTCAACCTTTTATCTTCTACATTCACAGAAGCCCCCATTCCTTGCCCTGGTACACCAGATAGGTTTCTTGGGAACTATTACTCAAAGTCCTCCACTTCTGTCATCAGTTCTCCCTAAATATCTATTACTTTTACTCCTTCCCCTTTGGTTCTTCCATTCACTTTTCCTAAAATACCTTCTCCTGCATGTTCTATTGGTTGTGATATTATTCATCCTTAAAAACTTAATTCAAACACCACCTCACTCATTGCTCCTTCCTTGATGTTTTCAGTTAATAACTATCTTTCCCTGATTGAGTCTCTCACCTCATATAGAAGATATATAATGGATTCTATCATTAAGTCCTTCATTGGTAAAGGAAGCTTGTTTGTCTGGAAATTTAGAAGTCCGGTTTCCATGCCCTATCCCTTGGATAAAAGCATAAGAGTCATGATTATCAAATTTGTAGAAGATACTTAGTTAAGAGGAATAGAAAACATGTTTAATGATAGAGTCAGGATCCACAAAGGTCTTTGACAAGCTAGAACACCGGGGTAAATCTAACAAAGTGAAAGATAAGTGGCTTTAGTCTTACACTTGTGTACATAAAAATAGCCTTGCAAGTATACAATGGAGTTGGCCCTTCTAAATAGTTGTCAATCTCAAAAAGACCCTGAGGGTGGGGAGGGGGGTGGGTTAGTGACTTGTAGTTCAATAGGAATCTACCTGTGCTTCATAGGGCCCCCCAAAAAGTTAATTAACTTAGTCATATTTAGAGAGACAGTGTCCCAGAGACTAGAGATGAAAGTACTGTATTCTAATTCAAGAAGGAAGGACAAACAACTACAAACTTGGTCTCAGCTCAATATAGAGCATCTCTGTTCACTTTGGGATACCATGTTTTAAAAACCATGGCTAAAATGGAGAGTGCCCAGAGGAGAGGAGCAAGGATGGGGAAGGACTTCAAGGTTATGTCATATGAGACTCGGCTGAAGGAATTAGTAATTTTTAAGCTGGAGGGGGGAAAATGACTTAATAACTGTCTTCATATGGAAGAAAGTTAGATTTATTCTGTTTCACACCATAGCGCAGAGTAGAAGCAAAAGTAGAAACTACAGCAAGGGAGATTTAGGCTTACTTCCTAACATTTAGCTCTAGCCAAAAGTAGAATGAACTATCTTAAGAGGCAATGAATTCCTCATCACTACGTGTATTCAAACAAAGACTGGATGACCAGTGACTAGGAATGTTGTAGAAGTACGGGTTAGACTAGATTGCTGTCTCTCGGGTCCCTCTCATCTCTGAGATTCTGTGTTTCCTTTAACAAATGTTTGAAATGGAAACTTAGAGCTGCCTACCCCTGCTGGTCTCTTTCTAACCACTTTTACCAGTTCAGACCTCTTTTTCCTTATTGCTAGTGTAACTATCCTTTAGCAATGCCTATCTAGGTCATGTGTCACCATTCTGTTTCATTAATATTTATCATCCAGAAGTCTCTAATATGCAAAAACTCTGCCCTACTTCCCCCCCCACTCTCCTCCCTGTTCACCTAATTCTACTTCTCTCAGCTTCTACCTTCTCATCAGTTTTAAAATCTCAAGTCTATTATTGTTAACAAATACTTTTGACAGCTTCTTATGCATTCAGTCACCATCTTAATGGTAACTGAAACCTGTGCTTCTCCTTAGCTCTCTACATATTTAACTGATCGTCATATTGATTTTTATTATTTATTATCCCGTGACCCTAGTCCTAGGGTAATAGTACAATCTGCACATTTCCTTTTCCTCACTCTTGCTTCCTTATCACTATTCTCTACTGACCTCTCAGTCACTTTCCCATCTTTCTCCACAATTTTGACACCAGACTCCGGGTTTCTCACCACACTTTGTCTTGTCATCCTCAGAGATTTTAATATCCCTTCTGAGACCCTTTCTAAAACTTCATCCTCATAGTTTCCTAAATTCTTCACTTCCTCTAATATCCTTCACCCTACTTCAGCCATTCATTAGGGTTTCCTTTGTTGCTGTTGTTCAGTTATTTTAGTCAAGTTTTGTTACCCCATCTGGGTTTTGTTTTATTTTTTTTTTTAGCAAAGATACTGGAGTGATTTGTCATTTCCTTCTCCAATTCATTTTTCAGATGAGGAAACTGAGGCAAATAGTGCTAAATGACTTGCCCCAGGGTCCCAGTCACACTGCTAAGTAAGTGTCTGAAACCAGATTTGGAACTGACCCATTAGTTCTCACTATCACCCACAACTGTTTTTTAATGCTATCCTATCAAAATATTTTGGAGACATCCCATTTCCCAGAACTAAGACCCAACAAGCAGGTTGTCCCCTGATCTTGCCTAAATAATAATCCTTTGTATGGCAGATGATCTTACCCCCTGGAAAAGTTACCATTGTGAATAGTACGAGGTGGTCACTGAGGGATTTGTGATTTTAGCTCCCCCTATTTCCCAGGGACCAGAGAGCCAATATCCATCATCTCTTTAACACTCTCACAATCCTTTTTCCTTGTACTCCTTTTCCCATAACAGAACTCTGATCCTGTAGTCTGCAGAATGATCCCCAAGACTTGAGACAAATCAATTTAAGATGGTTCCCTCAGGACCCAGGAATGCCACAGATGGGAACTGCGTGTGATGATTGTGTCTAGCCCAATATGTATATAAACTCTGCCTTTCCTCCAGCAAGATAAGCTCTCCTTCTTAGGAATGGTACCTTCCATTTGCAAACATCATTTTTCTCACTCTGAACTTAAACTTGTTTGTGTCCTGAGAAGGATGGGAAGGCTATAGTAAGTCCAATGGACAATCTTAAACTCTGAAACTGCCCTCAATATCCCTCCTGTCCACCTCAAAATTTCTCAGTTTCCCTCATCCAACTTCTCTATTACTAAATACCCTTGACTTTGCTATAAGCTTCCTATCTTTCTCTTTCATAAGTCTTCACATAACCCACAGTTGGAAAGGACCTCAGTAATCTTCTGGTCTAACCTGTACCTCAACAAAATCGCACACAATTTCTCCATTTCTATTAGTTCTTTTTGCTCGGCATACAAACTTGCTGGGGTATTCTCTATCCTAAAAAAACTTCCCCTTGACCCATACATCCCTCAAGCTATCAGTTATCATTTTACTGCCAAAATTCTAGGAAGAATAATCTATACTTGGTGTTTTCATTTTCTCACCACCCACTCATTGCTCAGCCCCAGCAATCTGGTCTCCATTCCTATCATTCTAAAGAAATAGATTCTTACAAGGCCACTAATCACCTCCTTATTGGTAAATAAATTCTCCTTGCCCATTCTGATATTTGACACTACAGACTACCTCTTTCCACTTGCTACCCTTTCATCTCTTGACTTTCTTAACACTAAACTTTCATATTATTCCCCACCAACTTCTTTGATTACTCCTCCTGTCTTTTGCAGGATCCTTGCCCTCATTTTGCCCTTTAAATGTAGGCATATTTCATATTCAATTTTCTTTCCTAACTCTTTATTCTCTCCCTTAGTGATCACATTTGATTCCTTGATTTCAATTTTCACTTCCATGAAAATAACTGGTAAACTTCTATTTCCATAACCAAACCTCTCTTTGGAGCTTCACTTCCAAATGTCTAATTTCCAACAATACATATATATACTAGATGCTCCACTGGCATCCCAAATACAGGTTGACAAAAAAATAAGCTCCTCATCTTCCTTCCTTGTTCCTCTATGCCTTTATTCTGAATTCCTCTTTTTCTATTGACAAATTCTATCATTTGCCCTGACTCAGAAATCTCAGTGATCTTGAATTCATCCCTTTCCCTTCTCCCCCACAGTCGACTGGAATTTAGGTCAGTTCCACATCCACAATACTTCCTACAGATTCTCCCCCTTATTTCAATCATAAATACTCTAGTGCAGAATATCATCTCTTTTCATCTAGATGATTGTTAAGAGTTTCCTAAATGGTCTTCCTGCTATTAGTCTATTCCCTCTACAATTCATCCTCCACATCATTCACTAAATACTCTTCCTAATAAATACCTCTGATCATAGTGCTCCTTTTTCTCAACAACTCCAGCATCTTTTACTACCTTTTAGACAAACTACTCTTTCCCTCTCTTTCCTTCTCTACTCTTTTGAACCCCTGCAGAAAAGACACAATCATAAAAGTTACAGGAAAATCCAATTCCTACGCCCCCAATCCTAACCTCCATTTTGAGCTCTTGACATCCCTTGCTTCCTTTCACACTTCAATTCATCCGATGCCTTCTGCATGAAATCTGACCTTCACCCTCTTTCACACTAATATATTGTTCTTTCTATCCTTCAATCTATATTAAAAAAATTAAATCTCTTAAAATTTAACATTTTACCTTACTATTTTATACCCCTTCCTACTTGTTATCCTATCATCTCTTCACTTCCTTAACACTAAATATCAATCTATCAATCAGTAGTATTTATTAAGTCCACACCATATATCAGACCCTGGAGATACACACAAAAAAAGAAACGAACCCTACTCACAGGAAGTTGATCCGAGGAAGTAATAAGGATTGATTGAGCATTTCATGTTCCATAGTACCAAAATTATTTGTATATTTGCCCTTCCTCCTCATTAGACATAAACTCCTAGAACAAAGTCCAAGCTAGGGCATAGCTATCTTCAGATCCACTTCATTAAGCTTTCTAGAATATACAAACTAGTATATACAAGAATATACAAACAAACAGAATGAAAGTAAATTAGAAATTTGAAGAGCCTAATGTTGTTGTAGATGGTTACCTGACCCAGGGAGGTGGTAATTAAAATTGTCCAAGGTACACAAATAGTACAGACAAAACCAGGATCTGAATAGTCTCCTTTTCCACATTCTCACTTAATATCCTCTGTTGTTTTTTTTTGTGGTGAGGTAATCAAAGTTAAATGACTTATCCAGGATCACACAGTTGGGGGGGGGGGGTCAAGTGTCTGAGACTGAATTTTAACTCAGGTCCTCCTGACTTTAAAACCAGTTCTCTATCCACTGCACATCTGGCTGCATACAGAGTGACAATAGGTCCAACACAGACTCTGCCTCACCTATCATTTTAGATTAAAAATATAAAAACAATAAAGTTATTAAATGAAGTACCCACAGAGACAGAGAGACAAAGAGACAGAGAGACAGAGAGACAGAGGCAAAGAAAGACACAGAAATTCATAAACACAGACAGACCAGAGACAGACAGATAGACAGAGAGAGACAGAGACAGAGAGACAGAGACAGACAGACAGAAAGACAGATAGACAGACAGAGACAGAGAGAAACAGAGAAAGATAGAAAGAGAGGAGAGACAGAGAGAGATAGAGACAGACACAACGAGAAAGAGAGAGGAAAGAGAGAGACATAGAGAGTCGGAGACAGAGACAGAGAGAGAAGAGAGAGATAGACAGAGAAAGACAGAGACAGAGACACAGAGACAGAGAGACAGAGAAAGAGAGAGAGACAGACAGAAAGAGACAGAAACAGAGACAGAGAGACGGGGGGCGGGGAGAGAGAGATCTTGTTTTTCTGGTAATAATTTTCTATCTTCCAAGAAAAAATTCAACCTATATGAACAAAAAGAGAAGAGATGGTAAATAAGAAATTTTAAATTTGGTAACATTAAAGGTATAGTTCACACTGGCATCTAAGACAGTCTCATGGTTTTAATCCCCTTAGCTAGTCTTTAGCTGGCTAAAGTAGAAAATCTTCTGTGGTCTTTCAAGTGATGGCTGAAGTACCATTGACATGACACAGGAATTCTGCAAAGAAGTGAGAGAGCAGGGACTCTTTTTTGCTTTGCTTTGTCTGGCACCATGTAGACCCTGAGGATACAAGCACAAAGAATGAAGCAACCCAGACTCTAATGGGTGAAACAAGTACATACAAACACAAACAGGATGAAAATAAATTAGAACTAGGAAGAGTTAAACCCCATGATATATATGATGGCATGACTTGCATATTATGTTTATATTTACATATACATATATATATATATATATATATACCCAGTCCTGTAATGACAAAAAAATAACAATACAGGACTCTTTGGAATGAGAAAAACTTTGAGTTTTTTAATGAGGATCCATTGGAGGGCAAGTCTGGTGCCAGCAGCCGCAATAATTCCAGCTCCAATAGCGTTTATTAAAGTTGCTGCATTTAAAAAGCTTGTAGTTGGCTCTTGGGATGGAGCTAGCCATCTGCCTCAAGGAGAGCCTCTGCCTGTTCCAGCCCCTGCTTCTCAGCACCCCTCTATGCTCTTAGTTGACTATCCCTCGGGTGGAAAAAATTAGCATGTCCAAAGCAGGTCCCAGTGTCCTGGATACCCGACAAGAAATAATGGCATAGGATCCCAATTCTATTTTGTTGGTTTTCTGAACTGAAGCCATGATTAAGAGGGATGGCCAGAGGCATTGGTAAATATAATGTAGCTTGGGTGAGAAAGGGCAGTAACCAAATGGACCAGGAAAGACTTCCTGATTGGTTTGGCCTCTGTCTGAAAGGATGCCCTTCTCTCTTTTATTTATTGTCTCCCCCATTAGAATGGATTTTTTTTACACATTTCCATTTGCTTGAAATTTTCCATTCCCAACAAATTCATAATAGTTCTCTATGGTCTCTTAGGAGTTATAAGCAAAGTCCTTCACTTGTTTCTCCAGTTCCATACAATAAACTCTTCAACCACTCGAGGTTATATTATCATAAGCAATTCCACAGATGAAAATCACAATTATCTCCAGTTACAAAGTCTTACAGATTCACAGAGCAAAAACACTTCACATAGTTTCCCAGATAAGCTAACAAAATTGAGACATTTTACAAAGTTTACCAAATATCTCTCTTTGCTTAGTCTTAGTCCTATGGTGACCTTTTCAACCCACAAACAAAAGAACAAAGACCAAAAAACTGGTTTCCTCTTGAACAGAAGCTGGGGTATTCTCTATCCTATTCCACATTGAATTTTCCAAGCTATATGGAGCTCTCCCTACAGGGATTTGGAACCTGGGATCAATTTGGTGTTACCCCTTTCCCCCATTAGAATGTAGTCTCAGGGCAGCTAGGTGGCACAGTGGATAGAGCACCAGCCCTGGAGTCAGGAGGACCTGAGTTCAAATCCGACCTCAGACACTTAATAATTACCTAGCTGTGTGGCCTTGAGCAAGTCACTTAACCCTATTGCCTTGCAAAAAAAAAAAAAAAGAATGTAGTCTCTTTGAGGACAGGAATTGTCTTGTTTGTTATATTTATATTCCCAGGGCTTGGACCATGATAAGTGTATCAGTTCATACATCCATTTACTATCTATCATCTATCTGCTGTCTGTCTATCTAATCTATCTATCTGTCTATCTATTGGTGTACACAGTTCTTTCATCAGTTGAAATTGCTGACTCTCCACATGATGTGGTTCAATCTCTTGAAAACTAAAAGCAGTTTTCTGACTCCCAGAAGCAACAAAACAGGTCAAGGTCATAAAAGGGGCAGATTCTCATCCTGGCTGCCTCAGCACACTGGTGCACAGTTTATGGAGCTGACATGGAATCATTTTGGAAAAAATTGGGAATTATACAAATAAAGTTGTTAAAATGCAGTCTTACACCCCAATGAGTCAGTCAATAAATATTTATTAAGCACCTACTTTATTTCAGTTTCTAAGTTAAGTAGCTAGGTACACAAAGAAAGACAAAAAGGCAATCCCTGCTCTCTAGGAACTCAGTCTAACTTGGGAAACAACATGCAAACAACTATGCAAAAACTAATATAGGGGCGGCTTGGTGGCGTAATGGATAAAGCACCGGCCTTGGAGTCAGGAGTACCTGGGTTCAAATCCGGTCTCAGACACTTAAT
Source organism: Macrotis lagotis (assembly GCF_037893015.1). Classification (NCBI taxonomy): domain Eukaryota; kingdom Metazoa; phylum Chordata; class Mammalia; order Peramelemorphia; family Peramelidae; genus Macrotis; species Macrotis lagotis. The sequence goes on from NC_133658.1 coordinate 87,064,323, forward strand.
AATTACCTAGCTGTGTGGCTTTGGGCAAGCCACTTAACCCCATTTGCCTTACCAAAAAAAACCTACAAAAAAACTAATATATACAGAATCAATAGCAATAAACAACAGAGTACAGGTATTAGAATTAAGAGGAATTAGAAGAGGCAGCTAGGTGGTATAGTGGATAGAGCACCAACCTCAGAGTCAGGAGAATTTGAGTTCAAATCCAACCTCAGACACTTGATACTTAATTGTGTGATCTTGAGTATGTCACTTAACCCCATTGCCTTGTTAAAAAAAAAGGAATTGGGACAGGCTTCTTGTAGAAGGTGAGGTTTTACCTGGGAAACCAGGAGGCAGAGATGAGAAGGGAGTACATTCTAAGCATGGGAAATGCTCAGAATTTGTGCAATAGCAAAAAAAGAATAATGTCATTGGATCACAGAGTAGGAAAAGACAGGGCAGGAACATAAAGTCAAAGAAAACTGGAAAGATAGGGGAGGGCAGGTCATAAAGGGCTTTCGATGCCAAACCAAGAATTTTATATTTGATCCTGAAGGTAAAAGGGAACCACTTATGGAGGAGGAGGGAAAAGAAGGGATCACAGTCAGATTTGTGCTTTAGGAAGATCATTTTGGCAACCTGAAATGAAGATGAATATGAGTATGAAAAGAATGACAATTCCCATATACACCAAAATATTTACAGCAACACATTTTTGTGGTAACAAAGAACTGGAAACAAAGTAGGTCCTCATCAGCAGGGGAATGACTAAACAAACTGTAGTACAAGAATGTGTTGGAATATTAATGTGCTGTAAGAAAAGATGAAAATGATGAATAAAGAGGAGTATGGAAAATCTAACACAAAGTAAATTAACCAGAGCCAAGAAAGCAACACATACATACATACATACAAACATACATAGTGAGACAATGTATAGAAATAATAACCATAAATCAAAAGTCAATGTTGCAGAATTACAAAGAACAAGAAGAGCTACAAAGAAGAGATATGAGAAGACACTTCCCCTTCTAGGTGGAAATGGGAATCCCACCAATACGATACATAGGTTTTAATATTTTCAGACTTTCAATGAACTGTTTGATTTGGTTGGATTTTTTTTCCATTTTTCTCTTTTTTTTCTCTCTCTTAAAAAAATTTTAATTTTTTTCTGGAATGACCAGCTGGGAGGGAGAAGGGGGAGACCCTGAAAGAAACTCTTGATGATATAACAAAAAAAGATACTAGGGAAAATTAATTTTATGAGATTGTATTGCTTGCTTTCTTAATGGATCGAGAGGGACTGGAGGAGAGAATTTAAAACTAAATGTTAAAAAATAAAAAACAAAAAATTGTATTTCAAATAAAATCCTGTCTTTCCTCTGTTCCAGATGAATACAAATCTATTTTCACTGTAAAGACCTCCTCCAAAGTTGGCAAAAGGCAACCTTTTCCCCTTGGAAACTCTCTTAAAAGTCCCTGAAGATAAGTCCTTGCTGGTCACAGAGAACTGCTGTCTCTGAGTTCAGGGTATGCTAATAATGAAAGAGAATTTCATTTGCAAAGCACAATCCTTTCCTCTCACCCAAGCTTTTATTCTTAGGTCTTTGGCTCTCTGAAATGTTAGTTGTCATTGACCCCATTTAGCAGCATGAAGGTGGGGGAGGAGAGGAAGAGGGAGAAACGGTCTCACGTGGCTTCCCTAAAGGACAACCCCAAAGGATTGCTGGCACCCATTATGAATGTGCTTCCTGAATCAAGGAGCACCCATCACAAAAGAGATCAGAGCCAGGAACTGAGACACCCCCCCCCAAGTCTTGGCTTAGAACCCTGATCTAGCCACCTGTTCACTCTACGAGGTCTTCCATCCTGGATAAAACCTCCATCACTCCATCTTGGGGGAGGGAAGGATTTCCATTTTGAAAATCCCATTCATATCCTCCAAGAGTTGCCATCTTTGATTCATTGGAAGTGGTCTCATCCAAAGCAGAGGACTCTGCTGCATTTTGAGTGATTCCTTTGTATGTGGTGTTCCGTGATGCTGTAACCTCACCCTTGGCTACAGAGCTGTCTTCAATAGTAGCATTCATGACCAGCCAACCCCGGCTCTGGCCGAGGCTTTCCTAATCCCCAGATGTGAGCTATGAATTGAATGCCACAAGGACCAGCTCCTGGTATTTGCTCTGATAATACTGGATCCTTTGGAGCAAATCACATCCCAAGTAAATCTTTAGCTTCTTTTGCCACCTCAACTTTAGGCAGCTGCTTCTAGCCCAAGCTCTGACAATTGTCCTGCTAAGTCAAGGGTAGGAAGTTACATGATGTGGATAACAAAAGACACCATTACCCAGTTCCAGGAGGGCTTTATATTGCCCAGTGTCTGAGAGCAACCTCATTCAGTTCTCTGGCTCCCTTTTCTCTGTTACAATGACTTATGGCATTCTCTGACCAGATAGAAGTACTCTGTTGGTGGGGAGAGGGGATTGAGTGGGAAGATATTGTAACTTCATTTTAAGAGATTGGGATGTATCATGGGAATAATTCTTTTTGGTCTCCCAAATTACTTCTTGAAATTCTCACAAATTCTTTTTGAAAAACATTACACTCTAACAGAAATATGAGCTGGCATAATGGGGATGGGATCAACCCCCCCCCCATTTTAGAGATGGTTTAAGAAAGGAGGCAACCCAATCCATTGAAAAGAAATTTGGCTTGGAATGTAGATCCAGGGTTTCCTTCAAGGTTCCAAGTCCACTTTTTTTCAGTAGGCTTTCTCCCTCTTCTCCTCACTTCCTTTTTGAGATTTCTTCCCATTTATACTTATAAATCTTGAATATACATTGTGGTGTGTATACATTGTCTTCTCCTTTAGAATGTGAGGGAAGGGATGGCACTTTTGCCTTTATAGCCCCAGAATTAAGATGACACATACTTAATAAATATTGGTTGACTGACTAGAGTCAAGGGACCTAGGTTCAAATTTCAGCTCTGCCACTTGCTTCCTAGATGGCAGCCTTAGTTTCATCATTAGTAAAATGAGGACTGAAAGTCCTTAGGATAACTTCTTAGTTCCCATTCAGTCTCCTCTCTCTTTCTATCTCTCTCTCTCTCTCTCTCTCTCTCTCTCTCTCTCTCTCTCTCCCTGTATCTCTGTCTCTCTGTCTCTATCTGTTTCTGTGTCTTTGTCTCTGCCTCTGTCTTGCTCTCTCTTTTCATAAATACAGATATTTTTGTATTCATATATATATATAGTGTCTGTATACATGTAACATATATACATATACATATAGATACATTCATATGTATGTATACATCTATATATTGTTAAATATTTTTATTCTATTTAAGTATGTGTGTACATATATACACATGCATATATATTTACATTTATTGTGCATGCGTGTATCTTATATGCATGTTTGCATTGTGAGATATGTGTATAGATATGTGATCCTAGATATTTAGGGCATTGTGTCAGGAGACACAATGGAAATCAAAACAGACTTCCAGGATCTATCTTCAGGGCTTTTTGCCTGAAACCTCACCCTTTCATTTATTCACTCTTATTCATGATGTTTGATCATTTTGTCTGCAGTAAAAAGTCTTTCTCCAAAAAGTTCATCTATTGCCTAGACTGGGTCTAATGCTCCTGCTATATGGGAAGCCTTCAAAGATTGTCTTCCTTTCTCCCTAAGTCTTTTTTCTGGACCAAATTTTCCATTTCTTTCAAATAATTTTTCTATGACCAAGTCTTAAGTCTCTTAAGTTGATCGGTCATTCCAAAAATGTAGTCCCTGGGTCTTTTTTGATTATCTATCTCACACTACATTTCTGACTAGACTCTGAACCCTGGCTGTTAAACAAAGACCTGACTCAGGAAAATATCCTATCTATCTCAGATTCATTGTTGGAACAAAAAATGAGGCATTTGCAGGTCATTTGACATTAGCAAAAGGAGGTTTACTTAACCATGATATAGAAAAGAAGATATTCCACAACCCCAGCCACTTGATTTGGATTTGCCCTCCATATATACATACAAAAACAAATGTGGTCAGCAAAGCAGTGGTATAGTGACTTCTCAAGGCTTGGGATAATTGCCAAATCTGATGTATTGTAATTCCTGATGGACCCTATTATATGTCCTTAGGTGGGTAAGAAGTCCTATATTACAAAGAAGATAACTTGAACCTAAATCAGTCTCCTGGCCAATCAAAGCCAGGAAACAACTTTGTCACCTTTCAGGGAAAAGTTATCCTAATTTGATGGGGCAAAGGATTAATATTAGGTAGGATTGCTCCTACCATACCTGGGATAGCCCATTTTTGTCCATCTCATCCAAATATTCATTCTAGGGACCAGAACTAAAGAAATATTTATCTCATATAAGACATAGGAACTCAAACTAAACTCTCAGGAATGGGCAATGAGCTTTAAAAGAATCTAGTTACAGGGGTCAGCTAGGTGGTACAATGGATAGAGAACTGGCACCTGGAGTTGAGTACCTGAGTTCAAATCCAGACTCAGACACTTAATAATTATCTAGCTATGTGGCCTTGGGCAAGCCACTTAACCCCATTGCCTTGAAAAAAAATTTTTTTTAAAAAATCTAGTTACAGAAGGAAAGGTCATATAGTAGAAAGGTCAGTAGATTTTTAGAATCAGAAGACCTGGGTTGATAGCCCAGATCTATCATATCTTACTTATGTGACCTTAGGGAAATCTCTGAATCTCATCTTTTTAAGAAGTAATATAAGGACATCTGTAATGTTCTCTCTTTCTTTCTGTTTTTCCCCTTAGTTCCAATTCTTCTTTCATAATCTGACTAATATGGAAATATGCTAATTATGATTATACATGTATAATAACCCATATCAGATTGCTCGATGCTGCAGGGAGTGGGGAGGGAAGGGAGAGTGGTAGAAAAATATGGAACTCAAAAGCTTATAAAAGGGCGAATGTTGAAAATGACTTCTGCATGTAATTGGAAAATAAATTAATTAATTAATAATTTTTTAAAAAGATGTAATGTAAGGGAAAGCTCAAAGCAAAACTTTGATGAGCAAAAGCAGCATTCCAATCTCAGTCTAAAAAAATCTCTTCTTGCCTCAATAATTTCTTTGTTTTTATAGTTTTTCTCATCTAGTATTCATAGGACTTCCATGATTTTTACAGCTGATATTTCTAGTTTTACAAATCCAAATAAAAGTCAAATATTTTTAGCTGCCAAAAGGCAGACTTCATTTATTACATATATTATGAAGCAGCTATATGATTCACTGAATAGAGTTTTGGACCTAAAGAGAAGAAAATCTGGATTGAAATCTTGCCTCCAACACTACCTGTGCGATTCTAGGCAAAACCCTTAACCCTTTTCTGCCTCAGTTTTGTCACCTGTAACATGGGAATGATCATAGTGCCTCCCTCTCAGAGTTGTTGTGAGGATAAAGTGATTTATTCACAAAGTACTTTGCAAACTTGAAGGTGCTAGGTAAATGATAAATATTATTTTTTTATCTTTGGAAGTAGAAGTGTTGGGAAGATATATGTATATTATGGTACCAGGGACATATGAGCTGATTAAAATTGTTTCATGAGTTTATTTTATTCACAAAAGGCAGCAAGTTGATTCATGTCTTACTTCTGATATTTGCTAGTTCTGTGATTTACCTTCTCAAAGTCTCAGTAGCTTAGCTACTAAATCATAGATGAACCGCGTGAAGATAATCAGCCTGCTTTCTCACCTACCTCCACTCCCAAGTCCAATGGAGTGTACTGGAAAGAACAATGGATTTGAAGTCAGGACAAATCCCAGTTTTGCCTCTCACTGCCTTAGTGACACTGGACAACCTAATTAATCTCTTTGAGTTCTAGAGTTCTAAGCTATAAATAAAAGGGGTGGTTTTGGTGATCTCTAAGCTCATCTTCTAGTTCTAAGTCATCCTATGATCCTCTAAGTAGAGGGGAAAAAAACCCAATGGTTGATAGAGAAGAGGGGAGGAGGATAAATTAGCCCATAAAAGCTCAGTTTTCCTATTCAAAGCTATTCCTCAGAACAACTAGAAAGCCTCCCCTGCCCCCCAAAAAATCAGCATTAACCAGATCTCACAAGGAAATTCTCTGGAACAAAACCGTGGTGACAAAGAGAATGAGAGTAATCTCAAAAATTGTTCAAGCATTTTCCAATTTTATTTTCATTTTCAAGTTTCAGTTATTCCAGTCTTTCTCAGTCCCAGTTCACCAGGGAGCAATATGGTAACTGGCAAGAGTTCCAAAATGAACCCATTACATTCCTGAAGATTCACAGTTGCATTATTTCCCAGTAGGCTTCCCCACTCCTCTCCATACACTTTGCCCTCTGGGTTTGTGCAGTGCCAACCCAAAAGATTCTTTTCCACCAGCAGGCTGGCTCACATTGCCAGTAAAGCATTCACAACCACAAACAGGTATTTGGCAGGGAAGCAAAGTTATGTGTCATCTCCTCAGCCCTGACAAGTATCAGATGATAAGAAGACATGTTTTTTTGTATAGAGCCTGGAGACGGCTTGACGATTTGGCTAAGAGGTTAGTTATATAAGCTGAGGTTCATGGTGTTCGGGTCACTGCTATTCACCTGTTGCCTCTTAGTTCACTGCCATTCAAAAACCAGGCAAGGAAAAAAAATCAACCTGCCAAGCAGACTGAGAATGTCTGTATCCCCAACCACGGGAAAGGCATGGATGGTTGAGAACCATGGTTCTTCTAGCAAAATAACTAACATTTATATTTTTAGGTTTTTCAACAGAGTCAACTCTAGGAATCATTGCAAATTCAATGTGGGGTGAGGATGGAAAGCAGTGATGATGTTAGTGACACAGGACTGTCTCCACTTTGCTGAGAGAGAGGGTGAGTCTGTTCCCCTCTAAAGTACTGTTTAAAATGGTCAAAGGATACACAAAGGCAATTTACAGATGAGGAGATCAAAGCAATCCATAGTCATATGAAAAATTGCTCTAAATTATTACTTATTAGAGAAATGCAAATTAAAGCTTCTCTGAGGTACCACCTCACACCTCTCAGACTGACCAATATGACCAGAAAAGATAATGATCATTGTTGGAAGGGATGTGGGAAATCTGGGACACTATTACACTGTTGGTGGAGCTGTGAACTCATCCAACCATCTGGAGAGCAATTTGGAACTATGCCCAAAGGGCAACAAAAATGTGCATACCCTTTGATCCAGCAATACCACTAATGGGTCTATACCCTGAAGAGATGATGAAAAAGGGTAAAAACATCACTTGTACAAAAATATTCATAGAAGCCCTTTTTGTGATGGCAAAGAATTGGAAATCCAGTAAATGTCCTTCAATTGGGGAATGGCTTAGCAAACTGTGGTTTATGTATGTCATGGAACACTATTGTTCTATTAGAAACCAGGAGGGATGGAAATTCAGGGAAGCCTGGAGGGATTTGCATGAACTGATGCTGAGTGAGATGAGAAGAACCAGAAAAACACTGTACACCCTAACAGCAACATGGGGGTGATGATCAACCTTGATGGACTTGCTCATTCCATCAGTCCAACAACCAGGGACAATTTGGGGCTGTCTGCAATGGAGAATACCATCTGAATCCAGAGAAAGAACTGTGGAGTTTGAGCAAAGACCAAGGACTATTACCTTTAATTTAGAATAAAAAAAAACTGATATCATATTGTCTGATCTTGATATCTCTTATACTTTATATTTCTTCCTTAAGGATATGATTTCTCTCTCATCACACTCAATTTGTATCAATGTACAACAAGGAAACAATGTAAAGACTGACAGATTGCTTTCTGTGGGAGGGGAGGGAAGTAAGATTAGGGGGGAAATTGTAAAACTCAAAATCAATAAAATCAATTAAGAAAAGTACTGTCTACACCCCCAAAGTGATTGTCAGCTTGAACTTCCAACCATAGGAGCAATGATTATAGGGAAACAGAAAGCAGAGAAGAGGTGCACGGCAGGAAATTGGACCTGGGAGATGGGAGCCATGATGAAAGGATCCAAGGTAGTAGCAATCAATGATAGATGAAAGAGCAATGGATGATGAACTCACCTTGGGAAAGAAGCATGCTTTCTATGTTGATATATTAAGCCAAAACCCCAGTCACCCACCCTATTTACTTCTCTGCTTTCTCAAGGCAATCCAAAACCATATTTCATTTGAAGCCCTTCCAATATAAACCATAAGGAACCAGAGGTATTTATTCATAAGATTGTTGATCTAGAATTGGAAAGAATCTCAGAGATCATCTAGTCTAATCCTTTCATTTTAAAGTTTTTTTTTTTAAAAAAGACCCAGAAAAATTAGGTGGCTCATCTAAGGTCATCTAGGTAGGATTATGAACCCACATCCTCTGACTGTACCAATGACAATCTCCAGTGAAGGAGTAAGGGCTAAAATTCAATACTTTTAAAAAATAGTATGTAATATGGGGGGCTTTTTGGTTGGTTTGTTTTTGCAAAGCAATCGGGTTAAGTGACTTGCCCAAGGTCACACTAAGTGTGAGGCTGGATTTGAACTCAGGTCTTCCTGACTTCAAGGGCCAGTTTTCTCTCTATTGTGCCACTTAGCTGTCCAAATTCAATACAACTAGACCTCTTTGCCTCTCATGAACCATTATGGATGCTTCCACCTGGAGGATTACTGATCCTCCCCTTCAGATAAAGGTACTTTAGCCAGGGGTCAAGGGGAGGATGTAGGTGTAAGAAAAATTCCATTCCATTCACACCCAAGAGGAGAGAGGTGAGCAGGATATCTTTAGAGCCCAGAACAGAAGAGGGTACAAGAGTTCAATGGAGGTCACAAGTATTTTGAACTCCCCTATAAACATAAGGGGAGACTGAAAATTCCACGGAAATTTCCAGGGTGAAGAGAAGACACCCAATTGGCCAATCTGGAAGGCAATTGGGAAACAGGAGGAGAAAGTTGGAAGAGGTCCCAGGGTCAGGGATTCAGAATGAGAGGTTTCCCCTTTCATCCTATCTGACCTCACACACCACATGCTATTACTTTTCCTGCTGATCTGTATTTTCATCACCAGCCAATGCCAGAATTCCTCCTATGTAATAAGAATTTCAAGAAGGAACCTGGAAAGGAGGCTGACTTGGGCTGTGAGTTCTTAATGAGCCCAGGATATGGAGCATCCGGACATATGTCCAAGGAGGAGAAGCACTTCAATACTGATTCCAGCCAGTATCCACTCTCCAGGGCTACTTTTGCAAGAGATAAATGAACTGGAGGCATGACAACTTTGCTCTAATTTATACACAACAAGGCTTTTTACAGAATAAACATCCACTTGACTTAGAGGTCAGAATTTTAGATATGCTTATTTATAGAGTTATGATAGAAAACTTGGCTTCAGGAGGAGACATGGCTGACTCTTCCATGACCCCGTTTGGGATTTTCTTGGCAAAGATACTGGAGTGGTTTGTCATTTCATTCTTGGGCTCATTTTACAGATGAGGAAACAGAGGCAAACAAGGTGAAGTGACTTGCCCAGGGTCATACAACTAGTAAGTGTCTGAGACTGGATTTGAACTCAGGTCTTCCTGAAGCAAGGTCAGTGCTCAATCCACTGTGCTACCTAGTTGTCCATGAGTAGAGAGAACTGGCCTCATCTAAAGCAAGGCGAGTTCAAATCCTGCCTCTCTGACACATATTGGTTATGCAATTCTGAGTTCCATACAACTTCTTAAGGCTCTAATTTGTCTCAAGGTGCTGACCTTTAGGTAGGAGAAATTTCTGAGGAAGAATCCTATAACAATGAAATCTCAAGTTGAGTCCCTGTCCCCAGAGCCTTAGCACTTTAAAAGTGTTTTGCTGATTGCTTAATTTTCGGTAAGAGATCATAGATTTAGACTTAAAAGAGAAGCTAGTTTAATCCTTTCTTTTTCAGATAAGAAAACTGAGGTCCAGAGTAAACCTCAGGTCACACAGGTAGAGAAGGGCAAAGCCCAAACTCCAGTCTTCTGAGTCCAAATCCAGAACTCATTTTACCAAATGAAAATGTCTTTGTAATTCTATGATTCTATATTGTGTGCAGTTGTCAAAAGTTTAAACATCATACAGGATAAGCTTTCTGCTTCCTGACTGTCTCTAATCAAAGTGGTCTCTTTCTTTCCTCCCTGGAGTCATTAAAAAAAAAACTAAATTGGCTTTAATTAGTGCAAGTATTTGCCTTAGATATCTACCTCTGGGTAGGTAAATACCATCTGTTGACTAAATGACCCAAAGTCCCTTCTTGTTGTGAACTCGGACCCCATGGTCCCTAGTACATCACCACCCTCACTCATGGTGAGACAGACAGCAGCATCTCCCTCTGCTGGCTGTGAGTCAGCAGGACAGATTTCTTTCTCTACTGTCCTCCCTCCTGACAGCGTCCCCAACAATCCGGGGCAGGCTGCTTGCCTGGGGAAAACGTCAGGACACTGACTGATGTGTCTTCACATTACTGGATGGCCTCCCTTTCTATTGCCTTGGGAAGTCAGCTCCTCTCTTATGAAACAAAATGTTCTCCAGGCAAAAAAGCTGATAAGCCAGCTGGGTTAGATGGGCAGCCTTTGCATGACCTGATTAGAGGAATATCTCCCTTGATTGGCCAGATCTGCTATGCCCTTTCCCTCTCCCCTATCTGAAAAGGCACCAGGGATTTTGAAAAGAGGGCAGAGGAGGGATTGGGGCAGGCAGAGGAGAGCTTCCAAACAGAGCTCGGGCCTGGATTTTCTCAGCCTAGTTTGATTCTGTAGGCCAGGAAGCTGTCCTCTGGGTTACTGTCTATGGATCATGAAGCAAGAGGAGAATGACAAAGAATGCATATTCATGTTGCAACAAGGACTATAGTGAACTTTAAATTTTACAAAATGCTTTACAAATTCAGAACAACCCCAAGGATGTTATTAACTCCATTTTTATAAATGAGGAAACTGAGAGCTGGGGAGGCTAAGTGATTTGGCAGGCATCATAGAGCTTCTTTCACTTACAATATCTTCTTTTGTCTTAGATCAACCCTGTAAAGCAGGTAAGTCTAAATTGATGGGATTTGAACCTGGGGCTTTCTAATTCTAAGTCTAATACACCACACATTATTCTGGAGTTTTTCTCAAGGTAGGGAGATTGTTTGTAAGATCCTGGACAATTCCTTTAACCTCTCTGGGCCTCAATTTCCTGATCTGTAAAATAAGAGATTTAAATCAAGATCTGTAAAATAAATGGCCTTGAAAGTATCACCTAGCTCAAAGGGATCCCAGAGAGAATACATAAGGCACAAGACATGTTTGGAGGGCAAGGGAAGGACAGAAGAGACAGGAAAGATGGCTTGCCATAATAATGGATAAGTTTTAGCATGATTTTTTATTTAATTTGGATCAGACTGTGATTTCATTAGTAAGTGGAACATCCTTTGAAGGAACTCACTCCAGCAGTGCAGATTGTTACCTGTTTTGTAACTTATAGTCAGTAAGTTCCCCAGGACCCTGAGAGGTTACAGGTCTTACTTAGCCAGACACATAGTATGATATAGCAGAGAGGGGACTGGTACAGGCTAGTAGATGTGAAGTTGGGAAGACCTGGGCTCAAATCTTGCTTTGGACATTTATTAGCCAAACAAATCATTTAACCTTTGTGCATCATTGCTATCTCATCTATAAAAAGAAGGGGTCAGACCTGGCCTCTGACAATCCATTCTAGTTCTAAATCTATGATCCAGGCTCATATAGCCAATTTGTGTTAGATATAGGAGCTGAATCCAGGTCTTCTAGAATCTAAGGCTAGCTCTGTACCCATTAAAAAGTTTCCTCTTTTTGTAAATGGACATATTTTATGTCAGAAAATGTAGATGTTTATTCTGTAAAAAGTGCTATAAGTTGGGGGCAGCTAGGTGGTGCAGTGGATAGAGCACCAGCCCTGGAGTCAGGAGTACCTGAGTTCAAATCCAGCCTCAGACACTTAGTAATTACCTAGCCATGTGGCCTTGGGCAAACCACTTAACACTATTGCCTTGCAAAAAACTAAAAAAATAAAAATAAAAAAGTGCTATAAGTCTTCAGTAACTAGTAACAGGAAGGAGGAAGTTTCCAAATGAAAGTGATGCAATCTTCAAACCTTACCAAAGGATACACAAATTCCATGGCTTGACCTCATTCAACCAAATTCAATCAATCAATGAGCATTTTCCAAGTGCCTTCTATGGGCTAGGTATGACTGGTAGTCTATTGCCAACAGGAGTCTAAGTGATGAAGGTGACAAGAAGATCTTCACAGGCCTGAAATTCAAGGAGAGACTGAAGGATATATTGGGGAGAAATCAGAAGAGAAAGAAGAAGGTGCCTCCTGCCATCCTGGGTCTTCTATTCCTGAAGGTACAGTTAGGAAGCAGACTCCAAAAGTGATGCTCCAAAATGAGATACTTCACCTCAGTGTTACTCTATAGCTACTTCATGTAGAAATCTCAAACTTGATCTAACAACCAGCCTAAATGGGTTACTATTGCTGCTGTCATAGCTGTTGTGTCCAACTCTTTCTGATCCCATCCGGATTTCCAGATATTGGAATGGTTTGATATTTCTTCTCCAGCTCATTTTATAGATGAGGAAACTGATGTAAATAGAGTAAAGTGACTTTTCCAGGATCCTACAAATAGCAAGTTTGTGAGGTCAGATTTGAACTCAACTCAGGTCTTTCTGACTCCAGCACTGGTGCTCTATCCAGATTAGACCATTTGAATCTGGGCAAAACATTTGGAAGAAAAGAATTTAGTTATGCATTCATGGACTTAGAGCTGACAGGAAACTCAGAGGTCATCAAGTCCACCAACCTCACCCTTTCATTTTCTAAATGAGGAAAATGAGATACAGAGAGGTTCAACTCAAATTCTTCCTGACCTCTAAGTTCATAAAAGCTAAACCCAAACCCAAAGCTTCCAAAGAAGGAAAAAAAAGACCTGAACTGATTTATTTTCCCATGGTCATACAGCTTTTGTGTTGTGAAGATGAACCCAGATTTTCATAATGCAGTAATAGATAATAGATACTACTTGTTATCAAGAGCCATCTCTCTATTTTTTTTTTGTCTTTATGTTCTGACTTGAAGCATGGTCCCTGGCACTCCTCATTTTGCTGCCTCTGATGAATCTATCTCATCCTCACATCTCTCCAACTTCCTTTTCCCCTCTGTGAGGGGCAAAGTGCTGACTTTTCAGAAACATAGTGCTAAATTAGTCTAAGCCATAGGCCTCAGTTTCTATTTCTCAAGAATCAAGTGAGCGTGGGAACCCAGATCTCCAGCTAGAAGAATCATGTCACCCTAATCATACTAACTTTCCTGGGAATACTCAGGTATACTCCCCTTCTCTTTAGACCCTCAAGTTTGACCAATTGTTGTAAGGGGCAGCAGAAACGAGGAGAGGGAATGGGTTGTGATTTTTGTGTTTTTTTTTTAACCCTGCTTCAGCTTCTGTAATTTGACTTTTCCTGCTCTCTCACTCTCTCTCTCTCACTCTCTCTCTCTCTCTCTCTCTCTCTCTCTCTCTCTCTCTCTCTCTCTCTCTCTCTCTCTCTCTCTCTCTCTCTCTCTCTCTCTCTCTCTCTCTCTCTCTCTCTCTCTCTCTCATAGAGAGTTAGGAACTGCCCTGCTTCTTGCAAGAACCGAATTAAATTTTAACTCTTTGCTGCCACTTTGAGAAGACTCCAAGTAGTCATTTAGGGTTAGGGTTTAAATTCCCTGCACACCTCTGACTGGAAAGCAGGGTCATGGGCTTTGTGGCAGATGAAAAATGAAATGATTGAGGAAAACAAAGGTTCAATCTCCCAAGCATATGGATTTATTAAGAAATACATGACAATTGCACAACAAAGAGAACTAGACTTCCTCAATTTAGGTTTAAACATGGATCCCAAATATAGACTTTTATACTTTAAAAACCAATTAATTAAATAAGACCAATTAATTAAAAGGAAACAAAACAAATTAAGTAATCTGATGTCTAAATTAGAGGAAAGATCAGGGACTTTCCAAGTTGAGAGAGGCCAGTGAACAGGTATAATTCCCTAAAAAAAGAAAAGAAGGTGCCCCACCCCCAAGTGTCTGTAAAGAATCAAGGGAAGGTAAAAACAACTGATCAGTATGGGACCAGTTTCCAGATAACACGTATGGATTGTGAGAAAACTTTGCCTCAGTCTTCATGTCTGAATGGTTAGCATAGAGATCCTTAATTAAGCAGCAAGGAGAACTGGGCCAGTTTTCCAGACACCTCAGAGTTAGGAAAAACTAGATTCAAGTCTTAACATAAACTAGTTTGGTAAATCAATGAAAGAAACTAATTAAGGAAATAAATTTATTAAGCAGGAATTGCACAAAATGCTTCAAAAACATATTACATAATTTGAGCCTAACAACTACCTTGGAAGATAAGTATTGTTTTATTATCATTTCATAGTTGAGGAAACTGAGGCAGGTAAAGTTTAAGTGACTTGCTCAGAGTCTCATAGAAGTATCTGAGACTGAATTTGAATTTAGGTCCTGTGCTTTATCCATTTCATCACCTAGCCATGGAGTTAGTTAACATTTCAGTTAAGCCAATCCCTGGTTCTTTTAGGGAAATAAATATTGATAGAAAGAAAGAAAGAAAGAAAGAAAGAAAGAAAGAAAGAAAGAAAGAAAGAAAGAAAGAAAGAAAGAAAGAAAGAAAGAAAGAAGGAAAGAAAGAAGAAGAAGAAAGAAAGAAAGAAAGAAAGAAAAGAAAGAAAGAAAGAAAGAAAGAAAGAAAGAAAGAAAGAAAGAAAGAAAGAAAGAAAGAAAGAAAGAAAGAAAGAAAGAAAGGTGGAAGTGGGAGGGGGTAGCTAGGTGACACAATGGATGGAGCACCCACCCCGTAGTCAGGAGTACCTGAGTTCAAATGTGACCTTAGACATTTAATAATCACCTAGCTGTGTGACCTATTGCCTTGCAAACAAAAAGAAAAAGGTGGGAAGTCACAAAATGTTGTAGGCTGATTTGCCTAACCTAATTTCACCCCATTCATAAACTTGCTAGGTAGCACTGTATATTGTACTGTTCCTGAATTCAGAAAGACCTGAGTTCAAATCCAGATTCAGATACTTGCTAGCTCTGTGACCCCAGCAAGTCACATAACCTATGTCTGCCTCAGTTTCTTTAACTATAAAATAGGAATAATAATAATAATGATGATAATAATAATAACATTTATCTCTCATTTTTTATATGAACCAAATGAGGTAATAATTAGAAAACTCTTACCTGAAATGTTGAAAGTATTCAAATAAATGTTATCTATCATTATTCCCTGGAGATGCTCTGAGTTCCTGGGTTGAATGTTTTCAGTATCATATATACTAACTGTTACCCAGTCCCATGAAACTCAGCCCCTTTTCTGCTTTCATTTTTCACAGTGTGTTTACATACTTTTAGCTCATTTTGTCCTTAGAAAAACCCTAAGAAGTAGATAGGACATACAGAGGGTAACTAAAACTAAGATAAGACTTTTGGGACATCTATTAATCAGCCCATTTTGCAGGTAAGGAAATTAAGATAAAACTATTAGTTAGAAAAAGAGTTGAGACATTAAAAAGAATGATAACATGTTTATAAAAGCCTTTAAGTTTTCAAAGCCTTTTCTACCACCCTTCTTTCTAATTTTTTGATAGGTTTTTGTTTTGGTGGAGCAACTGAGGAGTTAAGCGACTTGCCTAAGGTCATACAACTAGTAAGTATCAAATATCCAAGGTCAAATTTGAATTGAGGTCCTCCTGAATCCAAGACTGGTGCTCTAACCACTGTACCACCTAGCTGCCCCACTCTTTTGATAATTTTAATATAAGTATTATTACTCCCATTTTATGGTTGAGAAACCCAGTTCATAGGTGAAGTGACTTGCTCACAGACACAGACCAATGAAATGTCAGTTGAATTCAAAATGAGATCCCTGAATCCCAGAGCTATTTCTATTCTTCCAGGCAGCCTTAGAACTGAAGTCCCCTGCTTCCCAGCCTGCCATTCTTCCCCTCATTCCACACTGGTTTAGGATTTCACTCATCCAAAACATCTGGCAGCCTTAAATTCCCTTTCTCCTGGGATATTAGACTATTCCCAACCCTCTGCACTGTCTCAGTAATTGCTGGACTTCATAAAGGAATGATTCTACATCATCATTTATTTATAAATAATCAAGATTGTCATGGGGTTTCCCCCCTCATCTCCCAGGATAAGAATCCAGGGTAACCCTAAAAAATTGGTCTAGATCTAAAAAGAACCTCGGAGACCATCCATTCCAACCTCTTCAGTTCACAAGATGAGGAGCTAGAGATTGATTGATGTGATGATGATAAAATGATGATGCTTGTCCTACATTCTCCAAGAGAGATGATGTCATGACAAACACATGAACTGGATTTGAGTGAGGGGTTGCTGTGTTAATAGTGGGTAAGAGAACCACAGAATGTCACAGCTGGAAGGTTCAATCTCTCCAACCTCCTTGAACAGATGAAGAAACCAAGGCTCAGAAAGACTTTCTTCTCAGAAAATTCCTCATTACCTACTGAATAAACCATAAGTTTTTTATTTTGACATACAAGCCCCTTCACAACCTGACTACCTTTCCAGGCAGGACAGAAGGATGATCAGGGTTATTTTTCCTAGTTAGAAGGCTATTGAATTGGTTGAAACCTATTCCAGAGATGTGAAAATTTATTCAAGAACTCAAACATTCCTCAGATAAGATGTCAGAAGAGTAAAGGCTTCCAGAAGTAATTTGAATTCATTTATTTGAGAAAGGATTCTCAGTAGGCTTTATAATCCTCTCCTCTCAACCCATTATGAATTCCCCTAAGTGTAGTTTAATCTATAATAGGGCTTAGTTTACCTATAGAGTTTGTTTAACTATGTTTGTTTCCTTGGGGGATATATACAATCATCATTCTGTTTAACTAGATTTTTTCCATTTTTATGACATTGAAGGAAGCATGGGATTATGAAACTTGCTTTAACTTTTATAACCTAAAAGAATGCATAAAATCGCAATGTGTAAACAAATTAGTTCTCTGTCATTCTGATATGATTTTTCTCTATAAAAAAGCTTCTTTAAAGTCCTATTCTTTGTTCAGTTAGTATTATTATTTTCGCATCCTGAAAAACCCAGGTTTTTAACCTTCATAATTCCTGCATTACATTAGATTTATTTCAGCAGTACGTACCTTCCACACAAACTCAAAGAGAAGATATTTCTCCCATAACCATTTTATGTACTAGAACATAGGCATGTTTCAGAAGGACCTGGGTCTAAATATTACCTTAGGTGTTCATTAGCTATTCAAACCATTTAAGTACTATGTGGTTCATTTCCACATTTGTAAAATGATGCTAATAATAGCTACTTTCTAGAATCTTTGCTAGGTGCAAAAGAGATAAAGTAAAGGATTTTACAAACTTTAAAGCTTTATATAAATGTGATCTAAGATTATTGATAAATAGTCTTACAAGGGTGTGGTTGAGATGGCCCAAGCCCAGGTCATAGGCTAGGAGCCCTTAATGATACAGGCTATAATCCCAGCTCGTTGACCTACTCTGGAATGAATTCAGCAGGGATGTCAAGCTCAAATAGGAAGTAGGAGCACTAAACTCTACTTATGGATCCAAGCATTAGCATTGTTCTTGTTTAATCATTCAATAGTGTCCAACTCTTCATTAGACTTGCCCATTCTTTAGACTTGCCCATAGAATTTTCTTGGCAAAGATACTGGAGTAGTGTGCCCTTTCCTTCTCCAATGTGTCCCCATTTTACAGATGAGGACCTGAGACAAATGGGAGTTAAGTGACTTGCTCAAGGTCATGTAGATAGCAAGTGTCCAAGGCCAGATTTGAACTAAGATCTTCCTGACTCCAAGCCAGGTGCTCTATCCACTGTGCCACTCAAATTGTCCCCATATTAACATTATCTATGTTACATTGGATTTTTATTTTTCTGTTGCATTTAAGCAAGCTACTTTAGGAGTACTGCTGCCATAATGCTGGGTCTGGGAGATACCAGAATTATAAGATAGGTCATTCAAGGTATCCTCAGTAAATGACAGGTAACCAGCAGAGTCCAGAGGCAGGGTTCCTCTCCAAACTTCTCTCCTGAATTCTATTTTTCCATTATCGAATACTGCATTTTGTTGATGTTTAGTCATTTCAGTTGTGACTGATTCTTCATGACCCTATTTGAGATTTCTTGAGATTCTGTGATTTTAAAAGGACTTTAACTGTCACTGCCTTTTAGGAAATCATTTCATTTCTGCAAGCCTCTTTTTTTAACCCCTTCCATAAAACAGAGAGAGTAATATATTGGACTCCCTAACTCCCAGAATTATTGGAAATGTAGAGGAAAGAGGGGGATCAAGTGAGCAGAAGCACTTAGCTGACGCAATCCCTGTTGTGGAAGAGCCTGGGTAGGGAGCTTGCTTCCAGAGAGAGGTAAGAATGTGTAGTGGAAATACCTGGAGCATGAGCAGACATTCTGTGACTGGTTCTGCATGGCTAACTACACAATAAAAACAAGCATCTTTAATTAGCTATAAAAAGTTAGTACTAAAAGCCAAAGACCCAATGTCTCTTGCTATGGGCTCCAGACTTGTTGGCCTTAGACAAGGAGGTTGAGTTGCTGAGGATCTCTGGGTGGAGAAAGTAGAGGGGCAGGGGGTTGGGTCCTCTCTCCTGGACAGCTGGCACAAAGTAGAGAACATGCAGCCTGTTGTTGTTATGTCTATTTTTTCATTAATTCAGGGGAAGATGATTAGAACTGGCAATGGCCTTGTGAGCTTCAGAAGATCAGAAGAGTGAGCCACCAGAAAGCCTAGGAATAGAGTTCAAACTGAGTTTCATGACCATACAAAAGCCAGATCAATGACTTTCAGGATCTGGTTGATTAGCAGACACATGGACTCATCCAACAGAGACAGTTTTAAGACTGAGACTGCTTTGCCAAGTGTGGACCCCAGATATTGGGGGAGGAGGGAATGTGTGTTTCTGTTCTTATTATATTTGTGAAGTTAATGATGTTTATTGGCTAATTTATATTTATTGACTAAATGGAATTAACAGTGTAATGGGTACTGAAACCGATGACATGAAAGACTGTCCCACCAATCCTTAAGAGGAAGCTCTAGACTCTAGACTCCTTGAAAGTTCTTGAGAGTTTTCTAGAGTTTAGAGATCAAGGACTTAACAAGATCACCTGGTAGCCTAGGGAGGCGATATGACCCTTCTCACTCTGAGTCTGGCTAGAGCAATCACTATGGAGGAAATGTGAGAAAAAATCATGCAAGAATCATATGTATCCGAGGAATTTTTTACTATTCTTTAGTATAGGACCTGCACTAGCTGTCCCCATCACATAAATTCCAAAGTTGCCTTGGAAGTCAATAAGGAGAGAAGGAACAATAGGAGAAAAGCTCTTCAACTGAAGGAAATTTAGGAAAAGCTAGAGAAGTTAGAGCATTGAGCCTGGAATCAGGAAGACCTGAGTTCAAATCCAAACTCACACATTTACTAGCTGTGTGACTCTGGTCAAGTCATTTAACCTCTGTGGCTCAGTTTCCTCAACTGTAAAACAGGAGTTATTTCTCAGGGTTGTGAGGATCAAAGGATATAATGTTTATAAAAAGAACTTCGCATAGCAATTGCATTAAGTAGGTTATATAAATAGAGGGTTTATTCCTTTCCTGATTCCCTTTCAAAATTTGTACTGAACCACACATCAATGATTGCTACAGATTAGAATTTTCCTTATGTTGTTCAACAGTCTACTTTTCATCTGGTACCAAACCTTTGATCTCAGGAAGGCAGAAAGGCAGGAAGGGAGGAAGGCAGGAAGGCAGGGAGAGAAAGAATTAAAAGTGCATGGGTTGGGGCGGCTAGGTGGCGCAGTGGATAGAGCACCGGCCCTGAAGTCAGGAGTACCTGAGTTCAAATCCGGCCTCAGACATGTAATAATTACCTAGCTGTGTGGTTTTGGGCAAGCCACTTAACCCCATTGCCTTGCAAAAACCTAAAAAAAAGTGCATTGGTTGCTTGTACTTCATAATTTTCCATTTGATGGTTCTACTGGTTTTCACCTGGTTTCCTCTTGGACTGTCCAAATATTACTTCAAGAGAAAGAAAGAAACAGGAAAGGAAGGAAGGAATAAAGGGAAAGAATTAAAAGTTCATTGACTGTTTTCCTTCATAATTGAAGATCCTGACATCAAGTCAATGATGACATGTCTTGCACATTATGTTGATTAAAGTGAGAAGAATATTGTATAAAGACAAGATTCTCATTGCCTCTTCCAGAACCTTCTTAACCACAGTTGCCTGATAGAATAGGAAAAAGGACTTCTGGTGTTGGTCAGGATACAGTTGGTCAGGATACTTTGGCCTTTTAGGTATTGGTCTTTCCCATATCATTGAGGCACCATAGTGTTACTGTAAGTATTTTTATGACAACAAGCTTATAATAGTAGGTTAAAGCTAACCTGTCTCTCAATAGTCTATTCATCAGTATGGTAATATTTGGCAACCAACTTTTGAAAGTAGGGCAAAGCTAATCTGTAGCTTGATGGTCTATGCTACTCAGCTCTGCAACCATACTCCCCCTGGAACCCAAAGGCTTTGGTTTTCCAGAAGCTGCCCAGTGGGTCATGGGAATAATGCCACTGAATCACTAGTTAGCATCCTTTATGGTCAAAACTACAATTATATCTGAACACCTTCAAACCTTTGACTTTGTTTTCTTGAAAAGTATATAGAAAAGAAAAGGCCTATCTACTCAAAAACATTTCCCATCTTGGCCTTTTATAGGTTCTAAAATAAATAATCAATAGCATTTATATTAAGGTTTTATTAATATTATAATTATTAATATAATATTGTATATTAAGGCTTACAGAGTACTACACTTGAGTTATTTCATTTGATCTTCACAACCCCATGAGTAGATAGATACACTTAATATTCTCACTTTGTTGTTGTTTTAGTAGACTATTGGGGTCTTCTTGGCCATGATACTGGAATGGTTTTACATATGAGGGAACTAAGGAAAATAAGGTTTAAATGACTTGCCCAGTAAGTCATCCAGCTAGTAAGTATCTGATGCTGGATTTGAACTCAGATCTTTACATTACCCATTATACTACCTCACTCCCCATCTTAAGAAACTGAGGCTGATTAGGGTAAAGTAATTTGCCAAGGGTCATTGAATTAGCAAGTGTCTGAGGTGGGATTTGAACTTGGGTATTCCAGCACTCAAGCTACTGTGCCAACTAGCCCCATCATTAGAATTATAGAATAATGATGACTAATATGGAAATATATTTAATATGATTGTACAAATAAAAACTATATCAGATTACTTGCTGCCTCGGAGAGTGGGACAGGAAAGTGGTAGAAAAATATGGAACTCAAAATCTTACAAAAAAGATGAATGTTGTCCACATTAACAACAACATTGTGAGTTGATCAACTATGATGGATGCAGCTCCTCTCAGTGGTTCAGGACAATTGCTGAGATCTAGGACAAGCCTGGGATATGCCATCCACATACAGAGGAAAACAAACAAAACAAAATAAAAAAACAACCCACAGAATCTGAATGCATATTATGTTCACTTTTTTAAAACTTCTCTTATGTTTTCCCTTCCTATCCCATGGTTTTCTTTTTTATCCTTAGTCCTAATTCCTCATGCACAAAATGACTCATATGTAAACAAATGAACACGTACTACTTTTGCCAGATGGTTCAATGATAAGGGAAGAGGGGTGGGATGGGAGTGTAGTAGAAAAATGTATAACTTATAAATATACAAGTCGATGAATGTTGAAAAACTTTCAAAACATATAATTGAAAAAGATAAAATATCAGTCAAAACAGATGAATGTTGAAAACTATCTTTCCATGTAATTGGAAAAAATAAAATAAAATGACATTAATAAAAAGACTTATAGGGTTATATTGAGCACTAGATCTAGAGACAAGAAGGCCTGAGTTCAAATTCAGTCTCAGACTTACTAAATGAGCAAGACACTTGACCTCTCTCTGCCTCTGTAAAATGGGAGTCATGAATAGAACCAGACTCTCTCAGGATCTTTCCAACTTTCAATATTCGTAAGATGCATAGCATTCTGACTGATACATATGAAGCCTTTAATACATGCCTATTCACTTTTTCACTCCCATATTTCCAATAAAATCTTAAGCAGCCCCCACCCTTCAAAAGAGATTTCAACTCTAGAAGAAACTTAATTGGGAAGGGGAATGAGTGAAACAGGAAGGAGGAAGGAGGAGGAGAAGGAACCAGGACTTAGAAAGTGAAATGCACTGGAAGCAATGTAAAGATTATCAGATTGCCTTACCAAAAAATGAAAGGTAGTAGCTACTATTGTATATAATTGGAAAACAAAAATATTTATATGATTAAAAAAAGTGAAATGCAGGATCTTAATGCAAATAAAAGCTTTATGATGGGTTCAGAGCCATAGTCCAGAGGATGTCTGGGGAAAACTCTCTAGGGGGTTAATTTGATCAGGGGAGTTCTCTGATGAGGATACAGGAAGAGAGCCTTAATGGAAAGAGAAGAAGGAAATATACATTTACCAAGTATCTTCCATGGGTCAGGCGCTCTGTTAACTAAGCACTTTACAAATAGTTACTCATTTGGTGCTGGTCCATTTTTCAGATGAGGAAACTGAGGCAAGTAGGGTTAAATGACTTGCCTAGGGTCACACAGTTAGTATATATATATATATATATATACATATATATATATATATTGAATCAGGTCCAAGATTAAGGACATCTCCTGCAGCGGAGGATAATTAAGCTGAATTGGGCTGTTTTGGATCAGAGCCACCCCTTTCATATGAAGCTTAGAAAAATGAGAGTCAGTTGCCAAATCAGCCCCTTTTTTCTTAAGAGATTCTAAGGACAGATCACAGATTGGAGAATAAATGAGCTCAGAACAGACCTTGGGACAATATGGGTGGAGAAGGAAGGAGGGAGGAGGGAGGAAGATGAATGAAAAGCCTCTCTACAATCAGAGCCTCCACTCCTGCCCTCCATGAGGATTCTTATCCCACACAGTCCAAGAGCAGAGGTGTTGGACATTTCTGGTCCAAACAGTGAAGAGGCAGTGGGTCCAACTTCCTAACCCTACCAAAACAACTTCAATGCCCCAGAGACCTCCTTAATTCTCTCAACAAGACTGACAAAAGAGGCATGCCCCACCTCCTCCAAAAGGAGTCCAAAGAAAGACTCACCTGTCCATAACCTTCGATCCCCATCACATGGGAAGATGACTCTACCAGTCATGCCAAGCTAGCTAGCTGGCTCATGTCAGGATCAGACTGACAACCTTGGCCTCATTAGTGCAAGGTTCTAGCTAAATGTGCTAACCACACTCCAAGAAGTATATTGTAGTATTTCTAAAAGTCAGCTCCTTGTGTTAAGCTTTATCCCATGATGACAGGCTGAGAACAGGGAGAGTCCAATTTGTTCTCAAGATTCTTTTTTTAAACTAACCTACTTCTACCATCATTTTCCTATAAGGAAATTCTTAGAATTCTAAGAGATTCTGGTCTTTCTCTTATCTTAGAATTTCTGCTTTTTGGAAGTCCCTAGCATCATTAATAATATTTTTTAACAGCCATACTTATTTGATATATACATTTCAAATACATACAGAAGCCTAATTGATTCTCAGGAAATCCCCCAAAAGCCAAAAAATAAATAAATAAATAAATAAATTATCCCCTTTTACAGATAATGAAAATTGATGCTAAATGGAACCAAAACAATCTTAGAATTTCAGAGTAGGAAGGGACCTTGGAAGCCATCCATCCTCACCCTTAACCAAATTCCAAGTTTCCTAATTTGCTACATAACCTGAGGGTTCCTTTTAGAGAGAGAGAATTGACATACAGTGATAGAAAAGAAAACATTAATGGAGCTGGTCCAGGTGTGAGTTGGTAAATGTTTAACAACCAACTTTTCTGGGGGGGGGGGTGGCATATAGAATGGATCTGGTCCAGGGGTGCACTGGTAAGTGTTTAATCACCAACTCTGATTGTCAAAGGAAGTAATATATATGCACAACACACTTTTAAATTTAATTTACAATATTAACTTTTTCTCCATCACTTTCCTAAATTTAGTCAATCAAAAACAATAAATAAATCCATGATTTGTTTTGTTGTTGTTTGGAGTCATTTCAGTCGTGTCTGAGTCTTTGTGCCCCTTTTGAGGTTTTCTTGGCAAAGATACTGGAGCGGTTTGCCATTTCCTTCTCCAATCCATTTTACAGACCAGGAGCAATCCAGGCAGAAGGGATGACCAGTGAAAGAGACTGAGTCAGGAGATGGAGAATCTCTACAAAGAACAACAATGAACATGTAAAATGTTTGCAGCCAGAGGGGAAAAACGAATAAATAGAAGTATGTATAGAATGATTTTACATATATACCTACATATATTTGCATCTAATGGTAGCCTTCTCTAGAGCAGGGTGGGGAGGGAGGAAGGAAAAAAAGAAATTTACATGATAATTTTATTATATACTAAAAAGCAATAATAGCAAGTTCAACATTTGCAATTTCATGTGCAATCATCTTTTTATTATATTGTTATAGAAATGCTTGTTTTATTCCATAAATTAAAAATATTTTTTAAAAAATACTGGAAAGGAAGGAATAGGCTATGCAAAGATTTAAATACCAAGCATGGGTCAAGTTTCATTATATACGGTATACAAGTAAGAATGGCAATCCAACACAGTTGTTTTTCTTTCCCAGATAAAAACTGACGGAATCAAGCTGGTTAAACAATTTCATCTTTCTTCTGTTCCAGATCTAATTTCCCTAGACATTTTAATCATGTTCTCTTCCCTCACAAACTTCATAAAAAGAGCATACCCATGAAGAGGGGAAGCTTAGCTAGGGACAGACATGGCAGTTTATTGGTTTTGTTGCACCACAAATGACTCCCACAGTTCCCTCCCACCTTCCCCAAGTATCTCATTTATTTTCAATGAAACTACTCACTTTCCAAAAGCCCATATTATAACATTAAAATGAAGAAGTGAGGGTTTCTCTTCTTCCCACCCCCCCCTCCAACAATAGTCACATACAAAATCATTGTATTTTAGAGCTGGAGGCCACCTCTGAGATTACCTAATGACTTCATGTTACAGCTGAGGTCCAGGAAAGGAAAACAATTTGTTCAGTCATTCAACAAGGAACAATATGGAGACCTGGGCCTCCTGACTCAGGACCAACAGTGAACAGCATACTTCAGTGAAGTTCAGAACACCTTTTTGTTCATCGAGTTGGGCAACTGAGCGGAGTTAGGGATAGCTCATCTAGATTGGAGCAAAAAATCTGCTATTCATAGCAATTTAAAATCAGAAGAGCTCTTAGAGTATACTATTTTTTTTCTTTCTTTCCTTCCTTTCTTTGCTTTTTTTCTTGTCTTCTTGTACAAAACAACTAATATGAAAATGTTTGACATGTCTAACCTAAATTGGATTGCTGACTCTCCCAGGGAAAGGAGAGGGGAGGGAAGAAGGTTAGAATTTGAAACTCAAAACTTTTTTAAAAATGTTAAAAATTGTTTTAACATATAATTCAGGGGGAAAAGTCTATTATTAATAAAAAAAATTCTCACTTTCCAGGAGAGAACTCTAAGCTTAAGAGCAATTAAATGATTACCCAACTTCATAAAGGTACCAGAGGTAGGATCCAAACCCAGAGGCTCTATCCTAGACCTCTCTGCCATGACTCTCTTGGCAATGGCATTTAGTCAGTTTACATAGAGGTAGCTATTGCCTAGGTAGCTTCTTTAGAATTTGGAAGCCCAGGCATTTTTAAGTAAACCCAAGGGACCAACACCAGCCTCAAAGGTCAGAGGGACTAGAATCCTTAGGGGTTAAGAATGTTTAGAGGAGAAGGGAAGATATTGGTAGAGCATTATTTGTTGCTGTTGTTTTCAGTTGTGTAAGACTCTTCATGATCCCCTTTGGGGTTTTCTTGGCAAAGATACCAAATTGCGTATGTGTGTTACCCTCCCCCAGTTGTCTGAGCCTGGGAAAGTTGTTTGAAATAAATATCTCTTTGCAAGATTGATGTTACATTTAAAACATAAAGTCTGGGTCTCAGTTTCTTTGTCTGTAAAATTAAAGGGTTGGGAGTAGATGATCTCTGAGAATTCCTCTGGACCAGTAATTCTGACACACCTGAAGCAAGTTAATGATACCTTAGGCTGGAGTCACTAATGGATCAGACAAGAAAGGCAGGGGGCATAGACTTGGTGCTGGGTTACCTGGGAGTAGTCTTGTAGCTCTCTCTCATTAACAGAAATTAGTTTATCAGATTGCTAAGTGACACCCTGGTCCCAGAGGGAGTCAGATTTGGGACAAAAGTTTCATTGTGCATGGAGATCAGGGTGAAGGGAAAGTGTGGAAAAGAAGAGGCTTTTGGTGGCTCAGGGTGGGGACAGGGAAGGGTATCAGTATAAAAAAATGATCATAAAGGAAACTTAGTTTTCTTGAAGGTTGTGAAACAAAGGAAGATGTGAGAGACAAAGACAGAAAGACAGAAGAAGAGAGAGAAGAGGGAGAGGAGGGGAAGGAAAGAAAGAGAATGGGAGAGTGAAATACAGGAGAGAGAGAAGGGGGGGGAAAGAAGGTTGGAGAAAAAGAATAAAAGAGAGGGAGAACAGAGAGAGAGAAAGAAGATGGAGAGAAAAGAGGGGAGAGAGAAATAGAGAGAAGAGGGAGGGGAGAGGAGGAAAGGAGAGATAAAGGGAGAGAGAGATAGAAAGAGAGAGGAGAGGAAAGTGAAGAGGAGAGAAAGAGAGAAGAGGTAAGGGAGGAAAAGAGGGTTAGGGAGAAAAAGGAGAGAGAGAGAGAGAGAGAAGGAAAGACAGACAGAGAGAAAAGGAAAGACAGACAGAGAGAAAAGGAAAGACAGACAGAGAGAAAAGGAAAGACAGACAGAGAGAGAGAGAGAGAGTCAGAGAGAAAGAAGAGAGAAGAGGAGAGAGGAAGAGAGAAGAGGAGAGAGAAGGGGAGGGAGAGAAGGAAGGGAAGGGAAGAAACTTTGATGGCCTAGCATCCTGCTCAGTCCTGGGTTTCCTTAGACCCCTCTATTTCTCCTTTGGACTCTTCCCAATCTGTTCTTTCATTCACAAAATTCTCCTTTCTACTTCAGCTTTACCCAGGGCTCCAGTCCTCAGGGAGGTGATCTTTATTATTCCCACTGCTACTGAATGGAGGCTTAAGAGACAAGGGAGGTTCACTGAAAAGAGTCGGGAGGTCCTGTCTGTGTCATTAATAAGCTGTGTGACCTTGGGAAAGTTACCTCTCCTTTCTGGGCCTCAGTCTCCCCATCTATAAAATAGGGAGGTTTGTATCTGACCTCTAATGCCCTTTCTAGCTCTGGTAGCCTGAGGGCTATGATAATAACTGTGCCATAATGATGTAAGGTTTACGAAACCCTTTCCTGTGATGTTCCATTTGATCCTCTGAGAAAGGTACTCTTATTATAATGCTCATTTTATAGAAGATAAAATTGAGGCTAAGAGACCTGCCCAGAGTCACATGAGTATGTGAGGCAGGATTTGAATTCGGGTCTTCTCCTTTCCAAGCTAATTCTCTATCCATTGCACCACCTGGTTGCCTCATTGAGTTTAAGATGCAATTCCTCTATACAGAGAATTCTGAGGAGTTTCTCTCATCTTTGGATGAGGTAGTACAGGCCTGCCATAGTGGGGCAAAAATAGTATGACTCCTGATCATAGCCTGTAATTATTCTGAGATGACTTTTGCTAATTCCCATGGAGTCATCTATCATGTAACTGAAGACAAGACTGTAAATATCAATGGTCTCTGCAAGGCAATATCTACTGGATAGTTTCTTGCTGGGGCATCTGTTTATGCCAAAAAGTCTGGGATAGAGCCGTTTTTTATTTTAACCTCATCTGCTAGCAGATCCTTTCCTTACATAGACTCAAGAGGCTGCAGAGTGTCCCCAGGGTCTCAGCAAAGAGCCAAGGCCCCTGGGAAACATACAGAGTCTGATTAAAGGACTTTAGAGAGGAGAAGCTTCTTCTTGTTGTTTAGTCATTTCAGCTGTGTCCAACTCTTCATGACTCCATTTGAGGTTTTCTTTGCAAAGATACTGGAGTGGTTTCCCATTTCCTTCTCTGGATCATTTTACAGATGAGGAAATTGAGGCAAAGAATAAGTGACTTGCCCAGAATCACATAGTAAATTTCTGAGACTGGATTTGAACTCAGGAAGATGAGGTTTCCTTACTCTAGTCCAGAACTCTTTGCTCAATGGCACCCCCCAGTAGGGAGATAAAAGTTGGTTAGTTTAGAAAAGGGGGTCTTGACCTGGACTTTTCAAGTTATTTTTTGGTATATATACATATGGAGAGACAAAGAGACAGAGAGATTGAGAGAGAGACACAGAGAGAGAGAGAGAGAGAGAGAGAGAGAGAGAGATTTGATGATCAGATTTCAATATGCTGTTTCCTTTGTAATCATGTATTTTATTTTATGAATTTAAAAACATTGTTCTGAGAGGGTCTAAAGGCTTCATCAAACTTTCAGAGGGGTCCAGGACACACAAAAAAAGATTAAAAACTTTTGGTCTAAGTAAGAAAAAGTTCAGGATGGATATATTAGTGAAAAGGGAACCTATAAAATGAGTATGGAGTATGGTCCTGCCAAGAGCCAGCTGGAAGCTGCCATCATTCTCGTGGTACCTTGGTTTTCAGTTCCTCTTGGTCACTTATCACCAAGAAGCTGTCACATGGTGGGGAGGGGGGCTTCTCCTTCAAACAAGCCTCCTATCTCAGAACCCATTGCCCCCTTTTCCATCAGTAAATAGGCATTATTTGTTGATCCTTATTGGACATTTTAAGGGCCACTGGCCCTTATCTTTTCAAACTGCCCTGTCTCCCTGTGTTTGATGGTGCTCATCTATTCCAAGGAGAACAGAGAGAAGCCAGTAGATTTGAAACTGCAGCATGGGAAATTTAGGTTAGCTCTCAGAGGTAAGTAGGTTGTAGAAAACTGAATCTGGTTGTGTCAGGAGGAGGCAGAAGCTCCAGGGAATCTTCACATCAATTTTTATGTTTATAGAATGATTTAGTATCATTGTCCTGCTTCAAGGTGAAGGAATAAACAACAAAGGAGGGAAAGAACTGTGAATTTGGCTTCAAGAGACCTCCCTTGGAGCTCTGGGGTCAACACAAATGAGCTATGAACAAGTCACACCTCTCCTGAGCATATTTCTTCATCAGTAAACAGGGAGGGTAATAAAACCATCTCCATTCACAATCTACATCACAAGGTCATTGTCAGGACCATTTTTGGTCAATCTTAAAACATTATATAATCATATTTATAATTATAATTAAGGTCACAGAACTAGAGAACAGGAAGAATATCAGCAGTCATTTAGTTCAACCTAAAACTGAAAGGAGGGCAGCTATAGATGGCACAGTGAATAGAGTGCATTCCCTAAATTCAAATTGGACTTCAGACACTTACTAGTTGTGTGACCCTGGGCAAGTCACTTAACCTTCTTTTCCTTGTTTTCTCAATTGTCAGATTCTGAGAAAGGAAATGATAAACCACTCCAGTATCTTTGCCAAGAAAAATCCAAATAGAATCAGAAAAAAGTCAGATACAACTGAAAAGACTCAAAAGAACAAAACAAACATACCCCAAAAAGCACTGAAAAGTATTCCCATTATAACATACCTGATGAGTGGTCAATAATCTACTTAAAGACTCTAAGGAGGTAGGGGCGGCTAGGTTGCACAGTGGATAGACCACTGGCCCTAGAGTCAGGAGTACCTGAGAGTTCAAATCCAGCCTCAGACACTTAATAATTACCTAGCTGTGTGGCCTTGGGCAAGCCATGTAACCCCATTGCCTTGCAAAAAAAAAAAAGACTCTAAGGAGGGACTTGAGAAAGCCCATTCCACTTTTGTGTAATTCTCATAAAAAGTAAATTTTCCTTGTCATCACTGGCCTCTCCCACTCCCATGCATTGCTTCTTCATTCTGCTTGGGGGCCAAGCAGAACCAGTCTTAATTCCTTGGCATCCTAAGGTCCAAACCCTAACTAACAGTTCTTAGAAAGGAATGAAAATGAATACAAGAGACAGCAGAAGGCAGAGGATAGCTACCTTTGAGTACTGCTCTCTGCAGGGGGCAGAGGATGACTATTCTTGGGTACCATTCTCAGTAGAAGGTAGAAGATGGCTACCCTTGAGCATCATTCACAGCATAAGGCAGAGGATGGTTACCCTTGGGTATCACTCTCAGCAGAAGGCAAAGGATGACTACCCTTGGATCTCACTCTCAGTAGGCAAAGTCATCTCATGTTATACATAGCTCTAGAATCTATGTTCTCTCCATTTTCTTTTTATATGCTCTATATGGTTCCATTTCCCTCTGGAAAAAACATCATCTGCTATTTACACACACTTAACATCTGCCTGATTTTTCATTCTCTCTCTCTCTCTCTCTCTCTCTCTCTCTCTCTCTCTCTCTCTCTCTCTCTCTCTCACCTTATATTTAACTTCATTTAGAGGTTTAGATTCAGAATCATTGAAGCAAATCCCTGCAATGCAGGAACGTGGGGAGTTAGGCCAGGAAGTTTATCCATCCCAGGAGAGAAGCTTGAAGAGTGAAGGGTAAGTAGGAGATGAGAATAACTATCATCACATAATCCCCAAGCAGAAATGGATAGCCTCAACCCAAAGGTTCTTTTTAAAACCGCATTCCTTTGGAAAAAAACAGTTAGTTGGATGGTAAGCCAAAAGTCCAAAATACCATGGATCTCTTCCAGGACCCCTTCAGGAGCAGCAGTGATTAAGGTACCAAAAAAAAAAAAAGGAACAAAGGCAGCTAGGTGACATAGTGAATACTGTCAACCTTGGAGTCGGGAAGATCTAGGTTCAAACACTAGTTTAGACTCTTACTAGCTGTGTAATTCTGGGCAGTTTATTTAAGCCCTCATTCTCATTCTCAGTCTCCCTTAGTAAAATGGTTCCATTTCCCTCAGGATGAAAATGTGGTCAGCAGGAAAGAATATTGTAACTTGAATAGTCTTCATACATCCATCACTCAAGTGGGCTTCATACATCCACCAAGATGGAAGGGGGTGGACTCCTATGTCCTTAGGTGACCAGGAAACCGGGGTCAAGGGATACAGGGGCCAATCAAGGGCCTGGCTTTGTAGCCTTTTAAGTAAAGCTAAGGGGGGGGAAGAGTAGGGAGGGAAGGGAGAATAGTGAAAGAGAAAGAAGGACTCTGGTAATTATTAGTCCTATCGTGAGCTCCTATCTTATAAATTTGTGAGGACCCAATGGGATAATATTTATAAAGTTCTTTATAAAGGTTAAAGGGTTGCATCAATATTTTTATTGTTGTTTAGTAATGTCAGTCATGTCCAATTCATCGTGACACCATTTGGGGGTTTTCTTGGCAAAGATATTGTAATGGTATGCTACTCCCTTATCCAGCTCATTTAATAGATGAGGAAACTGAGGCAAACAGGGTTAAATGATTTGCCCAGGGTTACAAACTAAGTGTCTAAGAGTGGATTTGAACTCAGTTCTTCTCAACCTTAGCTATGGGCTACACCACCTGCCCAAGGTCTAATTAGAAAATCTCTAAGTACCCTCTAGAGACTGATATTCCATTTCATGAGCAGGTAAAAAGAAAAACCTGAGGAATCCAAATGTCTTAGAGGGATGGGGGTGAAGGACTGGAAGTCTAGTAGAAAGGAGACTTCATCCGTAAGATACAGGGGAGGTTGTAGCAAAGGCGTTCTTCCCCTAACTTCCCATGTTGCCTGAGGCCAGCTCTCCTCCTAAGAACCTGACTCCAGGCTTCCTGGGAATCAGCTCACCCCATAACTGTCAGCAGATGGGTCACAAGGGCTCATCACTCAGTGTTTGGTTTCTCCTGGTGTTTTTTACTGCCTAGTCCAGCAGCTGAGACTGCATCTGCCTAGTCTTTAGCTCCCCTTTGAAGAGAAACCAACCAAAGAGCTCTGTAGGTCTATTCTCAGCAACCCTGTTTACTTAGCTTAAGACAAGTTAAGTCAACAGTGTTAAAATCCACCAATCCAGCCCAGGAGTTAACACTCAGAGAACAGCAGCCTGCTTCCAGAAATACATTTATAGCTTGTGTTTTCTTTACTCAAAAGGCATAAGGTGAGAATAAAATAAGCCAAACTCTCCTGTAGTTGATCACATTTCATCTCTGTGCTTTTTATAAACATTTCAGTTATTCTCATAGTTTTCAGGACTAGGGCAAGTCTTTTATGTAGATATTGATATTTATATTAAATATATATATATATATATATATATATATATATATATATATATAGAGAGAGAGAGAGAGAGAGAGAGAGAGAGAGAGAGAGTCCTTGGATTTATTCACACTACTAAATTCACTGGATATTGCCAAATATTAGAACTGAAACTAGGGCAAGGCAAGTAGGGCTTTGTCACAGGGCACCAAATTTAGAAGCTGCTTGTATTTTGTGGTCCTTCAGTAGAATAGCTAAAGCAGATTACATTTAATTAAATCTCCCTCAATGAGGCTATCTTTCCAGCAGCTGGCTTTCATGGTATGGAGGTTTGTGGTGCTTGCCCCAGGTATAAATATTGCTAATGATCAATCAATCTATAAATAAGCATTTATTAAGCACCTACTATGTTCCAATCACTGTGCTGAGCACTATGGATACAAAATCTGTATCCTCAAGGAGGTTACATTCTATGGGGGGGGGGTAATATGCAAACAAGTACATGGAAAGCAAACCATAGGTAGAATAAAATAGGAAATAACAGAAAGGAGGCATCATGGGATTAAGAGGGATGGAGAAAGCTTCCTATAGAAGGAGGGATATTAGTTGAGGTTTAAAGGAAGCCAGGGAAGTCAATAGTTGGAACTGACAGAGACAGAGAGAAAAAGACAGAGAGACAGAGAGAGGAAAAGACAGAGACAGACAGAGAAGTGAGAGAGAGAGAGAGAAACAGAGAGACAGAGAGACAGAGAGACAGAGACAGAGACAGAGAGAAGAGGTGTGTGTGTATGTGTGTATAAGAGACAGCAACAAAGACAAAGATAGAGACAGAAAGACAGAGAGACAAAGAAGTGCTCTGTATGTGTGTGTGTGTGTGTGTGTGAGAGAGAGAGAGAGAGAGAGAGAGAGAGAGACACGGAGTCAGAGAGACAGAGACAGAGACAGAAATAAAGAAAAAATATTTATCTCTATATAAGGTGGAGAGTAAGGGCTAGGAAGGCTGGCAAGTAGGAGCTGGCTCGGTTAGGAAGGGCTCTGAATGCCAAGGCAAGCATTGTATATTTGCTCCTGAAGGCAATAGGAAGCAGTTGTTTATGGGGGGGGGGCCCGTAAAACCCCCTGGCGGCCGAGCCGAGGCCAGAGCCCAGTGGGGGCGACTCGCGGCGGGGGCCCAGCTGGGCCGATGCCCTGGGAGGGAGAAGGGAGGTCTTGGCCCAGGGGGTGCCAGCCACTCACCTGAGCGGTGAAGAAAGGGGATTGTTCAACGATCCTAGCGGAACGAAGGGCAGCCCAAGGTGCTCGGGTTTGGGAGCTCCAGGCACAGCTTCGGCCTCAGCCCACATCCTCCGGCTCCACTGCCTGGCAGGCGGCTCCTCGCCCGAGCTTGTGTTCCCCATTCAAGCAACTTGTTCTGACCCCCTTCCTCCAGCTCCACAGACTGCCCTGGAGCCCCTTTGTTTTATTCTTCTCACAAGTCTGGTCAAGGCCAAGGGCAACAGGGAGAGGAGCCCAGCATCTCTAGAGCCTGTTATCACAAGCACATTTGCCCCCCACCACAGGCCTGGGATGGAGGTGCTGCTGTTGTCTGTGATCTCACACAGGAAAAACCTGAGGCAAACAGGTTAAGGAACTGGTCCAGAGACCAAGCGTTGGGGAGTTCTGAGGCTGGATTTGAACTCGCCTCCCTGACTACAAGCCCAGGCTCCACTGTATCACGCAGTTGCTGAGGGAATTTGAAGTATGCCGGGCAGGATCTATTTACTCACAAACAGATTTTCCTGAATCTTGTGTTCCCATAGTAACAATACAAGAGTGGTGAGTAGCGGGTTGGGACGAGCAATTAATTTCTTGGATTGCTTTTAGTTTGGGGTTTTGTTTTTTCCTCTCAATTCAACACACATTTATTTTAAAAAAGAAATTTGTATTTATATCTTTTGTTTTTATATCACTTGTATTCCCCAATGTATCTTTCTTTCCTCCCACTCCCAAAGAGTCATCCTTCAAAACAAAAAGCGAAAAAGGAGAAAAAGTCAGCAGATCTAACCAAGCCATTAAAGTCAGACATTACATAAAGTGTTCTACACCCATAATGTTCCACCTCTGCCAAGAAGGCAGAAAACTACCTTCTCCAGTCTCTCTTCTTTGGAGACAAGCTTGATCACTGTAATTTCACAATATTCCACTTCAATTATCTTTGCTTCAGCAAGCATTTATGAAGGCCCTTGTAACTAGATGTTAGTACTACAAAGAGAAAGAGAAAGAAAGAGGCCATTCCTGCCCTCAAGAGATTAAATTCTACAACCAAGCTTAAAGTAGATGTTTATTCCACTTAATGAACCAAACTGTTTTTGAGCACTAAAAATCATTTTAACAGCATCCTTGTTTTTGTAAACAATGGAACAATTCATTTCTATCACTTTTCCTCTTTCTAAACCCCAGGTTAGAGTTGAAAGCAATATTACAAGCTTTCTAGTCCAATACCTTCATTTTATTTGTTGCTGATCAGTCATTTCAGTCATGTCCAATTCTTCATGAACCCTTTTGGGGTTTTCTTGGCAAAGATACTGGAGTGGTTTGCGATTTCCTTCTCCAGGCTCATTTTTCAGAGGAGAAAACTGAGACAAACAAGGTTGAGTGACTTGCAGCTAATAAGTGTCTGAAGCCAGATTTGAACTCAAGAAGATGAGTCTTCCTAACAGCCCCATTTCATTTTACAGATAAGTAAATTCAGAGGCTCAATGAATGGAAGATTACTCCAAGTCACAAGAGGAGTGACAGAGTCAGGATTAGAATCTCAGCAATATGGTGACCCAAGACAACTCCAAAGGATTTACGACAAAGAATACTATCCATCCCCACACTAGGAGACGATGGTGTCTGAATACAGATTGAAGCATACTTTTTAACTTTATTTTTCTTAAGGTTTCTTGGGGGAGGGTCTACATTTTCTTTCATAATATGACTATTATGGCAATGTTTTGCATGACTACACATTTATAACCTATATCAAATCACTTGTTTTCTCAATGGGGGAGGGGAAGAAAGGGAGAGAATTTGGAACTCAAAGTTTTAAAAATGAATGGTAAAAATTGCTTTCACATATAACCAGGGAAAAAATAAATTCTAAATAAACAAAAAAGAAAGAATTCAAATTCAGAGTTTTTTACTTCATACCATACTTTTTCCTTCACAGTTCATACACACACACACACACACACACACACACACACATGGAAGTAGAAGACCCTCTAAAATCCCTGAGCTATAGGTATTAGGTGCATAAAAAGTGATTTAAACAAAGCAAAAAACAAAAAGAATCAGACCTGCCTAGCACCTGCTGTTCTCTTTACATGACTTTCTATTTGCTGTTTCTGATTTGGCACTGAGTGCCTCTTGCCTAGATTACTAGATTTCCATAATCTCTTGGAACTTCCAGTTCCCTACAAAACTCAGTTCTAATTCTAAGAAGTTTCCCTTCTTCTAAGAGACCTTCCCCTTATTTGTTAACCCCACCCACCCACCCTTGTGCATTTATTTTGTGGGTGTGTTCTTGGTCTATATATATTTGTAACTTGCTATGGCTTCAGTAGAATATAAGTTCCTTGAGGGTAGGATCATTTCCTTTATCTAGCTGTATCTCTAGGTACTTAATAAATGTTGATTGATTGAACAATGCATATTATTTCCAATCTAAAATAGACATCTATGAGACAAAAAACATAGCTTTCTGTCCTCACTCAATTGCTTAAGATCTTTGATCTCTTCCCATTCCATCTTCTGCTTTGCCTATCCTCCCTCCTATTTCTATGGCACCTGTCACCATGGTACCTAGGTGCTTGAATAAATACATGAAGTTAAAAACAGAACCATATGTGGGAAGAATTACTCCTTTTCAAATCCCCCCCCCCCCCAGTTGCTCTCAAAGGAGTAGTAACAATGGAAATGTCTTACGTGTCTTACGAAGTAGCAGAGCTCTGTTTCCTTTCATGGGAGTCAAGCAGAGCAATGTCAAAGTCAGCTAGACAAATATTCATCAGATAGTCACAAGGTAAAAATAATAATGATAATCAGATGCATTCCCTCCTCTCAAGCACTCAGACCAAGAGGCAAAGCGCACATAAATATACAATTAACATTAAGATAAGAAACTGTTATAACAGGACCACTGTATGCTGGCTAGACCAGAGTCCAGTCTCTAGGAAAAAATAATAAGTCCAATGGACTGTGATCTCCTTGAGGTAGAGAGTCTCTCCAATTATGAAGACTGCTCCCATCTACGCCCATCATGTGTGATTTTTGTCCATGTCCTCCTATATTTTCACCACAGGACTTCCACTCAATGAACTAGGCACTTCCATTGAGAGTAACAAACAGTTTGTCCTTCCTATTGAGTAGGGT
Organism: Macrotis lagotis; assembly: GCF_037893015.1. Classification (NCBI taxonomy): domain Eukaryota; kingdom Metazoa; phylum Chordata; class Mammalia; order Peramelemorphia; family Peramelidae; genus Macrotis; species Macrotis lagotis. The sequence continues at coordinate 87,101,094 of NC_133658.1, forward strand.
CCTTCATCTCCCCATTCAATTCTCATCTTTCCCCATCTTCCCTGCATGTGGACTGTTAATACTCCTCCCTCTCTCCACAGGACTGGATCAACCTTTTTTTTTTAATCACTGTCCCTTCTGAACTGCTTTGACTTTGTGATTCCTCACTTGTTCACACTTCTGCATCACCCCCTCTAGTGGTCCTCAATTTCAGAGGCTGCCATCTTGTCCCGTCACTCCCAGGTGTACAGTATCAAAACAAGGCAATTGTTTTCTTTCAGGGGAGAGTTTGAGGTCATTCAAAGAATTCTACAATTTCTTAAAGATCCACCAACTCTCAAAATCAGATTCAACTCATTGTCACTTATAGAATCCAAGATATTTACAGTTGACAGTAACATACCACTTTATAGTTTGCAAAGATTTTACTTAAAAGATTTCATTTGGTTTAACAATAAGCCTCTGAAGTAGATACTATGGGTATTATTATTCCTATTTTACAGATGAGAAATAAGTATCATGAGCAAGAATTATTTATGATGAAGATGGAAACTAACTTTCTAGCCATTACTCCATCCTGAAGCTAGCAAAAGAGTGAAAGTCTTATATGAGTTAATTCTATAGAACACAAGCATAATCAAGAAGACTAGAGATATAACCATTAGGAAAGTAGGTCAAGAAGACAGAAAACAAAAACATCATGGAACAAACCTGGATTTAAGCAAAGAATAAGTTTTAAATGAAACAGACATTTCCCAGGGCACACTTGAAAAATCATAATGAATAGATTTACGAGGTTCTTGATATGAATTGGAAAAGTTGATATAATTAAAATAAGGGAAAATTTCTCAGACTAAGAGTTAAGTCCTATATTTCTTCCTAAAGACAACATAGGATCACTTGAGACAATGGGATTTACTCTGGTGGAAAGAAGCAAGATGTAGAAGTGAGGAATCTGGAGTTCTATTCCTGATTCTGTTGTTAATTTTCTACCTCAGTTTACTCAAATGTACAAATGAAGAACAAGATTGGCCCCAAAGAAAAGATATGAGAGAACTTCTCCCTGCTCCTTTGCAGGGATTGCATAGGATTAGAAAGTTATAAACTACCTCAGAGTTTGGATGTTTTGTTTTGTTTTTAGGTTTTTGCAAGGCAAATGGGGTTAAGTGGCTTGCCCAAGGCCACACAGCTAGGTAATTATTAAGTGTCTGAGACTGGATTTGAACCCAGGTACTCCTGACTCCAGGGCTGGTGCTTTATTCACTTTGCACCTAGCCACCCCAAGAATTTGGATATGTTGATTGGTTTTGTTGAATTTCTTTTCTTTAAAAAAATTCTTTATAATAAAAAAAATAGTTCTCTGGGAGGAGAACGGATACAGGAACAAGTTTGGGCAAAAGATATTTTTAAAATCTATTTTTTAAATGTAGTCTTTCAAATTAAAAAAAAAGTCCTCCAGGCCCTTTTAGGGTGGAATATCATGAAATTATTATCTCCTTAATTTTACACTCTAAAACTCTATTAAAACAGCCTAAGATTTCACTAGCATATTTTTTTTCAGCTGAGTCACAAAGTGAGCTTATATTTCACTTCCAATCAAACTCCTAAACCCTTTTTCATATGAACTGCTGTCAAAAATGCCAGGCAAACCCAGGATTGTTGTGAGCATAATGAGATTACATAAAGCCCTTTGAAAAGGTAAAAGTACTAAAAATATACAGTATTATTAGTTCAATCCTTAAGAGAAAAATTAAAAAGTCATTCCCATATAATTTCATTTTTACTCCTTCTCAGGGGACCCTGTTCCTGAACTCTAGAGGTTCTTGAAGGTGGTTCTAGAAAGAACTGGAGGCAAATAAGAGAGCCTGTATAAAGCATCCAGAACTGAATCCAGTGTTCCAAATACTAACTGACCCACACAAGGCAAACCATGTCTTTGAATCAGAACAAGATTTCTACTACTGCTACAACAGAAAGAAAATTGTCTAGGCCAGGAAGGTTGAGTCATTGATTGACTTACAGGATCAATCTAACCTTCACTGACATTGAGTTCCAGGGCTTTCTCCTCAATTAGAATGAATGCTCCTTAAGATTAAAGACTGTTTTAGTCTTTCTTTGTAACTCCTGATTCTTAGCTAGTGCTTGGCCCATAGAAAGTATTTATTAAACGACTATTGACCAACTATCCTTGACCTCACACACTGTAGACTCAAAGAAGGAAAGGTCTTCCAGTGGAAAGATCATAGATTTAAAGCTGGAAGGGACCTTTGAAGTCATCTAATCTAGCTCCCTCTTTTTTTACAGAAGAGAAAACTAAGGCCTGAATTGGTTAAAGGAATTGCACAGAGTCATATAGTATCTGGGATAAGATTTAAACTTCTAGATTATCATAATTGATGATGATTAATAATGATGATCATAAATGAAATTTAACAAAAGGGAAACTGAGGTAAACAGGGCCCTGCTGCTTGTCAATAAATGGATCAGTGGCTTACCTTTATTTATGCCAAAGACTCCAAGCTGAAGGATAGTTACCTTTCTTATAGTTTTTGGGAAGTACAGAATAAAGAACTGAATTGGGAGGATGACATCATGGAATTGAGGATAACAAGATTGGTTACAGAACTGAGGCACAGGGAACAATATGATTGATTAGAAGTTTGGTAATAGGGGCTAGCAATGGCCCTTCTACTTCTCCCCTAGACTTTGCAATGCTCTTTCAGCTCAGCTACAAACAGACCAGAACTTTTTGAACAAAAATCAGACATCCTTGAAGGATAGCTAGGTGGTATAGATATTAGACCCATCTCCATTATGATCATATCATCCCCAAAGTCAATTAAATTCCTTGAGACAAGAATAGCTTCATGATTAGTAAGAGAGAAGGATTTTTAAACTTAATCTATTACAGAGAGCCATGACTCAAGCAAATAATTGGAAGTAGGATCAATGAGTATATGATACAGGATCAATTCAATCTTCTCTCTCTCTGCTTTCTCCTAACCCATATCTTTCTCATAAGCATTCAGGAGAAACTTGTGAAGCCTAAAAGTCTTGGTTTTAGTGCCTTTAGAATCCCTTTCCCTCCATGTCCTGATACCCCTGAATAAGGTCCATTCTCATTCAGGAGTCTTTCCACTGAGGTTGGCAGAACAGGCTCACCCTTGGAAAAGATGAAGCTTTTCATCAGTGCTTCCCCCCATCTTCTCTAAGCAAGGGCAATTACTGAGGCATACTAGGGACCAGTCTGTTGGCTACTTCAATTAGGTCCTGTTGAAGACCACAAAGCATAGTGGGGATTTTGTCCTCAGTGTACTATCTGCTTGAAAATGTTACTCTGTCATGTTTCATATTGTAATAGAAACAGCTTTGATATTGGAGACAAGGAGCTAGATATGAATCATGATTTTGCAAATTATTACCAGTGACAACAACTTCTCCGGACATCAGTTTCCTCATTTGTGAAATGAGGAGGGCTGGATTAGATGACCTCTAAGACCCTTTATAACACCAAATCTGTGATGCTATGACCTCAGTGACTTATGGGTAAGAGATTTCTAAAAACATTCCATCTCCCCTCAGTAAACACTCCCACAAAAGACATGTCTCTTATGCCTGGAATGGATTCACTCCCTTCTTGCATCTGACTCAGAATCTTTACTTTTCTATAAATCTTAATTCAAATCTTTCCTGACCCTAAGTCACCACTTCTTATGCCCCTCCACGCCCCCAAATATATCCTATGCATATATTTTATATTGATATCAAATTTCCCTTGATGGAGTAAAAGTTCAGGGACAAGAACAATTTCATTTTTGTCCTTGCCTCTCTAGCACTTAACATAGATCCTGATACAATGCAGGACTTTAATCAATAATTATTTACTGATTAATTGATTTAAGAGTATATAAAAGGAAAGACCCTTAAGGTTCAAGGAAACCCCTTTGTCAAGCCTTGAGAAAAGTTCTGAAATGTGGGTTTAGATATTCTGTCAGAGGCAGGTATAGGGAGAAGGAAGAGGTCATTATTATTTCTCAGAAGGACCAGGTCTGAGTAGTTTAAAGAATGGCAAAGTTGGGGGGGGGATGGGTGCCCTTCTGCCACCCAAACACATGTAGTCACAATTACGTTTTCCACTTCTTGTTCTAGGAACAATAATCCAATCTATTACCCTATGGATCCATCCACCATCAAAGTGACTTCCAAAACCAAAGTTCTCTTTTCTGGCTACCATTCCCCTTTGTGTGTTGTCTCTTCAGAATATAAATTCCTTGAAGGAAGGGACTCCCCCCCCATAAATTCTTTTTTATTAATTTATCTAGACTAATTCTCTAATTTACTGATGAGAAGCCTAAGACCCCAAAAGGGAAGGTCATTCATAAAAGATCTCATAGCCATCATTTGTGTTAAATTTTCCTCACCATTGTCCTGGTACCATTACACCTATCGGTGAATCCTACAATGTGAAGAGACTCCCATGTGTCCTCTGGCTCCAGATTCAGGGCACCCCATGCTTCCCTGTGGGCAGTCACCAAAGGGCTTGGCTGGCTAGAAGTGCAGGCCTGCTATGAATGTAGAGGATTTGGGGTGGGATGGTAGAATTCTAAACTGAATCTTTAATGTTTCAAAGCCATTCTTGGATTTGTAGCACAAAACACCTATCACTGTGAGGCAAGCAGACTCCTCCAGAAGCAAGTGTGAGAGGTAAGATGTGAGGATAGAAATGGGAAATGACATCTGAGGAGCCTTTGTCCTGCTTTCCCCAGAAAGAGCCAGCTTCAAAACTCAGGAAGAACTAGATTCAAGTCTTACTTTGGACAGAGCTTGACAGTGTAACTCCAGGCAAGGTGCAACTTCTTGGGGTTCTAGGCAACCTGCTAAGTTGCAGAGAAGGTGACAACCTTCAAACAAAATAAGGGAGGAAGGAAGAGAGAAGATGAAAGAAAGAAAGAAAGAAAGAAAGAAAGAAAGAAGGAAGGAAGGAAGGAAGGAAGGAAGGAAGGAAGGAAGGAAGGAAGGAAGGAAGGAAGGAAAGAAAGAAAGAAAAAAGGAAGGAAGGAAGGAAGGAAGGAAGGAAGGAAGGAAGGAAGGAAAGAAAGGAGGAGGGAAAGAAAGGAGGAAGGACTTATAAACTAAGTGCTGGCCACTTTGCAAATATCCTCTCATTTGATCCTTAAGAGACGAGGACTATTATTTTCCTCACTTTTATAGTTGTGGAAATCGAGTCAGTAGTTAGATGACTTACCCAGGGTCACACAGCTAGTAAGTGAATCCAGGCTTGAACTTGAGTCTTCCTGGGTCCAGGTCCAGCCCTCTAACTCTACCACTTTTGTGTCTGTCACCACTGGTAATATGATATATCATAGATATGCCACCCCACCAAGGCACCAATTAGCTGTCTGCCTTCCTGGCAGAGGGATTTCCCTTACCTAAGACTGCCTTATGGCAAAGAAATCAGGGGCCTGGTCTTTCTCCTTCTTTTCAAACTGAACAGAAGGGACCTGAGAAGCAAAAGAAAACAGCAGCTGCAAAGCCCAGAATCTTAATTCCTGGTAAGAGAGTTACAAGAATCCTTAAAAGGAGATGATTCTTCCTTTGCACGATTCCATCGGTGACCCATGTAATAGAAACAGTAACCAGAAAAATATGCCAGTAAGAGAAAACTACTTTTTTTAGATGCCAGCCAGGCAAAAAATAAATGAACAAGTGGGGCTCTGTTAGGCCAGGGTCTCTCAATCAATTATCTGCATGGCCAACCTGCAGTGGGTCTGAGGATGCAGCAGCGGGCCAGATCATCAAGGCTAACAAAGAAAGGATGTCCAGTGTGCTACTTCTCATCAACACCATTAATCATCTGTGAGGGTCAGGCAGGAGGTGCTTATTTCAATTTCCAGAAGGGGGGGGCACCCAAACCCAGGGCATCTAAATAGCCTGTGGAATGCACTGAGCATGTCTAGGGATCAAGTGCAATGTAACCACCACCTGTTTCAAAACAGGTGTCCCTCAGTATACAACAGGGATCTGAGTTACAGCCTCTGAAGTGGAATTCTGGAAATCAAAGGCTATTTTCTCCTGGACTTATAGTAATTACATAAGAAGAGATTCTTTTCTAAGACTCAAAACACCCCTGCTTAGTGATAATAAGAGTTAACCTTTTGTTTTGTTTTTATGGGGGTTTTTTTGCAAGGCAATGGGGTTAAGTGGCTTGCCTAAGGCCACACAGCTAGGTAATTATGAAGTGTCTGAGGTCACACTTGAACTCAGGTCCTCCTGACTCCAGGGCCCGTGCTCTATCACTGCGCCACCTAGCTGCCCCAAGAATTCACCTTTCTAGAGCTCTTTACACTTTACAAAGAACTCAAATGTCTCATTGCTCCTCACATCAGCCCTGGAAGGGAAGAAATAGGCCCTGTTTCTCTAACACTTTTAAGTTTACCAAGTCTTTTCCAGTAGGTAGGTAATACAAGGGTTATGATTCCCATTCTATAGATGAAGATGTTGAGTTCAGAGCAGTTGAATTTTATACCCAAGGTCTTGTGGCTATAAATGGCAAAGCTAGGTCATGAGCTCCAGTCTTCTGCCCAGTGAGACTCTTCACCAAGTAGGGCTACCTATGGATGCTATGATTGTGGTTGTAATCAGAGACCTTTTCTTTCCCATTTCTAGGTGTCTCAATACAGCAGAGCAAGAAAAAGAGTGTATGGAGAAGGAAAGAAGGAAGGAAGGAAGGAAGGAAGGAAGGAAGGAAGGAAGGAAGGAAGGAAGGAAGGAAGGAAGGAAGGACAGAAGGAAGGAGAGAAAGAGGGAGGGAGGAGGAAGGAAAGAGGAAAGGAAAGAGAGAGGAAAAGGAGGAAGAAAAAGATATTTTACAGCATAATAAAGGAGTTGTACTCTAGTATTTCCCTCTGCCACTGGTCACTATCAACCCTTTTCCTCAGTCTGACACAAAGTTTATATGAAATATAGAAGAAAGTCAAGGCATTTGACCTCAGAGCCCATGACAATTTTAAATTTATCCTTCCTTGTTTAAATGCATGTGGGAGGGCAGCTAGGTGGCACAGTGGATAGAGCACCAGCCTGGCATCAGGAGGACCTGAGTTCAAATGCAGCCTCAGACACTTAATAATTGCCTAGCTGTGTGGCCTTGGGAAAGTCATTAAAAAAAAAAAACAAATAAAGGCATCGGGGGGAGAGAAGAAAAATTTGGTTATAGCTATGGGAATTAAGAACCATTTATTTGTTCAGCCCTACCCCACCAGTCTTTCTAAGTGAAGGCACAAAATATTCTGCATGTACCTAAGCTAGCTGGCTATGAATGAAGGGAATTAAAAGGCATTTACTCACTCTGTCCCAATGGCCAGAGAACATTGCATGAGATGAAGCAAAATCAGTCCAAGGCCTCTGACTTCAGGAGCTCTCCCTGTGGCAGATGACTGTGATGTGTCAGACTCACAGAAAGACTAACATGTCTCCATGACTGTGGAGTAGACTCACCAAAGTGCTGTCAACACTTCCCTGGAAAAAAAGAGGAAATCAAGTCATTGCAACCTAACAGAAAATTAGCAGATGTCAGAAGCAGTTTAGGGGATAATGAGCAGCTAGATGCCAGCATAATAAAGTGATCAGATCAATTTTGCGTCTTTTTTTTAATCACTCCTATTTACAATTAATTGATTTTATACTGTTACTAAGTCATGGTTCTTTGTGTCTGAACTTAGTTCAGAAATTCAGTTGGCCTATAATGAGTTCAAGTTTAGAAATCTGGTTCTCCTGTTAATCACTATTCTATTCTTGTCATAAGGAAAATTATTAACCTTATGGGATGTGGATGGAAACCAAGCTGTCTTTTAAGGATGTCTGGATGTCTGGTTTGTTTTTCTTTTTATTTTTTTTAATTTATTTTTATTAAAGATATTATTTGAGTTTTACAATTTTCCCCCCAATCTTACTCCACCCCCCCCCACGGAAAGCAATCTGTCAGTCTTTACTTTGTTTCCATGTTGTACCTTGATCCAAATTGGGTGTGATGAGAGAGAAATCATATCTTTAAGGAAGAGACAAGAAGTCTAAGAGGTAACAAGCTCAGACAATAAGATATCTGTTTTTTTCTAAATTAAAGGGAATAGTCCTTGAACTTTGTTCAAACTCCACAGCTCTTTATCTGGATACAGATGGCACTCTCCTTTGCAGACAGTCCAAAATTGTTCCCAATTGTTGCACTGATGGAATGAGCGAGTCCTTCAAGGTTGATCATCACCCCCATTCTGGCTTGTTTTTCAAATAGTCTGATCCAATATCTCTAACCTTGCATGTGGACTCAAAGAATGAACATTTCTTAGTCACAGGAGGGAAGGAGTGGGATCATGCTAGCCCCTCATTCCCAGTTTCCAACTAATCATAGTGATTTTGCTATTCATGATATTAAAGTCTAGTAATAAATAATAATTTATTCCATGCCTAAGTCCTGTTCTTTGTTCTGTACTTCCCAAAACCTTTAAAAGGGAAGTGTCTCTCTCATTTGGGGGTCTTAGATGCGCTGAGAAAGCAAAGATCCTGTTTACCAATAAATTCATACTTTACTAATAAATTGATCATACTCAGAATTTTGGCCTGTTTATTTTTGTAATAACTGTAGTGTAGAAACAAGCAACCTCCATCCCTCCATCAATAACGGAAATCAATTGATATGAGAAGTGAAAGTGATAGCTTCAAAAGTAATGATATTCCTACTGGGACACAGTCTTAAAAACATGAATAATCTGAGTGTTGTGTATTTTCTTTTCTATTCATGGCATGGAAATCTATATGTGTCCTTTTAAGTATGAAGGTGAAGAGGGATTTTTCTGAGTTTTTACCCTGCTATCATGCTTACTTTGCTTTGAGTTAATGTGTCATATGGTTTGGGCTGTTTAAAAAAAATAAAACAAAATCCCACTTCTCCTGAAGTATCATGAGTTAGAGTTTTGATTAAATACTGATCTAAACTTGCATTCAACCTTGGTGGGCTTTCAAGAGCCCATGTTGAAGAGACTTCTGGCTACATACATAAATGGGTTAAACCGAATTGGTGGTGGGACTGGTGGAGAAACAATGAAATAAAAACAAGCAATCCCCTAAGACTTTTCTCTCTTTCAGGCTACATCACCCCGTCTCTGGGAAGAATGCTGGAGGCACCAGCTTGTCAGCGTGAGAGGTCCTATAGGGATATGATGGGCTGCTCTGAGGACTTAAAGATTTCAGATCCAAATTCCCACAGGATCTAATTTATAGTCAGGAAGTCTCATATTCGAAGCCCACAGAGATTTGTTTGGGTATAAAGGAATACAACTGGCATAAGGCCATCCTTCTCCCTGGGTAGGTTTGTCAGGGCTGAGAGAACCTGCTGGCTTCTGAAAGAAGCAAGAGAGCAGAAATCTGGGAGGACGCAAAGCTAGTGTGGTCTTCCATCTGTTTCAGTCAATCGGCAGCTCCTCACAGGAGGTCTGAAATACAACCAATCCTGGGTAGTCACTGGCTTGCTTAGGGCCCCCACTCTCAAGAAGCTTAGCATGTAGGTGGAAAGGTAAGAGAAACACCTACCAGGAGTGTTGATCCATACATATGGATCCATACAAACATATGGGCTGTGTGTGTGTGTGTGTGTATGTGTGTGTGTGTGTGTATGTATAGCATGCCTATTGCCCAGACGAAAAGAGTTGGATAGAAAACTTACAGTCTTAAGCAATGTGTACAAGTGCATATAAGTACATATAGGCATATATGCATAGCTGAACATATTCATATATATTTGAGATAATTACATATTACCTCCCAGGATTATTATTGACAATAAATTGACAATAAAAGAAAAGGAACAACTTTTATTAAATACCTAATATATGTACTAAGCACGTCACAGATATTCATTCATTTGATCTTCATCTGATCAATAAACACATGCTAATTTTATTCCCATTTTATAGTTAAGGAAACTGCCCTCCTCGCTTTAAATCTAGTTCACTTGCTTGTTGTGGCATCATCTGCCTGATGTCGTAGCCCTCTTCAAGAACTAGGGGCAAACAACGGATATTCTTGCATTTGGTCTTCATCTGAAAAACAAACAAATGCTAATTTTATTCCCATTTAATAGTTGAGGAAACTGCAATAGAAAAAGGTTGTAATCTGCCAAGAACTGAACATCAAACAAGTATCTGAATCCAGGTAGTAGTAGTAGTAGTAGTAGTAGTAGTAGTAGTAGTAGTAGTAGTGGTAGTGGTAGTGGTAGTGGTGGTGGTGGCAGTAGCAGTAGCAGTAACAGCAGCAGTAGAAGTAGAAGTAGTAGTAGTAGTAGTAGTAGTAGTAGTAGTAGTAGTGGTAGTGGTAGTGGTAGTGGTGGTGGTGGCAGTAGCAGTAGCAGTAACAGCAGCAGTAGAAGTAGAAGTAGTAGTAGTAGTAGTAGTAGTAGTAGTAGTAGTAGTAGTAAAGGTAAAAGTAATAGCAGTAATAATAATAATAGTAGCGGTAGTAATGGTAATAGTAGTAGTAGTAGTAGTAGTAGTAGTAGTAGTGTTGGTAATAATAGTCATAGTAGTAATATTAATAATAGTAGCAGTAGTAATAGCAATTATAGTAGTAGTAATCACAGCAATAATAGTATTAGCAGTAGTAATAATAGTAATAAAAATAGTAGTAACAGCACTAATAGTAATAGTAGCAGCAGCAGCAGAAGTAGTAATAGTAATGGTAGTAGTGGCAATGATAATAATATAAATAATAGTAATAGTAGTAGTAATAACTAACATTTATATAGTGCTTACTGTATCAGTAGTTGTAGTAGCAGTAGTAATAATAATAGCAATAGTAGTGGTGATAGTAATAATAATAATAATAGTAGTGGTAGTGATAGTAGTAGTGGTAGTAACAGTAGTAGTAGTAATAGTAATAATAATCATAATAGTATTAGTGATAGTAATAATAGTAGTAATAGTAAAAGTAGTAGTAGTAGAAGTAGTAGTAATGGTAATAGTAGTAATAACATCAGTCATAGTAGTAGTAGTAGTAATAATAATAATAATAAATAGCAATAGTAGTGGTAATAATAATAATAATAATAATAGTAGTAGTAGTGATAGTAGTGGTAGTAGTAGTGATAGTAGTAGTAGTAACAGTAGTAGTAATAGTAATAATAATCATAATAATAGTATTAGTGATAGTAATAATAGTAGTATAATACTACTATTAATATAATAGTAGTAATAGTAAAAGTACTAGTAGAAGTAGTAGTAATGGTAATAGTAGTAATAACATCAGTCATAGTAGTAGTAGTAGTAATAATAGTATTAGTGATAGTAATAATAGTAGTAATAGTAAAAGTAGTAGTAGTAGAAGTAGCAGTAATGGTAATAGTAGCAATAACATCAGTCATAGGAGTAATAATAATAATAGTAGTAGTAATAGTAATAATAGTAAAAGTGGTAGTAATCATTGTAGAAGCAGTAGTAGTAACAATAATAATAGTAATAATAATAGCATTACTGGTGGTAATGGTAAAAATAATAGTGGTAATAGCAATGAAAGTAGTACCTGTAGTAGTAGTAACAGTAGTAGTAGCAGTAGTAATAATAGCAATAATTGTATTAGGGATAGTAATAATAGTAGTAGTAAGGGTAAAGGTAGGAGTAGCAATTGTAGTAGTAGTAGTAATAATGGTAATAGTAGCCATAATAGTAGCAATAATAATAGCAGTAGTAGAATAGTAATAATAGTAGAAGTGATAATTGTAGTAGCAGTAGTACTAATAGCAGTAATAGCAGTAATTGTAATAATAGTAATAGTAGTAGTGATAGCAGCAGTAGTACTAGTGATAGTAATGGTAGTAATAGTAATAATAGTAGTATTAACAGTAGTAGTGGCAGTAACAGTGATGGTAGTGATACAGCAATAGCAGTAGTAGCATTAGTAATAATAATAGTAAAAGTGGTTATAGAAGTAGTAGTAGTAATAGTAATAGTAGTAGTAATAACTAACATTTATATAGTGCTTACTATATCAGGCTCTGGACTAAGCACTATGATTATTATCTCATTTGCTTCTCACAACCACCCTGGGATATAGGTGCCCATTTTCTAATTGAGAAATCTGAGATAAACAGAGATTGAGTGACTTTCCCAGGGTCGCTCACAACTGGTAAGTGTGAGGTTAGTGGTGAGGTAAATAAATCTGAGGTCAAATTTGTACTCAGGTCTTTCTGATTGCAAACCCAGTTTTCTATCCACTGTATCAACTTGCTGTAAAATAATAATTAAAAGGTTCTTTGCAACCTCGAATAGCTATTATATTTTATATTCACATGGTGTTTATATATAAACAGTAGTGGTAATAGTAATAAATATTTATATATAAATATTCGCATATATGTGTATTTTTGTATCAATATAGATATAGCTGTGAACATGGATATAGACATGGATGTGAGATGACATGGCATAGCATGACATGATGTTGTATGAAATGACACAATATATTATTTGATATATTGTATGATATGTCCATATGTTGGACAGTTCCTGCAAATGGACAATGAGACATGGAGCTGGGCCCAGAATTGAATAGGAGGAGGGCAGTGGGTCAGTCTTCTCCCTGAATAAAATCCTTTTTAATACTAACCTTCTTAAGAACGGACACATGGCCTAGTAGATAGTAAACCAGGCTCCAAGTCAAAAAGATTGGGGTCAGGGCAGGGAGGGGTCAGGTCTTGCTTCTGACATATGGTGGCTCTCTACTTGGGACAATTCATTGAAGTTCTCCATGTTATAAAAGTCACAGAGAAAGTGTAGCAGCTTGCATCGGGAGAGTCTTCTTACAGAGAGTTCCTCATATAAAAGAGATCCTATTCCAACATTTAATATCAATATTCTTCCAGCACTGTTGGGTGACTGCTAGTCATGGGACCCTAGCAGCAAATCATTTAAAATGAAGCTCATCCAGAAGACAATGAAAAGGCATAGGATGTACAGAAGGAGGCCACAGCTTATGATAATCAATTACAACGGAGAAAACAAATGAAATACTTTCTTCATTGATGTGGAATCTAAAGAGAAGACATGGTCAGTAGAGCTAGAGGTGACTGCTGTCAGGACCTTGGGGTAGGAAGCTACTGCAATGATGGTCCCATTACACACACACACACACACACACACACACACACACACACACATACACACTAGACCTAGACTAATGGGTGGCAATGACATGAAGACTGACATCTTGTACTTCATCTTATTTAATATTACATAGCCTAGTAAAGTGCCTGACTCATGACACATACTTCACAAATGTTTATTGATTGATTGATTGTCTAACAGTAAGTTATTAAGAGGGCAGCTAGGTGCCAGCCTGGAGTCAGGAAGATCTGAGTTCAAATTTGACTTGACACTACTGGTGTGACCTTGAGCAAGTCATTCAACCCTGTTTGCCTCAATGTCCTCACCTATAAAATGAGTTGGAGAAGGAAATGGCTAACCACTTAAGTATCTTTGTCAAGAAAACCCCCCTCAGAAAAAAAGGGTCATGAAGAATCAGATACGATTGAAACACAAAAGTTATTTAGAAAGTCAAAGTTCTACAGATTTATTATCATTTTTGTCTCTTCTAGATGATGAACCCAAACATACTTTATTATCCATATCTTAAAAGTAATTCAGGAAGGGGCAGCTAGGTGGTGCAGTGGATAGAGCACTGGCCCTGGAGTCAGGAGGACCTGAGTTCAAATCCGGTCTCAGACACTTAATAATTACCTAGCTGTGTGGCCTTGGGCAAGCCACTTAACCCCATTTGCCTTGCAAAAAAAAAAAAAACTTAAAAAAAAAAAAGTAAGTTAGTTTCACAGATTGAGAGCCAGAAGCGGTCCTAGAGATTTAGCACAACCTCCTCATTGGAGGATCTAGCACAACCTTAGATGGAGGATCTAAGATCCAAAACAGTAAAGTTATGTGTCAAAAATCTCATAAGGAGCAGAGGCATCAGAACTGAGATCCGAGAGCACATCATCTTTTTTTCCATTGTACCTACCACAAGTCTATAATTCACCACCCCAACACACACACAGATACTCGACAAGTATTGTTGGCCAATCATTACGTGTAAAAAAGCAATGACCCTCGACACTAAAAACCACCATGTTTTCAAGACTAGTTCTGGAAGTCAGTTCCAGTTTTTCTTTTGCTTTGGATATGATCATTTGAGTGACAAAGATGATTTCAAGGCAACAGCTTTTAAGACCTTTGTAGTGTTTTTTGGAGGCTATTATAAGACTTCCAAGTAATCATCTATTGTCACCATCATAATATGTAAGAAACAACAATAAGGGATGGAAAAAAGAAAAAACAACCAAACAAAATTATTCTCCTTTAGATTGTTAAAGTCAATCATGAAAGTCAACATGGCCTGGTGGATAGAATCAGGAAGAGCTGGGTTCACGTCATTGCTCTGACAGGTACTATCATCTAACTATGACTAAATTACTCAGCATCTCCATATTCTCCAGGAAATTTCACTCCAAGTTCCAGATCTGCAGTGAACCAGATCTACTACACTAAGGATATTTGTTGTTTAGTCAGTTTTCAATTATGAATGACTCCATATGACCCAATTGGGATTTTCTTGGCAAAGATAATGGAATGGCTTATCATTTCCTTCTCCAGCTCATTTGACAGATAAGGAAACTGAGGCAATCAGGGTAAAGTGACTTTCCCAGGGTCACACAGCTAATAAGTATTTGAAGTAAGATTTGAACTCAGGAAGATAAGTCTTCCTGACTTCAAGCCATTGGGCCACCTGGCTGCTCCTGAGACAAAAATAGACATTTTTCTTGAAAGAGAAGTAGAAGGGGGCAGCTAGGTGATGCGGTAGATAGAGTACCAGCCCTGGAGTCAGGAGGACCTGGGTTCAAATCTGGTCTCAGACACATAATAATTGCCTAGCTGTATGACCTTGGGCAAGTCACTTAACCCCACTGCCCTGTAAAAACTAAGAAAGAAAGAAAGAAAGAAAGAAAGAAAGAAAGAAAGAAAGAAAGAAAGAAAGAAAGAAAGAAAGAAAGAAAGAAAGAAAGAAAGAAAGAAAGAAAGAAAGAAAGAAAGAAAGAAAGAAAGAAAGAAAGAAAGAAAGAAAGGAAGGAAGGAAGGAAGGAAGGAAGGAAGGAAGGAAGAAAGGAAGAAAGAAAAGCAGAAGTTTGTCCTAATTAGCCGATCACATGCTAGATGTTTTGTTGTGTGTTATGATTACTTTAATGAATCTATCAAAGAAGTAAAGATACCACATAATGACATCCAGCTTCCTTACACTAAGGTCTTATGATTAAGGATTAATGAAAATATAGCAAACTCAGCAAAGAGGCAAGAGTTTTTCAGTAGATGGGGGCTCAGAACCATTCTTCATATAGGTAAATCTGTACCTTATCCCTAGAGGTGTCAGACTCATGATATATAGGCTAGAGTGTGGCTAAATCAGATTAAAACATAATTGGGAAATGTTTAACAAAATAAATAAAAATATAATGCTTTGACAGGTGCTGAACTGTCCAAATAGATCTACCCCAAAGCAGAAATTATATGAGTAAAAACCTAAATTTTTTTATTTTTAAGCAAAGTTTCAGAGATTTAGAACCCTGAATAGTATTCTACCAAGGTTTCAAATAGACAAAAATTACATCAGAATGACAAAGAAATAATTATTTTACATATTATAATCTCATACATTCTTTAGGCTATAAAAGTTATTTTTTTTAAAAAGACAAATTCTTAATTTTTCTTTCAATATCATAGATATTGAACAAGTTTAGTTAAGCAGAATCATAATCTCAATATACAATCTCTAAGATAACAAATCTAGTTAAACAGACTCTATGTGTGAACTAAATCAGATTACAGATTAAACTACATATTCGGGGTTCTCAGTGATCTCATTGAGAAGGGAGATTTACATGCCTACAGAATCTCCAAGTCAAATTCCCTTTTTGACTCCTTAGCTGAGGAATGTAAGAAGGGACTTAAATAAATGCTCACATTCCATAGGGCAGGTGTTCAGCCAGTTCCACAATATCTAGGAGAAATGACCCTGCCCCCCCTCCACAAATAATCAAAATCCATTAAAGAAAATTTAAAGGGGTGGCTAGGTGGCGCAGTGGATAAAGCACCGGCCCTGGAGTCAGGAGTACCTGGGTTCAAATCCGACCTCAGACATTTAATAATTACCTAGCCGTGTGGCCTTAGGCAAGCCACTTAACCCCATTGCCTTGCAAAAACCTTAAAAAGAAAAAGAAAATTTAAAAAAATATTCCTATACAAATCTAAATCAATATGTGGCAGGAATCTGTTTCTATTTCAGTTTGACACTGCTGATAAGTATATATACACATAATCAGGACTTAAAAATTGCTAGTTGATTAACTGATGTTGAAAAAGATGAGGGGTAGAATGGCTGTTCTCAGAACTATCATGGGCTTAGCACTTGCTCAGCACCTTCCAACTTTACCAGCAGAGAGTGCAAGAACACCAAGGTGAGTGTGGGATTTCCTAAAGCTTGATAGGTTGGGAATTTTTTTTAATAGGAGCATGTTAATGGCTAGCAATGCCATCTGGTGGCTAAAAAGAGATCTCATCTTAAAATGCTTAAAACTCTTCCTTTAATCATGTTCCATTCCCACCAAATAAAGTCCAAACTTCTTAGACTAGCATTGAAGGTATACCATGTTCTAACATTCTACCTTTCCAGAATTCGTCTCAAACTAGTCTCCCTATATATTCTATATTCCAGCTAAATTAAATTCTCAACCTTGCCCCCTGCCCCAATTCCCCTTATTCTCTTATTGAAATTCCATTTATCTATTAAGGGCCAGTTTAAATGCTGCATCTTCCAAACCCTTGAGTACTCTTCACCCTCCTCCATGAGCAATGAGCCTTGGAAGAATCAATGAGATTCCCTTGGACATCATATAATATTGGCTTTATATTTCTCTTATGTGTTTATCAGATTTCAATTTATATTCATTTGTAATACTCCCTTCTTTAAGATTGTATAGACTATTGTATCTTATTCTTATTTAATTTTCCATTGATTAGCACAGTGCTAACACTCTAACATAAGAGTCTCTAATGAGTATAGTTAGTCTATTTTTGCATTTGTGCCCATAACTCTATTATGCTGTTTTTGTGGTACAGTAGATAGAGTTTTGAAGTCAAGAAAACTCGTCTTTGGGAGTTCAAATCTTGTCTCAGACATTTACTAACTGTATGACCCAGGGCAAGTCACTTAACCCTGTGTGCTTCAGTTTCTTCAGCTGTAAAAAATGAGCTGAAGAAGGAAATGGCAAAGCACTCTGGTTTCATTACCAAGAAAACTCTTAATAAGGGTCATGGAGAGTTGGTCACAATTAAAAACAACATGTGTTTGCTGGGCACCTGTATCTCAGTGAATTAATTGACCCTGTCTAAAATTATTTTTCATTACACCCTTCCCCTTCTGCTCTGCAATATTTTTATTAAGGTTTTTTGCAAGTCAAATGGGGTTAAGTGGCTTGCCAAAGGCCACACAGCTAGGTAATTATTAAGTGTTTGAGGCCACATTTGAACTCAGGTACACTTGACTCCAGGGCCAATGCTCTATCCACTACACCACCTAGCTGCCCGCCTGTTCTGCAATCTTAAATGGTGATTTCATTTTGCTTATTTTAAAAAATTTTTCTCTCTATTCTCTACTTGAGATAAGGCTTTGGACCCTGACCCTGGCCAGGAATCTCTTTCCTGCCTGATCCCTCCCTAGAACATGGAACACCCAGACTCTGAACTCAGATAACCCTCCAAAGTTACAATATTCACGTGTCCCTGGTATGCTACCTACAACCACTGACCTAATCATGGATGATGCTCAAAGGCTTGGTTCAACTCTTGTTTCTAACCCCTCCCAGCCTGGCCTGTTTTGAAGCTGCTCTTGACCCTATGTGACACCATATTCTTTCCAATTTAGAAAACCCTATTCACTTCTTAAAGTCTCTTTCCCTTTGATCAATCAAAGCTTGAATCTATAACTTTGTTTTATATTTGAAACCGATTTTAAAATATTTTAAACTTTGAAAATTCCTTCAATCTTTTCAACTGTATTTAATATTCTTATTTTTACTTCAAAGATCAAATAAGTATCAAATATCTCAAATATATATCACATGATAAATAATAAGCCTATTATAACACAATTATAATTATATATCATATAATTATATATTATATAATATTTTATTATATAAGTATATGCAATGACTATATTTATACATCAAATATAAAATCTTTGGTTCAAAGCCCTG
Source organism: Macrotis lagotis (assembly GCF_037893015.1). Taxonomy (NCBI): domain Eukaryota; kingdom Metazoa; phylum Chordata; class Mammalia; order Peramelemorphia; family Peramelidae; genus Macrotis; species Macrotis lagotis. Next base: position 87,119,410 of record NC_133658.1, read on the forward strand.
CTCTTCCATCTTCCCCATCTTTCCAGTCTTCTTATATTCACATTCCAAAACCCATCCACCCACAAACTGTAATTCTGTGATAATGTGATAATCAGTGTTCTTTATACAAAGATACAAAGATTCTTCATCCCTTAACTCCCATCATTTTCATGGCTATTCCCCCAGAATTGAAATTTCTCTCTCTCTCTCTCTCTCTCTCTCTCTCTCTCTCTCTCTCTCTCTCTCTCTCTCTCTCTCTCTCTCTCTCTCATTTATCCATGTATATATATATATATATAATTTTTAAACACTATCATTTGCATGTTATCTCCCCCACCCCCATTAAATTGTCAATTTCTTGAAAATGTCACTTTTTGTGCATTTATCTAGCACAGTATCAAAATAAACATTTATAAATGTCTGTTGACTGATGACATTCATTCAGTCTTGTATTTTGATTAAAAAAATTCTTCGTCCATATGCATGGAAATATGAATTATGCTGCCAGTAGAGGGTGCTCTGAGGCTACAAGAACATCAATCAAGAAGCCCTCTGGGTCTTCCATGAAGCAACTTTTTTTTGTATTACAAGGTGTCAGTGAGAAGCCTTGGCTATTTGTATACTCCTTTCTTCTAGTTTAGTTACTTCTCTCCCTACTCTCTTGGGTTTTTAACCTGGACATTTCTTTAATAATAACAATAACAGTAACAACAACTATCATTTACATCTTTTTATCTCATTCACTCCTCATCAGAACCCTGCAGGGTAAATATTATTATTATCATGATTAGAGATGCTATGGAAAAACACAAAATTAATAGGAAGTAGAATAATTGTGTTTAAGACAAAGAAGTAAAAAGGAAAAGGGAAAAAAGTTCTGAATATAAAAATCACTTTCAACCACTCTACAAAACATAAATCCTATTCTTACTCTCTTATTCTGACAAATGAACTGGAATGAATTGTTCATAGTAGACACGGAATAAAAATGGAAGAAGGGAAGTATGCAGTATTGTAGTAGAGGAAAGGAAATACTAGGCAGAGAAAACAGTAGCATGTCTTCATACACAAAATCTTCCCCTTTTGTTATTTTTTCTTGAAATTTTTTACTCTGGGATTGAACTAGATTTTTACCCATACTTAGTATTTATAAAATGAAAATATTGGGGCAAGGAAGTAAATATGAATATAACTTAATGATCTAGAATATATGCACTAAACTAAATTATTAGTTGAATTTTATTTAGAGTATTCAGAGGGCAGAGAGAAACACTGGGGGGAGCAGAAAGTAGAAATCCAAGGGACTCATGTCTTTACTAAAATAGGGTTAGCTCAGTTGATTATAGCCCAAAGCCAACGAGTGACAAAGGTTAAAGTTTTGATCTCCTATCATGGCCAGGTATCTTAACTCTGCTCCAAAGGTTATTCCCCTAACACTGACTAACTATGATATCTGTCTCATTTGCCATAGTTGGCACTAGGTCCGGAAAAATGAACAGATCAACACAATCTTTTCATTGTTAGGAATACAATTCAGAATGGGTTTCCTGCTCAAAGGTGAATGAAGGTGGCAGGGATTCACCATAGTTGAGACCAATTTTGATCATCATACATGCCTGGAGGCAGATTCAGAAAATATGAATCCTCATACATTTAGACTTTAAAAAGAATTTACATGCAATTACTACTTTTGTCAGTAGAAGGCACTGGACATTGGTAAGATGAGAAAAAAATGTTGAATTAATTTTATATTTAGTTCACTTTAGAGATGGGCAAAATTTGTGGGATGAGCAGGCAAAGGGAGTTAGTGAAATGTAGACAAATATTATCATTGTTTGCAAAGCAGATTTGTGAAAAGGGAGAAAATTAGGAACTACCAGAGTGAAAGACAAATATGGAGGACCTACAACCATGGCCCACAACTCAATGCTTACACAGATTGGGTTTAATTAATCATAGAGGGTAATGTCTCTAATTCATATAGTTTATTTTGTTCCCACTCAGAGTTTCCTCTGGAAATCTAAGAAGAGTCTTTCCATCACCTCAACAGCAGCCTTCCTCCCCTGGAGAGACCTCTACCCTGAGACTCATTCTTTTGAATGGTAAATCTCTTGCTAGGACCATTTTTTCATTGTTGGCTCCATTTAACTTTCAAGATGTCTTCATCTGCTTGAGAGCAGCCTTCTCCCTCTAAAGATGGGAATTCAATCTTTATTCACTTTCAACCTTCCTCTTTTTTTTTTTTTTAGGCTTTTGCAAGGCAAATGGGGTTAAGTAGCTTGCCCAAGGCCACACAGCTAGGTAAATATTAAGTGTTTGAGACCGGATTTGAACCCAGGCACTCCTGACTCCAGGGCCGGTGCTTTATCTACTGCACCACCTAGCTGCCCCTTCAACCTTCCTCTTACGTATTGTTTTCCCCTCCTCCCAACTTTGGAAGGTAGGACTAGTCTTTTTGTTTACATTTGTGTCCCAGTATTTATCATCTAAGTACCAGATAAATACTTGCTCCTTCTAGCTATCATCTATCTAATCTGTAAATAATTGGAGTTCCCAAGCAAACATTCAAGATAACAATGCATACCAGGTGCAGCAGTCTAGTTTCACTCCATAAACACTGAGTTCACAATCAAAACTCAATTCTCCTTTCAAGTTAATCGAAACTTCAAGCAGAGTCATTGCTCCATCCTGTAGATCAGAAATCAATCAACTTGAAATTTCTAGAGAGGCAACCCTCAATAGTCCAATAAGTTCTCCTTAACTCAGAGACCTACAGGTTTCCTGACTTATGGTACTGTGTTAGAAAACACTAGATTTCAGGGTTTGAAAGAATTCACTTAAAAGAAAAACTCTGACCCAGAAGAATTTAGGGAGAAAAGAAAGTAATTTACAAAGTACAGTGGATATTAAAGTAACAAGGAAATGGTGCAATCACACAGGTTATGTTTCATAGGGAAATAGTTGGAGTTCCCTAAGAAAGTAGCAAAGTAAAAAAAAATTTTTTTTAATTTTTAAAAAAGTAGCAAAGTTTAAAGATAGTTATGAGGGCACTGCCACTGGACAGATAGCAGCAGCCACCAGCAGGGTAACCAGGCTGAATCTGCAACCAGAGGGCATAAAGTCAGGGTTATATAGGATACTGCTGGGAAAGGGAGAAGGGAGAAATTAGGGTGGTACTCAGGGAGGGATTAAAGAATGGGTACTAGACCCGCACAAGTCCCATAGATGGTGCTTGTGTTGAGGAGTCAACTTAGTGTCCTCAAGTGGCATCAGTAAGGCAGACAAGGGGATAAGGAGTAGGTGCAGTAGCTCAAAGACGATCATTTCAGGCTAGGACAGGGTTTCGCCTAGTTCTAGCCAGGGGACAAGGTACTTCACTGAAGCACACTGACCATATCTGAAAGGTATTCCACTAATGTTCTTTGACCATACCTACAAGATGTTTCACTGAAATTCATTGACTTCATCAGAAAGATATTTCACTAATGTTCAAAGACTATTGTATCTACAAGATATTTCCCTGAAGTAGTTCATTGACTCATCAGAATTTTCTGAAGGTTTTGAACTGCTCCAAGAAGGAAAAGATCTAGAAGTTGATGCAAAAGCAATTCCTGAGTCTTACTTTCTTGCCTCAGAGCCCTATATATCTTCCAAATGAAAGGTGCCACAAATTCAGTGTCATTCTGAACTCCTCTAGAAGGAAAACAAACTTGAAACTTCCAATGAGACAATCACCTTGAAGTAGAGGAAATGTTAGAAGAAATGTGTCCTATAATTAATCTGTTCCTTCTGCAAAGACCAGGTTGGAAGGTACATTAACACTGACCACCCCCTCCCCACCCCATTGTCCAAGCTATTGAATGAAGCCAGTGATCATTTTTAGTAAAGTACCTTAACCCTCCCAGTCAAAGACTGTAAATCCCTGTCTCCAGGCACTAGACAAGCCTCTATCAATAAAACAATGAATCCTTAGCTTAGCCTGAAAGAACTAAGTCTTTGAGTTATCATCCCTCATCTACATATTCCTCTTTACCTCTTCTCTATTCTCTAAGTTACTGCCCCCCATCTAACTCATCTTCCTGCCCTTTAAAAACTCAGCTAAGGGGGCAGCTGGATCCTGCCTAGCCTGAAAAGATTAAAGCTTTGAGCTACTGCCCCTCATCAACAAATCCCTTATTACCTCATCTCTGCTCTCTGAGCTACCCACCCTCCCACCCTCAACCAGGTTTTCCTATGTCTTCATCAAAAGCTCACCCTCTACTCAGTAAAGTTGCCTTTCTTCCAGTGAAGCTAACCCACTCTTGAGGAGTGTGATCCCCCAGGTAACTTCTCATACTCTTATACCTTTCCTTACTATTCATCCTCTCATGGTACCTTATATTGCTGTTGTTGCTGCTGCTGCTAATCCCCTTAGGGGATCAGTGGCTTCCAACTGTCTTTACTCTCTCTTAGCTTTTGGTAATCATAACAATACTTAAATAAAGCTTTTGTCCCAAAAATTTCTTCTGGGTCAGAGTGGGTCTTTTACATGAATTCTTTCATATTCACCCAAACCTTTAGTCAGCTTCTTTTCCCCAGCATCATCACCACTCTTTCAGGAGACTAGGGAAAGAGGAAAAGGAATAAGTATTTACATAGCACCTGCCATGTGCTAGATACTAACCTAAATACTTTACAAATATTATTTCATTTAATTATCTCAACAATTCTGTGAGGAAGGGATTGTTACAACCTCATTTGGCAACTAAGAAAATTGAGGCAAGGGGTAGCTAGGTGGCTCAGTGGATAGAGACACTTAATAATTACCTAGCTGTGTAACCTTGGGCAAGACACTTAACCCCATCACCTTGCAAAAACCTAAAAAAAACAAACAAGAAAATTGAGGCAAACAGAGGTTAAATGACTTGCTCAGGATCATACAAAGAAGGTAAATGGCTGAGGCAAGATTTGAACTCAGGGTCTCCAGACTTCATAGGGTTCAAGGATTTCCAACCCTTTCTTGGGCCCACATTTTTTTGAGAGCCAGTACAGGCTCTGTGACTGCTTCTCTATGACTTCACTTTTGTCTTCATTAAATTTCATTTAATTAGATTTGGCCCAATATGTTGGCCTGTCAAGAACTATTATTCAGTTTTGTTAATTATTCCTTCCAGTTTTGGATAGCTTGAAAATTTGCTAAACATGCCTTCTATGCTTTGTTTCAAGTCATTGGTGGGAAAAAAATGCTAAATAGGCCAGAACCAAGCATAGATCCCTAAGGCACTCTGCTTTCTGTTAAAAGCTAGTAAAAACTATGTTGATAGCATTTCCCTGATCTTCAAGTCTAGTGACTCTACCAAAATAAAAAAAATGAAATAAAGTAAGTCCAGAATGACCTATCTAGATAAAATCATGCTGACTATTTGGGGGTCACTGTTTCCTTGTATGTTTGCTAGCCATTCCTTTAACTATAAATTCAAATGTTTTTCTAGAAATCAAAGTTAAATTCATCCACCTATATTTTTACAGGGGCACCTGGGAGATGTAGTAGCTAGAGTGCTGGGCATGGAACCAGGAAGGCTTCTTCTTCCAGAGTTCAAATCCCAACTTACTACTATGTGACCCTGGACAAGTCACTTAATACTATTTGCCTCAGTTTCCTCATCTGTAAAATGAATTGGAGAAGGAAATGGTATCTTTGCAAAAAAAACTTCAAATGGGATCACAAAGATAGGTGGACATGATTGAAAAAACTGAACAACAAGTAGTTTAAAGATTCCATTATTCATGATAGGGAAGCTGTGGAAAGTGTGCAACTTAAAAAACCAGATTTCAAAGTTTTAGAAAAAAGATAGGTAGGTTTCCATGATCTCTTTCCCCAAAGGTCCATCATTTTGGCTCTAGCAACCGGAACCTTCTTGTTACTGAGAATCACTTGTGGCAAAGAAATTCCACTCATTGATTCTTCTACCTTTTGTAAGTCAAAAGAAATGATTAGCAGAGTTCTAGCAGACATCCGATGACCTATGTCCTCTCACTAATTTAGCATATCTCAGGACAAGCTTATAATCTGCTTATCTACTTCCTTTTTTCTTTTTAATCACTAATTCACATATTTCCTCTTTCTGTCCAAGAAGTCTATAGTATTCTCCACATATTAAGGTAGAGAATGTTCTCCACTGTGCTATAAAATCTGAGCAGCAGATTCTATAGGTATCAATAATTAAACAGAGACAGAAGAAATGATTAAGAAGAAAGTATATAAAATCAAATTGATGCGATAAAAAAGACTCAGAGCATAGGCTGAAAGATTCCCCTTTTCAGCTAGCACAGAGATCAGGGCACCTGGACTCTTGTGGATGATGTAAGCTCCTTGAGAGTCAAAATTTGTTTCATTCACTGTATCTGATCTCCACCACCTAGCATAATGACTGGGACACAGCAGCTATTCTATAAATTGATGGCCTATTTGTTTAATTGATTTCTACAAATTGACTTGTATTAAGCATGATATACCATAGGGTGCTGCTGAGGCTATCAGATGAGCATAGGGAGCAAGCCAGAGCTATATAGTCATTGACCTTCAACTCTTTCCTTTCTTTGTCTTTAATAGTTTTGACTTTGCCTTTCCTAATCTGCTAGGGTACTCCCACCCACTCCAAGCCACACTGAAGTATAAGTTTACAGTTTTTTCAAAGATTTCTGAAGACAGAAATGCAAGTCTCTTTCTTTCCCCATAGGTGACTAATACTCAAGGGCTGAAGGAAACCAACTGCCTATATCCCCTTCCAGACTTCCCATCCATCTTCATGCCTCCCTACCTGGTAGTTGGGGTCTTGCCCCACCAGAGCTTGGTGGCTCCATTGAACTCCATCATTTATCCAAGTTAGAAGATCAGGGGAGAAGCTACTGAGCTCCATGCAGTAGAAGTCAGGAGATATGATGAAGCAGATGATTAAATCTCTCTTAGGCAGTTTCCTTGTATGCAGAATCAGGATTGAACTATATGGTCCCCAAGAAGATTCCAGATCTGCCATTCTAAAATTCCATGATACCACAGGATCTGGATTTTCATAATCTGGTCCCTTGTTTCTCTTCATTACACTGAAGGATCCTAGTGTCCTTGCTGTCCAGGACATCACTCACCTCCATGACTTTGTACTAGCCTTTCTCCATGTCCAGAATTCTCTCCTTCCTCATCTTCTCTTCCTGAATTCTGGTTTCCTTCACATCTCAACTTCTGTAAGAAACTTTTTCTCTTTCCCTTTAATGTTGGTGCCTTCCCTCTGAGGTTATCTCCAATTCATCCTAATGTATATCATCATTTGCATGTGGTTCTCCCCTTTCTCCTTATATTGTGAGCCCCCGAAAGCAGGAACCGTTTTTCCTTCCTTTGTCTCCTGGCATTTAACAGTGTCCAATGTGAGGGTGATGTGAGGTTTGTTCTTCATTTTCAAAGATCATGACATCAGGGAGGTGATACCATGACAAGCACATGAATTGGATTTTAGTGACAGGGATGCTGTGCTAAGTCACTTTCTCCTCCTGGGTCACCTGGATATAGTGGCCAGATATGAACCAAGAGGACTAGAGATGGCCCTGGATGAGAGGCAATCAGGGTTAAGTGACTTAGCTAGGGCAGGTCTAAGTCTAAATTTGAACTCAAGTTCTCTTGACTTCAGGGCTGGCATTGTACCCACCGTATATAGGAGGTGTTTAATCAATGCTCACTGACTTGCCTTTCAGACTTAAAAGACCCTAAATTCTTCCTGAGTTTGGGAAAGAGGAAACTAATTTAGAATATGGCACATCACATGCCTAAGTAGAATACACATGAAATTTAACTAGTGCTGTTATAAAACTGAAACAAGAGTAAGGAATAATTAACAGTCCTTGTGGTACACTGGTATCCATACAATGTCAAGAAGTCTTTAAACATGACCCCAGCATGTAGAGTGGACCCCCTTTAATAGGTTTACAGAAGGACATGAACAAGATTCACAGAGGTTGAGTTGGCATGGATGGTTTGCCATCTTCAATGAGATCACTGATCCAGTTAAGGATGTGTCAAAGGATGGCAATATTCCAACAGAAATCAGAATATTTAAAATTATTATAAATTTGGGCTAACAAATGATTATCAATATAGCAAACCCATTCTGCTAGAATTAAGAGACCCAACAAAACTCTTGGAATGACCTTCAAAAGAAGATGCAGAGCAAAGGGTACATTAATAATAATCACTGGCATTTGAAGTATAGAATCTTTAATGTGTTCTACACATATTGCTTCATTTAAGTCTCATAACAACCCTATGAGGGAGGTACCCCACCCACCCAATTTTGTCTTTGCACCATGGAGTTCCCACTCCCTTCAAGAGACCTTTCAGATGCTATGTGACATAACTCAGATACAGACTAAGGACACCCATCTCAAACTGGATATTCAAAACCACTACAGCTTATCTACTTCCTATTTTTAATCACTAATTCATTTATTTCCTCATTCTAAACACTCCACATATAAGACTGGCTTTTTGCTTCCTGTTATCACCCAAATAGTCTCCACTGTGTCATAAAATCTATGTAGCAGATTCTATAGGTGTCAATGATTAGTCAGAGACAGAAGTGATTAAGAACAAAGTATATAAAATCAAAGTACATAGAGAAGTACTCTTTTCTTCCTGGACCTCAATGAATTATCTTGATCACTCACTGGGTTATTATACACCAGACTGTTGAGCCCACCAGTTTAAATGACTCATTAGTGGAGGCAACCCAAAAGAAAGGGCCTCCCGTTTTAAGGGATCTTTGTAAAAAGTTATGTAGAACTGAACTAACTAAATCCTTCATACCAATTCTGCAGTAAGCATGGAAAACTGGCCAGAAACCAGTTTTTGTTCCCCTTTGTGTTCAGGGAGTTCATAAGCAAAGTGGCTTCTGCAAGCATTTAGTATATGATAGAACAACCCCAACCTTTCCTCAGAAAAGGGCTTTCATTAGGCAGTGGCAGCATTGTGATAGCTTAACAAGCGATACAGCCATACCAATGTTTGCTCCCTGAATGGCATCTCTGTTCTAAGTTAACTGGCAAAGGCGCTTGAAGTCTTGGAATAGTCCTGTCGAGTGAGGCTTAAGGAAAAGAGCCAGGATTCCAAAGTGAATGAGCATTCAGACCATCTTCCCCTCTGCAATCCCTCAGAGCCAGCTTCCTTAGTTCTAAGGTCCCCTTCTCCCCAGCTGCTCTTTAATCATTTCCCTCCGGATGCCAACTGAAGAGCTTTTTATCCCTGTGGGAAAACAGGATTTCAGTTCTTTGATAGAGTCTGGGAGAAAGGATTGAGTGGTTAGGGAGGGTTGGTTGGTTAATGCTACTGTTAGGCTATCCAGAAACAAAGGAAAATTAAAAAAAAAAATAACAGTAAGGAAAGTAATCAAGAAATTGTAGAAAGAGGAAGAAAGGAACAAGACAGGGGGTGAGGTGGGAAGGAGATAAAATACCACCATTAAAATAACAAAAATTCCAAAGTCTGGACAAAATCCAAATTGGAGAAGTTCCTGAGAGATGAACTGGTATTCTATAGCAAAATGTTTTGATCCTAACTGCAAAAATCATCACTGTCTCTGCCACCATCACATGTTGAAATGAAGATAAGATTTGAATCTGTGAACCCAACTGGTAAACATCAATATCTCCATTAAGCATTGGGGAAACTGGAGAAAAGTTATCACACAGATAAAGTTGTTAATTAGTGTTTATGACAGTAGAACAGCAGTGTGGCAAAATGAATAGAGCACTGGACTTCAAGTTAAGAACAGGAGTTCAAATCCAGCCTCAGACTCTTACCTAGCTCTGTGACTCTGGGGAAGACATTTAACCTGTTTGCCACACTTTCCTCATCTATAAAATGGGAGCAATAATAGCGTCTACCAACTAGATAATAATTATAAAATGTCTGGCACCAATAAAAACTATATAAATGTTAGTTATTTATTATTAGCAGAGTTCCTTAACAAGCAGAAAGAAATGCAGCCATGGACAATACCAGTTTATAACAAAAATTAATTTACAAAACATTGCAAGGAGTTCAAATCTGGTCTCAGAGGCTTAATAATTTCCTATCTGTGTGACCTTGGGCAAGTCACTTAACCCCATTGCCTTACAAAAAAAAGTAAAAAAAATAAATATTAAAAAATTGCAGATAAGGCAGATGGATAATTATGTCATATTACATCACAGAAAAAAAAAACATTGAGAAGAAAATGAATATGGACAGTGATTACATAAAACCCAAATAAACCAGACCATCCTGAGAGTATTTGATGATAAAACTGGAAAGAAGAAAATAGAGATAAAATGAAATAGATCTGCTAGTGTTTCAAGGCATCCATTCTGATCAGTGATGATAGTGGAGCCACTGCCTCAGCCCCAAGTGTGCCATACCAAGAAGTGGCAATGGCATTTAAATGCTTGTGATGACTAGATAAACATGGGGGGAGGACCAATGATGGAAAACACAATTTTCACGATAGTCAGGGACCAATTTTCAAGTATCTCAAAAAAGAAATAGTCTGAAGGAATGAGGTTTTTTTAAAAGCAACCAAGAGATCAATAACAACTTCCTTCACATACCTACTTTCTTATCTTTATAAAATCCTTTTGAGTTTGGTCTATGAACATATCTTTGTTGGAAATAAGAGATGAAGTATGTTTTACCCTCATATCCAACCAGTTGCTAAGTCTTAACAAAATTGCCTTTATAATAGCTCTTGAATGTCTTTTTTTTTCCCTCTGCAACTTAGCCTCAATCTACTTTACAACTTCATTATATGTTGCTCCTTTCACACACTCTACAATTTGGTCAAAATGGCATCTTGTCATCCTCACATAAGACATTCCATCTCATCTCTAGTGGAATGCACTACCTCCTCCCCTCTGCTTCTTAGAATCCTGTTTTCTTTAAAACTAATTTGAAAGATAAATTTCTACATCTATCCTTTCTAGATCTTTCAAGTTTTAGTAATACTCCCTTATATTTTTTATTCATTTTGTTTTGATTTTAGATTTTATTGATGAATTTTGTTTTTACATCACAAGCATTTATAGATCATTTGTACTTCATTAAAGGTCTCTTGTAACAAAGAAAAGCAGTTAAATAAAATTAATAATACAATGATTCCTCTGAAAGTGAATATAGCCTTTCACTTCTGTAGCACCCCACCTCTCTACTTTTATTTTTGTTTTTTTTTATATTTTCTAATGTTTTTTATTCTCATTTTGTACAAATTTTTTTTTACATTAATAAAATATACTTGTTTACAAGTAAACAAAATATCCCTCCCCCCATGAATATATATATAGACTTGCTTGGGCAAAAAAGTAAAGGGGAGAGAAAAAAATTAAAATTAAAAAAATAATAATAGTAATAATTGTAGGTATGGCCAGGTGGCGCAGTGGACGAAGCACCAGCCCTGGAGCCACGAGCACCTGAGTCCATATCCAGCCTCATAAACCCAATAATCACCCAGCCATGTGACATGCAAGCCACCCGATCCCCACTGCCCTGCAAAAACCAAAAAGAGGAAAGAAAAAAAAAAGACCCAAAATAAAATAAAATAGTAATAATAGTAGGGGTGGCTGGGTGGCAGAGCATTGGCCCTTGAGCCAGGAGCACCTGGGTCCGAATCCAACCTCAGACACCCAAAGATCACCCCGCTATGTGGCCCCAGGCAGGCCATCCAGCCCTACATGCCCTGCACCCTCCCCCAAATAATAATAACAAAAAATGTGCTTCAGTCTTTGTTCCAACACCAACAACTCTGTCGTGAGTGGATCACATTCTTTATGATAAGTCCATCACAAAAGTTACTTCCATATGTTTCCAACGTTGCCATTGCTGATCGTAACTCCCTCCTTTCTTATTTCTCCACTACCGTGTACTATATTTTCTCTCTCCTTTCACTCTGACTCTGCTGTAGGGTCGCTGAGTGGCGCAGCAGACAGATCCCTGGTCCTGGGGCCAAGAAGCCCTTGAGCCCCCATACCACCCCTTAGGCCCAGAATCCACCTGGCCCTGTGGTCCTGGGCAGGCCTTCCAATCCCAGCCCCTTGCAAGAAGTAAAAAAGAAAATGTGTTATATCTGAACACTCTCCCCCCATGGTCCATCCTCTCCTCCTTAATTCACATCCCCACCCCTTCCCCCTGCTCCCCCCTCCTTCTTACTCCAGATGTCTATACCCCATTGAGTATATTTGCTGTTTCCTCCCCTAGCCATCTCTGATGAGAGCAAAGGTTCCCTCATTCCCCCTTGCCTCCCCCCTTCCATATCATTGCAATAGCTCATTGTAATAAAAAAAATCTTATTATGTGAAATATCTTGGACTATTCCCCCTCTCCTTTTTCTTTCTCCCTTTCCATTTCCCTTTTTTTCCTATTGACTCCATTTTTACACCATGTTTTATCTTCAAATTCAGCTTTCTCCTGTGCTTCAACTATAAAAGCTCCCTCTTCCTGCTCTATTAACTGAGATGGTTCATATGAATATTATCAGTATCATTTTTCTATACATGCAGTTCATCCTCATTAAGTCCCTCATATTTCCCCCATCTCCTCCAATCTTCATGCTTCACCTGAGTCCTGTATCTGAAGATCAAACCTTCTGTTCAGCTCTGGCCATTCCAAAAGGAACCTTTGAAATTCCCCTGAATTCACTGAAAAGTCCATCTTTTTTCCCTGGAAGAGGACATTCAGCCCTGCTGGGTAGTTCATTCTTGGCTGCATTCTAAGCTCTTTTGCCTTCCAGTATATTATATTCCAAGCCCTACGAGCTTCCAATGTAGATGATGCTAAGTCCTGAGTGATCCTGACTGCAGCTCCACGATATTTGAATTGTGTCCTTCTGGCTGCTTGTAATGTTTTCTCTTTGACTTGGGAGTTCTGGAACTTGGCTATAATATTCCTAGGGGTTGGTTTTTGGGGATCTCTTTCTCAGGGGGATCGGTGGATTCTCTCCATTTCTATTTTGCCCTCTGCTTCTAGAATATCAGGGCAATTTTCCTGTAGTAATTCTTTGAAAATGATGTCAAGGCTCTTTTCATGATTATGACTTTCAGGTATTCCAATAATTTTCAAATTATCTTTCCTAAGTCTGTTTTCCATATCAGTTGTTTTTTCAATGAGATATTTCACATTCTCTTCTAATTTTTCATTTTTTTTTTGGTTTTGAAGTATTGATTCCTGATTTCTGGTAAATTCATCAATTTCCCTGAATTCTATTCTTTGTCTGAAGGATTTATTCTCCTCAGAGAGTTTTCTTATCTCTTTTTCCATCTGGCCAATTTTGCTTTTTAAAGCATTCTTCTCCTCAATAACTTTTTGAACTGTTTTATCCATTTGACCTAAGCTGGTTTTTAGCATGCTATTTTCTTCAGCATTTTTTTGGATTTCCTTGACTAAGCTGCTGACTTCATTTTCATGTTTTTCCTGCATCTCTCTCCTTTCTTTTCCAAGTTTTTCTTTCAACTCCCTCATTTGATTTTCAAAGTCTTTTTTGAGCTCTATCATAGCCTGAGCCCAATTTCTGTTTTTCTTGGAGTCTTTAGATGTAGGAGCTTGTGCTTCCTCATCTTCAGACTGAGTATTTTGATCCTTCTTGGGCTCATTTGCAAAATATTTCTCAATGGTCTTCCTCTTATTTCTTTGCTTGTTCATTTTCCCAGCCTAAGCCTGTTTTTTGGGGTGCTTCCTGAGCTTTTGGGACACTCCCACAAGGGTCTCAGTGTGTGAGGTTCTGTCCTCCCTCCTGGTCTGTGAATGAACATAAGCGCCTCCCCCTCTGCCATGGGGCCGAGGTGGGGGGGGGGCCCTGTTGTTCTATGGGGGGCCCTAGACTGGGATCAGGATCTGAATGTGGTCAGAGCCCCAGAGTCCTGTTCCAGAGGCAGAGGACAGAGCTTGGCAGTCTCTCTCTCTCTTCACTCCCCTCCCTCAGCTCAATGGGCTCATGCCCTGGAGGCTCCTGCTTACCGGCTCTACCTGCTTCTGTTTCCTGGATTCGGGCTGCCAAAAGACCAAGCTGCTCGCTGTGTGCCTCAAGGGCTGGGCTCCATGCGCTCGCTCTGGCAGAGGTCCCCTGCTGTTCCCCCACTTTGTGCTGGTGCTCCCCGGGGTGCAACTCAGGAGACTCCCCCACTGCTGTGAGCCGCAGCTCCCAGCGTCCTGGGGCTGCCTCCAGGAGGCTGAAATTCTTTGGCTCTGGTGGGCCGCCCCTCCGACCATGGGGAGCAGAGACTTTCTGCTCTTTTCCAGGTTACCTTGAGTAGAACCGCCTCACTGGGTCCCTTTGTGGGTTCTGTCTCTCGAAAGTTTAGTTAGAGTCCTTAGTTTATGAGTTTTTATCAGAGAGCTCCTAAGACTCAATCCCTTCTTGTCGCCATCTTGGCTCTGCCCCCAGCCCCCACCTCTCTACTTTTAAAAAATTAATAGAAATCTATTTTCTTTCCCTTTCATGCCATTAAAGAAAAAAATTTTCAATATGTATAGGGGCAGATAGGTGGTGCAATGGACAGAGCACAGCCTGTGGAGTCAGAAGGACCTGAGTTCAAATTCATTCTCAGACACATTATCTTTGTGACCCTCAGCAAATCACCCAACTCCAATTGCCTTTTAAGAAAAAAGAAATATATATGTGTATATATATATACATACATTCAAATATATTTTAGAATATATGTATATATTCAAAATAAATTCCTTCAATGTATATTTTATATATAAAAACAACCATCTTGGTCTGCACCTTAAATTTGTAGTGAATTTAGACCAATACTATTTCCCAACTAATACAAAGAATAAATTGCAAATGAATATGTGACCTAGATTTAAAAAAAAAATTCATATGATAAACAAATTAGAGATACATGGGGAGAAATTACCTATTAGAAATGTGGAAAAGAGAAAAGTTCTTTTACCGAACAAGACTCAGAGAAGATAAAAGGAACATTTTTTTACATACAATTTAAAAGCATTTGCACAAATAAAACTATGGATAAAAGAGAAATGACTGGAAAAATATCTGCTCCAAGTTTTTCAGAAAGATCTCACTTCCTACATATGCACACATATATATGATTCAAATTTATAAGAAAAAAAGCCATTTACCAATTAATAAATGGTCTAAAGAATATGACCATTTATTAATTGATCAATGGTTTTTTCTTATAAATCTGAATATTCTAAAGAATATGGGGGCAGCTAGGTGGCGTAGTGGATAAAGCACCAGCCTTGGAGTCAGGAGTACCTGGGTTCAAATTCGGTCTCAGACACTTAATAATTACCTAGCTGTGTGGCCTTGGTCAAGCCACTTAACCCCACTGCCTTGCAAAAACTAAAAAAAAAAATATGAAGAGAAATATGAAGCCATTTATACCTTTATGAAAAATACTCCAAATTACTACCATACTAATTAAAATAATTCTGAGATTCCATTTCACATCTATCAGAAAGGCAAAGTTGACAATAATGGAAAATGATAGGTATTGCAGAGGTTATAGGGAAAGAGGAAAACTTATGACCTGTTGTTTGGACCAAAAATGGGTAAAGCTATTCTGGAAAGTAGCTTAGAATTATTTAAAAAAATACTACACAATTACACCACTACTAGGCCTATACTCAAAAGAGATCAAAGGATGAGGAAAAGGTCCTTTATGTACAAAAATAATTTTAACAACTCTTTTAGATTGTGGCAAAAAACTGGAAATTAAGGATGCCCATCAATTGAAGACTGAATGCAAGTTGTATTATAGGAAGGTAAGAAAATATTGTGCCATAAGAAATGGAGGAGAGGGGGAGGAGCCAAGATGTCAGCATGAAGGCAGTATTTCCTGGGAACTCCTTCCCCCACAAACTCCCAAAAAACAAACAAATGATGAGGGGCAGAACCCACAGAAAGACTGAGTGATACATTTTCCAAGTCCAAGATAACTTAGAAGTTCTTCAGGAAAGGTGTTTCACCAGGACTGGGGGTTGGGAAAAAAGTCAAGGTCCCAGTGCAGTCCAGCCCAGCCCAGTCCAGCAATCACCAGCAACAGCTTGAAGGGGCAGGGAGATAATTCTGCTACACCAGAATGAGTGTGGAGTAAGGAGCACTGGCTGCAGAATCTGCAGCGAGAATCTGGAGAAAGCAGTCTGTACCTCCAGAGATGGTAAGGGAAGTCTGCAGAGATTTCTCTGCTCTCCCTGGGGTAGGACTCTGCTGTTTGCCTACACTCAGACCCAGGTTGCAGTTTGGGCTTCCATACTAAGATAGCAGGATCCCTCCTTATAGCCCCAGGGTAGAGGAAAATGGGGGGGGGCATCTACATATCAAAGCACAGGCAAGAGAGCTTAAGACCTTGGAGGAATAAAGGTCCCAGTGAGGGAGGGGGAAAAAAAAAAGCCTTGGAAGTGCTGTCTTGGGCTGAGGAAATGAGTAAATAACAGAAAAAGAATCTGACCATAGTCCCATGGAAGATCAAAACACATACTCAGACAATGACAAAATCAAAGTTTCCATATCCAATATCTCCAAGAGAAATAGAAAATGCACTCAGACTATGGATGAGCTCAAAAAAGACTTTGAAAAGCAATTAAGGGAGATGAATGAAAAATTGGGAGGAGAAATGAGAGCACTGAAGAAAAATCATGAAAACCAAATAAAAAACTTGGTGAAAGATATACAAAAAAATACTGAAGAAATAATATGCTAAAAACTGGTTTAGGCCTAATGGAAAAAGCAAAACAAAAGGCAAATGAGGAGAAGAATGCCTTAAAAAGCAGAATTGGCCAGCTGGAAAAGGAGATAAAAAAAAGTTCTCTGAAGAAAATAACTCCTTCAAATGCAGAATGGAACTAAAGGAAGCTGATGACTTTGTAAGAAATCAGGAAGAAATAAAACTCTTCCAAAAAAAGCCAAAAATGGAGCGGCTAGGTGGGGCAGTGAATAGAGCACCGGCCTTGGAGTCAGGAGTACCTGGGTTCAAATCCGACCTCAGACACTTAATAATTGCCTAGCTGTGTGGCCTTGGGCAAGCCACTTAACCCCATTACCTTGAAAAATCTAAAAAAAAAAAAAGCCAAAAATTAGAAGAAAATGTGAAATATCTCATTGGAAAAACAACCAACCTCGAAAACAGATCCAGAGGAAATAATTTTAAAATTATTGGGCTATCTGAAAGCCATGACCAGGAGAAGAGTCTAGACTTCATTTTTTCAAGAAATAATGTAGCAAAATTGCCCTGAGATCCTAGAAGCAGAGGGTAAAATAGAAATCGAGAGAATTCACTGGTCACCTCCTGAAAGAGATCCCAAAAGAAAAACTTCCAGGAATATTATAGCCAAATACCAAAACTCCCAAATCAAAGAGAAAATTCTAAAAGCTTCCAGAAACAGACAATTCAACTACTGAGGATCCATAGTCAGGTTTACACAGGATCTGGCAGCATCTACATTGAGGGCTCATAGGGATTGGAATATGATATTCCAAAAGGCAAAAGATCTTGGTTTACAACCGAAAATCAACTACCCAGAAAAACTGAACATTCTTTTTCAGGGGAAAAGATGGACTTTCAACAAAACGGGAGACTTTCATACTTTCCTATTAAGATGACCAGAGCTGAACAGAAAATTTGATCTCCAAGTACAGGACTCTGGTGAACCATAGAGGGAGTGGAAGAGAAGGATTAACTATGAGGAACTTGATGATGTTGAAATGTTTGTATTCCTGCACAGGAAGAAGATATTTATAACTCATATGTACTTTCTCATTTATAAGAGCGGATAGAAAGAGCATATATATAGACAGGACATAGGAAGGAGCAGAATATAAGGGTATGATGTGGTAAAGGGATGGAGTCAATGGGTGATGGGGAAAGTACTGGGAGAAAGGAAAAGGAGATGAAGAAGAAGCTAAGAAATTTCCCATAACAGTCAAAAAAAGCTTTTTCAATGGAGTGGAAAGGGGGAAGGCAAGGGGAAATGAGTGAGCCTTCATTCTCATCAGAAATGGCTCAGGGAGGAAATGACATACACACTTAATAGGGTGAGGAAATCTATCTTAACCTAGAGAAAAGTGAGAAGAAAGAGACAGGATAAGGGGGAATGGGGGAAGGGAAGGGGGGAATAGGTGATAGAAGAGAGGGAAGATCAATGAAGAGGGTACTCAGATTCAACACACTTTTCGACAGGGCCAGAATGAAAGGAGAGAGAGAGAATAGAACAAATGAGAGTGGGGAGGAATAGAGTGGAGGTACAGCTAGTAATAGCAACTGTGGGAAAAATATTGAAGCAACTTCTCTGATGGACTTTTGATAAAGAAAGCAACTCAGCCCAGAGACAGAACCACTGAAATCTGAACACAGACTGAAGTACATTTTTTTCCTCTCTCTCTCTCTCTTTTCTTGAGGTTTCTCATCTTCTTTTGGGGGGGGGGGGGGGAGCAGTTTATGTTTACTTTTATAATACATTCAACTTACATCAATGTATGGCATGGAAACAATGCAGAGACTATCAGACAGCTTTCTGTGGGGGGGGAGGGAAGGGGGGGGAATTGTAGAATTCAGAGCCTTGAAAAAAATGAGTACATATTACTATTGTATATAATTGGAAAATAAATGTTAAAATATCCAAGAAAGGGGGCAGAGCCAAGATAGCAACAAAAATCCTGTCTTAGGCTCTCTCTCATAAAACTTATAAGCTAAGGACTCTAACTAAACTTTCAAGAGACAGAACCCACAAAGGGACCCAGTGAGGCAGTTCTCCTACTCAAGGTAACCTGGAAAAGAGCAGAAAGGCTCTGCTCCCGGGTTGGAGGGGTGGCCCACCGGAGGGGTAGCCCGCCAGATAGAAAGAACTTCAGCCTCCTGGAGGCAGCCCCAGGGCGCTGGGAGCCGCAGCTCACAGCAACGGGGGAGTCTCCTGAGCTGCACCCCAAGGAGCACCGGGCACAAAGTGGGGGAACAGTGGGGGCCCTCTGCCAGAGCGAGCATGTGGAGCCCAGCCCTCAGGGCATACAGCCAGCACCTTGGTCTTTCCACGGAAACAGAAGCAGGCAGAGCTGGTAAGCAGGAGCCTCCAGGGCATGAGCACATTGAACCTAGGGAGGGGAGTGAAGAGAGACTGTGAGTTCAGTCCTCTGCCCCTGGAACAGGACTCTGGGGCTCTGACCACATTCAGATCCTGATCGCAGTCCAGGGCCCCCCATAGAACAGCAGGGCCCCCCCACCTCAGCCCCTTGGCAGAGGGATTGGAGCTTGTGGTCATTCACAGACCAGGAGGGAGGACAGACCCTCACACACTGAGACCCTTGTGGGAGTGTCCCAAAAGCTCAGGAAGCACCCCCAAAACAGGCTCAGGCTGGGAAAATGAGCAAGCAGAGGAATACTATTGAGAAATATTTTGCAAATGAGCATACTCAGTCTGAAGATGAGGAAGCACAAGCTCTTGCATCTAAAGACTCCAAGAAAAACAGAAATCGGGCTCAGTCTATGACAGAGCTCAAAAAAGAGTCTGCAAATCAAATGAGAGAGTTAGAAGAAAAACTGGGAAAAGAAATGAGAGAGATGCAGGAAAAGCATGAAAATGGAGTCAGCAGCTTAGTCAAGGAAATCCAAAAAAATGCTGAAGAAAATAGCATGCTAAAAACCAGCTTAGGTCAAATGGATAAAACAGTTCAAAAAGTTATTGAGAAGAATGCTTTAAAAAGCAAAATTGGCCAGATGGAAAAAGAGATAAGAAAACTCTCTGGGGAGAACAAATCCTTCAGACAAAGAATAGAATTCAGGGAGATTGATGAATTTTCAAGAAACCAGGACTAAATACTTAAAAACCAAAAAAATGAAAAAAATAGAAGAAAATGTGAAATATCTCACTGAAAAAACTGATATGGAAAACAGATCAGGAAAAGAGCCTTGACATCATTTTCAAAGAATTACTACAGGAAAATTGCCCTGATATTCTAGAAGCAGAGGGCAAAATATAAATGGAAAGAATCCACTGATCCACCCGAGAAAGAGATCCCAAAAAAACCACCCCCCCCCTAGGAATATTATAGCCAAATTCCAGCAAGTCAAAGAGAAAATATTACAAGCAGCCAGAAGGACACAGTTCAGATATCATGGAGCTGCAGTCAGTATCACACAGGACTTAGCAGCAACTACATTGGAAGCTCGTAGAGCTTGGAATATAATATACCGGAAGGCAAAAGAGCTTGGAATGCAACCGAGAATCAACTACCCAGCAAGGCTGAATGTCCCCTTCCAGGGGAAAAAGATGGACTTTCAATGAACCAGGGGAATTTGAAATGTTCCTGTTGGAATGGCCAGAGCTGAACAGAAGATTTGATCTTCAGATACAGGACTCAGGTGAAGCATGGAGATTGGAGGAGAGGGGGAAAATATGCGGGACTTGATGAACTGCATGTATTCCTGCATAGAAAAATGACACTGATAATACTCATATGAACCTTCTCAGTTAATAGAGCAGGTAGAGGGAGCTTTTATAGTTGAAGCACAGGAGAAAGCTGAATTTGAAGATAAAATATGGTGTAAAAATGGGGTCAATAAGAAAAAAGAGAAATGGGGGCGGCTAGGTGGCACAGTGAATAGAGCACCAGCCTTGGAGTCAGGAGTACGTGGGTTCAAATCTGACCTCAGACACTTAATAATTACCTAGCTGTATGGTCTTGGACAAGCCACTTAACCCCATTGCCTTTAAAAAAATCTAAAAAAAAAAAAACAAGGGAAATGTAATGGGAGAAAGAAAAAGGAGAGGGGGAATAGGCCAAGATATTTCATATAATATTTTTCTTTATTACAATGAGCTATTGCAATGATATGGAAGGGGTGAGCAACGGAGAATGATGGAACCTTTGCTCTCATCAGAGGTGGCTAGGAGAGGAAACAGCATATATACTCAATGGGGTATAGACATCTGGAGTAAGAAGGAGAGGGGAAGGGGACAGGGGGAAGGGGGGGATGTGAGTGATGGAGGAGAGGATGGACCATGAAGGGAGAGTGGTCAGATATAACACATTTTCTTTTTTACTTCTTGCAAGGGGCTGGGATTGGAAGGTCTGTCTGGGACTACAGGGTCAGGTGGATGCTGGGCCTAAGGGGTGGTATGGGGGCTCGGGGCCTCTTGCCTCCAGGGCCGGGGATCTGTCTGCTGCACCACTCAGCTACCCTACAGCAGAGTCAGAGTGAAAGGAGAGAGAAAATATAGTACACATTAGTAGAGAAATATGAAAGGAGGGAGTTGCGATCAGCAATGGCAACAGTGGAAAAATATGGAAGTAACTTTTGTGATGGACTTATCATAAAGAATGTGACCCACTCATGACAGAGTTGTTGGTGTTGGAACACAGACTCAAGCACATTTTATTATTTTTTGGGGGGTGCAGGGCAAATGGGGCTGGGTGGCCTGCCTGGAGCCACATAGCAGGGTGATCGTTGGGTGTCTGAGGCCGGTTTGGACCCAGGTGTTCCTGGCTCAAGGGCCAATGCTCTGTCTGCCACCCAGCCACCCCTACTATCATTACTATTTTATTTTATTTTGGGTCTTTTTTTTTTGGTTTTTGCAAGGCAGTGGGGTTGGGGTGGCTTGCATGTCCCACGGCTGGATGATTGTTAGGTGTACGGGGCTGGATGTGGGCTCGGGTGCTCATGGCTCCAGGGCTGGTGTTCTATCCATTGCGCCTCCTGGCCATACCTACAATTATTACTATTATTTTTTTTAATTTTAATTTTTTCTCTCCCCTTTATTGCTCAACCGAGTCTATATTTATGGGGGGAGGGGGTATTTCATTTACTCTTAAACAAGAATATTTTATTAATGTATATAAAAAATATTATTTGTACAAAATGAGAATAAATATTAAATTAAAAAAAATATCCAAGAAAAATAGAGGAGAAAAAGATGATTTCAAAGAATCCTGAAACCTAAATCCTGGAAGGATTTCTATGATCTGATGCAGAATGAATGAAGGGAACAGAACCAACCAGAAGAACAATTTATACTCCAATATCATTATTATAATGAATATGATGAATAAAAATGAATGATTTTGAGAACATGTATAAACTTGATCAAGAATTAAATGAGTAGAAACCATGAGAATAACTTAAATAGCATTTTAAAACAATCAATAAAAATCAACAGACTGGCTTGTTCAAGAAACAATCACTGGATCATAGTGTCTAGGAAGCTGTAATGAAAAGTGTAACAAGAATGAAAAGAAAGGCAGGTAAGTTATGACAGCCTTTGAAAGTCAAACAGAATTTTCTATTTGTTGATGTTTATGAGCAGGTCTGACTATGTCATTGACCTGTCATGGACTCCTGTTAGCTCTAGGATTAAATACTATATCATCTTTAGTTCATCCTGTTCAAAAATATTTTCATGTAAATTTTGTAATAAATATAATTGACAGTAATTCTATATATGTACATATGTGTATATACATGTATATAAGGAACACACCTGCTCAAAGATTTCTTGCTGATAGAAATACAGCATCAGGGGTGGCTAATGGTGTAGTAGATAAAGTACCAACCTTGGAGTCAGGAGTACCTGGGTTCAAATCCCGTCTCAGACACTTAATAATGACCTAGCTGTGTGGCCTTGGGCAAGCCACTTAACCCCATTTGCCTTGCAAAAACCTAAAGAAAAAAAAATACAGCATCAAAAAAGTGGCAGCCACTGCTAAAGAAAGTCAGTGCTTCAAAGAGGAATATTCGTTTGTTCTTTTTTATCTCTGTCTAGGAACTATGATCAATATAATGACCTATTTATTTTTCATAGT
Organism: Macrotis lagotis; assembly: GCF_037893015.1. Classification (NCBI taxonomy): domain Eukaryota; kingdom Metazoa; phylum Chordata; class Mammalia; order Peramelemorphia; family Peramelidae; genus Macrotis; species Macrotis lagotis. The sequence goes on from NC_133658.1 coordinate 87,142,203, forward strand.
TTTGTTTAGTCATTTTTCAGTTCTGACTTTTTGTGAACCTATTTAGGGTTTTCTTGGCAGAGGTCCTGGAGTGGTTTGTCATATCCTTCTCTGGCTTATTTTACAGATGAGGAAACAGAGGCAAAGAGGGTGAGGTGACTTGCTCAGGGTCACACAGTGTCTTAGGCCAGATTTGAACTCAAGATGAGCCTTCCTGATTCCAGGTCTGGTATTCTATCTACTGTACCCTCCAGTTGCTCCAGTTTTGTGTTTGGTTTTTTTTTTAGTTTTTGCAAAGCTTTGGGGTTAAGCGGCTTGCCCAAGGCCACACAGCTAGGTAATTATTAAGCGTCTGAGGCCAGATTTGAACTCAGGTACTCCTGACTCCACTGTGCCACCTAGCCACCCCTCAGTTGACCCAATTTTGTATATATACATACATATGTGTATTCTCTGCCATGACAGAATGTCAACTCTCTAGGGAGAGGAACTGTTTCATTGCTGTCTCTGTATTCCCAGAGCCTTGATACAGTGCTTGATACACAGTAGGCTCTTTAATTTGACTGTTGGCAATACAATCTTCATCACCTTTCTTCTTCCTCCTCCACTCCCTAACAACTATCACTCATGCAGAACAAGGTAAAAGAGTAAGCTTCAGTGATAGGGTCAACTGATGAGTTTAGCAGGAGCTAGAATGAATTTTTCAGTGTATCCATAAGAGAAAGAGGAGCTTAAATGGAGAAATGGATTAAATGTAAAAACCTGTTTGGCTTTTAAAGCCCTTTGAAAAGTGATCTATTCCTACCTTTCCAGTCTTCTTATATCTTATTCCCTTTCAGTCCTCTTCAACCCCTTGGCACTAGTCTAAATTTTGACATTCCCAATATCTCCCATCATCCTAATATCTCCCACCATCCCAACATCTCCCACCATCTCCCACCATCTCCCACCATCCCATCTCCCACCATCCCAACCTGCATCCCTGCTTACCTTAATTTGATCATTCTCCACACCTGAAACGCCCTCCCATTTCCCCACCTTCTAACTGGTTTCATACCTCAGCTATGTCTAATATTCTGAAAGAAGCCTTTTTCAGTCCCTTTTAATCCCAGTCTCTTCTCTGAGATACTCTGATTTACTCTGCCTCTATCTTGTCTTTGCAAAGTTGTTTGCATGGTGCCTCCCCCATTAGCCTGCAAACTTCCTGAGCTGGCACTGCTTTTTGCCCTCTGTAACCTCAGCAATTAGCCATGCCCAGCACAAAAGTAAACCCTCAATACATTTGTGGACTTCATTAGTAGAACTTAGTTACCAATGTCTGTCTTGCTGAGAAATATACTGGCATGACCTGGAGGTCTGGAAATGATGGTCTAGGGGGCCTCTTAAGGGAAAGACTTAAGTGCTGATATAACCATAAGAAATCACATGGTCATAATTTCGACCGACAAGGAAATATTCTCTATTATCTATGTTCGTTGAGTTTGGAACTACCTCGTCCAATCAATCAATTTTTAATGGGCAACAGTTTTGGGTTGCCAGGTAACTTTCACATATTAAATGCTAATTGCATTAGAAAATAACAGCTATAATAACAGTGAGCATATTAAGTACTGATATAGAGGACAGGTGGAAAGGAAAAGGTGGAGGAAGAAAACAGGAGGAAGAGGTAAAGAGAGATAATGGATAAAGAAGGAGAAGGGGGAAAGAGGTAGGGGGGAAGAGAAAGATGAAGAGGTGAAGGGAGATTGAGAGGGAGGGCAGGAACAAAGAAGGGGGAAAAGGGGGAGAGGGGAAAAGGGAGGGCAAGAATGAAAGGATGGAGTTCTATTTACAGATGAAGACATTGAGGCAGACATGGGTTGTCATCTGTCCAGTCACACCAGTAAATCTGAGGTCTGATGTGCATTTCAGGTCTTCCTGAACCTAGGTCTATCCATTGAGCAATCTGATATTATTTATTTTAAAAAAAAGTTTTAGGAATGCAATTTCAAGCCTTCAAGTCTTTTGAGGGAAGTAATGATTTTTATGTGGGTATAAAGTGAATTCTACCTCAAGTCTTTGACGTAACTAATCTAAATTGGCACAGTCTGGGTCTCCACAAAATAGACCAAGTAGTCTAAAACTGAATAACCCACCCTTCTTCAATTGATTAGCTTCTTCCTTTGATTACCTGAAAAATCTGTTTGCTAGTAAACCTTGAAGTCCACTGTCTGCAGGCTTTAGAGTACTAAAAGTGACTGGAACTGAACCAAGAGGCCCATAAAAATTAAAAGATTGTCATCAGAGCACCTATTCCAAAGCACAGCCTGGTTAGATGGGGAGCAATGTAGCTGCTACCACTCCTACTCACTGGAGCAATTGAAAACAGCAAATAAATCTAGTTATTACTTAGTTGAACTATTTGTATACTGAATAATAATGGAATTTATGAAGGGAATAAATCCAGTACATTGAATTGTTTCACAATGTAGAGCTATTTCATAAAAAGTCACATGTGAGGTAGGCTCTTTCTGTTCCTCCTCAGGTCACAAATCTATTCATTCCTGAAAACTGTAAGTTTTTTGTATTAACAGTGGCAGACTGGGTCTGAACAAGCAACGGTATGTTATTACTCTGGAAATTCTTGAGAAGTAGTAATGATATGGGGGCCACTTTAAAAAAAAATCACAGCTCTTTTGTATTCATCTATTATTAGACAATTTGCTAAAATAGGGAACTAGGTGCAGAATGAAGAGTATTGAACTTCAGTCAAGACAATTCAAATTCCACCTCAGACAATTGTTTGCTTTGTGATCCTGAAAAAGTCACTTAACCTTTCTCAGTCTATTTCCTCCTCTGCAAAATCAAGAATAGCACTACCTCCCAGAGTTATTATGAGGTTAAAATATTTACAAAGCACTTTGCAAAATTTAATGAGCTATGAGTTATTAATTAACTAGATGATTTGATTCACTGGAGAGGCACTAAGTATCATAAGCCCTGGATTATGACATCTTTTCTAACAATAGTTGATTCCTCCCTTCTCTAATCCACTTCCCTTCTTACAAAGTGATGCAATTCAACTAGAACTCAAAGAAACCTTTTGTTCCACTGTTTGGATTCTATGAATTCACACTCACCCACTGAATGGGACTGGTTTTATTTTTCTTTATGCCCCCCATATCTGGTGTGCTGCCTAGTATATGGTAGGCAATAAAATTAAGCATTACCTTCATTTGAAAATTCAGAAAATTATTAAGTTCTTTCATAATGCTAAAACTAATTAACAGGGGGCCTGGCACATAGTAGGTCATTATTATATTAGTAGGTTGTTATTATAGTATATATATTATAAATTGCATATTTTTATATGCTATTCATTTGTTAGAATGTTGTATGAGATTCTTATGGCACTCAATGATTCTGATTTGTTTGCAGTTATACTTCTCCTGAATCAAAGGAGCCCAAGGGTGGTCACCAATGACCTCTAGAAGTAGTTTCGCACTTCTTTCCAATCACTAAATGTAAACACTAAGCACCTACTATATATCCACTTGGTAGCTTAAATACTTGGACCACATAAGACAGGACTCATTGGAAATACTCTGGTGTTGGGAAGCATTGAAGACAAAACAATGGAAGCCACAAACACAAGCTTGGCCAACTTGAGGATAGAAGGATCCATCATTCGATGGACCATGGAGTCATGAAGAGTTGGACATGTCTCAATGACTGAACAGCATACACCCAGGCAATGTGCTAGAGTTATAAGGACAAAAACAGGCAACTTAGATCCTCAACAAGTGTACATATACAAAACAAAAATGAATGGGAGGAGTGCTGGGGAAAGAGGCAAGGTCTCATTCATTTAAATAGTTGCTTGAATCGAGCTTCAAGGAAATTAGAGATTCTAGTCCTCTGTGGTAAGGATGTGGCCAGTTTACTATAAAAAAAGTTCAAGAGAAAATAAATATTGTACAGAATGCAAAATGTACATAAAAAGGTAGTTTGGAGCCTAATTGTAAAGGGTGAACCAAACAAGGACAGATGTAAAGCAAGTTTAATAAACTTTATTTCACTATCAAGAAACATGACTAGGGTGGCTAGGTGGCGCAGTGGATAAAGCATGGCCCTGGAGTCAGGAGTACCTGGGTTCAAATCCGGTCTCAGACACTTGATAATCACCTAGCTGTGTGGCCTTGGGCAAGCCACTTAATCCCATTTGCCTTGCAAAAAATAAAAAAAAGAAACATGACCTCTGTGTTTTTAAAATAAGCCACATTAGCATTTTCATATAAAATGGGTCAAGTCTAAAATGTGTCAAAATCAGGCATCTTGAAAACAAAAATAACATAGAACACTTGTTCAATCCAATATTTAATGATTACCCAAGGGCTGATGCTGTAATGCCCCAATAGTCAAATCAGTTCACCCAATGGCAACAGATCTAGGCAAGGTTCTCTATCAGAACCTTCCTATGCTTTGTTAACCAAAGTGCCATTTAATATCTTTAAGTTACATAGTAAAGAAAACAAACTAAGCATTGCCTCTGGTCTGATGTACAAGCTATAACCACTGATCCTCTTTTTTTACAGAAAAGCTGATGCAGCTTGTTGCCTCACAGAATGTCTCCCTCAAAGAAAGGCTATGAAAAGTTAAATATTGCTATTTTCTCCCATATAACAAGGCTACTAAATTCTAAAGCAACATCTTGCTTAAAAATATCTTTGCCTCTGAAATCCAGGTAAGAACAAAAATCCAGGAGAATGAATAATTAGGGAATCCTACTCAATGCTAACTTAATTAAAGGGATGAAAAAATCATACCAGAATAGGAAAAATAACCACTAGTAACTTAAGTCTCCAAACATTTTTGTTTTCACTGACACTAGCAATAAATATGTACACATTTGCCAGCTTTTAAGAAGACACTAGGAATATGCTTTAATCCCTTAGGAAGGAGGGATCGAAAAGGGAAGGATAAAAGATGAAGAGAAAGCTTGTATTTGCATTTTTGATTTATTGAGTTTAACATCACAGTAAAATAGGTTTCATAATACGGACAAGTTGTTGGTACAGTGACTAGAGGGGTTTTTAGTCTTATATGTGCTATTATGGAGATGTACCCCTATGGATTGAAAACCTCTTTAGTCAATCAGTAACTATTTGGAGGTATTATGGCAGCTAGTTTGTTAGTGAAAATTTTATGACCTGTAGAATTTAGAGTCAGGTGGAGCTCCCTGTATTCTCTAGGTCCCATTATTAAATACACATATATGTATATGTATATATTATGCAGGATACATATATGTATATATTATGCAAGATGTTCTAAACCCAAAACCCCTTTACTCCAAGAGCTCATTTCATTTGAAAACTACTCAAAAACAGTGAAATGGTTACCGTAGCAACCTTTATCCCTGTAGACAGTAATGTAAAGATAACTTGTAGACAGTTGACCCCATTTTATTTCTATCCTTGTCCTTGAGATAATTTAGTCATAGTTAAGCAGCATATCAATGATTCGAAGTCTAATGATGCTGCTTTTGTAAACATTAATAATTGGCTGATATATTCAACCATAACAAAGGGATTTAGAAAGGCAGCCATCATTTAATCTGCCACAATAAATAATAAGCAATTAAGGGGCTTATTTTTATTCTGGAGGGCTTTTTAAAATGCAGATTTGAAGTTATTTCACCCTTCAACCTTAGCAGCAGTGTTTGCTGCAGGCTTCTATTCAATAACAGAACCACCAAGCCATCAGGGTAGAATAGATTAAGTCAAACCGAGGGGAAACCAGTTCTTCCCAGAGCTGACTCAGGAAATGGGAATCACCCTCCAATGAAATCTTAAAAGGCAAATGCTGTGTACAGTGGCTGGTCTGGTCCTAACACCTGTGCACAGTTCACTCTGGAGTCACAGAATAAATAATTTGCTATGTCAGGGTCTCACTTGCCATTTTAGTCGATAAGGAGCCTTTATCAATCTATCTCAACATAGGCACCACTCAAAGCAAGCCTATGTATTAAATGAACTCTCTCCCATTTCCATCAGTCTTGTTTTCTTAAAGTCATAGGCACAACAGAACAATACTATTGGTAAAACTGCATTTGTGTTGATATTGAAAGCAGGAATACCAAGGAAAAAGGAATAGAGAAAATTAAGATAAATTCATCTGTTCATTTTAGAAAATCCAGACCAATTTTATTAGAATAACTATGTAGAAACATGAGTTAATAGAGAAGAAAAACAAAAACACTTTATTCTTGTAGGGTTAGTTTATTTTAAATTAAATAAATGGAGGGAAATCTGTGATATTGATCCAGTTATGAATGGCTATGCTTTAGGCAACTCAGTACCCTCTAGTTATTGATCAGGCCAAAGTTATACTTGGCTGAGCATGTTTTTCCCCCATTTTTAGGAGAGGTACTAAGAATGAATTTGAAATTTCCACTGTCCTTAAAGGACTTGAAATCTCATTAATAAGGAAATTTTTTAAATTATAGCAACCATAATAAATAATTTTTACATGAGCTCTAATTGGAGTTTGCATTTGCCTATATGAATCTAAGAGAAAACATCATCACAAATAGCTCCTGCCAACTAATGACATGTATTTTCTTCAAACATATAATATATTCTCTCCCCTTTAAAAAGATGAATAACTTATGTCTAGTTAATTCTTTCAGATACAACCATTATGAACCTGAGAATTGTAGACTAGTCTCCTAAAACCTGGTCTTTAATCTTTGGACCATATTTTAATTAACTGTATATCAGCTACTTAAAAAAAAATTAATTCCCATGAAAGATTTATGGGAACTTACAAAGTCAGTATTGTTTTTCTAAAACAAACAAAAACTCTGTAGGCTACTTTCAAACAACCTTAAAATGATATGGTTAACCTTTCCTTTTTAGCTGGTGGATAAAACTTGCAGACATGTGGAAGGCACACATCTTATCCACAGACACAATAAAAATACCCACAATAAAATACTTTGTTCAACCAAGTTGTATCCAGCATATTAACTCATTCAAAGAAGACAAGTTCACTTGCTGAAAACAGTCTAATTACTAGACAATCATGATTAGTTTTACTTTTGTGAAATAAAAATAACTGAATGAATGAAATAAGTTTACACTTTCAAGTTCTGAATACATAAAGTTTAAGCCTGTGGAGTTAAGAGGGTGCAGGGAAGAGGCACACCTCACACAATCTGAAATTCACAGCAGCATAGACTCAAAGTGCAAAGGGCATATAAAATAAATGCCTTATATAAGGGATTCCTTCCAGATAGTCATCAGTTTTTTTCTATATTAAATTCTTAACAAGCATTGAAATTTTATGCAAGATTAAGTCACATGCAACAAATGAAGATGAACACACTAACTCAATGTTGAAACTTTAATTATAAAATCCCCAAACTGGAACTAGCAACAGATAGTAGTATGTCAATACAAATGGACAATGGCTTTAAAAAAAATACACCAATTTAAATAAGTTTGAGTGAATACTATACAAGGATATTCATATGTCTGTTAGCCTCTTGGAAATATAAAATCAAGTATATCTGTAGTCCTTTAAAATTCACCATGTGTCAAGTTATCCTGAAGCCTAATGAGCACACTTTATAAATACAAGTTATATTTCATGTGGATAACTGTGTGACATACCTAAATAACTAAACAGATAACATGGATTCTATCATATTAAAAAGCAAGAATTTCACCTGCCAATTTATTTCATTCACAATGGAAAGATATCTGCAAGTCTTTGGCATTAAGAATGCAAATACACTTCCAATTGTGGAAAAAAAATAATGACAATATTAGAAACAAAATAACTGCATAATTTACAATGCAGAAGCAAAATATTCTACATATTATGTAGTTATACTATTTTAAAATGAAAATAGTATTTAAGTTTACAACAAATTCACTTGAGGCCAAAAGAAATCTGTTTATTATAAAACAAGATACAACATCTTAAAAGAGAGCAAGGCAACATTAGATCAACCACATTAGATTCTGCAAATGAAGTGTAGTTTGAAAATTGTAAAGAAAGATGAATGTAGCTCCTAACATGCTATCCTCTTCTCTTCTTATAAATGGGATGAAGTAGAGAAGCAAAGCTTCAATGTATAGGGATTAGAACCATCTGTAAAAATCAAAAATCAAGGTTAATGGCTAATTCTGAAATAGTTTTACCTATACAGCTGTCAATTTAACTTTGCGAATCTCCAGTACAAGTTTACTGACCCTCTTATCAAGGGAATGAATAGAAACAAGAAAGAAAAGAAGCAAAGTAAGTAGAAATCTATTTTATTTGCTCTTTATCTTGAAAGTTCAAGCTTAGGTTTTCTGCTTGCCACTGCCCTGAGCTTTCTTTGTTTTAAATATTACTTTTCAAAAAGTGAGATCACCACCAACACAAAAGCCTCAAACAGTTCAGTTTCTTCCCTAGGTTGTGGGGTGAGATCAGAAAAATCAGGTAGTGGTCCACTCTGTCCAAGAATAAGGCTTTAGCCTGATCTCAGAACAGCAGAGGATCCTCAAGAATCTTGCCTGACTCTGAAGTGCACAAGTTACTTGGGTGCATTACAGAAAAATATTTCTACATTAAGAAAATATATCCTAACTTTGTCCCACAGTACTATAATCATCTGGCACAAATTATACAGATTCACAAGAGATGTTTGACTTACTCGGAACTCTTATTTGGTAGTGATTAAGGGCAGTCAGGGCTTCTACTGCATCCGTCTTGCATTCCCATTCTAATAGGCCAGAGAGTGTTTTGGCAGAAGCTAAAAGATAAAAATGTAATTTTTGCTTTCTTGTCATAATCAACTGCTCAAAAAAAAAAAAAAAAGAGAGCAAACTCACTTACGTTTCGCATCAAAAACTTTGTATTTGATAAATGTGAGAACTTCATGATCACTACATAACTGCCAAAGAAACAAAAACAGAAAAAATTCTGAAAAATAATGTCTAAAAACGTACATCCTCTTTCCAGAAATAAATAGTATTAAGAAATGCAAGTTAGGATCTCACAATTAAATGTTTTTCATGAAGTAAAAAGACTAAACACAGCAGAAGTCCAACTGAGTGCTTCCTGAATGGGAACCAATGATAAATGCTGGGTACTCTGGCTAGAATATAGTCATAAATGCCATCTATCTTTAGGAGACCAGGCAGTCTCTGGAAGAAATTTCTAAAATGCTATCCTTAAATAAGGTGCACCATTTGGACCCAGGTCAAATATAAGTAGATGAAAAGGAATGAATACTTTTGGCAGGGGAGGGGATACATTTTACCCCCCATCTCCCCTGGAGTAGGTGACCTCATGAAGGTCTCCAAGTCCTGTACCATTCCAAAGACATACTGAGTGGAAGAGAAGAACTCAGACCACAAATGGGATGTCCAGGATCTGGGGGCACAAATTACACAAATTCTACACTTAACATTTGTATTTTTAGAAGTTAATTAATTCCTACCTTTGAAAAGGTGTCTTCTGTGACACACAATGGGACATTGTAATAATGTAGCACACAAGAGGGTGGCTGGATGATGTTCTTAGATGCCTGACCAGCACTCGTAAAACGATTATTTTTGCTCATGGCAAAATCCTTGTAACTGCTCGTACCATCCTCCAGTTCAAATATTTGACTAGGAACAACTGAATGTTGTTTAGACACACTAAATATCAAAAAGAAAAAATAGAATACACATTGTTAAATAAGGGTCAACAATCTAATCTAAAATCTTAGTATATATATAATGTTTATAGTAACCCTAAGGAAAACAAATTATGAGTAAATTTAGCTATTTAAATAAATGAAATATTTAGTTTAGGTTCTCATTATTTTTATTTTATTTTATTTTGCTTATCAGCTAAAGGGCAAATTTACTGATTTTTTTTCTTATATTAGAATAATTTTTGAATCAATTAAACAAATTCCTCTTTTGTTTTTTAGGCCACCTTCATTTCCCGGAATCTCTCTTTTGTATAACAAAGAAATTTAAAAAGGTAACAAAAAATTTCAACAAATACATCAATGAAGTTCTAGTGCATGAGAATGCTCATTAGCACAGATTAGTATTAGCATATTTTAAAAGAAATATTTATCAAAGCCACCATTTTAGTATAGTCTGTTGTGATAAGTTTAAAAGGTCAGCCCAAGAAAAAGTTTTCTAACAAATACTGTAAATACCACAATAGGTACTCATTTCAGATGCTTTGAATTCTAAAAAAATTAAATTAAAACTTAAAACAATTTCAATTTAAAAACTACAGAACTATCAAGGACTAGAGAAGCAGCATTGATACATGTTTATTAAAATAAATTACCAAACATTAAGTCTTTTTCCAAATAACTTGACATTATTAAGATGTGTGACAGCTCGTTCTACAGCATACTCATCACCCATTTCTACCAATGCTGTACCAGGAATGGTTTTCATAAATTTTACCTGTCAATATAAAAGAAAAAAAAAAGGTAACCCATTAATTCTACAAATCTATATCAGAGTTTAAGAAGCTGTAAATAAAATGGTTAAAGATCAAACATGAAGACCACCTGAACTCTCACTTCATTCTGGCATACCACTGACATTTTTGCTTCATTTATGCCAAAATCCAGTGGAAAGTGAGTAGCATTAGACTAGAATCTAGTAATGACATGATTTGTAAATAGGTAGTTTATTTACTTTATTGTTCCACAAATCAAAGAATAATAAAATAAAACAGAATGCATAGATCAAAAGAAAACTTTGTAATTAAGAAGATCCAGGCCCAAGTTCGTTCTGATGTAAACTGGCCAGGCAGGACCCAGGACAAGTTATACAACATTTCAATATCCTAGAAAACTCTAAATTGCAGAACAGTCACCAATTTAGACTGACAGGATATACTTGCCAGGAGTTTCCTCCATCAATGAAATCACAGGTCTAAACAAAAAAAAGGTGAAGAAATATAATGAAGCATTTATTTTTCTTAAATTTTAGTTCAATAATTAGCTTGGGTTTTTTTTGCATTTTGATAGGACATATGCTTCGTACACAAAAAAGGCCACAGGGGGAGGGAAGAGACAAAATTCTATTATAACTTGTGTGGAGCAAAATTTCTCCCTTAAATTAGCTAATTAATGTAAATTCCAGAATCTAAAGTTGATTAAGATACCAAGGAAAAATGACACAATCTTAAATACCAGGAAATCTCAAAAGATCTATGTTGGCAACTACATAGCTCTTTAAACATTATACTGGTTTATACTTTAATGTGCTTTTCAACATTAAGGCTTCAAGATTTCAATTAATGAGAAAACTGAAAAAAGTTATCAATTAAAGGTTACTAGAAAAGGCAGGTTAGAGTTTTTTTGGGTTTGTTTTTAAATTTAAATCAGATATGGTCACTAAATCACACATGTTCAATAATTAACAGCAGACATGAACCTGGTTGAGTCAATTCTAGACGCCAAAGCATAGACAGTTTCAGTGACAGTGACAAGACCCAGCCCCAACCAATCACCAATCTGTGAAGAAGTGCTGCAATAAGGCTGGAACGAACATGGATAAATGCAGAGAGGAAATTTTTCTGGGCTCACTTCACCTCCTTGAGCTTTTCAAAGATCAGTGATTTTATTGAGGGGAATCTCCTTTCAATGGACCCATAACCCTCTGCTGGTCTTTGAGAGCAACTCAGGTCAAAAATTTCATCATTCTGTAGAAAATCAGTAATGAGCCTTTCTAAACTTAGGAAAACAGCTGGTTCTCCAGAGACAGACAGTCCATCACTGGATCAGACCTTCATCTTGAAGCATGTTGGATTTTTTTTAAGGTCACTTAGCTGGCAGGTATGCAATTCTTAGGGTTTAGTTAGGGAAAGTTAAGGAATAACCATTTCTAGAGCACCTACTATGTGCCAGGCAATGCTCTAAGCAGTATACAAGTACCTCAATCTGTGAGGCAGACACTATTATCCCTTTTTTTTGAGAAAGAGAAGACAAAGTAATCCCAAGACTTGCCCATGGTCACACACAGTAATAGTACCTGAGGCCAAATCTGAACTTGGGTCTTTCTGACTCCAGATCCAGTTACACTTTGCTTCTAAGTTGCCAGTAGGGAAGTTATCAGGACTAAATTAAGAATCTCTGGTAGTTTTAGTAAGTTTTTTTTGGTACCTTTAGAATACTGCCCTAATACAAATGAACATGATGGATTAGTTTCAGTATTTCTAATTATATAGTGGTCTCTTCAGGAAGTTTACCTTTTCGATATTTCCATACAAGCAGAATAGATTGAAGACCCTTGAACAATTCATCTTCAGTTGATGTAACCCACTAACCATAACAACTGAACCAGAAGGGTTTCCCCCATGCATATAGGAAGAAGAAGCCTGTGGAAGGGGATATGCAACAAGTTCAGGTGTATCACGGGATCCCATTCGGTAACGGCTTGGTAAAGGCAACAATGGTCCATGTGAACCTACAAAAATGATAGAGGGGAAAAAAGCACTTATTACTTCATTTTGTAAAGGTTTTAGTAGATATAATACTTCATTATTAAAAAGCAATGTCCTAAAATTAATTTAACATGAAGAAAATATAATTATTCAGTAACATATTTCTGAAGGCTTATTTTTAAAGCATATATTTTAAACATCTAAGAATTTCACTCTCGTACCATGTATATTCTACACTGACTTAGATGCATTAAACCATAAATTAAATATTTATATAACTAATATCCCACAAAGAAATATTTTGATAATAATTTCTAATTATAAGATGACCTTTGGCTACTTCAGTGCTGTCTTGGAGAATTAATTCCCTATAAGCTGTATCCTGGAGTAGAATTCACTGCAATGAACTCTCCCCCCTTGTTTCTGTGACCAATATAAAATCTAAGAAAGCTACAGGTACCAAATACAATTATACTTCATTTATTTGGACAGTATTACCTACCTAGAACCTAAAATTTTCTAGGTTGTCAAACAAGTTACTACAACATGCCTATTTCTTCATATTGTTGCTGTTACTCTAAGGAACTTTATTACCTTTTCACCACACCCGGAGCAAATTAGCATCAAACCAACAAGAAAGCAGGAGTCAGAGTCAAAGAGTTATCAAAGGCAGACAAAATTGTCAACAGCCAGAACAAACACAAGGTCCTATATAAAGCAAACACGATAACCCAAAACATACTGCCATAGTACAATTCAGGGAGAAAAAAAGAATTTCCTTTCAACACTTATAGGATCAAGAGCTGGAAGGGATCTCATTACTACAGCGAATTCTTTCATTTTACAGATAAGAAAACTGAGGTCCATGGAGATTAAGTGACTTGCCTAATCAGGTGGGATTTGAAACTAGGTCCTCTGATTGAAATCACCAAGCTAAGATTAAGTTACATTGTATATACAATATAGTTTGGGGATTTCTATCAAAACTGTTTAAAATTCATGCTTAGTAGGAATTTCTCACTTACTCTCTGACAATTACAGGTAAGTGATGAGTTATTACAAATGAAAATCTGAATTAAATTCATCTGAAAACTATAATCTAGGAGTTAGAAAAATCTTGGAATCAAAGCAAACTTCTGTACTTTAGCACTATCTCACTGCAGTTTGAAAAAACTAGTGGAAAAAAGTCTTACCCTGGAGGTGCAAATTCCATCTAATTCTATGGCATTAGTTGTGTAACCAATCCCTAACAAATTACTTAATTAGCAGTCTGAAGCAAATCTCTATGAATTATCTGAAAAGATATCTACAATCTGCAATTTGTGTTTGGTGGAAGGACTTTTTTTCTACAATGGAATTTTCCCCACAATGACAAACTCCAGCATTTTTTGAGCATGGCTGAATTATGCTCACATCTACTGGCTCAACCAAGACTTCCATACCAACCATTTTCCCTGAAAAAGGATTTCAGGCATTTTCTGGAGGTTTCTTCTGTTAAAATCAGAGGATAAAAAAATAACTTTGATTTGATCTACCACTTATTTTAACTTTCAGGAGGAATTGAGGGAAAGTCAAGGACCTAAAATGGCTAGTGACAGAAATGGGAAAAAACTCCAAAAAACTTAGATATGATTGCATCATCTTAAAGTTCACAATGGTCAAGGAAGGGAAGGTTGAACATCATCTGTATATCCTCTCGACTTCAGAGATGTAGATTTAAAAAAAAAAATCAGACAAAAATTAGGTTTTATCTTATTTGCTATGATTCATACAGTTCAAGAGGAATGGAAGGCTCTAAAGAATCAAATTTTAAGAACAAAATTCCAAATGACCACTCTGAAAAAGAAAATGGAGAAGATAAATCTTAAAACAGTACCTTATTAGTGCTTGGGATGATAGAAAATTTAGCTAAGACAGAAACCTTTACCCTCACATGGAGTTTATTGCCTAGTTTGGAGCTATGTGATCTAAATGTAAATGTATCAAATCAGTAAAGATCTGAAAACAAAATGCTAGGTGAGGTAGATTCAGGGTCCAGGGGGAAGGGGAAAGAGAGGAGAGAAAGGAAGAAGGAAAGTTTCATGAACAGTAGCATGAGGAATAGAATTATAAATAGACAAAAAGGCAAAAAAGAGGTCATTCCAAGAAACATAAAACAGGTGGCATAAGAATGAAGGCAGCAAACTGCAGTGTGGTCTGGCAAACAAGTACTGTATTTTCCCATGTATAAGGCATACCCTTTTTTGAGAAATTTGGGGTCTAAAAACTGGGAGGGTTTTATTACAGTGGTTATAGATTTTTTTTACTTGCATTTCCTGCTTTTTGCACTTGTCTTTGCACTCAGTTTCCCACTTGATACTGGTATATTAGATTACATTTTGCCACAAAAATGGCTCAGAAAAGATTTTCATACAGTGCTGAATTCAAGTTCAAAGTGATCCAGTTTGCGAGTGAATGGAAATCAAACTGCTGAACATCAGTTTGATCCTCTGCCAACAGAGAAAGCAATCGGAGACTAGCTATGGGAAGAAACCCTACTTGAAAATGCCACGGCAGAAGAAGGTCATGAGAAGCAAGTCAGCCAAATGGCTTGATTTAGAGAGGGAATTGAAGAGATGGATTGAAGAGCAAAGGGCCAGTGGAATTCCTGTGTCCATAAAGATGGTTTTCAGCAGGAGACCAGAAGAATTGCTGATGAAAAAGAAGTGACTGATTTCCAATATTCCAATATTCAGGATCATGAAACAGAATGGACTAAGCATGCATCCATGCACCAGACTTGTCCAGAGAGAGTGCTTGTAGTCAACCCCAGACCAGAGCACAGGCATGAGAGTGGTCAGAACCACTGCTAAGGCAGTGATTCATCATCAAACATGGATAGGTGAGGACGAGCTAGTGGATAAGAATTTGGACTATGATGAGGAGTTGTATGAATTTTATGATGAACAAAGCTTGAGTTCAATAACCTTATGTAATACATTTTTTTTCAAATTTTGGGCCCCAAAATTAAAATGCATCTTATACAGGGGAAATATGATAGTCAATTTGAATAGGTTATGGAAAATGTAGGAGAAGAAAGTATGAAATAAGCCTGAAAAGTGAGATGAAACTAGACTTTAAAGTAGGGGTGTCTAAACTTTTAGCTCTTCTGGGCCATATCACCAACAAAAACTTGTCAAGGGCCACACACAGAGAATTTAATATTTATTTGTGTAATCTAAAGTTTAGAAGGTCCCTAAATGTTAGATTAAGGAAGTTTAGATTTTTCAGGCATGAGGAAGCATGATGAAACAGAACTACTACTGGATTTGGACACAGAAAATCTAGATTCCAATGTCATTATTATTATTATTATTATATGTGATCCTTTAACACTTAACTTTTTTAGATCCTAATTCTCATCTGTAAAAGCGTATGTAGAGAACATATTCAAGAGTCCTTCCTGCTCTAAATCCTATGAATTTAAAGAAACTGATCTGGTTATTTAAGTACACTTTCCAATGAATTCAGATGTACAGATACCTACTAAATATAGTAGGCAAGGACTGTAATCTAGGATGGGGGACATAGTCCCAATAAGAAGAAATACAAGAAAGTCAACCAAGAATTAGTATGTTATGAAAAAATACTAAAGGACAATAAAAAGCACTTTAAAATGATATGCCCATTGCTTGGGAAAGATGAGGCAAAGTTAATGGATGTCATAAAGTACTCTTTTCCCCTCTAAAATGGTCAACAATCCAGACAGAAAAGGATAAAGCAAAAATGGCTGAGAGTAAATTAAAGGGTAAGTTAAAACTATGAAAATAAAGATAATACTACATACCAAAAGTATGATTACTTTAAAGAGCTAGAAAAAAATACAAAATTCATCTGGAGGAATAAAAGGTTAAGAATCTCACAGGGAATGAAAGTCTAGAAATTTCAAATCTCAGACTATACCACAAAATATTAATCACCAAAAATGACTGGTACTAATAAAATATATTTTTAAAATTGTTCAGCTACCTCCCCCCCCACCAAAAAATAAATGATTAGTACTGGTTAATAATTAGAGAAATTAGTGCAATAGTTTGAGACATAATATATAGATACAAACAAACACAGGAGTCTAATATTTGATAAACCTATTGGAGTAAGAACTCAATATAGGACAAAAATTGTTGAGAAAATTAAAAAGAAGGGTGGTTGGTAGAAATCAGAAGAAGCTGAGTGACTCATACAGTGTCTCACAGGTTAAGTGCAGTCACATTTTCTATTCTCTGACTCTAGATCTAGCCTCTGTTCTATAGTTATGCTACCTCCTCCCCACATACCCACTGAATCACCAAGTCTTGTTGACTCAGCTTCCATATCCTTGGCTTCCTCTGTACTCACTTAAGCACCAGCCTACCTCAGGCCTTCAAAACTTCTATTGTGGGGGGCAGTTAGGTGGTGCAGTGGATAGAAACCAGCCTTGAGTTCAAATACAGCCTCAGACACTTAATAACTGCCTGGCTGTATGACTTTGGGCATCACTCTCAACCCCACTGCCTTAAATAAATAAAAATTAAAGAAAAAAATTTTATCATGGACTACAGCAATCATCTAATAGATCTCCCTGTATTCAGTTCTCATTCTATGTCCTAACCTTCAGAGAGCTGCCCAAAATGATTTCCCTAAAATACAGATCTTACCATGTCATTCAACTACTCAATAAACTCAAGTGATTCCCTATTATCTTAGAATCAAGTACAAACTCCTCCATTTTGATGCTTAAGGTCCATCTCAAACTTACTCCAATAAACATTTCCAAACTTAATGTACATTTTTTATTCCCTTCACACACTGGAGAATCCATTCAACCTAGCTTTCTCAAGCTGTATACTATCTTCTGTCTTCATGTCTTTGTAGACTTTCCTTTATTCTCAAGTTTCTTTCAAAGCTCAGATCAAATATGACCTTCTATATAAAACCTTTCCAGCTGTCTATTAACTCCCCCACCAAAGGAACCTTGTATATACTTATATCCACATTTTGTCTCCCTTGATAGGTTGTAGACACTTTGAAGGAAGAGACTGCTTCATTTTTATCTTTGGACTCCTAGACCATGTGTTTCTTAACCATTTTTATATCAGACATTTAGATAGTCTGATGAAATCTTTGGACCCCCTTCTCAGAATGATGTTTTTAAATGCATAAAACATGCAGGGTTATTACTAAGACAAGAAATTATATTAAATGCAATTATCAAAATAGTGAAAGTTCCCAGGTTTATGGCCCAAGGTTAACCTATGCCTTAGATTGTATTTAGAATCCAGAAGAGATTAAGTAAATATTTGCTGAATGAAAAAGTGACTAAGACTTCAAGTACTCTAGTTCCAGATGAATTAAAAGCTGCAGGTACCAAAACAATTCTAGAAATGACTAAAAAACCAGAATCACTTATCTTTGAGGAGTCCCAAAAATGAAAAAAGTGCCCCAGGATAAGAAATGAACTGATGTCTGAATTTTTTTTTTAGGTTTTTGCAAGGTAAATGGGGTTAAGTGGCTTGCCCAAGGGCACAAAGCTAGGTCATTATTAAGTGTCTGAGACCGGATTTGAACCCAGGTACTCCTGATTCCAGGGCCAGTGCTTTATCCACTACGCCACCTAGCCGCCCCCCACATTACATCTTAAGAAAGAAATTAGCAAACTGGAGCATCCAAGAAAGTGAAGGAAGGGACAGGAAACCTTGTCACTGGAGAAGTTCAAAACAAAAAGCAGAATAATTATGGTTGACATTTATGGAGTGACTTAAGGCTTATAAAGCACTTTATATACATTATCTCATTTGATCCTTAAAAATAAACTTGTGAGTCAAGCACTATTATTATCCCCCATTTTACAGATGAAGAAATTGACAATCAAATGTTAAGTGACTTACACAGGGTCATGAAACTATTAACTATCTTAGGCAAAACCTGAATATAGGTGTCCTTCTTGTCCCCGAGTCCAGGATTCTACATTTATTATGCTGTACTACATAGATGTCTAAATGAGAATTTATTGTGGATTTTATAAAAGTGACTCAAAATAACCTGAGGAAAATGTTTTGCCAGTATTGAAAAGTACTTAAATAATGGAGGTGCCAATTTACATAATCTCAATAGCATTACTCACTTCCTACTGACAAGAACAGCAGTGAGATACCCAAAATAAAAATGGAACTACATTTTAGGCAAAAATGCTAATAGAAGAATAACCTACTGAAGGACAAGAGTAACTTAATCCTGATGAGATTTCTAACTATAAGGGGCAACATGATACTAGATTTGGAGTCAAATACTAGTCCAGATATTAGATCTGGGTTCAAATCCAGACTGTCACTATCTGTGTTACCTTAGGTAAGTCAATTTTCTTATCTTTAAAATGAGGGGATTGGACTAAATTAGATGGCATTTAAAGTCCCTTTCAACTGTAAATCTATCATCCTTTAGTTTAAAAACATGTCTATTCTATGAAACCATACTATATAATATTCATAATGAAATTTCTAAGTCACAATCAAAAGTCCATTAATTTCAAAGAATGCTGGCATGTTATTTAACGCTACAAAAAAACCCAGACAGATTCTTAAGAATCCATTATAATATGGGATCATGTAAAAAATATCAGGATTATTACCTTCAAATCCAGTGGTGGGAAGCAGAGTTAAGGAAGAGGAATTTGATTCAAATCTGATTTTACTGACACAGGGAAAGTCCAGTTAAGGAACCCTCTCTACCAATGCAATTAGGCTGTCCTGTACAACTTATAGTATTGATAAAGTTGGTTGCCTATGTCATTGCAAAGTACGCCATGCTAAAGGTTAACATCATACAGTTATCCTTCCATATGGCAGGGGTTAAGGAGCCTGGCACCTCTGTAATCTGGAAACCCATACTTTGCCCTCCCTTCCTTCCAGAGAAGAAATTTGAATTTTTCTTTTTCTTTTATGGGATGTTTATAGTACTTTATTGTAAAATTTGGTTAAGCATTTGGTCACAAACTTTTTATCTGTTGACCTACAGGTATCTTCTCTAGCTTTGCAAAATTCCCCAAAAATTCCCATTTAACTTCTTATGCCAACCCACAATATACTGAAACTGGAATGGCAAGTCATGATGTGGGAGAGCCCACTATATTCAAGGTTAGAAGAAGCAAAGTCAAGACACCCTGAAGGTCTCAATGAAGAACTTTAGAACTGATTGTACAGCTTGGAATAGGAATAAGCATAGGAATACCCAGCATGGAGTACCCTCATCAGTGAGGGTATGACGAAGGCAGAAAAGAAGCAGCTCAAAAGAAACGTGACATCCGTAAGTTTGGAGTAAACACTCCAGGTGTTCCCATGGACTGTTTGTACCCAACCTGTGGCAGAACATTTCAAGCTCATATTGGTCTGATCAGTCACAGTTGGACATACTGTAATTTGTCTCAAACAAAGTGATGTCATTTTGATCTTCTTCGATATAAAAGGACAAGAACCAACCAACCAACTATGTTCAAGGCACTGTAAAAGGTGCTGGGAAGCTCAAAGATTTAAACTATCTTCACTCTTAAGGTATCTACTTCTATCAGAGAAAAGAATATAGATATTTACAAGTATCTACTGAATAAATTAAAAAGTTAAAAGACTTGCTCAGGGTCACAAGGTCAATGTTTGTCAGAGGCAGAACTTGAACCTAGGGCATCCCAATTCTAAGATCAGTTCTGATTACCATACCACATGGCCACGCACGTGCGCGCGCGCACACACACACACACACACACACACTCACACTCTCTCATATCATACAACAGTCTTAAAAACAATTAATTCTCAATTTTTTCTAATACATTCCCTCTGCTTTCATTAACTTACCATATCCATCATGTCTAAAGGATGAAGGGTGTTCTCCCAAAATGGCTTGCCTCTGACGACCCTTTCCTCTATCTAATACAGAAGTAAAAAAGTGGTTTTAACAATCTGTACCTGAGCATTTGGATAGCGTTCTCATACCGGATACATAGTATTACAATGCAAAGAAAGAAGTTTGATTCCTGGTTAACTTAAAAACCATTCATATCCAATTTAAATACAAATCATATCTGTTTAACACCAAAAGTTTAGAAAAATAATTTTTTTTTTCTGTCTAACAAATTCCACTTAACTTGAAAATATCTTTTGGCCAATAGCAGATACAAACACTTTAGGATTTAATGGAAGGCTGGATACTTTTCAGAAAGTGCAAAGTACGCCATGCTAAAGGTTAACATCATACAGGGTTTTACCAATGTATGTCTTTAAAACAAGCTGTAAGTGCAGGACTTTTGAAAGACAGTACCTGAATCATACTATTAGCTTCAACAGCAACACATTTTCAAAGTGGGCTTCTTTCAAGAAGTTTCAGCATAAGCCAACAACAACCTGTATTACATGGTTTCACAATCAGTAAACAGAGAGTATTTTATATGTACATATACATATTTACAAATACCTACTGATTTATTAGAATGCTGAAAATTGCACATTCCTAGCCCATATAGTACCATGGGTCAGTTTCTAATGACTTTAACAATAGGCAATACCTTGAACAACCCCCAATTTTAATATACCAAGATAAAGCTAACCAAGGGGTCAACATTATTGGATGAGAGCAATAAAACACTCTCAAAATCATTTTTACTAAACTATAGAGAAGTTATATCAGATTTGCCAAACTTAACTAGTCATTAAAAAATTAATTCTAAAATTTTCGGAACTTTTTTTTAGTTTTTTTTTAAAAATACAATTTTCAGAAGATTTGCCAAAAGATACAGAGATTAATCTGGTTCAATTTAAATATTTAAAACTTTAACTAGGTTCTTAGGGTTTTTGCCGGCAAAACTCTTAATATATATACTTTGAGCAAAATTAGTTCCATGGGAGATGAGAAAACTCAATTTTTCAAGTTTGAAGAGCTATCTCTCTCCCTACTCTTAATCCAGTGGAAGTTTAATCTATTTATTGCAGAAGTTATAGCAGCACCTGGATAATTCAATTCTAATGGTATCAAGTGGCAATGTGAAGGATTTTAAGTTAATTAAACTCAATTAACCTAGTCCTAGCACTATTTGGCTGTGAAATCATGGGCAAGTTACTAAATCACTCTATTCCTGTAACCACATCTATAAAATGAGGAACAATTGGATTAGATGATTTCTATAGTTCCTTCTTTTATGATTTTCTGTATTTGAGAAATTATTTATTATTGTGGACTTCTCACACCAGCAATTCCATGAAGATACTTAAAACAAAAGTTGGAAAAGTCTAAAGCAAAAAAAAATTTTTTTTTGGTTTTTGCAAGGCAATGAGGTTAAGTGACTAGCCCAAGGTCACAGTTAGAAAATTATTAAGTGACTGAGATGGAGTTTGAACTCAGGTCCTCCTGACTCCAGGGCCGTGCTCTATCCACTGAGCCACCTAGCTGCCCCAAAAATTTTCTAAAAGTTTAATAAGTATTTTAAAGGATATAGAAAAAGGAATATGCTCAGGTATGAATGAGTTCCTATTTCTTATACAGAGAAATCCAAATAAGGTTTTTAAAACGAGCACCAACTAAAACAGATCCAATGCCTATTATGTGAGCTAAAAACAATTAAGAAAATTACCAAATGTTTATAAACAATATAAAACTAAAAAAAAAAATCAAAAATAGAGAAATTTCTCCTTCAAAGAATACAACTACAACTCTTCCCCCCACCCCCATTTCCTTCAGCTAGATTAGCAGGGCAATATTTAAATATCTAACTTAGACAAATAAATTGGAATAAATGAGCCTTCCTTAGGGACAGAGGCAAGCAGTTAAAAAATATGCAAATTTAAAATAATATTTTAATGCTTATACTTCAATGGATTCCATAATCTTATTATGGGTAATGGAGGCAACCGCATGTAAATAAAACATCTAGTTAATAATCAAGAAGAGCTAGGAATTTCATGTTATACAAATCTACATTTTTAAATGAATAATAATTCACAGTTAAATGCTGAAAATTGACCTAAATAAGGTTTCTCATCAACCACTCATCCCAATATTTGCAATAAGAATTTTTCAGTATTTTATCACACATGTCAAAACCTATACTTAGAAGAAAAACAGGGTTCAGTCAAAGCTGAGTAATAAAACTATCTACTCGAAAATGCAAATTAAGAGCCTAGACATTAAAATTAAGGGCCAATTGTCATTCAAGGGACTAGAAAAATGTAAATAACGGATAAACAATTATTTCATCTTTCTTGCTAGAGCATGCCTATATAGTTAGGATACTATAAAGGAATCTGCTTTTTTTTAAACTTTGCAGATTTATTAAAATAAATTTTCAAAATCTAGTTCAAATGTTGACAGTCCAGGTAAGAGCTAGCCAATACTGTAGCCCCCTTGTTAGCCTTTTACAAGATGCACATTTTAATTTGTATATTCCAGCATTACCACAGTTATTTTGACAATTTTATGAATCAAATCTGTATTGATGAAATCCAGCATTTATATAAAATAGCTGAATATGCATCTCAGATGAATTAAAGCCTGTTTTCATATTTATCTATAGTTTAAAAATAGTCTACCTTGAATAGACATAATGCTTTCAACCTCTAAATTTCTAAAAATTATACAAATTATACATAAATTATGTCTACTAATAACTATTACAGAAAGTGACAACTTTTATGAACAGCCACTTTACAAAATGCAATCTACACAGCAAGTTGTCTTTTTTTTTACAAATGATGTATATTTTTTAATTACTGTGTGAGAATAAATCTCTATGCAGTGTCCACAGTTAAGATTATGCCAGTAAAAGTAATTTAATTGTACCAACTGGGTACCTTCCTAATCCTTTTGCCTTAAGTTATCTGTGTGGATTCATTAAGTATTATCCACCCTTCTCCCAGTCCAAGGCCTTTGGGTAAATTAATCCTGATCATTAGCTACATAACAATTTTACTCTAAACTGTAAAGAAATAATTACAGTAATATGCAAAATTATTTACAACATCATAGATAAACTCTGCATTTTATAGACTTTCCTTTAATGAAATGTTAAGTTCTACAACTGCAACCTTAAGGGAGATTAGACCAATATACATACAATTGAATAAATGGGCACAGTCTATCATGGTGTTCATCCCATGCAAGTCTGAAGTACTGTTAAGTGTCCTCCTTTAAAAATTGGTGGTGGTGGTGCATGCAGTATGCAGTCAAGGTGAATTGCAAGTCTGAGTTTTTTCAGAGGGCTTTTTTGCTGATGCCGATGTTGTGCATGATGAAGTGTAGAGTCAGCCTGCTGGAGTCCTCTATCCTTCTTAATGCCTTGTCCAGCTTGGGGGGAAAAGTCCTTTCCATAGAGAAGCAGTGTGCAAGTTTGTAAGGAATATTCTGAATCAGTTTCCTCTCCTCCAAAGAGTGAGAGCTGCTTGGAGAAATGCAAGTCCTGGAACTGCGGGCGTGCCTGCATGTGGGGGCTCCTTGTTGAACTACATGATAGCTCAGTACACATCAGGAGGGGGCGCTAATGTTCAATGTTAATTTCTCCAGGATTACATGATGGCCTTTTGAAACAATGCATTCACCAACAAGACCTCATTTGAACTAATCAGTTCATTGCAAGAAAAAAAAACTAACTGCATATAAAATTGCCAGCATATACATTTACACTTTATATTACACAAACACCTACCTCGCCTTCCCAAGTATGGTTTAGTGTAGTCCCAACTGTCATTGTCGTTCCTAATGACATTTAGGCGAGTTGGCTGTTGAAATTAAATGACAATAAGTCAAAAGCATGAGGTTAAAACATAAATACTGCTTTGAAGAAATTATAAATAAAAAAATACATACCCTTGCATATTCAATTTTTAGAGTACAACATCCGGCATATATATCTGCTCCATTGAGTGCTGCTTTAGCTTTCTGTGCACAAAGAACTGATTCAAACATAAATTTTGTCAAGGAAATTTGTTCAAGATATATTTATTTGTTTTACTTTTCTAGAAAAAGGCACAACAAAATCTGAAATCTTTTACACATATGGGAAATATGCTTCAATAAGTAAAAGTGGCTAGAAAAGGTTTAAAAAAGATGTTTTTGTTGCTTTTTTAATGTTTGAAGTCCCAAAACACAAAGGAAGCAATTTAATTTCCCATCTATTCTTTCCAATTTAAAACAAAAATCATAAACAAAAGCACTTCAGATTTGTATAGAAACATCATAAAAAGAATTTCATGTATCAAATATGTGTCTAATTTAAAGTTTCTAAAATCTTAAGAATATGTTAAAGCATAATTTCCAGGTAGAAAATACTAAAAAAAAAACCAAAAGGATTTTTCTTAAAAAATATAGACTATAATATGCTTATATATTTCATGCTACCTATGTGCTTCAATTAGATCCAGCAATCATTTATTAAGATATTTAGGATACAAAAAAGAAGTAAAATATACAATCTGAACCTTCATATAATTTGCTATCTAGTAAAAAAAAATGAGCCAGGTTTTTCCCAAATCTTATGAAAAATACAGATGA
Source organism: Macrotis lagotis (assembly GCF_037893015.1). Taxonomy (NCBI): domain Eukaryota; kingdom Metazoa; phylum Chordata; class Mammalia; order Peramelemorphia; family Peramelidae; genus Macrotis; species Macrotis lagotis. The sequence continues at coordinate 87,167,169 of NC_133658.1, forward strand.
ATACAGTATAAATTATAAGCACTTAAGAGACCTAAACAAAGTAGTACTACCTAAATTCAAGAAGAGAAAAAATATTTAATTTGAAAAAGAATAATTAAATTTTTACCTGAATTGGAAGGAAAGAATTTCAAATCTTAGGGTAAAAGGGGGAAACATAATGCCATTCCAGACATGGGGGATACATAGAGGCAAGCATAGAATCAATTAAAATCAATCTGTGATAAGGAAATTGGGGTAGGATGAGATTTCAAAAATAGTTCTCTATCCTGTAGTGTAAAGGGAAGTCATATGAGATAAGGCTGCTAAGTAAGACAGTTTAAAACAAAAATGTGGTGGGTTCTGAGTTCCAGAACCAAAAAAATTACATTTTAGTAGACAAACAATGATGAACAGAGGAGTGACATAGTCAGATGTGTATATTAAGAATACTTTGGCAGTGGTGTGAAGGTTATACTAGAGGAAAAGGTTTAAAGGTAGGGAAGTCAGCTACAAGACTACTATAAAAGTCTAAGAGAATTAATGAAGGCCCAAACAAATAATAATTATTTACCAGCACTTTAAAATTTGTGAAGACCTTATTCCACTAGATTGAGATATAGTAAGAGACCCTGCTTTAATTTCTCTTGCCACAAAGTACATTGCTCAATAATTAATGATGACTGACTTATACTGATAGGTTGTTTACTATTGCTTAAAATTTTGACTAATAAAAGTAACTTTATAGTGAAGTTCAAGAGAGTACAGTAGGAAGATTATTTAATCTTTATAAGAAGAAATTTGTTCTACTAAAACTGGAAAAAATTAAAAATTTAAAACATAAAGAACTTTATTTTAAAGTTACTAACCGAACTTACAATTAAGAATCTTAAAAAACTGCATTAAAGGGGGCAGCTAGGTGGCGCAGTGGATAGAGCACCAGCCCTGGAGTCAGGAGTACCTGAGTTCAAATCCAGCCTCAGAGACTTAATAATTACCTAGCTGTGTGGCCTTGGGCAAGGCACTTAACCCCATTGACTTGCGAAAACCTAAAAAAAAAACCTGCATTAAAACAAAATCTGAAATTTATGCTTTTTAAAAAAAATGCTATATTAAAAACTTCTGAAATGAAACCAGAAATATCAAACTGTTTAACAAGTGCAGAGCAAGTAACTATGATGAACCAAGAAACACTCAGTTATAACTTACAAATGAGTACAAATATAAAATAAAGGATATTCAACCATTGCCTGTATTCCATTTCTTTTGAATATGACAATCCTTTGTACTTTTCCAACAGGATTGCACACTGTATATAAAACATCCTAAGAAGAGAATAAAACATTTAGCAAAGGTTTTGAATTTATCATAGTACTCATGTTATAAAATTCAGCTAGATTATCATTACATTAAAAGAAATTAGGACAATCCTACTCTTCCCTTATAAACAATAACAAAACTAATTACTTCTCCTGACATTATATAGTACACATTTTCTAACTTACAAAAATACATTAAAATGTTTACATGAACCTGATAAATGAAAATGTCTCTAAATACAAATATAATCAGGTTTCTTGTCATTTCAAATATTTTCGGAAGCCCGAATATTCAACTAAAAATATTTCTAAGAGAAAATGATCAATGTGTAGGCAATAAAGACAAATAATAAGGAAATGAGATTCAAATGGGTATTTCTCTCAAACAAAATTAAAATGCCCAGTATGCTATGTATTTGTCTACTTTTTTAATTCGTCATGTGAAGTCTGTGAAGATAAGGGCTACAGTTTTTTTTTAAACCAATGTATTTATGTTACTTTGACCATTAAAGAACATCCTAAACTGAACTTCAGGCAGACAAGTTCATTTTGTTTCATGGCTATAGATTGACCTGATGATCCTGGCCAGATAATCTGCAAATACGTTGGTCTTTTTTACAAGAGCTGAGGGTAGAATAATGCAAATCTACCATTACTAAAAAGCATATTGTTGTAATAGCATGCCAACAGGGTCACCAAGTACAAAGGACAGCTAGCAGTGTGGGCCAGAATCTTATTAAAAAGCTACTCAAATGTAAATAGGAATAAGTTAATGTTATGATGTTTTATCTTTGCTTAATTACTCGGGAAGACAAACTACCAATTGTTTAAAGTATCTACTAACTACACTCCAGAGGCAAACAGGAAAGCAAGGGGTGTGATGGGTAAGAATGTGTCCCTTAAGAGTAGCACCTGTAGCCCTGAACTCATTATTACAACACATTTGTAAACTTGGTAAACAGTGTGCCTGCTGCTCCTCTTCTTAGTCTCCTTTGTATGCCTGAGAGCTGCTTTTCATCATCACCGTGGGAGATGGTATTTTCAAACAAAACCATTTTCTTGATAATGAAGTATGGCCTAGCCCCAAACCAACCAGCATTTATGAAGCACCTTCATAAGTGAGAGGTATCAGGGACACAAAGATGAACCCAGAATTGATCATGCTCATGTTCACTCTATGCAGGTGAGTGGAATAAGTGTTTGGGGAAGGAGCCCTTATAGGGCTCCAAAAAGAAGAAAGGAAAAAATTCCAAGCCTTAGAGACAACCTGTTCAAAGAGGGAGGAGAGAAGGTCTGTCTTACACAGGGGACAACCAGTAGCCCGAAGTTACAGAAGGCCAAAAGTTATCTATCATAAAATATCCTTTCCCTTAATCCTAAAGCAACTTTGCAAAGAACCTAATTTGAGCTAACTCTCTCTCAACTAATCTCTTTATTTCCAGAAGGGAATCCTTTTAAAAGAATAGAAAATCTTTATGAGAGACACAGGATCTTAGTAATTAAGAATGGGATTTTCATGTCTGTGAAAAAAAAATAATGAATATACCAAAGTTAAAAACTCTTAAAACATTATATTTAGCTCTTGCTTTTAAGTCAAGTTTCTACCCCACCTGTCCAGCAATCAGAAATGTCCTGGAAATTTTATGGAAGGAGAAGAGAGCTAACAGTGAGAAAGAAGCTGTGGCAGATTCACCTGAAGAAGACCTATCTCTGACATCAGGAATATTAATCCAATCGATTCTAGGCAGACTCAGGGCAGTTCTACAATCATTACTCCTGGGAGGGGTGGGGCAATTCTCCTCATGGAGAGCAAACTATCTTCCACTCAGAATGCTAAGAATTGACTCTCCTGCTATGGCAACTCTATTCTATTGTTTTAAAGTTGCCTTCACCTTAGACACTTTCCTCTCTGCTGATCACTCCCAGTTGCTGCTACAGGCCTTGTCTTGTCATTAAAATGGACTTCCTTAAGAGCAGAGACCCTTTCTGCCTTTCTTTGGGAACCCCACCCCACAGTACACACACAAAGCCCAAGCACACAGTAAGACTATAATATAAAGTCAATGGAGAAAGAGAAGGAAGCTTGGCCCTCTGCTCCTCTGAGGTCTGTTCCATCCATAGGAAGCAGGTGTGGTGCCAGTCAGACAGGCTTGGTGGAGGAGACCTCCATGCGACTGGACCTTCAGGTCCCCGAAAGAAGCCTAAAGAAACAGAAGAGAGCCATGCTGCCAAAGGACTTCTCCCAGAGCAAGTCCTGAGCTTCCTGGAATGGGCAGGGGCTTGAGGCCAAGAGCTCTCCTGGAGGTGAAGGCAGGGATGGAGATAAGAAATTTGCTGGGTCTAAAGCAGGTCAGTGATTCCGGGTAGAGTAGAAAAGGGGCCAGATGACAGAAATAACACTCTGACCAGTGACAGTGAACTTGGATAGCTTAACAGGAATAGAAAAATTCAAAAGAAGAGTGGGAAAATGATGAGTTCTCTTTGAGACTTGTTGAATTTGAGATGCCCTGAGACACTAGTTTAAAACGGCCAACACGCGACTCCAAAGTCCTCATGAGATTACTAAGAAACAAAGCTCAGAACAAAGCCTACATTTAGGAGGGGAAAGAAATGAAGATCCAAGAAATGAGACTGAAAAGGAACACTACTCGGGTAGAAGAAATAAGAGAGAGAGCAGTATCAAGACAACATAGGAAAAAGAGACTATCTAAGACAACGTGGTCAACAGTATGAATTACTGCCAAGATGACAAAGATGAGGACTAAAAAAGGTCACTAAAATTAGTGATTAAGAGACTTTGATAACAATGAAAAGTTTTTATTTATTGATTAATGATGACAGAAATCAGAGTGCATAGGGTATGAAGGGAGTGGGAGAAGTGAAGATTTACAACCTCAAAATCATGCTAAATTCTTTTTTCTTTCTTTCTCCAGTCTACCCATAGTCAATCATCTATCCAATCTTGACCATTCAGCTAAAACATCTTTCAAGTCTTTGTGTTCTCTCCACTTATCACAACCATAAAGTTTCAGACCCACATTACCCTATTAGATTAATACAAGAACCCTCTAAATGATTTCCCACTCACTCCCCTTTGTTTCTTCATCCAGGTGCCCAAAATACAGGTCTTACCATGCTACTCTCTCTAGATACCTATTACCTCTACAATAAAATACAAAATCCCTCTGTTTAGCATTTAAAATCCTTCACAAACCGACTCCAGTTGATTACACACTCCTCCTCCCAGCCAAATTGACTTCCTTGTTAATACTCTATATATGACATCCCAGTTCCTAGCATAGTATAAATTGCTTCCTATACACAAAATGCTTTTCTTCTTTACCTCTGCCTCTTGGAAGACCTGGATATCTTTTCAATTCAACTCAAGTATTCTCCTAGTAGGAGTCTATGCTAATTCCGCAGTTCATCAGTGAGATAATCAACTGTTTTTATTTTGTTTTGGATTCACTTGCACATGCTCTAATAAATTCTTGCTGAAATAAACTGATAATCAGCCAAAAAACTAGAATGGGAAAAAGTGAGACATATTATAGATAGGGAAGCAGTCTGTGGTTGGATTCAGAGTTGGAAAGAAAGAAATTTTAGTTCTAGTAAAAATGGCATCATAAACATTCAAATACTGAATCAAAGAATGAGTGACTTTAATTATTACAAGTAAAGCTCTTTTAAGTTGCAGCAAGATAATAGAAAAGACTTTACTGTCTATTAAGTTTGCAAACCACCTAACTGAATTCTAAGTACCTATCAGAAGAGGGCTAGTTATCTGATCACATTTGAAAGAGGTGCCTAAGTGACACCTAATCAGAGATTTCAACAAACAGGTGTCAGAAAAATGATCCTACAGGATATTAATAGTGTAATATTATAACCTTATTAGAAATTTATTATATTTAAGCCAATAAGCATTTACTAAATACAGGACCTTGCTAATGCTGGGGATATATATATATATATATATATATGTATATATATATACATATATATATATATATATATATATATAGAGAGAGAGAGAGAGAGAGAGAGAGAGAGAGAGAGAGAGAGAGAGAGACAAAAGCAACCCTGCCCCAAAGTACACACATTCTGATGGGAGGAGACAACAAAAAAACTATGTATAAACAAGATATATACAAAATGAATTGAAAATATCTCAGAGGAAAGGCATTGATGTTAAGGATGATGAAGAAAGGTTTCTGAGAGAAGGGGGAATTCAACTGCAATCTGAAGGAAACCAGGGAAGCCTGCAACTGGGAAATGGAACATTCAAGTACAAGTTACAGTAAAAAGATCAGTGTCACTAGATGGAAAACAAAATGTGCTGTCTGTGAAGGGTGTGAGGTATCAGAAAGGATTATTTTGTTAGTTGAGTGGTAGATTGGAATAGGGAAAGACTTGAAGCAGAGAGACCAACCAGAAGGCCACTGAAATAGTCCAAATGTGAGATAAAGAAAGCCTATTGCAGAGTAAAAGCAATGCCAGGGAAGAGTCAAGGAGGGATATGTGAAGGTAGAAATGGAAGATTAAGAAAGAAGAAAGGATTGAGAATGATACCTAGGGCTGTGGATCTGGATGACTTGGAAGGATACTGATACTCTCAAGAGTAATAGGTTAGAAAAAGCTTAGGAAGGGGCGGCTAGGTGGCAAAAAGCACCAGCCCTGGAGTTAAGATGCCTGGGTTCAAATCTGGTCTCAGACACTTAATAATTACCTAGCTGTGTGGCCTTGGGCAAGCCACTTAACCCCATTTGCCTTGCAAAAAAAAAAAAGCTTAGGAATTTTTTTTTGGGGGGGGAGTGGAAGTGGAGAGTTGGAAAATGAGTTCAATTTCAAACATATTGAATTTAAGAAGTCTATGGACATCCTGAATGAAATGTTCACTACATAGTTGGAAATGAAAGATCAGAAGTCAGAAGAGAGGTTGTTAGAGCCAACTATTATCTGCAAAGAGATAATAGCTGAATCTATAATAATTCATATTCAATAGTTTTGTTATAATGCAATAGTACATATTTAAAATTTTCAAACATTCTATGTAATTCTATATAATTTCATAAATACTTAAGTCAAGAAATAGTTGCTTGATTAAAAAGTAGCAGAACTCTGTGATTCTCTGGAATTCTCAAGATTCCAAAAGTAGAAATTACAAGCTGACATATAGAAAATAACTAAGTTAAATCAGTCATTCCTCCAACTACCAAACAATTAAATTTCAACTTGCCATTTGGTAGAGGAAAAAAGAAAAAGTGAACCGATATTTAGTTACCCTAGCAGAATCTAGTGTCAAATTAATAATGCTGTGATAGTATAGAACTTGACTAAAGAAATCTCAATGTGAACTACCGTTACTCCTGAGCTTTATACTAACTTACACTTCTCTTACTGAGTATTATTAGCCTAGTCAAAGTCAAGTTTTTCTTTCACTTCCTTGTCTCTAAAAATTTCTTTCTTAATTTAATGCATAAGAGAAGTAGATGGGACACTGTACCAGACAGGGAATGAGGAAGATTCAGTCAAATTTGGTCGTAAATACTTACTAGCTTTGTAAACCTGAGAAAGCTGTCTATCTTAGTTCCCTCATCTATAAAATGACTATAACCCATTATATATAATAAATATACACATATACATACCTCCCAGGAAGACTGTGAGGATAAAATGAGAGAATATTTGTAAAGTACATTGCAAACCCTAAAGTTATATTAATGCTAGACACTAGTATTCTTCATGATATTAATAATGTTGTTCATATTATACTGTCCTTATAAAAACCTTAATTTTATATAAAACCAAAATATGAAAAGCTTATTTCTTAGATTTCAATGAAAATTCAAGTGAAACAGAAGAAAACAAGAAAGATAAAAATTTTAAGTTTTCAATCAAATCAGTTCTCAAATGATTTTAACAGGCTATTTAAACCATTCTCAACAACATGGTGAATTGTGTGGCTGACCTAAGCAAATATTCTGCCTGCTCCACTGTGAAGTTCTTACCTCTTAAAGTAACATCTGAGACAGTCTAACAGCTTTCAAAGCATTCTCTGCCTCATATTTCCTGCCCTTTGAATCTAACAGCTTTCAAAGCATTCTCTGCCTCACATTCCCTGCCCTTTGATTTTCTCCCTTATTCTCAGGAACAGAGCTGACAAAAATGAAGATCAACAGTATTTACCAAATAAGTTATTTTATTTACCTAAGTTGTTCCTACCTACTGAGTGTACATTATTAATATTAATTTATAAAAATATTTTACATCATATTGTATAATCACTTGAGAAGGAAGCTTAAAAATACAAAAGCACAGATCTGTGTGATTTGTGATACTGAAAACAAACACATATATACACAAGCATACGTACCACTGTGATTGGGTAAAGGGGGTTCTGAATGGATAAAAGAAGAACTTTGTTGCCCCCTGAGGGATCATCAGTATTTCCTGGCCGAGTGATCCTTTTACTTGTAGAGTAGTTGAAAAAAGCTTGTTGGCCAGCTATATAAACTGGTTCATCAGCAGCAAAGGTAACACACTCTTTGGCACTATCTATGTTTTCAAATTCCACTAGAGCCTGGCGTTTAAATGGCATCATCATCACATAGCTAGTTTCAAAAAAAGAAAGAAAAGCATGAGTTCATGTGTAGTTTCCAGTCTTTTTTTATAGTCAGAAAAAGTACTAATGGTTTTTCTTCAGTAAAACATTAGATCAGCTTTGATCATCTTCATTCAACATTAATCTACTGTAGAATTACTCACACACATTGAAAATTAAATGCTTATTTAGGCACTTAGTTCTCTTAGTTATCTTGTTCCCAGAAATGTTTCCTGCTACCTCCCTGGATCAGAATATGATCCTATTCACAAGGAATGTACTAACTGGGTGATGGATATAATCAAGATATTCTTCACTACCAGGCAAAGGAGAGAATGCCACTGTCAGACAATAAGGGTAGATAACATCCCTAATTTGTTCAGTCTAAGTGTGATGGAACATTATTATTCTAAGAAATAATTAGAGATGGGATTACAGAAAAGTCTGGAAAGACTGATGCTGAGGGAAATGAGCAGAATCAGAAGAGGACTAACAGCAACACTGGGTGATGGATCAACTAGGATGGACTTTTTTCAGCAGCACAATAATCAAAGACAATTCTAAAGAACTTGCAATGGAAAATACCACCCATATCCAGGAAAAGAAACTGTGGAGTTTAAATGCAGACCAAAGCTTAATATTTTCAATTTTTAAAAGCTGTCTTATATAATAATTATGATTTTTTCTCTAATTTCCCCCCACTTTGATATGATTCTTCTTTCACAACATGATTAATATGGATCTAGGTTTAGCAAGGTTATACATGTATAACCTATATTTTATTGCTTTCTGACAGGGAGGGAAGAAGAGAGAGGAGAAAAATATGAAACTCAAAATCTTACATAAAAAAAAATGACTGTTAAAAACTAAAGTTGCATGAAGTTGGAAAAATAAATTAGGGGCAGCTAGGTGGCGGAGTAGATAGAGCACCAGCCTTGGAATCAGGAGTACCTGAGTTCAAATCTGGCCTCAGACACTTTACCTAGCCGTGTGGCCTTGGGCAAGCAACTTAACCCCATTGCCTTAAAAAAAAAATCTAAAAAATAAAAAATTTTTAAAAAATAAATTAAATATTTTTAAAAATAAATAAATAAATTAGGGGCAGCTAGGTGGTGCAGTGCATAGAGCACCAGCCCTGGAGTCAAGGGGACCTGAGTTCGAACCAGACTTCAGACACCTGTGTGACCTCGGACAAGTCAACCCCATTGCCTAAATAAATAAACAAATAAGTGTGTGTGTGTTTGTGTGTGTGTGTGTGTGTGTGTGTGTGTGTGTGTGTGTGTGTGTAAAATGCAAAGATTTAAACTGGCATGAACAACTTTAAAATTCAAGAGTTTTTTTTAAGAGCAGAAAGAATAATTTCTTTCTTGTCAGGGTATCATAACATTTTTAGAATGTCTTTATTTGTTCCATCTAGTTTAGCCCTTTACTGTATTGGTTTATTCTGTTTACAACAATCTTGAGGGGAGAACTTTAGAATGCTCCAATTGGTGCTCAACAGATACTTCCTGACTGATGTTCAGATGGAAGAATTTGCTGTAATTAGTAATAAACAGATGAATATTTTCCCCCAAATGGCTCCACAAATACCTAACACTGAACAATTGTGTACAATTGGCCCTGGTGGTTTAGCAACCTCATTTCATGAATGTTAAAATCATTCCAATATCAAGCTCAATTTTTGTTTTCAAAGTTTTACATTTAATTCCCACACTTCATTTTTTAACAAATCTTACCATTTCTTGGCTATAAAAACAGCTACAAGAGAGATTCAGATACTAAGATTGAGAAAATTGTGCAAATCTGCCCGCTTTTTTGCATTAGCTTCATGAGAATGTACTATCAACACACTGGCCAACTGATTCCCAGTTAGTTCAATGCCAACACCAAGGTTTGAATTGAAAAAAGATTTTATTAATGCCAGGGCAAGAACTGATAAAAAGGAAATTGTCCTTGCCAAGATTCTAGGAAGGATGTTTCATTCAAGTCTGCTATAACTAGAAATCTGCTTTGATCTAGAGAGCCTCCTCAAAAACAACCCCAGGTGGCTATTTCAACCAGAATAATTCTACCTCCCTAAGCTATACTTTATCTAAATTCCAAAAGATCTAAACTGACATGAACCTCCTGGAACTTATTCCAAATATAAGAAAACTGCCCTCGGCTTTCTTTGGTTTCAACTTAAACCACCACTGCTGAGAAAGAACCATAAAAGTCTTTGGAGAAGAGGCAGAGAAGGGAACAACACTTTTTAAAGTATTCAATTTTCATAAGGTGCTACTATTGTATAATAAAAGGCTCAAGCTAATTCTATTGTGTCACACTTCCTTAAAAGAGGAACCTATTACTACAAGAAATGTTCAGAGCATTCATTAGCTATTATTAATCACATCGACATACTCTGGATGCAGTTACTTCCCAGAAATCTCAAAGCAAGAAAAGCACAAAGTATGTTGAAATTTTTCTACTGAACCTGCCATTTTATGAAGAGCAATGTAAAAAGAGGAATGAATGAGACACAGAAGCAGAAAGTTTGAATTGTACTAAAGACAATCCAAGTTTTATGAACTTAGACAAGTTCCTTACCTTCTTTTCTGAGCTCTTATCTCCTATCTGCAAAAAGGGATAAGAATAGCAGCCATGTGACCAGACTGTCATCAGAATCAAATAAAAATGTATACATAAAGTGTTGTGTGAATCATTATGGACTATTATAAAAATCAAATATTATTTTCAATTTGTTTACATCCCAGATGCCTATAAACTAGAAAATACTGGCTTTGTCAAAAAATAATCTAACTAACTCAACTTGCAATTGATCATATTAAGAATAGTGACAAATAGATATTAAAAAAATGTAATACATAGCTTTGGAATATAGTTTACAGGTACATAGATTCAGAGGAAAAGGGGACCTCTAGAAGACACCTAATCTAATCTCATTTTACAGACTAAGAACCTGAGACATAGGAGGCAAATGTTTTGGCAAAGATTCACTGATCTATAAAAAGCACTTTATCATTCACAAACACTTTCCTCAAAACAATCCTGTGAAGTAGTAAAAAATATTATTGTTCCCATTCTAAAAATAATGAAAATAAGAGTCAATGAGGTTAAATGTTTTGCCCAGGGTTATATGACTACTAAGTTACAAAGCCAGGACTAAAAAATGATTACAGTTCCCTATCTACACTCTTTTCTATTACAATAGGGACTCAGGGAAAGTTAGGGAACATAGGACTGAAAACTAGTTTTATCTAATCAGTAACCTTGAATGAGTCACTTAATTTCCCCGGGACTCACTTTACTTAGACTTGATAGCAACTAAGGTATCCACTTGCCTTTCCCAGTTCATTGGCTCCTCAACTCTCATGATCTGTAAATCTGTGCTGCCCTGGGCACAAACAAATATTATCATATCCTTGAAATCATCATCTAAGCTCTTACAAATCTAATTCTTTATACCTTAACTACCAAATAATCCTTACATGTCAAATTTTTTTTAAAACCCATGACAATTTCTAAAATACATAAAAATCTATATAAATTCCTAATGAGCTCTACAACTTATTAGCTGCATGGCTGGGCAAGTCATGTGACATCTCTGTATTTCAGACTGTTCAGCTATAAAAGGAGAAAACTAGGCAGGATGATTTTCCAAATGAATAATACAGGGATACTAAAAAAATTGCTAAATGTAATTATTGAAGCCATTGTCAGTGATATTTGAAAGATTATGCAGGACTAGAGAGAAATAGAAGGAATAAAAAAAGGACAAATGCCCCAATTTTCAAAAAATGGGAAAAATAGAATCTATAAATTACAACTTTAGTTTAGATTTAAACTTTAAGTTTAGATTTTAACAATTCACTTGAAAAATTTTTTGTGACCATTCTTATGGAAAGATGAAAATGTGAGCCATATGATAGTACAATTAAATGGATTGAGAACTGGTTCAATGACTAGTCTCAAAGTATCATCATAAATGGATTAATGTCAATTTAGTAGTAATTTCCGATGGAACACCCTAGAAATGTTATGTTTGGTCCTATACTGTTTTATATTTCTATCAGTGACTTTGAATAAAGGCATAAATGACATGCTTATTATGTTTGCAGGTGGCAAGTTGGCAAAAATAATCAACAAATTTTAATCAGTCAAAATTAAAAAAAGTCTTGATAGGTTAGATAGAATACTGAGTCTAATTTATTATGAAATTTTAAAAAAAAGATGTAAAAAATTACAGACCTAAAAAATTACAAATGCTGGTGTTACTACAAGAAAACAGGCACATCAATAAACTACTCATGGAGCTATGAATTGATACAATTATTCTGGAAAGCCATTTGGAATTAGCACTCCAAAAAGTTACTAAATTGTACTTATTCTTTGAACCAACAATACCCACTACTAGGACCCCCAAAGACATCAAAGAAAGAACTCATATATACAAAAATATTTGTAGCAGCTTTATTTGTGATGATAAAGAACTAGAAATAAAGGGTGTTTATCAAATGGGGAAAAACTAAACAAATTCTATTCTATGAATGTTACAGAACAAATACTATTATGCAATAAGAAATTATAAAAGGAACAGTTTCATAGAAACTGAGATGATGCATGAATTAATACAGAATGAGGTGAGCAGCCAAGAACAATTTACAAAGTATTCGAAATAATTTTGAAAGACTTCAGAATGCTAATCAATAATAACCTAAGTACTGACATGAAGAATGCTACTACCCACACCTCCTGACAAGAGATGTTGGCCTCAAGTTACAGAAGGAGACAATACACTTTTACGTGGCCTGTGAGGGAATTTGTTTTGCTTGATCATACCAACTTGTTATAAGGCTTTGTTTTTCTTTTCTATTTTTTCATTAAGGGAGAAGCAAATGTAAAGCACGTGAAAAGAGGGAAAAAAAGGCTGAAGAGGTAAAGTATGCAGAAGTAGTAAAGGCACTAGAAACAAAACTTGAACTTCAGTTTTTAGTGGATTTTTAAAAACACAAACATCTTTTCCAAAGTTCAGTTTTCCTTTGCCCCAAAACTAGGAACTAGGAATAAGAGGTGGAAATTGTAAAGATGCAAATTTAATCTCCATTTAAGAAAAGACTTTCTAATAGTGAAAGCTGATGAAGAGTAAATGGCCTGTCCTGGTTTGATTCTCTTTCCACTAGTAGTTCCCATTGGAGGTCTTCAAGAAAAGGTTGGATGACTATTTCAAGGATATTCGATACAGGGGATTCTTGTTTAGTTAAAAGTGAGGCTAGGATGGTCTCTGAGGTCCCTTCAACTTTAAGATCTCATAATTCTTTGGCCTTTCACATCCCTTCCAGCTCTAAATCTAAGCTTGCATATGTTTCATATGTAATATATATACTTACATAAGTTTCAGAGAAAAGGAAAACAAAATGTATACACAAAACCCTACAAGCACTGGTTTAAAGGATTCTAAAACTAAGCTACACTCAAATTTACCATCTAATATGTTTATAGCACCAATATTCCAACTAATTTATTGTTATTATCAATTGTACATACCATATTGTTCCAAATTTTTCAAGAGCCTCCACAAGGTCTGCTTCCACAACTGATTCACACAGTCCTCGAACATGAACAACAGGAGAAACAGAAACTTTATGATGACTTCCACCTGCCTCCTAGCAAGAGAAAAACTTCTGATTATATCTTTAAAAGTTTAAATACTATGCTTTTGTAAATTTAATTTTGCTTTTAAAAACTTAAATCATACTCCCAATTAAAGAATTAGTAAAACTACTTAAGAGTAAATAAATTATTCAGTTAAACACTGAGTTTTTCAAAAGTTCTCAAATAATAAGATTCCATCTCAATGTTAAAGCGAAACAAAATTACTTCAGAATTCAACTCTGCCTACAGAGAATCACAGATACTACTACTTCAAGCATATATCTTGACATAAGGACATTTTGACCGTGGATACTACATCTCAATATCTTAACTTCATTCTATTTCCTTCAAAACCCCAATTCTTTCTTTTGTTTTTGTTTTTGCAAGGTAATGAGGTTAAGCAACTTGCCCAAAGTCACACAACTAGATAATTATTTAATTGTCAGTGGCTACATTAGAACTCAAGTCATCCTGACTCCAAGGTCTGAACTCTATCTACTTCACCACCTAGCTGCCCCTCAAAACCCAAATTCTAAATGCATATAACCTTTAATATCAAAAATCCCATTTTTATCCTAGACAGCACTAACTAATATTTTACCACTCAAGATGATGACATACTTTCAGTTGTTTTTCTCCTATGGTAATAATGGATTTATCATTATCATCAATCAATTAACTAGGGACTAATCTGGTCCCATTACAATTTGGGAATAGCTCACTTAGGGACCAATTTGCATGACAGTCTATAATTAAACATTAATATCTTTCCTGATGAGTATTAAATACTCAAACATGCTAGTCAATGGGAAGGAATCATAAAATCTTTAAGCTATAAATTTTAAAAAAATATTATCTAGTTCAACCTTCTCATTTTATAGATAAGGAAATTAAGATCTAGAAGGGAAAGAAGGAAATGGGAAGGAGTTAAGCATTTATAGGATAAATGATTTGACAGAGGCTACACAAATTTGCAGCATAGGACTAGGCTTTTACTCTCAGTCCAATTCTCTTAAAACCATAGAATGCAGCCTTCTAAATTCTCTTTGGCTGATTCCTCTTTGAAAATATATCCTTCTCCTAAAAGAGATATTATGGATCTTTTGGAGATATTATGGATCTTTTGAACACAAACTAAATATAAATAAGGAGTTTCAAAAATACTGAATGTAAAATAAATTATAGATATTAAAACTGGAAAGAACCCTAGGAGCAATCTCCCCCAACTGGTCATTCTACAGATTGGGAAATTAAGCTTCATATAGGTTTAAAAAAAAAAAAGGCTTAACCAACAATACACAGTCGTTTTTGGACCCATGTCCTTTGATTCTAAACCCAGTATTCTTTCCATATACATGTATCACATACCACATCTCATTTATGAAAAATGTTTTTAAGACAATTCTAATGGAATCCATGAGGGAGAGTGTAAAAAAAAATGATGATACTCAGAAAGATAAAATCTGCTAACTGTGTCTCCAAATACTCCATTATACAAATCTTCTGTTCTAGTCAACCACACATCTGCATCCCTTTCCTTAGCTCACACATACTCTCCCTTAGATGAAACACCCATTTCTTTTCTTTTGGCTTTTTTATGGTCCCATCTTTACCTTCTGCATAATCCCTGTTATTAATCACCCCAATACTCAGTGATCCACCTCTGAACTGATGCAGAACCTGATCTTTCCCATTCATTTGGCCCTTAAAAAAATTCTTGATACCCCAAAATCTCAACATATTATAAATTAGTAGTCTTTAAAAACTACCTGGAACTGGTTTAAAAAAAAATAACATAGGTCTGTGAAACTGAGTAGAAAAGAACTAGAAGCAAAAAATATCCCACTGAATATGTCAAGCATTAGAAAAACACAAATAAACAGCCCTTGTCCTCCAAATCATAAATTCTTTCAGAGGAAATATAAATAAAAAACAAAATACACACAAAGTAAATACAAGGTATTTTCAAGGTAAATACTAGGAAGCGCATCAGAAAAGGCTTCATATAGAACATTTCATTTGAGAAAGGAGACAATCTGTGCAAACACAAGGAAAATGGGAAATATAATGTTACAGTACTGAAACCAGTATTGCTGGATTAGACTGTGGGAAAAATAATGAGTAATAAGACTAAAAATATAGGCTAAAGGCAGATTATGAAAGGTTCTAAATGCCAAACTGAATATTTTATCTTAGATGCAACAATCAGTAGACCTCCAAAATCTAGCAAGGAAATGGCATATTCAGATATATGTGTTAGAAATATCAATCACTTTATAGCAGGTGTGTGAAGAATGTACTAGAGAAGTGAGAAAGTGGAGGAAGGGATCAATTCAAAGTTTATAATAATCCGAGAAATTGTTAATAAAAGTTTGAATTAGGGTGATATGCAAGGAAAGAGAATAGATTTAAGTAGAATCAAGAAATCTTAGGCTCACATTTCAATATTATTGCCTTATTTTTACTTATTAATCATTGTTAATAAATTGATAAGTCTTATATAATAGAATGATATGTGCTATATTCATAAATAATATGGAATAGATACAAATATAATCCCAACATCTCCTTCCCCAGTGATTGAACAGTAACAGACTATGAAAAAACAATTGTCAACTATCAATGACCACATTAAATAACTAATAAAAATGCAAATTACAACAACTGAAGTTTCAGTTCATAGCAAACAAACTGGCAAAGATGATTAAATATTAATAATCAATACAGGCATGGTTATGGAAAGACAAGAACACTGAAGTGTTGGTAAAGTTATAAATTGTTTCAACTGTTTTGGAAAACAATTAGGAATTACTTTTTTTAAAAATCACTAAACTGTACTCCAAGCCCTTTGACCTCTAGGACAAGAGAAGTATAAATAGTAAAATATTCATTTTAATCATCTTCTATAGGTATTTTGCTATCTCTGTTCTACTGTCTCCTTTTCCTCACTCAGAACATCATACTCTAGATTCAAATTTGTAGACCATGCCCCAGAATGAATCCACTCAACTGAGTTTAGTGATTTGGGTTGGTTAGTGAGTGAGTGTCAATTTACAAACTGTACCTCACTCAGGCCAAGTGTCACATACCATCCAGCCATCTACCCTCACTCCAAATCAGATGCCTGACTGCATTAATAAACTAATGTTATTTAATTAATCCTATGAACTTAGGACTGTTGGCAGTATGAGCCTACATAAGGAATATAAAAACATGGTCACATTTTAACTTCACATGTATAATGGGTAATGTATTTCAAGCTTTCTCAATGGGGGCGGGGGGGTGGGGCTAGAAAAAGAGAAAATTTGGAACTGAAATTTTTTTTTAACCAGACCTGATCATACTAAGAATTTACTGTCTAGTTAAAGAAATGAGACTAACAAGCCAAGTGTTTTATTAACTGACTGTTCTGTGATGTTCTATGAAGGAAGCACACGCACACTGGAGTACAAGCCGGTAAGCATTTATTAGACACTGATTATATGTCAAGCGTTGTGGCTAAATATAAACAACGTAATACAAGATAATTGGGGAGGAGGGGAGCAAGAAGAGCCTCAACCAGCAGGTGTGATCCAAAAAAAACATCCTTTAGAAGGCAGCTGGCAGGGGTTTTATAGGAAGATACATCAGAAAACTAAGTAGTGACTTAATAGAGTTTTAAGGTAGCAAAAAAAATTTTTTTTTGAAAACGAAGTCAACTAAAGAGTGGATAAATTACAACAGAGAAATGTCAAGTATTATTATTGTATCATAAGCAATATAAAAATTTCAGAAAAACATTAAAAGATTTATATTAACTATTACAGAGTGAAGCAAAACTTGGGAAATCTATATACATATATATGACTGCAAAACAAATGAAAACACTAAATAGTCAAATTGAGTAATTGCAATTAACTAAACTAGTTTAAGAGAACATTTAATAATAAAGCCCACTTTCCCCCCCTCTCAGTGGAGAGGAAATAACTTTTAGGAGGAGATAGGAAGGGAGTTTTGCTGTCTTGTATAACCACTCTAGCAAAGACTAAGGAATCGATCAATCAATAAACAAATCAATTTGACTATTTAGTGTCTTCATTTGTTATTGCAGTCATATATATTTGCATGTATACCAAATTTTGCTTCACTCTGAAATAGTTACTACAAATCTTTTAGTGTTTTTCTGATTTTCTTATATTCCTTATGATACAATAATAAATCTTGACATTTCTCTGTTGTAGTTTATCCACTCTTCAGTTGACTTTGTTTCCATTTTTTTTTGGGGGGGGCTACCATAAACCTCTATCAAGTTATTACTAAGTGCTGGAAATACAAAAAGAAACAAAAGACAGTCCCTGTTCCCAAGGAGTTGACAATCTAATGGGGAGAAAAAATTCAAAAACAAGTCTACCCAAAGCAAGCTACAGACAGGATAAAAAGGAGATAGTTAACAAGAGAAGACATAGGAATTAGGAGGGTTGGGAAGGCTTCCTGTTGGGACTTAAAGGAATCTAGGGAGGGTCGGCAATTGGAATGGAGGAGAAAAAGCATTCCAGGCACAGAAGAAATCAAAGAAAATGCCCAGAGCTGAAGAATGGAAGGCTGGGAGGTCAGTGTCACTGGATCTAAGAGGACAGAAAGGAGACGCCCCCCCCCCCCCCAGAACTAGAGGGGAGGAGGAGAGAGATGTTAATAAAAAAAACTGGAAAAGTAGGAGGTAGTATTCAAGAGCTTTGAATGCTAAATAGAGGCATTAGAAAGCCACTGGCGGAATGGTTGACATGATCCAAACTGCCTTTTAGGAAAATCACTTTACTAGCTGAATCTAGGATGGGAAGAAAGAAGGGAAATACTTGGAACAAGCTGATCTCTCAGTTGACATGGCAATAACACAGGGATAGTTAGGGTGATGAGGATCTGAACTAGTGTGGAGAGAACCAGAGATGAGAAATGATACAACAGTTTGGATTGGGGGAGGGGGCTGAGAGAGATGAATCCAGGATGATTCCTAGGTCATAAGTCTGAGGTACTGGAGATTTTGAATATATTGAGTTTAAGATTTCTACTGGATAGATTAGCAGAGTTGGAGCAGGAAAGGTAGATTTGAAAATCATCAACATAGAGATGGCAATTAAATTCATGAGAGTTGATAAAATCACCAAGTGAAGTAGTTAGTATAGAAGAAGAGAGGAGCATCCAAGACACAACTCCCAAGGGGCATGTATAGTTAAGAGAGTGTGTTCTGAATGGAGGAATATATAGCAAAAGACACAAAGATGAACAGTCAGATATATGAGGAGAACCAGGAGAGAATGATACCCCAAAAACTTAGAGAGAAAAAAACATCAAGGAGAGAGTGATGAATTGTGTCAAAGGCTGCAGAAATCAAGGAGAATGAGTATTGAGATAAGACCAATGGTTGTGACAACTAAGATTATTAGTAACTCTAGAGAGCAGTTCAGGTGGAATGACAAGTTGGAAAGTCAGATTTCAAGGAGTTAAGAAGAGAGAAAGTAGAGGCATGGGGCAGTTAGGTGGCGCAATGGATAGAGCACCAGCCCTGGAGTCAGGAGTACCTGAGTTCAAATCCCAGCCCAGACAATTAATAATTACCTAGCTGTGTGGCCTTGGGCAAGTCACTTTAATTCTATTTGCCTTGCAAAAATCTTAAAAAAAAAAAGCTTTCATAAGACTAAACAAAATAGGGGTAGCTAGGTGGCGCAGGGCATAAAGCCCCGGCCCTGGAGTCAGGAGTACCTGGGTTCAAATCCAGTCTCAAACACTTATAATTACCCAGCTATGTGGCCTTGGGCAAGCCACTTAACCCCATTTGCCTTGCAAAAAAAAAAAAGACTAAACAAAAATGAAATCGAAATTTAACCAAGAAGCAAATGGTCAAATGATTTAAGGTAGAATAATTTTTTGAAAGAATAAAAAGTCTAGTATTATTACAATCAAACAATAACCATCAATATTTTTGGAACCAGTTAAAAATATGAAAAGTGATCAGTGGAATAAATAAGGTAAGCAAGACCCAGAAGTTTAATTAATTAATTAATTAATTGTCTAGTGTCTGGGGGCAGCTAGGTGGCATAGTGGATAAAGCACCGGCCCTGGAGTCAGGAGTACCTGAGTTCAAATCTGGCCTCAGACACTTAATAATTACCTAGCTGTGTGGCCTTGGGCAAGCCACTTAATCCCATTGCCTTCCAAAAAAAAAAAAAGAAAGAAAGGAACCTAAAATAAATACATACATACATAAATAAATAAATGAAGATTGTCTAGTGTCTGATAAACCTCTATGTCCGTTACTTTTCTCCAATTTGAGGTAAAGACTTCTCATTTCAAAAGAACTGATAGGGAAAAGGGAAAACAATTATGATAGAAATGGTAAAAATTAATTTCTTACAGCAGAGACCTCAACAAGTTCCAAATGGATTTATGATCTAATTTAAAAGGTCATGCTATTAAAAATTAGTACATGTCAACAACAGTAAGAGAGGAATGGAAAAAGATATCCTTTACAACTATGGGTGGAGAAAGAATTCATAACTAAACAAAGAGTAAGAGCAATCACAGATGATTAAATTGAAAAGATTTTATACAAACAAAATCATTCAAAAAGAAAAACAAACTTCATAACAAGTAGACATATTCAACAGTTTGAGATAGGAGATACTAAATTCATTGGTGGAAGTATAGACTACATGAATATTTATTGGGATTTTATGGAGAGCATTCTGAACAGGTACGGATTAGGATAGATGATCTCTATGGTTTAACTTAGATTCTGTGATTAATAATAATAAAAGTTCCAAATTAAATGGATCTGAACTAGTGTGGACTAGTGGAATTAAAAAAGAAGTTACTGGGTAAACAATTCCTATAGTAAATATCTCTGATAAAGGTCTATTTACCTAAGCTATCTAGGAAATTCGTTGAAATATTTAAGAACAAGTCATTTCCCAATAGAAAAGTGGTTAAAGATATGAACAATCAATTTTTAAGAAGACTTTTATAAAAATATAAAATTTATAAAACAATTATATGTGCATACTCTTTGATCCAGCAATACCACTACTGGGTCTATACCCTGAAGAGATGATGAAAAAGGGTAAAAACATCACTTGTACAAAAATATTTATAGCAGCCCTGTTTGTGGTGGCAAAAAATTGGAAATCAAGTGAATGCCCTTCAATTGGGGAATGGTTTAACAAACTGGTATATGTATGTCATGGAACACTATTTTACTATTAGAAACCAGGAGGGATAGGAATTCAGGGAAGCCTGGAGGGATTTGCATGAATTGATGCTGAGTGAGATGAGCAGAACCAGAAAAACGCTGTACACCCTAACAGCAACATGGGGGTGATGATCAACCTTGATGGACTTGCTCATTCCACCAGTGCAACAACCAGAGACAATACTGAGATATCTGCAATAGAGAATACCATCTGTATCCAGAGAAAGAATTATAGACTTTGAACAAAGACCAAAGACTATTACCTTCAAAGCAGAAAAACAAAAAACCATTATCTTATTATGTAATTTTACTATCTCATACTTTATTTTTCTTCCTTAAGGATATGCTTTCTCTGTCATCACATTCAACTTAGATCAATGTATAACATGAAAACAATGTAAGGACTAACAGAATGCCTTCTATGGGGGGTGGGGGGGAGGGAAGCAAGAATGGAGGAAAAATTGTAAAACTCAAATAAAATCTTTCTAAAAAGAATTAATTATAAATCATCATAACCACATGAAGAGATAGGAATGGGTATTTCACTGGTAAAGGGAACTCTTAAGTGAGGAATACTCCCTCTTTCAACATAGTCGGCATCTTCTCAATACTACTTTGAAAGTACTCTCCAGCATTACAAGGTTAAGTGCTTTGCCTAGGGTCACAGTATATTTCATAAGTAGAATTTGATTCCCGATCAACCTGGCTTAGAAGCCAGCTTTCTGTATGGAAAACAACAAGAAAGAAACCATTTAAATCATTATTAACAAGAAAAATACAAATTAAAACAACTATGAAATTTCATTTCGTGCCTATAAGCTGGAGAAGTGGAGAAAAAAATGGCAAACAACCAATGGAGGAGCTGTTGGAGGACAAGTATGTGAATGCACTGTTGGAGAAATATTATCTGTCCAAACATTCTGGAAAACTATTTAGAATTATACTCCCAGGGGCGGCTAGGTGGCATAGTGGATAAAGCACCAGCCTTGGAGTCAGGAGTACCTGGGTTCAAATCCGGTCTCAGACACTTAATAATTACCTAGCTCTGTGGCCTTGGGCAAGCTACTTAACCCCATTTGCCTTGCAAAAACCTAAAAAAAAAAAAAAAAATTATACCCCCAAAGTCATTAACTACATGCATCCTTTGACTCAACAACATGGCATAAACTGCAAAAAGGTTAAAGAAAACAGAAAAAAACCAAGTTCACAAAAACATTTATAGCAGCACTTTTTGGAGGTGGGGAAAAAATTGGAAACAATGTGAATGCTCATCACTTGGGGAATGACTAAATAAATTATGATGATATATGAATATAATAGAATATTATTGAACCTTTAAAAAAAAGAGATCAAAAATTCCAAGACATTTGGGAAGAGGAATGAAGTAATAAAGGGTAAAGTAAGCAGAACCAAGAGAATAACTTACAAGATGACCACAATAATGTAAAGGAAAATACTGAGTGACATTCAGAACCCTTACAGTGAATAACCATTAAATTAAAAATAATAGTAATTGGAGGTCACGTCCTACCTTTTGGTACTGTGGGTTGACTAGATGAGGACAGTGATTCATATTATTTTTGAACATAAGACAACACGCAAATTTTTGTTTGACTATAAATGTTTATTTCTTATAAAAGATAGGTCTAATAAGAGGAAAGTCTGAGAAATTACATTTTGAGTTGGGTTTTTTTTAAAAACTTCTATAAAATTTTTTTTAATGGGGTCTATCTAAAAAGTGACATCTAAGAATCTGAGAACATGGGAGAGAAATCTCCCCCCACCCAGCTTCTGTAGTTTTATTTTTTTAATTATTTGAGGATAGAAACAGCAAAGGGCACTTGAACTTTTATTATTATCACAGAATCTAAATTAAACCACAGAACCTTAGAGATCATCTATCCTAATCCACACCTGTTCCAGAATGCTCTCCATAAAATCCCAATAAATAATTCATGTAGTCTATACTTCCACCAATGAACCTACCTCCTATCTCAAACTCTTGAATAGCTCTACTTGTTATTAAGTTTGTTTTTCTTTTTTTCCTTAAGTCCAGAATAACTGGACTTTCAACTTCCAACCACTGTTGTTTCTAGCTCTAAACTAGAGTCAATGGCAAAACCATTGCCAAGAAAAACCCCAAATGAGGTTACAAAGAGTTGAATACAACTGAACAATTGAAAGGCAAGAACAGTCTCTTTTTCTAAATCTATGACTCCACAATCTACTAACCTTTCAACTCAATTTGGCAAAATTAAATCTCTATATAGTTATTTTAAGAGAATCAATAGCCTCCTGTGCCAAAAGAAGAGGAAAGATCCAGAATAAAAATTATATCAAATTTTAACTGAATCAACTACTTCAAATCCTTAAAAAGTCAGTCAAGGCAACATTTTATAAAATTTTAAATTATAGACTTTAAAACTCAAGTCTTTTCTAAATAATTGGTGTTTTTTTTCTTAGACTTTCTTAACTTCATGCTGATTAATAGCTCTTATAATTAAAAAGAGAAGTTATTTATTACAAAACCTTAAGTCATACCCATCTTTTCTCACTACAATTTGTCTAAACCTTGCTATACACAAAGTAGAAATCGAATGTATAAATGAGAATTTTTGACTAAGAACATTAATAATATACTCATTATAAGCACAACAAACTCTACATGTTTGAAATCAAATACAAAGGGTCAAAATATTTTACAAATGCAGAGCTTCATAATACAAAGCATGGAGTATACCCTGATACCAAGTCTAGCATGCTACCTCTTCTACCACAAAGTTGTATATAGTATGTTACCTAGAATGGGTTATGTGTAAGAAGTATAAAAGACATATTCAAGGAATGTATATGAAATAACTCCAACATAAGATGGAAATCCCCTATGAAGGATTTAGGGGAGGACATGGGCAAGAATTAACACAAGCTAATATTGCCTGTGTGCATTATTCATACATACATACATAAATATAACATATATATAGAAATATACTTATATATATGCAAAAGGAAATGGCAACCATTCCAGTATCTTTGCAAAAGAAAAAAAAACAAGCCCAAATGGGGGTCCCAAAGAGTCGAACAGAACTGAAAACACCAAACAAAACATACACATGTGAATATATGTGTATATATAATATATATATATATAAATATAAGAGTGCATGTATGTAAATGAAGGTATATGTGAATAATATTTCTATACATACACACGGAGGGAAAAAATTTTTCAACAAGTTGCTTTCCTAATATCTGAAGCTTACTTCTAAATGCCATTATGTTTTAAAAAATAGTATTTTCCACATCTTGACAAATAAAACTAAAACAGATATCACAAACTTTTACATAAAAAGTCCCCAATTTTTCCTTACTTTGTATCATAAACAGATAAGCCAATTCCAGTTCCTTATCCAAATCCATTTTAACCAGTCAGCTAAAACAAAGTTCATATTATCAATGTTAATCCTTGAAAGAATAAGATGTTGTTTTTTAAAAATAAGATTATAGCAGAAGTATAAAAAAGCAGTCTTTAAATTTTAAATATAATAAAATTTACTACAAAATAATTTGAAAATAAAACTGAAGATTTAATTTTAGAAAATTAGTCTACTATCTCCTATTACCTGACCAAGTCATACTTAAAATATTATTGCTGAAAATTTTTAGTGACACTAACACTATAATTTTCAGTATCCCATAGGAAACATAATTTTAGAGCAAAATAAATCCTCTCACAAAGAAATGGATTCCAGAACCAATTAAAGGTATAACAAAAACCTGATCTTTAATCTGGAATTTCTTGTTTAATAGGATAAGCTAGGACCATGGTTATTCCATTAAAAACTATTTCTAGAAAAGGGAAAGTTGACAACTTACCTAGGTTGATTAAATAAAAGCTGACAGAAGAATACTAGAAATGCCATTTTCTGTCAAGCCCATGATCCATCAAACCAGTATTTTCTGACATATGAATGTAAGAATGCTTTTGTATGAGGGAATGGGATCCTCTCTAATATCAACTTGCTAAGTTAAGAAGCTTCCTAATAAGAAGTTCCTAATATCTCAGCTTCCCTTAACAACCTGCTGTGAGTCTATTCTTCATTTCTCTCAACTTGGAGAGTATTTTTTCACTTCTAACAATCCTATTTAAGGACCAAATTCCAGAAGTCGACCACCTGCTGTATAAAACTTCCTCTGACATATTCCCACAGAACTGATTATAATCCACACATAGTATCTCATCTACAGTAATTTTCAGAATCTTCCCATAAATTCTCCATAGGGGAATCTACTCAAAAATACTGGAGTCTTTTCAGATACATTTCCTAGATATCTTTTACATTACTTCTAAAACACAAATAATCACTAACAATATGCTATAGAACTATGATGTAATAGTTTAATGTGAAGTCAGAAAGACCTAGACTTCACATCTCTGATACTAACTACAGATCAGTCAATCAACTGTCAATCAAGTTCCTTATCCATAAAAAAACTATAGTAGCTACTTAACAGGATTTTCTGAGATATATGTACAATAATGTGATAACAACCTTAAAGCACTACATAAGTATCAATTATTTTTATTATTACTTATACCTAGCATGCATCTCTCTCTATTGCTGAGTCACCTATAGTTATGATTTTTCAGAAATTGTGACTCTTCCAAGACTCATAGCCATATATTATCACCAAAAGAATATTGACATTAGAATAATGTGTTCTGGGAAGATTTATATGTACTTATGCAAAATGAAATGAGCAGAACCATGAAAATGTTATACGTAGTAACAGCAATATTGCTCAATGATTTAGTTATTTTCACCAATACAATGAATCAAGACCATTACAAAGGACCTGGAATGAAAATTGTTATTGACCTCCAGAGAAAGAACTGATGGAATCCAATGCAGTTTTTTTAATTTTATTTTTCTTGGGTTTGGTCCCCCCCCCCCAGGTCAGTGTTTTCTTCCACAACATAGTTAATACAGAAATGTTTTGCATATAGTTTCCTTTTCAAGAAGTGGAGAGGGGCAGCTAGGTGGCGCAGTGGATGGCCTTGGAGTCAGGAGTACCTAGGTTCAAATCCTGTCTCAGACACTTAATAATTAACTAGCTGTGTGGCCTTGGGTAAGCCACTTAACCCCATTTGCCTTGCAAAAAAATTAAAAACAAAAAAAAAAACAAAAGAAGTGGAGAGAGAAGAAAGGGAGGGAGAGAAGTCAAAATTTTAATAATTATTGTTCACTTGTTTCAGTCATGACAACTCTTCATGACTCCTTATTTGGCATTTTCACATAAAAGATACTGGAGTGGTCTGTGATTTCCTTTTCCAGCTTATTTTACATAAGAGGAACTGAGGCAAATAGGGTTAAGTGACTTGTCCAGGATCATACATCTACTAAGTATCTGAGGCTAGAATGAACTCAACAAGATGAGTGTTCCTGATTCCAAGTTCAATGCTCTATCTACTGGCCATTAGACATTAAAAATTGTTATAATTTAATTGGAAAAAATGTACATATATATATTAAATATCACTTTAAAATAGTATATCTTAGGTCCTCAAACCAAAAGCCATTAATACACCCACACAGACAGAAAAAAAAAGAAAAATGAATTTTGATGTTAGAATCACTGAAATTACACCATGATTTCTCACATAAATCTAATCCATTATCCTCTTTGTATTTAATTTTTTGCATAGTTCTTTGTTGATTTGCAATACCTGTCCAAGACACATTACCCAAATGGCCCACCCATCTAATTGAATATCATGGTCTGGACATTAGGCATTCTCCATCTATTTGTTTTTCCTGTGTGGATTTTTGGCAGTCATGCAAAAAGGAAACTCTACTGTTTGGTGCTTAATAAAATCAGCACAATATCATCCACAAAAACCCACAAGTCTTTACAATAATTCAGCAGGTTAATGACATATACTATCTACCTCCCAAGAGAGAAGTAATGGATTCAGGCTAAAGAAGGAGACATACATTTTTTGACATATCCAACGAGTGAATCTGTTTTGCTTGACTTTGAATCATTGTCAAAAAGGTTTTGCTTTCCCATTTTTTGTCCCCTGCTGGAGAGGCATGGGAAGGAGAACTGTTTGTTAAAAGGGGGGGGGGGGGGGAGTAAAAGAAGTGCTTGTTAACTAGGGTGAAGGGTTGGGGGGGAGTGAAACTGGGGGGGGGGGGTAAAAGTATTAATGACTAAGGACAGATTTGGTTTATGTGGATTAATGAAACCATAGTTTCTAAGGTCAGCTCCAGTCCAAACTTCCTCACTCTTCCTTTTCAACCCTCTAAGACTTCTCAGTTCAAAGACTATTCAATTACCAATATTTCTGGCCTCTGTTCTCTATCCCAATCCAGTCTGCTACTAAGGACTTACCAGCTGTAAAACAACTAAAGAACATGGACTTAAATTCTGACTCGACAAGATGATTGCTACTACCTTAGAGCAAAGAGTATATTTTTTACTTTGCCTCCTCTAAATAGAAGTAATGACGTTTGTCTTTCAGTCTCAAATAAGACCATGACATCAGGCGAGGTCATACCATGACAAGCAATTGGGGGTGGGGGCACTATGCTAAGTCACCAGCCTCACTTTCTCCTCCAGAGCCATCTGGATTCAATGATCAGATATGAATCAGAATGACTGGAGATGGCCCTGGATGTGAGGCTATCAGGGTTAAGTGACTTGTCCAAGATCACACAAGCTAGTTAAGGATCAAGTGTCTGAAGTTGGATTTGAACTCCTGTTATCCTGACTCCAAGGCCAGTGCTCTACTCACTGTGCCACCTAGATGCCCTTAAATAGAAATACAAATTCACAAAACCCTGATATAACACCACTGGGTCATCACCTTTTATAACATTTTCCCCACAAAACAATTCCCCTAAGGTGTTTTTCTAGTCCCAATGAACAAAGTTAGAGAAGGTAAGCCTGTATTGGGGGGGTTTTGAAAAAAAAATTATTCCAGATTTAATGAACACCAAAAAGTGAACATTCCATATAAAAAAGAACATTACCATAAAAAAGAAAAATAATTGTACGAGAAAATGTTGATCTCTTGGCACAGCTTTTCTTTTTTTTAAGTACCTACATATAACAAGTTACTTTCAAAGCTTTTCTTCTTCTATTGCCTTCTGAACTTTCTTCAATTCTCCTCTATGCTTCTAAAATGTTTCAAAGATCTTTTCTTTTCTCAACTTTTAGTACTACTACTGCTAGTTCTTCTCTTTCCACTTTCAAATAATCAAATACAAAGACAATTCTTGTAACAAATAAGCATAACTAGGCAAAACAAATCCACATATTTGCCACTGGGCTTATATTTATTAAAGTGAATGAATACTAGAGAATTAGGAGCTACTCTGCCTGCTGATTTTAAAGAGCAGTATAGCTGATCAATGACAAGACATGCCCTAAATTTCCTAGCTAGCACTTTAGACATATTTGACCTCAAACGGCACAAAAACTAAGAAGTGGGGGGGGGGGCCCGCGGGGCAGAGAAGATGAGAAAGCAGTCAAGACATCAGAGTCACTTCAGAATGAATATTTTTTTCATAAAAAGTAATAAACAATCTATATTGATAACTAAAGACAGTCATATCCTAAAATTCAAAACTATGCTATCACCTTTATCTGTTTCTTCAAATGGCATATAATAACACAGCTCAGCCATGAATAGCGGTGCTGATTCAAATCTTAAGGCTGTCAAATCTCAATCAGATCAGGCCACACTGATGAACAATTACTCCTTGACTAGGAGAATTCTCAGAACATAACTGTTAAGGGATGCTGTGGTTTTGCACTTCCAAAATAGGATCTGGGTTAACAAAATGAACTCTACTAAAATCAATATCCCACACCTATTCAGATATTTTGGGGTGCTTTTCCATCTCAACAAGCAATAAATGTCTGTCAATCTAGGCCTATTCAAGTGTACCAGACACTCTGAACTCAAGCAGTAACTATTCTACCAAAGGTATATTCCTGTATTTGAAATTATGAACCTTTATCTTGTCTATTCTCTTTTTTATGTATACATCTATATATAAAAAATAAACACGTTTTCACACTAAATAAGTTTATAATAACATCAATAAACTATTAAATATATAGATAATATAGTGACCCTCCTGCTTACTAACTGTCCAATATGGGAGAAAAAAGGAAAATTATACTCTAAACTCTTTCATACCAAAAGTCAAAAACCTTGAAAATTTCTATGAGAAAACCCCATCAACCCATTCAGAATGCCCAAATGATCTGCTACGGTAAAGTTTTCACGTGCTGTTATTGAGACCACTTTCTTACAGTTTAAGTGCTTTTCATTTTCCTGCTCATTTTGCAATCTCAATTCATTAATCTTTGGATTCAGAGATCATGAGAACCTAACTAGTCAGTCATCATTCACCATATTCATTTCATCTCAAGATTGAGCTATGGTCCTGTACCTACAAGATATAAAAAAGAGAAGGGGATAGCCAACATTTACCCACCCAATGTCTAACTCAAGAAGGTCAGCTCTCTTGTGCTTCCTCTGAGTCTTTTCCAAAAATCTCAGGTTCTTCTGTAAACCACCCTGTTGATCCTGAGTCCCTGACATTGGGAACAACAAAGTATGACAACATGGTGTCCCCTTCTCTTTTCCCCTCTCTTTGTTTTTCTTTCCTTAAAAGTTGGAAAGTTCCTCTGACTCCTGGTTTGGGGGCTAGTTCCTAAATTCAAAAAATCTAAAGTCATATTTCAGTCTTAAACTGTTTAAATCTAAATTTACAAATAAAAATTTAAAATCAAATATGAAGAAAGCTTTTTTGCCTCAAAAATAGAATTTACAAAAAAAAAAATTTTAACTCCATCCTATTCAAGTTTTTGCATCAACAGTCAATGGCAGCCAAGGGAAACTAAACAAGTCAAAAATCTTTGACAATTCAGACTAGGTGTTAGAAGACACATCATAAAATTGAAACATATACTACCCCTAATGTCCTAGTTAATCTCTCACATCCTACAATTGTCCTTAATGTAATATTACAACCATTATCATCACTATTTACTGAATGGTCCATTTTGCACAGTAATACAAAAATCTACTAAATCTTCCTTAAAGAGTTATATTTTGTTTCAACAACAATTATCACCAAACAAAAAAAATATTAATTCTTGCCCCTTCTAATTTTTAAACTAGTAAATTCCATAGGAATTTCCATAGGAAACAATACTTATCCATTAAAGCCTTTTATATTTATTTAAAGCACTTACTACATAGATTTTTCTACTCCATATTGAACACTTTAAGTACAAGATTGTGTCATACACACTTCCTTTAAACTGAAGTTAAAATAATTCTAGATAATGAAGCAATAGATAACTCTAAAAAAATAGATTAGAGATCATACTAATAGATTTTTATTAACATTTTTCTACTGTACAGATGTGGTTTCATTCTCATCTTTTTTGAAATGGGGGGGGATTTAAATACAGTACTGAGAAAAATGAGTTGCAATGTGTTTAATTGAATGTGGCTCTGCCACAGCCACATGTCAGTCTGCCCTCTCCTCAAAAATATATAGGCAGTAAAATAATTAAACACTTACACTCACCCTTATTTAAAATGTTGCTTTATGATTAAATAGGTCCTTCCCTTCTTTTACAAGTTTCTGAAAGTAAACTCGCTAAAGTTTTTTAACCACAAGACAAGTTCACTAAGGGTATCTTCTTCGCTAAGGCGCGCGCGTACACACACACACACAAACACAAAGATCTCGTTCGGCTTCAACAAAATCTAAATAACACTCGTTAAAAGACACACGGGTACCTGAAGACTACTTAAAAGATTATGAAAACAAAGAACTTGCAAAAGATTTAATTAAATTCAAAGGCTTTAAGATTTCTGTTTCCTCTCCCCCTTTCTATACTCCACTGAATTAACTTGAAAAATGCCACACAAAATACAAGTTCTGTTTAATGCGGACAGTACCACTGCTCCTGGTGTGAAGAAGGGCTGGTGGTGGCGGGAGGGTGCGGTCAGTGATGCCTCCAACAGGTAAATGCGAAGGTGCATCATTTAATGGACTAGGAGAAAGGAGAGGATGCCGTGGAAGGCCGGGCCACGGAAATGTATTTTTTTAAGCAGAACTGTTAATAATTATGAAAAATCACAACAGATAAATTATAATAACTTGTCACAAAAGGAACCAGTCTGCGGGTCAAATATTTTAGTCCGAGGTTGAATAATTCAAAATTTAAGAAACTGCTGCTTGTTTTCAAAGCAAATGATTACGGCGGATCTAGCCACAGGCAATGAAGAAATGAAGTTTTCCTTATTAAACAGATCTCATTCTGACATATATCAAAACAGTCCCTCACGGTCCTACATAACCGCTTCTGTGCAGAACGTTTTCTGTTTCTTTCTTCTTGCACGGACCGGCTCCTGCCCCAGAGAAAGCCGAGAGGCTGGCGTGCAGCCCGGCTGCCGTTGGCATCGCTCCCCGCTCCCGCCGCGGACCCGCCGGGCCGGACGCCCCCGGCCCCGGCCCGAGCCCCGAGCCCTTCCAGCCCCCCGCCCCCGCCCCGGCCACAACAAAGGCCCGGCCGCGGCCCCCGCCCCTGCGCGCCTCTGGGGCCGGGCCGGGCCGGGCGGCGGCGCGGGGCCCGGGGAGCGCTTTGTTACCGGCTGAGAGTAGCTGCGGCCGCCTCCCTCGCCCCCGCCGCGGGGCGCGGGCTCCCGCCGGCTCTCGCCTTCCTCGGCCGAGTAGTCGATCTCGCCCTCCTCCGTCTTGAGGCGCTTGGCCTGGCTCTCGTACTCCCGCTCCTCGTAGGGCTCGCCCGGGGAGGACGACGAGGAGGACATGGCGGCGGGCGCGGCGCGGGCCGAGGGGACCGGCCGGGCTGGGCAGGCCGGGCGCCGCCGCCGCCGCCGCCGTCGGAGCGCGCAGCCCTAGGGGATCCGCACGCGAGCGGGCGGGCGGGCGGCCGGAGGATGGAGCCGGCTGGGGGCCGCCCCGGGAGGAGCCTCCCTCGGGAGAGGCCGCTCCCCCTGCTCACCGGCGCCAACGGGCCCGCGCGGCCGCGGCCTCCTCCTCCGCCTCCGCCTCCGCCTCCGCCGCCGGCCCTGGCCGGGGGGACGCCGCGCACCGGAGGGGTGGGGGCGGGGCGGGGGCGGGACGACTGCGGGACGGCCGCTTCCGGTCCTCCCTCCTCCCCCGCCCTCGGGGGTCTGAGTCCCCGCCGCCGCCGCCCGGGATCGGGATCCAGCCGCAGCCCCGCCGGCCCCGCCTCCCCCCAGGATCCCCTCTCCTATTGGCCGTCGCGGCCACGGACCCGCGCTCCTATTGGCTCGCCGATCTGTTTGTCCGCCGCCTGCCCTTCCCATCCCCGTTCCCCTGGCCCTGGGGTCGCGGAGCGCGCGGCCTCGGCAGGCTGGGCCCGGGCCGGCCTCGGGGCCGGCCTCGGGGCCCGCCTCGGGGCCGGCCCCCGCGGCCCGCAGCCGCGCTCCCCGGGCGAAGCGACGGGCAGACACTCGAGAGCAGCGAGGAGGTGGCGGTTAACCGCTGCTCCCGCTTATTTAAATAAAGGCGCTTCAGAGCCCAGCAAGGAAACCCACTGGAGGCCGCTGGGCCCCGCCGCCTCCCCGAGGAGTCCGAAAGCGGCGGGGCCCGGCCCGGGGCGCCCGGGGCGCCGGAGACGCGGCCGCGCGGGACTGCGGAGCCGGGCCCCGCAGCTGCTCGTGGCCCCGAGCGCCTCCCGGGCCCGCGACCGGCGGACGAGGAAACTGAGGCAGGCGCGGCCTCGAGCCCCCCAGGGCCCACGTCCGAGGCAGCGAGCCGCCCCACATGCAGCGCTTTCTCTCCTTTTCCTCCTTCCTTAATGGGGGGGGGGGGGGTTCTCCTTGACTCATCCTCTAGCCCCCAGCTCACCTAACCAGCACTTGGCTTTGAGCCTCCTCTATGGTTTTCCTCGCTGGGGGGCACCACTACCAGACTGGAAAAACTTGGGGCACGCTGGGCTGCCAGCGGGCCCCCCACCCAACAGCAGGGCCCTGGGCGATCTTTCCGAAGATGAGCTGCCAAAGGATGCAGGGGCCGTGGTTCTGGGGGACAGGAGGCGCTCCCACCGTGGCATCACCGACTTCAAGCCTCGGAGGAGCCTCCCCTAGTAACGGGCTGCAGAGCTGACGGTCGGCATTTCCCACACCGACCTTCCTGCAATCCTTCCTGCAATTCCCGGAGTCACTGCAGATAGGCACAATCCATCCCCTTTCCAAGGAGGAATTTAGTGCAAAGAGGATTCATCACCCTAACCCTTTAATCCTTACAATACATTAGATTGTAAACTCCTCGAGGACAGGAACTGCCTTTAGCTCATTTTGTATCCCACCCCAGTCCAGTGCCTATTGCTTAGAGGCTAAATAAATATTGACTTGACTGAAGCTGATTTTTCCCCTTAACTTGCATAGGTACTATAAAATATGAGCTACTAGGAGTGATAGCCCACTGTAGGTCTTTTAACTCCTTGTATATGAGAGAAATTAATGTCAGAAGAGTCAAAGGAGAAATTGTCTATACCTCAGCAACATAAAATAAATTTGTTAGAAAGGATCAGCAGTGACGCACTTATGATTCCAATCTGGGGCCTTGAGCTATAGTTACGAAAACAACAACAAAGGAAACAATCCTTGACTAAGGGAATATCACAGGTACAAAAAAATGGATCTTATAAGGCCTCTATTTTCATCTTCCCTCAGTTTCTTCACTGAAATGTGAGTTTCTAGTTCCTATTTCTCAGGCTACTTAGGTGTTTTCTCACCATCTATATTCCTTTTCTTTTTTCAAAGCAGTTCCTTTCCACTGAAAAAGACATCTCTCTTATTGTTGACAGTGTTTTGTTATAAATTGTTCTGTGCCTTATAATTCCCAATGCCTATCATATATTTAAATTCAATCTTATGCTCTTTACACAACACTTCACAACTATAATCATTTTCATGAGATTGCAGGTGCACACTCACAAGGGATACAGGAAGCAATTAAGCTTTTGATATAAAACAAGTTAAAAGAAAATGGTCAAGAGGGGAATGGATTTTTTTAAGGAGCTAAATTACATATAAAAAGAAAGCCACACATAAGAAAATGTCATTGGCAAATCAGTACAGTTAGGGTAATGTATAGTAATCAAATTCAAAATATTTCTTACGATGGTGAAAGTATTTCCCAAACTTCCATATATATGTATATATATATATATATATATATATATATATATATATACATATATATATACACATATATATATGTATATATATACACACACATATATACACGTGTATACACACATGTATATGTATGTATATATACATGTATGCACACGTGTATATGTATGTATATATACATGTATACACACACTCTATTCACAGATTCCACCACCTATAAATCCTTCCTTCAAGGTCCAATTCATATTGGAAATCCTCCATGAAAACTTCCCTTTCTCACAACTGGAAGTGTTTTTTCTTTCCTCTGAAATGAGCATTTTCAAACTCCCAATTCAATAAGTGAATTATTACCTGGTAAAATGTAATTCATATTATTTGCTAAGAATTAGAGCATTGTACATTGTTTACCACACAAGCAGTAAACCAGAAGAGTATAAACCAAATCCCTAAATTCAAAAACACCCCAAAGTTGAAAAAGTAGCTACAATGAACATTATTATAAATCCAGCATATTGTTACCTATTGTAATTGTTGCTGCCATGTTAAAGTCTTATCTGATTCTTTGTGACCCCATTTGGGCTGGGGGCGTGGTTAAGCTATTGGAGTGGTTTGCCATTTCCTTCTCCAGCTCACTTTACAGATGAGAAAACTGAGGCAAACAGGGTTTAGTGCCCTTGCTTAGGGTCCCAAGTTTTCTTGACAAAGACACAGGAATGGTTATGTAACCTCCCCCCCTCCCAATTCAATAAATTCCAGAGGCTTCCTATTTCCTCCTAGATCAAATAGAATTTTATATTAGTAATTTAAAACCCTCCATAACCTGACCCCTTCTACTTTCTCAGTCTTATAAATTGACTCATCCTGATATCTTTTATAATCCAATGACTACCTCTTTGCTATTCTTAAAAGAGAAACCACTATCTCCTGCTAGGTTCCTTTTGACGGGCTGTCCCCAAACCTTTACTTCCTTCTTTCTTATTTCTATGTCCTTGTCCTTCTATCTTCCATTAAATCTCAGTTAAAATCCCTCCTATGAGAAGCCTTTTCCAATTTCCTTAGTATTACTTGTCTTCCCTCTGTGGATGATCTTCAATTTATTTTATATATATATATATATATATATATATATATATATATATATATATATATATATATATATATATATGTGTGTGTGTATATATATATATACATATATATGTATACATATATACATATATACACACATCTTTTTTGTATCTAATTATTTACATATTCTTCTCTTCCTAATTGGACTGTGAATTCCGTGAAAACAAGAACTTTTTTTTAACCATTCTTTGTAACCTCAGGCTTTATTTTTTTTTTAATTTATTTAGGATTTTGCAAGGCAATTGGCGTTAAGTGGTTTGCCCAAGGCCACACAGCTAGGTAATTATTAAGTGTCTGAGGTTGGATTTGAACTCAGGGACTCCTAATTCCAGGGTCGGTGCTCTATTCACTGTGACACCTAGCCTCCCCTAACCTCAGGCTTTAACTGAAATACTTGATCAATAGTAAGCACTTGATAAATGCTCATTGACTGACTTATTTTTTTTTTTTGTCTTTCTAGCCTAGCAGTTAGCATAGTGCCTTGGACACATATAACATGTCCTTAATAAATGCTTGTTTGTTTTAAGTCTGCAATTTTAAGTATTTATTCTCTACTCCTTTGAAAAGTTATTCTAATTTCCAATGTCCTGACATAGATCAGATTTGCCCTTTACCTTCTTTATCATTTCTTTGTGAAATGGACTTTCTTTTTTTGTTGAAATCCATCATTCTGTCCTATAACGTGTAAACTATGGGGGCCATTCTTAGCCCTTCTACCCGCTTTTCTACAAAGGAGGCCAGTCTTCATGTTGAGCATAGATAATAGTCATGGCATAGAACCTATGCTGGTCATTGACAAATTCTCCTTATTTTCTATACTTGCTGGGAATGAGATCCTCAATTTTTGTCTTTCTTGGCGGTAGCTTCCCTGCAGAATACAAGAGAATAAGGTATTGGGGGGGGGGGGGGCTAGCCAGCTGCTTTCTCTCTCCTCAAAATTTTCCAGAAGTTCATCAGTATTGTACATCACTGTCATGATGGCATGTTTGCACAGATTCTCTATGGATAATGGATAAGCTCTTGAGCTTTCCCAGTCACCAGTGAAGGAAGAAAGACTGTGTGTATGCTCTCAAGTTTTTTAAAAGAATGATGTTTTCAGGATGTTGTCAGATGCCTTCAACAAGGACAAAAAAAGGCATCAAGGTCAGTTGCTAAGCTAAGGGTAAATTACTTAACTTGAAAAGGCTACAAGCCAAGATTAAAGTGGAGGAATATCAGCATAAGATTTTTTTTATCTCAAATGATTGGGCACTCAATACAACCTCTGAGGCTGAGATGCAATAATGCATGGATGGATTCTCTGCTACTTATGCTAATTTTAGTTTAACAATCAACACTAAGCACAGGTTCTTCACTAAGTAGTACCACCCATCCATACATGGAACCACCACTTGTAGCAAATGGAAAAATTTTGAATACTATGAATAAGTTCACTCACCTTGGTAATCTCCATTCCAGGGACATACACATAGATGATAAGGTTGACACACATATTGCCAAAGCTAGCTCAATGTTTGAGAGGCTCCAAAGGATAGTATGGAAAAGAGAAGGTATTAGACTGACAACTAAATTGGAGTTCCACAGAGCTATTGGGCTGACCTTACTAGTATATGCCTTTGAAACCTGGACAATATGCCTGTGCCATTTTGGGAAACTGAAGGTCATTTGGCAAGAGAAGGCCTGATTGCTGAGGTCCTTTATCAGGTTAAAAAGCATTCTAACTCTACTGCAGAGAATACCACTCTAATGAGTTGTCTAGCCATGTTACTCAAATGTCAAAAATTTGCCTAAAAGACCTTTTTTGCAGAGAACTCACACAAGGCAGACACTCACACAGAAGTGGGAAGAAATAATACAAGGTTATTCTCAAAGTATCTCTGGAGACCTTGGGAATTAATTATACGATATGTACTGGCAAAGGACCACCCAGCATGACATGGTCCAAAAAGATGCTTGGGGTGAAGCAGAATTTCAGTTGCTCAAAAGAAATATGAAATGTACAAATGTAGAGAAAAATGTATATTCATGTGGACTATTTGTGCCAACCTTCAGTAGATTCTCTGAGTTCATGTTAGTCTCATCAGCCACAGTCAGACACACTCCAACATAATGATGTTGTTTTGTTCCTTTTCTATAAACAATGACAACCAACCAATCAACCTCTGAGGGTGGAACTGGAAAACAGTGACCTAATTTGCAGCATGAAAGATTTGAGACTAAGAAAGTATAATTATTGATCACCCAAAAGGGAATGGAAAGATATGTGGTGGGCATGAAGCAAATGCAGCATAGTAACAATGACACATATAAACAAAAAGTGTTGAAATGTTTATTGCATTTAGAGAAACTTACCAGGTTCTTAGAACTACTATTTAACTAGGGGTTTTTTAGCTTACTTATTGCCCTTTTTGCAAATTAATGCATGTTCTAGAAAACAAATATATGTACTAAAATAAATTCAACATTTTAATTGAAGAAAATTATGTGCTGCTATGTGCAGGATGCTATGCTAAACATTAGCGTTAGACTTCAATGAATCTGAGATCCCATCCATATGGGTATTACCCCTTAATATAGAATCCATCCTAGTCATACCTTCTCATCCTTAATAATTCATATCCATGTTCTGCCTCTTCTCAATATATAGACATATATGTGTATATACACATTGCTTGTTATCCTTCCCGGTTGAAGAGGTACAAAATGGCACCACTATGTGTTTTTTAGGCAAATGTATGTTTGGCATTTGAACAACATGGTCAGACAACCATTGGAGATGTGTTTTCTGCAGTAGAGCTAAAATACTTGGCAATTTAGCTTGAGAAAGGACTTCAGTGTTCAGTACCTTCTCTTGCCAGGTGATCTTTAGAATCTTCTTAAAACAATTCAAATGAAAGCAATGTACTGGTATTATAGCCTAGGTTTCATAGGCATTCAACAATGAGATCAGTAAACTGCTTTGTAGACCTTCAGTTTGGTAGGCAAGTCGGGCAAGACCAGTACCTCTGGTGAACCCTTTTGAGAACTGCTTTCCATTTTTGGTATCTACCTACCACCTGTCAACTGTGACCCTAAGAAATCGTAGCATGTACAGCTGCTTTACCACAGTGAACTATTTTGGCAGATGGGCTAAATCAGTTGAGGGTAAGCAAGGGCCCTCAAATCTATTGGTGATTTAAGGCGATGTCTACCCCAAGCATGTAAAGACTTTCCTAGCAGAATGCAAGGATGAGAAAATTTATAACAATCATAACAGTGGCAGGCAGGCACTGTGGAGTAGTTAGAACTTGATTAGACATGAGACATTACATCTACTGCATCCCAGGCATGGCCAGTCATCTTAACTTTTGTCTCTATTGAACTAACAGCTTCATGCAACTCTGTCTCACTTAAATCTAGTATGTGTGTGTGTGTGTGTGTGTGTGTGTGTGTGTGTGTGTGTCAAAAGACATAATTCATACCATTTTGCCATTTTTAATCTACCTCACAATGCTGTGGTAATGGACAAATGATGAAGCTGCAGGTATAGATACATAGGGAGCTGTAATCAAAACCCTGCACACAGGAAACCAGGCCATAATGTCATCTTCTCACTAGACTGAAGTAGCGGTAGAATTCTGCAACCCCCTGGGTATTTGAGTGACCTTTTTTAAGGATCACACTGCTCACCTCCAGATCTGAAAAAAAAATCTGGAACAGATACCCTAAAAAGTGTCTGCTTCACCTAACAGAATTCTGGCCTGGTTATTATATATACAGCAGGGAAGGATCTTATCCTGTGGATGAAATATCAAAAAAAGGAGAAAAATTTTTTGCAAAGATGATCCACTCATCCTTGATACATGGAATGTGCACTTGTTTGTGTACAACATAAAATCCAATATACCTGAAAGACAAACCGTTCTTGTTGCAAGAGAACTCAAAAGGTATTGCATAAAAATAGAAGCCTTGAGTAAGACAAGGTTGACAGATTAAGGTCAATTTATCAAAGTCAGAGTTGAATACACATTTTTCTAGAGTGGCAACAATGATGGGGAGTGCCATGAAGCTGGCATAGATTTCACAATCAAAACTAATCTAGGGGTCAGCTAGGTGGCACAGTGGATAGAGCACCAGCCCTGGAGTCAGGAGTACCTGGGTTCAAATCTGACCTCAGACACTTAATAATTACCTAGCTGTGTGGCCTTGGGCAAGCCACTTAACCCTATTATATTGCAAAAACTAAAAACAAAACAAAAAAGTCAACAAGTTTGTTTGCTTCCCAAAAGTAATTAATGACAGATTCATGACAATATGATTGCCATTTGTGGGAAAACACCATGCCATCAGTATCAATGCATATGCTCCCACCATGATGAAACCTGATTAAGTCAAAGAAAAAATTATGACTAACAGGAGACCCTCATCATTTTTGAGGCAAAAGAGCAAAAGTTTATAATTCTAGTTGACTTTAATACCAGAGTAGACAGAGACTAACAGATATAGTAGGGAGTTCTTGGGAGGAATGGAGTTGGAAACAGCAAGAATAACTGTCATTTACTTTTTTTTTTTTGCAAGGCAAATGGGATTAAGTGGCTTGCCCAAGGCCACACAGCTAGGTAATTATTAAGTGTCTGAGGTCGGATTTGAACCCAGGTACTCCTGACTCCAGGGCTGGTGCTTTATCCACTGCGCCACCTAGCCGCCCCCCTGTCATTTACTTTTGAAGACGTGTATCTCATGACCTTCTCATAACCAATATTGTCTTCCATTTACCTAAATACAATTAAATTTTGTGGATGCACCCTTGCAATAAGCATTGACATGCTATTGAAGGAGAAGAGACAGACAGAATGTGAGAGAAAATGTGTGTTACAGACTGTCGAACTGGTCA
The DNA here is from genome assembly GCF_037893015.1 of Macrotis lagotis. Lineage (NCBI taxonomy): Eukaryota > Metazoa > Chordata > Mammalia > Peramelemorphia > Peramelidae > Macrotis > Macrotis lagotis. Next base: position 87,207,165 of record NC_133658.1, read on the forward strand.
TAGACTTATACTCTCCATGTTAAACATTCACATGAAACAAAACTGGCAGCCCCAAGACAAGACAACTGCCAGGAGACAATGTCTACTGATTAGAGAACTTCTCTGTATAGGAAAAGTTTGTTACTGATGTGGAGGAAAAGCTGCATCAACAGCTGACAATAGCAAAGCATAAAAGGAGTTGGCAGCTGTCAGGGATTGTGACATATGGCATCATCTGGGCCAGAACATTGTAAACATCAGAAATGGTCCGATGAAAATGATGGAAAACTTCAGAAGTTTCTAAATGAAAAAGGGGAACTCCACAAGGTTTACTAGCAGTAGAGTTTATCCACCTCTAAGAAGGCAGTGTTAAACTCTAACAAAAGTAAAGTACACGTGATGCTTAGAGATGCAGGATTCTTGGCTCAGTAAGAATGTAGATGAAACTCAGTTTTATGGTGATCATAACAATCCATAGCACTTTTATTATGCCTGAAAGTTTATTTATGAGCCAAAGAACTTTGGTGCATCTTGACTACTCAATCCAAAGGACTTTTATTATGCTCAGAAGACTATTTATGGGTCAAAGACCTTTGGTGCCTCTCAACTCCTCAGTGTTGATGGAACCACATTGATTAGTGATAGGGACACGATCCTGGAGAGGTGAACTGAACACTTCCATTGAGTCCTCAACAGTCCATTAATCAACCAATTTTGAAGCCATGGATTGTTTACCTCAAATTAAAGTCAATCTCTCACTAGTTGAACTTCTAACTGAAGAAGAGATTTTAAATGCCATTAGGCTACTCTCATCCATGAAAGTTTATGTTATTGATTCTATGCCAGTAGAGATTTACAAAGTAAATCTCTTTCTGGGTTATATGGCAAGAGGAGTTCAAGGATGTCTACATTGTATATTTCTACAAAGAAAAAGGAATTAGATTGCCTTGTGACAATCACAGGGAGGTCTCTTAGTAATTGCCAGCAAGATTTTTGCCAAAGTCCCTCTTGGGCTAATCCTTCACAATTTTTTTTTTTTAGGTTTTTGCAAGGCAAAAGGGATTAAGTGGCTTGCCCAAGGCCACACAGCTATGTAATTATTAAGTGTCTGAGACCAGATTTGGACCCAAGTACTCCTGATTCCAGGGCCAGATTTGAACCCAGGTATTCCTGGGCCGGTGCTTTATACACTATGCCACCTAGCTGCCCCTATCCTTCACAATTGTAAATCGTTTATTAGACTGATTATAGTGATTCTCAGCTCTATCAACAATGCTTTTGATATTCCTATCTCTCCACAAGTCTACTAACAATGATTATCCTTCCCTGACTACTTAAGAAGCTATATAATAAAACTTCAGGGTTGTTTTGATTTGAATTATTCTGATTGTTAATGATTTGGGACATTCATATGTTTATTAAGAGTTTATCATTATTCCTTTGATAACTGCCCATTCATTTCTTGTCACCCTTTATTTTATAGGAAATGAGTAATTATGATTTTGATCTTTGCCCCAACTAGTCAATGGTCTGACTATAAACAAGAAAAATGATTCTGGCATGATTACCACATCAGCAGCTTCTAGTTTCTATCACTCTATTGTCAAAATTTATAGCATTCACTTAGTCCAGTTCTTCCTTCATTAAAATCTTTCACTGATACCAAATTGTGCCTTATAGATTACTTTGACCATTTCAAAAGGTTAAACCCAATTTTAGGCAGACCTTACCCAGTCAAAAAACATTCTAATGTGCATGTAGACAGAAACCCTAAGGACAATCCTATTTGGTGACTTGTTTAACTTAACTAGATATCAACAAAGGTATCATTTTTTTTTAGGTTTTTTTGCAAGGCAAATGGGGTTAAGTGGCTTGCCCAAGGTCACACAGCTAGATAATTATTAAGTGTCTGAGGCAGGATTTGAACTCAGGTACGCCTGACTTCAGGGCAGGTGCTCTATCCACTGTGCCACCTAGCCAGCCCCAAAGGTATCATTTTTAATAACAGTTCCACTAAAATGGGTAAAGGAAAAACAATTACTGATTGAAGGAACCTTATCAACTTGACTTTTTTGTTTTTTTTTATTAAAGATTTTATTTATTTTCGTTTACAATTTTTCCCCCAATCTTACTTCCCTCCCCCCACCCCACCACCGAAAGCAATTTGTCAATCTTTATATTATTTCCATGTTGCATTGATCCAAATTGAGTGTTACTGAGAGAGAAATCAAGTTGTTTTAATGAAAAATCAGGGAATCCTTTGGAAGTTTTTTTTCCACATTTCACTTTCACTCAGTCTCGAGTTAAAAAAAATAGATCTATTTCTCTCTCAGTCAGGGGAAAATTCTTTTTCTTTTTATCTTCTGCAGGAATTAAGTAACTATTGTTTCTAGTAAAAGTTGTGGTATCTACAGTTGCTATAACATTTTTATGAAATATGCTTTTGAAGCCTCATAAAAAGTTTTAAAATGGGCTATTATTTATGAGAAATTTAAATCAGGCCTATAAAATAAAAATCATACTTACCACTTTACAATGACATATCATGAAATAAATTCATGACATTATAACCTAGTTAGCTACTTCTAGCATGAAATATTCTTTTCTTTGTAAAGAGGGTAGAACCTTTATTATCTTACCAGTGAATCATTCCTTTTTATATACTACTGAATTCTTCAACTTTTAATGATAAATTATAAAACTGCTTTGTCTTCATGTTCAGCCTAGCTCTGACAATATAAGGTTGTATCTTTGACAATTTAGTTCTTCTAGGCCCAAAGGGCAATAAAACTGTGCATACCCCTTGACCTAGCAATATCACTGTTAGCTCTGTATCCCAAAGAGATCACAAAGAAGGGAAAAAGATCCACATGCACAAGAATATTCAAAGCAGCTCTTTCTATCATGGCAAAGAATATTAGGAACTGAGGGAATACTCCATTGGAGAATGACTGAACAAGTTCTGCTGGATGAATATAATGAAATATTATTGCTCTATAAAAAACAATGAGCAGGCAGATTTCAAAAAAACCTGTAAAAATTTACATAAATTGATGCTGAGAGAAGTAAGCAGAACCAGGGCAACATTAAATACTTTAACAGCAACATTGCAATGATCAGTTATGATAGATTTAGTTCTTCTCAGCAATACAGTGATCAAAAACAATTATAAAAGACCTGTGATGGGAAATGCCATCCACATCCAGAGAAAGTCCTTAGATTTAATCAGCAGGGGAACATTGTTAACTTTGGAGAGATCAGTTTCAGTTAAATGATGGAAGTCAGGCATCAGACTGCAGAGTCAAGAAAAAGAGGGAGAAGAAATGAAGTGGTGGCAATGACTATGGACAGTCTACTCAAAAAGTTTGACCTTGAAAGGAAGGAGAGATAGAAAATGGTAACTATTCAGGATGGATGAATCAAATGAGCGTTTTTTGAGGTGGAAAATGTAGGCAGAAGTGAAGTATCTAGTAAAACGAATGAAAATTAAGAGTGGGGAATAAATAGAGGGGACAATCTGCTGGAGAAGATGGGATGCAATGGAATCACTTTTAAATGTAGGGGAGTTTGCCTTGCCAAGAAGGACCATCTTTTCATTTGAGTGAAGGAGTAGATAGTGAGAAAGGCATTTATATAATGTGAGTTGAGGAAGTAATAAGAAGGAGCCCTTAGCAAATGCCTTCACTTTTCATTATCTGAAAGGAACTGACTTTGACAAAAACAATTGTCCCAATCTAATTCAACAGTTTGGGGACTTCATAAAAAATTGATACAGGTCAGTAGTTCATGATGCACAGGACACTAAGTTTTTATTACATTACCTTTTACCTTAAAGGAAAAACCCAGCTCCTAATATGAAACCCAAGGATTAGAAATATGAAATTGGGGCATCAAAAGCAACAAAGGCATTACAGAGAGGAGACCATATCAGATAAGGTCAATGATTGTCTTTGGTGAAGACCCTTTGGATATCCTTAGTTTTACCAGCTCTCCAGCCTAATCAATATGAAACATGAAAGGCACCTCAATGATTCAGGCAAAAGCCACAAGTTTCACAGTAAGGAGACAAGACCTCGCATTCAGTCACATCTGGATCTCTCATATCTAATGCCCTAGGCAGGGAATAGGCAGGGAATGACCAAAAGAATCATCACTTTCATTATATACTTTTCTTCCCATACTATATAAGCACAGAGCAAAGAAATATCTAGATGCTTTTGGAAAAGTATGAAAGGGGATATGAGTTGAGACTAGGGTGCATATTTAGGGCAGAGGTTATTTGTTCTAACAGAAAGCTGTTCCAAAAGAACAGAGAGGTTTTTTTTTTTAAGACTGACACAAAATAATTTTCACTAACAAAACCTTTTTTTATGCATCATCAGTCTTCCTCCCTCACAGATAAACACAAAACAAACCATTGCAAGCTATTATTAGAAATGTCTAGAATAATAGTACTAACTCCCATTTTATAGTGCTTTATGATTTAGAGAGGGTTTCCTCCAACTGTCCCATGAGATAGGTACTGTAATAATATAATAAGGGTCAGGGAGATTAAATATATGTATTATTTTTTTTTAAGGTTTTTGCAAGGCAAATGGGGTTAAGTGGCTTGCCCAAGGCCACACAGCTAGGTAATTATTAAGTGTCTGAGACCAGATTTGAACCCATGTACTCCTGACTCCAGGGACAGTGCTTTATCCACTGCGCTACCTAGCCGCCCCCAAAAATAGACTTTGAACAAAAACCAAAGACTATTACCTTCAAAGCAGAAAAACAAGAAACCATTATCTTATTATGTAATGTTGATATCTCATATTTTATTTTTCTTCATTAAGAATATCATTTCTCTGTCATCACATTCAACTGAGATCAATGTATAACATGGAACCAATGTAAACACTAATAGAATGCCTTCTGTGGTGGGGTGGGGCGAGGGAAGCAAGAATGGGAGAAAAATTGTAAAACTCAAAATAAAATCTTTCTTTATAAAAAAAAAAATCTTACTTCCTCATTCCTACCTAATTCTTAGGACTGAAAATGAGATACATTCCCATTATAAAAGTCTAAGAAATAATATACCTGCCCAGTAGCAGGGAGTAATAGATAATGTAATAGATAATGTTTATCATTTTTATTATTTCCCCAAGGGAATAAATATTCCCAAAGGAAATGACAAACAAAAGTTATTACTCCTTCCTGACATCCCAACAGTTTCAGAGAACCTTGAAAAAAATTGAGATGATGCAGAGCAAGCAGAAGAATTTACACAAGGAGATCAATGTATACAACAACACAATAAAAGTAACATGAAAATTTAAGGACTCTGATTAACGGAATAACCAGAGGACCAATGATGAAACATGCTACCCAAAACCTCACGGAGGTGATGATCTCAAATTGAAGAAAGAAACATATACTTTTGAAGGGCCAACATGGAATTTGTTTTCCTTGACTATGCATATTTGTTACAAAGATTTTGGTTTTTTTCTTTTCTTTTTTAAGCATTAAAGGAAGTCAAAGGGGTAAAAGGAAGAAAAAGAGAACATCAATAGTGTTATTTTAAAAAAAGACAATAATTAAAATGTTTTTTAAAGGTAGAAAAGAACACAGAGGAAGACCAGAAGAAAACACAAAAATCTGTTATTTTAAAAGTTATATTAATTATGTATTTAAAAGAGAAAATAGAGATTTGCAGTTTCACATATGATCCTTTTCTTCTGTACTATTTTTGTATATAACAACATCAATTTTCTCTGGTGCTAATTCCATGATAAAAATATTCTTTTTAAAATACAAAAAGTTTATCTCATTTGGAATAAATCTCCTTTACCAGCCAAAAAAAAAAAAACAACCATTCTAAACATTCAAGATTAAACTGCTTAATCTGACCTCCATGAGGAAGAATGATTTCTCTCTTTTCTCTATGGGTATGACTCTCCATATGACAATCCAAATCTACTCTTACAAGTTTTATGTTGAGTTGGGTGTAATTTGTAACCCTAGGAATTTTTCTTTGGCCAAAGGGACACTCCCTTAGAATTACATGCATTTAATATCTACTCAAGAAGCTGAATCAGAGCCAGAAGGTGCGTAGACTTTACGGATGGGGTAAACTATCTTGCCCAGGAAACTGGAGAGGGAGGAGGTCATGGAACCCTGTTTGTCAAAGTATAATTTCCATTGATTACTATTTTAAAAAAACGTTCTTGATACTCTCAAATAATGGCATCATGAATAAGTTACTATTTTATAGCAAAACAAACATAATTATGAATCCAATAAGATACCTGTACTGCAGACTACATGGAGAACCCTTGTAGATGCTCATCTATTTCCAGATCACACTTTGAAAATGTATCATCTAACCCAACTGTGTTAATACTTATTTCTTCAGTAATATTTAAGTAAATTAATAACCACAACTCAAACAGAAAAAGGATTCATTAGGGTATGACCTTCAATCTGCTTTAGAGATTCAACTGCTTACTCTTTTTGCAGATACAAGGGGAAATTATTTGAAAGTTTATATAAGGGGAAAAGATTGTAGCTGATGTGCACAAAATACCTTTAAGTTTAATATTACATCAAATTTGGTTTCTATTACCAAAAATATAAATGTGTTAGGCCAGATCCTACTTAACTAGAAGGCTGACATATCTACAAAATTACCCCAGATATCCTAGGTAGCATTTGCTCTCATTACCTGGTAAATAGCAAATGCTTAATAGTTTTTGATTGATTGACTGATTACCCAAAATCTGTTAGTTCTTAAGACCTGGATATCAGAACAACCAATTACTTCTCCCTTAAGAGTTCTAGAGCTAACTCTGAAAGAATGAAGTTTCAATTACTGTCTCTCACATACTGTCTCTCATTTGCTATACTTCTCATTGCCAATGAACCAACTGACATAAATTAGTTTTTACATAAGAAAATTCACTAAGAAGATAAAGCAATAAACAGTAGTTATTGTCTCCCCTAACAGTCTCCCCTAACTAGAGGATTCATTCTCCAAATCAACAGGTAGTCATACTCACATGTAGACCTTATCTAGGGCTGAGAGGTACTTCTAATCTTCTGACTCAGGGAGTTCTCACTTTGTGAAGTCATCATGAAAGTCCCCTTCAGTAATAGCTCTTTTTGTTCCAAAGGTCAGTACCTTAGACAGCACTTTTTTTCTGTCAGGTCCCTAAGTCGTCTTTCCCACCTCCATCTCTAGGCTCTTCTCTGTTGCAGGCCACTGCAACTGCACCTGGTGGACACTGCTACCACTTCCAGTTTTCCAGGGAGAATAAGGATGGCTCTTCCAACCTTTTTTGAAGTTCACAAATTGAAATCTGTTCTGTTTCTGTATACTAGTTCACCTAAGATCAGGAAAGAATTAACACAAAATTAACACAAAAGAAACATATCATGTGTTCTAAACCCATTGATAGTATCAGATGGGGCAGCTGCTGCCTCTATCCCATTGGGTAGCAATAACAATTCTTGACTCATATACCCAAAGAGCAACAAAAGCATGCATACCCTTTGATCCAGCAATACCACTACTGGGTCTATACCCTGAAGAGATGATGAAAAAGAGTAAAAACATCACTTGTACAAAAACATTTATAGTAGCCCTGTTTGTGGTGGCAAAGAATTGGAAATCAAGTAAATGTCCTTCAACTGGGGAATGGCTTAACAAACTGTGGTATATGCATGTAATGGAACACTATTGTTCTATTAGAAACCAGGAGGGATAAGAATTCAGGGAAGCCTGGAAGGATTTGCATGAACTGATGCTGAGTGAGATGAGCAGAACCAGAAAAATTTTGTACACCTAACAGCACCATGGGGATGATGACCAAACTTGATGGACTTGCTCATTCCATCAGTGAAACAATCAGGGAAAATTTGGGGGTATTTGCAATGAAGAATACCATCTGTATCCAGAGAAAGAATAATGGAGTTTGAACAGAGACCAAAGACTAATACCTTTAATTTAGGGGGAAAAAACCTGTTATCTTACTATGTAATTTTGCTATCTCTTATACTCTATTTTTCTTCCTTAAGGATATGATTTCTCTTTCATCACATTCAGCTTAGATCAATGTATACTATGAAAACAATGTAAAGACCAATAGACTGCCTTCTGGCGGGGAGGGGGGGGAAGGAAGATGGGGGGGAATTGTAAAACTCAAAATAAATAAAATCTTAAAGAAAAAAACAATTCTTGATTCACTCTAACAGAAAGGAAAAAAGCAAAACTGGCAGGGGAAGGGTTGTATCAAATGCTTTCATATGCAAATTCAGTTATGATTCTGGCAAACACTAAATTGTTAAATTCTCCAACTCCCTGCCAACCAGAAGATTCCTCATCACTTACTGCCCCTCACCTCAGTCACTCAAGGCTGAAAGAAGGCTTTCCTAAAGCTTCCATATATATAAAACTTTGCAAGGAATATTGCATGAGCCCACTAGAATGCTCTAAAGCAGGTATGTAGTAAGGACTGGGATTTCACTGTCCAGTTATCCTATTACACTGTGAAATGAGTTGACCAAGGTAGTTAACTAGTGATCTAGTGATGATGGTGATGGGATGGGGAGGAAAATTCTATCAATCCTGTAGAAATAATTCACATTTTGTGGTCTTTTGAGGATTATAAGTTTTTCTTCAAAACAATCCCCAAAGGTAGCTGACATAAATATTATTTTTACATATGAGGAATTTTACTATTTATATATGATGTAAATTAATTTTATTCATTTATATATGATATAAAATGTGCATATTTTATATATTATACATATTTACAATTTTACATAATTTACATGGTTTATGTTGTTCAGTCATTTCAGGCATGTCTGATTCTTTGTGATACCATTTGGGGCTTTCTTGGCAAAGACACTGGAGTGGTTTATCATTTCCTTCTTCAGTTCATTTTATAGATGAGGAAACTGAGGTAAACAAGGATAGGTGACATGCCCAGGATCACATATCTAATAGGTGTCCAAAGCCATGTTTGAATTCAAGTCTTGATGACCCCAGGCCAAGAATTCTATCCATTGTACCATCTTACAGGTTTTACATATGAAGAAATTGAGGTTCATTCAGTCAACTGAAGCAAATCATCAAAACCATGTACATAACAATAGATAGATAGATATAGATAGAGCATGAAGAATTGTTAGTACCCATTGCTGAACCCAAAGAATGAGATGGAGACCAGAATTTGATAAGTTTGGAGATCTTTATTTCCTGGGGACTGCCTGTACCCAAATCAGACAGTACCTGAGTGTTCAAGGGTTACGGTTTTTATAGTGTTGGGGGGGGGTACTGAAAGCCAGCAGGATACAGAAGCAAAGACAGCAGGTAGATATATTGTTTTAACATAAACATATGTAAACGTTTAGATGGGGTGGGAAAGGGTCAGGGTCTTTGAGTAATGTTTGAACATATTTTCTGAGATGGAGGGAGTCATGTATTCATGGGCTTCCCACAGGTTTGATGGAGTGGAATTTACTATCTTAGCAAATAGTTAGCAAAATAATTAGGCTAACAGGGGTGCTTTGTAAATCTTTAGACAATTTTATGGTATATCTGTGACTGCAGGGTCAAGCGCTTGGGTCCTATCAGACTATTTTCAGACTCAAAGGTGCCCAGCCAAAGTTATATTTATGAGGAGTTTCTCTGGGCCCAGGAGGGTGTCAAGGACTCCTTCCATACAAGAATTACACAAATATTGATATTGCAAATTTATGGAATATCTGTGACCCCCAGGGTCAAGCATTTGAGTCCTGTCCTGTTATTTTCAGACCCAAGGGCACCTAGCCAAATTTAAATTTCTAAGGAGTTTCTCAGGGCCCAGAAGGATGTCAGGGACTCCTTTCTATGCAGGAATTGCACAAACATTGATATTGCACTTCACTATTTCCCAAGAGAGTAGACATTACCATCTCCTGATACTCAAAAACCTAACAATGATGTTTCTGCAAAACTTGTACGTTGGGTAATGTGATGTAATTTGAAAACAGAAATATTTAGAGACTCTTGCCATACCTTCCTTTTTTGTACTCTGAATGGATTTCTTCCTTATCAATAAAAACACAGATGAGCATATCTCTTTGCATCTGCATACTGATATGGAAATGATATATCTCCTATACAGATACAATAAAGTCAAAATATCAGACTCAAACATAACCCTGCAGACCTCATACACTGACTTAGAAAATCACAAGTTAACATTATTGAAAGCATATTGTATTTTTATTTAGGGACCACTAGACAGTGGAATGGATACAGTCCTGGATCTGAAGTCAGTAAGACCAGAGTTCAAACGTATCCTAAGACACTTATTAGATGTTTGACCTTGGGTGAGTCATTTAATCTCAATTTTCGCAACTTTTAAATGATAATAGCACCTTTCTCCTAGGGTTGTTATGAGAATCTCTTGAGATTATAATTGTAAAGTACTTAACATTGTAAGTGCTATATAAATGTTAGGTGAACCAGATATTCAATGTTCCAAAGACCTTCTAAGATCTATTCATTTTTATAATTTTAATGTATGCATAGAAAATAGAGCTGGAGGAGGAAATACCTTAATATCAACATCTTAGATTCTTTTTATATCTTAGTTAGCTTTGGTAGGACATAGCTTGTGAAAGTCTGCTTGTTCCCTCTGAGTTTTAATTAGAGAAATATCCAACCCATATGTTACAATACTGGCAGAATCTTGTTACCAAAGACAACCAGCACTCATTTACCCTGAGGGGGCCTGAAGTCTGGACTGGATTCCTTATGTGGACTAATTCTGGTGGAATTTGGCTCATAAAGAGAGGGGAATCATGCTTTTTGGTATGCTTTTTTTTTTTAACTTTGGATCTTTTTTGTTCCCCATCCTACAACCCTAGGAAAAATCATTAAAGTTTAGAGTTGCCTCATATCTTAGATATTTCCTAAGGGAAATAGAAAGGTAACCAATTTGCAATGTAGATCGGGTATAATGGCTCTCCTAAAGATTTTTATACAGATAGGAAAATAGGGCTATGGGTTAGTAGTTGCTGGCATATTTTTAGTCTCCTTTTTAAATGAAAATAATATAGGTGATATTTTCTACTCTTTCCTTAGCATTGCCAATATTAGTGTGATTTTTTAAAGATCTTTTATTTTTATTTTTTGTAAGTCAGTGGGGTTAAGGGACTTGCCCAAGGACACACAGCTAGGTAAGTATTAAATGTCTGAGGTTGGATTTGAACTCAGGTTCTCCTGGCTCCAGGGCCTTGCTCTATCCACTGCACCACCTAGCTGCCCCAGTATGATTTTTTTAAAAATCAGTATATTATTAAAAACTTCATTCCTTCCATTGCCTGATCCCTCACTCCCACTACCTTAGACCTCATTCAATAATGTACCTGGGTAGTTTCTTTCATAAAATCATGAGAGTATTTATGCTTCCTCACCTTCTTCACCAAATACTCCTACTCCTCTCCATCATGTGAATATAGAATGAACATGGACAAGATATCTTGGGAGCTAATAAGGATATTTTACCATGTGATAATCTCTACTCTGGTAATCTCTGCTGTGGTGATCTCTGCACTGGGAACAAGAACTTACATATACATCATTTTCTCTTTATCATTACCATGCAATTGATTAAACAGCTGCCTCTGAAAACTGCATAGACAGGCAGAGAAGAATTTAGGCAAATTTCTCAGGAAAAAAGTCTAGAAGAATGAATAACTCACATTCTCCTGAGTCAGAAAAAGAGAAAATATTTGGAAATATGTGTTCTAAGTTTGGGGATATGCTATCATCAGTAGTAAATATCATTCTACCAATGAAATAGTCTTTTTTTTAATTCTTCATTTTTCCTCTTTAAAAAAATCTCTATTTTTAGATTATATGGCTTTACTAGAAAGGACCTTAGGGATTCTTTAGTGAGTCTAATTCCTCATTTTACAGAAGAGGAAATTGGGCCCTGGAGAAGCAAAATGACTTGCTCAACCTCACCCATAACTAAGACTTGCATCAAGGTTCCTGACTTCTTGCCCAATTTAAAAGTGTGGATACCCACATTTTTATGAAATACTCTCATTAAATGAAATACTAGCTCAATTTGTTTTTAAGTCCTCAATGTTCCAAAATATCCAGTAGAGTGCCTTATATAGAATAGGCACTTAATAAAGATTACTAAATCTAACTAATTATTCATTAAAACGTTCCAGATTGTTACTGCACTGGTCATCAAGGCAACTATGCTGGTACAGTGGACAAAGGGTTAGATCTGTTGTCAAACACTCATTAGCTCCATGATCCATCACTTTACTTCGGTCTGCCTCAATTTCCACATGTGTAAAATGAAGATAATAATAATAATAATGCCTGTAGGTAGTAAAGATAAAATGAGATGTATGCAATGTGCTTTGGAAGCCTTAAAATGGTGGATAGATGCTATCACAACGATCATAGCAAAAACCTGGTTCTAGCCTATGTATTGAACAGATTTTAAGGAATTTTGAACAAATCAGTCAACCAGTTTGAACCTCAGTTTTCTCCATTGTAAAAGAGAAGGTGGACTCCATATATCTGGAGATCCCTCCAGTTCTAAATCTATGATCTTGTGATACTTTAATTCTATGAGACACAGTACAAAAATTTATTTCTCTCATCTTTTAGTCAGGATATATGTAATTGTCCTTCTATAGGCAAGTCTACACATAATTATGAGAAGAGTTTTTTGATCCTTTGGTGTCCTTTATGCAGTCAACATGCCTATAGGAAAAACTTTTTAAAATGTCCTAGTATATTTATCTTCTAGTCCAAATGTAAGTTCTTTGAGAAAAGAGACTGGTTTTATGCATACAACTGAGACTTGTTATATTTTATTCTATTGAATATTACTTGTAAACTTCAATATCTTATGCATAAGGTCCAGTGATTATTTTGGAAATGAGAAAACTGTCCTGAATTCTGTATCAAATAACTACTAGAAATAAAGCTTTCCTAGAAAAAGCTTTCAAGTTTTAGAGTCAAACAATTTGTTTGAATTCCAGATCTGCATCTTAATAAATCTAAATAAAATAAATCTAAATAAAAATTATTTTAATCATAATAAAATTTATATGAGATTTGTAAAATACTACATGTATGCATATATATACATACATATATTGCATCATTTGATATTTATAGCAAACTATTTTTCTAGGCCTCATTTCTTCAACTGTCAAATGAGCAGCTTGGACTAGATGACATTAAACAGGAATTCTCAATCTACTGTCCATGTACTTCTTGTTTTTATAAGAAATATTTTGATTAAATATTATTAACAGTCTATAATAAAAACTTAACATTTCTTGAAAAAAATTGATTGCCGAGTTTTAATATAATTGGTTTCCTTTGCAATGTATTTATTTTATGCATTTAAAAATATTCTGAGGGGACCCAGAAACTTTATCACACTACTTAAAGCACAAAAAAATTAAGAATCCCTATTGTAAGTATTCTTCCAGTTCTAAATCTATGATCCAAAGTCATTTTTATTTTAGTGTGTGTACAAAATTTCTTTCTTCTCCCTTAATGTTTCCAAAGGTCATATAAAATCTCCAAATATACTATCTATTCATGAAACTTATCTCCTGAGAATGAAAGCAGTAGGGATTTGTTCTGAGAATTTAACATCCTGTCCCGTTTGGAACAAAGAATAAATACATAGCCATGAGAATATCTCTATGACTTTTTCTTTAAAGTATTTCTGATCATCTCCATTACTTTCCTTGTTTGACAGAGATCAAGAAATATGCATGGGACTCTTACTCAAAATAGCACTATTAATTTATTTCTATGGGTAATATGAAAAAAATTCACTGTTCCAATACACTGCACCCCTGAATATTAATTTATTTCTATTAGAAATGCTGAAAAAAAAGTCACTGTTCCAGTACACTGCACCTGTAAAGGAAGTGAAAAGAAAGCTATTAACTTACTGTAGAGTCAACTGAAACCACAGTGGTATACTATTTCAAGAGCTATCTTCCTGCATATCTATTTTATCCCTTGCATGATACAAACCTCAGCAAGTTTTTCTATTTTATTATAATTTATTAGTAATCTCTATAGCAGAAGTCAGTTAATAAACATTTATTAAGGACTTTCTAATGCCAGAAGCCACTATGCTAAATGCTGGTGATCAGAATAAAAAGTGATTGTGAATAGATAACTGAAATATACATATTTGGTAACATTTATATTGATTTCCCTTTGAGTCTAAGGACATGGCTATTAAGGACAGTCTATCAGAATACTCTATATACATGGAGTGATAGAATATCCACAAAATTGGTTACTCTTCAGTATTGCATAATTTAGATGCTGCCTTTTGGGATCCCAAAAAAAGGAGGAGGGGGGAGAGTTAAAAGAATAAGCATTTAAGTAACCCAGACCCAGTGCTTTATTCATTGTTTCACCTATCTACATTTGGTGAAAACTAAGATAGATCTATAGATGAAGCTTTGGACAAGTCACTTAACCTCTGTTTGCCTTAATCCATCAGAGAAGGAAATGGAAAACCACTACAATATCTTTGCCAAGAAAACCCCATGAACCCATTGTCAATGGGTCCCAAAGAGTCAGACACAATTGAATAAGTAAACAACAGACAAAAAAATGAGGGAAATATGTATAAAATCTTTTTCGGTACTAAGTCCTTTGATTTTTTTTTGGATGCCTCATCAACATTCCGTAAATGTCCACTAAATGAAATGGCCACAGAAATCTTTCTGCCTGCTTCTAGAATTCCACCAGGTACTAGTTGAATACTTCTTTCAATTATCCGGTTTTGTTCAGTCAACTTGATTGACAGGAATATATTGAAATAACCCCTAATGAGCAATAGAAGAGAGAAAGGGGAGGTGGGTAGAGTTTAAAAAAAGTAAATCAAGAATTCAATAGTAACTCACTGAATATATCACTGTCAAAGTGCTTCTTTCTCACAGCATAGATCGAAATGAGCACTAAAGATAGCAGCTAATCAATTTATTCACATATCACTAAATTAACTTCTGAGAAAGACTAGTAATGTGGAACGATGGTGTTATCACAGTAACTTGTTCTCACACACTGGAAAATGTGAACTGTGAGACAATATCAGCTGCTTTTATCATCACACCAAAAGGTACATAAAAAGGGAAAGCATTGTTAAAAGTTCATTTGTCCAGTTGCTTTCTCAGCACAATGTTTTTGTTGAAGTTTCAAAAGAAAGGAAAATACCAAAATGATCTAACCAAATGGTAAATCATTCTTGCAAATATTCACTCAAGAATGTTAAATATATACCTACAAATTTTGACTAGGTAGGAATATGTGAACTATCTACAGATAGCAAATTAAACTTGTAAAAGGATAGTATGAGGGATTAGACCTGTTTCATTGGTTTAGGGGGATATCAATCAACCCTCAGCTGATACAGGTTGGTCTCCCTTCTATACAATGTAGCCTTATATCAAAATAAGGTCAAAATAGGTACAGGACTTAGACACCATAGATAAATTAATAGACCAAGAAATACTCTACCTATCAGATGTATGGAAAGGGGACAAATTTGGGACCAAGCAAGAAATCGAGTACAATATAAATTGCAAAATGAATGATTTTACTAAAAAGTTAAATTAAAGTTTTTGCACTAATAAAATCAATGCTGCCAAAATTAGAAGGAAAGCAGAAAGTTGGGAAGCAATCTTTACAACCAGGAGTTCTGATAAAGATCTCATTTCTAAAGTATATGGAAAATTGCATCAAATTTATAAGGTTACACGTCATTCCCCCAGTTGATAAATGGTTCAAAGGATATGAATGGACAGTTTCCAAATGAAGAAATTAAAGTTATATATAATCAAGTGAAAAAATGCTCCAAATCATTAATGATTAGAGAAATGTAAATTAAAACAACAACGAGGTATCAGCTCACACCTCTCAGATTGGCAAAGATGACAAAAAGGGAAAATGATCAATGTTGGAGAGGTTGAGGGAGGATTGGTATAAGGAATTAGGATTAAGGGAAAGAAGTACATAAAAGAAATTTTTTAAAAAGTGAATGTAATGTTCATCAGATTCTTAAGGGATTTTTTTTGGGGGGGTGGTTTGGTTTAGTTTTTTTTCCTCTGGATGGGGAATAGCATTGTCCAACCTCTCTAACACTGATCATTTTCCCTTTTTGTCTTCTTTGCCAATCTGAGAGGTGTGAGGTGGTACCTCATTGTTGTTTTAATTTGTTGCTTCCAACAAGGTTGCATTGCTGGTGGAGTTGTGAACAGATCCAATCATTATGGAGAGCAATATGGAACTATGCCCAAAGAGCAATAAAACTGTTCATTCCCTTTGACCCAGCAATTCCAATTCTAGGCCTATATCCAGAAGAAATTATAAAAAATGGGAAAAATCCCACATGTTCCAAAATATTCATAGCAGAACCAAGAAAACACTGTACACATTAACAGCAACATTGTGAGTGGATCAACCTTGATGGCAGCAGCTCTTCTCAGCAGTTTAGAGAGCTAGGACAGCCCTATTAAATTGAAAATGGACAATGCTATCCTATTGATAGGAATAAAAACAAAACCAAACCAAAAAAAAACCCTTCGGAATCTGATGAACATTATGTTCCCTTTTTAAAAAATTTCTCTTATGTACTTCTTTCCCTTTATCCTAATTCCTCATACCAAAAATGACTAATCTGTAAACATGTTTTACACAAGTGTGTATGTACAATATTAACCTAACTGTTCACCACTAAGGGGAGGCAAGTGGGAAGGGAGGGTGGAAGAAAATTTTGTAACTTAAAAATTTACATATGAATATGGATGAACGTTGAAAAACTTTCATAACATGTATTTGGAAAAATAAAATATCAATTAAAAAAAGAGAGAGAGAGAAGTCACTCTCTGACAATCACAAAAACATAGAATTTGAACCCAGGACTTCTTCCCTTTGAGGCTGACTTTCTATCTTACTAAACACTTACTAGTCGTGTGACCCTGAGCAAGTCACTTTACCCTGTTTGCCTCAGTTTACTTATCTGTAAAATGAGTTAGAGAAGCAAATGACAAACCACTTCAGTATCTCTGCCAAGAAAACCCCAAAGGAGATCATGAAGAATCAGATACAACTGAAATGAGTGAATAACAAAACAACAAACTCTGTCTTCTAACTAGATTGGTGGTATCAGTCTCAAAGAGAAACATGAACACAAAACTATACATAAGGTTTCCTGTGGGCTGCATATTGACTGAGAAAACCACATGTTAACATTATCTACATTCTTTATTTTGTTATATATTTACCAGCCAATCAACCAAATAACTGGGGAGAATATAAAGACAAAAACAAAACAATCACTGCCCTCATAGCACTATAGTCTCTGGGAAGGATTACCATGAAAACAGATAAGTAAATAGAAATTATATGCAAAGTTTTACAAATTATTTTCAAGAGGGAGAGACTGTAAACTGCCAGATGGAAAGGTAGAATCAGATTTGTTCCTTGGACACAGATCTCTGACTTCTTAGTCCTACCTTCTCCTCTCCTCAGTTTTTTCTATTCTCAGTTAACTATCTAGTTGGAGAGGATCTTTTCAAATTAATTCACACAAAAATGATGGAATCATAGGTCTAAGCCTGGAAAGGACTCAAGAAACTAACTGGTTCAACATCCTCATTTTAAAGATGAGGGGGGTGGCTAGATGGCGTAGTGGATAAAGCACCGGCCCTGGAGTCAGGAGTACCTGGGTTCAAATCCAGTCTCAGACACTTAATAATTACCTAGCCGTGTGGCCTTGGGCAAGCCACTTAACCCCATTTGCCTTGCAAAAAAAAAAATAAATAAAGATAAGGAAACCAACATCCGGAAATATTAATTGGCCAGATACAAAATGTTAGAAGCAGGATTTGAACCAGACTCTGTGACTGCCAAGTCTCTGATCTTTCTACTATGCTACATTCCTTCCTGATCATTGATATTTATATATGGTGCTTTAAGGTTTGCAAATCACTTTATATTATCTTATTTGAGCTTCACAACAAGTAAATACTCTAGGCAATTATCCCTATTTTACAGATAAGGAAATTGAGGTTCAGAGAGGTTAAGTGAACAGCATGTACAATTGCCCCATAGGAAGCATCAGAGGTAAGATTCAAACGCAGGTCTTTCTAGACTTCAAGTCTAGCATTGTATTACATTGATGCTCCATGATCAATAATACTTTTCTTCTTCCCTCCCCTCCTTCATATTTTCTTCCCCTCTTCCTTCCCCTTTTTTCCTTACCTTCTTTCCATCCCTTTCTCCTTTCCTTCCTTCTTTTCCCTTACCCTCCTTACTTTCTTCCTTCCTTCCTTCCTCCTTCCCTTCCTTCCTCCCTTCCTTCCTTTATTTCTTTCCTTTCTTCATTTCCTTCCTTTCTCCTTTTGTCCTATTCCCTCTCTTCTTCCTTTCTCTCCTCCTCCCTTCTTTCTTTCCTTTTTTTCTCTCTCCCTCTTTCCTTCCCATTCTTTTCTTCTTTCCTTCCTTCTTTCTTTCTTTTTTCTTTCTTTTTTCCTTCCTTCCCTAACATCTTCTATGTATAAAGCAGTATTTCTAGGTACTAGAAGAAAGTCAAAGTCCCTCAAAAAACTTACAATGTAGTAGAAGAGACCAACTATGCACAAATAACACTAGTATTAAACACAACATGATAAGTACATGCATTTCCTAGGATCTATAGTTTCATAGTGTGGACACTCCCCCTACACAAATAAATCACAACTCCTCTAGCATCAAGATCTTCAAGAGTTGCTATGGCCAAAAAAAATCATCAACATGGTGATAAGTCTCTAACTTGACCTTGGCTAATCTGGTCCTCCAATGACAGATTTATAATCCATCACAGCCAGCATTTGAAGCCTTCTCAGGAAGGTTGCACCTGTTTGAGTTCGAATAGCATAGCTTTCAAGAATGTAAAGTCACCACTGTGCCATGACAAAACACTGGACAAGTCTTTGGTGGAGAAGTGAGTATATGAGAGAAGTTCAAATAAAAGTCTATTCAAGGAAAGTAAGATAAAGAATTTTCTCTGCAGAAACCAGGAATACCAGTGATCAAGGATAATCCTAAGAGACCTGATATGGAAAATGCCATCCACATCCAGAGAAAAAAATTTTAGAGTCTGAATGAAAAGCAAAGCATACTTAAGTTCATTTTATTTTATTTTATTTTATTTGTGTGTGTGTGATAAGCACTGTTTTATTTTTTTAATTTATTTTTTATTCTCATTTTGTACAAATGTTTTTTTACATTAATAAAATATTCTTGTTTACAAGTAAACAAAATACCCCTCCCCCCATGAATATAGATAGACTTGCTTGGGCAAAAAAAGTAAAGGGGAGAGAAAAAAATTAAAATTAAAAAAAATAGTAATAATTGTAGGTATGGCCAGGTGGTGCAATGGATGAAGCACCAGCCCTGGAGCCACAAGCACCCGAGTCCATATCCAGCCTCGTAAACCCAATAATCACCCAGCTATGTGACATGCAAGCCACCCAATCCCCACTGCCCTGCAAAAACCAAAAAGAAGAAAAAAAAAGACCCAAAATAAAATAAAATAGTAATAATAGTAGTAAAATAGTAATAATAGTATTTGAACTGTGTCCTTCTGGCTGCTTGTAATATTTTCTCTTTGACTTGGGAGTTCTGGAACTTGGCTATAATATTCCTAGGGGTTGGTTTTTGGGGATCTCTTTCTCAGGGGGATCGGTGGATTCTCTCCATTTCTATTTTGCCCTCTGCTTCTAGAATATCAGGGCAATTTTCCTGTAGTAATTCTTTGAGAATGATGTCAAGGCTCTTTTCCTGATCATGACTTTCAGGTATTCCAATAATTTTCAAATTATCTTTCCTAAGTCTGTTTTCCATATCAGTTGTTTTTTCAATGAGATATTTCACATTTTCTTCTAATTTTTCATTTTTTTGGTTTTGAAGTATTGATTCTTGATTTCTGGTAAATTCATCAATCTCCCTGAATTCTATTCTTTGTCTGAAGGATTTGTTCTCCTCAGAGAGTTTTCTTATCTCTTTTTCCATCTGGCCAATTTTGCTTTTTAAAGCATTCTTCTCCACAATAACTTTTATCCATTTGACCTAAGCTGTTTTTTAGCATGCTATTTTCTTCAACATTTTTTTGGATTTCCTTGACTAAGCTGCTGACTTCATTTTCACGTTTTTCCTGCATCTCTCTCCTTTCTTTTCCCAGTTTTTCTTCCAACTCCCTCATTTGATTTTCAAAGTCTTTTTTGAGCTCTATCATAGCCTGAGCCCAATTTCTGTTTTTCTTGGAGTCTTTAGATGCAGGAGCTTGTGCTTCCTCATCTTCAGACTGAGTATTTTGATACTTCTTGGGCTCATTTGCAAAATATTTCTCAATAGTCTTCCTTTTGTTTCTCTGCTTGCTCATTTTCCCAGCCTGGGCCTGGTTTGGGGTGCTTCCTGAGCCTCAAACATTTAACTAGTTGTAGAACTTTGGGTAAATTACTTAATTCTCTTTGCCTCAGTTTCTTTATCTATAAAATGAGCTGGAGAAGGAAATGGCAAATAATTCCAATATCCTTGTGCCAAGAAAACCCCAAATGGGGTCAAGAAGAGTAGAACACGGATGAACAATGGAATGCCTGCTCCTGTTTCTGGTTATCTGGTTCTGGTTCTGTCACCATAATAGCTAGCAAGATAGCCATAGTATGTGTCCTCAGCAGGCATCCAAACTTTGATTGGAAAGTGAAACTTTTACCTCCAACAAAGAACTGATTAAAATGCAATCTAATCAATTCTTTGTTATTTATAAAAGATGGTTCTTTGAGAGAGAAGAGAGGGAAGGATGTGGGAAAATTAGAAGGCAATATAAAACATTTATTTTAAAAGAAATAAGACTATAATCATATATAGTCTCTCCCAATTTCTCCATCACAAACGCTCCTGGTGCCTAATCATTTGAAATGTGTGGGGCTGTGATCACAAATACTATCTAATGATAATGTATATAGTACTGATGATGATGGTGGTGGTGGTGGTATTTATTTAATGCCTACAATTTAATCCTCACAACCACCCTAGGAAGTGTTATTGTTCATTTATTTTGGTTGTTTCTGACTCTTTGTGAACCCATTTTGGCCCAAACTTACTGGAGTGGTTTGCCATTTCTTCTCCAGCTCTTAATCAATTGTTAGTGATCCTTGAGAACCACAGTTGTGAGATAACAAGGAAAAAGGTCTCCAAGACCCTCTTGCCCCTCTGTTGTTTCCAATACTGCTGGCTTGGTATCTCAGGACATTTTCATTCTCCTACTTTTGTGTTTGTCCAAAGAAACCGCTCATCCTAACAGGATATATACATAACTGTAAAGATAAGGAAGTATGCCAAGAATTTGTACAAACAACTTTATGATCTTTTTGCATGGTTAGCTCCTGCTGATTAACTCACCAAGGGCATCATCGGTAAGATATACAGAGGTGAATGATACTTAATAAAGTGGTGTTTTGTTGCTATGAAAAGAGGCTCGTGTCTTGTTCTTTCTGGTCCAAGAACTCAAGGTAGTTGGTGCACTGTTTCATTTCAATCAGTGTATCAGAGATTAGTTAAAACTCCTTCAGAAAAACTCAAGTTTCTTTCTGCTGCTTTCTGAGAATAGGCAAACTCATGATCAAAGTTCCCAGATCCAGTTATAATTGGGTTTCCAGACTCTGCAACACACCCCCTAAGTGCCAAAGAAAGAGAGAATTGTTCCTATTCTATTTCCTGGTGTGATTTTTTTTAGGAGTAAACCTCCAGCTGGTGACCTCCTTCTCTGTGAAGAGGAAATAGGAACAAGCTGAACTGATGCAACTCAAATGAACAGTATCAGTCTGCTTCTGATGAGATAGTGTTGTTTTAGCTGGTTTCCTCTGCTGTGATACCTGGAGGGGTGAGGGGGAGGGATTCAGTGATCTCTAGTCTTCAGTCTTCAGTCTTCAGTAGTCATCACGTAGATCAACACTAACTTTGTAATAATTCCCTTCTTGCAATAACCATTTAAGGGAAGGAGACCTGCAAGGTTAAGCCCACAGCATTGCTAACCCTACCTTTACATACTGCTGTTGTCTTCCCTAAAAACATTCTTCATATTCCATACACAACATTCTCATACTGAGTAATTCTCTGCTCATTACTCATCCATTGACTCTTCCAACATTCTCAACATCATTATGTTCTCTTTGCAGCTCTTTCATCTATCACTTTGCATTCCACTCTCTTAAGAAATGACATACCAACTCTATGTCAATAAAACACAAAAAACCATGATCAAGGTTGGCCTTTTTGCCTTTCACCCCATCTGATAAAATTGGAAGTTGGTATTTAAAGTAAATTCCCATGAGTTCTTATTTCATACCAAAACTTCAAACTTTTTTAATCAATGAAAATCTGTCTTTTTATCTTATCTTCTCACATCCAATTAAGAGAAACAAAATCATGTTATAAACATATATAGTCAAAAAAAAAAAAACAAATTCCTCTTTTAGATTGCATTGGACATGTTCTTAAAAGGCATCGCTATACCAGGAAATAGATAACATAATTCATGAGTCTCTAGAATTATGATTTGTCATTGTGCTTCTCTGAGTTCTTAAGTCTTTGAAAGTTGTCTTTACAATATTGTTATCATTGCATAAATTGTTCTCTTGATTATGCTCTCACTTCACTACAACAATTAATACAGTCTTCCCAGGTTTCTCTGAAACCATTCTCTTCATCAATTTTACAACATAATAGTATTCCATCACATTCATATACCAGAACTTGTTCAGTCATTCTCCAATTGATGGGCACTCCTTGTTTCTAATTCTTTGCCTGCAAAAAAAAAAAAGAACTATTATAAATAATATCATTTTAAGCTATTATTGATAATTTAGAATTGATCATCTCTGTCAATTTTAACAATCCTTTGATTAAGACTATCCAACAAGGCATAAAAAAGGTATGTATGTGTGTTCATTAAAGATGGTCATCACTTTCACAAAGAATGTGTTGTACAAAATTCAAATAAAAGACCATGATTTGTTCAGCCATTCTCCCAATGAATACATTATGGTCTTTCATTCAATCACTTGGTTGAATAAATTATGGCACATGAGCATAGTAAAATACTATTATGTCATAAGAAATGATGAAAAGGATAGTTTCAGAGAAATTGGGAAGATTTGTTGATCTGAAGCATACGGAAGTGAGTAGAACCAGGAAATCGATTTATATTAAAAACACTATAAAAACAACTTTGAAAGATTTGCAAATGCTTATCAATACAATGATCAACCTTCATTTCAAAGAACTGATGGTGAAGCAAGGACGCTAGCAGAAAAGTGCAAGCAACAAAATTCAGAATGAGACATATATTGTTAGAGTTGGCTAGTGTAAAAATGTGTTTTCCTTAACTATGCATATTTACTACAAGGATTTTGGTTTTCTTTCTTCCTTTTTTTTGTCCAAAAGGAAGAGATCGATAAGAGAAGGAATAAATGTTTCTTAATTGATAATAAAATGAAATTTTGATAGAAGAAAAAAGAATTCAAATAGAAAAGAGATTTTCTAAGGATGACAAGGTCTTTTATATGCAAATAGCATAATATAGATGACATTGCTCTGGTTGAATTGAGTTTCAGAATGCTACAGAACATCTTTAAAGAGATCCATGGTCATTCAAAAGAGACTGACCTAGGAGAATACATAGGAAAACCCAAGTAAGTTGAAAAATATGCATCATTCAAATTATAGTAATTAAATGGATTACCCATTGAACTAATCCATCAGTTCAAATTTATATCTTGGACAGGCACTGCAGATGAATAGTGAGTTGATCTACCCCCAGAGTCGACTTGGAGCAGGGGAGAGGCTAAAATGATTCCAAACCAATCTTGGACACCACAGCCCATCTTTTCCACAAAATATTCTCCTAATGATAATGTTTGGCTCTGATTTCTGGAATACTACAATATTCAAAAGTTCAAAGTTGCAAATAACCCCAAAGAGCAATAGAGAGATGCATAGTGATCATAAGTAGGCTACACAACATTACTAATGATGATTTGTGTGCAGGATCTTCTGTTAGAAAATATCATCAAAGAAAAATATTACTGGGAAAGGAGATGGGTTATTAACACATGAAATCACAGATTGATCTGCATTGGTATTGTTGAAATATTAAAAGACCTGTAGGAAGGTTTTGTTGAAAGTTATACTGAGGAGGGGGCAGCTACGTTAGGCAGTGGATAGAATACTGGTCCTGGAGTCAGGAGGACCTGAGTTCAAAGACAGACTCAGACACTTAATAATTACCTAGCTGTAATTGGGCAAATCACTTAACCCCATTGCCTTGCAAAAAGTGAAAAAAAAAAAAAAAGAAAAGAAAAGAAAATTATACTGAGGGGCAGCTAGGTGGTGCAGTGGATAAAGTACTGACCCTGGAGTCAGGAGCACCAGAGTTCAAATCTGGTCTCAGACACTTAATTGTCTAGCTGTGTGACCTTGGGCAAGTCACTTTATCCCATTGTCTTAAATAAGAAAAATTATATATAAATAAAAACGTTATACTGAAACATATATTGTGAACACATCATTCCCAGGCCTGTTTGTCAATATGTACTGGGGGAAGTAAAACACAGTCTGCAGTTTTGTATTGCCTGCTATTTATCACATAACAAGTCACCCCCTACCTGTTTGTACCTGTTGAATCTCACATAGCCCTCATGTACCTGCTATCTTGGACAAGTGCTGAGATACAATGGTTCATTCCCTTTATTGACAGGGACTTATCCAAATTATCTATCTCCTTAAGAAAATCACCAATAAAAACTGGCTCCATCTTGAATTCTTTACTGATCTCCAATAATCACCCCATCAACATAGTGCTACATTGATGTGCTTTTCTTTTCTTTTTTCTTTTTTTGCCAGGAAATGGCGTTAAGTGGCTTGCCCAAGGCCACACAGCTAGGTAATTATTAAGTATCTGAGGCCGGATTTGAACTCAGGTCCTCCTGACTCCAGGGCCGGTGCTCTTTCCCACTGAGCCACCTAGTTGCCCAGATGTACTTTTAATAAATTTCTTTAGGGGTAGCTAGGTGGCACAGTAGATAGAGCACGGGTCAGGAAGTCAGGAGGACCTGAGTTCAGGTCCAACCTCAGACACTTAATAAATTGCCTAGTTGTTTGACCTTGGGCAAATAACTTATTAATCCCATTACCTTAAATAAAAATGAACAAAAATTAAATAATAAATTTCTTTAAATTGTTTTTCTAAATTTGGGTGAAAGCCCAAAGAATTTCCCTTTTATCAGTTTCCAGCACCTTAGGTGAACCCTCTATAGAAAGACACAGAGAAAAACTATACAGGTTGAGAAAGCATAATTGGGTTGAAATGTATACCTGAGGAAGGAAAATCTGCATTGATAAGATCATGGAATGGAGAGAATAGAATAAATGAGCTTTCATTAAGAACTATGTACCAAGTACTATGCTAATTACAAATATTCTCATATGAAAATTATAGCATCATAATAGTTAAAATCAATTTAAAGTCTATTCACTAATTTCTAGTTCTTTAATGTTAATAATTATGACATCATAATATTTAAAAAACTTATTTTTAGCTTATTCACTAATTTTTTTAGTTTAGGTGGCAAAGTAGAAAGACTTGAGTTCAAATTTGACCTTACTAACCCCAGATAAATCTGTCTATCTCAGTTTTCTCATACATTAAATGAGCTTAATAATAACATCTATTCCCAGAATTATTATGAAAATGAAATGAAATAATATTTGTAAAGTGGTATTTCTTAAAGTACCATATAAATGCTAGCAAAACCACTGTAACAATAAAAAGCTTTATCAAGTGATTTGAAAAGGTAAAGAAAAAAGAAGAAATTTACCTGTAATCAAGATACTGAAGATGAATATGCAAAATGAGTCACTAAACTCTGTACAAAATGTCCCTAGGGGCAGATGCAAACTTTGAGGTAGTTGCCATTACCTCAAAGTGATGCATACTCAATTCTGGGAAATCAAGAACAAAGTAGAAATTAGCTCAAAACAATTTCATCTTGGCTACCTACACTTAGATATGGGTAGACAGAAACCCAGGGGATGTTTGGTTTCATTGTGGAAACAGTTTAAAATATTTTGTCAATGCCCATGTTGGGGGTGGTTTAGGAATTCAGTGTTAAACAAAAAGAATAAAAGCTCAGTGGTGATTTTAGTGTCAAACAATGATGCCATATAAAAAAAAAAGATATTGGGGGGGGAGATGTTAAAATCAATGTCAAAAATATTTTGGTAATTCATCTATAACTTTCCCCATAAGCTCAGATGATTAAAAATTATATTTGACATTCCCTAATGGATGTAATCAAATAGTATGAACTAGTTTTTAAAAGAATTATAAAGTATTGTCAACCATGTGCAAAATTGCTCCAAATTGATTAGAGAAACATAATCACACAACTTCTGTGGTTTCACCTCATACCCACACAATTGGCAAAGATGACAAAGAGGGTTGGATTGAAGCGGCTGTGAAAAATCAGGGTAAGAGAGAGTTG
This sequence comes from Macrotis lagotis, assembly GCF_037893015.1. Classification (NCBI taxonomy): domain Eukaryota; kingdom Metazoa; phylum Chordata; class Mammalia; order Peramelemorphia; family Peramelidae; genus Macrotis; species Macrotis lagotis. The sequence continues at coordinate 87,233,772 of NC_133658.1, forward strand.
GTGGAGTTAAGCATTGGTCCATCTGTTCTGGAAAACAATTTGGAATCATAATAAGAAAGTGATGAAAACATCTATAACCTTTAATGGAGTGACCTCACTGCTAGATATATAATCTGAAAAGATCATTGATAAAAACAAGTTTCAAAAATAACAAATTAAGTATGGTAGCATTTTTTTTCTTTAATAACAAAGACTTGGAAAATAATAAGATACCCATTATACTGTTAACTTCTCACAGGAAGTGGCTGCCTTGCTTTGTATCTATGTATTTCCAACACTTAGAACTACCTAGTATACAGTAGATTTTTAATTAAATACTAATTGACAACTGACTGAATGGCTTAATAAATGTGATTAAATTAAAATTAATAAATGTGAAACATGAACTTAATGAAATATCTATTAAGAAAAGATGAGTAGGGGCAGCTAGGTGATGCACCAGCCCTGGAGTCAGGAGTACCTGAGTTCAAATCCAGCCTCAGACACTTAATAATTACCTAGCTGTGTGGTCTTGGGCAAGACACTTAACCCAACGTCTTGCAAAAAAAAATAGAAAACCTAAAATAAAATAAAATAAAGAAATGATGAGTGTTGGAGAAGTTAGGTGGCACAGTAGATAGAGCATCAGCCTTGGAGTCAGGAGGATCTGAGTTCAAAGTTGATCTCCAATATTTAATAATTGCCTAGCTGTGTGAACTTGAGCAAGTCACTTAACTCCCATTGCCTTAAATAAATAAAAAATTTTAAAAAACTTATGAATGTGAAGTCTCCAAAGAAGCAAGGAAAGACTCTTATGAACTGATGTAAAATGAGCTAACAGAACTGCAAAACAATATACATGATGACTACAACAATGTAAATAGAAAAAAACAAACAAAAGAGATGAAATTGAATGCTGTATAATTATAATGGTTGTGCTTATCACTAAAGAAGAATTATCAAAATGAACCTCCTTTTTTCCTAGAAGTAAAGGGCCTGGGAATATAGAACACTGTATTTCTTGTTAGACTTAGTTGATATGTTGATTAGTTTTATTGAACCATTTTTTTCTCTTTAAAAATTGTCATTATAAAAAATAAATAAATAAAAATTTTTAAATGTCATTATAAAGAATGAGTCTCTGGGAGGAAAAGTGAGGAGAGATATATTAGGAAATGAAAATGATATAAAAATGAAATATAGGGGGTGACTAGGTGGCACAGTGGATAGAGAACTGGCCCTGGAGTCAGGAGTACCTGAGTTCAAATCTGGCCTCAAACACTTAATAATTGCCTAGCTGTGTGACCTTGGGCAAGCCACTTAACCTCATTGCCTTGCAAAAACTAAAAAAAAAAAATGAAATATAGGAATTAAATATTAACTTTGAAAACTTCAATCAAAATATTTATATGAATGTCTCAGAATATTTGCTAAATGAACTTTTCTTTCTATAGTCTTTTCCTAACCTATCAGATTCCAGTAGTTAGCTACAAATTGTTTTTCCGTAAAGCAAATTATTTTTCTATTGAATGTTATTGCAAATATAAAAAAAAATAATCCTTTTACAAAAATAACCCAGTAGCTTGAACTGAAATTTTGAGATTTGAGTCTAAGGTGGGTTTGAGTATGGTACACATGACATGATACTAGCAGTGTGCTGGAATCTTGAGTCTCTCTCTAACTCACCCCAATAGTTTATTTTTCCTTTATGATTTTTTCCCAGCTCCAGGATGTCCTCACTGCTAATACTCATACCCAATTGATCTAGGAAATCACAAAAACTTCTAGTCCTGGAATAACATTTGCTTTTCTACATCTATTGACACAAAATTAGTGATTACATAATTAAATAATAAGTTAATATATTAGCAATATATTAATAATAGCAATAATAACTAGCATTTATATATAACACTTTAATATTTATTAGCTTTCATTTTCTCTACATTGACTGGCACATTAGACAAACCTAGAGTCAGGAAGACTCAGAACACTCCTCCAACACTCCCTCACTATCAAAATTATGATAATCATATCATTTATGAGGATAAAATAATATAAGATTTGTAAAGTACTTTGCAAATCTTAAAGTGACACATAAATGTTGCTCTTATCTCATCTGATCCTCACAGCAGTCCTATGTCTTAACAATTCTATGTCCCAGTGGTTGAGGTTTTCCCCAAACTCCATTATCATTTTAGGGCAGATAGAGAATAAGGATGATCCAAATTGAATTTCAAAAGCAGCATTATCCAGCCCCATTTTAAAAATGAGAAAACAGGCTGAGAGAGGTTAAGTGACTTGCCCAAGGTCATACAAGCAGCAAGTGTCTGAGATTCCACATCCTGACTATCCACAAATTGTGCTGCCAAATAGCCTTCTGAGATATAGCTCCTCTACATCTAAAGACTTGAATCCATCTAGAGTAGACAGCTAGCAGTACTCTCCTTATTTTCCATCTTGGATTTCCAATTTCCTTTCACTCAAGTTTGTCCTATTATTTCTAGTTTGAAGATTTCTTGAAAGTGGTTTATGAATTAAGTAGTTCTATCATCAGTTTTTATTGTATCTCCCCAACAACGGATTATTCTTTCCTTGGCTTCTTCTTGCTCCCATGATGACCCAGTAAAATCCTTTTTAGTGTCTTTGGCCTGTTCCACAAGTTTCAATCCACTCTGGATCTTAGCTTCCTAACACTCTTCTTACAGGCTTGGTTCCTGTTCATCTTATTTATTTATTTAGTTTTTTTAAACAGTCAGGTCTGGTTAGCACATGCTCCACCTCTCATCTTCTGATGAGTTATTTTAAAACCCAAGGTCATTGCCGAAGTTCCTGTAATGCCACATCATAATTGCTCCAGTTACTTCACCCTTTTCTTCTGCATCCTGACCATGTGTGGTTTTTACTGGGAAGCCTTCTCAGTCCCTTTTCAGAGACAATCACACCAATCATGTCTCTGAACATTTGAAGCATGCTTTCCTAAAAATCGAGGGGTTGTAGATGATCATAGTCAGCATTTCTTTCCTTCATTACTATAAACTCTGAGATCACAAGGTCACTTTCATTCAAAATGCCCAGTTCTTACTTATTGGTCAGAAGCCAGTACAGAATTGGCAGCTTCCCTTTGGACTTTACCAACTTTTTTTAAAAGTAAAAGTGTCAGCAAGGCAAGATTTTATCATAGAATGGACATTCTCCAAGCAACAGTAATGTCTATTCATAGAATGACAGGACTGGAAAGGGACCCTAGAGATAATCTAGTCTAACCCCCTTCATTTTATAGATAGGGAACTTAAAGACCACAGAGGGGATGTCTTTCCCAAGATGATTTAGTAATTAGGGGAAAAAGCTAGGAAAAATTGTTTTTTATACCATATTCACATTAACTATACCTTGGATGTTCAGTTATTAGAAAAACAAGATGAATCAATTGTATATTCCAACTGTAGAGGTTTTCCCCAAACTGTACTATCTTATCATTTTAAACCAGGTGGAGAATAAGGATGATGTAATCCGTATTTCAAAAGCAGTTTGCTTTGAGATAAGATAGTGTAGTTTAGTGAAACTTCAACGGTTGGGATGTAGAATTGATTCATCTTGTTTTGCTAAAAATTGAACATTCACAGGGCAGTCAATATGGTATAGTGGTACAGAAGATAGGGTGCTGGGCCTCTCCTCAAGAAGACCTGTCTTCAAATCTAGCCTGAGATACTTATTAATAAATTTATTTATTTTTCTCACTACATGTAAAGGTAGTTTTCAACAATCATTCTTCTCTGTAAGGTTTTGAGTCCTACTTTTTTCTTACTCCCTCCCCTTGACAGAGAGAAATCTAATAGAGGTTATACATGTATAATAACTATGTTAACATTTCCACATTAATCATGTTGTAAGAAAGCAGAATCAGAACAAAAAGGAAAAAAAATATGAGGGGGAAAAAATATAAAATAAATTTTAAAAACTGAAAATAGTAAGCTTTGCATTTAGACTCCACAATTCCTTCTCTGGATGTGGATGACATTTTCTATCACAAGTCCTTTAAAATTGTTCTTGATTATTGTAATGCTGACAAGAGCAAGTCCATCATAGTTGATCACTGAGATATTTATTAGTTATGTGACCTTGAGCAATTCACTTAACCTCCTCTGTAAAATGAGTTGGAGAAGGGAATGGAAACCACTTCAGTGTCTCTGCCAAGAAAATCCCAAATATAGGGTCATGAAGAGTAGGGAAGAACTGAAACAACTGAACAATAAATAGATCAGACTGAATTGTTTTTTGGAAAATTATTCAGGACTTTCAATGTTCATAAGTCATTCCTTAATATAAAAGTATCTTTTCAAGGAAAGAGAACAAATATTTATTGAGTGTTTGCTATGTGCCAGAAAGTAAACTTTTTACAAATATCTCATTTAATCCTTACCTTGAAAGTAGGTACTATTATTATTCCTAGTTTATAATTGAGAAGGCTGAGACAGACAGAGGGTAAGTGACTTATTCAGGGAGAACGAACTGTTAAGTGTCTCAGGTCAGATTTGGACTCAGGTATTCTCAACTCTAGATCCAAAGCTCTATTCACTGTGCCACTGAACATCTTTTCAAGACAGATATTCTTCCAATGATCATTTGGGACTATAGTTCAAAGGAACATCACAATCTTCAAAGGAACATACATTGCTACTACTGGACTCTGGAAAAACAAAGACAAAGGAGATAACCATTAGAAATTGCTTTCCTGTACATTATCTCAGGGAGCAGCCCTTGATGATAGGTGGTCCAAATATTATTATCTTCATTTTACAGATGAAGAAACTCAGACTCAGAGAAATCAAGTGACTTGCTTTGAGTCACAAAGCTAATAAGTAGTAAAATCTTCATCCTAACCCTAAGTGATCTGACTTCAAATCTAGTGCTCTTCTAATTTGACACAATACTTCACAATTTTGATTTATCTGTGATCTCACTAATATAGGACTCCCTCTAATACTGCAGATTTCACACCTCCTTAACCTAAGTACTAGGAAAATTCCTTTTTTCGACCATAGATGCTGGTACCCATGGACTTGTTCAGCTTGTGTCACTCTCTTCATGACCCCTATTTGGGATTTTCTTGACAAAGATATTGAAGTGGTTTGCCTTTTTCTTCTCCAGTTCATTTTACAGAAGAGGAAACTGAGGAAAACAAGCCTAAATGACCTGCTCAGGGTTATACAGCTAATAAATGTCTAAGGACAGATTTAAATTCAAGTCTTCCTCACTCCAGGGCTGGTTCTCTATCCCCTATACCACCAAGCAAAATCACAGAGCTTTCTTTTGGTGCAAATGTGCAATACCTCCTAAAAGGAGACTCTTTTTGAAGAAAGGAGGTGACAGTATCAACAACATCATAAATCCAGTAAAGAATGCTACCACAGGGGGCAGAGCCAAGATGGCAGCAGGAAAACAAGTTTCCTAGAAGCTCTCTCCAAAAATTCCAAGAATCTTAAAATTATGACACTAATTAAAATTTCAAGAGATAGAAACCACAGAAAGATCCAGTGAAGCAATTCTCCAGCCTAAGGTAACCTGGAAAATCATGGGAGGTTGGAGGGTTTGGAGGGGGCAGTAGCACGCTGGAGCAAAGGTGCTCCAGCCCTCTAGCAGGGCACCTGGGTCCTGGGGAGACCTGGCTCCTGTCAGCAGAAGCAATTTCCTGACCTGCCACCCCAGGGATCACCAAACACATCTTGGAAGGTCAGCAGGGAGATGTCTGCCAGAGCGAGCCCAAAGTCCAATCCAGTGTGGCCCTCCTCAATGTCACAGTGGCCCTCAATGTAGCCCAGATGCCAGGAAACAGAAGCAGCAGGTCTGTCGAACTGCCCAGCAGGAGCCACCTGGAAGCTGCTCCCTGAGTGCTCAGCCCACAGAAGGTAAGGGAGTAGAGGGAGACTGCTGAGGTCTGTCCTCTGTCCCTGGGACAGGACTCTAGAGATTTAACCATATGTAGTCACAGTCACAGATCCTGTAGATCAAAGATCCCCCTCAACAGCCCCAGGGCAGAGAGGTGAACTTGTGATCATTCAACAGACCAGGAGAGCAGTCAGTCTCCCATAAGACCGTGAAGGAACTGAGGTCCTTGTGGGGGTGTCCCAATAATACTGAAAAGTTCAGGCACCCCAAAACCAGGCACAGGTTGGGGAAATGATTAAACAGAAAAAAAGAAACCTGACCGTAGACAATTACTTGGAAGAATAAACCACACACTCTGAAGATGAGAAAGTCCAAGCTTCTGCATCTAAAGACTCTAAGAAATATAGAAGTTGGTCTCAGGTGCTATGATAGAGCTCAAAAAAAGATTTTGAAAATCAAGTAAGGGAGGTAGAAGAAAAATTGGGAAGAGAAATGAGAGATATGCAGGAAAAACATGAAAACCAAGTCAGCAGCTTAGTCAAGGTTATCCAAAAAAATGCTGAAGAAAACAACATATTAAAAACCAGTTTAGGTCAAATAGATAAAATAGAATTGGCCAGATAGAAAAGGAGATAAGAAAGCTCTCTGAGAAAAACAAATCCTTCAGATATAAAGTAGAGCTAAAGAAAGCTGATGACTTTGGGAAGAATCAAGACACAATAATTCAACACCAAAAAAATGAAAAACTAGAAGAAAATGTGAAATATCTCATTGAAAAAACAACTGACCTGGAAAACATATCCAGAAGAGATAAATGAAAAATTACTGGGCTACCTGAAAGTTATGATCAGGAAAAGAGCCTTGACTTCATTTTTAAAGAATTTCTACAGGAAAATTGCCCTGATATCCTAGAAGCAGAGGGCAAAATAGAAGTTGAGAGAATCCACCAATCTCCTCCTGAAAGAGATTTAAAAAAAAACAACCCCCAGGAATATTATAGCCAAGTTCCAGAACTCCCAAGTCAAAGAGAAAATACTGCAAGCAGCCAGAAGGATACAATTCAAATATTGTGATGCTGCAGTCAGGATCACATAGGACTTACCAGCATCTAAATTAAGGGCTCATAGGGCTTAGAATATAATATTCCAGAAGGCAAAAGAGTTCAGAATGCAACTAAGAATCAACTACCCAGCAAAAGTGAACATCCTCTTCCAGAGGAAAAGATGTAATTTCAATGAAATGGGAATTTCAAATGTTCCTGTTGAAATGACCAGAGCTGAACAGAAAGTTTCATCTTCAAGTACAGGACTCAGGTGAAGCACAGAGAGGGAGGAGAAGGGTAAATTATAAGGGACTTTATGATGATAAACTCATGTATTCCTATATGGAAAGATGATACTGATAATACTCATATGATCCTTCTCATGTAATAGAGCTGGTAGAAGGAGCTTATATAGATGAGGCACAGGAGAGACCTAAATTTGAAGATACATTGTAAAAATGGAGTCAATGGGTGAAAGGGAAATGTACTGGGAGTAAGAGAAAGGAGAGGTAGAACAGGCTAAGATATCTCATGTAAAAGAGTCAAGAAACAGCTTTTACAATGGTATGGAAGTGGGGAAGGTGAGGGGGAATGAGGGAGCCTTCATTCTTATTGGAAATGGCTCAGAGAGGAAACAGCATACACACTCAATAGGGTATAGACATCTAGGAAAAAAAGGAGAGCAGGGGGACAGGGGGAAGGGAGGGGGATGTGGGTGATAGAGGAGAAGGTAGATCATGGGATAGGATAGTCAGATATAACACGTTTTCTTTTTTTACTTTTTGTAAGGTGGTGGGATTGGATGTCCTGTCCAGGAACACAGGGCTGAGTGGTTGCTGGGTCTCTGTGGAGGGATGTGGACTTGGGGCTTCGTGGTCCCAGGGCCAGTGCTCTGTCCAGTGTACCATTCACTGCCCCACAGCACACTTTTGAAGTGTGAATGCAACTGAGTGAAAGGAGAAAGAAAATATTATAGATGGTAGTGGCGAGGAATGGGTGGAGGGAATTACAATCAGCAATAGCAACTGTGGAAAAATATGGACTGATGGACTTTTGATAAAGAATGCAATCCCACCCCAGAGACAGTATCAGAGCACAGACTGAAGCATGTTTTTTTCCCTCTTTCTTTCACTTTGTTTCTCATGAGGTTTTTTGTGGAGGGAGGGAGGGATTATGTTTACTCTTACAACAAAAATATTTTAGTAATGTGTAAATAAATTTTAAAAAATAAACAAAAGAGGCAGCTAATTGGCACAGTGGATAAAGCACCAACACCCTGGAGTCAGGAGTACCTGGGTTCAAATCCTGTCTCGGACACTTAATAATTACCTAGCTGTGTGGCCTTGGGCAAGCCACTTAACCCCATTTGCCTTGCAAAAAAAAAAAAACCTAAAAAAAAATTAAAAAATGAATGCTACCACAGAGGAATCTACTATACAAAGAAGTGGCAGAAACTCTCCAGGTAACTAATAGCTTTTTTTTTAGGTTTTGCAAAGCAAATGCAGTTAAGTGGCTTGCCCAAGACCACGCAGCTAGGTAATCATTAAGTGTCTGAGGTCCAATTTGAACTCAGGTACTCCTGACTCCAGGGCTGGTGCTCTATCTACTGTGCCACCTAGCTGCCCCTACTAATAGCTTTTCAAAATGATAAAATTTAGTATGTCTATTGAATCAGAAAATTAAACTAATACCATTTGGTATGGGAAGACAAAGAGAGAGACAGACAGAGAGGAAGCACAGTGGTTTGAGGGGAAGGTATCTATATTAAACTAGGTATCTATATGCATGGAAATACTAACCTCCACCTTTTGCAGGGGTCCTTGGAACCTGACAGGAGGGATTAGAGTCCACAAAATGAGTTGAGTCAACACAGGGTTAAAGGCAGGAGCAAGTTGACTGACTGCCAGCTGCTTGGATTTATTTTTATAGTGTCAGAATCATGTATGCATTAAGCAAGCAAGCTATGATCATTTCCTTGGTTACAAAAGTATACAATTTTCATTATCAATCATATAGTTCATATGGTTACAAGTTTGATCATGGAGTTAATTTTTTATCCCTGCTCACGCCATGATGACCTCAACCTGTCTGCTACCTAGTTTGTTGCTGTATTGTAAAAATTATTAATTCATTTAAAGTTATTAATTAAGCAATTCATTTAATGGAAAGTTTTTTTATATTTTCTGTGTAAGTAATGTTCTTCAATACACTCCCTTAACAATCTATAGTGAGGGTTGTTATGCTTGTCCACCCATCCGTTAACTCTTACAATAAACAATTTTCCTTTCAGGTCTTATTGGTAGAAACCACAGTTTCTGTGACTTTTTTATTCTTTCCCACGAAACTAAGGCTGTTAGAGTTCACATATGGGTCACATATACTAATTATTTTCTCACCATCTTTTACATATATACCTGTGTATGGTAAGGGGGGCAAAACTGTTGATTTCCTTGGAATTCTATCTGACCCATCTTGTATCTGTTTTACCTGTATATATTCTGACATCTCCTTGGAATTCCCAGTGTTGGGTTTTCCAGAGATTTCATAATGTTGAAGCCTTTTTTATGCCTCAGGGAAAGGCAATTCTGTTAAATTTGGACAGAGTTTACAATCCATTTTATTCAAGGAATTTCTCTGAAATCCTTCCTTTATAGTCATTCCACTATTAGGATGAGTAAGTTTTGCAATCAATAATAGACCTATAAATATTGGTATGCATGGAATCCCTATATATATATTGAAGAAGGAAATGTTGTTCCATCAGGCGGTGTGACCGCCTTGAGTCTTCTTGCTGCAACTGTGTCAAGCAGCTTAGAGACCCTGGCTCTCAACAACCTTTGCTCTGAAAGCTTAGGAGATCCTGGATCTTGTGACATGCTCCTTTAAGATTGATATATAAAGGGGGCAGTTAGGAAGTAGTAAACAGTGGACTGGCCCTGATGTCAAGATGAACCTGAGTTCAAATCCCACCTCAGACACTTACCATCTGTGTGATCTAGTAAGTCACTTGCCCCACCTGAAAAAGATTGATATCAAAGAAGGTAGAACATTGTCCTAAGGCTTCCCTCTTACCAAGACAAAGGATGTTTTATTGCTAAATAAGACAAGAATCTATCACAGTCAAAATATCCTGAGTTTTTTATCCTATAAAAATTGAGTCAGTTAGGTGAGAAAGTTACAAACAATGGTATCAGAATTTAATTTGATGCTGCAGGAACTGAAGGACTATTTTACCTGGGAGTTACAAAGTCTTTTTTTTCTTTTTATTTATAATCTATTTAATTTGTAAATGCATTGCAATGTCAAGAATATCAACAATAGTTCTTAGTTCCTGTGCCCCAAAAGCTATACCTTTGACCCAGCAATACCACAAAGCCAAAGAAATCACAAAAAGGGGGAAAGACTCACATGTACAAAAATATTTATAGCCACTCTTTTCATAATGGCAAAGAATTTAAAATTGAGGGGATGCCCATCAATTGAGGAATAGCTAGACAAATTGTGATATATGGATGTGATTGAGAACTACTGTTCTGTAAGAAATCATGAACAGGTAGATTTCAGAAAATATGGAAAGACTTAAATGAACTAATGCTGAGTGAAATGAGCAGAACAAGGAGAACATGTGAATATTATCAGCAACATTGTTTATCTAAGTCTATCAGTTATAATAGACTTAGGTTTTCTTAGCAATACAGTGAGCAAAGACAATTCTAAGACTTGTGATGGGAAATACCATCCACATCCAGAAAAAAAACCAAAAACTATGGAGTCTGAATGCAGACCAAAGCATAATGTTCTTACTTTTTAAAATTGGTTTTGTTTTTGTTTTTTTTCTTTCTCATGCTTTTCCCACCCTTTTATTCTAATTCTTTTTTTTCACAGATGACTAATATGGAAATGTGTTAAACATGATTGTATATATATATATATATATATATATATATATATATATCACTGTCATAGGAAGGGAGAAGGAAGAAAGGGAGGCAGAAAAATTCAAATTCTTACAAGAATTCAAATCTCAAAAAAATCAGTGCTGAAAGTTATCTTTATATGTAATTTGAAGAAATAAAAATAAAATTTAAAAGTATGAAAAAAATTATTTCTGATTCTAAATTTAAAAACTAAGGAAGTGATGTATACAAATAAAATTTGAACCCTGATTCAGACCTTTTAGATCAAGAGTCTTGAAGTAATTATAAGGAAAGAAAAGTACATGATTGATAGATAAGAAAGGAAAAGTTAATGATAGATAAGGAAGGGAAAATTTGTAATTGATAAGGAAGGGAAAGTTCAAGACTCATGTGGAAGGGAAAGTTCTTAATTGATAAGGAAAAAGAACATTGAGAATAGTTTGAAGGGAAGCAGATTTCAGAGTTCAAAGATGAGCTACATAGGATTTAAGCTGATGCCAGTCATGTATGATGTACGATGCTAAAGATTGAGATTCTAAAAATGTCGAATATTATGTCTTGGGTTGAGTTCTGAGAACCATATTTTAGAAAGAACAATAACAAATTGAAATATACAGAAGAGGATGACTAGTCTCATGAGGTAACTTAAAGTTATGTCATACAAGGATACAATTATCTGGAAATGACTGTAGTAAAAAAAGAATAAACAATTTAACAACTTCAACAAATAGCTTTTATTAAGTAGGATCTGCTTTGAAATTCACTATTAGAAGCTAGTGATACAAAGATCAAAATAAAATTGTGCTTGATCTCATGAAGTTTATATTCTTATGGGGTGCAAGATATCTATCTTCAAGTATCTGAAGAACAATAATATCTGTTCCAAGAGGACAAAATAGAGCTAATGAGTAGAGGCTACATGGAGGAGAAAAACAAAAAATATAACAGAATCTGAATGAATTCTATTTTTGTTCACTTTTCTAAAAACTTCTCTTATGTTTTCCCTTCCTAGTCTATGCTTTTCTTTCTTTTCCCTTGGTCCTAATTCCTACACACAAAATGACTAATGTGTAACTATGTTAAACACAAATGCCTATGTAAAACTTTTACTAGACTGTTTACCACTGAGGCAAGGGGGATGGGAGGGTGGTAGAAAAAGGTGTAACTTATAAATAATGCAAGTTGATGAATGTTGTAAAAGTTTTATAACAAGTAATTAGAAAAATAAAATTAATTTTTTTTTCAAAAGAAGCTAAATGGAGATAAATTTTTGACTCAATAAAAAAAAATTGAGGGTGAAGCCAAGATGACAACAGGAAAAGAGCCTCTTTTAGGTGCTCTGCCTCTATAATATTTCAAAAATCATAAAATAATGACTCTAACTAAATTTTCAAGAGACAGAATCCATAGAGGAATCCAGTGAGGCAATTCTCCAGTCCAAGGTAATCTGGAAAATAGTGGAAAGACTCCACTCCACAGGGTTAGAGGGGAACCCAGCAGAGTGAAAGAACTTCTGCTTCCAGGAGGCAGCCCTAGGGCGCCTGGGAGCAACAGCTCCCAGCAGCGGGGGCAGTTTCCTGACCTACAACCCAGGGAGCATTGGGCACAACTTGGAAGATCAGTGGGGGGATCTCCGCCAGAGCAAACCTGGGAAGCCCAGCCCTCAGGGCACTCATCGAGCAATGTCTGAGGCAGCCCAGATATAGGAACCAGAAGCAGAAGCAGGAGCTCCCAGGAAACTGAGCCTTGAGTGCTCAGCCTACCCAAGGTAGGGGAGTGGAGAGAGACTTCTGAGGTCTGTCCTCTGTGCCTGGAACAGGACTCTGAGGGTCTGACCACATTCAGATCCTGAACACAGTCTAGGTCCCCCAAGAACAGCAGGGACCCCCCACCTCAGCCCCGTGGCAGAGGGGTGTGCTTGTAGTCATTCACAGACCAGGAGGGAAGACAGAGCTTCACACACTGAGATCCTTGTGAGGGGATGTGTCCCAATAATACTCAAAAACTCAGGAAGCAACCCAAAACCAGACACAGGCTGGGGAAATGAGTAAACAGAGAAAAAAAGAGGAACACCACTGAGAAATACATGGTCTATGAACTCAAAAAGGATCAAAATACTCAATCTGAACATGAGGAAGTCCAAGCTCCTGCATCTAAAGACTGCAAGAAAAACAGAAATTGAGCTCAGGCTATGACAGAGCTCAAAAAAAGATTTTGAAAATCAAGTGAGGGAGATAGAAGAAAAATTGGAAAAAGAAATGAGAGAGATGTAGGAAAAACATGAAAATGAAGTCAGCAGCTTAGTCAAGGAGATCCAAAAAAATGCTGAAGAAAATAACAAAACCAGCATAGGTCAAATGGATTAAATAGTTGAAAAAGTTATTGAGAAGAATGCTTTAAAAAGCAGAATTGGCCAGATGGAAAAAGAGACAAGAAAGCTCTCTGAGGAAAACAAATCCTTTAGATGTAGAATGCAACTAAAGGAAGGTGCTGACTTTCCAAGAAGTCAAGATACAATACTTCAAAACCAAAAGAATGAAAAATTAGAAGAAAATGTGAAATATCTCATTGCAAAAACAACTGATCTGGAAAACAGATTCAGGAAAAACAATTTTAAAATTATTGGGATACCTGAAAGTCATGATGAGGAAAAGAGTCTTGACATCATTTTTAAAGAATTCCTACAGGAAAACTGCCCAGATATCCTAGAAGCAGAGGACAAAATAGAAATTGAGAATCCACCAATCTCCCCCAGAAAGAGATCCAAAAAAAACAACCCCCAGGAATATTATAGCCAAGTTCCAGAACTCCTAAGTCAAAGAGAAATTATTACAAGCATTCAGAAGGACACAATTCAAATATCACGGAACTTCAGTCAGGATCACACAGGACTTCGCAGCAACTACATTAAAGGCTCGTAGGGTTCGGAATATAATATTCCAGAAAGCAAAAGAGCTCGGAATGCAACCGAGAATCATCTACCCAGCAAAACTGAACATCCTCTTCCAGGGAAAAAGATGGACTTTCAATGAACCAGAGGAATTTCATATGTTCCTGTTAAAATGGCCAGAGCTGAACATAAAGTTTTATCTTCAAATACAGGACTAAGGTGAAGCATAGAGAGTGGAGAAAGGTAAAATATGAGGAACTTAATGATGATGAACTATGTGTATTCCTGCATAGAAAAATGATATTGATAATACTCATAAGAAACTTCTCATTTAATAGAGCAGGTAGAAGGAGTTTTTATAGATGAAGCACAGGAGAGAGCTGAATTTGAAGATATAATATAGTATAAAAATGGAGTCAATGGCTAAAAGGGAAAGGTAATGGGAGTAAGAGAAAGGAGAGGTGGAATAGGCTAAGATATTTCATATAATAAGATTTTTTTATTACAAAGAGCTATTGCAATAATATGGAAGGGAGGAAGGCAAGGGGGAATGAGGGAACCTTCGCTCTCATCAGAGGTGGCTAGGAGAGGAAACAGCATATATACTTAAAGGGTATAGACATCTAGAGTAAGGAGAGAAGGGGGACAGTGGGATGGAGGGGGATGTGAGTGATGGAGGAGAGAGTGAACCATGGGGGAGAGTGGTCAGATATAACATATTTTCTTTTTTACTTCTTGCAAGGAGCTGGGATTGGATGACCTATCTGGGACCACAGGGCTGGGTGGTTGCTGGGCCTTAGGGGTGGTATGTGGGCTTAGGGCCTCTTGGCCCCAGTGCCAGTGATCAGTCTGATGCACCACTCAGCTACCCTACAGCACATTAAAAAGAGGGACAGAGGAGCAGCTAGGTGGCACAGTGGATAAAGCACTGGCCCTGGAGTCAGGAGTACCTGGGTTCAAATATGGTCTCAGACACTTAATAATTCACCCCATTTGCCTTGCAAAAAACCTAAAAAAAAAAGAGGGACACAGTGAAAGGAGAGAGAAAATATAGTATATGGTGATGGGGAAGTATAAATGGAGGGAGTTGTGATCAGCAATGGCAACAGTGGAAAAATATGGAAATAGTTTTTGTGATGGACTTATCCTAAAGAATGTGATCCACAGGTGACAGAGCTGGTGGTGTTGGAACACAGATTGAAGCACATTTTTATTATTATTATTATTATTATTATTATTATTATTATTATTGGGGGGGGTTGCAGGGCAAGTGGGGTTGGGTGACTTGCCCAGGGTCACACAGCTGGGTGATTGTTACATCTGAGGCCAGATTTGAACCTGGGTGTTCCTGACTCCAGGGCCTGTGCTCTGTCCACTGTGCCACCTTAGCTGCCCCTATTATTATTTTTTTTATTACAATTTTAATTTTTTTCTCTTTCCTTTACTTTATTGCTCATGAGGGTCTATATTTTGGGGGGGAAGGGGTTTACGCTTAAACAAAAATATTTTAGTAATGTATAAAAAATCATTTCTGCAAAAATAAAATAAATATAATAAAAAAATTAAAAAAAAAGAACAGGAAGAAAGAAAGAAAAAAAAACTTCTTCAAATTATTTGTCCTAAAGTCCAGTCTTTGTTGCCTTGGTGGATAGTGAGTTCTTTATCACTGGAATCTGTGAAAACCGGCTAACCACTTTTCAGGGTTACTGCAGAAACAAAATTAATTCTTTAAATAAGGGTTGGACTGAACCAAAGATTTTTATGTGTATATCACGGATACTGTTGGCACTTTGGGAGTCTATGGACTCCCTTCTCAGAATAAGATTTTTAAATTTATAAAATAAAATCTATAAAATTACAGAGGAAACTAATTTTATTGAAATACAGACATCAAAAAAAATTTTATCCTAACTTTATGGGCCCTAAGTTAAGAATCCCTAGATTACATGATCTATGGGATTCCTTCCAAGTCTGGGATTCAATGATTTAATGAAGGCATTAAAAGAATTCCCCCAGGGGCATCTAGGTGGCACAGTGGATAAAGCGCCGGCCCTGGAGTCAGGAGTACCTGGGTTCAAATCCAGTCTCAGATACTTAATAATTACCTAGCTGTGTGGCCTTGGGCAAGCCACTTAACCCCATTTGCCTTGCAAAAACCTAAAAAAACAAAACAAAACAAAAAACCATACAGAATTGCAAAGGAAATCTTAATGTATTGAAATATATTTATGATTGTTTGTGGTGGCAAAGAAATGGAAACTGAGGGAATGTCCATCAATTGGGGAATGGCTTAACAAACTGTGGTATATGTATGTGATGGAACACTATTGTTCTATTAGAAACCAGGAAGGATGGGAATTCAGGGAAGCCTGGAGGGATTTGCATGAACTGATGCTGAGTGACATGAGCAGAACCAGAAACACACTGTACATCCTAACAGCAACATGGGGTTGATGAGCAGCCTTGATGGACTTGCTCAGTCCATCAGTGCAACAAATCAGGGACAATTTTGGGATATCTGTGATGGAGAATGCCATCTGTATCCTGAGAACGAATTGTGGAGTTTGAACAAAGACCAAAGATTTTCTATGTACCTTTAATTTTAAAAAAAATTGTCTTATGTAATTCTGCTATATCTTATACTATATGTTTCTTCCTTAAGGATATGATTTCTCTCTCATCACATTCAACTTAGATCAATGCATACTATGGGAATGCTGTAAGGAATAACAAACTGCCTTCTGTGGGGGGTGGGGGGAGGGAAGCAAGATGGGGGGAAATTGTAAAACTAAAAATAAATAAAAGCTCTCAAAAATTAAAAAAAATATATAATTATCAGACATTAAAATTTTCAATCTGTACATGGTTCCCAGATAAAGAACCACTCTTCTGGTTAGCAAGACTGTCTTAAGATTCATTCTCTAAGCAGCTCAATAAGGAGGAGCACCAAACCCAGAAGTGGATAAATTTTGTGGTCATTTCAATGGTTTCTGATTCATCATGCTGCCGTTTGGAGTTTTCTTGGCAAACTTATTGGAGTGGATTGCCATTTCTTTTTTTTCAATTCATTTTGCATATGAGGAAACTAAGGAAAACCAGGTTAAGTGACTTAACCAGGATCACCCAGCTAGTAAGTATCCAGATAAAAATCTTCAATAAAAAAAATTGAGGCACAAAATTCTAAGCACCATCAATTAATTAGAATTGGTACAAATACTAATAAACTGAATCTAAGATACCTTAGTAGTCAGGAATCCATCTGACAGAGAAAAGATAGAAGATTATAAGGGTCCAAAAATAACAATGAAGCAAATTATGTCTGCAAATTGGTCTGACCCCAAGACAGAGAGTGCTATGCTTGGCTTAATTCATAGGGGAATTTCCATAACCCTTCTATAATTCAGGGTGTCAGAAAAAAAAAACACAGAATTGACTAACATACTCTGGAAAGTTTCTTGGGGAACAAATATCCAGTGACCAAACTGACTCATCTCCTCCCATGCTCGGAAAAAGCTCAGATTTGAGTGGTTGGAATTTAGCCCATAGGAATAGGGAAGTTCATTTTGACTATTTTTAAATACAAAAATTCACTACAAAGGACATGAGAAGGAAGATGCCATCTGTATCCAGAGAAAGAACTGATAAACAGAAGTATGTATAGAGTGATTTTGTATATATTTATATTCACATACATATACATACATATATGGTAGCCATCTCTAGGGAGGGAAAAGGAAAAAAAGGAAAAAATGTGCATGATAACTTCATTATATATTTAAAAGGAAAAGTTGGCTGTACAGAATAGATTTGAAGTTTCAAGGGCAATCATCTTTTTTTATTATATAATGTTATGGAAATGCTTGTTTTATCAACTTTCAGTTTAATAGACAAGTGAAATTTTAGACTTAAGGGAACTCAAAATCATATAATGAGGGGACCAACAATGCATATTGAATTGATTATTAATACCTAATAAAATGTAAATAATATGAAAGAAAATGGGGTACCAATTTTCAATTTCATAATAATATTAAACATCTCTATCTCTATTTCCCTTCATTTTTCCTAAATTATAGTATTCCAGGTGCAGCTAATTGGGAGCCAAGGTAAATGAACCAAAATTACAATTCAGAAAACGAAAGAAAGAGTGGACAAAGGAAATCTACAGAGTTATGATGCTAGTCAGACTAGGATAAAAATGACTTTTAAGTTTATTCTTTTTTTGAAAGTGTGGTTTCCACAGTGTATCCAAATAACCACTGGTTTGCCACTTTTCTTGGTATTTCCAAAGCCATCCAGAGGATATCCTTTCTAATTGGTCTCTCTGGTAGGAGGTTGGGGGAGGGGGGAGTATATCAACATGATCTTCAAATCACTTAAGCCCATAACTAGGGCTACTACTGTTTCAGCCCAATTTGAAGGAACCAACCATTTATTTTTGTCAACGAAGAATCTGGATAATAAAGGAAAAGCAATGTGGTATAATGGTTAAGAGGTGGACCCAGAGTCAGAAACACCTAGGGTGTTCAAGTTCCCACCTCGCACAGCTGGCTGCATAACCTTGAACAAATGACTTAAGCTCTTCAGTGTCCTAGGCAGTTCACATTATAAATTGCAGAAAAGATGGTGAACTGCTCTGGCAAAGGGAATTTCCTCCCATGGGATTTCCCTGTGACCAGACTGTCTCATCTCCTCCCATGTATCAATGAAATCATTATTCCAACTATTGTCCTGTATGAAATCATGAACAGGCAGATTTTAGAAAAACCTGGAAAAACCAACATGAACTAATACTCGGTGAAATGAGCAGAACACTGAACACTGTTACAGCAATATTGTGTGATGATCAACTATGACAGACAGTGATTTGTGATGGAAAATGCCATCCACATTCAAAGAAAGAATTATGGTGCCTGAATACAAGCCAAAGCATACTACTTTCACTCTTTAAACTTTGTTTTATGTATTTTTCTTTCTCAAGATTTTGTTTCTTTTGTTTGACTCTTCTTTCACAACATAATCAATATGGAAATGTGTTTAACATGATTGTCCATTTTTATCCTATATCAGATTATTTGCTGTCATGGGGATGGGAGAGGGAGAAAATGTGGAACTCAAAAATGTTGAAAACTATCTTTACATGTAATTGGAAAAAAATTAAAATTAAAAAAGAAACAAATTATCATTCCAGTCCCTATCTCTATCCATATTGATTGAATGAAAACAGAAACAATTTCTTAAAGAGTAATAAGACTCATTAAACCTTTGTTCCTGAACTTTTAAAGGTTGATGTCTACTGTTTGTTTCAATTCAACTACATAAAACAAATTCAATGGTTTAAAATCTTTCAGAGGGCGGCTAGGTGTTTTAGTGGATAAAGCACGGGACCTGAAGTCAGGATTACCTGGGTTCAAATCAGGTCTCAGACACTTAATAATTACCTAGCCGTGTGGCCTTGGGCAAGCCACTTAACCCCGTTTGCCTTGCAAAAACCTAAAATAAATAAATAAATAAATAAATAAATAAATGAAATCTTTCAGAGTAAAAAAATGTTGCCCCAATTTCTTTTCATTTATATTATCTTTTTTCCCTTTTGTCCTTTCTTTGGATTCTGTAATCAGATGCATCCTTTCTACAGAAAATGAGAAAATTCTGACATAGCTGAATTTTTTTTTCAAATAAGGGAGAAAAATGAGGCCATTCAAATTTCATGGAGCCTATAATGGTAAGTGATAACAGCTCCCAGCAATTATTTTACTCTTAAGAAAAGTAATTACCATAGCAACCCCTTTCTTCATCAAGCATTTCCTAAAATCTTTTCCTAAGCTCAGTGCAAAAAGCAGTGAGAGAAAACAGATTTCAGAGCCCACATGTGCTCTGTCTGGAGGTAAAGGAGGTGTATGATAAAAAGCAATAATCATGTCTCATAGCATGGAATAGCTTACCTGTCAGATCTATACATAAGGGAAGAATTTATGACAAAACAAGAGATACAGAGCATTATAGGAAATAAAATGGATAATTTTAATTACATTAAATTAAAAATGGTTTGCACAAGCAAATCCAATGAAACCAAGATTAGAAGGAAAACAGAAAACTGGGGGAAGTTTTAAAGCAAGTATCTCTGAAGAGACCTCATTTATCAAATATATGAAGAACTGATTCAAATCTATAAGAATATGATTCATTCCCCAATTGATAAATAATCAAAGGATATAAACAAGAAGTTTTCAGAAGAAATCCAAATTATCCATAGTCATATAAAATGCTCTAAATCAATATTTATTAAAGAAATGCAAATTAAAACAACTTTGAGGTACTACATCATGTCTATCAGACTGGCTAGTATGATAGAAAAAAGAAATGATAAATATTGTAAGGGATGTGGAAAAGAAAGGACACTAATGCAGTGCTGGTAGGGTGGTTCATTGGTCCAACTATTCTGGAGAACAATTTAGGAGTATACCCAAAGGCCTATAAAGCCATACATATCTTTGACCCATCATTACTGCTAACAGGTCATATAAGAGGTCATAGAAGAAGGAAAAGGAACTAATAGACAAAATATTTATAGCAGTTTTTTTTTGTAATATAAAAAACCTGGAAACTGAGAGAATGTTCAGCAGCATGACTGAACAAGTTGTGATATATGATTGTTATGGAACTCCATAGTACTATAAGAAATGAAGGAGATGGTTTCAGAAAAACCTGAAGGACTGGGGGCAGCCAGATAGCACAGTAGAGAGCACCAACCCTGGAGTCAGAAGGACCTGAGTTCAAATTTGACCTCAGACACTTAATAATTACCTAGCTGTGTGATCTTGGGCAAGTCACAACCCTATTGCCTTACATAAAATTTTAAAAAATTAAAAAATAAAACCTGAAGGACTTGTATGAACTGATGCAAAGTGAAATGGACAGAACAAGGAGAACACTGTACCCAGAACAGCATCATTGTAATGATAATCAATTATGAAAGACACTATGAAATGTGTCCCAATTTTTCCACATCCCTTCTGATGAATACAATGGCCCATGACAATTCCAAAAGATTCATGATGAAAAATGCTATCCACCTCCAAAGAGAGAACTGATGAAACCTAATGGCACATTGAAATAAGCTTTTTAAAAATTTTCCTTATTGGGGCGGCTAGGTGGCGCAGTGGATAAAGCACCAGTCTGGGAGTTGGGAGTACCTGGGTTCAAATCCGACCTCAGACATTTAATAATTACCTAGCTGTGTGGCCTTGGGCAAGCCACTTAACCCTGTTTGCCTTGCAAAAACCTAAAAAAAAAATTTCCTTATTGTTCTTAGGGGTTTTTTTTGTCAGTTTTCTTTCCCAATGTAGTTAATATGGGACTATTTGTATGACTGTATGGATATGTATGTAATATGATTGTAATGTGGGACTTTGTATGACTGTATATGTATAACCTATATCAAATTGGTTGCCTTTTCAAGGAGGAAGGGGAGAAAAGGAGGAAGAGAATTTAGAATTCAAAACTTAAATATTACAAATTATTTTTATAAGAAAAAATTTTTAATCATATTTCATATTTATATAGGATGATTTTACAAAGTTCATTATATACATTAGCTCATTTGATTCAGTTAGATAGATAGCCCTTGAAGGGCAATATGACATAGGAAGATAGAGCTGGAGTAAGGAAGTTTTGAGGGTTTGAATTCTGTCTTAGAATTTTCTACCCATGGGACTTGGACAAGTCAATTAATCTCTTAGCCTCAGTTTCCTCACCTGTAAAATGGCTACATTAACTATAGCACGTGCCTTACTAGTTTGTTGTGACAAAAAAAAATGAGATGATGTATTAAAGCTCTAGGTGGGACCTCTTTAATAAGTTTAAATACCAAGGTTTCAAGCTAACATTTCAGAATGGATATGACCTTTGATGTCTAGAACCTGTTTTATAAGGGAGAGCTAGCTGAGAATGGGAAGAGTGAATGATTAATTTTCTTTTGGACATAATGCATTTGATGTAGCAGTGTAACATATAAATTTCTGCTTAGCCGAATGTTCAGAAAGAAGTTGACTATAATTATTTACAATTAGGGTTTTATAGGTTTATAGGTTTATAAAGGGCTTAAGGTATATAAAGCACTTTCTTATCAGCAAAATAACAAAGTAGGGAATATCAACATTATTATCTCAGTTTTCCAGTGGAGGAAACTAAAGTCCATCATGGTTAATAATGAAAACAATAGTTGATACTTTTAGTTTATAAAATGTTTTTTCATAATCTATTAGTCCAGTCCTGTATTTGAAGAAACTGTTTCATATTCTAGTGATCTAACTATTGGGTTTATTAATTTAGAAACTATCTATGGTATAGATAATTAAAGGATACAAGGAGATTTGTGAATTTACTCTGCTGTCACTTGGGTTATAACAGCCCCAAAGCACCAGTTACAGTTCCAAGAAATTCTCCCCACCCAGAATTTCAGGCAATTCTAAT
This sequence comes from Macrotis lagotis, assembly GCF_037893015.1. Lineage (NCBI taxonomy): Eukaryota > Metazoa > Chordata > Mammalia > Peramelemorphia > Peramelidae > Macrotis > Macrotis lagotis. The sequence goes on from NC_133658.1 coordinate 87,255,964, forward strand.
TGCTCATGAGTTAGAGATACTGTTGCTCACACAAGAGGACAATGAGAGATCTTTATAAGCATTCCAGTCTAGGTAGCATAGTGGATAGAAACCAGGACTGAAATCAGGAAGATTCATCTTCCTGAGTTCAAATTCAGCCTCGAACATTTAACTAGTTGTGGAACTTTGGGTAAATTACTTAATTCTCTTTGCCTCAGTTTCCTTATCTATAAAATGAGTTGGAAAAGGAAATGGCAAACTACTCCAGGGTCTTTCCCAAGAAAACCACCAATGCAGTCATGAAGAATCATAAATGACTGAACTGCAACACAAACTATACTACCTATGAATGTGCCGATCATAAAGAGACTAGACAAGAATAAACTCAGGACTGGGTAAAATTCATTTGGTGTTCAGTGTTGTACTTAGTTCATTCTAGTTATTTCTGCTTTCATCTCCTATCTTCTTCCTCTGGGATAAAGGGATAAATCTTATCTGATCCTCACAACTCTATGAAGGCATTATTTCCAAGTTAAAATAAGGAAACTGAAGTTCAGCTTATAGATATGACTTGTCCAGTGTTACTTAACTAGCAGACATCAAATGGAGATTCACACCCACATCCTTCCTGGTTCCCAAGTCCAGAATTCTTTCCACTACATCATTGCTTTCATTGGGACTAGAGGACAGACACTCAGGTGAGGGATTAGAAACTTAATCAATTGAAAAACATCAGGCACAAAGGAAAAAAATGAAGGAAAGAAGAACAGAAGTAAACCCTCAACTTAAATGAAATGGAATCTTAAAAGCTCTCATTGACCAAGAGTTAAACATGTATTAAGTGCACTCTATGCTGAGTACTGAGTGGGCAAAGAAAGGGAAAAGATAAAAACAGTCCCTGCTCTCAAGGAGATCATAATCTAATAAGGAAGGAAGGGAGGAAGGGAGGGATGAAAGAAGGAAGGAAAGAAGGAAGCAAGAGAGAGAGAGGAAAGGAGGAAGCAAGAGAGAGAGAGGAAAGGAGGAAAAAAGAAAGAGGAGAGAAAGTGGAGAACAACAGAGGAAGAAAGGAGGAGGGAAGGAAAGGAACATTTATGCCTACTATGTGCTAGCACTGTGCTAAACATTTTACAAATCTTACTTCATTTTTTCCTCACAATGACCTTGGGACAAAGAGGTCATTATTATCCTCATTTTATAGCTGAGGAAACTAAGACAGACACGAGTTAAGTGACTTCCCTCAGTGTCACAAAACTACTCAAATTTGAGGTCACATTTGAACTCAGGACTTCCTAACTCCAGGTCTGTTCACTGTACCACCTGCTTACCTTGCAACATTCAAACAAACATATAAAAGCAAGCTCTCTATTGGATGACATGGAGGTGTTCTCAGTGGGAAGGCATTAGCTTTAAATGGGTCCAGGAATATTAATTTCTAAATTCACTGTCAAATTGAAAATTCTTTTCCTTTGTTTCCTCTAGGAAGAGATCAAGAAATGGATATTTATTGCTTCCTTAAAGATGAAATGAATAGTCATTTAAGCTACCAATCTGGCATCTATATTTACATAATTATAGTTTTGAGATAAGAGATGAATATGCAATGACACAGACTCCATTTTTAATGGTTCTGCTCCTGAAACAGAATAGAAAACCTTCAAAGCTAAAATATTCAAAGTAAGGTTATGCAACTTCTATCTGCACATTTGTTGTTGTTCAGTCATTTCATTCTGATCTTTTATGACCAACTGGAAGTTTTCTTGGCAAAAGTACTGAAGTGGTTTGCTATTTCTTTCTCCAATGGATCTATTTTGCTCGGGAATCAAAAAGTTAAATGACTTGCCTTGGATCTCATAGCTAAAAAGTGTCTGAGGCTGGATTTGAATTCAGATCTTCCTAACTCCAGTGTCAGCACTCTAACCACTGAGTTACTTAGCTGCTTCTATCTGCATATTAAGAAGTCTCAAAGAATTGGCATTATCATGATGCCTGGACACAGCAATTCAAGGGCAGATTTTCTCAAAGAGATTTGCTCCATCCATAATTTCTTGAACCTCAAGATCAGAGATACCAATTAGAAAGAAATCTCAGCTTTTGTCAACTACCTCTTTGTGACTTCTTAATGAGAAACAACTATACAGTCTCCTGTTTTCGGCTCTTATCCATGAGACAGGTATCATGGCAAAGAAGGATGTGATAGCTAGATTGAATTATAAAATGTGGGGGGAGTGAGGCTTCTAAACTTTGAAAGCCATCTGCTTTCTGAAGTGGAGGGCACATTTTTTAAACCATGGTTACACTTTTTTTAAAATAGTATTTTATTTTTTCCAATTACACATAAGGACAATTTTTAACATTCATTTTATATAAATCTGTCCTTGGATAGCTGTGACAAAGCACCATGATGATACCAATTCTTTGCAATGCAGATAGAGGTAGCTAAGTAGCTCATTGGTTAGAGTAGTGAATATCAGCTTTTCTTTTGATTCAGAGGATTAAAAAACAACATTCAGAGTGCAACTGTAAATTCTTCTGTTCCCTTCCTCAATCTTGAAAACAGAGGTAAGTCAAAAAATCAACAGGTCACACTCTTTAAAAAATGAATTCTTGAATAGATATTTCAATTGGAGCACAACATAAAAAGCATTAAATTTGACAAGAAGAACCCTTTGTAAACAGATGAGTCAGGCTTCCATACAATGAAAGCCATCTGTTTTCCCCAGTGGATGGCACATTTTTTAAACCATGCCTACACTTCTTTTAAATAGGATTTTATTTTTTCCAATCACACGTAAAGACAATTTTTAACATTCATTTTTTATAAAATTTTGAGTTCCAAATTTTCTTTCTTCCCCATTCTCTAAGTCAGTAAGTAATTTGATGTAGGTTATATGTGTGTAATCATATAAAACATATTTTTATATTAATCATGTTGTGAAAGAAAAAAGTTTGCAAAAGGGGGGAAAAACTATGAAAAGAAAGCAAAGAGAGTGAAAGTAATTTGCTTTGATCTGTATTCAGAGTCCATCATCAGAGTCCTTTCTCTGGATGTGGATAACATTTTCCATCATGAGTCTTTTGGAACTGTCTTGGATCACTGAATTGCTGAAAAGAGCTAAGTCCATCATAGGTGATCATCATACAATGTTGCTATTACTGTGTACAATGTTCTGCTGGTTCTGCTCACTTCACTTTGAATTAGTTCATGTAACACTGACTACATTTTTTTGAATTATTGCTAAATTAGAAGATGTAATGTTTTCACTAATGTAGGTACTCCTTTCACTACCTTAGGTATATAGCATAGATTTAGAGAAGGAACTGATCTTCAGGATTACCTAATTCATAGACTTATACCCCAAAGAAATCAAAGAGGGGCAACTAGATGGCACGGTGAAAAGAACACCAGCCCTGGAGTCAAGAAGACCTGAGTTCAAATCCTGCCTCAGACACTTAACACTTACTTGACTGTGTGACCTTGGGCAAATTACTTAACTCCACTGTCTTACAAAAAATCATTAAAAAAAAAATCAAAGAAAGATGAAAATGTCCTACAGAGGCAGAGTAAAAACCTCTCCTCTTTAGGTTGTTTTTTTTTTTTTTTGCAAGGCAAATGGGGTTAAGTGGCTTGCCCAAGGCCACACAGATAGGTAATTATTAAGTGTCTGAGAACGGATTTGAACCCAGGTACTCCTGACTCCAGGGCCGGTGCTTTATCCACTGCGCCACCTAGCCACCCCCTAAAACCTCTCTCTTTAATAAAAACTGACAATATTAAGAAATATTTTTCCCCTAAAATCTTTTTCAGACTTCTCCCTACTCCCCTCCTCCCCCTCTCAAAAAAAAAAGAAAGAAAAAGTGGATGATAGGTCAAAGACAAAAAGGGTTTTCCTAGGGAAATGGCTTGAGTGCTATGAATCTCATAACAAAGAGTAACTTATGTCATATACATAATTGCCTTCCCTATTCTAGAAGTGATTTGATCATTGATTCATCTAAAGGCAATCTCTTCTTTATATGCTGACCTAAAGTGATCAGCACACTAGGACTCATATTTCTCAAAGATAACATTGGAAGACAGGAGGTCCTTTTATTTAACTACAGAAATGAGGGGTTATTCAACAATTCTGAAAAACTAAACCAGAAAGTATTTTAACATATCTTTTCCTTATTCAAGAATCCCATAAATTTTATTTGAAATCTTCTTGCAACAGAGATGGCTTAGATATTTGACTATTGTTAAATTAAATGAAGGGTTGTTTCTGGCAGACCTGAACTGATTCACAGAGTATATAGTATTGATATTATTTTTTCTTTGACAGTCCTACATGTCCCAATATATTTATAGCAATTCTTTTTTGTGGTGGAAAAACCTAGAAACTAAGACCATCAATTGTGGAATGGTTGAATAAATTTTGTTTTGTGAATATAATAGAATGTAAGGAATGATAAAAATGATGGTTTCTGAGAAAACTGGGAAGACTTGAATGAAATAATGCAAAGTGAAATCTAGTCAGTAAGCATATATGATTGATATTCAGTTGTTTCAGATGCATACAAGTCTTTCTGACTCATTCATGGTTTTCATTTCTTTTCTTTTTTTTTCCTTTTTGAGGGGTAATTAGGCCTAAGTGACTTGCCCTGGGTCACACAGCTAGAAAATGTCAAGAGTCTGAGGCTGGATTTTAACTCAGATCCTCCTGACTCCAAGCCAGTCTCTATCTTACTTTGCCACATATTTCAGAGCTTTCTTGGCAAAGTTAGTGGAGTGTTTTGACATTTTTTTCTCTATCTTACTGATGAGAAAACTGAGACAAACAGGATTAAGTGATTTACTCAGTGTCAGCTCTATGCTCTATGGCCTCATCTAGCTTCCAGTCATTTCCTGTGTTCCAGATGTTATATGTTAAAGCAAAAAACAAAAAAAAAATCCCTGCTCTCAAGTAGCTCACAGTCAACTGAGGGTGAGGGTAGCAGAACCAGGAAAGCAATTTATTCTCTAATATCAATTTTGCAAAAAGGAATAATTTCAAAAGACTTGAGAACTCTGATCAATGTAATAATCAACCACAATTCCAAAGGAGTGATGAAGAAGAATGCCGCAATCTCCCAATAGAGAGGGAAGTGATGGACAATATGTATCCAGCATGAGATGCACATTTTTGGATATGGTCAATATGGGAAATTTTATACACATACACCTATCTTGACTACTTGTTAATTACAATATTTTGTTTTTCTTTCTCTTTTTCACTGATTGTGAAGTGCAGAGGGAAGGGGAAAAATAAATACTTAAAGATTAGACTATATATAATTTAGGGTTGTTGTTTCTTTTTATAAATTAGGCTTTTTTTTTTAAAAGGCCATCCAATCTAACTCATTTTACACCTGAGGAATTTGAAGAACACAGAGGTGAGCTAATGTGTGTCAGACACAGACCTCGAACTCAAATCTTGACTTCAAGGCCAGCCTTTCTACTTACAAGAATACACTGACTCATCTTGGATATGATGCTTTACATGATATGTTTTACAAATGTTTGTTCAACTGAATTGAATTGAAATTCAGAGTGAAGCTTTTTCTCTAATTTTCTACAATAATTACACAGAGTGTACTAGTGCCTAACATAATGCCTGCCACATGGTAGGCATTAAGAAATGTTTATTTTTTTAACTTCCCCCCTCCCCACCATATCCTAGGCATATTGGTACCAACCTTAGTGCCAACCTCCAAACAAGATGGTTTCTTTCTTAGGCATTGTTGACAAGATTCTTGCCAGAGTCCTATTTAATAGAATGATCCTTCACTTGGAAGACGGGCATCTACTTGAGAGCCAGTTTGTGGCTTCAGAGTCCATATGGTGTTTGCTTCCCACCCTAAATCCAGGAGAAATACCAGGAACTGAACAGAGCTCTGTATAAAATATTTGTAGATCTGACCAAGCCTTTGATGCTATCGGCCATGAGGGCTTGGAAAATTATGTCAAAATTTGGTTGCCCAGGGAAATTCATCAGGATTGTATTTCAGTTTCATGATGGCATGCTTGCCCAGGTTCAAGATAATGGATGATGCTCTCCCACTTTCCCAGTCACCAATGGAGTGAAAAATAGGCTGTTTTGGGGTTTGGGTTTTTTTTTTTTTTTTGCTTTTTAGCATGATATTTTCAGTCTACAACACAGCATCAAGATCAGCTATCACTTGGATGGCAATTTTTCAATCTGAAACAGACACTAGTCAAGACTAAAATTAAGGGAGTGTTGGTGCAGATGATTGTGCCCTCAATGCAGCCTGTGAAGTTGAGATGTAACAAATTATGGACAGATTCTCTGCTGTTTATACTAATTTTGGCCCACAAACCAATGATCAAGAAAATCCAGTTGCTCCATCAGTCAACACTGGGACCATTGATTACAGCAAATGGAGAAGTTCTGAGTACTGTGGACAAGTTCACTTACCTTGGCAGCATCTTTTCCAGGAAAGTAGACATTGACAATGAGGTTGACACATGTATTGCCAGAACTAGTCCAGTGTTTAGGAGATTCTGAAGGAAAGTATGGGAGAGGATAGGTATTAGACTAACTATCAAACTAAAGGTCTTCAGAGACATTCTGTATGTCTGTGAAACCTAGACAGTCTACCAGTGCCATGTAAGGAAACTGAATGGCTTCCATTTAAATTGTCTTAGGAAGATTCTGAAGATCACCTGGCAGGAGAAGATACCAGACACTGAGGTCCTTTCTTGAGTTAAACATCCTGGCATTCTAACATTACAACAGAGAGTGCAACTATTATGGGCTGGACATGTTGTTCAAATGCTAGATATATGCAGAACTAACAGAGGTCAAGGGCTGGGGGGGCAGAGGAGGGCAGGGCAAGAAAAAATTTTGAAACAGGGGCGGCTAGATGGTGCAGTGAATAGAGCACTGGCCCTGGAGTCAGGAGTACCTGAGTTCAAATCCAGCCTCAGACACTTAATAATTACCTAGCTGTGTGGCCTTGGGCAAGTTACTTAACCCCATTGCCTTGCAAAAAAAAAAGCCTAAAAAAAATTTTGGAATTGATTTGCATTACATGGGAAGCACTGGCAAAGGACTACCTGGGATGGCATGCCCTTCCCAGAGAGGGTGCTATGCTCTATAAGCAAGGTAGAATTGAAGTAGTTCAAAAGAAATGTGACATAAGCAAATTCAGAGAATCTACCCAAAATAATCACATGGACTATGTGTTCAGGTAGAACCTGAAATAGAACATTGTGAGCTTGTATTGGTCTGATCAGTCACAGTCTAACAAACTATAACTTGTCTCTTATAATATAGCGATTCATTTTTGGTCATCTTCAAGAACAAAAGACAAGAAGCAACCAGCTAATCCCACAACTCAGAGCTCTCAGGCTCAAGCAATCCACCAGTCAGGGATCATAGCTGTAAACCATAACCATGCCTAGCTATGCCACTGTGATTTAATAATAGTAAAGAGGTCTTTGGACCCTGAAGAGAAAAGCATTCCTAACAGGGATAAGAGATGATGTACCAAAAAGCAAGTGCCAAACTTGTAACAGTATAATATCATATTTCTCTCAGGAGAAGCTGATCATCTAGCATCCCATCACTATCCAGACTGACTCAATTTTTGATATATAACACCTTATCAATTCCCCCAGTTGCCTCTCCACCCTAATTGGAGAGGTGGAAGGTAGAACAATAAACTCTTCCCAATTCTTCCTTTTTTAGAGGAATGAGAACTTTTCAGGTAACTCATCATTTTCCATCAGCAGCTCTTCTTGGTTTCAACTCCATAGAATATCATATTCTCCAGTTGGGCTCCCTGATGGCACCCTCCCCTCCCCTTTTTAGTTTCATTTTGTATATATCTTCTCCCATAAGATTATAAGCATCTTAAGGGCAGGGACTAACTTTCTTTTTCTTATTTGTAACTCCAGAAGTTAGCATAATGACTAACACACATAGTAGACAATAAATGTTTATTGAATTGAATTTTAAGTTAATATTTATGATAAGCTTGGTGGAGTCCAATTCATCACAGAGAAGGAGATATCAATTATACATTTCAAAGTTGTATCAAGAAAAATTAGTCCATAGTATCTAATACAATTTATCCTCTCCTTCCCTATCTTTGTACTATTTTTCTATTTTCTATTTACCCAACTAGAATTGTATAAAAAGAAGGAAGAATGTGATCCTTTACAAATATGACCCAATCCTGAATTCTCTTCAGTGTCCTCAATCCTTCCATAGTTCTCCTTCTCTCAACTCTCTTAAGTGAGAATCTTGCCCATCTTTTATTGAAAAAACTAAAACCATTTTCTGAGAGTTCCCTATTCTCCCTATTCATCTGGTCTCTTGGGAGGGTAGGTTCAGTTTTTAGCACAATTTCAACATAGTATTGATCCCACTAAGTTCATGTCCAAATGTAAAATCTCAGCTACTGGTGGGGGGTAAGACACACTGAGAGGGAAGGGGGGGAGGGCAAACCCACCCACAGGTCACTCCTTGCTCCTTGGGGTTGCCTGAAAAATCTCTCACAGACTCAGACTTCCAAATGCCTAGACCTTGGAACTCTCCTGTCCTTTTGAATTTCACAAGGTCAGAACCTCCAAATAAATCTTTACTTAAAACAAAACAATAAATGCTAAGACAGAAAGCCCAGATCCATTTTCATGGCAGAATATGTTGGCACCAAAGGGAGAGGACCCAAAGTCTTTCCCTCTACACTGGTACTCTCAGTGAAGGAGTCAAACCAGCTGAGAAATTCACCATGAGAAAGTGGTCAAAGAGAAATAAATATCCAAGGCCATAGAACCTTAGTCAGTCAAAGAATTGACCACTAACTACATGATTAGACAGACACCACTGTGGCTCTACAAAGCACATCCAGTACATCTTATCACAGCCCTCCCTAAAGTAGCCTACTCATCCTCTTTAACAATTTGCATCAGCTGGGCACACTGAAGGGTTACATCTTGTGCCAACCCCTCTGAATATTTTGCAAAGAGGACACACCACAGTTAAATAAGTCAAGGACACTTTCTTCCCAGTATGATCATCTAACTACTCATGACTTTCTAAAGAAATGCTCAATTTCTTTGGATGGTACAAGTATGTCAGAGCTCCCAGAATAGACCATTCAGAAACAAAAAATACACAATCTCCTCTCTATGGAAGGATAGCTGCATATGAGGCATCTTGTCAACAAAGCATTGCCAAAAAAAAAAAAGGAGGCGGGGTGTACATCAGAATTATAGATGTAGGGGCGGCTAGGTGGCATAGTAGATAAAGCACCAGCCCTGGAGTCAGCAGTACCTAGGTTCAAATCCGGTCTCAGACACTTAATTATTACCTAGCTGTGTGACCTTGGGCAAGCCACTTAACTCCGTTTGCCGTGCAAAAAAAAAAACCCTAAAAAAAAAAAAAGAATTATGGATGTAAAAGAGGAAGACTGGCATTTTTCACAGTTTATGGGAATTTCTCATAGAAAGAGCAAACATTGGCATTTGGTGGTGTCTGAGTACCATATGCAATGTCATTTGGTGTATTTTGATCCTGTCATCACTATATGTTTCTATTTCACTGGCAACACTTATGAGCTCCCTTTTCTCTTTGCTTTCAGATCTTTGCTTCAAAAGGGAAAGTCGGAGCTTGTGGCTCAAATCCTAAACTGATTGTGAAACTGTTCAAATTCACTGGAAAGGGTTGAGAGTCTGATGATATGTTGTATTAACATCCCATTCTGGGAATTCCACCCTAGTTCTCAGAGTCCTGAATGTATTTCTGCACTCTCATGTTAATCTATACTTAAGCCTGGAGGTTTAACTGTTAAACAAAGTCTGGTTGATTTTGGTGGAACTAAAGAATGCCTGCTCCTCAGGCTAGCCTCCGGGCAAAATTGGGAAGGAAGTGAAATCTATCTGGGGGAAACCCAGTATCTTCTTGAGAGACCACACTACCTCATTTTCAGACTTTGTGGGTGCCATTATTTCTCTTCCATGATATATCTCTCATTTTGTCTATTTTGCAAACATTTATTTCAGGTCAACTATACAGGAAAGAGCGGCTGAAGAGACTGGTAGAGAGAGGCTCATATTTAGTCCAAATTCATGGGCAAGTCACTTGATCTTCTTGTTCCTCTCATACTCCATCTCTCACTATCTGTCCTAGTTGTCCCCAAGTCTCTTCCTCTATACTTCCATATTTTGGAATTCAAGTTCAGCTCCAGCACCAACTTCTTTTTTTTAAATAATAGTTTCCCCTAATTACACATAAAGACAATTTTTTAAAATTCATTTTTAAAAAATTTTGCATTTAAAATTTTCTCTCACCTCTCACTGCTCCATCTCAACTCTCTTAAGTGAGAATCTTGCTCATCTTTTATTGAAAAAACTAAAACCATTTTCTGAGAGCTCCCTATTCTCCCTATTCATCTGGTCTCTTGGGAGGGTAGGTTCAGTTTTTAGCACAATTTCAACACTAAGTTCATGTCCAAATGTAAAATCTCAGCTACTGGGGGGGGTAATACATGCTGAGAGGGAAGGGGGAGGGCAAACCCACCCACGGGTCATACATAGGTTATACATGTTCAATCATGCAAAACATATTACCCAAAGGGAAAAAAGTGAACCACAAAAAAAAATACAGAAAGTCGGCATTCAGATTTCATCAGTTTTTTTCTCATCATGAGTTCATTGGGATTATTTTGGATCATTGTACTGCTGAGACTACCTAAATCATTCAGTCTTTCTCTGCCAAGAAAAACCCAAATGGGATCATGAAGAGTCAGCCACAACTGAAATACCTCAACAACCACAAAAATCACCTAGTTTTTGTTAGACCTTGTGCTAAGGAGGGGTTGCAAGTAGGTAAGAGGCAGTTCCTGCCCTCAAGGAGCTCACAATCTAGAAAATGAGGAAGATCAACAACTTTGTCAACTAAGTTTTATGCCAATTAAAAAGGATAAAATCCACAGAAGGGGGTAATTTTATTGATAGCATTTGTTTTTATATGTTCCTAACATGCCAACCCAATCAATATATTATTCTCCTCCACATACTGATATTTATCACATGAACCTCCAGCTCTCATATTTGTGCCTATGTACCTCACGACTGAAATGTACTCTCTCCCCCACTATTGCTTTGAGCAATCTCTAGTTTCTTTGGCAATGGAGCCAACTGTTTCCAGAGGTCATTCAGTTCCTTCTGCCAGTAGTTCCTCCCTAGTCAAAGATCTGGGGGGTTTTATGTTCACTTGTAATGGAATGTAAATTCTCAGAATGGTAGACATGATGCCTCACATCAAGAATCTTGAAATAAGGATTTAGAAGTAAAAGAAATTGATCAATTCCCTCATTTTATAATTCATTATATATATATATATATATATATATATAAAATATTTAAAATATTTCCAAAGAAGGTAATGAGCATTTAGAAATTGTCTACTGGGTACTGAGCACTGGGCTAAGAGCTTTACAATTATAATCTTTGATTCTCACAACCTTGCAAGATAGGTGTTCTTATTATCCCCATTTTATACCTGAGGAAACTGAGATAAAGAGAGGTTAAGTGACTTTCCTAAGGTCTAGTATGGATCTGAGGATTTATTTGAATTTAGGTCTATCTACTATGCCATATAGCTACTAATTTACTAGTCACTCTAAGAGCTTTTTATGAAATGCTTACAATGTCCTAGGTTTAGTGCTAAATGCAGAAAACAGAAGAAAGGCAAAATCCAATCCCTACTTTCAAGAAGTTCACAGTCAAATGGAAGGGGCAGTGGGGGGGTGAGGTTAAGGTAGTGGGGAGGGGCAGCAGAGGAATGTCAATAAGCAAATAACTGTGCCCAAACAAGATCCATATGCTTAAGGGCAACTGGGGAAGGTTTCTTGAAGAAGGGGGTACTTTGTCAACAGATTGCATGTCGAGGGAAAGAGGTGGGAGGTTTTGAGGCTGACCCCAACTTGAGTGGCCAGAAGATAATAGTATACTTGCCTGAAGAGGATAGAAAGTTAGTAAGAAAGGAGGTTCTGACATGTTTTGGATATGTTGAATAGGTTGGATATGTTGATTTGAAGATGGCCTTGGAACATCCAATTTAAGATCTCCAATGTGAGATGAGGAGGTCTGGGAAGAGATTAGGGATGGACAAATCCAAAAATCATCTGCATGGTATGATAATTGAATCCTGTTGTTGATGATATTTGTCCTTTGGTGGGGGGGAAGAAGACCTTGATATCAGGGAGGTGATGCCACGACAATCACGTGTACTGTATTTGGGGGGGGGGGGGGCTGTGCTATTTCACCAGCCTCACTTTCTCTTTCACAGTCATCTGGGTCCAGTGGTTAAAGATAGATCAGAAAACTGGAGAAGGCTCTGGATGTGAAGCAGAGTTAAGGGACTTGCCCAAAGTTATACAGCTAGTGTATTAGGTGTCTGAGACCAGAAATGAATTGAATCCTAGGGAATTGATGAGATTACCAGGCAAGAGAGTATACATAAAGAAGAGAATAGAGCCCAAGACAGAGCCTTGGTTGACATCAAGGGTTATTAAGGTTCACTTTCCCAAGGTCACACACCTAGTAAGTCTCCAAGGCAGTATTCACACCTACATTCTCTAACACCAGATTTGTATGATCCTTGGTGGAGGGAGAGAGAACTAACAACTAGGGAGTAGAAGGGGACATGAGAAAAAGCTTCTCATAGGAGGTGGCACCTCAACTGGCTTTGAAAGGAAGCCAGATAAATGTGGAAAGAGGGAGTATATAAAAATAAAAACAACATAGTACCTTAAGGATTTGCTTTACAAATATCTCAAAAAGGAGGAAACTGAGGTAAACAGAATTTTAGATTCATAGACTAGTGTGTCTGAGGCTGATTTGAACTCAGGCTTTCCTGATTCCAGGTCCATCCTTCCAACCAAAACATCATTTAGTGTATTCCAGACATAGAAAACATCCAGTTCCAAATCACAGCAGCAGTTTGAACAAGTAAGTCAGTTTGTCTGGAACTGTGAATAGGCCTGGAAGGGAAGGTTGGCAATATGTTGGGAAGGATTTTAAATGCCAAAGCTAGGAAATTCTATTTTGTCCCAAGGACAGTAAGAGGCTCTGTAGTTTTCTGAGTTTGGGAAGAATATAATCTGGGGAAGAGATAAAGATTTACTACTACAACTCTTCCATTGTAACTACAGGTTAAAAAATTCTTAGGAAGAAATATTAGTAACTCCTAATATTTGTATATACTGTCTCTTTAATAAAATCTTTTTCTGATGTTCAAGGATTTTTGAAACCCGCCCCACCTAGTTTCTATTACCCCATTGGGAATACTCTCTTCACTGAATTCCTACAGAAACTAATGGAGGCTTCTCAACATTTTTTCCTTTGTTATATACCTCTCTGGATAATTTGATAAAGTCTATGGATCATAATGGGACAGTTAGTTGGCAAGATGGATAAGCTCCAGGGTCTAAAAGACCAGAATTCAAATTCAGTCTCAGACACTTATTAGCTGTGTTGCTCTGGGAAACTCCCTTCACCTCTGGTTGCCTCAGTTTCCTCAAATGGAAAATGTAGATTTTTTTAAAGGTATTTATTTATTTATTTTGAATTTTACAATTTTTCCCCTAATCTTGCTTCCCTCCCGCCACAGAAGGCAATCTGTTTGTTAGTCTTTACATTGTTTCCATGGTATATACATTGATCTAAGTTGAATGTAATGAGAAAGAAATCATATCCTTAAGGAAGAAAGATAAAATATAAGAGATAGCAAAATTATATAATAATTTTTTTTTTTTAATGAAAGGTCTTTGGGCTTTGTTCAAACTCCACAATTCTTTCTCTGGGTACATGCTGAGGATCACAGAGAGGTCATTACTGACTGGGAATGGCTTAACAGGCCTCTTGCCCAGATTCACTCTTGGCCTAATTTTCTGAGTCAGCTCTCTGGATCTTATCTGTTCCTTTAGTTTTCGCACTTCCCAGAGCATTGTGTTAAACACTAAGTCGGTAATAGATCCTAGTGAGAGAAGTACTAGCCTGATGAAGTAAACTTTATCACCTGATGTACACTAGCTGGGATACTTTTGTTTGATTTGCTAATTGGAGAACTCCAAGTGAATTGAACCAGGGACTAAGAAGATATTTAAGTTCTGGTATTCTGTAAAATAAATGGAGAACTTCTCATCTTTGTCTCCCCCCTTTACAATGTTTGTTTGAGACAAGCATCAGTTATTAGTAAATGGATAAGTTAGTGGTGCCCACAGGCATGCAACAGACACAGATGGTATTCTCCATCCATACAACCCAGAATTGTGCCTGATTGTTGCACTGATGGAATGAGCAAGTCCCTTAAGATTGATCATCACCCCCAGGTTGCTATTAGGGTGTACAATATTCTTTTGGTTCTGCCCATCTCACTCAGCATCAGTTCATGCAAATCCTTCCAGGCTTCCCTGAATTCCCATCCTTCCTGGTTTCTAATAGAACAATAGTGATCCATCACATACATATACCAGTTTATTAATCCATTCCCCAATTGATGGACAATCCTTCTATGTCCAATTCTTTGCTACCACAAACAGGGTTGCTATGAATATTTTTGTACAAGTGATGTTTTTACCCTTTTTCATGATCTCTTCAGGGTATAGACACAGTAGTGGTATTGCTGGATCAAAGAATATGCACATTTTTGTTGCCCTTTGGGTGTAGTTCCAAATTTCTCTCCAGAAAGGTTGGATGAGTTCACAGCTCCACCAACAATGTATTAGTGTCCCACAATTCCTACATCCCTTCCAACATTGGTCATTGTCCTTTCTGGTCATATTGGCCAGTCTGAGAGGTGTGAGGTGGTACCTCAAAGGTGCTTTAATTTGCATTTCTCTAATAAGGAATGCTTTAGAGCAATTTTTAATATAATTATGAATTGCCTTGATTTCCTCCATTTATTGACTGGAGAATGGATGTTTTTTTTTTTAAATTTGACTCAGTTCTCCATATATCTTAGAAATGAGTCCTTTGTCATTAATACTAGTTGTAAAAATTGTTTCCCAATTTACCACATTTCTTTTGATCTTGGTTACAGTGGTTACAGTGCAAAAGCTTTTTAATTCAATAGAATCGAAATTATCTAGTTTGTTTTTAATGATGTTCTCCATCTCTTCCTTGGTTATAAACTGCTTCCCTTTCCATAGATCTGACAGGTAAACTATTCCTTGATCTCCTAGTTTGCTTATAGTATTTTTTTTAATGTCTAAATCCTGTATCCATTTTGATCTTATCTTGGTATAGGGTGTGAGGTGTTGCTCTAATCCAAATTTTTGCCTTACTAACTTCCAATTTTCCCAACAGTTTTTATCAAAGAGAGTTTTTAACCCAAGAGCTGGACTCTTTGGGTTTATCAAACAGCAGATTACTATAATCATCTCCTGCTATTGCACTTAGTCTATTCCACTGATCTACCACAAGTAGCTTAATTTTGGTAGAATTGTCATTTTTATTATATTAGCTTGACCTATTCACGAGTAGTTGTTTGCCCAGTTATTTAAATCTGATTTTATTTGCATGAAAAGTGTTTTGTAATTGTTTTCAAAAAGTTTCTGAGCCTGCCTTGGCAGGTAGACACCCAAATATTTTATATTGTCTGAGGCTACTTTGAATGGGATTTCTCTTTCTAGCTCTTTCTGCTGCATCTTGCTAGCCATATATACAGAACTGTTGATTTATAAGGGTTTATTTTATATCCTGCAACTCTGCTAAAGTTGCTAATTATTTCTAGTAGTTTTCACAAGATGTTTTTTGGGATTCTCTAGGTATACCATCATGTCATCTGCAAAGAGTGAGTTTTGTCTCTTCCTTCCCAATTCTAATTCCTTCAATTTCTTTTTCCTTCTCTTATTGCTGCAGCTAACATTTCTAGTAGTGATAATGGACATCCTTGTTTCATCCTTGGTCTTATTGGGAATGCCTGTAGCCTCACCCCTTTGAATATAAGGCTTGTTGATGGTTTCAGATAGATAATGCTTATTATTCTAAGGAACAATCCATTTATTCCTACACTCTCTAGTGTTTTTAGTAGGAATGGGTGCTCTATTTTGTCAAAAGCTTTTTCAGCATCTATTGATACAATCATATGATATTTTATAGGTTTGTTATGGATATAATTAATTATACTAACAGTTCCTAATATTGAACCAACCCTGAATTCCCGGGGTAAATCCTACTTGGACATAATGTATTTTGTAGTGATAACTTCTTGTAATCATTTTTCTAAGATTTCATTTAAGATTTTTGCATCTATATTCATCAGGGAGATAGGTCTATAATTTTCTTTCCCTTTTAACTCTTCCTGGTTTAGATATTAGCACCATATTGGTGTCATAGAAAGAGTTAGGCAGAGTTCCATCTTCCTGAAAATGTAGATCTTAATTGCCCCTCCCAGAAATGGAGATTGAAAGAGATAATCTGTCAACCTCTTGGCATCTCCTGGAGTTAAATGAGATAATAATTGTAAAATGCTTAGCATCTCTCCAGGAAGAAGTAGCTGATCTTCAGCAAAGAGCTTGGCACCTCCTGGGGTTGAATAAAGTTGATAATTGTAACAGACTTTGCACCTCCCTAGGATGTGGTGAGGATCCAATAGAACCATATGCATAAGAATTATATAAATGTTGGCCGTTATTATTGTTTTTAAATACTTAAAATAAAACCCATGAAATAAAAAATCCAATTCTATAGAAATAATCATTAAAATACCTCTTATCAACAAAAAAGTTCAAATACCCCAAGCTACCCCGTCCTGTCTCCAAAGCCTGAACTCCTGAACTCTTTTTTTAAAATTTAAATTTAATTGTATTTTTCCAATTCCATGTGATGAAATTTTGTCATCCTTCATCCCCACACACGCAATCATAAGTTACAATTTTCTCCCCTCCCCTCAGCCGCCAAGTCTATGCCCGTTGGACATGGCCAAACTTGTTTACATATTAGTCATTTTGTGAATGAGGAATTCATTTTAAAAGAAAACCATGGGATAGGAGGGAAAAAGATGGGAGAATTTTTTTTAAATGAATAGATTCTGTTTTGTGTATGTGGAGGTTAATCGGGATTCTCCCTCCTCTCCCCCGCGCTCTGTCCCCGGGCTGCGGAGGGTCCCGCGTCCGGGCCGCACCCTCTTCGGGGAGGGGTCAGAGGTGAGGGGTCAGAGGTGAGGGACAAGACCTCCCCACCCCCCCCTCAGCCACGCCCAGGGCGAGCCTCCCCGTCGAGGACTACCACTCCCGGCATGCAACGCACAAAAGGCGGCGGAAAACCCGGAAGCACGTGCCGCGCGGGGCTGCTCTCCGGCCCAGTTCGGAGCGCTCTAGCCCGGGGTTCGCCCTCCGACCCCGGGGAGGGCGGGAGGAGGGGTCGGGCCTCGCCCTAAGAACGGAAGCCGTGCCCTCGGGGCCGCCCTCCCGCCATGGCCGCGGTCACCCGGAGCGTGTTTGGGGAGCTCCCCGACGGGGCCGGCACTGTGGAGAAGTTCCAGCTGCGCTCGGAGCGCCTGAGGGTGGACATCATCTCCCTGGGCTGCACCGTCACCGCCCTGGAGGTGAAGGACCGCGACGGCCGCTTCTCCGACGTGGTGCTGGGCTTTGCCGAGCTCGAAGGTGCGTCCCGGAAGCCCGCTTTGCCCTCCTCCCCCTCCTGCGGCTCACTGACCCAGGAAGGACTTAGGGGAGGTCAGAGGTCCCGCGACCCCGGGTCCTGGCCCCGCCGGCCCCTCCTTCCCTTCCTGGAACGGTTGGAAACGGATCCCACCCCTTCACTCTGGACCTGGAGACCCCGTCTCCTTGGCCAACACGTGGGGCAATGTTTATTAAAGAGCGCAGACCCTCAGGGGCCTTGTGAAGAGGAAAGTGGCCTTTGAGCTGTGTCCCTTGGGCAAAGTGCCACCCTGGGAAGCACTGGGGGCCCCTCCTGCAGAAGAGGGAAATGGGCTCTTTTGGGCTTCCTTTCCTAGTTTTTTTAAGTTTTATATATTTAAGGCAATGGGCTTAAGTGTCTTGCTTAAGGTCACACAGCTAGGTAAGTATTAAGTGCCTGAGGTCGGATTTGAACTTCGCACTGGTGCTGCCCCTCCCCTTTACTAGTTTTTCACCGAAAATTGGACATCCCAGATCATTTATTCTAGAGGATTTATAATCCATGAATCCAAATGACTATCTTGGCTGGAATTCGAGCCTTGGGAAATAAATATCTCTGTTGACCACAGTGTCTAGCATAAATTGACTGATACGTGATAGGTGCTTAATAAATTTTACTGATAGATTCTCATCTATTTTATGTAAACATTAGTGATGTGCTGGTCAGTCAGATCAAGGGGTTAAGATAAACCAGAAACTCTTAAAAGGGGGGGCAGCTGTGTGGCAGTGGATAGAGCAGCAGTCCTGGAGTCAGGAGAACCTGAGTTCAAATCCAGCCTCAATCATTACCTAACTGTGTGGCCTTGGGCAAGCCACTTAACCCCATTGCCTTGCAAAAACTTAAAAAAATAATCAGTTCTGGAGGGGAGAGTGGAGCAAAGTGAATGGAGAAGGGGAGAGACCCTTGAATAAAGCACCAGCCCTGGAGTCAGGAGTACCTGGGTTCAAAATCGGGCTCAGACACTAAATAATTACCTAGCCGTGTGGCCTTGGGCAAGCCACTTAACCCTGTTTGCCTTGCAAAAACCTAAAAATAAATAAATAAATCTATCTAGGCCTTTCTTTGGGGAATGGGAGTAGCCCACCTGGTTTGGTGTTTCTACGGAAATATCTTTAAGTTCTTCTGGATCTGTTGTTTTTTTTTAACTTGCTCACCAGCTCTGAACTCCACCCAACCCCACCTAAAAAATAAAAGCCTAGCAACTGATAAGATCTGAGTTCAAAAAGGGACCTCTGGCTTTATGTAAGTCTCTTATTAGGTAAGTAATGCCTTAGTTTCCTAATCTTTATATAAGATGGGGATGATAATAGGACCTACTCCCAGTATGAAGTTCAAATGAGAGAATTGTAAAATAGCTTGTACTTGGTAAGAATTATATAGATGTTGGTCATTTTTACTATTATGATAAAAAAAAGCTATTAAAGGATCAGTGCAAAGAGGCTCTGGAATCTTAAATTATGGTTGTTAGATTTTAGGTCAGGAGCTCCATTGAGTTGCTTCTTATCCTGCCTCGGATGTGCTTCTTGTGACTGGTTGGGTGAGGATACCTCAGGGCCTCAAAGAGTTACTCTAGATTTATAATCCTTAAACAAGTTTACCCTCCCCCTCCTAAATTCATTAGCAAAAATATTGCTGGTGCCTTTAAATTCTCTTGGTGAAACCTACCCTGTACTCTGTGGTTTTCCCAGCTCCTGTTATGTTCCATGGTTTGCTGTTGTGCAGACTTATTTTGAAAAAGAGGTAAATTCCTTTATCGTCAATTACAACTTTTAGTCATTTCATCTAATTTCTCAAGTAGGAAAATGTATTGTGGTGGGAAAATTTTTCCTTCCCCTCCCATTCCCCCACCTACCCTGGGTTTTTCCCCAGGGTTCCAGTGAGTGGTGGAGGTGGTGTTAGAGAAGAGCTGGTTGTTGATTGAGTTTTGCTTCCTACTGTATCAGAAAGTAAGAATCAGAAAGGACTTGAAGACATTTTCTGTCTGTCTCATTCTCCATCTCTAGTCCCCAATATGACCAACATTTTTACAAACTGGGTCACTTTCTTCACCATAGTTAGGAGACATTTCCAGACTCCATTGATACAAAGGGAAGTGATTTCCTCTTCCATCGTTTCTGTTCTGCACCATTAGGAGCAGCTGCAGGTGTAATGGATAGAGCACCAGCCCGGGAGTCAGGGGAACCTGAGTTCAAATGTGACCTCAGACACTTGATAGTTATTGGCTGACCTTGGGCAAATCATTTAACTCTGATTGCCAGTCGTGCTGATCTATATCTGGTCACTGGACCCCATAGTGCTAGAGGAGACAGCTTAGATTTAGACTAAGAAAGACTTAGTATAGCACCTCTCACTCAAATTCAGTTCATTGACCTGTCATGTCATCACCTCCCTGATGTCAAAGGATTAACATCAGCAGCAGCACCATTAATTGATTTGAATAAGGTTGTATCTAATACTTTATCCCTTACATGGCACAATGGGTAACGCACTGGCCTTGGAGTCTGGAGGACAGGAGTTCTGGAATCCAGTTTCAGAGATTTATTAACTGTGTGACCTTGGGCTATCTCCAGTGGCCCTGATTCTTATTTGGTCACTGGATCCAGATAACTCTGGAGGAGCTGAGGCAGTGACTTAGCACAGCTCCCCTCACTCAAATCAAATTCATGTTCTTGTCATGGCATCACCCCCCTGATGTCATAGCCTTCTTCTAGAATGAAGGACAAACATTATCTGCCCATTTCTACCCTGCCATGGTCAGTGAACATGAACATAAGTCTAAGTGGTAAAATAATATCTATTGAATTATTTTAGCACTTCTAGGTTTGCTAAAATATTATTTAATTTCCTTCTCTCAACCTGAGAAGATAGGTGCTGTTATTATCCCCATTTTACAAATGGGGAAACCAAGGTAGAAAAAAGGTCAAATGACTTGCCCAGGTTTACAGTAAATGTCTAAACAGGATTTGAACTCAGGTCTTGCTCCATGTTGATTACTGTGACACATCTAGCTGCACTGTTCTGTTGTAATTTGAACCTTGCCATTTGATAGCTGGAAGCCAGACAATTTCTTGGGGTCTCAGCCTCAGCTTCCCCAACTCTCAAGACCAAGGGGGAATAACTTGGATGTCCCTCCCAACTCTTAACATTTTATAGTAAGCAACTCTTATCCTGCTGACCCTTAGTGATCTCAGTAGAAGAAAAGAGTATTGGAAAGAAAAGAAGAAGGAAAAAGGAATTAACCCAGGCTTCTACGTTATAACAGACCATAGTTGTCTATGGAACTTTCCATTCTGAGAGTTCTTGGAGAAAGTCAATGATAAAACTTTTCCTTCTGTGAGAATTGTTCAGTATTGAGTCATAATATTTAAACTATTTATATAGGTGCTGGATTGATATTGACATGGCTTTAAAAATATTAATCCGTATAATTTAATAAAATAATTTAATTTCCCTTTTACTTAAAGGCTGATAGTGAAGGGGAAGTGAGAGGAGGGAACTACTTTTAAAGGAAAGGAATTTGAAAAACCAACCCCGAATACCAAGCCTCTAACAGACACATTCAACCCTCCTGGATTATAAATGGACTCCTGTTTCTCTTTTGTGATGCAGCCTTTCTATTCAGTCTTGCCTGAAATAGTTGGAGCCCTCTAATTCTTCCTAACAGCCACTGTGGTCAATAGGTAATAGAAATTGCATTAACAAACTCTGCTATTCTATTATTGAATTATAGTTTATTAATAAACTGTAGTATGCAAGCTTCTGTAGTAAAGACTTCACTGAGGAGGAAATGGTTACCTTGAGATAATAAAAACTTCGAAAGTGTCTTAGTACACCATAGGGAACAACAGCTGAGAATGTCTAGTCCCCTAACTCACAGCCCCTGTAGATCAAATGTGAGCTATCTTCCAATTTCACAGATAGATGGAATAAGCTGCTCAGATGTCCTGAGGTGACAGATGAGGTTAGAATGATTCAGAAGTCTCTGGGAAAATGAGATCTGTCCTCCATTGCATGCCAAGGAGATAGATAATTCAAATATTCTTTTAGTTGTAACCCAGATAAATGTCAGCTGAGTCTTATATGAAATAATTTTGCTGTTTTTTATATTTTGAAAAGTGATCCACCTCTATCTCTACCAGAGGCCATGTAAGCAAGTCCCAGGTACTCCCAGGACTTGGGTTTCTTTCTTAATGTGTCATTTTAGCCCTATTTTTATTTGTTATACAAATCTCCTTTGTTTGGGCTTTTTCTGTGGATTGATTTTCAAAGAAGAAATTGGGAGCAGTTTTTAATGACTGAACTCTTCCCTGCTCGTGCAAATGAAGAGGATGACAGCTGTTTTTTACATGAAACATATCCTGATTGTTAGGATTGTCAGCTGCTTGGGGGTGGGGTATGATAGTTGAATAAAATATAGAGATTTATGGTTTCAGTAGTATGGTTACTACTATCCTCATTTATTCTCACTTTATAGAAGAGGAAAGAAAGACCTAATGTGAAATCCTTTCCCAGAGTCACTTTTTTGGAGTTTTTGCCTTTGGATTGACCATATACCAATTACCTCCACTTCTAGGTGATTGAGTGATTTTTTTTTTTAAGCACCCCAGGACAGGGCATTTTGCATTTGTATTTCTGGGGCCTCACTCATAGTAGGTGATTAACAAAAAATTATAGATTATTTGGTTGATAAGTGATCTACTGTTAATCATAGACATGCTCTGCCATCTCCCTCCCCCCACCCCAGCCAAAAGAAGCCTTTCAGAATGAAAGAATGCTAGAGCTAAATGAAATACAGGAAATCATTTAGTCCTATCCAACATTCTTACTTTTACATATAACAATAATATTCACTTTTCTATAGTGGGTGATGGTTTAAGTATCATGGATAATATTATCTTCATTTATTCCCATTTTATAGAAGCTGAAAGCAAGGGCTAGAAAAAACAAAATCATTGCCCAAGGCCACACTAGAATTGCAAAGATTGGAATCATGGATGGACTACCACTCTCTTAATACCTTTTCTAGCTTTTGATGTCCTATACAGTAATTCCTTCTGAAACTGAGCCTCAGAAATTAAATGAATTGCCCAGATTCAAATGACTAGTGGGTGATAGAAAATGTGAGCCCAGCCATCTTCTGACTCCATCTCAGCAACCCCTCATTCCAATCCAATTTGTGTGCATGTCATGGCATCATCTCCTAATGGTCTTGGAGAAGGAAGGACAAACATCAACATCTTCTTTAGGACTGCTCTGCCTAATAGGACAGACAACCTCTGTTACTGCTTTTTTTTTTCCTTTTTCAAATGAAATAGTCATATCTAAGGAATAAAATGTCTTAGAGGTGACAGAAACAGGTAGTGATGCCTCTTTTATTTAAAAAAATTTTTTTGATACTTCTTTTAAAATAAAAATTTTGTTTTCATACATACTTCTATACATAAGAAAACAAGTGAAAGAATAAAGAATAAATCAAGGTAAGGCAACTTAGTCTGTCAGGTTACCAAAAACATGACTATGATCAGTTTAAAAGGAGTAGAATAATCCCCAATCCTGTTTTCTTTTTATTCTGGAACTATGCTTTTTTTTTTCCCCTTCCTTTTGGAGAACCTAGAAAATACTACTTTGAGAGTCAGAAACAAGGGTTTAGTCTCAGCTCTCCCACTTAACACTTTGCAACCCTGGCACGGTGCTTCTTTCAATTAATTGATCAACAACAGCACTGGAATGTAAGACTGTCTTGAAGAATCAAACTGTGTTGGCTAACGCAGTGCTTTATTTTATCACAAGGAAGAGAGAATAGAGATTTAGGATTATTATTATTATTATTATATTATTATTATTTCATTTCATTTTGGTTTTTTAGGTTTTTGCAAGGCAAACGGGGTTAAGTGGCTTGCCCAAGGCCACACAGCTAGGTAATTATTAAGTGTCTGAGACCGGATTTGAACCCAGGTACTCCTGACTCCAAGGCCAGTGCTTTATCCACTACACCACCTAGCCGCCCCTATATTATTATTTCAAGGTTAAAATTATAAACTTTAGTTGGCACACTTAGACTTGCTAGTGTTAAACTGTTCTGACTGGGAACACAGACAAAAAGTCCCTGCCCTCAAGGAGCTGACAGTCTATCAGGCAGACACCTGCATAGTTTAGAACTATATTAAATTTTTGGAGACACCTTGTATTAGGTATGTCTACAAAGCAATAATTATAGCTCTCATTTGTATTATGTATGCTTTAAGGTTTAAAGGAACTTTAACATTTTATTTCAGTCCTCACAGAGAACCTAAAACAGGTGCTCTCATCTCCATTTTACAAATGAGGGAAATCAGTCTGAGAGATCCAGTGACTTGCCTAGGGTTACACAAATAGTGTCTGAGACAGGGATGGAATTCAGATGTTCCAAACCCCAAGTCTAGCACTCTGTGTCTACTGTGTATCATCTAGCTGCCAAATAAAAGGTAGGGTCACTTAGGTGACGAAATGAGTAGAGGGAGAGGTCTGAAGTCTGTTTCTGAGTCCAAATTTCACTTCAGACACTTAATAGCTGTGTGACCGTGGACAAATCATTTAACCCTCTTTGCCTCAGTTTCCTCATCTGTAAAATATGTTGGAGAAGGAAATGGCAAACCACTCCAGTATCTCTGCCAAAAAACTTCAATTGAGGTCAGAGAAGATAGAAAAAAGACTAAACAATAATAATGGAGAGATCATTCTGATATTCAATTGTCTCATCTGTAAAATGAAAGTAACTGAACTTTTTACTTCATAGAAGGGTTATCAGGAAAGCACTTTACAAACTTGAAGCATGATATAAATGTAAATTGTATTTTGGGAAACATGTTAGAGATTGATCATTGGATTTAGAGTCATAAGGCTTGGGTTTGAATCTTAGCTCTTGCTACTTCCTACCTATGTAACCTTAGGAAAGTGACTTGGTAAAGTATATCAAAGTTCTGCATTTCCCTGATCTACCAGCATGGCTATCTTTAGAAAAGAAAAAAAAAAAGAATTTCTTCTGGTTATGTGGTCTATTCTTTTTAGGTTTTTGCAATGTAAACGGGGTTAAGTGGCTTGCCCAAGGCCACACAGCTAGGTAATTATTAAGTGTCCGAGACCGGATTTGAACCCAGGTACTCCTGACTCCAAGGCCAGTGCTTTATCCACTGTGCCACCTAGCCGCCCCTGTATGGCCTGTTCTTGATGAACCCATCTTGTTTCTTTGTTATCACAGCTTCCTTTCCTAGAGGTGCACTAATCATCCTTCTGATCATATATTGCACAATTTTTTCAGGAATTAAAGTCATGCTCACTAGCTTTCAGTTTGCAAACTGCACTCATCTTCCTTGTTAGAAAATGTTTTAATTGTCTTTTTTAAATAAACGTCCTTTTTCTCTCTTTTGCATTGTCTCTCTCATTTAACCATGACCTCTCAAGGGTCCCTGACAGTGACTGCTAGTTCAGCAGGCCCTGTCAGTACTTGTGATTGCATTTCATCTGGGCCTGGTGAATTGAACTTTTTCCGTTTCCTTTCTTACTTCAATGTCAGTTCCTTATTAGCTATTTTTGTTACATCTTTTCCCATCCAAAAATCATTCTCCTTTACAATGAAAACCAGATTCAGATTCAGATTTGAAAGCTCTGCTTTTTCTCTGGCATTGGCACCTTTTATCATCATTATATCCATGTCAAACAGTTGTTCTAGTCTATCTTTGATTTTCAGATTTTTTTCTAATACTGTTAAAAATAAACCAAGATCCCTTTTTTAGACAGAAATGGCCTTCTGCCCAGCTTCAATATATATATATATATATATATATATATATATATATATATATATATATATAAAGCACCTAAATTAATCTCAATTTGAGTTTTAGGACTCCTTTATATCACTTTCCTGATTGCGTCACTCATATATTCATCTGCCACTACCTACCTTTGTTTCCGTCTTTTGTACCCATCTTTTAAAAATCTAAGTGGGTCTTTGAAGGCCCTCTGCCCCAACTTCAAAAATGTCTTTGTCCAATTTTTCTTCTTTCTAGGTCACCTTTGCTTCTGTTCTTTATACTTTGTGCACATATGTATAGAATATCTAAGGCCAAGCAAAGGTTTTATTACCGATTTTAGATTTTGTTTCCTGTGAATTTTCTGGAGCACCTCATTGTCTCCCATGTTATAGATGCTCTTTGGTATCTAATTTCATGAATATACATAAACAGTTTTCTCTCTCTTCATTTCTTATTTGAAATCCATTTTATTATTATAGTTTCAAAACTCACAGTTTGTAGACTTAGCAGCCTTTTTTAGGTATACTTCATTTTAGCTTCAAGGTTACTTTGCAAAATTGAAAAATAATTCATTGTTATTGTTACTTTCATAAAAAAACTTAACCATTGTTTACATGATGAATAGAGTCTTTGACAATATATCATATAATCCTTATAGCATCCTTCAAAAACCAATGGTAGACAGTAATTATTGCCCTTAACTTTTGTTTAGAAAATTAAAGGAATGATCATGTTTGTTTTGTAGGGTATCTCAAGAAGCATCCATATTTTGGAGCTGTAGTTGGCCGTGTGGCCAACCGAATTGCCAAAGGGACATTCACCATAGATGAGAAAGAATACAAGTTGGCCATTAATAATGGACCTAATAGTCTACATGGAGGACTAAAAGGCTTTGACAAGGTAAGCTTAAGGGTATTTGGTAAAGTTCTCACCAAATTATGTTTGTGGTTCACTGTACTCATCATAATATAGTCCTTCCCTCTTCCATAACCTTCTATTCACTCCACAATCCCAGACTCATACATCTTAGCAGAAAACCAACTCACTGCACAAGATGAACAGTATAAGGGAAGGAGGAGGAAGAAGAATACTCTTTGCAAAAGATGGGATTTATCTGCTAGTCATAGGAAGAGGCTGAATGTAATAATAGTTAATATTTCTATAAAGTATTTGCTTCTCACAACAAGCCTCAGAGAGAAGTGTTATTTTTATCCCCATTTTTTGGACTATAGTCTTCTTTTTTTGCAAGGCAAATGGGGTTAAGTGGCTTGCCCAAGGCCACACAGCTAGGTAAGTATTAAGTGTCTGAGGCCGGAGTTGAACTCAGGTACTCCTGATTCCAGGGCTAGTGCTCTGTCCACTGTGCCACCTAGCTGCCCCTATTCCCATTTTTTGAATGAGGAGCATGAGGCAGATAGAAGGAGAGAGATGTGAAGGCAAGAGGACTTAGGTTCAAATCCAGCCCCAGACACTTATGAGCTTGGTGTTCCTGGGCAGCTACCCCTCAATTTCACTGGTTGCTATGATTCTTTGAGGAGGAGAAAAAGGAGAGTGGGTTGTAGTCGAAATGTATAGTAAATGAAATCTTTGAACCCTTATTCTCCCCCTAATTTCCATATTAATATCCTGGAATTTTTGTAGCCATGATAGCAAAAGTAAAAATCAATAATAATACAGCAGTTGCAATGGTTTGGTGATGTACAGAAGCTGACATATTTTTTCCCCCGGGGGGAGGGGGGGAAGACCCTTTCTCTTTGTTTTTAGAGATTATTTGGTGGAGAGAATAAAAGTTGGGTACCCATACATGAAAACCTTACCCAAACTTCATAGGCCTGTATGCCCCCAACTACCTTTTGTTTCCATATTAACTTTTCTTAAAATTTGCTGTTTTTTCAATGCAATTCATCCAAACATTTGAAAAGCAGTCTGGTAGAATGAATTCATGTTAAGGTATGATTGATAACTTGACTAACCCTCCTACAAGCTGGAGTAGTATAAAGGCTACTGGATTTGGAGCCAGGGAACCTGAGTTTGGATCTTATTACCATTTACTACCTATGTGACCCTAGATAAGTCACTTGACTAGTCCAGGTCTCAGTTTCTTCATCTGCAAAATAAAAGGGTTGGGCTTAAGTAATTGCTAAGATCTAAATATAATATTTAGTTATTATATATTATATAATCTATGAACCAACTATAATCCCTTCCAGTTCTATAATCCTTTGAAACAAAATGAATCCCCCAATTGGTAAAAATTTCAGATAGTGTGGTAGGGAGTGGATAGGCTTTCCTATAATTACAGCATTCTATTTACTCTCACACATAAAGCCTGTCCTAGGAAACAAAAGGAATAAAATATTCAAAAATTCTAGCAACTGTGAACTTTACCTTCTCTTAATCTTTTACAGGGCTGGAAAAAGAGTTAATAATTGATCTACTTAGACAGCTAGATAGGGCAGTGAATAGAATACTAGTCCTGAAGTCAGGAGAACTTGAATTCACATGCAACTTCTTACTCTTTCCAAATGTGTGACCCTGGGCAAGTTACTTAACCCCAATTGCCTCTGAAACAAAAGCAAAACAGAAATAGGACTGTTCTGTTTGATTCACTCCTACCAGTTTCTTCATTTGTTTTTGGAACTCAAGTTGTCCTGCGTAACCTTCCTTTCTTTCTCATGGGCAAGGAGAGTTCCACTACAGAGGGGAGAAGGCTACCCAATTCTAAACCTGGACACTGGGTACCTTGCTGCCTATGGTCTATGGAAAAGTAATATTAATTACATCATTTATATGGCTCACTTATCATTTATACTTAATTGCCATGTACCACAATGATAATTATGTGTCCTAATAATTATGGGTCAGATTAATTTATTACAAATGCATACTGAATTTCTGCACTAAGCTCTGTTCATGTATAATGGTTTTCATAATTTGTTACTCAAGTGACATTGTCATTTATCTACTCATTGTTTTTAAAAATCACAGGCTACTGGTACTTGGGTATTCATTTCTAAGTGAGTTTTTCTATTTATGACATTGATGAATGGCTAAGTCCTCTTAGAAGCCTATCAGAAAGTTTTTGTAGCCAAGTTAGAGAAAACAAAAATCAGTAATACAACAGCAATTGTAATGGTATTGTGATGTGGGGAAGCTGATATTTTTTTTCCCCAGGAAAAAACAAAAAAAATCAAGTTCTTTATCTTCTTTGTCTTTTGAAATTATTTGGTGGAAGGAATCCCCATACATATCTTTTTTTTTTTTTTAGTTTTTTTTTGCTAGGCAATGGGGTTAAGTGGCTTGCCCAAGGCCACACAGCTAGGTAATTAGTAAGTGTCTGAGGTCAGATTTGAACCCAGGTACTCCTGACTCCCAAGCCCGGTGCTCTATTCACTGCGCCACCTAGCCGCCCCTCCCCATACATATCTTACTCTATTTATCATTCTTTAAAGCTATCATAATCTAAAGGTTTATGAAAAACACACACAGATATAGGAAAAAAAGAATACTTGGAAAATATAGAAGCATTTATATAATATTACCCTTATGTTATTTAAATTGAAATTAATTATTTAATTATTTGGTACGGATCTATTGTTGCTGGTGCTGCTGCTATTTTCCCTGGTCTTCACATTTTAAAGTTAGAGCTTATATTTTAAATTTATTTAAAGTTAAGTTTCCAGTTAATGATTTGGATATGAGATTGATTTGCCTGAACTTTGCGACAATTTCAAATATCAGCTGTTTTTTTTTTTCTGTGGTGAAGGACATGAATCTCTTCTAATATTCTTGGATGCTAAAATCTTGTGACTGTAGACTCAGGCTCTAGAACCAATCAGTCCCACAGGTATAAGATGAAGGAGCCCTGGCTAGACAGCAGTTGATCTGGAAAAAAGATGTTAGCATTTTAGTCAGCCCAAGTCAGCCACATGAGGTGAGAGTCGAGAAAATGAATGGCTGAGGCTGAATTGAGAGAGGCCGAGTATTCTAGACAGTGATGGCAATAGTCCTGTGCTAATCTAATGATAATCTTAGTAGCTAGCATTATATAGCACTGTGCAAAGTGCTGAACAAATATCACATTTGATCCTCATAACAACCTTGGGAGGTTGTTTTTACATTTTCCAGATGAAGAAACTGAGGCAAACAGCAGTTGACTGGTAAGTCTCTGAGACTGGATGTGAAGTCAGGTCTTCCTGAAGTCCAGCACTATATCCATTGACCTACCTAGCCACCTCTCTCTACGATAGGAGTTGTATGTTCAGCTCAGAAGCTCTATTTTTGGAAGCACACTGAAGAATTGGAAAGCAGCCAACATAGTGAAGGTCTTGTGAATCATGCTATATGAGAATGGGTTAAATTAACAAAAATATGAGACAAAGGTGTGTTGGAGCCAGGTCTAATCAGCTCTGCAGATTGTTAAATTTTCAGTCTGAGCATTTACATCTCCCAAATACAAGCATAAATCTAGATTTGATATATTATTTATTATCTAGGCTCAATAAGTTGATAGAGAAAATGCTAATGATAGAGGTCAAACTTTAAAGTGTGCCCTACATACATTTTCTTTCTTTTTAAAGAAAATGGAGAACTGGTTGTTAAATAATTACCAGCACACTGATCTAGAGGTCACCTTATCCAGTCTTCCCCACTCTCCCCTCTAATTTTACAGATGAGGAAAATGAGGTCCAGAGAGAAGTAAGGGATTCATCCATCACAAATAATAAGTGACAGGGTGGGATTTGAACTCAGATCCTCTGACTTCAGACTGACTTTTTTTTGCTTCTTTGCCATGCCCTCCAATAATGATTAATTATTAATAATGGGACAGATTAATTTATTACAAATGCATACTGGATTTCTGCACTGAACTCTGTTCATATACTTTCAGTTTTCATAATTCGTTGCTCAAATGACACCATATATAATGATACACTTAAGATTATTTAAATTATATAATTATACATTTATATATATAATTATCTTAATTATATGATAAGGATCTATTGGAAAAGAGGAGATTGGGGCTTGGGACAAACATGATAACTGTTTTCCAGTATTTAAAAGGAAGAAAAGCAACTTGATTTCTATTCTTGGTCCAGAAGGTAGAGCTCAGAACAAGTGATGGAAGCTACAGTGAGACAGTTTTCAGGAATTCTATTTATAACCATTTGAGAGGTTGTCTAGTACAGCTCCCCTCCCTCATTTTATAGATAAGGAAATTGAGACTTAGAGAGGTTTCCAATTCCAAACAAAGTTTTGACTTTATCTTCTACTCTCATTGGTGAAAGATCCCAGAGAATGATTAAAGTTTTTAAACCAAAGTCCAAGATAAACGAAGTCCAGTCACCATTTGTTAAAGCAATTATTTCAATATTGAGGCAAAACGTGAACTCTAAGAGAAAAATAGAAAACTGAGAATTTTTTTTTAAATCAAAAACTTCAGAAGGGGAAGAAGAAATAGTATGATATACTTTTTGCAGGGGGAAATAAAAGTAAAAAATAAAAAGTATTCTCAAAAAAATTGAGTTGGTGTGATCATTTTTATACTTCTGAGGTTAGATTTCCTTGAATATTTTGCGTGGGATATTTACTTTGTGTTTTGGTTTACTGTAATGATTTTTTCCTCCAGGTCCTTTGGACCCCTAAGGTGCTACCAAATGGCATTCAGTTCTCCCGGATCAGTCCAGATGGCGAGGAAAGCTACCCTGGCGAGTTGAAAGTTTGGGTCACATACACACTCGATGGGGGGCAGTTGATAGTGAACTACAAAGCCCAGACCAGCAGCACCACACCAGTCAGTCTGACCAACCACTCATATTTTAACCTGGCAGGCCACGTAAGTGTCGCACATTCTTCTGAACTCCCTGGGGCTTTGTGGGGTGTCCTAAGGTTAACTCAGGAGCTAGCTACTGAGGGATCAAAGCACCAACTTAGCCCTGGTTTGATGATGATAATTCCGAAGCTAATGATATAGATTGGGGGAAAGGATATTGAATTGACCTATTAATGCTCTTTCCCATGTGCTAGTTACTAGCTCTTTCTATACCCTGGCTAAATGTGTGTGTGTGTGTGTGTGTGTGTGTGTGTGTGTTTACATATACATATACTTGGTTAACCTTTAAGGTTCTAAATGTCAAGCTATTATACTCTGTGTCCACACTAAGTTTAGTTTTGACCTTTGCAAACTTTCTTTCCCCAAACCCATAAGCTTCTTCTTGCTACAGGAGACTGGCAGGAAACCATTTGTAGGTTGTGAGGCACCCTCTGTTTCCTTTTAAGGGCTATGTCTAGGTCAGTTACTAGGTCAGTTATTTTAGTTATCCTGCCCATCTATGTGGTCTCTCACTGTGTTGTATACTTTAGCCCTTTGGGGGGGAGGGGGAGATGGCCCTCTAATGTCCCTTACTAAAGAGTGCCCTGGATTTGTCCTCCCTTCATTCCTTCCTTCCTCCCTTCTTCCCTCTCTTCCTTCCTTCCTTCCCTTCTGTCCTTTCTTCTGTTCTTTCTTTTTTTCTTCCTTTCTTTTAAAATTAATCTACCTCTCATGTTGTTATGTTGCCAGTGGAATAGCTTTACTCAGAGTCTTACAGTCGTTTAGGAGTTAACAGTCAGGATTTCAGCATCTTGACTCCTTGTTCATTTTTCTTATGCATCATTCTATCTTTTCTCTCTGTCTCTGTCTCTCTCTCCCTCCCCTCCCTCTATCCTCTTTCAACATCCTTTTGATGTACTAATAGGCAGCTAGGTAGTACAGTGGTTAGTGAGTAGAGAAAACTTAAGGTCAGCTCCCATCAAGACAGACTTGTTAGCTACATGAGTCCTCAGCAAGTCACTTAATCTCTGCAGCTTCAGTTTTTTCCTCTATGAAATGAGAATGATAATAATGATAGCACCTTCCTCATAGAGTTGTTATGAGGATCAAATGAAATATGTGCAAAGTGCTTTGCAAACCATGTATAGTTGCCAATTATTATTGTAAAGTGTGTGACTAGAATGTAAGGAATATTAGAAACGGCCTTAAACTGGACAAATTGAAACCTCTATCCTGTCAGTGGTTTTCTATGACCTCTGAGATTTCTTTCTGCTGTGTTTGCATATCTATTTCTTATTTTGTGTTCTTTGGGGAATTTTTATAATCCCTTCTCCAAATCTCAGTTGTACCTTATTCAGATGCTGGGATCTTGCCTAATTTATTTACTCTTCAGAGTTAATAGATCAGAGGCAGCTTGGTGGCACAGTGGTTAGAGCACTGGCCCTGGAGTCAGGAAGACCTGAGTTCAAATGTGGCCTCAGACACTTAATAATTACCTAGCTGTGTGATCTTGGACAAGTCACTTAACCCCAATGCCTTGCAAAAACTAAAAAAACAAACAAACATAAACAGAGTTAATAGAGCAGAGGGGGCTGTTAAATTGAACCTACTTAAAAATAATGCCCCATGGATCCTGATGGTCTAACAATGCACCAAGATCTTTTGGCAAATGTGAGTTCAAATCTAGCCTCAGACATTTACTAGCTATGGAATCCTGGGCAAGTCACTTAACCTGTTGGCTTCAGTTTCCTCAAAGCACCTACCACCTAGAATTGTTGTTATGAGGATAAAACAAGATGACAATTTTAAAAGTACATTTTAACTATAAATGCAAGCTATATCATTCTTGTCATCAAACCAAAAATAATAGTTTGTTAAAATCTTCCCAAGTGCTAGTAGTCATTGAATCATTATGGAGAAGATGGTAAAAGACAAGTGCCCACCCCCCACAATCCATCCCTCCATTTACTTTTCCTTTCATCTTCACTGTAGTGTCTCTAGTTGTGTAAGGGTATCATAAAAATGGCTAACACAACTATCCCTCTGTTGTAGTTTCCCCATGCTGTAACCCAATTCTGGGTTTTCATTTTCAAAGTTCCTATTTCTGATTTCCTAACCTTCTGGGTTAAATTTCAGTAAAACATGTTCTCCCAGTTTTGTATAATACCCAGGTGGGAACCACTGAAAAGACACACTCAACTTTTAGAGTCTTTGAAAAACTGTTTTGATTATTTTTTCCTTTGCAAGACATAAGGAGCTCACAACTGGTTTTTGTCAGCCTGAGTTTATTTTTTTTTTAACATTTTTAAAGTTTTGAGTTTCAAATTCTATCCCTCCACTTTCCTCTCCCTGAGATGGTAAACAGTCAGATATAGGTTATATATGTGCAATTAAGTAAAACATTTTCATGTTACTTATTTTGTATAAGACACAAAAGAAAAAAATGAAAAATATCATACTTAAGTCTATATTCAAATAATATCGGTTCTTTTTCTGGAGATAAAGGGTATGCCTTATCATTAGTCCTTTGGGATCATCTTGGATAATTATATTGCAGAGAATAGCGAAGTCATTAACGGTTCATCAAACAATACTCTTGTTATTGGGTACAACATTCTCCAGGTTCTGTTCACTTTATGCATCAGTTCTTGTAAGTTTTTCAGAATTTTCTGAAACCATCCTACTAATCATTTCTTATAGCACAATAATATTACTTTACAATCCTATAGCTACGGCTTGTTCAGCTATTCCCTAATTGCTGAGCATTCTTCAATTTCCAATTCTTAGCTATCACAAAAAGAGCAGCCATAAATATCTTTGTACAAATGTGTTCTTTTCTCTTTTTTTGGATGTTTTTGGGATGTTGTTAGATACTGGATATTGTTAGATTTGGGTATTATTAGGTCAAAAGGCATGCACAGTTTGCATAGTTACAAATTCCTCTCTAGAATGGTTGGATCAATTCATAACTCTACCAACTGTTGCAGTTTTCCACATCCCTTCCAACATCCAGCACTACTTTTTTTTTTTATCATATTAGCCACACTGATAGTTGTGAGGTGTTGCATTTCTCTGATCAGTAGTGATTTAGAACATTTTTTTCTATGATGATAGGTTTCATTTCTTTGTCTGAAAACTGACTGTTCATATCCATTGACCATTTCTCAATTGGGGAATGCCTTGTATTTTTATAAATTTGACTCCATTCTCTGTATAATTGAGAAATGAGACCTTTTTTTCAGAGACTTAATATAAAGATTTCCCCCAGTTTTCTGCTTTCCTTATAACTTGGTTACGTTGGTTTTGTTTGTGCAAAACTTTATGTAATCAAAATTATATATTTTGTGTTTTATAATGCTCTCTATCTTTTTAGGTCCTAAATCTTCCCTTGTCATTAATCTGACAGCTAAACTATTCTACACCCTCTTTAATTTGCTTATGATATCATCATTTGTGTATAAATCATGTACCCACTTAAGTTTATTAATAGCTGGGTCTCATTGAGCCAGGTTTTCATTTTCCTCAAAGTTTTCTCAGCAGCTGGGATCCCTCAAAAAACCTTTTGAGTTCTGGAGAAGATCTTTGAGGGGTTTGGGTCAAGCTGGGTCCAAAGATATGAGGGGAAATAAAGTACACTCTGCATATCCCCTAAATCACTGCAGTTCTTTTATGCTCATGGGTTGCCCCCCCATCCCGCCCCCTGTAACCCCTTCTGCACTTTTTTCAGTTTCATTTGAACCTCACTCTATCCCCAGCCCCCAGGCACACATGCGTACCCCAATATAGTCTTGTCTCTCTCTCCTAACTTCACAATTGATTCTGGCTCATGCTAGTGGATGGTATTTACTGGCATTCGAGACCCTCTATAATTGGGCCCAACATAGCCCTTCCATCCAGTTCTAACTTTACTTCCTCAGGGGATTTATGCTTTAGCTAAAATGGACTCCTTATTAAATCTGAAACATTCTTTTTTTTTTCTTAACTTCACTGTTTCTTCTACCTAGAATATATCCCCATGATGATAATATATCATGGTACTATAAAGTTTATTAAGTTTACAGATATTATCTCATTTGATCTTTACAACAAACTCTGTCAGGTAGGAGTTGTTATTTATTTGAAATTTTATTTTATTTTTCTAATTGCATGCAATGGTAGTTTTTCAACATTCATCCATTTGCAAATTTATGAGTTGCATATTTTTCTACCACCCTCCCCATGGTGAACAGTTTGATAAAAGTTGTACATGTACATTTGTGTTTAACATATTTACATGTTAGTCATTTTGTGAAAGAGGAATTGGAACTAAGGGGAAAGAAAAAACAAGAGAAAGAAAGGAAGGAAAAAATAGAAGTTTTACAAAAGTAAATATAGTATTTCAGGTTTTTTTCCTCTGGAAGTAGATGGCATTGACTATAGTAGGTCTCACAGGGTTGTTCTTGATCTCTGAACTGCTGAGGGGAGCTACATCCATCAAAGTTGGTCAGCTCACAATGTTGTTAAAGTATACACTATTCTCTTGATTTTTGCTCCCTTCACTCAGCATCAGTTCATGTATTTCTTTCCATGCTTCTTGAAAGTAGGCAGGGGAATATTATTAATCCCTGTTTTGCAGATGCAGTAACTAAGGCAGGCAGGTAAAAAGACTTAACCAGATGCTTCTTTGTATTCCCCACAATGTGTATTGTAAGTGCTTAATACTAACCATTTCTTGCACCAAGTTGATTCAGACACCAAACATGGGTACCCTAATCCCATCCCTGCTTTGAGAACATGTTGGTATTGCCCTAGAGAAGTTATTATTTGGGTTTTTCTAAATTGTCAAATGTTGGAGCTGGAAGAGACCTGAGTCTTATTTTCAAGATTAAAGAATTGAAGTCAGAGAGTTGGCATGACTTGTCTTGAGATCACACAGTGACAACTGGAATTTGAATGAGATCTCCTCATTTTTTTCCCCTCCACTAAACCACCTTGCCCCTCCCAGTGTTATCCCTCTCAGAAAGAACTGGGGGAAATACTCTTTGAACCTATATGAGAGGAGTAAATGTTTAGTACCACAGAGCTAGGGATAGTTAGCCAAGCCAAACACTCATAAACCCAGAGACTGTCAGAGTCTGTTTATACAGTTATGATTCTTGCCAAGTTTTTTTATGATCATCCTTAAAAAAAAGAAACAAACCTCAGCAGGATGCATGCCACTGTGTAAGATCACAAATCTGATTGCTTCAATTGTGGTGTTGCCAGCCAGATCTATCTGCAATCCACAGTTCATCAGACATTTAGGAATAAATGAATGAGAGTATAGAAAGTATTTACTTTGTATCACCATACAGAGGCATCAGGCTAGATTCACCTCATTTATCCTTTCCCTTCTTTTTATTCACCTGGCCCTACCCCTAGTTCACCCAGACTATTAAAAGAACCTCCTGACTGGTCTTCTCTTTAATCTTTCCTTCACACACAACTTATTCCTAAATCACAAGCCTAACTGCGGCACTCCCTGCTCAAGAAGCTTCTGTTCTTTAGGACAAAGTATAACCTCCTCTGGCATTCAAGGCCCTTCAGGATCCGTCTCTGTCTACCCTACCCTTCCAGGCTCACTGCATATCATCCTTCTTTACCCCTTCCTACTTTTCAGTAAAACTGGCATGCTCACTATCTCACATATTCGACATTACATCTCCTGTATCCATGCTTTGCTCCAGGTTTAGATTTCCCATTCTTTTCAACTCCAGCTTTTGGAATTTTTACTCCTCTTTTTAAGGCTCAACTAAAGAGACATATTCTTTTCTCATTTCTAAGGGAGCTCCCCACCCTACCCCTACTCATTACTTTTCAGTTGCTTTGAATATATTTTGATTTGTTTACATGTATGTGCATATATGTAAATATGTATACATATATATATGTGTTTCCTCAAATAGAATGTAAACTCCATGAAAGCAAAATCTGTTTTAATTGTGTCATTTCTGCCTCACATTATCCTTAATAAATGCTTGATGACTGATTGTGTTCCAGCCTATATGGTGCTGATGAGAGAGCAGGTCCTTGGGGAGTATATCGTCATTGATTCTGAACCCTGCATTTGCTCAGGGGTGACTTGGCAGACAAGGGAGCAAAGTCAGCTACAAACTTTCCTAATCAGGAATCAGAAATACTTTACAACCACTCTCTTGGTTGTATAGATATATCTAGGCAGGAAAGTTCATTCTGTGGCTTGATAGTATTGGTGTCTTAAAAGCATTTTCTAATCTGATTGGTTTCTCTATTTATGAGATGGCCACAGTGTGAGACAGGCCTCTCTTTTATCACCCAAGGAATGTAGAGATAATATGAATTATAGATGATCATTGCTTCACATGTTTGATTGTCATCATATTTCCCCTATCAAGTTCAAAAACCAAATATAAAGCAACATTAAATGTTAAATCCCTTTCTCCACCACCATCCCTAATTTTCTCTCTCTCCTTCCAGGGTTCTCCAAATATATACGATCATGAAGTTTGTATAGATGCTGAAGCTTATTTGCCTGTTGATGATAACCTAATCACTACTGGTTAGTAAATTCAAGGGTGTTTTTTTTTTCCTTGGGGGTTGGTGAGAGGGGTGTGTGTCTGTTAGTAATATGATATAAAGAGCAATCTGTCTGAAAGCATTTTCCCCAGTATTCTGGCAACATACATAAGCTTTCCATCATAAGATTCTAGGATTTAGAGCTGGAGGGGTTTTTGGATATCATCAAGTCCAACTGCCTCATCTTCCAGATGAGGAAACAGATCCAGGGTGATAAAAAAAAGGATCAATAAATATATACTCATTACAAGCAAGGATTATTTTATTCTTTGTTCTTTTATCCCCAGCATCTACCAGAAAGCCTGGCACATGGTAGACAATAAATAGTTGTTCATTAATTAGTTGTCCAAAATCAATCATTTGATCCTCTGAAATAGGTGCTGTAAGTATCCTCAGAAGCGGAGATTTGTTCATCATTACAGCCTGACAAAGAGCATGGTCTGTGAATGAACAGGATAGGGCAGGCAAGTATTGATAAAGGAAAGATCTGGAGGTTGGGCCCATATCAGAGGCTGGAGAGCAATGGACCTACTGAGATGAGAAGAAATAGTGAAAGTCATACTTGAGCAACCTTAAAATTTTGCTTATGTTGGGGTAGCTAGGTGGTGCAGTAGATAGAGCACTGGCCTTGGAGTCAGGAGTACCTGAGTTCAAATCTGGCCTCAGACACTTAATAATTACCTAGTCATGTGGCCTTGGGCAAGCCACTTAACCCCCATTGTCTTGCAAAATCTAAAAAAAAAAAAATTGCTTATGTTGTCTAGTACAATAGTGTCAAACCCAAATGGAAAAGTCTTCCTGAAGACCACATATTAACTGAGAAAATCACAAATCAACATTATCTATGTTGTAGTGTATTTTTTGCTTATTTTGTTAAACATTTTCCAGTCACCTTTTAATTTGGTTTGGGTTGAATTGGGGGAATTTTGTGAATATCAGAAATTCCTACCTAAAAAAAAAATTCCTAGATAGGAAAGTGTCAAGGCTTTGAAAGATGACTCAAATGGTTTCTTTGGGTGAAATGAAATTAATTTTTCAAAGACAATAGAGGCAGGGTGTGTCATATAGTGGAATGGTCATTGGACTTGTAATATTGTAATAAAACAACTTGGGCTCAATTTTTCACCTAGTAGCTAGGTGATTCTGTACAAATCAATCATTTGACAACCATAAGCACTTTCTATGTTACTGACATCAGATTAAACACTGAAAGTACAAACATGAGCAAAAAGAAGGATAGTTCTTGTCTTCAAGGACCTTTTCTATTAAAGGAAAATAAAACATAAAAGGGGAGCTAGAAAGCAGGGTTATTTTGTGGGGGGGTAAAGGAAAGGATGTACTGAAAGATGGCTGATTTATGCCCTTCTCTAAATGGAGTTTTTAGAAGAACTCAACATTGGGAAAAGGGGCCCAAAGAACAGAATGAGATGGCAGTTGAGGCATAGGGTTATGTCCACATAATTTATGTGATCTCAGATTTCTTTACCTAGGAAATAAGAATAATAATACTTGTATTATTTAACTCACAAGATCGTTTTCATCAAGATTTCTCTGTAAATCATAAAAATTCTAACCATATGGGCTAGGATAATTATGTCAGCCCAATGTGTTCACAAAGGATGCTATTGACTTCACTCCAGCCAATATTGAGGCTTTTCTCTAATCAGACAGACTTGATTCAGATGGTTCCAGTGAAGTGGCTCAGACAGAACCATTCACACTCCCATCTTGTCCCCATATCAAGAGATCTATGTAGTAAGATGGTTGGCAGGCATTACTTAGAGTGTAATCTCTGACTGCTAATTGAAGTTGTTTCCACCAAAGCAGGAGAATAAATGTTCTTTTTGAAATTTCATTAATTTAAAGTTGAAAGGGACCAGACTATTGAATCTCACAGATGAGAAGATTGAGACTCTAAGATCTGGGCAGTTTTCTTGAAATGTGACATATAGGTTTTTTATTTGATCATGACTTTCAGGAAATGCTACAGTTCTTAAATTATTTCTTGACTTGTTTTTGATAAAAATAGTTTATATTTTATTTTTTCAGTCTTCTGATTTTGTTCTAATTCTAACTGTTGTTTTATGAAGACATTGTATTATTTGCTCCATTTCTGTTTTTAAAGGAATCTGCTACTTGGGTAATAATAATAATAATAATATTAATAACTTAAATTTATATTTCATTTATTATGTATAAGCAAATGCTTTACAATCATAATCCCATTTGGTCCTCACAACAGTCCTCAGATGAGGAAAGTGAGGCAAACAGAGATTATATTACTTGTCTAGGTTCATTTGTAAGCATCTGCATCTAAATTTGAACCCATATCTTCCAACTGCAGGTCCAAGGTTCTATCCATTGCATCATCTAAAGTATTTTTCTTCTAACATCTAACCAATTTTATTTTCTTTTTGGAGGCAATCTGAAGATTGTGACTTGCCCAGGGTCACACAGCTAGTAAATGTTTGAGGTCACATTTGAACTCAAATCCTCCTGACTCCAGAACCAGACCTCAATTCACTATGCCAACTAGTTGTCCCAACTTCCATTTTCCAAACTATTTCACTTTCACTTTTTTACTTTTTTTGGAGCTTTTTTTTTCAAGGTCAAGGTTACACAGCTAGGTAATTAAGTGTCTGAGGTTGGATTTGAACTTAGGTCTCCTGATTCCAGGGTCGGTGTTCTATCCTTTGTACCACTAACTGCCCCTACTTTTATCCTTCTAAATTCTTATTTCCATTTTTTAATCTCTTCATTTCAACCACCACATGCTCTTGTAGTTCCTGTAGTCATTTTTTTTTCAGTCTGCTTTTAATGGGGTTACTCAGTTCTTCTGGGTTTATCTCATGAACTTCCCTTAAGCCTTATTTCTTAATTATGTTAATATTTTCTTCTGTTTACTCATATTTTCAGCCTCTGTTCTTGGTTGAGGGTTTTGTGTACAGGAAAATCCCTTCTGCAACTCAGATAAGAATGGTAGGGGTTTTTTTAGTTTCATCCCCTCTGTAGGAGGGCTGCTACCTCTGCCAGTCTGGATGAAGTAGTTTTCAATCAATCAATAAACCTTGATGGAATGCCTACCGCGTATCAGAAACCATGTCTGGGGTTAGAAAGAAAGGTAGAAGACTGTCCCTACCCTCGAGGAGTTTATAATCTAATAGTAAATTAGACTTCACTCTCTACTTAAATGCTAGATTTCCCTCTTTTTCTCCTATTGCCTCACTATGGTTTCAGGACTTGGCTGATTTCTTCTTTTTTTCACACAATCCTCATTTGAGAATTGTTGTATTGGTTCTAACAGTCCCCTGTGAGATGTTGGAGAGAATTCTTACCATGGAACTCAGGTATTGAAGTTGGTCCTGCTTCCTATCATTACTCCCAGTGCATTGATGAATGTACAGATGGGACCTATATTCCTACACAATGACCCATGTTGTCTAGTTCTTTCTCCTGCTTCTGATATGGGACCAGGCTTCAACTCTTTGTTATTGGAGCTGGCACTGGTTCAAATCACCCAAGCCTCAGAAGGCTTTTTCTGTTTGAGGGAATTTGGGATGACTTTCCTCCTTTCTTTGTCTTTTGGCTTCTAGTCAGATTTCCTCTTGGGTGTTTGATTTCCCCTTGTGAACTTCCTTCTTTTGCTGATTTAGCTGAACTGGCACTTACTTCCCTAATTTAACCCCTATATCAGCTTCCACCCTTTTCCACTCTAGATCCAGACTGGATGGAGTAGCTTATTTTTGTCTTCTTAGATTTTTCTTTTGTTGATCTCTTTTGGAGCTGTATCCAGGTGTTTGCTAAAGTCTTTGTCAGGGAATTGGGTTTCTTTGATATTTTTTATAAGGCCATCTTAACTGGAAATCCAGAAGAGTATGAAAGAATTGTCTTTTTCTTTTTAAAATTTTTCAGTTTAGGAGCGTCTAGGTGGCACAGTGGGTAAAGCACTGGCCCTGGAGTCAGAAGTACCTGGGTTCAAATCTGGTCTCAAACACTTAATAATTACCTAGCTGTGTGGCCTTGGGCAAGCCACTTAA
The DNA here is from genome assembly GCF_037893015.1 of Macrotis lagotis. Classification (NCBI taxonomy): domain Eukaryota; kingdom Metazoa; phylum Chordata; class Mammalia; order Peramelemorphia; family Peramelidae; genus Macrotis; species Macrotis lagotis. Next base: position 87,297,856 of record NC_133658.1, read on the forward strand.
CCCCATTTGCCTTGCAAAAATCTAAAAAAAATAGTAAAATAAAATAAAATAAAATTTTTCAGTTTAAAATTCTCCCTCTCTCAATCCTCCCCTCCCCTTCCATTGAAAAGTCAAGAAATACAATATCCATTTTATATAAAGTCTTGTAAAACATTTCTCCATTAGCCTCATAGAAAAAAGGGCAAAAAAATATATACTCCAATTTATCTTCAAGAGTTCATTAGGTAGATAGCATTTTTTTTTATCATAAATCCTTTTGTTGTAGATCATTGTATTGATCAGAATAAAGTCTTTCAATATTGCTATTAGCTGTGTACAATGCTTTCCTGGTTCTGCTCTGTTCTTTGTATCAGTTCATATAAATCTTCCCTAGTTTTTTTTTTAAACTGTCCCCTTCATCATTTCTAATAGAGCAATAGTATTCTTTCAGTTATATAGCACAACTTTAATATAATTTCTTGATATTTTTCTCATTTCTCTCTTGGTATTAAATACATTCAATAAATAATTTTGACTGACTTTTGCTATTAGTCATGGTAAAACCATTATCTTCTAGCCTCTGAGCTCTAGAAGATATTAGAATATCTAGAATTTCTATATCCAATAAAAATCAGAATTTGAACATTTTCTACTCAACCCAGCACCTGAGATGAGGTCATTCACTATCTTGTCAATCACTGTCAGTGTGGTGAATTGTGACAAGCAGACCTGCATGGACCTTATTTGACAGCTTGGTGGTACTGGAAGTTCTCAATTTTCAAGGGCCTCATTTAGAGAATGTTCTATTTGTCTCAGTGATATGTGTCTTCCTTTAATGTTTCTTTTTTGTGATATTACGTATTAGATAACACCTAATAATACCTTCCCCAACAGAGAGGTTATTGCATTATTAGTGACATCAGGAAAAACAAATATGAAATTGAGATTAGCTATTTTATTGTAGGTGATTAAGAATAATAATTAACTACACATCTTATGATTGTGGCTTCTATGTTTATGTGTATATATGTGTCTCTGTTGGTCTGACTACTTGTTAACTCACATTTTTATAGCATCTCCATTTTTATAAAAAAAAAATCACTTTATTCTCAACAACCTTTTAATGGCAGGACAAGCATTAAGTTTTCAGAAATCAGAGTATCAATATTCAGTAACATCCCTTAACGTCACATGAAAAGTCATTGGCTATGCTCACTAAACTCCTGTTCTCATAGTAAATAAAGTCATATTTTGTTGAGATGTAAGAAGTATTCAGATGGAGTGTGTCTAGACAGTTTATGCCTATCAGAGATTAAACAAGATGACTTGAGGTTCCATCTAACTGTGAAATGATTCTAAATTTCCAAGCACTGAGGTGATTGTTGGTGTGGTTATATTTTGAGGTAACTGTAGGATTAAGTTAGTCTAGACTAAATATGACCTCATATAGGATAGTATATTAATAGGACCAAACAATTTGTTGGTGCACACAGTTTAAAAAGTCCTTTGATCTCTACTAACAAGAATTGCTCCATCAATTCAAGAATTCCTTCATTATTTCAAGAATTCGGTTGTTTTCAGTTGTGTCTAACTCTTTGTGACCCCATTTGGGGTTTTCTTGGCAGCAATACTTCAGTGGTTTTTTCCACTACCTTCTTCAGCTCATTTTGCAGATGAGAGAACTGAGGTATACAAGATTTAGGGGCTTTCCTGTGGACACTAGATTTGACTAGATTTGAACTCAGGAAAATTAGTCTTCCTGAGTTTAGACTTAGTGCTCTGTCCACTACACCATCTGACTGATCTCGTTCCATCAATCAATAAGATTTATTTTTTTCCTCACAACTCGTTCACAGCTCTTTAGTGCCTGTCTTTCTGGAACATTGAAGCTCCTTATTAATTTGACACCCCAAGAGAGAAAATATTATTTTTATTCAATTAAAGGCACCAGAATCTGGATATTCTGCAGAATCAGTGACTAAGCTCAGGCAAATCATTAACTCTTCTCCTACCTAAAGTTACATTGCACCAAGAAATAAAAAGTACTTTGTATCTGTGTGGGTGTCTACAAACCTTTTCAGATCTCTGAGGTGCAGCATTTTAATGAATTCTTGGACCTCTTCCCAGGACCAAGATCAAGAGCCTATTGGTTATTTTTATATGGTCATTCTAGATTGAGAAACTGCCTTGACCAAAAAAGCACATTTCTACAGCATCTTTTCTTAATGATTGACTTCCAAGTTCCTCAATAGCCTATCTATTTTTAACCAAACTACATCATGTACCTTCTAATATGACATACCTCTCCTGTACATATTTTAATAGTCATCTTTCTGTAGCCTTGGGTGCATCTGTCAATATATATTTATATCCATTTTCTAACTGTCATGCCTATCTGTTCTTCTCAAAAAAATATCAAATGAGCCATTCTTTGGGGAAAATGCTGATGCAGAACCAAACCTTGGGGCTGTTTCCATCATCACTGTAGGCTGTTGGTAATTTTTTTGGTATGTACTGGGGGGGGGAAACAAGTTACAATGAGAACATAGTGAATCCTTCCTTGTGTTGACTATAATGTTGGCCTTTTTCTTTCATTAGTGATACATGAGCCCCAACAGCTCAGGTATTTGGTTAAAGTGGTTTAGTGTCTTGCCTTTATGAAAGGAACTTAGATTTGGAACTGAAAAGATCATAGAATCATTTATGTAGAGCTTGAAGAGACAGACTTTTGGGACTGTCTTGTTTAACCCCATTTTTATTTTGTTTGTTAATTTTAAAAAACTGAGGTCTAGAGTGGTTAAAGTAAGGGTTTTCAATGGAACTTGAACTCATTTCCTCTGATTAAAGCCTCAGGTAGTCTTTCTTTGGTTCCAAGACCTCAGAGATCATCTCCTCAACCTCTCCTCTCATTTTACAGATGAGGAAACTGAGTGTTGTGTAGTTAAGTGATTTGCCCAGGGTCTCTTAAGCTAGCCCCTCAGATGCCCCCTACTCAAACCTTCTTTCACTTTATAGATGAGAACACTGACACCCAGGGAGATTAATAACTTGGATAAAGATACACAGGTATAAGCATTAAAGGTGAGATTAGAACCCAGACCCTTTGAGACCAGATCTAGCACTCTTTCCACTATATTATACTTCTCAGAGAAGATATGTGAAACTGAAAAGGTTTTATCACTTGTTCATTACCTGCCAATGAGTCAGATTACATGGAAAATAAGGGGTAGCTTCATGGAGAAATGGTTAGAGCCAGGAAGACTCACCATCCTGAGTTCAAATTTGGCTTCAATCACATAACCCTGTTTGCCTCAGTTTCTGCAACTGTCAAGTGAGCTGGAGAAGGAAATAAGAAACCTCTTTAATATTTTTGCCAAGAAAAGCCCAAAATGAGATCAAAACTCAACAATAAGAAATAGAAAAATAAAATTAAATCTTATGTCATTTTTTAGACTTGATCACAGGCAGTGTTCTAAGAACCCATTGATGCTTACTTTTTCTTAGTGTATCATAGACACATCAGTGCTTACGGTGCTTTTATAGTTCCAGGGAAACTATTCATAGAATCACAGATCTATGGAGACATTTGGAAAGCCCTGGAAGAATTATGTGACATTTTCTCTCCCTTTCCAGGGAGCCTCTTTGATTTCCTGAGTCACTAGCAAAAAGTCTGGTGGGATTAGATCTCTAAAGTAGTAAGCTTCCTGGCAGCCTTGGCTCCTATGGAGCTCCCTGCTTTCTTGGTCAACTGGTGGGCTCCAAATATAGATGAGATGACCTTTTCCTCCCGACCAGCCAACCTAGAAGGACAATATGTGGATAGGATTATTTTTTACCCTCTATTCTTTCAGACGCTAAATCTATATAGGTGACGTCCCTACCTCACCGCTCAGTGGGGAAGCTCAGAGCCAATTTGGGAGTAAATCAGAATCTTCAAAGGGTGTTTCAAGTAGTTTCATGTCATTGGATCTGATGCAGGATATTCCTGATCATCTTATTAGCTGGTGGGAATTTCTGAGCACAACAACCAATAATCTTAGTGTAGTTTTTACTGTGGAGGATTTTATCTGCAGGATTTTTTGCTTGCCAAAAGGGGAAAAAGCCCCCCCCCCACTTAATTTCACCCTTTTGTTGTTGAGTACACGCGATTCATATCTTGGAGAAGGAAGTTGTCTGTTTTAGAGAATTGAGGGCACTTACTTTCAATTGATTTTTTTTTTTTTTTTAGGTTTTTGCAAGGCAGTGGATGGCTTGCCCAAGGCCACACAGCTAGGTAATTATTAAATGTCTGAGGTCAGATTTGAACTCAGGTTCTCCTGACTTCAGGGCCGGTGCTCTATCCACTGAGCCACCTAGCAGCCCCACTGAGCAGCTCTGAGGCACTTATTTTCAAGTTCCTCTTCCCAAGAACCCAGAACAAAGATTCTTAATTGGAGTTTTGAGAATTTTTCTTTAACACTCTGATAACACAATTCATTTGCTTTGTCATCATATATGCATTTTAAAAAACTTTAGGGATGGCTAAGTGGCCCAGTGAATAGAGCACTGGTCCTGAAGTCATAAAGACCTGAGCCTCAAACACTTCTTAGCTCAAGTGACCTTGGGACAAATCACCTAACCAAACTGCCTCCACTTAAAAAAAAAATCCAACAACATCAACTTTGTTCTTTCCCAGGGGACTTGAAACTGGAAGATCTCTTGAGCTTAGGGTTTCTGAGCTTTGGGAAGCTAAGCCGATATGGTATCTTTATTAAGTCTAGCATTGATAGAGTGGGCTCTTGGCAGGATGTGTGAGGTGGAATCAGAAGTTTGGGGAGGAGGGAAGTACCAGGTTTCTCAAGAAAGGGTGAATTATTCCTGCTTAAAAACAAAACAGGTCAAAGTATTGTCTCATGAGTTGCCCCTCCATTTCCAACTTCAGTGAGTTTGGGAGACCTAGCCTTTTAAAAAATAAATAAAAGTAATCTTCTGAGAAGAAAGCCATTCACAAGAATGTCAAAGGAATTCAAGATATCAAAATTTTGATTGAGAATTCCTACCCCCAAAACAAACAAGAAGGCTGCTCCAGGGCTCATTTTACATGTTAAAGCAGAAGATATTATTTGGTTAACTGCTGATCTAGGTGGATGATGGAGGTTAAGCAAGGTTTATAGAGCTGTAGTACATCTTACAACACAATCACTTCAGTAAAACATAATCCCTGGTTCTTATTTTTGAGCTCTTTGTATTCACTGGTGAGTTTTAAAGATAACCAGATCAAGGTAGATATATGGGAATAAATTTCTCTTGTGCCTGTAATTTACTGGAGTATTGTGCCCAGGATACAGGTAACCAATCCATCCTCAGGAAAAGTCAACTAGCCTCACTTCCAGGACTCCAGAGTTAGGTATTTTGGACATGAGTCATGAGCCCAGTAGGAATGAGGCTGCTATGTTACAATGACTCTGGATTCTGATCTTGCCCTCTGATGTGTACCACCTGTGGGATCTTGCACAACTTATCTTAGCCTCCTGAGACCTCAGTGTTCTCATTTGTAAAATAAAGGGAATGGATGAGATTACTGGTACATTTCTCCCATCCCTCAGATCTTTTCTAACTCTAGGTCTATGATCTCATAAGAAAAAAACAAATAGTTCTTGAATACCCCTGTCCGTAAGTTGAATGATAAGCACATAGGAAAATAAAGTTTTTCCTTCCTCTTCTGGGGTCCCATTCATAACTAGCTTCATCTGAGGGAGTTATACCCTTGTCTTTCCCAATTCTAGATCCAGGATTTCTATATAAATAATACTGTTCCTCTATTAGTCTAGAAGACATATAGAAGATTATGGAATCCTAGATTTGGAGCTGGGAGGGATGTCATCTAGTCCAGCCCCCTCCACTCCTTTTAGAAACATAGAAACTGAGGCCTAAAGAGGTTTGAATTGACCGAGGATTTTCAGGAGATTGTCTAGTCTGTCCTCCTGTGTCCATATCCAATCTCAGAAACCTGCAAGCAATGTGACCTTGAACAAATCAGTTAACGTCCCCTCATCCTCAGTTTCCTTACCTATAAAATGATACTAATAATGTCACCTCCTCAGGGTTGCTGTAAGGATTAAATGATATGTCAAGTGTAGATCATAAGGCAACATAAAAAATGTTGACTGTCATTTTAAAAATTATTATTCATAACAAACATGACAATAATCATTCTTTTCAGAGAATGCATGATTCTCCAGATTCTGTTTTATTTGTACAGTAAGCTCATTTTAAAATGACATTTAGACAAACCGGTTTTAGATCAGTTAGTATTCTGGTTAGGAACAGAATGTCATTCCAAAAAGGGACAAAGAGATAGCATCTGTAGCTTATGCCAGCTTGCTGTTCAGTTGTCCTTATAATTGCTGCCCCAGGCTGGCACATGCTTTTCTCTCTGTTCTAGAATCATAACAGTTATCTCCAGAGTCATCTTCCTCAGAGAATCATCCCATTTGAGCATTTGGCAGTTTAGGCCAGTTTATTCTGGTCAATATGTATTAATTGGTGTTTTATCAATAGAGTTGTTAGCCTCTCAATGTAGCTGTATCATTTATCCATTTTAAATCTCCTTGTAGGTTTCTCTAGTATTTTATATCTGAAATATTTAACAAAACTTGAATATCAATGATGAAGTATCAACAGTTTGCTGCCCATCTCCTCCTCCCTTATTCCAAGTTCAGTGTTACATAAATAATCCTACTCAAACAGACCCTCCCACTGCTACTCCCCATCTCCCTTCATTCTTTCTTGAGTGTTTACTATTGGTTTGCTTTGATTCTTTTCTGACTGAACTTCTGTCTGAGGCTCCATTCTTTGGGTAGCTGAAGTATACAGAGGTCTGTGCTAAAACCTTAGGGGAGACAGATTTAAGAGAGATGGGGTCTCTCCTCTCACTACTGATAGCCACTGAACTACTCCATCTGAAACTACCTGTGTTCATTCTCTTGGCTCTTAGACCCCTACCTGGGCTAATAAATACGTCTTCCCCAAGGCAAGTAACTTAATCTCGCCTACCTTGGTTTCTTCAACCCTAAAATGGAGATAATAACTGGGCACGGTCCTCATACACACCCCTTGCCCATCCTACTTTCTTCGCCCGTTTCCTGCCAGCCTCCATGACTTCCTATCGCATGGTACCAGTTTCTTAGGTGATGGTACCAGCAAGTCTCTAGTGGGATCTAATCCTTTGATACTTTTTCCTCAGAGGTAGTTAGTTAATCTTCAGGCTTTCTCTTTTCTTTACGTTGTTCTTGCTCTCTCTCCACCAGTATCCTACATTCTTTTCTGTCTTTCTCCTCACTACCAGCTTAGCTCACATACCCCAAGAGTATATCTTTCCTTTGGAGAGGAGAAAGAGGGAGCAGTCTCTGTATTAGCCTACAACTAGAATTAATACAATAATGTTTGTCCTTCATTTTCAAAGACCAAGAATTGCACAATATTACCTTAGGTAGAAGACAAGAGGGCTATAAAAGGAAAGGTCCTTATCTGGGTGAGGGCAGTGGGGGGCAGGGGAGGACTATGAAGAGATTGATTTATGGAAAGAGAACATTCCCGTTAGATTTTAATGGATTCACCAGGTGAAGAAGGTATCAAGAGGACATTCCACAGGGAGAGAACAGCTAGATTATGGAGGGGTAAGTGGGAGAAGGCTATATCTAGTTGTCTTTATTCATATCTGGCCCCTGGACCCAAATGACTCCAGAGGAGAAAGTGAGGCTGGTGACTTAGCACAGACTCCCTCACTCAAATTCAATTCATGAGCTTGCCATGACATCACTTCCTTGATGTCGTGGGTATGACTCTGGGCAAGTCCCTTAATCCTGGTGACCTGTTTCTTCCTCTTTAAAATGAGCTGGAAAGGCAGCTAGGTGGCACAGTGGATAGAACACTGGCCTAGAGTCAGGAGGACCTGAGTTCAAATCCAACCTCAGGCACTTGCTACTTATTAATTGTATGATCTTGGGCAATCACTTTAACACTATTGCCTCTCAAAAAAGATTTTTAAAAATATGAGCTGGAAAAGAAAATGGCAAACCACTCTAGCATCTTTTATCAAGAAACTTCAAAAAGGGGCAGGAAGAGTTGGACACAACTGAAAAAAAGACTAAACAATAGCAACCCACTTCTTGATCTTGAGTAAAGAGTTCATATCAAGGAATAATTTGAAATAAATTGGAAAGGGCAACAGCAGATTATAAAGCATCTTCATTCCAAGGTAAAAAAAGTTTACATTTTCCTTGATGAGGAATTGCTGGAGATTTTTGACATGACTGGAGTGTGTGTGTGTGTGTGTGTGTGTGTGTGAGAGAGAGAGAAAGGAGGAACAAGTAGAAGGGAGAGAATACATGGGAACATTCATTAATGTATTTATTTGTTTTAATGAATGTATTTATAAAAAAGCAAGATATTCCCTGCCCTCAAAGAGCTTCCATTCTAGTAAGGGAAAACTACACAGAAAGGAGACCTCATCAGGATATGGAAATTTTTGGAGAAGAGGAAGGTTCAAAGTCTAGTGTTGTCCAGGTGATAACAATTCAAGGTCCCCAGGGGCTGAAGGGCAGGAATTATGGTCAAGATAGACGCAGCCCATTTTGGAAATGGCCTAAAGAAGCTTAATCCCTCAGCAGGGTGAGTTTGAGTAAGCATTTTATATAATAATATGTCAAGTTGAATCTTGGCAAGGCCCCAAAGTAGAAACCACAGGATTTGCTCTAAGTTCAAGGAAGTGGGTGGTATGTTTTTAATGCTTTCTTTGGAGAAACTTGATTGGAGAGCTTTGTTTTTTAATCCGAGCAGCTTACATATCCACCTTACTTTCTCTTCCTACTTTTCTCAGTCTTAGAAATGGAACTTAGCCCTTGACTCAGAAAAACTAACTAAAAAACAGATGTTCCCACTTCGGCAACTAAAAAGATTTGATTCTTTTTTTATCTGGTTTGTCCTTAGGCAAGGACTTTGCAATATGGTCTTTTCAATCCAGATCCCAGTGCTAAGGAAATTTAAGTGAAAGCAAGTTCTTCCCATCCTCAGACTGACATTTCTTTTCCTATGTCTCACCACTAGATCTTCTACTTTTTTTTTTATGCTTAACAAGAACAGTTATTGATATTTCTCTAAATTGAGGACATAGCCAGCAAGCACGGAGGGGAGGGGGGAATCTAGCTAGAGAATCAACTCCCACTATTATATATTTTATTTTTTTATTGCTATCACTTGTTTTGACATCACTTTCATTTCCATAAATATCCCCTCTCCCCACCACCAAGTGGTGACTTCTTATAACAAAGAATAAATAAGAAAAATGGGGTGGGGGGGTAGTAAAACATCAACTGCTTATATAGTATATACAGTATTCCACACTCATAGTTTTCCTCCAGAAACGAGAAGGGTATGTGTATTTTAAAACTTCTTCATCCTTTCCCCCCTCCCTTTTAAAGAATCTGAAGATATATAATCCAATAAAACACTTAAACCTTTACGAAGGAATTGTTGTTTGGGTTGGAGAACAGCTATAGAAAAGTGAACAATTTGACCCATGACTGTGGGGCCTTGTTATGAGATCCTTTGATGTAAGAGCCAGTATGAAATGAGCCTACCTTGATATAAATGTATATCCATTGATGTTCTGCTAGAGGAAGAGTGAAAAAAGAATAAGAGATTCAGAATCAGAAGATCCAAGTTCAGACACATATAACCTGTGCATGTGTGGACAAGTTACCTGAATTCTGTTGTCTTCACAAAGTGAGATCACACGTGGAAAGATCTTTGCAAATCTAAAATGCTGGCTATTGTGATTGGTCCTTTGTAAAGTAGCAATAATATTCTTTGCACTACAGATCACACATGGTTATTTTGCAAACCTTAAAACACTATAGAAATATAGCCATTTCCTATTTATTGGAGTAGCCCTGGCCAATCTTATAAGAATGAAATGCCTCCAAGGTAGTTGAATTACTGAATTGTTAATTATAAAGTAGTTTTACAGCACCAACCTTGAAGATAGTTTTATAATGATTCTCCAGAATACTTACTAAAGATGCTAATGCTACCTGCTAGATGTACCATTATTGTAAGACAGCTAAATCAGAGATGGCTAAAAATATAGAGAGGGGAGAAATATATAAATGTATGTTTAGTTAAGACATACTAGCCCTGTGACAACTGTAGTCCAGAATTAAGTAGATTTTTGACATGTGATTTTTTTTGTGTGTGTGGTCTAACACCTTACTGTCTAACTTCCCTCATTCCTTCATCATGTCCCCCCCTTTCTCCCTTATGTTGGTTCAGGTCCAGCTCCTCGGATTTAAGCAGGGTTGATTCCAAGATGAAATATCAAGGTCAACCCTGCCCAGAATAACACTTAAAAATTTTTCTCTTCCAAAGATGAAGCAGTTCAATAAATTCATTTAACAAGTACCTACTGTGTGCAGACAGGGTCTACAACAGGTTTTGTTGTTTTTTTTTTGCTTCAGAGGTAGAAGGTCCATACTAATCTTTTAAGAGGAGTCTGCAAAACTCACATTTTCTTGGAAATGGCATAAATAATCTCATTATCTCCCTATAGCTGATCTTTTATTTTTAACTTGTGCAATTTAATTTTTATTAATTTTCCAATTACAAAGTTTTCTCCTCACCCTTCCCCCACCCTGGGATAGCAAGCAATCTAATATAGATTATACGTGTGCTATAGTGTTATGCAAAGTTCCTTATTATTCACACTGTGAAAGAAGAATCAGAACAAAAAGGGAAAAACCACAAGGAGGGAAAAAAACAAAAAGATTTAGAAAGGTGAAAATAGTATGCTTTGATCTGCATTCAGATTCCATAGTTCTTTCCTTGGATGTGGAAGGCACTGTTCCATTTGCAGGTCTTTTAGGATTGCCTTTGGGCTCTGTTTTGCTGAGGAAAGTTAAGTCTATCATAATCACACACTGTGGATGTTAAGAGTTACAGTGTTGTCCTGGTTCTGCTCATTTCACTCAGAATCAGTTCAATTCAGTCTTTTTGTTGTTAATTTTTTTTGTCAGGCAATTGGAGTTAAGTAATTTGCCCAAGGTCACATAGCTAGGTAATTATCAAGTGTCTGAGGTCAGATTTAAACTCAGGTCCTCCTGACTCCAGGGCTGGTGCTCTATCCACTGCCCCACCTAGCTGCCCCTCATGTAAATCTTTCCAGGTTTTTCTGAAATCTACCTGCTCATTTTTTCTTATAGAGCAATCTATAAGAATCTTTCCATCTTGTTCAGCCAGTCCCCAATTAATGGATATTTTTCTCAATTTCAAATTCTTTGCCATTCAAAAAGAGCTGCTATGTATATTCTTGTACATGTGGGTCTTTTCCCCTTTTTTGTGACCTCTTTGGCATACAAACCTATTAGTGGTATTGTAAAACAGGAGTTCTTAACCTAGAGTCCATGGACCTGTTAGATTTTCAGGGATTTCATGTATTTGGTTATGAAACATTTTACACCGTATTTTTTTTTTCTCAATAGCCAGTGCTCTATCCACTGCACCACCTAGCTGCCCCTCAACACTCATTTTTGTAAGATTTTGAGTTCCAAATTTTTCTTCCCTCCTCAAGATAGTAAGCAATTTGATATAGATTATAAATGTACAATCATGTTAAACTTAGTTCATTAGTCATTACATCTTTATTTCAAATATAATTGGTTTCATAGTCCTTTTTATTGTGCTTTATGTATTTAAAAACATTATTGTGAGATGGGGTCTATAGGCTACACCAGGCTGTATAAGAACCTGTAGTCTAAAGGACCCTGGAAAAACCAAGGATGACCTTGGGGCCCCCAAAATGAGGAATTGCCTAGAGTGTTATTTGAAGCCTTTTTGTTGGTCCTGAAATGACCCACAATTTGGGACCAAAGATGGTAGAAGCAATAAGCTTTTGATCCCACTGGATACCCCACAATAATCACTAAGCTTTTGAGAGGAAAAAAAAAGAGACACCACCTAGAAAGATATTGCAAAAGAGGGAATAAGACCATCTTGATGGCTACCCCAGATCTCCCTCTTGTGTTGAGTAGGTAGTCTGCATCACATCTGGACTTGAACCCTGAACTGACATCCCACAAACTCCAATCCTAAATACTGAAGAAAAAAAAAAATCAAACATTGGTCACCACTTACTTCCTCAGTGATATTATGCATAATATCAAGAAATAAATTTCCTCCCTCAGCATAGGTTGAGGAGAAAAATAAATAAAAGATAGCTTAGGGAATAAAACTATAAACCAAAAGAACCTGTAGAGTCAGGGAAGACATTTCGACAAAGATGAGTCCCAAAAGCATGCATGAAACTTAGAAAATATATTACCTATAAAAGAAATCTGAGATGGCTCTCCTGCCAACCACTGAAATGATGTCAAAGATCCCTCCCCGGTTATGACCTAGAGAATGTCATTTTGAATTAACCTTCTTTTTATGTTATTTCCCTAAATTAATGATAGGCATTTTAGAAATTATTTACTGAGATAGTTTAATTAGGTACCAGATTGGTACCTGTACCCAAGAGCATGATTATAATTCCTGACATCCTTGAATAGATGTTGTTGGACTGCTTTTGGTTAAAAGAGAAAAAAAGGTTAGACATAATGGGAACAGATGCAGTTGAGAGCACAGCTGTGCTGTCCCCATGGAAATATGATTCTCAGCTCAGGAAAAGTATTCCCATTTGTCCTGGAAATTCTGTTTCCATTGTCATCTCTAAAATGAGGAGGTCAAGCTAGGTGATCTGGAGCTCTTTCACCTCTTACAGTTTGTGATTCTGAGTAGACACCAGTGGTACACCTGAAGGGGACTTCCCCATTCAGTTCATATCTGTATAAAATAGCACCTATTTGCATAAGAAATTGAGGTTTACAAACCACTTTTCAACCGAGGAAAGGGAGATTCATGAGGTGATGAGTTGACACAACTTAGCAAGTTTTGTGGAATGAAGATTTGAACTTTGGCCTTGGTGATTTTCTAATGCTGAGTCCTTTTCTACTACCTTTAATTTTCCTATTGCTATTCCCAACCCATGGAAAGATTGAAGGTTGAAAGTTTGTCATCAATCCCTTCTAGCTCTCCAACAAATAGCCATCTCCTTCATGCTGCCTCTTGGCTGCTAGAGGTCTAGACACTGATGTCTTCCATTTAATCTTGTGCTCAAAGCTCTGACTCTAATTTTCTACTCTCTCCACATTCAAAATTCTGTGATATTTTGAGAGTGTTCCTTCTAGTTAGTTATTAATGCCAAAGTATAAATAGTTAATGTTTTAATATGCTTTCCTTCCTGAGGAAATTTTTATTTTTAACATTCTTTAAAATAGAGGAACAAAGGGTGGCTAGGTGGTGCAGTGGATAGAGCATCAGCCCTGGAGTCAGGAATACCTGAGTTCAAATCCGGCCTCAGACACTTAATAATGACCTAGCTGTGGCCTTGGGCAGGCCACTTAACCCCATTGCCTTGCAAAAACTAAAAAAAAAAAAAAAAGAGAGAGAGAGAGAGAGGAGCAAAGATAGTCCCAAAATGGAGTCCTGGCCTCTAGTACAGACCTTCCCAGGTTATGTGACCTTTACCAAATCAATCAATCAACTGTCCCATGGTTTTCTCATTTGTAAAATGGGGTGGGGGAAAAGGGGGTGAATTAAGATGATTTCTAAGGTCCTTTTTGGTTTTAATAAAATTGAAGGTACGGAACTAGAAGGGGCCATGGATTTCATCTAGCCTGATACCCTTCATTTTATAGATGAGGGAATTTAGGTTCAGGGTATTGAAATGATTGCGCCCCCCCCCCATGTACTCAGGTAGTTTATACTGGAATATGACTACAGTGAGAGAGCTTTCAACTGTTTCATTCTGAGTATTCTTTGAAGTCTCATGGTGACATTTCAGGCATCATTGGGTACAATAACTTTTAGGCAAAGGGAACACTTCTTGCTGATCTCAGACCATATCATGAAAAACTGCTTAGTTATAAGGCTAGTTCACATACATCCACTAGTATTCTTTAACAAGCTGCTAGAAGTTTTAGGTACAAATGTTTTCTTATATGTGTGTGCTCCCATTCATTATCCCTATTCTCACTTTATTCATCTGTCAAATGAAGGGCTAGAATAGAAGATAGCTTAAGATTTCTTCCAATTCTAAATCCCGTTAACCTAGAAGGCTGGACAGAATCATTGTTGTTGCTGTTAATGATATTAAGCTGTGACCCTCTTTGAGTCTTTCTTGGCAAAGATACTGAATGAATTGGCCATTTCCTTCTTCAGCTCACTTTCCAGATAAGGAAACTGAGGCAAATCATTTCAATCCCCTAAACCTAAGTTGCCTTATCTATAAAATGAAGGGTGTCAGGTTAGATGACTTCTATAGCCCCTTCTAGCTCTGTACCTAGGTCCTATTAGATCATAGATATCCTAGAAATCATCTAATTCACCCCCCCCATTTCATAAATGAGAAAGGTACAGTTTTTGCATTCTAGTGGAGAAATGTGAACCCATAATTATAATGGATTAGAATAAGATAGAGTCACAGAAATCACACAGCTAGGAAGAGCTCGAAAGTATCGAAGACCAGATTTGAACTTAAGAATACTCCAGACCCAGCCCTCTATCCACTGTGCTACCCAGCTGTTCACAGAGTCAGATGGCAGCAGACAGATGCACACGTGTAAATTAAACATCATAGATGCAGAAAAGTCACATTTACTGCGTATAAGATGGAAGAGAGAATATTTACAGAGCAGAAATGTGGCATATTAGTTTAAGAAGCCAAGTTTGAAACTGACCCATGAGATTTAAGAACTAGACATTCAAAGACTTGTCTAAACTCGATAACAATTAAATTTAGAAATGCCAGTTTAAAGCGAGCTATTAATTTGTAGAAGTATTGTAGGGTCACTAAAACTGACAGTCCCACTTTCTACCATTTTGTATTTGACTGCTCCTGTTCACTTGATACTGCCTTAGTTTTTCATCTCACCAGTCTTTACCTACATCATTTACAGTTTATTCCAGTTAGGTTAAACATGCTCTGATTAATGCAGTAGCATGTCAGTCGACTTCACAACAGTCTGCTTTTTGGCACAGTTTCCAGGAATGTTTCATCCTGGACATAATTTGGTGTAATTTGGTAGGAAGACTTGATTTGACAAACTCTGCCAAATAAGAGTCAGTGTGCTAAGAACTGGGGAGAGAAATATTAAAAAACAACATGTTCTTCTCTTCAAGGAATTTGCATTCTAATAGAGAAGAAATGTGCACATATAATTAATAGATTGGAACAAGATTGTAAAAAAAAAAAGGTCAAATGAAGGAACCTGAGTGATGTAGAAAGCAATAAGTTTATTTTAGGGAAGAAGACGTTAGACGCAGGCAAAGAATTTTAATAAATCAAATGCAGGGGAAACCTGTTCCAAGGATGGAGGAATGACCCAAGGTGGATTTGGAAAGGCACCATCCAGGCAAATGGTCTAGTTTGGTAGGAACCTAGGGTGAACAAAGGGAATATTAGAAATCACCCATTTAATTCAAAAAGCATTTATAGAATCAAGTTTGAGTTTTTATTTTGTACAATATAAATACAAAGTAATTGAAAGGTAGCTGCTGAGTTATGCTTGACATGAGATGAGGGAATTCTTTGAGGTTGAAGTTGAGATAACATTCCCAGTATGGAATGGGGAGTGGGGAAGAAGGGGAATTACAGTATATTACATATAGCTGAAATGAACTCCTTTAGCAATATCCCTAGCCATTACCCATCTTGTGCCTGATGACCTCTAGAAGGGAGAACCTACCTTCTGAGCAACCATTCTTTTTGGACTTCTTGAGTTATAAAAGATTTTTTCCTTACATCAAGCCTGAATCTACTTCTTCTTTTTTTTTTTTGCAAGACAATGGGGTTTAAGTGGCTTGCCCAAGGTCACACAGCTAGGTAATTATTAAGTGTCTGAGGTCAGATTTGAACTCAGGTACTCCTGACTCCAGGGCCCGTGCTCTATCCACTGCGCAACCTAGCCACCCCCTGAATCTACTTCTTGATACCTTCCATCTGTGGCACCTGGTTCTGCCTGGAGTCAACCAAAACAAATATAGGTTCTTTTCTGCCCATCATCCCTCACCAAGTTAAGCAACCTGAGTTCCATCTGGGGTACTTACAAAGGACAACCTAAAGCTTGGAACATTTGTTGAGGCCATTATTGTGTGTGAAGGCAAGAGTTTGGAATAAAGGATTTGGAGTTTAGGGCAGTGGCCCTTCCTAGAGCATACCTGCTGACATCTTTGGTTGTTACTCTTTTCAGACCATTTGTTTATATAGTAAACCCCAAAGGATTTTCTTGTAGGGCTGAAAGAAACCACAAGGCTTCATTACTCCAGAGAACTTTGCGGTTTCTTCAGTAGATGCCCTAAAAATGGTTTGAGGGTAAATGTAGGTTGGTGATCAGGAATTGATAGTCAGAAAACTTACCCAGACTTGGGACAAAGACTTGGATACTTCTAGCAGGAAGAAATTAGATTTAAAAGGCAGACTACAAGCTTGAGGACTCTAATTAGTTGGAAGGGACATCAGAAACTGTCCCTTGAAGCTGTCAAATTCTTTCCCTTCTCTAAAAAGAGAATGTCATTTTTCTCTGGATCATTGCCTGGTTCTTTGAGGCACCCACCTATCTCTCCAGAAGGGCTAAATCTTGATATCTGGACCAAACCTACTCCTTCTCTTATCAGTAGATGACAGCAGAGAGACTACCCTAGGAGAGGGCAGGCACAGCCAGAGTAATGAAATCACCAGAATTGGTGGTCTGAGGTATTAGGGAATTCAGTTTTCCCTCTTGTATGTGTGCTCATAGTATAGGCGAGGAGTATTAAGAGGACAACTTTCCACAAAAGGGAAGAAAATAAAGTTTGTACACTGTAGACCAATGAGCTTGATTTTCATTCCTGAAGATTAAAA
The DNA here is from genome assembly GCF_037893015.1 of Macrotis lagotis. Taxonomy (NCBI): domain Eukaryota; kingdom Metazoa; phylum Chordata; class Mammalia; order Peramelemorphia; family Peramelidae; genus Macrotis; species Macrotis lagotis. Next base: position 87,314,810 of record NC_133658.1, read on the forward strand.
AATAGATCATTAAAGAAACACTTAATGGACATTAAAAAACTTAGTGGTTCTTACACTAAGTCAGTCTTACTTCTTCACAGAAGCTTACCCAGCATAACAAACTAAATTCCTTTTTTTCACAGTTACCAGACTGGTTGATCAGTAAACATAATTCAGGTAGACATAGTTCACTAGACTTGAGCAAAACATTTGACCAAGTATCTTTTACTGTTGTGATGGAGGGGAAGAAATGGAGATGTGGGCTAATCCTCTGACTTTAGATTTATTCTTCCTTCCCCATACCCTGCTCCTACTTCTCTTCTAGGTATAGAATCTTGTATTGATCTAACATTAAAATATACAAATGACTCTCATTGATAGAGAGTATTTCTTCCAATGATACATATCTCAACCATCCACACTGGCCTTCCCCTTGCAATTCTTGTCCATATCCTCCTATAAGTTTGCCATTGAGGAACACTCTTCCCCTCCCATATGGTAAAAGCCTTTACCTGTTTTCTTGACATTGGAGGAAAGTCCTTTTCCTTTCTCTCTGCAGGTAACCAGTTCATCTTCTTTTTCATTCATATATTTGTCTGATAGAATATGCTGCTTTCTCTTTTTAATTCTTTATTTATAAGGATATTGAAGATGTGCCTGGTCAATCAATCAATCAATATCATTGATCAAATGCCTAGGACACACCAGGCACTGTGCTAAGTAAGCTCTGAAGATACAATGGCAAAGCTAAGCCAGGTCCTGTTTCCAAGGAACTTACATCGTATTGAAGGAGAATGTTAATCTAATACTATAGATGATGGCACATAAAATCTCCTAATTATATAGTTTTTTAAAAACAGTTTTGTGGAGGTAAGAATTAAGTAGCAATATATTAATCAGCCAGTCAATAAGCATTGATTATGCCAGAGCTTGTGCTATGAACCAGATGATAAGCATTTTATTCATCATTCTAGATAAAATTATAATTCAGTATTTTCCATATTTTCCTGTTTCAAGAGAAATATCCTTGAAAAATATTTGCCCCCTATTTTCCATTGTTTTTCCTTTTAGCTCCCATTAAAATAATTCCTAATTGCTATTTGTTTAATTAAGCAGAATTTGACAGGGGACTCTAGTCCTTTTAGAGCTGTGTTTGACTGGCATTGCCATGCCAGTGGTCCATGGCTAATTAAGAAATCTGGCTAGGCTAGAAAAGCTGGCTTTATAATTTCTGACACCTGGTCTCAGGATAGCCATCCGTTCATCTTCTCTGTCCCTTTTCTTAGCCGTATTCAACATTAGAAACTATTCAGAAGAGCTACACTAGATAGAAAAATGTGGGTCAGCTACTAGTAGTATACTTAGATGAATTTGGAACTGCTCAAATGTCCAGAGCCAAAATATGGTGATAAATACTGCTGTCAGCCTAGGGTAAGAAGAGCCTTAACAGAGTGTCATGTTATCCCTGTTCTATTGAGTACTTTGATCAGTGACCTGGATACAGGTACAAAGTCACATTCATTGGTAGAGCATGAACCCATAGTATCATATGGTAAAGACCATCCCTTGAGATTCATGTCAGCTATATATTCATATCCAGGATTCTTGAGTTCCAAAATTCTTATCAAATAAATGCAGAATTGGGGGTGTAGGGTTGGTCAAGTGAACAGTCATTAAGTACAGGGAATAGAAATACAAGTAAAAAGAAAAACAGTCTCTACCCACAGTATGCTTCCATTCTAATGGTGGAGGACAACATAGAAAAAGAAACTGAAAGATATAAGAGGGAATAAAGTTGTCAGGCTGGGGAGGGGGGCATCATAGAAAAAGTTCAACAGTCTGGCTGGCCCAGGGATCTTCCTTCTAAGGAGGAATGAACCAGTCAGAGCAATAGGCTGCAGGGATGGGGGGAGTGCTTCCATTGATTTAAGACCAGGGAGGGAGAGGTGTCTGCTTAACAATTCATTTGAAAAAGATCTGGGGTTTTTAATAGATTCCAAGGTGGATGTGACTCATCAGTGTAACAAGATACTCAAGAGACAGCTAGGAAATAATAAAAGGATGTTAAACTGGAATTAGGACACATGGGAGAAATTCAAGGTCTTATGACTCTTGTGACTATAGGCAAATCATTTACCTTTCTAAGACTCAGTTTCCTCATCTATAATATAGAAGTTATATATATATATATATATATATTTTATACTATCTTCCAACATATGAAAGAGACCAAATTTCTTGGGTAGAAGAGATTAGGAAAACTATAACTTCTAGAAAACATAATATGGTAGAGTATATAGAAGGCTGGGCATAGAGTCAGGGAGACCTGGCTTTAACATCCTATTTCTAACACTTATTAATTCTGCATCCATGATAAATTATTTGATTTTTCTGAGCTTTGGTTTCCCCAACTGTGCAAGGAAGATAGTAATACCTTCCTTATGGAGCTGTAATAAGATTCAAATGAGATAGTATAATATATGTAAAAGTACTTTTCAAATTTAAATCTATTATACAATTTTTCTTTTTTCCTTTTCTGATCTAAACCCTGGTATCATTGGAACTCCTAGTGAGAGGATTCCCTCCACCAATATACACATAGGTGCCTATTCCTTCATTTCCTCATAGAAAGTTCCTAGGGGGTGCTGAAAAGTTAAGAGATTTGCCCAGTATCATTGAGCCCACGGTATGTATCAGACGCAGAATTTGATACAGGACTTCCAGTTCTAAGGTCAGGTCTTTATTATCATGTCTTTCCATTATATGTCAGTTATTATTATTCTAAACATAATTTTTAAAAATAGAGAGAAAGCTTCTTTTTATTGTCTATTGCATTTTTTTTAGGTTTTTTGCAAGGCAAATGGGGTTAAGTGGCTTGCCCAAGGCCACACAGCTAGGTAATTATTAAGTGTCTGAGACTGGATTTGAACCGAGGTACTCCTGACTCCAGGGCCAGTGCTTTATCCACCGCGCCACCTAGCTGCCCTGTCCATTGCATTTTTCATGAGCTTCAGATCTTTCTTATCTTTAGAGTCTTCTTATTATTGTTTTTATTGTTCCTTTCCAATTCCATGCCAGACTCCTGTATTCATCTTTGGTGAAGAGTCTTTCCTGTTTCCTCTTGTGTCTGTTCTTTAAAAAAATGACAAAAAAAAAAACCTGAGCATATGCACCTTCCCAAAAGTTTTGCATAGAATGCCATAGCTAAAACTTTATGAGTTTTTTCTTCTGAGAAAAATTCCAGAAATTGAGGGACCAGGATTGAGGCTTAGGCAGCTTCTTTGTATTTATTGGACCTACCACCTCATTTCTTTAGGATGAAGGCTAGCCAGGTGCCATCTCAATACTCAGGCCAGAATGCACCAAGAAGACAGGAAATTCTCTTCAAAAAGCATTTTATCTCTCCCTTCACTGAGGCTTTTCTGGTATGTGAAAGAACAAAACCCAATGAGTCATCAGTCTGAGGGTACCATTCTATATCTGACTTCGCTTCCTGTATTCTGAAGCTTTCTAAGAGAACTGCTTTGATACCTAGTTCTCATCTTAGCCTCAGAGGCACACCTTTGTTTTTTGCACATGACCAAAGTTAACAGAAATACAAGCTCATTCTCCTGATACTTGATGAGTGAGAAAAAATAAAAAAAAAACACAATCTTACTGGAAAGGGGCTGCTGTCAGGTGATGGGGTGTATTCATCATCACCACCCCCAACCACCAACGCTTTAAGGTAATAATGCAGCTGATCTTTATGTTTATAAAGTGCTTTGCAAATGTTGTCTTGTTGGTTCTTTAGCAACCCCTTGCTAATATAATTCTCATTTCACACATTAGTACAGTGAAACTTAAGGTCTTAGTCCCTGCTGACAAAGTCATACAGCAAGTTTATATTGGAAGTAGAAAGTTTCCAATTGAGATTTTCCTGACTCCAGAACCAACATTTTCTCCACTTGGTTCTTCTAGCTGTCTTGATGTGACAGAACTTTTCCTCTTTTACCCTTCTACTCTTCTCCTTTGAGGTTCTTCTAGCTGTCTTGATATGACAGAACCTTTCCTCTTTTACCCTTCTACTCTTCTCCTTTGACTCTTGTTCAACCATGCAGGCTTCTAATTTTGAGGAGAATGTCAATGGTGTCTGCTTTTCTATGTGGAGCTTGCCCTCATTGCTTTCTAATCTCATCATGTCTCCTGAAATGTGTTCATTTTTCTCTCCTTTATTACTCTAAATCTTAATACTTATCCTTTGGTTCTGGTCCTGTTCTACCTATCTGACCCCTCCTTGTCAATCTCTTTGATGCTCCATCATCTTCATTAACATAAGTGTTTCCTGAGACCTTTTATCTGCCCTATAAATTTTTTCTTCCAAATTCCCAAAAGTTTGGTCTCCTAGATCCCTAGTTCTGACCCGAGGTTAGACCTGTTGATTATTTGTCTCCACTGTCACTGAAGCAATATAAGACCTCACAGCACCCGCTCTCCTGGGGCCAGCACTGAGTCCATGACGTCTGAAGAGACGCCTGAGGCCATCATAGCTGTGACTGACAATACCCAGATTGCAATTTAGTCTTGGGGATCAGAGATGGATTGAAGAGTTGTGGGTAGGTAGGTTCAGGGCTGAATGGTGATCAAAGGACCCAGCTGTCCCCTTGTGCTTCATGGCAGATAGGGCAGTCTAGGAGTAACTTCTGGCCTCCGGTCCAAGTGATAAAGAAAATTGTTACCTTGTACCCCATCATCCACTTAATTTCCTGGGATGAGGTTAGAAGAGTGGTGGAGGAGGAATGACACATTCTGACCATAAGCAAAGGCCGGGCTTGATGTATAGACAACTTCAGATAACTTCTGAGTGGCCAATAACTACATCTTCCTAGGTTGGTTCATCCTGAATGGGTGGAACCAAACTTACCCAAAAACTCAAAGAAGATAGGAAAGAAGAGAGGGAGGAAGGAAGGAGAAATATGAAAGAAATAAAAAGGAAAGACTATTAAATATTTACTATGTTCCATTTACTATTCTAAGTACTAAAGCTATAAATACAAAAGTCCCTGCCCTCAAGGAGTTTGTTTTTCTTTTTTTGTTTGTTTGTTTTTTTGCTAGGCAATGGAGTTAAGTGGCTTGCCCAAGGTCACACAGCTAGGTAATTATTAAGTGTCTGAGGCCAGATTTGAACTCAGGTACTCTGGACTCCAGGGCCAGTGCTAGCCACCCCAAGGAATTTATTTTTCAATGAAAGCTAAAAAGGGAGGAACTGGAGGTAAAAGGACTTGACCCTAGCATGGTGTGGAGTTAACAAGAAAATGGATCTACCAGAGGAGTTTTCCTTGTCAAGTCCTAAGTTAGATCTAGAAAGAGATCATTTATAATCTTTTCTTCTCCTGGCACTAGTGAATCTGCTGGTATGGGGCAAACTGGCAAAACACTTCAACTTAACCACTATGAAGACCTCTTTAAGTTCAGTCTATGGAAAGTCCTTTGGGTTGGAGTTCCATAAACAACTTGAACTGTACCATTACATAGTGCACTTGGGAGAAAGGGTTTGCCTGTCTTTGTTCTGAGGGGCCTCACATCTATATAAATGAAGTCAGTCATGAGCACCAAAATACTTTTGCTATAATCTACACTCAGGCTAAATAAACCAGTTGAATATGTTCACAGAGGGGAAAAAATTGATTATTTTAAGAGACTAAACTTATGCAGTCATAAATTCTTTTGCAGTCAGACTGAAGATTCAGTCCAAATTTAGCTTCTAGAGTCCTGCTTTTTTGTTTTGTTTTATTTTTCCTCTCTCTCTCTCTCTCCCTCCCTCCCTCTCTCGCTTCTCAATGGAAACACAGGGAAGCCTTTGAAAGGTAGTGAGCTGGGTTTCGCTCTTCTTTTAGCAGGGAGATTATTTATATTTACACATATATAGTATATATAATTTTGTTTAAGGCAATGGGATTAATTGACTTGCCCAAGGTCACATAGCTAGGCATTTATTAAGTGTCTGAGGCCAAATTTGAACTGAGGTCCTCCTGACTCCAGGGCCAGGGCTGTATCCACTGTGCCACCTAGCTGCCTGAGGGATATAATATATTTACTAATATCACCATGTGCATATTCCATCTCATAACTTTTGCTAATTTAACTAACTTTGAAAGTCTATGTCTTAGCCATGGGACCAAATGGAGGGGAAAGGGTTGGTCCCTTTCTAACATACACCCTGGTATTTCCCTCAGACACTTGCAATTTCTACCATCAAAGTCACTCCTTTGGAAATATACCATTGTATCAGGGAAAGAGCACTGTACTTTAGATTCCAGAGTCCTAAGAGCTAGTTCTGGCCCTGTCATGAGTTAGCTTTGTTACCTTGGGCAAATCACTCCCTTTAATGCATCTCCAATTTCTTTTCTTTTGAAGAGGTTAGACAAGATGATCTCTTCGGGTCCCATCCAGTTGTAAAATTATATTAATCTTCATAGTGATTGTGTCTCCAGGAAATCAGATTTAAAATGCAAGTTTGTTTTCTGGGAAAGGTAACAATTGAGACATTAGTATGCATTAATAATAGTTACATTGATGAGTTTATTGAACAATGAAAGGTCTTATAAGACTGCCTCAAGAGAAGTTCTGTCTGTTTTAGATATATTTGTCCTGTGACTATGGGCATCCCACTTAACTTCTTCATGTCCATAGGAATCCCTCTAAGACTTAAGGATGAATTGAAAATGCACAAATGAAGGAAATTTCCACCCTGGAAATTTACAGACACACCCAGGTTTCAGCTAAGTATTTTCTTCAAGTTTGTTTGTTGTCTGTTGATCTTGAGTGGAGGGAAGTGGTCTTGAAGAAATGGGACACAGAATAGATGGGACAAATAACTTGGTTAAGGGCAAGGGCTGTAGCCTAAGTTAGGTAGATTTGTGGCAAGGTCAAGATGAAGAAAGTCCTAAGGGCAGAGAGGGAAATAAAAGTCCTTTTGAGTAAGCCTCACCCCACTCCCATACCCCAACACATACACACACATGCAACACCCAGTCTCCTCAGAAAAGTCACTAAAATGACTGTGCCATTATTACAGTGAGGCCTGGGTAGAGAAACAAAACTTCATAGCATTCATAAAATTCTTAAAGGGAGAGATTGTACCAAATAAAAAGGAGACTTACTCTTTGACTCAAAGGTAGTAGATTGGGGGGGGGGAGGTAATCCACTTTTTGTCTTTTGATTTAAAAACCCGCAAAAAGCAGAAGTAGATGGAGTGGAATACCAGCCACTTCTTTCTTCCCATTTTTTCAGATAGAAGTTCCCAATTTCTCTCTGACCCTTTAAGGTGACAACTCATTTCTCGTGTTTTAATCTTGCCACAAATAAATAGCTAAATCCAAGCCTTTGGAACCATTATTATAGAATTTGGTCTTATGGCTCCCCTCTGAGGCTCTGAGGTTTGGGTAGTGGCTGATGCCTTGTTCAAGATGCTAAATTGCTTTTCTGGTCATTAAGGCCTCACATAGTTATAACTACATCTAAGTTAGAAAGATTGTTGTCACTTTGCTCAGAGAAAAGAACACTGAAAGGGTGACTACTCAATCAATCTTTCCTCTTTCTCTTCCTTTCTTCCTGCTACAACCTTTCTTCCTGCTACAAATAAATTTTTGGAGAGAAAGAATGTGTTCTATTCTCTTTTTTCTATTCATGTGTGCATGTATGGATGTTTTTATGCACATGTGCATGCACACATAGACTATGCATGCGTGCATGTGTATGTGTTGTGTTGGCCCTTGTTAATAGAATTTTTTTTTCCTACTTCTCCCTAGGAAAAGTGGAACCCGTGCAGGGGACTGCATTTGACCTGAGGAACCCAGTGGAACTTGGAAGACACATAACGAAATTCCAAATTAATGGGTTTGACCACAACTTCTGTCTGAAGGATACACAAGAGAAGCATTTTTGTGCAAGGTCAGACATCTTTCATTCATTTTGTGGGTGGGAAATATTGCCACCTCCTGTTTAAGTGAAATATTCCCCAAATCCTCTAGCAACAAGTTACTAAGCTAAAGGGGAGACAATCCTCTGTTTAGAAATCATGTAGGATTTGGATTGAACAAATCACTTTACTCTACCTCAGTTTCTTGAATTGTATAGGGATAACCACAGATCCCTTTAAATTTAAATCTATGATCTCAAGATCTGGAATTTAAATTTGGACCAATTCTGTGATTTCTGGATCCCAACTCTTACAGATGATAAGGTAGATTTTAATAGATTGTTTCTCCAAGTCCTTGAATCTTTCTGAGAAGGGAATCCCACCTGGCCAGTGCCATAACTCTACCTTATTCTTCCTAAGTTTACTGTGTGATGAGGTGCTAGACTGACAAAGGTGATTCAAGTTGGACTGTACCTATGATCCTGGGTGAATGACTCTCAGCCATTCCTCAAAATAACCTTTAATTGGGACCTTCTCAATCATCTCAGGAGGTCATGGGGTGGGGATTGGGAGCAAGATGACCCCTGCCCAAAATTACTGTCTATATATTTTGTTTGTGTCTATGTATATACATTTGTCTCCTCTAAGCTCCTTGAGGGTAGAGATTTTCATTTTTTTGTCCTCAGTGTGACTGGAATAAAATAGGAACCTAAATAAAGTTTTTGTAGATTGATCATAATCATCCTCCAATATGTGAAAACTTTTCATTTTTCTGTCTCTTGCCTCTTTTATCTCCATTAATTCTTCTTGTCTTTTGTTCACTGCCCAGTTCTTTCTCTCTCTCTGCCCTGCTTCTCCTGCCTCTTTTAGACCCACATGTTCCCCAATAGTTTACCCTTTTTTCCCTCTACCTTCTACTTCTCTAAAATATGAATTTATTTATCATTCAGTTTTTTTTTTCTCCCCAGGGTCTATCATCCCCCCACTGGACGGAAGCTAGAAGTTTACACAACCCAACCTGGGGTTCAGTTTTACACAGCCAATTTTCTGGATGGAACACTGAAGGGAAAGGGGGGTGCTGTGTACCCCAAACACTCAGGCTTTTGCCTTGAGACCCAGAACTGGCCAGATGCAGTCAACAAGGTAAAAGTCAAGTCCATAGGTGTTGCTCCACAGCTCTTCTCCTTTCTAGTCACTGCTGAGACCTTATGCATGATGGAAAATTGGTTTCCTAATCATTATCATCCTACACAGATATAACTATAGTAGAGGGATTGGTATTTGCCTGAAGAAAAGAAAGTTGAAATGGAGGCTACCCAAATCTCTCTCTTTGAGTCCTATTCACTCAGTATTTCCTTTCACTCCAGCCAGGTAGACCTTCATAGACTCCATCACTCAACTCAGTATCTTAGTGTTGGCTTTCCCTGCATGCCCCAAGAAAACTCCCTCCTTTTTTACCTATGTCTCTTAGAATTACTAATTCCCTTCAAGACTTAACTCAAAGACCACCTTTTACATGAAGCCTTTCCTGATTTCCCTCAGCTACTCAGACCTCCTTTGTTCAAAACTGTTTTCTTTCTATTTTCTAATGTTTTGTTTATATCTCTTGTCTCATCTAACTTAGATTGTAAGCTCCTCAAGAACAGAGATATTTTCACTCTTGCATTTTTATCTCCATTGAGTCTGGAACATAATAGAACCTTAAATGTTTGCTGATTGATTAATCGGTCAATAATTATCTTCTAATTTCTGAAATGCAAACTTTCAGCAATTTTCCATCCATCCCTTTCCCTCTTCACTAAAGGTTAGGTGATAACTTAAAGTCAAAATAGAAGGAGAGATTTAAGTCAGACTTAAAGAAGAACTTTCCAATCATATATTTTCCTTATATCTAGGCCAGTGTGAGCACAGCTCTACTCTCTTCACATGGGGATCCAGATCAAATGTCCCCTCACAGATTCTTTTCAACCCAAAAGGAGGCTGTGATTCTTTCCAGCCATTATAATAGATAATCAGGTGCATAAATAAGGAGTTTTCTTAACTGCAAAATGGGTTTAATAAAACCTGCTAGAACAGCACCTATTTTTTTTAAGGTTTTATTTATTTTGAGTTTTACAATTTTTCCCCCCATCTTACTTCCCTCCCCCCCCACAGAAGGCAATCTGCCAGTCTTTACATTGTTTCCATGGTATACATTGATACAAATTGAATGTGATGAGAGAGAAATCATATCCTTAAGGAAGAAATATAAAATATAAGAGATAGCAAGATCAGATAACAAGGTATGAGTTTTTTTCCTAAATTTAAGGTAATAGTCCTTGGTCTTTCTTCAAACTCCACAAACTCTCTGGATAACGATGGTATTCTCCATTACAGACAGCCCCAAATTGTCCCTGATTGTTGCACTGATGGGATGAGCAAGTCCATCAAGGTTGATCATCACCTTCATGTTGCTGTTAGGTTGTACAGTGTTCTTCTGGTTCTGCTCATCTCACTCAGTATCAGTTCATGCAAATCCCTCCAGGCTTCCCTGAATTCCCATCCCTCCTGGTTTCTTTTTCTTTTTTTTTTTTTTTTAGGTTTTTTTGCAAGGCAAATGGGGCTAAGTGGCTTGCCCAAGGCCACACAACTAGGTAATTATTAAGTGTCTGAGACTGGATTTGAACCCAGGTACTCCTGACTCTAAGGCCGGTGCTTTATCCACTATGCCACCTAGCCGCCCCACCTCCTGGTTTCTAATAGAACAGTAGTGTTCCATGACATACATAGACTACAGTTTGCTAAGTGATTCCCCAATTGAAGGACATTTACTTGATTTCCAATTCTTTGCCACCACAAATAGGGCTGCTATGAATATTTTTCTGTACAAGTGATGTTTTTATCCTTTTTCATCATCTCTTCAGAGTATAGACCCAATAGTGGTATTGCTGGATCAAAGGGTATGCACATTTTTATTGCCCTGTGGGCATAGTTCCAAATTGCTCTCCAGAAAGGTTGGATGAGTTCACAGCTCCACCAACAATGTAATAGTGTCCCAGATTTCCCACAACCGTTCCAACAGTGATCATTATCCTTTCTGGTCATATTGGCCAGTCAAACAGCACCTATTTTACAGGGTTGTGATGGTTAACAGAGAAAATATATGTAAAGCATTACTGAAACTTTAAGACCATATAGAAAGGTCAGCTTAGGTATTTAACATAACCAATATTGTTCTTGGAACCTCCAGTAGATAAATAGGGTCCCCAAGATAATTGCTTTCATTCTACCTTTTCCCACTATTTCAGGGAGTGTTGATCTATTTTATATTACAGACCCCTTTGGAAGTCTGTTAAAGGCTATGGGCCCTTCTCAAAATAATGTTTTTAAATGCATAATATAAAAACCATAAGATTACAGAGGAAACCAATTATATAAGTTATCCAAAAAAATTTTAAGTTCACAGACCTCACGTTAAGAACCCCTGTACCATTTAAAGTCTCCCAGGGACTGGCATTCAAGTCTAATTATTTGTAATCTTGTTCTTCCATGGGTCCCTGAAAATTATTACAATTCATGAGAATTTTCTACTAATAATCTTTTCTACAAATGGAAGAAAAAAGAACAAAGCAATGATGAATAGAGGAAAATGGACATTTGAGACTCCTGAGTCTCAGATGGGATCAGTTTTGGAAACTCTGTTCTTTTATTCATTCTCCCTGTTTGTATCACCAAGAGTCTGGGATGAGTTTTATTATTTCTGGTTAAGTTCCTAAGCATTTTCTGAGGACAAGTGATTTAAGAAGAAACTTGTGATCCACTTCTTTTCTTCTTGGTTACCTAAACACACTTTTCTACTTAGATTTTTTTTTTCTGTTCAAAAAGAGATCAGAGAAGACATTCTTAATTATATGGCCTATTAATGTGGTAGAAAGAACAATGGACTTTGGAGCTTGGTGATACCTAGGTTTATATCTAGCCTCTGATACTTAATTGGAAAGTCACTTGACCTCTCTGTTTCTGTAAAATGGAGCCAGTAATCCACCCATCTCAGGGGTTGGTTAAGAGGGTCAAATGAGATAATGTATATAAATTGATTTGTAAACTTTTAAGTATCAGCGCTCATTGGGGAAGGAAAACCTGTGATATTCATTGGCATAGAGAACTTCCAGTGAGGAGATTCTCTCTACCAATACAGATTGGCACCTTCTCTGTAATTTATACTTAGTTGTCTAGGATGCTGAGAAGTTAAATGATTTATCTGGCATCACACAGCTAATATATGTCTTTCTGAGTCTGAAACCTGCTCCCTCTCCACCATGCCACATTGCCCCTCATTAGTATCTTTGTTATCATTATCAAGAAAGCATTGTGGCCTGGCATATAAAGAGCTAGCCTTAGAGCCAGAAAGACCTGATTTCAAATCCTGCTTCTGACACATTCTGGTTTGTGTGACCCTGGTCAAGTTACTTGATTTTATAAAATTTTATGCTTTGTAAAATTATTAGATTGCCAAGCAGTTTCTGATTTGCATCAGTATAGGGAATTTCTTCTACTCCAATGAAATCACAGATCTAATCCAAAAAATTATTATCATTAGTCCCCAAGGGTCTGGGTGTCAAGGGTCTAACTGGTCTCTTTTCTTTACACAGCCACATTTTCCTCGTGTGCTGCTCCATCCAGGTGAAGAGTATAATCACACTACTTGGTTCAATTTTTCTGTGGCTTAAAGAGGTTCACATTGGCCCCACCAGATGAAGAGCACGAACAATGGAAATACATCTAAAGACTCCTTGATGACCAAGGTTCTAAATTTCCCCTTGATAAAAGGGGGGGTGTAAATCAAGAAGTCAAAAAATAATCAACTGGGCTGAAGTAATAGATCCTAGATTAATTAATCAGATTCTTAAATACTGGTGATCTTCTATAATGATTAATTCCAAGCTATGCTCAAAAGTCAGCTCCCTTCCCTGTGCTAATGAAGTCAGCAAGAAATAATAAGGAACACCATTCACTAGAGTCCAAAATATCACCCCCTAGTCTCGGGTAGAAGTTACTGAGATCATTAGTACTACAACCAAGGCAGTTGTCCCATCACCATTTCTTTCTCTTCCTTTTTCTTCTTTCCCTTTCTCCCTCCCTTTTTCTCTTCTTGTTTCCCTATGCCTAAGGGCATTACTCATGGAACAGCAGGTAAAGAGTTTCTGTTTCCTTTTCTGGATATTTTATTCTTTTCCCCACTTGCTCTTTATAAAAATTGCTTCCAGTAACAAAGAGATCTGAATAAAAGACATGAGGTACTTGTACTTCATATTATCTGCCTTTAATTTGATGGGATTGTTTAACCTAACCTAAGACCAGCAAAACTTGAAATTATCTAGAGTCCACATTAGTATAAGTGAAGTTCACTAAACCAAAATCTTAATGGAAATGACTTGTTGGGAGTAGACTAGAATATTAGATACCACCTGAAAGTCTGGCTGTCAGAAACCTTAATTGTGGGAACAACAGAATTGCCATTATTTGTATTGTGTTAATGATCTTTGGAATAGCAGAAATACCAGATGATTTTGTTATATACTCATGTCTATTTTAAATTAAAAAAAAATTCTGCACATTGAAAAAGACCCATTCATTCTTTCAGTTAGTGGATCACTGTCCTAGGGAGAAATGTAACCAAGTCAAAAGCATGTTTCTGTCCTCCTGATCCTGTCCAGGTGTCATTGTTTTCCTAAATGGAAAGAAGTTCCATTAGAATATGCGATATAAAAGAGGAAGAGCCTGCCTCACAGAGATATAGAACATGCATGGAAGGATATTTTTTATTTTTATTTTTTAATTAACAAACATTTCTTTCCCTTCCATCCTCTTACATTTAAAAAAAGGAAAAAAAACCTTCTAACAAATATGCATCATAGAGAAAAACAAACTCCTATGTTGCCATGTCTAAAAAATATATGAATGTAAGACAGCATATTATTAAGTATCAAAATATGAAATGCAGATAATGTATGTTAGGGCCCAGAGGCATAACCCTGTTTTGTCTGTTTTCTACTCTAGTTCTTAGCAAAAGATAGTTAAAAAAAAAAAACCATGACATTTATGGAAAAACAAGCTCGAATAGTGCATTTAAGACATAGGAGTTAAAGTTGTTTCTTAGCTAAGCTTCCTTCCCAGATGTTGGCAGTAGTAATTCTCATTCATTATCATCTTACTTCAACACTTCTCCTTATTACCAATTCATTCTCACCTTCAGCTTTTTATCACACTGTTAGCTGTGTTCCCCAAATCCTAGTATTATTAAGGTTATTGGACCTAATCTAGGTGACAATCTACTCACCTCAGTGTTTATTTGGAGAATTGCAAATTCAGTTAGGATTTTTCTCTTTCTCCAAGACACTATTATCACGAGTATATGAAGGAGCACTCAGAGGGAAGAAATTTGGGAATCACTAGATGGGAATGGTAGGTAGCAAGCATTCCAAGACAATAGTACTTGGATCTTAGAGGCTTAACCAACACCAGCAGCAAAGATAGATGCTTTGCTGTGGTGATTTCTCCCTAACCATGTTTTAAGATCAATAGAACTTTTATCTTAAGTGGTGAAATGCCAGAAAACAAAATGTTGAGTAAAGACTTTATGATCCTGTAACCTCAGAATAGGAGTTTCTCAAATAACTCCATGAAACAAAACCTTGTCATCTGACCCAAACTCCTTCCCATAGGGAACAGCTTCATCTCAAGACTTGTCTTTCAAAATCCAGCTGCCACCAAACTAGCACCCAGCCACTAGAAATCAGGACTCCAAACTCTGCTAGACAAGAGTGGGGCTGTCCTGTAGGATGGTTTAATTTTTAACTCTGTTAGTAAAGAACATTCCCAACCACACAAAATGTGCTTGCAGCTACTGGATTTTTCAATATGGTGACTGGCCATAACTCAGATATGGGTTGACTATAGAGCTAAGCCCAGATTTTAGCCACACTTGCTCTGAATGCCATGTATTTGGAGCCAATGTAGGAGATAGTATGAACTCTAGAACAAGTTGCCTGTTCCCCTAAAAAAATGTGAATATTTAATCACAATCTAAATTCAATCTTTGGCTCACTTGACCCCCAAGCATTTTCTTGATTCCTCTATTAGGGTAGAATGCTGCAAGTCAAGCATATCTATATAACTTGCTGAGAGATTTACTAAAGGATGAATTAGCTTGAACTGGTTAGAATTCAGGCTACTGATAGAAGAAAGATTTAAATTTCCTGATACTAAAACATCCAAGCTACATGATTTAAAAATACACTGCTTTTTAAAAAAAAAATTCCAGTGTAGAGTACAGATGGAGAAAGGATTCAAAGTTGGTGGGGTCCTTCAGAAACTCCTGTTGGTGGGTGATACTGTCTTGTGTATCAATCCCCAAGAGATTCTCAAGCCTCCTTGAAAAATTCTGTGATCACTCAAAATTTGAGAGCTTGACCATACCGGAGCAACCAAATGGATGAAGAATTTCCACTGCCCATATTTCAACAAATATTAGCGTGAGCATCCTACTGAACTTGCCCTTCAGTGTATACTCATCCCAAGTGTTCACGTGGACTATCTGTGCCCGACCTGTGGCTAGAGCATTCAGAGCTCGGCGTGGTCTGATCAGCCAGTCAGGCACACTGTAATTTGTCTCAAACATAGTGATTGTTTTGGTCTTCTTCCATTAACGAAGGAGAGCCAACCAACCTTATCTTGGACAGACAATACAGATGATCAGTGAGTTGGTCCCAGGATTGAAAAGGAGGAGAATAGGATGGAATGCTTTGGGGAAATTGCAAAACTTACTGATACAAACACACACACACACACACACACACAGAAACACACAGTTGCTCAACAGTAAAAGCACATCTTTTCTACTTGATGTTGCTGTGTGGCAGTAAGATAGAATACCCCTTTCTCTGAAGAACTAAAGAGGAGTATCCCTCAGAGGGCAATGGAAAGGCACAAGGTGGATGCAATATTACAACTAATGAGGAATTACCAAAAACAAGGAGAAAGGAAGTCAAAGATTATATGTCAAAAAGTCTCATGGTGATAGCAAGGGAGGACAGATGGACAGAGTGCTCCACTGGTACTCTTTGATTTCAGGAGTAAGGGAGGGAGGCCTCCAGCATGTTGAATGAACACCTGAAGTGAATTTTTGGAAGACCACGATCAAGAGTTGCACAAATTTGATTAGATAAGATTATAGGGCCATTTGATTACCACTATTGCCATTCTCCTTAAGGAAGTCCTTTTTCACCACACTGTTGCCTCATAGAACAGATTAAATAATTAAGGTATGTACAATGAAGCAAAATTGTAGCATGATATGAAGTTTTTCTTGGCATCAGATTTACCAAAAACAGATTTAGGGAGAATCATAACTCCTCCCATCTTCGACTATGCCTATATCAAAGAAATGGGAAATGATTAAAGTAATTCACCTGGGAACTTGTAAAAGGTGTACATAACCCACAGTCTTGGGTTTAAACCATCTGAGGATAAGGACTATTATAGTACTGCAGCATTAAAATTTTCATTAAACTTAAACTGTTAATTAAATTGAAATGTGATCAGTGTAATATCTTTTATCAGAGATTTCCTCAACTTTTTCTAAACAAGTCGTTGCACAGATATGTGTCTGCCTGGGTGTGTGTGTATAATCGTTAAAGAAAGCATATTTAACTGTGACATAAACCAAGTGGCATAAACTCCAGTTCCGACTCTGCTTGTGACTATCTGTGTAAACTTGGGAAGAAAATCCTCATGGGAGTAATTTTCCTTAACTGAGTAATAGTTAACCCAGCGATTGGTATACCTCTCACTAAGGGTCCCTAGCTTTGAGAACCTGTTCTCTAAAGAAAAAAAGCCAAGTTCCTTATTGTCTTTACACTGGTAAAATTCCTTAAAAGCTCAAAAGTATGATTTATGTCTCTGAAAAGGATTAGCAGAGTCCTTTCTAGAAAGATTTTCAGTGACAAAGTAAATTACATATTTTGTTCTGTTGTAGACTTATCTGACTCCTTGTGACCCTATTTGGAATTTTCTTGGCAAAGATATAGGAGTGGTTTGCCATTTTTCTTCTCCAGCTCATTGTACAGATGGGGAAACTGGGGCAAACAGGGTTAAATGATTCCGCCAGGCTCACATAGTTAGTAATGTGTGAGTTTGGATTTAAACTCATGAAGATGAATCATCTTGACAGATGGAGAGGCAGAGTGCTCCATTGATACTTTTGTGATTTTAAGCAAAAAGGGAAGAAGGCCTCTACATGTTGAATGGACACCTGAGAAGGACATGGTCAGGAGATTATAGAATCATTTAAATAGTACTCTATTGTTATTCTCCCTAAGGAAGCTATTTCCAACAATCCAGGCCTAGCAGTCTACCTTCGGTCATCTAGCTGTCCAAATAATATAGGAAAGTTACTTGTTTTAATTTTTTTTTTAGCTTTTTGCAAAGTAATGGAGTTAAGTGACTTGCCCAAGGTCACACAGCTAGGCAATTAGTATCTGGGACAGATTTGAACTCAGGACCTCCTGATTCCAGGGCCGGTGCTCTATTCACTGCTCAGTTCACAAAATTGCTATTACACTAGATTTATTAGGACACAATGACAAAGATTTAAACTGTAACTCAAGTATCAAACTCTCCCAGTAGATTGGCATTTAAAATATCATAATATGACGTGAAAGCTCAGTTCTGCATCATCTGAACAATTCTCTCAAGGTCTAATTTTGACAAGACAGAGTGATGCTCGGGACCATCCTCTTGGTAGTGGTTATCTCCTCTTCTGAAAAGCATTATAGGGGGCAGCTAGGTGGTGCAGTGGATAGAGCACCAGCCCTGGAGTCAGGAGGTCCTGAGTTCAAATCCGGCCTCAAACACTTAATAATTACCTAGCTATGTGATCTTGGGCAAGCTACTTAACCCCATTTGCCTTGCAAAAAAAAAAATCCTAAAAAAAAAGCATTATAGTAGCTTCAGGTGTTATCTTCTGCTGCCAATCAGCTGTTCCTCTCAGGGACTCCAAAACTCTTGAAGTCACAAACTAGCTATCAAGTCTGAAAACTTCTTTCTCAAGATCACTGTTAAGTCACCTGTGTTCATGTTCAACGAAAGAAATACAAAATAGAGGCATTCAAGACCTTAATCCAGTCTCAAGTTCATGTAGATGAGCACAGAGCATATTTACTCTTTAAAACTATAGTTTTCCCCCAATAACATGTGAAGGCAATTTCTATAATTTTTTTTTTTTTAGGTTTTTGCAAGGCAATGGGGTTAAGTGGCTTGCCCAAGGCCATACAGCTAGGTAATTAGTAAGTGTCTGAGACTGGATTTGAACTCAGGGCTGCTGCTCTATCCACTGTGCCACCTAGCCACCCCTAATCATTTTAAGTTCCAAATTTTCCTCTTCTATCCCTCTGTCCCTACTCCCCTAGCAATTTTTTATTAGTATTCATTTTATTTTTCCAATTATATTTAAAATATTTAATAAATATTTAAATGCTTTAAATATTCATCTTTTTTGAAAACTTTTGAGTTCTGCATTTTTCTACCACACTCCCTTCTCTCCCCCCACCCCATGGCAGTGAGCAAGCTGATACATTTGTATTTAACATATTTCCATATTAGTCATTTTGTGAAAGAATTAGAACTTGGTGGGAGGGGGGGATCACGAGAGAGAGAAAGAAACAACATAAAAGAAGTTTTAAGAAGTAAACATAGTATACTTTGCATTCAAACTCCATATATATATATACATACACAGACACACATACAATCATACGAAACACATTTCCATATTAGTCTTGTGAAAGAAGACAGACCTGGCTCTTCTCAGCAGTTAAGTGATCAAGGGCAATTCTCAAAGATGCATGATGGAAAATGCCATCCCTCTGGCTGTGGACTCTGAATACAGGCCAAAGAATACCATGATCAATTTTTAAAACTTGTTTTTTTCTCATGGTTTTTTTCCCCTTTAGTTTTGATTCTTTGACAACATGACTAACACAGAAATATGTTAAGCAAGATTGTACACACACACACACACACACACACACACACATATATATATATATATCAGATCACTCACTATCAAGGGGAGGGAGGAGGGAAAGGAGAGTGGTAGAAAAATGTAGAACTCAAAAGTTTACAAAAAGTTGAATGTTGAAAACTATTTTTACATGTAATTGAAAAAATAAAGTAAAATGGTATTTAAAAAAGAAGACCATCCAAAGGAAAGCAAAAAATAAAGAAAGAACAAAAAAATAGAGAAAAACAGTAGGCTTCAATCTGTATTCAGATCCCATCAGTTATTTGGGTGTAGATAGCATTTTTCATCATGAATCCTTGGAATTGATTTAGATCATTGAATTTCTGAGATTGATCAAACAATATTGCAACTTCCCTAGTTCTGAGGGTAACACACCAGTCCCCAGTCCCCAGTCCTCAGCATATTCAAGAGAGAGTTGAGTCCTAAACCACAGGTGCAGAGAAGGGGAGAGTGAAAGCCGAATCTCCTTTTAAGCTTACTGAATGAATGACTGGTCTTGCTCAGTCTTCAGGTCCCATCTACCATGACTATCCCCATCATGAGGACCAAGGAACCAAACAAAGGATTACTTCATCATGTCTAAGGGGAAGGTTCTTCCTCGCTCAATCACCTGTCATTGGATATAGCAGGGGAGTTCAACTCAGCTCCAGGCGTGTTCCATGGGGTGAACCCCACAAGTCCATTGACTCTCCTACCCCCAACCATCCTCAAGTTTTCTTCTTATCTCTTACCTCTCTTTCTCAACTCAAATTCATAGGGAAAAAAAATTGTTCTCCTTACTGTCATTATCCTATCATATACACTACTCCACTCTTTGCTATCTGGCTTCTGACCTCATCATGCAACTAAAATTGCTGTCTCCGAAGTTACCAGTGACCCCTCAGTAAATCTGAATACTCAGCCTTTTTGACCTGTCTGTTGCATCTGGTACTGCTGATCATACCTTCCTTCTTGCTACTCTCTTTTCTGGATTTTTTTTGTGATATTATCTTGAATTTGTTTCTACCTCTCTAAGTACACCATCTCCTTTGCTATATCACCTTTATCACACCTCCTAGCCTTACCTTCTTTACTTATTCTCTCCCTCTCCTCTCTCCTTTTTCTTTATTCTCTCTCTCCCTCCCTTTCTCTCTTTCCCTCTCTCTCTGTAACCTCATCAGATCTTATATATTTAGCTATTATCTCTATGTATGTAACTCATTGAGTTATATATCTAGTCCCAGTCTCTTCCCTGAGCTTTGTTCCTGCATTACAAGTTGACTATTGGGGGTGGGGTGGGGTAAGGGGGTGGAAACCTGCTAGGTGGATAGAGCACTGGCCCTGAAGTCAGGAGGGCTTGAGTTCAAATGTGACCTCAGACACTTGGCACTTACCTTAAGTCACTTAACCGTGATTGCCTCATATCCAGGGCCATCTCAGTCATCCTGATTCATATCTGGTTACTTGATGGCTCCGGAGGAGAAAGTGAGACTGGTGACTTAGCACAGTATCCCCTCACTCAAATCTAGTTAATACACTTGTCATGGCATCACCTCCCTGATGTCATGGTCTCCTTCCAGAATGTAAGAAACACCATCATCATCATCATCATCATCACTTTGATTATAAATGTATACGTGGCTTCTTGATTAGATTATTGTTTCTTTCAATTAAAGGTTATTTAATTCTTTGTACATTCAAGGTACTTTGCAGTATTTTGCTATACTTTGTACTTTCTGGGCACATATTAGGCTTTAATAAACTCTAGTTGATAGTATTGTGTCCCTATTGATTCTTACCTCTCTCTCTCCTGCTCTCTAACTGGGCATATATCACTCTTCTGGTCTCTTAAACTGCTAAACAAGTTTCCCTCCTACAAACTTGAAGGCATCATCTCTTCAGAGTCACGGGTTGGCCAAGCTGCCAAAGTGTAGTAACTAGAAAGCCTCTCCTGGCTACGTTCAGCCTGAGAGCTCTAAAGTCACAGCCAGTCTATGCCTTACCTAACAAAAGTTGAGTAGAGTCCACCTAGGCAAAGATTGTCCTTCAGTAAATCAAATGTTCTCCTTGTGTCTAAGGCTAAATTCTAGTGCTTTGTCCCAAAAGATCTAGAGCCAGAGAGGACGTAGGAAAATATTTAGTTCAACCTACTCATTTTACAGAGCAGAAAACTGAGACACAAGAAAATTAAACTATTGGCCCCAAGTCACAGTGTTATATAAAAAAAGGTCAGGTCTTCTGACTTCAGAAGAAGAGCTATTTTTACTATGCCACAATATATTTTCTTGATTCTCCAGGTATCTTCTCCAACTACCTTCTTACCTTGGAGAAACTCACTGAGGAGCTTTCCTTCCTGATTGATGACTGTCTGTTTCTCCCCAAGATCTTCCCGAGTTTCTCGGGAATACAAAATCATTTGCATCAAGTCTAAGAAAACAAGTTCACTCATCAGTCTGCTATTCCTGAATTTATTGTATGTATCAGTTAACAGGAAAAGGGTAATAGTTTGACCACTGAGATATAAAATCTCTTGTTTAGTATTTTTGAATATTTTCTTAAGTATTTAATGCAAGTACTGAATACTTTCATAAGTATTTCATGTGTTGAATATTTTCATAAATATTCAATATGTGTTGAATATGTTCATAAGAAATACAAGTACTGAATACTTTCATTAGTATTTGTGTTGAATACTTAAAATGTGAATATTTTTATAAATATTTAATATATGTTGAACACTTTCTTAAGTATTTAAGTATTGAATACTTTCATAAGTATTTAATGTTAAATACTTTTGAAAGAATCCTTTCATTAGTATTTAATATAACTGTTGAATACTTTATAAGTACTTAATATAAGTGTTAAATATTTTGAGTATTTAATTTAAATGTTGAATACTTTCATAAGTATTTAATATGTGTTGAATATTTTCATAAATATTATAAGTACCCGTCTATCTTTCTCAAATTTAAAAAAATTTTAATTTTTAAAACTTAATACAAAATAGGGGCAGCTAGGTGGCACCATGAATAGAGCACCAGCCCTGGAGTCAGGAGGATCTGAGTTCAAATTTGGTCTCAGACACTTAGTAATTCCTAGCTGTGTGGCCTTGGGCAAGTCACTTAACCCCATTGCCTTGCAAAAAAAAAACCTAAAAAAAAAACCTAAAAATTTAAAAAAATTGTCATGTGTTCAGGAAAACATAAGAATTCAAAATATAAAGCATTAAATTTTCACTCCAACATAGCTTATATATTAAGTACACTACACTGTGTTCAAAGTTGTCCATCTTTGTTTCCTTATAGGGTTTTTCCTCGGCTCTGCTCTGCACTGTTCATTTTTTTCTTTCCAGTCTTCTACCTTGCTCCACCTCCTCAAGCTCTCTTGATCAAGTGACACGGGCTTCCTATTCACAAGACTGATTCCAGGCCCTTTCACTGACTATATCATCCCCTTCCTGAAAAACTTCCCTCATGTTGACTTCCCCCAATTCCTTCAAGCCTTAACTACAATCCCACCTGGAAAAAGCCTTTCCCCATCTTCTTTACTTGGGGCACCTTCTCTCTCTTTTGCTTACCTACAGTTTATCCTGTCTATATTTCCTTTTCACATAATGGTCTATATATAGAGACTGAGTTCTTTGAAAGAAGGGATTGGGGTTTTTTTTGTCTTTCTTGCATCCCCAGTGCTTAGCATGGTGCCCTAAGCTGGGTAGGTATGAAGTGTTTAATAAATACTTCTTAATTGACTTGAATTGACTTAATTTAGTATCCCTCAAACATAAAAATTTGCATTAGGATTAGTTGAAGGTAATGGGAATAGTCTGAGGAAGAGAAGATTTAAAGGTGATGGGATCACTGTCTTCAAGAATATGAAGAAATTTTATGTGGGAAAAAGATTGGCTTGTTCTTCGGAGTCCCAGTGGGGTAGAACTAAGAGTTGTGAGTTGAAGTTGCAGAAAGAGGCACATTTTGTCCCTAACCCTTATAAGCTATTCAGGAGTGAACTTAACTCCACAAAAGAGGTGATGGACCCTCCACTCAGTACAGTCTTTCACACAAAACCTAAAGGGCACATTGTTTGTCCCTGCTGTCTTACAGACTAATAGCAGTCTAATAGTCAAATTGCTAGGGGGTCTTCCTCCTAGATGAAAAGGATTGTGTCACCTCTTAAACATCATCAGGGCCAATGCAATGATTTTTAAGAAAATTAAAGGTTTCAAACAAAGAAGAAAAGAAGATCTAAAGAGACAATGGGGAGGTATGAGTGGAAGGTGACAAAAGAGAAAGAAGTACCACTGAGCATTTGGGGATAAACAATAAGAGGCTCATTCCTCAGTTGATAAATATGCAAAGAATACGGACAGTTTTCAGAAAAATACGTCATTCAACTGACATATGAAAAAGGACTATAAATCATTAATAATTAGGGAAATGCAAATTAAAACAACTGCAAGGTACCACCTCACACCCATCAGATTGGTTAAGAAAGAAAAGGAAAATGACTAATGTTGGAGGGGATGAGGAAAATAAGGACACTAATATACTGTTTGTGGAGGAGTGAACTGGTCCAACCATTCTGGAGAATAAATAAGGGGATCATTTCAGAAAAACCTGGAAAGACCTATATGAACTGATGCAAAGTAAAGTGAGCAGAAGTAGGAGAACTTTGTACACAGGAACAGCAATATTGTAATGACAATCAGCTAGGATAGCCTTAGCTACCCTGATCGATACAATGGTCCACAACACTACCAAAGAGAAATGATGAACTTGCAGTGCTGATGGAAATGTATTTTTCTTTCACTTTCTTATTTTTCTTGCTAATGTGGAAATAAATTTGCTTTGCATGACTTCATATGTATAATGAGTATTATATTTCATGTCTTCTCAATGGCTAGGGAAAGAGAAGGGGAAAAGAATTCAGAATTGGAAATAAAAACTAATAAATGAATAAAAAACAATTTTAGCAGCTTGATAAAGTTTGAGGTTCTTTTCAAGGAAGATAGCAATAGATCTGATGAAGAAAAAGCTGAAAAAATTATCATAAGGATCCATTAGTACTATCAGGGTTAAGAATCAATATGCATTCATGGCACTGTGACAAGTGCTGGAGATGGAATGAAAGGAACAAGACAGTCCCTACCCAAGGAGCTTACAATCTGTTGAAGGAAAAGAAGTTGAAAAGAGGGTAGAAGTGGTATGATGAAGTCCTGCAACCTGAAATGATCTGAAGAGATATGGATTACAAAATTAATTTCATTTTTCAGGATGATTATTTTTCTGGAGATCATGAGGTCCAGGAAAACAATGAAGCAGGAGATGATGAAGTGAATGCGAGTGTCCTCCTCAAAGAGAAGATCTGGGAGATTCTCCCAGATAGCTACTCTCCACCTTCTCCAATGGGGGGGGGGGGTATCTCAGGGGCAAGGGGCGATGAGATGTGAGGTTTGCAATTGATTTTTTCTTGCAAAAAATGATGATTCTCTGGAGATCATGAAGTCCAGAAGAGCAGCCAGGTGGGAAAAGAAGAGGTGAATACCTGAGTGCCCTCTTTAAATGGTGGAGGATTTAGGGGGAGCTCACTGATAACCACCTATCATCCTCTGCAATCACAGGAAGGGAAGGGGTCCCTCATCAGGTGAGAGATCATTCAATTGGGGTCCCTCATCAGGTGAGAGATCATTCAATTGGGCTCAGAAAAAAAGGAATAGTGTTTGATTCCCAGCCAAGGACTACTTTGGCAGTAAATTTGTTAATCTAATTTTAAAATAAAGACACATTTGCTGTATTCTATGATAATGTAACCTGGAGGACATAACAGAGAAGCTCCCAAGACTTGTAGGACCTTAAGACTGGAAATTCATCTGAGTATAAATGATACTGCCAGAAATAATCTGGAAAACTTTGTTAAGGATTATAGAATCTTGACTAAGAAACAAAAGACATGAGAAGAACAGGGGATGTTATCATCACAGCTGCCCATTAAAAGTGAAGTTTTAAAAAACATAAATTAAAATAAGAAACTAGGTGGAACAGTGCACTATTAAGCACCAGCCCTGGAGCGGGAGGACCTGAGTTCAAATTTGACCTCAGACACCTAATAACTAGCTGTGTGACTTTGGGCAAGTCACTTAACTCTATTGTCTCACCCAAAAAAACCCCACCAACAAATAGAAAATAAGAAGAAAAAGGCAAAAACTTCAGAAGAAAAAAAGTGGTATTTTTATTTGTTTGCTTTATATTTGTTATGTATGCATTTCTATATGTACTTGTCTCATCCATTAAAATATAAGCTTTTTATATTACTCTTTTTACTTATAACCCTGGAATTTAGCATAGGACCTGAGACATAATAGTAAAGAGTTGCACAAAGTCATCAACCTCTCTCTCACTTCCAGAGTCAGTGAAGTCCATTAATAAGACAAAAATCAGGATGACTGACAATGACCCAGGATGCTGTGAATGACCTTGGCATCCTCCATGTATGACCAAGTTCCAAGTGCTTTATAGGTGGTGTACATAGTCATTGCAAAAAATTGTTTTCGTCCTCCCATTCTGCCTGGGGAAGTTGGGGTAGACATCCCCCTAATTCACAAAGACTTTAAGACTTGATTGTTCTCAATCTCGTTTAGGTCATCTGTCAAGATAGTTTTACTGGAGTCACAAGTTTCTTAGAGCCACAGATAAACGTTGGAGACCACAGATCTTGAAAAGGGCTCACCAAGCCCTCACACCAGAGGTGTACCTCACCTTATAATAAATGAATGTTGAGTTTTGACCAATTATTTTCAATGATTCAGAGATAATTGTTGACACACATATCAAAACAAAAATATCATTTTCCCCCAAAGAGCATAACACAGTGCCTATGTATAAAATGCCTAATAAATATTTCTTGACTTTACTGTAATATCCATCTAATATTATATAGCTTTGAATCCTGAAACACTGGACTCCAAAGAACAAAATTAAATTTGGCCCAAAGTGGGATAGAGAGACAGATAATAAGTATAAAAAATCCAACAATGACTTTCCCTCCTAAGAAATGTTGTTCTAAAAGTCATCACTAAGCACATGAATGCTCAGAAAAGGAGGTGACACAACTATGTATCATGCCCAAGAATTTACTGATGAGTAGGCATCAGTACTAACAACTGTACCCCTAAAATAGGAAAAGACCTATTTCTAGTGCATTGGATAGATCCATTTTAGGGATTTATGGAAGGATGCAGATTAAAACAGAACTGAATAAAAATAGACCAGTTGCAAACTATACTGGCCATGCTTAAAACTGGAAGGAAATTAGCTAATCTTCAGTTGGAAGATAAATAAAATTCAAGAAGTTAATATATTTAAGATCACACAGCAAATGTTATGTAACCCAGGTCTTCCTGCTTCTAATTCGTCACACAAGGCTTCTTGCAAAGTATTTCACCTTTATTAGCTTCAAATGAATTTTTCTAAACTTTCTCATAGGGGCAGCTAGGTGGTGCAGTGGTTAGAGCACTGAGCTTGGATTCAGGAGTACCTGAGTTCAAATCCAGCCTCAGACACTTAATAATTACCTAGCTGTGTGGCCTTGGGTAAGCCACTTAAGCCCATTGCCCTGCAAAAAAAAAAAATGCAGTTTCTCACAGAATAAGGCATGATAGCTACTTTTGAAATATTGTCATTAATTTTCAGTTCATTCTAAATGAACTTTGGTCACCTCTGTAAGTAGATTCAACTTTGAAAGAAGAACTTAGAAAAACCTTCCACCATAGACATTGTTCCTTTTTAAAAAGGACACCTTAGGTCTAAAGCAAACACAAAAATTGAAAACTGAATAATCTTCTTGATTGATCTGTAATATTAAACTGATATGATATATTCCTCAAATTCAATAATATCCATTTAACATTCAAAAGAGATGAGTTTGAAAATGTACTTTTTTCCCTTTGTTTTTTTTTTTAATTTTATTTTTTTCTTTTAAAAGTGAGTCCCATTTCTTGTCTCCAAATGAAAAAAAAAACCTCACAAGTTTCCCAGAGAGAGGCTGGCTCTCTGCCTTCTTGAAATCTGTCTTCTGCTGAACACATGGACTGGCTGTTCCTAAGGCTGCGTGACCACAGGCTTGATGGTGTTAGTGTACTGTTGTAGGCTGGGGCTCCCAGTTCAGAATTAAAATTATGACTGTAGTTATCCAAACAGTTAATTGTTTTTAAAAAGGGAGGGGTGGGAGGAGGGAAAGTTTCAGGTGGGTGCTACTGCCCTCCAAGTGCTGGCTTTGTGTATTGACTACCAGGAAAAGACAACAATGGTTTTCAAGCCTTAGTCCTCTGTCAATTAAGTCTCAAGGGCTACCTTTTAGGGAAAAATTAGCCTAACCTACAAGGCAAATATTGTTGCTCCCACAAGTTAGATGGCCTGTGCTATGTCTTGTGAGGGGTAGCTATTTTAAAGGCCATGAATCACTCATATTGAGTCATCTCTGGTGTCTGGTGAGCACAGGGGGGCCACACACACTGCCTTGTGCCGAAGGTCTTTTCATCATGACTGGTTAAAATCACTGTAGTTATACAAAGTTCTGAAATCACACAAAGTACTAAGTTCTTGTAAGACTTCTAACGAGAGCTGGCTTTTGGTCCTCCACAACTGCCTTTTCCTTCAATCACATCTGAGATGTTCAGATATCCTCCACAGCACCTCTCCTACCATCCTTGGTTCACAATGATAGGATCTCAGAGGTCTGTCCTGAGGTCACAAATGAGGTTCTGGGCTGGGATTCTTGGAAGGCCTCTCCTCTCCTGTAGACTCTTCTAAGCTTCTTGTAGGGAATAAACTTGGACTCTTCTCCCTTAGTCCTTCATGACTCCTTTCTTGCCCTGTTTCTTGTGAGTTAGCAAGCTCAACAGTCCGGATATATTCTCGCAATCGAATATCTGCCTGGCGAATGGGCTCTGGGATCCGGGATCTGCAGCAAGCTTGGATCAGGCGGACTGCAGTCCCCAGACTCACCTTGTGACCCACAGAGACATACAGAGGCTTGCTGCTTTTGCTGTGGCTCTTCAAGGCCATTCCCAAGATGCTATCTGAATCAGCCATCAGAGAAAAGGTATCTCCTCCCATCTTTAGGTGCTGGATCTTTTCTTTGTGTAGGTCATTCTTCCTCAGTCCATCAACCTGGAGGAGTTTTTTGGCCACCCCAATGCAAGGTAGATCTGTAAGGATACCAATGTGACAAGCCACTCCAAACCCTCGGTGATGTAGTACCCCATTACCATCCACAAGAAGGACCTGGGGCATGAGACTAGGTTCCTTCTTCTGTAGCCTATGAATAGCATCCACCAGAAAGGGGACTTCTGGAAATGCCAAGAAACCAGACACATAGGGAGCTGTTAGGTTAACCATTCAGCATTCCTCATATAGCACCTCAAGCTCAGGGTAGCTGAGTACCACTAGAGAGGCACAGGCTCTGACATCATCCCCTTTAACTCCCGCAACTCGATGCAGACCAGCAAAATCTGAATCCCTCTGCCATGCTTCTGTATCCCAGTCAATAACACTGGTCTTCAACTGTGTATGTTCCCATTTCCAGCGGGACAGTGCCTGATGGGCCATGCTCCAAGTTCGGCGGCTCTTTTGGGACATCACTTCCAGAGGTGGCTGGGCAGGGGTGCAGCGGATGGCATTCCTCGGAAGGCTGGCATCTGGCCGGGGGTCCCACCCTTGCTTTCTCCCTCTGTGCCCGGTCAGGGCCAGGCGGGCAGCCTGGGGGCGAGCACCGAGGGCACCACCTTCCGCAGCTCCCTCCCCTTTGTTTTTCAAAACAATTTTATTTCAAGGAAATAATTTTTCAGCAATACATGTCTAAGTCTTCTTAGGGCAATTGAAAGGAATTTCTACTTTTATAATTGACTAGGATTCTAAAAGTTGGACAAAGTCACACTGAATATGTGATGAAAGTAAAAATGAGCTTGGAGAAATAAATTTGTTTTTATAGCAAACATGTAAGAGAACAGAAACAAAAAAATAGAAAACAATCAAAATAATTCTGATTTATTCTCAGACGGCTTTTCCAGAAAGATTCATGGATAACCTTAAAGAACCTTTAATAATGAATATTTCCAGTTGAGATGTTATTTCTCTTCCTAAAGACACAAGGAAAAATGGAGCTTAAAATGACTAATAATAATACCTAATATTAACATAGGGTGTTATGGTTTGCAAAGTGCTTTACATATTTCATTTGATTCTCCTACTAGCGCTGTAAGGATGATACTATTATTATTCTCATTTCTACAAATATGAAAATTGAGAATGAGACAGATTAAATGTTTTACCCATAACTGTACAGTTGGTAAGTATCTGAGGTGGCATAAGACTTCAGGGTTTTCCTGACTTTCCAGGTTCAACCCTCTGGCTACTCTGCCAAGCTGCTTCTCTAAAGCAGTAGAATCATGTTCTTACAGACCCTGAAAAGATTAAATATGGATTGTTTCATTATAGTGATGCAGCATTGGGACTACATGACTCTGGGGCCAAACCCCTCACTACCTCTTCCTAGGCTCAATTTGGGATAATCACTTGATAAATATGACTCACTGCCATTTCCTCCCTGCCTTCCCCCACCAACCCCCGCCCTCTCATCCCCTAATGATTTCTATTCAAGTAGAAAAACTTTTTAAAAAAAGTTTTTTAGAAAAGCTTTTTAATTCAGAGAATAACAAGATTAATCACAAGGGAAAATCAAGTTGTTCAATCATCTCCCATTTCCCCCAGCTATGTTTATGCCAATGGGATGGAGGGACACTTTCTAGACAGCTCTTTCTCATCATAGGGTTGTCTTGTTTTGTTATATTGTTCTCTGTGTTGTGATGAGTTTTGTGTTGTGCTATATTGTGTTTCATTGTGCTGTGTTGTGCTGTATTTTGATGTATTGTGATGAGTTTTGTGTTGTGCTATATTTTACTCTGCTGTGTGTATACCGTGTTGTGTTGTGATCTGCTGTATGTTGCACTATGCTATATTGTATTTCATTGTGCTGTTATATTGTGATGTTTTATGTTGTTCTGTTGTTGTTATACTGTGTGTTGTATTGCATACATTTTGTTTGTTGTACTGTTGTGGTACACTCTATTGTGCTGTTTGTTGTGCTGCGCTGTGGGAACACAGGCTATTCTAACGGCCCTGCCACCTGCACAGTCTCAGGAGCTGGCACGCCGCCCTGAGAGATAAGGTGTGCCAGCGTCCTTGGGAGCTGGACATTCCGCCCCACAGCCGAAGGGCACTAGACGCAGCTGTGTTTTACCACCTCCCCCAACATACCCCCTTATCCTGTAACGCAAGATGCTGCACGTACACACTGCTTGTGCACTCCCCCAATTACCTCATTTTCTTTGTTCTACCCCGGAAGAACCTAACAGTAATATGTAATAGCTAAGCAGTAATAAAATTGAGCTGGAGGCGTAAGGCAGTGGTGGCTTGACTCCTTATTCTCAGCTCCCTTCCGGGAGGGAGGTCGCCGCTGTGGGCCCCAAGGAAGCAAGCCCCAACACTGCGCCTTGCTGGCTGGGTGTTGTTTACTTCATATTGTGCTATGCTGTGGCTTGCTGACTTGTGTTTTTCTGTGTTGTTTGCTGTACTGTGAGTTGTGTTGTCCCTGGTCCATCTTTCCTAGATCTGGCTTGCAGCCTCACCTGCCTGGACAGCTTCCCAGCAGTCTCTGTGGGCTGTGGCTGCCAACTGGAGGGACTGCCGTTGGCACCTTGGCTTTCTTCCTTTTGGTCAGGTTCTTCCTTTGTGAGCCCGCAAGCACACCTGTGAGCAACCCTGCGTTCAGTTCTTTTGTGGAAGCAGGCCTGGGGGCCACCTGCTTCAAGCAGAAGGGTCCGTGGCTGGCAAAGACTTTTTCTCCGGCTGACTTCTCTTCACTTACCTGGAGATCCTCCAGGTCCTCCTGATGGGTTTAAGTGAATGAATTCCTTTTTCCTACAGGTGTGTCCTAGAAAAATGTTTCCAAAATCTTTGCAATTGCCTTTAGTTTTAACTAGACTGAACACCAAGAAGTGGAGGAGGAGGAAAAAGCAGTATAGTCCAGCTCCCCAACAATCATAGGAATAATGATCTAGGAATGCCTTACCAGTTAGTGATTAGAAAATCAAAAAAAGACATTACAGTGGTTCAATATTACAAACTCAATCTGGAGTGGCCCAGGACCAGACTTACCTGGAGATCCTCCGGGTCCTCCTGATGGGTTTAAGTGAATGAATTCCTTTTTCCTACAGGTGTGTCCTAGAAAACTGTTTCCAAAATCTTTGCAATTGCCTTTAGTTTTAACTAGACTGAACACCAAGAAGTGGAGGAGGAGGAAAAAGCAGTATAGTCCAGCTCCCCAACAATCATAGGAATAATGATCTAGGAATGCCTTACCAGTTAGTGATTAGAAAATTAAAAAAAAAAAAAGACATTACAGTGGTTCAATATTACAAACTCAATCTGGAGTGGCCCAGGACCACAGACTCCAAACTCCAAGCTAGACCACTAGCATGGGGTCTTCAGAGTGGACGGTGCAAATGGGTCATCGGCTCAAGCCTGGGAACAAGAAATCCTAGCAAGGCCAGTAGTAGAGGGACACCTGGAGCTGCCCAGTTCAGGATACAGGTCCTGGAGTCTGGGTCAGGAAAGGTAATTCAGAGTACCCCTGGATTCAGTCTCCCACCCAAAAGAGAGGAAAGGTGCTTCCAAGAAAGGCTAGGATCACAAACCCAGCCCCAACAGCTCCTAGCTAGGCCAACAACATCATGTTGCCTGGAGCAAGTCACTAGAAAAATGAATAAACACAAAAAGATAAACAATTATTATGAGGTGAGGGGATGTCCAAGACACAAACACAGGAAACTATAACTCAAACATCCACAAGCAAAGTCTCAAAGAAAAACACAGCTTCTCCACAAGATGAATTAGAATTCCTAGGAGAAATGATGCAAAAGTTGAAAAGTCAATTGCTTCAACAATTGGGGAAAAATAAAATATATAAAAAATGAACTTAAAATGCTATTATTGGGCGGCTAGGTGGCGTAGTGGATAAAGCACCAGCCTTGGAGTCAGGAGTACCTGGGTTCAAATCCAGTCTCAGACACTTAATAATTACCTAGCTGTGTGGCCTTGGGCAAGCCACGTAACCCCATTTGCCTTGCAAAAACCTAAAAAAAAAAAATGATATAAATGTCATAAGAATGCAGAATATTGGAAAAGAAATGGTAACTATGAAGGAGCGACTTGTAAAGAGAATTAACACATTTTAGCAGAAAACCTTATTCGGGTAACAGACTCCCTGAAAATTTAAACGTACCAAACAAAAGTAGA
This sequence comes from Macrotis lagotis, assembly GCF_037893015.1. Lineage (NCBI taxonomy): Eukaryota > Metazoa > Chordata > Mammalia > Peramelemorphia > Peramelidae > Macrotis > Macrotis lagotis. Next base: position 87,347,079 of record NC_133658.1, read on the forward strand.
GATTAAAAAAATTCAAAAAAAGGTCAAAAGATGGGAAAAATAGAAGAAAATAAAAGATATATCATTAAAAACAAGTGGCCACGAAAACAAATCAAGAGGAGATAACATCAGAATCACTGAACAACCTGAAAACAGTAACCCAAAATTGACCTAGATATCTTATTTCAAGAATTCATGCAGGGGCAGCTGGGTGGCACAGTGGATAAAGCACAGGCCCTGGAGTCAGGAGTACCTGGGTTCAGATCCGGTCTCAGACACTTAATAATTACCTAGCTGTGTGGCCTTAGGCAAGCCACTTAACCCCATTTGCCTTGCAAAAACCTAATAAAAAAAAAAATTCATGCAAAAAAACCTGTAAAACCAGAAGACAAAGTGAAAACAAAGAATCCACAAGTTACCGCTTGAAAAAAAATCCCAATTAAAATTTTTAGGAACATCAAAAAGGAAACAACTCAACTAGCAAAGAATCAGTCATACAAAATTCAGCAGTTAGTACCATTAAAGTGTGGAGAATATGAAATACGGTATTCCAAAGGTCAAAGATACAAGCTTACAACCAAGAATGATTTATTCAGAAAAGTTGAGATTGAATTTAGGAGGGAAAAAAAATGAATTTTTGCTGAATGAGGTATCTCTGTTGAGAGGAGGCTCCATAGATGAAAAGAAATTTTGAAATATGAACAAAAATACAAACCATTGGAAAAGACTTTATAGGGATGAAGTATTTGCATTCTATAGGGGGGAGAATAAAAAATAAAATAAATCTTAAGAACAGTGATGTCAACAGGACAGGGGTCACAGAGGAATCAAATAAAATGGACACTGGCTTTTTTATTGCTCTTTACACATAATACTACATCTCCCAATTCCAAGACTTTTCACTAACTGTCCTCTATGATTGGAATTCTCATTTCTGGCCCCTGCCTTTCTATAAATCTCAGCTAAAATTCCACCTTCTGCAAAAAAATTTCTTAGCCCTTAATCTCAGTGCCTTCTGTCTGAGATTATCTCCAGTTTGTCCTGTCTATATCTTTGGACAAAGTTCTTGCATATTGTCTTCCCAAAAGACCATGAAATTCCTGAGATCAGAGTTTATCGTTTACCTTTTCTTTGTTTCCCTAAAGTGTTCAGCACAAAGTTCAGTCATGACCAATTCACTATGACACCATTTGGTGTTTTCTTGGCAGAGATACTGGAGTGGTTTGTCATTTCCTTCTCCAGTCAGGAGACTAAGACAAACAACTGAAGTGACTTGCCCAGGGTCACAGTTATGTCTGAGGTTAGATTTGAACCTAGGAAGATGTGATGTTCATGATTCCAAGTCCAGAATTCTATCCACTACACTTCTAGCTGTCTGCCCAGCACATAGGTTTTTTTTTTATATTTTATTTATTTATTTTAACATCTACATACAATGATAGTTTTCAATAATCATTTTTGTTTGTTTTTTTAGGTTTTTGCAAGGAAATGGGGTTTAGTGGCTTCCCCAAGGCCACACAGCTAGGTAATTAGTAAATGTCTGAGACCAGATTTGAACTCAGGTACTCCTGACTCCAGGGCTGGTGCTCTATCCACTGCACAAGCTAGCTGCCCTATAATATAATTTTCTTGCAAGGTTTTGAGTTTCAGATTTTTCTCCCTTCCTCCCTTCCTCCCCTCCCCCTGACAGAGAACAATCTAATATAGGTAATACATGTTTAATCATGCTAAAACAAAGAAATATATTAATCAGCACAGGTTCTTTTCTTTAAAACCCTTTTTTTTTTAAGTTTTTACAAGACAATGGGTATTAAGTGTCTGAGGCCAGGGCTGGTGCTCTATCCACTGCACCACCCAGCTGCCCCCAGCACATAGGTTCTTAATAAATAGCAGCTGACTGACTCAAGATCTGAAAATGATTTTTGTTACATTACTATGATCTTAAAAAGAGAAAGAAGATTGGGGAGGATATCCCAGGGAAGAAAAGGGAAGGGAGATAGATCTGACATAGGGAGCACAAGTAGAAGTCTAGACAAAGAGAAAGGGGTCTGGGGCAGCTTTGCCAGTGCTTATTAGGAAGCTCACTTGAACTGATGCTGGGGGAAGGGAGCAGAACCAGGAGTCATTTATAACAGCCACATTGTAAAATGGATCGATTTTGAAAGATTGAAGAATTCTGATCAATGCAATCAATAAGCAGCCACAATTCCAGAAGACTGATCATTTAATTTACGATCTGCTTGCTTCCTCACTATGAAGTGATGAACCAAATTATATAGAGTGAGGAACACATTTTTGGACATGGCCAATGTAGAGATCTTGTTTGATTGTGCCTATTTGTTGCAAAGGGTTTTTGTCTGGGTTTTTTTTTGGGGGGGGGCGTTTTTTTTTTTTAGATGAATGAGAAAGGAAAGAGAGCAGATGCTTGCTAATCGGAAAAAAAATTATAAATATTATATATATATATCAGATATATATATATATATACATAAAAAATAATATATTCTTAATGCTTCAATTAGCCTTAATAACAATGCATGGGGCATGGCAGAACGGATAATTTGCCCTACACTACAGTCACTCCAGCAGTATAAATCTGCATTCAGTGCCTGCTTGCCAATACAGCAAATCATTCTCTAATTCCCATAGAGTAAGTAACTCAATTGATCTGGCAAACCTTAAAGCATCATATAAATGCTAGTTATTATTACTGACCAATCTCAATAGGAGGGCTACAAGGAGATAAAAGATACCAAATATAATTGGATATGAGTAATTACAAATATTAACAAATACCTAACATTACATATTGGAATTGCCTGCAAAATATATTCTGTTACCAGGTCACCATCTAGCAATAAGTGTAAATTCGTTTGTTAACTCTTAGCATATTATTCACTTAGCGTATTACTGACCTCTCAAATTTCTCTTGCTGAAGCCTAAGATTATATTAATTTCTTTGATCACTCATTTGACATGGTGAGACTTTTAGCAAAACTTGATATTACAATGAGGCAGCACAGTTGCTCAAAACTTCGAGAAAACAAAAGACAATTCCAGTTTTGGGATAGATGGCTCTGATTTCTTTGAGAACAGTGCCCCCTCCTGGTAGTATGTCCAAAATGAGATTTCTATTATTCCAATGGAAAAGTAATCAGTCCTTCTACATCACTGAGGTTAGGAGTGCAGTGCTCCCCCCTTGATCTGGAAAGTACATCCCTTGAGACCAAAGAAATCTGAATTTTTTTTTGGAGTGTTAATGGTACCTTACTGTAAAATTTGGGTTGATATTATGTAATACTTTACATGAATTTCTAAACTTTTATCTGTCCTAACTGCTGGCCTTTGTTATGTCATTTGTGCTGAGCTTCCACAAAACTCCTCCAAAATTCCCATTTAATTTCCCACACTAAGCCATGATGTATCAAAATAGCAATAGCAAAGGTCTCAAAGGGGAAGGGATAACTGTATGTGAAACTACTCCCACATAAACAAGATAAAATTATTCACTTCAGAGCTAGATAGTGCAGTGGGTAGAGAACTGACCCTAGTCAAGAAGACCTGAATTCCAATGTGTGCCCTTGGGCATTGCCTTGCATCCAGAGCTGTCTCCAGTTGTCCTGATTCTTATCTGGCCATTGGCCCCAGATGGCTCTAGAGGAGAAAGTGAGGCTATGACTTAGCACAGCCCCATCACTCAAATCCACTTCATGGGTCTATCATGGCTTCAACTCCCTAATGTCTTCTTCGAGAATGAAGGACAAACATCATCAAAACCAAAAATGTTTTCTACATATCTGCTTTAATTTCCTAGGGAGTTATTTTTTTTTTTTTTGGAGGAAATCAGTTAAGTGACTTGTCTGGGGGTTACACAGCGAAGTCATAAAAATGTTCTATATAACTCCCTTAATTTCCTAGGGAGGTTTGTTTTTTTTGGAGGCAATTAGGGTTAAGTGACTTTCCCAAGGATTACAAAGCCAGTTAGGTGTCTAAGGTAGAATTTGAACTCAGTTCCTCATGACTCAAAGGTCAGTAATAGTTGTTTTTTTGTTGTTTGTGAAGAGAGGAGAGGAATTCAATAACTTGGTAGCCCTTGTTTGTGAATATTGGAACTGAGAAGTTTGGGATCCTTTGTCAGGGCTTGCTCCCTCTAGTGCTCTCATTTAGATTTCAGAATCTTTGTATATTCTGTTATACCCCTTTTCCTAACTCAGATTCAAATCATTTTCCAGGACCTTGTTACATTCATGATGCTTTCTTCTCACTAGGTCTTCAATCACTCTTTCCCTCTCTACTGACTCTTTCCTGTCCTCCAGCAAATGTCCTTGGGGGGACGAGTGTCTGAGGCCTCTCCTCTGATGGTTTATGTCCCATATTGAAAGATGAGATGCTCATAGACATTCAACAGTAAATACAAGGAGATACACTTAGCCATGGCAGAAGGATATTCCATAAGGATAGGCACTGAGGACACACCAAGCTGCATTCAGCTGAGGTTCCTAGTTTGAATTGCCCATCATAATCTTTTAGCCAGTCAATAGAGAGCATGAGGTGGTTAGGTGGACAAGTTGATAAGAATTATGAACCTGGGGGACTAGGAAGACCTGAGTGCAAATTTGACCTCAGACTACTAGCTATGTGATGACCTTGAGGCAAGTGACTTTTTTTTAGGGTTTTGCAAGGGAAACGGGGTTAAGTGGCTTGCCCAAGGCCACACATCGAGGTAATTATTAAGTGTCTGAGGTCAGATTTGAACCCAGGCACTCCTGACTCCAAGGCCAGTGCTCTATCCACTGTGCCACCTAGCCGCCCCAAGGCAAGTGACTCAACCTCCATCTGCCTCAGTTTCCTGGGGATTATTCCCCAAAATGGGGATAATCGTGACAATCTATTTATAGGTTATATGATTAATTACAAAGTAATAATAGATATAATTCTAGCCCAATTCCCCTTCTTGCAATTCCCATCTAGGCAATTGTTTTGTAAGGTAATAGGGTTAAGTGGTTTGCCCAAGGTCACATAGCTAGATAATTATTGTGTCTGAGGCTGGATTTGAACTTAAGTCCTCCTGACTTCAGGGCCGGTGCTCTATCCACTGCACCACCTAGCTGCCCCCATCTTGGCAATTTTGGATCCTACCTACCTTTACCCTCCCAGGCTAGGGTTGCTCAAGGTGATAGCCTGGCCCTCTTCCTATTCTGATTTTTAATTACATCTTTCCATAAATCCTCCATAGATAATTTCCCCAATGCATTGGAGCACTTTATCGAGGTATTTAAATTTTTGATCACAGACCCCATCAATTAAGAAAAAAAATCTAAGCATATACCCACAATAGTGAATATTTTTTAGACACATAGGCACTTGTACTACTTTTATATGTATATCACAAAATTTACTCAAAAATATGATTTGAAATGATGAAACAATATTTTACTAATTTGAAGGATAAAATTAGATTTGATGGAGAAAAAAGGCGCTGGAGCTCATCATGTGGGGGATCACTATGGTTTGACCAGCATTTTAAGCAATATTAATTTTTTTGTTGTCCTTCATTCTCAAAGAGAACCATGACATCAGGGTCATACCTTTCCAAGTGAATTGGATTTAAGTGAGGGGTTTGTGTACAGTCATCAGGCTCATTCTCTCCTCTAGAGTAATCTGGGTCCAGTGACAAGATATAGATCAGATCCAGACTGGAGTTGGCCCTGGATGTAATGGAAGCCCTTGACTTTTTTTAAGCTAAGGTCTTTAACAGGTCTCGGTATGATTGAGGCAATGCCCATTAAGGTAAAAAATGAGGCCAAGAATGGCCTCTTTTACCCTAATTCAAAAGACAAAAGAAATCTGGGGGGGGGGACCCTGAGGGTTTCTGGCCAATTGCTATTTACATTCCTTCTGAATCAATCAGCCCAAACAGTGCCCAAGTCTGGACTGGGTGCTATTGTTGGCCAATTAGTGAGAGCCAGAGTGATTTGGGTTGAAGGCAAGATCCCTAAACAATTGGCAGCTGTGTAGGCAATGGATTGGAAGGAGGGGAAGATTTGAGTCAGGAAGACTCAAATTCTCTTACAATAGTCCAGATAAGAGTTGATAAGGTACTGGATGAAGTGGGAGCTGTTAGTGGCAAGAAAGGGATGGACTTGAGAGATGTCAGCTACAGAGGTAGCAATAGTTAGGACATGTGGAATCGGATAGTGAGAGGATGAGGACAACACTCAAGCTGTGAACCAAGGGACCAAAAAAGATGATGGTGACCTTGTCAGAAAGTTAACTTTGAAGGAGAGATGGAAAGACAATGTAAGGAAGCTGGATTCTCACAGGGGACAGTTGCAAAGCCTAGCTTTGGCCATAAGTCTAAAGATAATCTGGAGGCAAGATATGGATACACAGAGGCAAGGAGAACTTGATGGCCAGATTGCAATTAGCTTATAAGCATGGAGTAGAAAAGAAGGGATCCAGAAACAGGGAGGGGTAAAAATGGAGGAGTGTTGAATGAAGTACAGTATCTTGGAAATAAGCCCTGAAGAATGGATAGATCAGGGAGGGTGGATGTAAACTTTCTATTTTCTCTTGGGGTCATATAAAACACCCCCTACTCCTTAAGGTTGTGGCCTTCATCAGTTAAGACATACTTTGGAAGCCAATGATTTTCTAATATTTCACAGATGTTATGACAAGACAAGATTGCCTAATAGATTTCTTCCTAATAGATTTCTTCCTGTGCTGGCTTCAGCAGCACATATACTAAAATTGGAACGATACAGATATTAGCATGGCCCCTGGGCAAGGATGACATGCAAATTTGTGAAGCGTTCCATTTTTTTCTTTTTTGGTTTATTTATGTAGGGCAGTGGGGTTGGGGTGGTTTGCATGTCACACAGCTGGGTGATTGTTGGGTGTCTGGGGCCGGTTATAGGCTTGGGTGCTCCTGGCTCCAGGGCTGGTGCTCCGTCCACTGCGCCACCTGGCCATAACTACAATTACTATTTTTTTATTTTAATTTTTTTCTCTCCCCTTTATCACTCAAGTGAGTCTATATTTTTGGGGGCGCGGGGGTATTTTGTTTACTCAAACAAGAATATTTTATTAATGTATAAAAATATTGTTTGTACAAAATGAGATTAAAGATTTCTTCCTTTTCTACATTATCCATCCACGCTCTCCACCAAAAAGAACTATTTCCTTGACACTAACTAGCCTGTCCAAGTTGTCATTTTTCCTGTCCCATCGTTGATAAATTTCTAAAAAGAACATATTATAATAGACTCCTCTGTTGCTGCTTATTTCCTCTCTGTCCGTTCATTTTGTCCCCTTGCAATCTTGCTTCTCCCTCCTATACTGACTTTTTCCAGGGTCACTCAGTTCATCTACAAATTCAATGACCTTTTTCTCAGTCCTTGTGCTCAACCTTTCTGCAACATTTGAAGTTGACCATCCCCTCCCTCTTTTCACTTCTCCTTGGCTTTATTTCTATCATTATCATGGAGGAAGGAACAAGCTCTATTATATCCAGGAACTAAGGTCTCTTCAGATATCTCATCTTATTCTCTGCTCTTGTCCTCAAGAATGCTTTTCAGGGCAGCTAGGTGGTAGTGGATAAAGTACCTGCCCTGGAGTCAGGATTACCTAAATCCAAATTGGCCTCAGACACTTAATAATTACCTAGCTGTGTGGCCTTGGGCAAGTCCCTTAACCCCATTGCCTTGTAAAAAAAAAACCTTAAAAAAATGCTTCTTTTCCATGCCCTCTTCCTCTTTACATTCCATGACAATCTGAATTCACTCTTTATTCAGGTTAACTGCCCAAAATCTACATCTCCACTCCTAAAATTTCCTGAACTGTTCATTTTGTTTATAGAATTACATCTTATCAACCCATTGACCTCTCAAACTTGCACCACCCAGTCACCCAGGTTCAACTCCTCCCCCTCCCTCAATCCCCCATTATCCATATTCCAGTGCCAAATCTCATGTCTACCTCCGGAAATATTTATACCCACCTCATGATTACCACTACTTTCATTACCTTAATGGTGTTTGCTTTTTTAAGGTTAAGTATGGTTGTCTTTTGTGTTTAATCCTAAAGACCTTAAAAAGGGGAAGAAGGAAGTGGCAATAATTTACCCTCAAATTGGAAATGTTTAACTGTACAGTTGAGTTATTGCAGAATAAAACACTTTGGCAGCACAAGGTAGTGTTGGGTCTAGAGAAAGGATAAGAATCCAAATCCAGCCAACACTGTGTGACCCAGGGCAAGTCACTTTACCTGTTCACCTATCTCATTTGTAAACTAGGATAATGGGGGGCAGGGTAGCTAGGTGGTATAGTAGATAGAGCACCAGCCCTGGAGTCAAGAGGACCCTAGTTCAAATCCAGCCTCAGACACTTTACCTAGCTGTGTGATCTTTGGAAAGTCACTTAACCCCATTGCCTTGCAAAAACTAAAGAGGTAAATAGGTTAATAGCATCTACTTCCCAGAGTTAAGGATAAAATGATTTATTCAAATTACCTGGCACATAGTAGGCATTACATAAATGTTATCGAGATTCCTTCACCCCTCAGTCTGCCACAATGTGATAAGTTTAGAGCTCAGCTTTTGAAAGTCAAAGCTTAATTGGAAAGTTTGAAGTATAGCTGGCAGAGAAGCTTAAATAACTTCAGCCAATCTATAATATACTGAGTCAATAAATACCACCACCACTCCCTTCATAGGGGAGTAGGATTCCATTCTCCAACTTTTGAACAGTGATACCTAGAACTAACCCCCCCCCTTAATTCTCTCAGAGAAAATACTGCTTAAAAATGCAATCAAATCCCCTGGACCAATTTTCATTATGATTCAAGTAAATCTCATCATTAAAAATTCATAAAAAACACAGTACTAGTTTGCTTTTTTTTAATCTCTGCAGATTTATTGTAGAGTAAATTTACCTTAATGTAGTACAGAACAGTTAAAGCTGATAAAATGCAACAGATAAACCTGTACACTTGTGTAGGTGGTCTCTCTACCAAATCACACTGCTGCTCATTCAATATTCAAATCCTTTAACAAAAAGGTTTCTTCAAATAACCTTAGCATATAAAAAAAAATGGCTCTTAGGTATGTCAAAGCATTCAAAAATTACCAAATAAACTCATTTGTGGCCAATTACTATTACTACCTGATATTTTAAACTTATGGCAGAAGTCAGTACCAGGTGCACTGGAAAAACATGGCCTTTGAAAGTTAAAATTTTTTTGTGCCAAAGCTAGGATGACTGGCAAACAAATATCCGACTAGATCATTTGTGCCTTCTGGTGAAATGATATTCTAATACTACTATTTTTAAGGTGTAGGGTACGTTATTAGTTTTTATTAAAAATTTAAGTTCAAGTGATATGAGGCTAAAGCTAAAAATGGAAATGTACCTTTGGGAAGTACAAACCACATTTTAGTTCATCATCAACAAATTTAACTGCTTTGCACCAGCCTGGCAAAATCTGCCCTGTCTTTTGGGGAAAGGAAGGGTTCAGGTGGGATGGGCAGAATTTCAAAAGATATGGAAGATAGAAAAAGGTGCTTAGGCTGGGAAAATGACAATTTTGCAAAGCTGGTTTACAACTGTCTTTGTCCTCAATCCAAGCAATTCTTAAAAAAAACAACAACAACATGCACTCATTTTTGGCATCTTCAAACAATTTAACTTAATACTAAAATGTATATATTACTAAAAACAATTGCACAGTAGTGAGCAATATATTCCCAAATGCTGACTTTTTTCAACACTCATTAGTACTTATCTGATGACAACTTGCCTATAATGCTTATTGCATTAATTTTTATTATGACACAACAGTTGTTCAAAAGTAAAATTTGTGCTATGATGTATTACTTGTCATGGACCCTTTAGCCTTTTCCAAAATTTACTTTAAGCTCTGTCCAATTGTTATGCCAATTTAATGAATTATGGTCCCACGGTGATAATTTTATAGGGCATTTAACATCCAAGTCTGCCACAATGACAGGCAGTTATGAAAAAGAAAAATTAAGGTTCTTTAATTCTCTAAAACATAACTACTTCCACTTTTATCTACTACAAAAAGGTAGGTTTTTTTCAATGCCCCAAATGACAGTTAAGAAACTATCCAAATGTATGAAAGATTTCATGAGTGCATTCAACTTGACCATTTGTTATCACCTTCTAGTAACATCCAGATACTGACCCTGAACAGGCCAAAAAAGCTCAAGGCTTGAGACTTGCCCAAGCAAAATTTTAACAGTAGTGACCACAAATCAGAAGTCTAGTTAGAAACACATTTTTATTCTTAAATGTGCCAATAAAAAAATCCCATTTTCAGATCATAAGATGTTAATACATACAACAGAAAAAAAAATTTACACTACTCTACTGATGTAAATTTACAGAGCTCTTAAAATATCCAGATCCATTCTGATTATTAGATGGTTCAAATAGCCTTCTAGGTTACACTTACATTGAACAGACATCACAAAATCCCTTATAATAATGTAAACAAAATAACTTTCTTCCTAAAATGTTAATTTTTTTCATTCAGTCCATTCTTTCAGGACTTGCACTCCTACGAGGACTTCCAGAAGCTGAGCGGCTAAAATAAAGGAAAGAGTAATTAATTACTGAGCCTATCAAGACAAAACTGAACAAAATAGTTAAAACTGCCCCAAACTGACTTTTTTTCAAGCTAAAAATTCCATGTTCAAAAGCAATATGTTTGAAAAATGAAAACTGAGAAATGTTGGATAATAAAGATTTTTAAAAATACTAAGTACTAAGATTAATAAACCTAATACTCATCTTGCCCAATTATAGTAAGATAGCCCAGTCTCATGAAAGACCTACATAAATTCAATCAGGAGCAGATGGTTTCTTGCCTAATTTCTGCAAAAATTTAACTTAGCCAAAGCCAAGTGTATTTAAGTTTTTTCCTTTTCTAATCTTTGTTTTAAATGTATATTATAAAATTATGGCTGACAGAAGCTTGACACAAGAAGACAAAACTTATAAACCCTAATCCATCAAAATTATTTATGTATTGTAAAATGGTTATCTAAATCTTGAATAATGCCAAGTAATGAATGAAGTGGTCCTATACATTCAACAAATCTGAACTATCAGAAATTATATTTGGTAAAATGTGTTCAATAGAAATATACAATGTGAATTCAAATAATGGGATCCCTTCAGGGAATTCATTACTTGCACTAATCAAGACCAAGGAAACCAAGTTCAACTTTAAATAAAATTTGTACTGTATCTAATCATATGTGTGTGTACATAGACATGATGTATAGTCACCGATCCTCTACACAGTTAAGATGCAGATCATGTGATTAAACACCTATAAAAACACACTAAAACAAACCCGATGGGGGTAAAAGTAGCATCAGTCACTGCCTGGAAAAATAAAATTCAACTTACCTTCTCTTTGGAGATGGTGATCTGGATTTTGATCGGCTGTGAAAACATGAGAAATTCTATTAAAAGTGGTACTTACTAAGTCCTTTTATAATAGCATAACATGAAACAAACACCAAATGTGATCCACTATGATAAATTCAAGACTTAGGAAATTAAAGGCCACAAAAGTCAAGAAATCAGGGTCAGATTGCTGGTGCTCTCTCACACACACAAGTTAACCCCTAGCTATAAATAGAATCCAAAACTCTCCATCATCATCATTAGAAATGAGCCTGTAGCACTTTCCATTTATTTTTTGCAGTTAACAAGAATGTTACCATAGCCCCAACAGCTTAGTTCAACTAGAACATCTATAGATGATTTGGAATACAGAATTCAAACTATTTGAGCAAATTAATCAGAAAACTATTCAAACCCAAGGGAAACCATGTTTTCTTTTAAAATGGTGATATACAAATTCTGCAAGTAGCCTTCAAATCTGGAGTAATTCTATTCAAGCAACCTGGTAATGTACCAAACTTCAGATTTCCCACTTTAACTCCTGGGTCTTCCAAATGTCAAAAATTTAATCATCTTCATTCAAAGAACTCAGTTTGGATTCTTAACAAAAAACAAAAAATTAATTTACCCTACCTGCTTCTTGGTCTTGAAAGAGACCTGGATCTGGATCTTGAGCGGGATGATCTTGGTGGAAGGGGAGAAAAGAGAAGATGAAATAAGGTTAAGAGCCTTTTTTTTTTTTTAGTAACATTGGCATGTATGCCCAATTTCAGTTTTGTAAAATCGTTAACACATCTAAACTGAAGATGATCCAAAAAAAGTCTAAGGTCTTCAAATAACAGATAACAGTAGATAACCCAGATAGAAAGTAGGTCTTGACAAAAATCTACAAGGCCATGTAGGTTTGTTCCCCAGACCGGCTGGAGTATCTGTATAATGCAATACTGAGCAAACCAGTCATTTCACATGTGGTAAATGGCCAGTCTAAACTTCATCCAGGTTAAGAATTCCTGTGGAAGTCAGAAGCCCTCATTTTCAGAATCAGCTCAATAATTTTCAGACAAAGAAAAATAGATCAAGACATATGCCTAAATAAACTACCCTGGAAGTAAGATCTTTCTCTAAGAGGCGTTATTTATCAATCTTCAAAGATTAGCAAGCAATTTTACAGATTAGGAGACTTGCACCAGGTCTTAAGACATTAAGTAGTAAAGACTCAAAAAGGTCACCTGCCTCTTAATGTTAATGTTAAATGTTAACGTTAAAAACCCTACACTCCCAATATGGTGTTTACACTGTCTCCAGAGATTTCTCACATTCTATTCTTACCATGAAACCCCAGAAGACCTGGGTTCAGAAACAAAGGGCTATGGCCCTAGATACATCTTGGAGTCTCAGAGCTCCAGGTGCAGAGAAAGGGCAGATTGACCTGCTTTGGAATTCTGTGCCAATGAAATCACGAATATGGTTCTCAGCCTTTATAAAACCTTAAATAACTTAAGTATGGGGGATAGAATTTGATTTTCCCCAATAAGAAACTGAGGGAAGGTCATACAGATTACACTGAAAACAATTCTGGATTGAAATTAGAGAACCCAGAATTCGATTCTTGGCTCTGCTGCAGGGCTTGGAGGATTTTTACAATTTTAAGTTCTGGATTCTAAATCTATGGATCTTACAACTAATTAACCTCTCCCTCTCTACTTTTTTAAAAACCAAGTTCACGAAAGATGGGATTATTTAAATCCCAAAAGGACACACGTTTTTTTAACTGAGTTAAACATAAGAAAATTCAACATACTGGAAATACCTCGATCTTTTTAAAGAACCAGATCGAGATCGGATCGAAGCAGACCTAGACCTACGAAGAGAAGCAGACCTTGACCTTCGAGGTGATGCAGATCTTGACCTGCAAAAGAGGAAATTTTCTTCAATCACTGCAAAGAATACAGGTGTCTACCTAAAGAAACATTTAGTGAAAAGAAAAAAAGAAGAGCCTACCTCCTACCACGGCTTCTGCTGCGTGAGCGAGAGTATCTCCTTCCTCTGGACCTTGAGTGAGACCGAGATCGTGACCTATTTTCAAGTTAGAGAAAACAAGTGTTAGATTTTAAAATTCCATTTTTTACTAATGTTTGTGTACCTCTGCTGAAATCAAATTTCAGACAACTATTTAAAACAGTGTCTGTCAGTTGGAAATAAACTCAGGGCCTATTAATTGTCGAGTATTTTTTTTACTACCTAGAAAAGATTTGTTAAAAGCTGAATTACATTTTAGAATTACATAATATAAAACACTATAATGTGTATTTAAAATAAACCTTGCAAGTTTGCAGGTCGACCCTCTTTGGCCCAAGGTCTAGCAGATCTAGACGATCTAGAAGTATCTATAGCCGATCGCTGCATCTAGAAGTTTTCTTCAATCTAACGACGATCAAACTGACAGCCAAATGAGCCAGGTGAGGCTTGATTGACGCAAGAAGATTTTTCTAGGTGGGAATGTGGTCAATCTGGTGTTCCTCTTTCTAAACCGGAGGGGGGCCCCAATTGAAAGCCAAATTTACTGTTAAGGCGATCACCGTCTCAAATTTTCTGCCCTTTAAAGAATAAAGTGAAGCTAGGTGTAGATGGCTCGAGGGGATCTGGCCTCTTATGCTGATCACCTCAAGGTCTAGGAGGATCTTAATTGTCGGTTTTGCAAGGCGCCTCAGCATGATATCTTAAGGCTCGTGACATTCTGAATCAAGGCGACTGACTCAAACGAAGAAACCTGAAAGGTTTTGACCAGGTTGATTATTAATATATTAACATTTTTAAAATTAAAAACAAACTGTAAAATACACCTGACAATTAACACATAAAAAGTTTTATAGAAAAAATAGTACTTTCTTCTTTGCTAACAAAAGAATTACATGATTAACCGGTATATACCAACCGCTCCTTTTTTTCCAAATAAATACCTGCTTCTCCTTCGCCGGCTGTAGCGGTGACAATCATAAGCATAATGACCTTTCTCTCCACACTCGTAACATCGATCATTAGGATCAAATGGGCGGCGCGCGGGTGGTCTGTCATATCTAGATCTTCGAGGCATTCCTGTTGACAATTCGACTCTTACCCGTGAGCCACAAATTACCCTGCAAAAAAAAAAAAGGTTAAACGTAAATGGCATTAAACACACACCGGGACCACCTACCATGGCTGTTGGGCAGACTAACAGGGCGGATCTGAGCCGCTCAAGTTTTGTACATACTTTCCATCCAGTCCTCGAACTGCATCTTCCGCGTCTCTCGGATCTTCAAATTCCACAAAAGCAAATCCTGGGGGATTCCTGGCGATCCACACGGTTCTGAGGGGGCCGTAGTAGCTGAAGGCTCTTTCCAACTCTCCCTTGCCAGCACCGGTCCCCAGGTTGCCAACATACACTTTGGTCTCTGTTCAGACACACAAGGGGAGATGGCCCGTTAAAGCGCGTCCAAGCGTCGGCCTCCGGGAGGCCCGCGGCCCGGGCCCGGGGCCGGGCCGCACAAGTTGCGCCCCAACTTCCCCTTCCCCTTTGTCCCGCGCGGCCCGGCCGCCAGCTTCCCGGAGCAGGGCACAAAGGCAGGGAGGAGCCCGCGGCGCGGCCCCACCCACCCCGGCCCGGCCCGGGGCAGGGGCCCGCGGCGCCCACGAGCTCCGGGCCGCGTCCGGCCGGGCCCCGGGAGGGGCGCCCCGCGCCCGACACCTGCGCCACGGCGAGGGGCCCCGTGCGCAAGATGGCAGCCGGCGCTCCCGCCGCCGGCGCGCCGCCCGAGGGGAGGAGCGGCGGGCTCGGGCCGGGCGGCCGGGCGCGGGGCCCCGCGGCGCCCCCTCCCCCACCCCCGCATGGCTCCGTGTGGCGCCAAGACGAGGGCCGCCATTACGCACGAGGAGCCGCCGTCTCCCAACGGCCGCCGGCCCGAGCCCGCCGCGGGCCGCCCCGCCCCGGCTCGCCTGCTCGGCCTCTCACCTCCTCCGTACCGCCCGTAGCGCGACATGGCGTCCGGCCTCGGGGCTCAGGCACTCCGCAAGCAGCCGCTCCGGCTCCAGGAACTCTCGGCCTCCAGTCGGCGGTTCGAGCAACTCCCGGGCCCGGGCCGCTCGGGGGGCCGAATTTATACGCCCGGGCCCCTCCCCCCGGCCGCACGCATGCGTCCCGGCGTCGTCACGCGCCGCACAAAGGCGCGGGGCGGAAGCGGCGCGGAGCGTTACGGAAGAGCCGGCGCGGCGTGGGGGCGGGGGCACTCGTTGCCATGGGGACGCCGCCAACCGCCGCCGGGCCCGCCTCCGGCCCGCGCTCCCTCCGCTCGCCTCCCCCTCCCTCCCCTCCCCTCCCCCTCCCCCGCCGGCCGGAGGCCCGGGAACATGGGGCCGGCGGCGCCCGGAGCCGAGGCGGCCAAGTCCTCCGGCGGACACCTCGGACGCGGCCGTGAGGCGGCGGCGCCACCCAGGGTGAGGAGGGCCCCGGGCCGGGCGGGCCGGGCGGGCCGGGCAGGCCGGGCAGGCCGGGCACCCCGGGCACCCGCCCGGAAGCGCAGCTCTGCGCCGAGGCCGTGGGGCAGCCTCGTGGGGGAGCCGAGCCGCCCGGCCCCGGCCCGGGGCCTGCCGCCCGCAGCCTCTGCTCCTGCGTCCTCCCTCCACATTGGGGGCCTGCCGCCCCCAGCCTCTGCTCCTGCGTCTTCCCTCCACATTGGGGGTCTGCAGCCTCTAGCCTTTGCTCCTGTTTCTTTCTCCAGATTTGGGGTCTTCCCTCCACATTGGGGGTCTGCAGCCTCTAGCCTTTGCTCCTGTTTCTTTCTCCAGTCTGGGGTCCACAACCTCTAGTTTCTTCCCTCCACATTTGGGGTCCCTTTGCTCCTGTGTCTTTCCCCGAATTGGGGGTCCGCGTTGCGCCCATCTCCTCCCTTCTCACTGCACTGCCATTTCCTTGTTCGCTTTGCTCCCAGCCCTTCCTCCCATGTCTGCCCTCTAGGGCCAAGCAGGGCGAGTCTGGTCTCAGAGACTAGGCTCACGTTGACTCTTCATTTAAGAACAGAAAGAACCTCTGCCTTAAGTTTCCCCAAGGCCATGGGGTGAAGGACTTGGTGAAGGCCACACAGCTAGGAGCTCTTTGTTGTGTCTGAGGCAGAATTTGAACTGACTCCAGGGCCAGTACTCTATGCCCCAAGGCAGAGGTTCTTAACCTTTTTTTTTTTGTCCTGGCCCCTTTAGCAGTCTGGTGAAACCTTCTCAAAATAATGTTGTAAAATGTATAAAATAAAGTAAAAAGAATTACATAGAGAGCTAATTATATAGAAAGATACTTTTATAAAGCAATTGAAATGTTAAAAAATTATATACAAATTCAACATTTTCCTCCATCCAAGTTCATAGACCTCCTGAACCAATCCAAAACTTTTCTCCACCAAGCTAAACTATCCACAGTTCTTGAACTGTACCTCATATGACATGATCCCAAAACTCTTTCCCTAAGAGTCACTACAGATTACTAGTATATGGTGCACAGAATTAAGTCAAGAACAAACACAACAGTACATTATAAAGGTTCTATTATAGGTAGGACAATGAATCTGACTTTGGAAAGAAAGAAGGGAAGGGTATTTACAAACATTACTAAACTTGTGTCCTATTTCCTGGTTGCTAATAATCCTGCCATCTGTGAAGGCTGATCATATACACACATTAAAAATCACCAAGGAACACCTTAACACAGCAGTAATTAAAGTGTAGATGTGATCCCTTTTCAGTCAGACAAGATACCTGATATTCCTGGATATTCAGCTCCATAATCCTTTCTCCCTAACTTAAAAAAAAAAAACTTCACAAGCTGGAATTGTTCCATAGAATAGAAAGAATACAAACATTTCTTAGAGTAAGAATAAATCAGTTACCTCATTTGTCTGGTATGACATTTCAGTGTGTATGGTTTAACTTCTAGCCATTTTATTTTTTTCTTATGAACCCTATTCTTTTTTATTAAATGTTTTATTTGTTTTCTAATTATATACAATAGTAGTTTCTACCTATCATTTTTGGTAAGGCTTTGAATTTTAAAATTTTTCCTCCCCCTTTTCCCCCCCACAGGAGACAATCTGATAATCTTTATATTGTTTGCATGCTATGCATTGATCAAAATTGAATGTGTTCAGAGAAAAAGCAAATTCCTGAGGGAAAAATAAGATATCAGCGATAGCAAAATTATCTAGTACATGAGATAACTTTTTTTTTTAATTGAAGGTTTTAATCTTTGGTTTTAGTTTAAACTCCACAATTCTTTCTCTGGATACAAATGGTATTCTCCATTGCAGATAGCATAAAATTGCCCCTGATGGACTGTGCACTGATGGAGTGAACAAATCTGTTAAGTTTGATCATCACTTCAGGGAAGCCTGAAAGGATTTGCAGGAACTGATGCTGAGGGAGATGAACAGAACCAGAAGAACACTGTACACCCTAACAGCAACATGGGGGTGATGATCAACCTTGATGGCCCTGCTCATTCCATCAGTGCAACAATCAGGGACAATTTTGGAGTTATCTATGATGGAGAATGCCATCTGTATCCTGAGAAAGAATTGTGGAGTTTGAACAAAGACAAGGACTATTGTCTTTAATTTTAAAAAAAAAGTCATCTTATGTAATTCTGCTATATCACATACTATATGTTTCTTCCTTAAGGATATGATTTCTCTCTCATCACATTCAGCTTAGATCAATGCATACTATAGGAATGATGTAAAGACTAGCAAACTGCCTTCTGTGGGGGGGGAATCAAGATTGGGGAGATAATTTGTAAAACTCAAAATAAATAAAACCTTTCAAAAATTCAAAAAAAAAGTTTGATCATCACCCCCATGTTGCTGTTAGGGTGTACAATGTTCTGGTTCTGTTCATCTCTCTCAGCATCAGTTCATGCATATCTTTCCAAGTTTCTCTGAAATCCCATCCCTCCTGGTTTCTAATAGAATAATAGAGTTTCATTAATTCATATACCACAATTTGTTCAGCCATTCCCCAATTGATGGACATCCCCTCAATTTCCAGTTCTTTGCCACCATAAACAGCTGCAATGAATATTTATGTACAAGTGATACTTTTACCTTTTTTATGATCTCTTCAGGACATTACTGCTGGATCAAAGGGTATGCACATTTTATTGCCCTTTGGGCATAATTCCAAATTGCTCTCCAAAAAGATTGGATCAGTTTGCAGCTCCACCAACAATGCATCAGTGTCCCAGATTTCCCACATCCCTTCCAACATGGATCATTGTCCTTTCTGGACTTCTAGCCACTTCAGTGTATCATTTGTTTAAAATTATCATGAAAGTCTGATGATCTAAGCCTCTTATAAAATATAGCAAAATAGATTTTTCTTTTTTTTGTGCAAGGCAAATGGGGTTAAGTGACTTGCCCAAGGCCACACAGCTAGGTAATTATTAAGTGTCTGAGACCGGATTTGAACTCAGGTACTCCTGATTCCAGGGCCAGTGCTTTATCCACTACGCCACCTAGCCACCCCCATAGATTTTTATTTTCCTAGAGACTTAAGGGTTTGTTTTTAGTTTACCTACCTAATGAAGTTTTGGTCAGGATAATCTAATATTTGTAGAATATTTCTTATGTTCTAAAATAAATATTTCTTATATTCTCTGGGAATTAAGAGCTATAACCACAATAAAATCTTATAATCTGACCAGAGTAAAAAATAGTGACCTCTTTTACCTCTTTGAAAAGAAAGATTACTAAAAACAAATATTGTAAGAAAGGGACATTTTTTTCTTTCTACATTTTAGTTTCACTTTTAAATCATTTATTTTAAGTGTGAAAGCAATAAAACAAAAGCCAAATAGAAACTTTAGACAAAAATGTTTTAAAATACACAGAGAAACAATATATATATAGCAACATATATGTTTCTGTATACGTTTTCCAAGATCTGTAGCAGGATCTTTGTTTTAGATCCAAAAGACTGGAAATGAATATTTTCAACTTGTTTTCAATTGAAAGATATATGTCTAAATTTGATTAATCTACCCAAAAAGTTGAGTTAACAGGTTTAGATAGTTTAGGGGAGGCAAAAATAACACTTTGTTCATTTACTAAAGAGATTCAACAAAGATTTTTAATCCCCATTAGCAATACTTTAATTATTTTAACTCAGTTCCAAGAGTAGAATAATGGCAAACACTAAATTTACATAAAGTCAGAAAATCTAGATCCCAATCCCAGGAGTTCTCAGGTCTTACTTCTCTCTCAGCTAGTATTTCTCAATTGTAAAGTGACTAGAAATAAATTATTTGTAAGGACTTTTCTCAATAACAAGTTGTCTGAACTTAGGAGAACAAGAAATTAAAAAAATTCAACAAATAATAAAATGCACCTGAGAAAAAAAATAAGTATAATGATTAGAGTCAAAATCCAATATTTCCCCAAATGTTCTATCCAAATACAGACTATCCATGTGGTGAGAAAACTGCTGTTTTTAATTCTGGAGTTAAATCTTTATAATGTCACTATTTTATTGTTAATAAGAAACCTGCTTTTGCATGAAAAATTTTTGTTTATGAACCTATTAAATTGTTTTTATTGAGCTAATAGTTTAGCTCAATTTAATTATACACTGACATTTTCCAATTAATGCTGCTAATGATTAAAATAGTACTCCTAAATGACTCAGAAATTCCTTCCTTGACTTCATACACAAATGTTTCTTAACACCCTACCAAATATATTTCAGGTTTCCAGTTCAGCTACAGTGTTACTACTTTGTACATCACTTTTATGCTATATTTTCTTAACCACTTTCCCAGATGAGAAAGAATTAGGCCATTCCTTTGACTTATAATATAAATACAAATGGTTTCACACTTGATATCTGTTGTAATATGCTTTTGACCACAAATAAGGCCTTTTAGGATTATGTTAATATACAAATATGCTAAAGGTCAAAGCGACCATTTAAATAGATTCTAAGTTAAGATTAAAAAATGGTGTTGATGAACTAAGGGTTATATTTAATAAATGTGTTGGTTAGACTCCTACAGAGAAAAATTTCTCATCCCCATCAACCTTCACCAAATTTCCTCATCTCATAAATGTCAATGAACGTTTGGAGCTTTTTGTTTTTCATGAGAAATTAGGAGTATGGGTGACAAAATACTGAGCAATTCTCATGGGAAAATGTCAAAATCTGAAATATTAAGAATATGCATTATCTAAGTGAATGAGGATTCATTTGGAATTCACAATTTCTCTCAATGTATTTTGTTTTATTATACCATGGGTGACCTTTGTTCTGTTTCAGTTCAATTCACACCCTAGTTATGAAGTGCCTACTCTATATTAGTGGAAAGAATTCTGGATCTGGGATCAGAAGACAGATTAAATTTTGACTGTGCTTCTTAACTACCTGTAGGACTTTTGTCAAATTATTTAATATCTTTTGGTTTCAGTTTCCTCAGCTGTAAGATGTGGGGTTTAGACTCTGACCTCACAGGTTACTTCCAGCTCTAAACCCATAGTGTCCTGGGTGGATGTAGGGGAAGGGTCAAGGATAATTCCTGCAGGATGGTGGTGGGCCACCACAAATTGAAGTTAGGAGGATGCATAAGTAGGTTTAGGGAAATGATACATTCACAAAGACCTAGAGTGAGGAGAGCTCAGGACCCAGCCCTGGGGCACTATTTACCAGGCAATATATAAGCCCTCGGAAGTTGCCAAAGGAAGGGTAGTAAAACAAGGAATACAGCCAGAAAGTGCAATGTGACACCTCATTAAGCTCATACTCACTGGGAGACTTGGTTCACAGGTTGAATCTACTAACTAGTTCAATGAAGATTCACACATTTCCCTAAAGAAAAATCATAAGTACTCATTTGCCACACCCATCTTTTTGTTAGATGTATGAATTCAGATCAAAATATCCTGCATGATAAAGATTTTTTTTAGCCATCCAAAGAAAACAAATTTTTTCAGAATTTGAATTAGCAAACTGATGATACTCTACAGATTAAAAATAGGTATTTTATGTTAATCACTATGGTTCCTTTCAGTTCTAAAGTTTTTTATTAATTGATACTGTCTTTACCAATTGAGACTATCTTCAATTTATATTCTCTTCTTAGGTGCTTTGATTAATAATGCATAGGTGAAACTATAAATATAGTATAATATTTCACTCACTTGGAATGAAAATAATTGAAATTGTATAAGCTCCAAATATTTTGTCATCTGATTACTTTGCTCTACTAATAAAAATTTTTTATTATTTTAGGAAGTGCTCTACTAATAAGTTATTATTTTAGAAAGTAACTTCCAGTTTCAGCTAATATTTTTTTGCAGATTGTAGATTGCTGAGGTACTTTAGATCAATTATTTTGTCACCCATACTCCTATAAATGACACATAGTATAATTTTGCATGCAGTGTGGAAAGTATAGAAAATGTAGTAATTAAGCACTATTAATAATTAACCTTTCATCCTTGCAAAATAAAATGTATATGAAGTAATATGCCTCTTATATGTCTATTAAATTTTTTCTATACTCTGAAAGAAACTCTTCTCATATCAGATATGATCTTTGATGACTCTTATGTGGTTGTGATAACTGCTGGAAAACTGGATAACATAACTGGAAACTGGATAACTGGAAAACATAACTTTCCTTATTTTAGGACAGATCAGGTACCTTGGCCTTTTGCTTTGATCAATTCCTTAAGGGAGGCTAAAAAAGGAGTCTACAAAGAATTTTGCCTACAAAATGCCTCCCTCTGGCACACATCCATAGCCAAGAGCATGCTTGTCCTATTATGATTCCCAGAGCAATTAAGTTCATTTTAACAAAGGTTTATTAAGCATCCACCACATTGTGGCCTCCCCCATTAATCTAGGCTTGCTGATTGATTGTGCCAGAGACTGGTGATTACAAAAACAAAAAACAGTTTCTACTCCAGGGAGTTTACTTTCTCCTGAGGGATATACTTTGTAAACAGCTAAGCAAATACCAGATAATTTGAAGAAGGGGAAAGCAGTAAGAACTGGGTGGGGGAATCAAAGCTGAGATTCTCCCAGGAAGAGAAAGAATACAAAATTGAAAGGGCAGCCAGTGTACTCCAGGCCTCAAGGTCAGATTGTAGAAAGACCAACAGAAAACATCCCTGGGTGATGACTTGGAGAAAATTGAATTGTGGACTTTCCTAGCCACACCTTTCACCATTGTTTATAGAAGTTAAATCTAGTTAAAATGAAAATAAGAGTTAGCCATCAAGGGAGAGAGAAAGTCTAAAAGAGGAACCATGGACCCTAAATCTCTTAACATTTGGGGTTTGTTTCTAGGCTGATTGAAAAATATTCACCTTCTCTTCCAGAAACAGTGTTCCATTGGGACTGTCCAATTGGAAAAGAGCTGCTCAAAAGATTGGACTTGTAGTACCCACCCTATACTTATTAGTCATATTTGAGATCTGAGGAAGAAACCTTCAATCCCTCCCCTGCCCAAATCACAAATCCCTCCTCTTAACCTTTTATGTATTTCTCATGAAAAGAATTATCTATAGATTTGAACTTAGATGATCTTCAATGCTTCTCTTCCAACTCTAAATCTATGAGCCTGTGATTCTAGGAAGTATAAATCAACCTCTTACTTTTCCCAATTTACAATTTTGTTTATGTCAACCCTACTCTTCAACCAGGATTTACTTTTTCCATTTACATTTATTCACCTTTTCCTTTAAAATGTTAACACCTTAACTTTTACCTAAACCAGGGCATTATCTTCCTGATTTGTATTCATTCTAATTTACCCTCCCTCCAATCCAACCTTCATGTAACTAACAAAATAATATTCCTAATGAGGTGTGTCATTTCTCTGCTGATGAACTTTCGGTGACTCCTTAACCCCTAGCATGAAATACAAATTTTTATTGTGAAATTTAAGGTGATGTACAATCTGGCCATAATCTAGCTTTACATCCTGGCTTCAGATTTCTCCCTTTGTGTATTTTACATTCCAAACAAATTAGATGTTCCTGAACACAATCTGTTACTTCCACTTTTTCCAGACCATATAGACCTTTCTTCTTATCCATCTGTACAAATCTTCCTCTTCTAATCAAGGCTCAGTTAAGAAACCTCTTTTGTGAAGACTTCCAAGATTTCCCCAATTTGAAAGTTTTCTGTGTGCTATCATAATCTTAGAATATTCCTTGCTTCCCCAAAGCACTTCTGTGTTGTCTTTTTACCTCTTTCATCCATCAGCCTTCCCTCCTTTGAAATCCTTTCAATAAAAATTTTCCAACCAATTCTGATTATGATGGCTATGGTAATATATACCATTCCCCAAGTCATTTCCCCTCTTTTTTTCAACTAGTATCAGGCACACCATCTCCTCCCCAGCTTTTTTCTTTTAAAGTAGAAGACTCGTATTTCCTTAAATCCCCTAACCTCCCAATTCCGCAGCCTCCTTAAATCTCATGACCTCTTTTATTCCACCTCAGCTACAGATTAGACTTCTAAGTGTTCCATTTATCTTAACAAACCCTGACATTCTATTTTACTATAGCCTCCTGTCATTCCTCCTCTTCCTATATCTCATCCCTTTTAAGCTCAGTCTTTTTTTTAAACTTAATTCTACTTTAAAAAATAATATGATTTTTTTCTTTTGGTTTTTGCAAGGCAGTGGGATTGAGTGATATACCCAAAGTCACATAGCTAAGTATTAAGTGTCTGATTTTGGATATATATATATATATATATATATATATATATATATATATATATTATATATATATATATATATATATATATAGGATATATATATATGTATATATATGTATATGTGTATATATACATATATATAAAATATAAAGAATATCAATATATTGGATAATATATTTATTTTATATATTTATTTAATTTATAAACATTTCTAACTGGATTTGTCTTCCAATTGGTTGATCAAACAAAGGGGAGTATTGGGGATCTGGGAAGGACTCAGTGGACCCTGTGAGAAATCTAGAGTATCACCAGAATGTTCGATTACTGCCCCACAGACAACCCTAAGTTTAATTTCTCCTAAGGTGAACTTCTGTCAGTGTCTTAGGTGTTAACTCTATATCTGCTTATATATTTATTGATATTCTTTATATATATATCCAAATATATTATGTCTGGATTTGAACTCAAATTCTCCTGACACCAAGACCAGTGCTCCTAGCTGCCCCCTATTATCTTTTTAAATAAACAAAATTCACCTTTCCTTCCCACTTCCCTTGGGGGGGTGGTCACAAAACAAAACTTTAGTAACAAATATGTAGAGTCCAACAAAATAAGAGTGCACAGGAGAGTTAAAAACAAAGTACATGAGGGAGCAGCTAGGTGGCACAGTGGATAGAGCACCGGCCCTGGAGTCAGGAGTACCTGAGTTCAGATTCAGCCTCAGACACATAATAATTACCTAGCTGTGTGGCCTTGGGCAAGCCACTTAACCCCATTGCCTTGCAAAAAAAAAACTAAAAAAAAAAACAACCCAACAAAGTACATGATGAGATTTGGAGGAAGGAGATCACTTTAATTGAATGGACTAAAAAAAACATTTTAACTGAGGTCTTGTAAAATAAGAGATTTCAACAGGTTAAAATGTAGAAGAAATGCATTCCAACAGGCATAGTAGCCAGGGGATAAAATAAATTAAGGCACAGACAGAATTTATAACATTCTAGTGAATAATTTTCTATTATCTCTATTTAATGCATCCTAAAATAATACACTATTCTGACATCTCTCCAGAGTTCAATTCCTTTTTTCCAATTATCCACTGAATGTCTTACTGTCACTTCAAACTGAATACGTCCAAAATTCAGTTTGCCTTTCCACCAAAACCGTACCTTCTAAATTTCTTAATTTTAGCACCATTGTTGTCCCAGTCACCCAGGGTTAAAATATTTTCTTTATGATTGTCTCATCCTTCTCCCAAATCCCCTACAATCATTTCAACTTAATTCAGTAAAACAACTTGCACAAAGTGATTGCTTTGTGTCGTGTAAGATACTGTACAAAGTATCAACTGCCAAGACCTAGCAATTCTGCTCCCATTTTGACTCATATAAATCCTTATCTTTCTGCCCAGCAATGTTAAGGAATAGAAGTCATGCAGGTTGTAAGCACATCTAGGATTTGAATACAGGGCCTCTGACTTCAAATTCAGTGTTCTACTACATCATGCTGATAATAAAAATCTGATGCAAAAGAGGTTTTCTTTATAACCATTTCTAACTGGATTTGTCTTCCAATTGGTTGATCAAACCAAAGGGAGTACTGGGGATCTCGGAAGGACTCAGTGGACCCTGTGAGAAATCTAGAGTATCACCAGAATGTTCGATTACTACCCCACAGACAACCCTAAGTTTAATTTCTCCTAAGGTGAACTTCTGTCAGTATCTTAGGTGTTAACTCTATATCTGCTTATATATTTATTGATATTCTTTATATAAAAGTAAACATAAGGAAGATGCTGCTACATGGAAGGATTACTCACAAGTTCTTAGAGAAGCAAATAAAGAATTGGTTTTCTATACAACATAAATACTATGGAATGTTTGGCTATCTTTTACACTCCTCATGATGAATATAAAGAAAAGACCATAGAAATCATATCATATATGCCAACATCTACTGCAGAGGATGAAGAGGTAAAGATATTCTAAGTACTTGACAAGATCCTCCAAATTAAGTCAATGTATACATTGACACCCAATAATTTCAATACTACTTGTATGCATGTGAGGATGGTGAAAAATATGTTGAAAAATATGATTCAGACAATGAGTTAATAAATGAAAGAGTTTAGCACTATTTAGAAGTATTGTTTCTACATGTTTTGAACATTTTTTTCAGAAATAAATCAGAAGGCACTGAAAATGGAAAGCACTCACCAAGACAAAAAAAATTAAATAAAATTCTAGTTACAGATTAGAAGTAATATTTCACAGAGGATAGAGTGCTACATGTGTTGGCAGAATACCTGTCAGATCCTGCCTTAAACATTTAATAGCAGCTTGATCATTGACAAATCACTTCTCATGTCCTTAGTTTCTTCATTTATAAAATGAGAATAATTTTATTGCTTATCTCACAGAATTGTTTTGAGAAAAGCATCTTGCAAATCTTGTGTTATATCAATGTCAATGCTTATTGAAGAGTAAATCATATCAGAATCAGGCACCCATATCCCTGTCAGACCATCAACTAACAAAAGTCAAAATTAACACATTAGAAAAAAAGTATGAAGATGAGAAGACATTGTATACAATCATACTTCCAAGCTAACTTACGCAAACAACCTAAAATAATTAAATCTGATTATCACCATTTTCTATAGAAATATACCAATGCAAAGCAATTGCAAATTTGGGAGTGAGTGGGTACCCAGAGGATTGATTAAGGGATTTTTCAGGATCTGTGAAGAAATCTCTTGTTCAATCTGGTGGATTTAATCAAGCACAACTCTTGTGACCTTAAACTCTTAAGTTTGTCATGCATGGCCATCAAGAAGAGAACTAAGGATGAAAAACCCAGTTCTGAAAATCATTCTTGACTTTTTCCTTAGCTTTTCCATATTTTAGTTGACAGGAAGAAATTTCTCTCTGATTCCCCCCTCAACAAAGGCAATGTGCAGCAGGAACAACTATAAGAGAAGCTCAGAGTTTATATGTGGAGTTGAGCTGAGCTACAAAGAAAGCCCAGGGAACCCACAAGAGCAGCATGCCTCGGGAAAACAGAAGGATGTCACAAGAAGAGAGGGGACACGGAAAGTCTACCATTCTGGAGATGTGAGTTATCTTGATCACATGGGTTCCTAATGTGTTTGCCCCAGCCACGATAGGCTATGGATGTCCATAGCTACCACTAATGCTGCATATATTTGTGGGATAGTTGATGGCAAAGAATGCCTTTGTTAAAACTTAATACTCTTGCAGTAAATGCTTTTACTTTGAGCTAATTGTTGACTGACTGTGAATGTATGTGAATGGGCTTATGAAGTTACCAGTAAGGTGAATCCATAACATATCTTGAAACTGGACTAGTTGTTCCTTAGGATACCTGTGAATGAAAATTAGGATAGTCTTAGAGGAGGAGGTGGTTGTTGTCATTTTTCAGTAAGTCCAATTCCTGACCCCATTTGGGGTTGGCGAACAGGGTTAATTAAGTGTTTGCCTAGAATCACCCAGCCAGTCAAGAGTCTGAGACTGGATTTGAACTCATGAAGATGAATCTTCCTGGAGTTTCTACTGCCCTACCTAGCTACTTCCCCAGAGGAGGTGCTGTGCCACAATGAGGAGCCCAAAAGAAATTACCTTAGTCAGTAAACCTTCCTTGATCTGATATCCTTGACAATAAGAGTTTGGAATATAAATTCATATGTGAAACACTGAAGAAGAAAATGGTGAAATATCATGAGTAGTTTACAGAAAGAGAAATGAAGGAAAAAAAGGATACAAGATGAAAAAAATATAGAGAAGGCTTTACACGAAAATGATCTAAACCAGATCATACCAAGAGTATACATGGATGAAATGGGAAAGATAGCAAATTAAAAATTAAAGAGATTAGGGCAGCCAGGTGGTGCAGTGGATAGAGCATCAGCCCTGGAGTTAAGAGGACCTGAATTCAAATCCAGCCTCAGACACTTAATAATTACCTAGCTGTGTGACCTTGGGCAAGCCACTTAAAGCCTTGTAAAAATGGAAAAAAAAGATTTCTCAGTTTTTTTATTATCATCAAATTATTAATAATCCATTCTTCAAAAGTAGGCATTAACAATGTAGGGAAATCTGATTCTCATCTCTCTGTTGGCAAGGAACTTATTCTTGGGCTTAGAATTTTGTGATTTGAGGAGAAGAAAGTATTCATCCTAGATTTTGGACACCAGATTTTACAGGAGTCAGAGAGAGAAAAGATAGAATTCTATGGACTAAAATTCTTTAGAGCAAGTCATCTCTGGATGGGATAGTTCAATTTTGAAAACAGAGAAACACTTGTTATTAGAAACAAAAGGGAGAGTTATGTAACGAGAAATCTGAATATCCAGGGAACTCATCAACTAACTTGTATTTTTAAAAGAAATGTACAAAAATCAGAAGCAAAGGGAGTAAACCAAGCAAGACTACTAAGGTATGTAAGAACAGTATCAGGAGAGATGTATTAATACTTTTGTATTAGTCATTCCCCCATTAATAAGATATTCCCTCAATTTCTAATTCTTTGCCAACACAAAAAAGCTGCTATGAATATTCTGGTATATATATGGATTTTTTCCCCTTTTTTGTGATCTCTTTGGTATACAGAGCTAGTAATGTTATTACTGGATCAAGGGGTACGCATAGTTTTATTACCCTTTGGACATAGTTCCAAATTGCTCTATAGAGTGGCTAGATAGGTTCACAGCTCCATCAGCAATGCAATAGTGTTCCAGTTTTCCCATCTTCCCTCCAATATTTATCATATCTCTTTTCTGTCATATCAGTCAATCAAATAGTTGTGAGGTGGTACCTCAGAGTTGTTTTAATTTGCATTTATCTAATAGTGACTTAGAACATTTTTTTCACGTGACTAAAAATAGCTTTTATTTCTTTATCTGAAAATTTGTTCATATCCTTTGACTATATATCAATTGGGAAATGACTTCTATTCTTATAAATTTGATTTAGTTCTCTATTTATTTTAGAAATGAGACCTATATCAGAAACACTGACTGTAAAAATTGTTTCCCAGTTTCTGCTTTTCTTCTAATCTTGTTTGTATTGGCTTTGTTTGTGCCAGAAACTTTTCAATTTAATGTAATCAAAATTATTCATTCAAAATATCCTCTTAACTTGTTTGGTCATAAATTCTTCTCTGTATATCTGAAAGGTAAATAAATAATTCCTTGTTCTTCTACTTGGCTTATTGTATCACCCTTTATGTCTAAATCATGTAACCATTTGGACCTTATCTTGGTATAGAATGTTGGTCTATACCTAGTTTCTGCCATACTGTTTTCCAGTTTTCTCCACAGTTTTTGACAAATAGTGAGTTCTGAGCCAAGAAGCTAAACCCAAAGGAGTTTATCAAACACTAGCAATAAGTGTCTTATAAGTCTAACCTATTTTACTGATCCACCATTCTATTCTTAGCCAATACATAATTTTGATAAAAACTGCTTTATAATACAGTTTTAGATCTGGTATGGTTAGGCCACCTTTATTTGCAGTTTTTTTCATTAATTCCCTTGATTTTATTGATCTTTTGTTCTTCCAGATAATTTTTTTATGATTTGATTGGTATGATACTGAATAAGTAGGTGTTAATTTAGATAAAATTGTCATTTTTATTTTCATTAGCTTGGTCTGCTCATGAACAATTAATATTTTTCCAGTTGTTTAGATCTGAAAATATGTGAAAATATTTTGATTGTATTCATATAATTCCTGGGTTTGTCTTGGCAGACTCCCAGTTATTTTATATTGGCTAACAGTTATTTTGAATGGAAATTTATCTCTTGCTGCTGGGCTTTGTTGGTAATATATAGAAATGCTGATGATTTATGAGAGTTTATTTTATATTTTGCAACTTTGCTAAAGTTGTTAATTGTTTCAAGTAGTTTTTTAGTTGATTCTCTAGGATTCTCTAAGTATATCATCACATCATCAGTATAGTCAAGTGGTCCAACCATTCTAAAAAGCAATTTGGAATTATGACCAAAAAGTCAAAAAACTCTGCATACTCTTTGATTCAATGTTAATAAACAGCAGAGGATCAAAGAGGGAAAGAACTCATGTGCACAAAAATATTTATTATAGTACTTTTTCTTGTAGCAAAGTATTAGAATCAAAGCAGACATTCATCAATCAAGAGGCGACACAACAAATTATAGCCTATGAAATTAATGGAATGCCATAAAAATGATGAAAACAGACATTCAGAGAAAATAGAGAAGACTTGTAAAATCTGGAGCTCATTTGCCTAAGACTCTCCTAAATGATAGAGAATTATTACTTGATGTTCCATGCCTGTATGAAGGGTAGAGTTGATGAGAACCTGAGAGAGGAAAATCTTACCTTACTCTGGTTTTCACCTTCAAGAGAGAATACATAGAGCACCAGTTTCTCTTCAAGAAAAAGAAAAAGACCATGAAGAAGCATGTCCCTTTTCCCTAGATTATCACACTGATTTTCCTATTCAATGAAATCTGAGCATAATAACACCTTCCCATGAGCCATATCTGCCTTACATATGTATTAATTAATGCAGTGAAATGTGAACAAAACAAGAACAATTTATACCAGGAAAAGAACTCTGAAAAAATTAAGAGCCATGATCAATGCAAAAACCTATCATAACTCCAAAAGATTCATAATGATTGATGCTTCCTACCTCTTGAAAAAGAGGCAATTTGACTGGAAGTACAGAATGAGACATTTTTCAAAATTGTTTTATGTAACTATACTTATTATAAAGAAATTACTTATAAAAAACTACTTATTATAATATACAATTAAAAATTGTAGAGAGTTCAAGAGTCAAGAATTAGGAATAGTGATCATTTTAAAAAAGGGAGAGGAGAAAAGGAAAGGGATATCACTAGAAAAATAACAGGTCATAAGAAGCTACAAACAGGACATTGTTGAAACTTCCTTTTAAGTTAGAAACATACAAAAAATCAAATCATGTAAGTAGATAGTTTCATATGCTATTCTCTTTTTTTGTTTTCTATAAATGGAATATATCTCCTTTGTTGATTTTTGTCAAGTTTATAATAATTAAAAGGAAAATACAAAACAAAATAAAAAATACTGACAGAATATTCAGAATAAATCGATCCTTTAGTGAATAAAAAGGACGACAGAAAGGATTTTTTAAAATACTATATAGGGAAAAAGAAAACTGAAGAAGATGGATGAGACAATTATAACAATAAAAAGCAGACCTGTTCTTAATTGTATTGGAAAGGGCAGAACAAAATGGTCAAAGATAAGTAAAGAGTGAGTGAGAACAGTTGATAAGTTCAGGTCACCAGGCTTGATGGGGAACTATATCCTTGGGTTCTGAAAAAAATAGGCAGATAAGATCACTGAGTTAGTGATCTTCGAACAAATATGGATTAACAAGAGAGATAACTCATAATTGGAAAAAGATAAACATGTCAATTTTCAAACAAATGAAAACAATGAAGTCTGCAAATTATTAGCCAATGCTGTTGACTCTGACTTTTGGCAAAATTCTGGATTAGAATAATGGATGATTAGTAAAAATATGCAAAAGCAGTTGGTGATCATAAACACTATTGCCTTATTAAAAACAGGTCTGTCAAACTAATCTTATTTCCTTCTTAGAGTTACTAGACAGGTAAACACAACAGATAAAATTTCCCTATATTATCACAAAGCATTTGATAAAGTTGTTCATTTGAATTGAGAAATGTAGGCTAGTTAATAGTACAGCTAAATTGATTCAGAACTGTTTGAATGGTCAAAACCAAAAATTAAATATTAATGGTTCAATGTCAATTTGGAGATCTTCAGTGGAACAAAACAATCTTATATTTAACAACTTTTTTCAATGATTTGGATAATGCATAAATAGCATACTTAACAAGTTTTCAAACAAAATGCAAAAAGGGATAACCAGCCCATTTGATCAAAAAATTAAAAAAAACTTGATAGGCTAGATTATTTAGACCAGATCTAATAAAATTAAACTTAAAAATCTCCAAGTATGGCAAGACATAATTTTGTCTGAAAAAGATGATAGAAGGAGTTGCTCACTAAGAAATTTCTTCCACAAATGAAATCTTAGAGCTAGACCAATGTGAAAAAAATCAATCATAATGCAGTGTAATTTACTAGGATTAAATTCAAAAGAACTAGGTACATTTTGTTTTTGTTTCATATGAACTTTGTGACCTTGGACAGATCATTTCACATTCTAATTCACAGTTTCCCCCTCTGTCAGATGAGAGATTTGAGCTAGATAATCTCAAAGATCACTTTCAGCTCTAAATCCATGATTTTATAATCTGGGGGTTTAGTTTACACTGTTAATTCATATTGGGCTTGTTTTAAACGATGATATGGTATGGTAATGAAAAAAACTAATGTCATCAGAGTGCATTAAGAGTCAGTGTTCAGTCCAGTGACTGATTTTAATTTGTTGTTCTTATTAATATTCTGGCATCAGGATGAAGCTTACCAGTTTTGAGTTATTTACTGATTTTATATATATATACATATATATATGTATATATATATACACACACACATATATATTATAAAAATTCCCATCTTGCAGAGTACTTACTTGTAATGTTTGTTGAATTGAAGGGGCTAAAACAAAGTACTCCAAAATAAATTTTTGAAAATTAAAAAAAAAGTCAGTGTTCAGACCTATGAAGATAATACCATTGTATTTGACCATAGTCTTCAAGTATTATGTGGTGGTCTGGGTGCCACAGGATAGGAAGATATTGATGGGAGGATTCAGAGGAGATCAACAAGAATGATGAAGAAACTTGAGATCCAGTCATAAGAAGACTGTTTGAAGGAACTGAGGAGAAAATTTAAAGGGGAATATGATAGCTGTGTTCAAGGTATTTGAAGAGTTGTTACAGAAAAATTAGGCTTTTTTGTGCATCCCCAGAGAGTAGAACTAGGACCATTGGGTAGAAGTTGCAGAAAGGCAGCTGTCTGATGCAAAAGAAACCCAATCAGAATGTAGTGGGGTGGGGGGTAGCTAGGTGGCGCAGTGGATAGAGCACCAGCCCTGGAGTCAGGAGTACCTGGGTTCCAATCCAGTCTCAGACACTTAATAATTACCTAGCCATGTGGCCTTGGGCAAGCCACTTAACCCCACTACCTAGCAAAAACCTAATAAAAAAAAAGAATGTAGTAAGTTCTCCTTGCAAAGGTTTTGATGGATAAATATTCAACTATGTTTATCCATGATTATAGGTGGTATTTTTTTTAAAGATTTTTCAAGGCAATGGGGTTAAGTGGCTTGCCCAAGGCCACACGGCTAGGTAATTATTAAGTATCTGAAGTCGGATTTGAACCCAGGTACTCCTGACTCCAAGGCCATTGCTCTATTCACTGCACTACCTAGCCACCCCTTGATTATAGGTGATATTAAGTGACTTCAGATCCTTCCCATCTATAAATCTCTCTTATTATGTAGCAGTGGTACCATATTATTTGGATACAAACAAATTTTTATAGGAAGCTGCACAATTTTGAAAGCATGAAGAAAGGAAGTTTAGAGATTTCTAAAAGATCAAAAGATCCAAAAATCACTAGGAAATTGGCTAGATGACACAGTGGATAGAGTATCTTTCCTGTAGTCTAGGAGACTTACCTTCCTAAGTTCAAATCTGTCCTGAAACACTTTGGGATCCTGGGCAAGTCACTTAACCCTTTTTTCCTCAGTTTCCTTATCTATAAAATGAGCTAGAAAAGGCAAACCATTCTAGTATTTTTTCCAAGAAAACCCCAAGTGGCATCATTAAGAATTGGACACAAGTAAAAGCAATTAATTAAACAACAAAATCTGAGATTACAAAAAAATGGTAATCAAAAGTATGTCAATAATCACCAACTAATATATTTATAGTCTGATCTTTATAAAATCTAGAAATGTTCTATACACACACACACACATACACACACCCATATCAAGAATATGGAGGCAGGTCAAAGGACATGCAAAGACAATTTACAGATGAGGAAATCAAAGCAATCCATTGTCATATGAAAAATTTCTTATTACAGAAATGCAAATTAAAGCATCTCTGAGGTACCACCTCACACCTCTCAGACTGGCCAGTATGACCAGAAAGGACAATGATCAATGTTGGAATGGATTCGGGAAATCTGGTATACTAATACATTGATGGTGGAGCTGTGAACTCATCCAACATTGCTGGAGAGAAATTTGGAGGTATACCCAAAGGGCAACAAAAATGTGCATACCCTTTGATCCAGCAATACAATACCACCACTGGGTCTATACCCTGAAGAGATTATGAAAAAGGGTAAAAATATCACTTGTACATATATATTCATGGCTTCCCTGTTTGTGGTGGCAAAGAATTGGAAATCAAGTAAATGTCCTTCAATTGGGGAATGTCTTAGCAAATTGTGGTATATGTATGTCATGGAACACTATTGTTCTATTAGAAACCAGGAGGGATGGGAATTCAGGGAAGCTTGGAAGGATTTGCATGACCTGATGCAGAGTGAGAGCAGAACCACAAGAACATTGTACATTCCAACAGCCACATGGGAGTGATGATCAACCTTAATGGACTTGTTCATTCCATCAGTGTAACAATCACACACAATTTGGGGATATCTGTGATGGAGAATACCATCTGTATCCAGAGAAAGAATTGTGGAGTTTCAACAAAGACCAAAGACTATTACCTTTCATTTAAAAAAATATATCTTATTATGTAATCTTGCTATTTCTTATACTTTATTTTTCTTCCTTAAGGATATGATTTCCCTTTCATCACATTCAACTTAGATCAATGCATACCATGAAAACAATGTAAAGACTAACAGACTGCCTTCTATGGGGGGGGGGGGGGAGCAAGAAGGGGAAAAATTGTAAAATTCAAAATAAATAAAATCTTTATTTTATAAAAAAGAATATTGAGGCAGCTAGGTGGTATAGTAGATAGAGTACCAGCCCTGGAGTCAGGAGGACCTGAGTTCAAATCTAGCCATAGACACTTAATTACCTAGCTGTGTGACCTTGGGAAATGTCCTATTGACAATGACATTGTGCTGATTGCAGCAAGCTCCTGAATACTATAGGATATACTCAATGAGAGGGCTTAAAAGAGATTGGTTCAATAAATCCATACAGGAAAAATCAAATGAATAATTCTCTTACAGACTTTAACATGGCTAGACAACCCCTAGAGGTAGTTCATCAATCCATGTACGTATCATAGGCATGGCAGATTAACCATAAACTGTATCTAGAATGTTGGCTAGCAAGCTGGATCACTGCTTCAAATTGCTGTTTTAAAACCCCATCTTTTTATATTAATGTTAATCCAACTGTGAAACATTAAAATAAATTGAATGAAAAGAAATAAAAATTAGTTTCACCTAGAGACACTGGAAAATGCATAGTAGATTATATTAATTCTCAATGCAGTACAAACAAGGAATAATAAAGTAGAACTCAAAACATTCTCAAAGAAATGTATGAGCATTAAGGAAGATTGACACATGGTGAGCATGATCATGGACATGAATGGTACATACTACAGGTATGATGGATTATGACCTTGATTACTGGAGTCAATATCCATAATAAGATCTCAGAGCTATCTGAATGTTTTATAATATTCTATAATGATAGGAAATGTATGCAAATCATACAGTTTCCAAATTGCCAAACTCAAAAGACAATGGTGAGTGTAAGTGACTTACAACATATATGGTGGTGGTGACTTGCATAGAAGAAATGGTATAAAATATGCCATTCATGAACTGTATGATAAGAAAGTAAACCAGTTATGTAGTGAAAATGTTGAGTTGGATTTTTTTTTTTAGGTTTTTGCAAGGCAGTGGGGTTAAGTGGCTTGCCCAAGGCCACACAGCTAGGTAATTATTAAGTGTCTGAGGCTGGATTTGAACTCAGATACTCCTGACTCCAGGGCCAGTGTTCTATCCACTGCACCACCTAGCCACTCCAATGAGGTAGATTATTGACTATACTATAGAGGGAATTCTTGTTTAGGTTTTCTCTAGAATAAATGGCATTTGGAGTTCCAGTTCTGAGATTCCATGATGTAGAAGGGAAGACAATAGTGGAAGAGTTGAGTATTGAGTTAATGTCCTCAGAATGTTAAAATGCATAGAGGGAGACTTCAGAATCATGACTGCTTCCCTGAAAACAATTTATGGAGGACATAGACAAGAATCCCAGAGAAGGTGAAATAACTCTCAAAAAACTGCAAACCACTAACAACCATGTGAAAGTTTGTACCAAATTATAATAAGCAAATCACAGCACTGATGTTTTACTTTATATAAGGGACTGTTGTGTGTGGGAGTACTGTAAACTTCCATCACCTGGTGTCCTCAAGCATCGGAGCATTGTTTTAGTGGTTGATTGGAGAGTACCACATGAGTATGAGTGGACCAGGGACTGGGGAGAATGTATTTGGTTTAGTAAACGGAGATCTGGGAGATCTTGGAGAATTTGTCATCCTTGTCTCCCTTATCTCCCGCCCCTTCAAAGTTCTGGGTAAGGACAGACTAGCCGGCAGGAACCTAACACATCCTGAGCAGCTAGTCTAACAGGAACATAACTTAATACTCAACAAATTGGCAAAAATGATAATAGAAATAGTTGGTGTGTGAGGGAATTCATAGAAGTCAAAGTAATAATACATTATTAGTGGATCTGTGAATTGTTCCATCATCCTGAAAAGTGATTTGTAATTGATTGGTTCTTGTCCTTATGGAAGATCAGCAAAATGACATCACTATGTTTGAGACATCTGCCAGTGTGTCCAACTGTGGCTGATCAGGCCAATACGAGCTCGGAATGCTCTACCACATAGTCCATGTGAACACCTGGGGTGGGTATCTAAACTTATGGATATCACATTTCCTTTGAGCTGCTTCAATTCTGCCTTCCTCAAAGAGCGCAGCCCCCTCACTGATGAGGGCATGCCATGCTGGGTGGTCCTGTACCAGTGTCTCCCATGCTGTACAATCAATTCTAAAGTTCTTCAATGAGACCTTCAAGGTGTCTCAATATCACTTCTTCTGATCCCCTTGTGAGTGTTTGCCCTGTGTGAGTTCTCCATAAAATAATTTTTTTTGCAAGCATATGTCTGGCATTCTAACATGTCCAGCCCATTATAGTTGTACACTCTTGTAGTAATGTTGGAATGCTAGGCAGTTTAACTCTAGAAAGGACCTCAGTGTCTGGTATCTTTTCCTGCCAGGTGATCTTTAGGATCTTCCTAAGACAATTTAAATGGAAATGATTCAGTTTCCTGACATGGTGCTGGAAGACTGTCCAGGTTTCACAGGCAGATAGCAATGAGGTCAGCACAACGGCTCTGAAGACCTTAAGTTTGGTAGTCAGTTTGATATCTTTTCTCTCCCATTCTTTCCAAGTCTCCCATATACTGAACTAGTTCTGACCTCATCATCAATGTGTACCTCCCTGGAAAGGACACTGCCAAGGTAAGTGAACTTGTCCACAGTACTCACAACTTCATTTGCTGTAATTGATGATTCCACATATGGATGATGTTGGTGATGGTCTGATGGAGCATTTGTTTTTTGGTGTTAAAGTGTTAGATCAAATTTAGAAGCAAGGAATCAATTCATACTTTATTGTATGTCAGCATCAGAGTCTACATTGAGGGCACAGTCATCTGCAAACAGAAGATCATGCATCAACACTCCCTCTACTTTGGTCTTGGCTTGGAGCCTTTTCAAGTTGAAGAATTTATCGTCAGTGTGGCCATGCTCATCTTCAGTGAAGTCTTTTTGATAACATGGCTGAAAACATCATGCTAAAAAGTATGGGATCAAGGATACAGCCACTGATGACTGGGAAATCTTGAGAGCATCGTCCACTATCTAGAACTCAGCATGGAACTTTTCTGGGTGACCAAATTTTGATATAATTTTCCATAAACTCTTCATGACTGATGGTATCAAGGCCTTGGTCAGATCTACAAATATCATACCTCTGTTCTGTTCCTGGCATTTTTTCTGGCAGTTTTTGGGCAGCAAACACCGTATCAGCTGTTCCTTGAACCTTTCTGAAACCACACTGACTCTCAAGGAGGTGACCATTTTCCAAGGGAAGGATCACCTTATTGAGGAGAACTCTGACAAAAATCTTACCAGCAATGACTAAAAGAGAAATACCCCTGTGATTGGCACAGGACAATCTATTCCCTTTACCTTTATAGAGATGGATGATGGAAGCATCTTTGAAGTCATGGGGGATAACCTCTTCATGCCATCTAACCTGGAAAACTTCAGTCAACTTTTGAATGAGCAATGGACCCCCTCACCTTGTAGATCTCAGCTGGAATAGAATCAGCATCAGGTGCTTTGCCACCATGGCATTAAAAACCTCTTCTTCAGTTGGAACTTCAGCCAGAGACTGATTAACTTTACTTGAGGTAAACTGTCAATGACTTCTGCATTGATTGATGATGGTCTGCTAAACACTATGGAATTATGATTTTAAAAAATGATTAAGGGGCAGCTAGGTGGCTTAGTGGATAAAGCACCGGCCCTGGAGTCAGGAGTACCTGGGTTCAAATCCGGTCTCAGACACTTAATAATTACCTAGCTGTGTGGCCTTGGGCAAGCCAATTAACCCCGTTTGCTTTGCAAAAAAAACCCCTAAAAAATGATTAAAATGCCCATTGAAGAAAAAACAATTCTATGGAAAACTCAGGGCAAGCTCTCATGAGAGGAGCATGTTCTTTGGTCCAAGGATTCCACTGCTTAAGGCATAAACCCCAAGAAGGTCAAAGACCAAAAGGAAGATTCTATATATATTTTGTTATATATGCTTATATATATATATATATATATATATATGCTCATAACAGCATATTTTGTGGTAGCAAAGAACTGAAATCAAAACATCTATTGGAGAATGGTTGAACACACTATGATTCTATGTATATAATATATACATAAATATATATGTACACACTTAACTAAACTGTTAAATGACAAATATTAAAACCTCAGAGAAGCATGAGAAGACAGACATGGACCAATGCAGGGCAAAGTGCACCAGACCAGGAAAACAACATGTAACAATTACCACCTGGCACCTCCTTCCTTAAGGTCAATTGTGTTAACATTTCATCCTAGGGTTCTCCAGTATCCTTAACAAGGCTTGAAGTGTCAGGGCTCTCTGAAAATGACTAGCCTCCACCAATGTGTTACCCCATTGCTCCCCAGTTCCATTTTACTACTAATAGTAGGATTAGCTTACACAAAGAAATATTTACTTCAAAGGTATAAAGACAAACATGCAAACTTTTCCCCAAATATATGTGGAAAGCCCCCATCCCCAATAGGGGAAGAGAACTAGATTTATAGCTTAACTTTCTATTTAGCACAACAGACCCTCTTCCAACTCCACCTCCACCTCCCATCCCCTTATGGACAAGTCCCAAGTACCTGTCCTCACTAGGCTTCTCTGCCAAGTGGGCTAGCTGCACCATCCTGTCTGTACTGTAATCCTAACTCCAAGGTTGCTGTATCTTAAACATTCAGGTTTTGGAGGATCACCATGGCACTGTAACTGTGAGGCACAAATAAGAACAGAAATCTGAGGCCCATTTTTCAGAACTGGGATAAAAAGAGGTATACCCTATTCCCAATTCAGTTCATGTCTCCTATGAGGTAGGGTAAACTATGATCTTCACCTTCAGAATGCAGCAGAAAAAAGCCAGCAAGAAGAGACAGTTAAGGTCTGGCAGATTTTAAAGGCAGAGCAAGA
This sequence comes from Macrotis lagotis, assembly GCF_037893015.1. NCBI lineage: Eukaryota > Metazoa > Chordata > Mammalia > Peramelemorphia > Peramelidae > Macrotis > Macrotis lagotis. The sequence continues at coordinate 87,387,065 of NC_133658.1, forward strand.
CAATCAGCTTTTTTCTGGCTACACAGATAATCAAGGTAGGTTACTCACACCTATAGGGAACTTTGAGAAACAGGGTACCTCCAAGTTAGAAGATCTGAATTTGCACAGAAAAGCCTCCTTAAAATTTTATTCAGTGACTTCAATGACATAAGACAACAAAACTGAATCCTATGTAATTATAATGACCAAGCTTTGTCATTGAAGAGCTAGGATAATGGGAGTGTTGGTTAGTTTTATTGAACTGTATTTTTCTATTTTTAAATCATTACATTTGGTTAGATGAAAAGGAGGGAACATTCAAAAACAAACATTATTTAAAAATATAAGATTAATAAAAAGATAAAAATTTATGAGATATATAAATTGCAAACTGTATTATATAAGGGAGCATTTGGTGGCATAAATCAATTGAAATACTGAAAAAAAAGTTGTGTACATACCAATATGTCCATGCATCAGTCTGGAAGAGTTAGATCACCCACCTCTTTTTCTATGGTCTTTTGGAATTCTCTAGCAAAGTGTGACATTTTTTTGAACTATAAACTTTTTCCTTGTCTGATCCTCATTACTCCAGTTAATTTGGCTTTTTTATTTTGTTTTGTTTCCCAGCAGGACCTCAAGTTCAAAGTTGTAGCAAAAATGAAAATTAACTAGTTGATAGCTCAGGAGTGATATAGTTCATAAGTTTTAACTGAACCTTGTATATCCACATAGGTAAAGAATGACCCCCCCCTTATTACTTATTTTACCTTTTGAAGACTAGAATTATGTTAAGACAAATCAATAAATTATTAATCTCTGCTTTGGATAGAGAATTGGTAGATGTCTGAATAAGTGGAATATCCTATCACTACTAAAAATCGAGTTTCCTGCTAAGCTTGTATGATCTGTTTACCAAACTTTTCTATTTTCTCTTTATTCCCAGATAATCTATGAAATACTTAAGACTATATTATATTGGGGCGGCTAGGTGGCGTAGTGGATAAAGCACCGGCCTTGGAGTCAGGAGTACCTGGGTTCAAATCTGGTCTCAGACATTTAATAATTACCTAGCTGTGTGGCCTTGGGCAAGCCACTTAACCCCATTTGCCTTGCCAAAAATCTAAAAAAAAAAAAAAAGACTATATTATATTTCTGCCTCCAATGATCTTCATCCAAATGCTTTCCACAATGCTTCTCCACTCTGGTTCTGAGATTTCTTTGTATAAATAAATTTCCTAAAACAATGTGACACCTTGATCTCAGACTGCACCTCTACCTATCTTACCTTTTAAAAAATAAGTCGAATTTCTGTATTTACCAATTTGATTTTAAATTATCACTTTGATTTTTTACATATTTATGTATAATGAATGAGTTCTTAACCCAAGGGGGTCTGTGGATAGACTTCAGGAAGTCTGTGAACTTGGAAAGGAAAAAAATACCCTTATTTTCACTTTTCTCTAACTGAAATTTAGTATTTACTAAAGTTAAGAATATTTTTAAAAAAGTTTTAAGGGGTTTTATAGGTTTCACCTGACATCTAAAGGGGTCCAAAATGATTTTAGAACCTTTAGTGTATACATATCTGAGGTTAGGGGATTTCTTATTGGCTTCTTTATGGAATTTTTGTGCTCCATCTTTTCTGCTCCACCTTAACAATGTAGTTTCATCTTAGTGGATGTTTGTTTCCCCAGTATTTAAAATAGTGCTCATAGTTGGCATCTAATATTTGTGTGATTTATTCTCCTAAAAAGAATAGTGTTTACTCTAAATTCATTCAACTTCTGTCACTTTCTTCCCCTCTCTCAAGCCCTTGTAAATTGCTTTTGTTTCCATTTATCTTCTAAAGATCATTTCTACTTTTTCATATCCTCTAGTCACCTTTTAGTCAGTCAGAAGTTTTTCCAAAGCATTCAATACTGCCAATCAGTCTTTTTTTTCTTTTCTCTTTTTCCTGAACCTACTCTTCTCTCTTTCTTGACTTCTCTTGCACCCATCTCCTACTTTCCTTTATCCTCTCTGTACTCATTACCCTAATCCCATTTTCTGCCTGCTCAAAACCAGGCCTGCCTTTTCCCTCAAGTGCCCTATGTTTCACAATTCACTTTCCACTCTTACCCTACACCAATTACCATCCCTTGAATACAGCTTGGGTATCAGAAAAGCATCCTAATTAAGCTAATTCACATTAAGGTATAATTTAAAAGTCTTAATACTTCCAGGAGATATCTGCCTAATATTTCAGTGGATCAGTCACTGAAGTCAGTATGTTTTTCCCTCCACAGAATCAAACAGTAGCAATCAATTTTCCTTTCCTTCCTGTGTTTTTCCATAAAACAAGGATAAAAATTGCTAATTAATACTCCATTCCTTGTGTCAGTGCTATCCCATATCCAAACACTTGGAGATTAATGTTTGTAATTTAGGAGATCCTGGATCCCTCAAACTGGGAGTAGGTTATTACCAAAAGGAGATGTCTGGTAGAGCTAAAACTAGGGAAAGAGAGGGTAGGTAACCACTTAAAAGTGTAGCATAATTTTATAAGTGAGCAAATATTCAATGCTAGAAAATTCTCTGAATGTCATAGAGAGGTTTATTTTAAATATCTAGTGTGTTTGAGTATATAGAGAAGGGTCTAGGTTTCAATACTGGTTTCAATACTTAAATGACTGATTCTTGTGTCTTCATCCCTGTCAATCAAGTAAAGCCAACATGTTGAATCTAAAGAGGGCTGAACACTTAGCAGAGAAAATTTAGGTATTTTACTAGTCCTAAGTTTAGTTTGATTGAACTATGTGATGGTTCAGTTGCCATAGAACTTAATAGTTAGATCATAATTTTTAGTCATTTACACAAATTACTTGTCCTCTATGCCTAATAGCATACATGACTGTCCATTTCATAAAAGTATATCAAATTAAATTCATCCTAAATTTTACTTAATTTTAATCTCCTAGTCACCAAAGCCATTTTCTGCAGTGTTGTCTGCTCACAGCTTCTTTTTAAAAAAAAAGATGGAGTATACAATATTGCCTATATCAAGGACCCATTAGGTCCTTAACATCCACTACACTCACAATAATATGAAAAATAAAAATGATATATATCAAATCCTCTTACAAGGAATATCAGTATGCCTTTGTTTGATATTAAATGGGACCTGGTAGTGATACGGCATTCACTAAAAATAGCAGCCCTGTCCACACTTTCATTTAAAAAATTTCTAGAAATGGCTAAAGGAGACCCTGTCTGAGCTAGAAGTGGAGAATCTTGAGTATGTAGGTTACAACTAGTCCACAGATTGATTTCCCTGAAAATAAAAATCATCTTAAGACAGTCAAGAGAATTAGTTTGCACTTCCAACTCCCTACTAGACTGCAGTGGACCATGTCTGTGAGAATTAAGCTTTGAAGGTTTAAGACAGAGTAATTCAGTAACTATAAACAGCAGTTACCTTTTTTTCTGCAAAACTACTTTATATCTTAAATAACAGTATATTTTAACAAACAGTATCTGTTTTGCATACAACTTCCTTGCAGTATACTGAAAAGATAAAAAAATGGAAACTGATATGGAGAACTCAACACATAGAGAAAGGTTTGGGTTTTTTGCAAGGTCCAGGCTTAATGCTCAATTACAACACACTTCTATATAGAATGGTTAGATTGCTTTCAAAAAAGCAGTGATTATAACTGATAATTCTATGAAACCAATATCTGAACTGAAACTGGACCCAGAAGTTGTCTCTGTCTCAGGGTATCTGTCTTCATGTCTGTTACTTCTCTGAAGCTAGTTGTTTCTAGTCCCACTTTCCTATTATCTGTGTAACTTTCTTTTTTTCTCTTCTCTTTTATGAGTGTCAATCATATTGCATTTCCCAACCATTTGAATTCTTGTTTATAAAAATTCTATTTTTATTGCAACAGCAACAACTTGAAGATTTCAATATTGACCTGAACCCTGCATGTGATACACCAGTCACTTTCCCATTGCTCAGGAAAGAAGAAGCAACCTTCCTTTCAGCTATATCACTGTAACCTATGTACATATATATTCTATAACCTATCTATAACATTCTATAACCTCTCCAGAGTGGAAAGCAAATATGGCATTTCCTGGAATTAAAATAGAAAATGAGGAGGAAGACCATTTTGAAGATGCCTTTGAAAAAATTCCAGTAGCAACATCAATTACCCTTTCCTTATCCATAGAAGAAAGCACAATAGGATTATATTTATTTCTAAGTAATAAATTCTCAGAAGCTTTGGATTCACTTCGCCCACTGTATAATAAAAGCATGTATCATGCCCTTATCTATGGCTCTATTGTGGTTTTTAGGGCCTTTCTGACTTTTGATCCTCAAGATATACAATTGGCAAATATCACAATGAATGAAGTTTTGAAAACTTGTGGAAATTTCAGAAGAAAAACCACAATGATAAATTCACTGACTCGTCTAATTTATAAACAGGAACTAAATATGATTAAGGAAGAAGAACTTCATGCAGAACTCTGCTATGCTCAAGGTTTATCCCTGAAAGCATTATTGATGCTTTTACAAGGTGAAAATATGTTCAGTTTTCTCAAAACTGGAATCAATTTTGGATTAAGTTACCAAATATATAAAGATTGTCAAGAGTTACTGCATTTATTAAACTTCCAAAGCAAAACCCAGAAACATTTGGCTGGAGAAATAAAGTTTGGAATAGGAATATTCAATTTGATGTCTTCACTTTTACCATCTAAGGTCCTTCCACTATTGAATTTTCTTGGTAATTCTGGCAGTTTGGAATTAGGTCTGACATTACTCCATGAAGGTGCATCATCATCCAATATTAGTAACATACTATGTTTGCTAACCTTGTTCCTATATTACAGTTACATCTCTGTCACTTTTGGCACTGGAAAGGAAAAGGAGCATGATTTAGAAAATCTCCTTATAAATTTTCTCACAAAATTTCCAAATTGTGTCTTCCTTGTCTTTAGTTACGCACGCTTAAGCATGCTGAAAGGGAATTTTGACTTTGCAAAGATAAAACTTCAGCAATGCATTTTTTTACAAAATGAATGGCCAGAGCTTCATAATTTCTGTTATTGGGAACTTATGTGGTGCTACATTTTACAACAGGAATGGAAATCTGCTTACCAATACGCAGACCTCCTTTGTCAACAAAACAAGTGGTTCCAAGCTTCCTTCACATATAGCAAGGCTGCCATCTTGACCATGCTTCCTACTGAATTTGTGAAGTCAGTAGGGGAGGATATAACATCTTTGTTTTTAAAAGTAAAAAGTCTAAAATCAAAAATTTTAGGGAATTCCCTCCCAATGGAAAGCTTTGCTGCTAGGAAATCCCAACGCTATAGTGGTATCACCTCCTGGAATACAGCACAACCTGTTCTGGAGCTCATGTATATCTGGAGTGGCTTTAGAATCATAAGAAGGCGGCGAGACCTCATTTCACGTTGGCTGCTATTAATTGAAAAAGAAGAGGCAGCTTTACAGACAGACCAAAACAAAGATTATGAAACAGATGACATGTCTTTGATATATTTACTAAAAGGTCTATGCCTGAAATACCTATGCAAATACTGGAAAGCTGAGCTATACTTCAACCGTGTCATTAAAAATGAAAAATTGATCAAATTTGATACATATCTGGTGCCATATGCATATTATGAGCTGGGAGTTCTACAATATCTACGAGGAAATAACAATGCAGCAATAAGAACCATAAAACAAATTAAAAAATTTAAAAACTTTTACTTGGAGAACAGGTTACAGGTTAGGGTTCATTTAGCCCTTCAGCAAATCACTAAAGAAAAATGATTTTAAAATAAGTGACGGTTTTATATCACATAAATGTAATGTCTAAAATAAGATGCCATTAAAAAGTAGAAAAATCAGTTCTGTGTGGAAGGAATCTGATAGGTAGTTACTAGAAATATCTGAACAATAAGTAAGATATCTACCATTAATACAGTCCCTCTTTTCAATAACTTTCACATGCTTCATAGGTTCAATTTAGCAAATAGAGTAATGTGCATTCTTGAATAATTAAATGTTGATGGGGTGGTTAAAGGGATGAGGTCATTGTTTAAACATTTGAGGGTATATCCTGGCCCTCCATGTTAAAAAGGCAGTTAGGTGGCTCAGTTCATAGATCCTGGACCTGAAGTCAGGAAGATCTGAGTTCAAATGTGACTTCACTCACTTTTCAGTTATGTCACCCTAGACATGACACTAAACCTCTATTTGCCTTAATCTAGTGGAGATGGAAATGTCAAACCACTCCAATATCTTTATTAAGAAACCTCATGGACAATATGATCCACAGGATCACCAAGAGTTAGAAATGACTGAATCTACTGAACGATAATCACAACCTGGCCCTAGTTAGCATTTTAAGTTATTCCTTATTGATTGCTTATACATTGGGAAATAATTTGACCTAAGCTATTGTAAATGAGAACTACCCCCTTTGTATTGGGCCTTCAAAAGGAAATATGAAGACCCTCTGAGCCCTAGAGAGAAAGGAGGGAGAGGGGGAAGAGATTTTAATTCCTGTGCTATGAAGCTTCCAACTTCCAAAAGTCAACCCTAAAGAGAACTATGTAGTCATGTGGCAATAGATCCCAAATTCCTATGTTTTTTGGAAGATTAGAGAGAACTCCTGAATACCACTCTCTTTGAAAAGTGTTTAGAGTTCCAAGACGAAAAAGGGGGGAGGGGAGGCTAGGTGGCGCAGTGGATAAAGCACCAGCCCTGGAGTCAGGAGTACCTGGGGTCAAATCTGGTCTCAGACACTTAATAATTACCTAGCTGTATGGCCTTGGGAAAGCCACTTAACCCCATTTGCCTTGCAAAAAAGAAAAAAAAGGGGGGGGTTGCTTGAATGCACATTTTGGAGAGATCTCAGGATCTTAACCTTCTAGTCAGAGAAAAAGGTGTTGCTGTTCAGCCTTTTAGAAAGAAGCGAACCATGCAGAAGTCAAGGCTGCTGTCCAAGAATTTGCATTTGCCTTAGTAGTGCTTTGTGTTAGTATACAACTATCACATTCCAGGGATCAAAATATTCTCTCAGGTCTCTGTCCTCCCTTGTAAAGGACTATGAAAGGGGTAGTTCTGTTCTATAATAGCCTTAGATGAAATTTAAACACTTAATCTTCATCCTCAATGAGTGATGACTGGGTCAACACGAAGTTAGTACAAGGCCCTGTGGTGTCTTCCTTTCTCTCACTGATGTGTTAATTGACACCTTCCATAGGGAGATACAATCAAAGCCCTGAATCAGAGGGAAATAGATCTACATTGAGTCCAGATCCCATTTGTGAATAAGATGGGGAAACAAGTCCAGGGAAGTTAAGTGACCCTTGACCACAATTACACAGGGAAGGTTGAGATTTGAACCAGGTCCTTTGACTTCCAAGTTATTCTTTGTCCAAAGCACCATGCTGATATGATCCCTTTAACTTCAAGGGAGTTGATCAAAGTCCTTTGATCATCTACTTACATAAATAAAATAAACTAGTCATTTCCTAATTATAATGTAAACTTTCTCAAATGCACTTGTCAACACATCTTTACTGTATGTTTTATACAATACCCAGATAAAGTTAGTGAAATAAGACTAAATGAATTAAGTGCTGGACAAGAACTTAATAATGCACACTTGATACACTGACTTAAAAAAAAAATCACTGAAAGTTTTACTAAGACTTCCAAACAAAATAATTAGGTATTTTAAATTGTATAGTTTCTGCTCATTTTGGAAACATTTTTCCTTGTGCACATATCTAAGAGCCTTCTCTACAAGAAACTTATTTCTTATTGATAAAATGATATAAATACATAGAAAAGCACTCATAAATCTTTTTCATCATGAGCACATTTATATAATTGCTCTTTTTCTATAAAACTTCAGAATAACTGAAAGCTCATTTCTTTTTCAAGAAAGGGCAAGTAAGGAAGGGGAAAGGGAAATATGAGAAGGGCATGGAGAAAAGGAAGAGAGAATAATCTATTTAGATGTGCAAGAAAAACCTTTCCATTATATAATCCCAATTAGGACTCACTATCTTCATTTCATTCTTACCATGGATGCAACTGTCTTCTCTTCTGCTACTGAACTAAATTGAGTAGAGGAACTACTATAGTAGAGAAACTGGATTTAGAAGAGACCATAGAAATCATCTAGTCCTATCCCATTCATTTTATAAATGAGGCTCAGAAAAGTAAGGCCATATGGGGTAGTAGAGTTGGATTTTAATCAAGGCTCTCCACTTCTATAGCATCACAAAGCTGTTTCTATGCAGGAACCAGGCCCTAATCATCTGAACTGACTCTTGTGGTTGAGACCCACTCTCTTCCATTCTAGTTATATACTCCATGGGATGGATACTTGGTGAAGTTGTATATCATTAGTCTGACAAGATAATAGCAATGGAGAAATAGTGTGATTTCTCAATCCAAACCAAAGAAAAATCTTAGGATTAGCTCCTCTTGTATCCTCAGAAAATTTTCCTTGATAAATTGTCAACAAATTATTAGTGAATAACTATGCTCTTGTACCTCTCTTATTAGCCAGGAAAGCTATCCCTCTTATAGGTCTTGAAAAAGTAGATCATTGTCACTTACTTTGCCAGCACCAAATTTGGTCTGAGCAATTCTTTCATATCTTTAAATATTTCTAGTCATTGCCCTTTGGGATAAATAGGAAAGGACTCTGCCTATTTGTAGAATACCACCATTTGAATAAAATGTGTTAAGTTTTAGTAGCTTCTCTAGAACATGAAGAATTCAGGGAAGGTAATTTTCTTCAACTTAAGCTGAAACATATTCAACCTATCCAAGCAATTCAGTCAAGAGTCATTGATACTGGTCTTTTTACAGTTTGATCCTTTTGATGATTTCTAGAAGCTTAGCACAGTATGATTCCTTACAATGGAGCAAAGTTGACAGTACAACATATATATATATATATATATATATATATATATATATATATATATATATATATATATATAATCTCCATTGACATTTATGTAAATGAAGTTATTTAAGTTAGTTTCATTGAGTGTTTAGAGATCTAGTAGTTAGGAAAAAAGGAATAGGATTTTCATATTCAAAGACTTCAACAAATTTTTGATGCTGGAGAAGAGATCTTTCTCAATATTGCACATTACTGGTTGGGCAAAATGATCAGAAAGTATTTTCCCTCCTTTTTTTTCCACTGGAGCATTTTATTTATACATATGTTTTACACTCTTAGAAAAAGAATCCCAGGATTTTTCCTCCTGTGTGTTTTCGTCTTGCTTCTTCATGGTCTATGATGCCAGCTGAAGGTAGTAAGCACAATGAACCCAAACTGACGGGATGGTAGCAGATTATTCTGCCATTTTTCCAGATCTTTCAATTGAACATCAAATCTGGGGCTGATTATACCACACTTGTTTAATTTGCCCGTGAGGTTCACAACAATTTTTCCTGCTCTATGATCATCAATGATCTCAAATTCGCCAATGTAACCATGCTTCATCATCACAGTTAAGAACCAGACGATTACTTTAGAGCATGGCCTAATGAGAACCTGGCGTTTTCCTTGCTTTTCAGAGCATCTGCCGGGACATTCATGTGCACCATGGTGGCGGCGCTGCAAGATGGCGGAAAGAGCCCTTTTTTTTTTAACTCTCCTATTATTTCCAATGTCAAGAAGCCTTCAGATGACTTTCAAATTCTTTTTTTTTAACTACCACAGCTTCATTTTAAATACTTCTTTTATTCCAAAAGCCTAACTGATAAATATCCCCCCCCCCCCAACAGGGAATCCCAGCCACAAGATTATTATAATACTGATTTGATTATGTCACTTTTCAAAAATTTCCAATAGTATCTCATTCCTTACCTGGAAAAATTTATATTATTTTTTATAGCCTTCAAGGGTTTCCAGAATCAAGTCTCATTATATGCAGTTAACCTTCTAACCTCTCCCCAACAGGAGCCCCATGCTTTAATTAGACAATTCGCATTGATTCTAAACATAACCTCATTATCAATTTTATGTCTTAATGCTGTTTCCCTTCAATTTATACCAATCCAATATGTTCAAGATAACCTTTATCATGTGTCTTTCCTTTTCCAATTTTCATCCTAAGACCCTAGAATTTAGAGCAGGAAAGTCTCAGAGACTGCCTAGGCCAAACTCTTCTATCTGTGGATGAAGAAATTGTATTTCAGAAATAAATTACTTCTCCAATAGGTAATAAAGATTTATACCCAGATTTTTTTACCCTGGAATCCAATGCTTTAGTATTTTCCCACTATTTAATGAATATTTTTTTAGTGGCAGCTCTTAAATCTTTTTTCAAATTTAAGGCAATGGGGAGGGCAGCTGGGGGAGCAGCTAGGTGGTGCAGTGGACAGAGCACCAGTCCTGGAGTCAGGAGGACCTGAGTTCAAATCTGACCTCAGACACTTAATAATTATCTAGCTGTGTGGCCTTGGGCAAGCCACTTAACCCCACTGCCTTGAAAAAAAAATCTGAAAAAAATATTTAAGGCAATGGACAAGGCTAGGTAATTAAGTGTCTGAGGTCAGATTTGAACTCAGGTCCTCCTGACTCCAGGGCTGGTGCTCTGTCCACTGCACCACCTACCTGCCCCTGTTTCATGAATATTTGAATTTAATTTATTTAATTTCTCCTTTCTGAGATGGCCATCAATTGGAAAATGGTTGAACAAGTTATGGTATATGATTGTAATGGAATACTATTGTGTTATAAGAAATGATGAGGGGCATGGGTTCAAAAAACCTGGGAAGACTTATATGAATTCATGTAAAATGAAGTGAATAGATCCAGGAGAACATTGTACACAATAACATCGAAATTAGAATGCTGATCAAGACTTAGGTATTATGATCATGACAAGTGAGTCAAGAAAATTCCAAAGGATCTACAATGAAAAATGCAATCGACCTCCAGAGAGAAACCTGATGAACTCTGAGTGCAAACTGATGCATATTTTTAACTTTTTTTTGCAATATAGCTAATATAGAAATATATTTTTCATGATTTCACATGTATAATGGGTATCTCAAAGGGAGGGAGGTACTTGGAAAGAATTTGAAATTCAAAATAAAGAATGAAAAAAAATTTTTTTAATTCTCCCTTTTTTAAGCCAGGTGCTCTTTGCAGTGATTGGTTAAGTTATTGCTGACTCCTTGTCAGATACATATTGTTAAGTATAGTCAGGGGGAGGGCAAAGAAATTTTATGAAGTAGTTAATTTGAAGGAAATATTCATATTTAGAAGCACTTGTGCTAGATGCTGGTTACATAGACATAGAGAACAAACAATCCATTCTTTTAAAGAGTTTGCATTCTACTAGTGGAGATTATAAGTATATATCTAAGTGTATTCTGAATAAATAAATGCAAAGTATTTAAATATAAGGTGGTTTAGGAGGGAGGTTCCGGAACTGGCACCAGTGGGGGTCAGGAAAGGCTTCTTGTATAAGTGATACTTGAGCTGATTCTTAAAAGAAGTAAACCATAAAGAAAGCTGCAAGTTTTGGAAAAATACACTACCTCACAAAGATGCTACTGCCATTTAGAAGAAATTAACAAATTTACAAAGGTCTTAGATTCTATTAATTCATTATCCAAATAAGTTTGGAATGTGTCAGTGTTATTTCTTTAACTTACTGTGGGTAGTACTGGCATGAAAATTAACCATTTTGTGCTGAAATATTAAAATGTAATTTTTGATATCTCAGGTCTCACCTAGTACATTTCCCTCTCTTTTCAAAAGAGGAACCAAGGCTCAGAAGGTGGCAGACCAGTGCTTTCCACCACATAATGAAGGTGTTTCTCATTTAAATATATAGTGCTGGGCCTCACCCCCCACCATCATGCTGAAGTACCCAGAGGTACTATTCTGCTGCTACTATTCTCTCAAGGTTCTTTTTACTGGGTAACCTTGAGGGTGGGGTTGTAGTGGAAAATTTTAACAACCAATTTTCTGTGGGGAGGGGGGAAACTTGCATTAAAATTTTTTCTATCACTTTAAGTATCGACAATCAAAACAACAATAAATAACACTTAATTTTTTGTAGAGTTTTCGAATTTATGAGTTGTAAATGCTCACGATGAAAAACCAGCTTTCTGGAAAAGATTCTGGATGACTTCAACCCTTAACCCTCCCCCCCGCCCACTTTTGTACTGTCACTCAATAGCTTCAAACTGTGTTTCCCATTGATTTATCAGTCAGTCCAGGGACAGGCAATGAGGGGGCAGCAGGGGAGGCAGAGCTGAGCAAACCTGTATGTGCTCACCTTTTGCAATCAGAAGTGAGGTTCAGTTCTGCTCCCCCCACCCTCCCACCCCACATCCCTGCCCCAAGAAAAGACATTTAACTCATGTGTTATAACAATTCAGTAGTTACAGAAACGACTCCCCCACAACTGGAGGGTGCACTCTCCCCTTGCACATATGAGGTTATTAGGGGAGAGTGGGCTCAAATTAAGAGTCAGGAACATGCTTCTAGTACTAGAAGAGTCCTCATGAAGAACCCTTTAAGTTGTAACTCTCTGTGGGTGCTTGAAGCCACCTTACAACTGCACATCTAGCTTATCCTCCACATGTCTCTTTGTTCCCTCAGCCACTGCTGCTCCAGGGATGCCACTCAGTTTCCCTGGACACTGCCGCCAACAGTGATGGGACTTGCAAGCCTTTTGGAAAGTTAGCTGGTCAGTTCCATCCCAGAAGCCTAGGTTGTCTTTTTTTTTTTTTTTTTGCAAGGCAAATGGGGTTAAGTGGCTTGCCCAAGGCCACACAGGTAATAATATATTAAGTGTCTGGGACCAGAGTTGAACCTGGGTACTCCTGACTCCAGGGCCGGTGCTTTATCCACTGCGCCACCTAGCTGCCCCCTAGGTTGTCTTTCTCAAGATATCTTCTGTTTCCCTGGGCAGGTCTAACTCTACTTCCTGATGGATGCCTTGTTTTCTACTAATCCAGTCTCTCTGGTAACATGTAGGAAGAGGAAAGAAAGGAAGACACTCTTTCCTCCCTACAATCTAATTCCCTCTCAGGTTTCTGGAATCATCAATCTTCTCCCATTTGATTCACTGGCCACCCACTAGTTTTCAGTTTTCATTTATAAGCCAAGAAGGAGTGGATCAAAGAGCAAATAACAGAAATAATTCTATCCAAGAAAATAATACTAATGAGACATCATACCAAAATTTGTGGAATGCAGCCAAGGCAGTTTTGAGGGGAAAACTTTATATCTCTAAATACCTATATGAATAAAATAAAGAGATCAATGAATTGGGTATGTAACTAAAAAAGCTAAAAAAACAAATTAAAGATCACCAATTAAATACCCAATTAGAAATTCTGAAAATCAAGGAAGAGATTAAAAAAACTGAAAGCAAGAGAACCATTGATCTCATAAATAAAACTAAGAGTTGGTTTTATGAAAAAAATAAAACAGACAAACTGTTGGTTAATCTGATTTAAAAAAAAATAGGGGGCAGCTAGGTGGCAGTAGATAGAGCACAGGCCCTGGAGTCAGAAGGACCTGAGTTCAAATTGGCCTTAGACACTTAAAATTACCTAGCTGTGGCCTTGGGCAAGCCACTTAACCCCATTGCCTTGCAAAAAAAAAAAAAATTACTAGTATTAAAAACAAAAAGGGTGAACTAACCAGCAATGAGGAGGAAATAGATAATTCAGAGCTACTTGGCTGAGCTGTATGCTGATAAATTTGAGTGAAATGTATGCATATTTACAAAAATACAAACACCCTAGGTTAACAGAAGAGCTAATAAAATATTTAAATAACTCCATTTCAGAAAAAAGAAACTGAAGAAACCAATAAACTCCCTAAGAAAAAGTCTCCAGGTCCAGATGGATTTATTTACAATAAGTAAATTTTACCAAATATTCATAAACTCTTATAAAAAATAGTTCTGCCAAATTCCTTTTATGACCCCAACATGGTCCTGATACCTAAAACAGGAAGAACCAAAACAATCTCCCTAATGAAGAATGTAAAAATCTTAAATGAAATTTTAGCAATGAGACTACAGAATGTTACTAGCATAATATACCATCATCAGGTAGGATTTATACCAGGTAGGCAGGGATGGTTCAATATTAGAAACATAATTGAAAACATCAATAGAAAAACCAACAGAAATGATTATCTCAATACTGAAAAAGCCTTTGATAAAATACAACATCCATTCCTATTAAAAACACCAGAAAGTTTAGGAATAAATGGAGTTTTCCTTATTTTTATTTTTTTTTTTTTGGCTAGGCAATGGGTTAAGTGGCTTGCCCAAGGCCACACAGGTAATAAGTGTCTGAGGCTGGATTTGGACTCTGGTATTCCTGACTCCAGGGCCGGTGCTCTATCCACTATACCACCTAACTGCCCTGGAGTTTTCCTTAAAATAATAAATTCATCAAAAACATCAACAAATATATATAATGGGAATAAAATCGGAGAATTTCCAATAAAATTGGGTGAAAAGGGATGCCCATTATCACCATTACTATTCAATATAGAATTAGAAATGCTAGCTGTAGCAATATGAGAAGAAAAAGAAATTGAAGGAATCAGAATTAGCAATCAGGAAGTAAAGCTTTCACTCTTTGCAGATGATATGATGGTTTAGAGAACCCAAAGAAATCATCTAAACAACTTGAAACATTTAACAAATTAAGCAGAGTATCAGGATATAAAACAAACCCACATAAATCATTAGCATTTCCATATATATGAACAAGAGATAGAGAAATTCCATTCAAAGTAACTATAGACAACATAAAATACTTGGGAATCTACCTCCCAAAACAAACCCCAAAACTGTATAAACACAATTATAAAGCACTTCTCACCTATTAGTCCAATCTAAATTGAAAAATGCCAATTGCTCATGGTCAGATTGAACCTAATACAATAAAAATGACAATTTTACCCAAATTAAATCCCAATTAAACTACCAAATAACCACCAAGCTAAAAAAAATAACAAAATTCATCTGGAGACAAAAGAGCAAGCATAACAAGGGAAGTGATGAAAAAAAAGTAAAGGAAAGTGGCCTAACTCTGTCAGATCTAAAACTATACTATAAAGCAGCAGTCATCAAAACTACCTGGTACTAGTTAAGAAATAAAGTAATGGATCACTGGATTAGGAGAGAGTCAAAAGAAACCACAGTAAATGACAAGAGTAATCCACTGTTTGACAAACACAAAGACATGAGATTCTGGGATAAGAACTTGCTGACAAAAACTGTTGGGAGTACTGGAAAATAATATGGCAAAAACTAGGCATAGACCCACATCTGAGATCTATATCAAAATAAGGTCAAAATGGGTACAGGATTGAGACATAAAGGATGACACCATGGATAAATTAATAACTAAGAAATATTCTATCTGATCTATGGAAAGGGGATAAATTTGGGATCAAACAAGAATTAGAATACATTATAAACTGCAAAATGAAAGATTTTGACTATATTAAAAAGTTTTCACACTAATAAAATCAATGCTACCAAAATTAGAAGAAAAGCAGAAAACTGAGAAACAATCTCCACAACTAGGAGTTCTGATAAAGGTCTCATTTTTAAAATACAGAGAGAAAAGGGGGTGGCTAGGTGATGAAATGGATAGAGCACTGGCCCTGGAGTCAGGAGTACCTGAGTTCAAATCTGACTTCAAACACTTAATTACCTAGCCACTTAACCTCATTTGCCTTACAAAAACCTAAAAAAGAAAAAAAAATAGAGAACTGCAATCAACTTTATAAGGGTTACAAGTCATTCCCCAATTGATAAATGGTCAAAGGATATGAATAGACAGTTTTCAAATGAAGAAATTAAAGCTATATATAATCATATGAAAAAATGCTACAAATCATTACTGATTAGGGAAATGCAAATTAAAACAACTATCACATCAAACCTATCAGGTTGGCTAAGATGAGAAAAAGGGAAAATGATCAATGTTGGAGAGGTTGTAGGAAGATTGGGATATTGATGCATTTCTGGTGGAGTTGTGAACGATCCAGCCTTTCTGGAAAGCAATATGGAACTATTCCCAAAGAACAATAAAATTGCTCATACCCTTTGATCCAGCAATTCCAATTCTAGGTCTAAATCCAGAAGAAATTATAGAAAAAGGGAAAAGTCCTATGTGTTCCAAAATACTCATAATGGCTCTTTTTTTGTAGTGGCAAAGAATTGGAAATTGAGGGAATGCCCATCAATTGGGGAATGGCTAAACAAGTTATATAGTACAGGAATACTATGGAATATTATTATTCTGTAAGAAACCATAAATGATGGGACTCTAGAGAAGCATGATGCCTTATGGGATCTGATGCTGAGCGAAGGGAGCAGAACCAAGAGAACAATGTAGACATTGACAGCATTATGAGATGAACAATCTTGATGGAAACAGTTCCTTTCAGCAGTCTAGAGAGCTAGGACAACCTTAATAGACAGGCTATGGACGATGTTATCCCCCTCTAGAGAAGAAAAACAAAAGACAAAAAAAAAAAAAAACCTCTTCAGAATCTGATAAACACTTTATAAAAATTATCTCTTATGTATCTCTTTCCCTTAATTCAAATTCCTCATACCAAAAATGGCTAATCTGTAAATACATTTATCAAAAATATGTATGTACAATGTTAACCTGACTTCGCTGCTGAGGGGATGGGGGTGGGAAGGGAGGGTGGAAGAAATTTTGTAGCTTAAAAATCTACATATGGATGCTGAAAAATTTTAAAAAATAATAATAATGGAGTGGGTAAGACTGCTCTGGGCACTTCCTTGGAATGGGGGTTTCAGAAAGAACTGACCAGAGGAAAAGGACTAGAGGAGTTAGTAGTTATTCCATGGTGAGATAGTTTGTAGAGGCATTTTCATGCTTCCCTTGATTGCTGTGTTTCTATTTCAAAATGTCTATACTGTTGTTGTTTAGTCAGGAATGCTTGGAAGTCTTTTGTTCCATTAAAGATCTATTTTTGACAGATTGCTTTCTATTGGGGGGGGAGTAAGATGGGGGGAATTGTAAAACTCAATATCTTTAATAAAAATTAATTAAAAACATAAAGATCTATTTTCCCCTTAATATTATATGCAGATATTATGGGTAAGTTGCTTCTGATTATAAGCTTATATTGCCTTCTGGAATATCATTCCAAATTCTCCACTAGGCAACTGCTAAATCTTGCATGATCTTGACTCTTCATCCTTTGGTACTTGAATTTTTTTTCTTATTGTTTGCAGTATTTTTTCTTTGACCTTCAGAGTTCTGGATTTGGGATATAATAGTTTCTGGGAATTTTTTTTTCTTTCTAAAAGTTTCTGCTGAATTAATCTTCCACTTATCCTGTGATTGGTCAAGATTTTAGGTAGTCCAATGATTTTTTTTAAATTTTCTTTTCTTTTCTTGATCTGTTTTTCAAGTCAGGTGTCTTTGATATGAGACATTTAATATTTTCTCAGTACTTTGATTTTTTAAAACACTTCTTATTGTTTCATCAGATTATTAATTTTCATTTAATCCATTCTAATGGTCAAACAGTGGGGGGGGTTGGTTACATTTTTTTTCTTTTGTGCTAAATTGTTAATTCCCTTTCAATTCTTTCTTCTGTAGCGTTTTTCTATTTTCCCTTTAGTGCTTTCATTTCTTTTCCAATAATTTCTTCTAATCTTCGCTCTCATCAGAGGTGGCTAGGAGAGGAAACAGCATATATACTCAATGGGGTATAGGCATCTGGAGTAAGAAGGGGGCAGACAGGGGGAAGGGGTGGGGATGTGAGTGATGGAGGAGAGGATGGACCATGGGGGGAGAGTGGTCAGATATAACACATTTTCTTTTTTACTACTTGCAAGGGGCTAGGATTGGATGGCCTATCCAGGAACACAGTGCTGGGTGGTTGCTGGGCCTTAGAGGTGGTATGTCCTGAAACCAAGAGAGTTTGCAATATAATCTCATCTTATACACTGAGGAAGAGAGCCCCATAGGAAAGACTGGATAAAGGAAAAGAGCAAGAATTAGAAACTATTCCTTTGACTTTTTTCTACCCATCTCTTTGCTGAAAGAGCTGGGATGACTGAAGAAGACCCCTGCATGTAGTGGAAGACTTTGACCTTTTAAAAGCTAGGTCTTTCACAGGTCACCCTTTTTAATTGTATAAATATTTTGTTTTTCCAACTACATACAATAGTTTCTACCAATCTTTTTTTTTTACAAGGTTTTGAGTTTTACAATTTTTCTCCCTCCCTTCCCTCTCCCCTTTTAAAAAGCTATCTGATATCAGCTTTACATTTGTAATCATGCTAAACATAGAAACTGAATGTGTTGTGAAAGCAGAACCAGATCCAAAAGAAAGAAAAAAATTAAAGATAACAAAATTACATAATACATAAGACAACTTTAAAAGACTGAAGATAATAAGCTTTGGTATTCATTTAACTCCCCAGTTCCTTCTGTGGATACTGATGGCATTCTCTATCACAAGTCCCCTAAATTGTCCCAGGTTATTGCCCTGTTGAAATGAACAAGTTCATCATGATTGATCATCACCCCATGTTTCCATCAGTGTACACAATGTTCTGATTCTGCTCACCTCACTCTGTATCAATTATGCAAGTCTTTCCAGGCTTCTCTGAAATCCTGTTCCTTGTGATTTCTTATAGAACAGTAATGTTCCATCACATTCATACCACAATTTAATCAACCATTCCTCAATTGATGGACATTTCCCTGCTTTCCAATTCTTTGCCACCACAAAAAAAGAGCTACTATGAATATTTTTGTACATGTAGAATTTTTACCCTTTTTCATGATCTCTTTAGGGTACAGACCCAGTAGTGGTGTTGCTAGATCAAAGAGTATGCACAATTTATTGCCCTTTGGGCATAGTTCAGAATTGTTCTCCAGAAAGGGTGGATCAGTTTTCACAACTCCACCAACAATGCATTAGTGTCCCAGATTTATTACATCCCCTCCAACATTGATCATTATCAGTTCTGGTCATATTGGTTGATCTTACAGGTCACACTTTGGCTGATGTGATGCTCAACAAGTGATTAAAGTTAGATAAGAGAGAGATGAGGCAAAGAATGACCACTTCCAAGAAAAATATTAAGCTGGGAGGTAAGACCTTCAGAGTTTCTGGTCAAAACAGAAACAATTTCCATTTACATTCACTCTGAATCAATCTGACCCAAACAAAGACCAAGGGGGGGTGGGAGTGGGGTGGAAGGGAAGAAAGAAAAGCAAGAAGGAATGAGAAGAGACAGAAAAAGAGAAAGAGGGAAAGAAAGAACTAAGAGAAAGAAAAAAACACAAAAGAAAAAGAAAGCTACCTTACTATGTAGCCCTAGAAGTAGGACCAGGTTTGAAAGGCTTTTTTTCAAGTTCAGAGGTTTGGGAGGTTTTTTGGTTTGTTTTGCAAGGAAATGGGGTTAAGTGACTTATCTAAGGTCACCGAGCTAGTTAATTGTCTGAGGTCACATTTGAACTCCAGTCCTCCTGACTCCAGGGCCAATGCTCTATCCTCTGTACCACTTAGCTGTCCAGGTTTGATGTTAAAGTAAGCATGAATAAATCTTTTAATTAATTTAAAAGGATCAAAGGAGCTTTGTGGCAATGAAGGAAAACAGTTTAATATGACCCATACACAGTTCAAATCTGGCCTCAGATACTTAATTACCTAGTTGTGTAACCTTGGGCAAGTCACTTAACACCATTGCCTTGCAAAACAAAATGACTCATACACAAAAGGGAATTCCCACTAGAACATCTTCAAGTGATTAGGTAGTCTGTCAAAAAACTTGACATCTGAAATAAAAAAGGAACAATGAAAAAGTAACTGGGAACTCAATTCACAACAGATAAATGAACAAAGGATATGAATATATAATTTGTTAACCACCTGAAAAACTTACTAATAATCAAAGAGATGCATATTAATATAATCAATTATAATTTAAATTAATTTTAAGGTACCATTACATATACCCATCAAATTGGCAAGAATATGAAAATAATTAGTCCTGCTATGGTTCAGGAGAAATACATACATTGCCTGGTAGAAATGCAAACTTGTAAAATCTTTTTGGAGAATACTCTGGTAGTATTCTTGTAGTTCCCAATAAAAGTTACAAATAAGGGACATCTAGGTGGCATGGAGGATAGATCACTACCCCTGGAGTCAGGAGGACCTGAGTTCAAATCCAGCCTCAGACACTTAATAATTATCTAGTTGTGTGGCTTTGGGCAAGCCACTTAACCCCATTTGCCTTGTTAAAAAACCTAAAGAAAATAAAGAAAATAATTTTTTTTTTACATGTAGGTCCTTTTTTATATCTTTGGGATATAAATCTAGCAGTGGCATAAAAGGGTTTGCAATTTGATTGCCCCGCCCTTTGCCTATATTTTAGAACCAAATCCTAAAATGAATTGTTTTAGTAAAATTAGTAAATTATTAGTAAGTTATTTAGTAAAATTGGTAAATTATTTTAGTAAAATTCTCACCCCCCCCCTCAAAATGACAGAAATGACAGAAACTTGAGTTATTATTGTGCCTTTCTAGTAATAAGGGATTTTCTTTACCTCTTGGGAAATGTAGGCTTGCTTGAGCTAGGAGAGGGGGATAACAGGTGGAGGGGGCAGACTGCCAGGTAATCGTGGGTCAAATATAGAAGGTGGAAAACAAAGTCATCTATTATCATACTAAGGAATCCACTTTGCCGTGGAAAATGCCATTCACAACCAGAGAAAAAACTGTGGGGGGTCAGAATGAAGGTCAAAATATACTATTTTCATTTCTTTTTAATTTGTTTTTTTCTTTCTTGTGTTATTTCTTTTTTGTTCTGATTTTTCTTTCGCAGTTTGATGAATATGGCCATAACCTTAATACTACTGTACATGAATAATCCATATCGGAGGACTCGCTACCCTAGAGTGGGGGGAACACTGAACATTCTCTCCATAGAATTGAGAAAAGAAAGGCATTTCACAAGAAAGGGAGCGATAAAGAGGGAGGATTAAGCAAGAGGATCAAAAAGGAGGCTATGCGGCAAGGGCAGGATGTCCAAGCTGAGGAAACGCTCCCTGTTCACGGCTGGGCACGGGAGGGTTTTCGCTAGTCTTCCATCGTGGAAAGCTGACTTTTGGAGAGCAGTGTTCGGACATGAGGATGTGCGCGCGGGGGCGCGGGGTCCCCGGCCCCCTGGTCCCCCCCCCCCCCCCGGGTCGCCCGGGGCCAGTGGGACTCCGGAGATGTCCCGGATGCGCGGCGGGCAGGGGGCGGGGCCTGGGCCAAGGTCACGGCCGGGAGTGGCCCCAGCCTCCGCGGCAGTCCGTCCGGGCGGCCCTCGGTTCCCGGCGCGCCGGGGGGCCGGGCCGCAGCAAGCAGGGCTGCGGGGAGGGAAGGCACGAGCGGCTCCCGTCAGCGCCCGGGGCCCCCGCTGCTCCCGAGTCACCCCAAAACACTGGGGCGCCGCGCCTCTCCCTGCGGGAAGCCGGGAGGGTAAGTCAGGGGCGGAGTGGGGAGGCCCGGGGTTCAAGGGCGGCCTCAGGCAGCCGCGTGGCCTGGGCGGGACACGGCCCCACCGCCCGCCCATGAAGGAACGTCAAATGAGATCATACAAAGAGGCGGCTAGCGGCCGCGGGCACGGCGGGCACGGCGGGGGCACGGCGGGGGCACGGCGGCCACGCCCCTCCGCGGCTCCCGCCACCGCGGACCCGCGGGCCCGCCCCGTCCCAGGGGCCTCGGGTCAGGGGCGGGGCTACACGAGGGGATTCTGGGTAAAGGAAGTGACGCGGGCCGCGAAGCACGCCGGTCCGGAGCCTCGCGAGCGCCGGGGCCGCTCGCCTCGCTTCTGCCGCCGCCGCCGCCGGGAGGCCCCGTGAGTGAAGGGAGCCGGAGCCGGGCCCGGCCCGGGGAGGGGGGGCCGGCCCAGCGCGCGTCGCCTCCACCTGGGTAGCTGCTCTGTGCCCTTTTATGGGGAGGGGAACTGAGGCAGGGCGGGGCGCGGCCCCCGGGCACGTGCGGCGCGGCCCCTGCCGCCTCTGCGCCCCCGCGGCGCCGCCCTGAGGCAGCACGTGCGTGGGAGAGGAGCGGGGGCTGCCGGGAGCGCCGGGGGCGGGGCGGCCCACCCACACTGCGCGGAGAGCCAATCCGAGAGCAGGGCGGCCCGGCCCCGCCCCGGAGCCGGGCCTCGCCCGTGACGCCCCGCGGGGGGAGGGGCGCGGCAGAGCCGGGCCGGGCCGGGCCGCCTCTGCCCGTGCCCCGCGTGCCGCGGGCGCGAGGGGCCCTGCCCGCCCCTTCGGGGCCTTTAGAGCTCGAATCCTATGTGGCCCGCCTTGGCTTGACATTGAAGGCCAGACACGACACCACTTTTAAAAATTTTGTAAAGATTTTATTTATTTTGAGATTTACAATTTTCCCCCAATCTTACTCCCTCCCCACCCCACAGAAGGTAGTCTGTCAGTCTTTGCATTGTTTCCATGGTATATGTTGATCCAAATTAAGTTCGATGAGAGAGAAATCACATCCTTAAGGAAGAAACATAAAGTATAAGAGAGCAAAATCAGACAATAAGATACCAGGTTTTTTCCTAAATTAAAGTTAATAGTCTATTTCTGTTCAGATTCCACAGTTCTTTCTTTGGATACAGATGGCACTCTCCTTTGCAGACAGCCCCAAATTGCCCTTAGTTGTTGCACTGATGAGTCCATCAAGGTTGGTCATCACTCCCCTGTTGCCCTTAAGGTGTAAAGTATTCTGGTTCTGCCCATCTCGCTCCGCATCAGTTTATGCAAATCCCTCCAGGCTTCCCTGAATTCCCTTCCCTCCTGGTTTCTAATAGAACAAGTGTTCCATGACATACATTTACCACAGTTTGCTAAGCCATTCCCCAATTGAAGGACATTTACTTGATTTCTAATTCTTTGCCACCACAAACAGGAGTGCTATGAATGTTTTTGTGCAAGCGATGTTTTTACCCTTTTTCATCATCTCTTCAGTAGACCACTTCTTTTACAACAGTTTTTACCTAGTACTGTCATACTCAAAATAGAAAAAATTACAACTGGCTAAATATTGACTTAATATTATATCTTGTAGGGGCAGCTAGGTGGCATAGTGGATAAAGCACCAGCCTTGCAAAAAAAAAAAACCCCAAAATATTATATCTTGTATTTTTCTTTGTAAAACATTTCCCAATTACACCTTATTTATTATTCTTGCAAGGCAGTGGGGTTAAGTGACTTGCCCAAGGTCACACAGCTAGGTAATTTTTATGAATCTGAGGTTGGATTTGAACTCAGGTCTTTCTGACTCCAGGGCCCAAGCTCTTATAACTTTACCCACCTTGCTGCCCAGAAAGCCCCCCATTCCCCATAAAGTCTTTTTTTTTAGGGTTTTTTTTTTTGCAAGGCAAACCGGGTTAAGTGGCTTGCCCAAAGCCACACAGCTAGGTAATTATTAAGTATCTGAGACCAGATTTGAACCCAAGTACTCCTGATTCCAGGGTCAGTGCTTTATCCACTGCGCCACCTAGCTGCCTCCCCATAAAGTCTTAATCCAGTTCTGCCAAGAGTTCAACATCTTGGTTCTTAAATGCTTTAGAACTTAAGATGAATCACTGATGTTGGGGCCTTGAGTGGGCACAGTAGGCATAGAGTCAGCTTACATTGCCTTCATCTCTAAGATCTCAACTAGCTCCTGTTTGAATTGTTCTAGCTGACCACCATGAATGAATGGATGAAGAAAAGCCCTTTAGAATGGCAAGACTATGTATATAAGGAAGTCAGAGTGACAGCCAGTGAGAAGAATGAATATAAAGGATGGGTTTTAACAACAGACCCAGTCTCTGCCAAGTGAGTATGGCATAGCTTGTGATCTCTCTGAAATCAAGGTGCTGCATTCTTTGACTTTATAACTATTTTCCCTCTTTCTCTCATCCATTAGAAATCTCAGAATGACTGTATATTTAAATCCAAACTAAAAAATCAGATTTTAGGGAGTGATTATTATCTTTCTTTTCCTGGTGCATTGTGCCTTCTATGAAGCAGTCATTTAACAAATGTCTGTTGAACTGAATCTTGAGAGTTCTCATTTCCCTGCTGGGGGAGGAAACCAGACCTGGGATTTCTTTGGTCTGAGGAGCTCCCTGGAGACACCTCCCTCTGCCAGTGCAGAGAGGCCCCTACTCTCATGGTTGCCTGGGTAGGGAGAGTGAAGTGCAGGGCCATGCAGTCAGTTTACCCCTGGCCAAGTGAGACAGAAGGGAGAGCTTTTAACACTGTTCAATGCCTTTCAGTGCTGCCACTGCTGCTTACATGCTGAGGTTAGAATTGAACCAGAAGTTTTCAGGTAAAGCCTTAGGAGCTTCTAATAGCTGATAGTTGGAAATCCTCAGTCAGCCAGCAAGGCACTATAAGTATATCCTTGTCCTCAAAAGCTTCCATCCCACTAGAAATAGCTCTCAATATCCAAATAATATTCAAATACTCTCAGGATCTCTAAGCTTGTGATTCTGGATTCATTTGCCACAAAGCAGATGGCATCTATTCTATTGCTTCATAAAGTCTTTGAGAGTTTCTTTGGCTCCAAAATTATTTTTTTTGTGGTCAGCCTGTTAATGAGCTAAGTGACCAAATATTTATTGAATGAATATTTGGTTGAATGATTTGATTTTCTAAACAGTGATTTATTCAATTTTAAAAGCAACACATCAATTTTCCTTTTCATTAAGGCCTTTTCCCTCTCTTCCTCCTTCATAAAATTAGGGGCTAGCACAATCTGGATTGAGAAGAAGAAGCACAGAGCCCATCAATTATTCCAACTCTGGTGGATCCATGGTGATAAGAGCCTCCTCCATTCTTTCATTCAGTAAACATTAACAGTCTTGTGCTTGATAAGTCCTGGTTCCTTTCCTTAATGAAGCTTATGGGAGAAGGCAGGAATAAAATACTCACAGAATAGGACATGATATCGGATCATAAAGTATACAGCTGTATTCTCCCAATTTAAGAGACTTGTCTTTGTTCATTCCCCTTCTGTGTATTTTTCTCTCTTCCCAAAGTATCGTCCTTGTGAATTTTCTCGAAGATGGCGCTGTTGCTGTGACTGGAGTCATGGGACATGCCGTGCAGACTGTTGAAGTTTTGAATGAAGACAACCAGGAGGTGAGAGACAAACTGATGCATATGTTCATGCCAGAAGAGAGTAAGGCCTACAACCCTGAGGACCTGGAAAAAAGGAAGATTAGCCTTAAATCCTGGCTGGAGAAGAATCATATCCCCATCACTGAACAGGGAGAGTCACAAAGTACTCTCTGTGTTGCTGGGGTCCTGACCATAGAGCCTCCTTATGGACCTGAAGACTGCTGCAGTTCAAATGAAATTATTTTATCCAGAGTTCAGGATCTTATCCAGGGACATCTTAAAGCTTCCCAGTGAGACACCAAAATTTGTTGCAGAAACAAAGACTTCATTTATTCTTTTGTGATAAAACTTATTGAATATTTTTTTAAAGAAAGATTTTATTTATTTTGAGTTTTACAATTTCCCCCCCTTCCCTCCCCCCCACAGAAGGTATTCTGTTAGTGTTTACATTGGTTCATGTTATACATTGATCTCAGTTGAATGTGATGAGAGAGAAATCATATTCTTTTTTTTTTTACTTTGTTTCCATGTTATACATTGATCCAAATTGAGTGTGATGAGAGAGAAATCATATCCTTAAGGAAAAGAAACAAAGTATAAGAGATAACAAGATCAGACAATAAGATATCAGGGTTTTTTCCTAAATTAAAGGCAATAGTCCTTGAACTTTGTTCAAACTCTATGGTTCTTTATCTGTATACAGATGGTATTCTCCATTGCAGACAGCCCCAAATTGTCCCTGATTGTTGCACTGATGGAATGAGCAAGTCCATCAAGTTTGATCATCACTCCCATGTTGCTGTTAGGGTGTACAGTGTTTTTCTGGTTCTGCTCATCTCACTCAGCATCAGTTCATGCAAATCCTTCCAGGCTTCCCTGAATTCCCATCCCTCCTGGTTTCTAATAGAACAGTAGTGTTCCATGGCATACACATACTACAGTTTGCTAAGCCATCCCCCAATTGAAGGGCATTTACTTGATTTCCAATTCTTTGCCATTACAAACAGGGCTGCTATGAATATTTTTGTACAAGTGATGTGAAATTTATTGAATATTAAGCCTTCAGTCTTTTGGAGTTCACTGAGTACATTCTGTGCTTTTGAAAATGTCTTTGGTGCTACAAGTAAACCCACAGATTCACTTGTCAGTGACATGTTTTGTGTTTTGGATGTAGGAGAGAAAGGGAAGGGAGATATTCACAGATATAGGGGAAACTCCTACTTGTATGACCCCTTTTATTGTGTGAATCCATACTCCTCCTTTGTTAGCCAGGAGATGATGATTAAGTACCAGGAGAAATGTGATATGAACTTATAGAAAAAGTTGTCACTGCAAAATAGCACATCCATTTATAGAGGAAAGGGAAGAAAACATTGAAATCTGTTATTTCATGAGTATATAGAACTTTTTTTTCACTGATCATCCAGTGGTCACACAACCAATTTGTGTCATTGGCAAGACTTCCAATTTGTAGGGTTGATTCTCCATTTGCTGTCATGCTGCCTATTCTTTTATCATATCACTTTGATTTTGTTCACATTGAAAATTAGTATTTTGACTATTCTTAGTTTAATGGTCAAATTATAAAATTTGAATATATATTTTTAAGCAGACACTTCTCTTTAGTTGACCATTAGGAAAATCTCCTGTGTTTGACTCTTATGATTCAAGAACCGTTTGGCATTCTTAAACTTGTCTGAGAAAAAAGTATTTGTAAATTACCTTCTATATTGATCAGACTGAATTAGGATCTATATGAGTATTGCAGATAGTGGTTACTAATGCCTAACTTGGGAAATTAAAGGAATAAGAATAGGTAATTGGGAAGCAACACTATCACTCTTTGCAGATGACATGATGAGAAGTCACTAAAAAACTAATCGAAATAATTAACTTCTACAAAATTGCATAAAAACCTAAGTGGGTTTTTTTGTTTGGAGATTAATAAACTAAAGATAAAGTTTCCTGGCAACTACTAAGTAGTTCAGTGATTTAAATAATCTGTTTGCAAATAAAATCTGAGGACCCCAGGATGAATGAATTTACTTTAACTTGGAAAGCTGCTTGGCTAGAGAATCAAGGTCAGGTCATCAGTGGAGATAATTTCTTTAGGATTATGCTCATTTCACTGTCCATTTTCAAGTTTATAGTGAATCCTAGGACCTTCTTTTCCTTTATTTTCTTCTATTTCCAAAAAGAGTTGGCATCTCTCACATACATAGCCAGACTGATCTTAGTATCCAACATTGTCTTTAAATACTGCATGGCAAGAGAATGTTGAATGACCTCCAAAAATCCCTTCTAAATCCAAGATTATTCATACAAGAAGAAAGTCTTTATCCATTCCTATAGTTATCCCTTCTCTCCATGGATTCCTTCTGTGGCTTTTAGATCAGTGATTATCATATTAGGTTTTGACTAACCTCTGATTTTCTGTTGTTCCTCCAAGATGTTACGTATTTTTAAAAACAAAGATAAATTAAAATTTATTTTGTTTTAAAAGTGTGATGACTTTCTTCCATCTCTTTCTCCTTTCTACCATCTCTCTCCCCTTTCTACTCACACAATAGTGTCCTGAAACATAAGTGGTTGGTGATTAAGCATTTATTCAGTACTTATTACTGTGTGCCAGCCACGGTTAGACAGGAAATAGACAAAAAGGAGGCCCTGTCCTCAACCAGGGAACTCCCAGGGCAATGTAATACATTGATTAGGATATTTTAGAATGTTCATTAAAGGTTTATAATAACTAATGATAACTTGTCCCTAAAGACTCCAAGATAATGCTTACATTGCAAATATAAAGTAAAATATATTTACAAATAAAATATATATGAAATTTTACATTATATTAAAAAATAAGGGCAGCTAGGTGGTGCAGTGGATAAAGCACTGGCCCTGGAGTCACGAGTACCTGGGTTCAAATCCAGTCTCAGACACTTAATAATTACCTAGTGTGGCCTTGGGCAAGCCACTTAACCCCATTGCCTTGCAAAAACCTAAAAAAAAAATATTAAAAAAAACTGGTAAGGTAAACATCTCAGTGAGTTAGTGGATAAAGAATCTGGCCCGGAGTCAGGAAGATGTGAGTTAAAATTTGGTCTCAGATGCTAACCAGCTATGAATCTGAGAAGTCACTATCTGCCCTGGTTTTCTCAGATGGAAAATCAGGATAATGGCATCTATTTTTTTTTTTAGGACCAGTTGAGTCAATAATTTGTAAAGCTTTACAATAATTAAGTAGGCAAAATGTTTTGAAGTAAACATGCTTGAGACAAGAGACTATATTTGTAACATTTGGTCATCTATGTTTAAGGTGACTTATTGAGCTATTTTTTGAGAAAACTGAAGGAATCTCAGGCCACTGAATGGGAACTGCCGACACTGGTGATTCTGCCACCTTTGAAGAAAATGAGCCCAAAAGATGGAGATCAGGAGGGCAGCCAGCACAAACACAGAAGGAAGATGGAATGTTATGATGACTAGCATTTATACAGCACTTTGAAGTTTACACAGTGCTTTGTATATATTATTTCAGTTTATTTTTCTCAACTGCCTTAGATAGTAAATGCTATTGCTAATTCTCATGTTACATATATAGGTGAAGAAACTGAGACAAACAGGTTGTACAACCCAAGGCTAGATTTGAATTCAGGTCTTTCAAGCACACTTCTCTCTCATCACTAAGCTGCCTCTTAACTATATTTAGTCCATGAGGACAAGGAATGTCAGTGTGGCTAGACTAGAATGTGTGAAGAGGGCCTGGTCCATGGTCAGAGGTAGCTAGGTAGCACAGGGGATAGAGCACTGGCCCTGGAGTCAGGAGACCTGAGTTCAAATGTGACCTCAGGCACATAATAATTGCCTGTGTGACCTTGGGAAAGTCACTCAACCCCATTACCTTAAATAAAATTTTTTTTAAATGGGGCATATAGATGCTTAATATCAGCAAACATCTAATAAGTTGGAAGGAAGCTAGGAAGTAAGTTTAGAGGTGAAGCAAAGATGTCTTATCACTAGTTATTCCATATTGAACTAGAAATGTAAACTACAGCAATAAGAAGAAAAGGAATTAGACTAGGCAATTAGGAAGCAAAACTAGCACCACTCTGTAGATGATATTCTGGTATACTTAAGAGAATCCACTAAAAAACTGCTTGACATAATAACTTCAGGAAAGTTGCAGGATATAAAATACACTGATCTAGATCATTAGCATTTCTGTATAATACCAACAAACTCTTAACAGCAAGAGATAGAGAAATTCCATTTATCATAATTAGAGACAATACAACATATTTGGGAATCTGAGAAAATAAGCCTAGTAACCATATGAACAACAGTTACAAAACATTTCACACAAAGCTAGATCTAAGTAGTTGGAAAGATTGTTCATGGGTAGACTGAGCCAATATAATAAAAATTATAATCTCACTTAAATTAATCTATTCTGTGCTATGCCAGACAACCTATCAAAAAAAAAATTAGAGATCTAGAAAAAATAGCAATTCATCTGGAAGAACAAAGTCAAGAGTATCAAGAAAATCAGTGAAAAAAATGTAAAGGAAGGTGGTCCATCTGTGGCATATTTCAAACTATGATAAAGCAATAATCATCCAAACAATCTGGTTCTAAAGAAAAAGTGGAGGATCAGTGAACTAGAAAAACACATTGCCTTGTAGTAAATAACCATAGTAATTTAAGTATTTGATAATCCCCAAAATACAAGCTGGGAAAACTAGAGAACTATGACAGAAACTGGGTATAGATCAACATCTCATTATATAACAAGAGAACATTAAAATGGGGACATAGGGGTGGCTAGGTGGTTCAGTGGATAAAGCACTGGCCCTGGAGTCAGGAGTACCTGGGTTCAAATCTGGTCTCAGACACTTAATAATTATCTAGCTGTGTGGCCTTGGGCAAGCCACTTAACCCCATTTGCCTTGCAAAAAAAAAAAAACACCTAAAAATGGGGACATAATTTAGTGTAATACCATAAGCAAAGTGGAAGAGGATGAGATAGTTCACTTCTCAGATCAATGGATCAGGGAAGAACTTAGGATCAAAGGAGAGAGCATTGTTAAATGTAAAATGGATATTTTGGTGATATAAATGAAAAAGCTTTTGTACAAACAAAACCAAGGCAACCAAAATGAGAAGGAAAACAGAAAACTGGGGAAAATTTTTTGCAGTAAGTATTTTTGATAAAGGCCTCATTTCTCAAATATATAGAGAACTGACTCAAATGTATAAGAATAGAAGGCATTAAAAAAAAAAAGAATACAAGGCATTTCCCAACTGAAAAACGGTTCAAAGGATATGAATAGGCAAGCAAAGAAATCAAAGCTATCTATAATCATATGAAAAAATGCTTCTAGATATTGATTATGGAAATTATATTAATGGAAATTATAATAACTCAGGTGGTCCCCTCAGATCTATCAGATTGGCTAATATGACAGAAAAGGAAAAAAAAGATAAATGTTGGAAGGAATTTGGGACAATTGGGACACTAAGGCATTGAACTACTTCAACTAATCTAGAGAAGGATTTCAAACTTGCTCAAAGGGCTATAAAACTGCATTCCCTTTGATCCAGCAAAGGGAAAAGAACCTATTTGTACAAAAATCTTTTTAGCATCTGTTTTTGTGGTGACTATGAAATAGAAATTGAGGTGATACTCATCCTTTGGGGAATGACTAAACAAGTTGTAGAATATGATTGTGTTGCATGCAATCATGTATGTGCTAAAAGAAATAAGCAGACTTGATTTCAGAAAAACCTGGAAAGATATGAAGTGATGCAAAGTGAAGTGAGCAAACTAGGAGAACGTTGTACCAGTAACAGCAATATTGTATGGTGAACTACTGGGAATCACCTAGACTCTCAGCAGTACAATGATCCAAGACAATCTCAAAGAATTCATGATGAAAAATGCTCTCTACCTCCAGAGAAGGAGCTGAGTTTGAATGTAGATAGAAGAATACTGTCTTTACTTTTTTTAAATTTCAAGGAAAATCCTACAAAAATAACTAATGGAAATGTTATACATGATTGCACATGTATAACCCTCTATAATTTTGCTTACCCTCTCAGAGTGGGGGAGGAGGGAGGAACAGAATTTGGAAGCTTTAAAAAAAAACTCAATATATGTTTAAAAGGGTATTTACATGTATTTAGGGGGAAAATTAAATTGAAATCATGCCAGAGAATTGATGCCTAGGTTATCTCCCAAATACACTTAGGGGAGGTGCTCCTTCATTAACTGTGAGGTGCTGTTCTATTGGCAGAGAACAACTCCAGAACTGAAATAATAGAAGTTTATTAAATCATCTGGCAGAGGTGAAAAGTGGAAAAAGAGTAGCCCCTCTCCCCTCATCTGGAAGTTGTACGTTGTGGAGTTCAGAGCAAGGAGCAAGCATCCTTGTCTGATCAGCCCCAGCAAAGGCAGGGTCCAGATAAGACCTATCAGTCTTACCCTTGCCTCAATCGGTTGCTCCTCTGGAAGATTTTTGGTCAGGCTAACATTGAATGCTGTTAAGTGTTAAACAAATCTGGTCTCTAAGCAACAGGTCTGGCTTCACCACCAAGGGGTGGGGGGTGTCAAACAAAGCCAGCTATTTTTTTCTCATGACTGCAAACTTTAAAGTTGGTCATGCTGAGCTCACATTGCCCTGCTCTGCTTGGCCCTACCCTCATGTTGTCGGTGAAGCACTCCATCTTTTTGGTCCTTAGTTGTCTGTAAATCGCTGTGTGTCTGGGGATAATAAGAGGAAGGGGTCACAATGATTTCGAAGGTCCCTTGTCCTAAATCTAATCCTGGTGGAGGCTAGGCACTGACCTCTGGAACAGAGCAATTTGGGACTTCAGCTGCTATGACCAAACTTCCAGAAGCTGGGAGGAGGAAGTATAAATCGTGTGGATGGTCGGTTTCATGTAACACTGCCCTGTGTTTCAGTGGTAAAATATTTGCTTAAAAGAGGAAAGTTGTGGATAAAGGCATTATTTATAATAATTCCCCATTCTCTTCCCTCACTCCCCCAGACTAGCAACTTGCTATAGAGCCACAGTCTGGATAAACAGCCTCCTAATTGACTGTAACCAGATTACATTTCCCCAATTAATCCAGTCTTAGCTGTTTAACCATTAAAAGATGCATAAATAAAGACTTGTGGGCTAGAAATAATGAGGACAGCTGGTGTTTTAAGTGGCTGGGCCCAGGTGAGATTGGAGAGGCCTAAGATGCCGGCATTAACAGAAATTTCTATTCAGTCAATGCATGTTTACCCCAGCCTGCAATTAATTGACTGGCTCTGCCATTGTGTGAGATGTTCCCTTTGTGTTTTAAGTGCAGTTGGCCCTGAGTTGGGGGAGCCCTCTGCCATCTGTTAGGCCAGGCGCCTTAAGCAGTCCCTGCTCACCCACTGGTTAGGACACTTGTTCAATGAAATTAATGACCACCTGCAGCAAACCAATTTTCATAGTACCAAAGAGATTTCTTTCTTTAAAGTGTAACTATTTTACTCCAAATTGCTGAGAAATACACTAGAGACTCAAAGGCCCTGCCTAGGGAGGCTCCAGGATGGCATTGAACACATCTTTGAGCACATTCCTGAGCCTTTGCCTCCTCTCCTTTGGGAGGTAGTCTGGCTTAAGAGCTCTCAGAGCTGGTGAGCCAGGGATGGCCAGGCAGCTCCTCAAAGGACAAAGGACTTTTCTTTCCTCTGCTGCCTTGAGGTGAGTTTTAAGTGTGGGAAAACTTCCACTTCACAGGAGAAAACCAGGGTAGGAATGATTCTTACTTCTTTTGCACCTAAATCTTGTTCACAGAGACATGTTTCAGGGTACAGGTTTTTTTTTTTTTTAGGTTTTTTTCAAGGCAAATGGTGTTAAGTGGCTTGCCCAAGACCATACAGCTAGGTAATTATTAAGTGTCTGAGACTGGATTTGAATCCAGTACTCCTGACTCCAGGGCTGGTGCTTTATCCACTGCTCCACCTAGCCACCTCCAGGGTACAGTTTTCAAGATTATCTTGGCTTTTCCAAAAGAAATGACTTTTGGAATGTTTTCTCCTGGAAAGGTTTTTGAGTGATTGACTTAATACCAGCTACTTACAAAGCACTTTACAGATAGCTCCTCTTCCTCCAACCCTGGGGATAGGCACTATTATTATCCCTACCTAAAAGGTAAGAAAACTGAAGGACAAAGGCTAGGTGATTTGTACTGAGGTGAGTGGGAACTGGTACCACCCTCTGCCTCTTCCAGGACCAGTCTCGTCCTTTTATTACAGGTTGCAGCCACTCAGCTTTAGTGGAACCTACTAACCTTCTGGGAAATCTGGTGCAATGGAGCATACATCAGGGAAAAGTTATTAAAGGGAAAATTTAAGGAAATGGAAAATTTGGGTATAGACATCCCAGAATTCTTTCTTCCTTTTTTTTTTAATTGTGAAAGAGACCCTTCCCCTCAGGCACCAAAGAAAAGAAATTTGCTACAAAACCATTTATAGTAAAACCTTGATTAAATTGGGGTGGAGAAATAAGGATGTTTTATATAATCAGATTAACTTAATAGGTTCATCCCCCCAAAATCATTTTCTTTAAACATTGCTTCTGAAAAACTTTAAAATGAGTGTACATTTTTAGTTTTGATGTAGCTTAAATAAGTCAAGCTTTTGGAATACTCTGGGTCCTCATTCCCATTCTATAGCAATGAGATTGTAGAAGAACTAAGAGACTGGACTTCAATTTTTTTTTTTTACTCTTCATAGAACATACCCTGAAAGTTGTTTCTCTTAACCCTGCTTACTCCCCCTCCCAACCAAAAAAGACAACTGTTATGTTTCTCTAAAGATCAAAGAAAGGCCTTGGTTCTAAACCCATGGAGAGTTGACACTCCTCATCCTGCCTTTTTCCCAAGGTCCAAAAGGAATCCTGACTTGGGCTTTGGTTATTTTCTCCTTTCTCAAGTCACTGACAATAAGGAGGGGTAGGGGAGAGGGGTGAACCTGAGCTTTCACCCGTTTATGGGAGTTCCTCTTCTAGGGTTGGTTAACTCCATCTTAACACATCCAGGACATTTTTTATTTTTGACTTTTCAGTATAATTGGTTTCCTTTGTAATCCTACAATTACTTTTTTTCTTTTAGGTTTTTGCAAGGCAAATGGGTTAAGTGGCTTGCCCAAGGCCACACAGCTAGGTAATTATTAAGTGTCTGAGACCGGATTTGAACCCAGGTACTCCTGACTCCAGGGCCGGTGCTTTATCCACTGTGCCACCTAGCCGCCCCTGTAATCCTACAATTACAAACATAGTTTTAGCTTCCCCAGAGTGCTTCTGGGGACCAGGACAGCAGAGATATCAAACTTCACACCTGTTCCAACTGGATTATCATGCAATAGGGAAACACTGAACAAAAGAAATAAAAATGGTGGAACCTGATGTCCATACAGAGTTTTCTAAGTTGCTGAGCTGTCTTCACTAGGAAAGGTCCCCCAGCTCAGCATAAATCAGTCAGGGCTTGGGGGAAGGGGCACTGCCCTGAGTAGTCTCCTGACCGTAATTAGGTAATTCAAGTCTCCCTAAAATTAAAAATTAATCCTTTACAAAGTGACTATGGATGAAAAAGTCCATATTCGAGAGGAACATTCCAAATACTGGGCTGTGTGCAGTCTCTTCAGTCATTTCTGACTCTTTGTGACCCACTGGGGCTTTCCTTGGCAGAGATCCCAGAGTTATCAATTCCTTCTCCAGCTCATTTGACAGAGGAGGAAACCGAGGCAAACAGTGACTTGTCCAGGATCACCCAGCTAGTGAGTGTCTGAGGCTGGAGAGTCTGTCTGCTAAAGGGTCACATGGCCTGAAGATGTCCAGAGAAAAACTGAACGCACAGCTTTTTTTCTTCTTATTTAGTTTCCAATTACTTGCAAAGACAGTTTACAACAAGCTTTTGAATTCTCCACTTTTCTTCCACCCTCCTTTCCCATCTCTCTCTCTTTCTCTGGCAGTAAACAATATGATGGAGATTGTACACGTAAAATCGCATTTAACATCTCTACAAAGGTCATTGCTGTGAAAGAACTAGAAGGGGGAAAAATCAGAAGAAAAAATATAAAATAACCTTTAAAAAGAGAACATCGTATACTTTGTAGTCAGACTCCATAGTTTTCTTGCCTTGCAAAAAAATTATATATCTATATATCTATATATCTATATACATATAGATATATATAGTAAGAAAAGAAAATCTTTCCCTTACTCTTCAGGTCTGTTATTAGGCTTGACTCTTTAAATCACCATTATCCATCTTTATCTTTGTGAGGAAGAAGTGTGTCAAACAAGAATAGCCAGGGTGGCCAAGATGACATCAATGTTCTATACTTACATGCTCTGATGGATCTGTGATAATCTACTTGATATATGACTAACCCATATGTTTTTTTGGGGGGATGGACAGAATGGGGCATACATTTGACATGAGCATCCTTGGAATAACATTATTAAAAAGATAGACCTTGTTTCAGAGAGAAACTTGGAGTCATCAAAAATACTGCACTCCAGTCCTGTTTTCCCCTGGGTTCAGTCATTGACCATTTCCAACTTTTGCCCAAGACAGACAGATAGATTAGCTCTATGATTGGTGCTTCCAAATCTGTGTCATAATCTGTAGAATGGACATTGTCTTTTCACTTGTTTTTTTCTTCCTGGATAAGCTAGGTTAAACTTTCTTGAATGGTTATAGATCTCATTTAGGGGGCACTGCAGCATTCTAGGGATTGGCAGTTTGCACAATTGTTCAGAGAGGATCACATGGAGGACCTGCTCATCTGCAGAGAACCCTTCCTTTCATTTGGATTCTAAAGAGGACAATTTCCCAGTGAATGGTGACTAACATATCTACATGTTTTATTCCCTCATTTGATAGTAAGGAAGTATTGCTGAGCCTTGCTTTTTAACAGTATTCTGCTGAAGGGCACATGGTAGATACAAGTAGGCTATGACATACCTTACAAGTGAAGAGTGAAACAGTTGTATAGAAGTCATCAGATAGATGATCAGAAAAGAAAAATAGGTGAGTCAGTCACATAATGGGAGGAAGAAATAACCAATGAGCAGTTTATATACTATATTCCATTGGAGGTATCCATAATTTTTTAAATTCAGCAAAATTGAGCACTTTTAAGTGGATGCCCTTTTAAAGGAATCTTGTGTGACTCTGATGTGTGCTTTTTGGACATCACATATAAACAAAGTTTTGTAATATTTTATAAGTTCTTACTGAGAAATGGAAAATAAGTTTTCGTTTTTACCATGAATTTTATAGTTGTCATTTTAAAATAATTATTTTTGGTCCCAAATCTGTTGTTATGCCATTTGAAATGACAATATCAGCCAGAAACATAAAAGGACATATCAAAAAAAAGTCACAAATCTTATTTATTGGAAATTTTGTTAAAACATTTTAAGTTGCTTCTAAAAATTTCAGATGATTCCTGATATCTTCCTTTACAACTTGATCCAAAGATAGCTCATTTTTTTAATAAGAAAAAATGTAATGTCACAAAACATTCAGGATTGTTCTGAATTCTGTGGTTCAAATTGTTAATTTCTTAATCATATATTTTACTTTGTCTTGATATGTTTTATTTGTATCTGTAATGTATTTGAGGATATGTTTGTATTTGTGTCTACAATGAGATATTAAACTTGTTAACTTTGAAAATGTTTCCAGGGGCGGCTAGGTGGCTTAGTGGATAAAGCACCGGCCCTGGAATCAGGAGTACCTGGGTTCAAATCCGGTCTCAGACACTTAATAATTACCTAGCTGTATGGCCTTAGGCAAGCCACTTAACCCCATTTGCCTTGTAAAAACCTAAAAAAAAAATATTTATTTCCTAAATATGCTTAAACTATGGGCATGTCATATTACATGTAGACTCACTCGGGTGAAAAGGATGTTCAGTGAAAAAGACAAGCTCTTACCTTTGCCACAGAAAGTCACCCCAACATCCTCACATCTGTGTGGATTAGAAGTGTAACATGTTCACTGCCCATTTCTGCATAAAGTAATAAACAACTGAGACTTAGTGAAGCTTGTTTTATAAAATAATTGACAGAATTCTCTAACATGTTTTTTTATATTGTCATGGAATGCTTTTTTTCCTTTTCCTTTTTTTAGTTTTGGTAAAACAGTGGGGTTAAGTAACTTGCCCACAGTCACACAGCTGGGTGATTATTAAGTGTCTGAGGCCAAATTTGAACTCAGGTCCTCTTGACTCCAAGATTGATTCTCTATCCATTGCACCACCTAGCTGCCCCTATGGAATGCTTTTGAAGACAGAATCTTTGTATAGGCTGCAGTGTCCTTATTACTTTAATATTAATTAATTCATGAAAACAATGCCCCCAAATTTTTCAGTGGTCCATCTTTGTATATTTCAGACGAGAACTAATTGATTTTTCTTCAGTGTATGAATTTATTAGATTAAAAATGTTTTTCCCAGTCATATATTCTGTTAACTGATGACAAAACAGCATTTTCTCTTCCACTTTACTCTCATGCAGATCTTACAATACAATTAAAATAACTTAAGAAAACAAATATCAGTAGTCTCATCTAATCACAGTGTCACTGTTACTTTTTTGAACTTTTTCTACAAAGACAGAGTCAACATCTTCAGATATAACATGAACCTGATTGAAAAAGGTATCATCTCTAACTTTTTATTTTATTTTTTTGTAAGGCAAATGGGGTTAAGTGGCTTTCCCAAGGCCACACAGCTAGGTAATTATTGTGTCTGAGACCGGATTTGAAACCAGGTACTCATGACTCCAGGGCCAATGCTTTATCCACTATGCCACCTAGCCATCCCCTATCTCTAACTTCTTAAAGAAATCATCTCCAAACATAAATTTGTTAATTGCTTTTTGGCATATGGTAAAATTAATTTTTTTGCAATATGAATTATGCCTTTTTTGCAGTTTGACAACTATCTTTATTTGCAGAAATAAATGAATCAATAGACTGTTTTCATGTTTTGATTATAAAAGTTGAGTTAGTTTAAGCTGGTTTTTAAAAATTAGAATTAAAAACTCAGCAAATCACACATCTTCTTCAAGAAATGAAAAGTCAAATTTATGGCATTCTTTATTTCTTCCTTCCATATCTTAAACATCTTTGTGTGTCTGTGAATTTCCTGATTTCAATATACTAAATCAAATTAAAGACTTTCAGATTACTTTGTTGTCGTTGAGTTGTAGCTAACTCTTTGACTCCATTTGGGGTTCTTGGTAAAGAACTGGAACGGAACGAGGCAGCTAGATGGCACAGGGAAAAAAGTATTGGCCCTGGAGTCAGAAGGACCTGAGTTCAAATTTGACCTCAGACCATAATACTTAGATGTGTGACCTTGGGCAAGTCACTTAGTCCCACTGCCTTGTAAACAACCCCCCCCCAAAAGGAGATACTGGGATGGTATAGCTCATTTTTACAGATGAGGCAACTGAGTTAAGTGTCATGCCCAGGGTCAAACAACCAGGAAGTGTCTGAAGCCAAATTTGAACTCAGGAAGATGAATCTTCCTAACTCTAGGCCTGACACTGTTATCTATTGTGCCCATCTATTTAGCTGCCCATGAGATTCCTTCTTAACACATTTTTCAGCATTTTGGGGGGGTATACTTCCAGTTTTATCTAGCAATCCACTAGGGCTGCTATAACTCTAAAATATTTCTACAAAATTTCATTTTTATATTCAATATTCACTAAATATATGTCATTCTATCAACTTTGAAAGACTTTGTAATTTTGACCAACCACAATTTCAAAGAACTCATGATGAAGTATACTGTCTACCTCCAGATAGAGACACGGTAAGACTCAGAGGGCAGACTGAAGTATATTTTCTTTTTTTGTTCCTTTCTCTCTCTCTCTCTCTCTCTCTCTCTCTCTCTCTCTCTCTCTCTCTCTCTCTCTCTCTCTCTCTCTCCTTTCCTTTATTCTTTTGACTTGGTTAAGGCAGGAATTTGTTTTGCCAAGACTATACATATTAGCTTTTCTTGCCTTCTCAATGGGTGAGAGATGGGAAATAGGGAAGGAACTGAAAAAAATTGAATTAACCAAAAAAAACTCTGTAAGGCAGGTCACTGGATGAAAAGGACCTTGGAGGCAAGGTGGTCTGACTTCATTTCATAGATGAGGAACTGGGGGAAAGAAAAAGAGACTTGTTTAGGGTTACACAGCTACTGGATATGAAGTGGCATTTGAACTTGTTTTTCCTCACACCAACTCTAGTGTTCTCTCTTGTACATCAATGGTATCAAACTCAAATACATGAAAAGGAGGCCACTAAGTCATACAAAAGAATCCCTGTGGGCTGCAAATTGACTTATATTTCCCAATTACACTACTTTTCTAAGTGTCCTCATAAATCAGGCCTTAAAAAAGGATTAGAATTTTGCCAGGAAATGACATCAAACTTGCTGGCTTAGTTTAAAGAATTATACCTTCCCTTTTTGAAAATAATGATAATATTTATCCATCTCTAGTTTTGTGGTACTTCTCAGAATTTTCATTTCATGAAGACAAAGACCAACAGATGAAATTAGTAAGGTCAGCATCCCAGGATGTAATTCGTCAAGGTCTGTTGAACTTATTGAGATGTTTACAAAATGCCAATTAGAAAACCCTGGCTTTATTCCACATGAGAATTACAAATGACAAAAAGTATAACTGCAACAAGTTGTAGGTATTTTTATCTTCAATATATATAATGTTTCAACTTTTTACAATGGAAGTTCCAACAATCCATTCCAAGTAGTCATAGTAATCTCTGTGAAAACCTTTTTGAGAACTCTGTGTACTCACTCACAGATCTCTGATCTCAGAAATCTCTTCCCACATCTTCAATATATTTAGGGTTTCAATTTGCTGCTGTTCCTTTTCTAATACTCCCCAGACTGAAAATCATCTTCCTTTGATGGAGAAAACAAAAGCAAAAGAGCAACGGTCCCACTGTTTTCTTTGCCTTTCTTTGGCCTCCAGTCAGATATGGAATAGAAGCAGAAAGATCAGAATATTATATTATTGATACCCCAAGTCCCATAACCGCTTCCACAAGAGTTTTCAGCCACGTTGAAACTTCTCCATGAAATCTCTCTCTCTCTCTCTCTCTCTCTCTCTCTCTTTTTAAAGTTTTTGCAAGGCAATGGGGTTAAGTGGCTTGCCCAAGGCCACACAGCTAGGTAATTATTAAGTGTCTAAGGCTGGATTTGATCTCAGGTCCTCCTGAATCCAGGGCCAGTGCTCTATCCACTGCACTACCTAGCTGCCCCTCCCATGAACTATCTCTATAAACATCAGGGAGTACTAATTAGTGACAAATACTTTTATTATTTTTAGCTAGATTCCAATAATAGTAAATAAATATGATTTTAATATATCATTTAGCAAGTGCTTCTTAAACATACTAAATACCAACTATTTGTTTTGTTGGTGTTTAAAAAAAAATCACAATTTCACCTTGAAGTAGCACATAATATTCTCGAATTCATTTGTAAAAATGTTCCTATGTAATTATATCATGATTTTAATGTTTAACTTTAAAGAAGATTCATGCTTATAAAAGGCATCACTCACCTTAATAAAATTCCTTAAGTCACATAGCAATACTTGTCAGCTATCTACTAAATACTTGCAATATAATGTATAACAATAGTGTCAAGGACAAAAGGGCCTACATACATACATACATTAACAATGGCAGTGCCAGCTTCCTTGTGCCATAGTCTAAAGGAATAATTCAGTATTCCTGGTCATTTCCCTAAATGTGTAAATCTAACAGTTTCTGTATTTTGATACTTAAAGAGGAAACACAAACTATAATTTAGGGTTATACAACTAAATATAGAAATTCCTTCATTTTTATTTTCAACAAATTGCATGAAATTACTTGTTCTTTTTATATGGGGACTTAAGTAAGTCATTCAAGTTTTCCCCTAAAGTTAAAAACACTTTGATTAAATTGTGATCACAAATATACTTGATTATGTTCACTATGGATAACCTGGGAAATTTCCTATAAAGGTAAGTAAGAATGATACCATGAAAATGATCCACCACCATTATTACTGTGGCTAGCTGATAAGTTTCCAGAGAACACTGTCAAAGTTTAAAAGGATTATAATGCTTTACTACATGATGCCTTGAAAAAATTCATTTTTCATGCAGCCATTTGATGGTTATGGGCACTATTCTGGTAAGTCTCTCTACTTTCCCAAATGTTAAAATGCATCAATAAGATAAGTAGCTTAACTGAAGATGCATTTACAGACATAAAAAGCTAGACTGCTTGGCTGTGAGAATACAAGCCATCTTTTCTATTTAAAATATAGCAGTTCTCATTATTGATTACTTCCAATTCTATATATATCACATGTGAAAATGGA
The DNA here is from genome assembly GCF_037893015.1 of Macrotis lagotis. Lineage (NCBI taxonomy): Eukaryota > Metazoa > Chordata > Mammalia > Peramelemorphia > Peramelidae > Macrotis > Macrotis lagotis. The sequence continues at coordinate 87,428,702 of NC_133658.1, forward strand.
ATTTTATCAGATGAAATTGAGTTTAAAACAATTTTAAGAAAACCAATAAAAATTTCAAAATGATGATGAAAATAGTGTTTTGAGGAACAGCCACCCAGAGGAAGGCAGCTATATTTTGTCTAGCTTCTAAGAACAGAGTTGCAGCTCATGCATATTTCCACATATAATTCAGTCTCATTAGTATTTTTTCCTAAACTCACTTTTTTTTTTTAGGTTTTTGCAAGGCAAATGGGGTTAAATGGCTTGCCCAAGGCCACACAGCTAGGTAATTATTAAGTGTCTGAGACCGGATTTGAACCCAGGTACTTCTGACTCCAGGGCCGGTGCTTTATCCACTGCGCCACCTAGCCACCCCTAAACTTACTTTTAATGGGCAAAAAATACTTCATAAATCAATTTTGAGTGGCTCAAAATGAGTCTTATATATTCCTTGCTCACATGATTTATACTGTTCTTTATTCTAACTGATTTATCAACAGAATCTTTGCCCTGGAAAAAACAATAGGTATTTTCTCCAGGGTTCATGACAATCAGAAGGACAGTGTTGGAAAAACATATCAATCTAAAATAAGGACTATATTAAAATTGAGTTTGCATTATTAGGTGAATCTCATTCACTGAAGTTGTCATAGAAAAACAGGCAAAACTGGTCATAGGATATTTCATCATTATCACCCCCCCCCCCCAAGTTATGCTGGGATTGTCCATACTTTTGGTCGAAGTACCTCAATACATCCTGGAAACTTTTCAGAAAGGTACAACTTCACTGGTTAAGTATTTGTAAACAATGGGTGCCATTACCAAGGCTAAAACCACCATCAAACAATTCCAAAGGTAATGTTATTTCCTAGGAGAATTATAAACAGGTGAAAGCATTCCACCACCAAGGCCTTCTATTCCTGGGTAGTGACAAGCTTTACAATCATGCTGATAATTCGTGATCCTCTTGGGCAAGTGCTGAGATCCATGCTGGGGTTCTTGATTTTATCTTGGAGTAGTTGGTCAAGTTCACAACGAAGTTCCTTAACTAATTCTGCCACCTAAAAAGGAATGCAAACATGTAATCAATGGAAAGGATATCAGTAAGAATATATCATTAAAGGAAAATGCACTAGCCCAACAAAGACAAAAATATCTAGTTTTCTTATTCTAATCAAAAAAGAAAAGTAGCACCTTCATTTTGTAAAATGTAAACAATTCACATGTGGCTTATTGCAGGCCTTTTATGGCATTAACATAAAGAATTAACCCCTTAGAAATGTGACTATTATACTGTATTTTCCAAACTTAACCATAGTCATTACCTGCACTAATGGAGAGAAGCAATGAAATTAAGTCAAAGCAGATAATAGTAATTTTTATTTGGTTCTGAGCTACATTGTAACTTTTTCAGCAGTAAATTTACATTCTGATTTTATTTCAATTTATAGTATAGGCAAGAAGCATTTTGGGTTGGCAGGGTAGTAAGTTGACCTTAGATTAAATATTTGTCTTATAGAATATATAAAATAGAAAACTGAAAACTCTTATTTAAGAAAGATACTAGCTCCAGAAACAACCAATCCTGGAGATGTGGGAAAATAGGTACATTAATGAACTGCTAGTGGAGTTGTGCACTGATCTAACAGTTTGGAGAACACTTTGAAACCATGCTAGAAGGGCTGTTTATATAAAATTGTACCTCCCCTTTGACCCAGAAACATTACTGACTCTATGCTCAAAAGACCAAAGAAAAAGGAAAAAGACCTATATGTACAAAAATATTTATAGCACATTTTTTTGTAGTGGCCAAAAAAACTGGAAATCAAGGGGATGCCATCAATTGGGGAATGATGGAACAAGCTGTGGTATATAATTGTGACAGAATATCATTTTCTATAAGAAATGACAAAGAGATAGTTTCAGAAAAACCAAGAAGACCTATATAAAATGATACAAAATAAAATGAACAGAACCAGGAGATCATTGTACACAATAACATCAATATTGTAATGATGATCACCTGTGAAAAACTTAGCTGCTAGGATTAATACACTGATCCAAGACAATTCTAAAGGAATTAATGAGGAAAAATGCTATCTACCTCCAGAAAGAGAACTAATGATCACTAAGTGCAAACTGAAGTATAATTTTCTCACTTTTTGTTGCTTCTTTCATATTATGTGGCTAACATGGAAATATTTTGCATAATTTCACATGCACAGTTGATATATTGCTTGCCTTCCCCAAGAAGGGCTGAAGGTTGGAGGGAAGGAGAAAATTTGGAATTCAAATTAAAAAAAAAAAGAATGCTGAAAATAATTTTTTTCAAAAAAGGATGATGGGGCAGTTAGGTGGCATAGTGAATAGAACATTGACGCCGACCTCAGACACTTAATAATTACCTAGCTGTATGATCTTGGGCAAGTCACTTAACCCTACTGCCTTGCAAAAAAAAAATAACCCAAAAAAGGATGATAATTTCAGCATAGAACTCAGAACTATAACCCTTAAATTCTCAGTAAGCTGTTACCCTTTGAACCTAAAGGAAAGTCTTATATAACTTCACATTATCAAAGCCTCTGCTGACAAAGTGTTTAACATCTCATAATTTATCTCATTACCTGATGGGAGGCAGCTGCAAAACGAATCCAACCATCATCCAGGGAGACAATAAATTCTCCCCTTTGAAGCCGAACATTCACTTGGCCTCCACCAAACAAGAGCAGTGGGTACACAGACACCATGCTGCAGTCTCGGATGAAAACTCGACTGGTCTTGATCTTCTCATGGTACACCAGGTAGGGGCTATCAAAGTGTCTCATCTGAAACATAAGCCCCAAGTGGCATCAATGAGGTCACTGGTATCTAGTCTCTGCTTCAGTGAACTCAGCGCAATTAAGATTATCTCATGGCCTACCCAATTAGCCAGGCCTTTTTTAGTTCCCAGTCACCAATATGTCCTCCCCTGACCCTCCACTCAGGGGTTCTCCAAACCACCTTCATTATTCTACCTTGATAAGGCTAGTCCCCTAATTCTTCCTACACTATAACATCCAGTCCCTTAAGAATCTACTTTAACTCCTTCCATTCAACTCACCATCTCTATGAAACTCAAATAGAACGAGATTCATTAACATTAAAAGCCAGATAGTCAGTAATCCTAGAGTAGCTACTACTGTGTGCAGCACAAATGCAAGAAGAGAAAGGAAAAGTAGAAGACTGATTTGATCTCTAGGCAGAAAATCAGGAGTAGTTTTTGATCTCTAAGCAAGAACTCTTAAAATTTCTATTTATGCAAATATTTGGTAATATAATCATATCACATGTCCTCAGTCATTTGGACATTATTGGACTGTAAATCTGCTTTGAACAACACCTCAGTAGAAAGGTCATATTGCATATGAAAGCTGTCTTGTGCTTTGAGTTTTCTTGGAGTGGAAAAGGTCTCAGAAATAGTGAAGTTGCTTCTACTTTGTGCTCTATGTTATTGGGCAGAAACAAGACTAGACCCTGTGATACTGACCTGATAGTTCACTGAAGAAGGGTGAATGTGGACATAACCATCATTCTTGGTGACAAACTTCAACTCATCCACTTTGGGTTGCATTCTAACAGCTCCTCTACTGGTCTTTTGATATTTCCCTTCTGGAGTTTTCACCTAAATGACAAGTAAAACTAAATGCATAATTTAAATTTTTGTTTTAGAAGGTGTATTCATGGGCAATAAATATAGCTTCATTTGAGGATTCCTGTTCCTCTTCTGTCCCCCTCCTTTCTCAGTTAATTTATATCACACCTTTGTGACTGTACTAATAGTTATACCTACATTTTATTTCTTTTCACCTAAGTCATAAAAGAAAGAAGTGAGGAGATGAGATGATACATTAAAGAGATGATGGTTGTGATTATCCTCTTGCACTGAACTGTCCAGTGCAGTCTCTAAAAAAACATCAGATTGTTGTTGTAAATACTGAATTTTATTCAGGATCTTAGAAAAATATTTCCAAATGACTTTTTAATGTAGATTTCAATAGCATATCCATAGTGATCTGAGAAGTTATCAATAATTGAATCACATGTGTAACACTCTGAGAAATAGCTGAGGATTTGAACAATAAGCTGAAAATTCTCTTTATATCTGAAATGAGCAGATGGAGTTCTAGCACTTGGTTTGAAAGTCCAAGAACCAGGCTGAGGTTCAAGTGTCCAGAATGCCAAGTATGCCAGGCACTCCCCCCAAAGACTACCTATTCCAACAGAAGGCAGTCTTGCCACTACTAAGCCAAGTCTAATGGATACTTTTACTCTAAAGCAGAATTAATCAAAAAGGATGAAGGTTCTCATAGTGGGTCCAAATATACATGTAGCATTCTTTGTTGGGCTATGGAATCTGCTTTGACATCTAAGGAAAAAAGCTGGTTGATCTAATGATATTTATGTCAATTCTAGTAAGAAGGATTAAAGGATTATTTCACGTCATTCAAAGATTGTTTCAGAAAAGTCTAAAAAGTTTGCTAATTTTTTTAAAGTATGCTAATTTTTAATGGAATACTTCTAAGTTGTATAATGAACATCTCAGACATGCTCTCTCATACAGTAAAATCTTTTAGAAATTAGTAGGCAATAAACCAGAAAATATTCTGTTACCTGGACTACATTTGGATACAGAGCAGCACATAAGATTGCCGATATCAGCTTGGTATTCTCAGCATTTGAGTTTGCCTGTAGAAGAAATACATGATTAAATTGATCAGCTCTAGAGAACAGCTAGCTGATAGGTTTTTCTTTAATGATCAGAAAATTAGGAAAAATAGAAAACATCTGTTAAAAGTCTTGGCTGCTTAGGCCTACGATATGACACTTTTGCTTCAGACCACTGCCTCCTCCATCTGCTACTCTTCCATCAGCTCCCTCCCCTCCAGGGCACACATGTGCATGCATGCACATGCAGATATTTATGGAGATATATACATATGACACATGTGTATTTTAATTCCCAACTGAGTATTTATTCTCTCTCTGAGTCAAATTCAATGAGTAAAGTTCAGGAATGCTCACTCCACTCCCTTCTTTCCCTCCACATTAACAGGTCTTTGGTGTCTCTTCATGTGATCCAATCTACCCCTCCTAGCTCCCTCTTTATTCTTCTCCCAGTGCAATTCGTTTTCTCACCCTTAATTTTCTTTAATATCATTCCATCAAAGTCAGCTTATAATTTCAGTCTCTGAATACTCCCCCAATAAACAGTTCTTCAGAGTTTCAAGTATCATCCTGTGTAGGGATATAAGCAGTTTGACCTGATTGAATAACTTACATCTTTTCTTTCCTGTTTATCTTTTTATGTTTTGCTTGATTGATAGGACACTTTTTTTTTTTAGGTTTTTGCAAGGCAAATGGGGTTAAGTGGTTTGCCCAAGGCCACACAGCTAGGTAATTATTAAGTGTCTGAGGCTAGATTTTAACTCAGGTACTCCTGACTCCAGGACTGGTGCTCTATCCACTGCGCCACCTAGCCGCCCTGACATTTCTTAATATATTTAATTTACCATCCAGGTTTTTTAAAAAAAAAATTTTTTTCTCCTAGTAAAAATAAAAATTCATTCTTTGTTACAAATGAGATACAAGGGTGTCCACATTATATTCATACCAGGTCTACTCCAAAGAGCTGAAGGAACTTTGTGAACATCTATGAAGTAGTTGTAGATTAAGTATATTATATTTTATTTATAAAGCCAGTGGAAATGGAGTGGAATGGGGAGTAGAAGATTTTTTCATGAATGTTCTTCTTTACAAAATATCTGGTAACATTTGGAACAAAATGATACAAGGGATAATCTGAGGAAGAACACATCTTCTGTCACAAAGAAGGTTGTCCTTTAGAAGAATAAAATCACAATGTTTTGGATGTGCATTGTTGTGAATGATCCTTCATAGACCTTGTTGGTTTGGGAAGGATCAGTAGGAAATCAAAATAGCCATTTCTGCTCCATGAATAACAGCTCTCTCTGTTATGGAAAGGACTAAGAATCCAAGGTGGAAAAGTAATGAAGAATCTTAGTGAACTATTTGTATAAAAGTCACCATTCATTTTCTCTGTAATTGAGGAGAAAATGATATTTTTATTTTTACCTCTTCTCCTGTGGCATCCAATACACCATCTCCACCCTGAGACCATCTCTTCTCAATATCTCTTGCTCTCAACCCTTCTTTCACAAACCCTATATCTGATAACAATTCAGTGAACTGTCGTTTAAGGCTGGCGATTTCCTAAGGAAGGAAGGACAAAGACAAGCTTAAAACTGTGGAGTTACAATCTGCACCAATGGATGTGTGCAGGTATCAATAATCACTAGAAGACACATACCAGAAGTTACATGCATGGTTTTATTATTGTATTTGGCATGAAAAACAGCATCTATGAGTTACCAAGATAAATCAAGTCTTGTCTGTAGTAGCTAATAAAGAGGAAGAGTAGAAGAGATGTTCCACATACAGTTTTCCATATATTTGCATTTTAATTTGAATATTTACATAGGCCCAGTTTCAAAGATTTGCTGGGATTCACACTGTATTATAACTTTAGTATTTAGTTTGAAGGCCCAAGTTGGAAGGTTCTGAGAATATCTCAAGTTTTCAATCCTGTCCTTACTTATGCCTTGCTCCTTCACTGCATGCTTAGAATGGATGCAAAGCACCAACCTGCCCCCCATTTTCCACCTTCCTGTTTTCTGTTTCCTCTGGGCATATGTTATGTGACTTGGGACAAGAGGAAAAGAAGATGATGAAATGCTTTTATTTTGGGGCCTTTTCTTTATAGCTGAGTATAAATGTGTGGACAGGGAAGCTCAATACATTTCTTCTACATCTTGTTTAGTTGTAGGTAGCTTTTACAGAGTAGATGAAAATGATAATAGAAATGAAAACAAATTAGCACTACTCAAACTCTCTTCCAGGTGTTTTCCTGTCACCTAGAAAAGTTAAGTCAGGAAATAAGAAAGGTTTCTACACATACCTGCTTCAAGGTCAGATTTTATTTTTAAAGGCTTTTTTGGTTGCCATTAGGCCATTTGAATTATGTCCAACTCTTCAGGGTTCCATGTTGGATTTCTTTTGGTGCGGGGAGAGATACTGGAGTGTTGCTATTTCCTTCTCCAGCTCATTTTACAGATGAGGAAACTGAGTCCAACAGGGTGAAGGGGCTTGCCCAGGGCCTTCCAGCTATTAAGTGTCAGGCCAGCTGGATTTGAACTCAGGAAGCCCAGGGTTCTGTCCACTGGGCCGTCCAGCTGCCTGGCACTCTCATGTGCACGGGGCTGACTCTATAAGGGAACACATGCCATACTCAAACTTCTCTACAGCTATATGTCCTGACAAAACCTAAAAATTACTCATCTCATGGGGTGGAGAGGACCCCAGGTTTTGGAGTCAAAGACAAGTGAAAAAGTCTTAAATATGCTGGAACTAGACCACAGCTGGCTGTGCTAGTTTCTCAACAGGAGTTGAGTGGGCTGAGATGAATAATTATTGACCACCACATCCATCCTAGTTTTATTCTACCCCAGAAAGCTAGCCCCGAGGCAATGAATATGTTTTCTAGGCACAAAATCTCACTAAATGACCAACTGATGCCTGGAGAGGTTTCAATCCACCTCAGTCAAGGAAGTGCCCACATCCATGAGACTTAGAAACAAGGGGCAGACATTAAAGACCAGAGGAAACCTATGTAACCGAAGGTGAGGAATGCATCATAACACACGCTTTAGACAGGGAAGAGAGAATGGACACTCATCATTGCTGCATGACAACTTTTTACATGGGTCAACAACATCAGTGACATCTAGTACATTTACACTGTACACCAATTTAGGCAATGCATTCTTCAATTTTCAATGCTATCACAGATTAGCCAAGTCAGGCATGCAGGAACAGATACCTCTGTGTGCAAAGAGGGAGGAGAATAATGGAGCTTGTAAGAAGGCTTGCCATAATGTCAGCCCAGGAGTGTATTTGCAGATTAAGCCAAGGGTAGGACAAAAATAGCCCTTTCCTCTGCTCAAGAGAAGGGCATGACTGAGCCGTAACAAGTCTCCCCACCCCCCCCACGAGTGAAAGACGGAGCCTCAGCTCACTGGAGCCAAGGGAAGGAGCTGCTGTCCTGTGGCAGCCACACTCACCTGCAGAACTCTTCCAGACAGGAAGTTCTCTCTGCAGTAATTATAACTTGCCCGTGCGCCTTCTTTGGTGCATAGCCTCCAACCCTGAATTTGAAGAAAAGTCAAACTGAATTTACAGGGTGCATTGTCTTATGGTCAGCATAGACACTACCAGCTCTAAACGCAAGATCTCATAAAATGTCAGCCCCCACTCACCTTATATGCTTGAAGAAGGGCCAGATAATCACTGTTTGCTAATGCAAATTCCAGCTTTTTCTGATTTGCTTCTTCCCTTTTATCCCAGGGAGACACCTGAATAAAAATTAAGATTTGAGGGCCTTATTTCATTTGAGCTTTTAACTAGCACCATCCCACTATGGGTACCAAGTGTTTTGGGAAAGCATTTAGTCTAAAACAAAGCATACTCATTCTGTGGCGGATTAATTGCAAATAGAGTGTTCCTGTGATCTCTATTTTGATCTGTCCTTGTGTTTCTGTCCACCCACAATAAACTATTCTGGATCTTTTATTTCTACTTTCAAGACTTCACCAAAACAGCCACACTGAAAGATATGATATCTAAATGCTCTAACCCTTTAAATATCTTCAGTTTAGCAGATGCTAATCTGCTCACTCGAGTCAAGTCTCCTATTCTTATGGTCATAAAATGTTAATGATTTTTAACTTTCACAATGCCCTTGGTTCCTGATCTCCATCCTTCTCTCTTTTTTTCAAAATCTGATGCCATCTTCCTTTTTGTAGTATTCCATTTAGATTGCTTTTCTCAGTTCTGGAGAAGCAGTATACTGGTAAAACAATTTTTTAAAAAAAAAGTCTAAACTAAATGGACTATTTTATTCTTATACTTTTATCTATCTTAAAAATCAGGCATCTAATCTACTTTTCATTCTCTAATATAAGAAAACAAATTCTAACTGATGAAAGGCAAGAAGAAAAGGTTAACATTTTGAAAAACAGCATTCCTCATATAGGACTAGCTAAAGGTCAGTCTCACTAGGGTGCTAAATGTTTGCTGCTGCCACCATAAATGTTTTTATATGCAATGGAAGGGTATTAGAATAAAAGCTAACACTTCGCACTAGAGCAGTAAGTAGAGCTGAACTTTGAAAGGATGGATTGATGCCATCATAACTAGCATCTGAATACCCTCCTGTGTACCCATCCTGAATACCCTCCTCAAACTCCATCTGTGCAAAACAAGTTTTTGTACCATTAAACAGTATTCACTGAACAATCTAAGTTATAGGTTTATAACCACTCAAAGCTACTCACATATTTGGATCCTGTCGTTTTTAGAAAAATATTGACCAGGGTACAATACTTACAAAAGGGGACTTAAAGGCCAAACTAGCAGCAATTGTTAAGGCAGGATCCAGGCAACGGAAGATGGCACCAAATAGCATGAGCTTCCCTATTCTCACATCCACAGGTAAAGAAGCCAAATGATAACCCAGGGGGGTCAACTTTTCATCTGAAGTTAAAGCTCCCAAATCTTGTAGTCGAACTTTAGAGGCCCGGAGAGACTCAATTCGAGGTGGCTCAATAAGCTGAGAGAACACAGACTGAAGGCTGTGATCAGTAAACATCTCCAAAATTTTAATTCTTAAAATGAAAAGAAAATTATTCATTAATTCTTTGCTGACCATTGCCATGATGACACAGAAAATTTAATAATTTTTCTCCTTAAAAACAAAAATAAGATTTAAGTTTCTCAGATCACAAATCTTCTCACAAGTTTTCAATGACCAAGTTACTAATTTTTTTTTTTTTAGTTTTTGCAAGGCAATGGGGTTTAATGGCTTGCCCAAGACCACACAGCTAGGTAATTATTAAGTGTCTGAGACCGGATTTGAACCCAGGTACTCCTGACTCCAGGGCCGGTGCTTTATCCATCATGCCACCTAACTGCCCCAAGTTACTAATTTCAAAGGTTCTCCTGAAAGGAGTTTGTCTAAGCTTCAGAAAAGTTCAGGTAACAGGAAGCAAATCTTCCCTTTTAACATTCCAAATGCCTCTAAACAGTGAGCACAAACAGGGAGCTTATTTCACTTATTTTCATGTTTCTCTTAAAGCAATTATTGTCTAGCTAACTAATATGGCACCTTAAGCATCTTCTACCTTATGGAGAGGCAGTGTTGCTTAATGGTTAGAGTTGGACTTAATTTAAGAAAGAGTAGGATTCCAATCTCCTTTCTGCTCTAGGCAACTCTCTAAAACTCTAAGTTTCAGAGAAGGTACTTGACATGCATTGGTCAAAGGAATTTCTTTACTGGAAGTTCTCTATACTGATCAAATCATAAGTCCAGTCCCAAACCTGGTTACAGACTGTTATGAACTGTCAACAATGATTTATTGATTTTTTTAACCCTTTACATGTTTATGTCTCACCTTCCCAAGTAGGTGGCAAACATCTTTTAAAGTCATATACGGGGGCAGCTAGGTGGCATAGTGGATAAAGCACTGGCCTTGAAGTCAGGAGTATCTGGGTTCAAATCCGGTCTCAGTCACTTAATAATTATCTAGCTGTGTGGCCTTGGGCAAGCCTCTTAACCCCATTTGCCTTGCAAAAAAAAAAAAAAAGCTAAAGTCATATGTTTTTGAATTGTCCAAAGCACCTTTTTTCAAAATAAGTATTCAAAATCTTTCTGATGATTTGATTTATTCTTAGAAGGCTAAGTCAAACTGACCAAACATTTTAAATTCCTGACACTTTCAGATGGAAATCTTCAATTTGCTCATTTTTTTTCTTATGGTCTATTTTTTTTAGGTTTTTTTTTTTTTTTGCAAGGCAAATGGGGTTAAGAGGCTTGCCTAAGGCCACACAACTAGGTAATTATTAAGTGTCTGAGGCCAGATTTGAATTGAGGTACTCCTGAGTCCAGAGCCAGTTCTCTATCCACTGCGCCACCTAGCTGCCCCTCTTAAGGCCTATTTTAATCCATTTAATGTAATCATTTTGAATGAAGTCTGTCCTAAAAAGGGCTTCTTATATAAAAAAGTGATCTTAGTCACTTATACTTAAGAAATATGGCAGAAGCCTTCTGGAGGAGCTTCTATGTACTTCAGCATATGCACCTGACATATGAATTAATTTTTATATATTGATATAAGCAAAATTTCTTCCCTTTGGAAAAAGAACAGATGTAACTAAGACAGACAGGAGAAACTGAGACTACTTGAAAACTGATCAAATATTCAGGAGTACCTGAGACACAGCTGTTCCAGTGGCACTCTCTGTATTTCTGGCAGCTGCTGTTTTAAAAGCTGATGATTATAATGATAACTACTGAATAAATGGAAGCAGACTCCAGAGGTCACACGCCCTGCTCGGCCTTTTCTTTGCAGAGCATTAGCTCGAGACACAAATGTATCCTCTAGACTTTCCATCCCTTTGCTTGGATCATACCTATAACAATGAAGGAAAAGAATGACCCTGGGAAAGGACAATCAAGTTTTCACTTGTGGATAGAAAGGAAGGACAAGGGTATTTTGGCAAAGGGATATAATTTTCTCTATGCTAATATAATGTTAGAACTCGAGGAAGCACCTATTGTTAGACATTACTGTATAAAAATCATTTCTACATAAATGAATAAGAAATGATAATACAAATTTCCAGAAGTCACAGTTAGAGATGTCTCATTAAAAATCACTTCACATAAAACACTTTCTTTTACTCTTTACACATGGTCTAATTCTGTCCAAGTTTGAAGGGTAAAATGGTTTTATATTCTGTGTAGCATTTTAAACATTCTATTGATTGACAGTATATGAATGGAACTGACTAAACTTTAAAAGTTACCCCTCCACCAAGATTACTGGATGAGAAAACAGATTTTTACACATTTTTTTCCTTAAAGACATGAATTTAACCTATGGTTTGAAATATATTTAAAATAACATTTGGCAGTAAGATTGCTGAGTTTTTTGAAGAGACATACAAATATGTCCATAAATAACTTCATCTGCTACACAGAGAAAAGAAGAGGTCTACAGAGAAAGCAAGGAGAGAGCAAAGTTGCTCTGAGTCCTATTCACTCACCAACATAGCTTTGGCTCCTTCATGTAACCCTGCCTTATGTCATTTCATGTCAACCCCCACCTGAAACCAATGAAGGAGAATACCTCTTTTCTTTCATTTTCCCAGAATCAATTACATAGACAACATCATCGATGGTAATAGATGTCTCTGCAATGTTGGTGGAAATGATGATCTTGGTTACTCCTACAGGAGGCTTAACAAACACAACTTGTTGTTCTTCACTGGATAAAGATGAATGAAGTGGAAGAATGATACACCTGAAAAGAGAGGAGAACAACTCACTGGATTGAAAAAGCTAATCCTTGTTCTGACAGTTCTCATGTAAAGCTCACAACAGGTTCTTCCACCCTTTGCTCTGAGCTTGTCCTTAAAGCACCAGTCTTGGAGTGAGAAGCACTTTTTGATCCCTCAGTTATGTGAACTAAATACTTTTGAAGTTTGCCAAATCAAGGAGCAAAGTGTCCCTCCTTGTATTTCTTATCTATCATCAAACTTCAAAAGCCATTTTTCTCCCTCATAGCACTAGTTTGAAGCTCAAGAAATACAAATATTGCATTTCTGATACTCATCCACCAGTGACCTTTCCCTTAGATATTAAAACCTATCCAATGAAGAATTTTAAACCAGCTGTAATGGGGCAAATCACTTAATCTATTTGCCTCAGTTTCCTCATCTATAAAATAAGCTGGAGAAGGAAATGGCAAACCACTGGAGTCAAGAAAAGTTGGATCTGAATGAAACAAGCAGACAACAATAAAAAAGATATAAGAAGGCTGGGAAGGGAAGAGGTGGCTAAGTTATGAAGGCTTTGAATGACAAACAGAGCATTTTGTATTTGCTCCTGACAACAATAGGAAGCCACTGGAGTTTGTTGAGTTAGGGGGATTATTTAAGAAAATCACTTTAGTGGCTGAATGGAGGATGCAATGGAGTGGGAAGAGCCTTGAGGCAGGCTGAACCACTAGTAGGTTGTTGAAACACTCCAGGTGTGAGATGATGAGGGCCTTGCACTACAGTGGTGGAAGTGTCAGAAGACAGAAAGGCACACATTTAAAACTAGTTTCAAAGGAGAAATCAATGGGCTTTGGCAGCAGCTGAGAGAGTGAGTGTGAATATGTGTGTGTGTCTGTCTCTCACAGAGAGACTCTTGGGTTGTGAGTCTGAGGGATTGAGAGAATGGTGTTTCTTTCTTTAGTAATAGGAAAGGTGGGAGAGATGGTGGGTATAAGTGAAAGGTAATGAGTTCTCTTTTGAACATATTGAGTTTAAAATGTCTAGAGGATATCCAATATGAGATGTCAGAAAGGCAGTCATCAGAGAGTTTGGGGCAAAAAAAAAAAACAAAGATTTGACAATAAGCAACAAAATGATGGCAATTAAATCCACAGGAGCTGATGAGATCATCATAGTAGTTGATAGGAAAACATAACCATCAAAACATCTATCTAAAAACTTAATTCTATCTCCTATAACTGAATCTAGTTTCCTAGGCAAAAAATGTTAACTGAAATTAGATTTAATCAATATGTAGGGCAAAGAGATTTTCTTAACAAAATAGAAACTGGGGCAGCTAGGTGGTGTAGTGGATAAAGCACCGGCCTTGGAGTCAGGAGTACCTGGGTTCAAATCTGGTCTCAGACACTTAATAATTACCTAGCTGTGTGGCCTTGGGCAAGCCACTTAACCCCATTTGCCTTGCAAAAACCTAAAAAAAAAAATAGAAACTGATTTTCTGGAATAAAAAGATTTTTTTCACAAATAGTTGTCTTTTATAAACATGGATATGTGGAGAAGATAAATTTTAGAGTTGGGGGAAGGGGGGAGCTTCAAAGACTGTCTGGATCAATCCTTTCATTTGGGAGATGAAGAAATTAGGCCCAGAATTACTAACAAGTATTTATTAAATTAAGCTTTTACTAGGTATGGGGCACTATGATAATTCTAGAAAGATAACAAATGCAAGTAAGACAGCTCCTGTCCTTAGGGGGCTCATGGAGCTTCTAATGTGGGAAGATAATATATAAAGGTGAACCCAAAGGGGAAAAGGTGTGTGGCAGAACCATGTGTGTAGCAGGAAGTGGAGTAGGCCTGACAGCAATGAGGGCCCCAAGCAAGATAATGCTGGACCTAAGCTTTCAAGTCCAGAGGACCCAGGGTAGAGTCCAGGTTACTAGTGAGGAAATGATGGCCTAAGGAGAGTTGGAGAGATGTCCCCTGGAGAAGTGATTCACAGGAATGCCCCCTCAGCTCTAACCAATTCAGAAGACACATTCTGAATATTCATTCATTTTGGCTGGTCACTCACACTGCTCTGAATTCACAAGGGGAGGTTTTGGAGTATTTCTGGTTGATTTAATATGTATTGGGTCATTTTCAAATTGGAACATTGGTAGAACATGACCAATGATAGGAAATCCTGTAATGATTCTAAAATAAGTTCAGCAGACATAGAGAAGAAATGGACAGTTATCTTGCATGAAATATATTTTCATGTTTGCTGAAAACTATGATTGACCTAGACATAAGAAGAGGGACCACAGATTGTTTTTTCAGTTTCTCCCAGTGCCCAAATTCTACTTTATTTGGGCAGACTAAATACTAAATAGCAGAATGGTATAAATGTATGAACTTCTTAGGTATCTGTCTACTTATTGGAAGCAGAAATATTCTGTGAAAAAGCCCATTGGCCTTGGGGTGGAAGGTCAGGGGAATCCTAGCTAGATACTCACTCACTAGCTGTTCAACACTTTAACTCTAAATTTGCACATTTCAGATTGAGCACTTGTTAGCATTTGGGCTAACCTAATTTTATAAACTGATTCATTGTCAGTCATCCATTTGGAAAACATCCAAGGTTACTAGACAGGTAATCAGCACCAGAGGCAAGAGATAAACCTAAGATCTTTAACTCCAGAACTAGTGCTCTTTTTCCTTATTCTATCTAGTTGTGGAAATGGCTCAGTATGATAGAAAACAAAGGACTTACCGTTTACTACGTCTATTGTTGAAGAGAGGATTAGACTGTAGTTGTTCATAAAGCATTTTAATTTCTGCTAGTCCTGGTAAAAATACTAATACAGCACCTAAATATATGAGAAGTATTCTGATGAAATATGAAGGAGCTAAAACCAGTATGTATTGAGAAAATGTGAATTTATCAGTTTAAAGCAACAAATTATAATTAGCATTTTTTAATTTTATATTTGTATCCTTTAGATTGCTTTTCTCTCACAAGGGCTTTGGGAATTTTAAATAACAATCTATATAGTTAAATATGATTTCAATTAACCACAAATGTTCCCTGGGACAAAACATCCTGACTAACAAGACCTGACAGTGACAGCAGAGGTCACCGAGTTGAACCCCCCCCCCCATTTTATAGAAGAGCTGGGGCCCAGATAGGTTAATAACTTGTAAAGGGGCAGTAAGTGTCCAAGAAACACTTCAAGTCTATTACTCAGGCTGTTACACCAAACTAACTCTTACAAATAACTGGAAAAACAGGCATAAAAAATGTAATGCCCAAAGTTACATTAACATGATTGGGAGCTACTACCCAATCTTTCCTTTCAGTCAAATATTTACAGAACACCTATGACATTCCTGGTTTCTTTCTAGGGACTTTGGGATACAAAAGTAGCATTAAGTAATATTTTCCCTTAAGAAAACAACCATTTGTTTGCCACTTCTTCCTAGTAGCAAATGTGAAAGTGGATTATCAAAACATAAAGTAATAAAAAGTCAAGAAGATCTCCAAACACAATAGAATTAATTCTTAGCAACAATGATTCTCTCTTAGGTGTGTGACTATTCCTTGACCAGTTTCTATTCAACTACTATTCAATTTTTCTTAATGTTTTTGATAAGAGGTAAGACTTTAGTTATACCTGCACTTCTGCTAATTCCACCTCAACACTGACCTCCCTCTTTCATAACAATGGAAAAAAAAATTACTTCAGATGTAATGAATGTATATTATAATGGAGACTATTACCTCTTTTTCCCTGGGCCCTGTAATTTTATTAATGCCACCAGAAAATACCACTTTTTTTGGCAGTCATGTCACACTGTTGACTCATATTGATGTTGTAATTAACAAAAGGTTGAAATATTTTTTCATATTAATGTTAACACTTATCTTCCTCATTCTATAATTGTATAGTTAATTTTTGAAAATTACAGGACTTTAGATTACTTAAAAATACTTCCATCAACAAATGTTTTCAAATATTAAAATGAACAAAATAATAAGAAAAAAATAAAATTTTAAAAGACTGTAAATTGATGTTTTGTCAATAAACTTACTGTTAATCATAATTATGTTTTATTATCTGTAAAGCACTAGATACTAAGTCAACCTGCTTGTTTCTGTTACCATTTTTTAATATCTTTTTTTGGGCGTGTATTTAACATGGACTTATTGCTGCTATTGATAATGGGATCTTATCATTCAACATAATATTGATCCCTCTTAGTTCTTTGCCATCAGATATTAGGCATTAGATATTAGGCACTAGAAAGTCCAGACATGGGCAGAAGGAATAACTAAAACACAAGTTAGTTGATTTAGTATGTTAATAACTCTCACATAACCATTTTATTAGAGGAAGATGCAAAACTGAATGGCTAAAGAAATGTTTTGGGGGTCACTGTTAATTTCATTCATTCATTCTACAGCTGTCTCCCATTGTACTACAACTCTATACCTTCTTTTGCCATTCTTCTCATGTGTATATACATGTATGTGTTAAAAAACACAAATAGTAAAATTACCTGGTGGGTATGAGTGTACTCCATCCACAATCCATTCCAGTAAAGCCTCTATTAATTCAAGGTTAACCTTTTCTAGATCCATGACTGACATTGTTTTGATTACAGATTTATTAAACCCTGAAAAATGAATGAAGGCCAACAGAATGACACAAATTGGCATCTCAATATGTTTTAATCTTATTTCATAAAGGGGGCATAGTGGTTCATATCAGAAATAGCAGCTCAAAATTCCAGTCCTGGTCAGCAAAGTGATCAGGTTCATGAATAACCACACACACACACACACACACACACACACACACATACATGTACATATATATTGCATAATATAAGTATATTTAATATTTTACTTTCATAGTTACAAAAGGTAAATTTATAATCTAGTATATAATTATAATACTTTTTTATATTGTATAGTATCTATCATCTTTCTCTCTCTCTCCCTCCAGCTTGAAACAGTAAGTCATTACTGACAAATAGATTTCTTGAGGTTGCCCCCCCCAGACAATGGGGTTAAGTGACTTGCCCAAGGTCATATAGCTAAGTAATTATTAAGTATCTGAGGCTACATTTGAAACTCAGGTGCTCCTGACTCCAGGACTGGTGCTCTATCCACTGAGCCACCTAGCTGTCCCATATAGATTTCTTAAGATAGAAATAAGGAACATCACAGTATCACAGAATATTCTGAGTTAGAATAGAGATGTTAGTTCATATAATTGATTTTTTATTTTGTTTTTTAAAATTCTGAACTTAGACATCAAATAAATATTTACTTTTTAAAATAAGAGAGAATTATATACATGAAATTACAAATCTCTATTATGTAAAGTTTATAGAGTATATAATAAATTTAACATTTTTCTTTCTGTCTGAATTCGGATCCTCAGTGCTACTAATCTGTTCCATTTGTTGACTTTTTTCAACCATATCTAATAGTTATAGTGATTACTACTTTCTAATATAGTTTGATGGTTGGTACTAATGGGGTACAACCAGTCCCTTTCCTTCTCACTTGCATTGTCATCTTTATTGTTTCTTTCTACCCATAAGCAATTAATATTTCTCCAATTATCTAGGCCTACTTTTATAAAAAGTGTTTTAAGGTATAATCATATGTACCATCCATTTGGTTGGACTTGGTAGATAGACAAATATTTTAATAGTTATTCTGAATGGAATGTCTCTGCCTCTTCCTAAAGGACCTAATAGTTTATGTGGATTTATTTTACATCCTGTAATTTTTCTGAAACTGTTATAGGCTTAGTAAACTATGACATCATCTGTAAAAAAACTATAATTTTGTTATTTCTTTGCCCATGCTTATTTCCTCAATTTCTTTCTTGTCCTTTTACTACAGCTAGGATTTCTAGCACTATATAAAAAGCAGTGGTGATAATGAACAAACTAGCTTTACTCTTTTTTGTTGTTGTTGTTTTGGTTTTTGCAAGGCAATAGGGTTGAGTGACTTGTCCAAGGTTAGACAGTCAAGTAATTATTAAGTGTCCAAGGCTGGATTTGAATTTGGGCCCTCCTGATTCCTGGGCTGGTGTTCTATCCACAGTGCCAACTAACTAACCCTCTTGATTTTAAATAGATGCTATTTACCATATTAAGGGAAATTCATTTCTTTTTATACTTTTAATATTTTTGGGGGTGGCTAGGTGGTGCAGTGGATAAAGCACCGGCCCTGGAGTCAGGAGTACCTGGGTTCAAATCTGGTCTCAGACACTTAATAATTATCTAGCTATGTGGCCTTGGGCAAGCCACTTAACCCCATTTGCCTGGCAATGTATATTGTGTGTGTGTGTGTGTGTGTGTATATATATATATATATATATATACATACATATATTAAAAAGGATGTTGCATCTAAAGATATTTTTTGTATTTCTTGAAATGTGATTTTTCTCATTGTAAAAAATTTAATATAGTCTATATTTTTTATAGTTTTTCTAATATTGAACCAACTCTAAATGTTGATTTAAATACAAGGTGGACAGAGTATATAATCTCCTTTGACATATTGAAGTAACCTCTTTGCTAATATTTTACTTAATTTTTGCATCATGATTCATTAGGAATAGTTTTGTTTCTGTGTTATCTATTCTTGGTTTAGGGATTGAGACTATATTTATATCATAGCAAGAATCTGGTAAATGTCCTTTTCCTATTTTTGCAAACATTTATGAAATACTAAAATATTCTTTTAAGTATTTGCTAGAATTCACTTCTAAATCCACCAGTCCTAAGGTTTGTTTCCCCACCCCCCCACTCCCTTTTGGGGAATTTACTGGTGGTATGCTCAATTTTTTTTAATCTGACCTTGGGGCATTTAAATTCTCTATTTCTTCTGTTAATCTGGGTATTTTACATTC
Source organism: Macrotis lagotis (assembly GCF_037893015.1). NCBI lineage: Eukaryota > Metazoa > Chordata > Mammalia > Peramelemorphia > Peramelidae > Macrotis > Macrotis lagotis. The sequence continues at coordinate 87,448,051 of NC_133658.1, forward strand.
CCATAAATATCAGTCTGCTTCAATTGTTAGTTTTATTGGCATATAGTGAATATAATTTCTAATAACTTCCTTAATTTCTACTTCACTTGTTATAGATTCTTATTTTTCATTTTTGGTGCTAAATCATTGTTGGAGGCAAAAATCAGAAAAAAACAACTTTAGAGTATTAGAGCAAGTTCATGAACACTGGAAAATATATTACCTGGATAGCGGGTTGCAAGCTGCATAAAATTTAACTGTTGATCTGGCACTGAATCCTTGACAGAGCTCTCATCCAAGAAGTGCAGAGAACGTCGTAGGTCTTCCTCTACTTCTTCAAATGCAGTTCTGTTGCGTCTTGCTTTTCTTTCCTCTGAACTTAGCTTTGTGGAACGCATATATGGGCTGCCATCCTCAATCACATACCTGAGGAATAAAGGCAAGTTTGGTTCTCTCTATGGGGAACAGGTCAATCTGTGAAGATCATAACTCAAACTTTATGACTACAATCACTGTATTCACAAAAAGAAGTAACTGTGGAAAAGGCTATACACTAATAATTTTGTTTTTGGTTTAAACCAAGATGCCCCATTATACCACTTCCAACCCTTGCAAGATCTTAATTCAATTAATTTAATGTTGACAAACCTCAATTTATAAAACTGCTAAATAGTGCTCTTGTCAAATGCATTGATGAGATGTATGTAGTTAATTTAATTAAGGAGCAGAAAATAATGCTGGTAATAACAAGTGTTTTCTTTGGTCAAGATCTGAAAAAATCAACCTTGTCCAAATTGGGAGAATTCCAAAAAGAAAGGAAAAACTAGATTTTGCTATGTCTTATAAACATATATACATGTGTATCTGTAAAATTGATATTAAGCAATTGCACTGAAAACAAGGATCCTAATTCTTTCTATGCTACTGAATTTCAATAGTACTTGGATAAGCCACTTCAAGTTTTACCTTCATAGCTTCCTTTTTTGGGTCCAGATCTGATTTCACTGGTATCCCCAATGAGGTAATGCCTTCTACCAATGCAGATCTATATGTTCTTCAACTCATATATACTCTTAGTGTATAGGTCATTAAAAGGTTAGTATGTATCAAAAGTGGGACAGCTGACTTGCTAGCCACTAAATGAGGCTGTCTCTTATCTTTTCCATATATTAAAATAAATTATCAAGTATTAAGGTACCACATGTCCCACAACTCAAAAGTTGCATTTAAATAAAATAAGTTTAAAATGCCCCGAGGAAGCTATTTATTTACAAAAATCTTACTTTGATTTTAAAAAGGATTCTTCATTTTATAAAATTCATCTCCTAATTTATCTTTTAGGTAGATCTGGATTTTTCTATAATATTTGCCTAAAGATATTAGGGGATATTAAGGAAAAAAGGATAAAATAGAATCATATTTATGACATCAAAATAAATAGGAACTGGCTTGAAGCTGTGATAGATTCTAAAATGAGACCACTTAAAATCAATAAGCATATATAATTGGAAATATTAAAATTTAGAAAAGGAAGACACTAATCAATGATAACAAATGAAAGAAGGAATGGCATATTACTAGATAATAGTCTGTAGAGGGAAAAAAAAACCTGTTTTATTCAACTGGTTTTCAGCGAACCTTAATACAGTTCTTACTTAGTCATAGCAATTGCATCTTCCAGAAAAAACTGATCAACAGGAAATGTCCGGCCTACAAAGAGAAAATAAATATGAAAAGAATGCCTCTTGGTTGAAGTAAGCTCTTAAAAGGGTGCACAGTTTTTTCTGTAAATCAATAACAGGTTTAAAATATTATAAATGGTTTTTTAATGGGTAAATGTATGTGAATATAATTTTCAAAAGAAAAAACACAAATTGTTTTCAAGTCCTTAAAAATTGTTCAATCGCATTAATAATCAAAAGGCATAAGAACTAAAACCACTCTGAGGTACCACCATAATTATATTCATCAAACTGTCAAAAATAACAAAAGGAAATGAAACTCAATGGTGGTATGATTGTGGAACACAAACAGGTACCCTCATTCACTGCTTATGGCAGTCCAAGGCAAAAAGTAAAAGTTGCAGAAATAATTCCCTGATGCAATAGTATCACTGTTGGAAATATATCCTTCAAGTGATATCTTTTTAATTATACCAGCATTATTTGTGATTGCAAAAAAACTAGAAGCAGCCTAAATGTCTAGTGAAAGGAGAATGATAATAAATTGTGGTACATTACTGCTATGGGCTACTCTGCTGCAACCAAGGCGAACACATATGAAGAGTTATCAAGAAAACTGGGAAGAACTTTATGAAATAACAAAACAAAAAGATAAAAACTTCTGGAACAGTGAATATCATTAGCTGTGATCAAATAAGAAGAAAAGGGAATGTGACAAGACAGAATCTTGATGGAGTTTTAGAGGAAGTGATTGAAAAGTTGACATTTTTGTTTGTAAAAATTCATTTATTTACATGTAAACAACTGCAAGAAAAACTAAAGACTAATGACTAATATTTAATGCTAAATTTATATTGTTACTATGTTTACGATAAGGAAAAAGTCCAAAAATTTTATATTAACTTTTGTCAGGTCAATTACTTGAAAGCTGTGGAGCACTGAAAATCAGGGCTGATGAAAGCGCTTGAAGGATACAAAAAATTGGGGGTATTTATTTGTCTGCTGTGATATGACATATGGACAATCTTAAAGTGCTCTCAAAATACAAGATTATTATTATTCTCAATTTTATTCCTTTTCTACTTCTATGAACATTAGCGATTTATACAGAACAAATATATTTAGAAATAATATTTACCAGACCTCACTTTACATAACGGAAAGCAATTTATGCAAAAATATTACTGTATAAACAAAAACTTTGAAAGCTGTAAGAATTCTATTAAATTATTCCAGAGAATAAGATGAGTAAACATGGTATCCATTTCCTGAAAGAGAGGTAGGTGATATATTCAGAGTGCAAAATCAGACATAATTTTTGGCCAATGTAGGAATTTATTTTGTTTGACTCTGGATATTTGTTTCTTTTTTTCAGTGGTGGGGAGGGGTGGGAGTGAGAGGAAGAGAAAACAGATTATTGTTAATTTTAAAAAATCATTAAAAAAAACTTGAAGGATGTAATATTTCATTGACATTCACTTGAATATTTTCTAAATCTGTGTTATAGGCCATTTTCTTTTCTCCCCTCTATACTATACTAATATGTGATGATTTCATCAGTTCCCATGGGTTCTGTTTTGGACATTTTGAATTTGAGATGCTTACAGGACTAGAGCTCAGAAGAAAGACTAGAGATAAATTTACAGATTTCTTGTCTAGACTGTAAAATAGTTTTTTAAATTGATCTCCCCCACTCAAATTCATCTTCCACTCAGGAGGCATCTCCTATGCTGATGTGATTTTCCTTAAGTGGAAACCTGAGCATGTCATTGCTCTTCCCCAACTCTCCCTACCTGACTTAATAAAATCTGAGCATCTCCCTATGGTCTCCAGAATCAATTAAAAAAAAAAAAAACTTAGGCCCAGAGGGTAGCTAAGTGGAGCAGTGGATAGAGCACTGACCCTGGATTCAGGAGGACCTGAGTTCAAATTCATCCTCAGACGCTTAATCACCTAGCTGTGTGACCTTGGGCAAGTCACTTAACCCCACTGCCTTGCAAAGACAAAAAACAAAAAAAACTTGGGCCTATGCTAGGGTAGAGTACGTGACAGTAGGACAGACTAAAGCCAACTGGCTTAATCAGCTCTTTCATTCAATGAATTAATTGGTTGGTAAGAGGAAATTTTCAGCTGGATGAAGCTGGGTTAGCAGCAATTTAAGATTATTTCCTGAGTCAGCAAAAATATCTTCTTAAATTGGTAGCCACAGTCAAAAGTTTCGAGGTAGCTGGTAGTAAAATACTCATTTATTGCTGATAAAATTGCAAACTTGCATAATCATTTTGAGGTCTGGCAATAAAAGCTAGAAAAATGAACCTAACTTTTGACTTAGCAATTCTATATTAGTGACAATCAACTAAAAGTGACATCAAACAACAAATAAAAAAAGCAAAGCAGCATTTCATTCAACTGCAAAAGTGGAAACAACCTAAAGGTCCAACAATAGGGGATGGTGAGTTACATTATACTGCAATAATATAGCATAATAGTTATTGTTTGTTTTGTTGTTCATCATACTTCATTCTCAAAGAGGGCCAATGACATCAGGAGGGTGAGATCTTGACTTGCAAATGACTTGGATTAAATGTCAGTTTCATAAATTGATTTATTGCTAGGATAAGCACTTCTTATGCAGAAAAAACTATTAATATAGTCCTTTACTGAAGTACAATTTTAAACTATTTCACATGTATTTAGTCATAGATAATAATGCAAAACTTAACAAAGCATTTTTCTCACCTGGTATATTAATAACTGGGCAGGAATTAAAGTATTCTGAGAAAAGTTCAGCATTCAAAGTGGCACTCATTAGAACAACACGAAGATATGGATTCTGCAACATAACGTCCTTCAAAACTAGCAGTAAGAAATCACTAAAGAGAAGGAAAAATATGCTCACATGGCAACCAAATCCAATGTCAAATATTTGTTCCATTCTGATTTACCTCATTTTTTTTGTTTATAAAAGAAAGATTTTATTTATTTTGAATTTTACAATACCCCCCCATCTTGCTTCCCTCCCCCACACACCACAGAAGGCAGTCTGTTAGTCTTTACATTGTTTCCATGGTATACATTGATCTAAGTTGAATCTGATGAGAGAGAAATCATATCCTTAAGGAAGAAAAATAAAGTATAAGAGAGCAAAATTACATAGTAAGATAATTTTTTTTTTAAATTAAAGGTAATAGTCTGGTCTTTGTTCAAACTCCACAATTCTTTCTCTGGGTACAGATGGTATGCTCCATTGCCAATACCCCAAAATTGTGCCTGATTGCTGCCCTGTTGGTATGAGCAAGTCCATTAAGGCTGATCATCACTTCCATGTTGCTGTTAGGGTATACAATGTTCTTCTAGTTCTGCTCTTCTCACTCAACATCAGTTCATGCAAATCCTTCCAGGCTTCCCTGAATTCTTACCCCTCCTGATTTCTAACAGATCAATAGTGTTCCAGGACATACAAATACCACGTTTGTTAAGCCATTCCCCAATTGAAGGACATTCACTTAATTTCCAATTCTTCGCCACCACAAACAGGGCTGCTATGAATATTTTTGTACAAGTGATGTTTTTACCCTTTTTCATCATCTCTTCAGGGTACAGACCCAGTAGTGGTATTGCTGGATCAAAGGGTATGCACATTTTTATTTCCCTTTGGGCATAATTCCAAATTGTTTTCTAGAAAGGTTGGATGAGTTCACAGCTCCACTGCCAATGTATTACTGTCCCAGGTTTCCCACATCCCTTCCAACATTGATCATTGTTCTTTCTGGTCATATTGGCCAGTTTGAGAGGTGTGAGTTAGTACCTCAGAGATGCTTTAATTTGCATTTCTCTAATAAGTAGTGATTTAGAGCAATTTGTCATATGATTATGAATTGCTTTGATTTTCTCATTTGTAAATTGTCTTTGCATATCCTTTGACCATTTGTCAATTGGAGCAGATTTACCTCATTAAAAAAAAAATTCCTGATTATTATCTTGCAATAGAAACCGACTTCAAAATAGATACTTATCTTATGTTCTTATTTCTTTTTATTGCTCTTATTTCCTTAAAAATTTTATAATCTTTACAAATTCAAACTCTACAATGCAAATCTGCAAATGACTCTTAATGCATTATATATCCCAACAGTGGTTTAAGGATTTTTTTTTTGTTTTTTGCAAGGAAATGGGATTAAGTGGCTTGCCCAAGGTCACACAGCTAAGTAAGTATTAAATGTCTGAGGGTGGATTTGAATCCAGGTCCTCCTGACTTCCAGGGCCAGTGCTCTATCCACTGCATTACCTAGCTACCCCTTGATGATTTTTTTTAATGGCAACTCTTTACATTTGTTTCCCATATTTTCCTATCTTTGTATTTTTTTCCCCTTTTTTAAAAGGTCTATCTCTTCTACAAACCCACTTGTAGTTTTGATTTGTGCTTTTCAAGACTATCTTTTACACATGTATTTTACTAATCATATACTTTTTAGTGGGAGGAGAACAATTTATTTATTTAGATTGTGAGGGCATATGGTGTAGAACAAAGAGTATCTTTGGGCAAGTTCCCCCAACTTCCTAAGTTGCTGTTCTTCATTTGTAAAATAGAAATGATATAACCTCAATGCACTACCTGCCTCCCACAGGGGTTGTTTAAATCAAATGAGAGGCTGTAGGCATAGATTTTTCTCTTTGGTATTTAAAACTCTTCTCAATCTAGCCACACTACACCTTCCCAATCCCCCACACACAACATCCCTTCTCTCATCTCTGCCTTTCCACAGGTAAGGAGCTAGGTGGTACAGTGGATACAGCACAGGTCTTAAGAGTCAGGAGGACAAGAGTTCAAATTCAGCCTCAGACACCTGCCACTTAACTAGTTATGTGATCTTGGGCAAGTCACTTAACCTTGAATACCTCCCATCCAGGGCCATCTCCAGTCATTCTGATTCATATCTGATCACTGGACCCAGATGGCTCCAGAGGAAAAAGTAAGGTTGGTGACTAAGCATAATATCCCCTCACTCAAATTCAATTCATGTGCTTGTGATGGTATCACCACTCCTGATATTTCCTCAAGAGTGAGGAATAAATATCATCCACAAGTGGGTTGTTCTCCCTCACCTTGTCTACTCCAAGTTCTGTAGAAGTTTTGTTTTTTTTTTAGGTTTTTGCAAAGCAATAGGCTTAAGTGGCTTGCCCAAGGCCACACAGCTAGGTAATATTAAGTGTCTCTGAGGCTGGATTTGAACTCAGGTATTCCTGACTCCAGGGCCGGTGCACTATCCACTGCGCCACCTAGCTGCCCTTAAGTTCTGTAGAGTTTTAAAAAAACAGCTGTGCTTTGAAGCTGCCCCATCCTGATCTTGGTCATCCCAGGACCCTGAAGAATAATATTCCAAGACAATCAGCCTATGGCTAATCAATTTCCACCTCCTGGTTCCTAATCCCTATGATTGATGATTACTGTTGATGTCAAAATCCTTTTCCCTTGCTATGTCTTACTTAACTCCTGTCTACTCACCCACCTATCTCCTCAACTCTATTATGAACAAACTACTCTTCTGTTCTAGGGCTCTTTCACCTCACTAAGCTTCCAAATTGGACATACAACTCTCTCTGAAAGACTGCATTCCTGGCCATATCTGAGATTTAGGAAGCTCCTTCCCTACCAGGACAAAATGAGTTAGGCAGAGTCAGCCTATTCCTTCTACCCCACTGCCCCTTCCAACACTTTGTCACTACAAGTTATGCTTCCTTTTCCCATTCTGTAGTCAAGTCAGCTACCTTTGTATCTGCCCCACTTTTCTGCTCTGTCATTTAAAACATCCTAATGCAGTCCTTCAATCTCTCTGGCCTGGACAGCTACTCACCTCCCTGCCTCCCTCCCTTCAGTCCATCCTCTACTTAGTTACGCAAGTGATCCTCCTTTTCTCACTGAAAGGCAATTTTTCAGGAGGGAAAAAAACCCAAGCTATCACAAGTCATATGAAAAAATACTCTAGATAACTAATGATTAGTGAAATGTAAATTAGCACAACTCTTGAGTTCCCGTCAAATGGGAAATGCCTAAATAAGTGATGCTATCAATGTGATGAGACACTAGAAGGCATTCCTGGGAATATTGGTATGAATTGATAGCAAGGTAAAGTAGCAGAACAATTTATACAATAACAATGCTACTGTAGCAATAATCAACTTTGAAAGGCTTTAGAATTCTGATTGACATGCTAAATCACCAAAATTCCAAAGGACTCATGATGATGCATGTTATATACCTCCAGAGAGGGACTCAGAATACAAATTTTACTGTATTTTTTTTCTTCTCTCTCTTCTCTCTCTCTCTCTCTCTCTCTCTCTCTCAGCATGTCTAATGTGGGAATTTGTTTCGCATGATGATACATACTAATAATGGATTTTATTTTTCCCAGTGGATGGGAGGGAAAGGAGGAAAAAAGAATTCGGAACTAAAAGTAAAATTAAAAATGCTAAAAATGTTAAGGGGAAGCAAGGAAGGAATGGTGGGGATGCTCACAGGAAGTCACAGAGATGCAACAACAATGATAATTTACAGGCCAATATACAGAAAACATGAAGTTCATAGAGCAAAATAATATGAATTAGGCTTGGAGAGGTAAGTGGGAGGCAAACTGTGTAGAGGGCTTTAAGTGTTTAATGAGGTTTATAAATATTTTATCCTAGAGGTAAGTACAGAGATGGCGCAATCAAATCGGTGTTTCAGGATTATCAATGGATAGATGGAGGATCAATTAGAGAGGCAAAAAACTGGAAACTGGGAGACCAGTCAAGCGAACGGTGAAATTCTCAAAGCAAGAAATGAACTAGAGTCGAGGCAGACTCTTTGATGTTTCTCTATTGCTTGGGGAATAAAAGAAAAACTCCCCAGCCTGGCAACTTGAAGCCCCTCACAGGTCTGCTCTCATTTACTTCTCCAGATCTAAGGTATAAGTAGAGGAAAGGGCTGAGATGTTAGTGATGATGTGCAGGCAGAAGCATTAGAATTCAGGAACTGATAGAATGTGTACTTTTTCTTCTTCCTCAGCCTCTTGCATCATCTCTTTCTTCTGGTTACCATATTTTCCTTTGGTTTCCATAGCTGGTTGGCTCTCTTACCAGCGGACTGACTACTTCTTTTTAATCTTCTTTGCTGGTCTATGTTCCACTTCTTGTCTTATTATTCACATAGCTTCCTAACTCAGAAGAGATGCCAATCTCTCCTTTCTCCATTCCAAATAGCTGCAATATAAACTTCTTAATGTGCAGATTATACCTGCTCCTGCCTTCATAAAAAACCCTCAGGAGCTCCCTATCGTTCCAGAATAAAAGATAAAAAACTCCCATAGCCTGATCTAGAAACTTGTACTTCAGCCCTTTATTACCTGACTCCTCATCTTGCCTACCTCTGACAAAGTGACTTCTCAACTCCATATTTGATCTGCTACCTCTGAGTGTTCATATAAGCTTGTACTACCTTTCCTGAGAATGCACTCTTCTCATCCCCACCTCTCACCAAAGCTCATTCATGTGTCAATACCTTTGTTGAGTATTTCCTGATTCCCCTCCCTCACACATCATAAGGTTAGTACCCTCTTCTTACTCCAATTACATTTGATCTACATAACTGTGTTCATACTACATTTCCTCAATAGAATAAAAATTCTGAGATTAAGGACATTTCTATCTTTGTCTTTCTAGGTCTTTGTCTTTTGATTGCTCATGGTGCCAAAGAGGTAGTTCCTGGACTTTTTAAAAATTTTTTATTGTATTCTATATTTTCCAATTATACATAATGACAATTTTCAACATTCATTTTTGAGTTGCAAATTTTTTTCCTCTCCTTCCTTACTTTGCCCTTTCCAAGACAGCAAGCAATCTGATATAGGTGATACATACAATCATGTAAAAATTTCCACATTAGTCATATTTTGAAAGAAATAAAAGGAAAAAACAAGAAAAAAATTAAAAAATGAAAGCAGTATGGTTCAAATTGCATTCAGACACCATCAATTCTTTATTGGAAATGGATAGTGTTTGAAAGCTGTGGCAACAGAGAACAAGTTCTGGCAGGTACTACTATGCTGAATGGCTTTTAGTGCAGCCTAATGGTGTCTGTCATTGTCAGCTCTGTTTGGTTGATTGGTTGTTGCTCTTCAATGGCATCACTGTATTAGAGACAAATTACAGTATGCTGAACCATGGCCGATCAGACCAATATGAACTCTGAATGCTCCACCACAGGTTGGGCACAAATGGTCCATGTGAACACCAGATGCTTACTCTAAACTTATATATCTTACATTTCCTTTGAGCTGCTTCTATTTTACCTTGCTCATAAAGCACAGCACCCTCTCTGATGAGGGCACACCATATTGGGAGGTCCTATGTCAGTTGTTTTGTCCTTCATTATTGAAGAAGACCATGAATAGGATTTGAGTGTGTATGTGTGTGTGGGGGGAGTTGTGCTAAGTCATCAGCCTTACTTCTCCAGAGTCATCTGGGTCCAATGCTCAAATATGAATCAGGACGACTGGTGATAGCCCTGGATGTGAGGCATTCAGGGTGAAGTGACTTGCCCAAGGTCACAGAGCTAGTAAGTATCTGAGGCTGGATTCAAACTCAGTCCTCCTGACTCTAAGACCAGTGCTCCATCCACTGCATCACCTAGCAGCCCTTCCTGTGTCAGTGTCTCCCATGCTGCACAATCAATTTCAAAGTTCTTAAGCGAGATCTTCAGGATTCTTCTGGCTCCCTTGTGAGAGCTTTCCCTGTGTGAGTTCTCTATGAAATAATCTTTTTGGCTCATGTACACTTGGCATTCTAACAATGTGGTCTGATGTCTGTCATTGTCAGCCTAGCTAACACCAGAGAGGATTGTCCCCACATCTCTTGTGGAATGAAATCATGGACCCATGAAGCAATGAACTCTCCCTAGCACATTGCAGGTACATAATAAAGGCTTGTTCCCTGTCACTAACTCTGAATAGTCTTGTCACTTTCCTCTGTTGTGGTCCCTCTGATTGGGTTGCTGATAGTTATGTGGCTCATATTTTGGTGCCTCTCCCCTTTTTCAACTATTTTATACAAGCTCTGATGCATGTCCCTGGACCATATCACATAATAGTCCAAATTCTTTCTGAACAACTATCAACTTTAAATGATTAAGAGAAATTAAAAGAGCTAGCTGGTGACTGATAAAGAATGAAATGTAGCAGGCATGGCATTACGTCCAGGTAGGTTTGTTTTACTTAAAAATATATCTATAGATATAGATACATATATAAAAATATATATGATGATGATTATGATGATGATGATGGTGAAGGAGTCGTTCTCTACCATCATAATCTACTTAGACTAGATGCTGCCAAGTTTAGTGAACTACTTGGTCTTGACACACCCTCCAAACAGGTCCTTCTAACCATCCAATAATCATGGCACTTTTCACTCTGACCCAGCGCTCAGTGGCAGGGACTCTTACCTTTCCTCTGTTCTCTCATGAACCTCGTCCACCACAATGTGGGTAACACCCTGCAGAGCAGCGTCTCCTTCCAGCCGCCTCAGCAAGACTCCCGCCGTGCAGTACAATAGTCTGGTAGCGGAGGACTTAAATATAAAAGGACAAGAGACAGACATTTAATCAGCCAAAAAAACAGACATACACCCCTAAAGCTTAGCTTTTGCCCAGTTTTGAATAGGAAGGGATATAAACTATTAGAACAACCAGGACTTATTATGGCATAACAGAAAAAAAAGCACAGACTTGGCAGTGTGCACTCCTGGGTTTTAGCCTGGACCCTGACACCAACTATGTGCCAGGGCCTGATAAAATAACTGCTCTAGATCTTAGCTCAGTTTTCTTACCTGTAAAGTAGCAGTAATAGTATTTGAACAGAGTTAGGAGAAAAAAATTTGTGACTCTTAAAGCACCAAAAAATATTAACTAAATGAAGATTAAGTTAATTAATATTAAGAGTTAATATTATCTGTAAGTTGAGTGACTGAATTTGAAGGTCCCTTCTAAATTTAGCATTCTCTATAATTTTATTCTGTTAAACCTAAATTTAACTAATACTCTTGCTGTCAAGTGAATTCAATTCTACTTCACACAAAAATTTCAAGTCTACAATAAGATTAGGAAGTATTATAAAACAGACAAGTGAATGTGGCCAGCAAATACAAATCAGAATTGTTAAATTGCTTCTTTGTGGGAACACAGGCTATTCTAATGGCCCCGCCACCTGGACTCAGTCTCAGGAGCTGGCATGCCGCCCTGAGAGATAAGGTGTGCCAGAGTCCTTGGGAACTGGTCTTTCTGTCCCATGGCCCAAGGGCACAGGACACAGCTGTGTTTTAACACCTCCCCCCAACGTACCCCCTTATCCTGTAACGCAAATACTGCACGCAGACCCCGCTTGGCACATCCCCCCCATTCCCTCATTTTCTTTGTTCTACCCTGGAAGACCTAACAGTATATATGTAGAAGCTAAGCAGTAATAAATTTTAGCTGGAGGCATAAGGCAGTGTGGCTTGACTCCTTATTCTCAACTCCCCTCCGGGAGGTTGGTCGTCACTGATAGGGCCCCCCAAGGTGAAGCAAGCCGCAACACTTCTTGTTTGAATAAAGTCAACAAATTACTAGTCCAAAAAAAGCAAAAAAATTAAAATTAAAAAAATAACAACATAATTTGTAATTTCTGTTAATGAAGATTAAAAGACCTTTATAGAAATTAGAGATATGCTTGAATAAGACTTACTTCAAAATTTCTCTAAAAGCATTTTGCACCGTTCTAAGGATCACTAATTAACTCTAACCTGAAGATTCATCACCCAAACTTTCTGTAATTTTTTTTTTTTTTAGATTTTGCAAAGCAATGGGGTTAAGTGGCTTGCCCAAGGCCACACAGCTAGGTAATTATTAAGTGTCTGAGGCCGGATTTGAACTCAGGTACTCCTGACTCCAGGGCCAGTGCTCTATCCACTGCGCCACCTAGCCGCCCCTCTGTAAATCTTTAGATCAAAAATACTCTTTTAAAAATAACAGTGAGGGGCATCTAGGTGGAGCAGTGGATAGGGCACTGGCTTTGGAGTCAGGAATTCAAATGTGTACTCAAGACACTTAACAATTGCCTAGCAAGTCACTTAATCCAGTAACAGTAGTAAATATATCACCAATGAGTAAACAAACTATACAAACCTTGACACTCTCTAAGCGGATTTGGTATCCCACCGTAAGACCCATCTTTTCTGCTCTCTCTTTGGCCACTCGTTCAGCTACGGAAATTGCAGAGATCCGTCGAGGTTGGGTACAAATGATGTTTGCCACCTTCTCAGGTGACCCACGCAGAGAATCATCCAGAATAAATTGAGGGATCTGTGTAGTTTTCCCACATCTATATCAAAAAGATTCCCCCATCCAAAGCAAATTTTATTTCTAGTTTTTCTCTAGCTTTTCTTTAGAAAAATTGATAAGTGATCATATATTGTAGAAAGGAATAAAACCAGAGATATTATTAGTTATATATGAGCTAATATACATTTCATTTATAAGAAAAAAAACAATCTTACAAACTTTTAATTTATAGTTGCTTGATTAGGAATCTTCAGGTTACAAGATCTCAGATGGAAAGGCCAAATTCCTGACAAATCAATTTATCTGTCCATAAAATGAGGATGCTGAACATGACAGCAACAACCATAAAAGTAACAATAATTAGCATTTTTCCAGCACTTTCAGGCTTGTCAAATGCTTTACAAAGATTTTTGTTGGTACTCACAACAACTCTGGAAATTGGGGGCTATTATTTTCCCCATTTTATAGATGAGGAAGCTGAGGCAGAGGGAAGTAATTTGTCCAAGGTCAAAAGCCAGTGAGTGCCTGAGACTAGATTTGAACTCAGGTCTTCCTGACTCCAAGTTTAGTAGTCTAGTCACTGTACCATCTAGATGCCTCTCTTTTTGAGACATAATACTTTTGAAGATTATATTTTTTTTTGAAGATTATACTTTTGACTAAAAGATTAATTCATGTCTAAATGCTCTAAATTAAATAAAAATATACAGCATATATTTCCTCATAACAATATTAAATTGTTATTAAAACACTGGATATTTTTCTCCCTTAATATTTATTCCTTAAGAGTTCAGGCAGGATGGGGGAAGTTATAGATACAAAGGCATTACAAATACCTTTGAATCCTGATAAAATATGTTTATATGTTAAAAAAAACCCACAAAATTAAAATCACACTTGTGCAACACAAAATTAAGTTTACATTTACTCTTGGGTAGATTTTCTCATACACTAGGGGAAATACGTCCAATATTATGCCAACAATAATAGATTTAGGGCTTTGCTAAAAACCACAGAAAATTCTAATGATGAATTCTTTTTCAAAATAAATACTATAAATTATACTCTCTAAATTCAAATATGAGCCTTCTTATGGAATATTATCCTAAAGGTATTTCAATATTTAAAGGATTGCAAGTGGAGTACTCCCTCTGACTATTTATAAGCATTTGTCAAAAAGAAAATAAAAATAGTCCAAATAAATTAAAAACCCCAATCAATTTAGTACCAACTACTATTAAAAAAACAAGTTCTACTCTGATGCAAACAAATGTTTTCCTAGAATATAGTTGATCTAGGTTAAACAGAGGCCATACCACATTCTAATAGATTAAATCTCCATTAAAAATACATCACACTCTTACCCGGTCATACCACTCACAACAAGCACTTGGTGCCTGCTCAGCAAATCAAGAATGGTTTCTCTTTCTTCCCAAGCAGGGAGTGATCGTCTCTCTTGCAGAATTGACTGGTATTGTCTGGAAGCCTAATATAATCCAAAGGTATCAAAACAATCAGGTTGGGCAGTCATTATCTCACCAAGCCTTGAGGACATTGTTTTTACTATTTTACCCAGTAATAGCTTCTTGATCACCTTCTTGCACAAGAACCTCATCTGGTGATCCAGCTCTGCACTGAGGAGCCATGGGGCTGCTTTTGTGAATAGAATTTTCCATCAACTAAGAAATTTATAAAATTTATAAAATTTTCAGCATATCTTGTGTGATCTCTGAACAGTCAAGTTGTTCTAGTCTCATTTTTAAAAACTTGATTGCCTTGTTATTCAGAGTGACAACAAATCTACTCAGATTCTGAATATTGTTCATATATACAAGTTAGCATTTTCCTTCAGAAATATAAAATCCCAAAATTTTAGAACTGAAAGGAATACATTAGAAATCATTCAGCCTAACTCCTTTCCTGTAAACAAGAAAGCAGAATGACTTGCCCAAGTTTATGGCTCTAACTTTACCATAGCAGTTTATTCAACAGATATTTAAATCATCATATTTGGATTATCTTTTAGTAGATATCTAATTCAGGGCTGTTACACATTGTATTCAAAGTTTCCTTTGATTTGTTATTGTGCTAAAACCACATGATTCGAAGAATGATGGGAACTTTGTCATCATCTATTGCTCTTTACTGTTACCTTATGGGTTAATATTCAAAGATAGAAGCTAAACTGACCAAGATGAAACAGGATGTGGGAAAGGGAATATCAAACTTCCTTTCTCCCATAATAAACTGCTGAGAATTGTTTGTACCATACTCTACCTTTTTCATTTGAAACTGCTTGCAAATTTTAGCATTTTCAGCATATACAGATTTAGCCTGCCAATCATATCTCCTAGAAATCTTTTTCTTGAAGTTTACATAGCTTTCATTCTCCACGATAACTGGTGTAAGACCTTCATCCTCATCTTCCTCCTCCTCAGGTTCTGGTTCTTTCTTGACTAGATAATAAAAAGACAAAAAATGGGGAACATTATTAATAATGAGTTAAACTGACAAAGAAAAAGGGCACTGCCCAACTAATAAAACATCTACATCTATAAAAATGGAGAGTGAAGAAGTAGGTTATGGTGATGATAAATTTCCAAAGTAAAGCTTTCATTTTACTAAAAACTTTTGAAATACTTTATCTATAGAACTTTCTTTGAACATATCTGCTAAAATAAGATTTTAAACCTGATGATTTAAAAAAAAACTCAAGGCACTGCTTTTGTTGGAATTTTGGTAGCATAGAGAAATATTGCTTTTAAAAAAGGTATAGAGTCACATGAAACCAAATAAATTTCATGTAAAAAGTTCAGTTATAAAGAATACATTCTTGAGGAGTCCACAGGATTAGCAAATTAAGTGTAGTAAGTAGGCAGTTGAAGATAGCAGTTCCCTTTAGGGATGGTTACTAGAGCTAGTAATAGAAACACAGGACTGAAGGTTTCCACTTTAAACAAGGGGAATTTTGCAGTAACTTGCAGAAAACACTCTGCTTTTCTTTGTTCTTTGTTTGAAGTCTTCCAGGGAGAGTGAACTCACTGTCTTAAAAGCAATACATTTACTTTCAGATAGTACCTTGGGAAGTTTTTCCTTATATCTCTTTGTAACTTCTTATTCTATTAGTGGGGGCAAGCAGAACAAATCTAAGATCACTTCCATGTTATGGTTTGTTAGACACTTGCAAATAGTTATCATGTACACCCTAAAGTATTCTTTTCTACAGTCAGTTCCTTTAATTGAGCCTCATATAGCCTAAGAATTTGAGGCCCTTCCCTTTTCTGGTTAATCTTCTCTGAACACTCCCCAATTTATCAATGACTTTCCTAAAAATGGTGTCTAAAATTGAACATATTACTCCAGATGTGACCCAAGTGTGACAGAATACTCAACCTCTCTCGTCCAGGGCCCTATGCTTTTCTACGGAACCTAAGACCAACTGCATGAGTTTTCTTGGTTGCCACATTACACTTTTTGCCACTCTTTAGTGTGGTGTCCTTTTTCTATATCATCTCAGTTGGTGACCTGGCCGCAACATCTGGTTTTAATGATCATCTCCAAACAAGTGATTCTCACATCTATACATCCTGTCCAATCTTCTAAATTTCAATCCCACATTTCTAACCACCTATTGGACATCATGAACTGGATGTCCCATGGATATCTGAAATTCTACATATCTAAAACAGAACTCTTTATTTTTTTTTCTTCCAAACCCAACCCCCCCCCCCCCATTGGAATTTCCTTATTTACATCAAAAGGACCACCATCCTTCCAGTCACTCAGATTTTCAATTCCTTACTCTCTCCTAATACACATATCTAATCTAGTCAAATCATGCTGTTTCTACTTCCACAGTATCTCTGGAAATAGTTTAAAGCAGAGTCTTTATATTCTAAATTACAAATGACTACAATGTTCAAAGATTACAAGATCCCACTATGCCTTTTTGGTGAGTATAAAAAAAAGCATTTGATTCAAAAAAAAAATCACATGTAGCATTAAACTCTATTGCATTATGTTGTCTTTCATGCACATGTTAAGATCATACAGGCTTCCTATGAATCTATAATTAAATCAAATAGATCTTCAGGGCAAACCAAATAAGTTCATTTTAAAAACTAGAAACTTCTCATTCAAAATAAAAAAATTCACAAGTATGGCAGCAAGTAGGAACCATTTTCATGTTCTGCTTGTTACTGCTCTAAGGGCAGAAAAGATGTGTTCTTTGCCCATCATCATGGGCAGTATTGGGAATCAGTACACAGAATGTCTTAACTTCAAGATTTCATATGGATTTTCTCTGTTCAATACTCAAAGAACAATATTTTTGATAGTTTACAAACCTTCAGGTACAGGATGGGAAACAAAGGAATTATTTGGAGTTACTGGTTTACGATTGGCAGTAGAATTTGTTTTGTTCATCGAGGGAACTGGCGACAAGTTTACTGGAGGAACACTATACTTGTGATGGGTATTTGCCAATAATTCAACAATTTCTCTTTCATCCTCCAAAAGAGTTATCAAAGAATATACTACAGGTTCAGCAGTCTCAGCAAATGTCAAAGCCTTCCCATAAAGAAATTCAGAAATGTGTAAGCGACAAGCCAGAGGAAGATTTTCATTGGTGGAATAAAATGCCACTAGAGGTGCTTGGAAGGGATATTTGCTACTTTCGGAAAATCTAATTTCAAGTTCATATAAAAAAGAGACATCTCCATTAGATCTAAGATGAGAATCATCTATGGAGTGTTCTGCTTTTCTTGAAAGCTGTCTTGAGGGATTTTCGTGCCTGAATTTGCATTTTGATCCAAATCTACATTTTCCTTGGAGATAGAATTGACAGATTTCACGTGAAGTCTGTACATTTTTGGCACTTTTCCTCTGTTTGGAATTGCAGAGTTTATCTGTTAGGTGCTCTAGCTCCAATCCAATTGTCCAGACTCTGTTTTGAATTCTTTCTACAAATTTTTCTCCACAGATTGACCGGAGAGCGAAGGCTTCTTCTTGCCTTTGTTCCATACACTCTTCCCAACTGACACAGGATGCTGCTGCAGACATTTCCATTCTTTCTGCATATCTTTCTGAAAAGCACTGAGAGAGCAAATGTTCAAGGGAGGCCCCAACATCCCCATCACATGACTTCAAAGTTGCCTGGCAATATTCAATATTAAAACCATACCTACAGTAAGAGAAAAAAAGTCTAGAATCAGTTGAGAAATTACTCTGGCAAGAACAAATAATTGCAATTTAATTCTGCTAAATATTTAACATGGAATCATGGGGACTTCTAGTTTTTGTGTAATAATGTGTTTAAAATTTCTAAGTAAATTTAACTTTGAGCAGATGTCATTGATATCACTAGTCATAATCTTCAGTTCTTTTTCAGAATAAGGAGGTCATGATACAAACTCCTTATCTCCTTTTGTCTTGACATCACAAATTTAATGCAAAGAATTAGTCTCTAAGGTTATGAGTATTAATTTTTAAGCCTGTTTAACCACTAACTCTACTGTGATCATAAATGGATAGATAGTGGGCCTAGAGTCAGAAACACCAGAATAAAATCTGGCCTTAGACATTTCCTAGCTGTGTTATTCCTAGTATTGCCTCTGTTTCCTCATCTATAAAATGGGGATGATAATAACAGTACCTACCTGTTGTGGTTAGGATCAAAAGAGTTCACATAAAGAATTTTTTAAACCTTAAAGTAGCACATAAATTCTAGCCATTCTAATAATGATTCTCATTATTATTAGACTTATTTTCATTTTTACTTCAATAAACCATACTGTCTACAATGTGCAAAGTTCTATAAAGGGTACTTTCGGGACGAGATCCCTCAAAGAATTCTCAACTTAATCTGGAAGAAAAGACAAATGACCAAGTCCCTAAATGATGAAGAACCAATCAATAATGTAAGAAGACACAAAGTAAAAGAGAATATCAATTCTAAAGTTATCAATTAAAACCTGGCATTTTAGGGGAAGACCTGTCAGACTTGTCGGCTGAAACAGAAACAAAACCAATACCAACAACCACAAGCTGAAATCACCTCTGAATTTCTTCTTTCTCAGGGAATTCATCAGGCATGGATTCTCCAGGCTTTAGACCATCTCAGATAGATAAAACTAACCAGGTGTCTTAAACTTGTTCATTTGTAATTTTTTTTTTAGTTTTTTTTTGGGGGGCAAGGCAATGGGGTTAAGTGACTTGCCCAAGATCACACCACTAGGTAATTATTAAGTGTCTGCGTTCAAATTTGAACTCGGGTCCTCCTGACTCCAGGGCCAGTACTCTATTCACCGTGCCACCTAGTTGCCTGTTCATTTGTAATTAAAAGGTTGATTGAGAACCAAGATATGGATTAGGACTCTGGGAACATAAAGATTCTGGTACACAGAGCTCTGGGTCTGAAGTCAAGAAGTTATGAGTTCAAATCCATCTCAGCTTCTTACTAACTGGGTAACTCTGGATATCTTCATCAATACTTCATCCTGTTTGCCTCAGGGATAATAATGATAAAATACTTAGCACAGTGTTGGACACCCATGGTGCTATGTAAATATTTACTCCCTCCCCTCTCCTCCTTTCCTTTTGAGAAATTATCTTTAACTTTCCAAGTAAATCTAACTTCCAGCAGGTGTCAGAAGGATTCTGGCCAGAAGGAGGCTCTATTCTTTTACCGAACAGTCCTAACAGTGTTACATGGCTATTGACTGAGCAAGAACCTCTTCTCTGCCTCTCCCTGACCCCATGCCCAGGTCACACAGCCTCTCCACATCAGCCTCACACAATTCCACATCTTCTTTAACATCAAGACCATGGACCAATCAGTCAATGATCATGTATTAACTACCTATGATGTGACAGACCCCGTGCTAAGCACTGAAGATACAAAAAGAGGCAAAAGACAGTCCCTGCCCCTAAGGACCTTACAGTTGAATGAGGAGACAACACATATCTAAATCTATATAAGGCAAGTTCTATCTAGGATAAGTGGGAATTAACAGAGGGAAGGTACTCAAATTTGGAAAGGCTGGGAAGGCTTCCCATAGAAGGTGGGGTTTTAGTGGTTAGGTCTGCAAGTGAGGCTGAAGAGGGAGAGTTCCAGGCAGGGAAAGCCATCAGAGAAATGCCCAGAGCTGAGAGTTCAGGTGTCTTGTTCATGGAAGAATGGAAATAAAGGTAGGAGGGGGTGAGGTTAGGAAGGGCTTGGAGTGCCAAACAAAGCATTTTGTATTTGATTCTGAAAGAGACAGAAAGTCACTGGAACTAGGGTATATGTGACAAAACTGGACAGACCCACAAGCAAACTATACACTCAAGGGTAAAACTTTAATGATCCCCCAAACCACCCATTGCTTAATACTTTGTATATGTTCACCTTGTAGTTATCTTTGTACATAAATTAATGAGTTGAAGAAATGCTTGTCTCCCCCATTGGGGTATAAGAACCATTGTGAAGGTAAGATTGTTTCATTCTTTTACTTGTATCCTGAGTGCCTGCCATAGCATCTGACATATAGTAAGGGTTTAGCATTTGCTGACTGACTAAAAGATTGCCTGAAATTTATAGTCAAATCTAACTCTACTTTTCTGGTTCCCTCCTCTGTACACTCCCTAGTTTATCAATGTCCTCCCAAAAATAAATAAATAAATAAATGGATGAATAAATAAATAAACAAATAAACAAACAAATAAATAAATAGATAAACCCACAAATATGCCCAGAATGGAACAGAATCTTCCAGAGGTAAGACTCTAGAGGCAGGACTCTCAGGCTTCTCAACATAACCCAAGATCAAAGGAGTTGTCCTGGCTATGAACTAGCTCTCCACTTGCATATGTAAGGGAGGGACAAAGAGAGTAGAGGGAGGACACAAACATACCCAGCGAGAGGAAGGGAACAGGGAACGCCGGCACTCAAGCACAAAAACGTACCTGGAGAGTTTCTGGACTGCAAATGGAGATACCTCATATTCAGGAATGCGAGGCTTCACAAGTGCAGGGCCAGCATGTTCCACAGGGGCATGGTCACAAACAAGGGAAGTCTCCTGACTGGTAGACCAATACTGCTCATCATCACAATAATCAGCCTCTTCTTCTTCCCCAGAAGCACCTCCTCTGACAAAAAAGGCATTAATATATTAATGAAATAATAATATAATTTAAATTAATATATTTTGACATATAATTTAATTTATTCTAAAGAGGAATCTAATCAGGTTTCTAGTTCAAGAATCCTTAGGACATAAACCATGACCAGTCCATAGTCAATAAAGCCTTAATTGACTTGTCATTTTGGTATGACTAAAAAAATAATTTAGCTACCCAATCTATTCCTTTCCATTCTTCTATAACCACTGAAAGACTTATTGACTCAAAAAAGCTCCCTCCCTTTAATTTGGAACAGACAGAAATGTCTGAATGAGAATTAAAAGGAGCTGTTCAAAATTAACTATACATTAATTCTTGGGACAAGAAATGAACAACTGCTCTATCTGAAGTTGGGAGTCTTATGGCATCAAAAAAAGCTGGAATATAACCAAGGTTACAGTAAAAGCCTATGGTGTCAGGAAGATCATTATGTTATAGGAAAAAAGATGATATGATGGAAAACCCATTGCACAGGAAGTCAGAAGATTCCCAGGATCTTTTTCACCTAAGTGATTGTAAGACATTTACTGGGGCTCAGTTTCTTCACTGTGAAACAGGGGGATGGGGAATGGATGACTGTGATGGTTTCTTGAAGTTCTATTTCTATGATTCCTGTGATCCTGTATTAATATTCAGGGATTCAAATGTTCTTATTTAAAGATCAAACTTACTTGTTCCCACCACAACTTTCTTTTCAAAGAGGGAGACAGAAACAATTACTGCCACAATAAAAGTAGTGGATGAGAAGGAAGAACTGAAAAGTCTACAAGGACCTGGCATACTTAGATAAAACAACTAACTCAAATAAAACAACTAACTCAAATCCAGCCTCCGGCTCCTGTCCTTGGAGTTCTCGAAGAAGAGCTTTGACTTTCTCCTGATTCTCAGAAGTCATATGCAGAGTTTGTAAGGGCACTCTGGCTTCAGGCCTCCGTTTTGGTTGTGCTCCTCCCTTGTTAGTGCTGCTGCTAGACCTAAAAAAGAAATCAGACCAAAATTCTACATTTAGTCATGATCCAAGGTTAACTATTCCTTGGAGCTACCTGCCACACTTTACATTAAATGAATCATCAAGCAGCTTACTAAAGCTGACTAAATAAAGAAATGGGAAAAGATCTATCTTCCAGGTCCCTGGAACATCTACCAGCTTAGGACACTGCTTTAAAAAAACCTGACAAGAACACAACAATGACTTGCTCCAAGATCCAACGCTTTGGAAGTAAGATGGTCATCCTTTGTTCTCAAAGACAATCAATGACATAAGGGTGATTTCTTGACTTGCTCACGAATTGGGTTTGTGAGGCAGAGCTGAACACAAATCATCAGACCATCATTGGTGGCACATCTGAAAACAATAGTTTCTTCTTATTTGTCAATGGGCTTATGTATCCTTAGGCACTGTAGGATATAAAAGACAGTCTCTGCCCTCAAGGAACTTGCAATCCAAATGAAGGGGGAAAAAAGGGAAAAAAGCAAATACATAAATAACTGTAAAACAGAGAACAAAAGTTTCATAAAAGAAATACAACTAAAATATTTTAAGGGCGTAGAGGAGGAAATCACTACTGCAGTGACTAAAAAGACTATCAAATGTCACTAAAACTGACTCTTGAAAAAAGGGTTGGATTTTAATAAAAGATAGTGTAGAGGGAGAATATTTCAGGCAGAAGATAGAATATAAACAAAGGTATAGAGGTAGGAAAACAGAAAATATTTCTAGGACCAGTTTGCTTATGGTATAAATTATACATAGGGCAATAGTGGAACATAGATATGGAAAGATAATGTGAAATGATGAAGGTTTTGAACTTCATTTTATAAGTCACTTAAATATTTATAATGATGCATTTTCCTACTGTTCTTAAAGTTTATAAAGTGTTAATGGACTTGCTCATTCCATCCATGCAATAATCGGGGCAAATTTAGGGTATCTGTGATGGAGAATACCATTAGTACCCAGAGAAAGAACTGTGGAATTTAAACAAAGACCAAAGATTATTACCTTCAATTAAAAAAAAAAGTTGTCTTTTGCACTACGTAATTTTGAAGATATTTTTTCCCCCTCTCAATACATTCAATTTTGATCAATGCATAGCATGGAAACAATGTAAAGATTATCAGATTGGGGAGGAGGGGGGAGAGGGAAAAGATTGTAAAATTTAAAACCTTATAAAAAATGATAGGTAGAAACTACTATTGTACATAATTGGAAAAACAAAGAAAATATTTATATTAAAAAAAGTTTACAATGTGTTTCCCAAACAATAACTCTTAAAGAGTATCATCATTTCCATTTTAGCAGTGAAGAAACAACCTCAGAGAAGCAGTGATTTGTCTATTAGAACTGAAATTGTCTGAATCTAGGACTTCTGCCTCTAAGTTCAGTGTTGTGTTCACTACAACAGGCTACCTCTCAGGCCACTGATGCCTTTGAGCTGTGGGAAGCTATGATTTCAGGACTATTCTGGCAGAAATCTGGTATGGATTGGAGGAAGGGTAAGTTTCAGACAGAAAAATGTTAGAAAGCTATTATGAGAATCCAGATAAATGGTGAAAAGAACTATAACCAGGTGGTGGCAGTGAGAATCAATAGGAGATTAAAAAAAGGCATCAG
Source organism: Macrotis lagotis (assembly GCF_037893015.1). Classification (NCBI taxonomy): domain Eukaryota; kingdom Metazoa; phylum Chordata; class Mammalia; order Peramelemorphia; family Peramelidae; genus Macrotis; species Macrotis lagotis. The sequence goes on from NC_133658.1 coordinate 87,471,839, forward strand.
AGATATACTGTTAGCAGAGCCAATTTCTAATGGTTCATAGAAAAGATATGTAGGATACTCTGGCCTACTATTTTAGAGCAGATGTGAGTCTAGAAAGAGATGAATGAATTTTGAAGGCACAAATGGAAAAAACCTTCTGTTGAGGAAGAAAAAGGGAAATTGTTTAGAGAGTGCTATGGATGAAAAGGGAAGTTATCAATGAGACTAAATAGTGATATGGTATATACAGAAGATAGAAGCAAAGACAGGTGAACAAGAGTGAAATACAAAAACATATTATAGTCCTGTACATTCAAATAAGCTGACATAGGCAAGGAAATCTAAGAGCAACAAAAATAATTCTTTTAGTTCTATTGAGGGGAAAAAGTAAAATTAAAGAAGGGATAGGATTCCTTTTAGAACAGATGGGATGATGATAACAGATGAGAAGGTAGAACTAATCAATAATAATTTTGCTTGTTTCTTTGCCAGAAGAATTAGAACAGAACAAAGATGGCTAATAGGGGAAGGATTCCTTGAAATTTCTTGGAAGATGGTTTCATAGGGTCAGTGCTTCTCTATCACATGAAAGAATAAATATAACTGCCCCTCCCCTGTCAAATTCAGAAAAATAAATGATTTATGAAATAATCTGGCACAAAATAATTCTTAAATAAAAAAAATCACAAAAGACTAATTGATTAGTTCATTCCTCTAGAAAGTTCAACTTCTCTAGGTTCCTCTTCCTGATCTGACAGCCTAAGCACTGACTGAAAAAAATGCAAGATCATAGGTAGGTGAAGTGAATTTGGATTTCTAAGAAAACTGTCTTAACCTTTCATTAATCAATGATATCGGCCATAGGAAAGCTTTACTAATGAGGTTAAGAAATGGTGGAACAAGGACGGCTAGGTGGCCAAGTAGATAGAGTCCCGGCCCTGGAGTCAGAAGTACCCGAGTTCAAATCCGACCTCAGACACTTAATAATTACCTAGCTGTGTGGCATTGGGCAAGCCACTTAAACCAATTTGCCTTGCAAAAACCTAAAAAGAAAATGGTGGAACCACTAACAATTGGTCAGGGCTCAGGAGAGTTAGGCAAGATGCTTTCACTTTCTTCCCTGCCTTTAGGTGGTGGCAGACTAAGGTTGGAACACTGGGAAGAGGCTCATTGGGGGAGGAGTAACTGGATAGTCAGCAAAAAAGGGATTGATCTGGCATTCAGATGAATTAACTGAGGGTGAAGGAGAAGAGGTAAGACAAAAGGTCTTTCAATGAAGCAGAAGTGATCTCTTTATCCTTAAATTTCTCACAGCACTTTGGATCTTTTGTTTGTTTTAGTAATGAGAGCTGTTTGTGAATGTATCTCATCCCTTCTATTAAGTTTTATGACTTGAGGGTTCTTCTTTTTTTTTTTTGGTAGCCTGAATACTTAAAAGGAGCTTAATAAGCCATCTGTTGAAATATTTATTGAATTCAACAAAAATGATAAAACCTCAAACCTTCAAACCTGTTTACCAACTAGCCTGTCTCAGAAATGTACTGAACATAGTTCCCAGAACATAGCATTTCAATTTACCAGCACCCAAGCACCGTTTTGCAAGAAAGGATAACTACGAGTTTATGCTTCAACCAATCAATTAATACGTATTTATTAAGCAACTAGAGTGCGCCAAGAACTGTAAGGGGATTAAGGAGAGGGAATAGAGGGAACAGGGGCAGGAAGGGAAATGATGACATCTAATGGGACACAGGGATAAAATAGGAACAAAAATAAAACAGTCCCTGCTCTCAAAGAGCTTACATTCTAACAAATGTATGGAAGTTGAATCTTAGACTGAAGTGGTTCTGAATTTATATAAATTTAAGAATACATTAATTTAGCAGTACTTGTTGACATTCTCTTAGGCATCTGTACTTTAGATAAATCATACTCATGCAACTCATGCATTGTTCCCAGATTTAAAACTCCAAAAGGATAAAGACCTGGATGAAATTCTTGATTCACTGAAGATACAAAAATCATCTCCATCATCCCAAATTTTACTTGAGCCTTTTCTGCTGCCGCTAGTTTGAGATTTATTAAAGTGACTCTTGCCACCTCGTCCTCCTCCTCCACCTTTTCCACCACCTCTTCCACCTCCTTTGTTTGGTTTTCCTTTTCTTCTCACAGAAGAGCTCATGTTTACCTAAAAGGAGAAAACAAGTATTATTTCAAGGTTTCTTATTGTAAGCATTTATCCATAATCCGTATGGTCAAATTACATGGACACACTGTTTTACTAAAACCTGAAATAGGATTCCCAAATGATTCCTAATTAGAAAGCTACCCTAAAATATCTTTAAAAATTAGAAGGACAAACTTAAATTTTCATATAACATATAAGAAACTGAGCAACAACATGGCTTAGTGGATATAAGTGATGATGTCCAAATCTTATTCTGACATATACTGGCTGGGTAACCCTAGGGTACTTGATATTCAAGACAGCTAAGGCAAGGAGAGAAAATGCCAAGACATTCGAATGACCTGGATTTAAAGGGAAGGAGGAAAGTTATACAGTCACACCGCACTAATAGAAGGAAGTTCCCTATCCCCAAAGAATTTGCAATTCATTCCTCATACCTTTTCATAAATATACTTATTATATGAAAGACATGTACAGTAGACATTCTCCCCAAACTAGAAATAAGTTAGAATATTATCTTAAAAAGTCTGAACTTCAAGACAGCCATCTCACTGTTTAAGGTCTACTGACAGTAACAAAATCATACTCTACGAACAAAAAATACACTCTCATCTGCCTTCTTTACCATATTTACACCCATCATATTCCTAATCTCAAAGTTTAAAAATGTTAACACTTAAAGAAAAATAGAGTCACTCAGATTTAAGACTTCAGATCACTTTTCTGCTTTGGAGCAATAACCTACAAACCTAAATAAAAATTCCTATTACAAGAGATTTTGGTTCCAATTTACAACATGAAGATGGAATAAAATTCCTTTGAAGAAATAGATATATTCTAATTACACAAAGGTAAGGGTAAAAAGAACTTCAAAGCAACAAGCACACAGCAATGGAATATAGATTTTTGTAGACAATTTGATAATTCCCCAAAATTCATTTTTCTGTTCAAAAACTGATTAAAACAAAGGTTTCTAAAACTGACTTATCAGCTCTATACCTCAAGAATCCCTCTGCTGTCCATCTGTATTTAAACATAAAAAAAGCATTAAGTAAAGTAAACAAATGCTATATAATAATATGGACAAGGAATATGACAAAATGGATCATAGGACTAAACTGAGATCTCATTTGAGTATGTCAACCATAGATAATATAACACCAGTTTTTGTTCTTATTCAGCCAGCACATCAATTGAGTTCACTATCAAATTCTATCTTAATAGACAGCTTGCACTGACCATAAATTTTGATAAAATCATAAGCCTGAGGAATAAGATTGGTGGGAAGGCCTGTAGATTTATCAACTTTGTGGAATTCCATTCCTGTGGTACATGAACTGCTGCTAAGCAAGTTAGTTGTGTAATGGATAGAATACTGAAAGTCAGGAAAATCTGAGTTCAAATGTGGCCTCAGTCTCATCCTAGCCATGTGACTTTGGTGAATCATTTAACCAGTTTGCCTCTGTTCCCTCAAGTGTAAAATGGGAATAATAATAGAACCCACTTCCCAGGACTGTGGAGAGAATCAAATGTCACAAAAGTAGCACTGTACTTATTCCCCTCCCTCCTCCCCCACCCCCGTTCCTGTGGCTAAAGTTAACATAAGGGGCGGAAGATCTTTCAATGATCTCCTTCCATATTATCAGTTGCAGAGTGTTATGGCAACACTGGTCTGTATACTTCCGGACCACTGGTTCCAAACATTTTAAATGTAGATGTGAACTTATCACAGGATCCAAAGATATAGACTCAGAAACGTTGGCGTTCTTTGAAGTCAAATTAGGTCAAACTCCAATATTTTGCAGATGAGGACACTGAGGCTGGGGGAAGTGAAGTGGCTTGCCCAGCATCTCAGAGCTCATGAGCCAGGGTCTCCACTGTGTGATGGCAGGTACTGAGGGCACTGCTTTTTCAAGATCTGGGTGATTTGTCTGAAGTCCCCCCAGCAACCCCGGCCCTCCTTCGGCTTGGAGAGCCTCGCATCAGCGGCCCGGGGCAGCATCTGCACGGGGAAGTCCACAGTTTGGCCTTTTGAGATGCCCCGAGTCATCCTGTGGCGGGGAGTGGGGGGCAGGAGCCTGAACCTCTCACCCCGGGGCATGGCTGCGGCTGGGCCACCCCTACTGCTGGAATGCCCAGCTCCAAATCGGTGCTGTTTCATCTAAAACCACCCAACCAGCCGGAGAGCATGCTCCCTGTGCTTTCATGCGCTGACTTCCCCCCCCGAATTCGTGCTTGCACCACCACGAGGTGCAGGAATGGCTCACGTCCCTCCCCAAAGTGAGCTCGTCAGGAGCGGGGCGTCCTGCGGGCGCCAGACTCGGCCCTCACCGGGGTCCCCCCACGGCGGCCAGGCCGCTTCGCCGTGGCGGGGGGCTGCGGGGCATCGGAGGCACAAAGGCGCCCCCCGCCCCTCCCCCGCGGCGCCGAGGCCCGCCCCAGCCCGGGCCCCGACCCGGCGGGCTTGCGCCTCCCGGGGCTCCTACCTCGACCCGGGGGTGGGCGGAGGTCGACGACCCGATCCCCGAAGCAGTCCAGGGCGAGGAGCGGCCTCGGCTAGGCCTCGGATGGGCCGCTCTCCCGGGGCGGCGCGGCCTCGAACCTCTCACCGCCCCGCCGCCTCCTGATTGGCCGCCGCGCCCGGCTTCCACTTCCGGGTCAGAACAAGGGGAAGAAGGCGTCTCCCTGACGACCGCGGCTCGCGTCCGGGCGGGACTTCCGCCGGGAGGGCGGCCAGTAGGAGCGGCGGCGAGCTCGGTCGCCCGCCATCGCCGCCGCCGAGCGCCCTCCTGAAAATGAACGCCGCGTCCGCACAAGAGCTTAAAGGTGGCCGTGGGGGCCGCCCCTAGCTCCGACCTTCCCCCCTTTCTGGCCGCGGTGTCCCCAGTTGTTAAATCAAGGCGGGCGGACTGGACGGGGGACCTTCCCTCCTCCGGATGCCATTGCCCTCCCGCCTCGGCGGCCACGTCCGGACACATCCACGGCCTCGGTCGCCCGTGGGCCCTGCAGCCGCCGCCGCCACATCCCGGGGGGCCCGGGGGTCGGTCCCCAGCGAGGAAGTGCCCCGACGTGGGTCGGAAAGTAGCGCCCCCTCCTCATTTCCAAAGGGGGACACTGAGGCCCGGGGAGCAGAACCAACCGGTCGAGGTCCCCAGAGATGGAATTTGAACCCTTGTGCTAGACTGTGACGGCGGGCGGATAGCTGGAGCCCAGCCCGGGGAAGGGTGTTTGGGGTCAAGAAAATTTGGAACTTTTTTAAAAAAATGATTAGGGGCGGCTAGGTGGCACAGTGGATAGAGCACCGGCCTTGGAGTCAGGAGGACCTGGGTTCAAATCCGGTCTCAGACACTTAATAATGACCTAGCTGTGTGGCCTTGGGCAAGCCACTTAACCTCATTGCCTTGCAAAAACTAAAAAAATTTAAAAAAAAAGAAATTAGGCCCTTGCGGCTCGACAGCCAGTCAAATGGGACAAAGGAAGGTGGGCACAGAATAATCCAATGTATACCCGCCCATCTACTACTAACAGACTCAACCTAGGTCACTTTGTAGGTGGTTTGGGGGTAGATCCCAAGGGGAGCACTGAAATTATGTAGTTAGGTAATCAGAAGGCAAGAGACTTGAAATAGCTTGATGAATGACTGGAACCTAGGTGAATTTGTTGCATTATTTCCCTTACACTAAGTAGATACTAAAGAAACTTCAAGTCATTCTGATATATTAATAAGATATATTGATTTGGTTTCTGCTGGTTGTGATATGATAAATCTTCAATAACGTTTATTCTTTCTAAAAACAGACCCAGAAGTATATAAAATATGCTTTATATTTCCAAATGGAGACAAATATGGTAAGAATTTATTTAAATTACTTTTTATGTAAGTAAAAATTAAATAAAAACAGCTACATTTTTCATAAGACTTCTATTAAAACATGCTAATTCTTAAGCATAATGGATTCCAGTTAATTCCCAAATTAATCACCAACGAGCTAGCCTTTTGGAACATAAAGTACAGAAGTCAAAGTAGACAAAGCATTTTGTTTGTTTTTAGGGTAAAGTAAGTAGTTCCCAAGCTTGGGAGTTGAGTTTTTACAAATGGTCCATAAATCCCTATTTGCAACAGAGTTATCATTTTATCATTTATTGGCATAGTGAATAGAGCAAAGACTTGAAGTAAGAAAAGTTTGAATACTGTCAAATAATTTAATTGAGTGTGACTGGGCAAATTAGTATCATTGTGCCTTATCTGCCTTATCTGTAAATCGTGAATAGTAATAGCTGCTATTTCATAGGATTATTTGAAGTATCAAATGAGTTCATATTTGAAAAGTGCCTTGTAAACCTTAAAGCAGTATATAAGTGCCATTATATTATTATTATTATTAATTATTATTATTATGCAGCTAATATCATGTGAAAGTTTAAAGTATTTTTGCCATTAAAAAGGACATACCCAAATGGAAAACACTTAGGTGAAGAGAGTATGGTGTTTTTTGACTTTGAGCCTTAGGTTCTGACACTGACTTCATGAGCCTCAGATCACTTCAGTCATCTCAGATCCATGGGACAGAAGGTTATAAGAAAAAGTTCATTAAAGTACAACAAGTACATTCTGCCAAAACAGATTTCACTTTTACATTCAATCTTGGATATTTCTTTCTTGTTTTAGAGGGTGACTGTACAAGAATATCTCCTGGAGTCTTTGAGAGAAATGGAGCAGGGGTTCATATCACCCCCAATGGAATAACCTATATAGGGGCCTGGAAAGATGACAAAGTATGCAAGTTCTTTTCACTTTTAATCAGTATGCTATTATTAGAATAGTAGTCAGAATGGAGAAATAATCCTACTTTGTGGAATCTGCATGTGATATCTAAAGCCTAAAGACAACTTAATAGTATGTGGCTAGGCACATATGAAGGTCGTTGGGAAAGGGGTTGTCCTATTTTTGGGAGAGGTAAAATAGATCTAAAATGATCTAATATAAACTTACTGAAATTAAGAGCAAACTAGATGAAACTAGTACTCTTGGGTGAATGACAGATTTGTATCTGTATATGTAGTTAGCACCCCTTCTTGAGGCATTCCTCCAATCTATACTGCAAAGAGCAGCTGCTATTTACTGCTTTGGAGTTAGATCCAGTAATTTTGGTAGCTTGTGGAATTTTCCCCTTTTGTATGCTCTTGATCACTCAACCAATTGAAACAACATTAGATTTTGGAAAAGGGGTTTTCTGTGATGGTATATACAAAACAATTGCTGTGGAACATTTCCTTTAAACCTTTGCATCTACAAAGTCCTGTTGGAATTATAGATTCACACTTGAAATGCAGTGTTATTGAGAAGCACATGTGGCCACAACATATTGACTTGGCTCTGGAAGGCTCGTCTCCCATGTGAAGTTAGGAAATTTCCTCTAGGTGTAGTTTCTCTGTGGGTTCTGAGGGTCAGAGCCTTGATAAATTCCATAGTCATTGTTCCTTTCACTAAAGCTCACAATCTGTCTCTTTTTGCAAGTCAGCCACCACCACTCCAGTGGTTACTGCTGTTGACTCTGATTGTAGGCAAGATCTCAGATGGAACTCAGCAGGTCACTTGGCTATTCCCATTTTAATATATTCCTAAGACCAGGAAACTGGTCTTGGAACTGAAGTAGTGACATGTGGAATTCTGATTGAGGAATGAGGCCAGATCTCTCACCTGGCAAATGTAGTTGTCCTCCTAGGAAAAGAGATTGGGAAAGGCCTGGATTATAGCTTTTTTAATGCAGTTCTGAATTGGCTTCTGAATCATCAGTTTTTCCAGTTCTGAAGCCAAATAAAAAATTTGGCTGGAAATAAGCTCCCCAAATTTCTCATTTGGTTTCAATTGAAGTAGACAAAAAGTACCTGTAAGGCCATTTAGAAATCAGGCAAGGGTTATCTATATTGACTTCAAGGCAGGGGCTCTTCATCTGGGTCCTTGGATATGTTGGGTTTTTTTTTTTTAATAAAAATTTTATTTGTATTTCAATATAATTGGTTTCCTTTGTAATTCTATGTGTTTTATACACCTGAAAACATTGTTCCGAGAAGGGATCTGTAGACTTCACCATCTGGTTAAAGAGGACCCTAATACAAAAAAAGTTAAAAGCCCTTCCTTGAAGGACTGAGACCAGGCAGGACATATTATAGCTTTAAGGTCTGGCCCTCATTGACCAGTTTCCCTCATATTCATATAAAATCTGGGAATCCCCTATGAAAATGAGTTACTAATTTTCCTTTTTGTCCAAATAGATGAATGGAATTGGAAGACTTGAACATTTTTCAGGAGCAGTATATGAAGGAGAGTTTAAGGACAACATGTATCATGGAATAGGCACATATACATTCCCAAATGGAGCAAAATACACTGGACATTTCGTAGAAAACAGGTGAAATTTAAAAAAAATCAAATACTCTAGTTAACTAGATTATTACTGTTTTTTTCCATTCAGAGTTATTAGCAAACCATTCCAGTGTCTTTGCCAAGAAAACTCCAATGGCAGTCACAAAGAGTAAGACACAACTGTCATCCTTCTCCGGTGAATTAAAGCAAACAAGTTAAGTAACTTGCTTAGGGTCACACATCTAGTGAATGTTTGAGACCAAATTTGAACTCAGGTCTTCCACATTCCAGGCCCAATCCTCAATTCATTGAGTTTGTTTTTGTTTTTTTTAAATATCACACCTACATAAAATTTAATCTTTTAAAATAAATTTGGTTTCTAAGCATTATATTAGTCTTATTTGAGAGAAAAATTCCCAAGACCAGAATTGTGCTTTGGGTTTCCAAAAGGAAATACATTTTAAATTCAATTTCTTCTTTGTTTATGCCTTCCATCTTCAGTACAGAAAATTTGAAAAAAAAAGTCCTATAAGATCCATTATGAAAACATAATGGATCTTATAGGACTTTTTTTCAAATTTTCCCTTTCTTTTGCATTGATGCATGAGTCTGGAATAAAGGGTCAGCCTCTCCTAACTCCTTACATGAGAGCAGGAAAAGTAAACTTTATTTGCCTTAATTTTTTCATCTATTTATTAGAGATATTCAGAAGTTAAAATGAGATAAATATCAAGAGAACATAATGAAAAAGTTAAAAAAAATCTGTGTATTGGTCCTACAATGTGCTGAATCCTTAATGTAATACTTAAAACTTATAGTAGATGTCTACATAGACATAGAATGTGGGAATTGGAATCAAGAAGAACCATGTTCAAATTACACCTCTGACACTTATTTGCTGGGTGACTGAACAAATCACTTAATATCTCTAGGCCTCAGTTTCCTCAACTGTAAAATGAGGGAGTTGGACTCAGTGAGCTTCATGATCTCTTCCATCTCTTAAGTACATGGTCATTTGATCCATATATTGGCAATTTGCAGAGGGATTGTCCTATTCTAATGGAAATAGAGTGAGATAAAATAGATGTCTAATGTGCCAGTAAAGCTATTGGAATCAGGAGCGAATTGGTTAAACTAGCATACTTGGGCAGATGACAGATTTGCTTTGTAAAGCAACATGAAAAGAACTTGTAAAACCACTTTTTTTTTGGTGTGGATTTTTTGCAAGGCAAGGTGACTTGCCCAAGGTCACACAGCTAGGTAATTAAGTGTCTGAGGTCACATTTGAACTCAGGTCCTCCTGACTCCAGGGGCCAGTGCTCTATCCACTGTGCTGCCTAGCTGCCCCTAGCAACACTTATTTTTGAGAGCAGAGCAGCATAATAGATAATACATAAAATATATCATAGAATATGATTAATAATTTTGTTTTGTCATATTTAGCTTTTCAGTAACAGTTCCCTGCCAAGCTTTTCTGTTCATTCTGCCTATGTGTATACCTAATATGAGGCAGAAGATGCTTGCAACTTTCTGAGTAATTCATATTAAAAAAAAAAACTATTTTCTCTTAAAATATTCTGATAATTGAAGTCAAAGTGATTTTTTTGGGTTTCTACAAATTTTTCATATAATTGCTTCCATTTTACTTCATCAGGCTTTGGTATGACTTTGGCAGATGATGGCATTTTTAAAAAATTTGTTGAAAAGATGTGAGCAGGGGCGGCTAGGCGGCACAGTGGATAAAGCACTAGCCCTAGAGTCAGGAGTACCTGGGTTCAAATCCAGTCTCATACACTTAATAATTACCTAGCTGTGTGGCCTTGGGCAAGCAACTTAACCCTATTTGCCTTGCAAAAACCTAAAAAAAAAAAGATGTGAGCAAAAAAAGTTAAGATTTTAAATTATAAAAACCTTTCTAAGTGTATATTTCCATATGAAAAATAGTAGTAAATTTTAAAAGATTAGAGTTCTACAAGGCAAACTCTTTGAATGCAATCTCACAGCAACCTTTTGGACAGAGGTTCAAACCTACTTTGGTAGAAACAATCTTTAAAATTTTTTAAAAGAAGATTCCATTAAATGTTTCAGTAATGAAAAAAATATTTAGGTGAATCCATGGCCCAGGGACTGTTTTTCATGAACCAGGTTAAGTCTTGGCAACAGCTCTCATATAAATCTCTATTTGGCTCATGCTCCCATGTCAGGATTTCCCCAGGGAGCATCACTATCTGGCTCATGACAGTCACCATGACAAAAGGAAAAAGTCACTCAGGTCCTTTGCAACACTCCAGCTAAGAATGCATTAAGTACAGTGCAAATTCTATTCAACTTGACAAAGCCCACAAAAGAAGGGACAAACCCACAAACGGTTAAAACCACTTTTCTTAGCACTGTGGCAAGCTTCCACACCTCTCTCCCACAGCACTCAAGAGTTAGCCTATTCTGCTGGCATCAAGGGCTCTGCCCAGGGGAAGCCCTTGGGTAAACCCCCACTGTCTCTAGGCACTGACAGATGGTTAAGACTCCCCAGCATTGCTAAAGTCTGTTCCTTCCCCTGGATCCTCCCAAAGAAGAGGTTGCTTCTCCAGGTGCAGTCTTCTCAACTCCACTCGGGCTGCTTTGTTCCAGCACTTCCTCCCTTGGTCTGGGGCTCTTCCTGTGGTCAACAGGAGATTTGTGGTCCAACAGACTACCCCCTTTAGATCCCAAAGACTTGCTCCTTCCACCCAGGACTTCCTATCCACTTCTACCGGTTCCCATCCCATATAGCTCCTGGCTCAGAGAACCTCCTTGCTATTCTCATTGTCTCCACCAGTGGGCTTCTGGGGTCTCTCCTCTTCTGGAATTAGAGAAGAACCAGTATCACATGGCTATGCAGGCTTCCCCCAGAAAACAGTCTGTATCACTGGCTTCTTTTCTGATTGACTCAGCTCTGATGGTATTTCTTTTTTTTTATTTCTTTTTATTTTTTTTAGGTTTTTTTTTTTGCAAGGCAAATGGGGTTAAGTGGCTTGCCCAAGGCCACACAGCTAGGTAATTATTAAGTGTTTGAGACCGGATTTGAACCCAGGTACTCCTGACTCCAGGACCGGTGCTTTATCCACTGCACCACCTAGCTGCCCCTCTCTGATGGTATTTCTGCCCATAGCTTTCTAAGCCTCATTTCAAAAGCTAATCCAAGGGCATAACTCAATTTTGTCTTCAAATGTCATGTTAAAGGAACCAGAAGGTCTAGGACAAATTGAGTTTATACTTTACCATGAATTTTATCAAGAGAATTTTACCACTTGATAAGGAATAATTGAGTATTTTTTTCTGCTCTGCCCATTCCTGCCCTCTCCTTAGATGGCCAGGTTACCAGTTCCAGACTCGAGAGAGCACTAAACTTGAGTTCTAAGGGTCTGCTTCTTTCTGTAGCTCTCCATTGCATGAGTCTTCCTAGAAACAGATACATCACTCTTTATTTTTATATCAATAGTGTGTCTTGAACTTCCTCCAGTTGGCACTGTGATGAGCTATTTCCTGGATGAATAGCTCGGATAGTACATGCCAGGGATGGGGGGAGGGCTTTGGGCAGGGGGGAGAAACTCCTATCTTTCCCCAAAGAGCTGAAGAACTTAGTTCTTCAACTACTGGCTCTTGCCTCCTCCATTCACCCAAATTCCAAGACGGCCATTTGAAATCCTACAAGGATTTGTCCCATTTTTTGATCATTTACTGAAATCCTTTCCTTATGACTAAATCAGAGCTGTAGTCATACATTGCAGAATGATAGGATGTTAACACATCAAAAACTCTTTGTCTAGATCCCATAAATTATGCTGAGGGAAAGGGATTGACTAGAATAAAATCCTTCCTGGAACTCTGGGTTCACCTTCTACTTTGATAATCAGATCAGAATTTGAGACAGGGAAAAAACATGTGTCTAAAGTCCAGAGTTCATCAGTCACCCCAGCTGTGCTTTAATCATCAAGTAGCAAAAAGATCCTTCTCAACGGAGTACATCATGTTAACCTCCTGACGTTTTTACTGTTTTAGGGTGGAAGGGAAGGGAGAATATACTGACATTCATGGATTGGAATGGACTGGTACCTTTCATTACACAGCTGCACCAGGGCTGAAACTAAAACTACAGATGTAGAAGGTCTCTAAACTGAAGTAATAATGTTCAAGTTAATGCTAAATCATAATCATAATCAATTATGGCCAAGTATTTCAGTTAAAAGTTTCATATGCTTCTTACTGTACTTTGAGTTACCTAATAAAATCATCCATCCGGTTCTCCCTTGCAACTTTATTTTCAGAATTTTAGAGAGAGTTTAAAATAAGTCCTGGTAAGGTTCTTATCACTTAAGGAATGACTGAACAAATTGTGGCATAAGAATATAAGGGAATATTGCACTATAAGAAATTACAAATATGAGCAATTCAAAGAACCCTGGGAAAATTTGTAATAATTAACCAACAGTGGAGAGACTAGAAATGAGAAAAATATATGCTCAAGTACTATATTGGAAATAATTCTGATACAAAAATACATGTATCTATCTTAAAAGGCATGAATGAACAAAAAATGTTAAATAGGAGAAACATTTTAAAAAGTTGCAGCAGCCCATTCTAATACACATGATTTATAGGAAAGCTATTTCTTAAAATTTCTGTGTGATCTTAGGACAGTCAGTTATCAGCTTGATGCTTTTTTTTTCTCCTGTGAAAAGGAGAGCTTATGCATCCTCATAATGTGTATGTGAAATTCCGGAGATTAAAGAATAAGAACTGAAAAGTTCTTTTGTGTCTCAAAATTGTTTCTATATATACATATGCATGTATATAGGGGATAATACAATTTTAAAATTTGCAACTTTACTCCCATTGTGAGGTTGATTTCCCAGGACAGGACTGCTACATCTCCCCTTAGCATGCTAAGAGTAGCCCTGAGGAGTTTGACCAGATTATCACAGTCTCCAGCACATAGTAGGTGTTTAATCAATGCTTTGACTAAGAGGTAAGGAGATAGAATCAATCCCTTCAAATAATCTCTAGCTTTACATTTAAATACAAGAGAAAAAGCACATTACTAAATTATACTTACTCTTCAATGATTAAGTGGATGAGTGATCTCATTTTTGTTCAATACAAATAATTTCCTATGGAAACCTTGTGTGATTCTTATCTTTGTCTTTCTGTAAATCCTCCCTATATATTCCAGAAAGAATCTGACAATCAAGACAGCTTTGGAATTCATGTGTTGAATATGTATTCAAAAAGATAAGCAAGGTGTAAATAGATATTTATAGTTTTATGTATAATCTACTTTTTCTCTTCAATGTATATACAGATGTTCATTTTATTTGGAATTTGTAAAGTTCATAATAAAAAATTCTACAAAGCAATCCTCCATATATGATATTATCTTGGGGATTCTAGAAGACAAAGGTAAGGAAAGCATTTGTGCTAGATATTGGGGGACCCCAAGTATAAGGGCAATGAGGTGGGAGATGGAATTTTGTGTAGTTTTCATTTTTTATTTGTAACAAAAGTTATAGGTCTTCCTTTATTTTAATACTTTATGAATATGAATACAACACTTAAGCTGTCCTTCTGTTATATGAATACAACACTTAAGCTGTCCTTCTGTTATCCTTTTCTCTCATTAGGGGACCTGTTCATATCTTTTTCCCCCCATGGTTAAACATGTCATTGCTATCTATTACACATCTTTTGGTTAAGATCCTCGATCTCACTTACACCAAAACCACGTTTCTCTTGTACTTTGGGTCATCTGTAATTTTGAAACTTTGGAGATCATGGTGTTTAATGATTCAGAGTCATAGAGCACTATTGGAAGAATATTAGCATTTAAAAGGTGGGATCATTGAGAAAGCTATGAAGTTGGCCAAGGGTGACCCAGCCCAGTTTCACCTATTCAGTTCTGTTGTGCCTAGGAGAAAATAGTTCTGCAGTAGCTGCCCAAGATAAGTACATTGATATGCTAACTCGTGTCTTAACTACATTTCATGAACTGGATAATAAATGTTTTTTAATACAATAACTGTCAATAAAATCCTCTCAAGAACCTCATAATTGATAAGGAATATCTTCCTATTTAAAAGTTTAAAAAATTACATTTCAGTTAAGTTTTTTTTTTGCAAGGCAATGGGGTTAAGCTAGGCAATCATCAAGTGTCTGAGTCTGGATTTGAATTTGGGTCCTCCTGACTGCAGTTCTGGTGCTCTAGCCACTGTGCCACCTAGCTGCTCCTCATTTGAACTTTTTTTTCCCTCATTTGAACTCTTTTTTTTTAAGTTTTTTTTTTAGGACAATGGGGTTAAATGGCTTGCCCAAGGCTACACAGCTAAGTAATTATATATTAAGTGTCTGAGACCGGATTTGAACCCAGGTACTCCTGACTCCAGGGCTCCTGCTTTATCCACTGCACCACATAGCCACCCCTCATTTGAGCTCTTAAGCCTTGTGTGTGGGTTTGGTTTTCTCATTGGCTTACTACATATTCTCTCAATTTGAACTCATTTGGGACAGATAAAGGAATTGAAATGAGCAGTAGAAACTGGCCATCTTGTTTTTATGTCCAATTACTGTTGCAGTCTTAATTTAGGAATGACAAAAATGAGTTTTGGTGTGTAGAGTAGAGGAAATAATGGAGCCATGAGGCACGGCTTTTTTCCCAGTAAAGAAGCAGGGAAGATCCTATGCCAAGAAGGAGGATGGAGAAACAACTATGGGAGACTTGAGGAAAAAGGAGGAAGTTTGGAACAGATGTTACGATTAGAATCTACTGGGAAGAGGATTACTGGGCAGCAGTGAGAGCCCAATGAAGATTTGAAGTGAATCCAGTTGATAGCTTTGTCTCTGTACAGCAGTAGGTAAGTATGGATGGGGAAGGCAACCTGGGCAGTGGAGAGAGCAGACCAGGGTAGGAGTCTGACAAAGCATGACTGGGGATAGCACAATGGTTCAGGAGACTCAAGGATAGCTATAGTATGAAACTGAAATGGGTCAATAATATAGTCAAGTTGGTGAAAGGAAGCTAGATGGTGACAAATAGGTAGAGTGCTGAACTTGTTTGCAAGCAACTAAATTAAAATGCTTCCACATACTAGCTATGTAATCCTGGGCAAACTTTCTCTCAAGCCACAGTTTCTTAATCTGTAAATTAATAATATCTACCTAATATTGTTGGTGTGAAGAGCAAATGAAGTAATATATGAATAAGACTTTGCAAACCTTAAAGCAATAAATAAATATTAGTTATCATTATTATTAGCTAATAAATGAGAACAATGCAGGGGTGATGAACTGAGTTACCAGGAATGAATGAAATCACTATAAAGAAGAATGGGTTTAAACATAGTGGAAGAGAGGTCAAAATAGAAAATATAGATAACTATGACTGAGAAGAAGAATAATTTCAGTGTTCTGAATTCTGGAAATAGAGTAGCCATGGGTGCTTGTTAGATCAAGGTTATGATTATCCCTTAACTGATGTCAAGGGAAGGTGAAAATGATTAGAGTTTAAGAATTTTATGAACTTGGTTCTTTAAGGTGATATTAATGTATGTCTCCCCAAATTTCTCCAAATTCTTCATATTTATCATTACCATATAATAATAATAATTTCATTTATTTGTAAGTCACAAGGGTGTTTGAGCATAAGTTCTGGCTCCTTATGGTTCTGACCCCTTTACTCATATGATATTTTACCATGCACATAGTTTTTTCCTATTTAAATAGCATTATTATGAATATATACATTTATTTGTATATATTTGCATATATATTTATTGTGTATACACACAAACACATCTTTTTCTCTTGTCAATTATCTTCTTGAGTTATAAATTCAATTAGATAATTAAATTTCTGGATCCAACTATTTCTTGCAGAATTCTGCATTATTTTATTATTTTCCAAAATGGCTGGACTGGCAGTGAATTAGGGTGCCTGTCATTTCACGGGCCTGCTAACATTAAGTTTTTTTCTGTCTTTGATGGATGTGGATAGATCCCTCAGAGCTGTTTTAAATATCTGCTTACTAGTGCCTTTGAATAGTTTTTCAGATAGTTGTTGATAGACCATTCCTTTTCCTTCAAAATTTATTCAAACATTTTGTCCACATGTCACTTAGGGAATAGTTCTTAATTGGTAAAGTAATCTTTATGAAAACTTAGCAGTGTTTAGAATCTCTTTGGAAGAAAATATAAGTGGTTACAGTATCATTATCAGTTAAATCTTATTTCCTCTGGGATATTAAGCACATTATTAGGCATTAATAGAATCACAGTCTTTGTAAAGAAATTGATCTGGGAAATTATCTTGTGGACCCTTTTCCCCTTTCTCCTTTTTTTTACAAATATGGGAAACTTGGACCCAGAGAGTTGAAATTGCTTGCCCAAAGTCACTGAGTGGGTAGCAAAGCCAGAATTTTTCAGGGTTCATATCTAGGACTAATTTTCACTATTCTACACTATGGATATTGATATTACATATTATCATTGTGGTAGGCACTCCAAGGGAATAAAGTCAGGACAACTAAAAGAAATTATTAAAAATTTCCAAGAGGGGGCGGCTGGGTGGCATAATGGATAGAGCACCAGCCCTGGAGTCAGGAGTGCCTGGGTTCAAGTCCGATCTCAGACACATAGTGATTGCCTAGCTGTGTGGCCTTGGGCAAGCCACTTAGCCCCATTTGCCTTGCAAAAACCTAAAAAAAAAATTTCCAAGAGATATAAGGACATAAAGAATAGTATCAAAATTTTAAAAATAATGATTTTTAGGTAAATAATTACATTGAAACAAATTTCATAATTTTTAGTATTTTGCTTTTCAATGTCACCTTTTCAAATGGACTTTTCCCTGAAAATAGCACTATACCAAAGTAACTGATTTATACAAGAGCACTTGAGGAAGAAAACATATTTTCAAAGTTTACTTTTTAAGAGTACTAACTTTTTAATGCTATTAAATGATTTCAAAATACAAAGTTTTCCATTTAAAAAATAGATCCAAGTCATTAACTTTTTCATAGGTCTCTTTTTATTCTATGAAATCCAAAATAGTTCAGTTTTACAATCAGTTGATGCTAGGATTTGACCTAGAGATTATATAATGAGAAGAGACATTAGTTATCCCTGCATTTAAAGTCACTGAGTAGTATGTGACAGTCTCATTCCAGGGTAAGTCAAACAAGCTAGCTCTCTACTGCTGCTCTTTTTGTTTTTATATTAATTTTTCACTCATATGAGCTCTGATCCTGAGAAGAATTTAATCATAGCAACTATTGTAGGGGTAAGTGAATATGCTTTTTATGTGCTTTGAATGATTTAAAAAAAAAGAGGGATTTATTTTTCATTTACATAAAAGAAAAACCAGGTGTATATTGGACTGTTTACTGATTTAAATTCAAAATGCATCAACTGATACATCAGGGAGCCTTGAAGGGTCAGATTTCTAATTAAATTGTAGCAATATGTAAAACAATTTCATGAACTGAGAATTTGTGGGAAGACATGGGCAAGAGTCAAACAGGATGAGAGGATATGTATGATTTCTGATCTCCATAGTTGGAGAAAGAGCCCATATCAATGAGACCACAGATCCAAGAATGTGTAAAATCATTATTCCTATTATTTTTTGTTAAAATGCTGCAATATTTTCCTTTTATCTTCTGTTATTTTAATTGCATATTTAGGGATGGAGCTTTCTACATATACCCATGATTACAAATTGGAGCAGGGTCAAAGGGGCAAGAAGACCATAAAGAAAACCTCACTACTGTGGTGTGATAGCAAACCAAATATAATCTATATCCATGCCATCTTGTATTATTGTCTGAATGAAATTTCCATATAATGCAGAAATTTAGAAACCTACTTTAGATTTGCATCTGATTAAGGAAGGAGAAATGAAATTGATGGTTGAAGAGACCATAAGTGGAAGAAAACCCTCACTTAGAGAAGCAGTTTAAGGATTTTATGTAACTAGAGAACCATCAGATCAAAGCTATTTGTTATTGGGAAGAAATTGGATGAAGGGATGTAAAGAGTTTACTTAAAGAATGCCAATTCAAAACACATTTTGGGAGCAGGTAAAGACAATTACATGAAACATATTCCCTCATTCATGAAAAAGAAGTATCACATAAAGAGTATTGGAATTTTGATATTTGAATTTACATGCATCAACTAACAGTAAACATTTATAAGTATCTAGTAGCTCATTTTTATATCATCATCTGGGCTATAATATAAAAAAATGAACTTTTATGTTGACCATTATAACTGGGAACTGGAGAGTTTAAGTTCTGGACTTTGATGTAAACTAGTTGTGTGGTCAAGGTACAAGTCATGGACAAAAGCCTCAAGATTCTCTTTGCTTTTGTTACTGTTTTGCAATATTGTCCTGCAATGGGATTTCCACATCAGGAGTTTCCCACAGAGATAAAATCATGGATATTCTCTAAATGAATGGGAAGTGCAAAAAAGGGAACATATTATTGTGGTTCTTTTGCCAACCACAGCTTCACTGAAGAGAAAATCATTTGTTTCCTTTTGATGTCTCTGGTTATTTTATTGGTACCTACAGATTTTCTGTGGTTAAATAATCCTTAAACCTTGTTGATGCAGTTAGTGATAACTAAGCAAACCAGAAATCCAACAGTACTTGAAAAGAGGAAAATCACCAATCTTTCTCAATTTTAAATGAGACCTAATATTTAACTACTCTAAAATGAATAAAAGGAAAATGTTTTGAGGCTGCTGAAGGTAATACTACCCTCTTAGAATTATCTAGCACACAGAAGGGGCTTAATGAATAGCCTTGGTTTCTTGTTTCTTTAACCCTTCCCCATTCCACACCTCCCCCTCCCACCGTTTTCCCAAGCTGTCCACTAGGGAGGGAGTATTAAACTCTCACATCACTAGTATCAAAATTTCTCTCTAGAAAGGTCCAGAAAGAAGCATCACCCTAAAGGGATCTCATTATTTGACTATGCACTGCATATTTCCTAAGCATAACTTCAAATGCAATTTTGAATATATGGGATCACTTCCAGGGATGGATTATTAACTAAAATTAGGAACCTAGCTTAGTTGTTTCTCTTTCTGGAGGCTGATGTCTTACGATAAAATTGTAGCAATATGTAAAACAATTCCATGAACTGAGGATTTGTGGGAAGACATGGGCAAGAGTCAAGATGAGAAGATATGTATGATTTCTGATCTGCATGGTTGGAGAAAGCACCCACATCCATGAAACCACAGATCCAAGTAAAATCATTATTCTAGGATAAAATATAACTCTATAAGTTATATAAAAAATAACTTTACAAGTTACAGAACACAGTCACAAAACCTTGTGAGCCAGGTAATGAATAATGCTTATTTTATAAATGAAGGAAATGAACTAAATTCACAACTAAAGTGCTAGAGCTGATGCCCAAACTTGAGTCTCCTGGATTGGAATCACTTTTGTTTGGCTCATCCATCGGCGTTATTTTTTGATATTTTTTTTAAATTAAGAAATCAGTAATCCTTTCTTGATCACCTAATAGGGAACATGTTAAAGGTAACCCCTGAACAACTTACCTTCTTCCCTGACCCCTGCAGTATTTACAGAATGACAGTGAATGCTATACTTAAGCACCTAACAACTAATTGCTTTGGAAGGATTTGGATATCTTAGAGGACAAAACTTGATTTTTTAATTTGTAAGTCACTTTTAGAATCTGATGAATCAAGGAAAATAGGATTAAGAAGTAGACAGTAATAGGAGATTTAAAATTAATTTCCTTTAAAACAGTAATAGTAGGAGAAGACTGAAATGGCCAGTATTTGAAGGCAATGTGATTGGTACAGATGAAAGAAAGAACACTGACTGGAGTCAGAGTGGTGGTTGTTGGTGGTGTCTTTCTCTTCATGGAATTTTCTTAACCAAGATACTGGAATAATTTGGCATTTTCTTCTCTAGCTCATTTTACAGATGAGGAAATTGAGGCCAACAGGGTGAAGTGACTTGCCCAGGGTCACCGGACCAGTCAGTGTTTGAGGCTAGAATTAAATTCAGGAAGATGAGTTTTCCTGATGCCAGACCTGGTGGCATCACCTAGCCTACCTACTGTATAACACTGGGCAAGTTAATTTATTGTCTTGGACCTCAATTTCCTCATCTATAAAATAAGGGATTGCCATAGAGGGCCTTTAGTTAAAGACTAGAGGGTTAGAAGTTCTGTCTTCATATCCCAGCTCTGTTATTTGCTACCCATGGGACTTTGGGCAAAGCTCATGCCCCTCTGGGTCTCTGTCTCCTCAAGTATAAAATAAGAGAAGTGGATTGTTTTATTTCTAATCCTAATATGAGTCCTAAGAGATTTTCAGAATTCTTAGTCTCCACTCTTTTTTACTGAAGTTGAAGATTGTCCTAAAGCTTGAACCTTTTCTAGTTAAATGGAAAATGAGCAAAAGTGTTTAAAGGCTAATGAGGGTAGTTAGGCGACAGTGGATAAAGTACTAGGTCTATGCTCAGGACAATGTGAGTCCAAATCTAGTCTCATACATTTACTAGCTGAGGGACCCTAGACAAGTTACTTCACCTTGTTTGCCTTGGTTTTCTCAACTTTGCCTCAGTTTCCTCATCTGTAAAATGAACTAGAGAAGGAAATGGCAAATGACTAGCATCTTTTTCTTTTAGGTTTTTGCAAGGCAAATGGGGTTAAATGGCTTGCCCAAGGCCACACAACTAGGTAATTATTTAGTGTCTGAGGTCAGATTTGAACTCAGGTACTCCTGACTCCAGGGCTAGTGCTCTATCCACTGCACCACCTAGTGGCCCCCTTTAGCATCTTTGAGAAGAAAACCCCAAATGGGGGTCACAGAAAATCAGCCATGACTTAACAGCAACAACAAATTAGACCCTATTAACTAATTGAGTTTTCCCCATCTCCTTTTTTGATCATGAACCTCTCTAAGGATTTCTTTTACACGATTGTGGCACATTTCTTAGTAAGGTGCTGCAACTTACATCAACTACATATTCTTTAAGGAAACTGAAGCTGAGAGTAGTAAACAATTTGTTCAAGGAAAGGACACAAATAGTAAGTGGTAGAATGAGGGTTTGAACTCAACTATTATGACTCATAATCCTCTGTTCATTTACCTACAACAATCAACCCATCACCTTTTTTTGTTTTTGTTTTTGCAAGGTAATGGCATTAAGTGATTTGCCCAAGGTCATACAGCTAGGTAATTAAGTGTATGAGATTGGATTTGAACTCAGGTCCTCCTGACTCCAGGACCAGTGCTCTATCCACTGTGCCACCTAGCTGCCCCACCCATCACCTTTTGAGAG
The DNA here is from genome assembly GCF_037893015.1 of Macrotis lagotis. Classification (NCBI taxonomy): domain Eukaryota; kingdom Metazoa; phylum Chordata; class Mammalia; order Peramelemorphia; family Peramelidae; genus Macrotis; species Macrotis lagotis. The sequence goes on from NC_133658.1 coordinate 87,493,735, forward strand.
TATTTCTCATTACTGGCAAGGCCAAACACTGCACAGTCTGGGCTTCACCTATTAAATATTCAAATGGAGTCCCTGCTATGTAGAATCCAATTTGACAATATGTGTAATCTTTTAGTTTTCCAAGTTGTTGAATAACTATAAAATATATATATATATTCATATATATATATATATTTGTACTTTAACTTTTCGTTTTAACTATTTTCTCATTCCCAAATTTAAAACATCTATGTCCTAAACAACTTGGATATTTATCTTGTGCTGTCATTTCTCAATGATCTCAGATATTAGTCATAGGTAACTTAGATAAATGATATCTGTCAAAAAATCAATAAACTGAATTTTTGTCTTTTTATTTTATGCATTTTGTTTTTTTCTACAGCAGACACTTCTAAAAACCACCCAAAGAGTCCCCTTTACAAAGTATTTTCTATACCCTCCCCCAAAACAAACTTAGTTATTATAAATTATATAAAAGAGGGATGTGTTCTTTAACTTCAACAATTTACTAATGATAATTAGTAAAGCCTCATTTGGTCTAAACTTTTTATTTCAGGAACTCATAGAATCCAAAAGAATCTCAGATGTGGAAGGGATCTCATAGACCATATAGGCCAAGTCCTAGATGGCCAAGATTTCCTCTATATAACTTTTTACAACATATCTGATCAGAGGTCAGTCATTCAGCCTTTACTTGAAGCATCTCTAGGAACAGAAAGGTCCCAGTCAACTGCTACCACTTTAGTACTTTAAGGATTCATAACTTCATTGTTTTGGGTACTCTCTTCAACTTGTGCAACTCACAATTTCTTTATAAATTAGTAGGTAGCCTTTGAGGATTGCTGTGGTTGAAAAGTTCATTATGTTCTGGCTAACCAGATGATGAGTCCCTTTGAATTTAGCCTGGTCATTGGACAGTAACATATATTTCAGTATTGGGCAATAAATTACTGTTCCAATATCTCCTTAGGTTTTTTTTTTTGTAGGGCAAATGGGGTTAAGTGGCTTGCCCAAGGCCACATAGCTAGATAATTATTAAGTGTCTGAGACTGGATTTGAACCCAGGTACTCCTGACTCCAAGGCCGGTGCTTTATCCACTATGCCACCTAGCCATCCCCCCCAATATCTCCTTAAAGCATAGGGAAAATTCTGGATTCTTGAAGGCTATAACTGTGGAGTTCAATCTCTGACCTTGCTAAATTAGAAAGGCCTTGACAATGGGCTGATAATTAGCAAAATTTACTGGTTTTGTGATCTCATAGGCCATACAGTATAAGTCAAAGCAGGTCAAGATTTCCTCTATAATTTATCTCATCTGAGATCACTCATTCAACCCTTGTTTGAAAGACCTGTAGAGACAGGAGGGACCCCAGACAACTGTTACCAAGGTAGTAAGTGCCTGAATCAGGATTTGAACTCTCATCTTCTTTACAAGATGGCCTGTATCAGCTAGTTGCCTCATATCCTTGATAAAGAGCTAGTAAAGAGCAGGACAAGGATTCATTTCTAGGTCTCCTTCACAGAACCAATGCTCTTTTCCCTCCTATCAATGTATGAGCAGAAAGATAAGACTGTTGTTGATAATTTCTATATGACTTAAAGATGTACATGGTTTGTCCTTGTACACTGTGCCAGATGACAATGACCCATATTATACAAGATTTTTCTGGACTGAATTTCCAAAAAAGTCCCCCAATCAATAGTCATGACTTCAGCTTGCAGGGCAGAGGCAAAGGTCTCATGGGCCTTAGAGTGCAGTTGACAAACCATTTAGTAGTTCATCTTCAATGTCATTTCCATCGACAAAACCACATCTACTTCTGGTATTTAATCATCTGGTAAGGCCAAAACTTTTGGTGGTTACAACCTCCATAAAGGTAATTCCCCTGGACATGATTAGAGATAGGGAGAGGCTGATAGTCAATAAGCATCTATTATCTACTCTGTGGCAAACATACAAATAAAGGCAAAAGGCAGGGGCAGTGCTGGGGAAGTGGAGTGGTACTGTTACTCCTGGGTCTCTCAGGCTTAAATGACTATCACTAGGGATTGGTCATTGGTTGGTATTGGTAAGGACAGGAGTGTTGGATCCTTCTCCAGGAGTGTTCCCTTTTAGTGGTGACTTTGGGGGCTGGACTGGAAAGAGGATGGTCTGGGGGACAATGAAATTTCTGGAGATTTTCTTTAAAGGAGAAAAAGGCAATTTTATAAAACTAACATCAAAGAAGTCTGATGATTTTATGACATGTTCTACATCTCCCACCTCAGCAAAGGAGAAGGAGATAGATTTTCTTCTCCCTTGATCAGGGTGCTTCAAGAGTTTTTTTTAAATGATGCAGTTTATTATTGCTTTTACAAAGCAACTACTTCCCAGCAAACTCTTAAATGAAACTTTTTTTACCAAGTATAACCCCCAAAAGTCTGTCAATTGTTAAAAGAAAGGAGGGCTGAAGCTCTTTTGCCAGGAGGGAACCTGGAAAAGTTTTGCAGAGGGCTTAAATTATTTTAGAGAGAAATATTGTTAGAAGGTCCAGACAGTTCACCAGTAAAAGTTTCTGGTCTTTAATCTTCTGACTGGTGATGGTCCTGTTTTAGGGCTTTCTTCAATTACGAATCTACAAAAAGTCAATGACCAATACTGACTCTGGAGGTCAGATGATGAAACAGACTTCCCTTCCCTGAATAGAAAGGTGGAAAACAACAGGTTCAAAATATTATAAATGTTCTCCATGTAGTCTATATGTTGATTAGTTTTTAACTGTTATTATAGATAGGCTTATAGGAATGTGTGTGTGTGTGTGTGTGTGTGTGTGTGTGTGTGTGTGTGTGTGTGTGTGTGAAATCAGGATGTGTAAGGGAAAAATTAAAGCTTCAACAAATATTTTTAAGATTGTTATGTTCATCTCTCTACTAAATTACATGGAAAGCATAAAAATATATAAAAAAGTTTCTGCCCTTAAAAAGTTAACAATATGACTTCCAAAGCCTACCCAAGTCCCTTGCTCTTCTTACCTATTCTCTGGGAAGAGTTATAGACTGGAGACAGATTTTAGGGCCAACTCCAAACAAAATTCTCACTAGGCAAGATTTGTCTTTGGAACCTTCTCAATTTCTTTCTTCTCATCTGTCCTTTTCTTCTTCTTCTTCAAATTCTTGCTATGTTCATATTCATCCATCCATCCATCCACCCATCCATCCATCCATCCATCCATTCATCCATCCATTCATCCATCCATCCATCCATCTTTCTATCCATCCATCTACCCATCAAACCATCCATCCATCCATCCATCTTCCCATCCATCCATATCTGTGTATCCCATTCTTGTTCTCAATTCTCTTGTTCTAGAAAAGTGTTATTAACTGGTAAGCATTAAACTCATGACATCCTCTGTCCCCATTATTTACATCATAATAGGGAATTCCTAAAGGTGAAAAAAAATGTTAAGATTCAAATATTATGAGAGGTAACCAGAATGAAATGTAAAATCCTTCCTTTTTAAAGATCCTTCATGGGTGGCTAGGTGGCGTAGTGGATAAAGCACCGGCCTTGGAGTTCAAATCCTGTCTCAGACACTTAATAATTACCTAGCTGTGTGGCCTTGGGCAAGCCACTTAACCCCATTGCCCTGCAAAAACCTAAAAAACATAAATAAAGATCCTTTACAACCTGGCCCCTTCCTCCCTTTCCTGTCTCCTTATATTTGACTACATTGGCTTTCTTGCTGTCATACCCACACACAAACACACACACACACACACACACACACACACACACACACACCACACACCATCTTCATAATTTCTCTATGACATTCATTGCACAAACTTTTGCCCCTTCTTCCCTCTCACCTTCATTCTCTAGCTTTCTTGAGTCATATATTGTGGAGCGGTTTTCATCACTGCTCATACCTTCCTTCCATTTACACTGTTTATATCTTTTATGGACATAGTTTTTCCCACATTTTCTTCTCCAATAAAATGTGAACTCCTTGAGAACAGGGACTTTTTTGCCTTTCTAGTGACCCCAAAGCTTAGCATGGTGCCTAGATAAAGGATCTTTTGTGCTAGTAAAGGCTTGTTGATTGCCTTACATCTATGCACTCATTTTTTTTTGGTTTTTTTGCAAGGCAAACGGGGTTAAGTGGCTTAGCCCAAGGCCACACAACTAGGTAATTATTAAATGTCTGAGAACGATTTGAACCCAGGTACTCCTGACTCCAGGCCGGTACTTTATCCACTACGCCACCTAGCCGCCCCCTATGCAACTTGTTTTTAAAATATTTTGACTCCTCACTCTGTCTTTCATCATCCCATCCCTCCACATAAATCTGTCACCAATGGTATCTTGTCAATGGAATCCTCATAAAATCTTTCCAATATACTTTTTTTCTCTCCTCAGACACTGTCACCACCTGGCTCTCATACCTCCGTATAATTGGTTTCCTTTGAAATCCTAAGTATTTTATACATTTAAAAACATTATGCTTCATCAGGCATCCATGACATAAGGAAAATATACCTGCCTAGAGGTATTTGGATGCTTAGATTTTCAAGCTGCTGCCTTTTCCCATCCCTTTGTTCTCACTTGGTTTCCTGGATGAAGTATCCATATTTTATCTCCCTCTTAAGAATGACTGAATCCCATTGACAATGTTTTATTTAATTTTCAATTTTTTTATTACTCAATATATATGTATATTATTTATATATTTAAATATACTTTCATTTAAACATTTAATTTAATAGATACTAAAATATATATTTAAATCATTATGCTATTTTGCATGGGTAATTAGGTTCGTCACTGTGAATAGCATACTGGGCCTAGAGTCAGAAAGACATTTTCCTGAATCCACTTCCAGTCTTAGACACATCATCTGTGTGATCCTGGACAAGTCACTTAACCCTATTTGCCTCAGTTTCCTATGAGCAGGAGAATCTCAGCCAAGAAAAATCCAAATGGGTCACAAAGAATTGGACAGGACTGAAAACAGTAGAATGATAACAATAACATTACTATTGTATATGTGAAATTCGAATTTGGGTTCCCAGCATATTTTGATTTGTCCAATAAATCCAGATTATTGTGGGAAAATCATTTTCTCTTTCTGAAAGCTGCGTGGAAAGTCAGGAAGATTGAAGCTGGACCTTCCTTTGATGTGCAGTAACTGTACAGCCCAGGGCAAGCCATTGTACTTCAAGTTTTTCTGGGCCATTCTATAAGACTCTAAATAATATAGAGAGGGTGCAGATCTGCCTTGGTAAATATTCCTTACATTCATAAAATCACATGTCTAGTAAAAAAAAAAGAAATGAATTTTGCCATGGAGAATCCAATGACAAAAATAAAACAACTGATGCCTTAAAGGTTCTTATAGTCTATCATAGGAAAAAACAACCTATATACAAATAATTAGGAAGTATATCAAGTGATTTCAGGGGAAAGAGGTGATCTCTTGAATATTTTCCAGCTTTGTGATTCTATGCCCCATATCTTAGTTGTCTGCTTCTCAATGAAAAGATGAGGTTATTGTAGCTAACCCAGTAGAGATCCTTCATCTCCTATCCCTGGGTTGACCAGGGACATGAAGCCCAAGGGCACTGTGTCACAGAAGATACTCTTAGAGTAGGGGAAGGCAAGGGAGGAAGTTGGAAGATTGCAGAAAGTTGGGTATTTTTTGGTGAGGACTGATCCTGTCTTTAATTAAAGTAAAACCATGAAATACTTCTGTGGCCAAATCATATACTATTTTCTTTAAAAAATTTTAACTTGCTTTTTATATATTTAATTGTTGCCTTTTGTTTTGTTTTTGCAAGGCAATGGGGTTAAGTAACTTGCCTAAGGTCACACAGCTAGGTAATTATTAAGTGTCTGAGGTTAAATTTGAACTTAGGGCCTCCTGACTCCAGGGCCGTTGCTCTATCCACTGCACCACCTAGCCACCATCTATTGACTTTCTCATTAGCTTCCTTTTTCTTTTGTTAATAGTATTTTTCCCAATTACATTAAAGATAGTTTTTGTACAATTTTATATTACAAACTTTTCTCCTTCCTTTCCCTTCCCCAAGACAACAAGCAATCTGATACAAATTATACATGTCCAAGAATATTAAATATATTTTCATATTAGTCATGTTGTGAAAAAGCAATCAGAACACAAGAAAGGAAAAACAAAAAAAGAGTATGCTTCAATCTGTATTCAGATGCCATAGTTTTTTCTCTGGATGTAGATAGCATTTTCTATCATGAATATTTTGGAATTATCTTAAATCACTGTCTTGTGGAGAAGAGTCAAGTCCATCATCGCTGATCATCACACAGTGTTGCCATTGTACAATATTCTACTGGTTCTACTCATTTCACTCAGCATCAATTCATGTAAATCTTTCCAGATTTTTCTGAAATCAACCTGTTTATCATTTCTTACAGAACAATCACACTCCATCATATTCATATACCACAATTTGTTTAGCCATTCCTCAATTGATAGACATGCCTTCAGTTTCTGATTTTTTGCTACCACAAAAAGAGACACTACAAATATTCTTGTACTATGGATCTTTTCCCCTTTTTCGAGATCTCTTTGGGATACAGACCTAGTAGTGATATTGCTGGATCAAAGGGTATTATGAACAGTTTATAGCATTTGTGCTTGGAGGCTCCTTGAGGGCAAGAACTATCTTTTGCCTTTTTTTTTTTATCTCTAGTACTCGGAATAGCTACTGGTTCATATAAGGTGCTAAATAAAAGTTTATTGAATTGAATTGAAATTGAATTGTGTTAGATCAAGTCCAATTTTTGAGATTTTAAGTCTTTTAAAATTCATGTTTCTTCCTACGGTTTCCCCTGGAAATATCAGAATCTAGTTGATGTTTAGCTCATCTTCCAAAGGGAAAAGAATCATCTCATACAAACACTTAGTCTAATAGTACAGGTTTAATTTAACTGAAACAAAACCCCCCCACAAATAATAAATTCTGAAAAGTCAGAGACAGAAAGAACTTGCAAATGGGGCCATCCCGAAAGGACCCAAGTTCAAATCCCATCTCTGCATTTACCACCAGTGTGATTCTGGTTAAGTCACTTGACTGCTCTAGGTTCATTTCTTATCTGTGATATGAGGGGGTCAGATCCAGATCTGGAATCTTATGATCATGTGAATTCTCCTTCCCTAAGAACCTAGACAGTCTTTCCAACATACAGACATATACACACATACAGAGTATTCCAAAAGTCCAACCTCAAAGATCTCTACAATCCTCTAGATATACACATATAGGTGGCATAGTGCAGAGGCAAGAAGACCTCAGTTTAAATGCAAGTCCCAGACTTTTACTAGTTGTGTGAACCTGGCCAAGTCACTTAACCCTGTTTGCCTCAGTTTCTGCATCTGTAAAATGAGCTGAAGTAGGAGATGGCAAGCCATTCCAGTACCTTTGCCAAGAAAATCCCAAATGGGGTCATGAGGAGTTGGATATGACTGAACAACAATAACACACACACACACACACACACACACACACACACACTCACACACATTGTTGAAAGACTGAATCTTTTCCTTACCCTTACTCCTCTCCTAGCCTTTTAGGGTCTTCTTTTACCTTTTAGCCCTACTTCCCACCTGTATAACTTTCAGTTACATTAACCTGACAAAGGTTTCCTTGGAAGAAGAGAGTTAAGCAAACTACTCTTACCACTCTCTCAAAAGCCCCAAGGTCCAGCCAGGAGAGACCACCCAGCTGAGCCACTCTCTCCTCTGCTCTCTGGTGCTCTGGTTTTGTTTAAAACTAAATTTAACATTGACAAGCATCCAAACTCAGTCCAGGAATTAATACCTCATCAAGAAAATTGGAAGGAAGACTAGGGGAAGAAAGGGTGGCAAGCACATCCTCTGCAGAATATCAATTTTATATGGAAGAGAAATCTTTTTTTTTTTTTTTTAGATTTTTTGCAAGGCAATGGGGCTAAGTGGCTTGCCCAAGGCCACACAGCTAGGTAATTATTAAGTGTCTGAGGCCAGATTTGAACTCAGGTATTCCTGACTCCAGGGCCGGTGCTCTATCCACTGTGCCATCTAGCCGCCCCTGGAAGAGGAATCTTATAGCTATTTTGTGCATCTCTCCCACTGAGAGTTATTGGATTTTAGTTAGGAGAATATAAGACACAGTAGAATTCCATTAGATTTGGAATCAGAGGGTAAAATCCACACTCTCAGCTACTTTCTCTTTTTTTTTGAGACTTGGGCACTTATCTGTAAAAATCAATCAATCAATCAATCAAATACCTATTGAGTGTCAGGCTACGCTAAGCTCTGGAAATTGTGTTGTTCAGTTGATTCTGACTCTTCCTGCCCCATTTTCGTCTTATGGCTTGTGGTTTCCTTCTCCAGTTCATTTTTCAGATGAGGAACTAAGGCAAATAGGGTCAAATGACTTGCCCAGGGTCTTTCTGATGAGTCTTCCTGATTCCAAGGCCAGTGTTCTATACACTGCACTAACTAGTTGCCCTAAGCACTTCAAAATCAAAATGGTATAGAGACAGTTCCTACCTTCAAGGAACTTTGAATTATATGGAATTTGCAATCTAGTTTCCCCAGTCTTTTCATTGTATATTCTTATTGTTCAAATCAAAGAATAATTTTATGCTCTGAGCAAAAAAATCAGGAAGCATTTTTGTTAAATTGTTATCAGTGACAAAAAATAATTATTATTAGTGACAAAACCAGGTTTAATTCTTGCAACATTATGCACATCACTCCCACTACATGCCAGGCAAGGGGCAGCGAGGTGATGAAGTATACAAAGTGTGGGACCTGGAGTTAGGGAGATTCATCTTCTTGAGTTCAAATAGGGTCTCCTGCACATCCTAGTATATGACTACCCTGGTCCAGTCACTTCACCCTGTTTGACTCAGTTTCCTTATCTGTAAAATGAGCTGGAGAAGGACATGACAAATCATTCCAGTAAAATTTGTCAAGAAAACCCCAAATGAGGCCATGAAGTGCCGGACATAGCAGAACAAAAACAACAAACTCCTTATATTAGGGGATTTGGGGTTATCTCCACAATAACAGTGATAAAACATGACTGCTGTCTTGAGGAACTTGCAAACTAGTTGACAAGAATATATTACGTAAAAATCAGGAAATGTAGATCGTGCATATAAAAATATGGATCTGTGATCTTATTAACATAGCTATTTCTTCCATCAAAAGCCACACATATTTTCTTATCCTATGCAACTCTCATCCATGTCCTCCCATTAATTTCTATGGAGCATCCATTTTTACATGCTCTAACTTTCCTAACATTTTGTGGGCACCAGAGGAACAAACAGGCTATCTACAGGTCACAATTGCTTTCTTAATGAATGAGAACGCCTCACCTCCTCATCCAGTCAAACATTTCTCTCATTCTTGCAAAATCTTTTGTGGGTAGAACTGCAGCCTTCTTAAGCTGTGCCTATCCAGTGGTCTTTGACTGATACACTATTTTAATTATTGGAGCCTTCTGGCCAACAATAGCCACATAGCATCCCTGGAAGACTATTGATGGTAAAAGATGAATCTATGCTTCAGAAAGAAGCTTGGGATAATGAGAAAGAATTATGCAATTTCTTAATTTTCTTCTATTTAAATATGAGCCCAATTCTTTGTCAATGTGCAGTGTCTAAGATAAATGTCCCAATGACCCAGCTTTATGAGCCATTGACCCAAGTGTCTATCATAGCCCAAATTATAGGCATTTTTCATCCATTATTTTTTTTCCTCTGTGATCAGTCTAGTCAAACTCTTTTGAATGATTCGATATCACATTCAGAAGACTTTGTAATATTCTGGGACTTGACACAATCAGGAAAGAATCATCTCCAAACACAGGATATCTGGAGGAACTTTCCATCTCTAGTGAAATCCTCTTTGATTTAAATCTGTGATAGACCTTCTTCATGACAATGATAGATAACTTTGGAGAATGTCTCTCAGTTTCTCACTTGATATTAATAATTAAGGAGTCATCAAAGATTATTTTCTTTGTTTTACCTTTCAAAGAATCTTCTATAATTTTAACATATACATGAAAGCCACTTTGTTGGAGGTGAGCCTTTAATAAAGAAACACTTTATCGAATACTCTTTAAAATAAGAATTAACAAGGGGCAGCTAGGTGACCCTGGAGTCAGGAGGATCTGAGTTCAAATTTGGCCTCAGATATTTAATAATTGTCTAGCTGTGTGATCTTGGGCAAGTCACTTAACCCCATTGCCTTAAGCAATAAACGCAGTGGGTTCTTGTATTGTCTGCAAAGTTCAGTCCACTCTGTAACAGTAAAGATGTAGTCTGCTCAAGAAAAGATTAAAAATAGATGTGGTTGAGCTAAGAAGAAAAAAATTATATTATACAAAATAGCACCAAAGGTAATAAAATTATAAAAATATCAAATTGTAATGGATAGAGCCCCAGCCCTGCATTCAGGAGGACCTGAGTTCAAATGTGGTCTCAGACACTTAATAATTGCTTAGCTATGTGACCTTGGCCAAGTCACAACTTAATTGCCTTGCAAAAAAACCAAAACAAAAAAAATCAAATTATATCTCCATATCTGTTTCTTTTAAAAGTCTAACTAGTTTCATTTACTTTAATTAGCATTTAGGCACTTTATTAAAGTCATATTTTTATATACATATGGTTATACACAAGCAGCTTGTTGTGAACTATCAGTGGTGAAAACATATCTGTTCAGCAAGGTACACAAAGATTATTCCCAAATTTAGTAGAAATAGAAAAGTAGCTGTATATAGGTCAATAATTACTACTAGCATGTTCTTTAGTTGCCCTTTTTGAAGGAGAGGAGTAATAGTGAGGTGCAATGGTTTCATATTCTTTCTTTCAAATCTATTGAAAATTGATTTGAAAACAATTTTGAACACTTTTGAAATAGTGCCCTTTCTAGCACAGGTCCTCTGTGTATATTTAGTCCAATCCAGTTGTTCTTCACATTTTTTGGGGTTCTTATACATTTTAAAGGTCAAAAAGAGAAATAAATTAAGGAGCAGAAATTAGATTTGAAGCTAAGCTGACTTCAGATCCCACTGTACCATATTTCTTCTCAAGGATGACATGGAAGATGGTAGATTCTGAATAGTAAAGGAAGCTTTAATAACCCTCTGTGTAGAAAGGATCTGTGTTTTCTTCCTCATTAGAAAGTGGGTTCCTTGACAGCAGAATTTGCTTTTTTCTATTTGTTTCCCCCAGGACTTTGAATATAATAAGATCTTAATAAATGTTTTATTCACTCATGGTAATGCCTTATGCTTGGCAAAAATTATAAGAGAGTTTCTAGGACCCACAGGAAGGAGAGGATTCAAGGGGAAAAACCCCCAAACCAAACTGTTTTAGGTCACAGCTCTGTCCTGAATAACTGTGCAAGAAATATACAGTAACTCAATAACATGTGTTAAATACAATTTAGCACAATGCTTGGGTGATAATAAGGACTAAATAAATGCCAGGTATTATTATTATTACTCGGGGGGTTGTGCCAGAAGAGAGAATGTAGAGGGTGCAGGTAAATGGACTTTTTCTGAAGTAGGCAGAACCCTTAACTATATCAAACCAGAAAGATGAGGCTGGGGAAGATAATAGTTATAAAGGAGATAATATTTTTAAAAGCAGTTAGCACTTTTTAAAAAGTTTTTGCAAGGCAATGGGGTTAAATGACTTGCCCAAGGTCATACAGCTTTGTAATTATTATGTGTCTGAAATCGGATTTGAACTCAGATCCTCCTGACTCCAGGGCCAGTGCTCTATCCACATCTAGCACTTTTTTTTTTAGGTTTTTGCAAGGCAAATGGGGTTAAGTGGCTTGCCCAAGGCCAGACAGCTAGGTAATTATTAAGTGTTTGAGACCGGATTTGGACCCAGGTACTCCTGACTCCAGGTTCGGTGCTTTATCCACTGTGCCACCTAGCTGCCCCTAGCTAGCACATTTAAAAAAAATAAATTTGACTCATTTCTCCGTTTGATAAATAAAAAAATAGTTTCAATATTTTCCCCAGTTATTATTGCTAACTATATTCCCCTCCATCCTATTCCACCACTCCCATTTGTTCTATTTTGTCTCTCTTCTTTTACCCAGTCCTACTCAAAAGTGTTTTGTATCTGATTACCCCCTTCCTCAGTCTTCACTCTCTTCTATCACCTCCCTCCCCTAGCCTTTCTCCCATTCCTTTTCACTCTTACTGTACTCTGGGTTAAGATAGATTTCTATACTCAATTGAGTATATATATTATTCCCTCTTTGAACCAATTTCGATGAGAGTAAAGCTTACTCACCCCCCCCCCATTCTTCCCTCTCCCATGCCACTATAAAATATTTTTCTTGCTTCTTTTATGTGAAACCACGTACTCATTCTATCTCTCCCTTTCCCTTTCTCCCGGTACATTCATCTCTCACCCCTTAACTCCATCTTTTTAATACATTATCCCTTCATAGTCAACTCCTTCCTGTTCCTTTTCTATTTATACTCCTTTTAACTGCCCTAATAAATGAGGAAGTTCATAGGAGTTATCAGTATCATCTGCCCACACAAGAATATAAGGAATTCAACATCATTAAGTCCCTTATGATTTGCCTTTCTTGTTTATCTTTCTATGCTTCATTTGCATATTTGAAAATCAAATTTTGTATTCAACTTTGGTTTTTTCATCAAGAAAATTTGAAAGTCATTGGATATCCAACTTTTCCCTTGAGAGGGTAGTTCAGTTTTTCTGGATAGTTGATTCTTGGTTATAATCCAAGTTCTTTTACCTTCTAAAATATCATATTCCAAGCCTTATAACCTTTAAGGTAAAAACTGCTAAAACTTGTGTCATCCTGACTGTGACTCTACAATAATTGAATTGTTTCTTTCAGGTTGCTTGCAATATTTTCTCCTTGACCTGGGAGCTCTGAAATTTAGCTATAATATTCCTGGTAATTTCCATTTTGAGATCTCTTTCAGGAGGTGATTGGTAGATTCATTCAATTCTATTTTACTCTCTGCTTCTAGAATATCAGAATAGTTTTCCTCGGTTAATTTCTTGAAAGATGATGTCTAGGCTCTTTTTTTTTTGATCACAACTTTCAGATAGACCAATTTTTAAATTTTCTCCCAGTCTCACTTCCTTTAAATTGTTTCTATGCTATACATTGATTAAAATTGATTGTGTTGAGAGAGAAATCATATCATTAAGGAAAAAATAAAATATATGAGATAGTAAAATTACATAATAAGATCTTTTTTAAAAAAAAAATTAAAGGTAATAGTCTTTGGTCTTTGTTTAAACTCTACAATTCTTTCTTTGATACAGATGGTGTTCTCCATAGTGGATACCCTAAAGTTGTCCCTGATTGTTGCACTGATGAAATGAGCAAGTCCATTAAGACTGATCATCACCCCATGTTGCTGTTAGGGTGTACAGTGTTCTTCTGGTTCTGCTCCTCTCACTCAGCATCAGTTCATGCAAATCCTTCTAGGCTTCCCTGAATTCCCATCCTTCCTGGTTTCTAATAGAACAACAGTGTTCCATAACATTTATATACCAAAATTTGTTCAGCTATTCCTCAATTGATGGACATTCATTCAATTTCCAATTCTTTGTTACCACATACAGGGATGCTATGAATATTTTTGAACAAGTGATATTTTTACCCTTTTTCATCATCTCTTCAGTGTATAGGCCCAGTTGTGGTATTGCTGGGTCAAAGGGTATGCACATTTTTATTGCCCTTTGGGTGTAATTCCAAATTGCTTTCCAGAAAGGTTGTAGTCCAGTAATTTTTAAACTATCCTTTCTGGATCTATTTTCCAGGTCTGTTGTTTTTACAATGAAATAATTCACATTTTCTTTTATTTTTTCCCTCTTTTGATTTCATTTTATTGTTTTGTGATTTCTCACAAAGTCATCAGCTATCTTTTGCTCAATTTCATATTTTAAGGAATTATTTAATTCAGTCAGCTTTTCTATTTGGCCGATTTTGCTTTTTAAGGCATTTTTTTTTCCTCATTGGTTTCTTGGATTGCTTTTTCTATTTGGCCCAGTCTGATTTTTAAGATCTTCTTTTCTTCAGTATTTTTGTATCTCCTTCACTAAGTTGCTGACTTGGTTTGCATGATTTTTCCACCTTACTCTCATTTGTCTTCCCAATTTTTCTTCTACCCACCTTACTTGATTTTCAGAATCCTTTTTGAGCTCTTCCATGACTTGAGACCAATTTAACTTTTTCTTGGATGCTTTGGATGTAGATGGGGTTTTTTTTGGGGGGGTTAGGTTTTTGCAAGGCAAATGGGGTTAAGTGGCTTGGCTTGCCCAAGGCCACATAGCTAGGTAATTATTAAGTATCTGAGACCCGGATTTGAACCCAGGTACTCCTGACTCCAGGGCTGGTACTTTATCCACTGAGCCACCTAGCCACCCCTGGATGTAGATGTTTTAAAATTTTTTTAAATCTTCTTCTCAGTGTGTATTTTGATCTTCTCTTAGTAACTGTGTATGGTCAGATTTTTTTTCCTATTTGCTCATTTCCCCAGCTTATGACTTGATTTTAACTCTGCTAAGGTGAGCCTCTGCTTCCAGGGTGGAGGATGCACTATCACAAACTTTTGGATTTTTTTGGAAGCCTTTTTTCAGAGGTACTTCTAGGGACATGCAAGTTTTCAATTCTTCCAAGGTCTTATGATCTAAGGAGAGTCTCTTGGTGTGTACTCCTGGTATGTGCTCTTGTCTGTGTGTGACAACAAATATTCCTTTCTGCCCTGGAACTGTGAGGAGGGCTCCTGATTCACAGTAGCAGTAGGCTCTGGGCCTCTGCTTCCCTTGAAAACCCAAGACTGTGACCCAAATCTGGGTATGGGCAAAGCAATAGAGTCCTGTCTCAGTGATAGCAGAGACCCTTGTAATTTCCTTCTGTCCTCCTTACATCTTATGGATGGAGAGTTATAGAAGCAGCTGCTGACTGATTCAGGGGCTCTCAAGGACCATTGCTGCTCTGCTGGGGTCTGCTCAGCTCTGCCAAGGCCTTTGCTGGACTTCCTTCATTCTCACCCTCTTGCAACAGCCTTTTCCTGTTGACCTTCCAAGTTGTCCTTGGTGATCTCCAGAAACTGCTACACCTGTCATTGACCAGTCACCCCAATGTATTTTGCTGGATTTTTGGGTGTCATTTACTCCTGGTGTGGTCTTCAGTGCTCTACACTCTACACTCCTCTCTCAACAAACCTTTCCCAGCCAATCTTTCAAGTTGTCTTTGGGATGGAAATTTGTTTCACTCAGTCTTGTGGGTTCTGACACTCTAGAATTTGTTTAGAGTTATTATTTAAAGTATTTGGAGTGACCTGGGAAGAGCTTGGGCAAGTCTCTGACTTTACTCCATCATCCTGGTTCCCATTTGGCACATTTTGTTGTTTTCAGTCATTCAGTCTTGGCTGACTCTTCATGATCCCTTGAATCATAACCCCACCAGACCCTTCTATCTTCTACCATCTCTCAAAGTCAAGTTAAGATCATGATCATTGTTTCATCTCATCCTTTGCTATCCCCTTTTCCTTTTGCCTTCATTCTTTCCCAACATCAAGGTCTTTTCCCATGAGTCCTGCCATGCCATCAAAGCATTTAAACTTCAGCTTCCCTTCCAGTAAATAGCCAAAAATAATATCTTTTACTATGAATTGATTTGACCTCCTTTCTGTCCAAGGGACTCTCAAAAGTCTTCTCCAGCACCACAATTCAAAGCATCAGTTCTGTGGCACCTAAGGTCCAGTTCTTACAGTCATACATTGTTACTGAAAAAACCATAGCTTCGACTGTATAGAACTTTGTTGGCATGGATGCTACCATTTCTGGAATGTAGATGCTATGCTATTCTCATTTTATAGAAGAAGGACTGAAGCAGGCAGTGACCTGTTCAGATTCAGGCACTAGTAAGTGTTTAAGGCTAAATTTGAACTCAGGGTCTTCCTAGTTCCAGATTCAGATCTGTTCACTCTACCCCTGGCTGCCCGGAAAAGAGCAGCAGGCTCCTCTTCACCTAAAACAAACAAACAATTCCAATCCTTGGAGAACCTGGGGATGGAGTGGGTTCTCATTTGTTAAGGTTGCATATCCCTTCCTGGGTTGCATGCAGACTTGGTCATAGAGAATTGGTTTTTCATCATTCAGTTTTTCATCAGGCATTTTTGATAATAGCCTTACACTGCACTTTAATGTTTATAAAGAGCTTCATGCATTTTATCTCATTTGAGCCTCACAACAAGGGAGGGAGGCAAGGACTATCATCTTCCCAATTGTACAGACAAGGAAACTGAGGCAGACAATAGTTAAGTGCCCTATCCAGGGCCACATATCTAGTAAGTGCCTGTATTTGAACTCAAGTCTTCCTGTCACTGTATCGTTAACCAGCTTCCCCCAAGCAGGCTCTTCTGAGCTATGAAAAATCTTTAAAGCCAAGCCCTGTCTCTTAATGTTGTATTTCCTTTCACCTAGCAGTGTTCTGTACACAGTTAGCATTTAATACATATTTCTGCTTTAAAGGGATTAATAATTTATTTGGGAAGAGATTATTAGACCAGAGAACATCCAGAGGAAAGTGACTCTCCTGGTGAAGAGTCGTGATCATGTTCATTTCAAAGTACTTTGACTGAATTCTGAATTTCTCATTATTTTCCTTTCTAGTGGATAGTAAGTGGTCCATTTCAATTTAGAGAGTGCTAAGAGCTGAACCTAATTGAATAGCACGTTAGCTGAATTAGTAAGAAAATTCTCTCAGGACAGGCAGCAATAACCTGGTTTTCCTTCTACCTCAAAATAGGTTTTGGTGACTGCTGGTCTATTTCATCAGGTACCTAATAAAAGCACACCCCAAGGATTCATCCTCTGGAGTGCCACAAATGTCCTGTCTCCTGGAGGGGTTCATGGTTCATAGGATGGATCTAGTGTTCCTGTACTGGTCACTCTGTGATTTTGGCTCCTAGTAGAAGACTATCTCCTAACATGCTTACTGAAAAACTAAAGGCAAACCACTTCACTACACCAAGTTTTATCTATTTCTGCAAAATAGAGAAAGGAATTGTGAGGAAAGTCACCTTTTTTTGTAGTTTCCCCTTTTCCTCCATCTATCTATATTTTGTCTTCTCTTCTACTCTTTTCTTCTTCTAATACAAAAGAAAAGAAGAGAATTATTCTGCTTTTTTCCCTTTTATATTTCCTGAATTCAAATATAGGGTTTATTTTGTGTATAGCTGTCTCTCACACAGCATGACAAATAGGAGGATTTTAATTAGTTACAAATAGTATTCTCAGCAAGAGCCCTTTCCAGCAGATACAAGGGAGAGGAGGATGTGATAGTGAGGGGGGAAGTCAAATCTAGCTGGAAACTCCCTCCCTCTCCCCCTCCCATGCAGAGTCCAGAAACGAGGACCTCTGAGAAGCACCGTGCTCACAGAGCCGTAACTAGGATTGGGTGGATTGAGCTTTGGCCCAGGAAGTCAACATCTGGAAGTGGTAGGGTGGGGAAGCACATTTCATCTTCACAGTACAGCACACTACATCTTACTTTGTAATCCTTTGACAGAACTCAGTGCAGTTATTTCTGGGGTCCCATCATTATGTTGGCTATTTCTTCCCTTTCCTCTAACCATCATGAGAGCTAAGAATGGACTCTCTGTGGGGTGAGACATCTCATCTCTCAGTATGCCTGCATCCATGATCAGACTGTCCTCTCTACTGCTACCATACTGTTCTCTTCCCTCTTTAATCAACTGAAATTGCCTTACATGCAATTATGACTAATTATGGCTATTGAGTACATAAATGGCTATATATACACACACACACATATTTATAAACAATCTAGACTTCATTCCAGAAAGATACAGATAATTGTATATACCTCTTTATTGGATTGTAGGTAACATTTCCTAATTATCTTTCCTCACTTACTTCAAGTCTTAATAATAATGACTACATATAATCTAAAGTTCTAAAGTCTAATGTTTAAAAGCAACTCCTTTTGGGCAAGGGGCTAAGAAGAGCAGAATAGTAATATTCTAGTAGACACCAAGCTTTGAAGTCAAATAACCTATATTCAAATCTTGTCTCTGCGAGTGTATTGTATGATTTAGGCCAAGACATTTCACATGCACATTTCCTGTGTATAAAATGAATAGATGAATCAAAAGATCTCTAAAGTCATTTCATCTCTAAATCTATGACCTTACTAGTCTGAAATTTCAGGTTGTTTGGTCATTTTTCAGTTGATTTTTATCTTAAGAAATCCTAGTAGATTGAATGAGTAAAAGCTACCAACTTGAGCCCTACTAACAGATGTTAACTTGACTTTTTTCTTAATAGCTTAACACACTTCTAGAAATGAGGTGTTATTTTGAAAAGGAAAAGAAAAACCTTAAAATATTTTCCTCAATCTTTATGTCCTCCCTATTCTTCATCACTGAATTGCCTAATGAAGGCTGTGTAGAATTCTCCCTTTCAAAATGTTGGCAAAATTTGCCCAGTTGAACTATTCCAGTTCCAGGGAGAAATATCTCTCTGGATATCTCTCTTAAAAAGTTCTCATTTTATATTAAATTGAAAATGTGCAACTAAATCCCATTCAATAAAGAACATTGAAATGGAAATTAACAGAACTCTGCTTTCAATTAATTTCTTTTCCCAGAGGCACCAAACTTTCATTTTGTGTCACTGTAGTAACTGAAGTCTTCCACAGTCCTGCTGTTTGTGGTTGTGTATAGTATATAGGAGAGTGAGAGATAACTGGTAGGCAGTCCGTACAGGGAAGGGTTTGTTCCAGGTCACTCTACAGAAGGAATACTTTTAGTAATGAGAAGTTATTGAAATTTTCATGGACTGTAAAAAATCTGGTTATATTATCCCAGAAAAATATTTGAAAATCATTCTTTTCTTTATGGCATTTTAGATAACTATCAGTTAAAATATATAGATTTGTTGAGTGTATCTAATAAATATATTAAGAGAATCGATTCAGAGCAGCCAGGGACCTCAGAAATGATTTAGTACACTTTTCTAATATTATAGATAAGGACATGGAGGTTCACAGAGATTTAGGTAACTCACCCAAAGTCCCACATGTAGTGTCAGAACATGATTTAGACCCAGAGCCTGTAACTCCAAAGCTGACCTTCTTCCCACTGGATCATTAGCCCTCTGTATCACCTTTTTTGAGGTGGTTAGAAACTAGCAGAATTGAATCTCAAGATATAAATGACCTCCAGAGATTAGCTAATTCAACCTTGGTTTCTATGGAAGTTTGACCCCAAACCATATAAGCTATTTAACTGTGCATTCTATTTTTAGAGTTCTTTAGGGAAAACAATCCCACTGCTCACTTAGTCGTCTGTTCCATGTTTCACTCTTGTCCTAACCTAAATCTCTTTTTGCTTCAGTATGAGATCATTTCTTATTTTAACCTTAGTTGGTTAAAGCACAGTGATAATGAGGTTAAGGGCACAGACTCGATCTCCATAGATTGCTGTTTAACTCAATTTTTCTATCATGGTTGCAGCCTCCGCATTCCATCCCTACCTCCAATTGTTTGTCTTATACATAATATTCCTATAATGTGATTGTGGAGGGAACAGTAAAAATCCTTCATTACTGCTGAAAGGTTATTTTCTAGTTTCTATTTCTATTTTGATAGTTTCTGCATAAAAATATATGGGCCTCTGGATTATCTACAATTTATTGGTGAAGGCTAAAGATTTTAGAATCAAATCAGTCTATTGTTAAGAGATTATAGATCTCAGTTTTATCTGAATTTGCAACAACTGTAATAATATTTCTGTGGGCATCTGGCATGGACTATCTTTACAATAAAAGTTACTTTCATGGAGAAAGATAGAAAATGTGGGGAGGGAAGGCAAAGGGAAGATAAAGAAGTAATGAGTAGTATAGTGAAAGGAGATAAATAGTAACCATCCATTATTAGAAAGAGAAGAGAGAATCTGGGTTGACTTAGAAAAGGGCAAAGAAGAATTCACTGTGAGGTATGAGGAAAATTCAAGAACCACAATGGATGTTAACTGTATGAATTACTAAGATAATAAAGATACATAACATGTAGTCTAATGGGGAAAAAGTCATTTCTCTCCTTCTACTCTCCAAATTCCCATGAACTCTAGTAGGTAGTGAAAGTTTGTTTATCTATTCTCCTTTTCTATGGGTTATAACAACTTTTGCTTTTCTCTCTTCTAGAATATCTATCCTATTTGTCTTCTGTCAATCATGAAGGATTTAAAAAAACTTTTAAAAATCAATAGTCATATGGCTCAATGATGACCTAATAATGAGAGGCTACAGACCTTTATTTCCCACATGACCTATGAGATTTCTTGACTCCCCCCCACTTAGCTGTATGACCATGGACAAATCCTTCAAACTCCTGGAGACTTGTTTCCTTATCTGCAAAATGGACATGTAAAATGGAGCAATCTGTATTTGTTCCCTTAGAAATATTGTGAGGCTCAAATGAGATAGTACATGTCAAACACTTTATAAACTTTTAAGTACTTGATACATATCTGTTCTTATTAAGTCCCAAGGTCATGGCAATCAATACATATGGAATGCTACCTGTGTGTAAAAAAGACTATATATTGGGTGTGGAATGCAAGACAAAATAGATAAGATTGAGAGAAAAGGTAGTTTTGGACCTCCATATATACTCCAATCTTTCCTTCTTAATACCTGTAAAATATAGTTTTTGAAGATAATTATTTTTACTCAAAGAGAATGTGGCACATAAAATCAAACCATAAAATTTGGGGACCAGGTGATTAATTCTTTTGGTTGCAGTATCCCATGAAAACATCTGGGAAGATGTGAAGTTATTGCAGTTTGCGTTGATGAAGAGAGCACCTCTAGCAACACAAACTTAAGTGTTACTCAATTCAGTTAAATTTATTCAACAAGCAATATTTGCCTTTCTCTTCTAGAATCTCAGAGCACCTTATTTAAATCTCATAGATAATTCCTTCTTTTACTGAGAGAGAACAGAGTGGCCAGACAAATTTCTTGAAGCCAGTAAAGCTCTGAATTTGAGTCATATCTGATGTATACAGGCTATATATAAAATCTATGAAGATTCCTTGCCTTTTATTTTTCACTTAGTTGTATGGCCATGGAAAAATCCTTTAAACTTCTGGAGACTGGGGGCGGCTAGGTGGCACAGTGGATAAAGCACCAGCCCTGGAGTCAGGAGTACCTGGGTTCAAATCCGGTCTCAGACACTTAATAATTACCTAGCTGTGTGGCCTTGGGCAAGCCACTTAACCTTATTTGCCTTGTAAAAACCTAAACAAACAAACAAACAAACAAAAAACTTCTGGAGACTTTCCTCATCTATAAAATGGGTATGATAATATCTATAGTTACTCCCTTAGAGTTATTATGAATCTCAAATGGGATAATACATGTCAAACACTTTGTAAACTTAAGCCTTTTAATTCCTCTGAGTTCTGGTAACTCTAACTCTATAAAGTATAAGAAAAGTACTGACTTAGGTTAGTATAGTTCCATGGCATGGAAATGAAATTATAGGTCCAGGTCCTATATCCTTTAAATATTAATGACATTTTTTCTTACTAGATTATAAGATTATGGAAAGTAGGAACAGGCTCCTGTTTCTATGGTTTCTCCCCCAATATTTAGTATATTTATTACCTAGAACCTCCATTTTTTGGGTGGGAGGAAAGGATTTATATTTTTTTGTCTGAACTAGGCATTTTACTGCTATGTGGAACATCCTGTGTAGAAACTCCCTCTTGTAAAGCAGATTGGCAATTTAGCTGCAATTTATATTCCTAGGCGAGTTACCATGCATACCCCTCTGAGTGAGGCTTTGTCAGTTCCTTTGCAGGTGACTCCAACATCTATGTATTTATACCTAGTCTCTTCCCTGAACTGTGATCTTTTAGTAGTTTTTGTTGTTTAGTTGTGTGATCCCATTTTGGGATGTTCTTGACAAAAGATACTGGAGTAGTTTGCCATTTCCTTCTCCAGCTCATTTTCCGGATGAGGAAACTGAGGCAAACAAGGGTAAATAACTTGTCTGGGGTCAAAAAACTAGTGTCTGAAGTCAGATTTGAACTCAGGAAGATGTCTTCCTGATTCCAAACACAATGTTCTAACCATTGTGCATTCTAATTTCCATGACCCTACATTACCAGCTGACCATTTTATCCATAGGCATCTTAAACTCAACATCTCTAAATTATAATTCATCTTCTTCTTCCAAGTCTTCAAGCCTATGGAAGCCTTCCTAACTTCCCTATTTGAGTTGAGGATACCACTACTCTTCCAGTCCCCCAGATTTAGGACCTAGAGGTTATATCCTGGACTCCTCACTTTCAGCCACTCCCTATATCCAATCAGATGCCAGATTATCTTCACAACTTCCACACCTGCCACCTTCTCTCTACTCATGTAGACACCATCTTAGCTCTGATTCTCATCATTTGTCTCTTAGAATATTGCAATAGTCTTCTTGTGTCCTTGACTAAACTCTCTTCCCCACTGCAATCTTTTCTCCATGCATCATCAATTAGTGCAATTTTTTTTTTTGCAAGGCAATGGGGTTAAGTGGCTTGCCCAAGGCCACACAGCTAGGTAATTATTAAGTGTCTGAGGCCAGATTTGAACTCAGGTACTCCTGACTCCAGGGCCAGTGCTCTATCCACTGCACTACCTAGCTGCCCCCAATTAGTACATTTCTAACCTAGGCTTCTAACTAACTTGGATTTTTTTCCAGGCTTCTTGTATGTATGTAAGAGACATGAGTGGTAGAAAAAATACTGAAGTAATGTTGTATATCAATATATTGGCACAATTGCCTCCAAAGACTCTTTGAAGAAAAGGGAAGACTTGGAAGCTGTGGATGATCAGGGGAAGACAGTTCTTAAATATATCCATGGGAGGCAATTCCAGAGACTTTGGGGACTTTCCCTTGAAAACTCTCTTGGAGTAGATCTCATCTTGCTCTCAGCTAAAGAGCTCATTTACTCATATTTTCTAATATATTCTAAGCTGTAGGACTTTTCCAATTTAGGTTTGCTGTTTTCTTGGATAAATGAGTTCATTTGCTACTTCTGATGGTCTTTTGTGTAGCCAGTTCTTAGTGGGAAAAAGTTAAACTAGTGGATGTAATCTCAAGGCTATTTTTACCTTTTTTGTGTGGTCTTGGAAGGCTCTTTTTTGAACATCTAAATATCATATTCCAAGACTAACAGTATTTGAGTGGGTGGGTTAGATTTCAGAGATATTTATCCATTCCATCCCTGAGCCATGTCTATACATTTAGACAACCTAGTGGACACATCTATGGCTATAAGACAGATTTGACATTGTTGTTCATCTGCTTTTGTGGCTCTCACTTGCCTTAAGAAGTAAATATAGTAACTTTGGGGTATTGAAAAACCCCTCACAACATGGACTCATTTTCCCTTTCCAGCCTTATTACATCTTACTTCCCTTCTACATTCCAGTCAAACTGGCATTTTTTCCCTTATATATAACATTCTGACATTTTTATGCCTTTGCCTTGTTGTTCCTTCTTTGTCTCCAAATCTTAGAATCCCTTGGTTACTTCAAGATTCGTCTCTAACATCTCCTTCTACAAAAAACTTTTCCTGATTTTCTTAACAGTTTTCCCTTCCCCTATTAGCTGTGTCTATGTTGTCTGTGTATATGTGTGTGTGTGTGTGTGTGTGTGTGCATTTATCTGTACATGTTTTCTCACCCAATAAGATGTAAGAAACTTCCTGAGGGCAGTAACTATTTCACTTTTATTTCCTCTCAGCACTGAACACAGGCTTGAAGCTTAATAAATGTTTGTTGATTGATCAGATTGATTTGGATTAAGTGACATAGTTGCCTGGGTCACACTGCTGGTATGTGCTCTAGACAGGACTTTTATCTGGGTCTTTCTAAATCCAAGGTTGGACCATTAGCCACTATGCTTCTCTGTCTCTTAGAATTCAGTTTACTCATATCTATAATATTAATGGATTAAATAATTTCTAAGGTCCCTTCCAACTCTAAAATGAATTTAGTCAGCACTTATTTTTTTGCCTCAATAAAAGTTTGTTGAATTAGTACTTAAACCCTATCTTCAAATATAGATCTTTTACTCTCCCATCTCATTCAGAGAAGCAATATGGTACAGTAGAAAGGGTATAGAATTTAGCATTAGGCAATCTGGGCTCAAATTCTATCTCTGCTATCTACTATTAGGTGTTTGATCTTGATAAATCCCTTCTCCATTCTGAATTTTCCTTTCCTCATTTGTAAAATGAGAGTCTTGAACCAGATGATCTTTAAGGACCCTTGTAGCTTTGTTATTCAGATTCCCAAGTATTGGTTTAGATTTGAAAAAGATCAGTCATAGAGAGAATTTGGCCACTCCCTTCTTCCCCCTAAATTTTTCCTGCTGTCACTTATGATTGGTTTCAACTAATAGGTCCAGTCTGAGGGACGTGGCCTGATCTTGGGGGTGACCATTCAATACTAAAGCATCATCTGGATACAGGGAAGCCACAGGCAAGATGGAAAAAACAAAACAAGGTCAGAACTCTCCCACTTTCTACTTTCTACTCAGGATTTGAGATATGTGATTTACCAGTGGCTCAGACTTGTGCCAGTAAAATAGCATTCCAATCATCATTATTCCCATCTCTAAAATGGGGAGTTAATAATTATATCAGATGATGACAATAAAATACTTTGAAATGCCTAAAGAATGTCACATAAGTAGAAAACATTGCTATTATGAATTTCAGTAAAATTTTTCTTAGCAATACTTGTTTCTGAATAAGTGGAGTGTTCCTATATAAAAAGTCCAGAAATTTACCCAAATATTCCTTGAATAGATTTGTTCTGGATTAGTGTTTGATCTCAAATTATCTGGATCTGATTAGGGGTATTTTCTTCTTGAAGATATTGATATCTATTTCCTATGATTTTGTCTAATTTTTTAAAGAGATCTTAATTTTAGGTTGAATTCAAAGAGCTGATCATTTAGGGGCTGATCATATTAGGACTGATCCGGCTGAAATGTTCACTTGCAACAGCATGACTCCAAAAGAGTATGAATTTCAAGAACAGAGTGTATTTAGAAGACACTGGACATGTCCCCACAACTGAGCATCACTTATCCAGTATTGACAACTGATTTTTGTGCTGCAAAATGGTTATTACACACAGTTCTCCAGAATGTAAACTAAATGGAAGATTTGCATGGTTTGTCTTGTCTTCACACCTGAAATGGTTTAGGAGGGCATATATTATAGACCTGTCTTTACTCTTCCTAAGAATAATAGAAATAGTTCATATTTATAGAACTTTTGGGCTTTCAGATCTTATCCTTCCCCTCATTATCCCCTTTGCTCTCCATATCATGTGCCTTCTCTCCACATTACTACTAGAACATTGTATCTTTGTTAACTTCCCAAAATTCCTTAGGATTGAGAATCTTCCTTTCCACTTAGCTGGTCTTTATAGGGGGCAGTGGAGTAAAGTGAGAGGACTCAGGGATCTGTGCAGAGTTGTAGTAATAGAAAATAAGGAAAGGAGAGAAGGGTAGTGGATAGGAGAAATAAGACAAAAATTTGTTAGGCAAAAAAAGGGATAAACTCATTGGTTCTGCAATCTATTTGTTTTTTTTTTAATCTTTATTTTCCAATTACATATTTTATATATATATATATATATATATGTAAAGATAATTTTCTTTTTTTATAAAAGAAAGATTTTTATTTATTTTGAGTTTTACAATTTCCCCCCCAATCTTACTTCCCTCATCCCACCCCTCGGAAGGCAGTCTGTAGTCTTTACATTGTTTCCATGGTATACATTGATTTCAGTTGAATGTGATGAGAGAGAAATCATATCCTTAAGGAAGAAAAATAAAGTATAAGAGAGACAGCAAAATTACATAATAAGTTAACGGTTTTTTTTAAAAAAATTAAAGGTAATAGTTAAATATATTTTTCAACATTCATTTATGTAAAGATTTCTCTCTCACATCCTTCCCTCCCCTCACCTCTAGGATAACAAGTAGTAATCTGATGTAGGTTATTCAGGTACAATCATGTTATACAAATTTCCATATTAGTCAAAGAAGAGTCAGAGAGAGCAAAAAGAAAAAACACAAGAAGTAAAAAGTAAAATACAAATATAAAAAAGGTGAAAATAGTATGCTTTGATCTTGTAAGTTCAATCCTGTGGAGACTAAGCCAAAAGTAAGTCTAATTGAATCGAGTCAAGGGTAGCAGGATGCTTCAGACAAATTCCATCCTCAATGCCAATTGCAAGTCCAGGAGAGTTTGATCTCAGACAAATCCTGCTAGGTACACCAATTGTAAGGCAGGCTCTCTGGAGGTTTTTCTCTTTCTCCTGTTTGCAGGTTCTTTATTCAGAGAGATCAAAGGAATGCTGTAGAGACTTGGAGAGATTTATACTTTTTTATTGTATTGGTGGGAGGCTCAGGGTCAAGTTCACATATAAATCTCATCTGCATAGTTCAATTTTGCTTATCAGTTTCACAATTTCCTAGTCTGGTTCTCCCCCTTGTCTAGTCTGCTCCATGTCCACTTTTTCTACCCGCTTGTTCTGCTGTCCACTGCCCACTCTAGGGGACCAGAACAAAGTTGGCATCATGCCAAATCTGAGACTCAAATAAGTATCATCATATAAACAATGTGCCCGGATTTCATATCAGGACTGTACAGCTGGATTAATTATATAGCCATTACTAAGTGAATATCCAAATATGGATCTACTGATCAAACTGGACCATTGCGATTAAGGAAAATTCACATTCACATCTAGACCAAATGGCTTGCCTTACAATCTGTGTTCAGATTCCATAGTTTTTTATCTTGATGTGGATGCATTTTCCATTGCAGGTCTTTTAGAGTTGTCTTTGATCACTAGTTTTGCAATCTATTTGTTGGCCTAGATGTCAACCAATTTCAGGGAATATATTAGAGCTCATAAGGAGAGGCCACGTGGTGTCTAAAGAAGCCCCAGGCAGTGGAGCCAGCTGAGAAACTTCAAGATGGCAGAGCCATGTGCCATATTACTTGATTATGGTTAGTCATCAAGATGCCTAGAAGAGCATGGATCATCTCATTTCATTCAGAAGCATTTGTTTTATTCTCATGTGGTAATAGTAGAGTGTTGCATTACTTATACATAGATATTAAGAGGATCATCCCAGAGTGAGTCTTTTTTAATTGACTAAAGTTCTTTATCCCTACAGGAGAGAATGAGATTATGCCAGTGAATAGCCCGTCCACACAGATTTACCAGGTAAAGATAACTAGAATTTTTTTTTCTGGCGATTCCATATATAAATTAGTTCTTGATTATTCAGCTTAATAGACATTTATTTAGCAAATGGGTAATTTATTTAGCTATTGTGTGCAAGGCTCTGGAGATACAAAGCAAAAAAGTGAAAGGGTTCTTTAAAAAAATTATTAAATAGTGCATAAATTTCAAACCAAAATTACTTGATTAATTAATATCTGAGTAATTAATGCAAGTCACTCCACTGAAAGGCTTTGACTTTGTCTATGATATGTATAGTTTATTTGTGCACTAATTGTTTTCCCCTTTTTTGATACCCTTTCTTAGCTGAATACAATATAAAAATGATATAAAAACACTGTTGCCTCTCTTTGGCACTTATTATGGTCTATTATAGTCACGTGTTTTAGCTTCTTTACTAGACTGTAAGCCCCTGAAGGCAAGAATTATGTCCTATTTCATCTTTGTATCTCCCATAATGCCTTCAGAGTTTTATCTATCAGACATTTAATAAATGTTTGTTGGATGTTGCTGATTGAATGAAACAGACATTTTTCCTGTACTTAAAAACCATCTAGAACAGTTTAACTCAGTTCTACTTTCCCTAGGATAAACACATTTTTAGATGGGTTGAAAAATGAAACTTTCCTAGAAACATATTCTTTATATTGCATAATCTCTTACTATTTCTCAAAAAGCATAGGTTTCCAGTGAGGGGGATGGTCCAGATGGCAGGAGAGTTGAAATTGTCTGTGATTTTTCATGAAAGATCTCCTTGCAGGGTTGGCACTAGGCTAAATCGGATAGTAGGGGAGGTGAGTCTTTGTCACTCCCTCGCCTTCCCTTTTCAGAAGAGAAAAATCAAAGGTTTATTGTTTACATGAAAAACTCTGTGCAAGAATACAAAGAAATATTCAGACATCATCCCTACACTTTGGGAACTTTCAGTCTTTTGGGGAAGAGATCATTCATACCTAGAGTTCCAATGCAAGACTGTATATGATAGGTATCATATGAATATTTCAGAATATGTGGTATCATGGACTAGCAAAGCAAGAGATTGCTTCTAGCTAAAATGATACAGGGACAAATGGATGGCTCAGTAGATAGAGGACAAATCCTAGAGTCAGGAACAACTGAGTTCAAAACTGGTCTCAAGGGGCAGCTAAGTGGCACAGTGGCTCTGGAGTCAGGAGTAGCTGAGTTCAAATCTGGCCTCAGACAATAATTACCTAGCTGTGTGGCCTTGGGCAAGCCACTTAACTCCATTGCCTTGCAAAAACTAAAACTAAAACAAAACAAAACAAAATAAAAAACAACTGGCCTCAGACCCATACTAACTGGGTGACCTTGGGCAAGTCACTTAACCCTGTTTGTCTCAGTGTCCTCATCTGTCAAATGAACTAGAGAAGGAAATGGCAAATCAGTCCAGTGCCAAGAAAACCCTAAATGGGGTCGTGTAGAGTAGGACATGACTGAAAAACACTTGGATAACAACCATTCAGTATAATAATAGCACATTTACATTGTGTTTAAAGTTTGCATAATGCTGATTCATACGAAATAGGAAGTATAAGTATTATTATCCTCTATATAGATGACAAAGTCAAGGCTCTTAGAGGTTAATAATAATAGGTGGCATTTAAAAATACTTTAAAGTTTGTGAAGTATTTTACGTGATTTCTCTTATCTATGATCATAGCTTATAAATATCTGAGACAAGATTTAAATCAAAGGTTTGAATCAAAGCACAGTGTTCTATTCACCATGCCTTATGGGTCTTGAGTGAAGGTTTCCTTTAAAGAGGAGTGACTGGAAATGAAAGTTGAGATCAGATTATTGAGGGTCCTGAGTGCCAAAAGCTAATATATTTATACTTTATGACAAATTTTTTAAATAAGTGAGTTTATGATGAAAGCGATATTTTTGTAAGATTAATCTGTATGGAAGGGAAAAGTCCTAGAAGTGTTTACGAAGCTATTGTAAGGGTCCAGGGGAGGAATTCAGTTCTAAGAGAGGGCTGAACTGGAGAGACAGTGGTGAATAGAAAGGAAGGGATAGATCTAAGACTCATTATGAGGGAAGAATTAGTAAAATCTGGTGACTGAATGGGAATCAGGGTGGGGAAGAAGATGGAAGAATAAAAAAAAAATGACAGATTTTTGAGTGAGAGAATGGTGGCATTAAAAATAATTGGAAAGCCAGGAGGAAGACCTAGTTTTGAGAGAAATGTAATGAGTTGGTTATGTTGGGCAGCTGGGGGGGATGGCACAGTAGATAGAGCCCTGGGTCTGGAAACAGGAAGACCCAAGTTCCAATTTGACCTCAGACACTTACTAGCTGTGTGATCCTGGGCATTTCCCTTAACCCTGTTTGTCTCAGTTTCCTCAACTGGAAAATGAGCTGGAGAAAGAAATGGCAAACCACCCCAATATCTCTGTTAAGGAAACCCCAAATGTGGTCATGAAGCATCAGACACAACTGTAAATACTGAACAACAAAAACAACATACTGGCATGATATAAAGGGGGAAATGCCTTTAGGGAACTGGAAATGAGGGACCGAAACTCAGGACAAAGGCAGGGATAGAAATAAGAATATTGTTCCTTTTGAACTGAAGATTGTGGGAATAGATGAGAATGCCAAGGAAGAAGGGTTGAGATAAAGAACTGAGGAGACATTTAAGGATTATGGAAAAACCTCAGACACTTAATAATTACCTAGACCGTGGCCTTGGGCAAGCCACTTAACCCCATTGCCTTGAAAAATGTAAAAAAAAAGATTTTAGAAAAGAAAAAGATCCAATAAAGGAGACAAAAGAGCTGGGGGTGGGGGAAGCATTAATTTTGGATCTGAGGATCTGAATTCAAATTTTACCTGGTTGACTTTGGCAAGCTGCTGGAATTTAAACTTCACTTTCTTTAATTGTAAGAGGAGGTCAGTGTATTTGTCCTTTAAGGTCCTTCAGGCTCTGAATCTGAGATAAGAAGAGTCAAGGTAATGCTTGTTGATTAAGAAAGCCAAAGGGAGTCTAGTTAAAGAAAGAGGGGAGTGGCTAATTTTACAGAACTGTTCTGGTCTCCTTGAGGCTTAGACACCTCTCCTCTGACCAGGGTTGTTGTGAAGCTGAAATTTGAGATAATGGAGATAAAGCATTTTGCAAATCTTAAAGCAGCATATAAAGGCATGTAAAGTTATTATTAGTAATAGTTACAATCACCAAATCTCCAGTTTGGTAACATCTTTCCCCAAGCCTTCTACTGCATAGTGTACAGAGCAGTAATGGTAAATGTTTAACAATCAGACCTGGGGAGTGGGTGAGACTCTTATATACACACTTATAATTTAAAAAAATTATTTATTTAAGCAATGGGGTTAAGTGACTTGCCCAAGGTCATCACCTTCTCTATCACTGGACTTAGTTGATCTCTGCTTAGGTCAGATGTGTTTCTCTAGTCCTATTGAAGCTCATTTCTAATTTTTGGTAATGTGGTAATGATGATTAAGTCTGGTCACACAGGTCACACAGCTTGGCAATCATTAAGTGTCTGAGTTCAGATTTGTACTCAGTACTCCAGGGCTAGTGTTCTATCCTCTGCGCTATCTAGCTGCCCCCTCACCCTTACTTTTAAGTTTCTCTGTTAGTCATTTGATTCAGTCATGTTCAATTTTTCATGACTCCATTTAGGATTTTCATGTCAAAGATCCTGGAGTGGTTTGCCATTTCCTTTATCCAACTCACTTTTACAGATGAGGAAACTGAGACAAACAGGGTTAAGTGATGTGTCCAGGGTCATACAGCTAGTAAGTGTCTGAGGTTGGATTTGAACTCAGGTCTTCCTGATTCCAGGCCTGGCACTCTATTCATTGTGCCACCTAGCTCCCTATTTAAATCAAGAATATCTACCTAATGCATAATTCCATTTCATTAGATCAAGCTCTAATAGTTGCAAATGAATACCTGAGTAATTTCAAAACTACAGAGTTGGAAGTTGAGTACAACTCATACTTGAAAATGTGATGCCCAGAACTGTGGTCTGCAAAATCCGAGTTCTGGCATGTTATCTAGGTGGAGATGTCTGGCAGGCAGATAATAATGAGGGACTGAGAGTTGGGAGAGAGGTAAGGGCTGGAAATAAGGATATCATCCTCAATGAACTGATAATTCAGGTTATTGAAATGTATGATCAGAATACCAAAGAGAGTAATGAACAGAGAGAGCTAAGGAATGCTGCTGGTATAAGCCCATATTTAAGGAGTTCTTACAAGTTTCTAGAATAATTTTCTTTTCTTTTTTTTTTTTAATTTTTGCAAGGCAATGGGGTTAAGTGGCTTGCCCAAGGCCACACAGCTAGGTAATTATTAAATGTCTGAGGCCAGATGTGAACCCAGGTACTCCTGACTCCAGGACCAGTGCTCTATCCATTGTGCCACCTAGCCACCCTAGGATAATTTTCTTAGCAATATACAAATATTCCTGAATATACTCAATAGACCTGAATCTTGAATATAAACAATGATATGCTTCAACAAGGAAAACATCATGCTAAGGAATGTAGCAATGGCCAGGCAGCCCAGAGTGTGATTAGACATTTGCTCAAGTTTTGAGAAATGGGCTGGGAATATCTAAGACCTACTATTTCTAGAAACTAACCTGGTATCGGGGGATGTGACTGGCTTGTTTTGGGGGGGGGGCATTCACATTCACTTCCATAGCCAGCCCAGAACAATGGCAGCCAAACATAGCATCAATGGGGGATCAGACTCATTACTTGATGCCTCCATTAGCATTTATTGAATGCCGACTGTTTACCAGACTCTGTGCTAGAAGCTGGTTTATAAAGGCACAATGAAACAGTCTCTACACCTTCGCTATCACTGGATTTAGCTGATCTCTGCTTAGGCCAGATAATTTTCTTTAGTCCTATTGAAGCTCATTTCTAATTTTAGGTAATGTGGTAATGATGATTGAGTCTGGCTACCTAAGCTTAGGGAATGAAGTGTTTAAAAAAAAAGGTTCTGAGGGCTCAGAGATACTTCTGGAATTGAAGTTAGAAGCAGGAAATAGAGGGTATATTCTAAGGGAATGGAAGTGGGACAGTCAACTACTCTAGTAAAGAGTCTATGAGATGGGGCGGCTAGGTGGTGTAGTGGATAGAGCACTGGCCCTGGAGTCAGGAGTACCTGGGTTCAAATCTGGCCTCAGACACTTAATAATAATTACCTAGCTGTGTGGCCTTGGGCAAGCCACTTAACCCCATTGCCTTGCAAAAAAACCCCCAAAAACCTAAAAAAAAAAAGAGTCTATGAGAGAGAATAGTGCATCTCCCGAGATAATGTAAATAGGATTCTTAGTGCGTACCTGATCTGGGTGAACTGGCATATTTTTCTGAATGTTATCCTATTCAGGCATTCTTTGACTCAGTGTAGCAAAGGGGAATGAGCAGGCTCTCTGCCAAATTGATGTCTTGAAAACCTTCTTGGCTTATTTTTCCTCTGATCTCATTTTTATATGTTTCTGTATATGGACTCTAATCTCAGATATTACTGAATTAGTTTTAAAAATCAGTTATAGATTTCAAGCATTTCATCCCATGGATATTAGATCTATATAGCTAGAGGAAGTGAAATTGCTGCTTTGTTTTATTATAAACATACATGTCAGTCCTGTAGAGATGCCCACCTTACACCTTGCTGGACAATTGAAGTCAGAGTTTGTAGACATTGGCTCACTAGCACTTGGTCCTAGGGAGACACACTGTGTCAGTGCCCAATTGTCTTAGGACTTAGAAAAAAAAATCTTTATAATTAGAGCTGACCTGGAGGTATGTGGACAGTAAGATGGAGGATTCCTTGTCCATTAAGAGTACTGAAACAGAAATCCCATGAACATCTGCCAGTGATGTGACAGAAAAGGATTTCTATATTGGGAAGGAAATTCATTAGAAGATCTCTCCCAACTCTTAGGAGACTATGAAATTCAGCTAACATTAAACAATAAATAATGATGGAGAGCTCTATTTTTCACACCAAAAAGATTTCCAAGATTTCCCCTTATTTCACACAATAATGGTCACAATAAGATTCCAGAACAATGAAAAAGGTGGATGGTTTTTCAGGGTTACCTGGAACAGAATCTGATCTGTCTAGAAGGATAAAAGTTTTAATTCACTTAAATATTGCTTTCATGCTGGGAACCCTGACATATTACATAAGAAACTAGAGAATGGGAATATTACAGTCTCAGAGCAGAGGTCTGTAAAGTTCAGACAGGTGGTAGAGGGATTATTGATTGAAAAAGTCAGAGACCCACTGCCCTAGGGCCATGATTGGAATTCCTGTTCCCTTTTACATAGGGCTACTCTTCTAGGAGCCATTGATGTAATTTGAGAGTTCTGTTACAGTAATGGTCAGGGAGCATATTGGTCTAGAGCAAGGAGAAAAAGAATCTGAGAAACATCCTCGGCTGTTTTAATCTTTCCCATCACACATCATACACACACACACACACACACACATCACACACACACACACACACACACACACACACACACACACATACACACCCCTTAAAAACCAAACCAATGAATTCCTGGGTATGGGTGATGAGATTTTGACAAGGAGAAGGTAGTCTTTGTTTTGTGTTGTGTTCAAGAACCTTTGCAATGTTCTTGAGTCAGAATAGACCTTAATGATCTAGCCATAAGTGGGGGGTGGGCTGTTGGGGTCATCTTCAGGGTAAAAATGTCCGGCAATTTGCCTGGTGTCTCATGTGGTAAATGACACCATTTGTTGGGAAGTAAACTGTTATTCTCTGGAAATACTGGCTATAGCCTTGGCGTCATGGGAATTTTCCTAGCCTTTTTTTGTTAAAGTCTTCCAATCCTGTTCACATAAGGCTTTGCAAGTTGCCCTGGGGCAGTGCCCTTGTCCCCTGAGTTTGTCTCATCTCAGTCTCTCGACAAGGAGGGAAAACTTCTTGATAGAAGGGAAAGGAAAATAGGTATTTAAAATGGAATGAATGAGAGTCTATGAAATTTAATCTGAGGCGTGAGGGATCCTTGGTACCAAAAAATAGTTTGGACACCACTGACCTAAATCCAATTTCAGTGTAGAGGAGCTGAAAGAGCTAAGCAAATAGAGAAACAGGAACAGATAAAACCCATCACTAGAGTCCAGACACACCTCCTGCCATTTTTTTTTTTGAGCCTAAGATGCCCTCTGTGGTACCCTAGGCTACGAAGTACATGTCTTCCCCGAACTTGCCTCCAGTGGGAGCCCGGCTCCAGCGGCAGGACGGAGGGATCATTACCTCTCTAGAACAGCTCCATGAAAAAATCAACGAGATGAGAGACGTGTTCAACTCGCTGGAGAACAAGGTAGACACCCATTTCTAATGTGTGGGGTGGGCCGTGGGCTGGCCATGCAGAGAGGTGTAGAGGCAGCAGAGAAGAAATACTGAGATCAGAATTACAGACTCTGCAAGAATATAAGGGAGAGGACTGAAAAAAATGAAATAACATGGAAAGCGCTTTAAAAATCTAAAAGCGCTATATAAATGCTATTATTTTATTGCTACTACTACTACTACTACTAAGCCATCAGGGGCTAAAAATCTTGACAATATGAGGGCTCTAGAGAGATTTTCTCAGGGTTTTAGTCATGAAGAAGATGAATTTTTCACCCTAATACCTAATGATCATAAAGCATCTTGTTGAGAAGTCCTGCCACCAGGGCAGTTGCTATCTAACAAATATATTTATCAGGAAATTGAGATATTTGCTGATGCATAAGGCAACATTTCTAATATACATATATATGTATATATACACATATACAACTCATTATAAGTAAACAGTCCAGAATCTAGCGTGCCTATACTATGGGAGCTAACATGAAATATTATTTTAGATAATGACTCAGTTGGAGACTTGGTATTTTATCAATAAGGAAAAAAAGGCATGCTCCAAAGTTGTCATTTGCTCATGGTAGGAGTGAGATGGGGACGAAGTACAGGACCACACAAGAACATTTTTGACAGTGAAACCTTTTTCCTGTCAGACAGTGGTTCTATATTATTTTTGGGGCCAAGGATCCATTTGATCTCCTGAATAAATTTCAGGAAATTTTCCCTTAGACATATAAACATATTTATTTTGCCTTTAATGCTATATAATAACTGTCTTTGTTATTTTCTTTTTTGCCTCAACAACTATTATGTCCATATACTAAAAGATGCTGAATTTGATTTGGGTCCATCTTAAATGACTTCATTAGATTGACTTACATGACCAATTTGTCATGCAAACATCCATCACTAAGATAGATAAAATAGTCAACTAAAACATGACTGATTTTGTCCACCTATATAGATATAGATGGTCATTATTTCCAATCCCCATTAATTTCTTTTGTTTTTCAAGGCCCTCCTCTCAGAATAACCTCTTTGTTTCAATGTCTTATCCTGTCCTAATATTACTTTCAAATTCTAAGAATCCTCTCTTAAATTCCAGTGGGACATAAAACTCCCACAGGTTGTGTTGGGAAATTTTGGGGTAGGAAAAAAATAGTTGACATTTAAAGAGCATTTTAAGATTTACAAACCACTTCATGTCTTTGATCTGACAATAATATTGGGGAGTACCAATGAAATATTGTTATCACTCTTTTTTTATAGAGGAGGAAACAGATTTTGAGAGGTTAAATCCAGGTTCCACAGTTAGTAAGCAGAGCGTTAGGAGGGAACACTAGTTCTCCAGGTCTTCAGTAACTATGTCCAATGTTTTTTCCACTTGACCATGAAGTCATCCCACAACAGGAAACGTCATTGTATGTTGGGACCATTCATTTCACTTGTTTGAATTATTCAGATTTCTCAAGTGTTTAAATATACAGTTAGATCTGTTAAAGTTAAATTAACTCTAGCTCTTCTTCCCTTACCATAAAGGGAATATTGGGTATATGTTGTATAAACAAAAACAAAAACATTTAGAAAATAGATTAGGCTTCCCCAAAAGTTCTTTTGAATGGGCATTTAATTTTAAATAATTCTGGAGTTTTCTGTTGAAAAATGCTCTTCTGTCCCAATGGTAAATTTCTTTCAATGTATATATTAAATGAATAAAATTGAACTTTAAGAACCCCCCCCCCCCCATTTCTTTAGATTTGTTTTTTTTTCTCTCTGATTTACTGCTAAGCTTAAAATTCAGATTTGGAGACAATGGCTATCATCACAGAACACCACATTCTCCCACAAAAGTTTATAGAAGATTATTATCACCTTTTATTCCCATAACACTTCGTTTCGGAAGGTATTTTCACGTCCTTTGCTTTCTAAACACTCAAGTAAATTTAAAATGCATGATTCTCAATTATTCTTATCCATTTAACTAGAAATTGGCTATTTCTATCCAATGATTCAGTTTGGGGTATCCTTCCCACCTGACTCCTTTTATGCATAGGATCATAGTATTAGAGGTGAAAGGGACTTCAGAGATCAACCAGCCCAATCCCCTCATTTTACAGGTGAGGAAACAGACCCAGAGAGGAGATTCGAACCCAGTTCCCCTGGCTCTACATCAAGTACTCTTTCCACTGCACCATGAGTGAAAACATCAGAGGACATTCACAGCACTATCCCCGTGTAAGAAAACCATCAGGAACAGCCAGCTATTTAATTTTTTTCAAAGCTTCATTAAGATGATTATGAACTTAATAAATATCAACATTTTAAAATTTACTTCCATCCTGCCTCCTTGCCAGTTACATATTTTCAAATGCATTCTCTGTGCATTTCACACAAAAATGTATCAGACATTCTTCCTCCAATGTCAATGTTATTTTTCTGTGAACTTTTTAAAAAATATACATAATTGGCAATTTTTGTCTTATCATTTATTGAGCTGGCTTGTGAGTTGAAACATGTACACTAAGGAGCTGAATCTAATAAGCCAAGATTATCACTGGCCATCAAAACTTTAATTAACAAGGAACAACTAAAATCTAGTGGACTTTTCTTTTTTTAGAAAGAATACAATATACTAGGAATTTGCATTAAGGACTGCAAATTTTTTAAAGCTTTTACACTACCATGAATGCATCAGCAGGACTGGAAGGAAAACCATTTGGATATGCAATATATATACCATATAATTTTTTTTCTCCTTAAAACAAGTTGCTTAAATAATTCATCAGTTTAGATAATCAGGGATTTTCCTGCTTCTTATATGAATAAATATTTGCCATATTATAGATTTTCTAGATGACTTTCATTTGTTGGTGATTTTCAATATCCTTAAGTTTTAAAATAAATACATGCTCAAGACACAGCAAAGCAGGTAGGTCTGATCATCTTTTCTTCTTGCTTTAAAAAAAGGGGTCTGTCTCATGATATTTTAATCTTATGTGCCTATGCAATTAACATGATCTAAAGAGAGAAAATAGTGTAAAGATGTGTATAGTTCTGAGATGCTATGCTTAATTGAAGAACTGAGGGGAAAAAGCCCCCCCCCCCGATTTATAGGTATATAGATCATTTCTAATTGCCTCTATAATGTCTTTTGGGACATTATAATAGAACATGATCAGAAAGGGGAATAACTAGCATGCCCGTGCTTTCAATTTGCATATGGTAAAAATATAAATGAAATAGAAAATTATTGTATTTGTAAGAGGGCTCTCTTTTTTTGGGAATCATTCTTCTTTCTCTTTACCCAAAATCCTTTTCCTTTAGTTTACAGTTTTAATGATTTATAGACTACCAGGAATCCCAAACTTGCTTGTTTGGCTTGTTGAAGAAGGAAAATTCAGGAGCTGTATTTATATGTAATTTCTTCATTGTATTTATATGTAATTTCTTAATGATTCAGTTGCAGGCATTGGCCTCTGAGCTCAAAACTGGTTTCACGGAAGCAATGCAAGAACTTTCAAGAATTCAACATGGAGAGTATGCTTTGGAGGAGAAAGTCAAGAGCTGCCGATGCACGATGGAGGAAAGAGTGTCAGAGATGAAGAATTCATTAAATTATTTCAAGGTAGCCTGATTTTAAATGTTCTCTGTTGGACTGAGTTGCTTAGTCTTAGTGATTAATGCAGATATAGAGTTTACATGTGGTCTTCTAGACAGAAGACTGGTCACCTTTGGATTTCCGACACCATAATACATAGAAGTCTCTCTTCTTGGGGTTGGGTGAACTTTTACTCAAAGTAGCATTTTAAGTTTATGTTTACTCTCTTCTTTTAGGAAGAACTTAGCAATGCCATGTCAATGATCCAAGCCATTACCACCAAGCAGGAAGAAATGCAACAGAAAATTGAGCAACTTCAGCAGGAAAAGAGAAGAGAGTCTCGCAAAGTGAAAACAAAGTAGGTATCTTAAAGAGAAAGGTACCAAGTACTAAGGTCAGATCTTCAAAACACCAGGTACTTTAGTCTAATCCAAAAAACATTTTAAAAAAGCTTTCTATGTCCAAGACACTTTTTCTGGTCTGGGGATCAAGCTCTTCATGTTTGAAATCAGAAAGTGAATCCCAGAGAAGTTAAGTGATATTATCTAAGGTCCTAGGTAGAGGCATGATAAAAGAGAGAGGGAGGATTTCAACTCACCAAACATCTACTGTTAATGTCTTGGTCAAACCAAAGCAGCTAATATTTTCTTAATTTGTCTTAAGGATAATTTTATCTTTCAAAAAATGAAAGAACAACAGAGGGGAATTTATGTTGTGAATCTGATTCTTACTGATGAAGAAAAAGTGTTCATTGGAATGAAATAATGGAAACCGGAAGAGAAGTGTACATTCCCCTTTATTTCCCACTCTATCTTGAAATTTGGGATAGAGGATACATAGTCTGACATGTACACCAGATTTGGGGAGGATAGATTTCTAAGGATTCAGACAAAGAATATATAGAGTCCCATAGCTTAAATTCTCTCTGGGAGGTCATACCAGAAAGAAAGGGAGGCTCTTAAGTATTAATTTCAGAATACATAAAATAATTCCAAAGAGCAAAAAGAAAGGAAAAATTGTCTTTTGTGACTGTGTGTCCAATGCAGATACATAGGAAACTCATTGACCACAGTAGATTTTGAAAAGAAGTCCTCAAAAGATGAAAGCAAGGGCAGGTCAAGGAGGACAAAGACAAAGGTGGCATATCCATGTATCTATAAGAATGGTTCAAGAGAGAGAAAGCTCAGGGTGTGTTTAAGCTGATGAAGAAAATTAAGGGCAACAAAATATTTTTAAAGCAATATTGGGGGAAAGAGGAGAATGAAAGAGAGAAGAGAACAGCTTCTGGGGATGGAGGAAGCTCTGATAAGAAATGACTTGCAGAAGGCAGGATTTTAATTTTGGTTTGCCAATGAGCAAGATCATTTGTTGTCTAAGAGGAAGTTGAAAACTAGGATAAGGAGGGAAGATAGTAAGATAGCACTCAGGTGAGTATGTAGGTTGGGACACTGCCCAATCATCTGTAATCAAGACTATTAAAGGAATTTGCTAGGCAATAAGCCTATAAAGATTAACTCATTCGATCCTCACAACAACCCTGTGAGGTAGATGCTGTAATTATCCATTTTACAGTTGAGGCAACTGAGGCCATTGGAAGCTATGACTTGTCCAGGGTCACACAGCTGGTAAGTATCTCCTGGAGAGGAATATGCAAGAAAGATCTTGTACCCTATCCAATTCAGGTCATGTAATAAGATATTTTTGAAAGTTCATAGTTGATATTTCTTTTAGATCACTTTTTTTTGAAAATTTCTTTTCTTCCAAAAAGGACAGAGCAAACTTTTGTTTATAATTGGTAACAGACATTTCAGAAATATGACTTCTTGAATTTTTTTAGTCTCTAATATTTTTAGGATTAATAATAAATTTCTTCTCTTCCAAAATGTATAGAGCAAACTTTTGTTATAATTGGTATTACACCTTTCAGGAGTTTGGTTACTTGAATTTTTTTTTGTTTTTTAACATTTTTAGGACTACTGTAAATTTATTTTCTTCCAAACTGTACAGAACAATTTTTTTGCTTATAATTGCTATTAAGCCTTTCAAAAATATGATTGCTTGATTTTTTTAAACATTTTAAAGAATATTGTAAATTTCTTTTCTTCCAAAATGTATAGAGCACACTTTTGTTTATAACTGGTATTAGACCTTTCAGGAGTTTGATTTCTTGAAATTTTTTTTGTCTCTAACATTTTTAGGGCTGTTGTAAATTTCTTTTCTTCCAAAATATACAGAGCAAACTTTTGTTATAACTGGAATTAGACCTTTCAGGAGTTTGGTTACTTAAATTTTTTTTGTCTCTAATATTTTTATGACTATTGTAAATTTCTTTTCTTCCAAAATATACAGAGTAAATTTTGCTTATAATTGTTATTAGACCCTTCAGGGTGTGGTTATTTGAAAAAAAATTTTTCTCTAAAACTTTTAGGACTACTATAAATTGCTTTTCTTCCAAAATAAACAGAAAAAAATTTTGCTTATAATTGGTATTACATTTTTTAGGCATATGGTTACTTGAATTTTTTTTTCCTAACACTTTTAGGACTACTGTTTACTATTGTTCCAGGAAACTTCTTATGAGGTGAAAGCCATGAAAATAAGCTGAATTATTTCACTTCCCAAAGGGCTAGGTTTTGTTAAAAATTTTGAATACTTTAAACTTTAGTATAAGTATAGAGAATATATGTAATGGAGACCTGGTCAATCAGAGCCCCTTCCTCAAGATTATGCATGTATTATTGTCAACTCACATGGAATAATCTGACCAATCTGCTTTCAGAATGGTATGAATCTCATATTTCTTTGAATCTGGGGAATAGGTTGTAGCTATCATTTTTAGCAATTGATCTGTATATCCTAATTTTCATCTTGCTACTGAGCTATAGGGAAAACAGAACATAGATGGTTCTAAGCAAACCATCATCAACATTACAAAGCACTTTTCTCTCATATTGGGAGTAACAAACAGAAAGGATAATAACCAATGTTGTTATTAAGAGATGATCTCCGGAAAATGGAAGTATTTTTCTCTTATCATGTTTTTATTTCATAGGGGCACAGGGAAATATTCTAAATTGTCAGCCCCCAAAGATGTTAAAATTGGTACTGGTTTCATCATTGTTTTCCTTATCTAGAAAAACACAAAAGGATGAACATGTGGCACCAGCTGGAGCTGCACCTACGCAAGGTAGTCCTTTCCGCTCAATCAATATCCCTGAACCTGTTTTGACAAGTGAAGATTTTACAAATATTTTGCCAACTCAGGCCTATGAGAAAGGTACAGTTTGCAATCAGACTGAATTCTCTGAGTAGTTTTTTCTTTCTTTCTTTTTTTTGCACATAGGTTTTTGGTGATTGGGAGAAATGGCCAAATTTTCTCCATCTCTAATACATAAACAAAGAGTTTTAGCAAAGAAATTTTCTCTTCATGTCAGCGAAATGGAGAAAAATGTTGGGAATCTAAGAGTCCCCAATAATTTGCCTAATTTAAGCTTTGCCTTTTAGGGAAGAACATGACTTAAATAGTTCTAATTTAGCAAGAAGACAACCTCACAAATATGAAAATGTCACATTTGACCAAGGTGAAGGCTAAGATCTCTTATATGGGTTCAGCTAACTAATCTTTTTTTAAACCCATATTTTTCACAAGTAGTGTGATGAAACAGACTAAAGCTAGAACACTTTTCAGCTAGACTAGTAGACTATTCAAAAAATATTAGGACAAGAATTCCTCTTTCCTTGTATGCCTGAATCAAGTACAGTGCCACATATGCAATTGGTGATAGATAATTGCTTTTTTAATACATCAGCATTTGAAGGCTCTGTAATTTTGTTGGCACTTTAAAATGAGGTAGTCTGGTCCTCAGATAATAGATATATTCTATTATATAGAATAACATTTTCATTTTTTAAATTTTATTTTTTTTTGTGGGACCATTAAATTAAGTGAGTTGCCTAAGGTCACACAGCTAGTAAGTATCAAGTGTCTGAGGTCACACTTGAATTCAGGTCTTTGTGACACCAGGGCTGGTGCTCTGTCCACTGTACCACCAAGCTGCCCCTAAGCTTTTCCATCTTGGTATAGGACCTGCCAAACTTTATATTTCCCTAGCATAACCCTCAGGGGCTCTGGACCACTCTGATACCACAGTGAGGCTTCAAACTGTAGATGAGGCAGATTGAATTAAACTAATGAAAAATTGAGCCAATCGTTAATCTGACTGATTTGTTTCACTGTATTAATCAATTCTATAAGTGTACTTAGTGTACTTATTCAACCTATCTAGACAAAATCAACATGACCAAGGCCCACATAAAAATCAGACGTCAACTCTACAGAAAATAGATTTTGTTTTATTTCCTAAAAAAAACCCCTTGAAATATAATTCATCACTTTATCTTCTTTTGAGTTTTATGGGAAGTCTGAAAATTCTGAGTATCTGAAGCTTAGATAAATGTTTGTGGTCTTTAGTGCTATGGGAAACAGAAGAGGAGGATGATCAGGTTGGGAAAAAGGAAAGGATGAACCTGGCAAATTGAAACCAAGTCAATTAAAATTTTTGTGCACTGGTTAGCATGGTTACAAGGTAGCTAGGTGGTGCAGTGCATAGAGGCTGGACTGGAGTCAAGAAGACTCATCTTCATGAATTCAAATCTGGCCTCAGATACTTAGTTGCTAGGTAACCCTGGCCAAGTCACTTCACTCTGTTTGTTTCAGTTTCCTCATCCAAAATGAGCTGGAGAAGGAAATGGCAAGCCCCTTCAGTATCTATGCCAAGAAAACCCCAAATAGGGTCATGAAAAGTCAGACACAACTGAAACAACTGAATTAGATTGTTTAGTCTCTCTTAATCTTTATCTGTCACTGTCTCTGACTCTCTGTCTGTCTCCTTTCTGGAAAATGAAGTCTATTTAGTTGTGGATTTCAGCATCCTGAGACTTGAATTTATACAGCACAAAAGGGAAAACTTAATATCATTGAATTGTTGACTCCAATGAAGACAGTTGGCATTGATAATTTGAATCAATTTGAGGGAGTGTGCTAAATTAATCAGATAATGCCAATTCTTCTCTTTTTTTTTTTTGTATGTGATACATACAATAGCTAGAGCTATTTGTATGGAGCCTAAATAGCAAAATTGATATAAATTTGGAAGTAGTTAACCATAGAAAACCATCCTATTATGGACAGTTGTGTTTATTTCTTGTTGTTTAGTCATTTTAAAAATTCTTTCTGACTCTTCATGATCCCTTTTGGGATTTTCTTGGCAGAGATACTGGAGTGGTTTGCCAATTGCTTCTCCAGTTCATTTTATAGATGAGGAAACAGAGACAAACAGAATTAAATGACTTGTCCAGGGTCAGGGTCTGGGGTCAGATTTGAACTCAAGAAGATAAGTCTTACTAACTACAGGCTCAGTACTCTGGATA
This sequence comes from Macrotis lagotis, assembly GCF_037893015.1. Classification (NCBI taxonomy): domain Eukaryota; kingdom Metazoa; phylum Chordata; class Mammalia; order Peramelemorphia; family Peramelidae; genus Macrotis; species Macrotis lagotis. The sequence goes on from NC_133658.1 coordinate 87,537,551, forward strand.
ATTGTGGATTGGAATTAAATTCAAGTCCTAGAATAAATAAGTGTCCCCATTACTAAATATCAATAGAAAAATTTTCCCTTCATACTCATGGCTGCTCAAGAGAACGAAAAATTTTCTTTTCTTTTTCTTTTTTTTTAAAACAATTCCAGAGTCCAGACCAGTTCATTCAGGAGACAGTAATGTGAAGGGAATAATGAGTCCTGGTGAGCATATAACTTTAAATTTTAAAAAATTGATATCTTCTGTTTTTATGTTACCTTTCTTCCCCCAAATATTCATTTTCCTTCCTTTTCCTAGATAGCTGTCCCCTGTAGCAAAGCATAAAACAGAGAAAAGAAATTAGTTTAGTAAAACTGAACAATACATCAATTAAGTCAGTCCATGCAGCGTTCTTCAGCAGGATTCCCTCACCTCTCCAAAGAAGGAGGTGCCTTCTCTTTTATTTACACATATTCCAGTGTTTTTGTTTTGTTATTTTCTCATTTTACATTGTTGTAGATTTTGTGAGAATTGTTTTTCTGGTTCTGTTTGCTTTATTTTGTATCAGTTTATGTCTTTCCTTGCTCTATATTCTTCACATTCATTGCTTCTTATAGAGTAGTAATATTCTATTATCAAAATTTGCTTAGCTATTCCCTAATCCATAGGTTTCCAGTCCTTTGCTGCCTCAAAAAAGACCTGCTGTAAATATCTTGGGGCACATGATTATGAGAATTTTCTTTGATTTTCCTTGGGGTATTTCTAGTAATGAGATCTTTGGACATTTTTATCCATATCTTAGAAGAATTCTTATTAAGTATAAAGAATATTAATTTGTTCATTCCTCTCCCTTCATCCTATCATCTCCTTTGTTTTCTTTCCTTATCCTCAAAGCAGACACAACAAAACTAGGCAAGCAGTTTTGATAATTTACAAAAGATAAATATATATATATATTGAAAATAGAATCCATTTTCCAGTAGCTTCTCCCCTTCTCTCTCAAACCCCATGACATCATCCACCATTCTTTCCTTTACTGTAATCTTTGATAAAGCTGTGACCCTTCTTTTTGCCAAGACAAAACCGCTTTGCATGTCTTCTCTATCCAATATCCTCTCCTCTTTTCTAGATCACCCTTCTAGTCATCCCATTTCTCTCCGTTTTTCTATCTTCTACTGCTTCTTTCCCTTTTTCCTATAAACATCCAAATTTTACTCAACTTCAAAACACCCTACCAACCCCTCAAACTATGACCCTCTATTTCTTCTCCCTTCAAAGTTACAGCTTATGTCTTACTTGCTCAAGCTGATTGCTTTTTTTTCAATCCTCACCCTTCAATTTACATGTATTTGACTAGCCCATCCTCTCCAGCCATGTTCTTTTCCCCATGGGTTTAAAATTTTTTTTAAATTTATTTAGGACAATGGGTTAAGTGGCTTGCCCAAGGTCATACAGCTAGGCAATTAAGTGTCTGAGGTCCAATTTGAACTCAGGTCCTCCTGATTCCAGGGTGGGTGCTCTATCCACTGCCTATGGGTTTTTGTGACATTGCTCTCAATTCTCCTTCTCTCTGACTATTTCTTCTCATTCTCTTTGCTGGACCACAACTAGATCACATATTCTGTAAGTTTTACCCCAATTCTTTGTCTTAGAGGCTTTTCTTTTTTCTCTATACTCTCTCATCCTGGTGACCCAATAAGCTTCCATAGATTTAGTTATCATCTATAAGAAGCTGATTCTCAGCTTTGTATATTCAGCCTAGTCTCTTTCCAGAGCTTCAATCTCACATCTTAAATGACCTACTGGACATTTTGAAATGGCAATTTCTATGGGCAATTTAAACTCAACATACTTAAAACAGAGCTATTGGCAATAATCCTGCCTCAAATCTCTTCCCATTCCAACCCATGCTTTGTGCAAGATGCCAAAGAGATTTTTCTAATGTGCAGTTCTGATCATGTTATTTTTGTCCCAATAAACTCCAGTTCCTTTCTATTACTTTTAAAAACAAACATAAACTCCTACTTTTTGCATTTAAAACCCTTCAAAATCTAGCCTTAACCTACCTTTCCAGTTTACTTCCTTTCACATTCCCTATGGCCTAGGCAATTTGACCTTCATGTCAAATATGGAAATTTCATATTAAATAGGGCATTTTCTGTCTTAATCCTTTCATTAGTTGTTCCTGTACCTAGAAGTACCTTATTCTCACCTCTGCCTTTTAGAATTCCTAGTTTCCCTCAGAAATCTATCAAGTAGCACCTCCTAATGAGTCCTTTCCTGATGACAACCCAACTCCTTATGACCTATCCCTCAGATTTTCTATAAATCTCACACATGCAGTTTCTCACTTAGACTTTGGATATATAAACAAATCTGTCTACCTATGTCCACATTGTCTTTCCTGATAGAGGAGCTCCTTGATAACAGGAAATCCTAGCACCTAGCACAAAGTAGACAATTAATGTTTATTGATTAATTGATACAATATGAAAGATTTGATGCTTGAATGGAATATTTTATAATATTCAAGTATGTCCTAAGGGGATTAGAAATACCCTTCAAAAAAGGTCAAGTCTTGATGTATTTTGTATTTTTTAGGAGTGAATGCAGCAACTCCAGAAGCAGAAGAAAACCTCAAATCTTGCTTATCTGCTGATGTTCAGACCAAGGGTCCTCTGACCTCTGGACTGTGGAGACAGCCCAAGGACAGTAAGGAATGGAGTGAGGAGTATGGGTCCAAGGATCACCCCGATAAGCTGAAGGATGCAGCCCAAGGCAGGCACAGCTCCTTAGAGAATGTTTTATGTGAAACATCTTTATCTGGTAAGTCTCATGTGCGATGCTTGGATGAAAAAAAAAATCTTAAAAGGCAGGCTATCCTCTGAGCATAATTCTAGATGAAGTTCACACTTCTTGAATCCTGATCACCTCAAGAGAACTGACCTACCCTGACTGGCTTCTATTATTTCATTCTGAATAGACTCCTCTTAGACTTGTAGCATATAGAGAAGGGTGTTTTGTCATAGTAATTCCCTTTCAAGCTCTGAGTGAGGTTTTCACCACCTTCTTAAACACTCAGACCTTATCACTAAGTTCCTGCTATATTCAAGTTGCATTAGAGGCTAAAAACTATTTTAATGAAAATAAATAAATGATAATTATACTTAGCTTGCATCTTGCAATTTTTGCTGATCCAGTGATTGATCACAAACTCCCGTACAATTATTCATATCAATAATGAATATATATATATATATATATTCTCATTTTTTTCTTGTATAAATAGCACGATGGATTCCAATTATAGTAATTCTTGCAAGTACCTATCTGAATTCCCTTTGGACTTTCCCTCATCCATTTGCTAAGCCAATCATTTCTCTGTTGCTGCAATTCTGTTGTCAGTCTTCCTTGCCAACTTCTCTTGACAGATTAGTTTGATTTATATACTTCTTTGGTACTGGAAGAATCCTAGTACTTGCACTGTTGCAAATTACAACCTTTTCATGATTTTTGTAGATGGTCTTTGAATGGCTAGGGTTGAAAAAACCAATTACGACAAATATATGCCCTTGGTTTCCTCATCTATAAAATGAGGGGTTAGACTAGGTAACTTCTAAGACTCTTCGCAACTTTAAATATATCATCCTATGGTTCATACTTGAAGTAATTTCATCTTAAGAGAACTTGACCACTTCATACTCTACAGACATAGAATTTTGCAAAGGTCACCTCTACATCATGATGAAATATCTGCATAGCTCTTTAGTGGAAGATGGCCTAGCTTAAGTTTAGCCTTTGTTTAGTGGGACTGTGTTTTCTTTCATGCTTCCTTATTCTTCATACAGTAGAATAGTGTAGTGGTCCCACTGATGGGTTCCTTTTCTTAAGCAATTAGTAGAACTGATGAGCTAAAATGTACCTTTGAAACCATCTCTCCTCTCTCCTCCCCCTCCCATTTTATAGATGAAGAGATAGAATACAGAAAAGAGTGACTTGCTCAAATTTACAGGACTCACAAGTGGCAGAAGCAGAATCTGTGTCACATGCATTCTCTTACATTACTCATGACTAGTTAAAAGTATTTATACAAGGGAAGCTAGGAGGCAAAGTGGAAAGAACCCTGTCCCCAGATTCAGAAATCACACCAGCTGGGCAAGTCACTTAACCCTGATTGCCTTGTGTATACACACACACACACACACACACACACACACACACACACACAAACACGGAACTACAGAATAAGAGAAACCTTTGTAAGAGAAGGTGTGAGGAAGAGGAGATAATATCAACTTGTTTCTGAATTTACAAAACACTTGTAGAGAAACATTGAAAAGCTTATGAAAACTGACTAGGTATATTTTAATGAAGGTATATATTGTCTTATTAAGAGGAAATATCAAAGAGGAAGAATATAGCATTATGCTATATAAAAATTCTATGGGGTTGCAGATATGCTGAAGCACCTAAGTTTGAGAAAAGAAACTTGCTAGGAGAGTAAAATATTCCATAGAAAAGACAAAAGGAGAAATTAGAAAGTATTAAACTTTTTAGTTTACAGAAATTGAAATTCAATGAATTTAAAGTTTTTGAGTTTTGGTTGATGGAAGAAGTTTGAAATGTTTATATGCAAAACACCTTTTGTTTAAAAAAATGTTAAATCGAGACTTTGGGCCAAGATAGCGGAGAGAAGACAGGCACAGTTCTAAAGTCTCCTGACTTCTTCCCCATCTATCACATGAAACAAACCTCTTAAAAGAAATCTGACCCACAAAACCCAGAAAGAAAAGCCAGGAGAAAGAACATCTACCTCAGGATTTGTCTCCCGCAGCAGCCTTGGCCGAGTACCAGCGGGTGAGTCTGGGCTCAGAGGGAGGATCAGCCCTGGATCAGCCAGATTAACAGCTGAATTAGAACCGGGAGTCTGAGGGCCCAAGAGCGGGACCTGATGGATCAGCGGTGGGGCTGGACGAAAGGGGCTTGGGTCTGCGGGGAAGCAGAGGCGCCGATGTTGGTGCTGTTCACCCTGGAGCTTGGGGAAGGGGCTGTGGGGAGAGGTCTGGTGCAGGAGAGCTGCGGATGCCATCCCTGGGCTCCTCTGGTCTGAGAAACTCTGAGTCCATGCCTCCATTGCACTGAGGCCTTCTCCAAAACAAACAATTGCAAACTACTTTTGCCTCAGGCCCAGGTGTGTGAGCAAAAGAACCAGCCCAGCTGAGGAATGACCTCAGGCCAGGGTAAAGCCCACCATTGATTGAAGGCAAAAGAATTCAATATGTCCAATTCCTTCCCTCAAGCAAAGGGAGAAGGTCACAGACACTCCAGAGAAATCAAATAGCACCTCCCACTGGCCAGCCAGAGAAATTGCACTCAGTAAATCCTTTAGCCATCCCAAGCCCAGGTGAACCAGCCCCCTCAACTCAAGGTCTTAGCATAATGAAGAAGGGTCAGCGGAAAGGTGGATCCATAGAAAAATTCCTGGAAGGGAAAGACCCCAACCCAGAGAGACCTGGAACCTCTGAGGAGAATACAATCTGGTCTCCAGCACAGAAAGACTTCCTTGAAGAAATAAGGAAGGAGCTTAAAAATTTGGGAGAGACAATACCTTGCAACAAGAAAACAAAACCTTAGAAAGTACAATTGGACAAACACAAAAGGAGACTAAATCTCTCAGATCCTCAAATGAGCAAATACAAAAAGAAATTAATTCTCTCAAAACCTCAATTGGTCAAATGGAAAGCTCTTTCAAAAGTAGAATTGACCAATTGGAAAAGGTTGCAAAAGGTTAATGAAGAAAACTCCTCCCCCCAAAAAAGAATGGAGTCTACAGAAACTAATGACTCCATGAGACAGCAAGAGTCAATTAAACAAAATCAAAAAATAGAAAAAATAGAAGCAAATGTAAAATACCTCATTAACAAAACCACTGACCTCAAGAATAGATCGAGGAGGGGCAACCTGAAAATTATAGTACTTCCTGAAAACATTGAAGAGAAAAAAAGCCTGGACTTAATATTACAGGATCTAGTGATGGAAAACTGCCCTGATATCATGGATTCAGAGAGCAAAGTAGTTATTGAAAGAGTACATTGATCCTCACCAGAAAAAGATCCTAAAATGAAAATACCAAGGAATGTTGTGGCCAAACTCCAGAACTATCAGATAAAAGAGAAAATCCTGCAAGCAGCCAGAAAGAAACAATTTAAATATCAAAGAGCCACAGTAAGGATCACGCAGGACCTGGCTGTATCAACTTTAAGGGATTGAAGGGCCTGGAACGAGATATTTCGAAGAGCATGGGAGCTTGGAATGCAGCCAAGAATCTACTTTCCTGCAAAGCTGAGCCTTCTCTTCCAGGGAAAAAGATGGACATTTAATGAAATGGAAACATTCCAAAAATTTCTGATGAAAATACAGAGCTAAACAGAAAATTTGGACATCAAACAGGAGGCTCAAGAGACACATGAAAAGGTAAAAAAAGGGGGGGGGATGGTAAAAGGAAAAAAAAGCAATCCAGTAAGTTGAAACTGGGTATATCCCAGCATGGGGGAAAAAAGATTCTCATAAATCCTGAGAAATGTAACTCTAACAGAGAGAATATACCTAGCCAGAAATGATGGACATTCATGACCTATCCATGAGACTGCTATCTAATGGGATGTAACTGGCTTTAACCCCACTTGGGAGAAAGACTAATAACTCTCAGGAATTTTGACTCTATTCAATAGAATATACTGAACTAGAAGGGACAGACACTCAGAATTTTCTATGACTTAGATAGAATGATCTAAAAAAATACACTACCTCCCTAAAAAGGGGGACAGGAAAGAGAGTGGAGGAGGGAGGGGATTGAATGGCACAAATCTCATTACACTAAGAGGTACAAAAAACCTATGGTAATAGAGGAAAAGAAGGGAGCAGAGGAGAAACACCTGAATCTTCTTCTCATCAGATTTGGCTTAAAGTCAACCTACACATACTCAGTTAACTTATAAAACATCTAATCTTTCAAGTATTAAAAGGGGAAAAGGGGAGGGGGGATGGAGAAAGGGAAGGGGAATGGGGGAAATAAGGGGAAATAACAAAAGGAAGGGAAGGGAAAAGGGAAAAAGGGAAAGGGGAAAGAAAGGGGAGGGTGTGACATAGGAGGGCAAACACACTGAAGGGGGTGGTATTCAGAAACAAAATACTGGGGGATATGGATAAAAGGGGGGAAAGGGGGAAAATACAAACAGAGGGAAGATAGCACAGAGGGCAATAAAGAATTAGTAATCATAACCTTGAATGTGAATGGGATGAACTCTCCCTTAAAACATAAGCAAATAGCAGAGTGGATTAAAAACCAGAATTCTACAATATGCTGCTTACAAGAAACTCATTTGAAGCAGAGAGATACATATAGAGTAAAGGTAAAAGGTTGGAGCAAAATATATTTTGCTTCAGCTGAAGTAAAAAAAGCAGGGGTAGCAATCCTTATCTCAGACAAAGCAGCAGCAAAAATAGATAGTGTTAAAAGAGATAAGGAAGGAAACATTATCCTCCTAAAAGGTACCATAGGTACCATAGACAATAAAGTCATTTCAATATTGAATATATATATATATATATATATATATATATATATATATATGCACCCAATGGGACAGCACCCAAATTCTTAGAGGAGAAGCTGAAAGAACTACAGGAAAACATAGACAGCAAAACTCTACTAGTGGGAGACCTCAACCTCCTGCTATCAGATCTAGATAAATTGAATCATAAAACAAACAAGAAAGAAATTAGGGAGGTAAATAGATTGTTAGAAAAAATTAGATATGGTAGACTTATGGAGGAAACTGAATGGGGATAGAAAGGAATATACCCTTTTCTCTGCAGTACATGGAACTTATACAAAAATTGACCATGTACTAGGACATAAAAACCTAATGATCAACTGCAGAAAGGCAGAAATAGTGAATACATCTTTCTCAGATCACAATGCAATAAAAGTCATATGCAATACTGGGCCAAGGAGATATAGACCCAGAGCAAATTGGAAACTGAATAACCTCATTTTAAAAAATGAGTGGACCAAAAAACAAATTATAGAAAGAATTAACTATTTTATCCTAGATAATGATAATAATGAAACAACATACCAAAACCTATGGGATTCATTCAAAGCAACTCTCAAGGGATATATTATAGCTCTAAATGCTAATATGAATAAATTGGAGAAAGAGGAAATCAATGAATTAAACATGCAACTAAAAAAATTAGAGAAAGAACAAATCAAAAATCCCCAATCAAATACCAAATTAGAAATTCTAAAAATTGGGGTGGAGCCAAGATGGCAACAAGAAGGGATAGAGTCTTAGGAGCTCTCTGATAAAACTCATAAGCTAAGGACTCTAACTAAACTTTCAAGAGACAGAACCCACAAAGGGACCCAGTGAGGCAGTTCTCCTACTCAAGGTAACCTGGAAAAGAGCAGAAAGGCTCTGCTCCCCGGGGTCGGAGTGGCGGCCCGCTGGAGGGGTGGCCTGCTAGAGTGAAAGAACTTCAGCCTCCCGGAGGCAGCCCCAGGGTGCTGGGAGCCGTGGCTCCCAGCAGCGGGGGAGTCTCCTGAGCTGCAACCCGGGGAGCACTGAGCACAAAGTGGGGGAGCAGCAGGGGACCTCTGTCAGAGTGAGCACGTGGAGCCCAGCCCTCAGGGCACACAGTGAGCAGCTTGGTCTTTCCACAGCCCAGACCCAGAAACAGAAGCAGGCGGAGCTGGTAAGCAGGAGCCCCCAGGGCATGAGCCCATTGAGCCCCTGGAACAGGACTGTGGGGCTCTGACCACATTCAGGTCCTGATCCCAGTCTAGGCCCCACCATCGAACAACAGGTCCCCCCCACCTCGCCCCGTGGCAGAGGGGGGCACTTATGGTCATTCACAGACCAGGAGGGAGGACAGAGCCTCACACACTGAGACCCTTGTGGGAGTGTCCCAAAAGCTCAGGAAGCACCCCAAAACCAGGACCAGGCTGGGAAAATGAGCAAGCAGAGAAATAAGAGGAAGACTATTGAGAAATATTTTGCAAATGAGCCCAAGAAGGATCAAAATACTCAGTCTGAAGATGAGGAAGCACAAGCTCTTGCATCTAAAGACTCCAAGAAAAACAGAAATTGGGCTCAGGCTATGACAGAGCTCAAAAAAGACTTTGAAAATCAAATGAGGGAGCTGGAAGAAAAACTGGGAAAAGAAAGGAGAGAGATGCAGGAAAAACGTGAAAATGAAGTCAGCAGCTTAGTCAAGGAAATCCAAAAAAATGCTGAAGAAAATAGCATGCTAAAAACCAGCTTAGGTCAAATGGATAAAACAGTTCAAAAAGTTATTGAGGAGAAGAATGCTTTAAAAAGCAAAATTGGCCAGATGGAAAAAGAGATAAGAAAACTCTCTGAGGAGAATAAATCCTTCAGACAAAGAATAGAATTCAGGGAGATTGATGAATTTAACAGAAATCAGGAATCAATACTTCAAAACCAAAAAAATGAAAAATTAGAAAAAAATGTGAAATATCTCATTGAAAAAGCAACTGATATGGAAAACAGACTTAGGAAAGATAATTTGAAAATTATTGGAATACCTGAAAGTCATGATCAGGAAAAGAGCCTTGACATCATTTTCAAAGAATTACTACAGGAAAATTGCCCTGATATTCTAGAAGCAGAGGGTAAAATAGAAATGGAGAGAATCCACCAATCCCCCCGAGAAAGAGATCCCAAAAAACCAACCCCTAGGAATATTATAGCCAAGTTCCAGAACTCCCAAGTCAAAGAGAAAATATTACAAGCAGCCAGAAGGACACAGTTCAAATATTGTGGAGCTGCAGTCAGGATCACACAGGACTTAGCAGCAACTACATTGGAAGCTCGTAGGGCTTGGAATACAATATACCAGAAGGCAAAAGAGCTTAGAATGCAGCCAAGAATGAACTACCCAGCAAGGCTAAATGTCCTCTTCCAGGTAAAAAGATGGACTTTCAATGAACCAGGGGAATTTCAAATGTTCCTTTTGGAATGACCAGAGCTGAACAGAAGGTTTGATCTTCAGATACAGGACTCAGGTGAAGCATGGAGATTGGAGGAGAGGGGGGAAATATGAGGGACTTAATGATGACGAACTGTATGTATTCCTGCATAGAAAAATGACACTGATAATACTCATATGAACCTTCTCAGTTAATAGAGCAGGTAGAGGGAGCTTTTATAGTTGAAGCACAGGAGAAAGCTGAATTTGAAGATAAAATATGGTATAAAAATGGAGTCAATGGAAAAAAAAGGGAAATGGAATGGGAGAAAGAAAAAAGAGAGGGGGAATAGTCCAAGATATATCACATAATAAGATTTTTTTTATTACAACGAGCTATTGCAATGATATGGAACGGGGGAGGCAAGGGGGAATGAGGGAACCTTTGCTCTCATCAGAGATGGCTAGGAGAGGAAACAGCATATATACTCAATGGGGTATAGACATCTGGAGTAAGAAGGAGGGGGGTGCGGGGGGAGGGGTGGGGATGTGAATAAAGGAGGAGAGGATGGACCATGGGGGGAGAGTGGTCAGATATAACACATTTTCCTTTTTACTTCTTGCAAGGGGCTGGGATTGGAAAGTCTGTCCAGGACCAGGTGGATTCTGGGCCTAAGGGGTGGTGTGGGGGCTCAGGGCTCCTTGGCTCCAGGACCAGGGATCTGTCTGCTGCGCCACTCAGCTACCCTACAGCAGAGTCAGAGTGAAAGGAGAGAGAAAATATACTACACGGTAGTGGAGAAATAAGAAAGGAGGGAGTTGCGATCAGCAATGGCAACATTGGAAAAATATGGAAGTAACTTTTGTGATGGACTTATCATAAAGAATGTGATCCACCCGTGACAGGGTTGTTGGTGTTGGAACAAAGACTGAAGAACATTTTTTTGTTATTATTATTTGGGGGAGGGTGCAGGGCAAGTGGGGCTGGGTGGCCTGCCTGGGGCCACATAGCAGGGTGATCTTTGGGTGTCTGGGGCCGGATTTAGACCCAGGTGCTCCTGGCTCAAGGGCCAATACTCTGTCTGCCACCCAGCCTCCCCTACTATTATTACTATTTTATTTTATTTTGGGTCTTTTTTTTTCTTCTTTTTGGTTTTTGCAGGGCAGTGGGAATCAGGTGGCTTGCATGTCACATGGCTGGGTGATTATTGGGTTTATGAGGCTGGATATGGACTCGGGTGCTCGTGGCTCCAGGGCTGGTGCTTCGTCCATTGCGCCACCTGGCCATACCTACAATTATTACTATTATTTTTTTATTTTAATTTTTTTCTCTCCCCTTTACTTTTTTCACCCAAGCAAGTCTATCTATATTCATGGGGGGAGGGATATTTTTTTTACTTGTAAACAAGAATATTTTATTAATGGAAAAAAAAAACATTTGTACAAAATGAGAATAAAAAATAAATAAAAAAGAAATTCTAAAAATTAAAGGAGAAATTAATAAAATTGAAAGCAAAAAAACTATTGCATTAATAAATAAAACCAAAAGTTGGTATTATGAGAAAACAATAAAATTGATAAACCTCTGATCAATTTGATTAAAAAAAAGAAAGAAGAAAACCAAATTGCTAGTATTATAAATGAAAAAGGTGAACTCACCACCAATGAGGAGGGAATTAAAGTAATAATTTGAAATTATTTTGCCCAACTCTGTGCCAATAAATTTGATAATCTAAGTGAAATGGATGAATATTTACAAAAATATAAGTTGCCCAGGTTAAATGAAGAAGAAATTAAATACCTAAACAACCCTATCTCAGAAAAATAAATTCAACAAGCCATTATTGTACTCCCTAAAAAAAATCTCCAGGGCCTGATGGATTCACAAGTGAATTCTACCAAACATTTAAGGAACAATTGGTTCCAATTCTATATAAACTCTTTGGAAAAATAGGGAACGATGGAACTCTGCCTATCTCTATGAAACCAATATGGTACTGTTACCTAAACCAGGAAGAGTTAAAACAGAGAAAGAAAATTATAGACCTATTTCCCTGATGAATATAGATGCAAAAATCCTAAATAAAATCTTAGCAAAACGACTACAACAAGTCATCACTAGGATAATACATTATGATCAAGTAGGATTTATTCCAGGAATGAAGGGTTGGTTCAATATTAGGAAAAATGTTAGTATACTCAATTATATCAATAACAAACCTATCAGAAATCATATGATCATATCAATAGATGCTGAAAAAGCTTTTGACAAAATACAGCATCCATTCCTATTAAAAACACTAGAGAGTATAGGAATAAATGGACTGTTCCTTAAAATAATTAGCAGTATCTATCTGAAACCATCAACAAGCATTATATTCAATGGGGAGAGGCTAGAGGCATTCCCAGTAAGATTAGGGGTGAAATAAGGGTGCCCATTATCACCACTACTATTCAATATTGTATTAGAAATGTTAGCATCAGCAATTAGAGAAGAAAAAGAAATTGAAGGAATTAGAATTGGGAAGGAAGAGACAAAACTCTCACTCTTCGCAGATGACATGATGGTCTACCTAGAGAATCCCAAGAAATCATCTAAAAAACTACTGGAAACAATTAGCAATTTTAGCAAAGTTGCAGGTTATAAAACAAACCCTCATAAATCCTCAACTTTTCTATATATGTCTAGCAAGAAACAGCAGGAAGAGCTAGAAAGAGAAATCCCATTCAAAGTAATCTCAGACAATATAAAATATTTGGCAGTCTATTTGCCAAGACAGACTCAGAATCTTTTTGAAAACAATTATAAAAGACTTCTCACACAAATTAAATCAGATTTAAATAACTGGGCAAATATCAACTGCTCATGGATAGGTAGAGCTAATATAATAAAAATGACAATTCTACCAAAACTAAACTATCTGTTTAGTGCCCTACCAATCAAAATTCCAAAAAATTACTTTAATGAGTTAGAAAAAATTGTAAGTAAACTCATATGGAGAAATAAAAAGTCAAGAATTGCCAGGAGCTTAATGAAAAAAAGTGCAAACAAAGGTGGCTTAGCCCTACCTGATCTAAAATTATATTATAAAGCATCAGTCATCAAAACTGTTTGGTATTGGCTAAGAAATAGAGTGGTGGACCAGTGGAATAGACTAGGTGTAAAAAAGCAGGAAAGGATTATAGTAATCTGCTGTTTGATAAACCCAAAGAGTCCAGCCATTGGGATAAAAACTCCCTCTTTGATAGAAACTCACACCCTTTACCAAGATAAGATCCAAATGGTTACAGGACATAGACATAAAAAACAATACTATACGCAAATTAGAAGATCTAGGACTAGTCTGCCTGTCAGATCTATGGAAAGGGGAACAGTTTATGATTAAGGAAGAGTTGGAGTACATCACCAAAAACCAATTAGATGATTTCGATTACATTAAATTAAAAAAGCTTTTGCACAGATATAACCAATGTGATCAAGATCAAAAGAAATGTAGTAAATTGGGAAACAATCTTTACAGCTAATGATTCTGACAAAGGACTCATTTCTAAAATATGCAGAGAACTGAGTCATATTTTTAAAACAAAAAGCCATTTCCCCAATTGACAAATGGTCAAAGGATATACAAAGGCAATTTACAGATGAGATCAAAGCAATCCATAGCCATATGAAAAAATGCTCTAAATCATTAATTATTAAAGAAATGCAAATTAAAGCTTCTCTGAGGTACCACCTCACACCTCTCAGACTGGCCAATATGGTCATATCCAGAAAGGATAATGATTATTGTTGGAAGGGTTGTGGGAAATCTGGGACACTATTACACTGCTGGTGGAGCTGTGAACTCATCCAACCCTCCTTGGAGAGCTATTTGGAACTATGCCCAAAGGGCAACAAAAATGTGCATACCCTTTGACCCAGAAATACCCACTACTAGGTGTATACCCTGAAGAGATGAGGAAAAAGGGTAAAAACATTACTTGTACAAAAATATTTATAGTAGCCCTGTTTGTGGTGGCAAAGAATTGGAAATCCAGTAAATGTCCTTCAATTGGGGAATGGCTTAGCAAACTGGTATATATATGTCATGGAACACTATTGTTCTATTAGAAACCAGGAGGGACGGGATTTCAGGGAAACCTGGAGGGATTTGCATGAACTGATGCTGAGTGAGATGAGCAGAACCAGAAAAACACTGTACACCCTAACAGCAACATGGGAGTGATGATCAACCTTGAAGGACTCGCTCATTCCATCAGTGAAACAATTGGGAACAAATTTGGGCTGTCTGCAAAGGAGAGTACCATCTGTATCCAGATAAGGAGCTGTGGAGTTTGAACAAAGTACAAGGACTATTCCCTTTAATTTGGAAAAAAAACCCAGATATCTTATTGTCTGATCTAGTTACCTCTGAGAATTCTGTTCTCTTTAAGGATATGATTTCTCTCTCATCACACCCAATTTGGATCAAGGTACAACATGGAAACAAAGTAAAGACTGACAGAGTGCTATCTGTTGGGGGTAGGGTGCGGGGAGGGAAGCAAGATTGGGGGAAAATTGTAAAACTCAAATAATATCTTTAATAAAAATAAATTTAAAAAATGTTAAATCTTCATTTTTAGCATTAAAAATTATTTACAACTACCCATCTTGGATGATTTACTTATTCACTTAACTTTTTGGATTTTTCTACTAGATTGTGAAATTCTTAAGAACAATCTTTTAAAAAGTGTTTTCTCTTTTTATTATAAACTTAACGAAAACTAACAAATATGAAAATTTCAATATACAAAGAACAGGAAAAAAGGATTGTATGTGAAACTGTGAACTTCTGTTATGAATAGTTTTTTGAATGGCATATACCAAATTGAAACTGTAGTAATATAATTGCCCTGTTTTCCTTTCCAAACTTCCTTTGCTCTCTCCTGTATATTTAAAAATATTTTATTGATGTTTATTCTTTCTTTTCTTCTTTTTTTCATCATTATAAGTACCCACCTACTTCCTTTCTTCCCAGCCCATGGAAATTTTCCCTTGTAACAAATATAATCAAGAAAAACAAATTACTTCATTGACTATGACTGAAAATGTGTACCACATTCTGCATCACCAGTTCATTACCTCTCTTCCATGGGGCAGATTATGTCTTCTTCATTGTGTTTTCCCCCTCAAGTCTTCCCAGAGTATATGCTACAGCAGAATCTCCTTAAACATTTGTTTTTGCTAAAGTACTCCAACATATTACAGAAAAATTTCTAAATATTATGCTATGGCTTCATAGATGACTGAGTATGTATAAATAACTTTAAGCTCCAAGGGGTGATTTATTGGCCTAAAAAAAAACTTGAACTTTTCTTTCATGGTTTCACACATTACAATAAGACTACAACTCACTCATTTAAAATAGGTATTTAATAAATGTTGGTTGAACTTGATGGGTAATCACAGTATAGCTAGGAATCCACAGATATTGCAAACCTCTCAATCTCAATTAGTTGCAGATTTTAGGATATATATATATATATATATATATATATATATATATATATATATATATATATATATGAAGGAGTAAAATTGACTTCATTTCTCATCTTTTCCTTCCCTTCTTGCTTCATATGTAGATAGTAGATTCCTTAAAAGGTATATTAAGTGCATAATACAACTTTGCATAAATTGGTTTAAGTAAAATTTGAAACTTTTCTGCAACAGAATCACAGAATTAAAGAAGAGATCAAAGATAAATCATTTAATCCTAATCCTTCATTTTATAGAGAAGGAAAATGAAAACTTGCAAGAGATTGAGTGATTTGCCCTGGGCCACACAACTGTTCAGTAGAAAATATAGACTAGAACTAAGATACCTGCTATGAAAATGAATAGTTATATGTTATTATAATAAAAAAATAGATTGATGGATACTCAATGATAAGTTTTGTGAATTTTTTTCTCAAGGAGGCAGTTTTTATTATCCATATTTGCCAGCAATAGACTAATCCCTAAATATCAATTCATAACACCTTGATATTTTTTCCTGTTTTATTTGGGTTAATTTTTAAAGCCAAAAGGCAAACTGTGGCTCTGGAACTGCTTGAATCTGAACGAAAATATGTTATCAATATATCCCTGGTCCTGAAGATCAAAGCAACATTCCAGGGATCTGATGGGAAGAGGAGTACCAAAGAGAGAAGGTATGTCTGTTAACTTTGTCTTTCCAACAGCATAAGAGTTAACTTGTCCTAGTTAAAGTTATGTGATTGTAGAGCAATGGGCAATGACAGCATAATCCTGTCCATCATCTTCCTCAAAACTACAAGGATACAATAAAATTAATCTTATGGGGTCTTCTTCAGCCTTGGTCTATTGTTGTTTGTCCTTTGTTCCTTGAAGAGGACTATAACATTAGGGATATGATGACATGGCAGGCAAATAAATTGGATTTAAGTGATGAAAGACTGTGTCAAGTCACCAGTCTCATTTTCTCCACCAAAGTCACCTAAGTTTAGAGACTAGATATGGATTAGGATAATAGATGATGACCCTGGATGTCAGGAGACCTAGTTTTAAGTTAGGTCTTTAACAGCTATCTTTTTGATTGAGGCAATACCCATACAGTGATTAAGACTGAGTAAGAAAGAAAATGAGGCAGTGAATGGCCTCTTTAACTTAATCCCAAAAAAAAAAAAATCAGTCCTCAGGGATTCTGGTCAAAACAGAAAGAATTGTTAAAATAGGCCCCAGCTCAAGCTCCACTTGGTCATTGTTTGGATTCTGATTGGCTAAAGCTAAATGCCTTGGCCTGTGTTGTGAATATGAAGGGAATGATTCATGCAACTGGCTGGGGATCATGTTTTTTTCCACCATGCAAACTACATGTCCAATGTAAGGTCTAGATTATTTTTTCTTCTTGGGACGTGCGGTGGCATTAAATGACCATTGGATGCTACGTGATTATTTGTATATGTAGGAAGGGGCTTCCTGGACCCTGATTTCATTTGTATGGGTGTGCTGGGTGTGAAAATTCTCTTCAATGTTGCCTACTAAATTTAGGCCATTAAAACTCTGGCCTCAAATATTTCTTATTGTACATTCCAATGGCACCATAGCAGTGGGGAAGTATATGTGTTTGGAGTAGAAGGGTACCTGTGCTCAGTTGGTGAAGAAGGCAAGCAAGTGAATGCAGAATAACTAGAAATCTCAAGTCACAACACAAGCTGCATAAATATGTGAATCTTTGCTTGGCCCATGAATAGGAATCAGAGCTTTGTGGAAGTCTTTCATTTTCATCTTTACCCATTAGCCAGCACATTAGTAAGGCATAGTAAACATTTTGTTCAATTAAGTAGACCATTGTAGGCTGAAAGCTAATGGCCTCAAGTACAAGCACATCTATCTAATAACTGGGCAGCAAGATATACATATATTTAGGGGCAGCTAATAGTTGACAAGTATCCTCTAACAGCTTCCTACTGTGCCTCCATGTTTAATTCAACAGAGGTGATAGGCTATAAAGTGGCCCTAGGCATCACATACTTAAACATTTCTATTACAGAGCCTGGATAATAATCTTGCCTTACTTCACTGTGAGGATTTTTTTTAATGACTGGAGGCCATATCCATATTAAGGAAATTCATTGTAGATAACCATCAAAGCAAACTGAAATCTATTCCTAAAGTGTTGTGGTCCAGCCTGTCAGAATTTTAAGTTTGAGTCATAACTGATCATTTTTTTTACTTCATCTACGCCCTATTTAGACCTTTTATCCAAGCTCTTTAGGAGACTACATTTATGGGGAATACTGTCAGAGCTAGTCTATGGTAAACTAGTAAAATAGTTTATTTTATTTATTTTTTTGGAGGGCGGGGGTTGTAAGGCAAATGGGGTTAAGTGGTTTGCCCAAGGCCACACAGCTAGGTAACTATTAAGTGTCTGAGACCGGATTTGAACCCAGGTACTACTGACTCCAGAGCCAGTGCTCTATCCATTGTGCCACCTAGCTGCCCCCAAATAGTTTATTTTTGGTGGTCTTATTCATATTGACTATTTTGATACTCCTACCCTACCTGCAAGTTGTCACCAAAATGTTAATTTACTTTAGACAAAGAGTGTCAGACAGCCTAGTTTGCTGACTCTTATTCCTTCACTTCTCAAGTAAATCCTTTTCATAATACCTTAGAAAGCAAATGAAAGAAAAAGGAAAAGAAAAATCTCATATTCAATAATTTTTTTTTGGTTTCCAACTTTAAATACAATTTCCAACCTCCCCAAAGGGAAGGTTGAACCATTAAGTAGGGTAGTACTACTGTGAGTATGGTCTTTGTACATTATCAAAAAAATCCACAGAAAAAAGTGTCCTGAATAATTAATTTTAGAAAGTTAAAGATGCTTTTAGATTTTCCACAGAATTTCCAGTGAGTAGAGCTATTGTGTTTAGCAACCTTCCTTTTGTAAGGGAAGTCTGTGTAAACTTTCAAGCCCAATGTCAATGTGAATGACTCCTTTTTAGTTGGCTAGAATAACTCATATTTGTAAAGTACTTTGATGTTTGTAAAGCTCTTCATTCGAATCACACAACAACCATAAAAGGAAGGTATTCCCCTGCTTTATAGATGAGAAAAGCATGACACGGCGACTTGCTTGTGTTATAAGTATCAAGGGGGGGGGGGGGTTGAACTTCTACTTCCAGTATTCTGTTCACTTTCATTTCACCTAATGAAATGAGAAATTTTAAACACTTAAGAAAACCAATTGTTTGGTAGACTCTTTATAGAGAAACCTTCATTTAGTCTATGGTGATGGCTTGGCATAAGGGAATATGTCTTTCAGAACAGGGAATGGTCCAAGCTTCTTATCTCCCTATTAATCCTGTTCTATTCAATTCTTAGTTTGTATAATCATGTCTGTCTATTCTATTTCTAGTCTTTTCCCAGGTTCCTTGAGGTATCTTGTCCAGCAACATTTGGATTTACTTCATGCCCTTCAAGAAAGAGTCCTGAAATGGCCACGACAAGGAGTCCTAGGAGATTTATTCCTTAAATTGACTAATGATGAAGTAAGTTTGGTTACTGACACTTCCCATGACTGAACTGAATTATTTGGATCACTACCTTTTTTTTTGTTTGTTTTGTTTTGTTTTGTTTCTTACAAAGCAGTGAGGTTAAGTGACTTGCCCAAGGTCACATAGCTAGGTAATTAAATGTCTGAGGTCGTATTTGAACTCAGGTCCTCCTGAATCTAGGGCCAGTGCTCTATCCACTGTGCCACCTAGCTGCCCTGGATCACTACCTTTAATTAATTTGTTTCATTTAGGCAATAAGATAATTTGAATCATAGAATTATAGAAATCACTTAGTCCAATCATCTTATTTTACAGATGAAGAAACAGAAGTGACTATCATAAGGTTTTATAATTGGACTACAATTAGTAATGGACCCAAGTTTCCTGACTCCTAGCCTAGCATTATTTCTATTTTACCACTCTGCCACTTAATAATATGCAATCTTAATTTTATATTTCAGTGATCTTTAAAAATAGATTGGATGGCTATAAGGAGGAGGGCAACAAAGTTTTGAATAGTCTTGAGATATATTGTTTGAAAATTAGCAGAAGAAAGTGAAGATATTTAATCTGGTGAAGAGAAAAATGAGAGCAGACTATGAAAACTTTCTTCAAGTATTTGAAAAGTTTTCCTGTGGAGCAAAGATTAAATTTGTACCCAGAAATTTTGCAGTAGCTGACCTTAGAAATTAAAATTATTAATAATGTAGAAGGTGCAAAGAAACAATTTTAGATTTGATGAATAGAAATACTGTCTATCAGGAAAGCTGTGTGAAAAGTTAAATGGGCAGCCTCAGAAACCAGTGCCTTTCCATTGCTGGAGATCTTCAGGGAAAGGTTACCCCTTTGTTAGGCAAATTGTCTATTGAATTCTTGTTTAAGTGAAATCTAACTAGATGGATGAACTTTAAGTCCTTTTGACTTCTGAGAGTCTATACATTAAAATTATGAGAATAGATTAAGAATGGTAATACAGGAGGAAACATTTCTCACTTATCTTCTGACATGTCATTAGTTTTGAAAGAATTTTCAAAATGAAATATGCCTTTCATTATATTAATAATTTTGGCAACTTGAGTCAGCTCAGAAATGATTTTTTTTCTCTTGGTTTATAGTTTTTTTAAACTTATATGTAGATGGTTGTATTTTGTTTACAAATACTAAATATGGCACAATGGAAAAAATTCTGGATTTGAAGTCAGAAGTTTTGGGTTCAAATCACAATTTGTTATTTACTATCTATACTTTAGATATGTCTTTTCTGGGTCTCATGAGGTTTTCTCATCTGTAAAATGATAGAGTTAGATGATCTCTAAAATCTCTTTTAGCTATCAATCTCTATAGGAAGTGGTATAGTTAGAATTTTAAAATATATTTAAAGGAAAATTAAATAGAAGGGGCAGCTAGGAGGCAGAGTGAATAGGGAGCTATATATAGTGAGTCAGGAAGACTTATTTTCTGGGTTCAAATCCAGTCTCAGGCATTTATTAACTGTGTGACCCTGGGCAAGTCAATTAACT
Source organism: Macrotis lagotis (assembly GCF_037893015.1). Classification (NCBI taxonomy): domain Eukaryota; kingdom Metazoa; phylum Chordata; class Mammalia; order Peramelemorphia; family Peramelidae; genus Macrotis; species Macrotis lagotis. Next base: position 87,558,106 of record NC_133658.1, read on the forward strand.
CTGCCTCAGTTTCCTTATTTATCAGATGACTGAAGAAGAAAATGGTAAGCCTCTCCAGCATCTTTGCCAAGAAAATCCCAAATGGGATCATGAAGAGTTGGACACAATTGAAACAACCAAACAACAATAATTTGCAAGGAAAATTTAAAAGAATAAATTGGATAACCTATAAAGCATTCTGATTTCCTTTGTAATATGTGCTACTATGTAGACATGGTATGATCATTGATGTTTCCCAATTCTTACACTTTTTTTGTTTATTTTTAAGAATAATTTCTTGGACTACTATGTTGCTTACCTGAGGGATTTACCTGAATGCATTTCTCTGGTCCATGTCGTAGTCCTGAAAGAGGTGAGCTAGATCATCTATATGAAAATGCTACTATTGACCTCATTGCCTAAATATGGTAAAAACTCTGAGCTGTTTTGGGAATGTTTTGGTGTATGCGCTGGACCAGTTCCCCTTTTTAATATAGATCATATTGGTGCAATGCCATTTTCAAGACTGTTGGAGAGTAGTATCAAGTTAAAAGGTGCTCATTTGGGATCAAACTTTTTCCTCATTAGCACCATCCTCTATCTGGAGCTGATTACAGTCAAGCTCTCCATCCATGACTCTTCTGCAGACTTGTGGTCCTTCAAGTTTTCTCATTTCTGAATAAAAAATATTCTGCTATTTTAGAACCTGCAGGGCACACCACAACCACGTGACTATGGTTAACAGCAGATACAAATTGGAAGTAGCATTATTTCAGTGAAATAATAGGTACTCAATAGAAATTACATTGGTTCAAATATAAGCTACTCCCAACCCACCCTCCTAGTTTTGATGGTATAAAATCTGATTGTGGTCTATAAGCAGAAGCAGTTAGGTGGCATAATGGGTAGAGGGTTGGATTTGGAATTAGGAAAGACTCTAGTTCAGATCCTGTGTACAAAATGGGAATAATAGCACTCACTTCACAGAGCTCCTGTGAAGCTCAAATATGAGATAAAATATGCAAACTGCTTTGTCAACTTTCAAATGCTATATCAATATTAGCTACTACATACTGATTTCTTTTCCAAGAAATATGACATAATAGGGATGTGGCCTTTATTTGGTGATAGACTATATTTTGGCAGACTATATATATTTGGACCAATATGGTTTCATAAAGTTACCAAAGGCAACAGATTCATCTCTGAATGGCCAGATTACAATGAACCTTTCTGTGCTTAGCTGCACTGGCCCTCATTGAGGAGACCTGGGCTGCTGGGAAGCAATTGAAGTCTTTATAGCTTGGAGGAGACCCTGATAAGAGTCTGGGGGCTGCTGAAATAACAGCAGTGAACCCAGTGCCTCCTTCATACTACAGTGAGGCATCGGGATTGGACCAGTGAGAAATATTCTTTAATCTCTCCAGTTCATAGGTTCATGGAAGAATCATAAGTGTCTTCAACTCCTGTATTTTATTAGTGTGGAAAAAAATAAAAGAGTGTCCAGACTTACCTAGGTGGCAAATTAACTAAGATCAAAAGGGAAAAAATGCAATTAAATTCGCAGCAGTAATGTTAAATCAACTAGTGAGATGAACAGAAGATGAGAAATGGAAAACAAAGAGTTTGACTCATTTCACAACATAAAGCAGGATAATTTTCTGCCACTTAAATAGAGCTTCTGTCAGTGCCAGGCCATTGTTTGCCCTTTGGGAGCAGACTGACTCTACTATGATGTGAACAGATCCACTGGCAGAAACCAGAAATAAATTCTCAGAACAAAGTCAATGATCTTCACAGGATAAATTCAGTCCTGTAGCTATTTTACAGTCTCCCTTATCTCCTATGTTTGATCAGTTATCAAGTCTTTTTGATTCTGTCTCCAAAACATTTCTTCAATCTTTTCAAATTTTTCTCCACACATCCTAATGCTATCCTGGTTCAGAACCTTATTCCCTTGTGCCTGCCTTCTAATTAATTTTCACACTTCCAATATCCTCCATCTCTGTTTTATTTTCCATATAGCTTTTAGTTTAACACCCTAATACACAGATCTGATCATGTCAAGTCAATCGCAGACTTAAGATTCAATGTCACTCCCCATTGCCTCTGGGTTACCATATAAACTCCTCAGTCTATTATTGAAAGACCTCCCCAGTATGGATCCCCCTCAGACCTAGAATCTTAGCAGTTTCACCTTGTTTCTAGGTTCAGATCAGGTGTCTTCATAAGAATAAGAATTCTTTCCTGATCCCCTTTGTGTTTGTGTTCATGTTCTCTTCCTCCTCAGATATTATTATTTGTGTATATCATTATTATATATTATTGTATTTATTATTATTATTATTATTATTATTTATGTATATACTATATCTCCCCAAGTGAATACTTAATTCTTCAAGGGTGGATATTATTTCCTTGTTTTTTGTCTTTTGCCATAGTGCCTTTCATGTCTCAGGTGCTTAATCAATGTTTATGAATGCCTTCTACTGCCTAGTCTACTGGGCTGTAAGTAATAGGAAGTATGTGAAACCAATCTGCTTAGCAAATTCAGTTTCATTCATTCTTAAGGTGCTCCTACCCTGATTAATCCTGCCTAAATTAATGGGGAACTATAATGCAGAAGAAGAACTTTCTGTGTGATGTAACTACCCAATTACTCTGGCTAAACTATTTGATCTCTCTGGATCTCAGTTTCCTCATCTGTAAAATGAGGTCCCCTTTGGGGTACCTTACAGAACTGTGGGACCCTTTGTGTTTTGCTGCTTCTTAAAGTTGGTGTAGTTGACTCATTACTGATGAAACTAGACTCTAGAAGAATGCTGAGTAGTAACTCCACTTTTCTTTAAATTCAGGCTGAAGAAGAGATTAAATCTGACCTATATACGCTGTTTTTTCACATAGTCCAGAGGATCCCGGAATACCTTATTCATTTGCAGGTAGGTATGACAGGACAAGCTTTATGACTTCAAACTCTCCATACTAAAGGAACTATATAAACCTAAGGGAATTGTCACTATCGATAAATTAACAGTGGTTTGGAATTTTAAATTTCTGCTCCCTGGATCGCTTTACCTAGAGGAAACCTGGATTCATCAAAGTACTTTACAGGCCCACAAAGGCCATGGGAGCAAGTTTATAGCATGTCTGTTGTCCAGTTGTTTCAATCGTGTCCCACTCTTTTTCCTCCCCTTTTGGGGATTTCTGGGCAAAGATTCTGGAGTGGTTTGCCATTTCCTTTGCCAACTCATCTGTAAAAGATGGGGAAACAGAAGCAGATAGGACTAAGTGACTTGCCCAGGGTGATACAGCTAGGAAGTGCCTGAGGTGGTGGCTGCTGACTCATACCTAAGGATATATTCACCTCCTCTCCTGACTCCTATCACATGCAAAGTCCTTCAACCCAGAGGTTCCTAACTTTTTTTGTGACATAGACCCCTTTGACAGTCTGCTGAAGCCTATGATCCCCTTCTCAGAATAACATTTTTAAATGCATAAAATAAAATGCATAAGATTACAAAGGAAATCAATTATATTGAGATAGTTATAAAACTTTTTTAAAAACTAGTTCTTGGGGCAGCTAGGTGGTGCAGTGGACAGAATACTGGCCTTGGAGTCAGGAGGACCTGAGCTCAATCTAAGGCTTCAGACACTTGTTAATTACCTAGCCGTGTGAACTTGGACAAGTCACTTAACCCCATTGTCTGGCAAAAATTAAAAAAATTAGTTCTTGAAACCTGTTCACCTTAGTTACAATTATATGTAGCCAATATTAACCTGTCACACCCTCCCTTTTCCTCTCCTCCCACCAAATTTAAATCCTTACCTCTAAGCAGAACATATCTCATTATACTTCTAAAATTTTAATATTCAGTTCAAGTAGATTGCCACTCTTTATTCCTCAACCCCTCTCCCCCTTAAGGATTATAGATAGGTAGTACTGGCTTAAAAAAATCACTTCTCTCCATTCTAATTTAATTTCTATCTGAACTTCTTGGTAACTTCGTGTAGGATACCTTAGAAAGTCTTAGATCAGTGATGCCAATAAACTTGCATTACTTCTTCAGCCAGTCCAGTGTATGTCTCTGTAGAGACGTGTGTGGTAAGAGATGAAATGACTGAGGAAACAAAGGTTTGATCTTCTGAGCATTTTGGTTTATTGAGCAGTGCATGCCAAGTACTCAACAAAGTGGGACCAGACCTCCTCAACTTAGACCTGGACCTTGAATACGGGGGGAGACAGATTTTTATACATTAAAAAAATTATTCAAATAAAGGCAATTAATTGAAAGGAAATACTACAATATTAAACAATCTGATTTCTAACTGGAAGAAAGATTAGGACTTTGCAAGTTGGGAGGGGAGAGCAAACAGGTTAAAGTCCCTGAAAACAGAAAAAGATTCCTCACACTTCTCTAAGCGTCTGAACAGTCAAAGGTATTTGGGAACAATAACTAACTGATCAGTCTGGGACCAGTTTTCAGATAAAACATATGGATTACTTGCAATCAATCTTTGAATCTGACTCCATGTAAAATCTGGGTCCTTGGTGAAGGATCTCTAAGCAGGTGGCCCAACAGCTCCAGAGCTGGGTCATAAGATGGAGTCAGTGTGGTTCCCTCAATTCCCACAATTAACCAATGTTGGCCTAATCCCTTAATTTCCTTCATATGTAGACAATATGAGGTAAAAGGAACCATGAGACTTTCTTTCCCTGTTTGAAAATTACTATCTTTTATAAGTTACCTGAAGTTCCTGTTTCTCCTTTGAGTTCAGGCATTGTCTCTAGAAAACCCTGTCAATGGAAGCTCCTTGGGAGGAGAAATTATTTCATTTTTTGTCTTTGTATTTTCAGCACCTAGCATAGCATCTGGTTCACCATGGACTCGTAATGAATGTTCATTGAACTGATTTTCCATCTCATACACATCCGGGTGGAGGGGGGTGAAGCTGACAAAAATGGAAAATGACAAATAGTAAGTAGGGGGATGTAGGAAAGCTGGAACACTGATGAACATAGTTGGAGGTATGAATTAGTCCGGACTATGTCCCCCAATTACTAAACCATGTATGTCCATTTTGGGCAGTACATTACTAGGCTTATAACCCAAAAAGATCAAAGAAAGAGAATAATGACCCATTTGTACATTTCGGGTTTTGTTTGGGTTTTTTGGTAGCAATTCCTTTTGTGATGACAAAGAACTAGAAACTAAGGGGATATCTATCAATTGGTATAACTGGGGAATGGTTGAACAAATGTTGTCTATATGAACATAATGGTATACTAGTATGCCACAAAATGAGAAAGACTAAAAAAATGCCAAATGGGATGGTTTCACAGTAACCTGGAAAGACTTACATGAAATAATGCAAAATGAGTGAGAGTAACCAAGGGAACAATTAATACAATAGTAGTAATATTGTAAAAATATACAACTTTGAAAGACTTAATACCTCTAATCAATTCAATAACCAACCTTGATACCAGAATATCCATAATTAAAAATGCTACTCCTGAAAGACAATAGATTCAATATACATAATGAGACATATATTTCTGGATATGGCGAATGTGGAAATGTCTCTTGCTTGACTGACTACACATATATATGTGTATATATATATACATACATATATACATACATATATATGTATATATATATATACATACATATATACATACATATATATATATTTGTAATAAAGGTTGGTTTTTCTTTCTTTCTTTCCTTGACAGAAATAGGAGGGAGAGAAATATATGATGATTCATTGAAAACATTTAAAAATAAAAGTATGAACAAAATAAATGCTTATTGATTAATTAAAAAGGAATATGTTACTATGAGATCTTTTAGCTTACTGGAATTTTCCATGTGTAACAGCATTAAACTCATTTCTAACTCTTTTTAAAAAAAAATTTGTTTTTTTGTTTTGTTTTTTACAAGGCAAAAAGTTAAGTGACTTACCCAAGGTCACACAGCTAGGCAATTATTAAGTGTTTGAGGTTGGATTTGGACTTAGGTCCTCCTGACTCCAGGGCCAGTGCTCTATCCTAGCTGCCACCTAGCTGCCCCTCATTTCTAACTCTTAACAAGAATACCCACAGGTACTCCTTTGTTGTGAGAGACGGACTTGGACTAGCTTAAATCTTCACCTTCTTTGTTTTTAATTATTCTGATATATCATTTATGAAATGACAGATTTGAAAGTTGAATTTTCCGACTTATCCTTTTCTTGTTTCTTTCCCAGAATGTCCTGAAGTTCACTGAGCAGGAACACCCTGACTACTACCTGCTTTTGGTGTGTGTCCAACGCCTCCGAGTTTTTATCTCTCACTACACCCTGTTGTTTCAATGCAATGAAGACCTGCTTATTCAGAAACGGAAAAAACTCAAGAAGTAAGTTTCTGACAGCCCAGCCTAGAGGGAGGGTCAAAGGGGTATGAGCAAAAGAAGGGTACAAGACATCCTTGACTTATCCCTCTGCCTATCACCAGAGACAACACTGGAATAGAGAGAAAGACGGAAAATGAGATGAGAAAAAAATAATAGACAGAAGAGGATGCCTGCTGGACAAAATGAAGAGGCCCAGATCAAATGCTCCCAACCACCCTGGCTGCCTCAGATCTAATTAGGCACCTTCCTGCATAGGCAACCCATTTCTTTGCCAAGCCACTTTGAAGAAGTCATCCTTTTGAAAGTTCTTCAGACTACTTCCTAGGACCCTCATTGAACTGTTTCAACCTTTTGAATTTCTTATTTTTGTCAATGGCATTGCCCTTCAGCCAGACTTACATTTTCAAAACCTCAGGTTTACCTTTGAGTCTTCTCTCTGTTACTTCCTATATTTAATCAAATTGCCAAAAACTGATTTCACTTCAATATTTCTGGCATCCATTTCCTCCTTTCTGTTCCCCTAGGCACTACCTAAAGACAAATCTTCATTACTACTCAGTTCAGTAATAACCTGATAAAAATATTCCCCACTTAAATTCACTCTAAATTTTAAATTAACTCTGTTCAGTCAGTTCATATTAGGTTCTCTGGCTCTGAGCAGATGGATGGTGCAGTGAGTAGAGCACTGGCCCTGAAGTCAGGAGGACTCGAGTTCAAATCTGATCTCAGTTACTAGCTGTGTGACCTTGGGCAAGTCACTTCACCCCGATTGCCTTGCATCCAGAGCCATGTTCAGTCATTCATTTTTGGCCACTAGATCCAGATGATTCTGGAACAGAAAGTGAGGTTGGTGTCTTAGCACAGCATCTCCCCTACCCACTCAAATCCAATTCATGAGCTTGTCATGGCAACACCTCCCTGACGTCAAGGTCTTCTTTGAGAATGAAGGCAAACATCTTCATCTTTAGCCTCTTTATGCTTCTCTAGATTTTCCGTATTTTTCCTTTCTTATGGCACAGTAATAGCTCATGTTTCATACTTAGTTTAATAAATGTTTGTTGAAGTGCATTTTTTGAAAATTTCTACTTCCTCTAATCCATACTTCAAACTCTGTGCATCTGCCATATGTATAGAAGATTTTAACCTTCCTTTATTCAAAATCCTTCAGTGGTTCATCTATCAGACAATCAAGATTCCTTAGGTTGGCCATTATCAATAACCCCTCATAATGTGGCTCTACCCTAATTTTTCAGCCTTATCCCAAACTATTCTGTGCTATGGACCCCCTCTTCCCCCCCAGGTCACGTATCTGTGCCACCCATTCATATACCACAAAGCCCTGCCCAATGGCTTGGTTTATGCTATCTACCTCACATAAAGTGTTCTTCCCTTGATTTTTACCTGTTGAATACTACCCCACCTTTCCAGACCTAGCTCAATGTATAACCTCCTTTAGAATGTCTTTCATGATTTCCTACAGTTAAAAGTAATCTTTGTTTTTGCAGACCTCACACAGCACTTTAAAAAAACATTTACTTAAGGCAATGGGGTTAAGAATGACTTGCCCAAGGTCACACAGCCAGGCAATTCTTAAGTGACTGAGGTTGGATTTGAACCCAGGACCTACTGCTGCCAGGGACGGGACTCTATTCACTGTGCCACTGAGCTGCCCCCAAACATAGCACTTTCTTAGGCACATCAGTTATATTTTGTATTACGGTGGTTTGTGTATCTACTACATCCTTCTACTCAAACTCTATGAGGGTAGGAGCTACATTTTATTTATCTTTGTATCTCATTTGGAATGTAGCACAGTTTTCAGCACAAAGGAGGTACTTTATATATATTTTAAATTTTATCTTTTACCTTTTATCTTTATCTTTTGTATTAATTTTCAAATCTCTCTTGGGGGGCATCTAGTTGGCATAGTGGATGGAATGCCAGGCCTGGAATCAGTAAGATCCAGCCTCAGATACTTTCTAGCTGTGGGATCCTGGGTAAATCACTTAGCCTCTGTTAGTTCCAGTTTCATCTGTAAAATGGAGATAATAGCATTAACTTGCAAAGTAGTTATGAGTTAAATGAGATAATAATTATAAAGTGTTTAGCAGATTGCCTAGCACATATTTATGAATGTTAGCTCTTTTATTGTGATTAAGTTATTAAATAAGATTTAAAAAAGAAAAAAAGCAATTCAGCAAAACTACCCAATATCATCTGTTATGTCTGATAGGGTTTGTAATGTTCTACATCCTTAGTCTCCCACCTTCACAAGGCAGGGATGAACCTGCATTTTCTAAACTCTTCTCTGAAATGAAATTTGACCATTTTAATTATGAAGCATTCAGTTTTTTCTTTCCATTTATATTGTAAATATTGCCTATACTGTTTTCCTAGTTCATTTAAATTCATTCAGTGCAATCTGTTCATATTAGCTTCTCCATGCTTCTCTGAATTTTTCATATTTGTCATTTCTTATGGCACAGTTATAGATCGTTTCATATTTCATTAAATAAATATTTGTGGAATTGCACTTATGGTATGCATTTCCCACATTAACTCTGGCCATTTTAGCTACTTCAAAATAGCACCCACCTTTTCTCAAAGCATTATCAACACCCTCCAAGGGGCAAGTTTGCTTCTTATATGGACTTACCTCTCTGTGTTTTGGGGAAATCCTGGATGACCCTGATTTCTCATCGTATTCCTCCTGAGAATTGTTAATGGAGCTGTCTCTCTGCTTGGTTAGGTCATCCATGGTGAAGCTGTACAAAGGATTGGCTTCTCAGTGTGCAAACACCGGGCAGGATGCTTCCCAGGTCCCTGGTCCTGAGGTTGTCCGGGACAGCAGTGGGATCCACTCTGAGGAGATGCTGCAGTCGTATCCTGCTGCCACGAGCCCTGGCTCAGCTGTCACGTAAGCTGCTGTCATTGGGGAAAGGTTCATGGACATGCCCTCATGCACCTAGCAGTCAGCTTCAAAGACCAACTACACTGTTGTAGAGAGCTGTGAACTTCCCTCACAGATGCATGAGAAAGAGAGACTGACTTCCTCTGTACCAGAGATTGTAAGAGTAGGAAATGAGGGGGTCAAGAAGCATGATTGAGGTTCATTGGAAGTTTTGGGGAGACAGCTTCTCTTCACACTACTTTATCAAGGTTAGTCTCACTCTGATCACTCTTTTAAGTCTTAACTATATCCATCCTCCTTCCCAGAACTTTGGGCTTGGATCTAGTGAGAAGATGAGATATATAAGGAAGGAAGGGTTCTCCAGTTCTCCAGGACCACAGAGAGTCACTCCAAAGTCTGAGTGAGGCTTAGGCTTTCCAAAGAAAACTCAGAGTAGGCCTTTCCTCTCCCTGTCCCCCAAACATCTCAGAGAAAGCTTGAATTCTGATGATTAGTTATGTGTATGTGACATATTAGTATGTGAGGCCTGTCAGCAACTAGAGAGACTAAGTCTGCCTCCTATGGTCCCTACCTCAATCAATCCATCAAGATTTATTATGGGTCTCTGGGTGTTGTGCTAAGAGCTGGGGAAACAAAATGAAGCCTCTCAGGAGTTCACCCTCTGAATCTGCCTAAGGTTTCATTTTCATAAGAAAGCAAATGCAAGAGTGCTCAATCAACAATGTGATAAGCCACTCTGACAACTTGTCCTTGGATGTCCCTGGGAAGATATTTTTCCCTCTCCAGGACAGAACAAGATCATACCTTTTTGGTCTTCATTCACACCTGACTGGCAGGTTAAACTAGGATCTCATTCAGTGAACTTTGGGGGACATGGGAACAACAAACACACTGGGGGAGATTCTGGTCCTTAAACCTTCAAATTTCCTGGCATTCGTTTTTACCTCAGAAGGATAAGCATGATTTAAGCCATGTGAGTTTTAGAATCTAAGATTCTGAAAGGGCAGGATAAACAAAAATGATTTTTTTTTTTTTTTTTTTTTTTTAGGTTTTTGCAAGGTAATGGGGTTAAGTGACTTGCCCAAGAGGCCAAATTTGAAATCAGGTCCTCCTGACTCTAAGGCTGGTTCTCTATCCACTGCTCCTACCTAGCTGCCTCTGAAAATGCAAAATTCTAAATCTTTACCAGAATGGGTCCGTTTCTTTCTAAATTCCTTACTCTGTAATGTTTCCAGATCTATTATGTTCAAGCAAATTTAATTGAGGTTGATGTAACAGTTGATTTTTCTCCCTCAACTTTATATTATCACGATTGCTGGGCTGTGGTTTAAACAACTGCTCCTGTTTTAGCCACCAAATTTTCCAATGACTTCTCTGTGAGGCTTCTTCTCCCCATAACTCCTCCCAGATGTATCTAGTCAGCATGAGCCAACTCTGTCTGCTTCCATACCTCAGAGGGTTGTGCCCATGTAAGTAAAGTCTCCCTAGGAAGTGTGCAGCCACTCTTCAAGTCTTTGCTTCTTTCCAGGATGCCACCATCTAGACTGGACTCAGTTTGAGGGGAAGCAAGTCTTATAGGCTTACAGCTGGGGTCCAGTATGGGTTATGTGCTTCATGGCAGGCTATGAAGGAGAAGAGGGTTTGTGGGTTTTGTCAGTTCACCCCTGTCTGATTGCTACTTTAATATCCAAAGATAAAAATAGTGTAGAAATCTCTCAAATCTATTCTCTGTAGTGTTCTGTGGAAGAATGCCAATGTAAATAAGCACATTTTGATTACCATTAAACCTCATGGAATCTTTTCTCAGCTGAGTTCTTCTGTACTGATAGAGACACTATTAGTTTTAATAAGTTCATAGCAACTTGGTTCCATCTGTCAGTTAATAATCTAACTTGAACAACTTGGAACAGGGTGTAGGACCAAGATTAGAGTTATAGTGGGCTTAAAGATAATTTAATCATTTGATCTTATTTTAACAGAACTGTTTTCTTTAATTTTTTCCCCCAATTACATGTTAAAAGAATCTTAAAAAATTTTTAAGTTTTGAGTTCCAAATTCTGTCCCTTTGTCCCTTCTCTCCCAATTCCCTGCAATCTGCTATGGGTTATACATTTACAATCACGTAAAACATTTCCATATTAGTCATTTTGTACAAGAAGTCTGTTGTTTTATTTTATTTATATTTTTAGAAGTCTGTTATTGTAAAAAAAAGAAGGAAGGAAAGAAAAGTAGAGAGGAAGGAAGGAAGGAAGGAAAGGAAAGAGGAAGAAAAAAGAAAAGAAGAGAAGGAAGGAAGGAAGGAAGGAAGGAAGGAAGGAAGGAAGGAAGGAAGGAAGGAAAGATGGAACTTTCTGAGGATAATTAGATCCAGGTAATGGATTCACCTAATTACCTAAGCTGTTTTAGTGATTACCTAATATTAGTGATTACCTAATTTTTTAGGTAATGCTCAATGTCCCATAAATAGCGAGGGAAAGATTATAACCCAGGTTCTAAGTTGAGCATTTTTTTCCCATTATTCCACAATGTCTTTCCATTTTATGGACAGGATGGGCCAGTCGGCTTTGCCAACTAGATAAAATGGCCAGTTATCTAATACCGAAAATCTTAATGTGCAACTCAAGATTGAGAGAAACACCCGTTTGGACAATAGACTGGTAACAGAAATTCTAGCTTCACCGATAATTCTAAGTTATAGATCGTTTATATAGCACTTTAAAGTTTTCAAAGCACTTGAATAAAACAAACTATCTCCTTTGGGTCCCAGCCGAACCTCAGGAGAGCGATAATGCAGGTATCAGAATCCCCATTTAACAGATGAGCTGCAGAGATGGGGTCTGACCCGCAGTCCAGGCCGCAGGGGCCGAGGTCAGTTAGGACGGACAAATCATTAGCTTTCCAGGCCACCTTTCATTTTCATTTTTAAAAATGAATTTTTAAATGGATTTAAAAGTGGACTTTAAAACGGATTTTTTAAAAAAAGCATGAATCTACCAGTTTAGGAGCGAATGGGGGGGGGTGCTGGGAGCCTGCCAGGGCCAGGTTAGGGTTCAGAGCGCCTGGACGGGGGGGACGGTGTGGACCGGCCGCCTCTCCCGCCGCCCGCAGAACGACGCTGCCGCTTTCCTCCGCTCGCTGGCCCGGGCGGCCCCCTGGGGAGGGTCGGAGAGGAGAGGCGAGGCGAGGTGTGGTTGTCCGCGGCCGGGCCGGGCCCCCACTAACTTTGCACCCTGTGCACACTTGTCTTGTATTCTGTCTCCCCTTTAAAGACATTTGGTGCCCCAAGGGAAGAAAAGTCAGCCTCAAACCCTGATGGAGAGCGCGCAGCCCGGCAAGCCCTGTGACTGGGAGACGGAGGGCAGAAAGCACGAGAGGCCGGAGGGCCTCCTGGCCCCGGCCCAGTTCTGCGCCTCCGAGCAGGACCTCAAGGCCCTGGCGGCCCCGCTCCAGGCCATCCCCGAGATGGACTTCGACTGCAGCCTCCCGGAGGCGGCCGAGCGGCCGGCGCGGGCCCCGGCCGAGCTCCTGGCCGACAGCCGCGCCTTCGTCCCCGGCTACGAGGACTTCGAGTACGGGGGCGAGCTCTTCAGCCTGCCCGCCCCCTACGAGGAGGAGCCCTTCCAGAGCCTGCCCCTGTTCGAGGCCTGCTCCCCGGCCTCCTCCGAGTCCAGCCTGGACATCTGCTTCCTGCGGCCCGTCAGCTTCGGCCTGGAGGCCGACAGGGCCGAGCCCCCGGCGCCGCCGCTGCCCAAGAGCGCCACGTCCCCCGTGAGCAGCAGCAGCTACAAGCACGAGGCGGCCCACGGCAAGGCCAAGCCCCTGAGCCGCTCGCTCAAGGAGTTCCCGCGCACGGCGGGCCCGGAGGGCGCCGGCACCCGGCTCTACAGCACGCGCAGCAGCAGCGGCGGCCGCCTGCAGCTCAAGGCCGAGCGCGCCGCGCCGCCCCACGGCGCCGCCGCCGCCGCCGCCGCCCGCAGCTCCCCGAGGACCTTCTTCCCCCCCCAGAGGTCCCAAAGCGAAAAGCAGGCCTATTTGGAAGTAAGGAGGGTAAAGTAAACCGAAGCGAACCCGCGCGGAGGCGGCCGTGCGGCACGGGAGCAGGCCTGGCCGGGGCCGGGGCCGGGGCGGGCCGGGGCCGGGGCCGGGGCCGGGGCCGGGGCCGGGGCCGGGGCCGGGGCCGGGGCCGGGGCCGGGGCCGGGGCCAACCCGCCGCCCCCTGCCGGCCCGGGGCCCTGACTAATACCTTGAGCTGTCTATATAGCACCTCCCTTCAGAGCCGCACATGGGTTATCTGTGCCCGCGCGGCCCCGTGCCCTCTCCTGCCCTCTCCTGCCCGCCTTGAGATTGCCCAATGGTTATTTCTAGACTGATTCATAATGACTTACTAGTTAATAACGATCCTAATAATCACTTAATGGGCGATGACATTATAACGATTACTTAATAATATCATGACAATGACTTAATATTTAACAATTATTCTAAGAATATTTACTAATTATCCGACAGCTAATAAAATAACTATCATTTAATGTGTACTAATCACAATGATTATTTACTATTATGGCAATTACTTAATAATTATTCTAACTATATTTAATATTAAAATCATTTAATATTCAATAATTATTTTATGTTTAATAATATCTATTCATAATTATTACTGAATATCCAATAGTTATCACAACAATCGTTTAATATTCAGCAATTATTGAATATTTAATAATTATTCGAATAACTACTTAATATTTAATAATTATAGCAATTTAATATTTAACGATTTAAAAATTATTCAATATTTAATACTTACTGATTATTATAATGATTATTTAATATTTAATAACGATCATAATTATTATTTAATAGTTTTTTCTTTTGGTAGCTCAGTGGGGTTTCAGTGACTTGCCCAACAGGTTAAGTAGCAAGCATCGCTGAGACTGGATTTGAATTCAGATCCTCCTGACTCCAGGGCCTCATAACTTCACTGCCCCATCTTCCAGTTTTAATTTTCAAAATACTGAAGTAGTCTGTATGTATGTGATCTGTTCTCTCTTTTATTCTTATGACTAACAAGTAGAAAGTAGGTAAATAGTTTCCTACTGAACAATTAGAAAGTTAGAGCTGAAAGAAGCTGTCTTGGTGATTTTCCCTTGGTGAAGGAACTGTGACACCTTTTTTGATAGACACCTAAGTGATGCATCAAAGTTAGAAATGGAACATTTCTTCTCATCATAAAATAAAGTCTAGCCTATCGCTGGAAGTATCTAAAATGGTATGGGAAGTCAGACTTGATGCTCTAAAAGCTACTTCTCACTTCCAGATTCTAAGTCTTCTACAGTTTGTTTTTGTTTTATCTGGAGAAAGAAAGAATTTCTGCAATCATCTGTCATAATGAAAGGGGCCAAAGGAATCAAAGGAGTAGACCCAAAAATAAATTCTCAAGCATCCAAAGCTGTGATCCATTCCTTTGGTTTTCTTTCAAAACAGGGGGAGGTAAGGGAAAGAAGAGGAATAGTAGTACAAGCTTAGACTGGACTATTGGTGGTAGAAGTAGAAAAGAAGGGATATTTAAGTGTCAGTGAGGCAGAGTGGTCCAGTTGAAAGGACATTTGCTCTGAAGTTAGAGGACCTTGGATTCTAATCTCAACTTTGATGCTTACTATGTGACCTTGGACAAGACATGTAAATTTTGGGGGTCTCAATTTCTTCATCTGTGAAATAAAAGGCTTGGACTAGATGAAGCTCTGAAGCTTCTTCCAGATCTATGAACCTATAATTTTCCTATGGTAGAATCAGCAAAACTTGGTAGTGGATTGGAGAAGAGAGGTAAGGGAGACAGAAGATACAGAGATGGCACTAAAATTTCCAATGGGGAAGACAGTGGTCCTGGTGATAGAAATAGCAAAGTTAGTTTAGGTCTAGACTGGACCACATGACCTTTGAGATCCTTTCCAACTCTGTGGTTCTGGGGTTCTGATTCCATAAAGATAAAAAAAGTAAAAGAAACCAAAAATCCCCAATGGAAGCAGCCAAGAGAGAGAGAAACTCAGCATAGTTCTAAGTCTACAGATCTCTTACTGAGTTTAACACACAGGAATTTTTGTCTATATTCCTAAAAGGGTTAATGTTTCTGGAGAAATGGCAATTCTCTGCATTTGAATGGAATAAAGGCAACTTCCTGTGGTCAACTAAGATGTAATCTCAGATCACTTAGGCAGAGTTGGAAGAGAACTGTGGCCCAAGACCTTGTTCCTTTCCAAAAGAATGCTAAACAAAGTATTCAGCATTCACAGGAAACAATGCACTTGACCCATTATGAGAAGAACACAATCCAGAGGCAATTTAACTTGGCTTCTAAGTCCAGCATCCCAGCATTTAGAGCTCCTGCATTTCTCTTGTTTTTACCATTTTTTTTTTTTTGGCCAATAGATGCAATGTGAATTGAAAATAATTTCTCTTCTATGCCTTAACAATCTATTAAAAATGATTTTTCCAACCATTTCCAACCATCATTTTTTGCAAGGTTTTGAGTTTTTCTCCCTCCTTCCCTTCCCCATTCCCTTGACAGAAAGTATCCTAATACAGGTTATACATGTATAACTATTTTAAATATATGTCCATATTAACCATGTAGTGAAAGAAGAATCAAATCTAAAGGTGAAAAAATTGTGAGAAGGGAAAAAAAAAACTGTAATACATAAAACAAATTTTAAAAATTGAAGAGAGTAAGCTTTGGTCTTTATTCAGACTCCATAATTTCTTCTCTGAACATGGATGGCATTTTCCATTACAAGTCTTTTAGAATTGTCTTTGATTTATTGTATTGCTGAGATGAGCATGTGCCCTAACATTCTTGTGAATGGTATTTTGGCAGTGCAGTGGGGATCAGCAAGGAGAAGATAGGGTGTCCATCTGTCAGCTGAGATCTTAGTGTTGTTTCTTCAATGGAATTGGCTGCAGAGATAGGAAAATTGTAGCTTTGGCTGTCAGCCCCAAGAGAGCTCAAGAAAATCTAGGAATACACAATTCTTGCCTTCTGGCAATCAGATTAGTTATCTCTTCAGAACTTCCAGGTTGTTTCTCCTGGCTGGGCCTCCCCACTTCCTCTGTGCTAGATTCATAAGTATGGTTAGGGTTGTTGGGGTGCCTGGGAAGAGATGTGCCATTCATACTTGTGAGAGCAAAGAGGTTTGAAGGGAAAGGGACTCAGACAATGACTCTTCCATGGAGGGAACAACAACCCTTAAAATCCATACTTTTAAAGATGAGACTTTTCACAAGGAAACAGCAATAAACCTCCCTTTTCACCTTGAAGGTCTTCTCTCTACTTGTCTGGTTTCCCCCTCTCTATCTTGGGTTGTCACAGGTTTCATAGGGAAGTCTTGAACTTTTTCTCTCAAGAGTGTAAAACTTAGCAGAAGGGACGAGAAGCCTTCAAAGTGCTGGGCCAGGAGTCTGGAGACCCACCTTCCAGTCCTGTTTCTGCTACTATTTAGGTACATGGTCTCAGACAATTCACTTACTTCTGTTCCTCAGTTTCTTGAATTGTAAAAGGAAAGATAACATCTGTTTTCCTGGGTTGTTATGAGGTCAAATGAGATAATGTATGTGAATGTGCTTTGAAAGGCCAAAGTGCTATATAAACACAAGGTATTATTAATAAAAACAAGAATTTCAATGAAGTTTTAAAGAACTATTGGTTACTTACTCTGCAGTAAACTTAAGATTTGAAAATAATTTTAGTAGATTTGCATACGATCAATTAAATAAAAAATAATTTAGGTCAATGTTAAATTTGGGGATTTTTTCTCAGATTTTTTTCAGAGCTGCTTTTACTCTAACCAGATAAAGACCCTGAATCTTGCTGGAAAAAGTCGGGCAAACAGATCCTAACTCCTCCTCCTCTCCTTCACTTCCTTCTTTAAAAATCAGCAGACCTTTGCCTAATCTAAGAAACTTTGTACAATCACCAGGATGGTCTTGCTTTGAATCTCTTTGCTTCCTTCACATAATTTGCAATGACTGGTTTTTTTTTTTTCTTTAATATCAGAGGTAATAGTCACAAAATGAACAGTAATTTTAGGTTAATTTCTAATTCCTTTAGTTATGTCAAAAGGGAGGGGGTTTCCATAAAAGTCAGAATTCTGGTTCTATTCTAGAAGTCCAAATATAAAGTATCTTACCAAAGCTCCACTTAAACATACAAGATAAGAAGATAGTTAGGTGCTAACTGGAAACACACCATAGGTCAACAACTGAACACTCTCTTTTTCACCAAACAAAAAGCCAAAGGCAAAACCTCCAAACCAAATCAAACCTTAGCTTCCCCAGTTCATTTATTTTTCAAATGGAAAGGTAGGGAGAAGTATAAATAGTATTCTGCAAAACAATCAGCACTCCCATTTTACAGATGGTTAAATAGATGCCCAAAGGTGAGAAGGGAGTTTTTCAGTTCTCCCAATATGATAATGGAAGTGCCTGAAATAGAAGCCAAAATTTTGGATTCCTTTACCCTTCTTTAGCTCTCCTCCTAGTATTTTCCATCTTAATTAGTTTTCATTCATGATCCTACACTTGGGTGACTTCAGTATTATGACAGTCTCCCCCAAAGAAACTGGAGACAGTTCCTTAGTACTTGATGGAAGAGACCCGATTTCTTTAACTGTTCAACCTCAAGGTTTGCCTTAGCTGGAGGTTAGAGGGGAGTAAAAGACAATAACATCATGAGACTTAACGCTGGGAGGATGTTTTTACAAAATCTAACATTTTTATTTGTCTCTTTTTTTCAGGAAATACATGTAGAAGATAACACCAGATTCTGTCCAAAGGAAGAAAGAGAAAGTGAACAAACATCATTCAGTGATCAGCATCCCAGCAGGCAAGACCAGAAAGGGGGCTTTCGAAGCTCCTTCCGCAAGCTCTTTAAAAAGAAGTGAGTAGCCCTTAGATCAGACAGCTTCCTAACTCCTTTCCCTCTGGGATCCTTCTTGAGGTTCTCACAACAGCAACAACTACAACAACAATAATAATGATAATTTGGCCTCGAGAAGCCGCTTCAAGCTTAGTACCTGCTCCTTATAGCCAGGGATTGACTTCTAAGTACCCCCCCACCCCTTCTCATTTTGGTCACTTCCATTCATAAAGTGACTCCTACTGCTAGTAACTTTTTCTCTTACCTTGTACCTTCCTGCCTTCCCCCAGCCAAGTGCTTAGTGGGGCAAGCAGCCCATATCTACTAGGAATAAGCCAGTAATCATCTTTTGAGATATCAAGGAATCCTGGGGTGTTGATACTGGGTAGAAGGGATGTTTCCAATAGAACTTTCCTTTAAGATAGTCTCTTTAGGTACTTAAATGCTTTTAAGGATACCTGTTTTGAAGCTTATAGCCAAAATGGATGCTATGTATGTTTAGTGAGGACCTGTTGTTCCTTACCCCCAAGGAATGAGTTTAGCTGTGGCTAGGATTAGGATAGTGACTTCCTTTATTCTTCATGCTCCATAGGAGGCTGAGCTCTTCCTCCTAGGAAAGGCAGTAGAGAAATGCAAAGAAAGCTTTGCTTTTAAAATTAGAACTACTCGCTTAGCTGCCGTCAGGAGCAGGTAGGAGCAATTCCCTTCTGTACCCTCCCCCTTAGGACGAAAGACTACTGCCTGTGGTTCTATAGATTGTCATTTCCCTATTCTTCTCTCACAGTAAAAATCTTCCATTTAATATCTCCTGGTAGACTGTAGAATTGAAGAGTCAGCCTGAACCACAAAGTCTTCACCTTTTGTGGGGTGAGAAATTAAATGGATATGCTTTCTGCTGACTGACAGGTGAGGAGTTGAGCAGAGTGAGAAGAGGCCACTTTGCTAAGCTGTAAATAGTTGTTGGTGGATTCAGATAATGTTCTTAAGGGAAGAAGCTGGGAACAGGCCCAGAGTGGGAAAATTATGTTTCTATGGTATCTTAAAAAATATGGGGAAGACCACTGAAATCAGTGTTAGGGCATAGAAAGTTGATTTTTGCCAAGATTATTGGATACTCAGAGGCTGTTGTTAAAAGGAGAGAATGGTGAAGGGTAAAGATAAGTGGACTCTTTAGGGTACACAGTCCCTCAATTGCTAAGTTTCAGACTGGCTCCTATTCTCACTAGCATGCATACCAGGCTTTGCTCTATAGTCCTTTTCTTATCTTAACTATTACTGTCTTCAAATGAACTTTGCAAGGGGCGGCTAGGTGGCGCAGTGGATAAGGCACCGGCCCTGGAGTCCAGGAGTACCTGGGTTCAAATCAGGTCTCAGACACTTAATAATTACCTAGCTGTGTGGCCTTGGGCAAGCCACTTAACCCCATTTGCCTTGCAAAAACCTAAAAAAAAAACAAAACAAAAACAAATGAACTTTGCATAAGGACAGAGGATTTGAGGATTATTCCCCTTTTCTAGAATCATAGTTTTAGGTGTTTCTTGGCTCAGTAACTGTGGCCAGCATGCTCAGCAATGAGACCAAGCAGCAGACTACCCTTTCTTCCTGCCTTGGTGTCCAGGCTGCCTTTAGCTTCAGAACCCGTAAGGCCCATTCTTTCTGCCCATTTTCTTCCATAGCTGAATTGTTTCTTGATGCCAGTATGTTTTGTCCATCCCAGCTTTTAATGCCAGTATACTTGCTAGATCAATGAAACTACCGCTACCTTTCCCTGGTCCTAGAGACCTTTTAAAAATGTTCTGAGAGATTCATGTAGAAGAAGTTAGGTTCTATTTCATGTTTTGGGATAGAAGGGAAAGGAAGTAGGTTTTAACTAAGGAAGAACTCTGCAAGAAAGAGAACCATCTCACAGTGGAATAGATGGTCTTATGAAGCAGTGAGTTGACTATAATTGGAAATATTCAAGCAATGGTTAAATGGTTATTTATTCAAGCAGGTATTGGGACTAAGTCTACATGACTTCCAAAATCTCTTTCAACTCTACCATTCTAAGCTTCCTCCAGATTTTGACTTGAGCTACCATGTCCTTGCACAACACAAAATGACAGGTTAACATGATAGCTTGTTAGGATTTGAAATGTACCTATAGCTCTTACCCTTGAATTCTTTTGCCTTTCCTAGTATCTCCTTGTTTAACATTTGAAACAACATATGAAGGAAGGTGATTGAAGAATAAAATAATAACTAGCACCTATATAGTATTTTAAGGTTTGCAAAGTATTTTACATTTATTACATCATTTGATCCTCACAAGAAACTTATTGGGCAGGTGCTCTTATTATTCCACTTATACAGATGAGGAAACTGAAGTTGGCAGAGTTGAAGTGACAAGGTTGTATGACTAGTAAGAGTCTGAGGTAATAGCCAAACTCAAGTTTTTCTTTCTCCAGGTCTGTCTATCCACTGTGCCCCTAACTGCCTCACAAGAGCATGAAAGTTGCTATGGTTGACTTGCCAAGGGCTAACAGACCTTTCCATCCTATCCCAAAAACAATATTTATAAACTATCATTGAGCATTCATAAAATTATGGTGCCATAGTCGGTGCTGTGAAGATTTAATAAGCTATGAAAAACAGATCACAGTAGCAGCTTTCAGTTCTTGCTTTATCATCTAAGTATGAAAGGAGAGAGGAGGGAATCTTACAGTATGGAATACGTCAGTGATATTTAATCCAGATTATACTTCATCCAAAGATATTTAAGTGTCCTCCTGTGCATGGTACTATGCCCAAAACTATGATTAC
The DNA here is from genome assembly GCF_037893015.1 of Macrotis lagotis. Taxonomy (NCBI): domain Eukaryota; kingdom Metazoa; phylum Chordata; class Mammalia; order Peramelemorphia; family Peramelidae; genus Macrotis; species Macrotis lagotis. The sequence goes on from NC_133658.1 coordinate 87,579,104, forward strand.
AAATTTCATAATTAGATATGTGGTTCTAAAGTCAAGAATAAAGTTCCTCCCTAAAGGGCTAGAACCACATAACTAATTATGATAAAAACCTGGACAGCTGTGTGGTGGGTCAGGTGGGAGTATTCAGGCCATTTTCTCCAATCTGAGTCAGAAGACTGCTATTGAAAAGTCTTCCATGACTTTATGTGGGAAAACAGAAAAACCTCTTAATGCTCAAGCACTGTACACAAAACAAGGATCTTGCTTTGGAGGCAAAATGATCCAGGTCCAGAGAAGGGGCAGAAACTATAGATGTTCGCATCTGCAGTGCTCAGTTCTATGCTCTTCTTCCCTGGATAGGCTTTTCTCAATGCCAGCTATGATGTGTGTGAAGGGATCATTTGGCTAGCTGCCAATTCAAGCTGTTTCAGATTCTAGCTGGCTATCAACAAACACAGAAAAACATTTAAGAAAGGAAAAAATTTGGGTGTGTCTTCCTTTGGTGGTTGAGAAAATGTATTGCTGGTTTCCATGTAGAGAATCAAATTTTTCTATATTACTCAGCACATATTAGATGAATGCCCAAGATGCTGATGGGAAGCCATCTGATCGCCTCCACCTAGCACATGTTAAATCTGTGTGCATCAGATCAAGGTAGAGACATCTCCAGAAGCTTCCCAAAAGAAAATCAGATTATACCTCAATTTGAAGTTTGAAAATGCTGTTAGGGGGTATCTAGGTGGTGCAGTGGATAGAGCACTGGCCCTGAAGTCAGGAGTACCTGGGTTCAAATCCAACCTCAGACACTTAAATAATTACCTAGCTGTGTGGCCTTGGGCAAGTCACTTAACCCCAATGCCTTGTAAAAAATAAAAAGAAAGAAAACACTGTTAGCTTTTCAATATAGCAAGGATTCTAGGAAACAGGAAATTGCTTGATGGAGTTGTCTATTCAGAGAAAGTTAGGATTACTTTGAACCTTCCAAGGTCATCAAGATCATCTCTCTGCCTCTAGGCAGATTGTAATTAAGCTATACCATTTTAGAAGCCTCTTTAAATCCACCAGATATTTGAACTCAGATTGCTCTGGAATTTGAGACATAGTTACTCTCACCTATATTTAAATTGCATAGTTGCATGCTCTCAGCCCCTGTTTTAATGCTGCAGGAGAGGGTCACATAAAGAGACACAGGACCAAGGGCTCTTCCTTTATTCTAAAGTTCTATGAGTGATATAGAGACACCTATTCTCTCTTTCAGAGTTTTTCAAGTGAAATCTAGATGACCACTGATTGTTATGATATAGAGATCTGGGTTGGATTAAATGACCTTTGATATTCTTTCCAACTCAGAGATTCTGTAAATCTATGATTCCTTAGCCATTCCCACACTCACTTCTATTTGGGACTTTTTCATATTTTTCTGATTTCAAGTCTTCTCTGCTCACCAAAAAATTCCTCCTGACTTCCTTACTAATTCAGATGAATAAAATTATCACAGGACCTCATTTTTAGACTTAAAAGGGATTTTTTTTTGTTTTGTTTTGTTTTTGCAAGGCAATGGGGTTAAGCAACTTGCCCAATGTCATAAAGCTAGGTAATTATTAAGTATCAGAGCTCAAATTTGAACTCAGGTCCTCCTGACTCCAGGGCTGATATTCTATCTACCTAACTACCCCCTTAAAAGGGATTGTTAAAGCAGAATTTTTATTTTATTTTTTCCAATTACATGCAAAGATCATTTTCAACATTGATCTTTTTTACAAACTTCTGAGTTCCATATTTTTCTATCAGTGAGCAATCTGATTAGGTTGTACATGTACAATTGTGATGAACATTTTTCATATTAGTTATATTATGAAAGAAAAATTAGAACTAGGAGGGGAAAAATCCATGAGAAAGAAAGAAAAAACAAAAGAAATTTAAAAAAGTGAACAGAGTATGCTTTGTTCTGTATTCAGACTCTGTAGTTTTTTTGCTGGATATGAGTGGTATTTTCCATAACAAATCTTTTAAGATTGTCCTTGGTCACTGAACTGCTGAGAGGAGCTAAAGCAGAATTTTTTAATGGGTGGTGGAATGACCTGCTTTAATTCAGGTTGTTTCAACCACTGATGGATTGTCTTGAACATTAACCATGAACTTTTCATGAGAACTCAGGTGTATCTGTCTTGGTTAGGGTTATAGAATAAACAGGTGATCGGAGAAGGATTACAATTTCCCATTCTGTTTGGTTGAAACATTCTAACCAACTATGTGAAAGTAGGAAGGGCATGGAATATAGAGACAGAGGCAACAGGTACTAAATTTTTGGTTGCGTTTTCCTAGTTTCTACTTCCTCTCTCCCTGCCATTTTAGTAAAGACTTTTGTGAGAACGAATGAAAAAATTGGAGAGGTGTGACCAGGTAGCAGTTAGTCTGAAAAAAAAAAAGATCTGGAAGTCTTAGTTGACCACAATCTCAATAACTGATGAAAGAACCACAAAGCAAATGCAGTCTTAGACATAGATGTCTTATACAGGATTGCGAAAGTGCTCACTAGAGATCCTTTTCAATCAATCTCACATATTGAGTGAACACTTGTCTATGTCTGGCAATTATTTTCCTACAAGGGATTTGCAGTCAAGGTAACCATTTTCTCAACCTAAGAGAAAAGAAAAAGCTACCAATGATCTGTTTTCCTCCTCTTCTCAAGATGTTGGAGTGCTGGACTATATGTATAATGATGACCATTTGAGCTTTCCTACCTCTACTGCTTCCAGCTAGTCTGGACCCAGCTGCCCTCTGTTGCATGTTTACGTGGCTGTATGGGCTCAGATGTGTTGACTTTTTTGAGGTCTTTGATTATGCAATGCTTGGCTTAAGCTTCTTGTGCAAGTACAAATTTTTTCTTCTTTAAAGCTAGAGAGGCAAAGCACGCAGACCTCCTTTAACCATAGGTCATCTTTCAACTGTCTATATCTGTAGATACTCAACAGCCCAATATAACATTTTGATAGTTATTTAATGTAGCTATGTAGGACACAAACAGTTCTCAGGAGGCTAGATAGGGTTGACTTCTGGAATGAGAAATAGAGCCCTGGTGAAAACTGGTTTGGGGCATTGCTCATAGGTAGAAGCTGGGAATGGAAAAGTATTAGCGAGCTAGTTTTTGGTTAACATTTATAATCACTATGTAAAGAGATGTTCTGCATCCTGGAGACATGAGAGGAGGAGGTTTGGCTTAAGAGGAGGGTCATTAAAAAACGTAAGATAAGCTCATAGAGGCTGGAAAGCAGACAGGGCGATTTTGGCATTTGTTTCAGAAATGGGAACGAAGCTGGTGAAGATTTCTGTGGTCCCTGGGGCTGGTGGTGACATCAAAACTTTCCTATTTTCAGGTAAACATGAACAGTTGCATGTTGGATGGTTCAAAAGCGTGAAATGTTGGGCTTTAGGGAGATCTAGATGTAGCCAAGATGGGAACAACTTAAAGCAAGATGAGAGATTTTGGCTGAAGAATATTTGAAGAGATGTCCGAGGTGGGGAGGCAACTGATGGGAGACGAGTGATGTGGGGAGGCTTAAAAATGTGGGTTGAATAGTAGGCTTCCCTAGTTTCTTAGTTAATGCAAAATGAGGCACAGGAATGAAATGGTTCAAAAGATGTAGTTGTGGATATTTTCTGCATAGCTGCTATCTCTAGGGGTGAATTCAATCAGGAGGAGGCTGGGATTAATGAGAGAGTGAAAAACACAGGATTTGGGGGTATTTTAGAGAGTACTAAAACTGGGGAAAGGAATAGGATTTGTAAATCTGAGGAGCTAATTTTCAGTATGCTGGGGAATTGATGGGCCCCAAAGACATAGGTGTAGAGATGTAGAATAGCCTTTTTTTCCTCTAAAATGGGATTTGGCGAGTGAATGAACTATGGGAATGGTGGGTCTTACCAATGTTAGATGGAAATCATGGAGACTCAGACTTTCCCCTCAAAATAACACAATAAAATGAGTAGAACAATCTGGTCAATCATCTGGAAGTTTCCAATCATCAGGATGTTAATTATTGTGTTGGCCTTGCTTCTTGCCTTGAAAAACATAAATAAATGAGCTATATCAAGATTAATTAAAAAAAGATAACTAAAAAAAACTAAAAACGTAAATTCTTTAGCAACAATGGTTAGGACCTTTAGAATTTGATTGGAAAAAACAACAAGGGTCAGTTGCTGTTCCCTTTGAATTATGGAACTATACCTGACTCAGCCTCTACATTTGGAGAATTTGTTTAAGGAGTTTGGTTTTAGGAGAATTTGGTTTAGGAGTTTTGGCCAAGGAACCTTATTTTTAACATTGAAATCCCTTAAGTATACATTGAGTTAGATCTTTCTTATTGGTTCCTAGTTATTGGGCAGGATTTCTAATTTCTAACCCCAGATTTAAGCTTGATAAATGATCCCAGTATGGTTTATCAGAGGCAATTTCTAGAGCCCCTCCCCTTCCAGGCACTTCTGACAGGATCAACTTGTAGACAGTGCAGAGCTGGAGTCCATTCTACATCTGATTTAACCAAGAAAATGGAAGAATGTGCCCTCGCCTGGGGACTTGATTGGATTTATTTGAATTGTTGACTATTGGGCTTGGTCTCCTTGATGGTGGTTGAGATTATGGTATCTCCTCAATTTGATTATTGTACTCACATTTCTTCACTTTATCATGTATAGCATATATGCATGACCGTCCTCAATAAATCTGTCTTTAAAAAAATAAACCAAAGTAAGAGTTTGTAATATATATATATATATGTATAAAGAACAAAACAAACAAAAACATTTAAAACTCCATAGAGAGAATTTGGGGTAGTCTTGGCTGAAAACAATGAACTCTAGGATTTTTAAATACCTCAGGTTTGGATCCCAATTAACTCAAAGCTTTGATAACTTGAGTACTAGTTGTGCTAGGCCAACCTCAAAATAGGAATCCTTGACTTGTTTGAGCTTTTCTTTGCACCAGGATAGTGCTATTTTACATGATACTTCCCCATCCCTCCACAATAATTATGACCAGAAGTCATTTTCAAGGCTCCCTCCTTCAGACACAGTACAAGTTACTCTCTTACCTTATATTCTGAAAATGCCAGATCAACTTACCCTTTGGGTGAAGCTAGGAAAATTAAACATTATATTAGATCCAAGCGGCAACATGAGTTTGACAAATACCAAACAGTTTGGTATAGATAGAATATTCTAAAACAATTAAACCCAAATCAACCTGTACTTTATCTGTGTGCTGAGATTTTAGGTCCAGTGGAACAGAATACAGGGAAAAAACTAATGAAAACCCCTCAATGGATCCTTCACCCACCAAACAAGATCTCTTCAGAAACCAACTTGCTCTTGCAAATGACCTTGACCAAGGAACTGCTGTGTAATACATATGTAAAGTTTTATTGTCATGTGTTGAGACAAAGATGGACAGTGTCTATGTGTATACATCTGTGCACGTATATCTATATAAAGTCTTTAATGTATAAATTATTAATGAAGAGCTATTGATCTAAATATTTGCATTTGAAAACAAATCCACCTGCAAATTGTTGACAAGAGATGAAGACTAGTCTGTGAATAAAGCTGAATTCCATGCCTGGACATTTGTGAGAAAAGGAATGAAGAATTTGTGAGGTCTTCCTCATTGAAAGAACCAACAATAGACAAAGACACTATTAGTTTGAAATTTTTAAAAACAAAAACCTTCCACTTTGAAATTGTGCCCCAAATATAACATTGGACACATTCATATTAAACATGGATATGAATTTTATGTTTGCTAAGCGTTTGGCCTATGAACTGATCTTCAGTGTGTTTAAATTATATATCATGTTAAGACCAACTCAAACCATTTTGTCATCTGTCCTCCCAAGAACTCAAAATACTAGGAATATATTATCCGGCTAATTCGGAACATTCATGTAGGTGAATGATTGCATTATAGACTTTTTTCATAAAGAGAATTATAGTGGGTGGCTAGGTAGCACAGTGGATAGAGCACTGACCTTGGAGTCAGGAGTACCTGGGTTCAAATCTGGCCTCAGACACTTAATAATTACCTAGCCGTGTGGCCTTGGGCAAGCCACTTAACCCCATTGCCTTGAAAAATCTTAAAAAAAAAAAGAATTATAGAGAAGTTGCGGAATGCCTAATAGGCCATCTTCAAAAGGAAAAGGTAGAAAACTTGAATTTTCTGACTGAAGAATCATGGTATTAATCCCAGTGGCATTTTAAGGTAAAAGTCAATATGTTCCAGATTAGACCTTGGGGGACGAAAGCAATCCAAAGACCATTTGGTTGTGTTTCACCCCCATTATTATTGATGTAAAGATTATCTTGGTGGAACTGGAGTTCATGATGAACACTGGCAGCTAATGAATGCTTTAGGGTCACTTCATGTACTTTCTCCTAGTGGGAAAAAAGGAAAGGGTGAGCCTGACAATACCTAGCATAATTTACCTTCTTGGATTCCTACACACACATTCAGAATAAGATCCATCAAGTCTGGGAATGCTAGACTTTACCCTTCAGGAGTAGCCTATTCTTCTTGTTATGGTATTTTACTGCTAAAAGGCCGATGGCAATTGTCTGGTGAAAAGGCAATATTTCCACAATAAATGTGTCCAATGTGGGAGGTGCTTAAAAGGGCATATTCAGGCTCATATTATTAGCTTCAGATGAAAAAAAGTGGAATAATGTAAAACTTGATTGTTTTCCTTGGAAAGTTACAGATAATGAAGTAGCAGGAACATATTAGTTCTTACTAGCTTAGAAAATGTTGAACACAATCCCTATTTGGGCAATATCCCAACAGTTAGAATTGATTTTTCAAACACAACATAGCTTAGAACCCAAAATGAACAAATTGCCAAGGATTTGAAAGTATCTGTATTTCATTTGGATGTGAGATTTTTAGCCATACTGTCATAATTCTTTTACCTGATATTGACTATATTTTTCATAAAAATAACTTGTTACTACTATATCAGAAAAATAGATTTCTGTTAGTACATGAATAATATACTAATACTAAATGGATTGGAAATAGAAAAAAAAGGGAAGCTAATTTTGTCTAATTTGAATCATCTCCAAAATACAAACTTATTTCTTCTCTCATTTTCTGCTTACAGTCAAAACGGATAAACCACCTTGGGAAAGTTTTGAAAATTCTGTCCATTCCTAAAATTTCATCTTAAAATAGCATGATGTTAAACCTTCAGCACAATCAATTTCAATGATAAGATTTCTTTCATACAATTGGAACATGAACATGACACTTAATATAATACCATCTCTAGCCCAGTCTCTTACCTTCTCATGAACTATTGCTACAGCTGAATAATTGCTCTCAGTGCCTCCAAGCCCCTCCCTCTCTGGTCTATTAAAAATATTTAACAAACATCCTGTATTTAAATCTTCCTAAAATGCTGCTTTAGTTTTCATCTTCCTCCTCATAAACCTTCAGTGTTATTATTTGCAGATCACAATGCAAATTTCTGAGTTTGACATTCAAAGCTTTTCACAATTTGGTAGCCACTTATATCTCTGATGCTGTTTCCCACTACTTACTTATGAACACAAACTTTCTAGTCAAACTACTCACACACCATGCCTGTTCCCACTTGCTGTACCTTAAACTTAAACTCTTTTCCCTTCCTTCTATCATTTTAGTCTTCTATGAGGTCTCCTCTGTAACTACTCTGGATTTTGTAATTATTCTTTTGCTAAGCTCAGGCACAATATATTATCTACATGGGCTCCTATGAGTAACTAGTATATACTACCTCCTATTACCTCTCTTTTCATTAATCCAAGTATCAGTCTGACACCAATCCTAACCACAACTCTCCAGAGGATGGAGGAGTGCCCCCCCCCCCCCCCGCCATGTTACAGGTGAAGAAACTGAGGTTCAGGGAGTTTTCTGTTATCAAGATCACCTACCCCAGTGGATGTCAAAATTCAATTCCACGTGTTTTGAGGATAATTCTAGGAATCTGCCCACTGTATCACAATTGCCTCCTTTTAATAATGTCTTATACAGATATAATGCTTTAAGTTTTGCAGCATGGCAATGCTATGAGGCAGTTGGGAGGTGTCCCATCTACTCAACTAGTTCTTTGTGGGCACTGACTATGTCTTCAGCCTGTAATAGTGACAGTGGATGTGAGCATGACTAACAGGCAAAGATGGCTCTGAAAAGCATTCCTCATTTGTTTTTTGTATATCACTTAATATGACAAAGAATTTGACCTTTTTTTCCCTCTTATTTCTGAAAGGAAAAATATTTTAACTATAATTGAAATAAAAATATGGTGGAAACCAGGAACTGGCCACTGATGTATGTTCTCATTTTCAAGTGGCTCCTTGTGCCTCCTTAGGTTTGAGTTTAGGGTAATAGCCAAATGTATTTTAACACAGACACAATCAATTTAATCAGAACTCAGGTCATCAATACCACCAATGGGGATGTTGGAAAGCCCTGAACTTTTAACCAAATGGTCACATTTTCCTCTCTTAAATCATGAGGTCAAGTCAAAAAAATGATCTCTGAAGATCCTATCCAGTTTAAATAATTTATGAGACTTTGAACCATTATGTGCTCTGGCTGGAGGTCAAAGAAAAGAAAGGGTCAGACTATTGAGATTTATTGATTTCTCATATGTCATTACAGGAATGAGAATAGAGATAGTACTATCTCCACTTAAGAAAAGTATGAGTGGGAAAGACTTCAATTTAACATAATTCAGATTTAGTTTTTAGATGACTGGAGGGGTGACAGTACCATACCGGTCCTAACATTTCTGTACATGGTCTCTGCTAGTGCCAGACCCTTTTTCTGTAGGTCTGTAGAATACAGAAAGGAGAGGAATTGGATCAGGATTTCATTACTCTAGGAAACTCCCAGTTAAGTAAACTAGCTCCACCAATGCAGGTTAGTACCTTCTGTGACTTATCCAGTCAAACAGCCAGTGTGAGTTGGAGGAGGTGGCTTTAATGCCAGTTCTCTATCTGCAATGACACACTGCCTCTCTTCAGAAGATTAAGGCTAAATGGTTTTAAAATTACTTACCTGCATTTGATTATAGAGGGATAGCTTTCAGACCATTGGTAAAGAGAATTTCCAGATGAAGAAACTCTGCCATTGTAGGTTAGCACCTTTCCTATAATTTTTGAATATTGCTTTGAGCACTGAGAAGTTATAAGGTTACATGACTTGCCCAGAGTCAAAAAGGCAGAAGATAATAGATGTTGGATTTGAAGTGAGATCTTGACTCTAAGGTTGGTTCCCCATCCACATACATTTCCATTTCTTTTCTTTTTCTCTCTGGAGAATCCAAGAAAGGAGGGAGTGGGGTATGAATAAATGAGTTGAGTAATTAATAAAAAGAGAGAACATAAAGACAACTCTCCGTCCTCACTCCTCCCCTCACTTAACAGTCTCAGTATTAATCTGATTTGGGCTTATGGCCAGCAGGTTGGTATTTGATACCCTGTGTAGAGGAAAGAACACTGGAATTGGTGTCAAAAGAACCTGGATGTGGATTCCATAAAATCACCTGTGTGATTTTTATAGACAAATCATTTACTTCATTTCTATTTGTCTATATAATTTGGAGAAGACGGAAGGGGGAATCATCTCACTCAGAAACCCCGACTCAACTTAAACTGGCATCCTTATGTTCTTAAAGCTTGAGGGATGGAAGTATTTAGAAAATACCCTCTATGTTTACTGTTTCTTGATAGAGAACAAGGGTGTAAACTGCAACATGTCATTAGGGCAGCTTCACTGTTTTATATTCCACACATCTCTCTCTCACTTATCCTGTTGTTCAAGTTCTCCCTGCCATCTCCTGTTAAAAAAATGACAACAAAAATATGTCTGCATGATTCATCCCTGGTCTAAATGAATACCTTCCAGTGAAAAGATGTTAGCAGGTATTGGGCATCCAATTAATACTGAAAGTGGATGAGTGGACCATGGCATCTCCCACTCCTCCAAAGGCCCCTGCTTAAGTAGCACAAATTATATATAAATAGATAAATAAGGTGTGGCATATTCCTATAGAATAGTTAGGATGGAACTGGAGATGTTTGGTCTGCAAAAGGTGAGATATAATTCCTTTCTCAGAAGAGCAAAGAGACTTGTTCTGTTTAGTTTCAGAGTAGAATAGCAGACTTGGGCTTTTTGCAAGGAAATATTGTAAAATTATTGATCCATTTCAGGATGGAATGAACTCTTAGAGGAAAATAATGCATTATTTCTCTCACTAGATATCTTCAAATGAAGACAGAATTCTTGGAGAGTTGTGAATTAGCTAGAGGAGTTCTGAGGTTCTAACCCTGAACTGGGACCAACATGGAATGATTTGTGGAACCCTGCTTACCTGAGAATATTTGGGTACTTGGAAGTTCTGTAATTTTGTTGATGTGGGTATTTTTTCTGCAGATGAATTCACACAGTTGCTTCAAATCAATCAGCAAACATTTACCAAGCATCTCCTATATGCTAAGCATTGGGGATACAAAAACAATTATGAGGGGCCCTGCCCTTGAGAAGCTTACAATCTAGTGAAGGGAGACAGTATATATACATAGGGATAAAGCAAAACTTGTACAAGGAAAATTTGTAGAAGACATTGTCATCTGGTAGTGGCGGGAGGGGAGGTTTAGGAAAGGCTTCCTCTAGAGAAGGTGGCATTTGAGCTAAGCCTTGAAGGAAGTTGGGAATTCAGGGGAGGTAACGGGGACAGAACATGCAAAGAGATGGAGATGGAAGATGAGTACAATAAGAAGTTTGGCTGGAGTGTAGAACGAGTGAAGGGCATTGTGTAATAAAGGTAAAAAAGGTAAAGAGACGGTCTTCTTGAATGTTCATCAGTGTTACCCAGTCTTCTGGTGGATGTGCTTTTCTGAACTTGGGCCAGTGCTGAATATAACAAACAAGAAACCAGAGAGGCACCATATAACCTATTGCTGGTTCCATATTTAGAATCTAGAACTTGTTGCACAGCCCTACTGAACTCATGCTCATAGGTTTCAAGAATCTAGGGATAACACCACTCCATGATGAAGCATTTGAGTAGGACTTCAGTTGAGACATTTAAGAGTAAGATCTATATAATTTTCAACACTTTCTTAGAAGAATATTTAAAAAATATATCATAGTAATTTAATACAAGATAAACACTGTCTGGTTTCCCCCTCATAATACCTTGATATAAGGTATTGGGTAAAAGGAAGGAAGGACAGGGAAAATTACTTTCCATATTATATCTTGATGACAAATAGAGACTGAATGTAAACCACTAAAACAATGATTTTTAAAACTGGCCACTGAAATTATAGACAAATAATACACCCGTGGGCTATATGAGACTTTTTTTTTAAAATTTTATTTTTAGAACATATCTTAATAATGCCAGAAAAATAACAGCCATTATTTCCACCACTTTAAATGCAAACCCAATACTGCTGCAGACACAGAATACAAATATTACCTATAGGCATGATTAGGTACATAGGCCATATTAAGACATGCCAGTTGGAGATCATCACATTGTTCTTACATCAAGTTAAGTCCGACAGCTTTTTTTGTCTTCTTTTCACTAGCATTGCTAATAACCATGCCATTAAAAAAAGGGCAAACACACATATCTATACAAATGCTTCTTGACTTAAATTTGCACAAGTCCCTTGAACAAAAGAAAAAGGCTTGTTCTCTGGTAGGCTTACCAGATATTTGCACCCCAGGTATTCCCTGCCCCCAAATGCTGACTTTTGATTTGAAAAAAAAAATTACAGATGTTCTTAATAAAAGGCACATTTGGCAGCTACGGAAAGTGGCATGCATCTTGCACAGGCTCTGTCTCCATGTCGTCATACAAGCCTATGACGTCCCATCCGTCATTTGTCCAGGCTTACTGAGGGACAGGCCGAGGGGGCTGCCCTTAAGAGTTCACCTTTGCAATTTCCCAGCAGTTGGCTACTTAATGCACTATTTTCATTAAAGGCAAAAGGGGAGTTTGCTCACAGTTGACAGAAAATGCACTTTAAGGTGTCAAAAATGGAAAATAAGGCATGAAACTTACAAAACAAGTTACAAGTGCTGTTGGGTGTTACATTTTCTTTTGTATGAGCCACATGATTTTTTAAAGACCTAAAATGACTTCTTCACGGCCCATGTTTCAAGCATTTTGAAATGATTCTAACAGTTCGAAATGTGATACTTAAAAAGCAAAAAATATTAAAGAAATACATTGACTTATACATCACCCTTCCCCAATCTTCTTTCTTTAACCAAAAGAAAAAAGACATAGCAAAACTCTTCCTTTGTCCTGACACCAATAGGGGAGAGTTGAGAAGAGACATGAAGACATGTTTAAGTGAACCATTCACAGCAGCAGAATATCTCAGAACAAATGTTTACTTTTGTTCCTTTGTGATTATAAAAGAAGACAGTTTCCCAAATGAGTACAGTTGGAATATACTTATTATAGAGCCACTGGTATAAATTATAACTGCATTGATGAGAAATACATAGTTAAAGTACAATCAGCTTCCCAAGTGCAGCAAGATGTTAGTGATCATACATCCCAACTGATTTTTTGTGACATAAGACCATTTTCCACATATATGAAAACAGTAGCAACAAACGACAACAAAACCACAACTGCAAGTTACATTTGTTCATGGGACCATTCTGGGAGGAACCATTCTTTCGAAAATAGAATCAGTAAACAACCACATTATTAGATGCACAATAATTTATCAACACAGTAATTTGTTGTCTGACAACTTCAAATTACGTAATTGTTTGTTCCTTTATGTTTCCTGGAAGTGTGTTCTTGAGAACAAAAATGTAGAATTAATCTTGAATCTGGCAATGCATTCAGAAATCTATGATTTTCATATACTTGTGTTTCCAAAATCATACAGATGATGGTTTTTAAAAACAAATGTAATCTTATTATGCTGAATGGTTATCAGCCTATCAAAGATAAAATGAAATATAAAGATTTGGCCACACTGTTTCACTATTGAAGGTTAATGAAACATTCATAGGCAGGTCTTTTTTTTTTTCCTGCTGGAAAAAAGAATGCTCCATATTTTGAAATAAGGTTTGGAAGATTGATGCTCTCCCAGAAGGCATATGATGGATTTGTAATCTGTAGTCTGTGGTGCTGCATTAATAATCTGTTCAGAGATATTTCTTTACCCAGATGAAGCTTCTCTAGATCACTCAATTGTTTATGAGTTATTAAAGGTAATCCTATTATCTGTTTATTTGTGTCATTACCCTTACCTAAGGACAACCAATTGGAATTCTTCATAGCATTCTGAATTTTCATATGACACGAAAATGCACTTAACTATTTTTAGAGCCTTGCCTTTTTGACATCTGGCTTGAGCCTCAGATCAGCATTTTTGTTTTTTGAAAGGCAGAGTGATGTGAGGGGGTTACATCATCTTGTTCAAAATGAATAACCACTGTATTTATCACTGATGTGGATGGGCCCTAAAGTAGCTCTTCTTAATGTCTAATGGGGAAGGGCCTACTTGGGAGAAGAGTTATCTTAGAAGGAAAGCAGGATGAGGGCAAGAGACAGAGAGTGTGCACTGAGGATATGAGGCATGGTTTAAAATGATGAGAGCTTCTGAATATGTACTTCTTACCAGAATTGGTTTGAATATAGGTTTCCTAACCTCTTTCGCCCCAACGAAAGAGAGATCTTTCTGAAAGGAAAAAAAAATACATTTGTCTTGTAAAAAAATAATACTGATTGTTTCATAAAACCAGATTTTTTGGGAAAAGTACAGTCTATATTCAAACCAATTAATTATGCATTTATTAATAGATTAATGCTTGAAGCCACAATAATTATTTTGTTGTGGTCTAACAGACAGTCTGTACCCAAGATGAACTTGTGACTGAATTTTTAAGGGAATTTTTTTAAAAGGAAAATTAGCAAAATAGAAATGTTACATACATTAAATAAAAGGGATTCAATTCTAACAATTGGACATGATCTACCCATGATAAGATGTGCTGTTTAATGATGATAGAATCAATTTTCTGGAACTTGAAAACTAAAACTGTATGATCATGGTGTAGACGCTATGCTGATCTATTGAACACCAGAGAAAATGATTAAGAGAGTCATTTTCCACCATGATGTGTCACTGCTAAAAATGCCCCCACTGGCATGGTCAACAGTGTTGACTGTGTTGCTGAAATGTTGCTTCATGTAGCCACAGATGAAACATGCAGATACTAATGAATTCCTGACTCACTAAATAAGGATGAGATACTGCACATTTCATAGACATTATATTGGAGATTAATAAAGCTTTTTCTTAAAAAATAAATCAATATCTGGCATGCATTACTGTCACAGTTTTTGTTAGAATCAGAAAAGCAGTCCACATGTTGAATGGATAAGCCGTAGTAGGATAACTAATGATGAGGGTAGATGTTGTCTCATGTCTAATTTTGATATATCAAAAGACCTTAAGAAAGGTGGTATGTTTAAGACAAACTTTAACAAACTGCATACATGGTGCCTGGAAAATGTTAAAACTTACAAAATTCCCCTTACAAGTTAACAATAATCTTATTCCACCCAAACTTTTCTTTAATGTGCCCAACTCGAGCTTCTCTTTTGCCATTAAAGACATAGACATCCTGAATTAGAAACAAAGGCGTACCACATGTGCTTTTTAGCTGCTTTTAGTGTTTTGCTTTCCAAAAGAGAGAAATAAGAAATATTTGTCAATATAATAATTTAATGTATAACAGCCAAATGAAATATCTGCATCTTTATTTCATTAAATTAAAATGAACCTGCCAAGTATATTTATGTAACATTCACTATATACACATGATTGAAGCAACTGCCAAGGTCATCTTGCTATGCCGGTTACTCAGCTGTTAATCAAAAAGCATGACACCTGTCATTGATGCCCAGCAAGTGATCCTCTTCACATTGAGTGCCTGCATTTCCATGGCCTCATTAAAAGCAGGACAGCTATGAGCCATGAAATGGATTATCAGTAAACCTTGGGGGTGGGGTGGGGAAGGTGACAAACTAGTGTAGATTAACAGTCTCCTAAAAGTGAATAGTATATTTGACAATAGCATTATTTTTTTCATTTCCACTGTCATTTAATGACATAAGACTTTCATTGTTCCTTATGTGAAGAAGGCAATTAATACCCTATTATGCTTTCTGGCAAAATAAAACAAAACAAAAAAAAAAACAAACAAAAAGCCCAACAAAAACAACGCAACAAAAACCAAAACCAAAATAAAATAACAAAAAAATCCTTTGTGGACTGGCACTATAATTATTTTTTAAAAGAGAAAAAAAAAGTACCTCTTTGGTGAAGCCCAGGTACCCATCCTAATCACTGTATGAGGGAGAGTCAATAAATATGGTGATTGATGTATATAATATCATAAGTTTATTCTAGAAACATGAACACACATTTTTGTCATTTAAACTATCTCCTATTTATTTCAGTGACTTCCAAGTTTTTTAATTCTACCAGAAAACAGTTTTTGGTAAGTTCAGCCAATTATGAACTTCCTTCTGACCATCTCTATCCTTTTGCATCACTAAACGTGTATTCTCCCCAATTATTGCACTTTTAAGTGGCCCTAAAGTGACAAATAAAAACCAGAGGCTACAAGAGCAGGACTCATGTCAAATATGGCTCCTATTTCAATTCCTAGCTGCATTCTATAATGTTGCTCTGGCAACATGGGTGCTATTTATCATCTGGTTGCACAAAAAATCCTTATTAAAGAACCAGGCTTTTGAGCTCAAAATGCTGACTTTGGAGCACCATGAAGTTCCCAGTGGGAAACGCAAGCGCTGGTACTCTGTCTCCCTCATCTCCTCAGAAAACACATGGGCTTGAAACTCTTCTACCAGTGGAGAGGTGGCTTCTTCTATTACCTGCTTTTTTGCTTTTCTGTTCTTAGGGAAACAATCACATACTCACTGTTTGGAAAAGATCCCATTAAATGTAGGCTTTGGAAAAAGGGCAAAGTTGGGCCCATATGGTCTACAGTACATTTAACTTGGTTTCACTTCTGTTGACAGTAAAAAAGTGAGCAACACTTCGACATTTGACTGCAGTACAATCGGTCCTGGAAATTAGTGCATACTGGGGTGGAGTTGGGGGTGTTGCTATTCTGAAGATGGTCAGTGAGAATACTGCCAGTACTATATAAAAACCATGAGTACTGTAGGTTCAGATATGCACCAATGAGTGGATAAAGGACACATATATGAAGGGAAAACATAAATTCACCTTAGTTATTGACTCTCCCTTAGAATCTGTAAACAGGACTGCAGTACAGTGCTCTGCCTTGGTTATAAACAAGGTTAGGTACCACAGATCTTCATCACAGTCCTCTTAATGGTTTTCAAGAACATATTCTAAGATAGAGAGAATAAAGCAAAGGGAAATGAAAAAAGGATAAAAAGATCCCTGTTTAAGATTTAAAAAAAAGTGCATAATGTTTGAGTTACAAAAACTGTTATCATATGGGCCTGCTGGACACCAGACTACACTTTCTATCCCTTTGTTGATAAAGACCAATACACAAACACAACTCCTGCCTATTGGCTAGAAAAGTCCCTTTATCCCATTTCTAGGTGCGATCAGTTGTCCAATTTCTCCACATCAGTTTTTCTGTATTCCAAACAGGAATATCCAATTCTTTTTATACTACATATCACGCTTACGATTCACTGGATACTGCATTTTAAAGTAGAGTATTTAGTGTTTGGAGTACATGTTTCAACTCCTCAGTGCTGGCAGGTTCAGTGCATCCATTGCCAGCAATGGACTTTGAGCCAGGAAAATGTTGATCCCAGCACAAGAGAACTCAGGAGGAATGGGCATTCTCCAACAAAGGCGGTCCATCTCTATGCATGGATGGGTGTGTGTGCTCCCTTTTGTAAGTTTTTGGAGGAAGTTTTGGGATGTGTTGAGAAGTGCTTTGTCGTGGAGGAACAGGTGGCCCAGGGATGGAATGAAGGTCCGCATCTTGTGTTAATGGTGGTGATGGGAGATGCCTCCTTGTGCCATGAGGAGAAGGTGTTTGAGGAGGTGGTGGTGTAAAAGGGGAGGGGCTGTTTGGGAAGAAAGTATTGCCATGTTCACTTTTTTTGCCCAAAGGGGGTGGCTGTAGATGTAGTGGTGAGCTGGAGAAAACATCAGGTGTCCTCACAGGTTCACGTGGTGGTAAAAGGGGAGGGCTTTCTGGAGGGTCTGATATCGAGGTCCGGTCAGAGTAACGCGGTGAATAGGCTTTTGATGTGGGTTGTCGAGGAGGAATTGCTGGAGGACTATCCAAATGTTTGGACATAATCTAATATGTAAGATATAAACCAGAAAATTATTAATTCATTAATTTAATTATTAATTTATATGATGATCAAAAATGTATATATAGTATGAACATTATATGAAGTAGTGGTGATAATGCAATGAAACACCTCCATGCAGACTGGAAACACAATGAATGTCAAAATAAAGATAATCTAAATTCAAATAAAAACTCTGAATTCAAAGCCCATTTCATATTTACTATTTAGAGATTTAGGAAAATAACTTACAGAAAATCCCACCATCATGATAACATTTCCTTTAAATCAGGCATCAGATTTTTTTTTTTTTTTTTTTTTTTACAAATTATCTGAGGGGAAGAAGCATTTCTATTTAATGGAGCTGCGCTATGATATTCAATCT
Organism: Macrotis lagotis; assembly: GCF_037893015.1. NCBI lineage: Eukaryota > Metazoa > Chordata > Mammalia > Peramelemorphia > Peramelidae > Macrotis > Macrotis lagotis. The sequence goes on from NC_133658.1 coordinate 87,596,864, forward strand.
GGTGTGTGGCCTAGAGGTTTGGGTTTAGGGGAAGACTGAATAAATCTGTTGGAAGAAAAGAAATCACTGTTTCCTGTTTTCATTAGATCAATGAAGCATTTATTAAGCTCCTACTGTGTATCAAGCACTATGCTAGCCAATGAGATTAAAAAGATAAAAACAAACAGTCCTTTCAATGGCCTGATGTGATACTGATCAGAAATAAACAAATGAACACACACACACAGACGCAAACACATACAGATACACACAAAGGCATAGATACACAGACATACACATACAAACACATACTCGAGAGACACAGACACACACTAGAGAGAGGGGCTGACTCCCAAGGGGAACTAGAAAAGGCACTGAGCAGACAAGACCAATCTAGAAGGCAGGGAGGATGGAGCATGTAGAGAGAGATTGCTGTGTTCAGCAAAGAGCAAGTTCAATGGTCTGGCTCTGGAGCAGAGGTATTATGAAGCTTCTTGAGACCTGAATTTTGAGAAGATCAGTTTGGCAGCTGTGTGGAGGATAGACATGGGTGGAGAAGGGGCAAAGGGGGACTATAACTTAAATTTAAGAGTCTTGGGGTCCCTTTATTAGGATTATGATCTTATTTTGGTTTTTGCAAGGCAATGGGGGTTAAGTGGCTTGCCCAAGACCACACAGCTAATTAAGTGTCTGAGGCCAGATTTGAATTCAGGTTCTCCTGACTCCAGGGCCAGTGCTCTACCCACTGCGCCACCTAGCCGCCCCAGGTTATGATCTTGTTCAAGCCTTAGGAAGCCTGAGGGAGAGGCAGTATGGCTAGTCTTGGAGTTAGAAAGACCTGGATTCAAGTCCTACCTCTGTAATGTGGTAAGTGACTTGGCTGCTAAGTGTTCGAGGCCATTCTAGGAGAATCATGCCACATGGCTCAATATACTAGGACTTTACTCATGAAATGTGACTTTGAAACCTCCTTCCCCACCATATCCTGCTCCCAAAGCACAAATAAACAACCTAATGCAATGGAAGCCACCCCTTTCCCACAGCAAGCACCTGCACTTTTACCTTAGAGGGAGAAGATTCTGCTGGGGCAGATTCTGGTCGTCTTCTTGGGGGCACAGGCGGGGGGATGGGCATTTCATCAGTGCTCTTGGTTAAATTTATTGAGGATACCGAAGCAGATCCTATTGGGCATTCAAACACAAGTTGCTTTTAAGAGACAGATTTGATTTAGTAGCCCTGAAAAAGCACAACTTGAAATTGTTTATGCTCATGTTTATTAATGCAAATGCACAGTAGTACCAACATATGATCTTAAGAAAGCAGGACAAAAAACCCATCACCCAACTTCATTTGCTTTTAAAGCAAATTGCTATTAAGCATGCAAAAATTTCTTAGCACAGCTTTAAGAAAAGCGTTCCTTATTAGAAAGACTTTGCTATCTTTGCTTCACGAACAAAGAGCATTTCCACAGCCAGACTCTTAGTCATGATGCAAAGTCCATACAACTTAGTCTGGCCTCTGAGATCTTTGGTTGGGACAGGCTGTTAAAATCTGTTAGAGCCCTTGGATGCATGGGTAGGGAGTTAGTGGCATTGCTGTGCTCCTGACTAGTCTAAGTTGTCCTCAGGAATTTTCTCAATGATAAGGTCCTCAATCCTCCAATGTTATTTCCTATCAATTTTTTCAAAGAAATGTTAAAGACTTTAAGAGCTAGTGATAAAAGTGCTATAATTTTAGGTGTGAAGAAGGCATCTTTTGTCTATGTTCTAAATATGAGTCTTTCCCTCCAGATGAGGGGGGAGAATTATACACTAATCCTAATATTAAGATTGTTGTGGAACTGACAGAAAAATAAGGCAGTGGTAATTGTAGGTTTTGGATTAAGAAAGACCTGGGTTCAAATCTAGCTTCTGACACCTATTAGTTTTATGGTCACAGGAAAATCATTTGACCTCTTGATCCCTGATAGTTGGGACTTTCACTTTTGTCTCTGTATTGCCAGACCTAGGGTTTAATAAATTCTTGCTGACTGACTTCAAAATAGGGATAATAAATAGTTGTCTGTCCTACATCATACATTATTCTGAGGCTTAAAAGGAAATATGTATAAAGCAATGTGCAAACATTCAAGTGCTAATTATTTCTAGTTTTAGAGTAATCTTTTATATCAGCCTGGAACCACTGGGGTCACACTCAAATAATAAAAATATCAACTATACCAAAAAGTAACTGATTTTGATTAAAAAAAAGTCATTTGGTAAACTGAGATTAAAAGAGGCATATAAAACTTTTAATAATTTGTATGACCCAGAGCACTTCTCTGGTCTTAGTTTCTTCATTTCTAGACTGGGGAGGTTAGAAAAGATGATTCCCATGGTCTTCTGTAACTATAAAAATTCCATGACTCTCTAGAAACACTTATAATAAATTGTTAGTATTCTATAGCATAAGTATTTGATCAGTTATGTTTTCTTAGAGATCAAGTTTAATAAATTTATTTCAAAAGTAAATTTTGACTCATTAAATTACAAGACCATAGTATCTGTGTAACTTTGGCCAAGTTGCAATCTCCCCCAGGAGAAATCTCCCTCAGTTTTCCTAACTGCAAAATTAGGGGATCACACTAGATTTTTAAGCTCCTTTTCAGAAACTAGAATTTATACTGAGAAAGCCTTCACTTATATGATTTTTAAATTAGTAGATTTATTGACCCATCAATTGACCTAAAATAAAAATTAGAAGTGTTAAATCACAATGGAACTTTTATAGTAATTATAATTCAGGACTTGCAACTTTAAATACTATTTTATTCAGAACATAAAAAAATTACAAATACAGATTTAAATTTTCCTTAAAATTTTTTAAAAACAGGATAATTGGATTCTATAGAGAGTCTGGAAGTTATAGTAAAAAAATACTGGTACCAATATCAAGAGGAATCTGGGTTATGCCATTTATTTCCTGAGAGATTTTTGACAAGACACTTAACTTCTCAAAGTCTTAGTTTTTTCCCAAGAGAAATACCTTGGCCCCTTTCTTGTTAAGGTATTTACACAAATATTATCTTCTTTAGCCTCATTATGGTTCTATGGTGATGTAAGAATATTTGGTAGTTCACATTTTAATGAAGGAGAAACTGAGATGTGTATTTAAATGACATAATCAGAATTATAGCCCAGTTTCAGGGCAGTGATCTTTCTACTAAATTTTGCTACCTCAGCATTAATCTACCTTTTGATTTAATGATGAATGAATGAATGTTAGTCTTCCTTTTCTTTTTCAAATTAGAGTACACAAACCTATTAATAAGAGTAGACCTCACAAATAAAAGTAACTATATTTAATTTATCCCTTTAATATTTTGCTTTAAAATGAAGTTTTCATAGAAATGATAATAATAATATTGAAGAAAATTTACTATCAAGGGTAAAGGAATAGGGGAAAGGCCTCATTTAAAAGATGCTGTAAGCCAGGTACCACTGTTGCCAGAACCAAGGAAAGTTTGAGCAGGAAAAGTTACACTTGGTTTGAGTTCTAAAGCCATAGCAAGTATTAAAGGTGAGACTTAAACCAGATATACTAACTTGGGCCATGGGGAAGTGTAACTTGGATAAAGATGGTATCGCTGCCTGTGAAGGAAACAAGAAAAAACGAGATTTTTTTTTTCCGAAATTTGTCAAAAGTTTTATAATTAAAAATTCTATCATTATTGCTCATCTTAAATAATATATCAATATTCTGTAGTACAAACATACGTATTCAAAATGTTAAACCTTACTTTTTAGGGATAAAAAAGGGACAAAATTGAGGTACCATATTAGGAATCTGGAGACTATTTGCTACATTAGCTTTTTAGCATAACTACTTAAATGAAATATATCCAAGGTTAAGGCAAAATATTCTTATCCTGTCAATGAGCTAAAGGGAAATGAAATATTGTAAGCTATTCCCAATTATCATAGGGATATTGTCATGAGTTCCTGTTTCACAGTCCTTGAAAAAAAAACAACCCAAAACAAGAAAAGTTCCAAAGGAATGCTTTACATTCCTGTTCACAACCATTATTAAGCAGTTTGCAAAAACTGAGAGTTTAGATTTTACTCTTTGAATCACATGTGATTCAAATCACTGTGAATCACTGTGATCTTACTGATCACTCTTTAAATTTAAAAAAAAAAACACATGAACATGGATTTTTGTTTAGTTTCCTTCTCTAAAATTGGATAGACTTAACAGTAAAAGAGTTAATGATAAAATGCTTAGTCATTTTTCCCCTTAGAGTACCTAAATCCATTGAAAATTCTATACTTTATAAATACCTCCTATATCAGAACCCTGAAGGTTTTCAGTTTTTAAAAGCTTTGATTGAATGAATCTCCAGAAGACAGAATTTTTTGCTACATAGCAATGAAACCTTTGATAATCAATATATATGATGTGAGTTAATTGTTAATATGATTGAAATAATTGACTATTTTGTATTATCTTGATTTTAGTAATTTTATCATCTGAATTGAATTCAATAATTATATTCATTCCAGTGGGTTTTTTTTAAGTAATGATCTGAATTTCCTATTTAGATGAGTCTATTTCTGGGGATTTTGTTTTCAAAACTCGTTTTTTTGTTCAAATGGATACTATTAAAATTATGCCAATGCATTCTTTCTCATTTCAATGATTTTTCCCATCAAGATGCTAAAGGAGTTCTATAGATTTTAATTTTAAAAACTATTTTTATAAAGTGGGTACAATCTTGATACTGTCATCCCAGCAGAAGTACCTTGGGAGTACACAAAGAACTTTACTAGACAGGAGGCACAGGAATGAAATCAAAACATCATCCATGCCTGCGAGGGGACTATACTTGTTCAGAAAGAACATATACAGAAAAAAAATTTCTATATAAAACATATTCACTCTAACACAAATTTGGAGACTGATCTGATTTGCATATTAGATTTTATTGCCTAATGACTGCTGTTAAGTAGCCTTAGAATTATAAATACTATCAAGAAACGGTGTTAGAATCTATTATTAAGCAATCAGTAAAGTTATTGGTAATGATTTGAGAGTTAAGCTTCTCCAGGATTATACCATTATACTGGGGTTGGTTAAGCTACAGTAACAATTATACCTCAATTATGGATCCATATATTCACATATTCCATGCAAGTAAGTTCCAAAATTATAATTGCAGCTCTGAACACTTCAAGTCCCTTATCTTCAAATAATTAAATAATCATAGCCTTCAATAATATCAGAGATGGAACAACTGTCAGAGATTACCTACTCCAATTTAGGTCTAAAGAATAATCATCTCTATATCATCCCTGAACTCTGAAGACTATCAATACAGGGAGTTCCACTACCTTGTGTTACTGTTCAGTTATTTTTACTAACTCTTTGTGACCCCATTTGGAATTTTCTTGGCAAAGATACTGGAGTGGTTTGCCATTTCCTTCTCAGCTCTTCTGACAGAGAAACTGAGGCAAACAGAGTTAAGCAAAATAAGAGCTGTTCTGATTTTCTCTCATCTTCTATCTTCTCAGATAGGAACTATGTATCAACACATTCTTGAACCGTATATAACAACTAATACACTATTTGCCCATAGAAAGCACTAAATTACTGACTTATTTTTTGAATAAGCCATTATGTGACAAAACTAATTTGCGAAGGATGAGAACAAGTGAGGCAAGGCACAAATCTCAGGTAAACTGTCAGAAATCTTATTGTTTAATAAATTTTATCATTTAATACAGTATGGAATACTGACGTTTTAATTAAAATATATACTCTGATGAAAATTTAAAATATAGGCCTAATATTATTAAAGTAAATCAAGCTAGGTATCATTTAATTTAAAACTTACTATTAAAACTTTAAGATGGTCAAAAAAATTAAATGTTGCCAATTGGTTAAAAAGGGGAGAAAAGGTTACTATTTTCAACTTCAACATGTCTTAAATTACTAGTTACATGACATGAGGAATAATCCTTTCTTTTATGCTGATGGGGAATCCCCTTCCTCTTCTGTCTTATTCCTGTGAACCCAGAACCATCTGGTATTTTTCCTCATTCAACCTTGTCTATATGTACCTTAGCCCAATATTCTACAATCTCTAAGTAAAACTCATGTTGTCTGGTTGATAGTGGGAGAGATGTGGAAAAAGGGAGGAAAAAAACCCATAACCTTCTGACATATGTTCTTCAGTTCCATTCTCCCTTGCCCAGTCTTCTGTTCTCACCCTCCCCTATGTCCAACAGTGGTGGAATAAAAGAAGTTCACAATTAAAGGGAAGATGGAGAGATAGCAGTCCTGTCACTCTAACCACACTCTTGTTATGGGGGTAGGAGGCAAATTCTATTCTAAAATTATTTTTCCCAACTTTCTTTGCCCTTTTGAATTCAAACTGTTCTTTCTCACTGTCTCAGTTTGACTCCCCTCTAATTCCTATATCTATTTTAGCTTCTGCATATCCAACTGAGTCCCTGATCTTGCTCCTTATCTTAGAGCACTCTTCTATCTTTTAACTCTTACCAAGCTCCTGTCCTGCTGGGGAGTCCCAGCCCCAGTCATTACCTACCACCAGTAGTCTCAAATTGGGAGAATCCTCGCTCTTGCTGATAGGACCAAGAGAGGTGTACATCAAGAATCTAAACCTGGAGTTTGGGAAGACATTTTCCTCAGAAAGATTGATGTTTGTTTAGCCATAGAAGAGTTTTTGATAAGAGGTTTAAAAGAGGTATCACAGAAAACAGTGTATTCTAGGTATGGAGGATGGCCTCTCCAAATAGATATGCAGGGATGGATATTTTTAAAATTTAAGTAATTAGGATAAAGACCAACAGATAGTTGTATTTAACAAGTACTGTAAGGGAGATGAACACAGAGAGAGAAAAGGATTCTGTGTCCCCTCTGTCAAGGGGACAACTTGATAAAGTCAGGAGTATCAATCAGGTACATTGGAAAAGAAGCACAAACTAATTTAAACAGGCTGCTGATGCTGGTATGTTTCAAGAATTTTCTATCCTTTTGGCTGTGAAACAGCAGTTATTTCCAAAGGAATATAAAGAAAACACACTATCTAATGTGGTTAAAATCACCAATTTATCAGGAGATAGTAAATCTCATTACAGTGATAAAATTCAAGGAGCTCTTAGATGATTCTTTTGTTTTTAATTGAACTGCAATTTCACTCTACAGCAGTTTGCTGGAGTTTGGAATGTTCATTACATGGATCTTCACTGTAACATTATTTTATGCTTTGCTACTATACTTGACTGATATGAAAATCAGTTGGCTAATTGGTTCTATGACATGAAGTGAAATATGATTGAGAATCAGTTGGTTCCAAAGGAATAATATTTATGCATATGTAATAAGTAATGGTGTCTGATGTTCAGGGAGGTCCTCTTGGAGATATGTTGCTATTATAGAAAGTGGTTGACCACCTGAACTCTGTTATGTATAACATACAGAATATTACTATAGGGTTTAACTAAGATTCATTAAAGATATTGCACAAAGCACTCTGTACATCTTAAAGCATAATATAAATATCAGCTATAGAGTCTCTCAAGCTTTTTTCATTAGAAAAGAAAGTGTATATTGCCCATGTGTAATGTTTTCAAATATTTAAAGAATTTGCAGTTTTGGCACCTACTTGAGTGAAAAGGGCTTGAGTGATCAGAATCAAACACGCTGCACACATCGGTGGTACTAGAAGCACCAGAAGCAGGGGGAGGTGTTAATGGTGTTCGCGGAGAATTAGGTGCAGACGTTGTACTTTCTGTTTCACTTTCAGGGATCCGACTGTAACTAATTTTCCTTGGCTCCTGTTGCAGTGGTGTGGGGTGTCTCATGGTACCTGGTCTTGGGTTTGATGGACGAACACCAGGAGACTTGAGGGGATAGCTATATTTTTTTGGCTGTAGACCCATCAAAAACAAATATGTTATTTTATTACAGTCCTACAAAACTATATATATATATATATATATATGAATAAACAGATTTTACTTAAAGTAGAATGAGAATTGGTCTGAAAGTCTCTGCAAGTTATATCACATTTAACTGGATTAATAATGACAGATCAGGGATGAAGGAGAGAAAGACTGAACTATAGAAATAAAGACTACCCTAGAAGAAATGGAAACATTTCAAGTCAGTTCTACTGCAATTGACTTCTGAAAATAAAAAAAATACAAGAATTTTTGGATGTAGATAGACAAATTAAGCTCTATCATACTAGATAAATCCTATTACAATATAGGGCAAATCTAAAATAAATTAAGAAAATATAAAGAGAATTTTCTCTTTAAAACAAGAGTACTTTTGGGGCAGCTATGTAGTGCAGTGGATAGAGCACCGGCCCTGGAGTTAGGAGTACCTGAGTTCAAATATGGACTCAGACACTTAATAATTACCTAGCTGTGTGGCCTTGGGCAAGCCACTTTAACCCCATTTGCCTTGCAAAAATCCTAAAGAAACAAAAAAACAAAAACCAAGAGCACTTTTATTCAATTAGAATAAAACTTTCTATGACCCACAGAGAAAAAGGACATTCTGAAAAATCAGGTTTTTCAGCTAGCTTAGTAAATGATTACTTTACAATTGAAAAAAAAAACCCAATACAATTCTTTGAATATAATTTAACTTTTTCATCATGACTGAGGATTATCTTCTTGGATGTCAGTTATTACAGCACGCACAGTACAAAAGTAAAATGATGCCTCAGATATTGTCTGCAGTATCTTTTGTCTCTGTTCTGTCACCTCCTGGTGCGATAATAATAAAAACATACCACCCATATTTATGGTGATGGAAAGAAAAGATAAAGGAATAGGCATTAAGGATGTTATAAAGCATTGACATAACTTCTTTCTAACTTGATGTTTCTAATCTATTGTAGCCTTAGAAACCAGATAAGCATGGCTGCCAGAATAGGATGGGGAATGAGAGTAAATAAACAGGTTTTAAGTGAAGGCATGAGGGATTTTTCTGCAAATAAAATAAATAAGTTCAAGGCAGTGTATCTCAAAGGGTTATCTCCAGTCACCACAAATTATATGGAACTGAGATTTGAAATATCAGGTGTGTGCAAGAATCTCCAGTCTCCCATAGTGTGCCGCAATTGAAATATTACTAATTAATTGTATTGCAAGCAAAGAAAGTTTGAGAGCCACTGATTTTAGTGATGACTTTGTATCTTATCTTAGATACTCAGAAGTCTTATTAGCTAGTTTCCAGGTTCTCAACTTTGCTTTGAAAATCTGAGGAGGCTGTACATAAAATATGATTGCATGGAGATTTGGCTAAGCAATGACAAAAAAAACTAGAAAATAATATGAACCATATTCACAAAGGAGAAAAATTTTAGTCAAACAAACATTTTCTGGATTGTTGCTTCATACTTTTGTTCACTCTTAAAATTTTGATTCCTAGTTTTTACTCTTTTATTTGTTGTAACTTATAATAGTTTGCATTTCTTGTTCTTTAAAAGATATAATTCAGTGAGAGTCTATTACTTTGATGATTTGTCTATCAAACTAATCTTTGCCCAGACCAATGGGAATATTCCCATAAATATGTGAAAGGACCTGCCTTTCACATTTTTAATAGTAAAAACTGCTTTTTTCTGCTAAATGATCAATCTTTTTTATTATCTATTTGAAATTATATTAATTTTGTAATATGATACAGAGAAATACTATTTTAAGTGTTAGAATTCTAAGTAGATTTTAATTTGCATGCTTACAAATCTTGGTAGAGGCTTAGGGTTTCTTGGTTCAATTTCCAGTGACTTGTTGAAAAGATAATCTGTAAATTCTTTTTCCATGCTATTTCCCATTGGATTCAAATTTTCAAAGAATTTCTGGAAAAAAAGTGATGAAAACAAGGTTTTTACTAGGTTTTTCATGAGCTACTGAAATTTATGAAAATCAATTAAGAAAATATTTTAAACTCAAGAGAATACTGAATAATTTGAAGGAAGCTTTTATTTTTCTTAAATCTTTTCCATTCTCTCCCCTTCACTAAAAATGGAATTACAGAATGTCAGAATTGTGAGGAATTTCAATGGCAATCTACTACAGTGTATACTTGAAAAAGAATTTTCTCTAGAACTGAGAACATAGCTAACAACTGATCATTCAGATTTATCTCATTCCTCTTCTAGGGAGTCCATTCCACTTTTCTTAGGAAGTTCTTCTTTACAAGCTTAAATTCACATCTTTGAAATTCAACCCTCTGTTTCTACTTTTGCCCTCAGTGGCCAAGGAGGAAAAAAATCTAGTTCGTCTTCTACATGGCAGCCCTTCAAATATTATTTGTAACAGACAAGTATTAATTCCTTCATTGATCCTTAAATTGATGATGAACTCAAGGATCTTCACCATTCTGTTGCCTTCCTCTTGATTTTCTAAAGATATTACACCCAAAACTAAACAAAACACTCTACACATCACTATAGAGTTGTGGCTATAAAAATAAACATGATTCAGCTTCTTTCAGTATAGATAAGTAAAGTCACTACAAAGCACTAAAATAAAGTTTTGCTTTTACTACACTGTTTGGTTCTCACAGGAATGCCTAAGCTCTAATTGGCAGTCATTTCCCTACTAAACTTAACAAAATTATTCATCTCCAAATAAATTAACTTACTTTTATATCAGATTCTACTCGCAAGCAATATGGTTGATTTTGGTACTGCTGTATCTCTCCTGTTATTTCTGCAACTTTTCTCCTTTTGCTGAAGTTTATAAGTTCTTTCCCATGTCTTTTCAATACCTCAGGATTGCCTTCTTCTGTTTTCAAGATATTTGTCAAATAAATCCCTAAAAGATAAAATGTTTCAGGAAAAACACACATAAAATTATACTGTTACCATTCACTATTACTGAGCATTATTATTATTATTATTAAAGTAAATAATAATCTATTAGGTCACCTTCTAAACAACATTCATTCACTCAAAAGCCACTTATCAAGTAGTTTCTAATAACAAAACATTGCTAGATTCTGGAAGAGATGTAAAGTGATTCAGTGACAGTTCATGCCCACACAGGACTTATGATCTAACAAAAGTTCTATGCACTTATATAATATCATACAAATGTCATTAATATACTCACAACTATCAAATATGTGATACAATATTTAGAGAATGGAATAGAATACACAAGATAGTTTGTTAGTTACAGAATGAAAATATAAGGTTAGAAGGCTGGGACGTGAATTTTGGAGGACCTCTGGAAGAGGTAGCTTTTGAGCTTAGGAATGGTAGTACAACAAAAGGGGGGGAAGTATTCTAGACTAAGGGAAAAAAAAACACATATTAATTACCAGAAATGCATAACAGAAATTTCTCTGCTGTAAAAGAACAACAATCAACTTAAATCTAATTTGTGAAATCCTGTATGTAGATATTGTCAACTCAACATAACCAAAACAGAACTTGGGCTCACTAACCCAAACTCTACCCATTCCAAACTTCCCTGTTGATTTCACCTTTGTGACATTTCTTGAATGCCTTCTTCTCTCCTCTGAAACAGCCACCTCTCCAGTGTGAACTCTCTTCATCTCATGCCTGGACTATCACAGTAGCTGCTAGTGGGTCTGCCTGCCTCAAGTCTCTCCTCACTTCAATTCATCTTCATTCAGCTACTCAAGCACAGATCTGACTATGTCATCTCTGTACTCAAAAAATTCCAATAGCTTCCTTCAACTCTTGGATCTTGGCCTTCAAAGTCCTTCATGACCTGTTTCCCTCCCCCTGCCAGGATTCTTTTATCTTAAGCATCCCTGAAATGGCCCTCACCTCTCTAGTCTATGATCCAATGACATTGGCCTCATTATTCTTTAATAAAACAGTCTATTTATTGGCTCTAGGCATTTTCACTGGCCACGAAATATCCTCCATACCCTCCCTGCCCCAGTTCTTGGAATGCTTACTTCTTTATCTCTGCCTTCTGGTTTCACTCAAGTCCCAGCCTAAAATCCCACCCTCCATAGGATCTCTTTCACCTTTTCTCTCTTAAATATTTCCAACTTATATTTTTCTTGTGTATAGTTGTTTGCATGTTATTTTTTTCTCCATTCTCCTTTCTTCTTTCAAAGACAGGAACTGTCTTTTGCTCTTCTTTGTGTCTCTAGTTTGGCACACGGTCTGGTACATAGTAGGCATATAATAAATGTTTTTTGATTGGCTGACTGAAATGATAAATAATGACACTCAAAAAAAAGATATAAGTAAGCCTCTTTCCAGACAGATCTAAATCTCATAAAATGAAGAATGCGGCAAAAGAGAAAGTTCACATTTGTAAATGTAACATCCATTATGACAAAAAAGCCAAACAATTTGCTCACATAAACTATTACACTATAGAACATAAAAACTATTACACTACTGAACGGGAATAGTGATTTAGTCAAAAGAAAAAAGTTTAAGTCTCTCTCTAAAGCTCAATCTAAATCTTAATCTAAAGTCTAAGACCCTATTTTAAAAGGGAAGACCTATGTATAGACGTGTCTACAAAGGCAGACAAGGATGGGGCTCAAAGAATCGAAGGGACTTGAGCTGTGCACGTTAGGTGGGCTCTTCCCCTATAATTTGTCAGTCAGAGCTACACATGCAAGTCAAGGACACAGATATCTCTTGAAAGTCTCTTCTATAATCTGTGATTGTGACAGAATGAAAGGGAGCATCTGTCTCAGTATCACTGCCACTTTTAATGATCAAGGACTAGATCAGACAGTAGGAATTGGAAAAAAGGGGGGGATGGATCTGAGAGAATGATGAAAAAAGAATCAAGACGAGAGGGAACAGCTGGGTTTAGTGGGAGAATGGTGAATGGTGAATGGAGAAAACAGAATGAAACTAGCGGTGGAGAATTGGTTTTTGAGAAGAAATGAATTCAGTTTAAGACAAAATGAGTTTGAGATGCTGGGAGGACATCCAAGTGGCTTTGCCTAACCAGAAAATGTGGGTGCTAGGAGAAAGAAAAAGAATAGCCAAAGACACAGGAAAAGAACCAGGACACCATGGTGTCAGGGGAGTTAAGTGGGGAAAAGCCTGAAGGACGAAGAAGTTTTCAAAACTGTGAAATACAAAGAGGGAAACAAAGAGAAGTGCTAAAAAAAATATTGTTATTTGATTATTAAGTAGTCATTGAAGTAGAGATTCCCTAATAGAAAAGTGGTCAAAGGATATAAACAAATAGCTCTTAAAAAAAAAATTGTGAAATATTCACAAATGGAATAATGCTTGAAATAATTAATAAGAGAAATGTAAATCAAAACATCCTGAGGTTTTATCTCATACTCTATAAATTGGTAAGGATGACAAAAATGACAATACTCAGTATTGTGGAATAGGAACACAAAATACATTGATGGTGGAGCAGTGAAATGGTAAAACCATTTTAGAAAGTAATTTGGATTTATGCAAATAAAATGACTAAAATGTCTACATATTTTGAACCGGACTCCATTAATGGACTTATACCCAAGGAAGCAATCGATAAAAATAAAACTCCCACATATAACAAAATATTTATTGTCGTACTTTTTGTGGAAGCAAAGAATTGAAAACAAAGTAGAACCCCATTAATTGGGCAATGGCTAAACAAACTGAAGTAAACAAATGTAATGGAATATCACTGTGCTTTAAGAAATGATGTATGTGATGAATACAGAGAAACATGGAAAGATCTCTATGAATTATTGCAGAGTGAAGTAGGCAGTCAAAGCAACAATAAACACACTATTAATATAAATGAAAAGAACTATTTACTACAAAATGAAAAACAAATGTAACAAAGCAAAACAAAAATGTAATCAAGCATGACTTGAAGTAACATGAGAAGTTGCCCTCAAATTATCTTGTATAGAGATCCACAGATATTACATATTACACATATCTTTCGTTTTATTTATAAATCAATCAGCTATTTTGATTTTTTTCTCTCTCAAAAAAATTTGATTGGAGGAGGAGAAAGAATTTTGACATAACTATGATGATGCAAGAAAGAAAAGACATCAATAAAGATTTTTTAAAGAAATAAAAGGTCACTGGAGCTCAAAATAAGAATTGATGGTAGTAGAGATGTTTACTGTGGCTAAGTCAGACAAGGGACCTTAGAAGGCCATCTGGCACAAAACCCTCTCCTCATACAGATGAAATAGAGACTCAGTGAGATTAACTGATTTGGTCCAAGTCACAGAATTTTTTAAGTGTTACACCCAGGAACTGAACTCAAGTCCTCTCACTCCAAATCTAAGACATCTTCCCTTGTATCAAGCTGCCAGAACAGATTAAAGAAGGAAGGGTGAGGGAAAAAAATAGGTATAGTCAACACAAATTACTATTTTGGAAAGTTAGGCAGTAGGAGTATTATAGTTTTAATATAAAGCTAAGTACACTACTGAAGAGGTCACAAAAAGACCGAATATAAAAGAATAAATTTGTAGACACACACACACACACCCTTAAACAAAAGATCTTAAATATATTCTGCAATTTCCTATGTCTATTACTTGTTTTAAAATGCAAGTACAACTACTTTGTCCAAAAACATATTGATCATTCAATTAAAAATAAAAATAGTACTTACCAAAGAAAGGCACACATGGTGGATTAATAGACCTGAGTTTTGCCAAATATTTTTTATAGTGATCTTCACTCAATTCATGAGCTTCCTCCAAAATTTTCTTCTGGCGACTTGGAATTTGCTAAAGAAAAAATATTTAGGAAATTCATGTTCACTCATGCATTTACAAGTTTTACCAAAAATATAAGAAGGTAAATAACATTATTATTATACTAAAGAATGTGTAAGTTAAAAAACAATACACTTAACATCTTATCAAATTACTGGGTATTGTACTAATCCAACAAAATTGGGTTTCAGGCATACAATGTTTCATAAAGTTAGTTTCATAGCGTTGGTACTACTCTTCCCCTTGTACACTAAATTGTGAAAAATGAATCAATCAGTGAATTAAAAAGCATTTATCCTAATAATATCTTGGTATATCCCAAGTACTTTTCTAAGATCCAAGAATATAAACAGAAAAATGTTTTAGGCCATGCCCTCCAGGACCACACAATCTAATAGAAGAAGAAGAGATTTACCTGCCAGGTCAAAGATTAAAGCATGGTACTGGACTATACCCTACCCTACTTGTATTCTAATCCTTTTATGTTGGACTTGGATGAGACCTGAGAGGTGGAGGAGTCCAATTAATCCCTAAATAATAATGACCCCTAATAGTAACCCAGTCAGTGAGTGGTCATCTAGTTTTTGTCTAATGATATACAGTGAGGAGACCTCACAAGTTCTCATGGTAACATATTCATAGTTTACTTTTGGATAAAACCTAACTTTTGGAAAGTTTTTCCTTTCATCAAATCCCTTCTGCCTGTTCATTTGCCATTTTCACCAATGTGTTCTAGTTTTGCTCTTGGAGACCATATTATATGACAGTGCTTGAAATTCTTGGAAACAGCTGTCATATCTTCTTCTAAGTTTTCTCCTTTCCAAGCCAAGTAAGTTTAATTCCTTCATTTGATTCTCATATAACATGGACTTGAGGTCCTTCACAAACCTGGTTATCCACCAGCTTATCAATATCCTTTCTGAAATGTGTAGCGCACTACTGAATATTATTCTCCAGAAGTAGCTCAACTAAGAAAATGAACTCTTACCACCAGAGTTCAAGATGTTATGCTTTCATATTTCTTTAGGGTCTTTCATTTGTAATCATTCATCTACACCAGCTGAGTCAGGGAAAAACATATAAAGAAACCAATAGATATCAACTTTCCTTTCTCCTGCTATTATTAAAGATAATATACATTCCAAAGAATTGAATTGTGTTCTCTCTTTTAAAATAATATTGACATCTTTTGCTGTTATATAAAATTTTCAAAAAACTATCTCCTTAGCTAGTTTATGCCCTTGGGTATATAAAACTCCAAGGGCTATTGAGAGTTCAGTTACAGAAAATTTTTGCTTGTGTAGCCTATTTCCCTGATTTAGTTTTCTTTTTTTTTTGACTAGTACAAAATAATTTTGAAGATTATTCCTTTGTTGTCTAGGTTGAGTTGATCTCTGTGGATTTATTATGCATTCCACTGCTTTTGTAAAGTATTAACTGAATCAAATAGTTTTTTTTATTAATTTTGCAAGATTAAGTATATCATTCATGTCAACTGCAAATAGGGATAATTCTATCTCTTGTTTTGTAAATATTTATGCTTTTACTTTATTTCTTGTCTTACTGCTATGGTTAACATTTCTCTTAAAGAATATTTTTCTTTTATTTTTTTCTAATATATATGTATAAAAGCAATTTTAAACATTCTTTTTAAAAATAATTTTTGAGGTCCAAATTCCCTCCTTTCCTCCCCTCCCCTCCCCTCCCCTCCCACTTTCTTGAGAAGGCAAACACTTTGATATAGAGTTTACAAAAAATATGCTTTGATCTGTAGTCAGACTCCATCATTTCTTCTTTGGATAGAATTTTTTATGATCAGTTGTGAAGTGAGTGTATCATTACATTGCTAGAAAAGCTAAGTCATTCACAGTTCATCATCATACAAAATTGTTCTTAAAGCTGTAAGGCTCTTCTGACTCTGCTTATTTCACTTTATATTAGTTCATATAAGTCCGAGTTATTCTGAAATCACTGTGTTCATCATTTCTTATAGCACAATAGTATTTCATCAGCCATTCCGACAGATAGACATCCCTTCAATTTAGAATTCCTTGTATGATTAGCATTTCTAAAACAATGTCAATTAATCGTAAAGAGAAGGGAAATTCTTAGTTTATCCCTATTTTTTTTTAATCAGGAAAGCTTCTATTGTAAGTAGTTCAGTCTTGATTCCAAGTCTAAATTTTGGCTCGGGTAAAATGAAAAATTTGAAGGGTTAATGTTTAGTCTTATTGCTAGAATTTTATTTTTAAAAGTTTGCATCAATGATCATTGTATACTATAGTTCTCTTTATTATATTCCTCCTGGGATAGTTATCAGGATCATTTACATCATAAAAAGTACATGTTAAAATGATTTCTTTCCCAAGTATAGAGAATAATTTATGAAGCATAGGTATTCATTGCTGCTAAAATATTTGATAGCATTCAACTGTAAATCTGACTAAAACATCCTAGGTATTTGCTCTTTTTTTTTTTTTTTTTTTTTTTTTTAGGCTTTTGCTAGGCAGTGGGGTTAAGTGCCTTGCCCAAGGCCACACAGCTAGGTAATTATTAAGTGTCTGACACCGAATTTGAACCCAGGTACTCCTGACTCCAGGGCTGGTGCTTTATTCACTGTGCCACCTAGCTGCCCCTGGTATTTGCTCTTTTTTTAAAAAAAATTTTATTTAAGGCAATGGGATTAGGTGACTTGCCCAAGGTCTCATAGCTAGGCAATTATTAAATGTCTCAGGCTGAATTTGGACTCAGGTCCTCCTAACTCCAGGGTGGGTGCTCTATTCACCGTGCCACCTAGCATTTGCTTTTTGGCTTATTCAACTGAACTTTCTGAGAATGGGTTAAGATTTTTACTTCTTGTTTGTTTAAATTTGAGTATTTTATATTTCTCTAGTTAAATATCCATTTTCTTTACATTTTTTCTTTTTATTACAAGAATATAATTGTTTATTATGTTTCTCTTAATGGAATCAAAGACTGCATAAACATTTTTGGATAAAATACTACTGATTCAGTAAGCTTGCAGTCCAATAAAAGTCCCAGGTCCTTTTCAGGGAACAATTTACTATTTCCCCCCAATTTCTACGTGGTGACTTTTCTTTAATTGAACACATTACATTTACCCCTAATAAATTTCATACTTTTAGAGTCAGTCTAATGTTCAAGCTTACTAAATATAGAGCTTAATTCTGTTAATTCAGTTTGCTGGCTATCCTTACCAGTTTTGTGCCATTTCCAAATTTTATAAGGATGCTGACACTGATAAATTATTAAATGGCATGGGGCCAAATATAGATCCTTGACAAAATACACTAGGGAATTCCTTCTAAGTTGACATTGAGCCATAGCTGATTACATTTTTTTTTTTTTTAGATTTTTCAAGGCAATGGGGCTAAGTGGCTTGCCCAAGGCCACACGGCTAGGTAATTGGTGTCTGAGGTCGGATTTGAACCCAGGTACTCCTGACTCCAAGGCCGGTGGTCTATTCACTGCACCACCTAGCCACCCCTAAGCTGATTACATTTTGTGTTCAGTGATTCAAACATTCTAATCTAACATCTAGCTAGCCTGGATCTAGCCTATAATCTCCATCTTTTTCATAAGCCTTGTAACATTTAGTGAAATGCTTCACTAAAATTTAAGTTAATGACTTCTCCTGTATTTTGAATAATAACCCTTTCCATAAAGACATTACATTTTTGCATCAATATTCATTAGGGAAATTGGCCTATAATTTTCTGTTTGGGCTCTTCCTAGTTTAGGTATCAGCACCATATTGGTGTCATAGTAGGAATTTGGCAGAATCCCTTCTTGACCTATTTTTAAAAATAGTTATACAGAACTGGAATGAATTGTTCCTTGAATGTTTGGTAGAATTCACTTGAACTCTATCTGGCCATGGAGCTCTCTTAGGGGCTTTACTGATGGTTTCTTCAGTTTTTTTTGATCAATTTCTTTTGATCTTTTTTCTGAAATGCAGTTATGTATTTTATTTCCTCTTCTGTTAACCCAGGGAGCTTTTATATTTTTATAAATTTTCATCCATTTCACTTAGATCATCAAATTTGTTGGCAGTTGGGAAAAATAGCTCATAATTATTATTTTAATTTCTTCCTTATTGGTGATGAATTCACCCTTTTCATTTTTGATGCCCAGTGAAATAAGCAGAACCAAGATAACATTGTATACAATAACAACACTGTGAGATGACAACTATGATGGATGCAGTGCCTCTCAGCAGTTCAGTGATCCAGGACAATCCTGAGAGACCTGTTACAGAAAATGCCATTCACATTTTGAGAAAAAAAACCCCAAAACTATGGAGTCTGGATGCAGAACAAAACACTTTTTAAATGTTCACTTTTTAAAAGTTTTTTTCTTTTTTGTAAGGCAATGGGGTTAAGTGACTTGCCCAAGATCACATAGCTAAGCGAGTATTAGGTGTCTGAGGCCAGACTTGAACTCAGGTAACTCCTGACTCCAGGGCCAGTGCTCTAGCTGCCCCCTTACTTACAAGTATTTTCCCTCTTAGTTCCAATTCCTCTTTCACAACATGACTAATATGGAAAAATGTTAAACACAATTATACAATCTTTACCAGATTGTTCATTGTCAGGGGAGAGGGGAGAGAAGGGAAGATGGCAGAAAAATGTGGAACTCATAAATGAGCAGTATAAATGTTGAAAAAACTCTTGTGCATGTAATTAGAAAAATAAAATAAAATTAAAGACATTAAATGATTTAGTATAACCTGTTCATTTTTTTTTAGGTTTTTTTTTTTTTTGCAAGGCAGATGGGGTTAAGTGGCTTGCCCAAGGCCACACAGCTAGGTAATTATTAAGTGTCTGAGACCAGATTTGAACCCAGGTACTCCTGACTCCAAGGCCGCTGCTTTATCCACTATGCCACCTAGCTGCCCCCATATAACCTGTTCTTGAAGAAACTATGACAGCTTTTTTATCCTTTCTTCCTTGACAGCCCTAGGTCTAGAATTCTTTATCCAGAAAATCATCCTTTGAAAATTACATTCTAGAATGTTGACAGTAATTGAAATCAAGTTCTTGACAACTCTACTTTGCTTCCTTTTTTATTTTTAAAAATCAATACATTTGTCCTCTAACTCTCTGGTACTTCTCTTCTTTTCCATAATCTTTCAAAAATCACAAATAGTAAATCAACGATCATTCCTAACAGTGTTTTCAGTACTCAAGGATGTAGTTCATTTGGCACAGCGACTTGAACTTTTCAAGGACATCTGAATGCCCTTTCACTGATCTTGGGTAACAACCCATGCTTTTATTCTGTTCTTTCTAGGCCAAAGATGATTCTCTTTGGCAGAAAAAAGTAATCAACCAATATCGTTCGAGCCATAACAAATAGTTTCCTATACTACCCAAAAGGGCTTATAACTCACTCTGTCTTGCCTTTGGGTTCTTGCTCACAAACATATACCCTCCAATGCTTTTTCTTGTTTTTTTTTCATTACTTGTCATTGCTATGATTATCTGCTCATGTCTTTGTAAAAACTAAACTGATTCTTGAACATCAACAATAGTCTTTTTTTGATAGTTTCCCTCTCTTTTCCTCTAGGAATTTTGAGTCTACAGAAATCCATTCTTTTTTAAAGTTATATTTATTTTATTTTTGTACAAATGATTTTTTAATACATTACTAAAATATTCTTAAGAATAAACATAATACCCCCTCCCCCATAAAATATGAACAATAAAGTGGAAAACATAAAAATTAAAAATAATAATAATGATAGGGGCAGATAGGTGGTACAGTGGATGGAGCACCTGAACTCAAATCCGGCCCCAGACACCCAACAATCACCCAGCTATGTGCCCCTGGGCAAGCCACCCCAAACCCATTGCCCTGCAAAAACAAACAAAAATTCAACCTCAAAATAAAATAATAGTAATAATAATGATGATCATAATCATAATCATAATAAGGGTGGCCAGGTGGTGCAGTGAACAGAGCACTGGCCCTGGAGTCAGGAGCACCCGGGTTCAAATCTGGCCTCAGACACCCAACAATCACCCAGCTATGCGACCCCTGGGCAAGCCACCCAACCCCATTTGCCCCATAACCCCTCCAAAATAACAACAACAACAATAACAACAACAACAAATGTGCTTCAGTCTGTGTTCCACCAACAGCTTTGTCGCAGGGGGATCACATTCTTTAGGATAAGTCCATCACAAAAGCTACTTCAATATTTTTCCACTGTTGCCATTGCTGATCACAACTCCCTCCATTCGTACTTCCCTACTACCATACACTATATTTTCTCTCTCCTTTCACTCTGTCCCTCTTCTTAAATGTGCTGTAGGGTCGCTGAGTGGCTCAGCAGACTGATCACTGGCCCTGGGGCCAAGAGGCCCTGAGCCCACATACCACCCCTAAGGCCCAGCAACCACC
The DNA here is from genome assembly GCF_037893015.1 of Macrotis lagotis. Lineage (NCBI taxonomy): Eukaryota > Metazoa > Chordata > Mammalia > Peramelemorphia > Peramelidae > Macrotis > Macrotis lagotis. Next base: position 87,617,990 of record NC_133658.1, read on the forward strand.
CGGCCCTGTGGTCCCGGACAGGCCATCCAATTCCAGCCCCTTGCAAGAAGTAAAAAAGAAAATGTGTTATATCTGGCCACTCTCTCACATGGTGCACCCTCTCCTCCATCACTCACACCCCCCCCCCCTCCCCCTGTCCCCCTTCTCTCCTTTTTACTCTAGATGTCTATACCCCATTGAGTATATTTGCTGTTTCCTCTCCGAACCACCTCTGATGAGAGCGAAGGTTCCCTCATTCCCCCTCGCCTTCCCCCCCTTCCATATCATTGCAATAGCTCATTGTAATAAAAAAATAATCTTTTATGAAATATCTTAGTCTATTCCACTTCTCCTTTCTCTTATTCCCATTACATTTCCCTTTTAGCCATTGACTCCATTTTTACACTATATTATATCTTCAAATTCGGCTCTTTCCTGTGCTTCATCTATAAAAACTTCTTCTACCTGCTCTATTAAATGAGGCTCATATGAGTATTATCAGTATCATTTTCCTATGCAGAAATGCATGCAGTTCATCATCATTAAGTCCCTTATATTTTACCCTGCTCCTCCATTCTCTATACTTTACCTGAGTCCTGTATTTGAAGATCAAACTCAGAAATTCATTCTTGAAATATCCTATCTCTTTCTGTGCCATTTTTCAACACATTGGATACTACCTAGTGATCATTCATGGCCTCAATTCTTTTTTACTTAACCTTAATCACTGGATGGGCATTGTCTTAGTCAAATTATTTTCTGGGAAAGATCCAGCTTTAAAAGGTCAAGGTCTCTACTGCATCCAGGGCCATCTCCAATTATCCTGATTCATATCTGGCCATAAAACTCAGATAATTCTGGAGGATAAAGTGAGGTTGGTGACTATATAACCCTCCTTCATTTAAATCCAATTCACATGCATGTCATGGCATCACCTCATGGTCGCCTTTGAGAACAAAGGACAAACATCAACTACCTATACTTTCCCCTAAATGCTTGAAATGTTTCAGAGAAAAGTATGAGAGATTCTTTGGGGTTGTTCCTCTTATAGTATGAGAAAAGGATGAATTATTGCACTTTCACCAGGGTCCACAATGAGTTCAGTTAAAGATAATTAGACAAAGGGAATGAAACTGGCACTTTAATGATCACTGTGAATCAAAGACAGGAAAAGCTTAGAAAAGAGGTAAAAACTCCATATGGGTAGTGGGGTCTGAGGCATGTTTCTCTCAGGTAGAATAAAGGTAGTTCAGGCATTTGCACTCCTGAGGGACAGTTTTCATCTTTCTGATCACATTTCCCAAAGTCAGAGAGGTGCATAGGGTTAAGGGATATAGAGAAAAGACTCATCCATGCTGCAAGCTTGGGAATGTTTCCTTAGATCCATTCCTATCCACACTAAATGCTGGTCTATACACTGCCAGAAACCTTTTCAAATATTTGACTAAGAGAAACCCTGAGAAGTCAAAGAAAAATCTTACTAACATTGAGAACCTCATCATCAATGTGCCAAAAGACAAACTTGTAATCCTGGGTGATTTTAATAGCAGAGAAAAACACAGATGACCAGACATGGCAGGGAGTCCTTGGGAAGAATGGAGTTGGAAATAGTAACAACTGCAGTGGTCACTTACTACTACTTTTTTTTTTGAAGACTCATGACCTCACCACCAACACCATCTTCCATTTACCTAAATACAATAAAACTTCCTGGATGCTCCCTCACAACAAGAATCAGCATTTAATAAACTATATCATTGTAAGGAGAAGAGAAAGATAAGGGATGAGATTGACAGTCTATGGCACAGAGTGCTGGACTGATTAGTCTTATTTTCTCCAAGATAAATATTCACATGGTCCAAAGGTAAAATGACTATCCGAAGAATTAATGTCAATAGATTGGAGTGCTTCTCTGAGAGTGAGCAGTTTGGTGCTAACCTGGAGGGAAAGTTGAGTCATTTGGCAATGGGGGGAGCAAAAAAATCAGATTTTCAGAGATTTGATGGACAGCACTGCATTTATTCATTTGGGCCAGAAAATTCACAAAACATCAAGATTGGGTTGATGAAAATGATGTGAAAATTTAAAAGTAGAGTAGAAATGAAGTATAGAAAGATGCAGGACTCTTTGCTCAGTAAGAAGACAGATAAAATTCATTTTTAATCTGATAATAACTATCTAAAGTGCTTTAATGACATCCTAAAAGCTTTTTATGGCTCAAAGACCCAAGATATATCTCAACTACTCTGTGCTGATAAAGTCACATTGATTACGGATACTGAAGAAATGGGCTGAACACTTCCATAGTATTCTCAATAGCCTCTCATGAACCAATGCCAAAACCAATGACCATATACTTAAGAATGAAACCAATCACTGTCTACCTGAACTTCAACTGAAGAAGAACTTTGAAATGCCAATGAGGTTCCTCTCATGTGGCTAAGCACCTGATACTGATTCTAAGGCAGGAGCCTGGGCTCATATAAAAACTAAATGAAAATTTCTGAGTTATATGACAAGAGGAGATTATTCCCCAGGAGTTGCAGGAGGTCTCCATTGTTTGTTTTTATAAAGGTAAAGAAAATGGATTGGTTTATGATGATCACAGTGGGTTTAAGGAGAGTTGCTCTCTATTAGGCATTGCTGGCAAAATTCTTGTCAGAGTTCTTTTTAAAAGACTGATCCTTCAACTGGACCATAGTCATCTACCTGAGAGTCTCTATGACTTTGTGTTGCCTGACAACCCCAGGAGAAATGCTAGGAGCAGAACAGAGTTGTGAATCTGATCAGTGCTTTTGAAACTGTCAGTCACAAAGGCTTATTGTAAGATCATGGCAAAATCTGGTTGTTTGGAAAAGTTCATCAATATTGTAAACAGTTTCATGACAGCATGCTTGCACAGGTTCTGGATAGTGGATGATGCTCTCAATCTTTCCCAGTCACCAATGGAGGAAAAAAGGGTTTTGTAAACACAAATTCTCATGCTTTTTAGTAAATTGCCAGCAATGTCAGACACCTTCAATGAGGATGAAAATGAAATCAAGATCAGTTACTCAACTGATGGCAAAGTATTTGATTTGAAAGACTAAAGAGGATGATTTTTTTGTTGCACTCAATGCAGCCTCTGAGGCTAGGTTGTAACAGTGTGTGGATTGATTTTCTATTGCTTGTGCTAATTTTGACCTAACAATTAAAAATAAGAAAACACAGGTTCTCCAGTAGCCAGCACCACCCCAGCCATCAGTAATAGCAAATGGAGAAATAACGAATGCTGAGCCATTTACCTTGGCTGTATGAGGTGGACACATGCATTGTCAGAACTAGCTCAGTGTTTGGGAGGCTCCAAAGGAAATTATGGGAGAGAAGAGGGATTAGACTGACTACCAAACTGAAGGTCTACAGAGCCGTGTGCTGACTTCAGTGTGTATGCTTGAGAAATCTGAACAGTCTGTCAATGCCATACCAAGAAACTAAACCTCTTCCATTTAAATTGTCTTGGGAAGATTCTGAAGGTTAGCTGGCAAGAAAAGGTCTTGGACACTTGAATTTCTTTCTTGAGTTAAAGTGCTAAGCATTCAAACTTTACTTCAGAGAGTGCAGTTTCAATGGACTGGCCATGTTGTTTTTAAATGCCAAATGTTCTTTTGCCTATAAGACTTATTTTATGGAGAACTCACAAGTCAAATGCTCACATAGATATCAGAAGAAGTGAAACAAGGACACTCAAGATCTTCCTGAAAAACTTTCTGATTGTGTGACATGGGAGACACTGGCAAAGGACCATGATGTGCCATATCTTATCCATCCTATTTCCTCTATTTGCATAGCAGAATTGTAGTAGCTCCAAAGAAATATGAGATGTATATATTTAGACACATCTCTACTCTAAATGTTTAAGTGGATTATTTCTGCCCAGCCCTATGTTTAAGCCTTCCAAGCTCTTACTGGTCTGAGCACTGTACACCTTGATCCCAAATGAGTGATTTCTTTTTGGTACAGAACAAAGGATGACAACCACCCAAATAACCAACCAGATTAAGATATTTAAGATCATACTTTGAATCCACCAGTGAAAAATTTAGACAGCACACTTTAAAACTAAAATATGATTAGATTATTAAGAACTGATAAAATAGGGACTACATATCAAATTGAAAATGTTTTCTATAAATGTACCTCAAATGTGTGGTCCAGTCTATAAACAGGTGATGAGTTCATGGCACTGACAACCTCAAGTACACCATTAAAGTTGTTCAGTTCTTGAAAGACTTGAAGAATTTCAATTATTCGACTCACCACAGCTACTCTTTCTTCTAGGTTTTCTGCTTCTACAATACACCTGAGTACAGAAAGAAGAATTTTTGAAGACTTTTTAAAAATTCTATAAATTTGAACCCTACCTAAATAGTAGAAAATTAAATTACAGGCTTAAGAATTATAGCTTAACAGTGGAAGTATAAAGTCTTAAATGTTAAAGTAATAATAATAATTAACTGTAAACATTACTACACAAAACAATTAAAGGTGTTATCAAATCCAAATATTTCAAGTTATTTCAGCAGATCTAAGATTTTCGTGATAAGAGTGCTCTCTGCAATGGCACATATGACAATTCACTTATAGATTGCTCCATGGTCTTTTCCACTTCCTACAATAGAGCTTCCATAAAAGATCTACCCAGTTGATTCAAGGCTTTTATATAGGTCTTTAACCCTTTGGTAGTAACAGTATATCTACTGCTTTGCCTTATTTTTATTACAATTCTCTCTCTAATCATACAATTCCTGAACAACATAGTTAGGTTACTTCTTATATGCAGTTCATCTCAGGTAGCATTCTGGAGCTTAGCCACTAGATATTGCCCCATGGTGCTTTGGTCACAATTTTGACTTTGAAGATCATGGTGCTCTATGATTTGTGACCAAATAGCATCACCAAAAGAAGATGGCTAAAAGATGAGTTGGGAGGGGGAAGGTTGTTCAGTAACAACTTAACCTCATTGAAAATGCTAGGCAATTTTTCAAATGCAATCCAGCCTATTCTCTTCTTTTTGTTCACTGATAGTGCCTGACCAAGATAGATACACTAATAAACTCAGCTCAGTTAACTTCAAGCATTTACATGTCATTATTTGTAAGTGTTTAAATCTACATGTCATTATTTGAGTACTAATAGGCCTTCATCATTCATGGTTCCCCACTTTCCTTCTCCCCTTTCTCGTATAGATTGGGTAACAGTAATTTCTTTTGAGCAGACATAAATATTCTCGAGGAAGTGCTATCGTAATTTGGATAGATATTCTGAAAAATTCTGAATATAGTTTACCTCATCATTTATAGGCAAGTCTACTTCCCTTTGGATTCTGCTCCAGACATCCTTTATGATAAATTAACATTTTTGGTTAAGGGTTAATTTGCTTAGTATGGATACAGAACTGGAGAAAAAAGTTTTTTTTTGGTTGCAGCAGCCAAGGAATATCATACCATCTTAAGATATGTATAGAAAGGTATTTTTGGGGGGGGGGGCAAGGCAATGGGGGTAAGTGACTTGCCCAAGGTCACACAGCTAAGTAATTATTAAATGTCTGAGATCACATTTGAACTCAAGTCCTCCTGACTCTAGGGCCTGTGCTCTATCCACTGTACCACCTAGCTGCCTCTAGAAAGGTATTTTAAAGGAGGTCAATTATGGTTGTATTTTGTTCCACTAAGTCAAAAACAATTTTCTTACAGCATTACAAAAAAAAAACCAAACACCTGGGATCTTATATTTTCTCTAGCCTCCTAGTCAATTTGGAGATAACAAAGATATGACTTGCTACAGAACAGTTTATTAAATCATTGCCTCTTTTTCTCATTCAAATACTCTTTGTCTACATCATGACTCTAATTCTTCAACCCTCATTTCTCTCCCAGGAAATCACTATATATAGTGCACTAGCTATATAGGATTCTCCTCCTGTCCCTATTTTGATCTTTTGGTGAATCAATTCAACCCTACACAGAGTTTCTTAACCCCTTATTATAATGCTGATCTTTCCTTGCTAAAGTACAGTTTTGGATCATTCTCACTATCTACTGCCTGACATTGAGCTAATAATGATAATGATAATAATGATAATAATAATAATAACAACAACAACAAATGCTATATTATTTATAATATATCCCCTGCAAATTTGTGTTTTTTATAACCTTAATTGGGCACTCACAGCTGCATGGGAATTCTTTTACATTTCCCTAATTAAGTCACTAATACATTTGGCCTTTTCTTTCTCTCCTGTCTCTTAGATGCTTTCTGCACTATTTCCTCTTTGACCCCAGTCTCACTAGAAAAGGTGAACCTTTGTGTCAAGGCTAACGCCTATATCTGTTCAAGTGATTCCATTCAATCCCATCTCCTCCAGCAGACTGTCCCCTCTATCATTCCTATTCTCCTATATATCTTCAATTTTCATTCATCTAATGGTTGCTTTTCTACTATCTATAAACATGCTCATGTCTTCCCTACATTAAAAGACACTTGAGCCATCTATCCCTGTTAAATATTATCCTACTTCTCTTCTGCCTTTTGTGGCTTGATATCTTGTGGATAAATATCTTGAAAAGACAACTGCAATAGGTGTCTCCACTTCCTTTCCTCTTACTCTCTTCTTAACTCTCTAGATTCTGGCTTTCAAATTCATCATTCAATAGAAACTACTTTCTTCAAACTTAGCAATGATCTCTTAATTGCCAATTGTCTTTTCTCTATTGATCACCCTCTTCTTGATACTTTTTTCTCTAAGTTTTTAAGGACACTATTCTCTCTTGGCTTTCCTCCTATTTCTTCTTAGTTTCAACCTGTTCCTTTTCAGTCTCCTTTGGTTGTGAACTATGAATGGCCCCTCAAGACTCAGTTCTGGGTCCCGCTTCTCTAATCTCTTACATTTGGTGATCTTGTCAGTTGGGATAAATTGAATTATCATCTTGATCCCAAATCTACTCATCCAGCCCTAAACATACTGCTGAACTTTAAGAGTTCTATCTCTAATTGTCTTTCTTATGTCTTAAACTGGATATCCAATAGAAATATTAAACTCAATTTGTCCAAAAAAACCGAACTTACTACTTTCTTCTAAAATCTTCCCTTTACTGAGCTTTCCTATCACTGTCCAGAGTACCACCATTTTCCTAGTTCCTTAGGCTTGCAACACAGGTGTCATTCTTGACTCATCACTCTCACCCTTGATGCCCCCCCCCCAAACTGTTACCAAGTCCTGTTGATTTTACCTTCTATACATCATTTACACGTGTCCCCCTTTCTCCTATGATATTGTCACCATCCTGGTATAGGTTGGTATCACCTGCACCAGGGTGAGGAAACTGAAGCAAACAGGGTTAAGTGACTTGCCCAGGGTCACAGAGCTAGTAAGTGTATGAGGTCACATCTGAACTCAGGAAGAGGAATCTTCCTGTCTCAAGACCTGGCACTACATTCACTGCACTATCTAGCTTCCCCTTTGGTACCTTGCCTTCTTTTAAATTCCTTGAAAAATCAAAACCTTATTGCTTTAAGAAATATTGTCTCTGCCATGACTTTCTTCTCTTTGTACTTCATTAGGTCTAGTCATTCTTCCATTTTTTTAAGGACTGTGTTCATCTTCTCATTTTAGGAAGTGACATGCTAATAGGTTTCTGTAGAAATGCTGGCAGATTTATCTCCTTTTTTAGCTGTTTATTAGAGTCTTTAATTTTATGTGCAATGCTCCTGGATGAACTAGCTTAGCTGGATTTCATTTTAAACTTCACCCAGTCTTATTTCCACCTCCATTGCTCTTTTATGAGATTCTGTTAAAGAGAATTTAATGCAATATTCCTTTCCCTTGTGTTTCTTTCAGAAGCAAAACATTACTTCTGTTTCCTATTCTTCACCTGACTGCTGAGCATTTTATGATGATTTTGGCTTGATATAAAAAATGTATGGGTTTTTTGGGTCTTTTAAGCTGTGGTTTAATGTCTTACATTTTGTTAAGTTTTCTGTAGGATAGTGGAAAATATTTCCTTTTTTCATTTCTGTCACTTTGGATCCAATTGTTCCTCTGAACAGATCAGGCTTAAAGTTTGTAATTGCTCTCAATGTTCTCTTTTCTTCTAATGATTTTACCTAATTTGGTGTTTGTTTCTAACTTTGTTCTCTGTGTTTTGATTGCACACAAGCAGTTGTCAAAAATGAATACCACGTTGAAGACCAGTAATTCCCAAATGCTAAGATATGATCTAGTTCATTTGTTGTGATGATATTCAACATGTGCCAGCATCTTCCATCTCTTCCAGCAATCAGGTACTCATAATAGATGTTCAAGACTGCTGATTAGTCTACAGGTATCTACTTCTCATTTTTTTTTTTATGCTGTGCCATGTTTTTCTTTTTCTTTTCTTTTCTTTTCTTTTTTTTTTTAGGTTTTTGCAAGGCAAATGGGGTTAAGTGGCTTGCCCAAGGCCACACAGCTAGGTAATTATTAAGTGTCTGAGACCGGATTTGAACCCAGGTAATCCTGACTCCATGGCCAGTGCTTTATCCACTGTGCCACCTAGCCGCCCCTATGTTTTACAACATACATATTACCATATTCTATGTCTACTTTTTTACTGAAGTATAAAAAAATACATATATTATATATCATATATATAAAAAATATATATATTGACAAATTTGGAGAATTTCATTGAGTTCTTCATAGAATTTCTCTATTTAATAGTCTGTAGTACATGTTTGGTTTTTTTTTTTTGGTGAGGCAATGGGGTTAAACTGACTTGCCCAAGGTCACAAATCAAGTAAGTATCAAGTGTCTGAGGCTGGATTTTACTTCAGGTCCTCCTGACTCTGGGGTGGGTGTTCTATCAACTGTACCATGTAGCTGCCAAGTACATCCTAATAGATAAGGGACAATTACATTCTTGGTGTTCTTTTTTGTTTTGCTTTTCTCATCAAGAAGGTGAGATAACCTAAGATGCTGTGAAAATGATCTTTTCAGTTATCTTAGTATAAATATTAAAATCAACTCTATAATTTCCTTACCTCTTCAAGAAGAAATTGTGATATATCCCACTTGCCCAATTTTCTTATATCTTTTGACTTATTTGTGACAATATCAATATTGATATAGTACAACTATTTAAATAACATAATGAGTCATTCATTGGGCAAGATTTTTGACATTCCAATATCAAAAATTAATGTTCACAGAAATCTAATAAGTATGATTCTTAGTACTGTTGCCCCAACCTATTGTATTCATCCTACAGAAGCCTAAGTAGTAGGCTACATAGGAATGAGGACCATCATGTTTTATTCCAAATAGAGTTCTTGGGGCAACAAGGAACTACTGAACTTCTGGAGCAGAAGAGTGATGTGATCGAACCTTTGCTTTAGAAATATTTGACAACTATGTACAAGATGAATTGGAAGGGACAGACACTACAGGCAGAGAAATCAGCTGGTAGTAGAAGTCACTCAGGAGAGTGACAGATAATGAGGTACTAAAGTAGGATAGTAGCCATGTGAGTGGAACAAGGAAAAAGATTTTAGAAAGAACACCAACAAGACTTGACAAATGAAATCTATATCTATGCCCATCTATCTGTAGAGAGCTAAAGATTACACTATGATTTAAAGCAAGGGAAAGGAAGGAGATGAAGATACCTTCAAGATTTCAAACCTGATAGGATAACGAGAGTCTTTGACATGAATAGGGAAACAATGCGATTAGGCTATTGCCTATTTCAAATAGATATGGTTTATAGTTTTGAAGATCTTAAGGATGTATAAAATGAACTATCTCTGCATTTTAATTCTGTGTCCCTCTTGCTTAAAGGGAGTTTGACAAATGTACTATCCCCTAGACTGTGGATTCCAGCCAGGTGACCAGCCCTCATCCCTTTCTGACCTCATAGTTATTTTTTTTGACCTCATAGTTTTTCTGATGATCATAGGATCATTCAGATAAGACTGGAAGGGAAATGAGATGTCACCTAGTTAAAAAGCCTCAACCTACAAGTGAGGACACCAAAACCTGAACACTTTAAAGGACAACACAAGACCCAAAGCTAATGGCAAAAGTAGCTAACTCTAGGACTTATTTGCACTGCAACAGATGTGTGGTTTCTCCAGTATAATTCTTCACATACAGTAAGCTCTCCCTCCTGTCTTCCCATACATTGTCCTTTTTCTGAGATTCTGGCATTTCATGACTTGTAGCTGAATAGAATGATGATGATGATAATAATAATGATAATATTAAAAAGACTGGTCTCTATTTTAGGAGAACCTGGGTCATTGAAGAGTTTGTATAAATTCCCAAATGTAATCCAATTCATTCTCTTCCTACTATTCAGATCCTGTACTCAGCTTCATGTTTGTCTGCATTGTTTGCAGATATACCAGCATACTGATTCTACCCTTGCTCAAATTGACTATCATAGTCCAAACAATAGCCACTCTTCATCTGTTTGGTTTTCCTGTGTTGCTAGGTCAAATTCTTACATGCTGCTATAATTTTAATTAGGAAGTTGTACAATATTCCATAACTTAATATAATCAAGTATAATACTGTCAACAGGATAGTCTGGAACTGTCACCATGAATAGGGCTCTCTTCACTTTGTATTTAGTACACTAGGCATCTTCCAGTATAAAAACCATATACCATTAGAGTGTTCTTCATTTGTTTTTGTCTTTAAATGGTCATAGTTGCCACTATTATTATATCTTTCAAGAAAATTTACCTGCTTCTAACATACATAGGAGAGATGTTGGAGGAGAGCTTTTAAAAGGCAGCATTGTACTAAACTGAATCAAAATTCTTTTTTTTTTTTTAATAGCCAATAATCAATAGTAAGCACAGTGGGATCTTAAATTTCCTAAATCTTTCAATCAACAGTTTTACTATAAATATGTATTCAGTTCTAGAATGTGATTTGTAAAACCCTGTCTGTTGTCTTCTGATACCTTTTTTTTTTTAAGGTTTTTGCAAGGCAAATGGGGTCAAGTGGCTTGCCCAAGGCCACACAGTTAGGTAATTATTAAGTGTCTGAGACCGGATTTGAACCCAGGTACTCCTTACTCTAGGGCCGGTGCTCTATCCACTGTGCCACCTAGCTGCCCTTTCTGATACTTTCTAATAGTTTGAATACAAAGTTTATATACTTATGCATACAAAGTGGAAAATTTAGTTTTAATATTAGGGAAATGTTTACTAGCACTAAGCAATGTGCAATGTGCCAAGTGGAACAGGTTAGAAGGTTGTTTCCTTTCCTTAGAGATCTACAGGAAGAGGTGAGATGATTACTTGTCAAGCATGTTACACTATAGTATTAATTCCTTCTATATATGAATTAGATGCTCATTCAAGCTTCTTTTACCCTGGTGATTTTATAGCCATTACTTTGTGGGGGCATTATGGTTTTTTTCTAAGCATTTAGAGTTCCCCTCTTTCACAGATCTTGAGGATTGACCTCTTAAAAACGTTCAAAATTTTGTCTGGTCCAAACAATTTTGTTTGTTTGCTCCAAACAAAATTAGTAGAGTAGAAAATAAACAAACTGGTTCTCTGGACACACACCTGAAAAGATCCTCTCAAATCAGCTTTAAAAAACAAAGGTAGCTGTGGGATGGACATCAGGCCTCAAAACTTAAGGAAAGAGAAAAATTCTGTAATTCTCCTCCAGGGCATCATCATGGGGGGTACCCGATGCTCTCAAAAGCTAAGTTAGTGGGATGCAAGTTCTGTCAAGTTAGATCTTGCTGGGAAGGTAGAGAAGACAGTTCAAACAGCAGGCAGCTTTCTAAGGACCAGTAGTTCCCTGACTACTTGGGAATGACTTGTTTGGCAACAGAAGCACACAAAGCATACATCTGTGTCCATGCACATATATAACATGTGCATGTTTCAATAAAGTCTTCAATGCTAAGGGACTTTTTAGTTTTGCAGTAATAATGGTCAAATGGTGGATAAGGGGATTTAGAATCAGTTTTAAAATAGCTTGCAAATATTTATTTGATCTTTCTCTAAACATGATCTTATATAGTGATAATTTGGATATATTACTATCTTAGCATAGGGGAAAAAATGACAGCTAGCACCTATATGGGTTTTTAAATTTATCAAGAGCTTTTCCTACGTTATCTTACTTGCCCTGACCACAACCTCGAACTGTTGTTCATTAATTCATTAGATATTTTTTGTGGCTACTATATAAAAAGTAGGCAGCTAAGTTGTGCAGTGGTTAGGAATGCTAGGTCTGGAATCTGGAAGACTCATTTTCCTGAGTTCAAATCTGGCCTCAGATGTGTGATCCTGGGGAAGTCACTTAACCCTGTTTGATTCAGTTTCTTCATCTGTAAAATGAGCTGTACTAGGAAATAGCGTTTATCTCTTCCAAGAAAATCCAGAAGAGTCAGACATGACTGAAATGACTGAACAACAACATGTGAAAGAAGCTATCTTAGACACTGGGAGATAAATGAACATTCCAAAGATAAAACTCAAATAATAACTAACTTTTCAGGAGCTTTTATACTTGATACAAAACAGACCACTAGACAAATAAGAAAAAAAGGGAAGTCAAAAGTTTATAGGAGATATGGAAGTCTCACGCTTTATAAAAGCTCATAGATTTGGAGCTGGAAAGGTCTTTAGAAGTCAGTATCCCATCTATCTTCTTTTTTTTTTAAATTTACTCTTTCTAATTATATGTAAAAACAATTATTAATGGTTTTAAAATTACATGTTTCAAATTCTCTCCCTTCATCCATACCGTATCTGCTCATTGAGAAGACAAGTTATTTGTTATAGGTTATACATGTGCAGTCATGTAAAACATATTTCTATATTACTTATCACATCTTCCTTCTTTGGGGTGGAGGAGAGGAGGAGATGCTAGACATGGCAAGATCTATATGAAATCAACAAAAAAAGATTAAATAGGATTATATTATAATGGAGAGAAAATGACTGCTTACTAAAGAGGAAGTTATTTCCAATTAATATGTGATTTGCTTGTTAAAGCAAATATAAAAATCAACAACACCAAATTGGAAGGATAAAAATGTGGAGGTATGGAGTACAAAAGATGCAACTTCTATCTGACCCATTTAAATAAGTAGTTGCCAAAAAAATAAGAAATAGATAAAAGAACAGATATTGAAACACACTGTCACCAATTTCCCAAGAAAGTTTAAGCAAAGTTAATCAATTGCTACAATGAAGAGATTAAAAAAAGTCACATCATCCCCCAAACATTTGATGATCTACTTTACCACTGGAGGGAGAGAGAAAATAGACATCAATTTAGAAAATGAATTTATAAGTCAATTAATAATTCAATAATTCAAATAGTATTCATTAAATGCTTATTAGGCAAAAGGCACTGTACTAAGTGATGAGGGTACAAAGACAAAAATAGCAGTTCTTGCCTTCACTAAGTTTATTTCCTACTGGGGATGACTAAGAGTAATATTGTCATATTAAAAAAAAATCAAGAAATTATAGAGGGAAAAAATGTGAAAAGAAATTTGGTGAACAACTCAACTAATCTGGAATATGTCAAATACACTTAATGATTGGTAATGGAACAATGAACAGATAAAAAATGAAAAAACTATTAAGATTTCAATAATTTTTTTCTTACTCTGTTACATCAAAAGTATCACATCTGGATCATAACATCATGTTGCTGCAATTTGCAAAAGCAAAAAGAATATGGGAAGAATAACTAGACTAGATCAAGGACACATGGAGGAGATACATGCTGGAGGCCAGAGACATAACTGGGTCACTGAGAATTTCTACTACTTCAATAGATGCATCTTATTAACAAGAATGATTAGTTAAAATGGGAGAACACCAGATAGTCTACTTTCCCAGAAATCTTCCTCCTTCTTTTCTCCTCTACACTCTTCTTCCGAGTTTTGAAATGGGCAAATGTCATGATTAATATTCCCTCATCCTGCAGTATCCACATATTGATCCACAGTCACTAAATTAATGTTTACAAACTGCTTAGAAATTCTGTGATTTTTAGCAGAAGGGAGGTCTCTCAGCACAATGAGTGATTGAAGTATGATTCAGTGGAGAAATAGAACATTTTTTAAAAAGAAAGAAAAAAAGGCTCTGCTTTAACTTTAGTGCCATTCCCTATATTTCTTTACTTGAGTTCTATTGTAATTTAAATCCATCTCCTTAAACAATTGATATGTTGGTCATTTGTCTCTTCCTTCTACATCTCTTCATATCAAGTCTTACCAAGATTTTAAGGATTGCTGTTCCTTAGGGTGTGATGACATTCAATAAGATTTGTTTATTCTTTTTCCAACTGTTAGGCACAGAGTTTAGTTCCAACTTTCTGTTATTTAGAAATAGTACTGATGTATATTTAAAGCAGTCTAATAAATTTGAAAAACTCAATTGAAATATTATCTGCTACAGTAAAGAATGATAAAGTATACCAGAAACTATTAAATTCCTTTGAACTTGAAGTTATCCGAATGTATCTACTTTAGACTGTCAAACCAAAAATAAAATAAACTTAAGCACTGAATTAGGAGGTTCTCCAATTACATAAAACTCTGAATAGAAATATAGTAAAGTGGAAAGAGCACTGAACTGAGAGACAAAAGAGCTGAGTTTGAGCTTTGTTATAACACTTTCTAGCTATGACTATGGTCAAAGCACATACTACTTGATATCTATTTTGTGATCTTAAAATAATAATAATATTTTTACTACTTATATTCACAGAGTTGTTATGAGGAAAATGTTGTGTAAACTGTGAAGTGCCATATAAATTTAAGTTACCGTTCATTGGTCTGGCAACCATAGGTGATAAACAGTTAACATATATTTATATCCTATACTTACTTCTACTTGAACCCCCCAATCTAAAATTACAGTTGAAGCAATTTGTTCTCATCTAGTAAGTTAAACCTTTTTGAGAACAAAGAACTGAAAATGGTCAGAAAATTGTTTTCATCAAAATTTCTTCTATAAGGCAAGCTGAAATTTGTTATTATTATTTTTCTGCTTTATAGATAGGAAACCAGTATACCAAAGTTCTGTATTTATATTGTTAGAGTTTAAAAAGAATTAATGTACAAATAAAGGAAAATACCAAATTTTTTTCCCCTTCAGAAGGCTTCCTCAATTCCTTATCCATACTTTGGGTTCCAGTTCAAACTTTACTAAGAAAGAGTCTTTGCCTCTGAAAAATTAATGCATGAATCAAAGAAGCCTATTCACTACTCATCCTTTCACTGCTCTTTAGAGAACACTAGAGAAATGGTACTGTCATAATACCTTTGATAAGTTTAAGCTACTATAGAATACCTAAAATTTCAGACTCTATGGGTAAAATTAGTTCAAAAGACTATGAAAATAAAGAAAGCTGGGGGTGGCTAGGTGGCACAGTGGATAGCACCCTTGAATAAGGAGGACGTGAGTTCAAATCCAGGCTTAGACACTTAAGAACTACTTAGCTGTGTGTTGGTCAAGTCACTTAACCCCATTGCCTTGCGAAAAAAACCCCCAAAAAATCAAAATAAAGAAAGCTTCAAATAACTTACTTTTCAAACCACAGAGTAAGATTAGTGGTGTGGCGGATCATTTTCAGAAGGTTAGGAGAATTAATTTCTTTGTCTTCTTTTGTCCACACACTTCCAACTAATTCTGATGGCTGAACAGCTCTGAAAACATAAAAGATATGCTCTAATTATATAATCCTTTAAAAAATGTAGTCAAGAAGCATTTATTAAGCATGTAACAATAATCTAGAAAGGTATTTTGAATCAATAAGCACTTATTAAATGCCCACCATATACCAAGCACTACCAAGGAACTGGGCATAACAAAATAAGGCAGAAAACAGTCCTTGTTCTCCGATAGCTCACAGTCTAACTGGGGAGACAACACGCAAACAACCTTGGACCAATGAGATACAGATAGAAGAAACAAAGTCATCTCAAAAGGAGAGGACCTGGTATCTAGAACAAATAATGTCTGAGATCTATTTGCCTTTTTATAGTAACATGGAGTAGTTTTCCATTCTACAGAATAAAGACTGAATTCATTTTACACATTTTGTGAAATTTTTATACATGCCTGTAATAAAATTGCAGCTTTGAAGTGGGACTTGAATTAGAAAATGCAACCTCTTCAATACACTAAAAAATATTACTTAATCCTTTAAGATAAGAAGCCAATTAGATGATTTTCAATATTTTTTAGTGATATAAGCAGGTAGACAGAGGAGAAGCAACATTTCGAGATTATAAGATGCCAAAACAATTATTTAAAAACACTGTGCTAATTTTTGATGGATAAATGTCTACATGTTTCTACTTTTTTCTTGCTATCATTGAAATAAATGAGACTGAAATTTTAAATATATATTTAGGTTCTTAATTCACTAGGAAAGGGCATCTTTAAGGATACCGGATCCATGAAAATAAAATGTAAATCCGGAAAAATATAACCGACCATGGTTTTAGAAGAGAGATGTAGCCAAGACCTTCACTGACTAGGGGACATCTAAGAAGAAGAAAAAGAAGGGGTATTTAGTACAAAGGTTATTTTAGTAGCAAGGATAGAGCCCTTGAGTCAGGAGGACCTGAGTTCAAATCAAAATGCTGGCATTGTATGGGTGTGGGATGTTTTTTTTGGCCTTGTTGGCTAATAAATAAAAGATAAGTTGGAAGTTTTTCCTCTTCCTGTTCTAAGCTTGAGGATACTGAGGAAGGGAAGAGAAGAGTAAGAAGCAAATGTCATTATTTTAGGTCAGTCTCTTAATAGAGTGAAATGGGAAAAAACATTAAGATTTATCTTCTACTTGATGCAGCTAAACCAATTAAATGCCTTCAGTAATTATAAAATGCCTAGAATTTTGACATAAAAATGGTTCTACAATAGGCCAGTCACTTCGAAATATAATCACCATGAATCTGGAACTCTGCTTTTATGATTTTTCATACAGCAACCTATTAATAACTAAAGGTCACTTTTTAGTTAAAAGACCAATAATTATCTCCTATGATGGTATAAGATGACCTGATATAGATAAAAAAACTAGAAATTTTCTATATGCAAATTAAAGTTGTGTCTTATATTTAAAATAGTATATAGATTGATCTTTGCTTCAATGCTGATTTTAGAACTCATGCCTAAGAAGCAGCAGTGGCTCCTCCAACTTGATGCTTGGGGAAAAAACACTCCTTTTGAAGTTTGTAAGAAACACTCTATGAGTGGTCATACCAATTTTCTAGTGATCAACCTCCCCAATCTTAACTGAGATAGTTCATATTTAAAGTGATCACTAATAGAAGAAAATTCTGTTCAAAAATGTTTTCAACTAGTACTCTTGCAGCAAAAGTTGTTGAACTACGATAGGATTGACTTAGCTGCTGGCATACCTGGTAAATAAATGAGGGAAGACTAAAAAAAAACAAAACAAACCTGATTTAACCCACAATATAGGATGATCTCAGAATTGTGAAAACTTTGATAAAACCTCTCCAGATACCTTCTAACTTATAAAACTTAACATTTCAAATGACTTTTTAAAAAGGCATTTACTGTAATTTCACCTTAATCTTGTAATAGAAGACAATTACGATTAATTTTAATTTCTTTCTGCCACAACAGAAAGACAACTGATATAGGATGATTTGGTGCTTTAAACTATCTTAATAAACATGGAATTATTTTGCATAAAAATCTTGGTTCTTTTGTTTGTCAAACTGCATACCGATAGAGATCTGATTCAAGTAAAGTAAGCTGTCGAGCAATTTCTATTGGGTGCAAGGTGAGCAGGTCAAAAGTCTCTATGTGTCCAGGTCTGCTTATATGCCACTCAACTGCAGGAGGAGAACTTTCAAAAGTAATATTATGTCCTGGTCCATTGTCTCTTGCCATTTTTTTCCGCTGGATGATTTTAGTGATAGATTCAACCCATTTCTTCATTGCTTTGCCTAAAATGTATTAAGGTTTAAAATTATATATATATATATACATACATACACACATACACACACACACACACACACACACACATTTTTTAAATTAAAATTTATGTTTGAACGCAATTCAATTTTTTTTATTGAGATAAAATTTCTGGAATGTACCATTATATAACATATAGGCTGAAAACCAGAATCACTAAGAAGGTGATAAGTTAAACAGCTTCTTGTCAGGATTGAATTAATAAATTAACTTCCTGGTTTTTCCAATAGCATATCAATTTAACACAAATAAGTGAATGGCACTTATTACCGAAATCTATTAACATAAGGTATATAAACTGCAATGACTACCAGAAAGTAGAATGTTAAATAATATTAAAGTATACTTTTCAGACTTATCTCAGCAAAATGTAATATGAGGAAACTCAAATTTATAAAATATTACTATCATTTCATATAGTATCAATTGATAAATTAGCTTATAATTTTTATGTAATGAGGAAATCAGGAAGTATTGTTGAATAAAGTGACTCATAGGACTTCTCAGTTCCCTTAGTTCCCTCATGGTGAACAATTTTATATATCAACTGAATAACACCTCTGATTTTGTGTCTTAAGGACAATGTCTTTTTAGTATTAAAATAACCATCAAGTCATAGTAAATTTAAACAAATAGCTAGTCAATTGAGGTAAAATATTTCAATTTAATTTTGGATGTCTATAAATACATGAACTGATGAATATATTCATTTTTAAAACAGTTGCTAAAAACAGTTGGCTTGTGTGGTACATTTATGATAATGTTAACCTGTGATTATTATCAAGCATGATTGATTATAAAACCAATGTATTTACCATATATATTAAAAAGACAAAAGACATAATAAACATACCCCTTACAGTTCCAATAAATTCTTCAAGTCGTTGCAAAAGATCTGTATCTCTTTCAAAATCATAGAAGTGGTGTTCTACCCAATGCCGACAAACGTTTAGTACTCTATGGCATAAAAAAGAATTTGACTGAATTACATAAAACCTAAATTTTTGTTTATATGTTGGTCAGTAAACACTAAATGAAAAAATAGTACTAGTCTGTAGGTCAATTTTCTGTAGTACCTTTAGGATTAGAAGCTGCTCAAAGATTTATGTTATAATTCTGATATGTAGATAATTGAAAGACAGTGTGTATAATAGATAATATGCTAGCTTTGGAATTAGGAAGGTTTGGGTGTGAATTCTCTGATACTAAAAGAACAAGTCGACTTGACCCTTCTGGGCCTCAGTTCTCTTACCTGTAAAATGAAGATAATAATGGACCCACATCATGGAGTTGTGGTGAGGATCAAATGAAATTGCATCTATGCATGCATGTATGTATGTGTGTGCATGTGTGTATATATGTACACAAGCACAGATATGTATAATACAAAAAATGCTTTGCAAATCTTAAAGTTCTATACAAATACAAGCTACTATTTTTCCTCAATACTCACCGAAGTTGTACAGGTTGTATATATTCTTTTCTAAATCGTTTTAGTTCCACACTCAGGGGTTGATCTCCATTCTCCATAGCTATCCTATCAGCTTCTGTTGGCTCAGGCTCTGGAATTTCAAACCTGATTGCAGAAGGAGACAAACTGCTAATTGGCAAATATAACCCCCCCCCCCCACTTTTATTTGCTATTTCTCAGAAGAATCTAAAAGAAATTACAGATAACTTAATTGGAAACAGTTAAAAGTGTCAAACAATGAATTTACTTGTAATAAGCAATATTTTAACAATCAGTGAATTTAATAGTTGCTCAAAGAAGCAAACCATCATGAAAAGGCTTTATTTTAATTATTGTTACATTATATTACTGAATGACTTAATATAAATGAAACAATCAGGATGTTTCTAAGAAAAACAAACTTGGAAACTTAATTTTAGCTTATATTCTAAAAATGATAAAATCTTAAACTCACAGACCTCTCTATCAGAAGACTCAGTAGCTCTTGAGGCTTGCAGAAAGATCTATATGTTGTAAGAAATGTCCGAACAAAGTTGGGATCTAAGAGAGTAAAGAATTTGTTTATTTCTAACATATTTTTAGCTGTTCTTAGCCAAAACAACATACAAAGGCAAAAATGTTATCTTTAAAGTTTAAAACAAAAATGCAAACAGGCTAAAAATATTCCATATAGTATTTTGATATTTATCATACAATTGGGATTTAAAATGCATTATTAGCTTAGAAATCATATCCTTACGGAAGAAACATATAGTATGAGATATAGCAGAATTACATAATAAGATAACATTTTTAAAAATCAAAGGTAATAGTCTTTGTTCAAACTCCACAATTCTTTCTCAGGATACAGATGGTATTCTCTATTGCAGATATCCAGAATTGTGCCTGACTGTTGCCCTGTTCTTATGAGCAAGTCCATTAAGGTTGATCATCACTCCCATGTTGCTGTTAGAGTGTACAATGTTCTTCTGTTCTTCTTATATTGCTCAGCATCAGTTCATGCAAATCCTTCCAGGCTTCCCTGAATTCTTATCCCACCTGGTTTCTAATAGAACAATAGTGTTCTATCACATACACATACTATATCCTCTCATGTTTATTAAGTATTTTAGGATTTATAGAGTGCTTTATGCTCAACAACTCTGTGATGAGCTATTTCGTATTTTACAGATGAAAAACTGAAGCTTAGAGATGATGTGCTTGTTGAGATAGGAGAGTTGAGATTTGAACACAAATCTCAGGTTTTAGTTTTTATTTTTATTTTTTTAGGCTTTATTTATTTATTTATCTATTTATTTATTTATTTATTTATTTTGCAAGGCAAAACAGCTAGGTAATTATTAAGTGTCTGAGGCCAGATTTGAACTCAGGTCCTCCTGACTCCAGGGCCGGTGCTCTATCCACTGCGCCACCTAGCCACCCCTAGTTTTTATTTTTAAAAATCTATTCAACTCTTATTTCACTATTTAGTACAGACAATTCTGGTCATAGGTCACACAGCTACTAAGAGTCTGAGGCCAGATTTGAACTCACAAAGATAAGTCTTCCTTACTCCAAGCTTGTAACTATCCATTGTGCCACCTTGCCGCCCCTCATACTCTACTTGGCATTATACTTTATTTCAGCATAGGCTGAACTGATAGGAGCTGTCACTCTAAATATGTCCAGAACATTCAGATTCTAGATGTTGAATCTGGATTGGCCATATAAGTCACTATTACTTCTTTGTACTATTTCAATTGCCTCTTGATTGGTCTTCCTGTTTCTTCTGTTCCCAATCCTTCAATATTTGTTTTTCATTCTTGAAGTCCATGACATCAGGGAGGTGATACCATGACAAGCACATGAATTGTATTTGAGTGAGGGGGAGGCTGGGCTAAGTCACTAGCTTCACTTTCTCCTCCAGAGTCATCTGGGTCCAATGGCCAGTTGTGAATCAGTACAACTGGAGATGGCCCTGAATATGAGGCTATCAGGGTTACGTGACTTGCCCAAGGTTACAGAGCTAGTAGGTGTCAAGGTCTGAGGCTGGAATCGAACTCCCATCCTCCTGACTCCAAGTGCCACAGAACAGGCACTTCAGAGACCATCTAATCTAACCTGTCAAAAACCTCAACAACCCTAAAAAAAAAAAAAAGGGTCATTCATCTTGGCTTTAAAAATCTCCCATGAGGAGAAATCCATTAACTCTCAAGGTACTCCATTCCATTTCTGGTTAATTATAACTGTTCAAAAGATGTTTCTTAATAGGTAGATTTTATTTGTCTCTTTATAGCTGTGTGACCTTGGGCAAGTCACTCAACCCTGCCTACCTCGCATCCAGAACCACCTCCAGTCATCCTGATTCACATCTGGTCACTGAACCCAAATGGTCCTAGTGGAGAAAATTGTTCTTAATTTTTGTTTTATGGGACCATGTTGAATAAATCTTCCAAATGGTAGTCCTTCAAAACTGTCCTTGAAGGCAGCTATTATACACCCTGCTGAATTTTCTTTCTCCAAGCTTTTAAAAAAAGTCCAATTTCTTCAAATGCTATTCATATAACGTTTTCTAATTCTCTCCTCATGCTAGTAACTTCTTTCAGAAAAGTGCTGCAGTATGCCTATGTTTTTCCTTAAAAAATATGATGCCCAAAATTGAACTGACCCAAAAAGAGTTTGACAGAACTATTATATTTCTTGATTTAGACATTGTATCTTTCTTTAATTCAACCTAGGACAATATTTTTTTTGCTGCTGAATCACACTGTTAACTCATATTGAGTTTTTAAAAAAATTTTTTTATTTATTTAAGGCAATGGGATTAAGTGTCTTGCTCAAGGTCACACAGCTAGACAACGTGAGGCCATATTTGAATCCAGGTCCTACTGACTCCAGGACCTCAGGTGCTCTAACCCCTGTGCCACCTAGCTGCCTCTTCATATTGAGTTTTTAGTTCACCAAAATATCATTATTTCTTGTCCCCCCCCAAGGAACCATTTGCCTATCACTCTATACTTAGAGAAGTGATTTTTTTGAGTCCAAGTGTAGAAACTTACTTTTGCCTCTTAAATTTTCTCCTTTTTGAATTTGGTCACTCTAATCCATTACAATCTTGTTTGATTCAAATTGCCTATCAAACTATATTGAAACTTCCATTCAAAGTCTGCTATATTCTGGTGCTAACCCACCTTTCCCAGCATTTCTCTTAGTACTCCCACTTTTTTTTCAGTCAGCTTGGGCTATGCTAATTGTTCCTTCAATTTGACCTTCACCTTCCTGCCTCTGTGCCCTTATTCAAGCTGCCCCCTGCTCTTGGAATAGCTTCCCTCATATTCTGCACTATTGAAATTCTAATCATCCTTGGATGACTAACTCAAAAAAAAATCCCCTTTATTCCAGGAAACATTCCCTGATTCTTCCAACCAGATATGACCTCTCTTTCTCTCAACCTTTACATTATGCCAATTATTTCTTATCCTGATTTTATTTTTTTGCTCATAGTTGCAATTTCATCGTCGTAGGCAATTCCCAAAGAGTAACACCCCCCCCCCCCCATGAGGATGAGCAATTGTTTTGCTTCTTATAGTTTTAGGTGTATAGCCTTGGGCATTGGCAGGTTAGGTATGTCCAGGTCACACAACCAGTACTGATAAGTCTACCTGCCCCTGAGAGCTGAGATCAGTTGTCTTAACACTTTCAGGTTTCCTTCTGCATTTTACTTCAATTATGTTCCAGTCTCTGACAGAGATGACCCTTTATACCTATCCGCAGTGTTCCATTTCTCATTATTTACTAGGTCCTTTTTTCTGCTGCCTATATACATACCTTGGTGTCCTTTCATCTTTGAAAGATTTTTCATTTTACTCTCCCAAGTATCCTTTCTTGATTTTTATAATCAAACTTCTAAGGGAAAAAACTCCACTATCATCTTAGGCTACTTCCACTTTAAATAAAAAGCAGTTACTCCCCCCTCCCTCTCCCTCTTACCTACTTACAATTTGACTCCTGCCCATAACTCTTTATGGGAACTTTACTCTAAGGTTATAAACAATCTTTTCATTGATCAACAATGAATCAATGATCAAAAAGTATCAGTCATAAAGAGTTTACCATGGGCCAGGCCCTGTGCTATGTCCTGGGCATGCAAAGGCAAAAATAATCTCTGCTCTCAGGAGCTTACTTTCTCAAGAATGGAATGCACAATGGCCAAGTTTTCACTTTCTTAATATCTTTAATTCTCCCCTCCTTCCTAGATAAACCTTTCCCTCCTTTGACTTTTAGAATCTTGCTTCTTTTTAGTTCTCTTTCTGCCTTGTCTGACCAATCTCCAGGCTTTATGAATTGTCACCTATGATAGATCTGTCTTATTTCTTTCCTGAACTTCAGTCCTCAATCACTAACTACCAGCTGAGCTTCTTACTGTTAAGATTTGTAGGCATACCGAACTTAACTCTAAACTTGCTCCTCTTCAAACTTCCATTGTTTCTGTTGAAGACATTGTTTATCTTTAGTCAGCCAGGTTTATTCCCAATTCTTCACTCTTCTCTATTCTACATACCCATTCCAGCTGCCAGATACTGCCAAATCATCACCTTACTTCAGGCCTTCATTATCTCTTCCAGAGATTCATTTTTTTTTTCAGTCTTACATAGTTGCCACTCTGCTCTTGGGATCAAAATCACACTGGCACTACTGGCTTCCACACTTGTTCCTTGTTCAGTAGACAGCAAAGGCTGATTAGCACCACTCTTAGGTGTGGAGCCCTCTTAATCCAACTCAGATCTGGTATCAAGTGACAGAGCTGCAAAGGCACCGATCCTGCCTCTCATAGGCAGATATTACAGGAGAGCCATACAGCATCAGGTTCCAGCAACTCTACCAAGGCTCCTTATAACTTCTCATGTAGGCCAAAACATTTTTAAAATAGCTTTAAAATAGACACTCAAAAATAAATAATTCCCTGAACCAACTTTTTACCTGCTCTTCATTCTGTCCTTTTTGAGGCTCTGCCTTTTTAAAAAAGTTTTTGCAAGGCAGTGGGTTAAGTGACTTGCCCAAAGTCACACAGCTAGGTAATTATTAAGTGTCTGAGGTCACATTTTAACTCAGGTCCTCCTGACTCCAGGGCTGGTGCTCTATCCACTGTGCCACCTAGCTGCCCCCAGAGGCTCTGTCTTCTTAAGAAGCTTCTGAAATATATCCCAACTGTGCACCATTGTTGAACTATGAAGATTTGTAACAACTTTAGGCAAGCTATTAGCTTTTCTGGGCCTTACCTGCCTGATAAATGAATGAGTGGTCTTCCCTATATAACGTTAAATGAGGCCTCTACACAGACATTAAATCTAGATCCCACCAAAAAAACCCAGGAAACAAGTTCTCAATTATAGATATTATAGAGGATCTTCAGTGAAGGTCTGTCCAGCTAGGTGGGAGAATGGGAAAGGAGGCTTCAAGCCCCAGTTCAGCCCAGGTCCCAGCTTGGCTTGACAGTGGGCCAGCAGGGAGGGTCTAACCCCAGACAAAGTCTGAGCCCTGGGAGCACTGGCACCAACAGACGGGACTAGATTTGGAACAAACTACTGCAGAGGCAGAGCCTGGATATAAAGGAGGAAACTCACCTTTGCATAGGCATTGGTAAGCAGAAATCCAGGGACCAGATCCCAGATCCAGAACAATAAGCTCAGGACTAAACTCCGAACCCCAGAAGCAGAGCTCAATTATCAAAATGAGCAAAAAACCCTAAAAGAGCATTAACCATAGAAAGCTACTATTCAAATAGAGATGATTAACCTGCCACTTCAGAAGAAGAAAGCAGGGACAAATTAGCTACATGGGAAGTCTCAAAGGAGTTTATAAATTGGACAAATCCACAACCTCAAGGAAGAATTTATAAAAGAAAAATGGAAAGAAATGAGAGCCTTGAACAAAAATTATGAAAAATTGACCAAAGAAATCATCTCCTTTAAAAGTAAAAATAACCAACTGAAAAAAAGAATGTAACTCATCAAAAATAAAATCAACCAACTGGAAAAGTAATGCAACTCATCCAAAAGTCAAATTGACCATCTGGAAAGGGAAACTTGAAGAAAAACTAACTTGGAGAAAATGGAATCCTAAAAATAGAACTGAACAAATAGAAACTAATGAGACTATGAGACATCAAGACTCCATCAAACGAAATCAAAGGCAGAAAAAATTGAAGAAAATGTAAAGTACCTTTTAGAAAAAACAAGTGATCTGGAAAATAGATCCAGGTGAGATAATTTATGAATTATTGGTCCACTGGCAAGTCTAGATCAAAAAATGAGCCTGGAAAATATCAGGAAATTATCATGGAAAACTGTCCTAATACACTAGATCAAGAAGACAAAAATAGTCATTGAAAGAATACACAGCACACCTTCAGAAAGAGACCCTAAATAAAAACTTCAAGGAATATCATAGCCAAATTCCAGAATTCTCACCCAAAGGAGAAAATACTGTGAGCAACCAAAAAGATGCAATTTAAATACAAGGGAAGCACAATCAGAATTACATAGGACTTATTAGCTTCAATATTAAAGGATTGGAGGACCTGGAAAATGATATTTTGGAGGGCAAAGAACCTTGAATTACAACCAAGAATTAACTACTCTTCAAAATTCAGCATATTCTGTCAGGGGAAAAGATAGATTTTCAATGAAATAGAGGACTTCCAAAATTTTCTGATAAAAAGACTGGAACTGAGTAGAAAATTTGATCTTCAAATACAAGACTCAGGAGATACATAAAAAGATAAACAGAAAAGGAGAAAAAAACCAAATGTTAGTCAAAAACATTGAATTGTATACATCCCTATAAGGGAAGATAAATCTTATAACTCTTTTTTAAAAATTATTATTTAGGTTTTTGCCCTGGAATCAGAAGTACCTGAGTTCAAATCTGGCCTCAGACACTTGATAATTGCCTAGCTGTGTGGTCATGGGCAAGCCACTTAACCCCATCTGTCTTGCAAAAAAACCCTAAAATTCTTCTTTCAAACCATTCACACATAGTAGGAGTTTCTGAAGCTGGGAGTGAGGTGGGTACTCCCACTATCAACACTGCTGTCACTGGATATAAAAAGGTTAAAGTTTAAGCTGTTTTTAGCTAGAGTGGAAGTGAGTGGGAGCAAAGTCCTGCCTCCAAAGGAAAAAAATAGTAGAAGTAAAAAAATAAGCCAAGCAAAATTGGCAGATGTTTTAGTACCCCCCAAAAGCAAATATCTTAATTGTTGAATATTTATACTTCCTTTGTTTCATTATTTTTACATAAATATTTTAAATCTGAAGTATGAGGAGCATATTTCAAACTATGTTTGAAAGTTAAGACCGTTTTTTTTTTTTTAAGGAGAAACTGTTAAATGCTTAATTTTATTGGCATTCTACTGGTCTGGTAGCAGCAGCAACTTAAAAAACATCAGTAATGAGGCAAATGAAGTCATCATTGTCAAACAATTTTTTTGTCAGAACTCATTGATCACCTCCCCACCCCACCTGATCAGAACTCTTGCCTCCTGGTTTCTTCCTTCTGATCATTTCTCAGTCTACTTTGTGGTATCATGCTTCTTAACAAGTGCTCCATAAAGTTCTTTCTGGACTGTTCTCTAGATTTTTTCTTCTGAAAACTTCATCAATTCCTATAGCTTTATTTTTATTTATCTCATTCATTGGTCTATAGAAACAACCTGTCTCTTTTTTCAATTCTCTACATCAGTTGCATCTTCAACATTTCAAACTTGGTGTACTGGTGGGAATCTCAAATTTAATATACCCAAAACAGTATTCATCTTTCCCCTCATATATACCCTTACTTTTCTTCCCTTCTCTCAAAGGTATTACTATTCTTCAAGTTACCTGGGTCCATAACATTGGTATTACTTTTAACTCCTCCTTCTCCTTCATCTCACAAATTAAATTTTAATAAGTTGAAACTCTTAAAAATCGCCAACTCTGCAGCATCTCTCCCATCTGACCCCTTTTCTCTGCTCATTATCTTTTTTTCTACAGCAGAGATCCCTAAGAGGAAGCCATGACTACCTGGAGGGCCACTGCATGAAACCAAAGTGTGTGTGAACAATAACTGGAGGGAGGAAAACTGGAATACATTCCACCGTCTCAGGGATGCTCACTCTTAATACAGTAAAACTACCCATTTTAGTCTAATATTCTTGCAATCTAACAACCTCTTGCCACCTAAAGCTTATGCCTTCTGTGTTAGCCCTTCAAAGCAAGTATAATGCAACTATGACCAGTAGCAGCAGCTGAGCAGGAACCATTGTGAAAGTCTGCACTTTTAGAATCCTTTTCTTCACTCAAGATCAGAGCTTTTACACACTTTTCCTAGTCTCAAATTCTGGTACCCTCTTTTATTGTTGTTGTTCAGTTGTTTCAGTTGTGTCCAACTCCTTGTGACTCCATTTGGGATTTTCTTGGCAAAGATACTAGAGGAGTTTGACATTTCCTTCTCCAGGTCATTTTACAGATGGGGAAACTGGGCAAACAGGGCAAAGTGACTTACCTACCCAGGTCTACTTGAGGCCAGATTTGAACTCAGGAAAACCAGTCTTCCTGATTCCAGTCCTAGTACTCTATTCATTGGGCCGCTTAGATACCCTTAATGCTTTCTCCTTACTTTATATTTAACCTCCTTGCATTTATTCTGTATACATCTAAATAAGGATATATGGTCAGTCAGCAATCACTGGGGATGTAAAAAAAGACAAAAGCAGACTTTTTCCTCAAGGAGCTTACAATCTTTTTTTTTTTTGGTTTTTGCTAGGCAATGGGGGTTAAGTGGCTTGCCCAAGGCCACACAGCTAGGTAATTATTAAGTGTCTGAGGCCGGATTTGAACTCAGGTACTCCTGACTCCAGGGCCGGTGCTCTGTCCACTGCACCACCTAGCCGCCCCAGGAGCTTACACTCTAATGAAGAATTCACAATATAATGTTGTCTCTCCTGCAAGTAGAAATATCTTTTTTTATTTGCATGCCTAGATGGCAATCAATAGCAGAATGATTTATTAGAAAATATCATCTCTGTAACACATGTCTTTAGTCCCACTTCCAAGTCTTTATTCTAATGTTCTTCTTTCCCTTGGTATAAATTATTCATTATAAGTGACTTAAAACCATGTTTTATTTGTAATACGTAAAAGAACCTTGAAGAAAATATGCAGATAATCAAGTCTATTGTTTGGTATATTCTAATATGGTTGATTTAATATTTAAACTGACAAGATCTTGCATCTTCTCCAGGTAATTTTCCTGGCAGTCTCCCACCTCGCATGCTCTCCTGTCTCATCCTCTCATCCATACTTCCTGGCTTCCACCTTGTATGGAAACCTTTTCCATATCCCTTTCAATTCTAGAGCCTTCTCTCACTTGTTTATTTTGAATTTCTCCTAGATGTAGCTTGTTTGTACAAAGTTGTATAGACTGGGAGCTACTTGGAAGGCGTTCTTTAAGAGGAATTATCTTTACTTTTCTCTTTATCCTTAGCACTGATTGTAGTGCTGAAACATAGAACGTGCTTAAAAAATATTTCTTTACTGCTTTTACTAAGGCCTGCTTTTAGGGTCGGAGGCTGCTAACTCTGTTGTATTTTCTATTGGATTTTATTAAAACAATGTCAGAAATTTACCTGGACATTGGACATGAGGCTTGGTGGTAGATGCAGTACAAAAAAATGTATATTACAGAAATGTTTGTTTAGGTCAAGTACAATCTCCTCTCCACCCCTACATAACCAAACCCTGTTAATCAGGATGTCTGTTCATGTGATAATTCTCCCTTTAACACAGTCATTTAAAAAAGTTAACAAGAAACAATAAGCTACTCAAAAAGGATTTATAAACAATCACTTTTGAAATCCTTAAGAAAGGAAACGGCAGCAAGGCTGACGCACAAACATTTTTTAATATATCAGAGAGTTTTAAAAATAGAACAGCTCTGCCTTATAGATCAAAAATTAACCAAAGATTAAAAATTAAGACACTTTAGGCACTCATCTGTAACACGTAAAAGTCCAGTGTTTTATTGTGTATGGATATGTAAGACCGAACAATATTTTATATAAAAATGCTAATTGTCTTTAACATTTCCCTAAGTTCTCATATACCACTTCTATTCTTGATAAAGGAGGAAAAAATGTTCCCTATGCACAGGAAACACCTTTTTTCCTACTTCAGCTTAAAATTTTTTATTTTCAATATAACAGTTTTATGTTATTAGACTTACCTCAAGGTCATCACCTTTTTTGCCAAAAATAGATTAAAATCAGCACAGCATCATATGAATGCATTTTTTCACTATTTATTAATAGTTTTTTATTGTTGTTGGGTTTTTTGCCTTCCACCTTCCTTAATCTTGAACCATAATTTTCTTGCATAATTTTCATGGTCTTTGCCTAGATCGGCCTTTAAATTGAAGTTACACACATTATAAAATAGGTATTTAATTTGGAGGATCTTTCTGAGTTCTATATAGAATGTTTTTAACCCATCATCTTCTACAACAAATGCTGGCATTATACATTGCAAATATTTTCATAGTGATACCTTTTGTAAATACTTATCAAGGCACTGAAATATAATATGATCAAATGTCTCATGATATGGGATATATGATATTGGATATATGATAAAACCAATCCTTCCAGTTCATTACCACTTCTTTTTGTCTTCTGTTTTTGTTTATAGTAAAGATGTCACGAGTGACACAATTCAGTTCCTCTAATAGTTTTTTCATGAATTGAATGAGATCTCATATTTTATAATAGTTAATATTTATGGTCGGGGGCAGCTAGGTGGCGCAGTGGTTAAGAGCAGTGGCCCTGGAGGCAGGAGGACATTCAGTTCAAATCCAGCATCAGACACTTAATAATTACCTAGCTGTGTGGCCTTGGGCAAGCTAGTTAACCCCATTGCCTAGCAAAAACCTAAAAAAAAAAATGGCCTAAAATTTTAGATCCTAATACATCTGTCCACTTTTTTTGGTTCTTGCCTTTGATCTCATGAATAAGGTAAACATATGGAAGAACATGAATAAGTGTTTCCCAGGCTAGGCAGGTGTTGATGGCTTATGATCTAAATGACTAGGGGAATTCACCATGTGAAAGTCACATAGGCCAAAAGTAATATGTAGTGTAGTATAGTATTCATGTTCAAAAAACATGCAAGACATCCTCAATTGTACCTTAAAATCCATTGCATCAGTCCCTTTTCCACTCTCATATCTACCCTATGAGTTCAAGCTCTCAATTTCTCATCTGTCTAATGTAATATTATTGCTTTCTCTACCCTTCTGTGCTCCTCTCTCCTTATTTATTGTTTAACTCAGAAGACAAATTAATTTTTCTAATGCACAAGAGAGTGCTTTTCTGCTCAAAAAATTCTTTAGTGAAGTGAAGTCTCATGCTCTAGCATCCTATCTTTGCAATTTCATTTGGCAATATCTCCCATTATACACTATGTTACACTCATACTGAACTATTATTGTTCCCCCCATCCAATTCTGCCTGTCTAGTCATATCCTTTTATTTCTGGTTGTTAAAATTCTACTCCTTGAAAGACTGTACAGTTGTTACCTTCTCTGAAAATCAGCTTGATTCATCTAGTTAAAGATGAACTCTGCCCTCCTTTAGCATCTCATACTACCCTTTTTGAGAGGAGAAGCAGCATTGTATAGTAAAAAGAGTATCAGGCTCAGAACTTGAACCCAAGATACTAGCCCTGAAACCCTGGGAAAGAAGCTTCACCTACCAGGAACCCAGTGCCCCCCTTTATAGAATGCAAATCATTATTAACAGTTAAAGTACCCAGCTCATCAAATTGTCAGAAAAACAATTTAAAAATGCTAAGTTGCTATATAAATATGAGGTGAAATGTTAAGACAAGGTGTTCCAGTGATTCCCTATTGCCTCTAGGAAAAAATGCCAAGAGGCACTTGAAACTCCTCTGTTTGGCATTTCAAGTCCTTTATAATCTGGCTTCAACTTCTTTCCAGGTTAAATATACCTTACTCCCCTTTATACACCAAATGAAGCTATCTGCTGCTTGATGGAAGAGGCATCCCATCTCCAAGCTCTCTTCCTATGTTCCAATCAATCAACAAGCATCTAAAACAGACTGATTATGTGCCAAAATGTGACAAAAAAGACAAAATGAAACAGTGCCCTGTCTTTCAGGGGCTTATAATCTACAGAAGAGACCAAAAATAAAACAAACTAAAAAGTTAATGTTGGTCTCTCCTGGCAACTCTCCTCTCGGCAACTCTAGTTCAATACTCTCCTTAGCTCAGGTACCACCCTTTCCTCCCAACCCTCTCAAATCACTGTAGATTTATTTATGTATCTATTGTACATTTACTTATTTGTGAACATGTAGCAGAATGTAAACTCAATGAAGGTAGAGACTTATTTAATCTATATACTCTGAACACATTGCACAAAAATGTTTGTTGAATGCTTGCTTGAAATAAGAAATATAAATCTTAAGTTCATAAAGTACTGGTTTCAAATACAGAAGAAAGAGATTTGTTTACATATTAATAAGGGAATTGGTTCAATATTTAATAGGTTAACTTTTTCAGTCTGGTTTGTAATATTTAAATAATGAAAATCACTTTGGTTAGGCTCAAATGTATAATCTATAGCAAATCTACATACCCAATGAACTTCCTGTTAAACATCCTTATGACATCTTGAAATATTTTGTAGAACTACAGATTTTGAGTTAGAAGTGACAGCAGAAAAAATAAATTTTCTAGTTCAACCATCTCGTCTTAGACAAATGAAGAAATTCAGTTCCTGAGATTAAGTAATTTGCCCAAGGTCATATAGCTGGTAATTGGCAAAGTCAGGCTTTGAACGCAGTTCATCTGACTTCATAAACAACACTTGGGAATTCAAACTGATCTTAATTTTTGTGGAGCATAATAAATACAACAAATCTATTGAGGGAAAACAACTTGACACAATATATTCAAAAAACAAATAAAAATTATTTTTAAAAATTACTATCTAGGTCATTGCTACGTTATTCATCTTAAAGACACATGAAATTGATTAATTAGGAAATAAAATATTTTATGGTGCTTGGTAATCATTAAAAATGTGACCTCTAAGCTTCCTTTCTAGTTCTAAAATCCAGCTTCTACTATCTTAACCAATTTATATGCTTTCAGAGAGGTCACCTACAAGTACTTTTTTATATAGGTAGGCAATTTTAAAAATGTAATAAAGAAAACAATAGTATCAAATAACTATGAAGATCCAATTTTACAAATGAAAAGTTAATTCAAATGAGTAAAATTTTGTGAAAGAACTCAGAGAGACTAAAAACCTGGGAAATTTTTGTTCAAAGACATTCTACATGCCTCTGTCAACCTAAGAAACAAGCATATTTGTAAGAACTAACAGCAACTGGTGGTAGTAAAAAAAAAAGCAAAATCTTTAAATAAGTATTTGAGGTTCTCTTGCTTTGTGGGAGAGTGACATGTTTAAACAATAGTCCCAGAAAGTTCCTAAACCCCATTAATTTAAGTCAGATTTTATTTTGATTTCAAAATCTTTAAATTTAGTAAAATTTTCAATTTCTCTATTGTATTTCATCTTTAAATTTAGTAAAATTTTCAATTTCTCTATTGTATTTCATCACTTGTTTTAATGTGGTTAATGATCACTATTATAGAAAACACTATTAAATATAATATTACTTGTATTTGCAAAATATCAGTCTTCATAGTGCAGTGCTTAGAAAACTAAAGATTTTAATATAATAAACAGAATATTAAAAATATAAATTTTTAAAAATTTTCTAGATTTAAAGGACAAAAAATAACAAACACCTTTTTCCCAACACATATCTGTTGTATCATTGCAATTTCCTTAATGAAAATGCCATATACATTAATTCATGTTAAAATACATTGAAACATCTTTTTTTGAAATAATACAAATGAAGAAAGATTAAACAAAACAGTCTGAGCTTTGCTACTTATTCATTCTGTCAAGATGAGGAAAAGTATCATTTCCCTAAGCTTCTGCTTTCTAATTTTCAATATATATGGATACCATCTATGAAATGTGAAAACAATCTGAAAACTGTGAAACATGACCCTTTTAAAAGGTACTGTTATTTTACAAGTATAGTGCTATGAAAGGATAATCACAGATAACCGAACAACAAAAAATTTTGAAATCATGAGGTCATGTATTTTCTTATTTTAGGAATAGTGGTCTCAAAGAGGAAGATCAAAGCAATGAGCTGCTTTGGGTTACTTACCAGCATACATATGGTAGGTGAGTCTCTCTATAAGTTTGATAACAGTTCCTGCTTTGATGATTGGAATTCCAGATTTGGGCTGCATGTTTTCTTCAAAGACTATGTTTTCTTCAGAGTCTGGTTCTGCGAATCGATAGAGATCAGAACTAGGAAGCCTCATCTGCTCCTCCTTCTCCTCCTGCAGCATCGTCACATCCAGCATCCTTTCCAGAGTACTACGGTACTGTAGTGAGATCAGGGCTGCCATCCAGTTGTTTTTCTCCTCGGCTGACTTGGCAGAAAATATAACACTATTTTCATCTTTTAAGATGATCTCAAAGGCATGTTTATATTCATTCGTGTCATCTTTATCATTGATTTGTACCTTGCGCATAAAGAACTTCTCTTTGAGACGATACTCAGCATTGCTAGCACCAGGAAGTCTTGGCTGACCATGATTTGATTTACAACAAATCATCAGACCATCAAAGAGAAATATGTGTCTCTCATGTTTGGCACCTACACGCGTGAGAGTTCCTTCCATGATAAATTCATTGCAACACTGTCCAATGTCTTTTCCCTCCCAGCCATCAATATTCTTCTGAATCTCATTCATTTTCTTTATTGCTAGTTGTTTCCCCTTCATCTGTTGGCTATAAAATCGACATGCAGATTCGCTGGGAAAAAGGAAAGCATCATTAGTACATAGAGGAACATAACTCATAGCACACATATTGAAAAAAGGGACCAGTAAGTGAATCTTTATATTTTAAAAAGTTATATTGATAGAGTCCCCATGAATTAAGATTACAGTTGATTATTCCCAAAAAGGTTAGTACTGCAGAATTATTAAGATTTATAATTAAGACAACACAAAGAAAATTACTATTTTTCTTTCAATATATTGTATTTCAGAATTATTTCAATCTTAGCTGATAAAAAAGTGACTATAATAAGTCTTTGATTAATATTTGACAATACATACAGCACAGATTTTTTTTTGCAGAAATATAACATATCTTGAAGAAATGGGAAAAATAGAAATTGATTCTGGATTTTGAGTGCTAAAATTTATTTTTAAAAAGATGCTATGAGTGTTAACTTTGACAAAACAATGAAGCATTGAAGAAATTTCTACCTAAAAGGAAAGCTCTGCCTGTCCTTGTGCTCACCAGTTAGCTCTCAGGAGTTCTGACTGGGAGTACACAGGGAAAACACACAAATATGAAAGCTTTTTCAAACAATAACATATTCTCTTGGCTTTGATGTCACTTCCTCTCAATGACCAAGCTTGTCACTAAAACTATTTTCCTCATTGTTTACTTGAGGAGGAAACTTGGAACCCTGAATTTATAGCACAGGGTGGAAAGCAGGAGAAAAAATGGAAATGTTTACCTCAGTCTCCGTTTTGCAAGACTTTTGGAACATATTCTTTCCATACTGCTCTGAAGATTAAGCAAAGCTGTTATTGCTTGTTTCAAACACTCTTTATCTTCTTGGTCTTCACTCTTTTCTTCTAACTGCTGCAAAGTTTAAAAAAAAACCCAAAAAACAAATCTGAACTAGGAAAACAATTATGGGCAGAACAATAATTAATTTTCTTTAAGAAAGATGACATGCATTCTCTATTTTTCCTTAGCATAACAAGACTAAAAAGTTAAAAAAAAATTTTTGAATCATGTGAACTAAAGAGGAATCGTTTTTTAAAAAGTTGTTTGGTCAGAAGAAGGGGAAGCATATGAAAAATGTTACAGAAGTGGAAATGACAGGACTCGGCAACTGACTGATATGGAAGTTGAGAAAGAGGGATGAACAACTTTTGAAAAATAATTTTACAGTCATTCTCCAATCTTTTCATTCTTCTCATTCCTTACTCCCAAGTACTCTATGACCCTGACAATGCCTTCTTACTCCACTTATATGAAACCCCATCTTCTGACTCTAAACATGATTCACTGGCTGTTCCCTTGGGCTTAGAATGCCCTCCCTCCTTAGCTCTGCTTCCTAACTTCCTTCAAAACTCAACCAAAGTCCTATATTCTGTAATAAGTCATCCTTCCGAGACCACCTTCATTTAACTAAATTGTATATTATCTTGTTTGTACATATTTATTAGCATGATTTATTTCTATTAGACACAATAAATATTAATTGATAATTTACCACAATTACCTGCAAAGATAAATTTCTTTCTTATTAATATATATATATATATATATATATATATATATAAAATTAATGGACAAATAGAAAAAATAGTTATATTCAATATTCTAACATGATCACAACTTTGTTATATAAATGTGAGTTTATATATGCATACGCATACGTGTATATTTTCTATGTTTACTAACAAATCAGCATTTTCCAAATAAGACAATATACTTTCAAGCCCTGCTGAGAGGTTTATATGTTTGCTTTGACAATTAATATAAAAACTGTTTTTCTATTTCTTCCTAGTATTCATGGGGAAGGGATATCCTGTCATGATTTTGTCAATTAGCCTATAGGCAAGGTACTTCTTAATATACAATTTTCCACATAGACTCAAAAAAAAATAGCAAAGAGGAAAAACCATAGTACATGTATTGTGGAAAAGTCATTTAGATACCTTTTATTCATAGAGATCTTTTTCACTGCTGCCATCCAAGTTAAGGAAAGCCTGATTTCAAGGTATATTCCATATGTGTTCTCTCTTATTTTAGCAACTTTATAGGAAGTCTGACTGAAGAGCTAATGCCTGAAATAGACTAATTTCTAATTAAGGGGCAATATCCCCTAAGATATATATATAAAGTCATCAGGAATCACAGAGAAAGTTAAATAATATGGAAGACCTGAGAGTGATTTTTGCACTATTTTGAAGACATTCAAAGAAGAAAAGAAAGTGTGGGGAGAGAATATATAAAAGAAAAATAATGAAGGAACAGAGTGGGAAGAAACCCATTTAACAGAACTGGTGAGTGTTAGTGATGTCATGACATGTATGGGGATTACAGAACCTAGAACCTCATTTATGTCTGATTTGGCTAAAGAAGAGCAGAATAGGGGTGGCTAGGTGGTGTAGTGGATAAAGCACTGGTCCTGGAGTCAGGAGTATCTGGGTTCAAATCCGGTGTCAGACACTTAATAATTACCTAGCTATGGCCTTGGGCAAGCCACTTAGCCCCATTTGCCTCACAAAAAAAAAAACCACCCTAAAAAAAGAGAATATACAAACATGCATGCATGCATGCTCACATAAAGAATATAATAAATCAATAGGAAAACAGTGAGGGAATAGGGAGAATAATAAGGACAGTAGATAATAGGACAGAATTAGTCATAAGCAAAAAACCCTGAAAAATAGTAGAGTATATGAAGGGAAGTGGTTTTTGAGTTTTTTTTGCAAGGCAATGGGATTAAGTGGCTTGTTCAAGGCCACATAGCTAGGTAATTATTAAGCAAAGAGGAGTTTAAAAAGAAAAAAAGATATACTATGAATGAGATTTTCTGAAGGGAAGAACAAAAGAGGTGAATAGATGATGTTAATATCAATTGTAAAAGTACTGATCTTTAAGACTCTCTGCTCTCTTTATAAAAAAAGGAAGATGGGAGTGAAGAGAGGAAAAATATAAGAGATTAGAATGAGGAGAAACACATGTCATAATCAAAATTGCAAATGGGATGAATTTATCCCAAAAAAGGGGAGAGGAGAGCAGAATGGATTAAAACACAGAATCTAGCAATAAGTTTTTTTTACTAGAAACAAACTTGAAACAAAGATTCACAAGAATTAAAAGTAGGAGTTGGAGAGCAATCTGTTATGTTTTAGCTGAATTCACCAAAGCAGGAGTAGCCATGGTGATCTCAGAAAAGGCAACAGCAAAACTGATTTGCTTAAAAAGGAGATGAAAAAGCAAATCAAATTTCAATGAAAGGTACCACAGACAATGAATTTAATATCAATATATGTCCCTCAATGGCAGACATCTAAATACTTAAAGAAAAAAAATTAATTAAAAGGAGAAAAAGAATGAAAAACTATAATAGCAAACAAATACAACCAAAAAGTAAAAACAGAAAACAGTTAAAGTCATGGACAGAATTTTAGAAAAGTTAGATATGAAACAACTCTGGTGATTATAAATGAAAATAGTATATTTTATAAAAATTGTACAAAATGAAGAAATATTGAAGAAACTCTTTAATATATACAAAATTGGTTATATGGCTAGATCCCTATGAAGAACAAGAGACTGTGAGAAATGTGGCAATGTAAAAAAAAGTTATCAATAAATATTGCTTTTTAAAAACCTCAAAAACAAATATAGAAAAGCAGAAATATTGAATACATCCTTTACTGATCATTATGAAATTTAAAAATACATATTCAATAAAGACTCACTGCAGAAAAAATTAAAAATTAACTGAAGATTAAATAACAATTTAAAAAAATAGAAAGTACAAAGAACAAATCAGAGAACTGATTTAATAATTTAATAAAATAATAATAATAATTTAATAAAAGACAACATTCTAAAATATTTGGATGCATCCAAAGCAGTCTTTAAGGGAAAATTTATGTTTATCTAAAAACATTTTCATCAACAAGAGAGGAAAGAGTAAATCAATAAATTGGATATGAAAATAAAAATAGAAAAAAACCAGTAGATTCAGAAACATAAAATACATTATCATTTATGTCTCAAACTCTTAAAAACAAGAATAAATGGACTAAAGTCAGCATTATATGTAACAAGGATAAACTAGAGTCTAATATGGGGTAAAGCAAGAATATCTATTGCAACTAACAATATGTTCCTCTCATCAAAAATACTGCTAATAACATTAACTCTAATATTGCTATAAATGGTAGTCACAGCAATAAAACCAAATAATTAAAGGATCAAAATACAGAAAGAAGGAAAAAAAAGCTCACTTTTTTGCAAGTGAAATGATGGCATACCTTTAAAACCTAGAGAATCAAATAAAATTAACTGAAAATATTAATAACAAAACAGAAAATAAATAAATGCAAATCATCAAGATTTCTGCATAATACTAACCAAACTCAGCAAGTAGATAAAAAAACTCATTTACAATAATTTTGGAATTTATAAAATACAGGGTAATCTACCTTCCAAGACACAAATAGGAACTATATGAATACCAATATAAAATGCTGCTTATGGAAACACAGAGAGAATTAAGGTAATAATAATTATGTTTGCAAATATGTATACACACATACATATATAAATTTTTCATCAGTAGATCAAACTAATACAATAAAGATGGCAATAATGACTAAATTAATTAATTTAGTGCCATACCAATCAACCTATAAAAGGATTGCTTAATAGAATTAGAAAAATGAAAATAAAATTCATCTGAAGGAACAAAAAGATAAAAAAATCTCAAATGAAATAAAGAAAAAAGTTCACTAGAAGGAAGTCTACCTAACCAGATCCCAAACTATACTATAAAGCTATAATCATCAAAACAATCTGGAATAGATTAAAAATAGAGAGATTGCTCAGTAGAACAGATTAGGTATCCAACATACAAAAGAAAAGAAATCCAGAAACTCAAAGACCACACTGCTGGGTTAAGGACTCATTATATGACAAAAACTGCTAAGAAAATTGGAAAGCAGATTGGTAAAAAAAAAAAAAAAAAAAAAAAAAAAAAAAGTTTCAAACCAACATTTCACACCACTTATATCTAGATAAACTCCAAATGGATACATAATCCGGACATAAAAGGATTGGGTATATGGATAGAAGAACAGTTCAAGACCTGGCAAGGTATAGAAAAGATTTGTTTTTTTTTTTTTTTAGGTTTTGGCAAGGCAAATGGGGTTAAGTGGCTTGCCCAAGGCCACACAGCTACGTAATTATTAAGTGTGTGAGGCCGGATTTGAACCCAGGTATTCCTGACTCCAAGGCACTGGTGCTTTATCCACTACGCCACCTAGCCGCCCCTATAGAAAAGATTAAAAAATTTTATTTACATAAAATTTTTTGAGTTTTTGCACAAATAAATCCAATGGGGCTAAGAATAAAAAGAAGAACTTTTTAATGGGGAAAAAAAAATCTTTGCAGCAAGTTTCTCTGATAAAAGTAAATTTTCCAAGGTAGATACTGAACAAATCCAAGTATTTAAGAATAAGAGATACTCAATCCCCAACTGATAAATGGTCAAAGGATATAAGAAATGTTAATTTTTTTTTAAGTTTTTACAAGGCAGTGGGGTTAAGTGACTTGCTGAAGGTAATTATTAATTTGTCTGAGGTCGGATTTGAACTCAGGTACTCCTGACTCCAGGGCCAGTGCTCTATCTACTGCACTACCTAGTCGCCCCAAAATGTTAATTCTTAATGAAAAAATATGAATTGTCTACAGTCATATAATAAAAAACTTCATATCATCATTAGAGAAATGCCCCTCATATAAATCAAACTGGCAAGCTGGCCAAAAGAAAAAGAAAAGGACAAATGATGGAGAGGTTATGTGAACACCAGCATTTTAATTAATTGGTAGCAGAATTTGAATGAAGTACAGCTATTCTAGAAGGTAATTTCGTATTATGCCCTCAAAGTTACCAAACTGCATTACACTCTGATCTAGTGATACAACTACTAGCCCTGTATCTTAAAGAGAGATCAAAGAAAGTAGGAAAGGACCTGTATATAAAACATATTTATGACATTCTTTTTTTGCAGCTGTAAAGAACTAGAAGCTCTTGGAGTGCCCTTCAATGGAAGAATGAATGGCTGCACAAATTCAAGTATATGAATGTTATGGAAAACACTGTACTGTAAGAAATTAAGACACAGGCAGTTTCAGAAAGGCCCAGGAAGATTTGTATGGCCCAATGCAGAGTGAAGTGAGCAGAACCAGGAGAACAATTCATACTATAACATCAATACTGATAAAACAATCCTAGGAAAAATAATGTCAGACCTACTTAAAAAAACTATCCCACTCCCCCAAAGAACTGAGAAAAATGAATTACTATGACATGGGCCAGCTCTATCATATAGGGAAATACTTATGAGTCATATATAATATATAAAAAATACATAAACATATACACATCTATGCATATATAGGTGTGCAAATACATATGTATGTATAATTATAAGTATGCATATATGCATACACATCCATTGAGTGCATCCTTGATGAAGACATTAGGAGCAAACAAGATGTGAGTGGGATTTGAGTGTTGATCATCATTTTAAAATTGTAGAAAACAAAAGATAGGGAGCCAAGATGGTGTAGGGAAAGTGTTCATCTCTCCCCCAACATTCTCCTCCAATTTAAAATAATTCCTTAAAATGAATTC
Source organism: Macrotis lagotis (assembly GCF_037893015.1). Taxonomy (NCBI): domain Eukaryota; kingdom Metazoa; phylum Chordata; class Mammalia; order Peramelemorphia; family Peramelidae; genus Macrotis; species Macrotis lagotis. The sequence continues at coordinate 87,659,069 of NC_133658.1, forward strand.
TGGAGTAATAGAGTCAACAAAAGGTCAGAGTAAGATATTCTTTCAGGCTAAGACAACTTAGGAAGTCAGAAAGAGAGCTAGATGACATGGGAGTGAAGCCTACGTATATGAAATATCAATGGTGGATCCAAATGGGGGTGACAGAAGTAGTAGCAGTTTTTAGGAGCTCTCAAGTCAGAGATGGTTAAGGGACCTGGCAGCTAGTCTGGAAAAGATTACAGGAGACTCTGGTTGAAGGACCAGACATAATTTGGCAACTTCACTGCCTATACCCATTTCTGGGGCAGAGTTTGAGGGCATTATTAGTGAAGAGGAAGTAGAGACCCTGAGGTGCAGTATCACTTTTAATCAAAAGGGATTAGGGAACCTTCTTGAATATGGACCTAAGTGTATAAAAGGAGAATACTGATGACACCATTCCCCAGATCACACCATCTTGGAAGCATTCAAAACTTCCAAACTCCTAGGTCTGAAAACAACATGACAGAAAAAGCTTGAATCAATGAGACAGTTGCCTACCCTCCCCACTCCCTGGGAAAAGAGCCCAAATTTAACAATAAAGTTCAAAATGAAGACATGACATGGAAAAATGAACAAACCACACACAAAAAAGAACCTGACCATAAAAAAAGTTTCTATGATGACAGGAAAAGTCAAGACACAAATTCAGAAGAAGACAATGAAGTCAAAATAGTTATAAGCAAACCCTCTAAAGGAAAAAAAAAGTAAACTGGATACAAGCCCAGCAAGAATTCCTAGAAGAGATAAAAAATGATTTTCAAAATCAAATAAGAAAAGGATAGGTAAAGAAATGAGAACAAAGGAAGACACTGTAAAAAGACAATTAACAACTTGGTAAAAAGTGGCAAAAAAATACTAAAGAAAATAACACCTTGAAAACAGAATTGTCCAAATGGAAAAAGAGGTTAAAAAACTCATTGAAGAAAATAATTCCTCAGAAATGGACAAGTGGAAGTTGATGACTCCATGAAATATCAAAACAATAAAACAAAGTTATGAGAATGAAAATAGATTGGGGTGAGATAATTTAAGAATTATTGAACTGACTACATGCAGGGCTATCTATGATCAAGAAAAAAAAAAGCCCAGACATCATAATTCAAGCAATTATCAAGGAAAACTCCCAATATCCTAGAACCAGATGGTAAAACAGAAATAGAAAGGATCCACCTATTATCACCCAAAAGAGATACTCAAATGTTCCCAGAAATATTATAGCCAAATTCTAGTCCTGGGTCAAAGAGAAAATACTTCCAAGAAGCAGAGAGAAACCATTCAATTACCATAAAGTCACAGTTAAGGTCCTATAAGATTAAGCAGATATAAAGTTAAAGAAGGAGAATAACAAATAGAATTAAAATAACAAATTTAGAAAGACAAAAGAACAGGTTCTACAAGGAAGAATAATCTACTCAGCAAAACCAAGGAGAATACTTTGAAGGGGGGAAAAAATGGATATTTAATAAAATAGAAGACTTTTAAGCATTCCTGATGAAAAGTCTATAATTGAATAGAAAATTTGACTTTCAAATATAAAACTCAAAAGAAACATAAAAAAGCAAACATGAAAGAGATATCACACAGTAAGGTTAAAATATTTTCCTTTCTCTTTTAGATGATACATGTAACTTCTAAGAACTTTATCATAAGGCCAATTAGAAAGATTCTAGAAAGAGGGGGTTAGAGTAAACTGATTATGTTGGGATGATGTAAAAAAAATGGGTAGTTGAGAAAGAGGGATGTCCTAAGAAAAAGAGGAAGGAAAGGAAGAATGGAGGAAATTATCCTACTTAAAAAAGGTGCACAAAAAGAACTTTTACAATGGAAGAGAAAATGATTTGTGTGAGGGGATGGGGCTAGCCAACACTCAAATCCCACTCACATCTAAAATGATTCAATGAGGGAATGTGTGTGTGTGTGTGTGTGTGTGTGTGTGTGTGTGTGTGTGTATGTGTGTGTATTCAATTGGTAACTGAAATCTATCTTACCCAAAAGGGAAATAGGAGAGGAAGGGGATAAGAAAAAGGTGGATGAGGAAAGGATGAAAAAAGAAAGGCAGTGCTTGCTTCCTCTCCATCAATTATAACAAAATACTGTAAATCATTATCTGTTAAATGAATAAGTATTTAAATTAATTTCTTTAATCAATTAGATGCTAAAGTACACATATTTTTCAGGTGATTCAAGAAGTACACAGGACGTGACAGAGAAATGTGAAAAACATTGTGCTTTTCTTCAGATTAAATATAAATATCTCATTGATCCAAACATGCATTTGGTATCTAATCAATTTTTTTTTTCATTTTTGCAAGGCAATGGGATTAAGTAACTTGCCTGAGGTCACACAGTTAGGTAATTATTAAGTGTCTGAGGCCACATTTGAACTCAGTTCCAGGGCCAGTCTTCTATGCACTGTGTCACCTAGTTGCCCCCAGATCAACTTTTTAAGCTTGTTCAAAATGCAACAATATTAATGGCCTTCTCATTATTCTAATATAAAGTGGTATACTCAAAATTTTAACTGAAATTCAATTAATGGGGAAAAAAAACCCCTAATAACTGAGCTTTATAGTCTTAAAAAAAAGCCCAAAACAGAAAATTCTGCCCAAGTATGAGATTCTTCTAGCTGATTGTATATATTTTCTGTCTATTGGAAATGTATCCAAATTTGTTCCAATATCTGATCCAACTAGACAGAAGATCCAACTGAAGAAATAAGAGACAGAATATTAAGATTACATGGTTAAGATAATTTTAAAAGGCTTGTGATAGAAAAAGCCAAACACATTCAGAGGATAAAACTATGATGTCTGAATGTACACCAAAGCACACTATTTTCATTTTTAAAAACTAGTTTTGTGATTTTTTTTCCTTCTCATGGTTTTTTCCTCCTTTTGTTCTAATTCTTCTTTCACAACATGACTAAAATGGTAATACATTAAAATAAGATCATACATATATAATCCATATCAAATTTTATTCATGATCAGTCATAGGGAAGGAAGGGAGGGTGGCAGAAAACTATTGAACTCAAAAATTTTACAAAACAATCAATGTTGAAAACTATCTTTACATGTAATTGAAAATAAAATAAAATACTAAAAACAAAAAGGTTTCATTGTCTCCAAGGAACAAATTTGGTTTTCACTCTCAGAACTATATAAAAAATATTATTGATTATAGATACCATACTATATGCAAATAATTGTAGAGGAAGAATGATTTCTGCTTGCATGATAGGTCCTTTGAGTCCTTGTTTTAGCATAATTCTTTTAATAAAAATGATCATCATCTTCCTGCATCCCCCAAGAAAACTTAAAATTTCACTGTTTAATTGCTTATTAATTATAAAAAACTTTTTTGATTTGATAAAATGCTTCTGAAACAAGGCATTTACATTTCATACATCAAAATCATTCAATATTCATTAAAGGACAACAGAATAAAAAACTGATTAATGATCTAATGTCAGAAACTTCAAGGAGAAATAAAAGCAAACCCAGGGATATATATGCTTATCAACATATGTTCACACATCATATATGTATGCCTATGTTCTTTCTCTATAATGGAGAACATCCAGTGAAAGAGTCCAAATTGAAGATTTCTCTGAAGGTGGGATGGTTCTCTAGATGTTTTCGGTTTGTGGATGGTGTGGGACCAGCTATTGTACCTGCTCTCAAGGACATTATGTATCAATTCATAAGCAAGTGGGCAAAACAAAATATGTGATCACTAAAGATCAGGGTTAAATTTCTTGAAGAAGGTGACATGATCTGAAATGAGAAAGGAAGTTATGGAGCTCTCCGCTGTTAAGGTAGGAGATTTGACCAGATTCCGTGAGAGGAATGATGTAAAATCAGTCTGGAAAGACAGAATGGAGAAAAACTGAGAGAGGTCTAAGGTGTCACACAGGGAAATGAGGGTAGCCACTAACTTAAGAGGAAGCAGGAAGAGGAGAGATAGGGTAGATGCGATTTAGGAACAGATTTATGGCAGCTGTGCAAAGCAGGGCCTGGAGGAAGGCAAACATGAAGGCTCTAGTCCGAGTTAAGAGTTATAGATGCTCCAACAGGGTGACATCTATTTGAATACAGAGAAAAGAATGGAAAGAGGTTGTGATGGTAGCAGAATTGATAAGACTTGCCAGTGGACTGGGTATGGGAGCAGGGCTACAAAGTCTCAAAGCTCGATGACTATACTGATCTCACTGAAGAAATGTTTAAGTAATTGTAACTGACATTTAAACACTTATTAAATGCCTAGCTGGGTGACCTTGGGGCATTTAACCCCATTGCCTAAAATTAAAAAAAAAAAAACAGAAATAGGGGGTGGGACACTGAGGAACTTCAGGAGATCTTGAATTATATTAGTAGGAGAAAGGGTTTTGAGAAAAAGGGAGCAATGTGTGAAGGAAAGATAAGACCTTGCTTTCTTTTCTCCTTCTGTCACTAACCGTGTTAGGCCAGGATAATAACAATTATACTCTCTACTTGACAGAGATTTTGTGAGGCTCAAAAGAGATAATGTTGTATATAAAACTGTAGAATATAAAAAAAATATAAAAAATCAGGATATACAAAATGTAGTATATAAAGTAAAAATGTTGCTAACTCCATATAATAAATATAAAAGAAACACTGGTAAAAATTTACTAGTCCATAACAATACATTAATTAAAAAATGAATTAAAAAAATTATTTTTATAGTGGAGAGTTTACATGTGCCTATCTTTTTGGAGTTGCCTTTCAATAAATGGCAATTCTAAATTATATGACAATATACTGTACTTAAATAATAAAATAAAATAATAAAAAACTGTACCTAATTAACAATCTTACATTACATAATTAACAAAAATTTATTCAAAATACTCTAATACTTACTAGGTCGGTATCTTTAAGCAAGTCACTTATCTTAGAACCTTCATTTCCTCATCCATAAAGTGGGGATATTTGTACTATCTGCTTGGTCATTATGAACAAAGAGGTTTGTAGCTTCTCTCTCTGTTATGTGCATGCATATACATACATAGCCAAAGGCATTCAATATAATTAATCATATATTATATACATATGCATATATCCATACATAGTGTGTGTGTGTGTGTGTGTGTGTGTGTGTGTGTGTGTGTGTGTGTGTACATAAAAGGGAGAAAATACTACATTGAATTTATTTATCAAGTCTGGCTATAAGGACATTTATGCGATCCTAAAAGTGCTATTAAAAACAGGTGCTATTTCAAGTAATACAATTTACCCCTAAGAGGAAAGAGGTGACTTGAATATTTTGGAATGATAGTGTTTTATATTTTATATAGTCTTTTATGAAAGCAATTTTACTAAATAGACACATTTAAAAGTCTTAAATCCTTTTTAGACTCTGAATTAAACAAAGGGTTATCAACTACAGCAACAGCAAAATGCTGACAAATAATGTTAACTAAGTAGTTAGGCATATAAACAAATATTGTACCCCTGCCCCCCCACACCTGACTTGAGATAATTATTTAGATCCAAACACAAAAACTAAGTACTAATTTTAGCTATACGAATGAGATGACAAAGTGAATTTCATTTTTTCTTTTTTAAAAAGGGATTAGCAAAATTTTCGTGTTTGGTTAAAATCATCACAAGACAAAAGTACAAGGTAAGTTAAGAAAAATTGGACTCTGCTTCTAAACCTGAGGCTTATTTTCTACAATGTAAATAAGCATAAGTAGTGTTTGACCCTTTTCTTTGAGTAGGGAATAACATGGATTGATTTATTGTTTGTTTGTTTGGAAATATTTTAAAGTAAGTTAAGGGGAAAAGACAAAAGGTAAAAGATCTACAAATTAAAAAAAAACTTTAAAAACTGAAATGCAAAGAATCCAAAAATAAAATAGCACAAAAACAAACCAACTTCCCCAAATTTGGACTCCTCATAGGGATCCAACTAGGCCTAACTTTTTAGTTATTGAAACATTAGCAGCTCTCTCGCCTACCTGACGAGTCTGAGTTGCAGCCCTTCACTGTTTCCCCTCCTATTGTTGTAGACATCACAGCCATAACAAACATTGAAGAAGAGCTACAAAATGCAAGAATAATGGAAAAGCAAGTTAAAAAACTGAAGGGTGGAAAGGATCCTGGTAGTCTGAACAGGAACCCACCAATGAAAAAAAGGCTATGAGGAGAAGGAAATTGAAAATACAAAAAAGAAAAAAAAACAACTCTTCAACCACATCTGCTTCATACAGCAGTTTAGTTGACTTGGGATGACAAATGGAAAATATGGAATGAAAGACTCTCATCTCTTTATTATAGCCCTTGTAATAAATATGTTGTACCATAGTCAGGGACTTTATCTATGGCCAGGGTCTAGGCAGGTCATTTTCAGTCAATGCTTGTGAATTATTTTTTTTTTTCCCTCGAAAAGGGGAAAGAAAACTAAGTAGATAGAGCTTCTACTGGCTTGAGAGAGAAGTTTGATTTTATAACCCTTCTCTCTAACTTTAATTTCTGGCAATAAGATATCAGTTGCTGTAATTGTTCTTCGGCTATATGTAAAATTTCCTGATACAGCCCATTTTTAAAGTTATAAATAAGAGTATGCAGTGGTTTAAAAAAAGGAACTTTCATATAGTAGCAACAATTTTCATACCTACAGCATTTTAAAACTATTTTTTTAGGCAGGGGCCTGCAAAGCGACAGCCACAAATTGAGGAAAAGACCTTTTATTAGGAAAAAATATTTGCAACTAAACATTCATTATGCAATTATTTCTCTAGCTGGGACTTTATGGATGGGATGGACAGGGAAGAATTTCTGTTCCTGAAGTCAACTTTCTAAGATTTTAAGTTGCAAAGCAAGGGCTGAACTGCATTGATAGAGGGGGATCCTCTCCAAGACATTCCAAGACCAATAAAATCACAGTTACTGTTTTAGGGGAAAAAAGAAACCTTAACCCCCAAACAATACTTAACTTTGAGGGAAAAAGAGAAATTTTTACATTTTTAAAAATCTACTGCAGTTTTAAACTTCTATGTTTAAACCTTTTCCATTAAAATTCCCATGCTTAATATTCTGGTCTAAAATTTTTGTAGTAGCTGTGATGTTAGCAAAAATAAAAAATAAAAAACTAGGGGAAAAAAATTAAGGTCTATAACAAGTCAAGTCATTCAAATATCTGGTAAAGTTTTTAAATTTACTAAATTATAGTACAATCAACAGTCTAAGCATTTAAGGAGGAGTCTTTAGCAAGAGCCTTTTATAAAAGGGTGGCTAAGTGGCGCCATGGATAGAGCACTGGCCCTGGAGTCAGGAGGAGCTGAGTTTAAATTTGGCCTCAGACACTTAATAAACTATATAACCTTGGGCAAGTCACTTAACCCCATTGCCTTGCAAAAGAAAAAAAGAAAAAAAAAAGAAGAGCCTTTTATGAAAATCAACATCATTGCTAAGATAAATACTGAAACATTGAAACAGCAGTTTTATAAGTACAAGATTTCTTTTTTTCCCCTTTAAAGATTTTATTTATTTTGAGTTTTACAATTTTCCCCCCAATCTCAGTTGCCTCCCTCAACCCCCCCCCACGGAAAGCAATTTGTCAGTCTTTACACTGTTTCCATGTTGAAGTATGATTTCTTTGTTTTTCTGAAGTATAAGATTTCTAATTGTGTTTGTTCTTAATTTAATTTTGTATCATTACATTTTAGTAGTATTATTCCTTTAATTATATCCAAACATTCTTTTTTTCTCCCTACATAAATACCTGCAGGTAGATATACAGTGGGTAGAATAGTGACTCTGTAGTCAGGAGGACCTGAGTTCAAATTCAGCCTCAGCCACTTAATAACTATATAATCTTGGACAAGTCACTTAACCTTGACTGCCTCAAATCTATTTCCAGTTGTCCTGATTCATGTCTGGGCAATAGATCCAGAAGATTCTGGAGGAGAAAGTGTGGTTGATAACTTAGTAGAGTATCCCCATCACTCAAATCCAATTCACGTGTATGTCATGACATCACCTCTCTGATGTCATGGTCTTTTGAGAATGAAGAACAAACATCATCATCACCTAAAGATCCATTCCACATAAAAATACCTTTTAAAAAAATCCTGAAGAAAATACTTAAGAAGAAGAGATCCTGAGCAACATTCCTACCATTTCTCTTATTTTCTTCATTGGTAAGAATCCCTAACAACCTTAATGTCATTTATTTTTGATTCTTAATCTAGAAATGCTTATATTCCTGTTCAGTTAGTCTACCATTAATTTTTTTTTAAACTAGAACTTTGCGCTTACTAGAAGAATAGAATCATGCTTATGGATGACAGCTTTAGAGGACACAGTGATACCTTAAAATTATCTAGACTAACCCCCTCATTTTACAGATGAGGAAATTAAGACTAAGAAGTTAAGTAACTTGTCCAATGTTGATCAAAGTTATCTTCAAATTTTAAAGCTGAGTTCTTGATCTCATGCACAAAATTAAACTACTATAATGAACTAACAAATACCTTGAAATTCAACAACTCAGAATGAGGAAGCATCACAAACATTAAGACAAAAATAGAATGCTTTCAAGCACAGCTAACAAATTACCAAGAAAACATTTGTGTGTATGAATAAATGATATACCTTTCCAATATCTTGTATGTAAAGGAAAATACATCTCTCTTGACTATATAAAATAGGGTCACTTGACTATATGAAATAGTATCTATTACATTAAAATAGAAAGTGTAATCTTAAAAATTAAAGAGTTGAATACAGTCCTGAAAGACTTGTTTTATTTGTCTGGGTGTATACTTGAGAACTCAAATAAAATAACTACAGAACAGAAAATACTATTGATTTTAAATAACATTAAAATCTTTTAAATACTAAACAAATCAAATTTTATATGAATACTATTTTAAAATAAAGCTACTGTAATCTTACATTTTTTTCAGTTAAGATATTCCTGTCAACATAATAACAAATTTAAAAGTCATGGAAATTTTACACATTCAAAAATGATTATAAAACACAAAATATAATGAAATATTTTACAAGGAAATATTTATAAGAAATACCTTTATATTGAGGGAAAAATCCTCCAGTGTTTAATAGAAATGTTTAAAGCAAAGTCTCTGTCCTAGCCAAAAAATTGACTGAGTAAATGTAGATTTGCTAAGCAAATGGAATCCAGACATCACTTATATGAAAAGGGGTATAATTACTCTCAAAGTGTCCTACCCACTGCCACAAATAGCATTAATCTTAAAGGGCTGCTGCTATTAGAGTCTAGATTTCCCAGTTTTTATCTTGGATCTCTCCATCTCTTCATGGAATAAGAAGCTAACTTAAATAATTCTTCAACATTCAGCTAACAGATAAGAGGAAAGGTGGAGGCAAGAAAGCAAAGTTTGAGAATTAACTATACATCTGAATATTTATACATACGGACCAGAAAGGAAACTACTATTCAAGATGTGGGCTGTGGGTCCCAACGTTTGTGGGAAGTTACTGTTTTCTATTTGCACTAAGCTTCTCTTGAGAACAATGGTTAATTTGTGATTGTTAGTTGTTGCTGAAAGCTGCCAAATATGGCTCTCTAACTTCCTTTAACTCCTTAGTATTCTGAGAAGAAAAGGAGTTCTAAGGATGTCTTCCAGACACAGCTAGGTCTGGCTTCATGATCAAGGGATTGGCAACGCCTAGTCTTGGCTCTATTAGAAGACACTTTTCCTAAATTTGAAAAATATCAGGACACTTAAGAGGTATAATATTAAACATTGCCTAAGCAATATACCTAACTAAGCAAGGCAAATAAATGTTTGTAAACACAATGTACAGACAACCGGGTCATCAAAGATTAAGAGCAAGAAGACAACTCAGACATCGAATCCAAAACTCTCCCCCTACAGATGAAGACATTGAGGCCTTAGCAGATGCACTGGCTTGTCCACAATGGCACAGCAAGCAGGCATCAGCTGCAGATATGAACCAAAGCCTAGGACTCCAGAATCTTGTGCAACCGACATTTTGTGTTTCTCAGTTAACACCATGAACCCCAGTTTCAAATGGGGCCGAAAAGTTTAAGTTAGGAGTTTGTAAGCAATTGTGCACCTGCCAACAATGTCAGTTGCAAAAGCAGTTTTGAGTCTTCATTTTAACCCATGGTTTTATGGACCACATAGGACAAGGTTTTGGTGAAGTCAGCAGAATGAAAAGGTCTTGAAGCACAATCTGGTCAGATCTATTCATTGGGTGGTAAAGGTGAGAATTCAAAGCTAGAGTAATACTTTGTATTGCGGAACATGTTTCATTTTGGTTATGATGAATAAAATATATTGAGGTTAAGATACAACTACAAACTAGATTCAATGGAAGGGAAGTAGAATGAAAATGTCAAAATCTTGAGATCATTGGATCACACATTTCCAGTTGGAATTACTAACATTATTTAATACGACTCCTTCATTTTACACATGAGGAAACAGATCTAGAAGTTAAGTAACATACCCAGGGTCACCTAAATAGTAAACCTGTGAAATGGGACTGGAACTCAGGCTCACTAGATTCATATTTAGCACTTTTCCCACTATACAGATCTAATCCAAACTCCCTCCCTTCTTTTTTCCTTCCAGGAAAAGCTAGGGGAGAAATAAAAACAAATAGTAATAATATTCATTTTGTTCATTACATACACTAATAGAAATTGTTATCACTATTCTTTATTGCTACAGTAGCTCATATTTTACCTACCAGTTTACCTGTTATATACCCTCACAGAATGTAAAGTTCCTTGAGGGAAGGTCCTATTTTTTTATTTTTATCTTTGTATCTCTATATCCAGCACAGTGTCTCTCACATAGTAAGTGCTTATTATGATACTGAATTGGAGCCATGTCCTTTAGAAGATGACAGTCTAATTGGGAAAGTAATTTGTACTAACCCTGTAGCTTTAATGTATGTAAAAGAGATAAATTTAAACATAGGCAATCAGATTAAAACTTCTAGGTACTAATTTCAAGGAAATTTTCTTTGAAATGAAAGTATTTTAACTACACACTTAAGATAAGACATCAGTTTGAAGAGATAGGGGCACAATAGTCAAGGTACACAAAACAACATGAGCAAAGAGGCAGAAAAATGCTCAACATTTCAGAAGGAGACAGCAAGTGATTTAATTGGCCAGAGTATATGAAATGGGGCATGTGAAGCATGGGATAAGACAGATGAAATAGATTTAAAATAGACTAAAGGCAAATTGTGTGAGATCTTGAATGAAAGATTAAAGAATCTGAAAGTTAAGTCAGAAAAAGGCATTGAAAAATATATGAACAATGAAATGATGTGATCAAACCTATCTGTTGTAAAGAGTAATCTGGAAACAAAGTGTTGGAAAGACCAGAAGAGGGAGAAACTAGAGATCTGGAAAGTCTGTCCCACTGTTGAAGTTCAAGTGGGAGATAAACAGAGGCTAAATTAGAGGGGTAAGACAGGGATAAATAAGAGAAATCTCTATTGGTAAAGCTAAGATGAGATGACAGACACAAAGATTACATAATATAATAAAAAGACAACCAAGAAAAATAGAACTGAAGACTAGCCCTGAAAAAGGATAAATATGAAAAGACATGGATAATGTCGCATATTTTACCAGATTCACTTTAACGTTGGTTGGTTTTGTTGAGAATTAATTTTAAAGAATCTGTACAAGGGAAGGACATCTAGATAGAGAAAGAAAAGCAGAATATTTGGCAGTGAATATCATGTAAAAGCAAAAAGAAGCAATGTAACTTTAAAAAGTGGCCCACAGATTATCCACTATCTCCTTAATTGTCTTTTAATTCCCTCTACAGAAAAAAAAAAAAAATCATCCTAAACAACAAACCACCTACCACAATAAAATAAAATTCACAAAGAAGAGAAGAATGGAGGAGAAGGGGTGAAATTGTGTGACTTGTCATTTTTCTCTTACTAGTATAAAAAGATTATCTCATCAACCACTACTAGAGAATGTAATAATTATTCCTAACAGTAAATAAAACTAAGAAATTTTTTGGTTTTTTTAAAAATATCTTTTGTGATTTTTCTTTTTTAGGATTACTTGCTTTTCACAAAAGGAGAATCTAGTTAAAAAAATAATAAACTCAGTCTTCATGTTTTGCTAATACTGAGTTACTACTGACTTGAGAAGAGCAGCAGCATAGCTTAGTGGTAGAAATCTGACCTGACAGAAAATAATCTGGATTAATCTTGCTTCTGACATATCTAGGCTGTTTGACTTTTGAGAAGTCAGAATAATTGCTGATTTTCACTGGGAGAAGGAGGCTGTTTACTAGAGAAACCTTTATTTAGAGTGATGAATTCACATATTTGGACCAAGGAAAATATATAAATAATACAGTAATCTCTTCAAACTTGGTTACAATTTAAGAAACTGAAGAAATTTATCTATTATATTTTTACCTTGTAAAAGTAGTCCATTTCACTGAAAAAAGAATGTTAAAATTTTAAAACATAAGACCTTTACTTGTACTGTTGTATTTCAATTTATATGAATTAAAGCTCAGCTTTCCTTGCTTCTTGGAGAGATTATTTTTGTGTTTGTATAACTAGCAAAATGCCTTTACTATAGTAAGCATTTTTAATATATGTTTATTAAATGAATCTTCTTTACTACTGATAGAGATCCAGTTTTAAAGACTGTTTTTAAGATGTTATCTGATTTAAGAGAGCAGAATTGTAGTATATGATTGGAAAAACAAATTTTCTCTGTAGCTAGTTTTTAAATTGAGTATCTAGAATTCTATGTCTATAAAGAAAGAATTTTATAGGAATGATAATTAGGAGTTTCAAAGCAATGAATGAATAGCTAGCTCTATGACTGGAGAAATGACAAAATTGGCCTATATAAATGGGGGGTCTTTCCTTATTCTTGATCCTTCTCAACCTTCAATTTTCTGTTGTGATGCTAAAGGAGAAAATGGAGATATAAAAATCAAATAGATGGAAATTCTAGGAAAGAGATAAAAGATCTAACAAACACTTTGCAAACTACTTTTCAAACTAAATGTTCCCCCTTTCTTGAGTCTTCAATCATATTTAGTTTAGGTTTACTCTGAAGATATGAACATTATAGTACATATGCAGAAATGATTCATTAGGAAATAAGAAAATTATTATTGTTAAGGAAATTTCCTAAATTATTTCATCATTGAACAACACTAGTTTCTTACCTTTAAAAGTTCAAAATAATGTAGACAGTGGTACACAGGAGCTAGAAGTAGCCTGGGTAAAACATACTGAACGGCTTCTTTGAAACCTTCACCTATTGACTAGAAAAGAGAGTGATTTATATGGTTATAGCCCTTGTTTGTTTGCTGCTATAACAATGATCAAGTTCATATAAAAATCACGATACCTGTAAATAGAGGGCTGCCCCAGGCTTGGATAGCTGACTGAGAAAGTGGTCATGAAAACCAGGGCGCAGTATGTCTTGAGCATATGATTCATATGGATCAAATGCCAATTCCTTTGAAAACAAAAAGCATGGAAAATAAATACTTTACAATAAAAATTTCTCATTGGAGATAAAGTCTAAGATTATCATATTCTCTTTAAAAATAAAATCATATCTAGATTCTACTATTTTATGGTATTTTTATAAACAAAATTAAGGAATGTATCATTTCTTACAAATATGGTAAAAGATTTGTACATTTGACAGCACTTGCTACCACAAGATCTAAATATAATTATAGGTACATAAACAGCTGGACTAAGTTTTTTTAAAACTGTGGTTGTAAGGAACTACCTTTCTTGCTATTTGTTATAGGCTATAAAACTGACAAGAGTTATAGATTAAACTATGTCTTGACTTAGCTCTACAGGGGCTATACTATACCTTATAAAATTCCCTGTCCATCTTAGGAGAAAAAGGAGTTTCTTTTTATATGCAAAATATTGATAAAAAGTAAATATCTCAGGTATACTCCTTGGTATCAAGATTATACTTTTCTATCTGGTAAATAGAAAGCAAATTTATAATATGTCAGATCAAATGCTCTAAAGCTCACAAAACATATTTAGAGGACCATGCACTACAATGGAAAAAGCTATGCTCTGAAATTAGAGAACTGACTTCAAATTCTTTCACTTAATATTGTGTGACCTTAGGCAATTCACTGAACTTTCTGTTCTGGGTAAAAGAATTAACTTTTTTTTTTGTAAGGCAAACAGGGTTAAGTGGCTTGCCCAAGGCCACACAGCTAGGTGTGTCTGAGACCAGATTTGAACCCAGGTACTCCTGACTCCAGGGCTGGTGCCTTATCCACCCCTTAGAATTAACTTTTTTATAGGGTTTTAAGGTTTATAAAATCCTTTCTAAATCTAATTTTATCTGGGCATCACAACAATCCTTTGAAGTAACTATTATGGATACTGTTGTTCCCTTACAGATGAGGAACTAGTAGGCATACAGCTAGTGAGTGTCGGAAACCACCTTTTGGACACAGACCTACTAATGTAAGGGTGGCATTTTACCCCCTACTCCACACTGATAATCTGGGGTATAGTTGCTCCAACATTTCTAAAATTTTTAAGAATTTCATATTTTCAAGATGTTTTCATGATATAGGGCAAAAGAATCAATTCATGTTTAGCATTATTTGACTATTATATTTAAACATTGTATTGTTTTCATTTAACATACTTCAAGGGAGGAGTGGCTGGGTGGAGCAGTGGAGAGAGAGCACAGGCCCTAGAGTTCAAATGTGACCTCAGACACTTAATTACCTAGTGATGTGGCCTTGGGCAAGCCACTTAACCCCATTTGCATTGCAAAAAAACCAAAAACCAAAAAAAAAACAAAAAACAAAAACCTAAAGTACTTCAAGGATTAAAGAAAATCCAGATTGTGTTCATTTTTCAGATAAATGTTGAAAAATAATTAATTCATAAAGATCATTTTTCAAGTTATGTTGCAGATAGTATTTTCAGAAAGCTAAAGAAAATCATTTTGGTTTTAATTGTTATTATCCTACCAACCATATGGGCAAGGCCAAACAAAATAGCTTGCTTAGAGACATTTTCCCACAGAAGGGTCTTCTCCTGGCAAGGTTAGAACAGTGGTAAGGATGTTCTGTTAAATCAGATTTCTAACACTTTTTCTGTTACTGTCTGCTTTTGGAGTCATATTTGAAACCATTATCTCTTTTTAAGCATGTTTTAAAAATAACATTAATTTCCAGAATTTGGCATTTAGGTTTAAAGTAGATTAACCCTTAAATCTAAATCATCCCTTTGCCACCATGCATGTTCTGTGGGATTAGTCAGGCTGGAGGAGTGAAATACACTTCTGATTTTAGGACTAGTTAGAAAGGGGAAAAAAATGACAATTAAAGGAAGTCACTGGACTTAAGAATGCCCTAATTACAATGACGAGGACCCATGAGCTGGGCCATACCACACCTTGAAGAGTTCTATGACAAGAGAGACAATTGTACAAAAGTTGCTCTTGATCCTAAAGCATGAGCAGCACATCAGTTTCCAGGAATGTAAATTCTGGAAAGAAGTAGTAGTGGGAAGTAGGAAAAGAAGATAAAGTTAAGCAGGAGATTAAATGCTAAAGAAAAAATATAAAGCTGACTTCCTGATTATCAGTTATATTACAAAGGTAATAAGAGCTAAGATTTATGAATGATTCTCAGTGCAATTTTGTTCACAGGTAAAGAAAAGACTTTAGAAAGCATTCCTATCTTTTCTGACTGAAGATGTAAAGACTAGAAGGTCTGGTACTTGACCAGATCAAATTTAGAATAGCAAAAAAAGTTATCAAGTGCCTTCTCCTAATTGATCTGTTTAATCTTTTAGCTTTATCACAGTCTGACTTTGCCTGCCCCAAACTCAGACACAAGTTCAAAGTTAAGTACAACTTTCGGATTTTACATGCAACTCATGATAATTACGTTTAGTTAGCCTTACTATATGGTTAAATTGTACAATACTTTTCTTCATGATTCTTAAGCACAAATAAATCTAATATGAAGAGCAAAAGTACTTATTATTAATGGGATTTTTAATATTTGAAAGGGATAGCCACATAATAACAATAGCCAAACCAAAGTTATAATCGAATTTTGCATTTAACACTGGAATTTTTATTCATATTGCAGATTTTCATTCATCAATGATTAATATTAAGTAGTGGTTTCAAATACTATACAAAAGAATTAACTGGAACTTCTGCATACTCTTGTGTTAAATCAGGTATGAAATAGAGAATTTTTTAAAATTTAAATTTCCCCTAAATTTAGACCTTTAGTTTAGGAATGTGAGCAGTAAAGAAAGCAGTCTTGGAATTGAGAAGAATGAACAGGTAAAGAAAAAGTTAGCCCATGACTTCTTAGCACTGATACTTTTTCTGGCTGTTTCAAGGAAGACAGCTTTTCCCTGGGAAGCCTGAGTTCCTTGGGACCTGGCATTCAGTTTTCTAACTTATTCCCCTCATCTGCTAAAGAGCTAGTTCCAGTAGTCTCTCACAATGACCAATACAATACAAGGTGCATATTAAGTGCCTGTTGATGGATTCAATGTAAGAGTATGGCTTAGTTCAGGTATCTCAGCTCTGTTTCCCTTGACCTTGTTATCTGAGAATAGTTTTGGAAGAGATCATTTTGCCAGTATCTTTCACCAGCAGGAAGAAGTTTTCTTTTATTCTTTTTTATGGTTGGGGAGAAATAGATTTTCTAAGGTCTTGATGTATAACAGGATTTTAAGTGGCAGAGAATACGAAACCAAGTAGATGTCTTTTGAGCAGAGAATAGCTAAACAAACTGCAGTACATAGAGCAAAATATTATGTAATGACAAATGGAAACTGTGAATATAAAGACAATAGGGAGGCATGGGAAAATTTGGCATGAACTAAGGCAAAGAAAAGCAAACAAAAACAAAGTTTACAATTACAACAATATGAAAAGGAAAGAACAATGATTCCTCAAATTAAAACTGAATTCTCTGCCTTTATTATGATCAAGCACCTTTTATGCACAAGAAGAGATATAAGCATACATCTTCCTTTCTTTGCACATGTTGGGGACTATGGCTTTGAAGCACTAAATACACTGTAAGATTTGATTATTGATTAGTTTTGCTGAACTAATTTTTAGTTGTAAGAGATAGACAACCCTGTAGCTGGGGAGAGAAATGAAATATAAGGGGAAATGAAGGTAATGTACAAACAAAAGATCTCAAATTTTAATATATATCTCACATATATTGGAAATAAAACATATACATTAGGTAGAAAGAGCAGCTGGTATGTGTTTGTGTGTGTCAGAACAAGATAATTAGCCAACTCAGAGTTATGGGAGTAAATGAATAAGAAACCAAAGCTGGATTCCACTATAATTTTTTCTTATAGATTTTATGCAAAAATAAATTCTTACTGTGGCACTTACCTCTGCTAAATCTTCAAAGCAGCTACCAACTAATGGATGGGGACTGCCTTCATCTGTCATTTCTACAGTGTCTTCTATATGGCCCAGTAACTTCACACTGAGTTCATGAACATCAGCTATACGACTAAATATATTTTCTACATCCTGTAAAGATGAAACATCTATTAACAAAAACAAAGGCACCGTGAGAAGTTAAAAACATGAATATAATAAGTTATTGCAAACAGTGAGCCAACATTGGCATAGATTAGGTCTACAACTGAAAAACAATGAAAAGAAAATGGATGCATAGATAGATAGATTATAGATAGATAGACACACACACCTAAATATAAAATTATTTTGGCTTAAATTGTGATACATATGTCCCTAGGTGTTTAATAGAAAACTTGAAGTTTTGTAATCACAGCAGATTTTCTGATTCAGTTTAGAAATTAGCTGAGATAGTTAATAATTAATAATAATAATGGTAATAGCTAGACTTTATATACAGATTTATGGTTTGCAAAGAGCTTTTTTTAAGTACCTTGATCGGGGTCACACAGTTAATAAATATATAAAACAAGATTCAATCTTAAGTCTTCCTGATTCCAAGTCTAGCACTGTATCCACTCTGCTTTCCTATTTTTAGAAAAATACTATTTATCTGGGGAAAGTGTCATGAAAGGATATAGAAAAGAACCACACAAATTAAAAGGAACAAATGGCTTGGCACTTCTACCTTTGAAGGAATGGCCACACTGATGAGACCAGATATCCATTAAGAATGGAAGTAGTATTTAATTTGTCCTATGTTAGCATATTCCAGAGCCTAGAGATCTGAGTCTAAAAAGGCAACATTCTCAAGCATACTTGTTCTGGTCCAAGATACTTTTAAGTAACTGTGACAGGTACCTTATGACCAGATCCTCCATGATGATTTATTAAATGAATAAAATCTAAATTCTGAATGATGATAATGCTAAATTCCTAATTATACTAGCAGGGTATCAGAAATGTCTCTCTCTTAGAGTGATTTTCCTGAAGTATAGCTATAATCAGGTCTTACTCCTCACCTCAGTAAACTCCAGAGGCTCCTTGTCACCTTGATATACACCAAACATGAATCTCTGCCTGGCATTTAAAGTTTCTAATGACCTGAGCTATATACCTTTCCCCTTTGTGTTCAGCCAGACTGGGGTTCTGGGTATTTTTCACAAAAGACTCTGCATCTTCTGACTTCATGAGTTTCACTGGTTGTTTCCATGACTAAAATGTTCTGTTTTCTTACTTCTGCCTCTTAACTTCCTTAACTTCCTTTAAGATTTATTTCAAATTCCACCTTCAGTTTTTACTCATCTCACAGCTAAAGCCTTGTCTCCAAGATTTCATTTGTAAAGTTATTTCCCTGTTGCTGTTCCTCCTCTGAAATCTGAGCCTTTTGCGCCCCCCACCACCACTGTGCATTGTGCCTAGCACATATAAATACTGAAATCCTTGTTAACTAAGTGATTCTAGTAATGATTTTTAAATTGACAACCAAATTATTATCAATAGTCTTAGGCTATGATTAGAGACATCACATAATCCAGCTGTTTTCTCTTGGTGCATAAGATACCTTTAAAGCTCATTCAAAAACTGATTACTAGATGCATTGAAATGGCAACTCTACTTTGATCAGCTTCTTCATCTTAGCTCCTTTTATACTCATCTTCTCTTGATGAAGATTACTTCAGTTTAACCTTGGAGTTTGAATCTTAACTAGTCACAACTGCATATTCCATGCTGCAGAGCTTTGCCAACTTCCTGATATTCAATTATATCTTTAAATTCAACAATAAATTATATTGGGTTTTAGCCAACCCCCCACCTACTTATTTGGATGATGCTTCTCCTTCCCTGTTGATTGTGACTATAATTCCCATAACAGTTTATTCCTAACCCTTTAAAACAATCATTTAACTTCTTTACTGACAAACTCATTAATTTTTCTAGCCCTCTATTTCCTCCATTTCCACATAAAGATTTGCTTATTGAAAAACTATTAAACGTGGCACAATGTAATGTGCAACTGAAACTTTTTTGAACAGCTGATTCATCTTTCAAGCTGGATAAACTACAATTTTGGTATCACTGATGTTTAAAAAAAATGTAATAAGAGTTAACATGTAATTCAATTCAACATGTAATGAGAGCCAGCTAGGTGATGCAGTGGATACGGTGCTGGATCTGGAGTAAGGAAGACCTCAGAAACTTACTATCTATCTGTGTGACCCTGGGCAGGTCACTTCTGTCTGCTTCAGTTTTCTCATCTGTAAAAATAGAGATAATAACAGAACTTACTCCCCCAGGTTGTTGAAAGAATAAAATGAGACAGTAATGGTAAAGCACTTTGCAAAAATTAAAGCTGTATATAAATGCTCCCATCACTATGACTCTGTCACTGTTACTGGTACTACTACTCTCATTTTTTTTCTATGATGTTAGCAAAAATTAACTGTTAGAAAAAAAATGAGAAAAGTTAGAAAGTTAGAAAAAAAATCATGTCCAAAATGCAATTTCAATCTCCCAGATTGAGGTAATCTCCTTCCTCATTGATCCATACATGTTTATCACCAGGAATAAAAAAAAAAAATGTGAGTTCTCTGACAGCAGGGGGTACAATGTCCCCCACTCTGTATTTCTGGTGTCTAATACTGAGCCTTCCAGACAACTGGCACTTAACAAATGTTATCTGAATTGAACTGAAGAGAGGATCTTGAGTGTCAAGATTATCCGTGGTTTCTATTTTATTTGATAAGAGATGAGACTTTCTAGTGAAGGGGAATCTACATGAGAAAGATGAGTTAAGAAGATGACTTGGGTGGTAGAGTAAATAATAAAAGGCATGCCTGACAAAAGGGTGAGCAATTAAATGGTCATCATAGTCAATCAACAAGCATTAAATGTCTAATGTGCAGTAGGTGCTAGACTCTGAGGATACAAATACAAAGAACAAAAAAATTCCTGCTCTTAGAAAGCGCAGCTTAATGAGGGAAATGCTCAATAAAATGTATAAAAGTGAATAAATCCAACAGACTAGAGTGGTAGTTTAGCAGGAAGGTTTATGCTAAGTGGCATAGAGGAGAATATGGAACTTAGAGGCTGGAAGAACTCACTTCAAATCCTATTTCAGATACTGTGAGGATTGCACTATTCACTCAGGTCTGTCTACCTCAGTTTCCTTATCTGTGAATTATAGCACCTGTCTCACAGGGTTGTGGAGGGGAATCAAATGAGTCTTGTTATTATTCTAAATCTTAGTGCATCTGCTATTAGCAATAGCAGAATACTAAGAAAGACTTCAAGGAACGGCTAGGTGGCATAGTGAATAAAGCATTAGCCTTGGAGTCAGGAGTACCTGGGTTCAAATCCGGTCTCAGACACTTAATAAGTACCTAGCTGTGTGGCCTTGAGCAAGCCACTTAACTCCATTTGCCTTACAAAAACCTAAAAAAAAAAAGACTTCATGAGAACATGGTGCTTGAGCTATATCTTTAAGGAAGAGAAGGATTCCATGAAGCAGCTGAAGAAGATGTCCATGCAAAGGTGGGGAAAGAGGAAATGAAGGGTGTGAGAATCAAAGAGATGGCCAAGGGAGGGAAGAAGGAAGGGAGGGAGGCAAGGAGATTAATGGCTAATGAAGGTTGGGAAGAAAGGTCAGTTTCCAGTGGGCTAAGATTTTATCCCAGAGACAAAAAAAGTCCCTAAGGTCAATGAGAAGGGAAATATCCCAGTCAGATCTGCGCTTAAGTGAAACAGTTTTGGGAGCATCATCAACAGTCTAGGTAAGAAGAGCTGAGGGTATGAAAGTTATTAGTGTGACTGGAGGTGAGAAGTACCAACAGAGGCAAAACCAATGGGGCCTGCCAATTGGTTTGAGGTGAAGTGGGTTTTGCTGTTATTGTTTTTGGCTGGTCCTGTGCTGATGAACTCTTGAGAAAAGAAGCACTCTCTACCAGTCCTGAGAGGCACCTATGGAGAAGTTAAATGACCTGAGTTCACTGAGTCATTGTTTCAGTCAGACCTCTAGTTTTGACTCTTTGCCAACAAACCTTGATGCCTCTTCATAGGGGTCAGGGATATCAAGAAAAGGTCAAATGAGATTGATATTATGAGCATGGATGAAGAGGATAAAGATAGAACCATCAAAAGAAAGAGAAGTTATTTTAAAGGGTGGATTTCAGTTGGAAGATAAATTCATTTTGGGATATACTGATTTTGAGGTTGCAATATGCCCCCAAATGAAGAAATACAAGCAGCAGTTGGAATTTCAGTATTTGATTTCAGGGGCCAGGACCTGGAGGTAGAGAGAAAAACAGATGAACACAGATTCTAGTCTTCAGTGCAAAGTTGTTAACAGAAGGCATGAAAAGCGAGGAAATCACCATTGGAGATATAAGCAAAGGCATCATTTTAGGGATAAGTGGTGGAAAGAAGTACTGAACAAGAATAACAGAGAAGTGAGATAGAATCATAACATAAAAGCCAAAGTAGAAGAGGATTAAAAAGCTTACAACATCAAAACTTCAAGGAAAACAGGAGTTAGGGTCATTTGCTTAAAGTCAGCTTCATTTAAAAAATAAAAAAATTACTATTTCTGAATATTCTATATCCTACTTTCAAAGGCTTATATGACAATAAACCCCAGATTATAGTGCTTTTATCATGCTATATTTGTAATAATACTTACGTGAGAAGAAAATAATTTTGGATTGGAGACAAATGGCTCTCTAAAAACTTTAATAATGAGATTAAGTTCCCTTATATACTGTCGAACTTCAGCCATAAATGCCTTTACCAGGTCATAGTATGTTTGTTCCCCTGAAGTGGAAGGTTCTTCATCAGTTAAGGATAATATATTTATATCTTCTACATCTTGATGGAACATATCCATCAATACCTATAATAAATAAAAATATAGAAAAGAAATTGAATTAATTAAGGGGTTAAAATCAAATTTGAAATTTAAATGAATAAGATTCACAGTTATCTGAACAAATTTTAAAAGTTGAAAAAGTACAGACATGGTGTTACATTAAAGTGGAAAGATATTAGTTAGGAAAGTTGAGTCTAGGTCCTGAATTTTTCATTTAACTACCCATATGACTATGTTTAATCTCTATGACCTTCTGTATCCACACTGGTGAAATGGGTAATAATTTTGTTGTTAACTTGTTTTCAGTCTTATCTGACTCTTTGTGACCACATTTGGGTTTTTCCTGGCAGAGATGCTGGAGTGGTTTGCCATTTCCTTCTCCAGCTCTTTGACAGATGAGGAAACTGAGGCAAACAGGATTAAGTGACGTGTCCAGAGTCATGCAGCTAGCAAATATCTGAAGCTAGATTTGAACTCAGAAAAATGCATCTTTCTGACTTTAGGACCAACATTCTATCCACTGTGTCACTAGCATAGGACTGTCTCAGGGTTGTTATGAGGAATGAATTTTGTAAAATATAAAATGCCATAAGCAAGATTTTTATTATAATTAAAATGAATGTCAAAAGTACTGTAATTTTTTAAAAAAGCTCTAAATTTTTCAACAAAACTACATTTTAAAAATCTTCACTGAAAAGAGAATATAAATTCTCATATTAACATCATCATTATCATCATATATTATAATTATTAGTCAGTCAAGAAGCATTGATTAAAGTACACACTATGTAGCAGATATTATGCTAATCCCCAAGGATACAACAAATGAGGCAAGAACAGGTCTTGCCCTGAATAAGGTCACTGCTAAAGGGGCAGACAATTCACAATAATTTCATATTCAAAATGTAATGCAAATTGAAGGAACTTCAAAGTGAAGGTACTAATAGTGCAGAGAAAGAATGAGGAGCAAGGGACAATCTCTAGCAGAAGGGGTCATTTGATCTAAGTAAGATTAATCCCAATATAGCTTCACAAAAGAGGTAATATAAAATAAATATTTAAACATATAGCAGATACATTTAGATAACAGCACAGTTCTATCTGAATATTTCTTTAGTAACTTATGTTTAAAAATTAAATATTATTATTTAAAAAAAGCATATGTTGCCTACCTTATCAGCACACATTGCTACTTTGATGTCCTGTTTTGTAATTTCATAATGTCGTATGTTCCGTACATAATTTCCAACTAGCTTTAATATGTCTGCAGAAATGTATTCTAATACTGCTACTATGTAAACAGAAACCTGGTGGTCAATTTTATACCCTAGAACTTCCTGTGAAATAAAAAGAGAAATATTTAAATGGAGTAAAATTAACACAATGTAGAAGAGAAAAGTAGTGCCACACTTCTTTGAAGCAATGTCTGTTCACCCAGGCTTCAATTAAAGCCTATTTGAATACAACATTCATATTTTTTTAAAATAAAATTTAGCCTTAAGCTGTTCATAACAAGCACGTTAACAAAATTTGGAACAGAGAAAGAAGATCTCTCCTAAATGGAAGAAATATTTGAAATAAAGTAAATTATGGCCAAGGCAGTCCTCCCCCACTTTAGAATCTTACCTGTTGAGAGACTTTTCTATGCAAAAAAACAGAAGGGAAGATCCCATAAGAACAACTACTCTTGTGCTCCTCAAATCAGAACATCCCCCAAGTAACTGGTCTGGAAATATGATTTACAAACTATGTATTGGTAAATATTCTTTAGTAGACTGGACTGGAAACTCAAACATGTATGTGTGTATGTGTATGTGTGTGCATGTGTATATATATATATATATATATATATATATATTTGTGTGTATGTGTGTGATGTATGTGTGTGATGTATGTGTGTGATGTATGTGTGTGCACGTGCTCTGTTAGGATTGACTTGCAATGATGGTTATTTCAGTCACTCAGTCAATACACATTGCCTACTATGTGCCAGCCACGGTGGTAAATACTGAGGATACAAAGACAAAAGACAATTTCTCTCCTCAAGGACCCCACATTCTAAAGAAGGAGACAGCATGCAAACAGATATGCACAAATAAACTATGCACAGGATAAATAGGAAATAATGAACAAAGGGAAGGTGTTAGACATTAAGGGAAATTGGGAAAAGATTCCAGTATAAGATGGAAGTCAGGGTGGTGAGTAATCAGAGCAAAGGACAGAGAAAGTTCCAATCATAAGGGGAACCCATAGAAAATGCCCAGAACCAAGGGATGTCTTATTTGGTGAATAGCCAGGAGAATACTGTCACTTTGGTTGAAGTGGAAATGAAAGGTATAAGAAGCCTGTGAAGGCAGTGGGAGGATAGGTTATGAAGGTCCTAGAATATCCAACAAAATTTTGTATTTAATCCTGGAGGTGAGAGGGAATTATTGGAATTGACAGTTTGGGGGGGGGGGTCAGACCTGTACTTTAGGAAAATCACTTGAATGAGGTAATGTGAGCCTTGAGGCAGCAGACCAACCAGCAGACATGAGATAACATGAGCCTAGACCAAGATGGTGGCAGCATCAGAGGAGAGGAAAGGGGACTAGTCAAGAGCAGCTGCAAAGGTGAAATTGATGACCTCAGCAACACGTTGGATATGAGGATGACACCTAGGTTGCAAACCTGAGGGACTGGAAAGGTGGAGGTGCTAGATAGCATGTACCACTTTTCCCCAATTTTCTTAAAGACCTATTAAATTGTCTATACATTGCTAATTTAGTAATTTTTCATAGTTTGTACCAATTTAATCAGAGAGACTTGGTAAGGAGCAAATAGAAGTTTCTATTCCATTTGCCTGAGTTCTTAACCTTTTCTGTGTCATGGATCTCTTTGGCATTTTGGTGAAGTCTATGTCTTTCTTAGCATATTTCTGAAAAATCCATAATTGAAGGAAACATAAGTTTCTATCAGAGATTCCTGATAATAAAGATGTCATTCACAACCCCCTCCCCCATCCAACCTCAAACCCCCACAGAAATCTATCCCTGAACCCCTTAGCTTGGTACCTTCTTTACAGATACATACTCACCTATAACAGTGGTTATTAGGATGACCTTGAGTGATGTCTAGTTAATTAGACTGGTCAAAGTAATAATGCTTATAATTTTTTAGAACTTATAAATTTTGTTTAGAGGAATCACTTAGCAGTTTATTCATATTTAAACTCAAGTTAGCCCATGGGTATCCTATCAAAAGCAGTACAATTTTTAAAAATCATTTTGGTGAAATATTTTCTGCTTGTAAGAAAGAATAGATGGGAATATTTGGACCACAAGAACTTGTGTCTGAAAAAAAGCTTAAAGTACTTTGAAAACAATCTTACAGAACAGTTCTTTATAAAAAATTTAATAAGTTTGTGATAAACTTTTAGTGACTAGGCAATATTAGCATACAGCAATGAGGAAGAAGGTTTTTGGCATCCTTCCTTGGAGAAGACGATATTGGTGACATGAGATATGGAAAGTCCACACAGACAATTAAGTGGCTTTCAATCTGTTTTATTATTAGTGTTATCAGAGTACTAAAAGCAATAGTGACCAATTAACACATTCTTCTATATCTTGGGAAATTGTAAAAGAGGAATTTGACTCATCAAGTTATTAGAACTACAGCAAAATATCTTTAAGTATCTTAGTAGTGATTATTTTTTTGAGAAATAAAGGAGGAATCCAACTTTACCTTTAATAAAGGATGAATTTTTTCTACTGGGAGAGATAATGGATTTCTTCGCTTCCTCTTTTCATTAGCAGATTGAGCATCAGCTATTGCCCACTTATCAATTGGATGAGGAAAACTTTTTTGTACACGATCCTTGGAAAGAGGAAATAGGAATTAAATATCAAATATCTGAAATTAATGATCATTTGCAGGCAATTTATTTGAGAGAGCTAGAAATAATAGAAAGTATGTGAATACTTTACATAGTTTACATAATACTATACATAGTTTTCTCAGTGAGATTTGAATGCATGCATAAATTATATTTAAGTTCATCAAAAAAAATCTTTCAATATCTCCTATCAGAGGAAACTAGAATTTTAAATACTAATATATTTGTTTAATTATGCAATCAAAATATACAATTTCCATTACATAAAAAAAGACAGAAAAATTCATAAGCACCACTACTGTGATCAAGGTACATGCTAAATAGGGGCAGCTGGGTGGTACAGTGGATAAAGCACCGGCCCTAGAATCAGGAAGACCTGAGTTCAAATATGGCCTCAGACACTTAATAATTGCCTAGCTGAGTGACCTTGGGCAAGTCACTTAGCCTTTAAATAAAAAAAAGAGATTACCTGAGCTGACATACAAAATAAATTGATTTTAAAAAGATATATGCTGAAGAGTGACAATCAAACTGTGTGTGCACACATAAACAATTATTTTATAATAGATATTCCATTTCAAAAATTGAAGAAACTAGTTACTGGCCAAAGAGTTAAATTATTTTACTAGGGAAGCTATGTTGTAAAGTTATTTCTTCACACTCAGCTCAAATGTAATTTCTTCAGTAATTTGAACAATTTTCTGCAAAGCACAATTAGAACCACTAGAGGTCGCTCCTATATAACAATTACATTACAAAATTAATGGTTAAATATTTCTTTCAGGACATAATAGTCAAATATCACTCATGATTATTAATCTAAATAATAATTCCTTTTCTGATTTATCAAAATCTTAACTGTAACTGATACTGCACAAAAAAGGAAAACAGATTGCCACATAAATGATTCCAGTTTGCCAAAATGTTTTTAAAAACAAAACATTTGTTTTAATCTATGATTAATGCTGTCTTTTGATATCAAGAGAATTTTTGAATCTAAGAAGAAAAGCATTTTAGTGCCATTTAAGGCAAATAAAAGAAATTAGAATGCTGGATAAAGCACTAAAATAAAACAGCTTCAGAATATCCATTCTAATTTAGGTATTAGGATCACCTCTCTTCAAAGGCATTGGAGACTGGTTGATGCCCTATTTTTAAGAATACTAATTGTTCTCTCAAAAGTAGAGAGTTTTCTTGTGAATCTATCAGGATCAGTTTTTTCCTTTGGTAGTTCCTTTACAGCTTGTTTGATTTTCCTCTAACCCTATTGCCAGTTTATTCTTAAATATATCATATATATTTTGTTTGCACTCTATTATTTCCTCCATTAGACTGTAAGCTTCTTGAGAGCAGGGACTTTTTTCTTGCCTTTCTTTGTATTCCCAGGGATTAGCAGAGTATCTGAAACACTTGTCAATCGGTTAATTCAGATGTGTCAGACTCCTTATGACCCCATTTAGAGATTTCTTTGCAAAGGTACTCAGTGTTTGCCATTCCCCTCTTCATCTCATTTTAATGATGAGGAAACTGGGACAAACGGGTTTAAGTGACTTCCCCAGGATCATACAACTAAAATGTGTCTGAAGCTGGTGAAGGTGAGTCCTCTGGACTTGAGACCCAGCACAATATCTATGACACCATGAAGCATGCTTGATGATGACATCCTTTGTCTCAACAATACTGACTCTAAGCCACTCAATGGATCAGAAAAAGAAGAAAAACAGCCATTATGCACAAAAATATTTATGGGAGCTTTTTTGTTGTAGTAAAATCTGGAAGCTAAGGAGATGCTGTTCAACTAGGCAATGATTAAACAAATCATGGTTATGATTAAAATTAGATTTTATTGTTCTATAAGTAATGATTTTAAAAATGGTTTTGGAAACCTCTTAAAAGCTTTTACAAACTATAAGTTACTGTAAAACTGCAAAGAGAGGAAATAGCACTAATAAAGCAACCCATGTAATAATATTCAAAGAAAAACTTTTGAATGCTGATCAATGGAGTGAACAACCATGACTCCAGAGGACTGATGATGAAGCATGCTTCCCAGCTCTTAATGGAGTAGTATCTGTGGATATATTATTTTAACTATATTTATTAATTACAAAGATTGCAGTTTTTCTTTAGTTTTAGCTGTGAGAGGGGAGTGATTGGGGTAGAAGGGAGCTAGTAATAGTATTGAGAAAACAACGAAAAACAGTCATTGAAACGTTATTAAAAATGTACTCAAAGGAATAAAAGTATGCTCAGAGAAGTACAGACAAGCAATATAGCTTTAGAAGTAGCATGCTGACTTTTAAAAAAAGCTATTTCCAGAAATTCCTAATTTCACATAAAATCTTTTTTTCCCTTCTCTTTCTCTTCTTCAACCCCCTCCCTACCTTCCTTTTCTTTCCCTCCTTCCTTCTATTTTCCTTCACACACATATCACTCTCACATTCAAAAGTGTCTGTGTGGTTGTTTGGGCACAAGAAAAAAATCATGGTATTAAAGATCTAAAAGTGGAAGAAATCTGACAGGTCACCAAGTCCAATTCTCTCATTTTTCAGATTTAAAGAAGACTGGAGCCCATGGGGGTCCAAAGTCAAATAAGTAAGCACCTGAGGCACTATTTGAATCCAGGTTATGACTCTAAAAACAGCATTCTGGGAGAAGCCATGCAACTGTGATAAAATCTAAAGAAGATCTGAAAAAGAAATTAGAGGAAACACAATATCTGGCCTTCAAATAATAGGCACTTAACTGAATTTGAATGAGTTGAAGGAATGATAGTATGATGAGTGTTGTAAGAGGATGACTTGGGGAAGCAATATATAACAAGAAAATACCTAGATGAATTCTTAAAAGAGTCAAATGAGAAAGTCATGAAAAGCAGAAATCAGTTTAGATTGCTAAAGATTGTTACAATTACAAATGAAGATCTGATAGGCTAATAAAATTAGAAATAAAATGTAACTGCATTATGTAATAATATGAAAAAGGAGGATCAAAGAAAATTTTATACACACCCCAACCTCTGTACATCAAAAAGGTACTATCAAGGTATTGCAATAAGGTAGGCTTTTTTAAAACTCTTTTATGGTTTTTTTTACTCTTTTTTTTACTCTTTTGTTTTTTAAATTCATTTTAATAAAAAAGATTAACTAGAAAACATTCTACTTACATAAAGATTTACCAAACTACATTATGAAATGTAATTTAAAAAAAATAGGATGAATTAAAAAGCAGAAGGGGGGGTGGAGCCAAGATGGCGACAGGAGAGGACCTTCTCTCAGTTGCTCTGGAGCAGAAATTATAAGCCAAGGACTCTAACTACATTTTCGAAAGACAGAACCACAGAGGGATCCAGTGAGGCAATTCTCCAAAAAAAATGCTGAAGAAAATAATATGTTAAAAACCAGCATGGGTCAAATGGATAAAACAGTTCAAAAAGTTATGGAGAAGAATGCTTTAAAAAGCAGAATTGGCTAGATGGAAAAGGAGATAAGAAGCTCTCTGGGGAAAACAAATCCTTCAGACAAGGAATAGAACTCAGGAAGATTGCTGATTTTATTAGAAATCAGGAGTCAATACTTCAAAACCAAAAGAATGAAAAATTATAATTAACTGTGAAACATCTCATTGAAAAAAACAACTGATATGCAAAACAGATTTAGGAAAGATAATTTAACAACTCAAATATCGTGGAGCTGCAGTCAGGATCACACAGGACTTAGCAGCAACTACATTGAAAGCTCGTAGGGCTTGGAATATAATATACCAGAAAGCAAAAGAGCTTAGAATGCAACCAAGAATCAATCAGCAAAACTGAACATCCTCTTCCAGGGAAAACGACTTTCAATGAACCAGGGGAATTTCAAATGTTCCTGTTGGAATGGCCAAAGCTGAACAGAAGGTTTGATCTTCAAATGCAGGACTCAGGTGAAGCATAGAGAGTGGAGGAGAAGAAGAAAATATGAGGGACTTAATGATGATGAACTTCATGTATTCCTGTATATAGAAAAATGATACTGATAATACTCATATGAACCTTCTCAGTTAACAGAGCAGGTAGAAGGAGCTTTTATAGATGAAGCAAAGGAGAAAACTGAATTTGAAGACATATTGTGGTATAAAAATGAAGTCAATAGATAAAAGGGAAATGTAATGGGAGAAAGAAAAAGGAGAGGAGGGAATAGGCCAAGATATTTCATATAATAAGATTTTTCTTTATTACAATGAACTATTGCAATGATATGGAAGGGGGGAAGGCAAGGGGGAATGAGGGAATCTTTGCCCTCATCAGAGGTGGCTAGGAGAGGAAACAGCATATATACTCAACGGGGTATAGACATCTGGAGTAAGAAGGGAGGGGGCAGGGGGAAGGGGGAAGGGGGGATGTGAGTGATGGAGGAGAGGATGGACCATGGGGGGAGAGTGGTCAGATATAACACATTTTCTTTTTTACTTCTTGCAAGGGGCTGGGATTGGATGGCCTGTCCGGGACCATAGGGCCAAGTGGAAGCTGGGTCTAAGGGGTGGTAGGGGGACTTGGGGCCTCTTGGCCCCAGGGCTGGGGATCTGTCTGCTGCACCACTCAACTACCCTACAGCAGAGACAGAGAGAAGGGAGAGAAAATATAGTTCATGGTTGTAGAGAAGTATGAATGGAGGAGTTGCAATCAGCAATGGCAAGGGTGGAAAAATATGGAAGTAACTTTTGTGATGCACTTATCCTAAAGAATATGATCCACCTGCGACAGAGCTGGTGGTGTTGGAACACAGACTGAAGCACATTTTTTATTATTATTATTTACTGGGGGGTGTTGCAGGGCAAATGGGACTGGGTGGCCTGCCTGGGGCTGCATAGCAGGGTGATTGTTGGGTGTCTGAGGCCAGATTTGGACCTGGGTGCTCCTGGCTCAAGGGCCAATGCTCTGTCCGCCACCCAGCCACCCCTACTATTATTATTATTACTATTTTATCATATTTTGAGTCTTTTTTTTGTTTTGTTTTGTTTTAGTAGGGCAATGGGGTAGGGGTGGCTTGCATGGGGTCACACAGCAGGGTGATTGTTGGGTGTCTGGGGCTGGATTTGGGCTCGGGTGCTCCTGGTTCTAGGGCCAGTGCTCTGTCCATTGCACCACCTGGCCATACCTACTACTACTACTACTACTACTACTACTATTATTATTATTATTATTATTATTTTAATTTTTTCTCTCCCCTTTACTTTATCACTTATGCAGGTCTATATTTTCTTGGGGGGAGGGGTATTATGTTTACTCTTAAACAAGAATATTTTAGTAATGTATAAAAAACATTTGTACAAAATAAGAACAAACAAATAAATAAATAAAAGAAACACAAGGAAATAAGAGGGAAAAGGAAGAAAGGGAAGGGGGCAATTAGAAGGTGGGTTTGTTAAGGGATGATTTAATCCTAAGCAAAATAAACTCAGTTATTAATGATATAAAAAAAGGCAGAAGGGTTCAGATAATATAAATCTGAGCTACCAGATATAACACTAAATAAAACAGAACCCCAAATCAAAAAAAATTGATGAAATATTTCCTATTGACAATAAGCAAACCACTGTTAATTTGGTCTTCGTTAATTTGGAACCTGTGATACTTGAACAGTAGGATTGTTTTTAGTTTATCCAGCCTTTTCTCTATAGCTCAAATAATATATAAGAATGCTTGCAATTCTTAAAATGTTTTTAATTACTTAGATTTAATTCAAGTCAATTGCAAGCAATTATTTTTAGTCATGCTGGGTCTGATCCTTGCAGAGGACCATTTACAAGGTAAGTCATGTAGTATTTAAGAGAAAGAATATCGTACTTGCTCTCAGAGGACTGGAGCCAGAATCCTGGCTCAGGCTCTGTGTGACCTCAGACTTCTCTGGCTCTTTGCATGCTCATAAAAACAGGGGATTCCTTCCAATTCTAAATCTATGAACCTATGATATGAACCTATATGATATGCTAATCAGAAAGCATTCTTATTTACTCATCTGCACAAACCACTAGGAAGCAACATTTCATTAACTTAAGTGATTGTGTTAATAAAAGTGCTTTTAAAAATTAAAATCAAGTCTAATTATTTATATTGAGTTTTTCCAAAATTTCTTTGAATCAGGGGAAGATTTTTCCTGCATAATGTTCTATTTCATCCATCTATCTATCAAATAAAATCCAGTCACCACTTTTAAGAATTCCTATGTGTCACTGGTGATACAATGAATAAAAAGAAAGATGACACTGCCCTACAACCTATTAGGGTGGGGGATGACACACAAAGGTTGAAGTGTAATCCAGAGAGGGGGGGGACATTGATTTATGCCCAACAGCAGAGTAGAATCGGATTGAATCAATCCAGAGTCCAGTTTCTGCTTCTAAAAAGGCAGGTATTTGGTATACCACTCCCTAGCCCTCCAATCCAAGGGGAGGTGTGACTGAGGAAGGCAGTCAATTAAAGCTTGAGTTAAACAACCTGGCCATGAGTTTGGTAGTGATGAGCCTATCCTGAGAGGGGCAATTTGCTCCTTGGAAGCTGAACCAGGCAGAATGGCAAAGGCAAAGTGGAATGAGAAGGCTGATTTAATGAATTCTCCTTCACCCCAAAATACATATCAAGTATTGGCTATGCTCACAAAGCACAATCATAGTTTGTGTTTTCTACACTTTCTCCTTAGAAAAAAAACTTTGCTCTCCAATGGAAATGTCAAAACTCAAAAAAATTGCTCACTGCTCTTAATCATTATTAAGAGAAATGCAAATCAGAATTTAAGGTTTCACTTCTAACTTAGCAAATTCGCAAGATAATCAAAGACAATAGTTAATGTTGGATGTGATGATTTGGAATGACAATCATCAAGCACTGACTAAGTACCTGTGGGCCTGAAGTTGGGAAGACTCCTCCTCTTGGGTTCAAATCTGACCTCAAACACTTCTTACCTGTGGGACCCTGGGCAAATCATTTCACTCTGTTTGCCTTGGTTTCTTTATCTGTAAAATGAGCTGGAGAAGGAAATGGCAAAACCACTTCAATATCTTTACCAAAAAAACCCCCAACAAAACCCAAATGGGGTATGACAGAAAAAGACTGACCAACAAGAAGGGGGTGGTGATCCTGTTGAGACTCTCCAGTCAGGAGATGGAACAACACTGACTCAGGGTCAATGGATCAAAGATTACGTGGAGAGGAGTAAGTTGTAAAAACAGTGGAGAAAGAAGGGGAAAGGAGAGGAAATGTGTATGTCTACTATGTGCCAGACTAAGTGTTCTATAAATATTATCTTGTTGGAGTCTTACCACACACCTGGGAAGAATTGGCATTTTACAGTTGAAAGAATAGGCAAGAGAATAAGTGAGTCGCCAAGGGTCCCACACCTAATTTTGAAGCAGGATTTGAGGTTTTCTTTATTTCTAGCTAGAAATAGGGGTTGGGGTGGGGGGGATGGAGGAAGGAGGTGGATTATTAATGGTGATTTTATATTTGACCCTGTAGGTGGTAGGGAGCCATTGAAGCCACTGGAGTCTACTGCATGGGGGTTAGGGAGGAGGGGAGAGTAGTATGGCACATTCCTGGTGCTTTAGGGAATTCATTTAAATAACTGAGTGGAAGATGGACTGGGGGGTGGAACAGACTTGAGGCAAAGAAACCAATAAGCAGATTTTTGCATTAATCCAGCTGTGAGATGATAAGAGACTGCCCCAGGGTAGTAGCATAGCAGAGGAAAGAAACTAAAGAAATTGGCAACTTATTGGTTAAGGCAGGTGAGAGAGAGTGAACAGTTGAGGATAATTCCTAGGTGACTAGAAAGATGGTGAAGACCTTGACAGTAATAGGGAAGTGAGGGGAGATAATGAGTTTAGTTTTGGAAATGGTGAATTTGGGCAGGTGGATCAAGATGATAACTGAATCCAAAGGAAATGAAGAAATTACCAAGCAAAACTGCATATAGAGAAAAGGTTTAAGAAATAGCCTTAGAAGGTTCTATCTCAATGAAGATAGGTAGGAAGAGAATCAGCAAAGAGCAGCATCACAAAAATCTAGAGAGAAGAAGAGTTTATCAAGGAGAAGAGAGAGGCTTAAATGTCAAAGACTGCAGAAGTCAAGAAGAAAGAAGTCTGAGAAAAGGGCATTAGAACTGGCAATTAAAGAATCACTAAGAACTTTGGAGAGAGCAATTTCAGTTGAAGTATGATACTGAATAAATATGGGCTTAAAAATTGTTTTGAGAACAGGAAAAAAGATAGTAGGCAGGGGAAAGACTGAAGATTAGTAAAACAGTGGAGATGATTGAAGTGGCCATCTGATGGAGAAAATAGAACAGAATGGTATTACTTGTACAAGCAGAGAGATTTGCTTTGGCAAGGAGAAAGATTTCTTCAAGTAGGAGATAATAATTGAAGAATTTTTGGGTGATGTAGGAACTCTCAGGGAAAGATCTTATGAGGCATGATCTCACCTGAGAGTGGTAGGGAGTCAGGGGAGGTTTGAGGAGCTAAGAAAAGATCGAAAAGGTGTGGTAAGATTGATGGTGAATCACTTGGGAAAAGTATAAAAGGACTTCCCTGCCCCAGTGGGGGCCCAGTTGCAATTGTATGACCAATCTGGAGTCACTCAGCTCAGTACAGGAACAAAAGTGAAGGCAGAGGATGGTGAGAACAATATGTGGCAGGACAAGACTGGCTAAAAGA
Organism: Macrotis lagotis; assembly: GCF_037893015.1. NCBI lineage: Eukaryota > Metazoa > Chordata > Mammalia > Peramelemorphia > Peramelidae > Macrotis > Macrotis lagotis. The sequence goes on from NC_133658.1 coordinate 87,693,994, forward strand.
ATATGGGGCAGGGTACCCAAGAGAAGATGTTGGTGCAGACTTGATTTAATTTAACAAACAAACATAAAGAGACAGAATAGCTAGTGCAAGAAAGATGAGGGATTTAAGGTAAAGGAAAGTCAGAACTCATAAACTAGGAAGGGTGAAGTTAAGAGACAGGAAGTTTCAGTTGAATAAAGGAATTGGTGGGTCAGTCAGGTTAACAAGTATCTATTAAAGTACCAAGTAGGTGCTAGACACCCAAAGAGAAAAAGACCATGCAAATAACTATATATGGGTGAGATATGAATAATTTAGATGGAGGATAAAAAAAGGTCACCTGCTTAAGATGGACTCATACTTTCACTGAAGGAAACAACAAAGCAGGTATGAGGAAAGAGAGCATTCCGATCAGGAGGAACAGTGGACTCAAAGGCACAAGCTGAAAAAGGAAGGGGGAGTCTTTAAGAGAATTCCTTTGGCAGTTGAGTAGAGGATAGATGGGAGTAGGAAGGGTCTTTTGTAAGGGAGACCAAATAGAAGATGCTGGAAGAATTCAGATGAGAGGTGATGTGTCATACACTGAAGTAGCAGATGTGTGAGTACAAAAGAGGAAATATTCACAGAAGATGTCTACTATGAACAAATAACAAAATCTCCAACAGCTTGGAAATGTGGGGTGAGTTTAAGTGAAGACTGAGGGATGACGCTAAGGTTGCAAGCTTGGGTATCCAGGAAGATGATTATATCTTTAATAATAATGGGCAGTTTAGAGGAGATGGAATTTGTAAGAGAAAGAAGCCAAATTCTGTTTAGTTTCCTAACTTATAGAAAATAAAGGGTTAGATTAGATGATCTCAAAGTTCCCTTGAAGCTTTAAAATTCAAAGACTAAAATTTTTAAATTTGATATGAGGAAAATTAAAGACATTTTAGTTAAATTTAAATTATTCAATTGTCTTTTGGCTCCAATTAGGCTCACATGAGAAATAAAGGGATTAAATTTGAAGTGTTCAGATAAAAATGAGAAAGAACTTCTTGAACTGGGGGGAAATTTCACTTCTAATCCTGAATGGCTGAGGTGTATTCCAACTATCTTCCAATTGAAGTAGTCAACAAGTCAAAAAAAGTAAAATTTATTGGAAAATAGGAAATAGAAAATCACTTTGAAATTAAATAATATCATTAAAAGTTCAGCTAGTCCTCAAGGGTACATTTCGTTTTGTATCATTTTGCTTTTCAAAAACAAATTTCTAACAAGCCAAGTAGAATGATTAGTTCACAAATCTAGAAAGAGTGCTCTTGTAATCATTTGCATGGAAATGATAATAAAGCCCATGAAATCTAATGAAGTTATTGAGAGAATTGAGAGGGTCCAGAACAGAAATACCTAGGAATATTCAGTTACATGAAATGATATGGATGATACTTGAGCATAGAAAACAGAAGAAATAGTCCATTAGGTAGAGGAAAAAGAGGAGAGAGCCATGTCACAAAAATGCAAAGGCAGATTTTTTTTTTTTACACTAGAGAAAATATTTTGTAATGCTAGCTATTCAATAAGAGTTAGGACTTGCACCATAGCACAAAGCTACTATTTAAGTAACAATTTACTTAAAAAACAAAATATGGAACCAGACAAGTAAAAGCTTAATAGCTTAGGTCAACAAGCATTTTTAAAATTTTTATTTATTTTTAATTTTACAATTTTTTCCCTAATCTCACTTCCCTCCCAATACCCCCCACAGAAGGCAGTCTGTTAGTCTTTATATTGATTCCATGGTATACATGGATCTAAGTTGAATGTGATGAGAGAGAAATCATATCCTTAAGGAAGAAAAATAAAATATAAGATAGCAAAATCACATAATAAGATACCCCCCCCCCCCCCGCCTAAATTGAAGGTAATAGTCTTTGGTCTTTTTTCAAACTCCACAATACTTTCCCTGGATACAGATGGTATTCTCCATCGAAGATACGCCCAAAATTGTGCCTGAATGTTGCACTGATGGAATGAGCAATTTCATTAAGGTTGGTCATCAATCACCCCCATGTTGCTGTTAGAGTGTACAGTGTTCTTCTGGTTCTGCCCCTCTTGCTCAGCTTCAGTGCATGCAAATCCTTGCAGGCTTCCCTGAATTCCCATTCCCTCCTGATTTCTAATAGAACAATAGTGTTCCATCACATACATATACCAGTTTCTTAAGCCATTCCCCAATTGATAGACATTAACTAGATTTCCAATTCTTTTGACTGCTATGAATATTTTTGTTCAAGTGATGTTTTTGCCCTTTTTCATAATCTCTTCAGGGTATTGGTCTAGTAGTGGTATTGCTGGATCAAAGGGTATGCACATTTTTGTTGCCCTTTGGGCATAATTCCAAATTGCTTTCCAGAAAGGTTGGATGAGTTCACAGCTCTACCAACAATGTATTAGTGTCTCAGATTTCCCATATCCCTTCCAACACTGATCGTTGTCCTTTCTGGTCATATTGGCCAGTCTGAGAGGTATGAGGTGGTACATCAGAGATGTTAATTTGCATTTCTCTAATAAGTAGTGATTTAGAGCAATTTTTCATATGACTATGGATTGCCTTTGCATATCCTTTGACCATTTGTCAACTGGGGAATGGCTTGTTTTATAAAATTTGACTCTGTTCTCTTGTATATTTTAGAAATGAGTCCTTTGTAAGACATGATAGTTGTAAAAATTGTTTCCCAGTTTACTACATTTCTTTTGATCTTGTTACAGTGGTTTTGCCTGTGAAAAAGCCTTTTAATTTAATGGAATCAAAATTATGTAGTTTGTTTTTAATGATGTTCTCCATCTTTCCCTTGGTCATATATGGCTTCCCTTTCCAAAGATCTGACAGGTAAACTATTCCTTGATCTTCTAGTTTGCTTATAATATTTCAACAAGTATTTTTTAAAAATAAAATTTATTTTAGTGAACAAGCATCAACATATGTATGCAATGGTCCCCCTCCCCTCCCCACATGAAAAATGAAAATGAAAATGAAAACTCTTATAGCAATTATGCAATTATTTGTCAAACAAAATTCCTGTTTTGATTATGTCCAAAAAAATACATGACTCAGAATATTCTAACTCTGAATTTATCACTTCTCTACCAGGACGAGGGTAGCATACTTCATTGGTTCTGTAGAAATCAGAAATCTGTCTAATCTAAAGGTTAAATAGATCCATCCTTTATTTTGGGGGCTGCTAGGTGGCACAGTGAATAGAGCACTAGCCTGGAGTCAGGAGGATCTGAGTTCAAATTTGACATCAGACACTTAATGATTACCTAGCTGTGTGTGACCTTGGGCAAGCCACTTAACCCCACTGCCTTACAAAAACAAAACAAAAAAAGTCTATCTAAGCCCCAATGACATTACAACACCCCCACACACACACACACACAAAAAATTATCATACCTCAACATCTAAAACACTTCGGGGTTGAGCTTGGCACAGCATACTTAACAGCTGTAGAATTAACTCTTCAACATACTGGAGAGCATCCTCATTTGATGCAAGTGTAGGATGGACTTGCATCTGGACCTACAACCACAAAGAAATATAATTAAGTTATGCAATTGTCTTTTGGTTCCTATTAGGCTCTAGTGAGAAATAAAGGGATTAAATTTGAAGTCACTGTTCAGAGAGATACAGAAATTTGATAAATGTCATAAAAATAAATTTTAAAGTAAAACAGGTAATTGCATACATACAAAATAAGATATTACCAACTGGTTATTTTCTGCTTATTATTCGATTTTTAAAATTAAAAATAATTTAAAGCAAAAACATGCTTTCTTTGGTACATGCTTGTTAACTTGAAATTATTTTGTATTCATGATATACACAGACACATATCTAGCCTCTTAGAATATAAACCCCCTGGAGATTAGGGAATATTTCTATCTTCATCTTTATATCCCAGTGCCCAGTATAATTCCTTAAAACTAATAATGTATAATAAATATTTGCTGATTGTTTTTCTAAATCAACCCTTCCAACACTATCATCATTTGTTCATCAACTTCATCATTTCTTATCTTGCCAATGTACTAAGAGTGAGGTCAAACCTTAACTTTGTCTGCATTTCTCTTTATTAGAATGATTTAATATGGTGGTGAATTTTTTGTAATTTTTCTTTTGCTTAGCTATTAAAACTCTTCAAAATCTGGTCCTTTCCTACCTTTCCAGTCTTCTTACACTTTACTTGGTGTCTGTATAACCCAGGGATACTGACTGACCTCCTTACTGTTCCTTCAATAAAACACTCCACCTCTGGGCTCCAGGTATTTTCAGGTGCTGTTCCCATGCCTGGAATTAATCCCTTCTCCTCCTTTCTGCCTCCCATCTTCTATAAGAAGCCTTTCTCTAGTGCAGTCTTCCCGCCCCCCAAATCCCCCACTCCATTATTTCCAGTTTCTTGTTTGTTCAGAATTGTCTGGAAGTTGTCTGCCCAATTAGACTGTGAGCTCCCTGAGGGCAAGATGTCTCATGCCTTTCTTTGTATCTAGAGCAACAGGTTCCAATTTCTTTCCTTTCCTACCCATTTATACCCAAACTCAGTTTCAGGTCATTTCAGAGTAGCCCTACTGACCACAGATCTCTCTGTTTCAGTTTTTCTCATCCCTAAAATGAAGACATGTCTTTAGCTCCAAGGGTTGTTATGAAAATAAAATGAGATAATATTTGTAAGATGCTTTGCAAACTTTAAAGAACTTTGTGTAACAGTTAGCTATTAATATATAATGTTGCTGCTACTGCTGCTGTTAGGTATAAGTGGTAGAGTGAAGCCTTCCCTAAGTATAATATTCAAAATTGGGTCTTAGAGCACTATTTCATACAGTTCCTGAAATGACATTTAAATTATGTTTTATGGTTTGCAAAGTTCTTTCCTAACAACAAATTAATGGAGGGACTCACTGCCATTTTTCCTCCATTTTACAAGTAAGGAAACTGAACCTCTTAAAGGTGAAGTGCTTTGCCCATAATGATATAGCTAACCACTATCTGAGATAACTGAGGCAGAGAGCAAGGATCTGCCCAAGGTTACATGTCTTGGCTGTGCCAGAAGGCAAAATCTGAACCCAGGGCTGCTTGCCTCCGGGCTCAGCAATCTACCTACTGCACTCCTTTTCTGAGGAGGAATTTGAATTGAGAAACAGGGCAGAATGAGGGCTATAACAGCCTGTGCCATTTTTATTTTAAATATAATCTGTTACCTTTTTTCCACATTTTCCTCAAAACTTCTTTTGTGCGTTCATGCCTTCCTACTCCCTCAAGTGCCAGTTACCCCCCAGAAGTTTCAACTCCCCTCTCAAGGTAGGACAAGCAGTCCTTTCAAGTACGGAATCTCCTAGAAAACATCCAGAGCAAAGTCCCCATATCTCCCTTCAAAGAACATCTTTCTTCACTCAAAGGAACATTCATCAGTAGAATGAATCCCATTCCCATCACTAAAAAAAGGCCTTCTTTCTCTCCTCCTTTCTTTTCAATTCTTTCCCCCTCCTGAGAGTAGATCATAGATCATATACTTCTTACAGCTAAGACTACAACATATAGTTAACTCAAGAGATTTTAAAAAATACAATTATGTGAAACTGCAAAACTTCTGAACAGAGAAAAAATAATATACCCATGATAAGTAGGAATGAGTAGGAAAAAAAACTTTTATGCTAAATTTTTCTAATAAGGTTCTATTTATCCAAGATAAATAAAACACACACACACACACACACACACACACACACACCCCAATCTAATACACAAAGGATATAAACTGTTTTTAAAAGAAATGCAAAGTATTTCCACTCAGCCAAAATAATGCTTCAAAACACTAATAATAAGAAAAATGCAAATCAAAATTACTCTGAGGTTTTTACTTCATACCTTGATAACTGGCAAAGACTCAAAAAGGGTAATAGTAATTCTGAAGGGGTTGTGGAATGAGGAAAATGAATACATTGTTAGTAGAGCTATATGAAATGGAACAATTATTTAAAAAAACAATTGGGACTATGCAAATAAAATGACCAAAATGTCTAAACCTTTTGAACCACAAACTTCCATGACTGGGCTTATACCCAAAGGAAAATATTGATAAGAATAAAAGTCCCCTATAAATAACAAAATGTTTATAGTAGCACTTTTTGGGGTAGAAAAGAATTTGAAATAAAAGGATGGCTAGTGATCTGCAAATGGCTAAACAAATTATAGAAAATGAATGTGACAGAATATTACTATGTCAAAAGTGATGATGAATACAGAGAAGCATAGAAAGAGCTACAAGAACTGATTCAGAGCTAGCCATCACAATAAGAATTAATAACCACAGTTAACATTTGTAGAGCACTTATGCTTCAGGCACTTTATAATTATCTCCTCTTATCCTCCTAACAGCCTAGGGAGGAAGGTATTATAATTAATCCCCATTTTACAGAGGGGAAAACTGAAGCCCAAGAAGGTTAAGTGAATTTTCCAAATTAACAAGCTGGTAAATCACAGAGGTAAGACCTGAACTCACATTCTCTGAATGTAAAGCCACTATTGTTTCCAAATAGAACAAAATAAAAATCTTTGATAATGAATACAAAACCTAATAACAGTTTCTTTTGCAAAAACAATCATTAGAAAACTTGGTTGGCAAAGTAGATAAAAATAACTTTCAATTTTCAACTTTCCATTAACCTCTTGCTTCTACTATGGCAATTGATGCAATAGAGCTGGGGTTCTTAAACCAGTAGAGTAGACTAAGAATTTAAATAATTTTTTTGATAACTAAATTGGTTTCTGCTATAATATGCAATTATCTTATTTATTTTGTGCATTTAAAAACATTCTGAGAAGGGTTCCAAATTCTTCACCAGAATGCCAAAAGAGTCCATGATCCAAAAAAAGTTAATAATTCCTGCTATAGACATATTTCTAATAGGGGTTTTGAAGTAATAGTGCAGGGTAATTTGTTAGACCTTTTGTGCATTGTTTGAAAAAAAAATCAAAAGATTACTGAATGTTTATATGTCAATTCCTAGCTGTTGGAGACATATGAATCCTTTAAGTGTACTTAGGAATCCCTTGGGTAAACAGGATAAGAAATCACTATGTTGAATTCTAATGAAACTTTAATAGTCTTTTCTATCTAATGGCACTCTCACAAATGATTTGAAAGGCTTCTAGATGCAACAATGTCTGGGTGGGTTCCAGGATCAGAAGTGGACTAAGCCACAAATATAAAAGGAGAATTTGGAACTGAACTGGTAGGATTAAGCTATGTACCATAAAGAAAAAATTTAAATGCTCCAATTTGCTCTCAGGATGATTGTTTTAGCTCAATGTCCTAAAAACTTATTTGTCTGTTTCTTTGAAGAATAAGCAATGAGACAAATGAACTATTTTTAAATAAAGAAAACAAATATCTTAGAGATAATTTCTTTATCAAAGCTTTTCTGAACTATCAAGGACAAAGTAAAAATTTTTTGACTTTCCCCTATCTGGATGATTTGGGAATGTTTATTGACTTGCCTTTTGATGGGGGGAGGGGGGAAGAAACTATTTTTGTGATTCCTAAATAAGAAGTGTTTCTTCCCCAAAATATAAGAAATTTCAAATAAAAAAAAGCAATTCAAATTTTAATTAGTAAAGTAACTTTCAAAAAGAAAGTTACTTATTAGCAATTAAAACTAATTATAGCTAGGATAGTGAAGGTTCAACTAACTATATATGAACATAACCTTCAATTTGGGGTTTAAAATTTTTTTCTAAAGTCAATATTCATCCTATGTTAAATAATGTTTGTGTGTTCATATATATATGTGTGTATATATATGTATGTATGTATATGTGTATATTGCCTTTTATGATTAGGTTTCACATACAACTCAGCAAGACAGGATAAAGTATCATCTCCATTTAAGAAATTAGAAAATTGAAGCTCAGATGATTTTGATTTGACCATAGTCCCAGGGTCAGGAATAAACTAGAAAAACAATCTAGACTTTTGGATCCCAAGTACTGTACCTTTAATATCAGATTTTCTCCAAGTTTGACCACTTTATGGTTTAAGGAATAACAACAGAAAACAAAAATATTGACCAGGAGTCTGGGAGTATTTTGTCTTATGGGAAAAATAACAGATAAATGAAAACTTGACTAATCTGGAATTAAACAGAGGAAATTAAATGTACTTTTATATCAAACAAATATAAAAAGTATTTGTTATAATGTAGATTCTTAAAATCATTAATCTTAAAAAGACAATACTTCTAGAATATTTACCCAAAGACCCAATAAACATTGCATACAACTCCAGGATTACAGAAACCATAATTTGGAAAACACTACTCTTTGTCAAATCTATAGAATTTTCATCAGTGTTATGTTTTTAAAGTACAATTTAGCATTTATCAGAGACCATTTTAGAAAGCACAGGGATGAGGACTTATGCACATTTTTAAAAAGATCAGAAACACCTTCACAATTCAATCCAAGGTCTATAGATGACATACAAAAGAAACATTAAATTATAGGAAATAAACTCATTAACCAAAGAAATATACTACTTTTAGCAGGTTTTAACTGTGCACTGAGAATGAAAAACTACTCCTATCCACTGCCCTCAATATATCCAGGCAACCTCAGAGATGCTATACATTCTTTATTTAATAACTTTTCTCCAGTAAACTAAGCATCAGAATTATGACCAATCAATAAACATTTTATTAAGTACTGCGAGGTACTGTGAGAAGCCCTAGAGATAGAAAGAAAAAAAAGATAAAAAGAATTAAACAATCCCTCACCCTCAAGAGATTACATTTAATTGGGAGTGGGGAAGGGAAGCAAATCAGCATTGTCACTGGTACCAGAAAGGACACGTCAATCAATTCCCCTACGGGTCCATTCAGCAACCATTACAGTGATTTTCCTAACTAAAATACTCCAATCATCAACCCTCAATATGCTATTTTGAGGGGATATGCTGAACAAGGTCAAGCCCAGAGCTGACCATTTAATTTTCAGTATGAGCATTTATATCTCAAATATCAGTAAATATTACAAATTATGGGTTAATTTTGTTGTTGATTGTCAAGACCAATTCAAACTGAAATGATTTTTGAAACTATAAATTAACATTAGCTATTTCTTATTGTATTTGTATTTATTTTGTTAAGCATTTCCCAACTAAATTTTATCTGGTCCAGGTAATGACTGGGACTAGTCTTGGGTATGACACCTCCAGGTTAGACTTTGGGGAAGGGAAGGGAAGGAAAAAACAAGCTCACCTTGTGTGAGCCTCTGAAGCACTGGCCACATTGTTCATGTCAAATTATCTTTTCCAAAAAGACTATTTTATGGAGCACTCACATGGGGATGGAGAAGAGAGGGGGAGTCTGGGGGGGGGGGGGGGGGGGGGGGGGAGCGGTGTCAGGAAAAGCAATATAAGGACACTTCCAGATGCAGTGCAGGACTGACCAGCATGTTGTAAGTAAGCAAGATAGAATGGAAGCTGCTCAAAGGAAATGTGAGATATATAAGACACCACCCACAAAGTGTCTGATCAGCCCCAGTATGACTTGTAAGCTTGTCTCTAACACAGTGATGTCAGTTTGGTCCTCATTGCAGATTAGGGACAACAAACTTTTGAGTGAGATACTCTGCTAATTAATGCCTTTACAACTATTTTCATCTGATCCTAGCAATAGCTCTTGGAGGGAAATGCTGTTTTTACACTCATTTTACAGTAGAGAAAACTGAGGCAATCAGCACTTAAGCAATTTTCCCAGGGTCACCCAGTAAGTAATCCTGATCAAAATTTAGGGCCTCCTGATTCCAGGCCCAGTTCCGGATCCACTGTGCTACCTAGTTGGCTCAAGAAAATGAGGAAGAAAATGTTCACAATGTAGATTAAACCTGAAAATGTGTCCTGCTTTGTTTTTGTTTTTAGAAAGCTGGATGTTCAACATTTAACAGAACCCTCCAGATTGTCACCTCCCTTAAAGGGTGCTAGAAGGCACAAACTATTTCACTTTCAATTTGGGACATAGTTATCATTACACTGAAAGGTCCCTGAGGGCAAAGTATCTCTTTAGTATTTCTTTGCAACCCCAGTTTTTAACTTAGTATCTGAATGACATTCACTTACATTAAAAAGAAAAAACTTCATAATTTATTAAAAACATTAAAATACCAAAAGTTATTCACAAAATTAACATAAATATCACTTTAAAAAATGTTGGAATTAATCCTCCTCCTTCAATTCTATCAAACTTTTAAATTACAAATCAGTCCACAAACTCTCCAGGTTGCATCTCTGCAACCTATTCCACAGAACTTTTTCTAACAGATCACAGAATCACCCAACCCCTGTAATCTCATTCCGGCTCTGGATTCCTTCTGTTGACCCTCCAAGGAAGAGGAGCAGGACATGGAGGCCTTCAGTTCTCTCCAGGCTGCACCACTGACCAGGCTCCATGAGACTCCTCTTCCAATCCCTCTCCTGGCTTTTTCGGCTTTTATCTACATGGTTGTAATAGAGATTGCTTTCCCCCATTAAAATGTAAGATCCTTGAAGGGAGAGACTGCTTTTCTTCCTGCTGTATTGGTACTCCCAACCCTCAGCATAATATCTGTCACATAGGAGAGCACATGCTTAAAGAGTGCTGACTTTTAATATCATACAAATTATTCTCAAAAATTGAGAAAACGCCAGATTTCTTATGAGGCAAATATAGTCCTGATACCTAAACCAGGTTCACATAAAGCACAGGAGAACAACAGACCAATATTAGTAATATCATTAGTGAATATCAATGCAAAAATAAAATCCTATCACTTGCAAGTCATGATATCACCTTCCTGATGTCAAGGTCCTCTTCAAGAAGGAAGGACAAACTGATTCTGTTTTGGTCCCCTGAGGGTCTTCTCCCAGACTGATTTTTTTAAGACTATGCAAAAAAGAACATTCTTTGCCTCATACCTAGACTTAATCACTGATTGGTTGTTGCCTATGTCAAACTGAGACCTGGGAAGGACCTTAGCTGAAAAAAAAAGCCCAGTCTCCCACAGCATCCAAGGTCATTTCCAGTTATCCTGATCCATATCTGACCACTAGACTCAGATGTCTTTGGAGGAGAGAGTAAAGCTGGTGATTGCATGGCCTTCCCTCACTTAAATCCAATTCACTTGCAAGTCATAACATCTTCCTGATATCATAAAATGTATGAGTATTTGAGAATGAATATATGAATATTTGAGAATGACAGACAAGGTACAAACAATAATAGCCTGGACATTTTTAAATCATCAGTGGATAATTTCATGACTAGAACAAGTCCTAGGAACTTGTGCAGTTTCCAATTTACAAACGTTCAAATTAAATACTCATGCCTAGAGCCCACCTCCAAATCTCTGTTGTGAAAAGCTGCTTAGCTACTACACCTACCCAGCTTTCAATATCATTGTTGAAGAGGTTGCTTCTACCACAATTTCCCCTAAAATTACCCAAAGGAGTTGTTCAATAGTTATAATTTATAGTTTCTTGGACTGCTAGTGTTAAACTTAGCTAGTTTAGTACTCAAGTAGTTCAGAATGGCTATAATAGTTTAAATAGACTTTCGTGGACTAGTTTGCCATATTCATGGCATAGATATTATGAGAAAATAATTCCAAAAAACTGATTCATCAACTTTTTGGGAAATAAAATTCATCAAATAACTCAGAGATTATATATGTTCTGATCATAATCTTAAGTATCTTTAGCTGTGTTGTGTAGTTACTGATACTGTAATGCTAGAAATGAATTTAGGATAGTACTAAGCTAACTATTTTACAGAGTGTAGGAGAGCAGTGGGGGGATTTGTGTTGGATTAAAAATAAGGCTGATATTACAATATCAGACTCCCACATAACATCTTTAAAAAATTACTCAGTAGAAACATTGAGATAACTAAGGATATAAATTGGTGACTGAATACAATATAGCTCAAGACACATTACAGTTATTCACTAATTAAGGAAATTAATCAATAGTTGAGAGTTGGGGGTGGGGAAGACTTACCATATCATAAAATCATAGAATCTCAGAATTGGAAGGGACTTCAGGTCACAAGACCACAGCTCATTTAGGCCAGACTATATTTGGACAAAACTTTTCATGGAAATGACTACATTATTGAAACTCAACAGAAGGCAGTGATGGGGAGATTGCTAGAGTTGAATGAGATGGGGTGGGAAATGATGGACTAAGAATTTTAGTGGTCACCCTTACCAATGAAGTAAGATTGTTTGTACCCTTTTAATATATGAAAATGAAGATTAGAAAAGTCTTATTAAAATTAGATTAGAAAAGTGTCTTTATTAAATGTCTTTTATTTATATTAAAAATCAAAATGCCAAAAAAGGCAGAAGATTAGGTTTTGGTTTACCTATGTTTTGAAAAGTTCACAGAATTGATTACTTCCAGAAGAAACCTTAAACTTAAGGATTTTAAACTATATGTAGTTTAAGTAATAGGGCAGCTAGTGATGCATGAAGAGAAGGTCAGGCCTGGAATTAGGAAGGCTCATCTTTCTGAGTTCAAACCTGACCTCAGACACTAACTCTATAACCCTAAGTCATTTAACCCTCTTTGCCTCAGTTCCTCACCTGTAAAATGAGCTGGAGAAGTAAATAGCAGACAACTCCAGTATCTTTACCAAGAAAATCCTAAATGGAGTCACAAAGAGTCAGGCACAACTAAAATGACTAAGCAACAACAACAAAGTTTATGTTCCCACAGGTTCATTTATGTTTATCTCTTTTTGTGTTCCTAGTGCTCAGCACATGGACTGAAATATAGTAGGTATGTTATAAATGTTTGCTGGTTGATTGACTGACTTCCTACTTCACTCTTCTAAGCTCAGCTCAAACAGCATCTTCCCATGAGGCTTTCTCCGCCCCCCCCCCAATTCCCTGTTATCTCCCTCTTCCAATTACTGGGCACTTATTTTACAGACATTTGGAACACAACCCTTTGTGAAAGTGTCACCTCCCTTGATAGAATAGAGGTGTCTTACAGGTCAGGGATTCTTTCATATTTGTGTTTGTATCTCTGGCCTGGGTCAATGCCTACTTCTGGTATAGAACTGTCAAATACGAGTTCATTTTAGTTGTTTCCATTTTGTTTTCCTGATTCCGTGTTCTTCAGTTCATTAAAATAGTTGCAAGTTTCTATCTTTTTATGTACAAAGGCTCTTGTGGAACAATAATATTCAACTGCAGTCATATAACAATCTATTCAACCTCACTTTGTTTCTAGTTTTTTGCTACCAGAAAAAAAATGCTACTTTGTATATTTTAGTATATTAAGCATATGAGATTTTTTTTTCTGTCTTTGAGATTCAGAATGGGGTTACTGGTTTGGGGATGTGAACAATTTAGTAACTTTCTGATTCTGGGGCAGACTGCAAATGTGCTGATGCAGAAAGAGAAGAGCAGAGAACAGTTAGTTCCAATTTAGCTGGATTATAGAATATGCTAAGGAAAATATAAGGAGAAATTAAGTTCTCTTGACTAGCTACAAAAAGTATTTAACTCAGAATGAACCTGGACTATACTATTTTAGATCAAAATTACCACTTGTGACAATGTTTCTATAGAAAAAAAAGTATTCCAAAACTTTAAGAATTTTAAGAGTAACATTGAAAAGAAATGTGACAAGGTATAGGGAGCACAGCTTACCAGTAGCAGCAGATATAAAATTGTGCTACAAAGCCATAATCACTAAAATGAATTGAACTAGATTAATCAGTTGTATAGAATAGGTAACATAATATTCAAAAGCAAATACACATAGAAACATAGTATGCAATAAACAGGAAGACCCAAAATACCGGAGAGGGGGACACATAATTTGACAAAAGTCCAGGCAGAAATTAGATACAGACTTAACTTTTCAAGTCATTTGCCAAGTTTAACCCTAAATGATACATGGCTTATACACAAAAAGGTTAAACCTTCAGATCTACAAATAAGGGAAGAGTTCAGGACTATACATGATAGAAAGGATCACAGAAAATAAAATGTACAAGTAATTACATAAAATTTAAAAGTTTTTGTACAAAAAAACTCCAATGAAGTTTTAAATTAGAATGAAAATGGGAAAAAATCCTTGAAGCAAATTTCTTGGATAAAGATTTCATAACCTAGATGTATAAGAAATTGATCAAAAAATTTAATACCAAGAGTCATTTTCCAATAAATAAATGTTAAACAATAAGAACAGTTTTCAAAGAAGTAACATGAAAAAATGCTTTAAATCACTAATAGGGAACTGAAAATTAGACCAACTCTGAAGTTCCATCTCATGCCCATCATAATGGCAAAAATAATAAAAGGAATGGTTGTGAATAAACTAGTACATTTGTGCACAAAGCTGTGAATTGATTCTGTCATTCTGGAAATTTGGAATTAAACACAAAAAAGGTAATTAAAGTTTGCTTATCCTTTGTCACAGCTGCTAAAAATCAAAGAAATAGGAAAGAGAAAAATAATCTATTAGAAAAAAAAATATATATATATATATATATTTCTTTTCTTGGTTGTCAATAACTAGAAACTAGGGGGAGCTCACCAGTTGGGGAGTGACTAAACAAACTGTGGTATATAAATGAAATTATTGTGCCAAAGGAAATGATCAAATGAACAGTCATTACAATGATGGCATTATAGAGAAAAACAATTTAAGCTTTAGAACTCTGATTAATACAATGGCAAATCAAGATTTAAAAGAGTGAAGATGAAGTATACTACTTACTTCCTGCCAGAGATGTGATGGACTTAAAATGCAAAATGGTCAGTGTGAAAATTTCTTTTGCTAAACTATGCATATTTGTTATGAGAGTTTGAGGGGTATGAGGGTTTTGCATGGGAGGGTCAATTGCTGTAGGAGAGATAACAAATGCTTGTAAAAATAAATACTAAAAAGGAAAAACCTGTCCTAAATTACAATTTGTAATGTGAATTACCAATGTCACAAATACAAAAATATCCCTTGTTTGTAATGAGATTGAATACTTGGAAGCAATTTTAGCCACTTCTATGTTACAGGGCACCCAGAATCCAAAAGAAAGTTAAAAATCCAAACAAAAGAACCTAATATTTATTGACCTATGGAGATCCTGGCTCTAGGCTGCTAAAGTTTACTCAATCCTTAACAGTCAGCCTGAGCCATGAAGCAGAGCTGCTCTAACTGCTGGTGCTGAGCCAGAGAACTAAAGAACTGAAGGAGTGGGGCAGGTGACCAGGACAGGACACTGTGTTGATGGGGAGGCTGTGGAACATTTCACAAAATCTGAGAAAAGAGCACAACATCCAGCTGGGACAAGTTCTGAACAACCAAAGTCAGTTGGGGCAGAGTAGACTGGTGAACTGTAAAATGCTTGGCAAGAGAAGAAGCTGGGATGCTTTGAGATTCAGTCCCCAGGGAAACCAGAGGGGAGGGAGTCAGGAAGTGAGTGATAGAAAAAAACAAGGGATGGGAGGAAAGACTGAAAGTACCAAAGATATGGAGGAAAAAATATCAAAGACCTTGAACAGATACTTATTTACAGGAAAATAAGTAACAACAGAAGGAATATGGGTAACAGCAAGTACAGGCAAGTGAATAAAAACTGCAAAAAAAGAAGGAAAATGATACAACCTTGGATGAAATCCTGTGTAACTTGAAGAGAACACAGAACCAAAACACACTATTCCTGAGTAGTTTAAAAGATAAATGAGAATTAAAAAGAGTAGAATTGTGTCCTGCACAGTAAAGAAAAAGAGAAACAAACAAAAAAAAATTAAAAGAAAATATGTTCCCTACAGTAAAGCATATTGATCTTGAAGAGAATATGTATTGAGACAACTTAAGGATCATAGGTTTTTCAGAAGAACATGATAGGTCAGAAAACTTTAGCACCATAATGAAGGCCAAAATCCACAAATAGTCTCCAGAAAAATAGTTCAAGACTACAAATTCCAAGATACATAAGTCAAACTTAACAATTCAGAAGAATAAGTTCTTCAAGTCATCATGAGAAAGACCTTCAAAAGCAAAGGGACCATACCAACTAGAGAAATAAAGAAGTAAGGGAATGTGTTTTGAAGAGCAATGGAGCTCAGGATGCAGACCAGAGTGATCTATCCTTTAAATCAGAGTTTAATCTTGCAGGACAAAAGACAGACATTGAACAATAAAGCATTTGAAATAATTTTGGAAAGAACTAAAACTGAAGAAATTGTTTTCTTCTCTCAAATTCCAAATAGAAATGCAGGAGGAGTGAATAAATAAATGCACCTGGCAAGGACAGCAACATAGTAATAATAATGTAGAGTGACTAATAAGGAACTTTTTAAAAAAAATTTACACAAGGAGATGGACAGAAGGCAGAAATCAGGTAGTTAAAAGAAGGCATTATGGACAGAACCTGGCCACACCCTGAGTAAAGGTCAATGCTTCTTTTGTGAGACTACACTACAATATAGGGCAGTACAAGAAACAACAGGACTTTAGCATGTGGTGAAAAAAAAAATCAATACTTATCCTGTAAACAAAATGTTTGAGTACCTGGAATAAAAAAATGACTAGTGATAATCCTGCATAAAGCACAAAAGTGACTTATGCTGCAAGAATAGAAAGAATGTACCTGTATACTTTTGATTCAGTTATAGAATCAAAGATTCAGAATTAGAATGGACTTTTACAGATGAGGAAGGTGAGGTCTAGAGTTGAAGCAGATTCCTCAAGGTCACCAGCTAATAGTTGGGATTTGAATTAAGTTTTTCTTGACTCCCAAGTTCAGTGCTCTGTCCTTTAGCTTGTGATACCTCTCTTGATCTTGGAATCATTTGGAAGCTATGAAGAAAACCATCTCTTTTCTAGATTGCAAATAAATAAGATGGTGATTTTTAAGCTTTTCACAGTAACCTAAATAAAGATAAATATCTCACATTTATGATGGAAGTAGTGAATATTGTAAAAATCTGTACTAAATGATTATGTATTTGTTATTAATGAAAATATTCAGAGGAAAAAAGAGTAGCAGGGAAGAAAATGTCTATTCTTTTGCTTTCTTCAGCTTCAGTATAGAAAGGTAAAGGCAGATATGATAAATATAATCAGCAAATGACTTAATTAAGATTCATTAATATTTCTAAAGACCAGTTTAAAGTGGTTCTAGGAGTTGTGGAGAAAGAGGAATAAGAGAGGGCTCTAGGCTAAGGAGTAGTATTGGATTGGGGATGGAATGTAGCAAACAACTGGCATTGAGGAGGTGAAATGAGGACTAGAAAGTTGTAGAGGTTAAGACCCTGGATTTGGAAGCCAGTGGTAGAAGGGTGAGAATGTACATCCCTTCACCTTTGCCACTGCCAGTTCTGCCCCAAAAGACACCACCCTAGACTCAAGGAAGTGATGGGAAAAAGATTTATTTCAAGAGACAACTCCATTGTTTCCTTCCTCCCAGGAAGGAAAGTAAGAAGACAACTAAGTAGCAATGGTGAGGAAGGAGGCAAGCTGTCTGCCTCATGATAATGCCATGAATCGACATAGAACTAGGACTAGAATGTATCTCAGAGATCATTTAATTTAGCAAAAGAAGCAACTAAGACCCAGTGAAATTAAGCAGACAGTACTACCTGCTTCTTTTTAACTTCTCTATTTCTGTCACCATCATCTTTCCAATCAACTGGGTCCCCCACCTTGGAGACATTCTCAACTCTTCAATACCCTTCAAGATATACATCCAGTAAGTAGATTCTACTAAAGTTGCAATTACTAGTTCTTTTACCAGTTCTCCCCATTCATGTTCAGGTCTTTAGAACCTTTTGCCAGGTGTATTTCAACATCCTCCTAATTGGTCTTCTGGTTTTAAGTTCTTCTCTTTAAACTATACTTCGCAAAGCTGATAGTAACATGCATATCTGGCCATTTCACTTCCCTGATCAAAAGTTTCCAAAGCTTCCCATTCCTCTAGGATAAACTATAGACTCCTCTGTTTGACATTTAAAGTTTCTTCATAATATAGATGACCCATTTTTAAGATTAATTTCATATTATTTCTTTATATAACTCCCCTGCTATGTTTTGAGTAATCTTAATTTAAATTCTTCATCTGTAAATTGAAATGTATAAACAAGATGACTCCTAGCTGACTCTCTAAAAATCTCTTCTTCATATACTTAAGAGTAAAGTAAGACTGTACTTAGCTTCAAGTCAAAATATATTCCTTCAAAACTGCCAAAAAATCTTATAGAGCATGGGTCCTATACTATAAATGGCAATTTCATACATTTAGTGAATGAAAAAGAAATTTTGACTTGTAAAGGTAACAATATGTGGATAACATGAATTGTGGTGGGTACCATGAAGGAAAGCATGGACTTCAAGGGGAAGTACATTAAATTATATCTCAAGAAAAGAACTTTTATTCCCATTGAGTGAGTCCATAATACTTCTTAGGTTATTTATAAATCTGTTGGAAAGTACAAATGGTTCATATATAACAAATGAATGAAGTCAAAGATTTGTTGCCCATATAGGAACCACACACATAAATATCATAATTGTTTCTTAATAAGAGGATAGATAGGGAGGCACTGATCATAGGAAATGTCAAGCATTATCACAAAAGATGAAATTATTATATAAAATGAGAGCTATTTCTATATCAGCTGATTGTATATGATCTGACTAATTATTTGGAGCAGCAATATAAAATTAGAGGAAAAAACTAAAATCAAAAGTAGGGCAACTTTCCCTTAAATGGAAAATATATATTTTTTAAAAACAGGTAACATGTGCTTTTATCATTTCTGAAGAAAATTTAACTAATATATGTCAATAAAATTATTTCCAAATCTAACACAGAAAAACAGACTATTCAATACTTTCACTTTTAACGGTTTTATAGCAATAACTTATTTTTTTCTTTTCACTCACTTTAATGCAATTGGCTGGCAAAGTTATAAAAAAAACTTATAAAAACACAGGAAAAAGCTTAAAGATTGAAAATGAACTTCAATAGGCCCTTACAATACTCAATAAGGAATTATTTCCTGTAATATAATTTCAGTTTGAAATTAAATAAAATGTTCCCCCAAGGAGGTCTTAGCCTTGATTCTTTGATGGTATTTCAATTTCATTGCCTAAAGTCACTTTACAAAGTTACTCCTCACCAGATACTTAGGTAAACATGCTGAATTCTCCTGCTGAACTTTCCATTCCTTTCCTAATCCCTGGGATTATAGGGATGACAGGAGATTTGATAAATGTTAAAGCATAATTTACTCTATCTAGATCAACAAAGCAGAACTTAAAATGTCCATTATATGTAGAACATTGTACTAGACTCGGATAAGACGAAGTTTAAGTAAAACATGGCTCCTGCTGCTGTACAACTTTTAGGTTAACAGACATCAAAAGCATGCCTTTCTAAATCCCTAGTCAAATTTTCATGTGAAAGCGATGATGTTATTCAAAGACTTGCACAGAATTCTACAGCCTGTTAACTTTTCTATATATAACATGGAATTATGCAAAAATGACCTAATGTGCTTCATATGCTAGGAGCTCAATAAATATTCTAGTTAATGTTAAGTGACTGTCATTTGAAGAACTTTCTTATTTCTTAACATGTTAAAAGATTTTGAAGACAGGAAGATTTTAAATATTTTATAATGAAATGTTTAACAAAACTTGCATGATTTTAATCCAAAAATTTGGAAAATGACTATTATTCAATTAAGTTTTAAAAAAATTGTCCTATCCCGAACTTTGTTTTGGGAGTATACAGAGGGTTCCATATAAGCAGTGGATTGGGCAATGTATAGTGAAAGCAACAGGTCTGTAACAAATAAGTTTAACTCACATAAGGGAAGATATTTAACTAGAGTCACAGAGGAACATGAGAAGGGGAGCCAAGATACATGTGAATCACAGTCATCGGAGAGACAAAACTGTATAGACTGGTATCTAATGAGGTAGGATACCACTCAGACTTAGCCAAAGAGGCATGAAAATAGGAGTGTGATTGGATCTACCTAGGTCAGATGATCCTCAGGCTGTGGAAGAGCAAGTAAGATCAATGCTCCAGTGAGAAGCTGCTGTGACCCAGGGGACAAGTCAAGCAAAGCTCTAATTATTCTGCTTATTGTAGTGTAGCATTTGCTAAGGTCCCTCTCAACAGGGCTATTTTGGAGTGAAGAAAGAAGGCTAGTAAACTTAATAAAGAGGAATCTTTACAGATGTATCTGATCAATTTTCCCATTTCCTTTGTTGTAAAAGGTGGGGTGCTATCAATTATAGGTGGTATGGATTGTGGACTGGAATTCATTGCCTTTTTTGTTCCTTGGAATTGATTTTCCTTGGAGGCAATTTAAGTGCCACCCTTCACATGAGGTCACCTGGTCTTCCCAGCTACTAATGCTCCCTCTGGTCCCTTTTCTTATATTCATTTTGATATTTTCAGTATTTCCAATCCTTCCTTGTTTTGTAGTGCATCACAATGTGTGGGTTGTCTTTTCAGTTGGAATGTAACTTGGAAAGTAGAGACATCTAGAGAAGAAACTAGGATAATAACATCATAAAGTTTGACCTTCATTTTCGAAGACCAGAACATCAGGAAGGTGATGGCATGACAAGCATGTGGATTGGATCTGAGTGAAGGGATGCTATGCTAAGTCACCAGCCTCAATTTCTCCTCCAGAGCCATCTCGGTCCAGTGGCCAAATAGGAATCAGGACAACTGGAAGTAGGCCTGGATGCAAGGCAATCAAGGTTTAGTGACTTACCCAAGGTCAGACAGCTAATGAGAGTTAAGTGTCTGAGACTGGATTTGAACTCCTATCCTTCTGACTCCAACCCCAGTGCTTTATCCACTGTGCCAGAAAAATACCTATCTTCAAGTTTAAGATTTAGGAGAGCAGACGTTTTAGAAAGAGAAGCAGATTTCCAATGCAGCATGCCTCTTAGATAAAAGAAGACAATCAATCTTAATTGCCACCACAGCAGCAGCAGCAGCAGCAGCCCACAAGAGAGTTTCAAGAGTTCTTCTGATGGTTTTGTTGATCAAAGTTTTAAAAACAGAGATTCAGTGTTCCATAGATTCTAATATTTATAAGTAGTAGGCAATCAGTGGTAAATACTAAAAATAGGTGTTTTGAAAACAGAAGAAAAATTTAGTCTAAATTTCCTATTCTATGTTTATTTTTTGCACTGGTCCTTTTATTAATACCAAAAAAATAGTATCACCTTCCTTTGTCTAAATTTACTTCCCTACTTTTCCAAAGTTACTAACCTGTCTGCCTCAGTTTCATTAATAGCACATTGGTGACAATAATAGCACCTATCTTCCAGAGTTGTTGTGAGATTATTTGTAAAGTTCTCAGAATAGTCCCTGGCACATATTAGGAGCTTAATAAATATTTATTCCCTCCCCTCTATTTACGAACTATTTCTATCTACAAATTGAACACTGTTCCCAATCCTCTAATCCCACTAACAAGAAAATTACAGCCTATAGTCTCCACCTTCAAGACTGGAATCCTGTCATATTTGCCACCTGCTTAGTCCACCTTTAAGGTTTCTTCCCCAACTCCTTCCTCTGCCACCCAAATCCATGGCCAAAGACCTAATTTCTTCCATCATGTAGTAGTTTATGTTAACAAGTTATTATCTACATTCTTTCCCTACCATCATCTAGAACTGTGAGTTCCCCACCTTCCCAGTATGAGGACACTTACAAGATCAAGGTATGAAATAATACATTAAAAAATTATTGTGAATTAAATAAATTTAAATTTTATTAGTCATAATAGTACTTTGAATGGTATCTATTTTGAACAGTAACTGTGATGATGGTTCTACTATAGGAGATGTTTGTTTTTTATGCTGAGTCATTTAATGAAATTCAGATTGTAACACAATGCCTATTATTTTTGGAATATTTTGTTGCACTTAAAGTAAGAGAATAAAATGGCAACACTTTTCTTACACATCAGTTCCTAGATTCTTAGAAATAAATTCTGGGCTACTCCCTTTTGATTGATAAAAGTATATATTCTATAAGATGGGAACTACTAGATCATCTAAAATGGAATAATGTAGATTATGTTTGCATAGCTTTTTAAAATCTTAAACTAGGGGATATCCTTCTGTGCTTGAACCAGTAGAAGGGGAGAAAGAGGAAAATTCTTTCCACTTTGATTAGCAGAAAATAATGAATCAAGCGAAATAATGGAATGCTGTATAATAAATCTGGCTAATCAGAAAAAGATTGTTGGCAGTACCCTCCAGACCAAAGTGACCACACCTCTGCAGATGTCATTAGCACCTGAGGGACAGTTAAATGATAGAACAAAGGCAGGAAGGAAGGACTACAAAACCCTGCATTTTTGTTTTGATTCAAGTTATCTTTGTGGAAGAATTAAAGGCATTGGGCAAATTATGCCTGTACTTATTAAGGAACCAAACAAAAAACTTTTTAGCAGCCCATTTGTAATTTGGGACTCCCTATATTGTGATAATTTAATCAGGTTTGTATTTCAACAAATAAAAACCTCCTTTTCAGCCACTGCATATTTCAAATCTTTCATTGGTACAGACTTGCTTTTTTCCTATACGTAATTCATCCATGGGAAAGACAATATTCAAAGTTCTTTCCCACAGAAAACCACTCCACACATCAGATTCCAAGCATGTTTCAAGTGCCAAGTTCATATCATCTTTCATTTGTTTTGCTTTAAAAGCAAAGATAAGTATACTGCCTCCCCTATAAAATAAAACCACCAAAACCATTTTTAATTATAATTTTTGTGTGATTATTTAGTTCTCACTGAAAAACAAAATTTACATTAATTCAAGAATCCTTGGTGATTTAAAAATTTTCCTTCAAGCAACCTCTCAATGTTTACAGCTTCGAAGCCCTTCAAAGGTGATAAAAATCATCCATCTGTGATGAGCTGGCACAGATAGCTAACTATTTATAAAATTTCCAGCATATTTTCCCCCATGTTCCCTCTTTGAAGTCTCAAATCTTCTGCATAAGGCAGCTCTGACTGCATAGGAGGCAATTTATAGATACAAATTCATACCACTGCTTAAAAGGGCTGAAATGGGCATAAGAATCGCAAGTTCTGGTTCATATTTATGATGTTTTCACAATTAAAAATTAATTAAAATCCATCAACTCATCTTTCATCACTACCAAGGTGATAAACCTTGGTTTACTCAGCAGGACAGTTAAAGTCACCTCTTACCTGGGGGAGAGAAAGGAAAGAAAGAGGAAGGAGAGAGAGAGAGAGACAGACAGACACAGACAGACACAGACACACACACACACACACAGACACACACACACACACACACACACACACAATGGAATGGGTGAAGAAGAGGCTGAGGAAGAGACCAGAGGACATTAACTGAATTTAGTAGCTGAACAAAGTAGCTTCCTCCTCATTTCTGGAAATGCTCATTTCTAGACAGTAAAAGAAATATCATTAATGAGCAAAATTTTTTTTTTCTGGGGTAGAAGACTGACTTAGGATCCAGATTCCGAAAGGGTTAAAGATATTGGTGGAAACTGCTGCTATTAATTTAGATTAGTCTATATTCTCCAATTTAATAGTCATGAGGCTTCATCTGGGACTTTTAAGTAGCAAAACATGAACCTAGATCTTCCTGACTCCAAGCCATTTATCCTCTACTACCATGCTTCTTCAATTTAATAAATAATTCTTTTTTTAATATGACCTTCACATTTCAAAATTTCATCTAGGTTTTTGCTATGAAACTGCTTTAAATATTTTTCAAAGGTCTATTACAATCAGGAAAAAAAAGACTGCAAAAACTTAGAAGTCATCTGAGGAAATTACTAAGTAACAAAATACTGTTTTTCCAGAAATAAATTTGTAGTTAGCATTTAAGCATATTTACAACCAGTCTCTTTTCCAAGAAATTAAGTACAAATCCCTACTAAATGATTTCTTTTGCTGCTTCATCATGGACAGAAGGCGACTTTAGTTACCTAGACAAAGATGGGGGATAGGGAAGGAGCAGAAGGTCCATCAGTTCACATCAAGGGCTTCTAAGGAACATATAAGTGGAAACTAGTTTGGAATCAGTGGATCATAGAATTATAGGTTTTAGAGCTGGAAGGGACCTTAGATCTGTATTTGAATCTTGTGTTACCTTATTCAAGTCTCAATTTATCTCAACCTCAGTTTCCTCATTTGTAAAATGAAAACAATGAACTAGAACTAGATAATTTCTTAGGTTCCTTTACAGGTCTACATCTTTGATTTTACAATTCTGTGACCGATCCTAGTTAAAGTTGGAGAGATTAATCAGCACAAAGTTGAATCCAAATTATCCAAATTCTCTTTTCTGACAACTAGAAATGGTAGATCAAAGGAATGTTATAGACATAATACCTAAATTTCAGGAAAGCTTTTGGTATAACCTTTCTTGTGATCCTCATGGGACAGAAGAGATGTTAGTCACATAGCAATGAATTCAGATCAAAACTACCACCACCATCATCTGTATACTCCCTGATTTAAAAAAGACTAGACACATTATGTTTCAAGATAGCATAACTAAAAATTGTCCAGATCTATTAGAACCAGAGGGCAAAATGAAGATAGAAACCACTAAACATCTTCTGAAAGGAACCTAAAATGAAAAATCCCCCCAAATACTGAGCTTCCACATCAAAGAAAAAAAATATTTCAAGTCTTCAGAAAGAAGTTCAAATACCAAGGAACTGCAGTAAGGATCACATGAAAACTGGCAATATCTACTAAAATGAGCTCATATACTACAATATTCAAAAAGGCAAAAGAACTACTTATACCCAAAAAAATAATTTACCTGTAAAACTGAGTTTAATCTTCAATGAAGGGGGAAAAATGATCTATAGAAGGATACAGGTCTTGTAAGTATTTCTGTTGAAAAAACTGGAGCTAAATAGAAACTATGAAATACAGACCTTTAAATCTGGAAGAAAAACTTCAAATAATACAAGAATATTTACACAAAACTGCTGGAAAGAATGGAATGGTATATATTCCAAAAAGCAAAGAAATTGAATGTATAGTCCAAACTGACATATCATGCAAACTTGAATTTAATTAAATAGCAATGAACAGGGGGATATTTAACAAATAAGAGGCATTTGAGATACCCCTTAAACAGAGATGCCCAGACTATTTATTTTGAAAATACCCCAAAGAGAAGCACAAGGTAAATAAGTATCATTATCAAGAAAAAAAATTAAGCAATAATATTAATTATCTCATATTTATAGATCTGTGGTGTAAAAGTCAGAGAAGTATATATAGACCAAAGGATAAAAAGTACCAAAGAGTATAAAATTTTAAGGAAAACTTGAAAGAATAAGAGGAAACAAAAATGGAACATTTTATTTGATGTAACATGGGCTAAATCCCTTGATTCTACAAGTAAATCAATATCTTTTATAGCAGGAAATAGCAGATTCAGAGGTTGCACAAATTGGGAAGGTGGGTAGTTATAAATGGTGATATGGATGATATGATCCCTATCAAGTCTATGCATGAACAGTGAAGGGATGGGAATTTCTGTAATTTCTCAACAAGACAAGAGGCTGAAGGAGAAAAAACACAGGAAAAAAAACTAAAGAGATCTCTCCCCTTAGGTACTGAGGGAAAAGGGTGATGCTAAAAGCACTGACACAGGAAAGAAAATAGAGCCCTTGTGGCATACTCAGTATGGGATACATTCACACTTTTTCTGAGAGCACATTATTATGCTTCCCTGAGCCATACATATACTGTTAGGGGAGAAGTATGGTTTAGTAATGCAGCTGGCATCCACAGTGATGAAGGGTCACAGAGTTGGAGAAAGGAAACTTTCTTTTTGGAATAAAGAATGAATAAGGTAGAAAAAAATGGGATGATTCCTATGGCATGCTACTGCTGCCTTCCAACATAGAAAGAGCCATTTTTAAATATGAAAGGAAGATGAAGATCAATCATGCAATATAGAAACTGGAAAGAAAAGAAAAGGGAGTTTAAACTAAAATGTCAGAAGCCTTAATTCCATGAGGAACAAGAACAAGTTAGGATACAGCCCCTGAGTTAAAAAAATAAAGTTCCACATACATTAGGAAAGAACATAATTAATGAGGACAAGGTGAAAGAAATCTTCCTAGAAAAGGAAACCATAAAAGAAAGTTGCTAAAACATAGGAGAAACAGAGTAATTATTATGAATTACTCACTTAACAGGGTGGGAGAAAAGACAAAAGGGAGAAAATGGATAAATAAAAAAGTAAATAAAAAGGCAAAAAGGAGCGTGAGGGAAAACTGTAGAAGAATAAATAGACCCCATACAAAATAATAAAAGGAAAGTTAATTGCAGAGACAATGTACTGACCTAAGAGAACAGGGGTTTTAAAAAAAAGCAGTATGAAGAAAATAAAGATACAGTCTCAATCATAGCTTGAAATGTGAATGAATTAATCAAGCAAACAAAATAAAATGATCAAATAGATAAAATCCAACCATTTCTCTTTATGAGAAATGATCTAAAAATATAGAATAAAGCTGAGAAGATAGAAAGAGATTTACTATATTTCTGGTAAATTAGACCAAAAAGCAGGAGTTGCAATCATATCAATTTAAAAAAAAATACGATTGAAATAAAGAGTAAACGTGCAAAAAAATTTTGAACCATGGTATTGAAATAATTAAATTATGTTTAAAGGAACATTAGACAATAAATTATTATCAATATTGAACACAAATTAGTATAGCATCTTGTCATTGTTATTGGTTCTTTGACCTCAAAGAGAATCAATGATATCAGAAGGTTAATGGTTTACTTACACATGAATTAGATTTAAGTGAGGCAGAGTTGTTCAAAGAATTCAATATAGAAAAGTTAATCAAATTATGAAAAGATAGAGTAACACACTTATAGAAAATTTCCATTTTCCTCCCTCAGATCTTCACATATCTAATAGCAAGATGAACAAGAAGAAAAATATAAAACCAAACTGAGACTTTAGAACTAACACAATTTATGGAACACAAAAGCATACATGTTTTTCAGCAATACATATTACAGCTATAGAAATATATTATGTTCTAAGGTCCAGTCCAGAGAAGTTATAGATCAATGCAAAAAAACCAGAAAAGAAAAAACTTCTTTTATAGGCTTTAATGCAATAAAAACAGTAATTGCAGAGAACATTAATGCAGAGAACACAAACAAGTTAGAGAACTAGAAGGAAGCTTAATAATGATCCTGAATAATGAATGAGTGGATCAAACAACAAATTATACAAACATTATATCAAAGAGAATGATATGGGGTGGCGTAGTGGCGTGGTGGATAAAGCACCGGCCCTGGTGTCAGGAGTACCTGAGTTCAAATCCAGTCTCAAGACACTTAATAATTACTGTGTGGCCTTGGGCAAGCCACTTAACCCTGTTTGCCTTGCAAAAAAAAACAACCTAAAAAAAAGAAAGAATGATAATGATGAGGCAACATACCCAAATAATTTCAAGGATGTAACTATAGCAGCCCTCAGAGGAAAAATTATGGAGAAGCAATTATTGAATTTAATATACAAATTTTATAAAATTAGAAAAACTGACAAGCAAAGAAGATGAAATCTTGTCAGTCAAAGGAGAAAATGGATCAATTGGAAAAGAATAGAATCACTAAACTAAAAGTTATGCCAATGAAAAGACTAAAATATAGCTGACAAAGTTTTAGCTAACCTGATTAAAAAGAGGAAATTAAATCAACAAAATATACTAGATGAAATCACAATAATCAGGAAGGAATGCAAATAATTATCATAGTTTACTATGAAAAACATAACAACAAAACTGAGGATTTAAATGAAATAGAATTGTCTAAATTTAGGAGGTAAAATAAACTGCTCCACTGGCAAAAAAAAAAGATATATCAATCTTTATACAATGTTAGAAAAAAACTGAACAATAAAAGAAGTACTTCTAGTTCAGATATTCATGATTGAATTCTCTCAAATATTTAAAAAATAGTATCAATACTATAATACAATATAATAAAATAATGTTGATACTACAATACAATATAAATCATTGAAAATTGAAAAAGCAATGATTCTACCAAACTCCCAAAGTACTCTTTATGTCTAATCCATAAAAGGAAAATTATAGTGACTACTTACAGCATCAATTACATTCTATTCAAAATGGTATAGAAAAGGGAAGAGGGCCCAGACTGTAGCTATTCCCATTTTACAATTGAGGAAACTAAGAGATGAGAAGCAAAAGTTTAAGAGACTTGCCCAGGCTCATGGTGAACCAGGAAAAGAGACTAACAAGAAGCAGCCAGCCAAATAAGAGAGCAACCAGGGAAGAGTCATAAAAAAGAGAGATAGACAATGTCAGGGTCTACAGAGAGGTCAAAAAGAATGACAATTGAGAAAAAAAATCTTAAGATACAGACTTTTAAAAGACTAAATTAAAAGATAAAAGGCCAAAAGGTAATTATGAAGAATGCTGTTTCAGTTGTATGATGAAGTTGTAAACCAGGTTTTAGACTTGAGAAGAGAGAAAGAATAAAGAAAAGGGAGAAAGTTCAAAGAAATTCAGAAAGTGGGAATTAGAAGATCTGGGATCTAGCACCTCCTCTGCCAATAACTCACTGACTTTGGTCAAGTCAATTAATCACTCTGAGTCCCAACTGTCTCATCTATAAAAAGAATGGGTTAGCCTTGACCAATTCTATAGTTCCTTCCAATTTTTAAATAGCATATTGCTATTTTGAGATTTTTTTTAATATTTTTAGTTCACTGGTATTGGAGATGAGAGAGCAGAGAGCGAAGATGAAATATGAGATGATCTCTAGGGGACATTCCATAACAATTATTCTATGATTTAACCAAAATAGTTACTATATAGTTAGAAAAAGAGTTCTGAGTCTATCGGGCTAGAGACAAAATGAAGAGGGTAGAGCTGAATGAAAGAATCTAAGCTCTGGGTTTAAAAAGAGAAAAGCAAGTCTTTGTTTCCATGAGCAAAACCAAGAAAAAATTGCACACATTAACAATGTGAGGGGGTGGCTAGGTGGCACAGTGGATAGAGCACCAGCCCTGGAGTCAGGAGTACCTGGGTTCAAATCCGGTCTCATCAATTTGCAGACAGATGAATGTTGAAAAACTACCATTGCATGAATTGGAAAAATAAAATAAAATTTCAATTAAATAAATTTTCAATTAAAATAAAAGGATAGTCCTTATTTCCAAGGATCTCACATTTTAATGGGGGAAGCAAAATAGAACATAATTTCAGCTTCATATCAAAGGGAAACGTTCACTGGTGCTTAAGGTTCAGTAAACAGCTAGGTAGATGATAATGTATTTTTTAAGTGTAATTCCTGTTTATAAAACCATATCCATTTCTGATGTTGAATCATTTGATGGTACCAAGTCTGGGGTAACTTATTGCTAATAATTTTAGTCATTTATAAAGCCTAAATTTACCTCTTTGCAACGTTCTACCCACAATTTCAAGTTGTGCCAGTTCTTTTATAGTCAGAAAAATCTGGGTCAAATGGCTTGAACTAATCAAGTGCATCTAAATACCTTGTGATCAAATTACTTTTCTTGGATATCAAGAACACATTAGTCATTTTTCTTTCATTTTCAACTCAAAGATGATTTTCCTTGGCAGAAAGACTGAAACAAAAATAAGAATACAGCAGCTCTGCCTATCTCTATTGTCTATTATCATCCAATACAACCCAAACAGCAGTTCTGTTTGCTTTGATCCTCTTTTCTCCAATATTCAGAAATAAGTTTTTTGGGGGGGTAACACAGAAAGTGTTTAATAAACACACAATTATTGAATATAATGATTTTTAAAATTCCTTTTGTTATCCTTATCTTTCCTTGAAATCGGAAAAAGATTTTATAAATAACAAAAGAAGGCAGTCTCTGCCCAAAGGAGCTGGGGGAAATAATATGAATGTAGAGAAATAAATTAAAATTTTTTTATGGGGTTGTTGTTGTTCTGGACCTGTTTTCTTTGGTGTGGGGAATGCCCAATAAGAAGCTACCTCTAACAGCAGGTCACCAACTCTTCAGCAACTCAAGAGGCTCAGATAATAAGATGTTAAGGAATTTGCCCTGGGTCACAAAGATTATGTGACAGAGGACAGACTTGAATATAGGACTTCTTGACTCTGAGGTGGGTCTCCCTATCCATTATTCCATGTTGCTATAACAAAATACATACAAAAGGAAAAACAAAGAAAAATTTTGGAATACTATGTATAGAATAGTAATAACTGGGGAGAACTTGGAAAGGGCTTTTATAGAAGAGGAACTTGAACTAAGCCTAAAACAAATCAAGAAATTCTAGGTGAAAGTGAGAAGGGAAAGAATTCTAGGCAATGGCTCAGCCTGCTTAAGGTACAAGAAAGAAAAGGAAATTATAAGGGAATATGAAGGATATTAATATGGCTGTAATAAAGACTTCTATGGGGGTGGCAATGGATAGAGCACCAACCCTGGAGTAAGGAGAACCTGAGTTCAAATTTGGCCTCAGACAGTTAATAATTACCTAGCTGTGGCCTTAGGCAAGGCAGTTAACCCCACTGCCTTGCAAAAACCTAAAAAGAAAAATAAAAAATAAAGACTTGTGAGAAGGTTGATAGGAAATTTGTCTGGAAAGACACATTGAAGATCGATCATGAAGAATTTTAAATGCCAAGTAAAGGAATTTGTATTTTATTCAGAGGTTAAAACACTTAAATTTCTTAAGTAAAAAAGTGATTTGATCACTGTGTTTTACAAACATCATTTGAAATCTGTGTGGAGGATGACCTGGAAAAGGAGAGATTAGAGGTAAGGAGACCAACTTAGAGGTTATCATCTATGACAGAAATAATAAAGGCCTGAATCTGAATGAGAGTAATGTGAATAGAGGAGCTGAATGTGAGGTACTTTGGAGATAGAAACAACAAAACTTTGGCAAGTGATAAATATTTAAGACAGCATTTATTAAAGGTCTTTTATGTGTCAGACATTATAATAGCCACTACAAATTGAGAAGTTAAGAAATTAGTTGGTTACCTTATGGATTCAGTCATTCCCTTATTCTTCTTTTTCTTCTAATGTCTCCATGTTGTAATAATTTTATTCTTGACATCTTCCTATTCTCTCATTGGCTGACTTCGCTTGAATAATATAGTTTATTGGATCCCATCTACCTTTTTTACTAAACCCTTTGAAATTTATTTAGCATTGTGTAACTATTCAAACATAGTACTATACTTAAATATTTTACCATAAACATTTTCATCAAAGGGAACATAAAAAGAGACTGGTCTCTGAGAATCAATCTCTTAGAATTTACTATTCAACAGAATTCATTGTGCTCACATCAGCACAGCAATGAGAACTTTCTGAGAACATGAAAAAAACTTTTATTAAATAGATGCAGATATCATGACTATACAGAGTGATCTGTGTTCTCATCTATGCAGGGAAGATCACCTTTTCCCATCAAAACTGATTGTACATAGCCTTGCAAAAAAAAAAAAAAAACAAACAAAACTGATTGCAACTTCACCATACTTTATCATACTTTGAAATTCTGGTTCATGTATCAAAAAAGACCAAGTCAATACAATGGTTCTTTTAAAGAAACCTATTTCTCAGAGGGTCATTAGGACCAAATAAGATAATATGTAGTAATAAGTAAAAACTTTGAAAACTATATTAGTTACATTATATTACCACTTGGGCTGTCTATTCCTTGTTACTCATGCTCATATGATCCTAGACTTTCTCAGTCAAAAATGTGTTTTTTGGATGATTTTTCAAAGCCCTTTTCTGTACCTAAGTCCAGTAAATTTACATTGAACATTTATCTTTCTATTGCTTTAATCGTTAGATGTAATTTTGATTATTCTAGATCATAGCTTCATGATTTAATTACAAAGCATCAACAATGAAATACTAAGCTTAAAAATTGTCTTGTCTTCTTTTAATCTTTTTTTTTTGTTTAACTGATGTCATCTTGACTTTACATTACATTCATTTCGAAATATTTCTTCCTTGGTCCAAAGAACCTTTCCTACTATCTTCCTACTATCTTAAAAGGCAGAAAAGATTGGATTCATCAACTGCATCTGACAGCACATGAAACATTCCACAATAAAATAAGAGTTCTTTCTCATCTTCTCTCCAGGATCACTTAGTCATTTTTTTTTCCATTTACACTGTTTAGCCAAAGTTGATATTGTTTTCCTGATTCAATTAATAAAACTATAAGCATCTATCATGTGCCAGATGATATGCTAAATGTTGATTTTGCTTACTTCACTCTGCATAGGTTCATATAAATCTCCTTGTATTTTTAAATTTCTGATATATGTTTCTTATAAAAATATTCCATTATATTTATATGCCACAATTTATCTACTTCTTAATGGATGGATACTCGGTTTGTTTTTTTCTAGTTCTTTGTAAACACAAACTTTTTTTTGGTTATAGCCATATGACCTTTCTTACTGTTTTTAAGCTGTGTGTGTGTGTGTGTGTGTGTGTGTGTGTGTGTGTATGTGCGTGTGTGTGTGTGTGTATGTGTAGAAGAGGCTGGCTCTTGCAGTATATGCACTGATAGACTAAATTGATTAGCTATCGCCTAGCTGCTATATATCATAATCTAGGCAATATGCATTTTCCATCTCTCTCATTTTTCCAGAATGAAAAGTGAAATGTCTCTTGAATAGTTATGAATTTCACTGGGTTCTGTGGAATTTTGTGCAATATTCTCCACTAATAAAGCCTGGATAACTTTGCCATGTACTAGTAATTCTTTTGAGACACTGCAAAGGTTCTTAATAGTGATAAGCACATCTCAACTAAAACTGTCTTATGCCTTGTTTAATACTTCGTGGAACACTGAGCAGTTATCTCTGTACTCGCAACTGTCATACCATCTTACCTAACTAATGTATACATAGAAATGTTTGAAAAAGAGCCTAAAGGCTATATTTGTTCAGCTAAATCATATGCTTTGTTTAAAAAAAAAATCAAAATAGCACACATAGCAAGTCTTTATATCTCTCAGACTGAAACAACATAATAGGTTGCTGAAAACCATCTACTTGTTCTCTTCTTTTATTAAGGATAACCTTGGATGAATCACAAACCATTTCCATGACAATAATCAAAAAACAAGTATTTACCCAGAACCTACAATATGACTGGTACTAGAGATACAAAATACAAAGAATAAGACAATCCCTATTCTCAAGGTATATACATAAGGAGGTGTGCACACAGGGTAAAGCATTTCTTTCCCATTCTTTTAGATTCTTGTCTTCTTGAAAGCACTCTGAAAATCAATCTCGGTGCTAATGTTAAACACTAGCATCACTTCCAGCATAGATGCCACCTTAATGTATTTTTTTGGGTCCATCTGTTGAAACCTGATCTTCTTAAATACCATTCATTCCATTTTATCACTCAGAATACAGGATACTGATGCAGTAGAATACAAATATTATTCTACTAACACTGTCAATGACAGATGATGGCATTATTTCTTGTTGTCCTTATAGTATAATTTATAAATTATCTTGGATTGTTTAGCTTAGCTAAATCTCATACTATACTTTCTTTTCTTTTTCTTTCTTTCTTTTTTTCCTTTTTTTTTTTTTTTGGCAAGGCAATTGGGGTTAAGTGGTCACAAGGTGAGACCAGATTTTAACTTCAGGTCCTCCTGACTCCAGGGTCAGTGCTCTATTCACTACACCATGTAGCTGCTCCTCATACTATGCTTTCTGCAGGTTGATTTTCTCCTAAATTCTTCTTATTTTTTCCCATCATCATACTGCACAATATTTTGCAAATGAGTTAATATATAAAAATATTAAAAAGTTATAAAACCAGTACAAATATCCTTGACTTTCACATCTCCTAACTGAAAAGGAAATGAAAGTTGTTGATAGCTAAGAAGGTTTGTAAACCCTTTCAGTCTGTGGTGTGCCAATTGTCTTGAAATTGGGTGGCTAGGTGGTGCAGTGGATAGAGCATCGACACTGGAGCCAAGAAGACCTGAATTCAAATCCAGCCTCAGACACTTAACTAGCTGTGTGACCTTGGGCAACAGACCCCACAGGGAGCCACCCCACAGCTGCTTCCATTGTCTTGCAGAAACAAACAAATGAAACTCCTAAACATTTCTAAGAAAGTCTCTTCCTTGTTTTGGTACAATTCCTATTTTTTTAGATTCAATAGCCTAAACAGGTTTGGATGGAGTTGCTATAGTCAAATTTGCTGATAGTGGCTGATCTGCATATTGACAGCTAATTCTGAAATGCATCTGAAATAAGTCATTGCCTGATAATGTTCATTTTTTATGAAGTCAGATACTTGTCAAATTTTCTTAACAAATTATGTATAGATTCAAGAATTGAGACTCTTTCATTTCATTATCCTGAACTGCACATTGCCATGGCATTTTTTGTCTTCCTTTTATACATCTTTACAATATAGTAAACCAATTATTAACTGTTGGGAATATCTTGTGAATTCATCTTTTTTTTAATCCTCTTCAATCTTTACTGGCCCAGAATACAAAATTATCTTCAAGGTAGTCTATTTGCTTAATTCATCATAAGTATCCCAAGAAGAGATAACCAAGTGTCCCACGAAATGATGTTTCTTGCTACCTTTAAGGACACAAGGAAAGCAATTATTTTATTGATTATGAACCTGTGGGTTCATTTAATTGCAATTTCTTTATGTATTGGTTTTATTTGTAACAAGAATATTAATATGAATTTGAATCAAATGTTCAGGTGGCAAATATTAAGATTTCTGATGGTTAAATTCTTGCCTGAAGGTAGTCCAAGAATCTCTTATCATTTGATTCTTGGTACCTGCTGAGGTCCTGTTTCTCTTCCCTCTGCCATGCTATCAACATGCAAACAGAAGAAGACTGCAATGAACTGAAAGGCATTTTGCATTTTTGTTTATGAAAGTTTGCATTTTGTTCATTGCATTTCACCCATTACATCATCCAATGACCTTCCTTCTAGTAAAGGGCATCTCTGTCTACACAGAAATACTGGTCCTAAGACAGAGAAATTCACAAAAGTCCTCAACACCGGAGTCAAGATGGTGTGGTGAAGTAAAGGCAGGGTTTCATCAGAACTCTCCCCAAAACACTCCAAATACCTTTAAATAATGGCTCTAACCAAATTCTAGAATGGTAGAACCCACAAAAAGACTCAATGAAACAATTTTCCAGTCCAAGATAATTTGAAAGATTCATAGGAATGGTCTATTGCACCAAGGTTAGAAATGGCCACAAGAGCGAACCAGCTCCAGCCATCCAGGAACAGATGGTTGGACACCTGGGTCCGTGGTAGTGGTGGTGCTTTCCAAACCTCTCAGCTCAGGGATTGCCAAGGACAATTGGGAAACTCAGCAAGAAAACTCTGCCACACCAGAGTAAGAATGGATGTCCAACCCAGCGCAGGCTTCAGTGCAGACCTCAGCCTGGACCCAAATCCCTGGGGATCAGGATCTGGTCTGGGGAATCACTGAGCAGGGAGCCACCCTGCAGCTGCTTCCAGAAAACTCACCCTACAGATGGTTACTGGTGGGGGGAGATTGCAGAAGTCTCTGCTATTCCTGAGGCAAGACTCTGTTGCTTTGCCCATATTCCAATCTGGGTCCCAATCTCAGAGGCCCTAGTCTCAGGAGAAGGAGTAGGGGCAGGATACAGCTTACAGCACGCAGAGCCAGGACCCTCCTCACAGTTCGAGAGTATAAAGGAGTGCTTGTGGTCACCCACAGACCAGAGTACAGGCCAGAAGAACAATCTGCAAAAACCCTGAAAAGCTTGAAACAGTATGTCCTCCACCCTGGAAGCAGACCTCCACCTTAAAAGAGTTAAAAATCAAGTCATAGACTGGGGAAATGAGCAAACAATGGAAGAAAAAAATGTGACCATAGACAATTATTCTGGTCCTATGGAGGATCAAAATACACACTCAGAAGATAACAAAGTCAAAGCTCCTACACATCCACAGCCTCCAAGAAAAAATATGAATTGGTCTCAGGTTTTGGAAGAGAACAAAAAAGAAATCTATCAAAAGGAAAACAGGGGAGGAAAGGATGGGAGAAAGGGGTCAGGGGAGGGGAAGTAGGGTGTAAGTGAGAGAAGACAGATGCAATGCATTTTTGAGGATGGATAGGGTGAAAGGAGAGAGAAAATAGAATAAGTGGGGGGATAGCATGGGGGGAAATAAAGTTAGCAAAAGCAATGGTGAGAAAAAATATGGAAGCAATTTCTCTGATGGATTTAAGATAAAGAATGCTACCCATCCCAAAGACAGAGCTAATGGAAGCATACTTTTTCCTCCTCATTTTATTTATTTTTTTGATATTTCTCTTTCTTTGTGTATGTGGGATAATGTTTACTATTACAGCATGACTATTTTACTAATTTTTTCATGGCTACACATTTTTAACCTATACCAAGTAACTTGCTTTCTCTATAGGGGGTGTGGGGTGGGAAGAGGAGAGAGAGAATTTGGAATTCAGTGTTTTGGAAGTAAATATTGAAACTTTCTTTTGCATATAGCTAGAGGAAAAATTTTTTAAAATAAAATCTTTGAAAAGTCCTCAACATAAATCCTTGCTGGATATCACATTGTGGTGTGGACGAAGACTGAGTTCTCAAAAATTAGTTTTGGCTAATTTATAGTGGATTCTACTGAGGTAGAAAGGCTCTGACTATGGTTATTAATGATATTCTGACAACTAAACTAGAATTATATCTAAATATAAGACTATTTTGAAATCATGAAGAAACAGCCTGTTACACTTAAAAGAACAGAATACAATGAGTCAGCAGATGGGGCTTCTAGTTCCAAACTCATCTGTTGGCACAAAACAGAACACCACAGGTTTTTGGTGCTTAGTTTCTTTAAATGTCCACCTCAACTGACCAGAGAAGATCTAAACTTCTCAATTCAATCAATGCACTAATAGTGTAATGTAAATATAAACAAAGAACTCAATCAACTTGAGAAAAAAGTATCTTGATCATTAAATGAAAGTAGAAGGCTGGGAAAATTAGACATACCTCTGGCTCTATATTAAAGCAAGCTGGTTTGAAATGCCCATTCCAGCAGGGTGCTAAGAAAGAAAGACCACAGAGAGGTTCCAAGAGTCTCTCTTCCCCGCCTCCCCTATCCTCCCTTTCTTCAGAACTCCCAAGCAACCAGGAGCCAATCTTGTGAACCCCAAAAAGTCTGAGAAGCTGGAATGTCAAGAACCGTCTGCCACTCCTAGAAGCAGCATCTGTGGCTAAAGCACAGAAGGCAGTGTCAGGACTCCACCATGGTACTAACTCTTACAACTCCCCACGGGGGAGTCCCAGGTGGGGAACTTCTTGAGGATTCCACAAAGGGATCCCAGAATGTCCAACTGCTCCGAGCTCTTAATTTCACCTTTGGCAGACTATGTCCCTAGGGAAGTTATGAGTGCAGATTAAGTGTGGCCCTGGATTAGGCTGCCTGCAAGACATGACTCAAAGTCGACTTTGTGCAGAAGGCATTTCTCAGCACCCCTGCCCCTTTTTCAATAATCTTCCATTTATTTACTTGCATATAGCTTGTACATACTTAGTTATTTACATTCTTCATGAAAACAAAGGCCTAGTTTCATTTTTTTGTTTGTTTAATGTAGAGCTTAAACCTAGCATTTGATACAGAGGGAGTAATGCTCAGAGTAAATAATAAATGCTTTTTAACCTACTGACTGATATTTCTGAAATGACCTTAGTAGATAGCTGCAGAGCTAAAGAACTCGGGCCTCCTGATTCCCAATACTGGGTTTTGTATTGTTTTTTATTCTAAAGAAGCACAATGTTTTCAAGAAGGTCTGCTGAAAGGCAGAGAGAAATCATTTATTGTTTAAAAAGCCCATCCCTATTTAAATCAATGGCTTTAAAGAAAATCTTTTAATCAATAGGTTCCTTAAAAGGCTATTATTATTTCTATAAGGATTTTGATGAAAAAAACCTTTTGAATGCAAAACTGATTGTAAGAGTGCTATGCAATTTAACATTTTACTATTGTAAATTATACCATTATTTTTAATAATATTTAACATTTTTATATCATTTAGCTGTTTATTTTTTCCACAGTAACCCTGTAAGACAAATTTATTTAAAAATTTTTTTTTCAAAGTATTTTAAAATAGGGGGCGGCTAGGTGGCACAGTAGATAGAGCACTGGTCCTGGAGTCAGGAGCACCTGAGTTCGAATTTGGCTTAATAATAACCTAGCTGTGTGGCCTTGGGCAAGCCACTTAACTCCATTGCCTTGCAAAAAAAAATTACATATGTATATTTTAAAATAAACGTGTGATTTAAAAAAATGAAAACACAGAATATGCCTCAGGAGCTGCTACATTGTCAATAAAACCTACATAAAATAAGCTTGCTGATCATCCTGATTCCTCTGTCTATGCTACTATCATTCATCATCTACTTTCTAACTTTTAAGCACCATATATAAATGCCATATAAGTGACAGTTATTATTGTTCTAGACCCTGGAGTCAGTCATCTCTAACTCTTCCTGCTTCCTCTTTTCTTAGTTCTATCTGATTCCCTTTCTTCAATGCTTTATTCCAACAGTTGCCAGAACGTTTTTTGCATAGTCATAGTACTCAAAAATATTCAGTGACTCCCAACAGTCTACCAAGTTCTAATTCTGTTGCCTGAAAGGACAGCAGTCTTAGTGTCAATTTTGCTCTCCTCTATGCTCTAGGCCTTTGGCAATCCCCTGGT
This sequence comes from Macrotis lagotis, assembly GCF_037893015.1. Lineage (NCBI taxonomy): Eukaryota > Metazoa > Chordata > Mammalia > Peramelemorphia > Peramelidae > Macrotis > Macrotis lagotis. Next base: position 87,732,868 of record NC_133658.1, read on the forward strand.
GGAGAGCAATACAACAAGTTGAGATTTACATGACTTAAGGTGGGGGAGTATATGTATGAATGAATGTATGTATGTATGTATGTGTGTTCTGACCTACACAGTTAAGTCCTACACACACACACATATATATTTACATATATGGCTTTAAATATAATATATTCATACCTTACAGGGTTTTTGTGAGAATAAAATGAGATTTTTTGTTAAGCACGTAACACAATACTTGGATATATAATAGGGACTCAATAAATGCTTGTTTCCTTCTCTTTCTATCCTTATCTCAATTGATCTTAACAATCCTGAAAGGCAAATATTGAAGCTAAAGGAACCATAGATATCCTATCCAATCTCCTCATTTTGCAAATAAGAAAACTGAGGCCCAAAAACTGGACAGAAAAGTAGCAGTTGAGATGTAAACTCAAGTCATCAAACCCCAAATCTCACAATTTCCATTGAACCAGAACACTAATTTTGAATTAGAGATTACGTAAATTGCCAAGGTCACATAAGCTGAAAGAACAATTTAAGGTAGATCTTTTTTCCTCTCTTAAAAATTTCATTAAATGCCAAAATAATGGTGGGAGTGAAAGAAGCATAGAAATTGCTCCTTTAGGGGCAGCTAAGTGGCACAGTAGATAGAGCACTGGCCCTGGAGTCAGGAGTACCTGAGTTCAAATCCGGCCTCAGACACTTAATGGTTACCTAGCTATGTGGCCTTGGACAAGCCACTTAACCCCATTTGCCTTGCAAAAAAAAAAGAAAAAAAGAAAAGAAATTACTCCTTTAGACTCAGACTTTAAAATTTTTAAAAACTATGAACTCGGGAAAATGTGGTAAAATTTGTATAGTCTTATGCAAAGTGATATAAGCAGAACCAAAAAAATTCTACCCTCAAATATGACTACAGAATGACTACAACTACATAAATATGAAAAGGTCACTAAAAGAAAGCCTAACTCTGAGAAACAGAAAAAAAATAAGTTTTAGGGAACAGACAATAAACCCATATTCTTCCTCTCCTTCCTCTCCCCCATTCCTTGGTGACTGGATCATTGCAACCAATATTCCATGGGGTGGAAGGAATATAGAAGAGTATTTGCAGAAGTGACTTCTGTTTTAAAAAAAAGTTTCAACAAAACTTTTTTTCCAAGTTTTATAAATATACTGTTTTTCTATCACAATTACTTCTCAAAATATCACCTTTATTTCCTCTACCTAATGCTAGCTCTTAAAAGGAATAATAAAAAAGAAAAAACTGATTTGGCAAAACTTATCAACATATTAAATAATGATCTTATCAACAAATGAAGTTATATCTTGAAGGGTCAAGCTTGGTCATTATAATTATATGGAGTCTTAATCTTATTTTGCTGTATTTTTTTTCTTTCCATTATGCTTTTGCAATCATTGGGCATGTTGCCTTCCTGTCCTTGCTTTGTTCACTTTTTATCAGTTCCTAAGTTCCTAATCCCTCTATATTCTTGATATTCATCATTTCTTATGGTATAATAATTTGCTACCATACCATATTTACGTACCATATTCTGTTTGGTGATTCCCCAATCAATAAGAATCTGTTTTGGCTTCAATTCTTTACTCCTACAAAAAAGTCTTGCTATGACTAGATCTCTAGGTCAAAGGTTATAGACTTTTTAGTCATGTTCTTAGCATAATTCTAAACTTCTTTCCACAATGGTTAGACAAATTTACAAGCTCCAACAATGTATTAGTATACCTGTTTCTCCATACTTACTCCAGCAATTATTTCCCATGTTTTGAACATCTTTTGCCAATTTTCTTATTGTAAGGTAAAACTTCAAAGTTGTTTTCATTTTGCATTTCTCTTATTATATTTGGCTAATAGTCCACACATTTCTTTAGAGAACTGTTTAAAATTAGTTTTTTAAAATGAAAGGCAAGTCAAAATTCTAAATCCACTTTAAAATCTCTATACTGATACAAAAATTAGTCTTTTCACATTAGGTACTTCTGAAAAAATTTCACATCATGCAAATTCTTAAATTAAACCTAAAATTAAAACCATCAGAAATAGACTATTTAAACAAAAAGACTAACTGTTAACATCAGTAGAATTTTTTGATTAAATTTCTCCTTTAACATCTTATGCTTGATTTTTATTTGATAATTCAAAAAAGTTTCTAGTATAAGCAAAACTGTTGATGAAATCAATCTTTTGCTTAAATGGCATTTTAATGCCTAAATTGAATTTTTCAAACTATTAATACCTTCTATAAAAAGTACTGCAAATAAGAGTGCCATTTCAGCAATAGATTTTTGCCAAAGACTAGTTTTACGCATAAAGAGACTTATTAATATTATGTTGAGACTGGTAAAAGTCCAACCATTTCAAAGAATAATTTGGACCTGTGCCCAAAGCTATAAAAACTGTGCATGACCTTTGACCCAGAAATACCACTACTAAGTCTATATCCTAAAGAAATCAAAGAAAAGGAAAAGGATCTATCTATTTATCTACACACAAAAATATTTATAACATAATAAAATAGTTTATATTTTGGTGGTGGCAAAGAATTGAAAATTGAAGGGAAATTCATCAATTAGGGGAATGGCTGCAAAAGCTATCATATAAAAATGTGACAGAATACTACTATAATACATAATAATTCCAAGGATTCAGGATAAAAAAATCTTATCCATCTCCAGAATGAGAACTGACAAACTGAATGAAAATTAAAGTAGAATTGTTTTGCTTTTCCTTTGGCAACACAGCTAATATGGAAATATGATTTGAATGATTTAACACACATATATGATATATTGCTTGCCTTTTCAATGAGTAGGGAAGAAATGGGAAGGAAGACATTTTGAATTTAAATTTTTTTAAAAAAGCATCTTAAAAAATAAAGTGATAATTTAAAAAAGAGACACTTGGTGATTGCCCCTGGAAAACAAATAACTATATGTGTGTATGTGTATAGATGTATCAAAATAGATCTCTCTCTCTCTCTCTTTCTGTCACACACACACACACACACACACACACGCACACACACACAGAGCCTTCCTTCTTCCATTTTTGCAATAATATCCTCAGTGATGCTGATGCTGCTATTGGTAGAAAAGGGGGCAGAGGTGCTAACAACCAAATTGTTAGGGTCTCAATTTCCTTATTGAAAATAAGGGGAGAGGGCGGAGCCAAGATGGCGACATGAAGGGATCAAGTCTTAGGAGCTCTCTGATAAAAACTCTAAAGGCTCTAACTAAACTTTCGAGAGACAGAACCCACAAAGGGACCCAGTGAGGCAGTTCTCCTATTCAAGGTAACCTGGAAAAGAGCAGAAAGCCCTGGGTCCGAGGGGCGGCCCGCCAGAGCGAAAGAACTTCAGCCTCCCGGAGGCAGCCCCAGGGCGCTGAGAGCCACTGCTCACAACAGCAGGGGAGTCTCCTGAGCTGCACCCCGAGGAGCAACGGCACAAAGTGGGGGAACAGTGGGGGACCTCTGCCAGAGCAAGCAAGTGGAGCCCAGCCCTCAGGGCACACAGCCAGCAGCTTGGTCTTTCTGCAGCCCAAATCCAGGAAACAGAAGCAGACGGAGCCCTTAAGCAGGAGCCCCCAGGGCATGAGCCCATTGAGCTGAAGGAGGGGAGTGAAGAGAGACTGCAGAGCTCTGTCCTCTGCCTCTGGAACAGGATTCTGGGGCTCTGAACACATTCAGATCCTGATCCCAGTCTAGGCCCCCCCATATAACAGCCCCCCCCACCTCGGCCCCATGGCAGAGGGGGGCGCTTATGGTCATTCACAGACCAGGAGGGAGGACAGAGCCTCACACACTGAGACCCTTGTGGGAGTGTCCCAAAAGCTCAGGAAGCACCCCCAAAAAACAGGCTTAGGCTGGGAAAATGAACAAGCAAAGAAATAAGAGGAAGATCATTGAGAAATATTTTGCAAATGAGCCCAAGAAGGATCAAAATACTCAGTCTGAAGATGAGGAAGCACAAGCTCCTGCATCTAAAGATGGCAAGAAAAACAGAAATTGGGCTCAGGCTATGATAGAGCTCAAAAAAGACTTTGAAAATCAAATGAGGGAGCTGGAAGAAAAACTGGGAAATGAAAGGAGAGAGATGCAGGAAAAACATGAAAATGAAGTCAGCAGCTTAGTCAAGGAAATCCAAAAAAATGCTGAAGAAAATAGCATGCTAAAAAACAGCTTAGGTCAAATGGATAAAACAGTTCAAAAAGTTATTGAGGAGAAGAATGCTTTAAAAAAGCAAAATTGGCCAGATGGAAAAAGAGATAAGAAAACTCTCTGAGGAGAATAAATCCTTCAGACAAAGAATAGAATTCAGGGAGATTGATGAATTTAACAGAAATCAGGAATCAATACTTCAAAACCAAAAAAATGAAAAATTAGAAGAAAATGTAAAATATCTCATTGAAAAAACAACTGATATGGAAAACAGACTTAGGAAAGATAATTTGAAAATTATTGGAATACCTGAAAGTCACAATCAGGAAAAGAGCCTTGACATCATTTTCAAAGAATTACTACAGGAAAATTGCCCTGATATTCTAGAAGCAGAGGGTAAAATAGAAATGGAGAGAATCCACCGATCCCCCTGAGAAAGAGATCCCAAAAAACCAACCCCTAGGAATATTATAGCCAAGTTCCAGAACTCCCAAGTCAAAGAGAAAATATTACAAGCAGCCAGAAGGACACAGTTCAAATATCGTGGAGCTGCAGTCAGGATCACACAGGACTTAGCAGCAACTACATTGGAAGCTCATAGGGCTTGGAATACAATATACCAGAAGGCAAAAGAGCTTAGAATGCAGCCAAGAATGAACTACCCAGCAAGGCTGAATGTCTTCTTCCAGGGAAAAAAGATGGACTTTCAATGAACCAGGGGAATTTCAAAGGTTCCTTCTGGAATGGCCAGAGCTGAACAGAAGGTTTGATCTTCAGATAAAGGACTCAGGTGAAGCATGGAGATTGGAGGAGGCGGGGGAAATGAGGGACTTAATGAGGATGAACTGCATGTATAGAAAAATGATACTGATAATATTCATATGAACCATCTCAGTTAATAGAGCAGGTAGAGGGAGCTTTTATAGTAGAAGCACAGGAGAAAGCTGAATTTGAAGATAAAATATGGTGTAAAAATGGAGTCAATAGGAAAAAAAGGGAAACGGAAAGGGAGAAAGAAAAAGGAGAGGGGTAATAGTCCAAGATATTTCATATAATAAGATTTTTTTTATTACAATGAGCTATTGCAATGATATGGAAGGGGGAGGCAAGGGGGAATGAGGGAACCTTTGCTCTCATCAGAGGTGGCTAGGAGAGGAAACAGCAAATATACTCAATGGGGTATAGACATTTGGAGTAAGAAGGAGGGGGGAGCAGGAGGAAGGGGTGGGGATGTGAATAAAGGAGGAGAGGATGGACCACGAGGGGACAGTGTTCAGATATAACACATTTTCTTTTTTACTTCTTGTAAGGGGCTGGGATTGGATGGCCTGTCCGGGACCATAGGGCCAGGTGGATGCTGGGCCTAAGGGGTGGTAGGGGGGCTCGGGGCCTCTTGGCCCCAGGACCAGGGATGTCTGCTGCGCTACTCAGCTACTCTACAGCAGAGTCAGAGTGAATGAAGAAAGAAAATATAGTACATGGTAGTGGAGAAATACGAAAGGAGGGAGTTGCGATCAGCAATGGCAAGGGTGGAAAAATATGGAAGTAACTTTTGTCATGGACTTACATCATAAAGAATGTGATCCACCCGCAACAGAGTTGTTGGTGTTGGAACACAGACTGAAGCACGTTTTTTATTATTAATATTTTCTGGAGGGTGTTGCAGGGCAAATGGGACTGGGTGGCCTGCCTGGGGCTGCATAGCAGGGTGATTGTTGGGAGTCTGAGGCCAGATTTGGACCCAGGTGCTCCTGGCTCAAGGGTCAATCAATGCTCTGTCTGCCACCCACCCACCCCTACTATTATTACTATTTTACCTTATTTTGGGTCTTTTTTCTTTTTTTTTTTTTTTGGTTTTTGCAGGGCAGTGGGGTTCAGGTGGCTTGCATGTCACACAGCTGGCTGATTGTTGGGTGTATGGGGCTGGATGTGGGCTCAGGTGCTCATGGCTCCAGGGCTGGTGCTCCTTCCATTGCTCCACCTGGTTATGCCTACAATTATTACTATTATTTTTTTTATTTTAATTTTTTTCTCTCCCCTTTATTGCTCAAGCAAATCTATATGGGGGAGGGGGTATTTCATTTACTCTTAAGAATATTTTATTAATGTAAAAAAACATTATTTGTACAAAATGAGAATAAATATTAAATAAAAAAAAAGAACCAGAAAAAAAGCGACAAAATTGACTGGAGGAATGAATAAACAAAAGAAAGAATACCACCAAGAAGAGCTGCAGGTAAAGGGAAAAAAGAGAAAGGAATAAGTATTAATTAAGCCCTGTTAGGAAGGTGCTATTATTATTTCCACTTTACAATTGTGAAAACTGAGGCAGGTAGCAGAGTCAGAGTGAAAGGAGAGAGAAAATATAGTACACGGTAGTGGAGAAATAAGAAAGGAGGGAGTTGCGATCAGCAATGGCAACGTTGGAAAAATATGGAAGTAACTTTTGTGACGGACTTATCATAAAGAATGTGATCCACTCACGACAGAGTTGATAGTGTTGGAACAAAGACTGAAGCACATTTTTTGTTATTATTATTTGGGGGAGGGTGCAGGGCAAGTGGGGCTGGGTGGCCTGCCTGGAGCCACATATCAGAATGATCTTTGGGTGTCTGAGGCCGAATTCGGACCCAGGTGCTCCTGGCTCAAGGGCCAATGCTTTGTCTGCCACCCAGCCACCCCTACTATTATTACTATTTTATATTATTTTGGGTCTTTTTTTTTTCTTTCTTCTTTTTGGTTTTTGCAGGGCAGTGGGGATCAGGTGGCTTGCATGTCACATGGCTGGGTGATTATTGGGTTTACGAGGCTGGATATGGACTCGGGTGCTCGTGGCTCCAGGGCTGGTGCTCTGTCCATTGCGCCACCTGGCCATACCTACAATTATTACTATAATTTTTTTTAATTTTAATTTTTTTCTCTCCCCTTTACTTTTTCGCCCAAGCAAGTCTATCTATATTCATGGGGGGAGGTGTATTTTGTTTACTTGTAAACAAGTATATTTTATTAATGTAAAAAAAAACATTTTTACGAAATGAGAATAAAAAGAATTAGGTCCAGTGTAGTAAAAAAAATAAATAAGGGGAAGGGTTGGCTAGGTGGTGCAGTGGACAAAGCACTGGCCCTGGAGTCAGGAGTACCTGGGTTCAAAGCTGGTCTCTAACACTTCATAATTACCTAGCTGTGTGGCCTTGAGCAAGCCACTTAACCCCATTTGCCTTACAAAAACCTAAAAAAAAAATAAGGGGAAGACCTGGATAATCTTTGAGGCCCTTTCTAACTGGAGGAAATGAATTATATCAATTTTGCCATTCACGCAATAATGGAGCCTAGGCAAGAGAAGTAAGTTGCAACTAATTAGAAGAATGAATTATATGTTCCCCTTGGAGAAAAGAGTTGGAAGAGTTGATTTAATCATAAACTCAATATGTTTGCCCTTACTTCTATTTTCTTAATGTCTTTTTAAAATCAAAATTATTTTTAAGTTCCCTGTGAATCCACCTGGCTTTTAGATAATTCACATTTTCCCTTCTCCCTGAAATTATTTCTTGTGTCTAAAATTTTTTTATCTTACTGACAGATAGTTGTAAAAAGACCAGTTACTGTAATATAATTGCTTAAAGAAGATGAGAAAAAGAAGTACTACAAAGAATTCAGTATCTTCAAGAATAAATCAACAGAAACTTTTAATATTCAATAATGTCAACATCAAAGTGAGTATAGGGAAGAATGGTAAAAACTATTAGAAAACATGATTTTAGGTCATAAACAATCATTTATTAAGTTATGTTCCAGTCACTATGCTAAGGACTGGGGGATATCAAGAAAGATAAAAATTGTTCCTGCCCTCAAGGAGCTCACATTATAATGCAGGAGAGGACAGGAATAGAGAACTCTGGGATTAAACTATATGATTTTTTTTTAGTTCTTTTAGTTTTTGCAAGGCAATGGAGTTAAGTGGCTTGCCCAATGCCACACAGCTAGGTAATTATGAAGTGTCTGAGGCCGGATTTGAACTCAGGTACTCCTGACTCCAGGGCTGGTGCTCCATCCACTGTGCTACCTAGCTGCCCCAGGAATAGAGAACTCTGTACAAATAAGATATATACAAACAATTTCAAAAGGAAGTTAAAACATTATGGAGGGCTGAGAAGGGGTTCTTGCATAAGGTAAAATTTTAGCTGAGATTTAAAGGAAGCCAGGAGGTGGTGAGGAGGTAGAGAATTTCAGGCATAGGAGCTAGTCAATGAAAAATGCAGCAAAGTACAGAAATGGAATGTCTGATTCAATGAATAATAAGGAGGTCACTGGATCACAGATTAAGTGAAGGGGAATAAAACATATAAAGGCTGGAAAGGTAGGAAGGGGTCAAGTTATAATGGCAAACAGAAAATTTTATATTTAATCCTGGGGGGGATAGTGATAAGGAGACACTGAAGTTTACTAAGCTTGAGAGTACCACAGTTAGATTTACATCATAGGAAGATCACTGAGATAGCTGAATGAAGGATGGACTGGAATAAGAAAAAAATTGAGATGAAGAGGTTAATTAGAAGGCTATTGCAGTGTTCAAGCTGAAGGCCTATAATGGCAGTGAAAGTGTCAGAAAAGAATGGAGTATATATGTATGTGTATATATACACATACATATATATATACATGTATATATGCACATATATGTATAAGAGATGTAAAATCTGGAGACTAGGAAGCATTTTGGATCCAGAGATTGAGAGTAAGTCACCTAGATTGTGACCCAGTGACTGCAAAGATGATGATACTCTCAACAGTAATAGAGAAAGAACGGAAACGTAGGAAATAGGGATCAGATGTGACTTATTCAGGGTGGAGTCAAGATAGTAGATTGGTTGGAAGATTCCTTCCACAAAATTCCTCCAAAAGTATTTAGAAAATGCACCAGATCAAATACTCAGACATGGATATCAGAGAGAACACTGGAGACTGGGTTATGCCAGAAACTTGAATACTCAATGTGCCCACAAAGAGACTGTGGATCAGGGAAAAGAAGGCTATATACAGGACACCACCAGACCCATACTAGGAACAATGGAAAAAAGTATGAATTGGCAGATATGTCTCCCTAAATTCATTGCCAGTTTACAGATCCAGGACAGACTGAGAAGAGGACCCAAGACAGGAGAAAAGGTGTTCCCAGGTAAAGGTTCTTGGGTGAAGTACCCAGAAAGGAGTTAAGTCAGAAGTCAGACACAGCAGTTGTAGCAGTAGGGTCAGCTCAGGGTCTCATTTCCAACATCTAAACCAGCTGGAAGAAATAACCAGGGGCAGGACTTTCAGACCAAAGCTGTGAACTAACAAAACTAACCAAAGTAGTCTACCAAACTGAGGTCAGAAAGCTGGAGAGTTCAGACTGGAAGAGCAGCAATCAGACTGACAATTGTGTCAGACAATTCTGAGAGCAGTAAGAGTTCACAGGTGCTCACATCCTGTCCCTGAGTTAGAACACAATACTCAAAATCCCAAGAAAGTAGCAACAGGACCACCCTGCAGAAGAGCCTCAGAGCCCAGCCCTAATTTAAATAAAGAAGTGACAAAATTGGGAGGCGGAGCCAAGATGGCGACAAGAAAGGATCCTGTCTTAGATTCTCTCTCATAAAACTCAAGCTAAGAACACGCAGTTAGGTAATTATTAAGTGTCTGGATTGCATTTGGGGGTGCAGCCAAGATGGCAACAAGAGAGGATCCTCTCTTAGGCGTTTTCTCATAAAACTTCTAAACTAAGGACTCTTAACTAAATTTTCGAGAAACAGAACCCACAGAGGGATCCAGGGAGGCAGTTCTCCTACTCAAAGTAACCTGGAAAAGAGCAGAAAGGCTCTGCTCCCCGGGGTTGGAGGGGTGGCCCGCCAGAGCCAAAGAACTTCAGCCTCCCAGAGGCAGCCCAGGGCACTGGGAGCCGTGGCTCACAGCAGCGGGGGAGTCTCCTGAGCTGCACCCTGGGGAGCACCGGGCACAAATTGGGGGAAGGGGGGGACCTCTGCCAGAGCAAGCACTTGGAGCCCAGTCCTCAGGGCACACAGCAAGTAGCATGGCCACCACAGTCCAGATCCAGGAACAGAAGCAGGCAGAGGCAGTAAGCAGGAGCCCCCAGGGCATGAGCCCATTGAATCCAGGGAGGAGAGTGAAGAGAGAGAGACTGCCCAGCTCTGTCCTCTGCCCCTGGAACAGGACTCTGGGGCTCTGACCACATTCAGATCCTGATTGCAGTCTAGGCCTCACATAGAACAGCAGGGCCCCCCCACCTTGGCCCCATGGGGGGGGCGCGTATGTGATCATTCACAGACCAGGAGGGAGGACAGAGCCTCAAATACTGAGACCCTGGTGGAAGTGTCCCAAAAGCTCAGGAAGCACCCCAAAACAGGCTTAGGCTGGGAAAATAAGCAAGCAGAGAAAAAAAGAGGAACACCATTGAGAAATATTTTGCATATGAGCCCAAGAAGGATCAAAATACTCAGCCTGAAGATGAGGAAGCACAAGCTCCTGCATCTAAAGATTCCAAGAAAAACAGAAATTGGGCTTAGGCTATGACAGAGCTCAAAAGACTTTGAAAAAATCAAATGAGGGAGTTAGAAGAAAAACTGGGAAAAGAAAGGAGAGATGCAGGAAAAACATGAAAATGAAGTCAGCAGCTTAGTCAAGGAAATCCAAAAAAATGCTGAAGAAATGAAGAATGAACTACCCAGCAAGGCTGAATGTCCTCTTCCAGGGAAAAAGATGGACTTTCAATGAACCAGGGGAATTTCAAATGTTCCTTTTGGAATGGCCAGAGCTGAACAGAAGGTTTGATCTTCAAATTCAGGACTCAGGTGAAGCATGGAGATTGGAGGAGAGGGGGAAAATATGAGGGACTTAATGATGATGAACTGCATGTATTCCTGTATAGAAAAATGATACTGATAATACTCATATGAACCTTCTCAGTTAACAGAGCAGGTAGAGGGAGCTTTTATAGTTGAAGCACAGGAGAAAGCTGAATTTAAAGATAAAATATGGAGTAAATATGGAGTCAATAGAAAAAAGAGAAATGGAATGGGAGAAAGCAAAAGGAGAGGTGGAATAGGCCAAGATATTTCATATAATAAGATTTTTCTTTATTACAATGACCTACTGCAATGATATGGAAGGGGGGAAGGCAAGGGGGAATAAGGGAAACTTCACTCTCAGAGGTGGTTAGGAGAGGAAACAGCAGATATACTCAATGGGGTATAGGCATCTGGAGTAAGGGGGGGCAGGGGGAAGGGGGGGATGTGAGTGATGGAGGAGAGGATGGACCATGGGGGGAACAGTGTTCAGATAACACATTTTCTTTTTTACTTCTTGTAAGGGGCTGGGATTGGATGGCCTGTCCGGGACCATAGGGCCAGGTGGATGCTGGGCCTAAGGGGTGGTAGGGGGGCTCGGGGCCTCTTGGCCCCAGGACCAGGGATGTCTGCTGCGCTACTCAGCTACTCTACAGCAGAGTCAGAGTGAATGAAGAAAGAAAATATAGTACATGGTAGTGGAGAAATACGAAAGGAGGGAGTTGCGATCAGCAATGGCAAGGGTGGAAAAATATGGAAGTAACTTTTGTCATGGACTTATATCATAAAGAATGTGATCCACCCGCAACAGAGTTGTTGGTGTTGGAACACAGACTGAAGCACGTTTTTTATTATTAATATTTTCTGGAGGGTGTTGCAGGGCAAATGGGACTGGGTGGCCTGCCTGGGGCTGCATAGCAGGGTGATTGTTGGGAGTCTGAGGCCAGATTTGGACCCAGGTGCTCCTGGCTCAAGGGTCAATCAATGCTCTGTCTGCCACCCACCCACCCCTACTATTATTACTATTTTACCTTATTTTGGGTTTTTTTTTTTTTTTTTTTTTTGGTTTTTGCAGGGCAGTGGGGTTCAGGTGGCTTGCATGTCACACAGCTGGCTGATTGTTGGATGTATGGGGCTGGATGTGGGCTCAGGTGCTCATGGCTCCAGGGCTGGTGCTCCTTCCATTGCTCCACCTGGTTATGCCTACAATTATTACTATTATTTTTTTTATTTTAATTTTTTTCTCTCCCCTTTATTGCTCAAGCAAATCTATATGGGGGAGGGGGTATTTCATTTACTCTTAAGAATATTTTATTAATGTAAAAAAACATTATTTGTACAAAATGAGAATAAATATTAAATAAAAAAAAGAACCAGAAAAAAAGCGACAAAATTGACTGGAGGAATGAATAAACAAAAGAAAGAATACCACCAAGAAGAGCTGCAGGTAAAGGGAAAAAAGAGAAAGGAATAAGTATTAATTAAGCCCTGTTAGGAAGGTGCTATTATTATTTCCACTTTACAATTGTGAAAACTGAGGCAGGTAGCAGCTAAATTATGGTAGTGGTAAAGTTTGAAAACACCAACCCAATAACATGGAACCAATGTAAAGACTAACAGAATGCCTTCTGTGGGGGGTGGGGGGAGAGAAGCAAAAATGGGAGGAAAATTGTAAAACTCAAAATAAATAAAATCTTTCTAAAAAAAAAAAGAAAACGCCAACCCAGAAGAAAATAATGACTCAAAAATTTCTACAAGCAAAGTCTTAAAAAAAACCCAAACCCTTCTTGGATAAAAGTTCAACTAGAACTTCCATAATATGACAAAGTAAGAGTTTTTTTTAAAAATTAAAAATAAATTATTAATGAAAGAACATTTGATGAAAAGACAAAAAAGAAATGAGTTATGAAAGAAAGAATTGGAAAAGGAAGTAACAACTTAGTACAAGAGATTTTAAAATTTGCCCAAACAACAAACTCCCTGAAAATTAGAATGGACCAAAGAAAAAACCAATAACCCCATGAGACAATTAGACATATTAAAACAAAGTCAAAAGAGTGGTAGAAAAAAAAGATGAATATGTAAAGTGACTTATAACAAAAGAAACTGACCTGAAAACAGACTGAAGAGAAAAAAATTAAAAACCACTAGTGACTATCTGAATGTAATGATGCCCCCCTCCAAAAAAGAGAACCTTTTTAAAAATAGTTTATTTTAAGAATTTTGAAACTGTCCAAATCTCTTAGAATCAGAGGGTAAAATGGAAATAGAAATAATCTACTTGTCTCCTTCTAAATAGAACCTCCAAATGAAAGCTTCTGAGAACATCCTAGTCAAAAGCCAGACTTTCCAGCTCAAAAGAAAAATGCTGAAAGCAACCAGAAAGAACTGGAGTTGGGGTATGGTGCCCCCCCCCCACAATCTGGAAAATCCACATAAGATCTATATTCAAAATATGGAGAGATGATACATGTGTCCCCTCAGAACTCTATCATCACCAAAGGTCATAGAGGGAGTTTAATTAGACAAGGTCTGGAAGTAGTTCTGTTATATTTATATGATTTTAAAAAAAGAATAGAGAGAGGAAGAGATATGAATATCCCAGAGAAAAGGGAAAGAAAAGTTAGTGAAAATTATTTCATAAAATTAAGGTGCACAAGTAGATATCTATACAAAGAAGGAAGTAGGAGTGGGAGGAAGAACCTGAATCTCATATGAATCTCACTCATTTGAATTGGTCAAAAGAAGAAAAAATGCAGAGAATTGAGTACAGAAATACATTTCACTCGACAGGAAAATGAAATAGAATGGAAAGGGGGGAAATAAGATTGAGGCTAGATTAAACAAAATAAACTCTAAATTACAAAATATATTTATAATTCTTTTTGAGATAACAGGGAATGGGAATTTGAGGGTGTACCCATAATGTGAAAAATGAATGTTATGATATATAAAGGTTCATGCTGAACTCTTGTCAGTATAATGATCAAGCAAGATTTCAAAGAATTAATGATGAAGCACACTACTCACCTGCTAGAATTCAGAATGCAGAATGAGAAATTTTTTTATGGATATGGCCAATATAGAAATATAGTTATAGTTTTGATTAATTATACATATTTGTAATGGTTTTGGGGTTTTATGCATATATGTATTCTCAATCAGGAGAGGAGATTAAGGTGGGAGAATAAGAAGCTGGATTTTGATGAGATAAAGCAAATTTTATATATTTTAATATTTAAAACAACAATAGAGCAGCTAAAAAAGAGGATAAAGTTTTTGGGGAAAGATAATGAATTTAATTTTTGATATATGGAGTTTAAGATATTGACAGGACATAAAGTTTAAAATGTCTATTATGTGGTAGGAAATGCATGACTAGAGGTTAGGTGAGGACTTAGGTATGAAAAGAGATCTGAGAATCATCTACATAAACATATTTGAATCCATTATAGTCAGTGAAATGGCCAAGAAAAATAGTAAAGAAAAGAGAAACAGTATAGAGTCTTGAGAAGGTCCAGGGTTGGTAGGCATAGCTTGGATGAAGATACAGCAAAGGACATTAAGAAAGGATGGTCAAACAACTAGGAGGAGAACCAGGAAGAAGGAGAGTAACAACAGAAGGCTAACAACTGTCAACATTATGATTTGCTATAGCACTCAATATATATCCAAAAGAAACCAAGATAATAGGTTTAGAAAAAAATGGGGGAAAAATGCCCCCTTTTAAAACTTAGAAAACAAAACAAAAATTAGCAAGATAGTTAATATTTTTAATAAAGTAGCAAAATACAAAACAATTTTCAAAAATTATCAATATTTCTATATATTAGAGAAAAACCCCAGTAAGAGGAAGATAAATATCATTTAAAGTAAAAAATAAAATGTATTAAATACTAAAGCTAAACTATTCACATACACATAGGAGGTTTATAAATAAAACTAAAAGCCATTTTTCAAGAAATAAAGACCTTAGAAATAAATGTCAAGATATGTATTTAACATAAGATATTTAACATTTTTTTAAATCACCATAAAATATAGGCATATAATAAGGTAGAAAATGACAAGCAATTTTACAGACAAAATGGAAATAATGTGACTACATCATTTGGTACTGGACAAGCAATCAGATCAAAAAGATTAGTCATTAATATTTGAATATAAAATGGGAAGTCTCTAGTGGAATGTCCAGATATCTGTTCTTTGTTCAAAATTTTTAGCAATGCTTTGGATAGAGGGATAGGTGGCTTCTTTGTCAGATTTGTAGCTGAATTATATAGCTGGGGTGGAGTAGGGGACACATCATATGATAAGTCAGAATTGAAAACCAAAAACTTTAGGCATGCTAGTATTGTGGATCAAATCAAATAGGATAAATGTATTAGGAATAAAAGTTCTTCATTTTGGTTAAAAAATTAACTTTTTTCAAATACAGGATAGACAAACATGGCTAGATCATTTCTGTGGTAAAGATAAAGGTTTAAACACCTAAACAAATTGTGGTGTATAAATGTAACCAAAGACATGATGCTTAAAGGAATATTGAAAGGAACATTTTCAGAGAGACCCAGGAGGACTTGTATGACCTGGGCAGAGTGAAGTGAACAGAACTAGGAGAATAATAATATTCTAAAGACAAACAACTTTGAAAAACTTATGAAGTTATTACTTACTATTTGAAAAAAAAGTCAGGGACAACTAGATGGTACAGGAGATAGAGCACCAGCCCTGGAGTCAGGGGGACCTGAGTTCAAATTCAGCCTAAGATACTTAATAATTGCCTAGTTATGTGAGCTTGGGCAAGTCTCTCTTAGCTTTAAATAAATAAAATAAAAAAGAGCCATGACTACAAAGAAAGGCAAAAGCAATCCCTGCCCTCAAAGAGATCAGAGTTCATGGGGAAATAACATATGTATATCTGTATATTGTATGTGCTTAGCTATTGTATATCTTGCAAACATACACAAGCACACACATAAAGTAGATGTATGGTAAAATTAGTTTGAACTAGATGATCTCAGAAGTACATTCCAGCTCTAAATTATATTATACTAGGTGACCTACTGAAATTATATTATATACTTGAATAAATTTATGTCTTTTGTGGATTACTATAAAGAAAAAAAATTGGGGGGGAGAGGAAAACTTATCATTAAAGTAATATCTTTTTTCATAAATTAGCACTGAAGTGTCATACAATTAATTAATTTCAAAAATATTTTAAAGACCTATACAACAATTCATAATTAAGATTTATTCTAATATCATTAAATA
Source organism: Macrotis lagotis (assembly GCF_037893015.1). NCBI lineage: Eukaryota > Metazoa > Chordata > Mammalia > Peramelemorphia > Peramelidae > Macrotis > Macrotis lagotis. The sequence continues at coordinate 87,749,152 of NC_133658.1, forward strand.
TTCTTTAGTCAAAAAGAAGCTGAGTATATAGTATGTCTTCAATGCAGGGCCTTTACTTCCTTTCACTTAACCCTTTATATCCTGGAAATGCAAAAGTTAATCTTAATCCGTCAATCTTATTAAGAGGCTATGGTGGGGCAGCTAGGTATCACGGTGGATAGAGCATAGGCCCTGGAGTCAAGAGGACCTGAGTTCAAATCCAGCCTAAGATACTTAATAATTACCTAGCTATGTGACCTTGGGCAATTCACTTAACCCCCCTGCATTGCAAAAAACAAAAAGATAAGAGGCTATGAGAGAAAATTTTCAGGAGAAAAAAAATTGGAAATAAATGAATAAAACTTTGGAATCAAATATATACTTATTTCTCATTCCTAATTATAACAATAGTCAGAGTTGTCTGCCAATGTACAAAGGATGAAACATCTCCACAAAGTTTTACATATCAATAGCTTGAAAAAATAAAATCAAGGTCAATGATATTTGTGAATTGGTCTCCTCAAACTAGCACAAGAATTTGTATAGTAGATACTGACTTTAAAACACCTACACACACACAAGCACACATATTTTGCTTTAAAAGATGAAAACCTCCCGAAACATATTTCATGTTTCAAAGATTCTGATAATTAAAGCAGCTTAAATTATACCTACAACCGTCACAATCTCTGTTACAAGGAATAAGACTTTGAACTTGCCAAATAGACAATTGTAATATTACCTAATGTACTTAATCTTTCCAAGAAAACTTCCAAGTTTCTATTTCTCCCTCTTTCTCCTAGATTAACAGAAATAAAAGCAAGACACTGAAAAACAAATCACCTTCACAACCTGAGTTCCTTACAATAACAGAAATACAGAGCAAAATTAATATACTAAAAAGAACATCTTTACTTTAAACTACATTCTAGTAGAAATGCTAAGGTAGAAAATTTTTTTCCTTCTACCAGTTCACATTGAAATCCTAAAACAAATCTCTTAATTCCATCTGAGATTGCCCTCTTACAACGTGCCTAAAACACAAATGTTACTCATACTGTCTGATCACTTTAGAATTTACTTTTACCATTGTATGCCCACAAAAAAGTTTCTTAATTTCAAATTCTAACCTATGAAATGAGTGTAGGTGAAGAAAACTCTCATCTTTTCTTAAGAAAAGTGACCCTAGTGATAACAATCCAACCTACTCATTTTTTTTTAAATTTAAAGCAACAGGGCTAAGTGACTTCCCAATGTCTCACAGCTAGGTAATAAGTGTCTGAGGGCAGATTTGAACTTAGATCCTCCTGACTCCAGGGTCAGTGCTCTATCTCCTGTGCCAGCTAGCTGGCCCCCAATCTACTCATTTTTATATCTGAGGAAACTATTGCTGAGGGTTAATGACATCTCTAAGTCATACTGCTAATTATTAGTAGAACCAAAATTGGATATATTAGACAGCAAGGAGAGTTTTTAACCTCAGTTAATTGCAATATCATAGCTTATTACAAACCCGTTCCAGGAGAATTATTTCTAAAGTTAGTTTTTCCCCAGCCCCCATCCCATCCCCCCAAACTTAACACAGCATCTTCTACTAAGTAGCAAATAAATGTTTTTTTTTAATTAGACAAACCATTTTAATCAATTAATGCAGAGGCAGATCTCATAATTCTTCTGTAAACATGAAGGGCTGCTCACATACTACCTCCTCACTACTTAGCAGTCCTGAGACCCTTAACTTTCTCAAACCCTGAAGACTATAATTGAGAACTGTTTTCCCTAAAGTCTTGCACCATACTTACCAGGATTCTTACCTTTCCAGGCAAATCATGCACATGCCCCAGCATCTCTTTCATTCCCCCCCCCACACACACACACATACACACTTTTGACCTTTCCCTGTATCTTCCCTTGCTCTTTGCAACTCAAGTAATTCCATCCTCAGGTTATGTGTATAACGTTCTATTTAGCCATCTTCCTCCTCCCCCTTCCAACTCTTCCCTAGTTATACTAGGAAAATCTCAATCTCTCTCTCTCTCTCTCTCTCTCTCTCTCTCTCTCTCTCTCTCTCTCTCTCTCTCGTTTGTAATAGCAAACTCTCCCCTAAAATGGCCCATGCCAAACAACTTTATAATCAAGTCTAATCATGGGTCCCCATTATAAGAAAAGAAAGGCATGAGCTCGGTAAGATGAGTATTCCTCAATTTGGTGCCACCTTATTTTTTTTTTCAGGCTTACCTCTTATCTATGTCTTTCTAACCTGTGAGCCACTTAAAGTTGAACCTCTCTAAATGACCTCTCCTGATTTCATGCCTTTGTTTATGGCATTCACTACAGTGGAATGTCTTTTTTTCTTCTCCTTCCTTCATCCTTGATAACCCATTCATAGCTTGTCCAGGATGGTAACAAATTTACCCTCAGATCTCAGATAGCTTATTTTGCAATTTTCTAATACACCTAACTTTCCTTGAAGGGATTGTGATTTTTAACAATGTAGGCATTTTCTCTGAGAATAGAGATTACAACCATCCATGCCTGCCCAATGTCTATGATGCTTACTGATATCTTCCAAAGATACCACTGAAGGTCCAGGAAACTTACTGAGGATCTTCTTTCCGTTCTCTTAAAATTACAAGGATACTAATAAAACACCAAGGCTATTCATCTGCTTTCCCTTGGTCTCACCATGACCAGCCCATTATCCTTTTCAATACCAGAATTCTTTGATGTTATCCTTTACCCTGCTTCTTTTTGACTGTTTGTCGGTAACAAACTTTTCCCCCTCAAGCTCTTCATTGACTTTGGGGTAATTATCAGCTTTGGTAAGCTTAATTTGATATTAATGATCAGAGATCTATTGAACAAGGTTATCTCTATCGTGATATTTAAGGAATCATGTACAATTTTGACACATACAAAGAATACCTTTCCTATTATAATAAAATTCTCTGGGGGAAAGGGGGTCATTCAACAATAAACAAAGGAATATTGTATTTGCTACAGCTATAAGTCCATTTTGTTTAATAGTTTCATGGATTTTTTTAATTTAAAGAAATCTGAGGTGATTTTATCCAACCCCTTTATTTTACACATAAAGCAAGAAGTAACATCTTTTAAGGCACATAGGTAAACATAGGTAAAATACTCTACAGTTAGAAAATAGCATAGTTTAAGACATGTGCACAGGTTCAAATCCAGTACTCTTGTCCCAGGAAAAAGCATCAGTATATGATTCCTGGTGGCAAAAGGACATTCAAAATTGTCAATTCAGTGGGTTCTGATGATAACCTTTTGCCAGAAAAGTAAAGCTAACCTGTTTCACAATGGATAACTCAACAGTATGGGACAGTTGGCAACAAGCCCTCAATAGTATGACAAAATCCATCTGTCACTCAGAAGTTTATGCTACTCCACTATGTAAGTACACACCCTTGGGCTCAAGCTCAGAACAGCAATATTTTCCAAGGCACAGCCCCCTCTCTCAGGTCCCTCTTTGGTGCAAATCCATTACAGGGTGATTGTGTCCTTCACAAAATAAAAAGAATTCTCTTTGGGGCTCACTTTGGATTCTCTGAGAAGGCACAAGTTTTGCAAGGATTGTTGCATGAAGCTGAAAATCTATTGACTATCACATACAATGGGCTGAATTAGTTATCAGAGAATCAGTTTAGTTAAGTTCAGAGAGAACTAAAACCTGAAGATTAAAGATTGAAGATAGATATGTTTTAGAACAGTGTCTAATGAATATCATTTGGAATATCATCATGGAAGAATTGCAACCTATGATAAAATGCTAGTTGGCTGACTGAAAGGGTGTTCTTACAGATTAAGTATAAATCAAATTAGTAAAATATGAACATGTTGTCTTCACAATATATTCCATTGTATATGTATAGCACTTCAGATTTTCCCATAGAAAAATCCTTCAGTAGGTTACAAACTTTCTATATTCAGAAATATAGCAATATGAAGTGATTCTGTACTTTTAAAATGAGGATGAACCTTAACAAATACTAGATTATGCTCCCTAATTATGCTCCCTTCTAGACATGTGAATTGACATCTATCTACTCCAATAACTGAAAAAGTGGGTCAGATCCAATGCTTGAAAAAGATATCACCTGCTATGAGGCACTTTAGAAATTGCATAAACTTTATTCAGGGCAATGGAATAACATTTTTTTTCAAGGCAATGGGGTTAAGTGGCTTGCCCAAGGCCACACAGCTAGGTAATTATTAAGTGTCTGAGGTTGGAATGGAATAACATTTAAATAAAGCCTTCCAATTTTTTTTAACATACATAGAGATAATAAAGCAGAGAAATTTTATTATTCTTGCTTCATATCTACTGGAATTGTGAATAATCCCAAATTTTGAATGCTGAACAAAAAGTAAAATATAGTGAGTAGAACCAATAGAACACTGTACATATTAGCAACACTGTGAGTTGATCACTTCTGATAGATGCAGCTCCTCAGTTTCTGAGATCAAGTACAACCCTAAGCCACCTGCTAATGACAATGTCATCTACAGCCAAAGAAAAGAACTATGGAATCTGAATGCATTCACTTTTTAAAAACTTTGTTTTTCCTTCCTTTCTCATGGTTTTTTTCTTTCCCCTTAGTTCTAGTTCCTCTTTCACAATACAACTAATATGTAAATATGTTAAACATGAATGTACATGTACAACTTTTACCAGCCTGTTCACTGCCATGGAGAGGGGGGAGAAAAGGGAAGATGGTAGAAAAATGTGGAACTCATAAATTTCAAATGGAAGAATGTTGAAAAACTACTCTTGCGTGTAACTGGAAAAATAAAATTAAAATTTCAATTTAAAAAAAGTAAAGTATATCAAACAATAAAGCATTTGCTAAGTGTTTACTATGTCCCAAACACTATGTCAGGTACAAAATATAAATAAATAAATGAATTTTCCTGGTATTTCCCAAATCATAAATATCTTTTTATGTTATTTATTTTTTACAAGGCAATGGGGTTAAGTGGTTTGCTCAAGGCCACACAGCTAGGTAATTATTAAGTGTCTAAGACCAGATTTGAACCCAAGTACTCCTGATTCCAGAGCCAGTGCTCTATCCACTGTGCCACCTAGTTGCCTCAAATCATAAATATTTTAACACTAAATTATACCTATAGCATTATCTAATGCAAAGATGAAACAAATTAACATATATCTCAACAAATGAAACAAAAATTCAGGATATATAATTTCCATGTAAAAGTTAGCAATTTTAAGTTTTCAAAAAAACAATAAAATTAAGCCCTTAAAAATGGAGTAATAACAGTCTTGGAGGAAAAAAAAACAAAACCACCACCTCATTATTTTAGCAAGTACTCGTAGCTATCTAATATGTGAGAAATACAATTCTCAATCATTAACCTCAAGTTGTCTACCATATACCTGGGGAGATGACATATCAGTTATGTTGTCATTAGGCAATAAATAATTAGAAAAAGACAATAGGTGTTATAGGACCTCAGAGGTAGAAGTGAATACTTTGAGCTACAGTTTTCAAAAATGATTCACAGAAGGAATCAGATATGAATCTAGATCTTCAAGGATGAGTATAGTTTAAATCAGCAAAGTAGTGAGTCATACAAGGAAGCAAGCAAATCTATGATTTATCCAAAGAATGGGGAAAAGAGATTTAGTTGGAGCAGAGGAATCCTATGAAGTCCCAGCATAAGGACAGAAAGGTAGACTGAAATTAGTTCAAAGGGTAAATGGTTCAGATTTGAAGCAACAGGTAATCATTGAAGGTTTGATGATGTGATTCAAGTGGCATTTTAGGAAGATTTGTATCATGGTAAAGTGCAGAATAAACTTGAGGAAATAGGCAATAGAAAATTGGAGTAGGAAGACCACTTAAGAGGGTATAAAAGGTTTCTATGGCTTTAATTAAATTGGTGGCAGGGTGAGATGTTAAAGTGAGGGATAGATACAAGAGATTTCTAAGGAACAGAAGCAATAAACCTACAGTCATCAGATTGGCAAAGCTGTCCCCCCCTCCAAAAAAAAAAACTACTACTGGAGGAAATGCAGGAATATGGACACATTGGTCTCCAATTTGGAAAACTATTTGGAAAGTAACTGCATACCCTTTGAGCCAGCAATACCACTATTAGACCTGATACTCAAAGAGATTTAAAAAAAAAGAATAGGTTCTATATGTACAAAAATATTTATAACCACCTTTTTCTCAAGAAAATGGAAACTACTAAGGTTCTAATCATCTGCAGAATGGCTGAACAAAATCATGGTACATGAATTTTATGGAATACTTTTGAGCTATAAGAAATGAAAGAGAGTTTCATAAAAGCCTTGGAAGACATGCATGAACAGATGTAAAGTGAATTGAGTAGAAACAGGAGAATAATTTATGACTATGACAACAACATTGTAAACAAAGATTATGAAAGACTTAAGAAGACCACAACCAAGATAGTTAAGTAAAAGGAGCATTCTAGTTCGACATTCTCCTTTAAATAACTTTAAAAATCAAATCAAATCAAATTCTAAAGGGGCATAACCAAAAAAAAAAAAAAAGGCTGGAGCAAGACATTTTTCCAACCAAGAACAATTTAAAAGGACAGAAGGAGAAGTCTGTGGTACTAGGGTAGGAGTTGGCCAGGAGCACAGTGCAATAGTGACACCGGCTGTGGACCATGGCAGCATGGCAACAGTAGCAACTTTATCAGGAGGGTAAAGGGACTGAATACCTGCTCAGAAACAAAGTACAGGGGATCCCCTGTGCTGGCACTAGGCATAGGACCAGGCATCATTTGATAATTCTATTTATTGCCCATTACTCAACTCCAGGTTGCAATTATAGGGCAGAAAGGGAAGTGAGGAATTAAGGGTCCTAATTCAAGAGTCCCAGTTCCAGGGGGGGAGAGAACTTACAGTTGAAAGGGAGCAGGGTCCTAGAGGTGATATGATTGAGAGAATATAGTAGCCCTACCTAGGTAAGAACCAGAGTATAGACCAGAAGATAAGTGACTACATCTCTCTCTCTAGATCACATTATCCTGGAAGCACTGAAACCTACAGTCCCTAGAACCACCTGAAAAAACAGCAGAATGAAAAAAAACCTCAAACTTGGGATTGAAGACTTTCTCCCTCCCACCAGCAGTAAACAACATCTGATTCTAACATGAAGTCCAAAGTTAAAAAATAGGCTAAAACCATGACCACAAAAAAAAAAAAAAGGAACCTGACCACAAAAAGCGACTACAGTGACATGGAAAATCAAGAAACTGACTCAAAAGAAGACAATGATGTAAAAACATCTACAAACAAAACCTCAAAGAAAAATGCAGACTGGACCCAAAATTTTCCAGGAGAGCTAAAGAAAGAGATAAATAAGAGAAAAATTGGGAAAAGAAATAAGAACAATGCAGGAGGTTATGAAAAAAGAATAGCTTGATAAAAAAAATATAAAAATACTAAGAAAAATATTTTTTAAAAACACAATTGGACAAGGTAAAAGGCAAAAAACCTCAAAGGAAACAACTCCTTAAAAATAAGAATTGGTCAAGTGGTAGCTAATGTCTCCATAAAACATCAAGAAACAATAAAACAAAGTCAAATGAAGAAAATGAGAGATATCTCATTGGAAAAACAGGTCAAAGATAATATAAGAAATACTGAACAACCTGAAAGCCATAATTTTAAGTAGTTCTGATATCATACTTCAAGAAATTATAAAGGAAAAATGCTCAGATATCTTAGAAGAAAAAGGCAAAATAGGAATGAAATAAAGACCTAAGAATTCTGATCAATGCAATGATCAACCATGATTCTATCATCCAAAGTAACTTAAAGATTCATACAAAAATTTTTGGACATTTGTTTTTGCTTGACTAATTTATTGCAAGGACTTTGCTTTTGTTTTTCTTTTCTCATTGTGTGTGTATGTGAGGGTGGAGGAATAGAAAAAAAATTAATTTTTGATACTTGAAAAAAAGCATCAATAAGAAATGAAAGCAAGAAAACAAATTACTTGATAACTGACATGCCTAATGACAAAAATTTTAAACTTCAATTTAAGTATGAGTAAACATTTTAAAATCAAATTTATATTGTATAATCAAAGATCTCTTGATAACAGAAGTTATTTCCTACAAACTTTACATTGTTCTAAATACAGTATTATATTTACTGTATAGTACTATATTTACTGTACATATAACTATAATAACTAATAAATATGTAATTACATAAAGAAGGAAAGGACAAATTACATTTTCTATTCTACTCATAAACCAGGAAATACTAAATGAGATGCTACTAAGTAATTCACTAAATGTTTAAACCCAAACTCAAAAATCCTACCAGTTTTAGTAAGTTTCAAAAACATTTCAATATCTAAGTATATAAATATTTGTACACTTGAGTCAACAAACATTTATTGAGGGCCTATTATATGATGAGTTCTGTGCTAAATACTAGAGCTATAAAGAAGGGCAAAAAACAAATCCTGCTTTCAAGAAGCTCAAAGTCTACTGGGTAAAAACTACATGCACAATCACAAACAACTATGTTGTAATAAGCCATATACAGGATAAATTGGAAATATCTCAGAGGGAAGACACTAAGATTAAGAAGTTGGAAAGGTTTCTTGTAGAACAGGATCTTCAGTTGAGACCTGAAGAAAGTCAGGAGGCAGACTTGAGGGAGAGTGAAAATTTCAGGCAGGGGGAAATAGGCAGTGAAAATGTAGAGTCAAGATGTAGAGTGTCACATCTAAAGAAAAACAAAGTGATACAGTTTTACTGGACTGCAGAGTACATGCAAGGGGAGTAAGATGTGAGAATTATGGAAAGGTAGGAAAGGACCAGGTTATAAATGCTTGTCAAGGACAAACGTGATTTTACATTTGATCTTAGAGATAATAGGGAGTCATTAGAGCTTACTGAATAATGGGGTGAAATGATCAGTCCTACATTTTAAAAAAGAACAATTTGACAGTTGAATGGAAGATGGAAGATGTAGACAGACTTGAGGAAGGGAGACCACCAAGAAGGCTGTTGTCCTAATCCAAGAATGAGATGATGAGGGCTTTCACTAGGGAGGTGGCAGTGTCAGAGAAAAGGCAAGTGTACGTGAGAGATGTTAGGAAGGTAAAATTCACAAGACCTGGCAAGTGATTGGATGGAGGAGGTGAAAGAGTCAAGGATGAAGATGATGATGAGAGCTACCCTTGGTGTAGCACCAGGCCCTGGACTAAGCACTTCACAAATATTAATTCACTGGACCCTTACAACAATTCTGAGAGGTAGCTATAATAGTAGATAGTAAGTGTCTGTCCCTTCTTATTCTATTCGAATCCTTTCCAACTTGGAAATAACCTATGGAAATTTATGCCTTGGACTTTGGGGATCCAGAGTAACCCTCAAATCATATTCAGCCATTGGGGTAGGACTTTTGAAGGGACATAGAAACCTTTCAAATGCCTCTCTTTCAAACAGAATTGGTTTAGGTGCTTAGTTTGAAATGAAAATTACCAAACTCAGACTCAAAATCTTGCACTCAGACCAACTTTCCAAGTGGAAACAAACTTACAGCAATTAAGGTGTTGAGGCTTTCCAAGCAGAGATGAACATCAAACCTACCACTTAGCAGTGTCTGGAACTTAATAAATGTTTATTGACTGACTGACTATGGGAAATTGATGTTTGCTGGGTCATCATCCTTGCCCACTCATTTCTATGCATAGGCAGAACCCAGGGGTCTGTTCTAGGAGCTCTTCTTTTCTCATTACATTCTCTTTTAGTAACCTCATCAGCTCTTAAAGTTTCAAATATCATCTCTATGCAGATAATTCTCAAGATCTATTCAGGGTGTTCTAAAAATCTTAATGCAACAATGAAGCTAAGAACCTAAAAAAGCTTCAGAATGGGAGGAGTGGAGAGGGTAGATACATTATCATCATTTCTACGAAAAGCACTACATAATCAATGAAGAGAAAAGCTGACAAGGGAATATCACAATACAGTAAAAAAAAATTTTAAGTGTTCTTTGGATGAATGCCTGTCAATAAATAAATAAATAAATCAGTATTAACTATTTGGACTTTATAAAAAAATCTAATTTCATTTGAATATACTAAAAATAATAACTACCTTCTTTAGGAAGAAAATACTTTTAGATTTTTAGAAAATAAAGCAGTTTTATTGAGAAGTTATTTTCAAATCTTAGAAAAACAAAAAGCAATGAAATTAACAAGCAAGACCATTCAGGATCTCAGATTCTTCATCTATAAGATAAGGAAATTAGATTAGATTTATAAACTCCCTTCCAATTCTTTAACAATATGGAGAATGTCTGAGTTTTTTCAATTTACTTTTCTATTAAAAAAGGTATCTTAAATACTAAAACTATTACATGAAACAAGTACAGCTTAGGCAACCAAATAATGGCAGTAATAATAGTAATAAGCTAATATTTACATAGTTGAAGGTTTGCAAGGTTATTTATACACATACACATGATTCTCACAACAACCTGGTAAAGATGCTATTTTTCCTAGATGTTTAACCCATTATAAAAATGTGAACTGATGATTTTATTTGTACAGAGTAGAGTTGTATCTAAAAATTATAGAAACTTTTAGAAATTTCTCTTATAAACATTAGATGCAGTTAGGTGACACATTGGACAGAGAGCTGGGTCTGACATCAAGGTTACTCAGGTTTAAATCTGGCCCCAGACACACAGTAGTGTTAACTCTGAGCAAGTCACTTAGCCTTTATACCTCAGTTTCCTCATCTGTAAAATGGAGGTGACAGTCCCTACCTCATTGGTGTCTAACTTGGCTGGAAACAATGGATCAAAGGATGACAGAGCTAAAGTTTACACAGAGCCTGCTCCATGCCTGCAGGCACTGGACTAAGCACACTTAACAAAGCTTCAGTTTGACCCTCATAAAAATTCTAGAAGATAGGTGCCATTATTATCCCTAGGCAAACAGAAGTGAAGTGACTTACCCAAGTAAGTATCTGATACCACTGACTATATTCTATACTTTCTAACTTGATAAAAATCCATAGGAATAATAAGATTAAATGAGATAGCTATCTCATTTACAATGCTATATGAATGCTAGCAATTATGATTATTACTAAATGGAAAACATTTTCTTCTAAGAGTTTTTCCAGCAAATATCAAATCTGAAAATATATTTATAAGATTGATTTCTTCCCCTAGGTACTTCCAGCACTCAGCACTACAGTTGGCACCAAGTTGGTGGTGCTCTTTGTTCTCCAAGAGGCCCAACATGACCTCACTATGTTAGGTCAAGGTACAGTGTGTCCGACTGTGTCCCATCAGACAATGTGAGCTCGGAAGGCTCGACCACAGGTTGGGCACAAAGAGTTCATGTGATCATCTGGAGTGTGGATGGCTCTGAATGTACACATCTCAAGTTTCTGTTGAGATCCTGAGGGTCTGCTTTGTTCCTTGAGCACAGAACCTTCTCTGATGAGGGCACACAAAATAGCAAAGTTCTGGAGAGTGTCCTTGGATCACTTCTTCAGAGCTCTCTGTTCAGGCTTGCCTTGTCTCAACTCTCCACTGGCATAGAGTAGGTGCTTAATAAAGGCTTGTTAATTTGACTTCCAACATGCTAATTAGCATGAGTCAGCATGAAAGACCCAAGTTATTAGCTATATCCCCCCAAAATGAACAATATGCCCAACAGCACATACATACTCATGGGAACTATATCTCTATCAGTCAGCTCAGCACTGCTAAGCACTGAGGAGACAACAAAAGTTTCTCATGAAGCTTGCAGTCTAATGGTGAGATAAGAAAATATCATTATGTTAGAAAAGCTTAAGGAAATTTTCAAAGTCAGATTCAGAAAACTCCTTTCGAGGCTGATTTATTACAGACTTTCAATGAACTACACAACACCTTGAAACAGTTTGCCTTTCATGAGGAAGAAAACAATTGATCATTAGCATTTTTAATCATAAAATCACTATTAATATACACTGACAATTGCCAAATTCACATAATAAGAATAATTTCATTTATTTATCTCAGCCCCTTTCTTTACAAAGGTCTGCTAAAAACAGTGTGTAACCAGACTGTAACCAGCTTCACCCACACTCTCATGCAAAACCTAAGAGCAGGCATAAAGTAAAAAAAAGGACATATTACCCTTTAGTTTGTATAAAACAACACTTCATTTAAAGATTTTTCTCCCACGATATTTACACATGACATATTTTGACATATGACATATGCCAAACATATGCCTGGCATTGGGGCATGGTGGATAGAGAGCTACTTCAAAGCCAAGAGGACACGAGTTCAAGTGTCTCCTCTGACACATATTGCTTTGTGAATCAAGCAAATCATTTAAGGCCAGAGGTATCAAATGGGCAACATTCCTGAGAGCCCTGAATCAGATTAAAATGTAATTGGGAAATATTAACCAAAAAATACAAATAAAATAGACTACAGATAATATCAATATGTGGTTTTGAGTTATACATAAATATAGTTAATGGTCCCTGTTTCTATTTAGTGGACCATCACTGCCCCAAGACTCTTAAGTTGTAAAGGGCTAATTTGCTTTGGTTGATAGCAATTGAAGGCCCTATCTCTGTAGCTGCATCCTAAAATTACAGAACTCCCAGATGAGGGAACTCCCTCCTGCCATGCAGATTAGAGATTCCTGGAGCACTGAGAAATTAAATGATTTGACTAAGCTGGCCCAGGGGTTCTTGGTTTGGATACATCTCGCCTGCTTATCCTAGTCTCCCTCTTCTCCCTCCACTCCACCTTCCACAAAGCTGACACATGGGTACAGATCTGATCATATCACAACTCAAAAACCTTCACAAGTTTCCCAATGCCTCTAGATCTGACATTCTGGGGTCTTGAACAATCAGACTCCAATTTCTTTCTAGCATTATTTCACTGCATTCCCTCCCCTTTGTGAACAGCCAAACTGAACCACAAGCTGTATGTAAAATATGACAATCCTTTTCCCCTTTCTAGCATTTATTCAGGTCATTCCCCAAGCCTAGAATATATTCCCTCCTCATCTTGACCTCATGGAATCCTTATCTTCCTCCAGGGATTGTTGGTTTAAGTGCCACTTCCTCCTTGATCTTCTAGTATTCGTCCTTCCTCCCTAAAATTACCTTGTACTATACTTAGATTGCTATATTTCCACCCCCCCCAATCCATCTCCAGTAAACTTCAGGCTCCTCAAGAGAAGGAATTATCAACTTTATATGCCTATCACCAGCAATTTGTCTTACACATAATGGCTATTTAATAAATAACTGTTAAATTAAATTACATACTTTTGTATCTCTTGTACTATCCTCCAATAAATAAATTGTTAAAAGGTGATATCAAAGTAATTGTTGATTGCTTAGGGCAATAACATCAAGAACCTGAATAATCAAAGACATAATTTACCCAAATTGTAGCTGTTTTAAATAACCCAATTTTTATGGAATTGTAAATCTTATGATACAGATTTGTAATGAACTCGTGCACTAAAATCCCAAGATCATAACTGAATAAAGTTTCCAAAGAAAATTGGTGCTTAATTATCAAATTAATTTTTAAAAGGTTTCCAATATACTGGTTTGAATAGTGTGGAATTATCTAGGATTCAAACTTAAATAAAATGTGATCAATGAATAAAGAGCTAAAAATGTTACATGAAAAACTAGTTTTCCTGAGACTGGAGCAAGTTAACACCATCTCCAAACTTTGGGCATTTTCATTGGTGGCCCCTATTCCTAGAATCCTCTACCTTCTGTACTCCCTGGCTTTTTTCAAGGCCCAATTAAAATCCTGCCTTCTTTGAAAATCCTAATCCTCCTCAATACTTCCTTCTTTTGATTATCTCTAATTTTTCTTGTAAATATTTTGTCTGTAGATGTTTTCATATTGTCTCTTCCATTAGATTGTAAACTCCTTGAAAGCAGACAGTCTTTTGTCTTTCTTTTTATCTCTAGTACTTAGTAGAATACCTAGTGTAGCTCTGCCTATAAGAACCAATCATCAATTATATATCAAAGTAGAAAGGATTGGTAGCAAAGATGTTATCTACCTACTCTGAGAACTTCTAATACTATTTTAAAATATTACTGAAACTCCAAGCAAAAATACATTTCAATTCTATGAGCAATGACATTTTAAATTTAATCCTAATTATATTTAATATCTCAAGCATTTCAAAAGGAATTGCAGTTAAAAATGACTAAGCAGTGCTTCCCATTTACTATAAAACTCAAAATAGATTTTTTAATATGCTCTTCTTATCCATGTCTTGCTCTTAAATCAGCATTTTGTTGACAATATAAACATATTTGCATTCTAATTTTTTAGTTAGGTTAAAGAGTATTATGAAGAAGTCTATTCATTCCAAAATCCTTTTAAAAATATAGGACTATTAAGAGCATGACCAGAGAATACAAATTTGCTGAGTAAACTACAGCTACCATAGAAAAGACATTAAGAAAAAAGGTTGGTTATTTATTTAGCAAATAACCCACTATACACTGAAATTCTAAGAAGCTATAATAAATGGTAGTTTGGGGATAATTTGGAATGGTTTTTGGCATACAATGATGTATATACAACCAACTAGGAAAAGTTACTTATGATTATAATAATAATATTGTAAAAAAGCTTATTATAAACCATATGAGCATTAAAATATCATTCCTTAAAATACTTTTTTATCTTTAATGAGACAAATTTTCAACTTTATAAAATTAATATGAACTTGTCAAGTAAGAACAATCCACATATAAGAACAGAACAAAATGATTATGAAACCATATAGCTTTTTAAAAAGTACTATTAAATTTAACACTGTAGTTCCAACACTACCCTGCTTTGTTACGCCCCCTTCTGAAATTCTTTCTGCTCATCTATTTATTTGCTCTTTCTCTCCTTATAATTTCCAGGCCCCAGACTCTAAGCACTCCCTTAAGTATATTCAAACACAGCAAACTCCATCAATTGATCTTCAATGTATATCTCATTCTTCACCTCTTTGCATAAAAGATCATTTATTTTCTTTCTGATATATTAACTAAGAAATTTTTGTCATTTCTAAATTTGTTTAATCAAGAGAGTAGGAGAGATATAGACAAAAAAAATAAGAAACCATTGGAAATGAAACCTATTATCATGGAGTTATTTGCTACAGGAATTTGGAAATATTTTTTGGTAAAATGATGTCCCAAAAGCACAAAATTACATGAAATAAAATATTTAAAACTTCCAAACAACTCTGTATGATATATATATACATATATGTATATGTGTGTGTGTATATATATATATATATATATATATATATATATATATATTAGGGCTGTATTTGACAATAACATGGTGCTCCAGTTACAAAATCAGGGGGTTTAAATATTTTTTTAATTGAAATTTTGCAATACCATCTGTTCTAGATTAAGATGTTTAGTTGCAATTCCCAAAGGCTTATAAATACTCATTCAAAAATGTCTTCTGCCTTACTATTGCTCATAGGTTTCTTTTTCTGATGTAAAACATCCTGCCCTAAACCTGGACTGCTAGGTGGCAAAGTGGAGAGAATGCCAGTCTAGAGCCAGAAAGACCTGAATTCAAATCCTGTTCAGATACATTTGTCACTTAACCTATTTGCCTCAATTTCCTCACCTGTAAAACAGGGATAATAATAGTACCTGCTCCCAGAGTTGTTTTAGGGATCCAATGAGATAACAACCTAATGCCTTGGTACATAGTAAATTCTAGTAAATGTTAGTTTTTATTATTATTATTATTAATTATTGCCTGGAAATAAGAAAATTATACTCCTTTCCAAGAATCTATTAAAGGTTTCCTTTCTACATCTAAGTATATCAGTGGTGTTTCAGAAGCGGACTACCAATTATGAAATTTTTTTTAAAGTTACCTTTGCATCAAGACCAAGTGAATTAAACCTTACCCAAAAGAAATTTTCATTTTAAATTACCAGCTGCCTACATCTAAAAAGTCAGCAAATGGTTTATACTTACGCTTGTATTATCTAATTATCTTATAAGTCTCACTGCTACAACTATTTAATGATGTCAATGTTTCATTAAATTGGAAGATGAATGTATGATAATTCATTTCCATTTACTTGAGTATATGATAGTGAAAAATTTACAACTTCAAAAGTGAAAAGTTAATAGTTAATTTATATGGTGGGAAAGGTTTTTAATCACATCTTAAACAAAAGAAAAAAATTAACCCAGAGACAGTTCCCATTTACCAACAGGTTGTATTCTTAAGGTTTAGAATTCATTTAGTATTCAGGATATATTTCACTATAAAAGTAGTGATAAAAAGGAAATTTGTTTTCCAAGGTTAGCCCATAATAAAACCTATTTAATTCACAATATGGATAAGATTCACTCCAGCTCTAAATCTGTGACTTTGTGAACTACAGTCCTCAGAGTCCACTTTGCTTTAAGAGCAAGATGAAGAAAAGGAAAAAAGTTTTATAAGTCTTATCCTGGACATGAGGCTACCCCCCAGCTAAGTTTAGCTTTGGTATCATCCTTTGTATACCATTCTTCCACTAACTAGTTCATGAACTTTTCAATCCAGTGACACTGGGCTCCCTGCTGTCCCACAAATAAGACAATCATGTCTCTCCCCTTGTGGCATTTTCTCTGGCTGACCCCAACAACTAGAATGCTCCCTTTTCTTCTCTCAACCCACTCTTTTTTCATGAATTCATTTAAGACCTAAAATTCCATCTTTTTCGAGATACCTTGCTCAATCCCTAGTGTCTTTCCTCTCTTATTTCCCATTTATCCTGTATATAGTTTGTTTGTACATAATAGTTTGCTTGTTGTCTTCCTGCCTTAGACTGAGCTCCTGAGGGCAGGGACCATTTTTTGCCTCCTTTTTTTTTTGTATCTTCAGAGCTTAGCACCCAAAGTTTTTTTTATTATTATTTATTATTGACTGAATGGTTTCCAAGTCTTTCATGTTATCAGGTCACCTACTTTTGCACTCCACTTAGACCCTACCATCCTCCACTCAACCCCCAAAGTAATTCATATTACAAAATTACCAAACTCTGCTTCCAAATTCACATATTATTGTAACGAAACAGTTAAATGAAACTTCCCTACAGTGTTCTTCCTTTTCACAGCTTTTCTTCCTATGCTTTTAAAGCCTTTTTTCTTCCTAAAAGCTCCAGATTTTTTCAGTTTTACTCCCAGTCTCCTAACATCATCAATTGCCCTCAGTACCAAACACCATATCCTCATCATAAAAATTCTCTTGTCCTTGGAAAGTTGTGGTAGTAGGAACAAGGAGACTCCATACTCTTTAAAAATTTTAAGTATTCACAATGCAACTCTCAAAATTAATACAATTACAAAATTTAAATCAATGCAAGAGATGGAGTATCTTGTTTGTGGAACAGCCAGGAAGCAAGGATCAATGGTTTGAAGAGTAAGGTGTAGGAAAACATACAAATTTATGTTGTCTTTCACAATACAAACATGCTTTAAAACTTTTCTAACTGATTTCTGCATCACAGTTTTCTGATTCCTTTTCCTCTTTTATAATTGTAAAACTCATTATGCAACTCCCAAATTAAGGCATTACCTTTAGTAATACCTTTAACAACTATGAGGTTTGTCACAATATGATAGTCTCAATCCATCAGATATAAAGACAAAAGCTCTGTAAAATTTTTAAGTGTTAATACCTATGCAAAAAACTCTCAATTTTATTACTTCCTTCAACATAGCTGAGAATTTAATCACTACATAAAATAAGGATCCATTAAAACTAACTAACCAACCAGCCACCCAAGATGGCAATCCCTCCTTTATTCAGCTCTAGGATGATTTTTCCCAAGGCAGAAGTTTGACCATGTCACCCTCCTCAATGAGTTCAATAGGATTTTGGATCAAACATTCTTCTGTATGGCACTTGAAGCTCTTCACAACCTTGCCCTATCCTGCCTTTCCTCCATGAACATGAACTCTATGATCCAAGCATATATGCACTTCCTCACCCATGGCACCACCTCCCTGCACCTTTGCACTGGGATGTTCTTCCCCTTTGCCTCCACCTCACGGTTCTCCTGGCTTCCTATTAGATTAGATTAAATTTCTTTAGGAACCATTTCCAGTTCTCCCCAAGCTACCAGTGTCATCCTCTCTCACATTACTTTTTAGTTATTTTGTATACAGGCTGTGTGAATCTATTTGCCTAGTAAACAACCTAATTCTTTGCACATTGTCTCTCCAGTTAGAATGTACATTCCTTAGGAAGAGGGACTATTTTTTATCTCTTTTGTTTAAATATCCCCAAAACCTTAGTCCAGCATCTCACACATAGTAAGCACTTAATAAATAATGGTGACTAGAATTTCAGAAAAAAAAAGTTTAAATTAGTTTTAAAAGCACTAAAGCTTTTTAAAAATGCATTATACTTTTAAAAAAGCATTATCAGTTCCAAAATGTATTATCCTTCCCTAAAAGGGGTTGGTTTTTTTTTTACAAGGCAATGGGGTTAAGTAACTTGCCCAAGATCACACAGCTAGGTAATTATTAAGCGTCTGAGGTCAAATTTGAACTCAGGTCCTTCTAACTCCAGGGCCAGTGCTCTATCCACTACACCACCTAGCTGCCCTGGTTGGTTTTTACCTGACAAAGCAGCTAACCATACACAGATACGAATATTATCTATACATATAGATAAATATGGATATAATTAAAAACACTAATATAATTCCTGTCTGCCTCATTTTCCTCATCTGTAAAATGAGCATGTTAATAGCACTTGCTTTACAGGGTTATTTTGAGGGCCAAATGAGATAATATTTGTAAAGCACCCAACATAGAGCAGACTTTATATAAATGTTAGCTAAACTATTCTATTAAGAGATGTATTCTTAACCCAAAGGGAAATAATGGCAATTACAAAAGATAAAATAGATAACTTTGATTCCATGACATGAAAAAGCTTCTGTGAAGATGAAATTAATGCACCCAGGATAAGAAGGAAAGTGGGGGGGAGAGGGAATTGCATCATATCTAATAGCAATTGTTCAATACATAATGGTCAATGTGTATGAACAGTTTTTAAAACAAGAATTGCAAAGTACTACCAATCACATGAAATAATATTCCAAATCACTAAAAATGAGAGCAATAAAAAAAAAATCAAAACAATCCTGAGGCTTTACTTCACATCCTGCAAATTGGCAACCCCTTACAAAAAAAATCTCAAAAAAATGGCAAAAGTCAATGTTGGAGAGATTGTGGAATGATAATAATTCTAATACCATATTGGTGGAGCTGTAAAATGGTTCAGTCATTTTGGAATTAAGTAAATAAAGTGAATTTATTACTGAATTTATACTTGGGGAAAGTCACTGATAATAATAAAATCCCCAGAGACACCAAAATATTTATAGCAGTATTTTTTGTGATAACAAAGATTTAAAAATAAACTATATGCTCAGTAATTAGAAAATGGCTAAAATTGTGGCAAATGAATGTAATGGAATATTTCAGTATTGAAAGAAATGTATGTAATGAACAGAGCAAAACATGAGATGTATATGAAATGATGTAGAGTGAAATAAACAGAACCAATAAAACAATATACTAACTATAATAATGTAACTAGAACAGCTACACACCAAAAAAAAATCAAAAGTGAATCTAACAAAAATCAAGGATTGTAAAGAAAAGATATGAGGAGACACACCCAACCTATCCTTTCATAGAGACAGATAGGGATTACATAGGGTTATATATGTTTTTGAACTTCTATCATTGTACCAATTCCTCTCTCTCTAAAAAAAATTGTCATATGATATGGCTCTCTGAGAGGAGGAGCAAAAGAGATTCTTGGAATAACTATAATATAAGAAACAGAAGACTTAAATAAAAATTTATTTTTAAAAATGTATAGTTAAGTAGAACATTTCCCTAACAAATGGAAGGTTTGTGCTAAATGGAGATTTTTTTAAACTAACAAGAGTCATAAAAGAAACGTTCAAAAGTCATTTTCTAAATTTTTCTTCCCTTGAGGTAGTACCAATTTCAAGATATTTTTTTAAATAATCTGAACAGTCAGGTCAATAAGGTCATAAATTGTGACCTACTTGATCTCTTCTCTCATATACAAATATAATATTGTAACATTTCGTTTATCAAGTATCAGGAAATGAACTGTTTCACACAAGTTAATTTTCTAAGATAAATGAAACAACTCATTTGAAGGTCATATTTTTCTCAGTTATACTTCCTTATCTCCTTAAATGGAATCCATTGAAGAATGATGGCTTGTATGCTTTTTAGTTAATGGGGACCTTAAAAGAGACTAGCCCAAATAAGCCACTTGATAGTAAGACCTAAAGCATACAAGTAGGAAAAAAGGAGGAGGATCCTTATCCCTGACTCTGGCACTATAGTCATGGGGATGCACTCTACTCTCCCCAAGGTAAGATACTAACATAATTGAACCTTTTCTTGGTGACTCAGTATCATCATTACTTTAATAATGGGTCGATGTGGTAATACAGTAATGCCCTTGGGGGTTGTTGAGGTGTGTAAGGCTATTTGCTCCTAATGGCTCCAGACAGCTAAGCATGAGTTTTGTTTACTTTTTATAGTTTTTCTCCCTTCTTCCTCACTATCAAGCAATCAACTCCCTCTTTGTGGTTGCATGGATGCCTTATTGACACAATAAATGCAGAATCATGCATGAAATAAGAGTAAAGTGAGAACTAAGTAAGAATCCAATACATTATCTGGATTGAAAAGTTTAACTGCTTTGTGACATGTTTTGGTTGCTCAGAAAATTTTGCTTGCTTCCTGAGTTCAAGATACTTTAAGCTGCTAGAAAGTTGACTTCCACATAATTAAAATGCTTCTGCAATTTGATTTTCCATTTGTTTCTACAATTTAGGCCTTTTAAAAAAATGATTCCCTTTGGTCTAAACTTAACATTGTAAGAAAAGAACAAGTGTAAGTTTCAAATGCAAAAGAAAAGGAAAAAAGGTAGGGAGAGAACATTTTTTCTATACTTTTTAAAACATTAAGAAGATACTATTGGATACAAAGTTAAAAGCATCAAAGAGTAACTGTTGTCTAAATTCAATTCACTTCTCTAGAGAAACAAAAGTAAAATGTATCTTCAGAACAAATTAGTAAACAGAGTTACTTTGCTAAGTTTCAAGGTTGAACAATAGTTAGAGATGTTAAATGGTTTTTAAAAAGCTGCTAGTAAACGAAAAGGAAAAGACAAAGTAACTTCTAAGTGCAACACACTAAAGAAAAGGACTAGAAGAGAAACAAATTATTTTTTCAAAAGTCACACACACACACATCCATGAAAGGACTCTAATTTCAGATCTCTTTCAGAACACAAAAAGTTTGCATATAAAAAAATCCAAAAGTTTGCAAGTACAGATCACCAAGAGTAGGCTGAAAATTTTGCCTGTCAAACCAAAATTCGAATATCAAAAACGCTAGTCTTCCCATCTAAGTGATAACTGACAGACAAGCCGAACAGTTAGGGAAGGAGGCACACTGTTCCTAAAAACAAGAAGAGATCCGATCCGGCGGGTGAGCGCCGGCCAGCAACCGAATCACTCAGGGCAAACACGCCAGCAGCCCAGTCCTTTCCCCAGCGCCTAGGAGCTGCCACGGCCCGCTGGGCACCGGGGGTCCCCGAGACTCCGGGCAAGGCGCTGCCAAGTTTCCCTCGGGCCCGGGGCGCCCGGAGAAGCCGCCCGGAGTCGGAGCGCTCGGAGCGGCGGGGGCGCCCCGGCCCGGCCCCGGCCCCGGCCCCGGCCCCGGCCCCGGGCCGGCCTGCGCGGACGCGGCCCCAGCTC
Source organism: Macrotis lagotis (assembly GCF_037893015.1). Lineage (NCBI taxonomy): Eukaryota > Metazoa > Chordata > Mammalia > Peramelemorphia > Peramelidae > Macrotis > Macrotis lagotis. Next base: position 87,771,030 of record NC_133658.1, read on the forward strand.
ACCTTTTTCAGGGCCGTCACCAGGAGCCCCCTCCACTTGGGCGCGTTCTCCTCGCTGAAGAACTCGTACTGCAGCTGCAGCGCCTGCATGGTGCCCCGGGGCGCGGGGAGGACGAGGCCGAGGACGGGGCGGCGGCGGCCCTGCTCTCACGCCCGGCCCCGGCGGAGGGCGAGGCGGGCGGGGGCCCGGCGCGGCCGCGGAGGCAGGGCCAGGGACCAAGCCGAGCCCGGGCCAGGCGGCGGCGGCGGCGGCATCCCGCACCGCCTCCCCGGGGCCGGGGCCGGGCCGGGGCCGGGCCGGGGCCGGGCCGGCGCTGTCCCCCCGGGTCCCCCTCGGCCTCGGCCCGGGGCCGGCCCGCCCGGCTCGGCCTGGCCCCGCGGCGGGGCCCCGGGGGGGGGGGGGCGTGCGGCGAGCGACGTCCCCGGCGCCCCTTCCCTCCGCCGCGGCGGCGAGGCTGCCGGCCCGGGGTGCTGCCGGCCGGGGCCCCCGGGGGGCGCGGAGCACGGGGCCCGGGAGGAAGGACGGCCGGAGCCCGGTCGTGTGGCCCTAGAGGAGCCCGGCCGCCCCGAGGTGCCGCCGCCGCCGCCGCCGGTGCGAGCGCTCCAGCTTCCTACTTGAGAGAGGAACCTGCCTCGCTACTGAGCATGCTCAGCAGCTCCCGGGAGGCCCCCGCCCCGCCGCCGCGGGCTCCGGGTTTTCCCTTCAACCACGACGGGCGGGGGGGAGGGGAGGAGGGCTGGAAGGAGCGGGATTGGCTGAGCTCGGAGCCCGGCCCCGGCCGGAGGAGGGGCGCTGGCCCAGTCAGGGGAGGCGGGGGTCACGTGGAAGGCCCTGCCCCCCCCCGCCCCCCGTGAGCCCGGCGCGGCCCCTTGGGCCCCTCGGACGGGGCGCCCCGCAGGGCCCCCGCTGTGGCCTCCCCAGCCCGAGCTTCCCGGACGGCGGTGTGTGACGAGCCGCAGCCCCGGAGAAGGGCCACGCGCCCTCCGGGAAGGAGCGCGAAACCCCCAAACCGAGCCGCATAGAGACTTGGGGGCGGCGGGAGCGAGGACGCGGACCCGGCCTCTAAGCCGTGCCGGTGCCGGTGCCGCGCCGCCTGATGCTTGGCTCGGGTGCTTCCCCGGCTTCTGCAGCGAGGGTGGCGCAAATGCGGAGAAAGGCTTCCTCGCCGGGAGGGAGGGGAGGCCGGGGAACTGCCTGCGCACGCACACACCAGGGACCACCCGAAGAACCTTCTCGAATGGAACGACCGGGTCAGTCTCCGGTCAGGTCAGCTGTGACAGCGCTTGGGGGTCTGACGGGATCCGCACAGCAGTCCAGAAAGGTGGGCTCCATGCTTACCCCCGGGTAACCTAACCGAACTGGGGTCAAGTGCCTACAACTTAGTGGCTTGGGGTGCATTTGAACTCAAGTCTTCTTAAAAACAGAAGCAGGGCTCTATCCACTGCACCAGAGTGAATAGCGTGTGTGTGTGTGTGTCACACATACGTACATACATGCATGCATGTATACAGAGTATACGCCCACCGCCCTAAGTCTGCCCGTCGGGTCCCCACAACCCCCGGTCACAGACGAGGAGCCTCGAGGCAGACAGGTCAAGTGCCTGGCCCCAAGCCGCAGAGCCCGCCCGAGCGTCCTTGTCGGCCTTCCCGATCGGGGACCCCCGCACCCCCACCCTGCCGCACTCCCAGACTGGGTACAGAGGAGGGCCCCGCCGGGTGAAGGGAGCCGGGCGCCCCGGCCCCGCCCTCTGCCCCCAGCTGGGGGGCAGGTACAGCCCCGCCGCCGGGGCACGGAGAAAACCCGGAGGACTGGATTCAGAGCGGACTGAGCATGCTCAGCCCAGCGGCGCAGGGGAGGGGCGACGGAGGCGGCCCCGGAGCGAGCAGAGCTGGACTTGTCGCGGCCCGAGGCCAAGGGCTGGCCGGGGGGCGCTCCAGGAGGGGGCCCGTCCGCGCCCGGAGACACAAAAGAATGCCCATCCTCGTGCCAGGAGCGGCCCCGGCTGGGGCGGGAAGCGGGCGGGGGCTGGCAGCCCGGACCCCCGCGGCCCGAGCCCCACACAGTGGGAACCCGGCGGCGCCTGCGCGGCGGCCGCCCCAGCGCCCCGCCTTCCTGGTCCGGACCCGCGCCAGGGCGGAAGCGCCGCTCGGCGCAGGCGCCCCGCGCAGCAAGCCGAGCCCCAGCTGCTCCGGTGCGGTGCGCTCCGCTCCCGGCGCGCGCCCCTGCCGGCCGGAGGCCCGAGGTGCAGGCGCGGCCCCGGCGGCCACGTCCCCCGCCTCCAGCCTCCTCTCCCGGCTCTTCTGCAATCCTCGAAGGCGACCCGAGACCCCTAGTCGGGGAGCTCTTAATCTGGGGAACGTGACCTTTGAAGATTTTTTTTTAAAAATAGTCGTATCTCAATATAGTTCATTTTCTTGTAATTCTATTCGTTTTCGTTGGTTTCACTGAAAGGGGTCCGTCAAGACCCTCCCCTTTCCTGCCAAGATTAAGCTATAGTGGCTAAACCAACTTTGCTTATTCTCCAAATGGGGTAAAAAAAAAAAGTCATCCTCTTGAACCTAACTAGAGAGGAGAGAATTTAAGTAGACTGGTCCTTGGGTGAAAACTGCACAAATCATCACCAAAACTCTACCTGTAGCCTTTTTTTTTTTTAGCACAGAAGCTATCAGTTTGTGTCTTTTAAGATACCAAAGTCACTTCCCGTTTCATGAAAAGGCATAGGAGAAACAGAAGAGTTGGGTGGCTTTTCCCAAGGGGGTCCAGGTAGTAAGCATTAAGTTCTGGTTTGTCCTTCTAATAAGGGACAGACTTTAACCTATAAGAGTTGTGTCTGCTAACAAATATATAGGTTGGATATGAAGAAGCTAAAAGAAATATAAAATGAGAGTGGAGAGAAGAAAGAAAGAAGCATCATCAGGATGAATGTTTCACATGGCTCATCCCTGGAAGACTGCCAACACTCTCCCAGGCTCTGCCCAGTGCACTTATGTATGCTATGGGAGTCAAAAACTAAAATCATAAAACAAATTCCTTATCTTATTTTGATAGCAATGATTCCCACTTGCTCTTAACACCTCCTTACCTTGATATACATTATTATTATTATTATTATTATTATTTTATGGAGATGGGTTTAAGTTGAATAACAAGGAAATAACTTCTTTGGGCCATTAATTGGCCCATTTTTCCAATCCACTCTGTCCCATATTGTTCAATTGTAGCCTTTAAAACTTCGTCTAGTTTTTCAGAACTTCTAAAAACCCAAAACCCTAGAGTTGCCATAAATAGGAAGATTGTGGAAGTACCAAGCAAATCTTTCTTTGAATCTGTCCTCTATGTTTAGAGAAGGATGGGAATAGGAGATGGGGGATGGAAAGTGGGGACAGAAGGGGAAGAGACTCTCAGGGCAGCTAAGGTTACACAGTGGATAGAGCACTTAACCTGGAGCCAGGGAGACTAGCTGTGGCAAGTCACTTAATTCTGTTTGCCTCAGTTTCCTCATCTATTAAATGAACTGGAAAAGGAAATGGCAAAACACTCCAGTATCTTTGCTAAAAAATCCCAAATAGTATCAAAGAAAATCAGACTTAACTGAAAAATATCAAAGAGACAAGTTTTGCAGCTTTTTAGTGTATGTTCATACAGACTCAAGAAAGCTTGTTTTGTTAATAAAACAAATTGATAAATTATGTTATGACAAGTTATCTAATTTGTGCCTGTAGGAAATAGTCCAACTGTCAATAATACTTATGTGCCTACTATATTTTACAATCTTTGAGTCTAAATGTGATAGGCCATAATGCATTTAACTCACAGAGATGTTTAGGAGTTAATTATTTAATGTTCATAATGTACTTTAAGATGCTAATTACTATTAACGTGATAGTAAAGACCAGGATACAAGAACCTAATTACTGATTGGTGACTTCATATACTATCAGTATCTATAGAGAATGTAAAATAAGACTGAATCTTGAATTTCTTAGATATCACATCTCCTACCTGGAAGCTTAAGCATCTTTCAAAGATAAAAACAATGAGAACATTTTTACAAACGATATAGGGAAAGATAATCAAGTTTATATTGCATCCTCTCATACCAATTTGATTCTCTTAAGCAATTTAATTAACTTACTCAGGTTCCTTAAAGGCAAAACTTCAAGAAATCTGTTGTTCCATTTTATTAGATAATTATATATTTTACCTATCCTTTTTCATTGATTGAGGTATTCCTTTTGCCAATACAGATCTCAAGCCTCATGCAACTCAGCAGGTGGTCTTTCAAAGTTATTGAGATAAAAAGAATTCATCATCTTGAACCTAACTAGAGAGGAAAGAAGTTAAGTAGACTGGTCCTTGGGTGAAAACTGCACAAACCATCAACAAAACTCTACATGTAGCTTTTTTAGCACAGAAGTTGTCAGTTTGTGTCTTTTAAGATCCCAAGGCCACTTCCCATTTCATGAATAGGCATAGGAGAAGGATTTTTGTGGAGATAATTGCATATGACACATTAATATCTTGTTTCCTAAGTATATATATTAAGCATTTCAGTTTTAGTTTTCAGGTTTTCATAATTTTCCCAAATAAGAAATTCTATATACTAGTTGTTAATTCAACTCCTTTTTTATTAGACTAACTTTTAAAATTATTATTAATTAATCTTTGTGTATTTTAACTTAATTAATCATTATGTATTTTTTCAGGATGTCTGAATGAATGTTATGAAACCAATTTATATTGGAAATATAAAGCTAATGAGTGATTGAGAATAAAATTCCCCCAACTATTTTTTTTAACCCTACAATATGCAGGAGTTGAGGTAAATTTAAACTTACTATCAATGTATAAGTTACTTAAAATCATTTTTTTAACCAAATTAGCCAAGTTACTTAAATGGAGTTTGATATACACTGCTCATGGATACAAAACTAAAGTTTCTTAACTAGGCCTGAACCACAGTAGTTTTTCCTCAGGGCAACAGATTTAAAGAGTGATGAATTTAACAGGTACTGGTAGTGCTTTCATTCGTTTGGCAGAATGAAAACATCAATTAACATTTAGTTAGTAGAAATGAGTTAAATTAGGAACTATGAGATACTGAATTATTTTCCCTATCTTCCCCTTTTTCTACTTAATTTCATTTTGTTTTTCCCAGACACAATTTGTAGTACATTCCAAAATGCAAAAATTCCTAGTTACAGCTCTACCAAACTTTGCTAAAACCTTATTTTTCTTTTATTGACTTAAAAACCAACCCGCAAATCTTAGTTAAGTAGAATAGAGAGAAGACTTTTCATAGAACTAAGAAAAGAGGAGACAAAACTGAAACTGCTAGAATTCCACAGGCAAAAGTTGCTGCCCTTAAATCTTTATTGATAATTCATATATATATATATATATAGTTTTATATATATATACATATATATACACACACATGGTTTATGACTTGAAATCCATGAATCAGCTTTTGAAAGAGTTTGTTTAGAAGATAATTCCTAGAAAAGAAATTTTGTTTATATTTGGCCACTTTTGTCACCCTCCTCTCCAAAAGGTTTTTTTTTAAATACTTGGACATGAACTATTATTTGGAAAGTTTAAACTTTTTTACATCATATCTTTCTTGGAAACAAAAAACTCAAGAAGTAAGAAACAATAATAGCCAACTACTTCTGTGAGTCAAACCTAGTTTATTCTGCAAGAATAACTAAAATAGATTTTTCTATAGTTGGGACTTTAATAGGAGGGATGTTTTTGCTGTAATAACTATAGTAATTGACCAGACTCCAAAATGGTTTTACTAACATGATTAAAGATAGGACAGGACACTGAAATATCAGCTAGTCTCTTATATATAGTATACATGGCAACACTATTTTTATGCCTATGTCTTGCATTCATGTTACTGATGATATATTGGAAAAAAAAAAACATGGTCACATAGCTAAAAGTTATCAAACCTGGAAAGAAAAAAGGGACAAGTTAATGAGTTTCCCAGTTTCGTTAGTCATATTAGCTCATTTGATTAACGCAAAGTTCTAATAAAATTCGATGCCCATTTGAGTCAATTAGCTTTTATTCTGCTCTTGACCACTGACCACATACCTAATCCTAATTCATCTGGTAATTGCATGTTTCCTAGGTCAGTGGTATCAAACTCAAATAGAAATGGGCTACTTAATCCAAAAATAAGCATTCCTTTAGGTTGAATATTGACTTAAATTTTAAAATATAATGTTATCTGTGTTTATTGTATTTTTATTTATTTTAGTATATATTTCCCAAATACATTTTAATCTGTCTTGGATTGAATATTTGTCACCTCTGTTCTAGATCATACAAGTGGGAATGGGTCAGATTATTGATGAATGATGGAAATCCATCACTATTTTTTTTAAAACAATTAGAAATGTATGTGATATGGTAGTAGGTCAGTTATGTCCTTTTAAGAGCATAAGTATTTAGTACCCTCAGGCTCTTAAAAGAGAAAAAAAGGTAGACAGTATTATAAAAGACAACTACCAAACAAAGCATTCCTTGGGGCCACTGAATGGATGATTCATTAGTCTGACTTGGTCTGACACTTCTTGCTTGAATATGGTATATTTGAAATATTACAATAAATACCCTAACTTTTTTTAAAAAAACCTACTATTTCCTTACTTAGGGGAAAAACTAAATTTCATCCATGAGAGTCTGGTGCTTTATTATTATATATGAACAATTAGTTGACAAACTGATGCTCACCAAACCCCTCTTTTCTGTTTCCTCTACATTCTGATAAAACCCTGGAAAGTAAAAAGGATTAATTTTTTTTCTTGCTGATTTCTGCTGTATGATCACTCCCATCTCTTTTACTTGTGTTATTCACCCATGCAGAAATGCTGCCAAGAAAGAGCCTTCCTCCTTTCTCTTATCCATCCTTTAAGGCAGGTAAAAATGGAATTCTAAGCCTAAATCCCTTTTCCTCCTACTTATAAAGATTGATTTTACTGCAGAGGACCACCAAGCAGGCTCAGCCTTGAAAGACTACTCTGAAAGACTTTGAGACATTTTCTTTCCCATGGGAAACTTTGCATCCTGTAGCTCAATTTGCTGAAACTATATCCTGTTAATATGTTACCTGTTATGCTCATTTGTCTTTTCCCTTCCCAAGCCATTGAAAAGACTATAAAATGTTCAAATATTGTCCAGGTTGGTGAAGATCTTGATTGTAGCACTTACTCATATGTCTATAGTCTGCTTCTTCCCTAGTAGTTGCAAGTCATAATGTCTTGACTAAGCAAGAATATGCAGAATGCTGGGTTATTCCTTCAATAGACCTAATCTAATTCAATAGCTCCTCCTTAAAAGCCTTCTTCAAGCCACACTAACCTCTCCCATATTAGAATTATTGTATTATATCATTTAGTAGTTTATAATTCTACTGTGTACATAATCTAATTTTTAATAAGTGTAGGCCTTTTCTCAAATTTAATTATAAGCTATTTGAGAGAAGGAACATACCCTTACATTTCTCTTAGAATCCTCACAACCTGGGAGACCTTGGTAAATGTTTCAATATTTGTTAATTGATTTAATGAAAGAAGATTCAAAGGCCTAAGAAACTTCCATTATCTTTTTTCTCTTATTTTTTAATAACACCACTTCTTACTAACGTGTAAGACAGGTATGTATAGAAATATGTAATTCTGGAAATACATTTCTAATCACCATTAAAAAAAAATCCATATGAATGACTGAATAAAAAGCATTTGTGAACAGCTTGCTATATACAAGACATTCTGTTAGGTTTTAGGGTCATTCAAGGTATGAATTGAATTAAAATTGTTGAAGGATTAATTTACTATTCTGCATTTTCTTGCTTAGCATAGGCAGTCTTTTCAAATAAGATAGAACCTGTCTTCAAGGTGATTCCATTCTTGTAGAGGGAGGCTACACTTCTCTGGAAATTATAACTAAGCAAGAGACTTTTGCTCTGGAGAGTCATGCAACCATAGGACAGCCAATTGCCCTTTCCAGGGCAATAATAATATTAATTTGATTATTTTTCCTATGACAAAAGGTGAAAAGCGTAATGGAAGAGAATACTGGAATGCTAACAGAGAAGATGCTTGACAAGGATGGGAAAGGGTACCTGGTGTAAAATCCATTTAAAACAGTGACTTAGATGAATTTACACACACTAACTCATCAAGACATCTCAACCTGAGGGTGAATTAATTTTCCCAAGCATAATGAGAAACAGTGTTAGGACAAATGGCAAGATAACAAGAGTATACATATGAAGCATGGTCTGGGGCCAGATAGATGTTATGATTTAGATGAGTTTTCACTAAGTCATTCACTCACATGGCTACTGTTTGATTTTTTTAAAATCCAAAACAATTGAAATTTCTACTACATGAATTTTGGGATCTTAAACTATAAGTTTGTCAATAAATCATCAATCATCACATATGAATGAAAGGTATTGCTCTATCATTGACAAATATTTAAAGCAAATACCTATCTGCTAAGAGAGCACCATGGAAAGCATGTCTTTTTGTTTCTTTAATCATGTTCTCCATGTGATACCATTATTTCTCCTTTCATAGTCCTAGCCTTGAAGGACATTTTTCTAGGTGGCACAAGGGATAGAGCACTGGTCCAGGACTTTGGTTGAGTTTAAACCTGGCTGTGTCCTGGGATACCTGATATGGACAATGCCATTTACATCAGGTTGGGGGGAAACCACAATAAAACCACAGAATCTGAATGGATATTACATTTGCTTTTTTTTTTTTTTAGATTTTTCAAGGCAATGTGGTTAAGTGGCTTGCCCAAGGCCACACGGCTAGGCAATTATTAAGTGTCTGAGGTTGGATTTGACCCCAGGTACTCCTGACTCCAAGGCCGGTGCTCTATTCACTGCGCCACCTAGCCACCCCTACATTCACTTTTCTAAAACTTCTCTTAGGTTTTTCCTTCCTATCCTATGATTTTCTTTTTTTTTTCCTTTTTGTCCTAATTCCTCATACACAAAATGAATGATATGTAAAAAAATATGTTAAACACAAATGTACATGTACAACTTTTACCAGACTATTCACTACCAAGAAGAGGGTAGTGGAAGGGAGGATGATAGAAAAATGAGGAACTTATAAATATGCCAGTGGATTAATGTTGAAAAACTTCCATAACATGCAACTCAAAAATATGACAAAATATCAATTAAAAAAAACAACAAACCTAGTTGTATGCTCTTGGACAAATCACTTTAACTTCTGTTTGCATCAATTTTTCTCATCTGTAAAATTATGCTTAACACAATGCCTTACACATAGGTAAGCACTATACAAATGAAAGTATTATGATTATGATTATGGTTATTAGCTATTCTAAGATGTGAATCTCAATGGAATGTGTGTTTTGATATGTATTTGTAGATATACATTTGAAATTTTTAATTATTTCCAAATGGCAACAAGACTATTATGCCAATAAATGTTTAAAAGCTTTAATGGGTTACATAAATTTTCCCATCACTCAGGGCAGTCTATAGAAATCTATACTGGCAGATGGGAAAAATCTGTGACTAACAAGTAGAAGGTTACTTGGCTATTTTAAGCTATGATCCCTACAAGATACAGATTTCTGATAGCACAGGTCATAGAATCTTTGAGTTTAAAGGATCCTTATGTATTTGTTGGAGTGGGCAGGAATTGCTTTCTTTGGTTTGGGAGCCACAGAAATCTGTGCCTAACTTGAATGACTCTCTAGGATCCAATGAATAAAAATCCATATTCTTTAGCTAATCTAATCTAATCTAATCTAATGCCACCTTAACTTGCAAACCTAATTTCATAATATCTCCCCTCCCCAAGTTTGTTTACAGAACAGCCAAACTGGACAATTGCTCTTTCCTCAAATACATACATTAGCCTGCTTCTTTGCCTATCTCAATCTGTAATCACTCCTTCTTTTCCATTCTTTATGATTCATCTCAAAGGCTCATGAAACCTTTGCTGCTTCCCACATGCCATTTTATAAATATTTTTTCTATCTTAAAATTCACTGTATACTTTATGTCTCTTTTATATGCTTATGCTCCATTTTATATTATTTGTGTATGCTTCCTATTAGATTGTATATGACTTGAGAAGAAGGACTATTATCCTATTCGGTTTTGTAGCTCTTTATTTTCTTTTATATATACAAGTTTTGTGGCTTATGTATTTTGTTTTATGCATTCATTTAAAAATGTTAGTCTGAGAAAAGTCCATACACTTCTCCAGACTTCCAAAGGAGTCATGTGAAAAAAAAATATTAACTCGATTTAATTCAGTAAACATTTGTTAAGTTCCTACTATGTTCCAGGGCAGCTAGGTTGTACACTGTATAGAGCACAGGACTGAAGTCAGAAGACTCAACTTCTTGAGTTCAGATCTTATCTTAGACACTTACTAGTTGTGTAATCCTGGACAAGTCACTTAAACCTGCTTGTTTGTTTCCTCATCTGTGAAAAATAAGCTGAAGGACAGATATGCCAGTATCCTTGACAAGAAAAATCTTCAAAGGAGTCATGATTTGCCATACATGACTGAAAAATGACTAAATAGAATGGGGAGAGAAAGAAATAAACCTTTTTCTCAGTGAAACATGGCACCTACACAAAAATTTGACCGCGTATTAGGGTATAAAAACACCCGCAGTGTCAAATACAGAAGCACAGCATTATTAAATGCATCCTTTTCAAATCATGATGCAAAAAAAGTACAAAAAGGGCCATGCAAAAGATGCATTTAAAATTAATTGGAAACTATATAGCCTGTAGACTTAAAATTAATTAGAAACTAAATAACCTTATTTGTTGTCAAAGAAAAAAATCATAGAAAGCATCAATAATTTCATACAAAACAATGACAATAATGAGACTGTTTGACATACCAAAATTTGTGGGTTACAGCTAAAACAGCTTTTAGGGGAAATTTTATATCTCCAAAAGCTTACAAGAATAAAATAGGAGATAAAAAAAGAATAAAATAGGAGATCAATGAAATGGCCGTGCAACTGAAAAAGCTAGGAAAAAGAACAAAAATCTCCAAATAAACACTAAATTAGAAATTCTGAAAATCAAAGGAGAAATCAATAAAACTGAAAGTATGGAAACTACTGGAACTAGTAAAAAACTTAAAAGTTGAATTTGTGAAAAAAGTCAATAAAGTAGATAAATCTTTGACTAATTTGATTTAAAAAAAGAAATAAGAAAACCAGATTACCAGTATCAAAATTGAAAAGGGTGAATTCACCATCAATAAAGAGAAAATTAAAATAATAATTCAGTGCTACTTTATTCAACTGTATACCAATAAATCTGACAAAGTGATAAGACTGAATATCTATAAAAATATAAACTACTCAGATTAGCAGAAGAGGAAATAAAATACTTAAATGACCCCTTTCAGAAAAAGAAATTAGATAATACATTAACAAACTCTCTAAGAAAACAATCTCCAGGGCCAGATGAATTCACAAGTGAATTCTACCAAAAAGAATAATTATTTTCAATCCTATATAAAGTATTTGGAAAAATAGATAAAGAAGGAATTCTCTTAAATTTCTTCTATAACACCAATATGGTGCTGCTATCTAAACCAGGAAGAGCCAAAAGAGACAAAATTCCCCTAGCAAATATTGATGCAATTGTTTTGAACAAAATTCTAGCAGGCAGTTATAACAATATATCACAAGTATGACTAGTTGGAATTTATACCAGGAATACAGGAATGGTTCAATATTAAGAAAAAATTAGCATAATTGACCATGGCAATAATAAAACTAACAGAAGTCATATGATTATCTTAATAGATGCTGAAAAAGCTTTTGACAAAATACAGCACCCATTCTTATTAAAAACACCAGAGAGCATAGGAATAAATGAAATTTTCCTTAAAACAATAAACAACATTTAAAACCATCAGCAAGCATCATATGTAGTGATATATGACAAAATGACAATATGACAAAATGACAAAAAATGGGGGATAAGCTAGAAACATTCCTAATAAGATCAGGGTGAAACAAGAATGCCAATTATCACCACTATTATTCAATATTGTGTTCTAAATGTTAGCTTTAGAAATAAGAGGGGAAAAAAGAAATTGAAAGAATTAGGATAGGCAATGGGGAAATCAAACTCTTACTCTTTGCAAATGATATGGGGGTATACTTAGAGAGTCCTAGAAAATGACTTAAAAACTATTTGAGGGACAGGTAGGTGGTGCAGGATAGAGCATCGGTCCTGGAGCCAGGAGGACCTGAGTTCAAATGTGGCCTCACAGACTTAATAATTGCCTAGCTGTGTGACCTAGGGCAAGTCACTTAACTCCATTGCCTTACAAAAAATCAAAACAAAATAAAAAATCATTTAAAATGATTATCAACTTTAGCAAAGTTGGCAGGATATGAAATAAACCCATGTAAATCATCAGTATTTCTACATATTAACAACAAAGCTAAGAAGTGAGAGTTAGAAAGAGAAATTCCATTTGAAATGACTATAAACAACATAAAATACTTGGGAGTCTACTTGCCAAGACAAACTCAGAAACTATATGAACACAATTACAAAATACTTTCCACACAAATAAGGACAAATCTAAACAACTGGAAAAATGTTGATTGCTCAAGGGTAGATCAAGCTATATAATAAAAATGACACTTCTACCTAAATTAAATTATTTGTTCAGTGCTATACCAAACTGCCAAAAATTATTTTATAGAACTAAAAAATAGTAACAAAATTCATCTAGAGCAAAAACAGGTTGAAAATATCTAAGGAATTATGGGGGGGGGGGGAAGGCAAAAGAAGGTGACCTAGTTATGCCAGATCTAAAACTATATTATAAAGCAACAGTTATCAAAACTGTATTGCCTAAGAAATAAATCAGTATAGGTACAAAAGAAACAGTAGTAAATGAGTATAATAATCTACTAATCTACTATTTGATAAACTCAAAAACTCTAGCTTCTGGAATAAGAATTCATTGTTTGACAAAAATTGCTGGGAAAGCTGGAAAAAGAGTATAGCAGAAGCTAGACTTAGATCAACATATCATCTTCAATACCAAAATTAGGCTGAAATGGGTACAGGATTTAGATATAAAGGATGATACCATAAGCCAATTAAGATAACAAGATATAGAGAACAATATACAATGAAAGATGAATAATTTTTATTACATTAAAAAAATTTGCACAAATAAAATCAATGCAACCAAGATTAGAAGGAAATTCAGAAAGCTAGGAAACAATTTTCACAAATAGTGTTTCTGATAAATACTCGATTTCAAAAATATATAGAGAAATGAGTCAAATTTATAAGAACACAAGTAATTCTCCAATTGATAAATGGTCAAAGGATATGAACAGACAGTTTTCAGATGAAGAAATTAAAACTATCTATTGTTATATGAAAAAAATGTTTTAAATCATTATTGATAAGAGAAATGCAAATTAAAACAACCTCATACCTATCAGATTGACTAAAATGAAAAAAAAAGGAAAATGGAGGGGATGTGGGTTAGTAGAGTTGAGAATTGATTCAACCATTCTGGAGAGCAATTTGGAACTATGCCAAAGTACAATAAAATGGATCCCTTTGATTCAGCATTATCATTGCTAGGTCTATATCCCAAAGAGATCATAAAAATGGGGAAAAGACCCAGATGAACAAAAATATTTATAGCAGCTCTTTTCACAGTGACAAAGAATTGGAAACTGAGGGGATGTCCATCAATTGGCATTGGCTAAACAAGCTGTGATATATGAATGTGATGGAATACATTGTTCTGTAAGAAATCATTAGTGGGCAGATTTCAGAAAAGACTGAAAAGACTTGTATGAATTCATGCTGAGTAAAGTGAGCAGAATGAGGAGAACCTTGTACACATTAACAGCAATATGGTGAGATGATCAATTAGGATGGACTTAGTTCTAAAAGACTTCTTTTTTTTATTCTTTTTTATGCTTTTGCAAGGCAAATGGGGTTAAGTGGCTTGCCCAAGGCCACACAGCTAGGTAACTATTAAGTGTCTGAGACCAGATTTGAACCCAGGTACTCCTGACTCCAAAGCCGGTGCTTTATCCACTATGCCACCTAGCCACCCCAGTTCTAAAAGACTTCTAAAAATGCCATCCACATCCTGAGAAAAAGCTTTGGAGTCTGAATGCAGACCAGAGCATAGTATTTTAACTTTTTAAAACTTGTTTTATTTTTTCTTTCTTATGGTTTTTTCCATATTAGTTCTGATTCTTCTTCTAGAACTTGACTAATATGGAAGTATGCTAAACATGTTTGTACATGCATAACCTATATCATATTACTTGCTGTCAAAGAAGGGTGGTGGTAAAAAAATGTAGAACTTAAAAGCTCACAAAAATGAATGTTGAAAACTGTCTTTGCATGTCATTGGAAAAAATAAATAATATTCAAAAAATTACTAAATAACAACTATTGCTTGGCATTGTGCTAAGAGGTAGAGATACAAAAAGAGGCAAAAAGTAGTCTCTGCCTTCAAGTAACAATTTAAGATTAAATTATTGCTGTTTGTACTCCATTTTTCAGAGAGGACCATTGATATCATGGAATGATGCTTTGATTAGGGGTGAATTGGATTTAAGAAGTAGAATTACAAAAAAATCATTGGTCTCTCTCTTCCAAAGTCAGTCAAATCCAGGACAAGACAAAAGTCAAGATGGTTAGCAGAGGCCTGGGATACAGTGAGTACCTTTGGCATCTTTGATGTTTAACTAAACTCTTAGCATTCTTCATCACCTCCTTCAACCACCTTCATGACTGTTGGGATAAATTGGCTTCCTTTGACCACTCCAAAGTAGGAAGTCTTCACATGCTTGAGCATCCCCTCAATTCACCAGTGGGTTTGTGGTCCATTGGTTACTCATCTGGCAAAGATGATTTTTACCAGGCTTTTTGGAACTACAGGTGAGAGGTGAGAGAGAAGTGAGCACTAAAGGTACATAAGCAGCCCTGAAAAGCAAGTCTTCCTACCAGAAGTGCAAGACCTCCCAGTTTACCCATATCCCCTTAAAATTAAGTTCCCTTGTAGACAGTGGCCTAAAGTACACAACCAGGATGGTATGAGAGGTGTGACTGACTTCAAGGCCATTCACTCTGCTAATATAGTTTACTGAGTAGCAGGTAGACAAAGGTCTATTTCTATGATAGATGCATATACCACTGCCTCAAATTCCTTTGAATAAAGGCTAAAACTTACAACCTGCTTGTTAAAAAAAAGTTTTAAGTTTCCTTGATTAACCTTTTCTTAGAGCACCAGCATATAATGAAATTGTTAAATCCAGTTGAGCCCCAAACAGGCCACAACTTGAAAAGGTCCCCTTGCTCAATTTCCTTCTTGTTCTTCAACATTTCATTTTGAAGAGGTAAATCTAGAGGAGTCACTATTTAGATTCCACCTTCCAAATCACAGTTTTAGAAAACTGATCATTGGCATAAGGCCAACTTGTAAAAACATCTCTATAATGTACATCCTGCCACATTAAAGCATTTCTTGTATCTGTTGAAAATGTGGGCAGCTCTGGGCCATAATATATTCTAGAAAAGAAAGAAAATGGCTTTGTAAATTCCAGTCTTATACTTATTACTAAGAACAATCACCATGAAGCTCTGTCAGAAATAAAATGATATTTCAGTCTATTTTTTGACAAGTGATATAAAGCAAAGAAAGGAAAAAAAGAGTATGGATTTGTGCTGTGCACATGTATATGTATATTCATTTCTATGTATACTGGACAATTAAAATCACTTAGGTAGCTGGCTTGTTAGATTATTTGTTATGCTCTATCAGGTGCAATTATCCTGGAATGTGGTAGAACAGTCTTCCTTTGCAAACTTTTTCCATAGATCTAGTCAAGTGTTGTTTTCTCTCTCCCCAGGTTCTCAACTCAGTTAAATTTGGTTTAGAACTTCCAATACTGAAAAGCAATTCTCACAAAGGGGCTTTATAGAAACAAAACTAGGTAGTCCAGTGCAGCATTTTGATATAAAAAAAAAAGAGCATCACAATAGACAGCATGAATTGGCCACTTCCTTCTTGAGCTTCTTTTTAATTTGCTCCTTCCCAGTCTTCAAAGGCTGCTGCTGTGCCAAGAGGATGACAGATACTGAAGATTTTTTTTAACACAAACAAGTTTTATTTATTGTTTTTATATTGAGATTTTATATTATTTTTCCAATTATATTATATGAAAGTTTTTCAGCATTCATCCATTTGCATATTTATAAATTACATAATTTTCTTCCTCCCTTCAGCGGCAAACAGTAGTGAATATTGTGCATATACTTTTGTATTTAACATGTTTACATATTAACCAGTTTGTGTGTGAGGAATTAGGACTAAGGGAAAAGAAAAAAAAAAACATGAGATAGGAAGGAAAACATAGTGAACATAGTGTTCATTCAGATTCTGCAATTTTTTTGGTGTTTTTTTTTTTTGTTTGGGTGTGGATGGCCTTGTCCATAACAGCCAGGGCTGTCCTAGCTCTCTGAACTACTGAGAGGAGCTGCATCCATTAAGGTTGGTCAACTCATAATGTAGTTATTAATATGTACAATGTTCTCTTGGTTTTGTTCCCTTCAACATCAGTCCATATAATTCATTCCATGCTTCTCTATAGTCTGACCATTCATGGCTTCTTATAGAATAGTATTCCATTACATTCATATACTATAACTTGTTCAGCCATTCCCCAATTGATGGGCATCCTCTAAATTTCCAATTCTTTGTCACTACAAAAAGAACTATTACAAATATTTTGCAACATGTGGAACTTTCCCCATTTTTTATTATTTCTTCAGGATATAGGCCTAGTATTGGTGTATCTGGGTTAAATGGTATAATTAGTTTTATATATTGCTCTTTGGGTATAGTTCCATATTAATCTCCAGAATGGTTAGATTAGTTCACAATTCCACTAACAGTGTATTAATGTCCCAGTCCTCCCACAAACTCTTCAACATTGATTGGTTTCCCTTTTTATCATCTTAGTCAATCTGATAGGAGTGAATTGGAACCTCATACTTGTTTTAATTTGCATTTCTCTAATCAATAATGATTTGGAACATTTTTTCATATGGTTATATATAGCTTTAATTTATTTGTTTGAAAGCTGCCTGTTCACATCTTTTAATCATTTATCAATTGGGGAATGACTTATTTAATTAAAGATTTTATTTATTTTGAATTTTACAATCCCCCCCCCCAATCTCACTTCCTTCCCCCCCACTCCCCCACAGAAAGCAAGCTGGAAGTCTTTACATTGTTTCCATGTTGTACATTGAGTGTGATGAGAGAAATCACATCCTTAAGGAAGAAACATAAAGTATAAGAGATAGCAAGATCAGACAATAAGATATCTGTTTTTTTTTCCTAAATTAAAGGGAATAGTCCTTGAACGTTGTTCAAATTCCATGGCTCTTTATCTGGATACAGATGGTATTCTCCATTGCAGACAGCCCAAAATTGTCCCTGATTGTTGCATTAATGGAATGAGCAAGTCCATCAAGGTTGATCATCACCCCATGTTGCTATTAGGGTGTACAGTGTTTTTCCTAGTTCTGCTTATCTCACTCAGCATCAGTTCATGCAAATCCCTCCAGGCTTCCCTGAATTCCTCTCCCTCCTGGTTTCTAATAGAACAATAGTGTTCCATGACATACATATATCACAGTTTGCTAAGCCATTTGAGAAATGACTTATAACCTTATAAATTTGATGCAATTTTCTATATATTTTAGAAATGAGATCTTTATCAGAACTCCTGTCTGTGAAAATTGTTTCCCAACTTTCTGTTTTCCTTCTAATCTTGGCAACATTGGATTTATTAGTGTTAAAATGTTTTAATTTAATGTAGTCAAAATTCTCCATTGTGTAATTTACAATGTTCTCTACTTCTTGTTTGATCCTAAATTTCTTCCCTTTCCACAGATCCTACAGAAAGAATATTTCAGATCTGAGTCTGAATTCTGATTCTTACCTTAGCTGCCTGACCTCTCTCAGCTTTAGTTCTTTCATTTGCAAAATGAGTATAATATTGCCTAGAGCAACTAGGGGCAGCTAGGAGTTACCCAGTGGATAGAGCACTGGAACTAGAGTCAGAAAGAACTGAGTTCAATCCAGTTGCAGCTACTTAACTGTGTGACCCTGGGCATGTCACTTATACTCTCTGTGCCTCAGTTTCCTTGTCTGTGAAATGGTTATAATAATGAAGCCTACCTTCCAGGGCCATTGTGAGGATCAAATGAGATAATGCTTGTAAAGTGCTTTTCTAAACTTAAAGCTTTATATAAATACTATTATTTTAATTCCTATCTCATAGGGTTATTTTATGGAAAGCCTTAAAGATATATATATATATATATATATATATATATATATATATATATATATATATATATACATATATATAAATGTGGTTTTTTTTTCTTGCCAGGTTTTTGAATGACTCTTTTGGTCCCTCTGTAAAATAAGTGAATGTTGTGAATTTTAAAACAGAATAAACCAGTTTTTAGGAAAAATATAAAATCAGTAGGATTTGCTTTTATTGACTCTCCAAATCCTCCTATTGGGGAACAATAGGGAATAAATATCTTCATTCTGTCAACTATGCCACTGTACCCTGTGTTCATGATTCAAAACTCTCTCCTCAGGCAATCTCCCTTCTAACAGTCCCAAATTAGTAGTGATGGCTAGCTGCAGTAATTCCAAGATTAAACAAACTCAGTACCGGGTCCCCCCCCACCCAACACACATGGGATTTTTCTTAGTTTACTTTTCTTTCGATGTCTCTCCTAACTGTCCTGATGCATATAGGGAATATACAAGAATCATATACTATCTCTATCTTTTTAGTTTTGGGGGCTTATCTCTCTCTGCCCCAAGGTCTGCTAAAGAGAAAAATGTCTCCCATCTCTTTAAGAGAAAAAAAATACCATTTCACTTCTCAGATTCACCTCTATAGCTATCATTAACCATGCAGGTATCAACAGAATCAATGTATAGGCAGGGGAACAAGAAATCAATCAGTGAATAGGATCTTTAGAATATCAGTTGCCTATGCTGCCAATGCTAACAAAATAGGCTTTATTTTCCCTTTTTACTATTTCCCTCATGAAAGAAGAGGAAGCAGGAAAGGAGTGCTTAGATAGTTAAGGGAGGGCTCGCCTGTAGTGATTAAAGTAGAGAAAATGAAGATGTCAGGTACCCAGAGGTGACAGTGGTGGTGAGGGTAGGATTCACTAATTTACTCTAAAATCTGCTTCTATTATACTCAGTTTACCTGGTGTTCATGGTTTGGAGATCTGTTCTTGTCATGCCTTGGGTTTTGTGACACCTAAGATCTATCAACAAGACATTGACCTCAGCAGCCAATTTTCAGCTTGTACAATTGAGGAGTCAGCCTCAGCATGGCTGTTAAAATTTCTTTTTTATTCCACTGTCCCATGTGGGCAGGCAAGATGGTTTCTAGTGTTCCCCAAACAGTCCTGACTTCTTTCTCCAGTGCCATGTTCATTATTATGGACTTCTTAGAACTATGGTTAATAAGTCCACTTAGATGTCACAGTTATTTCTTATATCTATCTCATGGACCCTTTGTAACATCTGTGAGAATTGGGGAAGAGGGAACACTCCTCCCTATCTATCTCAAGGTGGATGGCAAAAGAAGTCAGACTTTAGGGCACAGTTGCAAGACAGATGTTAAGGTCTTATACAATCACAATAACAATTACATAATTACACAGCAAAAATAGCTGGAGATAACAAGCATGCATGATCATTAGCATATTTGCAAGTAACAAACAATAAAAGAGGACATAGCTAACTATATGCACAGCTCTAGATATAATCAAGTAAATAGAATAGTAAAACAATGAAACAAAAGCCTAATTCAAAACTTTCAATAATTAACATCAACACATATATGCAATTATATGGAAAGTGCACATTACAAGGACAAACACTAGTATTGTCCTCAGATTGTATGTATAATCTATCACATCATAATTGAGTCTGGACACAGGTTGGATAGACTTGGATTCATGTGACTTACTGACTGCCTCTGCCTTTATAGTATGGGGTGATCATCATTCTCAAAGCTATAGCTTTACATCCCTAAATCTAAACTTCTAAAGGATTCAGACTGGCTCAGTCTATGTGAATTTTTTCTGTATCCCAGGAGTTTCTACAGCTGATGTTCTAGTCGGGAAAGGTGTTCCTTCTGGGTTCAATGCTTCTCCTTGAATCCCTAAAAACACATTCTCCTCAGTTCAAGGAAAGGTTGATCATACATTCGACTGATCAATTAATATTTTTAAGTGCCTACTATGTGATAGATCTTGTGCTAAGTGCTAGGAATACCAAAAATAAGCAAAAGACAGTCCCTGCCCTCTAGACAGAAAAGCAAGCTATCGACAGGAAAAATAGGAAACTGATGAAAAGAAGCCATAAAGGTAAGACAAATTAGAGGAAGGCTTTATGCAAAATATGTAATTTTAGTTGGAACTTAAGGGGAACCAGGAAGGTTAGTTGGTGGAGAAGAGAAAGGAAAATGTTACAAGCATGGGGAACAACCTGAAAATAAGCCTGGAACCCAAGATAGTGTCTTGTTTATACAATAGCCAACAAGGAGACCGGTGTCATTGGATTGAATGAGTCAGCAAGTAAGATATAAAAAGATTGAAGGAAGGGGCTAGGTAATGAAGGGCATTGAATGTCAAATAGATCATTTTGTTTTTTATCCTGAAGGCGGTAAGCAGTCACTATTGTTTGTTGAGTAAGAAGATGACATAATCAGAACCACACTTAGAGAAAAGTATTTTAGTGCCTAAATGAGGAATTGAAATGGGGAGAGCCTTGAGACAGGGAGACACCAGTAGGCTATTCCAGTTGGATGATGAGATTTGGGTTTTGATTTCTTGATACTTACCAAAGCTAGAATTTCCTTGAGTAGCCTGTTGTATAAGTCTCTACTGTGATTAGAATGGATTCTGGCAGGGAATCTGTATGTTTTGTATATGCAGTGAAATGATAAATCACATATGGCTCATGATCTTAGTATGTTTTTTAAAGAAAAAAAGTCAATTCAGACAAGTTCCAAATTCTGGGTAGCTTTTATATTCTTCCAATGCCCCAAATGTTGGTAGCATTTTTCTCCACACAAATTAAGCATAAGTTTCACTCTGCTTAGTGCATCTGCCACCATATTGGGCATTAGAATCTGTGTGGGATATTTTTAGCTGGGTTTAGGGTTTGACCTTTGTACCTAAAATCAAGTGATGGTTCTGTGGGCATAGAGCAATTATTTCCTGGCAAAGGAAGATATGGGACCAGTTGAAATCCATTATAGCACTTCATTGAACAGCTCCTACTTTTGCCATTGTCTAAAAAGTAATAGACTTTAAACAAATGGAATTTGAGTCCATTAACATCATTTCCTTACTTCTTGGTTTATGATGTTTCATTATTTATTTACATACAGCTGAGGCAAAGAAGGGTGGTTCAGGGGCACAGTGGATAGAGTATTAGGTCTGGAGTCAGGAAGACTCATCTTCCTGAGTTCAAATCTCATGTCTCAAGTCTCAGGCACTTCCTAGCTGTGTGATCCTGGGCAAGTCATGTAACCTTGTTAGCTTCTTTCTCTTCTTAGCTGGAGAAGGAAATGGCAAATTACTCCAATATATTTTCCAAGAAAACCCCAAATGGGGTTATATTGAGTCAGATTAACTGAACCACAACTAGTGGAAGCACAAACCTTCCAGGGGCACATTTACTTTATTGTGACCTTCCTTTTTGGATGTCACATATTCTTTCCTTTCTTTCTTAGGTGTCACCATAGCTTTAATGTCACATAGCTTTTAGGGCAGAACATCTGCCTTCACAATAGTCTTCCCTTCCCATGCATTTGATGAATTCATAGCTGTCTAGAAGAGCTATCCTCCTTTGGCAAGTAGTTTCTAATTTGGCATTTGTCAAAGTATAGGTGACTGGATTTTTCAACCAGCCCTTGGAATTTTTCTTAATAAACTCAATTTTTAAACTTTTAAGTTAGAACCTACTTCAAAGCTTGTATATAGAACAGGGAATCCCACTGTCACTAAGTCATCTACTGGTGAATGCAATGGGTTTCTGATGACCATTTCTCTCTGGGTACAGGGTAGCTCCTATTGTTATCAATTATTTTGCAGTCCTCCAAGTCATACAATACTGTGTTGTGTTTTTATTATATAAAGATATTATATTATGTATTTTTGTCTGCTTTTAATATAAGATGGATGCTATAGATGTAACATATCTAATACAAAGAAATATATTTCAACCAATTCAACCTAACTTTTCAAGGCATATCTTCATGATCATATTTTAAAAAATAATATTAACATGGGTACTAAACATGCAATAATATATTTCAATAGTACTGAAAACAAAGACATATGCAATGAATAAGTGATGACTAAGTTAATAAATGATATTCAGATACAATACAACAGAAATGACAAGCACAAGATCATGGCTTCAGTAACTGTAGTCAAGTACCAACAATTAGTTCTGATTTCTTTGATTCAAAAGTCCCCACTAATAATGCACATCACAAACTATTCATGTCAGCCCATCCTAGGTCACTCTTGTCTATGTTTTTGCATAAATACATAGGAAGTCCACCCAACATATTAGAGACCTTTTTTTTCTTTTTCTGATGAAATCAGGTTTCTAGTGGAACACTGACTATCAATTCATCAGCCCTGGTCATGTGACCAGTTCATCTTTCATTCTTATCATAAAATGCTTTAATGATATTTCAGAATTGCCTTCTTCAGAGTTCCTAATAACTCCTGTTTAGTTTCCTTTTGAGGATGATGAATTTCTTTTTTGAATTATAAAGTTTTTATTTACTTTGAGTTTTACAATTTTCCCCCTAATCTTACTTCCTTCTCCCCACCCCCACAGAAGGTAATTTGCCAGTCTTTACATTGTTTCCATGGCATACATTGATCCAAATTGAGTGTGATGAGAGAGAAATAATATCCTTAAGGAAGAAACATAAAGTATAAGAGATAGCAAGATCAGACAATAAGATATCAGTTTTTTTTTTAAATTAAAGGTAATAGTCCTTGGTCTTTGTCCATAGTTCTTTCTCTGGATATATGGTATTCTCCATTGCAGACAGCCCCAAATTGTCCCTGATTTGTTGCACTGAAGGGATGAGCAAGTCCATCAAGGTTGATCATCACTCCCATGTTGCTGTTAGGGTATACAATGTTTTTCTGGTTCTACTCATCTCACTCAGCATCAGTTCATGCAAATCCCTCCTGGCTTCCCTGAATTCCCATCCCTCCTGGTTTCTAATAGAACAATAGTGTTCCATGACATACATATTCCACAGTTTGCTGAGCCATTCCCCAACTGAAGGACATTTACTTGATTTCCAATTCTTTGCTACCACAAACAGGGCTGCTATCATCATCTCTTTAGGGTATGGACCCAGTAGTGGTATTGCTGGATTCAAAGGGTATGCACATTTTTGTTGCCCTTTGGGCATAGTTCCAAATTGTTCTCCAGAAAGGCTAGATGAGTTCACAGCTCCACCAACAATATATTAGTGTCCCAGATTTCCCACATCCCTTCCAACAATGATCATTGTCCTTTCTGGTCATATTGGCCAGTCTGAGAGGTGTGAGGTGCTACCTCAAAGTTGCTTTAATTTGCATTTCTCTAATAAGTAATAATTTAGAGCAATTTTTCATATGACTATGGATTGCTTTGATCTCCTCATCTGTAAATTGCCTTTGCATAGAGGATGATGAATTTTTAAAAGCATCTATTAAGTGCTTCTTATGTGCTAAACACTGAGCCTACAAATCTAAAAAGTTAGAACATTCCTGCTCTCAAGAAGCTCACATTCTAATAAGTACTTGGATGGGGAAAACTTTCTGTCATTAGTCTTCAGTGACTGGGGCTTCTGCATGATGACTGCTAGCAACAGGGCTGAGTGTCTTGGAGCATACTACAATTCTCAAGGCTCTTGGGCTTAACTGTCCTTTATCAGTTGGTCACTAGTTGATGGCAGGCCCTTTCTCAAAGGGTTGCATACCAGTCAATTTTAACAGCCAGATCTCTGCAAAATATGAGAAACTTTAAAGTTTAATCTATTTTCTCCATCACCTACTTAAATCTTGACAAGAAAACCACATATCAAAATCCTCATCTATGGTGTTTCTGAGGTATAAATGCACACACTGAAAATTTAACAATAAACTGCTGGTCCTTTTTTGAACTGGTTCCAACATATCCTTGGCTGTTCCTTTTTATGATAGTTTTGTGAAAGCAGTATCATCACTTATACACCCATCCTTTAATAATAGATTTGCCCTTAAGTTTCTGCCTTAACTTTCTTTTCTCTCCACCCTTCCAGTAATCTCATTAGTTCCTATGGGTTTCATTATCATCTCTGTGGATATGACTTACAGATTTTTATATCCAGGTTTAATCTCTCTCCACTAAAAGACAGGCCTGCAGCATCAATTACCTATTGGACATCTCTACCAGTATATCCCATAGACATCTTGAATTCAGCATGAACAAAATTAATTTGATTATCTTTTCCCCCTAAACTTACTCCTCTTCCTAACTTCTTTATTTCTGTTCCAGGACACCATCTCCTGCTTTTTATCTAAGCTTGCCTTCTCAGAATTATCTTTAACTCTTCATTCTACACCCAGGAGGGATTTTTACTAGAATCAGACATTTTTAGTCTGGAGTCTTTGAACTTGGCATTTTTAAAAAAACTAATTGTATTTTAACATAAGTGGTTTTCTTTGAAATTGTGTGTGTGTGTGTGTGTGTGTGTGTGTGTGTGTGTGTGTGTGTGTGTGTTAAGGCATTTAAAATGTTTTGAGAAGCATTCAACAGTGTCCTCAAGGTGTCAAGGTATATCTTGACCCAAAAATGGTTAAGGGCCCCTCAGCTAGAGGTTTCTTATTAACCCTCTCCCCAAGTTCTTAAATTCTTTTCAAAGAGATATAATAAGGGTTTGAGACCTGACAGGTATTCTCGGATTTTTTTATTCAGGGTGACAAACGTTTTCTCCCCATTTCTCCATCTGTAAAGCAGTTTAGTGCTAAATATATAAAAGAGTAATCCATAATAGTAGAATTCCCCAGGGGCTAAGTAAATTAGACAGAGAGAAATTACTATATCCTGAAGCTTTGAAAACAGAGAATAAACAGTAAAGAAATACCAGTAAAATTTATTTTCAAAACAGTTGCGTCAGGAATTTCTTTTTCTTAAAAATATTTGCTAGCAATATAGATTTAAAAGACAGTAAAAGTAAAATTCTTTAAATCCCATTAAAATCAGCAGTATAGTAACCCTTCTCTGTTGCTAAAAAGGGAAAGTGATAGAAGAATTTGATTATTCTACAGAGGGTTAAGATTAGAGCCTTGGGGGGGGGGTGCGCTAGGTGGCACAGTGGATTGAGCACAGGCCTTGGAGTCAGGAGTACTTGGGTTCAAATCTGGCCTCAGACACTTAATAATTACCTAGCTGTGTGGCCTTGGGCAAGCCAATTAATCCCATTTGCCTTGCAAAAAATTTTTTAAAAAATTAGAGCCTTTGGGTATGTCCACAGTTAGGCATCATGATATGGATGATGGGCCAGCAGAAGAAACTGAGTACTTGTGATATGGGTATAGGAGAACTAAGAGAGGACATTTTCCCAAAGCCTCAGAAAGGAGAGGGGTATCCAACTTCAGAGACAGGAGTTATGTTCTAATGAGGAAGTAATATTTAAACTGTAAACCATCATGGAAACATGAGAAGTAATCAGTAGAGAGAGTATATACATACCCTGGTGGAGCCTAGGTAGTAGAATTTAATGGAGATATTGAAAAGTCTTTCATCCAAAATTCTTTCCTCATAGTTGCAATAGCTAATGATTGGATTAATGAAAAAGCATTTATTGAATTAATAAATCATTTAAGTGCTTCCTATAGGAAAAAACAGAATTCTAAGCATGTAGAATGTTGTTGCTGCATTTAGAATACAAATATAAAAAAAATTAATATAGTCCCTGGCCTTAAGGAGCTTTTATTCTAATTGAGTAGGCAATGCGTGAAGGGGAATGGTGGTCAAAGGAAGAGCTTGCCTGCTAAGTAACCAAATGAAGTGCTCAATTTGTATACTCTTTAGGGAATGGTAATGTTTGTTAGGTAATGAAAAGTGAAATGAAGGTGTGTGGCAGGAATGTGGAAGTTGAAGTGGGGTTTCAGAGTTAAGATTCAAAGATAATTTGGAAGTCTGTGAGAAAGAAAGAATGGTGGTATCCTTGCTAGAAATAGGGCAGGTTGATAGCAATCATATCTAGAAGAGAAATAAGTTTCATTTTGAACATGTAACCTAGAGATGTTTCTGGGACATAAAGTTCGAAATGTCCATGAGGCAATTGGTGATGTGAAGAACAGTCAAGAGGAAAGATTTTTCAATATATACATTAGGGAGTCATCTCCATAGAATTGATAATAAAACTCATAGGAACTGATGAAGCTACCTAAAGAGAATGTTTAGAGAGTAGAGGGTCAAGGACAGAGCCTTGAACATCATCCACAGTTAGATATGATGAGATGGGTTGATGAACTGATAGAGGAGACTGAGTAGTAGTCACACAGGTGGAAAGAAAATTAAGAGAAAACAGTGTCCCAAAATCCTAGAGAGGGAAAAGTATTCAGAAGAAGATGGTCCATGGAATCAAAAACAAACAAATCAAGAAGGATGAGGACTGAAGCAAAAAATCCCATTATATTTGGCTATTTAAGGATTGCTGAAAGATGAGAATAGTCAATGTTGGAGGAGTTGTGCTAAGATTATCACATTAATGCTTTTTTGGTACAGCTGTGAATTTGAACAATCACTTTGGAAAGCAAAATAGAATTGTGCAAATAAAGTAACTAAAATATCCATATCCTTTGATGCAAAGATTCTACTATGAGGTCAAGGCACCATGGAGGTTATTGATAAGAAGAAAGTCCCCATATAAAACTCCAAAGTAATAATAGCAACATTCTTTATGGAGGCAGAGACTTGGAAACCAAATAGATGTCCATTGATTTGGGAATGGCTAAATAAATTATGGTGCATGAATGAAATGAAGTATTACTGTGCTGTAAGAAATAGCAAATATCATGAATAGAGAAAACAAAGAAATATTTACATGAATTGATGCAAAATGAAGTCAACAGTCAAGAAAACAATCTATGCAATGACTACAACATTATAAATGGAAAGTGCCATAAAAATAATGAAAAATGAATTCAGCAAAATTACAAAAATGAGTATGGCTCCAAAGAAGGAAAATGAGAAGAAATACCAATCCCACCCATTTGCAGAGGTGGAAGGTCTTATAGGGATAATATATTGCATATATATATATATATATATATATATATATATGCATATATATATCAGAATTTTTCTATGTATTGATTGATTTTACTGATTTTTCCCCTTCCTCCTTTTTTATTTTTTCAAAAAATATTATTTGTTATGTAAGATGATTCTCTAAGAGGAGAAATGGAATGGGTAGTAGGATACACAGGGATCTGATAGCATAAAAACAAAAAATGATATCATTTTTTTCAAAGAAAAAGGTTTCTGATTCTTTGGAGACAGCAATTTCATTTGAGTTATGAGGTTGGAAGGCAGATTGCAAAGAACTGAACAGTGTGTTTGAAGGGAGGAAATGAAAATCTACTTATCTTTTCCTGTGAGTTTTGCTGAAAAAGGAAAGAAAAAAAAGATATGATAACTTGAGATGGTAGGGTTCCAGATGTTAGGATTTCAGTGGAGATTAATTCCTTCTCCTGCTCCTGCTCCTCCCCCTGCTCCTCCTCCTCTTCCTCCTCCAAAAACATGTAATCTTGGACTTGAACAAGACAATTTGCTCTTTTAAGTCTGAGAAGCACTACTTCATCCTCTGACAATGGAGCAAAAGGGTATGAATATAAAGGTATTTGAGGTGTATAATTGTTTGTCTCTGTTTTCTTGGTAAAGTGTCTCTAAGGTTCCATGTGTAGGGGAGCTTGGAAGGCATGCTATATTTGACTTGTGAAAGGAAAAAGAATATGAGATTGCCATGTAGTATTGAAGGTCTTATGAAGATGAGACAACATATTGCACAATGTAGTGGAAAGATCAGTAGGGTTAGAATCAAAAGACTGGATTTGAATGCCAACTCTGTTATTTACTTCTCATGGGCCCTTTGAGTGAGGCTTCTCTGTGTTTCACTTTCCTTATTTATAAAATGAGCATCTAAAACCATTAATTTTAATGGTCTCCTAGAACCCTGCTGGGGGTGGGGAAGGAAAGGTGGAGGACATTCACTTTAATCTCTCTAGGCTTCAGTTTTCTGTAGGGGATAGGTGAGTGGTGGTGATCAAGGATCCCAGATAAATCATCTTTAAGGAACAGGAAAATTATAATGAGATGTAAAAGTGTGCTTTCAGAAAAAGTTGTACATCTTGTAAATTTCAAGTGGGGGGAGAGAGAGAGAGAGAGAGAGAGAGAGAGAGAGAGAGAGAGAGAGAGAGAGAGAGAGAGAGGACAAGAGGAGAAAGGGAAAGAGAGAAAGAGAGAAAAAGGAAGAGGAGAGAAAGGGAGGGGAGAGAGAGAAGGGAAGGGAAGGGAAGAAAAGAAAAGAAATGAAGAGGAGAAGAGGAAAGAGGGGAAAAGGTAAAAGGGAGAGTGTGAGAACAAATGATAGAGAAAGGGAACCTAACTATCTTGGGAATGGCAATGCCTCTGTGATCAATTGACCTGTTTCCAACCCAAGCCAGGGAACAAGCATTTATCAAGTGCTCATTGTGTGCCAGGACCTGTCTAAGAGTATTTTAAATATTATCTCAATTGATCTTCAAAGCAATCCTGTGAGATGTGTTATTATTATCCACATTTTACAGTTGAGGAAATTGAGATAGTTAGAAGTTAAGTCACTTGTCCAGTCACACTATTAAGTGTCTGAGTTCAGATTTGAACTCAGATCTCACGTATTCCATTCCTAGGAGTTACTGTGCTACCTGTCCACCTCTAGGGAGATACAACCTGTCAGCCTACTATAGATGCTACAGCCCTTGATCTACTTAAGACCTAGAAAAGATATTCTTGCCACAAAAGTCCACAGCATTGCTAAACAGTTCAAAACAAGAAAAAGATATTATAAGCTAAAATATTGAAGATATATTACCCTCTACTTTGCTAACACACCCTAGAAATCATGGAATCTTTACATCTGACTTGGTCCCTATACTTGCTGTCTTCTCACAATAGAATGTGAAGTCTTTGACATCAGGGACTTTCTCACTTTGCTATTTCTATTCCTAGAACTTCCCATAATACTTTGCCCACAGTAAGGACTTAATAAAGACTTAAATGCATTCATTCATGCTTATGCAATTTTCAGGTGATATGAAGCTTGAAGGAATAATTAACACATTGAATGACAGAGTAAGAATACAAAAAGATTTTTGAAAGATTAAAATAAGAAGCCAAATCTTATTAAGTGAAATTAAATTATGAGTAAATATAAAGTTCTTATTCATGTATGCATGGATTAGGCTGGAAGAGCAACATGAATAAACAGTAACATCCAGAAAAGTAAGTGAGATTGGAGGCTGCTTTAATATAGGTACAATGTCTGAAACAAGAAATAATGTTTCATCTGCCCTGTTCAGACCACAACTAGAAAACTGAGTTTCATTCTAGCCATCACAGTACCCTTTAGGAAGGATATTTAGAGGATGCCTGGAGGTGAGGAGCCTGGAGATCATATCATAATAAATTGAGTTGAAAGGGTTAAGCAAATTTAGACTCAAAGATGATTGGATTTGGGAGCTTTGCATCAATAGTTGTATTCAAGACCTCAGATATCCAGTGATGGGTTTAATGAAATCCTGAAACCAGGTGGGAAATGATGAGATTTTTGCCCTAGACCCCTCCTTAAACAGAGCATGGGGAGGAGCCCTCTTCTCCTTTTCAGCTTCTTTTTTTTTAATGACATGAATCAGTCAATAAAGAGATTTGAAGAGAAAAATCTTTAATGGGTTTAGTGGGCTTAGAGGGCTTAGAATAAGGAACAATGATTGGAAGCTACATAGAGGCAGATTTAAATTTGAAATAAGGAAAAAGAGTGGGGCCACTAGGTGTTGAAGTGGATAAAGCACAGGCCCTGGAGTCAGGAGTACCTGGGTTCAAATACATTCTCAGACACTTAATAATTACCTAGTCATGTGGCCTTGGGCAAGCCACTTAACCCCATTTGCCTTGCAAAAACCTAAAAAAGAAGTAAGGAAAAAGCATTCTAACTAAAGTAAAAAAGAAAGTACATAAGATCATTTGAACAGTTTAAGAGTTAGGTTCCTTAGAAGTCAAGTCTGAAAACTCCCTTTCTAGAAATTTGGTCATGAAAGGGAGAAGAGATATGGGAAATGTTTGAGGAGATGACAGACCAAGGTGAAAGGTTTTTAATGATATGAAATATCTAGGCATATTTGTAGACTCTAAAGTAGAAGCTAATGCACACAGATTATGAGGGAGAGAAGGAATGATCCAGGAGAAAGAAGATGAGAAGGGTTCGAATCAAGGAGCTTATGTAGCATAAAAATTCTCCAAGAGAGGAGCAAAGGAGAAAAAAATAATTGAGAATGTAATGAGCTTTAGTGGTATGGAAAAGGTAGAAGAATGACCTAAATACTCTTATAGTCAGTTTTAAATTACTGTTTCTGATACAGGATTATGGTAACAAAATTGGCAGTCATTCCAGAAAAGACAAGAGTTTACTCTAATTGAAGCCCCATACCTCTTAGACAAGGAGAATTCAAATCTAATTTTTAGAACGTGATACAAGTCTTTGTTTTGACTGATTAGATAAGCAAGATAGCCATTATTTTAATTAGTAAGAACTCATTAGATATAATAAGATCTAATATTAGATCTTTCATTTGAGTTCATGAACTGATATATGACTAAAAGACATCTTCAGTAATTCAGTATACTTCAAATATTCAGTTGATTTATAAATGTAAATTATTAAAATACTGATGAAAATGTAATTAAAATATTTCTGTAAAAGAAATCATACTAACCCTGGAAGATACCTGGTTCCTATCCTTCATTATCAAAGAAGACCAAAATGACATACTATGTTGGAGACAAATCACAGTATGTCAGACTGACTAATCAGACCGATATGAGCTCAGAATGCTCTACCACAGGTTGGGTACAAATAGTTCACTGGAACACCTGGGGTAGGTACTCTAAACTTATGTATCACATGTTCCCTTTAAGCAGCTTCAATTCTGCCTTGCTCATAGAATGCAGTACCCCCTTTGATGAGGGCACACCATGCTGGGTGGGTCTGTGCCAGTGTCTCCCACGCTGTGCAATCAATTCTAAAGTTCTCAAGAGAGGCTTTCAGGGTGTCCTGGTATCCTTTCTTCTTACCCCCTTGTGAGCTCTTACCCTGTTTGAGTCCTCCATAAAATAGTCTTTTTCAATCCTTTGTCTGGTATTCTAACGTCATGAACAGCTAGCTCATTTTAGTTGTGTAGTAAAGTTTGAATGCTTGGCAGTTTAAGCTCAAGATAGGACCTCAGTGTCTGGTATCTTTTTCTGACAGGTGATCTTCAGATTCAAAAGATACCTAGACTCAGGGCCAGTCCTGGATCCAATTCTCACTAATTCTGTGATTTAAAAAAAATACTCAACAAATGCCAAGTGTTTCCATATGTGAAGTAGAATAGACAATGAGAATTGTACATGAAACTGAATTTCTATCCCACAAAGTTTATTTTTCAAATATAAAATAAATATGCAACTCTCAAAACTGCTTTTCTCAATTGTATTTCCTTAAGAACTTCTTTCTGTTCACTTCTGTGAAATAAAAAAAATTTTTTTTTTTCTCATTTAAGGTAATGGAGCTAAGCAATTATTAAGTGTCTGAGGTCAGATTTGAACTCAGGTTCTCCTGACTCCAGAGCTGGTGCTCTATCTACTGCACCACCTAGCTGCCCCTTCTGTGAATTTTTAAGAAATGTTTCAGTGACACTTCCTTCTTTCTTTTTTTTAATGACAATATTATTGTTGCTCCCTTTTCTGTTACCCCATCCACAATGGGAAAAAAAGCCCTATAAGATTTTGTAACTATTGCCTAGTCATCCAACCCTCCCTACAAAAAAGCCAAACCTATACATTGACCATACCTGAAAATGTATATAACATCAATCATATCTCTTGGACCAGAAGATGGGCACCATGCTTCATGAACAGTTCCCTGTAGTCTGTTAGTCATTTTTGGATCAAATTCTAAGTCTTTCAAAGTTATTTCCCCTTATTATGTTGCTATTATATAAATAGTTCTGATTTTCTCCATTCCTTATCAGTTTATATATCTTCTCAAGTTTTCTTAAAACTCTCCTTTTCACTTTTTCTTATAATAATAATAATAATAATATTTATATTCATAAACCATACATTCAGCCATTCTCCAAATTATGGACATCTTCATAGTTTCAAGTCTTTTGCTACAAGTGGAATATTTTTGTATATATATGGATCCTTCTCCTCTCTTTTTTGGTTGCTATAGGAGTATATACATGGTAATGATATAGCTAGATTAAAATGGATATCTTTAGTGATTTTGGGGAAACCCAGAAAGGCTGAAACTATATATATATAGTTGTGCCATAGTGCATAAGTGTCTGCCTTCTCTCATAAATCATTATTTACCTGTTTTTCTCTTTTTTTAAATTTCTTTTTTTTAAGGTTTTTTTCAAGGCAAACAGGGTTAAGTGACTTGCCCAAGGTCACGCAGCTAGGTAATTATTAAATGTCTGAGACCGGATTTGAACCTAGGTACTCCTGATTCCAGGGCCAGTGCTTTATTCACTATGCCACCTAGCCGCCCCTGTTTTTGCTCTTTTTTGCTCATCTGATGGTCATCAGAGTTGTTTTAATTTGAATTTCTTTTATTATCAGTGATTGGAGTCTTTTTTCAATAAACATTTAAAGGTATACTATGTGCCAGTAAATGTACTAAGCTCTGGGGAAACAAAGTTGCAAAAGACAGTCCCTGTCCTCAAGAACATACACTCATTTAGCTTTTGAAAGGTTGAATATCTTCCTTTGAGAACTGCTATTGTTATCTTATGACCTTTGTGGAATGGTTCCTGTTATATAACTTTTTAAAAATAGCTTAAAATCATACATTAATACTTTGGGGACACCCTGTAGATTTGAATCTTTATATTTGATATTGAATTTGAATTTCTTTTATATCTTAAATATCTTCACTTTATCAAAGATATTTGCTTCAAATGGGGAATTTTGGGGGTGGGGACATTTTTTTAATTTTTTGTAATTGCAACTGTCATTTACTTCTATGATCTTCTTCATTTCTTGCTTGTTCATGAATTCTGCCATAATTCATAATTGGAAAAGTTATCAAAGACTATGCATCTATATTTGTTTGCTTAGTGTATCTAACATAGTCTACTGAACTTTTTTTAAAGAGGCTGCTGGGTGGTACAGTAGTTAGAACACGGAACTTGGCTGCAAGACACATCTAAATTCAAATTTGGCCTCAGACAATAGATGTGTGAACTGGAGCAAGTCACTTGTTCTCTGGCTGCCTCAGTTTCTTCAGTTGTAAAATGAGAATAATAACACCAACTCCCAGAGTTGTTGTGATGATAAAATAAGATACTATTTTTAAAACATTTAGTATAATCTCTAGTACCCTTGTAGGAGCTCTAGTACTTGGCAGAAGCTTAATAAATGCTTGTTTTCTTCCTACCATTATTTTTAACCAATATGAAATAGTTTTGATCATTATCACTTCATAGTGTAATTCTATAATGGTATAGCTCTCATAATGCTGGATCCTTAATCCTTACCATTTTTTCATTATATCCCTTCTAATAGTTTATCTTTTGTTTATCCAGGTGATTTTATTACACTTTTCACTTCTAATAAATAGTTTTTATAAGTTTCATTGATTTGATGCTGATTTAAAATAATTTATGTAGTTTTGTAATTTTTAATACATAGGCACAGTCTAATCATGAGCAATTTATATTAATTCAATTATTTGGTTCTGTTTTAATTCTCTAAAAAGTTCTTTGTGGGTATATTCAAATAATTCCTGTATAGATATTTTATATATCTCTTAGTAGTTTTCAATGCAATCTCTTATCTTGTTGGATTTGTTGGTGGTATATAGAAAAACTGATGGTTTATGTGTTTATTTTATATCTTGCTACTTTGATGAAGTTGTTAATTTTTCAAACAATCTTTAGGTGTTTTTTAGGAGTCTTTAAACAGAACATCATATCATCTTCAAAAGTATTAATTTTATTTTTTTTATGCTTATTCCCTCAATTTCATTTCCTTATCTAGCTTTGTCACATAAGATAATTAATTTCTTCCCTCTAATTCTAACTTTATGAATCTGCAAAATGGATCTAATAAACCTATTTCACAAAGTCATTGTTAAATAGTGAACTAATAAATGCATAGAAATATAATACATAATATTGTATTACATAGTAAAGTATATAGAAATGCAAAGAATCACTGGGTCACAAACCTATAAACATTGCTCTTAAGTTGGAGAGTTTTGAACTTCAGAAAAACTAAGTCAATTAGGTACCCACTTCAATATGGGGAAACCTGAGAGTGTAGGTCCTCCAGGCTATCCAAGGAGTGATTTATTAGCCCACATCAGAAAGGGAGATCATAACTCACTTGTGGATTAGTAGTAGATTTGGACCACGAATGACCATTGTACTTCCAGCTTTGTCCATATAAGGAAACCTTGGCTCCAAAAGGCCCCAACAAACATTGTAAAGTTTTACATGAATCTAAATTGATTTTTGTAAGGTATGGCTATCCTACCCATCCATCTAGATTAATAGCAGAGTGAAAGATACAGGAAAGAGCAATGTTTGCATAGGTGAAGTTAGAAGTGATTGTCTCCATTGAAGGACCATCTGAAGCATTTGTGAACTGGGGAGGGTTGCAAGCCATGATTGACATCATTGGAAACCAAGCCCAGACCAATTACAGCTAAGAAGACAAGATGAGACCAGGGAAACCTTTCAGAAGCAACTCAAGGAATTTCTCCCTTCATCCTTGCCAGAGACAGAGATTGGAAGGTACAGAGATGCCTGGAGAGTTATTCCATCAGTAATTCAAAGTATCCTTTCCTCCTTTTCTTTAGAATGTGATTTCCTCACCCTTAAGGATTTCCTCCTTTTTTCTTACTGGTTCAGGGGTTTGGAGGGGAATTGTTTTCCACAGATTTATGAGGGATTAATTTTCAAGCAATTTTACATCATGTACTTTTCTGTTTTATATGTTCAATTAGTTGGGGAATATATAATTTTATGGAAGAAAAAAAACTCCTTATCAGAAGCTTCCCATACTGATGAAATCCTACAGCTGGTAAAGACAGCTAGCTTATTATTAGATGATCTCTCTCTCTCTCTCTCTCTCTCTCTCTCTCACACACACACACACACACACACACACACACACACACACACACACACACACACACACACACACACACATCTATCTATAGAGAGTATTTAGAATTTTCACACAATTTTGGTAGTTTTATTATAATTCCTTAAATTTTTAAAATATTTTATTTTTTACAATTACATAGAAAAACTATTTAAAAAATTTTTTTTGAAATTTGAGTTCTAAATTCTCTCCTTCCTTTCTTTTTCCCTCCTAAAGACAGAAAGCAATCTGATATTGGCAATTTGGCTATAATTCTTTGCCCATTTTATAAAAAAATGTTTAAAAGCTATAGTTTTTGTGACTGTTCTCTCAAAATGACAATTTTTAATTTTACTATTTGGTTTTTAAGAATTAATGATTATGAATCTAAATTGATTCATACTTCAACAATGTTTTTTGCAAATTAACATATTTTCTTCTTTGAAAAATGTAATGGGATTCCTGAAGGGCATGCTTTAACTCTTATAGTTCCATTTTATATAAAATTTTCAGGCTGCTGCTGTTGACTCGTTTGTGTTTTGCATATTTCATACCCTAAAATGAAGGAAAAAAAGCAGCTTGCCAGATGAGATAATCTGCTTGGCAAAGGAGGAGGAAATTTGCATGACTGACTGATGCTTATACTTTGTACAAAAGATGCTTGTCTTCAGGACTGGCAATTCATCATGGCCTGACAACCCATCCCCAATCTCCTAAGGCAAAATAATCTGAAATCATTCTCAAGGTGCTGGTATCCCCAAATCAACCCCATACCCCTAACAAGTTAAATAAGAAGCTTATAGCAGTAGTTCCCATCATCAAAAATACACTTGTAATTTGTCATAAATAAATCATATAGAATCAATGACTTCAATATGCTATAGAATTTTCCTTGAGGTTATTTGTCAGTTTTAAATAAAAATCACATCCATTGCTTGCTCTATAAAATACCCAGGGCTTCACAGTGGCTATTGGTTTTGGTCCCTGAATCTAAAAAGCAAAATGTCTATTTTACAGAAATGGAGGTAGACAAGGACACACAATAACCATACCCTCCCAGTTCAACACACCTAGACTTAATCTTTGACTCATTCCTTTCCTTCATTTCCTGTCATCCTTTTCTAAGCTTTCATAATTACTTATTGCCATTACTGCCCTACTTACTCAGTCTTTGCCCTCTTAGTAGAGAACTCACTAATGAGCAAATGCCATGGAACCTGAATAGCTTTGACTTTGTAGTTCCAGTTGCATTGATGATTTAACCTAGGGAACTAACCTTTTTTTATCTGGTCAATTAACAAAATATTTCTTCAACTTGAATTTGGTGTGCTCAAAAATAAAAAAAAAGTACAGTGAACTAAAGTTCAGTAAAAAAATAGAATGTTAAAATGTTATATTGTATAATTAATGTGGAGAAGGGAAGAAGGTATATTTCAAAAATCTGAAACTCTTCATGAAAACTTAAGCTATGAAGATATATTTTGGTCATGTACTACTTTTATATTATTATTATTATTAGAATTCTTCCTTAAAGTTCTAGGACCCTTATCCCAAATTCCAAAGGCATGAGTTGGATCCCTAAAGAATTGTCTAGGTACATGTCCTCCTGAGAGTTCTAGTACTCCTGAGAAAATGGTGTTTTCCTAATGCTCTAGTCTCAGGCTCACATTTAGGTTTGTTTTCCCTTATATCAGTTACCAGTAAATATCTTCTCAATCAATGGACTGAGTAAGTGATTAATGGTCCAGGATCATATTGACTAATTACCATTGAAGTTCAGAGGTTTTAGGAAGAACATAAATTATAAAGCATTTCCCCCAACACCAGTGGAACTCACTCTTGCCCTCTATGACCTCAGTATGGGCTCAAACTTACAGTGGCTGCTACAAAGCATTTGACATATCAAGATCACTTCTGAATATAGCATGCTCCCTTACTGCAGCATGATGTGGCATTTTAACATAAACCTATTACTAGATAGGGTGAAGCAGATTTTTTTTTTGTAGACTTCATTTTTATAAATTTTTATCCATTTGTACATGCATATTTCCAAGTTACAAAATTTCCCTCCACCCTTCCTTCCCACCCCTCCCCTTTCAATAGGGAACAGTCAGGTTAGCATTTTACAAATATATTTTGTTAAATATGTTTACAAATTAGTAATTTTTGGCATGAAGAATTAGGATTAAAGGAAAGAGATACATAAGAGCTATTTTTTATAAAGTGTTCATCAGATTTGGTATGGGTTTTTTCCTCTATGTTTTGTTTTGCTTTGTTTTTCTTCCTCTGGTTGGGAATAACATAGTCCATAACCAGTCTAATATAGTTGTCCAAGCTCTCTGTATTATCAAGAGGAGTTGCTTCCATCAAGATTGTTCATCTCATAATGTTGTTGATGTGTACATTTTTTCTCTTGGCTCTACTCTTTTTGCCCAGGATCAGATCCCATAAGTCATTCCATGCTTCTCTAGCATCCAATCAT
The DNA here is from genome assembly GCF_037893015.1 of Macrotis lagotis. Lineage (NCBI taxonomy): Eukaryota > Metazoa > Chordata > Mammalia > Peramelemorphia > Peramelidae > Macrotis > Macrotis lagotis. The sequence continues at coordinate 87,809,139 of NC_133658.1, forward strand.
TTATGGTTTTTTATAGAACAATAATATTCCATAGTATTCATGTACCATAACTTGTTTAGTCATTCCCCAATTGATGGGCAATCCCTCAATTTCTAATTCTTTGCCACTGCAAAAAAGAGCTGCTATGAATATTTTGGAACATGTAGGACTTTCCCCATTTTTTTTAGAAGCTCTTTTTAATTTTTTTTTTTGCAAGGCAAATGGGGTTAAGTGGCTTTCCCAAGGCCACACAGCTAGGTAATTATTAAGTGTCTGAGGCCGGATTTGAACCCAGGTACTCCTGACTCCAGGGCCAGTGCTTTATCCACTGCGCCACCTAGCCACCCTTACTTTTCTCATTTTTCACAATTTCTTCTAGATATAGTCCTAGAATTGGAATTGCTGGATCAAAAGGTATGAACAGTTTTGTTGCTCTTTGGGTATAGTTACAAATTGCTTTCCAGAAAGGTTGAATCCATTTACAAGTCCACCAGCAATGCATCAATGTCCCAGTACTCCTAAAACCTCTCCAATATTGATCATCTTCCCTTTTCCTCATCTGGTTTAATCTAATAGGTGTGAGATGATACCTCATTGTTATTTTAATTTATATTTCTCTAATCAATATTGATTTGGAGCAGTTTTTCATATGATTATGTATAGTTTTAATTTCTCCATTTGAAAACTGTCTATTCATATCCTTTGACCATTTATCAATTGCAGAATGACTTGTGACCTTATAAATTTGATACAATTCTCTATATATTTTAGAAATGAGACCTTTATCAGAACTCCTGCTTGTGAAGATTGTTTCCCAACTTTCTGCCTTTCTTTTAATTTTAGCAGCACTGATTTTATTAGTACAAAAACTTTTTAATTAAATATAGTCAAAATCATTCATTTTGCAAATATATAGTATGCTCTAATTCTTATTTGGTCATAAATTTATCCCTTTTCCATTGATCAAATAGAGTATGTTTTTGTCTATTAATTTATCTATAGTATTACTCTTTATGTGTAAATCCTATACCCATTTTGACCTTATTTTGGTATAGGGTGTGAGATGTGGAACTATGTCTGGTTTTAGCCATACTATTTTCCAGTTTTCCCAACAATTTTTGTCAAATAGTGAGTTCTTATCCTATAGACTGATGTCTTTGGGTTTTCAAATAGTAGATTGTTGTAGTCATTTACTGCAGTTTCTTTTGAACCTGTCCTAATCTACTGATCCATTACTCTATTTTTTTTAGGTTTTTTTTTTTTTGCAAGGCAAATGGGGTTAAGTGGCTTGCCCAAGGCCACACAGCTAGGTAATTATTAAGTGTCTGAGACCGGATTTGAACCCAGGTACTCCTGACTCCAGGGCCGGTGCTTTATCCACTGTGCCACCTAGCCACCCCCATTACTCTATTTCTTAACCAGTACCAGGCAGTTTTGATGACTGCTGCTTTATAGTATAGTTTGAGATCTGGTAGAACTAGGCCACCTTCCTTTACATTTTTTTTTCATCTATGCTATTTCTGCCCTTTTATTGCTTCAGATGAATTTTGTTACTATTTTTCTAGCTTGGTATTTCTATTTGGTATTTTGATTGGTATGGCATTGAATAAGCAATTTAATTTGGGTAGAATTGTCATTTTTATTATATTAGCTTGACACAACCATGAACATTTGATATTTTTCCAATTATTTAGATCTGACTTTATTTGGGTGAGGAGAGCATTATAATTGTGTCCATACATTGTCTGGGTTTGTCTTGGGAGGTAGATTCCCAAGTATTTAATATTGTCTACAGTTATTTTAAATGGAATTTCTCTTTCTATCTCTTGTTCTTGGGCTTTGTTGTTCATATGTAGAAATACTGATGCTTTATGTAGGTTTATTTTATATTCTGTTACTGTTGCTGAATTTGTTAATTGTTTCAAGGAGTTTTTTTAGATAATCTTCTTGGGTGCTCTAGCTATACCATCATATTGTCTACAAAGAATGAAAGTTTTGCTCCCTCATTGACAATTCTGATTCCTTCAATTTCTTTTTCTTCTCTTATTGCTACTACTAGCATTTCCAATAATATATTGATATAGAGATAATGGACATCCCTGTTTCACCCCTGAATTTATTGGAAATACTCTGAGTTTATTCCGATTAAATATGATATTTGTTGATAGTTTTAGACATTTTATTTATTTTATCAAAGACTTTTTCATCATCTATTGAAATAATCATATGGTTTTGGTTGGTTTTACTATTGATATGTTTAATTATGTTGAGTATTTTCCCAATGTTGAACTATCCCTGCCTACCTGGTATATATCCAACCTGATCATGGTGTATTATCCTGGTTATAATTTACTGTAGTCTCATTGCTAAAATTTTATTTAAGATTTTTGCATCAATATTCATTAGGGAGATTGGTCTATAATTTTCTTTGTCAGTTTTGGTTCTTCCTGGTTTAGGTGTCAGCACCATATTGGTGTCATAAAAGGAGTTTGGCAGAACTCCTCCTATTTTTAAAAATAGTTTATGCAGAGTAGGAATTAATTGGTCTTTAAATGTTTGGTAGAATTCACTTCTAAATCCATTTGGACCTGGGGACTTTTTCTTAGGGAGTTAATGGATGGTTTCTTCAATTTCTTTTTTCGGAAATGGGATTATTTAAGTAATTTATTTCCTCTTCTGTTAATCTGGGCAGTTTGTATTTTTGTAAATATTCATCCACTTTATTCAAGTTGTCCAATTTATTGGCATATAGTTTGGCAAAGTAGTTCCAAATTATCTCTTTAATTTCCTCCTCATTGGTAGTTAGTTCACTCTTTTCATTTTTGATACTGCTAATTTGATTATCTTCTTTCTCTTTTTAAATCAGATTAACTAGAGCTTTGTCTATTTTATTGGCTTTTTCATAAAACCAACTCTTAGTTTTATTTATGGGATCAATGATTTTCTTGCTTCCTATTTTATTAATATCTCCCTTGATTTTCAGAATTTCTAATTTGATATTTAATTGGGGTTGTTTAATTTGTTCTTTTTCTAGCTTTTTTAGTTGCATACTCAATTCATTGGTCTCCTCTTTCTCTATTTTATTCATATAGGCATTTAGAGATATAAAGATTCCCCTCAAAACTTCCTTTGCTGCATCCTGTGAATTTTGGTATGATGTCTCATCATTATCATTTTCTTGGATGTAATTATTGATTATTTCTATTGTTTGCTATTTGATCCACCCATTATTTAAGATAAAGTTATTTAATTTCAATTAGTTTTTGGTTTATCTTTCCCTGATCTTTTTATTACATGTAATTTTTATTGCATCATGGTCTGAGAAGTGTGTATTTATTATTTCTACCTTTCTGCATTTTAAAGTGTGTGCGCAATTTTGGTGGAGGTGCCATGTACTGCCAAGAAAAAGGTATATTCTTTTTTTTTATCTCCATTAAGTTTTCTCCAGAGGTCTATCATATCTAAGTTTTCTAAGATTTCCTTCACCTTCTTAACTTCCTTCTTGTTTAGTTTGCTGTTAGATTTATCTAGCTCTGAGAGAGGGAGATTGAGGTCTCCCATTATTAAAGATTTGTTGTCTATGTCTCCTTGTAATTCACTCAGCTCTTCCTCTAGGAATCTGGATGCTATGCCACTAGGTGCATACATGTTTAGTAATGATACAGCTTTGTTACCAAAGGTGCTTTTTTTTTTTAGTTTTTTCAAGGCAGTGGGGTTAAGTGGCTTGCCCAAAGTCACACAGCTAGGTAATTATTAAGTGTCTGAGGCCGGATTTGAACTCAGGTACTCCTGACTCCAGGGCTGGTGCTCTATCCACTGTGCCACCTAGTTGCCCCAAGAGGTCCAAAGGTGCTTTTAAGAAGATGTAGTTTCCTTCCTTATGCCTTTTAGTGAGATTGATTTTTGCTTTTACTTTGTCTGAGATTAGGATCACTACCCCAGATTGTTTTACTTCTGCTGAGGCATAATATATTTTGCTCCAACCTTTACCTTTACCCTATGTATATATCTCTCTACTTCAAATGTATTTCTTGTAAACAACACATTTTAGGATTCTGGTTTTTAATCCATCCTGCGATCTGTTTCCATTTTATGGGACAGTTCATCCTATTCACATTTATAGTTAAGATTACTAATGCTGTATTTCCTTCAGTGCTAACTTTCTCCACTTATATTTATCTCTTTCCTTTCTCTTATTCCTCCACACCAAAATTTTTACTACCTTTCCCCTTTGACTTTTCTTTTAGGAATTGAACTTTCAGTTTATTTTCATTTATACTTTCTCTTTTATCAGTCCCTCTTTCCTTATCTTTCCTGTTCCCTATCCCCCCTTGCCTGTAGATTAAGTTAGATTTTTAAACAAAAGTGAGAATGAATTTTATTCCCTCACTAGGCTACATCTATTGAATAGAATTTACTCAGCATTCATATACTCCCTTCTTTCCCTCTAAAATTTTAAGTCTTTCTGCCTCTTCCCTTGGTGTTACAATATTATTAATCAGGTATCATAAAACAAAGTTTTATTATTTAATTGCTTGATTGATTGCTTGATTTGCAGCATTGACTCAAATTGCATCAAATTGTAATTATGGGGCAGCTAGGTGGCGCAGTGGATAAAGCACCAGCCCTGGAGTCAGGAGTACCTGGGTTCAAATCCGGTCTCAGACACTTAATAATTACCTAGCTGTGTGGCCTTGGGCAAGCCACTTAACCCCATTTGCCTTGCAAAAAACACCAAAAAAAAAAAGAGAGAAAAAATTGTAATTATAATCATTTTTTTACCTTACCCCCTTTTTAAGTATCTTTCAGGCATACCTAATCCTCTTCATAAGCCAAAGTATCATCCAAAGCCATATCAATTCTTGAACTATTTGTGCCTCTCCCCCAGGCCTATTTTCTTTCACACTTTACCTCCTCCCTCCCCACCTCATTATTAAATGAACCAAGGTCAACTGTCTCTCCCCCTTTACCTCCCCTCCCCATCCAGGGTACTTAATGCCTTGTTAAGTGAAGCACCAGACCCTGATCTAATTAACTGTAAGAATCTTGAAGATCTCTAAGTACTGGGAGGCTCTGGAGGTCTCACTGGGAACTTTACAAATGATTGTAAGTAACAGACATTGTCTCAGGTCCTCACAACTTATAATGTCCTCATTAGATGAAGTGCTTAGCACTTTGTGATTAAAATGAGTCATAATATGAGACATTTAAGTTGAAGTTAACACTCCTGCTTTTTTTCAGGGCTTTTGGTCTCAAACAGTGATGTGAACTTGGTCCTCTTCAATTAAGAGACAAGACCCAATTATACCCCTATCCTTTAGGTTCATTATCTTCAATTATATTCTACTCTCTAATTTTTCTTAGAGAAGCAAAGTACTAAAGAATTAGAATTGCTATATCTTCCCTTTGGGGGACCAACATTTGTTTAAAACAATTTTATTTTTTTCAGTTTCCTTTTTCATTTACCTTTTTTTATGTAACTCTTCAGTCATGTATTTGGCCATTGAATTCTCTATTCAGTTCTAGTCTTTGTGTCAGGAAGTTCTGGAAGTCCTATATTTCATTGTACATTCATCTTTTTCCCTGACAGTATATGCCGAATTTTGCAGGGTAGCACAATCTGGGTTGTAATCCCAAGTCTTTAGCTCTCTGAAATTTATCATTCTGGTTCTTCTGATTCTTCAGTGTCAAGGTTAATAGGTCCTGTGTGAATCTGTATTCCCTTTGCATTTGAATTGTTTTCTTTTTGCTGTTTGCAATATTTTCTCTTTTATTTGAGGGTTTTTGGAATTTGACTATTACAGTCCTTGGAGTTTGAAATCCTAGGTCTTTTTCTAGAGGGATTCTGTGGATTCTGTGGATTCTTTCAATTGTTATATTGTTATATTGTTCTAGCAGGTTGGGGCAGTTTTCCGTTATAATTTTGTGCATGATGTTTTCCAGTTTCTTCTGTTGGTCCAAGCTTTCTAGTAGTCCAGTGATTTGTAGATTCTCTCTCCTGGATTTGTTTTCCAGGTCATTCATTTTCCCTAGAAGGTAAATTACATTTTCTTCATTTTTTCCAGCCTTTTTATTTTGCTTGATGGAATCTTATAGTATTGTAGATTCATTGGATTCTAACTGTCCAATTCTAATTTTTAGGATTTTATTTTCTTCAGTTATCTTCTGTGCTTCCTTTTCCAGTTGGTTATTTTTACTTTTAATGAAGTTGATTTAATCAGTCAACATGTCACAATTTTCCTTCATGACTTTCATTTCTTTTTCCATTTTTCCTCTTCTTCTCTTCTTTGGTTTTTAAATGCTTTTTTAAGCTCTTTGATGAGCTTTTGTATTTGAGTCCAATTTATAGACTGTTTTGATACTTCTCTTGTGAGTAATTTTTCACTGCTTTCTTCTTCAGACAGGCATTGCTGTCATCTTTATCTGTGAAGCATTTTTCTATAGTGAACACTCTTTTAGCTTTTTTGTTCATTTTTGATGTTGTAGTTCTGCCCCTGGAGTATATGGAGTATAGATCCAAGTTTTTATTTTGCTATGGGTTGGGGTCTGATCCCTGGCTTATTGTTGCCAAGATGTTGCCTATGCAGGCCAGGCCTTGTCTTTGCAGAGGTTTATTTCCTCCTTTATGTCCAGGTTCTGACTTAACAGAGGATTGTTCCCAGTTCAGTCCTGTCTTTTACTTTTACTGTGATGCTCTCAGACTTTGTTTGGGGTTGGTATCTTAGCTGCTGGGACCTCTGTTATTATTAAATTGTTGGGACTGGGATTGCACTGTGGCTAATAGTCTCCTGATGGCTTTCCCACCTCTACTGTCTCCTAGACTTTACATCCCCCACCCAAGAGACAGACCTTCACAGAAGATCTTCCATGATGTCTGCAGTTGAAAACTTCTTTGAATCTTCTCTTTTTCTTGGTGGGATCTGTAGTATGAGTGCCAGAGAAGAGGCTTCATTTATCTTTGGTAGGGAAAGGCTCTGGGAGCAGGTTAGCTTTGTGCCACCATCTTGGTTCTGCCTTGGAAGTCCTGCAGATTTCTTTTCAAGTCCATGTAGATGCACCATGATCAGCTGTTAGCAAACTCCAGTGCAAATTCTCATCACAGGACTTTTTTGCCTCTGACCTCTTGAAGTCTTACAAGGTCCCATTCCAAAGGAAAAAAGACACAAACAGAAGGTACAGACTAGCCTAGAAGGCCATCTGCACACTGATTTCATGGCAGCAGCTCTGGGACCCAAGAGAGGACCCCAGGAGGCTCATAGAACTTTGTCTACCTCATTCAAAAACAGCCAGGGAGAGAAAAATTGATTTGGCAGGCAAGTAGTGCCTTTTGTATGAACAGCTGGTGCCAGCTCAGGAGCCAATCAAAAAGTCTTTCTTAGCACAGGATCAGTGGACAGGAGACAGTCATAGAATAGTTACACTTTCTGAAGTGGACAGCAGGGTTCTCCATATGCATGTCCCCAAACGAATATGTGCACATAGTGCTCCCAGGACCAGCCTGTCCACTGTTACATTAACATAATATTTAACATTTATATAGCATTTAAAAAAAACCCAACAAACCCAAACAGCACCACTTTCCTCACAACATTGGAAAACAGATAACCTAAGTCTCTTCTCCCTGTTTTATAGATGGAAAAACAGAAATTCAGAAAATTAAAGTGACTCACCAACAAAACTCAATCCTAGGTTTTCTGGATCCAAAAAGAACACACTTGAGAAGCAAGAAATGGGGCCAAAGTAAATTTGGATCATATTTTACCTGGCTCCCTACTATGTTATGACTGTGTCACCTTGGGCAAGTCACCTTACTAATTAGAGAGATTAATAATCACAAATATCAAGCTTTTTTCTTCCATATTCATAGGGATATAAAGTTTTATAAACCTTAAAGGACTACAGAATATTTTATATGTGATTTTCAGTTCATTTTCTTAGTTACTGTTGTTTGTTAACATCCCACAGTGATTCACGCAATTCATTTTTTAACCATTCTATACATATGATCAAATTCTAATTTATATGTTATGTCTTTATGTGGCTTATTCCTGTACTAATCTTTCAGTTCCTTGAAGACTGGGACTTTGTCTTGCTTTATCAATCAATCAGCTAATTAATAAATATCTATTAAGCTCCTACTATGTGCCAGATACTGTGTTAAGCACTATAGACAAAAAAATAAAAGAATGAAACATCTCTTACCCTCAGGGAGCTTACATTATATTAAGGGATATTATAAGTATGCATCCATGTATAAATATGCACATATACTAAGTAACAAGGTAATTAAAAGAAGATATTAAAATCTGAGAGGATAAAAAAGTCATATTTGAAGATTGTGCTTGTCCTGATCTTTGAAGAAACTAGAAATTCTAAGAGACAAAAGTAAAGAAGAACTTGTCTCCCATAAGTGAACCTCTTCCCTCACTTCTGCCTTTTGAAATTCTTAATTACTTTTTTCCTTTTTTAAAAAAAAAATATTTTATTCATTTGTTTTTGCAACTACATGCAATGGTAGTTTTTACCAGTCTTTTTTTTTTTTGTGAGGTTTTGTTTCACAATTTTTCTTCTTCTCTTCCTTCCTTCCCCTCGCCTGACAGAAAACAATCTGATATAGGCTCTACATTTAAAACCTTACTAAACATAGATCGATACTGATCACGTTCTGAGAAAAGATTTAGATACAAATGGAAAAAAGAAAACATTAGAGAGAAAAAAATGACATAATAAAAGATAGCTTTTAAAAATTAAAGATAAGAAGTTTTGGTATTTTCCAATACAAGTCTTTTAAAAATGTCTTTGATTATTGAACTGTTAAATTAAACAAGTCCATTACAGTCGATTATCACCCCATGTTGTTGTTAGTGTGTATAATGTTCTTCTGATTCTGCTCATCTCACTCAGCATCAATTCATGCAAGTCTTTCCAGGATTTTCCTCTCATGATTTTTTTTTTGCAAGCCAATGTGGTTAAGTGGCTTGCCCAAGACCACACATAGGTAATAATTAAGTGTCTGAGGCCAGATTTGAACTCAGGTACTCCTGACTTCAGGGCTGGTGCTCTGTCCATTGCACCACCTAGCTGCCCCACCTCTCATGATTTCTTATAGAACAATAGTGTTCCATCACATACATATACCACAATTTGTTCAGCCATTCCCCATTTGATGGGCAACACCTCAATTTCTAGTTCTTTGCCACTACAAAAAGAGCTGCTATGAAAATTTTTGTACATGTGGAATTTTTATACCTTTTCATGATCTCTTCAGGGTACAGACCCAGTAGTGGTATAGCTGGATCAAAGGGTATGGACATTTTTATTTCCCTTTGCGTATAATTCCAAATTGCTCTCCAGAAAGGTTAAATCAGTTCATGTTCCACTAACAATGCATTAGTGTCCTAGATTTTCCACATCCTCTCCAAAATTGATCATTTTCCTTCCTAATCACATTGGTCAATCTGAGAGGTGTGAGATGGTACCTCAGAGAGGTTTTAATTGCATTTCTCTAATCAATAATGATTTATAGCATTTTTTCCATATGATTTTAGATAGCTTTAATTTCTTTGACAATTGCCTTTCCATATTCTTTGACTATTTATCGGTTGGTAAATACTTTTTATAAAAGTATTTTGTCAGAAACACTAATTGTAAAAATTGTTTCCCAATTTACTACATTCCTTTTAATCTTGGTTTCAGTGGTTTTGTTTGTACAAAATCTTTTTAATTTAATGTAATCAAAATTATCCAGTTTTTTGCAAGTCAAATGGGGTTAAGTGGCTTGCCCAAGGCCACACAGCTAGGTAATTATTAAATGTCTGAGACTGGATTTGAACCCAGGTACTACTGACTCCAAGGCCAGTGCTTTATCTACTACACCACCACTACTACACTACTACACTACTACACTAGCCGCCCCAAAATTATCCGGTTTTTTATATAATGTTCTCTGTCTCTTCTTTGGTCATACACTGCTCTCCTTTCCATAGATCTGACAGGTAAATTATTCCTTGTTCTCCTAATTGGCTATAATATTACCCTTTATGTCTGAATCCCGCACCCATTTTAACCTTATCTTGGCAAAGGGTGTGTGAGACGTTGGTCTATTCCTAGCTCTGTCATACTATCTTCCAGTTTTCCCAGTAGTTTTTTTTGATGAGTGAGCTCTTATCCCAAAAACTGGACTCTGGGTTTAATTAAACAGAAGATTACTATAGTCATTTACTACTGTCTCTTTTGCACCTAGTCTATTCCACTGATCCACCACTCTATTTCTTAGTACCAAACAGTTTTAATGACTGATGCTTTATAATATTAATTTTAGATATGGTATGGCTAGGCCACCTTCCTTTGCATTTTTTCATTAATTCCTTTGATATTCTTGACCTTTTGTTCCCCCATATGAATTTAGTTACTATTTTTTTCTAACTCTCTAAACATATTTTTCTGGAAGTTTTATTGATATGACACTGAATAAGCAAATTAATTTAGGTAGAATTGCCATTTTTATTATTTTAGACCTACTCATGAGCAATTGGCAATTGCCTAGTTATTTAGATCTGATTTTATTTGCCTGAAGAGTGTTTATAATTGTTTTCATAAAGTCTCTGCAGTTATTTTAAATGGGAGTTCTCTTTCTATCTCTTGTTGCTGTAATATATAGAAATGCTGAGAATTTATGTGAGTTTATTTTATATCCTATGACTTTGCCAAAGTTGCTAATTGTTTCCAGTAGTTTTTTAGATGATTTTCTAGGGTTCTCTAGGTATACCATCATATCATCTGCAAAGATTGAGAGTTTTGTTTCTTCATTATTGATTCTGATTCCTTCAATTTCTTTTTCTTCTCTGATTGCTAAAGCTAACATTACTAATACAATATTGAATAACAGGGGTGATAATGGGAATCCTTATTTCACCATTTCAGTATTCATTGGGAATGCTATTAGCTTATCCCAATTTAATATGATATTTTCTGATGGTTTTAGATAGATGTTGCTTATCATTTTAAGGAAAATTCCATTTATTTCTATGTTCTCTATTTTTTTTTGGAGGAATGGATGCTATATTTTGTCAAAAACTTTTTTAGCACTTATTGAGATAATCATATGATTTGTTAGGTTTGCTACTGATATGGTCAATTATGCTGATAGTTTTCCTAATATTGAACCCACCCTACTTTCCTGGTATAAATCCTACTTAATTATTCAAGTGATTACTTGCTATAATTGCTTTGCTAATATTTTGTTTAGAATTTTTGTATATGGATGCAAATATGGATTCATTAGAGAAATTGGTCCATAATTTTCTTTCTCTGTTTTGACTTTCTTTAAAGTTCAGTTAAAGAACAGTCTCCTACATGAAGCTTTCCTTCTTCCCATCCCCATCCAAGATTATTATTTATTTATTTTAGCATTCTTTTCTTTTTAAATTTTGAATTCCAAATTCTCTCTCTCCTATTTCTCTCTCAGCCACTATGAAGACAAGGAAAAAGATATCAATTATACATATGAAATCACAAAAAAATTTCTATATTAGCTATATCTCAAAAAAAGTGAGGGAATTATACTTCAATGTAAACTCAGAGTTCATCAGTTCTCTCTCTGGAGGTGGATAGCATTTTTCATGAAGCTTTTCTTGATACCCTAGCTGATAATGCCTCTCTATCCAATCACTTTTTATATATTTTATAAAATATATTCCATATGTTTTGTAAATATATATTTTATATATTTTGCATATATATTTTTGGAAATATAAAAATAAATATAAATGTATATATTAAATATATATTCCTCTTCCAGTAACTAGAGGAACAATTTCATTTTTTTCCTGTGTATTCCCAACATCTAACACAAGGCCTGGTACACAGTGGGTGCTTAATAAATATTTGCTGATTAATTGATTGCATTTTAAAAAAATCTTCCTCAGTGTTTTGGTCTTAGCAAGCCTTTGATATTTATTGAATTGCATTAATATTATGTTTGCAAGCTCCATATATAAAAGAACTTTAAAGTAGAAAAACTGTTACCTTTCTCATTTTTTTTACTTCTTTGATTCAACAAAATACTATATCAATCAAGGGAGTATATACTGTCTTTTCTGAGATGTGAAATTGATGGTTCAGGGGAAAATTTTCTTTTATTTCTCTATTTTCAATAAATAATTGTCTATTTTTAATTCATGGATTTTTACATTTTCTTCAACATGTCATTCTGGATGCCAATGTGATTAGGGCCTGTCAGGAGAGAAATAACCATGATATAGTGAAGAAAAATCCAAACAAACTGGAAAAAAATGAACACTCACTGTACTTTACTAGTATACACTTAAGTACATGGATTTAGATGAATGTTGCTACAGGGACATTTTGTTGCATAGTGATAGAACCTGCATTTGTTTGAACTTGACAATGTTCAATGACCCAGGCTAAAAGAATGGGCAAAGAACTCTGCTCAGGAGCCAGATGTATTACTGGAAATGCGAAATCCAGCCTGGTTTCTAGGGTTACACACAATGCTAATGGAGAAACCAAAAGAGAAGATGGCAACTGTATTAAAAGGGGTCATTACTAGAAATAAAAGGAAAGTCTGAGAAGAAAGTAGAGATGTGATGCTGGGATTGATAGTGGGAGTCATAGAATATCTAAGACCTATATAATATACCTGCACTTATTTTGATGCAGGTACTCGTGTGACCTTGTAAACTAAAACATTGCCTTTCTGCTTTTTCTAAACTAGTTGTTGCTATAAAATGTTTACCACCACCGATCTCTAAATGGTGGCAGATACAGTTTATCGCTTTCAGTTGTGTTTGACTCTTTGTGATCTTATTTGGTTTGGGGGGGGCAATGAAACTGGAATGATATGTCATTTCTCTCCCCAGCTCATTTTATAGATGAGGAAACTGAGTAAATAACTTGCCTTGGGTCACATAGCTAGTAAAAATCTGAGGGAAGATTTGAATTCAGGTCTTCCTGACTGTAGACCCAGCACTCTGTTCAATGTGCTATCTAGCTGCCCAGGAACTATGGATCCTCATGAACTTAGAATGGGATTTGGTTATAGTGTTTTGATAATAGCATTGCAAAATACCAATGGTTGAGGCAAGTTGTACAGAAAATGACATCTTCTCCATTCATCATTGAACTTTCCCAAAATTTTCAAAAAGAATGATGACAAACAAGAAGAAATCAGATATAGGTAGCATTTTTGCAGTTTTTTTAAAGAGTCAAAATAGTTAATTTCATTTTTTCACAGAAACAGACTTGTTAAGAGGAGAGAAATGTAAGCTACAACAAAGACATTCAAGATTGACTCTTCCTCAGTCAGATCTGTCCTCCTCGTTTGCTATCATAAGCAGAATGAACTTGGTCCCATGACAAAAGAGGTCAGTATAATAGGAACAAAAATAATGACAATGATAATACTATAATCACAGAGAGCATCTTCATAGTTGCTACTGTGTGCCAGATTCAGAATTAAGAGATTTACAAAGATTGTCTCATTTTATCCTCACCTATAACCTTGGGAGGTAGATGTTATTTTCTTCATTCTACAGCTGAGGAAACTGAAGCATACAGAAATTAAGTACCTTACTCAAGGCCACAAGGTTAGAAAGAATCTAAAACTGGATTTGAACTTAGAATTTGACTCTCATTAGAAGACTAGTGTCTCCTTGGGCTATTGACTGTGTATTTGTTCTAATTTGTCTTCTATGAATTTTTACAATTTAATAACTTCTCATATCAGTATTTTTAGTTCTTTCAATTCTCTCACATAATCGAATTGTGTCATTATTATTGTTATTATTAAATTCCTGGCAACTTCTCTTTTCCAGTCAAATTTGCCCACTTGTTATGCATGATATTCCATCCTGGTGTTTTCACTGACTTGCCTTACTCATTACCTAGTTTCCCTTAGTCCCCTATTACTTTGTATTTACTTTCAATTTATTTTCTGTTTACTTATCTCTCCATATTGTTTCTCTCCCTTCAGAAGAAAGTATGGACTATTTCATTTTTACTTTTGTACCTCAACACTGAGCTGGCAAAAGTTGGACACTTTGACATTTCTTTTTAATGTTTTTGTTGGAAGCATTTCTAATTGGTTTTAGTTTTAAGAGACATACCAACTTATTGAGGATGTTGGCAAGAACTTGGGAATTTAGTCAATTTTTTGGACATAGGTCCTGATCCAACCCAGGCAACCTGCATTAGACAAGAATGATTTACTTGATGCCCAGTGCCTGCTTTAGGATTGAGCGAGGAGAGGAGAAATCTTTATCCTGATTTGTGACTTTAAGGGAGAAGAATCAAGAGAATAAGCAATATTTCAAAAGAGACCAACATGTGGAGAAACTAGTACTTTGAGAATATCTCTATTCCCTCTTTATCGGCCTGAAGACTGGGAAATATTTCTTAATGGTTGAGTTATCTTATTCCCAATAAAAGAACTTATTCTTTATATTGGCTGATATATTTTCATTTGTATACCTTCTCTAATTCTTATTTGCTTTCAGTTTGAGAAAAATAGTTTATTTGCTCCTCAGTAGGTATAATCATGTTTTTGTTTCTGGAATTTGATGGGAAGGAAAGTCAAACCTTCAGATAAAGCTTAGTACATTCCTTCCCTGTTAAGGGATAAAGAATAGGAGAATAGCTTGAATTTAAATTTATTTCCCCTAGACTAATAATATTTGGATATCAGAAAGCATAATTCTAGTCTAATATCTTTCTCTAAGAAGAGTAGAATGATTAGCCTCAATATCTCAATCTTTGCTCCTTACTTGGAAGGAATCCTGTTCCTTGTATTTTCACTGGTTTTTCCTCTCTGCCCAGAACTCTGTCCTTCTTCATCTCTACCTCTTAACTTCCTTGACTTCTTTCAAATTTCAGATAAAACCCCTATCTTCTAAAAGAAAATTTTCCTTTTCCCCTGGAAGGTCAATATTTCCTCTTGTGTTGAATATCTCACTTTATCTTCTCTCTCTCTCTCTCTCTCTCTCTCTCTCTCTCTCTCTCTCTCTCTCTCTCATTTATATGTAATTGATTGCATGTTATTTTCCCTATTAGTATGAATTCCTTGAGATAAGGAATGTCTTTTGCCATGCTTTGTGTCCCTAGAGATTAGCATTATATTGTTGACTGAATCAAAACATCCCTTGATGAATGATAGGTGAGACTATTCTGGCTAAATGTGATGAATACACATTACCTATATAGGCAACACATATCTCACATTAGGGATTCTTCCTTAGTTTAATAATTTATCACCTGTTAAAATGTTAGAACTCACCCTCTCTCTCTCTCTCTAGAAGGCACTTTAGAACTTAATCATTTAAATCTCAATATCTATGTTTTTCAGATTAATTCTTAATCCCTGAGGAAGCAAGGCATGAAGTTGGTCTTTGTTTACTGCACAATTTGCAGAATACTGATTCTATTTAGATTTTGCAAGTCATATGTGTTAAGTTCAGAGTTTTAACTACTGGGAATGAAAAGGCTCTTTTCTGTAAAATTTTTTTCTCCTTTAAGGTTTTAATGTGGGCTCTAAATCTCTAGTTTTGTATATTCAGAGTTCTTCCTCTTTTGTCTCATTTACAGATAAAGAAGTAATCTCAGAGTTCAGCTACTTGAAAAAAGGTGCTAGAAACTATGACTAATGGTTGGAGTAGATTATTTATCTAGTCACTACACTAAATGAGTTATACAGAAAGAATTCAAGTAGAATTAAGATAATGCTACCAAATGTCAAGTATCTCTTTCTACATAGCCCTATAGCCACAACTAATGGTGGAAGAGTTAGTCACTGAAGGAAAAATCACTTTCCAATCCCTACATCTCATGAATGACAAAATACACTTCATCTATAGCCACTCATAAAGGAGAATCAACCAGGGCCTTGGATGCTTTCTTTTGGTTTCTCCATCAGGTTCTAGAGAATTAAAGAGAAGAATTAAAATAATTCATCTCACATTGACATTTTTTCTTATTTTCAAGTCAGACTTTTTGTCTTAAATTCTTATAGACATTTAGTGGGAAGTCTACAGAGTTGCTCAGTGTTAAATTAATTCTATAATTTCTTCTATCAGAGGCTATAATGGTGGTAAGGACCTGTGTTACTTTATAAGAATATTATACCTCTCTTAGCCCAAGTTACTGAGGTAGAGATGTTCACCTTAATAGCCAATTGTTGGTGTTTTTCCATCTGTAAGCATATTTGCTCAAAGTAATGAGCAGAACATCTTTTATTAAAACAGGGTCTAGCATAGAGTAATTGCTTAATACATTCTTTCCCATCCATTCATCTATCCATTTGTAAGTGTGTGTATGAATATAAAATATAGGTAATAGAACATGATATAAATAACAACAGTTTAATCTTCCTTCTAAATCACTCCAAGTAACTTTAATAAATTTGAATTTACTGCTATACAATGGTGCTTAGAAGAAAATATTTTGACAATTCCAAAATATCATTGTGAGCTATAATTAATATTAGTAAATTCACTTAGAGCTGTATGTGCTACAAGATGGACTGACTCCATATAATTAGTCCAGGATCCACCTGATGTAAGGCATTCAAGTAAATCTTTATTTGAAACTTACTGGAGCAGCTACTGCCACAAATTCATTGGCTGCTACTATCTACAAGGGTCTTATGGCCAATAACTAATTTAACTTGATGGAATGGTGTATTTTTCTTAACTACTTTAAAAAATTATCTGAAAGTAGACTCAGAATTTCCCTTTTAATCTGTTCTGTGGCTAACTCTTAATAGAGCATATAGCTAAATAGGCTATAATGGTAGCCTCTTTTCAAAAAGTATGGTAGTTAAAAAAAGTCCTAGTTGTCCTAAGTTTGCCTCTAGTTTATCTATGTCTTTTATCAAATGTGATTCTCAGAACCAAACATAAAACTTGAGATATAGTTTGACTAGGGCAAAATTTGGCAGGACTATTAGCCCTTCTGTTTATTTGGATTTTTTTGAGGGAGAGAAGGGAAGAAAATCAGGGTTAAATGATATGCTTCAGATCATATAGCTACTAAGTATTTTGAAGTCAGGGCCTCCTAACTCGGGAGTCATTGTTCTATTCACTGCACCACCCAGCTGCCTCAATTCTTACCTCTTCATTCCCAAACTATTATCTTCTTTGCACTAAAATCTTGAGTGTGTCTTACTTTTTAATCACATTTATGAATCTGTATATAGACAGCTGAGGTGATGAGTTTTATTTCAGGGTCCTTTCCCCTCCCCCTCCTGTGAATTTCTGAATATCCTGAATATTTTCTACACCAACAGTTCTCAAAATACAGTCACTATGATTTCTTGGTGGTCACTCAGATTAGACTTCAAGTTCAAAACTATTTTCATAATACTAAGATTAAAAATTTTTGATATGTTAAATATTGATAGAAATAACTCACATAACATTTTCTTGGTGTCATCAATAATTTTAAAGTATGAAAGGGTCTTGAGACCAAACAGGTTGAAAATAGTCATTCTACATCATGTAGTTTAATGAATATATGAATAGTTTCCCCTCTCCCTCTTTCTTTTCAATTTAAAGCTCTTTTGATAAAATTCAAAAGTCTCTAGAAAAATACTTCCTTGCTAGCCCTCCTTAAGTAATCCATTCCTGGGAAGGAGTCTTTTATTTTTAAATTTTAGCTGTGGGTCATAAATTCTGTTCCTATGAGGTAGTACCTATTCCAAAGGGTCAAGGGAATAGGTGGAAGGTGCCAAGTGAAATAAAGTATGTAATGTGCTTTATGATGCTTAAAGCACTAGACACATGTCAGCTACTTTCCTCATGATCATCATCATGATGATGTATAAGTAATAGACCAACTGGACATAGTGTCACTGATTACAGTTCATTAACTTTCATAAGGTGAGATCAACTGCACCTGTAACCCAGAAAATCACTATCTTTCATGCCCAAACTGTTTATGAAGCTAATTTTCTGTCCTAATTTAGCTACAGGGTGACTGATCCCCTTCTTTATCCTCAGGGCTCCCTTCAGCCTCTTTTAGAAAAATGTAGGATAAATATACACCAAAATATTCATAACAACACATTTTGTGGTAGCAGAAGGTTGGAAATAAAAGTAAATGTCCATTGATTGGGGAATAGATAAACAAGTTTTGGTACATGAATTTAATGAACTGCTACTGGGTCAAGAGAAAGCAATAAATGTGAAGAAATATGAGAAGATTTCAATAAGCTGATTAGAATAAAATAAGCAGAACCAGGAAAACAATACCCATGACAAAGGAACAATAAAATGAAACAGTATGATATAATTATAATGACCAAGTTTGGTACCAGAGAAGAGTTGAAAAAAAAATATACTACCCTCCTTTTAGTTAAAAGTGGATGAGTGTGGAATGTTATCTATACCTTCAAATATGGTGGTGTATTTTCTAGGTTCACTAGGTAAAAGGGAAGAATATATTAAATATAAAGAATATATTACAAATAAAAAAGTTGTAAAAAGAAAATGTATCAAAAAAGCTTAGTTTTTCCCATTTACCCTTTATTTGCTACTCTAGTTCTTATTTTCTCCCATGAAATGGCAGTGTAGCATTAAAAAAATGGAGTTGGAAAAATGGAAAAATAAGCCAGCAAACACTATGTACTGGTTATACATCTTTAAATTAACTTCAATTTCCCAAGGAAAATTTAGTATTTTTTAAAAATGGATTGTGAGGATGGAATTAGAATTCTTCAAAGCTAATCACTTTCCAGCAGGGATACTGAGATCTTGCCTCTTTGCCCTCTCAATTCAACATGCTTTCCAAACAGAAGAAGCACTGGGCCTTCCTTTTGTAGAATTCCAAAGTAACAGTAAGAATTTTAATGTATTGCAAATGTTTTAATAGTTAATAATGTCAGATTCTGAATATCGCATGGCACATTAACTTTTATTGCTACTTTGTAAATATGCTCACCAAGAGCAGAAGTACCAGGAAATGTGTTCTGTTTTTGTTTTTGTGAAAACCAAGGACTGTATTCTCTGTAAGGACTGTATTCAGATATTCACATAGGACTGGAGAGTTCACTCATTTTCTTGCTCCATTTAGAGTTCCAGTTTAAATATAGGAAGAAACTAAACTGCATTAAATAGATGAAGTTAAAATAGGGAGGGTTTCTTTTCACTTGAGGTCTTTAAAACAAGAGATAGATGTTAGGTATGGTGCAGAGAGCATATAGGCAAATTGGACTAGACAGTTCCTTAGATGTCTTTCAACTATGAATTCCTTTGATATGTGTATCATACTATCACTTGCACTCACAGACTGGTGTCCAATGAATGAATGCTATTCCACAAGGTTCTGGGGTCTCTGTGGGTACTAGTCCTGAAATTATGGCTCATGAGACTCCACTTGTGTATTTCCCTTTATCAATCAATCAGTAAACTCAATCAGAAAATCAAATGAGATAATATATTGGTAATGCCTCTCTCACCTCACCTTTTGTCTTTCCCACTCAGTTTGGAAGGGAGTTGATGGTAGTGAGCTACCTCTTGACCAGGGACTTGAGAGGGAGTTAATTCAAAGAACCAGGGAGAAAGCAAAAACAGGATGTGATACAGAGCAGAGAATACCCTTGCTATACTCCTTTGACTCTGCAGGAAAAGTAACTATGATGAATACCAAAACAATTGAATTATATTTTTCCCTGAAACTCTAGAGTTCTGAGGGAATCTGTATAGTATTTGGGAGCCATCTGGGACTGGAAGAAGCTGTAGAATTCTTTTATGTTTTGTTTTTACTACTTTCATTGGTTCTAAACAAACAATAAAATCCTATATGAGTTAAACATGTCTATCTGTTTTTAAGGGAGACCAACTTCATTTTACCAATGTCACATTGAAGGGGAATCAATGAAATCTTTGAGATTCAAAGAGAATATAAAGGACTCCATAGTGATTTCACAGAATCATAGAATCTGAGTTTCACATGTGAAAGTAACTCCTTTTCCTCAACTATAATATACTTGAGAAGTGGTCATCCAGTTTCAGCTTCGACTTTCAATAAGGAGGAAACCACTACTTCTCAAGACAAGTCATTCCTGTTTTGGAAAGTTCAAATTATTGGGAAGTATTCCCTGACACCAAGTCTGAATTTCCCTCTTTCCAATTTCTAGACTTTGCTCCTAGATTCTTCCCTCTGGGATCAGTCAGAATACATCTTCCAATATTTGAAGAAAGTTATCATGACAGATCCCCTTAGGTCTTCTCTTCTCCAATCTAAACAATTTGGACTGGCAGATTCACAACAAAACTCATTGGGTAAATGAAATGAAAGTCAGTCAGAGAGAGGTGAAGCTGGGGAAAAGAAGATTGCTTACTCTTTGGGGACCAAGGGGAGAAAACCTGGTATTATTCTATATAACTTGTAGGGTTTTTGATGAAAAGAATGATGTTAGTGGTTAAAAATGAAACCTGGAGGGTAAATATATTAAATACTTTGCAAAAATTAAAGTGCTATAAAATGGGAATTATTGTTATTATTGTTGTTGCTTTTATTATTTTATTATCATAATAATAGATTTGTTCTGATGAATGTGCTTTGTAAATACCAATATAAATGTGAACCATTTAACATTATTATTATGATTAAAACATGTGAGTTGATTTACAAAAGTCAAATTTGTGGAAGGTAGGTAGGGATTATTTTAAAGATAGTGACAGAAAGAATCAGGGCAGAGCATTCGACCAAGAAGAAAGCAAAATAAGAGGCACTTTTTTCTCTATTATTCTCTGAGGGCAAACTAGGTCAGAGTTACATAGTTTTCAAATTCATTTGCTGTTGTTATGCTTTACTTTTACCCTGTAGTTTTCATTGTGTATTGTTTTCCTGATTCTGCTAAATTCATTCTGCATCATTTCTTAGAAAATGGATACTTCTCTGAATTCTTCACATTCATTGCTTCCAGTGGCACAGTAATGATAGCATTTACATATTTTCATTACATTTATGTAACCCAATTTCTTTAGTGATTCTCCAAGATATCTTCCACTTTGTTTTCAGTTCTTTACTGTCTTGATTTCCTATGGGATATAATTCTAGGAGTAGATATTCCAACTCAAAAGGGCATATGTATTCTTGTCACTTTTAAAGAATAAATTGTGGATTATTTGCCACAAGTTGAAGGCAAGGAGTTCAGAAAAAAGAGAAAAACTTGGGAAGTGAGCAGATAGTTAAGAAAATGGGATTTACATTTTTTGGACCCTAGTTTAAAATTTTGAAATGACAGGAAGGGACCTAGATGAAGAAGTTCATTTGACAAGACCTGAAAGGAATGTAGTTGCCTGTTATCTTGTATATATAGTATATATATATATATATATATATATATATATATATATATATATATATATATATATATATATATACATATATATATGTATATATATATATATATATAAAGATATTTGTGGGTGTATATCTATCTATATATAGATATACACATGTGTGCATACCTATTTATGTATATATGAATGTATGAAACTGAATACTATATAACTATGACCTGTTTGCCTCAGAGAAAAATTAAGAAAATGTGCCTTCTATTTTGCTATCTTGTTAGATACATCATCTGCCATAATTCTTTTTGTTAACATAAATAAAATGATCCCTATGCTCTACAAGTTTGACTTTAGTAAACCAAATCACATATCTAATCATAATAATTATGTTAAATAGCTTATATTTATATGGGTGCTTATAGTTTACAAAGCACATATCTATATCTATGTGTATATATATATATATATATATATATATATATATATATATATATATATATATATATATATCTAAGATGAAAGATCTTGTTGTACAGATCTGATGAAAATCCTCCCCAATAGCTTTCCCTCATCTTAGTTTGTTTAGGCAAAATCTTTACAATTTCATTTAACTGAAATTATTTTATCTTTTGTCATAGCCTCTAACCTTCATTTGTTTAGATTAAATGGTTCTTTTCAAAATCTATATTGATGAATTCTCCATATAAACACATAAATTCTTTAAGTGGCTCCTTCTATTCTTGTAATCATCAGAATTATTCCTCTTTGTATTTTAGAATTTCATTCTTGAGATATTTTTAAAATCTATTGATTGATTTCCTTTGTAGAATTTATATAGGATCCTGGCTACATTTTAAAAATATTTTGAAATGTGTTCTTGAAAAATATAAATTGTGGGGCGGCTGGGTGGCACAGTGGATAAAACACCAGCCCTGGAGTCAGGAGTACCTGGGTTCAAATCTGGTCTCAGACACTTAATAATTACCTAGCTGTGTGGCCTTGGGCAATCCACTTAACTCCATTTGCCTTGCAAAAAAAAGTATAAAAAAATTAAAAAAAAAAGAAAAATATAAATTGTGTGTCACATTATTCCCAGTTGTTGTATTGACTATCAGAATTTTAAATTAATATAGTTCCTGGATTTCCTCAAATTGCTTTATCTGCTCTAGCAACAATATCACTTTGTCCCAGTCTCCTTCCTTTTTTATTGAATAAAGCCTGTTCTTCTAGAGCATTAGTTAAATTTTAAGACTCATCTCCTCCAGTCAAAGTAATATGTATAAAGGTCAAGTATGACCTTTTTGTATTAGGATCTCCATTTCACCTTACTTATTATCTACATTTGATACATTTGTATTTAGCTATGTTATATCATGGGTTTTATTGAAAATTTTGTTCATAGATTTCAGGAAAATTTGCTGCGATTCTATAGCTATTCTTTCTATATTTTAGTTATTTCCTACAGTTTCTGCTTAATAACTCAATGTAAGTATTTTCTCCTGCTCCCTATCTTTTTTTCTGTTCAAGTTCTTTTTGATTAGATTTACCAGACACCGGGCAAATATATTCTTAGTAGCCCTTGTCAGGTGAATTTCATCTCTAATTTCTTCCTCTAGAAAAATTTCATCCCCCAATTTTAAGGTAGGGTCAAGAAATGTACATCCCATTCTCAATCCCATTCTCTTAACTAGCTGATAATTCCCACATCTGTTTTTTTTCTAAAGCTTTTTCCTTCCACTTGCAGCAATCAAACAATCCACAAAACATAGGGAAAAAAACCTAGAGATTCAAGAGTCGGAAAGGGTATACTATAGGCAAGGAAGTTAGTCCATGAAAAGGCATGGTTATGAAAAATGGAAAGTCATGGAGGAGAAAAAGCATGAAACTCTTTTTGGTCAGTCCATGAAGTGAATCCAGTGCATGAAGCAGAGTAATATATAATAAATCTGGAAGGGTGGGTTGGAACCAGGGTATGAAGAACTTCAAGTACCTAACAGGGGATTTTGCATTTGACTCCAAAGGTCATAGGGAGTCATTTGAATTTATCAAACAGTTTATTGACATGATCAGATCTGTGCTTAAGAAATATGGGGGCGGCTAGGTGCTGCAGTGGATAGAGCACTGGCCCTGGAGTCAGGAGTACCTGAGTTCAAATTCAGCCTCAGACACTTAATAATTACCTAGCTGTGTGGCCTTGGGCAAACCACTTAACCCCATTGCCTTGCAAAAAAAAAACCTAAAAAAAGAGAAAAATACTATTTTAGCAGTGGTATGGAGGTTGGTTTAGAAAGAGGAGACAGGGGCAGCTAGATGGCATAGTGGATAGAGCACCGGCCCTGGAGTCAGGAGTACCTGAGGTCAAATCTGACCTCAGACACTTAATAATTACCTAGCTGTTTGGCCTTAGGCAAGCCACTTAACCCCATTGCCTTACCAAAAAAAAAAAAGAAAGAAAGAAAGAAAGAAAGAAACACTTGAGGCATGGAGACCAAATAGGAGATTACCATTACAGTCTAGGCATGAAGCTGTGTTTGTAGTGAAAAGGGTGTTGTGGAAGACAAATCAACCTGACTTGTCAATTGACTAGACATGTATAGGAAAAGAAAGATGGGTATGACTCCAGGGTTATTAACCAGGAGATTGAAAGGCTGGTAAGATCCTTGATAAAAAGAGGGAATTTTGAAACAAGGATGAGTCTAGGGGAAAATATGAGTTCTGTATTAGAAATATTGATATATTGGGGAAATATACAGTTTAAGATATCCAAAGAGCATTGGAGCCCAAGAGATTAGGACTAGATATCTATCCCCTATTCTCTTAGAAGAGAGATTGGAAATTAAAAAAAATAGTACTGAGAATCATCTATGTAGCAATGATAACTGAACCTATCACAGCTGATGTCAACATTAGATTGAGGGAAGAATGAAGAATAGGTGGCACAGGATATAACCTTGAGTTATAGTCACAGTTTAGGATTAGGAAATGGATGATGATCTAACAAAGGAGACTGAAGGGGAAATAGCCAGATAGGTAGGAGAAGAAGAAATAGAGAGGCTAAAGGGGAAGAGATTATCTGGTTATGATCAATGATGTTAAAGAATGCAAAGAAGTTAAAAAAAAAAAGAATGAGAATTGAAATAAGACCATGGATTTAGTTGATAAAAGAACATTGGTGGGGTTGCTAGGTGGTGCAGTGGATAAAGCACCGGTTCTGGAGTACCTGGGTTCAAATCCAGTCTCAGACACTTAATAATTACCTAGCTGTGTGGCTTTGGCAAGCCACTTAACCCCATTGCCTTGCAAAAAAAAAAAACAACCTAAAAAAAAAGAGCATTGGTGACTCTGGAGAGAACAATTTTAATTGCATCATGATTTTGAATTCACATTTCAAAGGGTTGAGAAGTGAGTGAGAGGAGGTGAAAGCAATGTAATGAATATAGACAACTTTTCTAGGATTTTGATTGTGAGAGAAACGAACAATATAGAATGTCAATTTGAGAAGATGAAAGTGATAAGTGAATGTTTTCAAATAAGAGAGAGACTTGCATATTTTTGAAGGTAACTTAGCATGAATCAGGAGATAAGAAAAAAAACTGAAGATTAAAGGGGTTGCTAGTAATTGTGAGGACCTTCTGCTGCAGAAGACAAGAGTGGCGGGAATCAAGGGCACAAGTAGAGGAACAATCCTGAAAGGAAAGAATACCTCTTAACCAGATACTAAAATAAAAGAGGGGGAAAATGACCCATGATGCTAAATTGTTTCAAGATGTAGAGCAGAGTTAAACAGAAAACTCATGGAGAATGACTGATGAAATGGATAAAATGAAAAATAAGGAAAATACCACCAGCTTCCCAGATCCTTCCCCTTCCTGGATTAAGACTTCATGACTTTTAGCTTTTTAATTTTCTTTTGATGGTATTATTTTGTGCCAATGTGAAATGGGTAGTAGTTTATTCTTAACCCAGAAAAGGAATAAAATAATGTTTGTTAAAAATGACATCAATTATAGTTTTCATTTATGCTTTATATAAGTCAGATTTAAAAGAAATCTTAGCTTGTATTCTGTTCAATACAGTAAATGTTTTAAATGATGATGATGCTAAGGGTAATATTTATTGTCCTTTTGGCATTCCATCTTCCCCAGTAGGTCTGCCTTGCCAAACATTATTTACCATGGATATAAGATCCAGTGTAAGAATCTGGCTTGTAAAACGATGTTGTTGTTGTTGTTGTTGTTAATACTAAGCTTCTTTGACAAAATAATTGAAGGGAAAATATTTAAATTTAATGTTCTATTGAAAATTAATCTGAGATCAATGGGTTTAAAGTTTCCAAATTTTTGTTGTGTAGCAGAATAACTAAAGATCTCATAAGTAAATGAATTTTAAAATATATAAATACTAAGAAAAAAATGTCTGCATTCATGATAGGATGTGGATTTTTGCAAGTTCATTTAGATTATGTCACCACTACTATTCAGTATATACTGTACAGAGAGTTGATGATATGGTCATCTATTTTTAAATCATAATTCATGGCACAAAGGTACTAAAGACAAATCCCTAAAAACAAATGAACTTTTAAATGTGCTTGGAATATCCCTGAAGTAAATCCTTCACTTCTTGTATCAAGAGCATTTATATAAATAACATGGAAGCATTTCATTTGAAATGTTTGATCTCTCTTAAATTAAAGAGTAATAGACTTAACTTTGTACATTTTATAGAAATGATTAAGGCTTTCTAGCTTGTGAATGTTAATTGCCTCAAGAGATGTCTAATGAAAAAAAATTCACTGCATTTAGAAACAGGTTTTAAGGAACTAACTTTGAAAATAATCTTTTCTTCGGAGGTTGTCCCAAACTTGACCCAGAATGCCCTGGGCTTTGTCAATCAGTAGAGATGATTGTAGGCCAATGTTCATTGCTTGGCAGGCTAATACAGAACAGCTGTAATTCCATTTGTCTATTTATATGACTGATCAAACCCAAAAAATGACTGTTAGATTGGCCCTGAGTCTTGGAAGCTTTGAATAGCTCACCTGTAACTGAAACTCCCTTTTAGTTTTCCTATTACTATTTGTATTAAAAACTCTACTCCATCCTACAACTTAAGAAAGATTTCCTTGGTCAGGTGTGGTAGTAGATGCCTGTAATTCTTAAAACTGATGGATCACTAGGTTTCCTAAGACTGGCCTAATCAATACAGGGTGAAAAACAGAATGGATCAAAGCTCCCATGCAGATCAACAATGGGATCAAAACTATGAACGGCCACTTTAGCATGGACTAAAAGACTTAGACTCAAAAAAACAAGCACAGTGGTAAACGTGAATTTGGGAATCATCTCACCTCCTTTGAAGAAATCTGTGCATCATGAGGGGAAGCTTGGCAATATTCCTGAAAGGACTCCATCTAATATAATTAATTAATCAGAAAGCATTTATTAAGTACCTATTATATGCCAAACCTTGAGCTAGGTCCTGGGAATACAATTAAATACTCCCAGGTCTCAAGAAGTTTCAAGAGTTTCAGAAGAGTCAGCAAAAAAACATGAAAATGTAAAGAATAAATTTAAGGGAGTTAGAGGTGTCCTTCCAGTTGGGAGGATCAAGAAAGATTTCATGTAGAATTCAAGTGTTTGAACTGAGACTTGAAGGAAATAAGGAATTCAAGGAAGTGGAGTTATCAGGGAGTGTATCTGAGGCATGGAAGACAATCAGTTCAGAGGCAGAAACAGAAGTCAAAGGTGATAGATGTGAAAGAGCCAACAAAGAAGTCGACTTGATTAGACTACAGAATATGAAAAGAGGGCAAAGGTATAATGCAGGTGGAAATGTAGTCAGGAGGTTAAATTGTGAAGAACTTTAAAGTCCACATGTGAATATATATATATATATATATATATATATATATACACACACACACAGACACACACACATATATGCACACGTATGTGTATATATAAAGTTATATGTATATTCTTATCTATATGCTCTTAACAAAGGAGCATGTATGTATATATTTGGCATAAATACATATGTTTATGTGTATATCTACCTCTTTGTTAGTTTTTTTTTTGTTTTTACAAGACAGTGGGGTTAAGTGACGTGCCTAAGGTCACACAGCTAGATAATTATTATGTGTCTGAGACCGGATTTGAACACAAGTCCTCCTGACTCCAGGGCTCATGCTCTATTCACTGTGCCACCTAGCTGCCCCTTTGTTAGGTTTTTACACTATATATCTCTGTGTGTATATATATTTATACACATGTGTATAAAGGAGTGTGTATATATATTCCTATATATCTATATCTATATATAACTATATATATACACATCCTAAGATGTACCTATTTATATAGGTGTATATTATGCATATATGCATTTGTATATGAACACAAATATATCAATGTGTATGTACTCTTCTGTTAGATTTTTACACACAAAAGTATATGAATAGAGTCACATCCGATTGCCAGAAATCATGCTAGTGCTTGCCCAGCATTGATGATGCACTGTGGTGCCTTGATGATATAGGAAGAAGAGAAACCAATTCAAACACCAAGATACTCCTGCAGCATCCAAACCATTACCAATAGTCCTGTTTCAGGTCTTGGGGTGGAATAGTTATGGAAAAGTCAAATGACAAGAATGCTTTGCTCAGTATACCCCTCATTATATTATGCATCAGCAATCTATTGGTTGGTTGATCCTTTTTGATACCAAAGGACAACTGTTTTGTATATGGATATAAACATACATACATATTATATATATATATGTATTCCTAATAAAAGACTATTGTGCATGTATTGTTCATGTATGTCATCCATGTATGCATACCTCTATTTATGTATATATATATATATATTCCTCTGTTGGACTTTTACATTATATATATATATTATGTTTATGCATATATATTTTTCTAAGAAAGAGACATATATATGAGTATGTACACCTAGGCCTGTGTGTCTCTCTTCACAAACATATTTATGTGTATATATGCCTGTTAGGCTTTTACGTACATGTAAATGCACACTCATATGTATATGATATGTATATATTGTAGCCCTCCCTCTTTCCCACCCTTTCTCTGTCTCTGTATCTCTGTGTGTGTCTCTCTCTCTCTCTCTCTCTCTCTCTCTCTCTCTCTCTCTCTGACACACGCACGCAGAGTCTTTTGCCAAGGTCACATAGACCTATGCTACAATGTTGAGTAAACACCTCACAGGCAAGGGGAAGAACAATCAAAAGACTGAAAAAACCTCCAGGTGAAGACCAGGAAGGGGGAAGCAGAAATGTCAACTTGTCTCCTCATCCATTCAAACACAGGAAGCTCAAAGCAGAGCTTGGGAAGCAAGGAGCAGACATTGAAGTAAGTATGAAAAAAAAGGTTAGTAATGAATAATCAGACTGAAGGACGATCTCAGGCAATCAATAAAGATACCAAAAAAGGGAGGGGGGGGTTAAAAGACAATCTTCCCCTCTCAAGAATAGGGAAGGCAGCATGTAAACAACTATGTACAAACAAGATACAGGCAGGCTAAGTTAGGAATAATCAACAGAGGGAAGGAAGGCATTAGAATTAAGAAGGCCTGGAAGAGTTTTCTTGTTGGAAGTGGAATTTTAACTGGAATCTGAAGGTGACCAGGGAAGCTAGGAAATTGGAGAGGTGCAGAGAGAATAGTACAAGCTCGGGGACAGTCAAAGAAAATCTCCAGACCAAAGAGATGGAGGGTCTTGTTTGAGGAAAAGCACTCAAAGAACAGCACAGTAGTGTACAAATTTACTAGATTCTTAAATTGAAAAATAATTACATTTATTGATATACAATAAACCTTACAATTTTTCGCATCTTAAAAACCAAACAGGAAGTTTTTCATCTTTTTCATTCATTCGCTTTTAGGTTTTTTTTTTTTTTTGGTAACGCAAACGGGGTTAAGTGGCTTGCCCAAGGCCACACAGCTAGGTAATTATTAAGTGTCTGAGACCAGATTTGAACCCAGGTACTCCTGACTCCAGGGCCGGTGCTTTATCCACTGAGCCACCTAGCCTCCCCTCATTTGCTTTTTTAAAAACAATATAATTTTGGCATTAAATTTACCAAATTTTGACATATTGTCTATAATTTGCCATAAAAATCATACTTTTGTCATATTAATAAATCTAGTTTTCAAAGTGTAGACATGATTATATTGCCCATTAGTTTGTAGTGAATCAGACAACTTTCCAGATAATTGAAACATGGTTATCTTCCTTGGATAAATTTCTTTCTTTTTTTTTTTTGCTGTTTTTATATTTTTAGATTATTTTTGAAACAAATTTAATCTCAGAATCACATATCCATATACCTATTTCCTTTTGGTTTTTTATTTAAGCCTAAATTCATGTTTTATCAAAATGAAGACTACAGGTATTTACTATATGGTAGTTATAAAGAACTCAAGAACTGGGGTTTTTTTAAAGATTTTTTTATCCTTTATTTATTTTTTAAATAATATTTTATTTCCCTTCCAATTAAAGGTTAAAACAATTTTTAACATTTGTTTTCTTTTTTTTAAGTTTTGAGTTCCAAATATTATCCCTTCCTCTTTCCTTCCTCTCCTCTCTGCCTTGAAAAAGTAAACAATTTGATGTAGGTTATACATGTAAAATCATTTCCATATTCATCATTTTGTATAAGGAGATTTGAAAAGGAAGGAAGGAAAGAAGGAAAAGTAGCATCCTTCAATCTGTATTCAGATATCAGTTCTATTTCTGAAAGCATTCAGCATTTTTTTTTATCATGAGTCCTTTAGGATTGTATTGGGTTATTGTATTGCTAAGAATAGTTGTCATTGCATATTATTCCACTGCGTTCAACATTCTCCTGGTTCTACTCATTTCGCTTTGTATCAGTTCATATAAGTCTTTCCAGGTTTTTTTTTTTTTTAAGATCAACCTGTTCATCTTTTCTTAAAGAAAAATAGTAACACATCACAGTCATATATCACAATTTGTTCAACCATTCCCCAATTGATGAGCATCACCTAAATTTCCAATTCTTAGCCACCAGGAAAAAAAAAGTTGCTATATTTATGTACAAATAGGTCTTTTCCCCCTTTTGGGAGATATTTTTAGGATATAGATCTATCAGGGATATTGCTGGATCGAAAGGTATGGACTGATTTATAGCCCTTTGAGCACAGTTACAAATTGCTCTCTAGAATGGTTGAATCAGTCCACAGAGTAGCTCCTAAAATACTTTTTGGGGGGCAAACTACTAGGAGTCAGTGCTTATATCTCTTTGAAAAAAATTTAGCCATAATCTTTATTGTTCCTGCTATTTAAACAACATAAACTGAAGGATTTTTACAACATAAACTGAAGGATTTTTGCTAAGCAAGATGGATATAACATTCCAGTTATACTATTCCTTCTTGAGAAATTAGATTTCTTGAAACAGATTATTCCAAAGCAAGGTGACACTTCTCATGCTTTCATCCTGTAAAATCTGAATTTAAAAAATACCTAAAGTCTGAAATCTATTTTTCTATTCCGTTTGTTGTTAGATGGAAAAGTCTCTTTCCCTTACTTGAATGGTCTTACACCAGATATCATGAGCAGAAAAGTCACTAAGATCTTATAAGACCAACAAGAGGAAAAGAAGCAGTAGCTGAAAATGATAGGTCTTTTGAATATCTCTGAAGTTAGTCAGAGTCTCCCCTTTACCGTAAGGTTTGTCAGTCAGAGCCTGTATGAAATATCTCCATAGTGTCTCCAAGGCACATTATTACAGTTCACCCAGAAGCAAGCTCACAGGCATCCTCCACATGGAAATGGATGTTGCATTAGCTGACCAAGCTAATGTGGTCTGCACATGTGACAGAACATTGCATTACAATATAATTATAATATATCATAATTACATTATAATTCCAGAACAAATATTCTTAATATATCAGTATATTTATCTGTGTTCATCACAATGAGAACAAGATTTCCAAGTCCACAGGCAGTAAAATAATAACAATAATAATTTTAACTCTCCCCTCCAAATCCTTATGCATTTAAAAAATAGATCCTTTACAGTCTAATGAAGATTCCTAGCTCTTTTGGTTCACCTGGACATCTTCTGACAATAGTTTTGTAGGACCCTTGAATGAAAAAGTGAATTTCATCCATAAAGTTACCCTTTCCCATCTTTAGTACTCCCATCTATATATTGTCTTTTCCAAAACATGCATTTCCCACCCCCACACCACCACTAACCCGTCACAATGGTTAGCAAATTTTTATTTTTATGATCTGAAGCACATTGTGCTTTTTATTGAGATGCTAGAAGAGGCAGCCACATACATTAAGGCACTTTTTTTTTCCTCCAAAGCCACTTTGAATATTTATTCTTTAGATATTCACAAAACAAACACACAACAGAGTGTGGTGGCCCAATGGATTAACTGATATGCCAAGTTTATGCAGCAGACTTCTTCTCAGCTGCAGGTTTTTTTAGTGCGGCAGGCTTCTTTTCAGCTGCTGGCTTCTTTTCCACAGTTTTCTTTGCTGCTTCAGGCTTCTTTTCTGCTGTTTTCGTCTGCCCTGGAATCTTCTTTGCTCCTGCAAGTTTCTTATTACCTACAAGCTTCTTCTTTTTCTCATCTACTGCTTTTTTTGCCTCCATAATCTTCTTTAGTGCAGCAGCTCTTTTATTTTCTCTGATTCTCCGATTCTTAGCCTGGCATAGAATTGTATTCCGGTGCATGGTCTTGGCATATGGGTTCAGTTTCACCATGATTCTCAAGTTCTTCAGTGGGTTCTTCTTGAGTACTCGTCAATGAATCTTCTTGCGTGGTGCACGGAGAGCCCTCCAGATCTCTGGGCTTTTCAAAATCCTGGTAAGGTCTGTATTGGTCATCTTGTCCATTGGAAGATTGTAGTGACTCTTCAGGGTGGCAGGCCTGAGCCATGTACCATACAGATCATCCAACTTGCGGAAGGCACTTTCAGTCCAAATACAGAAACGCCCCACATGTCCACCAGGAGCGAGTCTCAAACAGGTTCAATTTACTCACATTAAGTAGAGTAATACCAGGAATGTTTCTGAAGGCCTTGATAACACCATTATCTTCATTATAGATGATACAAGGTCCTCGACGCTGGATACGGTGGTGGTTTCTCATTTTACCCTTACCAGCTCGCATACGCTGAGAAGCATAGACCTTTTTGATGTCATTCCATGCCTTCAGCTTGTTAAGTAGCAAAACTGCTTCCTTGGTTTTCTTATAGCCCTCTACTTTATCTTCACCCACTAGAGGAAGTTCTGGAACTTCTTCAATTTGATGACCTTTTGACATGACCAGTGCTGGCAGGGAAGAGGCTGCCAAAGCAGAGCAGATGGCATATCGTTTTTGCCTTGTATTCACTCTGCGATGCCAATGGTGCCAAGTCTTGGTAGGAGCAAACATACGACCTCCTCGGCACATATTTCCAAAAGCACCCTGGCCAGAGAGATGAGTCCCTCCACCCCAAACACGAGGGATTCGAGCAACAGCTCTACCAGTTCCCCAAGACTCAGCACTGGTCTGATGACCTGCTAATTCACTGACAGCATAAGGTTGTCGGTTATTTTTTCTCAAGTTGGTATGAACAAAATTCACAATATCTGGACGAATTGGAGCCTTAAAGACTGCAGGCAAAGTAACATTTTTGCCAGATACTTCCCCCTTTTCGGAGTACACAGTTATCAGGGGTCGTACACAAGCCATGGCGGGCACCAGAGAGTCAAGGCACTTTTCTCATATAAAGACCGGTCGGACTTTCATTTCTCCTTGACAATTCCTGGGACTTCAGAGCTTTATGTATTTTATGGCCTGTGGGTTGATGATAGTTTTTTTAATTTTATTTTAAAATTTTCTTCACTCATAGATAGTTAAGTCTGAGTAAGGTGGCACATATACAATTAAGAATACAAGTCAGTGATGTACCTAGGTGGTGCAGTGGATAAAGCACAGGCCTTGGAGTCAAGAAAATCAGAATTCAAATTCAGCCTCAAACACTTAACAATTACTTAGCTGTGTGACCTTGGGCAAGTCACTTAACTCTACTGCTTTAGAAAAATAAATAGAAAAAAAGAAATACAAGTCAACAACTAGTATATGGTAGAAAAAAACATGATCTGCTCCCTAGAACTGCAGTCCCAAAGGAAAGGTAATGGGTAGCAAAGACCTTTCTTTTATTCTTGAGGGAGGCACGAGACTGCACAGACTAAGGACAGTTTTCTTGATGTTCTTTTCTCATAACAATAACTTTTCCAGTTTTTAGGTCATTCTGAGCTGCATTGATGGTATGCCAAATATTAACTGACTGTTTTGTCAGTCAGTTAATAAATTTTTATTAAGTACCTTTTGTGTGCCAACTGACTGTCAATTCTTGGGGTTTTTTTTAACCATACTTTGTACTTTGTTGCAACTAATACTGTGTCAGTGTGGGTTTGAAAGATACTTAAGGGGCAGCTAGTTGGCACAGTGGATGGCACACCGGCTCTGGAGTCAGGAGTACTTGAGTTCAAATCTGGCCTCAGACACTTAATTACCTAGCTGTGTGGCCTTGGGCAAGCCACTTAACCCCACTGCCTCGCAAAAGAAAAAAGAAAAAAAAAGATACTTGAAACATTTGACTTCCTTAATCACTGCAATGTCATGATCCTCTTAGAGAATGAAGAACAAATAACAGCAATGTCTCTAATAACCATTGTTGTATTCTCTTTAAGGGCTACAACTCTTGCAAGTTTCCTTGAAGAACCATTCATTCTTTTTTTCCCATGAATAATATTTTTTACCATTATGTGTAAAAACAATTTTAACATTCATTTTTTTTTAAAAATTGAGTTCCAAATTCTCTCTTGTTTTTTCCAATCTCCTTCCCTCAGACAATAAGCAATTTGATATGTTATATATGTATAATCATGGAAAACATATTTCCATATTATTCATGTTGTAAAAGTAAGCACATGAGCACCCCAAAAAAAGCAGCATGAGAAAAAATTTTAATGAAAAATAATATGCTTTGATTTGCATCCAGACTCCATCAGTTTTTTTTCCAGAAATGGATAAATTTTTTCATTATGAATCTTTTGGAATTGTCTTAGATTATTGTATTGCTGAAATAGTTAAGTCTTTCATAGTTGATCATTGTATAATATTGCTGTTACTGTGTACCATGTTCTGATTCTATTCATTTCACTCTATATCAGTTCATATAAATCTTTCCAGGTTTTTCCAAAATCATCCTGCTCAGCATTTCTTATAGCACAATAGTATTATATTATAAACAACAATTCTTAAAAAAACACAGAATTTAAAACAAAGCAGAAGGAAACAATGGAACACATGTGCATGGCATGAACTATCTAAAGGTGGAAAAACCAGTTGAATCTAGTTTCATCTGGCAAGGTCAGATGTTCTGAATCTGCCTAATGTCAGTAGAAGCATACATACCTGGCTATCACTGTCACAAAATGAAATAATATAAAAAAATTTTAATCCAAGGAATTTGCCTACCACCATAGCATCATACTTCAGCATGAAGCTACTCATTCATAGGAGATGTGTTATCATTGGAACTGAAATGGGAAAAAAACTTATTGAAAAGACAAATAACTTGAAATTGAGAGAGAGAGGAGAGTGTCCATCAATCGAGGAATGACTGAACAAATTAATGTTAAATAAATGTAATGGAATACTGCACTGATCCAAAAACTATGATAGAGTTGATTTCAAAGATACCTAGGAAGACTTGTATGAACTAAGGTTGAATGAAAGGCATGCTATCCACCTCCAGACATAAGTGATGGCCTCAAGATGCAGAATGAAACACGCATTTTGGATTTGACCAGTGTAGAAATTCATTTTGCTTATTTACATTTGTACAAAAATTTTATTTTTCTTTCTTTTTTTTCCAACGGGGAGAGGGAGAAAAGTAAATATTTGCTAATTGAAAAAAATGGGAGGATGGAAAGTTGTTTTTTTTTTAACTTAAATGTCAAAGGTCTTTACTAGTAGCAGCTATGGAGCAATATTCTAGAGTATATCATTGAATTAAAAACACAATAAAGGATATGTAAGCATACATACATACATACATACAGTGTTTGATCCTCATGCTAAGGACAAAGTGAGGAGGTAATACATTGTACCACTGAACGGTTTTTTTTTTCACTGAGCAGTTCTCGAAGGCAGAAGGAAGTGGTTCTCTTGCTCACCTTAGCAGAGTTTGACATACTTGCCAGTCACCCATGTGCTGTGAACTAGACTTATTTTCCTAAAATAGAAATGGCAATGTCAATAGAATCTGTAAGCTAGCCACTTATACCATTACCTGGAGATAATCTGGAACTCATGATGTAGGACTGGGCTGTCCAACCTTACTCTTCAAATTTTTATTGAAATAATAGATGATATATTTTGATTTGTCATTTTAGTGAGAGCTCCCTAGTAGCTCGACTTGGTTTACTAAAGCCTTTAATAAACCCACAGGAGGCCACATCAAATTGCACTGCCGGCCACATTTTGGACAGCCCTGATGCAAAATATGGGGAAGGAAAGTATCATAATCCTGACACCTTGGGATAGGTGATACTTTGTCTTCAAAGAAGACCGTTGACTTCAGGAGGTGATGCCATGACAAGCAAATGAATTGGGTTTGAGTAAGGGGGGGCTGTTCCAAATTACAGGTTTCTCTTTCTGTTTTAGAGTCATCTGGATCCAGTGACCAGATATGAATCAGAATGACTGGAGATAGTCCTAGATATAAGGCAATCAGGGTTGAGTGACTTGCCCAAGGGCACACAGCTAATGTCAAGTGTCTGAGGCTGGATTCAAACTCCTGTCCTTCTGACTCCAAGGTTAGTGCTTTAATTCACTGCACCACTTAACTGACCAATTGGATTAGGTATGATATTTGAGGGGACAAGTTAATTAAATCTAACCTACTTTACCTAAAAGGTCCTGCAAATCATTGCAAGGACTGGCAGGCAGCAAGATCTGGAAGATATAAATAGGAAATTCCTATTTTGGCTATAGGAACCCTGGCAGGTGCTGGCTAAAAGTGAGTGAGTGAGAGTGTGTGTGTGTGTGTGTGTGTGTGTGTGATACTTGCCAAGATCTAGAGCCAAGGGTTAGGACTATCATGAACCTTCAAACTTCCCACTTATCCCAGGTTATCCTACTCAGAAAACTGAGAAAAGATCCAAGTGAGGCATTTGTGGACCTCATAAGCTCCTCAAGTAAAAGCTCATTTCCTGGAGATAGGAAACAGACCACACTTCCTCCAGAGGCATGAGGGAGCATGGTCTGGATGTCCCAGAACACTGTAGTAAAGGATTTCCATTGACTCTTTACACAGTCTATGCATTCCTTTGCTCAAAGAAGTGAGCAAATACACTCTGTAAAACAAACGAAAAGAAACAAAATCCTAATTGGGATGGATCTGAGCATTCCTAATTCAGGTTAGAAAGTCCATGGATTGCAACCTATTTGCTCAAAATACTTTGGTTATAGAAAACTTCCATGATTGGGGAGGCATCAAGTAAAATGACCAAAATATTATATGGCAAACATAAAAGTTGTAAAAAGATATTATGATTCAGTAGATAAATCAAGTTTTATCTGTTGTGTCTTTGTGTGTGTTGTATTCTGAAATATCAGTATATCAAAAAACATCAGAAGTAATTTTACTGAAATATGTAATGAGCTCATTTACATATGGTGAACTCTTTCTCTCAAGCTCTCCCAACTCTTCCCCTCTCTTGATCATAAAGTAATCATTCTCTACCAACAAGGAGAATCTTACATTTGTATGCTCACCAGTGATTTAGGAAATTATTTGTTTCTATTTTTTTAATCAAACTTCCAAATACAAAAAAAATTGAGTAAAAAATTATCATGCTTCTGACTCTGAGTGTGTGCAGAGTTAACAATTTTAGTATGAAAAAAGTTCAAAAAAAGTCTAGATAGGGGCAGCTAGGTGGCACAGTGGATAAAGTACCGGCCCTGGAGTCAGGAGTACCTGGGTTCAAATCTGGTCTCAGACACTTAATAATTACTTAGCTGTGTGGCCTTGGGCAAGCCACTTAACCCCATTTGCCTTGCAAAAATCTAAAAAAAAGTCTAGATAATTTATATTATAATTAGAGTTTCTTTAAAATTAGCATTTAAAAGAAAACAAAAGCCAAGTTTCTCATTTTTTAATGCTTGACCAGCATTAGATATTTTAGTAAAAGATTAACTGTGTGAATTATTTTATGGCATATCAGTATATGATTACAAGTATGAAGAATTTTCCTCACATTTCAAGGAATATAATAAACCATCAAAGATGGAAATGGAATTGGTATTAGGAAGTATTTTTGATGAAGCTGGCAGTCTCATGAACCAAACCCATCAAAAAGAGCATATCTCACTTACTAAACTGTTCAGCAATGCTATCCTGAACCCATAATAACAGTGCTCTATCATGCTATTTTACACATCTATCTAATTTGTATTTGGAGAAATAGGAAATATATATATGCATAAAACCAAGTAGAATTAGGAAAAGAGGTACTAGAAGCAGGAATTCATCTACATTCCACTCTTTCCTGCAATTAAAGATATACTCTTTGATGCAACCACAAAGAAAAATCCCCCATTTGTAAGATATAACTGTTTCCAGGAAAAGAAATATTTGCATATTAGTTGGGGGAAAATATATGATAAAACTTTCATTTCCTTGACAATAATCCTGATAAAGGGCAGCTAGGTGACATAGTTAACTTGGAGTTAGGAATCAATACATTCAATCCTGTCTCAAATAGTTACTAGTTGTGTGGCCTTATGCAAGTTTTGGCCTCAGTTTCCTCATCTATAAAATGGGAAGCTGGGACTTGATGACTTCTGAAGTCTCTACCAGCTTCATATCTATAAACTTCTGACATTCCTGAAGGGGCCCTATCTTGTATAAGATAAAAAGTTGCATTAAGGTCATCTCCAGATAACAAAACATAGGGATCATCCTGTGAGAAGGCCATAACGAATCAGAATGTTTGAAAAATTTAAAGGAATTATCAAGAAGTAGGGATAACCCCAAATCTCCTCACCCGCTACCATGCCAAGAAGCCCAAAGCAATGATGGATAAGTAGATCCCAGAAGTAACAAAAGAAAGTATGAAAAAGCAGCCCACTGTTAAATTGTGATCTTTGTCCCACATGTTGGTGCTAGACTACACAATCCTAGGAGTCACACTAGACAAGCTGGCAGTGATGTGCGCATCCTTTTGGATATCGAGTAAAAGTGGAAACAAAATAAGGACCCGGAAGTCCACAATCTGTGATAGCACTAAGCTAATGGGAGTTCGTTGGCTCTCTACTAAGCAACTTGAGGAGGCAGGAAGGATTCAACACCTGTTCCTGTTGGTGGAATTCGACCTAGTCAAACACAAAAGAACTGGACTCCTGTTACCCCAAACTGACTGGTGACAATCATATGTGGAACTCAAGAAGTATGACATTAACAGCTTAATTGATAACCCATGTACCATTACAGATGGCTAGGGAGAACAACTTGTAGGGTAGGACTAGATCACCCCTGAAGTCCCTCCCAGCTCTAGGATTATACTATTACTGTTATTTTTTAGCTGTTTGTCATATCCAACTTGGTGACTCCATTTTGGGTTTTCTTGGCAAAGGTACTGGAGTGATTTGCCATTTTCTTCTCCAGTTCATTTTCCAGATGAGGAAACTGAGATAAACAGGGTTAAGTGACTTGCCCTGAGTCACACAGCTAGTAAATAAAATGAGTTATTACTTCTACTAACACAGTTATTGCTATTCTGCTGCTGCTACTACTACTACTACTACTACTACTACTACTACTACTGCTACTACTGCTACTACTACTATTACAATTACAGCTATACTACTACTACTACTACTACTATTACTACTGCTACTACTGCTACTACTACTATTACTACAGCTACTACTACTGATACTACCATTACAGCTACTACTATGGCTACTACCACTGTACTGCTACTGCTTCTGCTGCTGCTGCTACTACTACTACCACAGCAACAACTACTACTACTACCACTACAACAACTACAACAGCAACTACTACTACTACTACCAGTACCTTACATGTGCATAGTGCATTACAGAGTACAAAGCACTATCTCATGACTCTAGGATATATCTATTTATTTCAGGAGGTTCCAGCCTTTCAGGATCTCAGGTTTTTTTTTTGTTTTTTTGGTGAAATGAAAGGATTGAGCTGGATTACTTCTTAACATCTCTTCCATCTATTAAATTCTGTGGTTTTATTCAGATAGTTCTCTAATGAACATAAACTTCAAATTACACATTAATTTGGTTATATTTATTTCCTCCAGGATCATAAAGGAGACTATGTACATATTCTCCTTAAAAATTCCAGTTTAATGAGTTGTCAACACTGGACTACTAAAGATGCCTTTGAGATGGATTTAGGCATTAACCATTTGAGTGAGAATACTGTCTTCTTTCCAACATGAATCTGCCTTGAAAGTAAGTGATATCTAAATAAATTCCTTGTCATTTATGTGGTAATTTTAATTATATATTTGATTTATTTATATGCCCTAATTAGCTGAAATTGAAAGACCTAGAAGGAATTAAACCTGCCTTCAGAAAAATTCTAATGAGAGGAAGTGAGAATTTAAGGAAAAATAGAAAATATGCCCCAAGGTACTAGAACTTTATCAGCTTAAAAATGTTTATGACTATTAAATTCAAAATTATAGGAGTGGCAAAGCTAGAGAAAGTCCTTCCTGTATTTTTTTGAAGTTATTTGGAATCATAGGAGAATGTTTCATAGATGAAGACTTCATTAAACTTTTTAATGTTTGAGATTTAGTTATCAACACCTCAAAGACTCTCAACAAAGAGGATGCTGCACATCTCTGTAATAGACCATTTCAATTCAGAACCCAGTGGTAAGAAAGCATTCTAGCTTCAAGCCCATGAGGATATATCACTTGGGGGAATACTGAGGAAGAGAATCTCGTATCTCTTCTGATCATTGGAAGTCTGTTTCTCTTTTCAATGAGTCCTCATGAAATTCTACCTTTGAATGATATAACTTTCTTCTGGGTTCCTTATAGAATCCTGAAATTGCCTTATCTCAATGTGTCTAGATTGTTCATGGCTCCCGATGGAGGCACTGAAGTCTAGTGTTCTGTGGATACTGCTGGAATGGTGATTAGACTTTTTGGTATTCACATGGTCTTCCTCTTGTAAGGCATGATGGTGGCTAATGAAAGATATTCCCAACTCTTTAGGTATACCCTTAGGGAATACAGAGCTCCTCACATTCTGGGCATTCAACCTTCCAGGTCATGAGTTTCAAATTGTATCACTTTTTAAAATAATTACTTGATTTTGCTTTGAACTCATGTTCTATGGCTCACTAATAAAAGTAAACACATTGGTAGGTAATCACAAAACTCTACTTTTTGAGATACTATAGAGTATCTTGAACCTAGAATAGTTATTTCTAGGGGTGATCCCTGTCTAAGATGTACATGAGAAGAAGAAGAGAATGCTTCAGGTACTACATAAATAAATATGCAATATTCATGATTCCATATTTATATACTAGTGAAATAAGAAGTATATTAGAGCAGACAAAGATTGGAGAAATACCAAGAAATCATAAGAATAGTTTATGCATCAGCCATAATTTGCTTCCATAATGCATGCTTGCACAATTTATATTCCTACATATGGCATATGATTTATATATTTAGAGGATTGTCTTTAATATTTTCTTCCTTCCACTAATAAAAGATACAAAATTTCTAGACATCATGTTATGATTATTTAATGCTGTTAGACTTTTATCAACTGCCAAATTTTAAAATTGCATTGCCTATTAATTATTCCTCACCAAAACATAGAGGGATTTGGGGAAAATGATTCAATTCCACAGTATTTATTATCTACTCCAGTACATGCCTCTGTGATAGGTCTCTGTGATAGGTCTGAAGGATAAAAAATTAAAAAAAAACACAATCCCAGCTCTCAAGGAACCTACATTCTACTGGAGGAGACAACATGAATGCAAATAAGTTCAAGAAATAAATAGAAAAGTAATTTTAGAACAAGAGCACTAAGAATTGGGGGTATCTGGAAAGACCTTGTGTAGGAAGAGGTATCTGAGCTGAGTCTTGTAGGAGCAAGGAAGTCCAAAAAAGTAAAGGTGAGGGGTAAGAACATTTTGGGTATGACAGAGTCTGAACAAAAGCAGAGCTGTGGGAGATGGGATGTCCTATAGAGATAACAGCAAATAGACCAGTCTCACTGGAATGGAGAGTGAATAAAGGGAAGTCAGATGTAGTTAAGTCTGGAAAGATAGACTGAATCCAGATTGGAAGGACTGAAGATTAAACAGAGGAGTTTGCATTTTCAAATAGGGAGCCCAATAAGCTTCTTGAGTAAGGTGGTGATATGACCAGACCTATGTTATGCATAATAATTTGGCAGCTGAGTGGAGGATAAATGAAAAAGGAGAGGGACTGGAAGTGGTGGGGGGGTGGGGGTCAGTTGGAAAAAATATTGTAATAATCCATATGAGAAGTGATGAGAGCCTTGAATTAAGGTGTGGGCTGTTAGTGAAAAAAAGAAGGCAGATGTGAAATATGTTCTGGAGGCAAAAGAATTAACTTGGAAACTAATTGAATATGGGTTGTGAGGGAGAGGGAAGAGTTAAGGATAACTATGAAATTATGAATCTGTATGACAAGAAGGATGGAAAACCCAAAGTAAGGGAATCGAGAGAAGGGTCAAGTTTAAGGGGGAAGGTAACAAATTCCAAGTTGGACATGTTAACAAGTGATGTGGTTAAGATAAGGACTGGAAAAGGGTTAACTTTGGAGTTACAAGAATCTGGGTTCAACTTCAGTCTTAGATGACAATGGGCCAATCACAAAGTTCCCTGACCTCATTTGCCTCCTATGAAAGAATGAGGAGGTTGAGCTAGATAATTTCTGCATAGAGATAATCATTGTACTAGTGGGCTCTAGTGAGATTACTTAGAATGGAGAGAAAAGAGAGAAGAGAGGATGAGATTTGGAAATACTTGGTCAGTCTGTTTGGAGAACCAAGAGGGGGAATTCAAGAAAAGTGGCAGATAAAATCAAAAGTGACAGAGATTACAAGAAGAATAAAGATTGAGAAAAGGTCATTGGATTTATCAGTTATATGGTCCTTGGTAACCTGTGAAAAAGTCATTTTAGCTGAGAGGCAGGAATGTGAGGAAAAGGAAACAATGACTATTTTCATTGTGTACTTTGTTTTATAATATCTTACAATGCCCAAGTCTTTTTTTCCCATTCCTACATTTTGTTCTTTGCTTAATTTTACAACACATACACACTAGTCTCTCTTTCAGACAACTAATGGCTTAATCTATTTTTAAGTGAATTCTTTGGAAAGGCATGTGGGTTTTTTAAAATACTGTAGAGTTTTTTTTTATATTCAGATAGAAGAGAATTTAAGGGCAAAATCTGACAATTATGCCATATGGCATTTATAGTTACTCTTGCCAAGTATTTAATTCTTCTGTGTTCTAAAATTTTAAAACTTAATTTCATTTAAACTTAAAAATCATTAAAAAATCATTTGGGTCATAGCCATGTGAACCCTTTGTCTCTTTTTTTGATTGAAGTATTGATTTCACTGAAGATGGGACTATAATTTTCTTTATGTGAGGTTTTTCTCAAACAACCAAATTTGGGTCTGTTCTGTGAAACATCCCCCCCCCCCAATTTCTGTATCTGCCACCATAAAGCCAATCCACTTTGGCCAGTGAGAGTTGGAAACTGGGTACCTTCACAAGTATCAATCTAGGGGGTAGAGGAAAAGAATCTTTTTGAGAGGGTAGAGGGAGTAATTCAATGAGAAGAACAATGAGAAGGACAATGAGAAGAAGAGTTGGGCACTTCAGGGTCTGGTTAATGTGCAGGGAGCTCTTTTCATGTGTTCTCTGTAGAGAAAATGTTGACTCTTAATAAACTTTTGGAGTAAGTCTATAAACCAGAGGTAGAAGGGATCTCAGAAGTCACAGTCCAACTCCCTGATTTTACAGATAAGAAAATGGAGGTGCAAATAGATTACATAACTTGTCCAGAGTTAAGAAAGAAGTGACAAAATCAAGATATAAACCTATGTCCTTTTGGTTATGGAAAAAATTAGTCTTTGACACCCTCCCCTTTTGTACCTTCTTTTACCTGTTGATGTTCTCTTGCCAAGAAAACCCCTATGGGGTCACATAGAATCAGACATAACTGAAAAACAACAGATGCCACCCAAAAAGATTATAAGGGTCCTTTAACCTTAGTTTTTCTAAACTTCCCTTTCTGTTCCATCAATATTTCATTCTGCTATGTCCCTTCCCTAACACTGCTTCATGCTCCAAAATTACTTCTTGTTCCTTCTTTTCCAAATTCCACATCAAAAACCCTCGAGAAATGAAAAGGAGGTTATCCAGAGCCTTCTCTGAATTCCTACATCTTTCTGGGGTTGTTGGAAAGTACTGACTGAAGAAGCCTGAGTAAAGACCAGCATGAGTTCTTTAGATTCTTTAAATTGAGCAGGCATAGGTTGAATGAGTTGCATGAACTTATTTAACTCAGAAAACAGCAAAAACCCTTTGGCATCTGTTGTACTTCAGTTGTATCTGACTCTGTGACCCCATATGGGTATTCTTTGCAAAGATACTAGAAAGGTTTGTCATTTCCTTCTCCAGTGACTTACTCAAGAGTTCAGATTTGAACTCAGGTCTTCCAGTTTCCAGTCCAAGGCTTTATCCACTAAGCCACCTAGCTACCTACATTGGAATCTGAAGACCTTCTGCAATCATTTGCTGTTAATTCCTGAAGCTAATTGATACTAGTCCTTGAAGCTAAAGACCATGAAAGGGCAGCTAGGTGGCATAGAGGACACTGTACTGGACTTGGAGCCAGGAAGACTCATCCTACTGAATTCAAATCTATCCTCAGACACTAGCTAAATGTCCCTGGGCAAATCAATTAACCCGTTTGCCTCAGTTTCCTCATTTGTCAAATAAACTGTAGAAGAAAATGGCCTACTCCAGTATCTTTGCCAAGAAAAT
The DNA here is from genome assembly GCF_037893015.1 of Macrotis lagotis. Lineage (NCBI taxonomy): Eukaryota > Metazoa > Chordata > Mammalia > Peramelemorphia > Peramelidae > Macrotis > Macrotis lagotis. The sequence goes on from NC_133658.1 coordinate 87,853,604, forward strand.
CCCAAATGGGGCACAAAGAGACAGACACAACTGAGTAACAGCAAAGACCATGATACTATCAATCAGTCAATCCTTGAATACACATTTTATCATAAATCCATGGAATCATAGATTTAGAATTGGAAGGGCTATGTGAAGTCATTGAATCCAACTTTCTCAATTGTCAGATGAGGAAACTGAGGCGAAGATCTGATCTAGAATTCAAAGTTAAATCTTCCTAACTCCAACTCTTACACCCTATAACAAATTGCCACCATATATGTCCAATCTGTACAATGGGTGTACAAAGACAACACCCTCCCCAATATTTCCTGCTTTCAAGGACCATACACTCTATTTGGAAAAACATGTATAGAAAAAAAGTAAATACTGTGCATGTATATGCAAAGAAAATGCAAAGTAATTTCTAAGAGATGAATAAAGGAAACTCTATCTAATCTATCGATATGAGTTTATATTTGCTAAAAGCTATGCTAAGCACTTCTACAAATATCTCATTTGATGTTCACAACAATCCAGAGAAATGCTATTATTATTATTATTCTCATTTTTCATTTGAGAAAACTAAAGCAAACAGAAGCTAAATGACTTGCCCAGGGTCACACAGTTTGACTAGGGTCAGCTCCTCTAGATTTCAGTCCTCTACCCTCTGTCATCTAGCTGACTAGGACAAAAGTGCCAAGGTAGGAAATGGAATGTTTTTGTACAGAGGCTAATTTGACTGGGATGGAGAGTGAATAAAGGGGTAATATATACAAGAAAATGAGAATGATAAAATAATGAAGGCCTTTAAAAGCTAGAGGACTTTAATTTTAGAGGCAACAGGGAACCACTGAAAATTTTTGAATGGGGAAATAACATAGTTAAAATTATGACAGGAGGGGGCATCTAGGTGGCGTAGTGGATAAAGCACTGTCCCTGGACCCAGGAGTACCTGAGTTCAAATCTGGCCTCAGACACTTTATAATTACCTAGCTATGTGACTTTGAGCAAGCCACTTAACCCCAATGCCTTGCAAAAAAAAAATTATGACAGGAATACAAATTTGGCAGCTATGTGGAAGAAGAATTAGAAAGGAGATGTTGTAATAGTCTAGTCAAGAGTTGACAATGGCCTGAACCATGATGTCAGCTGCTTGAGGGTGGTTAAGGGAATAAATAAATTAAGAAATGAGGTAGCAGTTGAATCAACTTACCAACAGATTGGATATGGAAAATGAGAAAAAATAAACAAATGAGGCCAACCAGATGTCATAGTGGATAGAGTACTGGGCCTGGAGTCAGGAAGACTCATCTTGAGTTCAAATCTAGCTGCAGATACTCAGATGTGTGATTCTGGGTAAGTCACTTAACCCTGTTTGCCTCATTTTACTCATCTGTCAAATCAGCTAGAGAAAGAAACTGCAAACCACTCCAGTACATCTTACAAGAAAATCTTAAATGGGCTATGAAGAGTTGGACACAACTGAAAGAGACTGAATAGTCACAACAACAAAGTTGATATTCTGGGTGACTAGAAGGATGATGGTTTCTTCAAAAGTTTGGAAGTAAAATAAATTTGGAGGGTAAGGTAGGGGAAGAGAATAAATTCTTGTCTTGGACATATGTTGAGTTTGAGATGCAGATGGAACATCCAATAGAAAATGTCTAACAGCTGATTGATAATGTGGGACTGTATATAATAATCTGGGGGGTTATCTGCATTTAAGATGACAACTGAACCCATGGACACTTATAAGATTACTGAGAGAGAGGGGGGAAACTAAAGGTTATGTTTCTTTACTCTTTTCTTGCTGTCTGGTTCTATGACAACTGATTCAACTTGGTGATCCAGAATATTTCCCTCTCCATTGTACTGTTGTTCTTCCTTGTTCCTAAAATTAGTTTGTATTTGCTTTGTGTATGTAATGTGTATGTAATTTGAGAACTAACTGGCATCCTGGAATTTGTAGTTCAGAGAGGAAAACATTCCTTCTTAATCCTGGAAATAATTTGGAACTATTAAGATCTTTAGAAGAAAATGGACTTGAGAATCACTTCCAGGAAATCTTAAAAGGAAAGGTATACTCAAACACTCTCTCTCTCTCTCTCTCTCTCTCTCTCTCTCTCTCTCTCTCTCTCTCTCTCTCTCTCTCTCTTGCAAGGGACAGATTGAGAGGAAAAAGTAGGGATAAGCAAGAGCTAAGAAGCAACAAAAGCAGCATCAGCAGTGGGACCACAGCATACAAAGTCTCACCCAGAATTTAGTAACATGAGTGATAAAGAATTGGCAAAATAGCATTTAACTACAGAGCAAAGAGAGACATGCATCTCTGAACAAGAGACAGATTGAACAGAGTGGTTACAGTATCTTCTTGAAAGACCGAAGTGTCCCCAAAACAGGTTGGCTCTTTCTCCAACTTCTCTTCCCTATGCCTACCTAGTCCCAGATACTGTAAAGGACTGTTTACTCCATTTTTCTAAATATTTCTTATATCCTGATTTTGCTTCAAACATTAAGAGGCTGGTGATTATTTATAAGAATACAAAGATGCTGTTTATTCAAAACTTTAAAACAGGACAATGAGTTAATACTTTGAGCCATTGAGATTGTATTAATATCTTTTTTGCCTGTTATAAATTTTATAAAACAATAGAAAAAGGTGCCGTGTATACCTGAAGGTCATTAGGTACCTGAGGTACCTAGGCTAAAAGTGAACTAGTTGTTGTAACAGGAGGTGGCTAATTAAGTTTCGGCCTCTGATGTTTAGAAATAAAAGGGAAAAGTTTAGGGAAGATAAGAAAGGACCATATGAGATTCATTCAGCTTTTTTCTTTCCAAAAGAAAGAAGAGAATAGAAAAGATGAAATATATTCCACATCTCCATCCATTTGAGTCACACATACAATTCACACAATTTTAATATTTAATATTAATTAAATTTTAATATTTATTTACCTATTAGCTCCCTTAAAAGAATGCAAAATTCTTGAGGGAAAGCCTGCATGGTGGAGGTTGAAACCCTTCAGCCTGAATTTAGCTTTTAATCCTAACACCTATCCAAGTACTGATACTAAGTCTATAAACTAAATCTATAAACCTGGAAAAATTGGTGGCAAGGAACTTAATTTCTATTATTTTAGTTTCTTTTTGGTTAACTAAAAAAACAAAACAAAATTATCTGTAGTCTAGGATCTTAGTACCTATCTTATGAGAGCTGGAAATCCAGAAAAAGTGTTAGGGAAGGAGATATGTATAGAAAGAAAATTAACTACTTCATACAATTAAGTTGAGTTATAATAAAGCTCCAGGTAGTCAATTTCCTGTATTGATTTTTCCAAGCAATTTTGAAAATTCCACCAAAAAAGCAGCAAAAGTGATAGTGTGTCATGTTAAAGGCATGTGGGAAATTGAATAATGATGGCAGCTATGAAGGAGATAGGTTTTTCCCTTGAAATATTGGATGATAGAACACTATATGACTTGATGATAAATGAGAAAACAGTGATATCTGTAAATTTTATTACCAGAAGGTAAAGAACACATTTTCATGACAAAAATACACATACAAAAATACCACCAAAACATCTTATCCTACAGTATGATTCCTTTAAAAAAATTGTTTTTTAAATACCCTTAGCTAAGTTAATAGAAAATAAGATGAAATACTGTGACTATCATTGGATTAATAGGCAACTTACCATTTTGTAACTAAATTTTGTTCATAACTATTTGATTCTAAGTACATAAATGATTAGTATATAGCTTATATTATTCTTACTATTTAGCCATTATTACATGTGACATAAAACCCTTATATATACTAATATCATAAATACACAACATAATTAGTACATAGTTATAATTACATTTGATATAAAACTCATTTGTAGACATTCTATTGTCACAAGGAAACAATATCTTTATCAGATCAAATATCTCAAGGTCTATAATCTATGGCTATTATCCACAACACAGCAGAAAAATGAGAAAAATGTATGAGTTCTATCTATAGTTCTATAATGTAGGATTATTATCTTTTAGCTTAAGTAAGAACCTATGATTTTATTACAGGTGTCCAAATTTAAACTGTTGACTGAGACTAGGTTTTGTTTTCTAAAATGCAAAATATATGAATATGAAATTTGAGTCTATTTGTGGAATTCAAGCAGATTTCCATTTACTGAAAACACTAATGATTTCATGAAACTGGTGACTATTGATTGTTCTTCCATTTTGCCGGCATTATTTTAGTCTTTAACCACTACAAATAACCCCAACTTATGTTTCATGATATACATTTCACATTAATACAAAAATGATCATGAGTTCATGTGATCTTAAGACTAAAACATCAAAGAATGAAAAGTACAATTCTTTTTCTCATTTTATCACAATGTAAGTAACTGCTCTAGGTTACCTTCATAGAGTTTTTAGGGCAAACCTTTTATAACTTTAATCTTCTCTAGACATGATTGTCTGTGAAAAAGCAAGCTAAGAAATGACTGAAAAAATGTCTTTGAGCATAGGTAGCAAGCAAAGGAGGTGTTTTATCTCAACTTCTATGCGTTCATATTAGAAGAAAACTATCAGACTCCAAAGCATGATGTTGTGTTAGACAAACATGCAAAGTACATCAGCAAAAGTCCCATATTTTGACCATACAAAAAATTTTGAACTTGGCATTATCCATGAAAAATAATCTCCAGAAACCCTTTTATTTGGAAATGTCACTAAGGAACAAATTCTAGCTGTCATTCAAAATCAAGGAACATTAGGGCTAGAAAGTACTTAAGATGTCATCTCATGCAAACCCTTATTTTATTGGTGAGAAAATTGAAGATCAGAGAGGTCATGGTCACATGCAAATTAACAGCAGAATTAACTCTAAACCTCAGGAATTTTGGTCCCCAGTCTAGGGAATCTTTGTATTACATTTCACTTACAGATCTTCATGTTCTTGCTAAGAATAGGACCCAAGTTGTTGTAATAATGCTATTGAGTCATTTTATTTTATTTCATCTTCCAAGACATAAAGAAGTAAATATTTTCACTAAGATTTTAAATAGTAGATCAAGCAAAGTTTACTGTTGCCTCAGCAGATACAGACATAAAGCACTTGGTGGAATGTCTTCCTTTTTTTAAGAGCTTAATAATATTTTTAATGAAAAATATCTAGGCCTAAGTATTTACTTGAAATTAGAGGATTTTATCTTTTTATTTCAAATGTATAAGGTAATAGTCTAGAAACGTGATTTTAAGCTAATATCTTAGGGAAACTCCTGCCTGTTGCAGTTCCTATGTCCTGTTGTTTTTGATCACATACACATAACATTCATGCAACAGTCAAAAGGGCTGATTCTTTTTATTTTTTTTTTAAAAGTGGATGAAAACTTAATTACTTTTGTAAATGTTGTGAGCCATTAGGGCTGGGAATCACTGGCAAACAACTATCAATTCAAAGAAAAATGGTAAACAAATTTGTAGGGGGCAAATGTACAGGGCTAATCTATAGAATTAGAGTTCTCAAATAACTTAATGATCCTTTGACAGTTCCTGTATCTTACAGATCATTCATTTAGGATGGAGAAAACATAGCTGGATAGAACATCTGTTTTAGAAGTGAAAAAACTCTATGTCTCTTTTTTTGAAAGTCTTTTATGCTTTAATCAAATTCTTTCTAATCTAAAGAAAGGATTCAGGAACCTCTTGAGCCCACCTTTTCCATGACATTAGTTAGTCCAACATTGCTCAGAAGGTAATTCCCTCCCTATAGGGCTCTATAATTAGGATAAGTTAGAACAATTATATCTCAGTATGATCAGAAATTAAGGGGAGACTGGTGTCTAAGCAAAGAGCCTTGTCAGATCCGTAAAAAGCTTATGAAAAAGCCATTTTCCATGATACATTTCTTTCCTGGAAGAATAAAGATCAAGAGCTGTAAGAAAATCTGCATTTTTAATGGTCTGTTAAGGGCTTTGCAAAAGCCATGCTCTTCCCAAGTTGCTCAGGGACACGTGTATGGAAAGACTGAGGAAACCAGATCACATAAAGGTCATGGTTGTGGCTAAACACAGAATGATATTCAGGTCAAATGACTCACCATGACAAGGCAGGACTTGGACAGGGAAGGAGCCTGGCTGGTTTGAACTGGGTAAAGTTACAGGCTGTCAGTGCTTCTAAGCTAATTAACTTATGTGAGGATTGTACGTTTGAGATGGTGGCAGAGGGAGAGAAGAGTAATAATGAAATATTTTTAGGAGAGGGATTTTGCAAAACCCCAGTATGGACATGAGGTCCTTCTAAATATGTGTGTCTGTCTACATATACACATACAATATACATACATATACATCTATCTATACATCATTATATTTTAACATAGTTGGTTTCCTCGGTAATCTCTCTCGCTTTTTTTTTTTAATGGGACAATGTAGTTAAGTGACTTGTCCAAAGTCACACAGCTAGCAAGTATCAAGTGTCTGAGACCAAATTTGAATTCAGGTCCTCCGGACTCTATCTATTCACTACCCAACCGAGCTGTCCCTCATTGGTAATCCTATATATTTTACTTGATGCATTCTGCGAAGGAGTCCATAAATTCCACCAGACTTCCAAAAGGAGCTATAAATACACACACACACACACACACACACACACACACACACACACACACCATACACATACACACTCAGACACACACACACACACACACACACACACACACACACACAGCAAGAACATCTGTTCTGATGAAGGGCTAAGCTCAATACCAAATGACATTACAACTACCTTTCTTTTAAGAAAGGAGTGTTCAATGCAGGTCAATGTAGAGAAATATGTAATAATCCTAGCAACATCAGGATCTACTCAGGGTTATTCTGGGACCCTGCTCACTCATGAAGAACTGAAGAAAAGCAACAACAGAGATTCCTACCTCCAACCTAGGGCCCTCAAGCCTATATCAATAGAAGGTTTCTTTTTTTTTCAGCAATGACTGCTGAGTGACTGTACCAGAGTTTTTTTCCCAAAGCATTAAGTGTTTTTCTCTTTTCAGCCCCCACCCCACCCCCACCCCTGACATACTTAGCTGACTTTAGATTGTTAAGAGCAAAAAATGAAAAAAAAAAGCAAGGGCTTGCTTAGAGTAATCCTTGAGAATGTGTAGGAAATCAGGGTAAGTGGGAAACCCTGGCAGGATAACTTCAATCACATTCTTTGTTGCTTTCTGACTAAGTAGAAGCAAAATTGAATGTGGGTTTTAATAGACTGACCATTTATAGCATTCTTTTATTGTATATTATTGGTCGAAGTCAGCTTATAGGGCTTGGTAATGAGATGATTTCAGTGAAAAAATTACAGAATCCAAGGTGAAAACATTTAATCATTATCTCCTCATCTATAATTTTTCTTCTTCTGTTAACATATGGTATCTTTATATTCAAACTGTAGGAATCTGAAAATAAGTCATTTTCTCATGTCCCAGATTTCCCATTCTTTAAAAAAGACCCTCATAACTTGCTTGAATTTACACTGGATTGGGAAGTATAGAGGCTCAAATGACTCCTTGATGACATCCTTCAAATGAACAAAGAGTTATCCATCCAATTCTTATCATATGAAGGAAGAGAAGGAAAAACATGTCTAGAATATGCTAACAGACTTAAAAAAAATATTTTCTCATTTGATCATCATCCTGCCATCTCAGAGTCATCCTCCTCTACATTTTCTTTCATGCCCTATATCCAATCCATTGCCAAGTCTCATTAATTTAATTTTTAAAGTCTCATTAATTTTACCTGCACAATAATTCTTGCATGTTTTCTCCCTACTCAGTACAGTCGTCAGCCTAATTAAAAATAATGGCCAATGTTTATGCATCACTTACCATATTCTAAACACTATGCTAAGAATTTTTTCTAGTTGTGTGACCCTGAGTAAGTCACTTCACTTCTGACTATCTCAGTTTTTTGACCAAAAAAATCAGATGATAGTACTTACCTTTGAGAGTTGTGAGGATTAAAAGAGAAAATATTTGTAAACCACTTAACATGGTGCCTAGCTTATAGTCAGCACTATATAAATACTAGCCATTATTATTATTATTGCTACTATTAAATCCAAGAGCTCAAATCCTGAGTGAAGTAGTCACTCCCTATTTGAAAAAAAAATGCTGGGAAAACTAGATTTCAATTTAGACTAGAAATTTATACCTTATGCTTCAATAAATTCCAAATAGATAAGTGTTCTAAAGGTAAATGGTCACCCAAATACTCAAAGAAAATGTTACATCACTTTAAAAAATAGAAAATGGAAGGTTATATATTTTATAACTGTGGGAGAATTTATAATCAGAAAAGGGATAAAAGTGATTATACAGAGACAATTTCAATGATTATAAAATTTCAAAGTTTCCACTTGAACAAAAATCAATGCATCTAGAATGAGAAGCTACATGTAAGGGAAAATCTTTGCATCAGGAATTCTGATTCAAGTCCAACTTTCAAAATTTATAGAAAATTTATACACATATATGACCAATATTCATTTCCCAATAGACAAGGGCTCAAATGGTATAAACAGTATTCAAATGAAGAAATGCAAGCAGTCAACAGTCTTGTGCTTCAAATTACTACCATTAAGAAAAAAGCAAATTAAAACAACTCTGAAATATTATTATCTCTTGCTCATTAAATTGACAAAGAAAAGAATGGAAAAAGTAAATGTTGGAGAGGTTGTGGGAAAGCAAGCATATTAATATACTATTGATAAAATGAAATTGGTCAAACCTTTCTGGAAAACAATTTAGAATTATTCAAGAAAAATTATATTCATACCCTTTGACCCAGCATTATATTACTGGGCACATATTCCAGTGTTGGAAAGTGTCTATCAATTGGGAAATGATTGAACAAATTTTAATATATTAATATGATGGAGTAATGCTGTTCTATAAGGAATAACAAATATGAGTAATTCATAGAAATATAGATGAGTTTGTATAAAAATCTCAGGCAAAGCAAAGAGATAGGAACTAAGAGAACAATGTACATAATGATATAATAGAGCAAATGAAAGCAACAATAAAAGATAACAGAATTCCAATCAAATGCAATGATCAATATCTGTTCCAGAGGACAGATTTGGGGAGTATATTTTGTTCTTCTCTGGAGAGATGTGAACTATTAAGTAATTATATAGTTGTAATTGCTCTATATAGCAAGATCCTAACCTGAGAACTTGGATTAAAAATTTTTTTGATAATTTTTCAATATATTATGTTTCCTTTGCATTTTACTATATATATATATACATATATATATATATATATATATCTTATACATTTAAATATAAGATATAACATATTTAAAATCATTATTCTGAGATGGGGTCCATAGGTTTCACCAGATTACCAATGGGGTCCAGCACAAAAAAAAATTTAAGAACTGCTGTGTAGAGTAATTTTACTTAACTGATTGTGTTGTTATTCTATTTATAAGTTAGGATCGTTTGGATGGGACATTGGGAAATGACAGAGTTGTAAAAAAATGCATCAATAAAATGTAAAAGCTAATGTGACCTCTTGATGAAGGAAGAGCTAGGTAGATTATTTAGCATATTTATGTGACTAGTTATAAGAAGATAATATTCCTAAACCTTTTTCATAAATTAAAGGAGTCCCATCCCAAATTATCAATATAAATTGCTATGATGGGACCTGCTCTGATGCTTTCTGCAAGTGACCCCGTTGGGAGTGAAGCCTAGGCTTTATTATATAAAGATAAAAGTTGGCATTTGAAGGAAAAAATGGAAAGGAATCAACAATGATTAGAGTAAGCCCAGAAGGCATCTTAATTTTTGCATGGCTTATTTGCATTTGAAACACTGAGAATTCCTCTTTAGAGCATAGAGAATTTTATACATGTTAAATTGCTTTTCACTTGAAAGTTTTCCTAAATGTTTGGAAGATGATCAAATTTTAATTGGAGGACCTGTCTTCTTCCATCAGGTGTGGGGGTGTTGTGGCTTCCCGGTATGAGAGGCAACAGCTGATTCTAATAGCAGAAGGAGACAAAAATACAAGAAATTGAAAAAGAATCTTTATTTGCTCCACCATTTACCTAGAAGTCTAAGATGAGAATACAAAGGAGAAGATAATGTTAAAAGATGAAGCTCAGAATTAAGCCAAGTCACTGCTAAGGTTTGGAACCTTTGAAATTTAGAATGTTTTTGGCTTCTACTCAGTCCAGGATTTCCATGGATGTACTGAGATCTGTCTTAAAATGCACATTTCAGAATACCCGACCATCCTCAGAACATGTCACATGTATTCTCTGTGCTTCTGTTCACAGCAGTTTTACATTTAAAAATGTTTTCTCAGGATAGCTAGGTGGATAGAACCCTGGTCCTGGAGTCAGGAGGATCTGAGTTTAAATTTGATCTCAGATACTTACTAGTTGTATGACCTCGGACAAGTCACTTAGCCCCAGTGCCTCACCCCCCCTAAAAAAAAATATTCTGTTCACCTACTTCCCAGTTTCCTTCAAACCTCATTCCAAATGCCACTCCTTCCATGAAACCTCTCCTGACCCCCAGATAGAAGTGAACTCTTGGAGTTCTGTACTTGGTTGGTTTGTGCCTCTCTCGTGCATTTATAATACTCTCCTTTGTATGACGTGCATTGTTGTTATCTCTACATTTCCTATGAAAGACTATAATTTCTCTGAGGACAAGGACCATGTCTCAATTTTTTAATATCCTTCTGCATATAGGAAATATTCAATAAATGCTTGCTCAATTAAAGTAAAAGGGAAAATACTGATATACTTTAAAGAGAAATAATTTTATCTATTTACTTTTTACTCTCTTTGGAAATGTAGGTTATCTATAATTCCTAGAGATAATTAAGTGTATAAAAGTGTTGAACCTGGAGACAGAAAGACTAGTCTTTCTATTGCCCTCAGATATTTACTAGCTGTGTGACCCTAAACAAGGCACTTCCCCCTCAGTTTCCTCATGTGTTAAATGGAGACGTTAATAATACTTGCTTCCTACGATTGCTGCGAGAATAAAACAAGATAAATGTGCAAAGTTCTTTCAACCCTTAAAATGCAGTATAAATATTAGCTATTCTATGAGTTATTAAATTATTGAAGAATCATCAAAGGATCTTCCCTTAGATTCTCAAATTCAAGCATATTTGTACTTAATGAAATCTTTAGCTTTGCACTGATAAAGAATTTTAAATAACTGTCTCTATGCATTCATTCATCCATCTATCCATTCATCCATATATTCATATATCCATCTATCTTCCATTTATCAATCTACTGATCTGTCTCTATCAGTTAATTTCTGAGTACCATCTGTCTGCCTGTCTCTATCAGCTATCTGCCAATTACTATCAACTAAACATGTATCTACATATGTATCTATGTATATATGGATGTATGTCTATCAAACTATCCATCTACATATCCATCTCTAAATATGGCATCTTTAGTCTTGACCTATACTTTTTTTTAATTAGATTTTTGCAAGGCAATGGGGTTAAGTAGCTTGTCCAAGGCAGCACAGCTAGGTAATCACTAAGTGTCTGAGTTCAGATTTGAACTCAGGTCCTCCTGACTCCAGGGCCCGATGCTCTATCCACTGTGCCACCTAGCCACCCCTTGACCTATACTTTCAATGGCACAGGGAACTCAATATGTAAAGGCTTACTCCCACAATACAGATAGACAACTCTGTTGTACTGTTTTAAGAAAGTGTCCTAAGGCATTAGGATGTTAAGTGACCTGTTCATGATCACATAATTGGTGTGTAAGACTTAAACCCAAATCTTTCTAATTCCAAGACTGCTTCTTTTATCCACTAAACCATGTGGCCTCTCCAAATTCATATATTTTATACACACACACACACACAATATGTATTGGTTCTTGTCCTTCATTATTGACTAAAATGACATCACTATGTTTGAGACAAATTACAGTGTGTCCTACTGTGGTTAATCAGACCAATACAAGCTTGGAATGCTCTACCACAGGTTGGGCACAAATAGTCCATGTGAACACCTGGGGTGGGTACTCTAAACTTACTTATTGTCATGTTTCCTTTGAACTGTTTCCATTCTGCCTCCCTCATAGAGTGTAGTCCCCTCATTGATGAGGGCACACCACGCTGGGGGGTCCTGTGCCAGTGTCTCCCATGCTGTACAATCAATTCTAAAGTTCTTCAATGAGACCTTCAGGGTGTCTCAGTATGGCTTCTTCTGATCCCTCTGTGGGTGCTTTCCCTTTGTGAGTTCTTCAAAAAATACTTTTTTTGGCAAGTGTACATCTGATATTTTAACAATGTTTCCAGCCCATCGTAATTGTACTCTCTGTAGTAATGTTGGAATGCTAGGCAGTTAAGCCTGAGAAAGGATCTTAGAGTCTGGTATCTTCTGCCAGGTGATCTTCAGAATCTTCCTAAGGCATGGAAGTGATTCAGTTTCCTGACATGGTGCTGGTAGACTGACCGGGTTTCACTGGCATATAACAGTGAAGTCAGCACAACAGCACTGTAGACTTTTAGTTTGGTAGTCAGTCTAATACCTCTTCTCTCCCATACTTTCTTTCAGAGCCTCCCAAATCCTGAGCTAGCTCTGACAATGCAAGTGTCAACTTTATTGTCCATATGTACCTCCTTGGAAAGGACACTGCCAAGGTAAGAGAACTTGTCCACAGTACTCAAAACTTCCCCATGTGCAGTAACCAATGGTTTCACATATGGATGGTGTGGTGCCGGCTGATGGAGCACCTGGGTTTTCTTGGTGTTAATTGTTAGATCAAAATGAGCACAAGCAGTAGAGAATCAATCCATACTTTGTTGCATCTCAGCCTCAGAGGCTGCACTGAGTGTACAATCATCTGCAAACAGAAGATTGTGCACCATCACTCCCTTGGCTTTGGTCTTTAGAATTGATTGTACAGCATGGCAGACACTGGCATAGGACCACTCAGCGTGGCGTGCCCTCATCAGTGAGGGGATTGTGCTCTATGAGGGAGGCAGAATGGAAGCAGCTCAAAGGAAACATGACAATATGTAGCTTTAGAGTATCCACCCCAGGTGTTCACACTGGTCTGATCAACCACATTCGGACATACTGTAATCTGTCTCAAACATAATGATGTCATTTTAGTGTTCTTCAATAATGAAGGACATGAATCAACTAACCAACTTTTTATTGTAATATTCATGTAAATGAGAAATAAAGTCACCAAATCCAGATAAAATGGAGGACAAGCAAATGCCAATTGGATTAACAGTCCCCAAGATAGTGAGTATTTGGATAACCAAAATCCTCTTTAGCAAATTTAAAACATCATATAAGAATTGGTAATATTAATATTTTAAATATGTAATAGAATGTAATATGTAATATATAATAGAATCATAGATTCACAGATTTAGACCTGGAAGGTATGTACTAAGGTGGCAGATAGGTAGCATAGTAGGCAAAGATCAGAAAGACTTGAGTTCAGATCCTGTCTCAAATTGGTATAAATCATATAATCCTGGGCAAATCATTTAGCTTCTGGATGCCTCAGGTTCCTCATCTATACCAGAGAGATAATAATAGCACCTATCTCATAGCACCTTCACACAGTTAGTGTGAAAATCAAATACTTTAATATATGTGAAGAGCTTTGCAAACTTTAAAATCCTATAAAACATTAGCTATTATTGTTGACACTTTAGCTTTAGGTTGATGTTTGTCCTTCGATCTCAGAGAAGATCATGGTGGATGAAGGTGAAACCAATACAAACACATGAATTGCATTGTAGTGAGAGGATGCTGTGTTAAGTCACCAGCATCACTTTCTCCTCCAGAGCCATCTGGGTCCAGTGACCAGATATGAACCAGGTTACAAGCTATCTGGGACTTCACATCTTTTTTTGTTTGTTTGTTTGTTTTGTTTTGTTTTTTGCAAGGCAATGTGGTTAAGTGACTTGCCTAAGGTCACACAGCTAGGTAATTATTAAGTATCTGAGGTAGGATTTGAACTCAGATCCTCCTGACTCCAGGGCTAGTGCTCTATCCACTGTACCACTTAGCCACCCCAACTTCACATCTTTTATATAAAGCTAGAACTTGAACTTGACTTTACAGAGTAACCAGAGGAAGCCAACCTTCTCTAAAAGTAAAGCAAAGCAGAGTTCTTCTTGCTCTCTCTTGGGGCCATGCTGGTACAGTGGCATCCCTTTATGGTGGTCTTAGGTTTGAACCTAACCCATTTGTATCAAGTTATATTGTATGAAGAAGCTTTGGAGACATGATCTGACTTGTGGAATATCTAAATATGTCTAATAGACCCTTATGTTATATCTATATGTGTTGAACTAGAATTTGTATCTGTTTTTTCTTTGATGAATGAGTCCTTCAGATTCATTATATACATTCAATATTAGGAAGTAAGCATCCTTCTGGAAATTCTTTTTCCAACTGGGCTAGAGTTCCTTTAACCAGCATTATTATTGAGCCGAGGAATCTACATTAAAATGATATAAATAAAAATGTCCTGACCTCATGATGTTTTGAAGAGAGGGGAAAATGGAGGATCAACAATTAAGTAGTATTTTTTCTATACAATACTGGGTAGGTACCTGTGGTCGTCTTTTGTTCTTTACTTCATTACGTACTTTTCTTTTAATAACTTGATTGTCTCGAAAAGATTCAAAATAAGGGCTCTCTAAGAGCTCTGCACAAGTTAATCTATCTTCTGGATCCATCTTCAAGCAACTCTTTGGAAAAAAAGAAAGGAAAAAATGGAAAGTAAGAGAAGTCTCTGCTGCTGTTATTGTCTGCAGTCAATTAATTAATATTGATTAAATACTTTAGGCACTATACTAAGCTCTGGGGATCAAAAAAGAAAAAAAGACAGTCTCTGCCCTCAAAGAGCTTACAATCTAATAGAGATGACAACATGCAAACAAATACATACAAAGCAAGCCATATACAAGATAAAAAAGAAATAATCTTCAGATTGAAGGTACTGAAGTTAAGAAGAGGTGGGGAAGGCTCTATGCAAAAGATGGGACTTTAGTTAGGATTTAACCAGAACCAGGGAAGTCAGGAGATAAAGCTGAGAAAGGAGCTTAAAAGCAGTTCAGAATGTGGTAGAACAAAACATCTATTAGGAATGTTTTGCTTAGAACTGTAGATTTATTCTGTACTTATAAAATGAATGTACAACTTTCAGCCTAACTAAAACTAGACTTTGAGACAACTTCAAAATATTGACTTCAGAGTTAACAAAAGAAAACTGTTTAGTGAGTTTTTGTCTACTCATAGCATAGTTACATTACACTGCCTCAAAGTAAACAGTTTAAAGTAGAGGTTCTTGGGACAGCTGGGTGGCACAATGGATAGAGCGCTGGCACTCGGTCAGAAGTACCTGAGTTCAAATCCAACCTCAGATGCTTAATAATTGCCTAGCTGTGTGGCCTTGGGCAAGTCACTTAATCCTATTGCCTTAAATAAATATGATTTTTTTTAAAAAAGCAGAGGTTCTTTTAACAACAACCCATGGGAGCAGATGAGATGACCAAATAAGATATTATAGAAAGAAAAGACCCAGAAGAGTGTCTTGGAGGTACCCTCATGCTTAGAATTCATGACCTGGATAAAGAACAAACAAATGAGACAAAAGGAATGGTCAGAAAAGAGCAAAATGGAAAGAGAACAATATCACACAAGTCTAAAGTGGAGAGAGTCTCTATAAAAGGGTTCTATGACTAGATTTTAGAGAATCTATGGCCTTGGATTCGAGGGTAGGATGGGGATTACATTCTTATTTTCACTAACCTCGACTGAAATTTAGCATTTTCTTCAAATATATAAAAACACTATTCTGAGAAGGGGTCTATAAGCCTCACCAGACTGCCAAAGGGATCCAAGACACAAAATATCTTATGATTCCCTTGTTTCAGAATCTTTTCTTCCTTCTAACAATAGTGATAACTCACTTTTATATGACTGTAAGTTTTATAAACCCTGTGAGGTAGGTATTAACTTGAAACTAGAATCAGTTGATAAGTTCTTATAATAAGCAAAGTAAGGAGCGAGAAGATAAAAGCAAAAGCTGAACCTCTAGATTTGACTTTCAGGATGACTAGGTTCCTGTAGATGAAGTCTTCCATGATGAAAGATTTAGGTCTGACTCGGTTACAAGGATGAGAGTCTGAGCTCTGTTACCAGTCTTACTGATAACAGGCCCAGCCCTCTACCCACTGTACCACCTAGTAGTCAGCAATACTGTTGCCACGCCAATCTTGTGACCCAGTTCTAGTAACCGTTACTTGCCTTATTTCTTTTTTTTTTCCTTTAGGTTTTTGCAAGGCAATGGGGTTAAGTGGCTAAGTGTCTGAGGCCAGATTTGAGCTCAGGTAGTCCTGACTCCAGGACCATGCTCTATCCACTGTACCACCTAGCCACCCCACTTGCCTTATTTCTTCATCTTCATGTTCAATCCATTTTCAGTAATTAAGTCCCTGTCTTGTCCTGCTCTATGTCTTGGCTTCTCACCTCATACCAACTTGAGTTATGCAGCATTTAAATCAAGACTTTTCATGAACTAAAATTCTATGCTTGGGCCACAATCTCCACATCCCTGGATCTGTTTCCTGGCAACAGGCTAGTAGAATCACAGTTTCAATGACCTGCTGCCAAACCTTCCTATTATCAGCAATGTTCTCTCTATTGCCTACTGCTCCCATTCTTTTCTGAGGGGAGGGAAACAATTGAGTTAAGTGACTTGGCCAGGGTCACACATTGCTGCAGACCTACTCTTGGGAGGTTGGTCGTGTCTCTGTTTATATACTTCACCTCCATCAGCCACATATAAATTGGGGTGTCTGATGTGAATGGGAATCAGGTCCTGGGAACACAGTTCCTGTCTTCAAGAAGCTTACATTTTTCTGACAGCTTTAGTTTTGTTTCCTGAATTTTGAGGAAGTGCAAGAGGCTCCTAAGAACCATTTCTGTCTTCTTACCCTTTCCCTTGAGCAACCATGGAGTAGTGAGAGACTAGCTTGACCAATCAAGATTAGAATCAGTTAAAGATGAATCACTTCAGGGTCTTTTTGTTTCTCCTACTTCAAGTCCTATGTGTAACTCTTGAACTCCTATTGCCTAATTAACCTGCCTGACATCCAATTAATTTGCTATGATCTTGTTCCATTTTCAACTGGGGTCCTTAACCTTTTTTTTATGTCATGGACCCTTTTTTGCAGTCTGGTGAAGCCCATGGACCCCTTCTCACAAGAATGCTTTTAAATAATTGAAGGAAGAGTTAAATATCATTTAGAGGTTAGTAAAAATAAAAATGTAATATCTATCCAATCCAAGTTCATTGGACTCCCTGGAAGCTACCCTTGGGGGGTCTATAAGCCCTAGATTAAGAATCCTTTTCACATAGTCAGTTTTGGGGCATTTGAGTAGAACACAGATTAGAAAAACAGAACTTAAAGAATGCATTTAGGAATTGCTCAGTGTAAGTAGATTTAAAGGTTTATTCCTAGAAAATCTTGAATGATTTTCTAATATCTTCACAAAAAAATCCAAATTGGGAGGGGTGGGGGAAAAGCTTTCCAGTTTATGTAAAGAAAATCCTTCAAAAGACAAAATTTTGGGGGCAACTAGGTGGCACAGTGGATAGATCACCAGCCCTGGAGTCAGGAGTACCTGAGTTCAAATTCTGCCTCAGACACTTAATAATTACCTAGTTGTGTGGCCTTGGGGCAAGCCACTTAACTCTATTTGCTTTGCTAAAAAAAAAAAAACCCTAAAAGACAAAATTTTTGAATTGCCTCTAGCATGGTCCCACGGTCCTCACAAAATGTGGGGCAGGGGGAGAGTCCTGAGCAATCTGGGAATACCCTCCTCAGTTCTCCTGACACACAACTGTGACCCTCCATTATTTTTTGAGGCCAGATAGGACAACAGTTAGTGGTGGTGATAAAGTAATAGATGATTGGGTTCAGACAAGGTAAGGTCAAAGATGTGTGGCTAAAAACTGAAGACAGATGGAGATGGCAGGCACTAATGCAGATGGCTTTAGGCTCTGGCTGAAATATCCCTATGCCTGCCCATTTGGAAAAGGAGTGATTCTAATCAAAGCTGAAGTATGGTCATGGGCTTTTGTTCTTCAATCCTATTGCCACTTAACTTATTCCATCTTCTAAATGGAATTTACTGTAAAGTTTACTGTACCTAGTTATAATGGACTTCCTCCCTCCTGATACTTGATCTTCCTAGGAATTTTTGATATCTTTAATAGATAGGGTAAGGAAAGGGCATAAGCATTTATATAAGGGATTCTACAAATATTACCTCATTCCTTACAATAACCTTGGGAGGTAAGTGCCATTTGCACTCTAATTTTGCAGCCCAGGAAACTGAAGCAATGAGAAGTAGTAAGTACCTGAAATTGGATTTGAACTCAGGAAGATGAATCTTCCGGACTCTAGGCCCAGCGATCTCTACTTTACCTTCACAAACACAAAGCATGAAAATTGAGATGACACCCTTCAGATATGGTATCTGACCTCATAGGGATAGTGACAGATGGAGTCTGTGATTTCACTAGTATGGGCAAGCCCAGAAGAGAAAACTCCTCCTACCAATGCAGGTCATCATCTTCTCTGCAATTTTTTCTCTTCATTCCCTAGAGCATTTAGAGGTTAAATAGCAGGCCTGAGGTCACTCTGACTTTTTGTACTTCTAAATCATTTCTGTTTTTATGGATGGAATAAGGGTGAGTGGAATGAGTTTTTCATTTAGTCTCCTTTCAGATATAGAACCTTGCAGCAGAATGGCCAATCAGAGGCAGATGAAAGCCAAAGCCCCTGAAACAAGACAAAGGGACAGAAGAAGTAGCTTAACCAAAACTAGTGAGCAAAAAACCAGGCATGATCAGGGTTCTCAAATGGAAGTAAAGAAATTACAGAAGTAGCAAACCTTCACTTTGATCAACTCAGTCCTCTGTCTTTTGAAGCCCATTTATGCTAGAGAAGTGGAAGTGTCTGTGTTTCTGATATCCAGGAGTCACAATGTTAAGTCAACAACTTTGACAAGGTTTTCTCCAAGATGATTAATGATCTCTAAATTGGCAAATCCAATGTTTTTTGTTCCTAAATACTCATAGCCTCTCGGCAGCCTTTGACACTGCAAATTACTTTCTTCCAGATACACTCTCCTCTCTAGGTTTTTAGACTCTGGCCTCTTCTCTTTCCTGGTTCTCCTATCTGTGTGACCTCTTTTGCTGGGTCTTCACATATGTAACGGTCAGTAATAGGGGGTATCTTCCCCAACACTCTGACTTTAATCATCTTTTCTTTCTATACTATAGGTTCCCAAATTAGAGGTCTATGAATAGATTTCAAGAAGTCTCTGAACTTGCAGGGGAAAATACAGACAGACTGAGATATATTTATGTACTTTCAAGCTATGTATATATCTATATCTATAAATCTACTAACCTCTAGTGGAAATTTTCTTGAATCCATTTAAAAACATTATTCTGAGAAGAGAGATTATATAGACTTTATCAGATTGCCAAAGAGGACCATGACAAACAAAAAAATGACCCTTCTCTATATTATCCCACTTGGAGATCTCATCAGCTCCTTATGAATTCAATTTTCACTTCCAGGCAGATGATTCTCAGATCTATATATCTGACACTAATCTTTCTCCTGAACTCTAATCCCATATCATAACTATCCTCTTGAATATCTCAAATTGAATGTCCTATAGGTATCCCCAACTCAATATATGCAAAACAGAACTCATTATCTTTTCCCTAAACTCTCTCCTCTTCCCAGCTTTCTATTACTGCCAAGGGAACATTCAACTTCCTAGTCACCTATTTTTAAAATCTCAATGTCATCCTTAGTTCCTTACTTGCATTTACACAATATCTCTCATGCCATCTTCTCTGCCTTCACAAACAATCATTCTTATGGAGAATGATTTCATACAAGCCTTTATCACCATTTGATTAGACTATTGTCATAGATTTCTCATAATCTCTCTGCCTAAAGTCCCTCCCCATTCTCTACTCACTGCCAAAGTGATTTTCCTAAAGTACAAATCTGACCATATTTCTCCTTTCCTCAACAAATTCAAAAAAATCATATGGCTCTCCTTCACTCTCAGGATCAAATAAGTCCTCCGTTAGCAGTTAAAACTCTTTGCACCTTGGCCCCTTCCTTCCTTCCTTTCTTGTCTTCTTACTCTTTCCTGCCATTCACATACTAGAATCTAGCTATGCTAATCTACTTGCTATCCCTGAAGCAAGACGGTCCATCTCCCAACTGGACTTTTGCATTGGCTGCCCCCATGCTGGAAATTTCTCCCTTTTTTCCTCTGTCTCCTTACTTTCCTGGCTTCCTTCATGACTCAACTCAAATTCCACCTTCTATAGCAAAGAAGAACATTGTTCTCCTCCATTAGATTGCAATCCATGAGGGCACAGACTATTTTTACCTTCTAACCTTAACACTTAGCACAGTCCTGGATCATAGTAAGCACTTAATAAATGCTGGTTAATTAGCTGGCTAAATGTGACAAGGCATCCCTGTGTTCTTGTGATAAGACTGAACTGTCTTCTCCCCTTGTACTGACTACCACCTTTGGCAGCCTCAGTGTTTTGAACAATATCTTTTGGGAAAGACTATGATCAGCATTGGGAAAAATTGTGATATTTGGGCATCATAACTGAAAGCATTTGAGCTTTCATTAAGAATGTCAGAAGTTGGGGCAGCTAGGTGGCATAGTGGATAAAGCACGGGCCCTGGAGTCAGGAGTATCTGGGTTCAAATCTGGTCTCAGACCCTTAATAATTACCTAGCTGTGTGGCCTTGGGTAAGCCACTTAACCCCATTTGCCTTAAAAAAAACCTAAAAAAAAAAAAGAATGATAGAAGTTGGGGTGGCCAGGTGGTGCAGTGGATAAAGCACCGGCCTTGGAGTCAATAGTACCTGAGTTCAAATCCGGCCTCAGACACTTAATAATTACCTAGCTGTGTGGCCTTGGGCAAGCCACTTAACCCCATTTGCCTTACAAAAAAAAACCCCTAAAAAAAGTCAGAAGTTGGGTGGCTATATGGCACAGTGGATAGAGCACCAGCCCTGGAGTCAGGAGTACCTGAGTTCAAATTCAACCCCAGACACTTAATAATTCCCTAGCTGTGTGGCCTTGCACAAGCCACTTAACCCCATTGCCTTGCAAAAAGCCTAAAAAAAAATGTCAGAAGTAAAGCCAGAAGTCAGAAATTCAGGGTAACATTTGAATCAGAGTAAAGAGATCTGACATTCTGTGGTTGAAGGTCTATTTGAAATGAAGAAGAGACAGGATTATTATCATCCCTTCACTTATTTACTTAACTCTTGATGCAAGAGCATATTATATTGAAAAATATACACGTTTAGGGGCAGTTAGGTAGCACAGTGGATAGAGAACTGGCCCTGGAGTCAGAAGAGACCCTGAGTTCAAATCTGGCTTCAGACACTTAATAATTGCCTAGCTGTGTGAACTTGGGCAAGTCACTTAACCCCATTGCCTTAAATAAATAAAATTTTTAAAAATTAAAATAAAAAGTATACATGTTTTCTGCAAGTTTTATTTGTTATTCAGTTGTTTTAGGGTTATTTATAGGTTAGGAAGAAACTAACATAAATTGCAGCTATAATAGATCCCTTGCAAATTCATATTTTTTTTTTGCAAGGCAATGGGGTTAAGCGACTTGCCCAAGGCCACACAGCTAGGTAATTACTAAGTGTCTGAGACTGGATTTGAACTCAAATACTCCTGACTCCACGGCCGGTGCTCTATCCACTGTGCCACCTAGCTGCCCGCAAATTCATATCTTGACCCAAATTTGGCCCAAAATATTCAGCATTGAGATGAAAGGAAAAAAAAATTTTTCAACACCAAAAGAGTTAAGATGAGTGACCCCCATTTAATGAAGCCATTGCTAAGAATTCTTGTGCCTGAGGCAGATTCAGTTGAAGGAGTGCCATCTTGTTGGAAGTAGGATGATCTGACTCTGAGATTGAATCCTGCCCTCACCAACTTGCTAGTCATGTGTCTCTGAGCAAGTCTTTAACTTTTCGGTCTCAATTCATCTGTTAAATGAGGGGATTGCATTGGATGACTGTTAAGATTCTGAATCCAAATTTTAAATAATTTATGAGTTTGATCTGCACCCCAGAGGAGTAGAAAAATGGGAAGACTGAATTCTGAAAGATGTGTACCATATCTGATGGGACCAGAGGGTGATGATGAGTGCTGCCCAGGACTACAGAGTGTGTGGTCACCAAAGGGAAGAAGGGATAATATATAATATAATATTATAACAATATAAGAATATAAGAATAACTCTAGATGTTGAAAAACCCTGCTTGTCCTATGCTGGCTATAACTGTCTTTTGATGAAGTTATGAATCATTAATTGTGGTTCACATTAAGAATCCTGACTTAATAATAATGTCTCAGTGCCTCTGAGGACAGGGAATCATTTTCATGTCAAAGGTTGTTTGATACCCATATCATGTAGAAAGTTCCCATTTTCTGCCCTGACAGCAAAAACCAGGGGATTAATAAATATTTATTAATCAATGCTTAATGAGTGTTTAGTAAATGATTGACTGATGGGTTCTAGCTGATTAGCCAGGAATTAACCTCATTTTCTCCAGTGGATAAATGAATTTTTTGGGTTCCCTGACTCTCCTGGACTAGAAACTTGGGGATGCAAACTTGGGGATGAGTTCCTGAGATGACGTGACTCTGTTTTTCTCATTTTTTTTATTATTGACTTTAGTTTCACTAATTCTGAACTATCTCCACTTTCTTTTGATAGAATTCTGATTTCCACCTCAATTTATTTGAATAAAGCAGTCTTTACAACAATTTCTCATCCTGTTGAATAACCATTTCATCTATAAAAGGTATATCTTATTCAAAAGAAATGCAACAGCATAAAAAGAAGTGCCAGAGGAGCATTGCATATGAAGAAAACTCTGGAATTCAGGAACTAGAGGCAGGGGGGGGGGGGGTATGATAGATAGTAAGACAGCACCTAACTGCCCTTGATCACCTGCAAGTCACCAGGCCTTCAAGAACTTAATTAGGGTACAAAAAAGAAGGGACAGATATGATTGCCATTATGGAGGAGAGCAAATACTGTCCTAATTTTTTTTTAAAAAAAGGAAATTACATGGAATCTACTAACTAGAGGACAGTGAGCTTGACTTCCTGATAAAATTCTAGAGATATTTTTAAAAGGGTGATTACTTAATATATAGAAAAGAAAATCTAATCACAAAGAGTCAAAATGACTTCTTTTTAAAATTTTTCCCCCAATATGACTTCAAGAAGAGATCATTCAAGGTTAACTTTCTCTTTCTGACAGGTAGATTATTAGCATTAAGGGCAGGGGTTATCATTATGCCTTTGTATCTCCAATGGCTAATATATACTGGTGGGTAGTAAGTTCTTCATGTTAATTGAACTGGATAGAATCAGAGGAGTATTATAAATTCAGTTTACCTTGAGTTTAGTAAAACATTTGTCAAAGTCAGGTGTCCTCTTGGAAAACTTGAAAAGATATGAGATTTGTAACTGGTTGGATAGCTAAAGAAAATTCAATACGAAATTGAAAGGAGAGCTCCTGTGGAGAGTTCCAGAAATCTGTGCTTGGTCATTTACTTACTATTTAATATTTTTATCAGTAACTTGGATAAAGGCATACTTATCAAAATGGTAAATGATATAATGCAGAGAGGCATGACCAATATATTAAAAGAGAATTAAGATTCCAAAAGATCTTCACAGGCTAGAATACTGGGCCACAGATAATAAAATGTAGTTTAACAACAATAAATGAAAAGTCTTACACTTGGTTTAAAAAATCAGCTTCATTAGTAGAAGATGTGGCAAGTGTGGCTAGGCAGTAGTGGTATGTCTGAAAATGATGGAGTATTAGTGAACTGCAAGTTCATTATGAGTTAACAGATGAAATCCAGGCTCGTCATGGTGCTAAATCTGCTCTTTCCAAAGTTTCTTGCCAACTAACTGGCAAATCTCATGATCTTTTATCAGTCTTGATCCTCCTTGACCTTTAAGCAGTATATGGCACTATCAATTATGCTCTTCTCAGGGCAACTGTCTCCTCTCTAGGTTTTCATGGTATTCCTCTCTTGGATCTTCTCCTACCTGTCTGGTCACTCCTTCTGTCTTCTAGTTCTTCATCCATGTCAAAATATGCTTTGTCCTGGGTCCTCTTTTCTTTTCACACTATATTATCTTTCTTTGTGATCTAAGTAACTCCCATGGGTTCAATGATCATCTCTTTAAATATCTCTATATATCCAATCCTGGACTGTCTGTTGAGCAATGGTCACATATCTCCAATTGCCTCCTGAATATCTTGAAGTGGATGTCCCAGAGAGATAGAATATATCCAAAACAGAATTCATTACTTTTTCTCCCTACCACTATTCTCTCAGTGATTCAAACTCATAACCTCAAATCCACTGCTAAATCTCATCACTTGGGGCAGCTAGGTGGTGCAGTGGATAGAGCACCAGCCCTGGAGTCAGAAGTACCTGAGTTCAAATCCAGCCTCAGACACTTAATAGTTGCCTAGCTGTGTGGCTTTGGGCAAGCCACTTAACCCCATTGCCTTGAAAAAAAAAATCTAAAAAATGCCTAAATCTCATCACTTTAACCTTCACAACACACCTTGCATAGTCTCCTATCCTTGTTCCTCTGCTGAACTACTGAAATAACCTCCTAACCCGTCACCCTGCATCAAGTCTTTCCCTACTCCAATTCAGAGTCCACACAGCTACCAAATTAATATCCCAAAGCACATATCTGAGCATATCACTCCCTTCAAAAAAAATCTAACATTCCATGATAAAATACAAACTCTTCAAACTAACATTTAAAATCCTCTACAATCCTATTCCCACCTACCTTTCTAGACATTTCAAAGTATCTTCCAACACACCCTCTGAGTTCCTTTTAATTAACAAGTCATTTCCAATCTCTGTATTGTGCTTTAGGTGGAATGCATTCCCTTCTCACCTCTCCAAGGAAAATCCTGAGCTTCCTTCTTCACTTAGTTCATGTACCCTCCCCTACAGGAAGAAAAGTTTTTCATTCCTCCCAGTTGTTGTCATACACCATCTCCCTTCTAAAATACTCTTTATTTACTTATCAGCATATAGGCTGTAATCTAACAGTTTTAGAGGCAAGGAGGTGGACATTGTAGTTCTTCATAAAATATGCTATTGAATCTATCAGTTCCAGAAATACGGGAACCTAAAGTACCTTCATGAAGTTCATAGTCACTGGAGGAGTCTCAGGAAATTTTTCCTCAAGAGTTTCCTAGAGGAAAAACAAAAGAAATATCAATGATCTTACCATAATTGTGCATAGCTGAATTTATAAGGATTCTTGATTGATAGCACTTATTACACTCGTGCTACAGATAACAAAAGGCTTTTATTTTTTTGATTTACAAAATTCATATCTGTTTATATTAGAGTACATTGTACTGGAAGGCATTTATTTAACTTGATTTTTTTTGTTTTCTAGCTCTCTAATTACACTGCTGGTTCATTAAATGATTCTGGGTTAATGTGGGCTTCAATTTCCTCAACTCTAAGGGAATAATGATTCTGTAACATGAGATACTGAGTTCAAATCTAGTTACAGAAGCTTACTAGTTGCCAGGACATGTCATTTAGCTGCTCTCTGCCTCAGTTTCTCCATCTGTAAAATGAAGATAATACCAAAATCTAGCTCTATAATGATAGCACTGGCTTACAATTTACACAACACTTCATAGTTACTAAATCCTTTAAATACAGATCTCATTTGAGGTTCATAACTGCTCTGTGAAACAGACTGGAATGATATATTATTCTTATTTTATAAATGGGGAAACCAAGATTCAGAAAGGTTCTCCTTTAAGTATCACATTCCCTAATTGGAATTTTTGTCAGAAGCACTATTAAAATATTTGGAATATAATATTATCATGATATTATGTCAACCAAAAGTGTCACTTTTTTCTATCAAATAATCAGAACAAGTTAAGCAAAAACAATCCATTCTGGGTGTCCACAAACTTGGGTCATTGTCTGGACATTTGTTCCAAAGGATGCTTTATTGGCCTCACCGAGAGACCTAGATCTTTAGTTTCTTGGTAAGAGAGGTCACAAGCTATGATGGAAAGAATACTTGTCTTAGAGGTAAAAGACCTGAGTTCAGTTCCTGCCTGTCACTTATTAGATGTCACTCTGGGCAAATCATTTCATCTCTCTAAGACTCAGATTCCTCATTTGAGAAAAGGCATTGTCTTGCCTTCCCTATCCCACAAAGTTGTGAGGGTCACATGATCAATTATACATAATCATTCCTGTTTACACATTATATTACAATGAACTTTGGAACTAAAAGCAGTGTTGTCAATGGGATAAGGACTGGCTGTTTTAATCCATCGACAGAAGAACTGAAATCCCTTCTGTCAGTACAAATTGGCACCTTCTCTGAGACTGTAGTCTGAGAGAGCTGCCTGGAGCTTTCAGGGACTATGTAATTTGTCTATGATTCACAGTCAGTAAATATTAGAGGTCAGGGATGAACAAGGGTCTTCCTAGCTCAGAAGCCAACTCTCCATCCTTTATGGAAGGCTGTCTCCTATATTTTAGAAATGTAAGTTATAATAATTACTATTTAGAACTTCATGAAAAAATTCTTGGTTTTTTTTGGAGGCAATTGGGGTTAAGTGACTTTTTACCCAGAGTCATACAGGTTTGTCTGAGACTGGATTTGATCACAGGTCCTCCAGATTCTAGGAATGGTGCCCTATTCGTTGCTGCACCCTAGCTGTCCCCTAATGCAAACATTCTTAACTGAGTCATATTTTTAAAACAAAAAGCCATTCCCCACTTGACAAATGGTCAAAGGATATGCAAAGGCAATTTACAGATGAGGAGATCAAAGCAATCCATAGCCATATGAAAAAATGCTCTAAATCATTAATTATTAGAGAAATGCAAATTAAAGCTTCTCTGAGGTACTACCTCATACCTCTCAGATTGGCCAGTATGACCAGGAAGGATAATGATCATTGTTGGAAGGGATGTGGGAAATCTGGGACACTATTACACTGTTGGTGGAGCTGTGAACTCATCCAACCCTTCTGGAGAGCTTTTTGGAACTATGCCCAAAGGGCAACAAAAATGTGCATACCCTTTGACCCAGCAATACCACTACTGGGTCTATACCCTGAAGAGATGAGGAAAAAGGGTAAAAACATTACTTGTACAAAAATATTTATAGCAGCCCTGTTTGTGGTGGCAAAGAATTGGAAATCCAGTAAATGTCCTTCAATTGGGGAATGGCTTAGCAAACTGTGATATATGTATGTCATGGAACACTATTGTTCTATTAGAAACCAGGAGGGACGGGATTTCAGGGAAACCTGGAGGGATTTGCATGAACTGATGCTGAGTGAGATGAGCAGAACCAGAAAAACGCTGTACACCCTAACAGCAACATGGGAGTGATGTTCAACCTTGAAGGACTTGCTCATTCCATCAGTGCAACAATTGGGAACAATTTTGGGCTGTCTGCAAAGGAGAGTACCATCTGTATCCAGATAAATTGCTGTAGAGTTTGAACAAAGTACAAGGACTATTCCCTTTAATTTGGAAAAAAAAAACCAGATATCTTGATGATCTGATTACCTCTGAGAATTCTGTTCTCTTTAAGGATATGATTTCTCTCTCATCACACCCAGTTTGGATCAAGGTACAACATGGAAACAAAGTAAAGACTGACTGAGTGCTATCTGTGGGGTGGGGGTGGGGGGAGGGAAGCGAAGCAAGATTGGGAGAAAATTGTAAAACTCAAATAATATCTTTAATAAAAAAAATGTGATTGATCTGTAGTTATGAGACCAGATTTGTATCAGTTTTGAAAGTGAATGAATTGAAATTGAAAGAATGAAGTTAAACATTTCCCCCATATCTGGAGTACTCTAGTCAATCATATGGCTTCTGAATAGAGGTGTTATCCTTTTCTGGCAAGTCCTTTCCACAGGCAAATTCCAAACCATCTGTGGTTTAAAGCAACCATCAAACTTAAATGTGCAAGAAAACAGAAAATCAATGTCAAAAAGACAGCTTATTGTGTTGTACTCACTCCAGTATCCTCTATCAGGACAACTGAAAAAATTTAGAGAGGCTCCCCATGGATTTTTATCTGATGAATGCACAGCTTGCAATTTTGTTAAATAATCATTTATATGCCATAGTAAGAAAACTTTAGTGGAGAAGACATTTATTTTCTTATTAAAAGCGTTATTTCCCCTAAAGAGAATAAAACAGCCCGGGGAAATACAGACAACTGTTTTCTCTGATAACTATTTTAAAATGTTTGATGAAGTTTGTTAAAAAAAGTTTTTTCTTTCTTTCTGTTTTTAAAAAGGAAAAATAATTTTTATCTGGATGTAAAAATTGGAAAGTGTCAAAGATCTATATTCTAAAAATCCATCACAGAGCAGCCAAATATATTAGTGGAAGAGAAGCAATAAGAACTAGTGGATACAATAGTGGGTAAAATTCCAGAGTCAAGATTTAGGGGAAGTGACTCTCATGGGGCATCTTGGTAACACAGAGTGATTCACTTGGATTCAGACTCTATAGACAAAGTTTTTGTGTTGGCCACCAACCAGGTATATTGCTAACTTCTTACATTACCTGGAAAGACCAAAAGACAAATGAGTCTTTTCTCCAATTAGAATGTCAAAACAACTTTGGTTCTTGCTTCATATGTACAAAGCAAAAATGCAGTACAAAATTTCCATGCTGGTCAGAACATGTTTAACTTATTGATCTTGAATAGTAGCTTTTCTTGGTGCCTTCCTCAAAGGTTAAGACTACAATTTGAAAAGTCATAGCTTCCTTTTAATAAAACTCTCAAGCCTCATTATTTGTTCTTGAATATATCACTTAATTGAGAACCTATTTAAACCTCAGTTTCCCTGTGTGAAAAATAGGAGTAATATGCTGCCCTGCCTTATTTCATGAATTTGGGAAACTTAAATCATATATATGTATACATATATATATATATGTGTGTGTGTGTGTATGTGTACAGTTATATACACATACATATCTACCAGGATATACATATATACATATGAGAACTGTGTGATATACATGGATATGCACTATATATAGAGAGAACTATAAGACTATGAAGGAACATTAAATTTTAAGATATTTGGTATTATCAAAGATTCAATGTTAATAATCTTTAAAGAATCAAAGAAAGAGGAAAACTACTGATGTGTATAAAAATATCTGCCATAGCCTTTTTGTAATACCAAAGAACTGAAATCTAAACAGGGTGCCCATCAATTGGAGAATGGTTGAACAAAATATAGTATATGAATATAATTGAAATCTATTGTGCTTTAAGAAATTAAAAGTTTCAGAGAAATCTGAAAAGACCTATATGAACTGATACAAAGTGAAGGGAACAGAACCAAGAGAACAACTTATGTAACAATAATATGGGAATAATTTATGCAACATCATGGGAAATACAAACAACTTTGAAAGATTTAAGAACTCTGATTAATGCAATGATCAGCTAAAATTCCCTAAAACTCATAAGGAAATATACGAACTCTTAAGAGTGAGGTGACAGAATACAAATGTTTATACTTTTTTTTAAGACATGAACAAAAGAGTAATTTGTTTTTCTTGATTATACATACTTGCTACAAAGATTTTTTTAAATTGGGACATGGATAGGAGATAGGAGGAAGAAATAGATTTTTTAAAATAGGCTGTAAGGGTAACAACATGAATATAATGGCAAGAAACCTATAGCTTGGAGGTTCCTTGGATGACTTATGGTTCTCTACTGCTGTCAGCTGGGCTTACTTCCCACAACCTTTTGGGTGACAATGGCATATAAATATTTCTCCAGCATTTTATCACCTATTTTAGCCATAAAGTACTGTGCATATTCATTCCTCTTTCAGAATTACTCTCTCCCAAATGCCATAGTATTATTTGTGAACAAAACAAACTGAAGTCAAAGTTCAAAGTAACAAAAAAAGGTCTAGATAGATAGTAAATCAGTCAGCAATTCATTAAGTTTTTACTAAGTTTCAGTCACTCTATCCTCAAGAAGCCCACATTCTCATGGAGACAAAATACAAATAACCATATCCATATTAGATAGTTACAGAGGAAATGGAAGGCATTCTTAAATTATATACCTAATTTAGAGGCAGTGCAATCAAATGGAAAGTATACTGGGTCTGGAACTTGAGACACTGGCAAAAGATTCTGGCTCATCTACTCATTAGCTAGGTGATTTTGGACAATTTACTTAACCTCTCTCAGACTCAGATTCCTATCTATAAAATAAAGATATTGGACCAGGAGGTCTCTGGGGTCTCTTTTAACTCTAGATCAGCATTCTATGACCTCAATGGTAGAGATGGGACTGGTCCCTAAATATAGTTCAATACTTGTTTCCACTGCCTACAGCAGAGCTGGGACTCATCTGACCCTAAAAAGCTAAATAACATTTCAAGTTTTAGTTTAACAACAAACTGTGATGCAAAGGGGTCAAGAAATTTTTGTTCAAAAATTCTTTGGACTTCTTTACTACCTTCATCGAGATCTAGGCATTGATCATTATATTGATGAGATAGGTATGTTTTTCCCCCCTTTAGTTCTGATTCCTGTTTACAACCTGACTAATAATGGAAATATGTTAAACATGATTGTATGTGTATGATCTATATTGGATTGCTTGCTGTAATGGGGAGGAAGGAAGGGAGGTAGAAAAATATAAAACTCAAAAACTTACAAAAAGATGAATGTTGATGAAATAGGGAAAACAGGAGCCAACAAACAGGTGTTAGGTCAAAAACCACTGTGTGTGTCTACCCCTAAAACTAGATACTTCACACATGCACATATGAAAAAAAAAGGCCTAGAAGAATAAAATTCCCCCAAGTTGCAAACAATACCATATCTTCTGGTTCCGGTATATTTATGCCATGGAAAAATTGGTTGCTTTTAAAGATGGTTTGATGCCTCGGAATGAGTTTTCCTATAAAATATCAATAATAGAATAAATACAAATTTAGTAAAGGAGTCACAACATTTTTTAAAAGTTTTACTTTCTGCAGGATAAGAAAGAAAGATTGTTATCTATTTTTCTCCCAGGTATGAGTGGAATAGGCAAATGCAAAGTCACTGACCCTCTCTTTGAAGGACAGACATGTCCTGCAGCCTTACACTTCCTATAGTGCAACAATGAGTGTGATAAGTACTCTAGAGGCCAACCTGGGAGACTCACCAGTAAAACAGGCTGAGGCAATTCTACTGCCTGAGTCCTGCTACTTTGTGATATGTCCTTAGCAGCCATGTGGCCCCAGTGCAACTCCTAGGAACTTTGGGGAAGTTTCTACCTAGTAGGCAAATCTAGTGGAAATTCCTGGGCTTAAAACCCCACCATGGCTTAGAACTGGGCTCTTGGTAATAGGAGATAGCAAGTAAACTTAAAAGAAGTTAACATTTTCCTAATTCTTCTACTCAACCTTATTCTTTCCTGTCTCTATGATGTTGATACATAGGAAAGAAATGGTATGTAAAAATAGTCATCATTATTATTATTGTTGTTGTTGTTAATTACCTGACATTTATATAATACCCATTATGTGCCAGGAAGCATTTTACAAATATCTTCAATTCAAATGATGAGTTACCTAGCTGTGTGGCCTTGGGCAAGCCACTTAACCCCATTTGCCTTGCAAAAAAAAAAAAAAAAACCTAAAACAAAACAATTCAAATGATGAGTCCTTTCCCATAGTAAAGATGCCTCTACAAAGGCTAGAAGCAAAGGAGGAAAATGTGTGATAACCGCATTTTTTTTGGGGGGGGGGGTGGTGAGGGTGGTGTGCAACCAACCTGTGATTATATAGGCATATGGAACAACCAGTTGACTACTTTAAAAATTCTTATTGATAGTTTTTATTTTATGTTTCTTTCATATCTAAATCGATCAATTCCCTCTTCCCTACCCAAGCAACAAATTCATCTTTGTAACAAAGAACAGAAAAGAGAAAGGGGAAAGCAATTCAGCAAAACCAACTAATGCATCAGGCATCTTTGACAGTATATTCAGTTTTCATACCCCCAGAACACCCCCTCTGCAAATAAGGGAAGGAGGTATGTTTTTGTTCAGTTTTAATTATTTGTTCTATCTGTTTACAATACTGTAATGATTGAATGTATTTTTTCTACCTTGCAACTTAAGAATAACTGAGATCATGAAAAGATAAAAATGTCTTACCCACAGGTAGGACATAAACCCAAGTCTTCTGGGCTCCAGCATAGCCCTCTGGTCACAAAAGATACAGTAGGTGGACATTGGGCTTAGAGTCAGGATAGACCTAAGTTCAAAGACTCTTTCATACATTCACAAATTGTATGATCCTGGGCAAGTCACTTACCCTCTGTCTCAGAGGAAGTTAATAATGGAGAGTCTAATGGCAGCTAATATTTGTTTAACAACTACAACAGCAAAAGGTGTCTTGGCATCTTGTAGTATTTATTTCCACTGTGCCATACTAGATCTCTTGTAGAAAATACCCAGGGCATGCTGCTAAATATTTAACAATCAACTCAACAGAAAAATATATGCATAACACACCTTTAAGTTTAATTTGCCTTATAACATTTCTTCAATCATTTTCTTAAATTTTGATAATCAACAAAAAAAATAAATCAAGCCCTGACTTGTATGTAGCATTTGCCAACTTCTGAAGTGCAAATACTCATACTTAAAATTTCACAATCAGCTCTCAGAACCTATTCAAGTTGACTCTAGCACACCCTTGGCAATACCTTTCAATTAAGAACCTGCTGCAACAGAAGAAACTAAGTGGTCTTCAAGCATAATAACCTCAAGCACAAAAAATAAGCAAGATGGGATTAATCAGTGGGGTGCACATTATAGTTAAAAACCTGCAGTTTCTTTGTATGATGCAAATCTCCGATGAACCATACTCTGAATCACAGTTAGCATTTTAAAATCCAGGAACAACCATAAAGCAAGAAACACAAGCAGATGAAAAACCTCTGGGGCAATGGGGGGTGGGGTGGAGGACTCCTTAATTTAGGGGACAGAAACTGCTGACCAATCAGAAATTTCTTGCTTAGATCAAGTTCTAGCCAGTTGATTCATCTCCATGATTCTATCTCCACCAGATACGGGAAGCATCTGCATAGTAAGGTCTGTGACTAATTGATTGTTACCTGAAAAGTGATCTGAAAATTCCACATAGAGAAGAATTATTGCATTACATATGAGACAGTCAGCTTGGGTTCTGGCTATAACCCTAAATGATTATGCTGAATAGTTGTGCACTTTGAAGATGCTGGGGTAATGGAAGAAAAGTGCTTTTTTTTAAATCTCTTCTTTTTTTAATAACATTTGAGAATCTCTGTAAATCCCAAAATGTTATTTATACCTAGGGTTCTGATGATCAGAAAGAGTTGGTCCACATCTGATTTTCCAGGCCAGAGGGGCCTGCCAGTCAGCAATTCAGCAAAAACACAGCCAACTGCCCACACGTCTACTGTAGGACCATATTGTGTATCTCCTACCAGAAGCTCAGGTGCTCGGTACCATCTTGTAGCAACATAATCAGTATAGGCATCTCCTGGACCTGTAGTATCAGCAAATACAAATTCAAAAATAAAATTTGATAATTGTGCTATATTTAAAAGTATTTATTTACCAAATTCAAGAGTACCAAAAAGTCTTAGGAGAGTTAAGTTTTTAAATGTCCCAGCTTTGGATGGCATCTCTTTAACATTTAGAAAATAGTCAGAAAAGAAAAGAAACTCAATCTGGCATGGAATATTTTCAGAATTAAAGAAGCCTACTGTTTTATTGCATACAATTATCAGCACAGTGCAATTCAACAGCATAAATTATTTTAGTCACCCAAACTGGCTAATCATTAAGATATATGGCCCCTGTTAATGATACCCACATGCTCATGCCTGCTACATTTCGAAGTGATGGGTAGATTGCAAGCAACCATAAATTCTATTTAATCCCTTGTTAATTTATATCTCTTAACCAATCAGTTGCTAAACTTTTATCAGGTTGCTTGTTCATTATTAGCATTTAAAGACACAAGAAGAGGAGAAACACAATCCCTCCCCTCAAGAAGCTCACATCCTAGGTCATATTTCCAGTTCATAATCTGCCTAGTAGGTGAAAGTCAACCATTCCACTGTCAGAAAAGAATCTCTTTACTCAATAAGGAATGACCAGATGCCCAAATGCATAGTTCTGCTTGCCACAAATTCTGCACTTAGCAGAATGAAGAAATGAAGAAAAATGACTAATTTTCTAGGTCATATTTAGAAATATTGCTGTATTAAAAATTCTTCTACCCACTTACCTCTCTATCCTTTATTCCTTTATCACCATTATCCCCTAATAGAAAGTTTATGCTCTGGCCAGACCAGCTTATTCAGGTCTTCTAAACCTACCATGTTCACTTCTATCTTCAGGACTTATTGAACTTCTCCCTCCTGAAATGCCCCTTCTTCTCTCCTTTCTGACTATCCAGATACTATTCATACTTCAAAATTATATTCAAATTCTAACACATATAGTCTTCTCTAATTATCTTAGCCCACGTTGAGCTTTCCCTCATCAAAAATCCAATAACAATAATTATCTATACATTGGTACTAAATCATATGCAGCTTTAAATATGATTCAAAGGAGACAATCAGGATGGTGCAGTGGTCAGAGTTGGAACCTCGTGATAGGAAGATTTGAATTCAGATTTGACCTTACTAGCTTTGTGACACTGGGCAAGTCATTTATTTTCTCTCACCCTTCATTTTCCTTATCTGTAAAACAGGATTTTACCATCCACCTTCCAGGGTAGTTGTGAAGCTCAAATGAGATGGTATTTGTCGAGTTCTTTGCAACTTAATGTGCTGTATAAATGCCAGCTATTATTATTATTATAAACCATTTTAAGTAGGCAATGTTTTGTCTATTTTGCTAGATTGTAAATTCCTTAAGGAAGAGATTGTAACTTATAATTGATGTCCTTAGAAGACAATGATGATGATTAATAAAAATTAGTTTTAAAAATTAAGTAAAATTTTAAAAGTAGCATTTATGTGTCCCTTTAAAGTCTGCAAAGCATTTTTACTCTAATTATGCTATTTGACCCTGGATATCCGGAACTTAATCACCAGATACTCATTGAGTAAGGAAGAGTATGTGATGGGTAAAATTACAAGAGCAGGTCTTACTAGGTAACTCATGCTAATACCTAGGAGAGGGGTAGCATTAGGCAAAAGATAGAGGTTGGGCAAAAAGTCATGGAGACCTAACCATGGAGACTGTGGTACTCGAAAGACCGGCAATTAGATGATGAACTCAGAATTGGTATTAAGGAAAAAACTAAGACAGCAACTTGGGCAAAAAGGGGAACAAGACAAAGACCAGGCAATAATGATAGTTATAAATAATATTTATATAGAGAGCTTTCAAGTTTTTAAAAGCATTTTACAATTATCTCATTTGATCCTCTTAATTATCCTGGAAGGAAGGTACTACTATTATTTATATTTTATACATGTGGAAACTGAAGCAGACAGTGGTTAAGTGACTTGGTCAGAGACACATAGTAAGCCTTAAAGGTGAGATTTGAACTTAGGAGTTCCAAACTCCAAGTTAAACCCTTTTAACCACTTTGTCACCAAGCTGTCTCTACATGCCTCATGATCCTTTACTTTGTTCAGCAAGTATTTAATAGACTTGAATTCCCTACATTATTATAGGTTTGCCTCCCTGAAAATTGAAATATTTTATAATAACAAGCATTTAATTTCTAAACTAGTACATAGATTTCATAGATTGAGATATGTATATATCAATATCATATATGTATATATTATATAAACGATTAAAATTTCACATCAATATAAAAATGAAGCATATAATACACACTCACACATTCTTATACATGCATACATACCTAAGTATACATGTATATACATTGCATTCTATCACTATCTATATATGTGTATATATTTAGATCTATATCTGTATCTAGTATCTTACCTTATAACTGACTGAATAGGGGAATTTAATGTAAACTGTCACTACTTACTCAGAATTCGAGCAAATCCAAAGTCACAGATCTTGATCATCCCTTGCTTTGTTATCAGGATGTTTTCAGGCTTTACATCCCTGTGAATACACTGTAAGAGGAGATCTCATTATCCTCTGATTTAATTAAACTAAGACATGGTAAACATCAACTGAGGAATTTCCAATAATGGAAGAACCAAGTCCAACAGAGCAAAAAACAAGAAGCTTCACTTCTTTATACTAAAGAAATATTATCCTGGTGATTTTGTCCTTGCTGACAAGAAGGAAAAAACCCCCAGAACACTGTTGGGTCATTGAAGCCGAAGTTAATCTTTGGGGTTGGCAGTTATACAAAGTGAGCCTAGCTTTAGTGTTAAGAAATGAACACTGCACTATTTATTTTTATTCTTAACAAGTTTACTGAAGTATATGATAAAAGATGATTTGCTTAATACTTAATTTGGATAAGTCCTTGTATACTTTAAAAGTGAACTTCAGCATTGATGATAGATCTAGAGTGTTTATTTCTGATTTGGGCAATTATCTTCAATATAATCAAAAAAAATGAACTTAGATCACAAAACTCAGTGATCACCTGGCCATCTCTTGTGTCCTTACCAGGTGATATGTCAATCTATTAATCAATCAATCAATATTTATGAAGAACCTATTAAGGGTTGGGGATACCAAAAAAAAAAAAACCCCAAAACAAAACAAAAGCAGGAGTCCCTGCCTTCAAGAAGCTTTTAATCTAATCCATAAAACAACCAGAACAACAAAAGTAGAAGTCTCCACAGCAAAGGAGGAATTTAATCTGGGAGAAGTGGGTCACACTTTACCTTTTTATGGAGTCCATCTTCCAAAGAGCAACTACTTGCTTCACAATATTTAACCTGAATGGACTGCCCTAAATGAGGTACCTGAGCTAGAGTCCACTGAGAGTCAATTAACATTTAGTGAATACCACTGAAAGCAAAGAGATATGAAACAATACAATGCCTGCCTTCAGATTACCTTTCCGTTTTACTTTCCATCCATCCATCTATCCATTCATTCATTATTCAAAAAATATTAAGTATCTATGATAATTAAGGTACTATGCAAAGTACAGAAAATAAGAGTTGCATGTACAAAAATAACAATGACCCTTATATTTGTATATATGAGTTTTAAAATACTATCACATTCATCTCATTTGAGCTTTGCAACAGCCTTATGAGGTATATGTTATATCTATATGAGGGCACTGAAAAAAATTTAGTGTCCAAATTACTTAGTTTAACAGAAATTATTCTCCTACTCTACAGTTCTCTTGATCCCATTAAATCTCCAAGGGGGATAATTTTTCTTCTTGAAAGTATTCTTTTTTTTCCTAATAGTTGTCCTAGAGTAAAAGAAAAAAAACCTTCCCAAACCTTGTCATTCATGTTTGATCATATGAATTGCTAATAATAGAAACCCTTGTTTTAATTAGACAGCAAAGGCTGTCAGGTTCTAACTCTGAAGAGCCATGGGGAAGGAGAAGAACAGAGTCTCACATGTTTTGCATTATTAAATTATGAAGGAATACAGATCATTATTCTTTTAAATGCAAAAGACCCTTTTCCCCCATGGAATCTTCAGATGGATAAGTAAAGAAGTATAACCTGGTTAATAATAACAATCATGATAAAAATCATGAAAACAATAGTAATAATAATTAGGATTTATAATTTTAGCTATAGTTTTAAAAACATAATCCCATCTAATTCTCAAAGCAGACCTGGGAGTGAGGTGCCATTATTATCCTCATTTTACAGATAAGTAAACTGAGACAGACAGAGGCTCATACAATTAGAAAGTGTGTGAAGCTGAATTTGAATTCAGGTCTTCCTTGACTCCACATGCAACACTCTATACATTACCTAGCTATTCATTGCATGGAATGGCCATATTAGAACAATGTTATGCTTTGCATAAATCTGAAGTCATATCATGAAAAATTGTATGCCCTTACATGTAGTATCAACAGTCAAATGAATATATCTAACAGACATTCATTTTGTTCAAAAAGATTTGAGGGCAGCTAGGTGGCGCAGTGGGTAGAGCACTGGCCCTGGAGTCAGGAGTACTTGAGTTCAAATCCAACTTCAGACACTTAATTACCTAGCTGTGTGGCCTTGGGCAAGCCACTTAACCCCATTTGCCTTGCAAAAACCTAAAAAAAAAAGATTTGCATCCTGTCTTCCGGATCCAACACAAAGGCATTAGAAAAAAAATTTTTTAACTTATTTTTTCAGCTTTAAACTAGAAAATGCATAATGTAAGTAAAATATTGAATATGCCAAAGAAGTGCAACTTGATACAAAATTTTTATAATAATTTTCTTTTGAAATTTGAAATAAAAAAATTTTTCTTTCCTATCTCTTGTTTTCCTTATGGATAAAATCAATGCACATCATTAAATGATGATGTTTGGTCCTTTGAGTTATTCTTGAATTCCTATCCTTTTAATGTTAATGGTCATCAGAGTATAATGGAAGGATTAGTGATTTAGCATCTGTTGAAAAGTTGTGTTGGGAGAGCTCCCTAGATACTAGCTGTGTAACCTTGAAGAAGTCATTTTTACTTCTTAAGGACCTTGGTTTCCCAAGCTATAAAATGAGATAATGATAATACTAATTACTTGTATTAACTACCTTATTGTGAAGATCAAATTAGATAATATATGAAAGGGCTTTGTAATCTTAAAGTATTATTAAAGTGTGTTATTATTAATATAAATATACAGATATGCTTGATAGTATATATTTGGTAAAAGGCAGACTAGGAAAGGAGGTAAGATTGCAATGGGATCAAATTGGTGTGAGAGGACAAGAGAAAGTCAAAAACAGGGACAGTTGGATCAATATTGAAATTGCAGGTATTATCATTCAGTTGTTTCAGCAGTGTCTGATTCTTTGTGGGGGTTTTCTTGGCAAAGATACTGAAGTGATTGGCCATTTCATTTTCCAGTTCATTTTACATATAAGGAAACTATGGTGAACAGGGTTAAGTTAAGGCCCAAAATCACACAGCTAAAAGTATCTGAGACCAGATATGAACTCCGAAGTCTTCCTGACTCCAGACCCTGCCACCCAGTTGCCCTTAATATTGAAACACTTAGACACACACACACACACACACACACACACACACACACACACACACAGATACAATTCTACAAGCAAAGAAAACTTTATGTTGTGCTTCTCCCACCTAAAGTTTAATTTTCCACTGAAGAATAAAAACACAGGGATAAATGTAGCAAAAGCATTTTAATAAACTTTGATACAAAAGCTTTTTACATCATTGACATGTCAATGGGGGCTGCTGTAAAATCACATTTTTACAATAAAACAGAAAACTAAAGGAGATGTTTGGTTCATCTTAGAAAGAAGCATTCTGGGGCGGCTAGGTGGCATAGTAGATAACACACCAGGCTTGGAGTCAGGAGTACCTGGGTTCAAATCTGACCTCAGACACTTAATAATTACCTAGCCGTGTGGCCTTGGGCAAGCCACTTAACCCCATCTGCCTTGCAAAAACCTAAAAAATAAAACAAAGAAAGAATCCTTTTTTACTAATTTTTTTTTATTTAAGTCAATAGGGTTAAGTACCCAAGGTCATATAGTTAGGCAATTAAGTGTCTGAAGTCGGATTTGAGCTCAGGTCCTCCTGACTTCAGGACCGGTGCTCTATCCACTGCACCACTCATTTTTAACCTGATTCTCATTATCAAGGACCAGCTCCAGAAACCTTCAAGTAAAAAAAAAAAAGCACTATCTTTTTTTATCCACATCTCAAACAAACCATTTTGTTTTCTAATGATGCAGAAATCTCAGTGTATTTTAGAGAAAATAGCATTAGCAGGACATTTTCTTTCTTCTTATGCTGTTGTCAATACGGGTTTATGTGATCATGTAATGACCCTCACAGTTTTAGCTACAATCAAGATACTGGGTTGCCATGGTGTCTCCTGGCTGCTGTTGAAATCTTCATCAAGGCCACTGGGTCAGATCAGCAGCAGTTTTCTATCCTCCGAGAAGAGCAGAAACCAACGTTCACTTGAAAACAATGAGAACAAAGAGATTTCAGAATTCTGTTCCTAAAGCTAAAAGCTTATTTCTTCACTATTGTGGCTTATACACTATTTTTATCTACTCTATGTATTTTGGCTAATAAAATAACTATAAAATGTTTATTAAAATGTACAAAATCTTACCATAGCATTGGAGCACAGGATAACCAGAATTCAGGAGTGATTTTCATCTTGTAAGAAGGAAGCATGTCTGAAAAATTATCCACTTTTAGAAAGAGATACAAAATTAGGTGTTTCCAAGTCCAAGATTAAAAAAAAAACCTGAGCAAAGAGAAGTTGCCTAGAGCAAAGAAACAAAGACCGTCCAACTGGAAATGCTTTCTAGGTTCTGATATTCTATCACATTCAGGTGAGTCTGCAGTGAGGTTTTCATGTCATTTAAGGAGAAAACATAGTTTACTATGAAAAAACCACAATATTAAAAGAATGCTAAAATTGACCATGAAACAGTAAATGGCAATATCTGCATGAGACAGCTTAGTGGGAGTAAAAAAGACGCGTTGTTTCAACTCAGTGCCATCTTTTGTAGGGTAGGATTTGAGAGTCCTGATCTTATCATTAAGGAAGAGAAGAGAAGGATTTTGTGAACAAAATTCCTTCTCTATTTTATTAATGTGAAATAAAGGTTATGGCCAAAAATATCGCTGATTTTTAAGAAAACCCTATTGTGACATTGAAATTTGATGCTCAATTCACTCACTCTCTTTCCAGAATCTTCAGAGATTCTAGCCTATTACTCAGCATTCTGTAGCATCACTTTTCATCATGCCAAACTGACCATACTGTAGGTTCTATTTCTGTCTGAGTAACAACTGCAGAAGGCTAGAAAGGTTAAAAGGAGAGCAACATTTGGTTACATGAAGAACATTCTGAACAAATTTGGCAACCTAATTCACAAATCATCTCTGGAATCATTAAAAGCAACTCAGTGACTACATGAAATATGTAACAGTATCATCAACTATTAAGAGAAACAGAATAATTCAGAAAAAATTAATAAATAACTTACATTATGTTTGTGACAGAAACTCAGGGCTTGTAGTGTTTGCCACAAAACACTTTTGAGCATGTGGTCAGCGACTCTTAAAATAAGAAATAAGAAAAATTTAACAAAAAGAAATATTATTTACTAAATACTAATTTTAACTGTCTATGTAAACATCTATTTTCTTAATGTGGGATCTTAATTGATATGAAAAGTCAGGAGGCAGATGATAACCTGCTTATAATTCCATTTGAATTCAATTTATTAATATTAAGTTCTGTTAATGCTTTTCTCCCATGTTGAAAATTTAGCTCCTACTTACTTAACACACTTCAGGAATCTAACAATTTGGAATTAATTCAGATTAAGTATGTGAACTTGTTTATTAGAATCATCTCCTTAAAATATAGTGCTTGAATACAAATAAAACAGATTTTTGTGAAGATAAATACTTAAAGATCTATTGGGGGGAAGAAGCTCAAGAAACAATAAAAAGTGAATTTAGTTTAAGTCTTATTATGGAAAGAACTTTTGGGCTATCTTTTGTCTTTGGAAGAAGTCAGTTAAATGATTCCTTGATAGCTTTTAGTGGGAACAGGGGATGTTTCCAATATATTCAGAGAATTAGAAAATGCTAAGAATTTGTAAGGGACTAAGAAATGCAAGCATTACCAGATTTTATATTCTTGGCCTGAAAGATCACTGCAGATGATGACTGCAGCCATGAAATTAAAAGATATCTGCTCTTCGGAAGGAAAGTAATGACAAATTTGGACAGCATACTAAAAAACGGAGACATCACCTTGCCCACACAGGTCGCTATAGTCAAAACTATGTTATTTCCCAGTAGCAATGAATGGCTATGAGAGTTGAACTTAAGTGAATTATCTAATCTTCAGAAAGTGATGGAGAAGGGGCGGCTAGGTGGCACAGTGGATAGAGCACTGGCCTTGGAGTCAGGAGGATCTGAGTTCAAATGCAGCCTCAGACAATAATTACCTAGCTGTGTGGCCTTGGGCAAGCCACTTAACCCCATTTGCCTTGCAAAAACCTAAAAAAAAAAATTAAAAAAAGTAAATCGTGTTCTTTTTTTTTTTTGAGAACCAATTTTATAATTGTAGAAATAACTGGTTTACCAGCCTCCCACTGCATAGGACCATCATCCTGTTCCATGGTTGACTATAACTAATGACTGTTATTCCTCTTTAATTCAACTTCAAATAATAATAAGGGAGACTAGCATTTATATAATGCTTTAAGATTTACAAAGCACTTTACATGTCACTTGATTTAATCCTTTCAAAAATGCTGAGGAAGGCACATTTATTATTCCCATTTTGCCAAAG
Source organism: Macrotis lagotis (assembly GCF_037893015.1). Classification (NCBI taxonomy): domain Eukaryota; kingdom Metazoa; phylum Chordata; class Mammalia; order Peramelemorphia; family Peramelidae; genus Macrotis; species Macrotis lagotis. The sequence continues at coordinate 87,896,326 of NC_133658.1, forward strand.
AGAAAACTAAGGCTAAGAGCCTAAGTGACTCACTCAAAGTCACAAAGTTAGTAAATATCTTAGGTAGGAATTGAATGTAAATCTCCCTGAAATTCTTGTAAGAAAACATCTCTGGATAACTGGAAATCTTCACCAGAAAATTATCAGAAAACAAGAAAATACCTTGGATTCTGGCAGAGTGGAAGCAAAGGAAAAGGGAAGTTGTGGTAATGGGAACATGGGACAGAGAGATATGGACTCCAGTAGAGAGAGGAAGAGGGGGCAGATCATCAAAAAGCAGGAAGCTGACTGTTAGAATAATAATATAGTACACCTTTTAGCTACTTATTAAAGGTATTTTTTTTATAAAAATAACATTAAATTCAGAGATCCTTCATTTACTTTCTTTCTGATTTACTTTGCCTTATATCTTCAAATGAATCTGGTGAGTTCATCATTGTGAGTATTCCATCCTCCATTGTTTCAAATTGTGGCCCACCCATATCTGCCTTCACCTATCTTATGCAATTTTTATCCATGTCCAAATCTTACCATGGGAGCTACTCAACAGTCTGAGGTTCTTTCTCATTGTCCCTTGATATCCAAGAGAACACATGGGTTTGATTATTCCTTATTCTTAACATGTGACCACCTATCCCATTTCTTCTTTAATATTTTACTGTCATCTTTGCCTAAATAAGCCCAAATGATAAAAAAATTATTTTAGGAGTTCATAAATACAAAGATTGTGCAACTATCTAAAGATGATCACTTGAATTGAAATGAAAAAGCTTTAAATAAACTTCCTCAAAGAATCCAAATGCACATATTACATTTAAAATATTGACAGATCTTTAGTGCTTATAACTCTGAAAGAGGGGTTGCTAAGTGACACGAGTTCCTGAGTTCAAATGTGACCAGACATTTCCTAACTATGTGACCCTGGGCAAGTCATTTAACCCTGTTTGCCTCAGTTTCTTCATTTAAAAAATGAGCAGGAGAAGAAAAGGCAAACTACTTCAGGATTTTTGCAAAAAAAACACCCAACAATACAAAACCAAAAGGAATCATAAAGAGTCATTCAAACAAAAGCAACTCTGAAAGAGAAACATAAAAGGGGGGAGGAAGAATCCCTTTATTTTTTATTTATATTTATATATATTTATTTATATATATAATATATATATAAATATATATTACATATGTATATTTATATATATTTTTATTTATATGATGAAACCTAGGAACTAGGGGGATTAAATGACTTGCCAAGCTCACACAGCTGATTTTCATCACAGACTCTTTTTTGGCCTGAACAGCTCTGTTGTGTCTAAATAAAACACAGGAGGGAAAAGGAGTAATGCCAAGTTATTCAGCTTAAAAGGGCACTCATGCCATCAGACTAAATGAATCAACATTACCTACAGATTTCAATACTCAACAATACTAACCTTTGACTCTGTCCTCTGCTGACACTTACCTGCTGACCTATTACTTCTGATTTTGAGCTTGACTAAAACCTCCATCTAATATGTTATCTGTGATTAAGTAACCTCGCAGAGACCTCCTTGATAATGGCATTAGATAGAGACTCTGATTTAGCTTAAGCCTTTCTCTGATGTTACTGCTATTGAATTCACAGCTACTCCCAAAATTCTCTACCTTGAAACAATTTTTAAATGTATTTTATTTTTAATTTATGGAATAAAACAAGTATTTCTATAACAGCATAATAAAAAAGATGAGTGCAAATGAAAATCTGTACAACTTGCTATTTCATATAAATATATAATAAAGTTATCATGTATATTTCTTTTTTCTTTCCCTCCTCCTACCTAGGAGAGGACTACCATTATACACAAATATCACTTACATATATGCTTCTATTTATCAATTCTTTTTCTGATTGCAAATAGCATCTCTATTCATATTAACTTTTAAAGGTCTCTCTCTGTATCTGTGACTGAGGTCTTTAGTCTCCTAATCCTGAGATTAACTCCTTCTCCTCCCCCTACCCCAGAGTCCATCTCAGAGGCTGGATCAGGTTAAAACTATCCAATAATGATGCAACCATACAGAAAGTTCAGAAAAGATTTATCAGCACACAAGGGCAGGCGGGGGGGGGGGGGGGGACAATGGCCTTGCCATTTGGGCTTATTTTTGCTTTAAAACTTTTCTCCATTTTACTCAGCCATATGGGAGAGCAAAGGAGTTCTAAAACTGAAAATATAGGGAGTGCAGAACCCAGTAGAATCTTTGGTGTTATGTTGGGCAAGTAGCTACTCTAATGGTCACTTATTAAGAATTAAATAGGGAGCAGCCTATACTTTCTTGAGATGCCATCTTCAGTGACTAGGACACAGGGAAATGGATACAGCCTAGACCTGGATTAAAGAACTCCTGGAGGAAACCTCTTCCTCCTTGAGAAGATGCACATCACCTCCTTTTCAAGTTATAGTCTTAGTTGCCTAGAGGTAAAATGACTTGCCCAGGGTCACACAGCCAGTACTTGTAAGGGGCAGAAGTCTTCCTTGCTTAGAGGTCTATTCTCTTTCCATTTTGTCTAGAAAAAAATTAAGAGTTTTCATTTTAAAAAATAGACTTAACAGTTTTTTAACCCCATTACCTCACAAAAACAAAAGCAAAAAAAAGTAGTCTTAAACCTGAGGTTTTAAACTAACCTGCAGTAAGAGTTTGGAATTTTTCTCTTTCTGGAAGAGAATATCCATTCCAGACAAGGCTTAGAGATGGAAATAAACATAAAAACTGGAAAGTTTTCCCTTCTTCCCTTCCCCAATCCCAAGGAAGGCTTTTCCTCTCCAGTGAGATGAATTGGGTATTAGAGCTTCTGTTTCGTTTTGGTTTTTTCTACTTAAGGGCTCAGCAGAACCCACTCTTCCGATGAGATAGTGCCTCACCTGAAAAATTCCAACTGAAGCCAAAAGAGGGAAACAGAATAACTCCCATCACATGCTGAGTGTGCAGAACCCGTATGAGACCAGTAGTGAGAAATGTCCAGAAGAGGTTACATATTGAGGAGATTCTGCATAATTGACAGAGATTGCATGCAAGAGGAGACTACACACTAGCCTCAGGGAGGCAGGGAGAAATGCAATGATGATCAGGCATCTGGACCCTGAAGTCCAGCCCTCTCATGCTTCGGGTTTCTCCCTTCTTATGATGTTCCTGGGTCATTACATCAGTGCCTCTCCACCCAAGCCCCATATGTGTCCCTTCTTCCCAATGATAGCTTATACTGGAGACAAAGTATCCTGGACACAGCGGGGACAGAGTTGCAATCTTTTATCACTACTTTTCTTACAATGCTTTGCTTGGAACTAATTGTGCTTTCTGGCTGACCAGCAAAGATAAATATATTGATAGGGACTCAAGAACTTTGAAAAGGAAGATACAGACCCATAATCTTAAATTATTTTAAGCTACAGATGAATTCTTTATTTTCTTTAAGTGGCAGCTCAGTGGTATAGTAGTTAAAAGCACTGAGTCTGTAGTCAAAAATCGAGTTAAAATCAAGTTTGCTAGTTGTGTGATCCTGGGTAAGTCATTTAAACCCTATCTACCTCAGTTTTCTCATCTGTAAACTTTTGAAGATCTAATGAGATAATAATTATTAAGTACCTGGGCCAAAATAAGCACTATATAAATATTGGTGTTAAGTTGTTTCATTCACGTAGGACCCTTCATGATCCCATTTGGAGTTTTCCTGGCAAAAATACTGGGGTGGTGTGCCATTTCCTTCTCTAGCTCATTTGACAGATGAAGAACCTGAAGCAAAAAGGGTTAAGTGACTTGCCCAGGGTCACACAGCTAGTAAGTGCCCAAGGTCAAGAAGATGAGTCTTTCTGAGTCCAGGTCTGGTACTCTATCCATTGGGCCATTTAACTGCCCCATATAAATATTAACTATTATTATTATTATTACCCTTACTAATAAAGGAGGATATTGACAATCCAAAAATATTTGTATCAAGCTTTATTATACATAGCCTGGTTTTTTTCTTTTAAGCAGATTTTTCTTCCTACATGTTGGGGATAGAGATAGGGATTGAACTTGTCACTTCATTGAGGTAGGGAGCTTCTGGTAAGGAACTTCCTCTGTCATTGAGAATTAGGCATCTTCTCTACAACTTGACTTTGACTAGGGTCACCCAGCATGTGTTAGAGATGGGGCTTAAACTCAAATATTCCTGGCTTCAAGGTTGGTTCTCTTTCCACTGGTTTATATTCTCTGATGGCACCTCATTGTAGATGTCAGAGGGGACACAAGGTGGAGAAGAGAAAAGTCATCTATAATCTACATACAATGAAGGCAATATGACACTGTAGACATTAAACTTCCAGGTAACTCACCCATTTGGATTTCTCTCCAGCTCATTCAAAAGTGTATGATCACAGTACTCAAAAACCAAATGCATTTTCCGCTTTCTTCGAAACACTTCGATGAGGTTCACAAGGTTAGCATGCTTTAGTTGCTTAAAAAGAAACAAAATACAATATCTAGTGATTTATTCTGAGCACATTAACCCCTTCATGGCCCCTATTCTGCTAAACATTCCTTGTACCTCACCTGATCAAGAAGATGAAACAGTTCCCATGTATCCTTCTCTAAATAAGATTTAGAGACACTTGGAGTTGGAAGGAATCTGAGAAATCATTGGGTCTAATTTTTTACCTAATATAGGAATCATTTTTACAGCATCAAAGGTTAAAATCTGGAAGGTTCCCTGCTAAATGAGACAGATAACAGGAGATCCAAAGAACTAATAGAAAAGTACTAGATAGTTGGAAAAACAAAAAATAAAATATTTTAATTTTAAAAAGTACTAGAAATAAAGAATAACAAAACTAAATAATTAAAATAGCCCCCCCCCCCAATTATAAGTAGAAGAAATAGCTCATTCAGACTTGGAGATCTGGGAAAAACGCAGGTGCCAGGAATCCAAATTCAGGGCAGAAAGTTGGACAGCAGAGGTGCAGGCATTTCCTCACCCTCCTCTCCCTTTTGGCAGATCTAGGATCTACCTTTAAGGGTCAGGGAGTTATGGGAGCTCAGTTTGAAAATAATAGGAATAGTAAGTATACAATTGAAATCAGCAGACCTCATTCCACATTCCCAGACAAGGATAAAACCAAAGAATATCTTTCAAGGAACCTTATTTTTTTATTAAATTAAGTACCAAAACTAAGTACAGTGCCACTGTATATTTGTTTTACAAATAAATTCTTAATGAAAAGCTGAACATTAATAAAATCTTATTTTAAATATACAATATTTAAATATAAAATATTAAAATTAAAATAAATATTAAAATTATTAAATAAATATATTCAACAGAACTTGCCAGGAGTGAATCTTTTAAGAAGGGAAGACTCCCACAGTAATATAATTAATAAAGTTGTTTCATTAGTTTAGTTTTTAAAAACCAGAAAAGATGCTTAGTTCTTTAATTTATTAGTCATACTAGCATATCGTTGACCTGGATGCTAAGACCTGGCTAATGACAAAGAATTATATTTTATATCATATATGGATTGAATCAGAGAAGCAATATGTAATTGAAAGCAATATATAGTCTGAACCCTGGGTTCAGAAAAAAAGGCATTCTAAGTTCCAGCTGTATGACCTTAGATAAAGCATCTCACCTCTCTGGAACTCAGTTTCCCCATCTGTAAATAAAGAAGTTGGATTAAATGATCTCTAAGGTGCTTTCTTATTTTAAAACTGAATGATTCATTAAAAAAGTTAATATTCAATATTTCTTAATTATATGAATCTAAACTGGTCAAATGCTATTAGAATGAATGCCTATGCATGAATATTCATATATATTTTATGTATATATATATATATATACTCACATATAGAGATATATTTATATATCCATAATCACATAGTCAGTCAGTATCAGAGGTAAGTTTTGAACCTAGCTCTTCCTCACCCCAAGGTCAGCACTCTATCCACTATGGCATTTATGCTTCTCTGAATATTTGATTGAAAACTACTGTACAGAGAAAATATATGGATAACTCAACAAATTTCTAACTATACTATATATGTAAACTGCATTACAATTTCATGACAATCTGGAATACTTAATCAAATTTACCTACCTTCAATAAACGTATTTCTCTTAATGCTATCTTCTTAACAATGGGATCATCCTCAGATTCCAAAAATTTTTTAATGGCCACAACTTGTCCAGAGTTCTTATTTCTGCACTTGAATACGACACCATAAGATCCTTCTCCAATCTTACCAAGTTTTTCATACTTTTCCATTATATTTGAATTACGAATTACAGTAGAATGTGCTGATGGAGTTTGTTGCACCTAAAAAATTAATTTTAGTGTTTTCTTTAAAATTCAGTTATATATGACAGTATATTTACAATTTTCACATAAATTGAAAAGAACTGAGGTGCCAAAAATGTCAAAGAATTAACTCAATCTATTCATTTGAAAACATTTACAACTTTTTTATGAAATTGTTTAGCCCAGTAGACATCCTCTAACTGCGTGTCTGTTTTAAATTGATAGAATACATTTGTTTATACTTTTACTGTATGAATCAGTGTTACTTACCCAACTGCACTGGTCCTCACAAAAAGGTCCTTACCTCTTAAAGTCTTTTAACCTAAAAATTGGACATCTCCTGATCCTCCCAATTCCATTTCCCTCCATTTCTAAAGATGTCCCTTGAGCTACTTACTGAGAGGGAAGAGTATAAGAGTTAGAAGTGTTCTAGAGGGGTGGCTAGGTGGTGGAGTGGACAGAGCACCGGCCCTGGAGTCAGGAGTACCTCAGTTCAAATTTGATCTCAGACACTTAATAATTCTCTAGCTGTGTGGCCTTGGGCAAGTCACTTAACCCCATTTGCCTTGCAAAATCTGAAAAAAAATATTCTAGAGAATTTAAATAATTTACATATCTCCAAAATCAGTGTGAGTAGAGAATTGCCAACCTAAACATTTCTCTTACTGAAAAGTAGAAAAAAAAATCACATTGGAAGCTACAAGAAGCCTTCCTCCAGCCCCCAGCCCCACACCACAATATGTTAGGCAGTACAGTAGATAGAGTGGGACTTAGTATCAGGAAGACCTGAGCTTGATTCTCTTCTCACACTTTTGGCCAACCCTGGGCAAATTACTTAACCTCTCTCAGCCTCAGTGTCCTCATCTGCAAAATAGCGATCAGGATCATAGTTTTTAGCTCTAGAAGAGACTTCAGAAGTCATTGGGTCCATCCACCCTCTCATTTAGAGATGAGGAAACTGGGATTCAGAGAGGTTAAAGAATTTCTTTTGTGTTACACAGTTAACATTGCTTATTTGTGTGTGTTGTATTCCTGAGTAAAAGGTAGTCCCTTGGTGAGATTTTGTTTTATATTCATCTTTGTATCCCTAAACTGAGTACAGTGCTTTACACAGAATAGACATTTAACAAATGTTTATTGAAATAAAAAAAATCGAAGTTGTTTAATAAGTCTTTTTTTAAGTTTCCTATACATTTCCCCTTGATATCTTTAAACAATTTCCCCTTTTCACCCTCACTGGAAGTGTTTGAGTTTGTGTTACTAGATTTGCATTCTTTATTCACCTCCTTCCCTTACAAAATTTAGTTCATTGAACACCCTGAACTTAACCTCCCCCCCCCCCCCAATTTACAATGCAGAGCTTTATTCCTGTCCTCTCTTTCTTATTTGGAGTGATCTCATCCTCTTAGGGCTTGCTTCCATCATTTCTACTTTCTCAACCAGATCTTTTTTATTGGTCAAAATCACTTCCAATAGCATGCTCCCTTTGTCATTTGTTCCAAGTTTTGAAGACTAACTAGGATTCTTAAGACAGACAAGAATTTATTTACTTTATTTTGGCAGGGGAGGAACTGAATAATTAAGTTCCCCCACCCCTTCCCTACTATAGTGTGTCTCTGCTGGGTGTATTATGATCTGTTTCCCAAAGTTGTTTTCTTCCTTCTGTCTAGGTGGACTGTAAAATAATCCCATAACAATATTCCTTCCTTGATCATTATTCAAATTCTCTTATCATTCCTGACTCCAATGACTAGATTTACTCACCTGGGTATAACTTCTAACTATAAAAGGCTATTTTATTTGTCCTTTTATCTATTCTATACCCTTTTATTATTTTATTATTTAAGGCAATGGGGTTAGGTGACTTGCCCAAGGTCACACAGCTAGGTGTCTGAGATAGAATTTGAACTCAGGTCCTCCTGACTCCAAGGCCAGTGCTCTATCCACTATGCCACCTAGCTGCCCCAATTCTGTACCCTTTAAATAAACTACATCCTAGTTGTGAGTTTTACTCCTACAAATCTCTGCTTCCCATGAGACCAAATTTACTTTCTTGTATTTAGTCATCCAATTCTGGAGCAGTTAATTGGCTCTGGGTAGAGTACTGAACTTGTAGTCAGGAAGACCTAAGTTAAAATCCAACTTTTATCTATGTGACCCTGAGAAAGTTTCTATTTGCTCCAGTTTCTTCATCTGTAAAATGCATATCAAAATACCATCTATCTTCCAGAGTTGTAAAAATAATATGAGATAATATTTATCATGCACTAAGATTTACCTTATTACCTATATCTGATGCCTTTAACAGACTTTGAGTGGCTTCATTTGCAATTGGCCATATTTACATATGAGAAGGTGCAGAATGGGGCAGGGCAGTTAACAGAGAATAGGAATTCTCATTCCTTTTCTGCCCCTCATCCCCTTATCCCACATAAATTGCATTTACATTTTTTCCCTTTCTTCCTATTTATATGGGTGAATGAGAGAGACTCAGTTCAAAAACTATATAACTTTGAACCTCAGGGCCATTGGGTAATTATTGGGTAGATAACCATTGCCTGGCCTGGTCTGCAGATATCAGATTTGGAAATTGTCTACCATCAGTATGAGCTTAGGTGAGCTTTCTAACTGAAGCAGGGTCAGATCTTTACTCAAAGTCAAAAGAAAAAAGCTAAGCTCAGAGGAACAACCTTGGTAGCTCTCATCAGGAGCTAGGAATCTCTTGCCTTAGTAGATACAAGACTTCAGTCTATAATCTGAGAAAATGGAATGAAAGAGGATTCTGGTCCTAAAGTAAGGGTGGCTACCCTTTTTGAAAGGAGCTTGTTAAAGGACCCTTGCCGGGGTGGCTAGGTGGTGCAGTGAATAAAGCACCGGCCATGGAGTCAGGAGAACCTGGGTTCAGATACTTATCCAGTCTCAGATACTTAATAATTACCTAGCCATGTGGCCTTGGGCAAGCCACTTAACCCCCATTGCCTTGCAAAAAAAAAACCCTAAAAAAAAATAAAATAAAGGACCCTTGCCTTATCCCAGGTGAAGATGTGAACTGAGCCAGAGGCTGGAGTTAATAGAAATTATAGTCAAGCGGAGCAGACCAGCCATTAATGAAGCAACATCTAGGCAAACATTGTTAGAGGCCATGAGAGCAATGTCATCAAGAGTAGCCATGCAACATCAGAGACCCAAGTTTTCTCTCTTCATGGGTGTCTTGATTGCTTTTTGCTTCCTACTTGAAATCCCTTCATGTATCCTGTGTATACTTGTGGAAGAATATGTCCAAGGTTTATAGGGAATGATTTGTTGCTACTTTAAAAAACAAAAAACTATGATTTTGAGCTAATTGTGTTCCTTTAGGATTGGTAAAAAGTAGACACAGTGTTGGGGACCCATGAACCAAAGTTTTAGGGGTGTATAATCCAGAGAGTACCTTGATCCAGGGGTCATCCTTCAGGGGACCCCAACCCTTGAGTGGGATCTGATGGGGAAGTGGTATAAAAGATCACAGTTATGTGATTACATCTGAAACCATGCTGTTGAATCTCTTGGTTAACATTTCTTGTGATTCATTGATAGTCTTCTGATGCTATAACCATTACTCTTTATAGTAACTGTCTTAGTAGATATTTAGTTTTCTTTTTCCTCTTACATATGCAGCTTAAAATTCTCTTGAGAAAATTTGTAAGACTCCAGATAAATGTATTTTACCAGACCTTGTGAAATGTGCTACATCACTTGCCAAGAATGACATTTTAAGTGGTGAGCCAAAAATGTAGATACTGTATTCAGACACCATTTTAACCAGCTCTTCAGTTCCCACATATTTTTTTTCTAAAAGTTCTACTGCCAATCAATAATAGTGATTAAAATCAACTTGCACCCCAACATGCATCCCAAACCTAACACCTCCAGTTTCTTATTCAGGTCTCTATACCTAATCATACTTTCTTGGTTCCTTTCAACAGTATCATTTGTCTGCATTATGAGTCACTAGAAGTGAAAAATAGTCCTCAGATGGAGTCATTTCAGCAGATTTTTTTCTGTCAGATCATGAATATATAGTCCCAAAGAAGCATACAGAACTCTCCATTGATTATATAAGGTTGGCAGAAAGTTGCCTAGGCATCCCTCAACAAGCAATCATCAGCCAGCGCTCCTTGTCCCTCTTTATTAGATAATTCCTCTTCCAGTAGCACCTGGAAATCCTCATCAGCATTCTTTGGAGACCCAAGAAACCCCTTTCCTTTGAATGATCTAGTGGTGACTAGATCATTCTACCCTCTTTGGGATGAAACTCACCCTTGTTGTATAGCTTCAAATATTTCCTGGCCCATTTCCTCTTCTTCCTATTTGTCACATTCTTCCAAACTCCCACCTCCTCCTGACTTAGCTTTAGTTTTCCTTTTGTCTCTCAGATTCTTTTCTCCTTTTTTCTGTATTTTCTCCTTGAATCTCTTCCTCTAGTCTTTCAAGCAATTTTTATTCTATGGATAAGCTGAAGAGTAGATACCCTTCTTCCAGGCCTTTTACCTTCTTTTCATAAGGAAGACCAGCCTGAACTTTGGGCAAGCACATCTTTTAATAATGTATTCAAATATACAAACAAGAACAGTTTTTAAGAAGATTGTACATGAAATCATAAACTTGTTATTTAAAGTTTTAAAATGTGTGTATATTGATTAAAAGAGAGCAATAAAATCACCCTCTTTGTTTCTTTATCTCCTTCTGGACTTCTTGTCGGTGTATTTTTCCAGGTTTTGTTATTTATTACTCATCTCTGACAGAAACACGTACCTTAACCTCCTCTTTGTTGGTCACTGAAAGGTCCCCCCTGTCTTCCATGCTTGTTGAATTGGAGCTTCTCAGTCTGTTTTCATTCTGGTTGGTAGCTCTCTTGTTAACTCCGATGGTGAACTGCCAAGGAAGATTAGCAGAAGAAAAGGACAAAAAAGAGGTCAAATAGAGAGGCAGAATGAAAGGGAATAAAAGGGAGAAATGTTGAAGAATTAGTTATACAATAGGCTAACTCATGAAGCTCTGAGCTCCCTATTACTGCTTAAGTGTTTGGACATAAAGGAATTAGAATTTACCCTGGAGGTGTCTAGCAGGGTACTTTGTCCATAGTAAGTGATTAATAAATGTTTATTGATGCTGAGGCACTAGGAAGGCATCATGACTTTTGTCATTGAATGCCATGGCCATCCCTACTTATAAGAAAGAGAAAGGTAGAGAGAAGAGAAATAGGAAAACCTATAAGAAAGCTCATTCAATAGTCTTGGTGGAGGGGCAATAATGAGTGCTCAAATTAGGGTAGTAATAATAATGTTTATCCATTTTTGAAGAAGACTTTGATATCAGGGAGATGATGTCATGACAAGCATGTGAATTAGATTTGAGTGAGGGGGATACTAGACTGTGCTAAGTCACCAGCCTCACTTTCTCTTCCAGAGCCATCTGGGTCCCGGGGCCAGATATGAATCAAGATGACTGGAGATGACTTTGGATGTGAGGCAATAGGGATAAGTGACTTGCCCAAGGTTACACAGCTAGTAAGTGGCAAGTGTCTGAGGCTGGATTGGAACTCCCGACCTCCTGAATACAAGCCCAGTGCTCTATCTGCTGTACCCACCAGCTGCCCCCAGGGCTGTAATATGGGAATAGAGAGGAAGGGAGAAATGTTGCAGAGATGTAATCAATAGGAAAAGATAATCGATCAGATGTGAGAAATAATGTAGAGTCACAGTTAACTACAAGGGTAAGACTGAGGAAAACAGGATGAAGCAAAGTCCTACAGACTGAAATATAAGATGGAAAGCAAAAGAGACATATTAGGGGAAATAGTGGGATCAATTTTGCACTCATTCAGTTTGAAGTACTAGTGGAATATGCAAGTAAAGGTGTTATATAAGTTGGTCAGTAAGCTTTGATTAATCCTTTATTATGTACTGAACATCAACAGAGTGCTGGGGATATAAAGTAAAGGCAAAAAAGCATTGCTGTCCTAAAGCAGCTTAGTTTAATGGGAAGAATTCACATGAAAATGACCAAAGATATAAACAGAGTAGAGGGAAGGTAATATGAAAGAGAAAGACACTAGTGGCTGGTAGCATTGGGAAAAGCCTCCTGAAGAAGGTAGAGTTTGAGGCCAAGGAAAGTAAGAGATGGAGATGAAAAGGGGAGAACATTCCAGGCACAGGGGGATATAGTCTGTGAAACCTCACAGAGGTCCTGGAACACCTAGAAAAGAGCAAGGTGTAATAAGACTGAAAAGGGAAGAAACAGGAGACTGAGGCCTTGAGTTCAGGAAAGAGATTAGAACTAGAGTTAGACTTTGGATTCATCTACCTAGAAGTGTCTATGGAAAATTGTGGAAATGAGATTATAAAGGGAGATCATTCAGAGGAAGTGCTCTCTTCTCTCCCCCGCCCCTCTGTCTCTTTTGTCCCCTCTGTTCCCTCTGTTCCCCATCTCTTTCTCTGTTTCTCTCTCTCTCCCCTTTCCTCAAGATCAAGGCCAGAAATTGGTCTTTTCTTGAAACTTCCTAACTATTTCAGCCCATACAAGATCTATTATAAACACATTATTTATACAAGAAACAGTATCTAGGCAGATATTATATATTTACCTATATATTGTTGACATAAATACATATATGCCTATATGAAAATATGGAGCAATAAATTTTTCCTCGAGTTTAGATCTAGGGAAAATTTTTGTTGATAAATTTGCATGTGTTCTGCTGTTAGTAGAAAATGAAAATGGATGTAAATATCTGTTTTTCTTCTAGTCTTAGCTGTTAAAAAAAATTATTGCCTGAGGGTTTTGATTTCCTGAATTCTGGTGCCTAAAAGTATTTTTTCCTTCTGTCTGTTGTTAATTTAAACAGGATGTATATAATTTAACATATGTATGTGCATGTGATAATTCACACATATCTTCTGAAGGGACTTTAACCTGCTTGTGGATTTAAATGCAATGCAAGGTACAATAAAAAATTAATGGCATAAAATAAAACTTAGTTCAATTAAAAAGATCCAGAAGAGGAAGTACTTTTAGACATCAGATTTCAGCAAAACAAAAGCCTTGGGTTAATATAGGATTTCTGGTTTTTAAAAGCAAGAAAAAAAACACATACAGCCACACAGATTTTCTTTTCTGATAATACAAAATCATTAAAATTCAACAGGAAAAAAAATGTCTTTTTTTTCTCTGAAACTATACTCAGGCAGGAATTGATTGCTTTTTTCATTAAAGTAGCATCACTTTTTATAAGTGTTAAAACTTTTAGTACCTTAAATTTTTATTTCACTTCCCACTCATGTGTATGTCCTGCTTCTCCAACTAGACACTTCCCATGCAGGAATTTTACTTTAAACTCTGTCTCTTCATAGAATTTAGCACCGTACTAAGTATACAGTATGTATCCAATTATTGTTAGTGAAATGAAGGAAATATTTTTTTCTGCCAGCTACACAAAGTTCAATCTTCCTCTTATTTTGTTTTGCATTTCCCCATCTTTCCTAATTGCCTTGAAATTACAGATTAATAATTTCATATAATTGTCTATTTTAATTTCTCCAAAATGTTAAAAATCATTTCAAATTATAATCTTATTCTCCATACTGGTGGGGATCCTGTCTATATTAGTGAATTTAATGAAACATAGGAAATTTCAATTGGGCTATGTGACCTAGAGCAAGTTACTTAATTTGTTTGCCTCAATTTCCTCATCTGTAAAATGGGGATAATAATAGAATTTACCTTCTAGAATTATTGTGAGGATCAAACTCAGTCATAAGGATAAAGCACTTAGCACGGTGCTTGATCTATCTGTTGTTCAGTTGGTTCAATCATGCCCTACTCTTTGTGACCCTATTTGGGATTTTTTTGGCAAAGATACTGCAGAGTTTTGCCATTTTTCTTCTCCAGTTCATTTTACAGATGAGGAAATCGAAGCAAACAGGGATAAATGGCTTGCTCAGTATCACACAGCTAGTAGGTGTCTGAGATCAGACTTGAACTCCTAAGAGTCTTCCCAACATCAGACCATGCACTATATCGGTTGTGCTGATATATAATGAGTAAGATAGGAATGTGAGCTAATCATTGTTACTCCTATTGTGTTCCCTCTCATGTTTACCTTGATATTGGTCATGGCTCTGGCTTGGGTCATCACTAATTTAAAGATCCACAGTAAAAACATCCATTTCAGGACTAATTTGGAGGTTATTTCAAACTAGGGTGATCCCATAATAGCCCAGAGCAAGTGGATCTACTGGATTTGGGTCAGAAATCCCTCTTAGGATCCTCTTGCCCAGAATGATCCAGGGAAAGAATCTAAAGACAGTTCTAGATCAAAGTGGAGCTCATGTGTTCTCACTCTTGACTTTATCTCTAGACTATTACTCAAATTTTAGATCTGTCTCTGGGACCAGTTGATGAAGTGTCTGACAAAATGGTTATTTGTCTCATTAGAGTCTCTTCTCTGCACATCCACTGATTTGCTATGTGGATACTCCTCTAAGAGAAGCACGATCCAAGCCATATTTCCCCCAGGTTTTTTTCCCCTTCATTTTATATGTGCAATAAGCAATCAGAATTAAATCAAATGTATTGTGAAAATCAAGATACATTCCATTGACCTTAGATTGTGAATAATAGTAAGGGAAGCTTAGAGAACAGAGAATCTTTGATGATCACTTCATTAAAACCCCTTACTATATGGATGAGGAAACTGAAGACCATTAAATATTCCCAAACTAGCTAACCCATCACTTGAAAAACAAGTCCATCAACCTGCCATTACAGACTCTCAGTTAGAACTGGAATACTTTCTATAGTCTCCTTGAAATACAGCAATCAAAACTGTTTAAAGACCTCTAGCAAGAATTGAGACAGAATTAATTATTTGGAAGTCATTATTATAGAAGCAAAGTAAGGAATTTTTTCTGTGTCTCTCCAATGATTATGAAGTACTTAGAAGGATAGAACAAGTTCTGACTAGTTCTGCCTTCCAAATACTTAAAAACATTGGGTTCCTGCAAATCATATTTTAAAATAGGTTCTAAAATTTTCTTGGGGTTTTGAATTTACTCTAAAAAGGAAGGGAATAAGTATTTATACAATGCCAGATATCTTACAAATGCTTTCCACAAATATTTATCTCATTTCAATCTCACAATAAACCTGTGAGGGTAGGTTTCTATTTTTTTTCTCCCCCCCCAACAGAGGAACCTGAGGCAAACAGAGATTAAATTATTTACTTCCAGGTCACACAACTAGTAAGTGTCTGAGGTCAAATTTGAAGCCAGGTCTTCCTGACTCCAAACCCAGAGCACTATCCATTGCACCACCTAACTGGTATACTGTTATGGGTATCTTAAAAATAGTAAGGCAAAGATTTTATTTTTGTGTTTTAGCAAGAGTTAAAATGAATTCTGATGGGGAGGGGGCAGGCAGCTCTATGAGGTCTTAAAAATATCTGCTAAAGATATTTTTGGTGATTTCATGCAATTCTTTTATTTTATTTTTACAGGACAATTGGGGTTAAGTGACTTGCCTGGGGTCACATAACTAGAAAGTGGGTCTTTGCTAAGAAAATTACAAATAGGGACACACCTGAATTACTTTTTCTCTCCTCTCCCTTTAATAAACTGTAATCCCCTTGAAGGTTAAAACACATTATTACTTTTTGGGGAGTATACTGTTAAGTAGGGACAGTTCCTTTTAAATAAGAGGCACTTGGCAAATATTGGACTAAATAAATTAAAGGAAGGAGGAAAAGAAATAAATTTGGGGAGGGGAAAAGGAGGAAGAAATCTTAGGAGAGGCACCTGAGTATAGCATCTACCTTTTTCTCTTTCTCTGGCTTGAAGTTTAACATTTTTCCTGTATGGCTAAACTGAACCAAATCAAGCAAATAGAGGATAAAAATCCTTAATAAGAAGACAGGTAAAGTCCTAGACTCCCACCTGGTGGACAAAGAGAATGAGTATCTGTGTGGTCAAACCATCTCCAATTTAAAAACATATTCAAGACATTAGCTATTATATATGATTGCTATTCTTGTTTTTGATGAGATGTTTAAATGAACACCTCTGATTTAAAAAAAATATTAAAAACGAACAAGAGGGAATTGGTGGAAGTTTTCCTTAATTATTATTAACCTTTTTCACAACCATAGTAACTTAAATGACCAAAAGGGGTTTAATTTGTCTGCCTTTGGATATCAGTTCTGTAAATGTTGTAATTACTGGATTATGTGCTTTTCAAAAATAATTATACAAATCATGCAAAATGAACACATGTATACATAATTAAAATAACCAATCAGGGCATTTAAGAAAGCTAAAATCTGGTTCATTGAAGTCCTGAAGCTATAGCAAAAGCAAGAACAACTATTGCTTAGTTCACTAAACATTTTATGATTAATTAAAAATTGGTTAAAAACAAACCAGTGAATTCAAAATATTTTTTCTTATTTTTGATATTTTAAATACAAGTAAGAAAATTTTTACTATAAAAATACCAAAATCTTATCTTAGACTACTTCTATAAGGGAAAAGGACCCTTCAAATCCACAAAATATTTTTTTCCTTGTTTCTGGTATTTCATATGTTAAATAAGCAAAGTTTTACTATAGTAATACTCAAATCTTTTCTGTACATGGTCTGTTTCTATAAAGAAAAAGGGACCCTTGGATCCTTTTTAATCAAAATATTTCTTATTTTTTATTTTAGTTTTTTTTGTTTTTTTGCAAGGCAAAGGGTTAAGTGGCTTACCCAAGACCACACAGCTAGGTAATTATTAAGTGTCTGAGGCTGGATTTGAACTCAGGTACTTCTGACTCCAGGGCCAGTGCTCTATCCACTGCACCACCTACCTGCCCCTATCAAAATATTTTTTAATGAATCTTTTGCCTGGGCAATTAATCAATTAAAAAAACACAAGCATTTACTAAGGTTCTATTTATTCATTCACTTACTCGTTTATTTTTTAAGTACACTATTGTGGATTCATTTTTTTTTAAAGCCCACTGTTGGGGGAGCTAGGTGGATAGCGTACTGACCCTGGATTCAGGAGGATCTGAGTTCAAATTTTGACCTCAGGCACCCTATGGCCTCACAAAAACAAAATATGTGTGTGTGTGTGTGTGTGTGTGTGTGTGTGTATACATATGTATGTGTGCTTGTTGATGGAAGAAAATACTATTTTGTAAAAGCCAACATATTTTTATATAAGCAGCATTTTAAAACAATTCAAAGAACATATGAAAGACAAATCACATGGAAGACATAATTGCTAAGCACTAGGAGAAGATGATGCATAGTCAGTTGATAAACATTTATTAAATGCCTAATGTGGGCTGAGCATCGAACTTAGCACTTTGGACACAGATGCAAAAGACAGTTCATGCTATCAAGGAGCTCACATTCTAGCGGGGAACACAAGTCAAATATGTACAAACAAGTTACATACTGGAAAAGCAGTAAATAATCAAAAATTGGAAAGTACTAGAATTAAGAGGGGATTAGGAAAGGTTGTTTGAAAAAGGCAAGATTTTAGCTGGGACTTGAAGGAACCCCAGAAAAGTTGACAGGCAGAAATGAAGAGAGAACACATTACTTGGATAGGGGGCATCCAGAGAAAAATGCCCAGAGAAAAGAGATGGAGTGTCTTAAAGGAACATCTGGTGGCCAGTGTCACTGTCATGGCTGAGAATAAAGGGCAAAAAGACTGAAAAGTTAGGGGGAAGGCTAGATTATGAAGGCTTCTGTGTGTCATATTTGATTTTCAATGCTACCAGAAGCCACTGGAGGTTATCAAATAGGAAAGTCATATGATAAATAAAGATATCCTTGCCCTATCCCTGCCCCTCAGGTAGTTTACAATCACTCGAGGAATTCATAGATCATTCTTTGACTACTTTGTTATAAGACCCTAAGTATGTATTCATGGGACATTTGTGTGTGTGTTATCTGAAGGATACTCAAGTCATGATACATTTGTTTTTCTTTGGTCTAATGACATGGTGGGGAGGGATAGGGGATAGAAACTGGGAACTGACACTGGAAAACTAGTTGCAATATCATGAAATTTTGTAGACATGAGAATAAATAATTAACTTTCCTGTAAAGTTGCCTTTTGAAAATGAATTAATATGATCGCATCTACCCCACCTTAAAAAGTCCTTCCTTGAACTTTTCTTCTGGCCTGCTAAATTTAAGAACAATATACTAGTTGGCTAGTGTATAGTCAAATATACTGTCTCCATTTTCACTTATTTTCTCTTAAACCTCTGAAATCTGCCTTCTGAACACGGCAATCTCTTGGTTCTACCTGTCTGCTCCTTCTCAGTTCCCTTTGTTGTTGATTCTTCATCCAAGTCACATCTACCAATTATAGGTGTCCCCCAAGGCTCATTCAAGGTCTTTCTTCTCTTTTGCCTCTTTTACTGTCTCACTTGAGAATTCCATGAACTACAATTATCATCTCTATGAAAATTATATATATGTTTGTATGTATATACCTATATGTGTGTCTATATACATATACATATATATTATCTCCTGCCTTCATCTCTCTTCTTACAGTCGTATATTTTCAACTACATCTTGTACATACATATCTAATTGGATGTAGTCTACAAGCATTTCCAACTCAACAAGCTCAAAATGGAACTCATCCTTTTCTCCAAATCTTCCCCATCTCCAAGCTTCCCTATCACCCTGGAGGACACTACCAAACTTCCCAGTCGATCCTCATGCTCGCTCATCCGACCAATCATATCCATTGCAGTCTTGCCAATGGTATCTTCACAGGTTGTGATACTCTCCACTCATAGCCACTTGCTTCAGACCTCATCATCTGTCTTTAGGGTTCCTGTAATGGCAAGTGTCTGTCTGGGCCACCTGTCCTCGCTTAAGAAATAGCCAATCTATCCTCCACTTCAACTGGAGGGCAGGGTCTATCTTTTGCCTCTTTTAGTATTCCCAGTGTTTGTACAGTGTCTGGCACATGGTGTTTAATAGATGCTTAATGACTTAGGACTAACCTTATCATTCTCCTTTTCAAGGAGTTTCAATGGCTCCCTAATATCTCCAGAAACACCTGTCATTCAAAGCTCTTCATAAACTGAACCATTTCCACCTTTTCTAGCTTTCTAATACCTTATTCTCAACTTCCACTCTCCCCACCCTAGCTCCCCTCAACCCGCACCCCGCCCCCATTCAGTTTAACTCAATCCCTAGAACATGATACTCCATCTCCAATCTCAATGCCTTTGTAGTGACTGTCTATCTTGCCTGGAATGTTCTCCTTCATCCTACCCTTTCAAAACTTAGAATCTAGCTGCCCTTTTCATTCACCTTCATATACTCTTTTTTTTTTTAGGTTTTTGCAAGGCAAACGGGGTTAAGTGGCTTTCCGAAGGGCACACAGCTAGGTAATTATTAAGTGTCTGAGACCGGATTTGAACCCAGGTCCTCCTGACTCCAGGGCCGGTGCTTTATCCACTACGCCACCTAGCCGCCCCTCTTCATATACTCTCTATAGATCTTATATATACACCAAGTCACTTACATGTCATCATGTCATCTCCCCCATTAGGATGTAGACAGGGAGTGTGTGTGTGTGTCTTTCATCTTTCTTTGTTTTCCCAGTGATTACCAAGGTACTCAGGACATTGAAAATTACTTAAGAAATGTCTACTAACTCACTATGGGCTTCCATTCATCTCTTTCCCTCTGCCCACCCATCCATTACTGCAGTTCAGGCTCTCATTATCTCCCACCTGGATTACTGTGATACCTTCTCAATTGGTCTGACTCAAGTCTCTTGCTCTCCAATCTAACCTCAATCAGTATGTCAGTAAACATTTACTAAGTGCCTACAAGTGGGCTAAACTCTAGGGATACAAAAAAGGTGTAAAGACAGTCCTTGCTCTCAAGGAGTTTACAATCTAATGGGAGAGAGACAAACCTTTGAAAAATGCCAAAGTGACATAAATTTCTGAAGCCTACTTATGACCATGTCATTTCCCTGCTTAAGAATTTCTGTTTAAAAGTAAAGACTGACGGAGTGCTATCTGTGGGGTGGGGGTGGGGGGAGGGAAGCAAGATTGGGTGAAAATTGTAAAACTCAAATAATATCTTTAATTTTTAAAAAATAAAAAAAAGAATTTCTGTTTAAATCCTTCTCAACCTGGCTCCAACCTACCCTTCTAGCTTGCTTGTAATTACTTGTTTTTAAAGTGAGTCAATATTTTTTAAGTGCCTACTGTATTCCAGACCCTATGCTAAGTTTTGGACAAAATTAATTAAATTAAATGAGGTAAAAATAAATAAAATAAAATTAATTAAATGAGGCAAAAACTAACTTCTGCTCAAGGAGTTCACATTCTAAGGAGGGAGATAATATGCAAACAACAAATGTACAAACAAGCTATTTCTACTGGGTAAACTGTAGAGAACCCACAAAAGAAGCATTAAGGGGGATTTGGAAAAGGTCTCCAAAATGGTGACATTTTAGCTGAGACTTGATGGAAGTCTGCAAACCCAAGAGAAAGACATCAGGAAGAGCATTCCAGGCTTGGGAGAATCTAAATTCTTCCTTCCCTCTTTGCTCCAACTAAACAAATCTAAATCAAGTCCACATTGCTGTCTCTGCGTGGACCATCAATCCCTGTGCCTGAAATTTATTTCCTCTTTATCACTTTCTTTTTAGTTTTCTTCCTTCAATAGACCAAGAAGCATTCATTAAGGTCCTCTTTTAGACAATGGGCATATAAAAATGAAATTAGTCCTTGCCCATTGCAGCTGACTTTCTAAAATACTGCTCTATAGACAGCAGAAGCACCACTTCCTACATAAAGCATTTCTTGTTCCCTCAATGGTTGTGCCTCTCCACCCCCGAATTACTTTATTTACATTTTATGATTTCATATACACTGCATACCTTCATATGTGTTTTTTTTCTTTTTCTTTTTTAGGTTTTTGCAAGGCAAATGGGGTTAAGTGGCTTGCCCGAGGCCACACAGCTAGGTGATTATTAAATATCTGAGGTCGGATTTGAACTCAGGTCCTCCTGACTCCAGGGCCGGTGCTCTATCCACCTTGCCACCTAGCTGCCCCTTCATAAGAGTTTCTATGTTAATTATTCCAATGCAATGAAAGTTCCTCAGGGGAAGGACTATTTTTTTCTTTCTTTCCCCAACAGCCTACATACAGTAGGCCCTTAATAAATGCTTGTTGATTGACGGATAGTCCTTGGACATAGAGCTTAAATGCTGAGGAATTCTAGATCTTGCTGGTCCTAAATGCAACTATTATTGCCCTTTCCCAAAGAAGCTGGTTTGGTGACCCGCGTCCTCTTAGTACAAGCTTTTAGCTTCTAAGATTTGGCGTCTGAGTACTGCTCTTAGCCGCTTGAATAACTTCAGAAATAACCTCAAGGCCCTTTGGGCTTGAAATCTATGCGCTCCGAGCTTCCCAGCCCTGTGTTGTGCCCAGATAGTGTTACCGTGGCGACAACCGAGCCAGAGCATCCATTGATGACAAGATGACCATCTTACTTCCACAAACCCCAGAGGCCTGGAGAGCCCTTTTCCAGGGGTAGCTCTCCAACCTCTGCGTTTCCTAGGACCCTGTAGCATCCCGGCTCCTTCTCTGGGCCACGCCCAAGCTTTCTCTCACCTGCGGCTGGAAAATCATGGAACAAAAGGGAGACCGGCATCACCGTTCTTTTCATCCTCTCAACCACCTGCTACCACAGTCTCCCTCTCTCACGCTTTTCCTGCATGGGAGTGACTCGTGCCTGGCTGGCCCCCTTCCAGCCGGACCCCCCGACGGGTCAGCAGCTGGGCAGCCAGGCCCTTCTATCTAGCCCCGGTTTGTACACAGTAGGCGCGCAATATTTGCCGAAAGGAGCCGGTTGTCGAGACTTGGCAGGCCTCCCCCCACCTTGCCCCCCATGGCCTCCGGCCCCCCTGCCTCCTGGGCCTCCCAGTCACCCCGACCTTCCCGCCTCCTCGCTCTAGCTCATGCTGACGTCATCCCTGGCCTCCCCTGCCTTGCGGGGCTCCGGGGTCCGTTCCCAGGGTCACTTACTGCGCCCGCCGGGGGGGATTGGGACGCAATCCCGAAGCTTGTCCCCCCTCCCCAGTCTCCGCTCGGCGCCGGAGCCTGCCCGGGTGCTTCCTGCGCCGCCCCGGGGGAGGGGGGTGGCAGCCGCACCTGCCCCAGGGAGAGGAGAGTCACGGTTGCCAGGACAACGGGACGCTCCGGCCGGGGCGGGGCCGCCGCCAAGGCCGCCTCCGGTGACCTGGGGAGCCCGGCTGGCCGCCCCCACCCCGGGGGGGCGCGGGTGGAGCCCCCGGACCGCTTCACTGCAGCCAGTTTCTGCTTTTGAAGTGTGGGGGGGGTCAGGCTAGGGAACTCCCGGTGTGTCGACTTCCTCCGCCCTGTGGGTGGATGCCCAGCCTGCAGGCTAACATTTCGGAGCTGTCCAGGATGCTAAGCAGCCAGACGCCCTGCCCGGTCCAGCCTGCCTACCAGACGCCCTGCCCGGTCCGGCCTGCCTACCAGACCCCCTGCCCGGTCCGGCCTGCCTACCAGACCCCCTGCCCGGTCCGGCCTGCCTACCAAACCCCTTCCATCCGTTAGATCATGCTGTCGTACTGTTTCCTAGTGAGTAGCAGGGGCGGCAGTGGATGGAGCACCGGCCCTGGAGGCAGGAGCACCTGAGTTCAAATACGGCCTCAGACACTTAATAATGACCTAGCTGTGTGGCCTTGGGCAAGCCACTTAACCCCATTGCCTTGCAAAAAAACAAAACAAAACTGAATAACAGGTGGAAACGTTCAGGGCCAGGTAGCTCGGTGGGGTTACCTTGAGTGGGGATTAACGGTGGTCCCATGACTGTGGAACCCATTCTGTGTTCAGAGCATTAACCTTTGGGCTCCCACTCCTTAATCCAAGGAAAGTTCTGTTTTTTTTTTTTGCATGGTTCCCTATTATCAATCGGATTTTTTGCAACAGCTTGGTTGTCAAAAGGAATTTTGGTAGAAAATACGTTTTAGTGGAAAGAATTACAGGAACAGATGCTGAGCCAAGGGAGCAGGACCAAAAGAGTATTGTACACATTAGCAACATTGAGTCGAGTGACTTTGATGGAGGCAGCTCCTTCTCAGCATTTGGGAGAACTAGGTCAACCCAGGGAGATAGACCTGTTATGGACAATACCATCCACATCCAGAAGAAGAAAACAAAAACAAAAAAGCACTACAGAATCTTAATGAACCCTATTTTTTTTGTTTGCTTTTGCAAGGTAATGGGGTTAAGTGACTTGCCCAAGGTCGCATA
Source organism: Macrotis lagotis (assembly GCF_037893015.1). NCBI lineage: Eukaryota > Metazoa > Chordata > Mammalia > Peramelemorphia > Peramelidae > Macrotis > Macrotis lagotis. Next base: position 87,919,997 of record NC_133658.1, read on the forward strand.
GCTAGGGTCTGAGGTCACATCTGGACTCAGGTCTTCCTAACTCCAGGGCTTCTGCTCTATTCATTGTGCCACCTAGCTGTCCCTCTTTGTTCACTTTTACAAAATTTTTCTTACATTTTTCCTTCCTATTCCATGGTTTTCTTTCTTTTCCCTTAGTCCCAATTCCTCACATACAGAAGGTAACTAATATGTAAACATGTTAAACACAAATGGACATGTTCAATGTTCGCTGCTGTAGGGAAGGGAGGCTGGAAGAAAATTGTATAACATACATATGCATGTGGATGAATGTTGAAAAATTTTCATAACATGTAATTGAAAAAATATCAACAAAAAATAAATCTTAAAAAAAAAAAGAAAATATGCTCCAGGCAGATTGCCAACCATAAGAAAGAAAGGTTTGGTAAATTACAATTAAATCAATAAGACAAAAGCATTTATATATCACCTACTATGTGCCAGGTTATAAAGGCAAAAACTAGTCTTTGTTCTCAAAGAGCTCACTATTTAAAGGAGGAAAAAACAGGCAAACAATTATGCACAAGCTGTGTATACAGGATAAATGGAGAATGGAATGGTTTCAGAGGGAAGGCACAAAGATAAAAGAGGACAAGGAAAGCCTTGCAGGTGAGAGTTTAGCTGAGATTAGGAACAAAACAGGGAAGCTGGAAAATGATGAGGAGGGAGAAAGTTCCAGGCAAATGCTAGTGAAAATTCTTTGTGTGTAGGATGGTGTCATGTATGGAGAACACTGGCCTCCAACATGTATGGGGATGAGGTATTAGAGCATTGCAAGGGCAGGAAGGGCCCAAGTGATGAAGGGCCAAACAGAATTGTGTTTGATTCTGGAGGCAATAGGGAGCCACTATAGTTGACTGAGTGGTAACGATAGGGGAATGATGCAGAGAACTGTGAATGTAACAGAAATTCTGTAATCTTCAATGCTGTTAAATCTTGCTAAAGGGAGGATGGCTCTTTGCTCTTAAGATGTAAATGGACTCCTATTGTTTAATGTAAAATTTGTATCCTGTCTCATCATTCCCAACCCCCCAGCCACCAACCTTTGCCCTCAGTGTCCAGATAAGGGGCAAGGCTATAAAACCTGGGCTGGACCTTTGCTCAGGGCTGGTTCAGTTCCACTTGACTGTTCCTTATCCCTGCCCCCCCCTCCTCCTTCCCTCCCTCTATCAAGCAACCTTGCCTAGCCTTTTCTGTTATTCACTCCCTGTCCTAAAATGCCTGTTGCTTCTTAACTTTGCTATATTTAATAAAACCCTGAGCAGTTTTAAAAGCCTAGAGAACATACAAATTCCTTCGATTTTCAGTAACCCTCAATTTTTGTCTGTAATTGGTGACCCCCCAAAACCCCAGCTGCAAAAGGAAGACACGATCAGACTTGCCCTTTAGGAAGATCAATTTGATATCCAAATGGAAGATGGACCAGAGATGGCAGAGAATTGAGAAAGGGAGGTGAATTAGCAGGTTTCACAATATCCCATGTGTAAGGTGATGAGGGCCTGCCCACACCAATGTTCTGGCAGCATCAGAAGGGACATAGAGATATTAGGGGGAAGGAGTGAGTATAGAGTCAAGAATGACACCTAAATTTTAAGCCTGGGTGTGGTATCCTCAATAAAATGAAAGGAAGAGAAAAGGGCTTGGGATGCAGGACAGGCAATACATTCAGCTGCTGATTTTAAGATGTCAATAGAATGCTGAATTTTTGGAGACGTTTAATGGGCAGTTGTAGACTACAACTATGAGTTGGGGAAAAGGTTAGAACTGAACAAATCTGAATGTCATCTGTGCTAATATTTCTATGAAAAGATTTGTGCCTAATTTGAAACATCTATTCTCAATATATCTAGCAGTATTTTTATTTAATATAATGCAATGGAGTGTGCTTATGTTTGCTTTTTTTTCTATTAAAATATTTTTTTTTGTATTTGCTAATGTGATGCTAGTTAGTACAGCTGTACTTTTCCAAAACATCAGATGCTAAGTTTGTGTATCAGGAATTGGAGTGTGAAACCTTTAGAAGCTTCCCTTGAAGTATATGGCAGAGTTCCACTGGAAACTTCTGGAGATTCAATCAACAAGCATTTACGAAGCTCTAAGCATGATAGAGACAAAGAATGGCAAAAAAACAGGATTCTGGCTGTTAGGGATTTCACATTTTTAAAACATACAAACCACTGTGGTTACGGTAAATATACAGAAAAAAATGCATCTTTCACTGAAAACCTTGCCCTCTGAGACAAAGCAACAATTTTCTTATTGCCAACTGAGCAGGGCGAGTCATTGGTTCAATGGATCTTGCCCTCTGTTCTTCCCCTATGCAGATGGCAGAACCATCTAATCTTCCTGTGATGAACTTCCCTGGGCAGCAAGGTAGCTGCTGGCATAGGACAGCAAAAGCACATGAAGGGTGACATCATAAATTAGAAGAGCAAGGAAGAAATTACCTTTCAAAAAAGGAATGGAAGGGGATCATAGATCTATATAAAACTACAAAGGTTTTGTTCAAATAAAACCAAAGTAGCTACAAATAAGAAACTGATTCAAATTTATAAGAATAAGATCTATTCTCCAGCTTATATGAATAAGCAACTTTCTAAGGAAGAACTCTAAGCATAGCTAGCATATGACAGCATGCCCATCCTGCCTTAGCAAACCTGAGACTGCATCCTAGAACCTTCTCTGCCCCCTCTGCTTTGTGAATGTCTGATTCTAGGTAATCTATAGCTAGGTTGGAGGCAGTCTTGGGAATTTGAGAGGTTGGACCATTCTGGTCCTCAGTTGATTCTGGCTGCACTACACAAAGTATCCTGTCCACATCCATTCCAGGGCTTCTTAGAGATGACCACCATCAGGAGGGTGAGACCAAACCCAGGCTTGGGTTGCTAGAAGATACGGATATTGCAAACTTAACTCTTGGGAGTATAATTACATTACTGCTGTATTTCAGTCAATGCATGTTGGTGAATTATAATTTAAATATTTTTCTTGTAGAGGAAATTGCTGTTTTATAACTGATCTACAAGGTACACTGAGTAGTGCTGTTCTTTCAACCCTTAGGAAGACCCTAGACAGACTCCAAAACCTAAGCACTGAGCTATTTTTTTCCTGGGGTTCCTGGGTGGAATTGTCAAGTGCCAAAGAATTGGAGAAAGAGACTGATCCTGGTCAGCATGAAGAAGATATACTTAGTGGAGAGGGAGATCTTGCTGAAAGGGAAAAGATTAAAAACATTCTAGAGGGCAATAAAGATTTCTTCAATGTAAAATCTGGGAAAATTGTGGGTGCTCCAAGACTTGTATGATGGCATTATTGGCTCACCATTTCAGACTTCATAGCAATTTCAGACTTTACATTCCTTGAGGGCTGCCAAATTTCAATCAATGATACATTTACAAGATGTATATTTGTTGGTCATGGCCCATGGCCATGCAAATGAATAAATATAGAGGTCACTGCCACTATGTTCTTAACCAGATGAACTAATTTCACAGATGACATTAATTTTCATGAAGATAAACATTATTTCCTTGCTTTGCATTAGCACTTAGGAAGCATACCTGCTTTTACTTTCTTTAATTTGCCTGTAATCTCAAAATTGACCTTCAGGTAATAATTAATTTTCCCAACTATGTTATGAGCTACTTCAGAGTGGAGGCTTATTCACCTTCTGTATTACCCACAGCACCTTCAGTATACAGTGATGTAATTAATGCTGGGTGAAAGATTTTTAAAATGTTGGATAAATCATTAATATTTTTTAGAAGTCTAGATTAATTGCTGACTAGTTGGATCATAGTTTACATAGTTGGATCAATAGCATAACACGAAAACATTTTATTTCTAATTGAATTTAAGACTATCCATGTTATAACCATAAAAATTATAAAAATTTTTAGATATATTTTTCTATGTAGATGAGGTTAAAGGCAATCAATTATCAGTTTTCTGTGAGACTGGGAACCTAAGACTTCAAAGAAAAGGGATCAGTGAAGTCAATCAGTAGTGCCTTGCACTTAGAAGAATCTCAATAAATGCTCCTTAATTAGAGAAAATTTATTTTGTTCAGAATAAGTTAGGAATTTAAAAAAAACCCCAGCCAAACTGTCAATTCTCTTCCATAAAGCAAAAATGGAAATACTGTTTAGTATAGAAGTGTACTGAGACAGGAAGCAATGGAAAATATTAGGTATACAACATGCAGAAGGAAATGAGCACAATAGCCAAAAGCACTTGCTAAACTGAAAGGCATCAGCTACTGAAGAACTATTTGACAAGTATGAGTAATTGTGAAAACTGGAAAACAGTCTGGCAAAAATTAGGTTCTGACAAAAATCTTAACACTATATACAAATGGGCTCCAAATACAGGGGATCTTGGCCTCTGTTCTTCCCCTATGTCAATGTCAGAACTATCTAATCTTCCTGTGATGAACTTCCCTGGGTAGCAAGGTAGCTGCTAGCATAGGACAGCAAAGCTGAAGGGTGACATCATAAACTGGAGGAACAAGGAAGAAATTACCTTTCAAAAAAGGGATGGAAGGGAATCATAGACTTGCATAAAACTGCAAAGGTTTTGTTCAAATTAAACCAACATAGCTAAAAATAAACTGATTCAAATTTATAAGAATAAGATCTATTCTCCAGTTTATATGAATAGGCAACTTTCTAAGGAAAAACTCTAAGCTATCAACAGCCATTGGGCGAAATGCTCTAAATCACTAATATGAAATGCAAATGCTACTGCTCCACTTTTATCAAACTTGCAAGGTTGTTGAAAAAAGGAAAATGCTAAATTTTGGAGAGTATGTGGAAAAATAGGCACATGAACTGAAGTGCAGTTGTGAATTAATTGGTGATCATTTTGGAAAGCAATTTGGAATTATGCCTCTAAAGTTACTAAACTGTACCTTTGATATATCAATTCCACTTGATTCCAAAGAGATCAAAGAAAGGGCCATAGGCACAAAAAACATTTATAGGGGTTCCTTTTATGGTGGCAGATAAATAATGGAAACTATCAAGATGGAAAATGGCTGAACACCTTATGGCATATGACTTTAATAGAACATTATTGGCCAGTTAGGTGATGCAGTGGATAAAAGTCCTGGGCTTGGAATAACGAAGACTCATTTTCATGAGTTCAAATCTGATCTCAGATATTTTACAGCCATATGATCCAGAGCTCACTTAATCCCATTTGCCTGTTTCCTTATCTATAAAAGGAGCTGATGGCAAACCACTCTAGTATCCCTCTGAAATGGGAGACACAAAAATTTGGATATAACTGATAAACAACTCAAAAGACAAGAAACTTTGAAAGACTTAAGAACTCTGGTCTGTGCAATAACCAACCATGATTCCAAAGGATTGAAGCATGCTTCTCATCTCCTAATAGGTGATGGACCCAGGATAGTGAAAAACATATTTTTCAAATATGGATAGCATGGGAATGTTGTACTTTACTATACAAAATTTATTACAAGGATTTGTTTTTAACTCTACAGCATCTTTTGCTCTTGAATCTGTTGCTCCATTGTCCATGTCTTACAAAACCAAAGCTTGTGTTATTCCTATCATCTTCCTTCTCTTCTGACCAGAACTGAAGGAAGTCATTGAACCATGTCTACTAGGTCCATTTGGATAATTCTGTTATTTGATGATTGGGCCCTCATTTCATGTGGGCCCTCATTTTCCTTGATTCTCTCACCCAGCACCAGAGTAGCTCTACCAATATTCCTTTAGCATCCCTTAGCTTAGAACCTAGGTTCAGAACCAAGAGAAACATTGTACATTGAGATGATCAAGTATGGTGGCCTCAGTTACTCTCATCAGTTCAGTGATCAAGGTCAATTATAAAAGACTTGTAATGGAAATTGCCATTTATATCCAAAGAAAAAACTATGGAATAGGAATGCAGAACAAAGAATACCATGATCACTTTTTAGAACTATGAAGCCAAAATGCAGAGCAAAACATACATTCATTTTTAAAAACTACTTTTATGCTGTCTTCTGAGTGTTTTTTAAGAACTACTTTATGCTGTCTTTAATATTTCATATTAAACATGTCTGTGAAGGTATGTACAACTTTGATCACTGCTATGGGGAAGAAGGAAAATGAGATAGAAAATTGTACAAAAAGATATTGTAAACTATTTTTGCATGTAATTGGAAAAAAATAAAATATATAAAACAAAGTTAAAAAATAAAAGAACCTAGACTTGACTGTGATTAGAGATAATTTGCCTCTTCTTGTTTTTGTCTGCAAGGCAATGGGGTTAAGTGCCTTACCCAAGGTCACACAGCTAGGTAATTTTGTGTCTGAAGCCAGGTTTGAACTCAGTTCTTCCTGTCTCCAGGGCTGGTTCTCTATCCACAACTAGCTGCCCCCAATTTGACTCTTCTTTTTTCCCTTATCTCACAACTCCGACTCCATTCTTTTCCCCCCAGTCTAATGACGGTTTTCTCCTCACCAAGGAACACTTCTCAATGTATCCTCAGTCCCTCCTCTCATACATCTTTGGCATATTATTTGAACTCTGATCTTCCCCACCTCCAGTCTTCAATCTCTCCCTACCTACTGGTTTCTTCCCTGCTGCCTACAAAAACATCCAGTGTTCCCGATTCTTATTAAATCCTAAGAGCTAAGATTTATATTGTACTTTAAGGTTGCAAAGTATTTTGCATGTTACCTCATTTTCTCTTCCCCACAAGTCAGTGAGCTAAGTGGCTACTATTATTCCCATTTACATGACAAAGAAACCTGAGGCTGAGATGTGTAGTGACTTTTCCCATGGTTATACAGTTGCTAAGTGTCTGAGGGAGGAGTTGAACTCAGGTCCTAAGTCCAAATTCAGCACTCTAAATACCTGTTGAAGCTATCCATATTTCTCTTTTCCCTTACCCAACCAAACTTGAAAAAACTCTTGATTTGTTCCCTTTCCTTTTACTCTTTTAAATCCTGAAATTTAGTTTTCAGTCTCAGCACTCAATTAAGAATCCTCTCTTCAAAGTTGCCTATGATTTTTAAAAAGTTAATATCTTTTGTTTCCTAAATTATCTCCTCCTCCATCCCAGCTCTCCTATAGAACAAAGGGTATTTTTTTAAAGAGAGGAAAACTGCCAACATTGGAAAAGTCTGAAAAATGTGCAGCTCAAACACTTCCCACAACCAAGGAGGGGAAAGGGTGGGTTGATGATGTCCTCTCTTATGGCTTCAGTCTCAAGTCCTCCTCTTGGTTCTGCTTCCTTCAATCTTCATCAGTTCATGTTCCTAATATCCCTGACTTGTACTTCTCCCCAACCCAGCTGCCTTGACCACATATGTCACTTCTCAAACTCATGGCATCTGAATCCTTTAAGGATCCAACAGAAACTTTCCTGTCTCATTGTACATGACTTCTCTCTTACACAGTCTCTGGTTCACTCAAACCAGCCACCTTAATTGTCATTCTATTCCAGCCCCCCCCTCCCATTTCTGCCACTACAGCTAAAGCACTGTCTATTATGTACTCTTTTCTGATCACCCCATCTGTCACAGGGCCTCCCCAGATCACTCTGTACCTTCCACATACCTCTGTAGTTATGGCCATTAGACTATAAGTTTCTTAGGGGCAGAGACTGGTTCACTTTGGTTTTTTTATCATCTCAATGCCTAGAACAAGGGCTAACACATAATAGGTATTTAATGAACATTTGTTAATGGTGTTTTATAAAAATTGATGCTGATGACAAGCTACTATATATACAACAGCATGTTAAAAAACATTTTTATTTTACAATATATACAATAAGGAACATATTCAAAAGCATTACCAATCACATTAATGAAGACCATAAATCACAATTTAGTTTGATCTTAGTGTATATACTCACATTAAAAAATAAAGAACATATACAAAAAAGAGTCAAAGTGTGCATTTTACTAAAACTTGGTATATACATATTCCATTGGAAAATAGCAATCAAAGATAACTTTGACCAAAACTAAATTCCTGTGATGTGTAGTAACCATTATTTGTCTGTATGAGGTAGTAACTAAATTATTTTGGCCATGTGTTAACACTAAATCAAAACAAATATGAAAATGATCATAAGGCCAAAAGAAGTAAAAATACAACAGGAAATTTGAACCACTTCACTCTATGGAATGTTATAGTTCTTCAGTGTGATTATATGAAATGTTTAGTGTGGACTCTTTTCAATAATGCTAATTTTATCATTGTGTATACTATAATTCAAACAATGATTGCAGTGTTATATCATGGTACCGCTATTCTGTGATTCAAACCCATTCCGGAAGGTACTGTTTTATAAGCAGAGAAGCAATCTTAAAGAATCTTGCTTAAATATAAAAAAAGACCAGTTACTACAACAGGTGGTTAATTGGTTTGTTTCACAAAGAAAACAACCAAATTTTTTAAAAGGTATTTTGAAGCCCAATGCATATTGACAATGTCACAGCTTACTTTTGTGACTCAATACATCACATATCAATACTTTGTGCAAATATAAACACCAGTGTACTTGCATTAAAATAAAAAAAAAGATTATAAAATTATTTCAGCCTCGGTTATAATTTTAAAAGTTACAAGATTTATAGTTGTATTACTAAATTACATAATAAAAATACAATAGTGTTGTTAGATGTGTTCATTCCCAGGATCCTATTTTATAATATAACCACACCCAAATGGGAGTTTTTAAAATAGTACCCCCAACTGCATTTTTGTATCAACCTTTACATCTGTACAGATAAGACACTTGTACATCATAAAAGGACATTATCTACATCAATTCTTAGTGTATGTCATCAGTACTATCAAATGTCACCGAAAAATACTGCCTCTATGTACAAAGATTACATAATAGTGACTAAAGCCCTGGTGTGGAACAATACACTAAACACAGAACACACCCTTTCTCCTCCTTTGTCTCGAGCCACAATAAATTATAAGGTAAATGAAGCAAGGTCTCTGTCGCTTTTGTAGAGCTTCAAGCATCCATTCATGTTGCAGCCAGTGGGGTTCTCTTTCTAGGGGCAAGCTCAGCCACAACATTGCTCAGTAACTGTTTTCATGACCCGCCAGGATGTACAAATTGCTATTGGCTGTAGGGTTATCAGTTGGCCTACTTTCCAAAACCACGACCCTATAAAGTAATAAAAACAAAACACTATGTTATTTTTGAAAGCTGATGGTGGTGGGAAGACTCCTTATCATTTGCTGTGTGAGCAGAGTTTCTCTTATTATAAAAAGAGCCACTTCCTTTTCTAGGAAGTAATCTGGCAGCTTTAGTATTAGCAATGTAGTCTTGGCAAATTTTAGTCTTAGAGACATTTTCTTTCGTGTTTGTGTGTATGCTGTGTGGGTTAATCTTTATTTATTTTGTATAAACTGCCCACTGATAAGACTGTCACCTTTACATAATTCAGAGCATGAACATATTTCCCTTTCATTTACTAAGAGCCAACTGTTAACTTTTAGAGTGTGAGCGATACCTTAGCAAAGTCTTGATTAGCATTTCACTTAGAAAATATACTACACATTAATTTTTCATACCTGTCAGATCCCAGAAGCCTGAAAATCCTTGTACTATCTGAAATTTCTTGTGTTATCTGTATAATCAAAATAGAGAATGGTTTTTAAAATTAAAGCTATAAAGTTCAATGTACTAGTTTCATTTATAACTCATAAGGGAAAAGAATATATCATTCCTAAGAAGTAAGAGTATCCTTGGTTGACTGTCAGATTTACAAACTCAGCAAAACTCAGACTCAGATTTACTCTCATTTAACAGATGAGTAAAATGAAGTTCTTGAATAATTTTTGAAATGAAATCATTCTGGGTCAACACAGTCTTACTTGAGTCAGAATTTGACCCCAGTCTTCTGACTTGAATTCTTCCTACTCAGATGGATTTCAGTGATTTTACTGCTGTGTCTGTTCCCCAAATGCTAGGGCCACAACCTGTCTGCACAGCCCTTGGTCTTGTCCATCAGTTCACCTAAGGGGGCTTCCCTGGGTACAGTAGGGCTTTCTTTGCTATGCCAGGGGAGTACTGGGACTCCAGATAGACTCTCACCTTACTCTCATGATCAACTCAACTTTTTCAATCACACATTTCTTCAATATCATTCTCTTCTCAGGTTTTGTTTCATATTTTTTTTTTATTATGTTTTCCAGCCTGCTCATACTTATCATCCATTTTCCACTGCAATTTTTAGTAATGCTCACTTTTAATTCTTTAGAGACAATGGCATTCCATGGCTTATAGCCAGACAATGTAACTAGAATCTTGATATTAAATCTTGGCATTAAGCTTTTAAGTTTTTTAAGGTCTTTTTTTTTGGCAAGGCAATGGGGTTAAGTGGCTTGCCCAAGGCCACACAGCTAGGTAATTATTTGAACCCAGGTACTCCTGACTCCAGGGCCAGTGCTTTATCCACTGTGCCACCTAGCTGCCCCCTTAAGCCTTTAATTAGAAGGAAAAGTCTGGGATCATTAAAAGAACTTGATATTCCCCAAGGGCAATATTTGAACTAGTTACAGTAGCAGATCTTGAGAATGCCTTTGGAAATGCCCAATATGGAGTTCATTTGTAGGTAGAAAAAAGGAAAATATACTGATTTTAAAAAAAAAATTAGGTATCATGAAAATTTGAAGTTAAATATATACCATAATAAGAAAAGGTTAAAAAAAAAAAGAATGTTTACTGAAAATTTATAATTCCCTAAAGATTATCTTCTTAAAACAATTTTTAATGACATATGCTTTCTACTGAAGTTATTCTAATAGTGCTCTCCCACTTAATCAGGATGGGTGGCCTCTTCTGGTTAATAATCTAACAAAATAGATGCCAAAGAATAAAACAAAATAATACAAAACAAAATTCAACAACATGATAACTTGGACACTGACTAAAACTTTAATCCCCTCCCCAAATAAATTTGCTAGGCTGTTAAAAATCATGTGATAAAATTTAAGTTTAACCTGCTTGCAAATATAAGTGTTCTAATGCAATCATCAGAAGGAATAAAGTGAGCTAAAAGAATTACATTAAATAGCTAACTACTCAGCTTTTTTCCCTCCTCTAGAATCCTCCTCCCTCATTCCAACTGACCAGTTTCACTGGTTGGAGTTTGGGAAATAGTTGAAGCTAGCAGAGGAAAAGGAGAGGAAGACTTCTAGAGCTGGAGGACAAATTCAAATAAGTTTAGGTCCACATGGGAGTAGGCAAATATGTTAAGTGATGTGTTATAAGGAGGATGATCATGGTGGGAAGCTGAAATGGGTAAGGAAGAAAACTGGAGAAATAGCTGTAAGTAACATGCACACACATACATATTTATTATATAGTGGGGGTACAGAAGAAGAGAGTTTAAGAATCTTACAGTCGGTCTAAGCAGAATTGGGCAGGTGACTGAATTAGCAGAGACTAGAAAAAAAGAGGTACCTTCCATCCTTTAAGGTCTTAGGAAATCAAAACTCTTAAAATGTTTGGTAAAAGCAGGCAACAGGATAAATGGAATCAATAAACAGCATTTTTGTTCTAGTCAATGAAGATTGGGAAAGGGTTTGGGAGGGGGGGTTCTTTTCCAGCAGTGCTAAAAATAAATTGATAAATAAGATGATACCATGAATCATCTCTGGTAGGTCATGTACTTCAACTGTTTTGGGGCAAACTCAAGATTGTTGACAACCAGTTATAAAGTAAGCCAGTAAACTCATACTAAAAGAAGACCATAAGTACCTTTTGTTAATTTCTTTTGTTCAAATAAAACAAAAAACAAAATTGTATTTAAAACAAGAATATGAGCATTTAAGGTTCTCCTCAATCTAATTCTACCTTTTCATTTAATTTCATATCTATACACACATACACTTATAGTGTATATATGTTTGTGAGTGTATACATATACACCACATGCATATATCTATCTACACACATACACACACATGCACAAGTGTACACATGTATCACTTCCTTAGAGGTACACAAGTTGCTTCTGCCCATAAATTAGGACCCTTCTCCTGCAGTTCAAGTGCCTGCTGAATCTAGGAATAGTCTCTTGATAGATATTTTGTGAAGGTTTACATTGCCTCTCTCTCCAGGGCAATGGAAATTTCCTGAAGGTAGGGAGGGGCTGTTTCACTTTCTGTTTTCATATATCTAGCTCTTGACAAAGTGTCATGAACATAAACTCTTAATAAATATTTGCTTAACTGAAGGTCACCTCTTTTCTACCTTTGCTTATGAAATCAGAAGGAATACATGAAATACATAAGTTGTTCATAAGATCAGTGTATCAATTGTTAACTTTCACAACTTAGGACTTATCCCTTCCCAAAACAATTAGCTAGGATTGAAATTTGAAAACCTTTTATGCCAATCATGCTGACAGCCCCAAACTGAAACATTACTTACCTCATTTGACCTAAAACTTCTGCCTTGCATTCCGTGTTTCCAGAAAGCTAGCACACTGTCTTGGAGGCAAACTATCAAGCAAGAACAACTCAATTACTGTTAATTGTACAAAGGTTCAATTGATAAACATATTTCTATCTCTTTTCCTGTCTTTATTTGTAGTTTGAATTTGCAAGTAACTTGTATAATTGTTTTGGCCTTAGGAGGGAAATATTTAAATATTTTAAAATGATTGCATATCCTTAAATCTCTTTCTCATATTAATTCATGGGGAAGAGAGATGAGAAGAGCCTAGAAAAGACAAAAAATTAAATTTGCAAGTAGCTTCTAAAAGTTACTTTTGTCTATTCTGATATAAGACAAAGAAAATCATGTGTAAATAATAAATTAATTTTTAGTATTACTTCCCAATATCAGTCTATATATGATATTTTTATCCTTAACTGTCTTTTTTATTTTTGGTAAGGCAAAGTGGCTTGCCCAAGGCCACACAGCTAGTTAATTATTAAGTGTCTGACACCGGATTTGAACCCAGGTACTCTTGACTCCAGGGCTGGTGCTTTATCTACTACGCCACCTAGCGGCCCCCCTTAACTATCTCTTGATATTAAAAAGACCTCAAAACAATTAGCTAGGGTTTAAATGTGAAAACCTTTTATGACAATCATGTTTACAGCCTCATAAACTGAGGAAGAAGAAATTAGCAGTGGTAAAAAAAACTGAAACAAGTTTGTTGGATGCAAGAGTTACAATAATTTTTTTTTTTTTGGCAAGGTAAATGGGGTTAAGTGGTTTGCCCAAGGCCGAACAGCTAGGTAATTATTAAAGAGTCTGAGGCCGGATTTGAACTCAGGTACTCCTGACTCCAGGGTGGTGCTCTATCCACTGTACCACCTAGCCGCCCCAATAATTTTTATCATTAAAGATTTAAATCTAAGGATAAAAATTAGGGGTGGTATTTTGAAAGGATAAGTATACTTTATAGATTAACTGTGAATTTTGGAAAGGGATTTCTAAGCAGATGAGTTAGATCAGGTGATTAAGTCCATCCCAAAATGAGATTCTCTGATATTTTAATAAATCTAATAAGCTATTTTTTCATCCTATAAAATCTAATGGGAATATTTCTACTTGAGGGGAGAATTTTTCATAGAATAACCATCAGAATTGAATCCACTATTTGAGATACCTTCTGACTAGTGGTAGACATAGTTGTTAACTTACAAGATGTGAAGATTTGTGCTACAAAGAATCACACTTGCTAAAGCATATGACATGGAAATGTTATGTAGGGGAGTAATGGAATGAGAGGGAGAGATCACTATGAACCAATACTGCAAGATTATCATTTAAGATAAGAGAATTATGAATAAGAAGTTTCTTCTCATTCAGTCTGGGTGGAAGAGAAAAATGATGGTCCCTGGGCCAATTCAGTCTTAAGCCCCATCTCTTCAGTCTTCAGTTTATGTTAATATAGGTAGCATGGACATTTGTGGTATTATAATATAAAACTTTAAAAGGCAAAGACATCTTTAATAACTCAACTATGCCTATGTGTGTATATGTATGATCGTTCATACATGAGTTTTGTAGAAGACAAGATTCATAAAACAACCAGTTAGCTCAATAAGTAGATTTTATATTCTCCAAAGTGTTATATACAGAGAATGCAGGAAATATGAGATCAATAAATTAATTATATCTTCCCTGTCCTCATTAGGATGGTTTCTTTCATAAAGGTTATTAACACATGAAAGGGCTTGGTTTTTTAATTTTCCCAAAACAGAGAATATCTAAACTAAATCTAAATCTAAATATTGGGAATAAGATTTAAAGGCAGCTTGCCTTATAATTTTGCTAACAATCTGAAATGAATCAATATACGGAAACAGGAAGAATGGATAATTTCTGATTATTGAAAGATAAGCATTTACTTCAGAGCTTTCAGCTATGATACATTCACAATAAATTACATTAGTAGAGAGCTTTGATAATGGGCACAATACATCCTATAGATGTCAATTCCTAATGAAAAGCATCTGAGAAGCCATCTGGTCCAGAGGTGTCAAATGCTGGCCAGGATATAGCCCCTAACAGAATGCATCCCAAAGCAGATTAAAATGTGATTGGGAAACATTTAAAAAATAAATAAAAATACAATAAAACATTACATTTAAAAACTCAATCAACATATGGCCCAAAGAGTGTTATGTACAGATTAGTGGCCCACTTTTTTTTTTGACATCACTGATCTAGTCTAATTCTTGGGGTGGCTAGGTGGTGCAGTGGATAGAGCACCGGCCGGAGGACCTGAGTTCAAATCCAGCCTTGGACACTTAATAATTACCTAGCTGTGTGACTTTGGGCCAAGTCACTTAACCCCACTGCCTTGTAAAAACCTAAAAAAAAAAAAGTTAAGCTAATTCTTCTCCTTCTCCTACCAGTCCTATTATTTTAAAAATATGTAAACAAACTGAAAACTAGAGAGCAGCGATTAATCCATGGGCACATACAGTGAGAACCAAAGCTGAGACTACACCAAAATAATCTGATTCAAAGACTAGTTTTCTTTCTTTGATAAAATTATCGTCCACCTTTTCTTTTTTACGTTTTTTTTTTTGCAAGCCAATGGGGTTAAGTGGCTTGCCCAAGGTCACACAGCTAGGTAATTATTAAGTGTCCAAGACCGGATTTGAACTCAGGTAACTCCTGACTCCAGGGCCGGTGCTTTATCCACTGCGCCACCTAGCCGCCCCTCACCTTTTGTTTTTTAACATCTTTCTAGTTTTTTTATTTGAAAATATTCTCCACCTCCAAGAATCATTCCTTGTAAGCAAGTTGTTCAGCAAAACCAGACATAGCACCATTCTCATGATCTCCCAGTTCTGTTAAGAAAGGAGATAGACATTGTCCTTTAGGAATAAGCCTGACCATTTTAATAATGCAGGCTGTGGCTTTGTTTTTGTTGCCCTTTCATTCACACTGCTATGTTCAGTCCTTTCAGGTATCATATACCACCCAAGGATTTTCCTAATCTCCTCTCCATTCACATCTTATATCTCTGCAGGACCTGGTCAACCACTTGAGGGCAGTATCCCTAGTACCTAACATGTTTGCATAAATGCTTAAATGAATGACAAAATAAGAAAGTGTAACTAAATATAGAAGAAAGGAGAAATTATGTGATGTAGACCAGTGAGTCTCATTTTTTTTTAAATTACAAGGAACCCTTTTTAAGGTCAAAAAACATTTGTAGACTTCCCTATAGTAACTTTACTATCAGGGTCCATTAACTGAAAAAATACAGTGACAAAAAATGACAAAGTCTGATGTTCATTTGTGGTTCCCTCATGGTCTTCAGTACATGTCAAAGGATAATGTAGGCCAAAGGTGTCAAACTCAAATAGAAATGGTTCCTGTGGGCTCATATTGACTAAGGAAGTCTCAGATTAACATTATGTTGCGTTATATTTTTATTTATTTTTTGTTAAACATTTCCCAATTATAGTTTAATTTGGTTTGGGATGAGTTTAGGAGAATCTGACACTCTGTGTAGACTATAAATGCTATGGTTTAGATGAGAGGGAGAGCAACATTTTAATGTTCATGTTATTAGACAGCTAAGCCCTTTGTTACATCTAATAATTACTGTGAAATATTGATATTGAAATAGAGAATTTTTTTTTAAGATGTAGAGGGAAGAGGGAACATAGATCTTTGCTTTTAGCATTATGGGGAACTCCAGTTACAAAAATTTCCTCTATTAATGAAGATTGGTCTGAAACTCTCAAGTCATTTGCTCAAGGTCACACAGCCAATATGGATCTGATGAGGACTTTAACCCCCACATTTTCTTGAATCAAAGGGAAGTCACCTATCCATTGTGCTTGGCTGTTTTGGCAACAGTAACTTGAACATATTTGAAATATTTCCTATTATAAATTATAGCATGAAAAATAAAACTTTTACTTACCTATCGATTCAATCTGGAAATCAAAGGTGAGTTCTGATGACAATTTTCTGCTAGATTTTAATCTGCCTTGCAGATTTACTATTTTAATACAACCTAAAGAAAAAGAAGTTGATTTACATATTAAAATAAATAAGCAGTATTATTAAAATATAAAGTTTTAAAACTGATCACTTAAAAACAAAATTAAAACAAAAAAATCACTTACAATCCAAGCATACAAGAATGGTATCTCTCTCAAGTTGGGTTACATGTATAACACTTGTCTGTGGTGTGTCTACAACAAAAGATTAGATTAACATACAATTAGATTTAACTTTTAAAGCAAATATTTACTCACTTTGGAAAACTAAGTACTTCAGAGATTATCTTCCTTTGTAAGAATAAAGTTTTTTAATTGTGTAATTGAAATATGTATGGCTGAAGAGGTCCTAAGAAAATTCAGAATTCAATGTCTAAATTATGGCTATAGCTTACTGTTTTGATTTTTGGAAAATGACAAATAGGCTGATGTGAGCAACAAGTGAGTTTTAGTTTTTTTTTTTTGCAAGACAATGGGATTAAGTGGCTTGCCCAAGGCCACACAGCTAGGTAATTACTAAGCGTCTGAGGCCGCATTTGAACTCAGGTACTCCTGACTCCAGGGCTGGTGCTCTATCCACTGCGCCACCTAGCTGCCCCTTGCTCTTTGGCATTCTTGATACAACTGATCCTGTACAATCTTGATGCTCTATTTTCTATTGTCCTCAATTAACAAAACAGCAATCTACATGAACATGTTGCCATACAAAAGACAACAGAAAAGGAGGACTGCCTATGAAACTGATTCTCTATTGCATAAAGATTTTTAAAATAATGATTTAAAAAAAATACACTTTAAAGCTATTTATTCTCACTGCACACTCTCACAGTCACTCTTCCACTGTCTCTCTGAGAACTGCTGCCCTCTTCCCCCTCAAACACATGCTTCAAAAGATAGTCTTTGGCTCTCGTGTTTACTGTTGGCAACTTCATCTATTCTCATGGTTTCAATGATCATTTCTATGTAGACATCTTTATATCAATATTCCTACTCATTTTCTAGAACTCTTAGTTCTGCATTTTCAAGTATCTAATATTTTTGGTTTGATGTTCCATTGATTCAAAAATTAAATTTATTAACTATCCCCAAACAACTTGTCTTTCCTTTTAACATCCAGGTCCCCTCAAATCTGTCTCCACAGTCTATCTCACAACCATCTCCTTTCTATTACCCTCATTCATGCTCTCATTCCTTCTGACTCAGGCTACTGTGGTAATCTAATTGATCTTCTTGATAGTCTCTAACATCTAATCAATTCTTTAGACTACTAGTTGAATAATCTTTTTAAAAAATAAATATGCAATGATATATATTCTTTTTATAAATTAGCTCCTGTATTTTTTATGCTTTTCCTTCCAGAGGTTTCTGAAAAAGGGGGAAAAAAATTCAACAAAACTCACTGTCACTTTTACATTTTGCTATTCTTGGAATGGATTAACTTCATCTAATATTATATCACACTCATGAATTCTCTGCAAAGTGATGGAAGAGGTGTGTTCTTACCCTTTTCTTTTGTAATTTTGAAACATTCATTTCCTATTGAATTTGTAACATTCATTTCTCAGAGTTGAAGATTTTAGTAGCTCTTGTGTTCAGTTTTCTTGGGTCTATTTATTTCTCTTTTTATCAGTCCATGGAGGTTCTCCAAACTTCTCTGTACTCATCATAATCATCTTTTCCTACAGTACAGCTATATTACATCAAGAATCTCAATTTGTCTCACCATTTCTCAATTTATGAGTTGTTTCAAGTTTACTACTGCTACAAATATTTTAGTGTACAGGGAGGTATAAAATTAAATGTGTTGCTCTGATCGTGGTGGTGTTCCTTTGCTCAAAACTTTTTCAGTGGTTCTTTAATGCAAGCCAAATAAAGTACAGCCTCTTTAATTTGACATTTAAGGTCTCAACAATCCAGCTTCATTAGAGCTTTCCAGTTTACATTACAATATTCTCCAGTACATTTTATGTTCTAGTTTAAAGGGAGCAACCTCTGTTCCATGTTCCATCTTGCTTTCTATTGCTAGAATGGACATCTCTATCATTTTTGTCTCTTGAAATTCCTTTTTTCCCCCTTAATTTTTATAATTCAGAGTCCATTTTATGGATGAAACTTTCCTTGATTATGCCCTTCACTTTCTGCTCCAGACCTGTCATGTCAATGAAAGTCATCTTTTCTTCTTTAAATTTCTTAGACACTGTTACACTCAAAAATTATGTACAATATTTTAGTTTTTCAGGTGTTTTGGGAATTTTCAAGAATTACTTGTTCATCTTATTCCAAAATACCTGATTCCTTAAAAAGAATTCCTATTCTCCCTTTCATCAGAGAAGCAAGCAAGCAGTAGATATTGTTGATGTGCTCCAAATAGTTACAATTTCTTTATGAAGTCAATCCTAAGCATATTCTTGGTTACCAGCTATTACTGGTCTATCAAAGAAAATATGATCCTATCTAACAAGATTTACGAGGCCAACACATGACTTCAGAAAAGGGAAAAAAAGTTGAAATTTAATGGAACAACTAGCAGATTGTGCACACATTCTAGAGGTGAAACTGAATTGAACTAGAAAAATGTGGCATGTCCAGAATGTCCTTAGACTTTTTCTTTTACATTTTGCTATTCTTGGAGTGGATTAACTTCATCTACTACTTGACTATTAAGGCTGTGGAGATGAACTTCTCATCCCATTCTCCTATTCAAATTTTTGGTGTAATTAATTATTTATTTGATTTTACTTTGTGAATGCCCTTTTTGGATCCCTTTTCAGGGGCATTATCTAGATGGCTTTTGCAACAGAACATCCAGGTACTCCTTGCAAGCAGAAAGTCCAGAGAATAACCTGAAACACTCAAATTCAAGAGAGGCTAAAGGTCCCAGAAGAACAAAGGATGACCAAATACCTACTCATATAGACCTAAGAAACTACTAAGAATACACTAGAGTTCATGGAAATGAAATTTCTTTAGCTTGAGAGATTGCTATCATAAGATAAATTTCACAAGAGATAAAGGATTAAAAATCCAAATAACTGAGAAAGGTGATTATGTCAGTAAGTACAAAATGAATAATAAAAGATCATCTTCAGTTCAGAAAAGAGGGAACTAAGTTCAAGAAAAAGACCAGCTAAGACATTAAGAAAGGAAACCCTGGAAGTTGGTGACAAATTCCATAGGCTTCATCTGTTTTCTTTTAACCTGTAGAGTTAGCATGGCAGAGTGGATAGAGTACTGGGCTCTGAGTCAGGAAAACTGGATTCAAATTCAGCCTCTGACCCTCCCTCACTTACTGAACCTCTGTACCAGGCTACTACTTAGGACAATTTTATTAAGTCAACATCTGAGAGCCCAGATCTTATGTATAATAGTTGCTAGTCACTGGTCTGTCACATCAAAGTTTAAACATGCTTTTTGAGACAGGATAAGAGTTATCAGAATATACTGAATCTTTTAAGCATAACAACACATGTTGACTCTATTTGAACATCATTCAAAAAAATAAATAGAAATATTCTATGGAGGCAGCTAAGTGGTAGAAGGAAGTTGGATCAGGAATTAGGAAGACTCAAGTATAAATGAAGTCTCTGATATGTACTAGCTGTGTGATCCTGGGTCAATCGTGCCTCTGTCTCTGTCTCAGTCTCAATTTTCTCATCTGTGCTGGGGTATGATTTGAACTCAGGTCTTTCTGATTATCTTGCTGCAGTGATGGCAGAGTTAAGATCAGGTAACCAATTTGTGGTGAATCTAGAATGCACAGTGAATAGTGTTCTTCCCTCAGCACTATTTATCAGTGTTTTGAGTAGAAGTTGGAGAGGTGGGTAAAGTGGCTGAAGCTGGGGTTTGGTTAAAAAATGAATTCAAAAAGGAATTCAAGAAGGGATTGAAGTAGAGGAAACATTGGACAGAGAAATAGGCTTTATAGTTATTAATCTGTACTCTCTGTACTGACCTTGCATTTCCCCCGCCCATCCCATTGTACAAGCTAGGAGAGAGGTCAATGAACTTTTAGTAAAGTACCTTGCCCCTCCTAGGGAAAAGATAAACCTTCATCAAGGGATCCTTGCAAAGAGATCAGGCTAAAGCCTGAAGGGGTAAGTCTCTGACTTACATACCTCTCGTTACCTCACCTCTGCTCTCTGAACTGCAGACACTCATCAACATATCTCCCTCCTCCCCTCCCCACCTAAACTTTCATTATCCTACAATGCCCCTTTGAAGGGCAGTCTTCTCTGGGGAAATGTCAGCCCTCAAACTCTCCTACCCCTTTGCCCTTCTCTACTATTTGTTCCTTGCTTGCTTGTCATCCTGTGGGAAGCCTGCCCATTGCTTCTCCAAACAGCTTAACCTGTGAACTTTGTGTGGCAAAATGTAAACAATTTGTGCAACCTTTGAATTAAAATCGAAGCCTTTCTTACTTTCCTGAGACTGTGAGATTCACAAAAGTAACCCACATTTATCCTTAAGTCCTTCTTTCCCTGAAACCCTGTTTTCCCATTTTCAGGAAGACATGGGAAAGCTAAAGCAGTTAACTATAGGGCCAGTATTATGAAAGAAGGAAAATGAAGTCACAGTAGTTGTGATAGATATCTTGGAAGGAGCAGAGATGAATATGATGAAAAACAGGTCTCTGAGAAGGAATGATAGTGATGCAGAGGAAAGATGAAGAGAATTGTGAATGTAGAAATTGGGTGGAGATGTAAATTGACTACCATGGAAAAGATATAATTATGAAACAAAATTTGTTATCTTAAAGGCTGCTAATATATCAAATTGGGTGGAGATCACCATTCTTGATGTAATTGACTACCATTGATTCATTGTTCAATGTAAAATTTGAATCCTGATCTCCTTAGGCTTCATCTTCTACCTTATTCCATTCCAGTAAGAGAATGGGAGTTCACCTTTTGCCCTCTGGATGAAAGCCAACACGTAATAACCAGGGTTGGACTCCTGCTCACAGCTGCAGTCTTCTCTAACTTGGCTAGCCTAGTCAATGCTGCTTGGATGTTTCTCTCTCCCTCTCCCTCTCTCTTTCACTTCCTATCCCTTTCTATGTATTGAGAAAGGTGATTATGTCTTTTAATAAATTTTTGTTTTATTTTCACCCTTGCTTTCCTGAGTTTGAATAATGATTCCTCACAGGCAGAAGTGAACTCAAGTAGCCAGTGGCTACATAATGGCAAGCCAGGAGACTGCCCAAACTAAGTTCCATAGGTGAGAAGCACACCCCCCTTTTTTAGATCCTAGATTTTGAGAAAAGTAGGAAAATTATTGGACCTCTAGCCCCACTTCTGTGTTACCCTTTTTCCAGAAAATGGAAAAAGGTTGATTATGGAGAATCAGCTAAGCTGATCCCACGTGATATTTCATAGTAGCCCCCGTGTGGGCCTGCCTGTGTTGTTTTTGGCCGCCCTTATTCGGGCCTGCAATGTTGTTTTCAGACTGACCCGGTGTTGGCAGTTCTGAGGTGTGTTTGGTTTATACCCCACTGTGGAGTGAGGGTTGTTAAGGAAGGATGTTTGGTGTATGTTCAGTTGATGTGTTTGCCTACCTATAAACTGATGGAGAATTAAAATGTGGGGAAAAACATGGTACCAAAGACTCCCAACCCCCAACTGTGTGCTTATTCCTTTAAAGGAATTAGATGTGATTAGTAAAACACCTGAGCTCCTGGAAATCATCTTTGGGTGGAACTCTCTTGTCTTTGAAAAGCTCTCTTTCATTCTCTGTGGCTCCCACCCTCTGAAGAGGGAAGGGGGAGGGAGAAGGAAAATCTTCCTTTTTTTTAGAACTTTGAAACTCAAACCTATGTCTCAGGTGGAATGCATGCTTCACTGCAGGAAGGGTAAGACACCCCCCCCCCCCCCAATCAAAACTTGTTTTAGAAAATAGGGGACTCCCATACCTTCTTCCTGGTTTGGGAAGGAGAGAGGAAAATGACCACATTTTTTCTGAGACTACACATGTTTTATCAATTCCAAACCCCATTCCCTAAAGACTTTAGCTGGGCTGAGAAAGCCTCACCCTTGGGAGGGGGGGGAAGGGGAAGGGGAAATGGGCAGATTGATTAAGAAGCCTTTTGGTCTATTAGTTTAGAAAAAAAGGGGGGGAGAACTTTTTCTGGGTCTAGGAAATTCAGATTTCATTTTTTAAATTAAGCCTGTACTAATAACTAATATTTCAGTAATAGAATAACTGGATTTGAATTTTATAAAACTATTTAAGAATGCATTCAATTTTAACTATGGTTTGGCTACTTCAAAATCTTAATGATATATATATATATATGAGATTCCCCAAGAAATTTAAATTGATTCTAAAAATTATTTTTTGACTGGTCTTAATGGGTGCATTCAAAAAATATAAAAATGTGTGCATATGTGTATTCAAACATCAATGGGATGTTTTCACATCTCTCCACTGCCCTGGAGAGGTGGGTAAAATATTTTTATATTCTGAAAGGGTCCAATTTTAAGTAATTAATGAAGTTGGGATCTGAGCCTCTCCCCTTATACCATTTGAAAGTTTGTAAGTGGCAAAGTTTGTGAAATGATTTCAGCTGTGTGCTAAGTTTTTGTTAACCTAATATTGATTGAAGGCTGTATTCAACTTAAGACTTTAAGATTTAATAAATATAGACTTCCTGTCTTCTTGAGGCTTTGAAAAGAAGGCAGGAAGGCTTTTGATAGGAAAAGGTCACCACCTTGTGTTTAAAAAAAGAAACTATGTGAAAGCTAAATGAGAGTAACTTAGTCACCTTTTGAAAATTTTGTAACAAGTCTTGAGAATTTATATGTTATTAAGAAGGAAAATATAATTGGGTAAATTATATATCAAGGAATTTGGGAATATTGAATCATATATATTTACTGATTCCTTTGGGAAAGAGAAATATTGCACTAAATTTTATAAACTGATATGTTTTGATATTAAATTGATATACAATGTCAACGATCTCACAAGGTCATTTGTGGTAAGGAAGAAAGTTTGTAATAATCTTTGTCTTATCTATCATCACATGTTTATGGAAGGGAATATATATGTGTATGTATTTATCAATTATGTGATATTCTTTTGTAACTTCAAAAAAATTATATTAACAGTATTTGGTCCTCTACAGCATAATAATCCCCAACTCTTCTTGAATATAACAGTGGCAGCATATAATCAAAATTCAGTCACAGAATGGAGACCGTGTGATACAGTAGGAAGACTGTAGGGCTTATGTTTAAAGTTCAATTAATTATTTGTGTGACCTGAGGCAAGGTCACTTACCCTTTCTGAGCTCAGGTTTTTTTTCCCTTTGCAAAATGAAAGAGTTAGGCTAGATGATTTCTAAGATTTTGTTTCCTATTTCACAAAGAAATCAGTTCAGAAATGTGAAAAAGTTGAAATAAGGGAATCAAGGTTGTTAATTATAGAAATTAACAGTCATTTATTTACATTTGAAACAGACTTTAAAATATTATAGGGAAATATTTTTTAAATATTTAAGAGATTTTTAATCAAAATGAGTGATTTATCATCAAATTTGGGTCACTCACAAGGTTCGGCAACAATGCAAAGGTTTCATTACTTTAGTAAGTAAAACTTCATTAATTCCACTTCGGCAAACATTTGGGCATGAAGTGAGATAAAAGTATGCCATCTTTAAATATTTTTTTTTTAGGTTTTTTTTTTTTGCTAGGCAATGGGGTTAAGTGGCTTGCCCAAGGCCACACAGCTAGGCAATTATTAAGTGTCTGAGACCGAATTTGAACCCAGGTACTCCTGACTCCAGGGCCGGTGCTTTCTTTATCCACTGCGCCACCTAGCTGCCCCCATCTTTAATATCTTTAAAGAAAGGGTTCTAAAACATTAATCACATTAAGGATTTTGTAGGGAAATTGTTCTACACTATGTTTTTATAACCTAGTTCCAATTACAATATACATTTCAAATAATAAATTGTACTTAAAAATTATTTCGTTAAATCAGACTAGCCTGTTAATTATACTGACACATAAAAATTTTTAACAATCCTTTTGTCTAATTAGAGGTCTTAGAAGATAAAGCAGCAATAAAAAAAACTAAAGTTCTTCAGATGGAAGGATGATGAGGACGTCCAAGTCAACTGGGGCTCTCTAAGTAAAGGCACATTGCAAAAGTTTCATTATCTTAAAAGACTGATTGATAATTGATAAAATTTGGTGTTATTATTAAAAGAATTCTTTCAGATATCAGTCATCTTTCATAGAATCATATTAAAATAAATGTCATTCAAAACAAAATTTTAAAGGTATGAATGTCTTAAAAGGAAAAACAAAATACTGCTCAGCAAAGTAGGAACATGTAAGTAAAATATTATGCATAAAATATTATGATAAAATTAACACGTGCTACATTTAACTGCTGGAGTCTTTTACAACATTTTTCTTAATGGTTATATATTAGAATAGTCTCATTTTGTGTAACGAAGGTTTGTAAAAATGATACTGTTGCCAATGGGATTTGGGGGTCACCAATTAAACATAGAAATAGATTACTGAAAATGAAGGAATTCACATGCTCCCTGGGATTTTAAAACTGCTCAGGATTTACAATGTACACAGGTTAAAACTCTTCTCCTCCCAGAGAAACAGCAGGCATTTTTGGACAGTGAAGAACAAAAGGCTAGATGAGGTTACTTGGGAGACAGAGAGAGAGAAAGGGAGATAAAGAAAGAAAGAAAGAAAGGCAGTCGGGGAGAGCTGACTGGTTTAGAGATCAGACAGACCCCCCAGCAGAGGCCCAGATCAGGTTTTTATAGCCTTGCCTATTTTATGGGCAATGAGGGCAAAATGGGAAATTCTTCTTCCCTCCCTTCCTAAAACCATCTATAAAATTGGAAGCTGGGGGTTGGGAATGAGGAGACAGGATACAAATTTTACATTAAACAATGAAACAAGTGGAGTCAATTTACATATCAAGAGCAAAGTCTACCTTTAACTAGATTTAACAGCATCAAATATCACAGAATTTATTTCTGATCATAAATTTTCTACATTCATAATTCTCTGCATCAATATAGGAGTGGAGATAAAAATTTCATTAAATTTAATCATTTTAATACTTTCATCAGAAACATTTTAAAGATATTGTACTGTGAATCTTCTTTGCAAACGAAAAAAACAAACTTTTTTGAATAGTGCCTTAACACTCTATAATTTAGTTTTAAAATATATTTTCTTATGCCAAATTTGTCAAAAAAAAAAGTGTAACTGATACATATTGCAAATCTATTACAAAGAAGGAAATCAATAAAAAAAAAAAGCACAAACCTGATTCTGTAAACCATGAAGAGGTAGAATTTGGGTTGACCGTCTCAAACCGAACCACCTGGTTGAAATCTCTTCCTCTACTAACACCAACACAAACTAATGGGTATTCCTGTTCTGGTACCACCAGCATTTCAAACATTCTAAGTGGACAAGGTATAGGAAAATCTATGTGCTAGAGAAATAAAACAAAAATACTGTTAAAATAAAATAAAGAGATGCCATAAATTTTATATACCAAAATGTAAATATTCTTATTTGTCACAAACTTTGTTACTTAAATAAATGTAAGGTAAAAAAGGATATTCCCAGAGTTTTCTGCTCACAGTTTTTGAAGATACAAGGTTATGCATTAGAAATTTAACCCCCTCATCTGCCATTACCCAACCTGTCATTTTCCCAGCAGTACCATGTTCAAAAGTAACTGAAATGAGTATGATGCCAGCAAAGCAAAAGAAGAAAGACACCATGGAATGCTGGAAGGAACAAAGGATTAGGGAGTAAGGAAGCTGTATACAATCAAAATTCAGTCACCAAATGGAGATAAGAGTGGTATGGTGGGAAGAATACAGGGCAGAGGACTTTGCTTTAAATTCCATTTGGGCCTTACCTACCTGCCTGACTAGAGGCAAGGCACTTACCCTCTCTGAGTCTAGGTCTTTTTTCATTTGGAAAATGAAGGGGCTAGGCTAGATGACCTGTAAGGTTCTGGCATTGGTTGCTGTATAATCTGTATTCTTGTAAAATGGAGGCAACAGTATCTGTCTAGTCTATGGGTTACTGCAAGAAAAAAAAGAGCTAATGTATGTTCAAGTGCCTGGAAAATTATGAAGTACTTTATAAATGTCAGGTAGAGTTTAAAATATGGTCCAAGGAAGAGCCTGTTTAACTTTAACTGGGAAGGGACAAACAGAAGCTGTCCTATGGGATTTTTTTCTCATATGTGATTAAGAATGTAAAAAACTGTTTTGTGAATTATATGAAATTTTTCTGTTTTTTCTTTTAAATTTAGATTTCATTATAAAGAAATTCCAGTCTCCAGAGATGTTAATTCTTGCATCACAATAATGGATTGAGAACTCTTGGAATTGCTTTTTTTTCTAATTCCACACTTCAAAGTTAATGAACTGTTTCATGAAAATCAGAAATAAAAATCTCAAGCATTTACAAGACTGAGAATAAGGAAAGGTGACATTTTAAATAGAGGCAGCTAGATTGCTCATTTACAGGAAGACTTGAGTTCAAATTTGATTTTAAATACTTAGCTTTGTGACCTTGGGCAAGTCACTTCATCTCTGCCTTAATCCACTGAAGAAGGAAATGAAAAACCACTCAAGTCTCTGCCCAGAAAAACCCTTTGGATAGTACTGGTGTGCTATGTAGTCCATAGGCTCAAGAGTCAGACATAAATAACAGCAATATTTTAAATACCTTAAGACTATCTGAAACTGTGTTAGAAAGAATGCATTCCAAATCTATCCTGAAGTAATTTCTACCAAGAAATCAAGCAACAAGGAAATAATTATTAAATTATGATAGTATGTTTTAGAAATTTAAATGACTGTTTCAATTGGTATAACATGAAATTCATACTTTTAACATTCTGAATACTTGTATTAAGTTTTAAATAAGCATCTTAGGATAGCATAAAATGTTATTTAAACAATATTTATTTCTTGAATGACTTGGGAAACTGAACCAAATTTTTGAGGAAAATTTGTAGATTGTCCAATGGCAAATGTGAATGCCATTTGACAAGATAATCTTAATATTTTACTCTAAGTCATTTTCTACAATCTTGGGCAAATGACAAATCTGGAAGCTCAGTTTTCTGACTCTGTTCCCACATTTCATTAATGAATACAATCCATTTTTAGTTTTTCCATCTACTTTTTAAATTTCATACAAAATTTTGCCAGCCTCTTTAAGAATATTCTTCATTAGGACAACTGGATTTATGAAAATGGAAAAGTTGTTACCAATCTGACATATAAATAATCAAAACTGTTGATTATATAAATAATTAAATCATTATATAAATAATCTAATAGGAAGAGATAGTTTTTGGATTTTATGACAGAAAATTTAGTAAAAACTGTACCAATAATGTTCTGGTACTAAGAATTATACTTCTTAATCTTTCATGCTTACCTTAATTAACATAAACTTCTGCATTGGTTCAACCCATTCTAACAGAACAATGCTAGACTGAAGTGCCCCACAAAGGTATTTGTGGCCTGTGTAAGGATTTCTCACTGTCAAGACAAAAATTAAATATAATTTCTGTTAACATGCTCATAAATGGAGCTAAATAATTTAAAATTATAATGACCTTAACCCAAGGTTTAAAAGAAAAAATTAAAAATTACTTGCCAATAAAATTTTTTATCAGAAATTTGGCAAGAATTTCAAGTATCCATAAGCAAACAGAAAGTACCATATTGAGAATTCAACTATAGGGGGATAATCTGTTGACTTTCCCTATATGGGAGGAGGTTGGATATATATATTTTCTTGTTCAATCTTGTTACATATTCCTCCTCTGAGATCCTTCACAAATGAAATCATTACCTAGAAGACTTCCAAAGCAAGTTCTAAATCTGTTTTTTTTTTCCTTCCAGATTTGGCTTAAACATTTTTCAAATGACTAAAGGAGATTTCCTGTGGATCACTGCTTTAGTGTAGCGAAGGGACTTGAAAAACTTAAGGACTAGAGCTTTCCAAGATGGATAGGTCATAGTGGAAATTTTTTTTCCTTTTCTGGCAAGGCAGTGGGGTTAAGTGGCTTGGCCCAAGGCCACAGCTAGGTAATTATTAAGTGTCTGAGGCAGGATTTGAACTCAGGTACTCCTGACTTCAGGACTGGTGCTCTAACCACTGCACAACCTAGCCCCCCCCAAGTGGAAATTCTTACAAAAGGTGATTCCTTGTTAAAGGAAATGATAAATCATTCCAATATCTTTGTTAAGAAAATCCCATGGATAGTACTAAAATGATAAAAGATTACAATGAAGATGAGTCCCTCAGGTCAGAAAGTAGCCAATATGCTCCTAGAGAAGAGCAGAGAACAACTACAACTTAGCTCTAGAGCTAATGATAATGATGTGACTGGTCCGGAGTTGAAAGGAAGCTTAGCTGTAGATGCATCTTGGTGTGTCAGTGAAGTTAAATGGATGGGAATAGGTAAATTTAATTTAAATCATCTTTATATATACTACTGGAGGAAAGAATCTCTTAAAAGAAATGAATGAGCCCTCATACCTAATAAAAGTAGTTTTAATCCAAGTAAAATCATCCAACATCAAAGTAATTCAAATCTATACTCCAACCTCTGAAGCTGAAGAGGCAAAAGTTAATCAATTCCCTGAAAAGCTTCAAAATTTTAAAAATAATATCCCGTAAAATGTCACATTCATCATTAGGGGCCTGGAATGTTAAAGTAGGAAATCAAAAGATAACTGGAATAACAGGAAAATTTGGCCTTTGAATACAAAATGAAATAAGGCAGAGACTAATTTTGTTTGTCAAGCTAACTCACTGGTTATTATAAACACCTTTTTTTCAGCAGTCCAAAAGGTGATTCTAAGTACAGAATATAGAAATCAGATTGATTATATATTTTTGTAGCCAAATTATAGCCAAATGTGGAGAAGGTTCTATGAAGTCAGTTGCTTCTTGTAAAATTCAGATCTAAATCGAAGAATGTGGGGAAAACCATTAGATCACATAGGTATGACTTAAATAATATCCCTTATGAGTATGAAGTGGAGGTGATGAACAGATTTAAATAATTAGATTTGGTAGATTTGAGATGCCTGAAGAACTATGGACTGAGGTTTCCAATACTGTACAGGAGGCAACAATAAAAACATTCCAAAGAAACCGAAGAGCAAAAAAGAAAAAAATAAAGGAAAAAGCAAAAAGTAAAGGAGAAAGGGAATTCTGCAAATGAATACAGAATTCTAAAGAATAGCAGGAAGAGAGGAGAGTTTTCTTAAGTGAGTAACACAAATAAATGGAAGAAAACAATAGAATGGGAAAGATAGAGTTCTTCATGGAAATTAGAAATAGTGAGGGAATGTTCCATGTAAAAATGGGCATGATGAAATAAAGAAAATAACAAAAAATTTAATTTCTTAATATCACTGATAACCACAATGGTATGGCTATTGATCCAGAGCCAAATATTCTGAAGAATAAAGTCAAATGGGCCTTAGGGAGCACTGGTAATAGTGAGTTTAATGGTAGTGATAGAATTCCAGTTGAGCTATTTAAAATCCTAAAAAATGATGCTGTTAAAGTGCTGCACTCAATATGCCAGCAAATTTGGAAAGCATAGCAGTAGTCACTGGATTGAAAACATTCCAGTCCTAAAGAAGGGCAATGCTGAGGGAATGTTCAAATTGCTGAACTACACTCATTTCACATACTAGTATGATTATGCATATTATTCTGCAAGTGAAGCTTTAGCAATATGTAAACCAAGATATACCACAAGAGCAAGCTGGCTTTTGAAGAGACAGAGGAACTAGAGGCCAAATTGCCAACATTTGTCAGGTTAGAGAGAAAGCAATAGAGTTCCAGCTACTTCTGCTTCACTGATGACACCAAAGCCTTTGAGTGAATCACAACAACAAATAGCAAAGTCCTCAAAGAGATGGGAATACCAGATCATCTTATTTATCTCCTGAGGAACCTGAATACTACAAGAGTGGAACCAAACATGGAACAACTGATTGGTTTAAGATTGGGAAAGGAACAGGACAAATCTGAATATTATATGCAGATTACAGCTTGTGAAATGCCAGGAGAGACTGAAAAAAAGCCAGAATTAATGTTGCTGAGAGAAATTGCACAAAAGAAAAATAAAGAAGCCTCTTGACGAGGGTGAAAGAGGAGAGTATGAAGCTGGCTTGAAGCTTAACATCAAAACTAAGATCTGGCAACTGGTCACATCAATTCCTGGCAAATAGAGGAAAAAAAATAGAAGCTGTGTCAGATTTGATCTTCTTAGGCTCAAAGATCAATGCAGATGGCAACTGCAGCCATGAAAATTAAGAGACACTTACTCCTTTGGAAAGAAAATCAAGGCAGGACAGGGTAGTAAAAAAGCACTTTGCTGACAAAGGCCCATAGAGTCAAAAGCTATGGTTTTTCTCG
This sequence comes from Macrotis lagotis, assembly GCF_037893015.1. Classification (NCBI taxonomy): domain Eukaryota; kingdom Metazoa; phylum Chordata; class Mammalia; order Peramelemorphia; family Peramelidae; genus Macrotis; species Macrotis lagotis. The sequence goes on from NC_133658.1 coordinate 87,950,953, forward strand.
TATCAGTGTATGGTTGTGAGCTGGAGAAGAATTATTTGAGAATTTGAGAATTAATTCAGGCCATTCATTGAAGATCAAATACTGAAGCTGAAGATTAAATACTTTGGTCACATGGTGAGAAGATGGAACTTATTGGAAAAGACTTTGAGACTGAGAAAAACTGAAGTCAAAAGAAAAAGGGTTAAGTCAGAGGATGAGATGGATAGATAATCGAAACAATAAGACTCTGAGAGAAAAGTAAAGGACAGGAGGATCTGGCATGCTACGGTCCATAGGGTCACAAAGAGTCAAGACACAATTGAATAACCATGATGGACATATTTCCTCCTATAATCTGTTCATAGGCAAGGGAATTTAGAAGTTATCTAGTTCAACCTCACATTCTACTCAGAAATACCTCTTCAAAGGATGAAAAACTGTTACAAAGCATTCCTTTACTGAGAAAACTGAAGCCCTTAATTGAGCACATGTGTGAGTGTGTGTGTGTGTGTGTGTGTGTGTATGTGTGTATTACCTTCACTATCATTCCCTATAATCTACTTTTTGCTCTGTTCTTGGAGGATAAGGTGGCCTTTCTTGCCACAGAGACAAACCCTTTACTTGTGCCCTTGATTTCATCTTCTCCAAGACTGGTCTCTTCAATTGCCCTTCTTTCTAATGTTCATTGTCTATTTATATACTGGCTTCTTCCCTGGTGTATATATAAAAAGACAGGGCAGCTAGATGGCACAGTGGATAGAGCACTGGCCCTGTAGGAGGTCCTGAGTGCAAATCCAACCTCAGACATTTGTAGCTATGTGACTTGGGCAAGTCATCTAATCTTGATTGCCTCACATCCAGGTCCATCTCTAGCTGTCCTGATTCTTATCTTGTCACTAGACCCAGATGGTTCTGGAGGAGAAAGTGAGGATGATCACAGCCTCCCCTTACTTAAATCCAATTCACATGCTTGTCATGGCATCACCTGTCTGGAGTCATGGTCTTCTTTTAGAATGAAGGACAATAACAATAAAAACAACATAAAAAGGCACACATCTCCATCCTTAAAAACCTTTATCTCATTCCCCCCAAACTATAATCTTACATCTCTCCCCGCTTTCACAACAATCCATCCTCCCAAAAGACACTGTCCTACACTCATTCTCATGCCCAAACTTTAATGACATCACACTCCCTATCCTTTGCCAAATCACCATCTTTGTCCAGCCTCCTAACAACTAATATATTCCAGGTCTTAGTCCTGAGTGCTTTTCTCTTATCTTCCCCACCTCTCTTGGTAATCAACAGTTGCCTCAGTTCAGTTCTCCCCACTGAGATGCCAAATCTACCTGTTCAGCTCTCAGTCTCCTATGCTTTAGAATCATAAGAGGAATCACTTGCTGGGTAAGTCTAACTGGTTGATTCTTAGTCATTTCAAACTGTACCAGTCCAAAAGGGACTAAGACCTAGCAAACCTCTTCCTAACTTTCTTATTTCTGACAACAATGGGAGTGCATTTTGCTTCCAATATGCAACTAATTCTCAAATCTTGTTAGTTCTAATATCACAGCATCTTTTGCTCATATCCTCTTTTTTCCACCTAGAAAACAACCTCATCTTCTTTTCCTCAAATTACTGCACCAGCCTCTAGGTTATCCTTCCTATTCTCTGTCTAGTGACATTCCTAAAGCTCAAGTCTCTCCCCCTCTCCCCAGTACCACTGAGGTAAATACAAACCATTCTTTTTGATTCATTTAAAATTGCTAAAGCAATAGAAATTTCTTAGTCTTTATCCTTTTTGACCTTGTTGATTTTGCACTGGTGACAACCTTTATCTTCATGATATGCCATCTCCTCCCTAAGCTTACACGATAATGATTTCTCCTTGTTTTCCTTCCATCTGTCTTATCAATCTTCTGTGTGGGATCCTCATCTCACTATAACAGTGGGTGTGCTTTTGAACTGGACTCTTTTTTCTCTCTCTCTACACCTACTCTTTTGGTGAGCTTCCATAGTTTCATTTACTCTATGCAGATGGCTATGAAATCTAATTTATTTTGCATCTCTCTCCTAGGCTCTACTCCTACACCACTGATATAAACTCTGTTGGACATCTCTACCCTCAATAATCCGAAGGAATCTTAAACTCATTATGTACTATTAGGTTTTGATTATATTTTCCTACTGGGACCATCTTCTACCTAACTTCCTGATTTCTAGGGATATGCCACCCCATCTTTCTACTCACCTAGGTCTACAATCTCAAGAGCCACCAAATATATTGCCAAGTTTTGATTCTAACTCCAAAAAATATGTCTGTCCTCTTCTCTTTTCTCCTATGGCTATCATCCTAGTTCACATCTCCCAATTCTAATTTTTGCTCTCAACAAATGGCAGCTCAGGTCTATGTCATATTTTTGTGCAAGGAGTTTCAGTGGCTCTTTACTGCTTCTATGATAAATTAAAAAAAATTATTTGCATATTATTTAAAGGGCTTCACAATGTGGTTCACAATGTGGGAAGTATGTATACTTCCCAGACTGATTTCAAATCACTCCCTTTTTAATATTCTATTCTAAACCCCAACTGGCCTACAATAAGCATTCCATTTTCACCCTTCAAAATCCTTAGCTTCCTGTAGGAGATGGATTAAATACATTCTTAACTAAAAAGTCCCTCTTGCTGTTGTCTCAGAAATTATTCTATATATTGATTTTGGATGGCCTCACCTATTTATAGTCAGTTTCCCACTAATAATACTGTAAGTTTCCTGACGGTAGGGGACCATTTCATTTTCTCTTTATATACCCAATGCCTAGCTCAGTACCTTACATGTAGTAGGGTTTAGTAAATATGTATTGAATTACCCAAAGGTTGGGATAAATGGCTAAGAAATCATTTTTGTCCTGAGAGGGGCAATCAAACTCTTAACAACAGTGAGCTCTCCAGTGGCAAGGGATAGGTTAAAAAATGAATCTCATTTAAATTTCTAATCAGTTTGACAAAACATACTGGTCCTACTTCAGTAGCTTTAGTACTTACCAACACAACATTTCTGACACCACTTGGTTTCAGGAATTTTTGCAGATACAGCAAATTTCCTAAAAGATAAACAGAAATAGCAAATACAATCCCATACTTCACATAACTTTTCAAGTGATAATGCTGATCTGAAGGTTTGATCATGGCATCCCCTTACCTTATTAACTCCAATGGCTCCTACTAGGACACAAGGGGGAAAGTGTACATAGTCTCAGACTCAGCTATACTGTACATGTGACACTTCATCTCCCTTCCCTATGGCATGCTGTTCCTTTCTCCTTTCCCCCTCTGCCTGCAAGGTCCTAGGTGCCCCCTTCTCATTCCTGCCCTTTAACATCTCCCAATGTCCTCTCAGACTCAGTTCAATAACTAGCTCCCCATGAAGCCTTTCCTGAAGTCATGTAGCTGTTCCCCTGCCAGGTCACCCGATGTCACAAAACCCACCAATGTCTTAGCTTCCTCCCAAAGGCCACTGTGTGGCTCAAATGAGAGGAGACTAGTGAAGTTCCAGGCCCAGGGCCTGGCACATCTAATTATTTCTTCCCTCCCTTCCTTCCTTCCTTCCTTCCTTCCTTCCTTCCTTCCTTCCTTCCTTCCACTTCTCTCCACAATCTGTACATGCATGCATAGAATAGCCTCCCATGTTAGAATGCAAGCTTTTAGGCAAGGGACAGTTATACTTGTATCTGGTTATGTCCAGAATCTTGTTCTCTAGAGTCTGACTCATGGTGTTTGAGAAATTCTGGTTGAGGAGGCCAAGGAGATCATTTTATACAGATGACACTGACTTGAACTGGTTTGTTTGGGTGGGATGGGCAGAAGTGAGATATAATAAGTGATTTTTAAAAGGTGGCATCGATTTATCCTGGCTCTTGGAGCATGTGCAAATCTCTATGTTCTTCCTAGGGCAGCAGACCCTTCATGTACGGCCTCAAAGCCACATCAAGTTAAGAACAGCCCTGATTTCTTCCCATTTCATATACTGTAGTATGTATCTCTGACAAACATATATAATATAATGAATTACTGATAATTGGTTATGCAACATATATTTCCCAAGTGAATGGTAAATTTAATGAAGGAATGGTCTTCTCTAAACTTTGTATCTAATCCAGTGCTTGGTGAACATGACTCTTTATACCAACATGGGCCAACTATGTTTATACTATAGTTCTGAAAATAAGCTTTAGGACACTAAATTGACACAAAAGCATCAGTAAATAATGTTAAAGGCTAGTAAAAAATGGAATGCTTTAAGGAACTAAAGATATTTAATGTATTACTGAGAGACTGATTTAAAATTATTGTTTAATTTCATTTGTTTGTTATCTGTCATCAGTCTAATGGACTATTATTGTCCAAGGGCTTCTGACCCCACTGCCACAATTTTTCCTAAGATTGCTGATACCATGCTACAAATTCCAAAAGATTTTTCTGTTCATTTCTGCTAGCTGTCTCTTTGCTTTTGTTGCTAAACTCTGAGAACATATACAACAGATGCCTCTGCTTTTTTCTCTCTTTTAACTCTACAGTCTGGTTTCCAACCTTCCAATCAGACTCTCTCTCCATAGTAAAGAGTCTTTTTTTTCAATTCTCCTTCCTGACCTCTCTGCAGCCTGTTATCCAGTTACCCTCTTCTCCTAGATCCTCTCTTCTCTAGGGTTTTATGATTGCTCCTTCTCAGCCTCTTTTGCTAAATCTCCATCCAGATCAGGTCTGCTAACCAAGGGTATCGTCCATGCTCTGCTCTGGGCTCTCTGTTCTGGCGACATCTTAATGTACTTGGTGATATTATCAGCTCCCATGCTTTCAAATTTAATCTTTATGCTGATGATTCTCAAATCTACTTATCCAGCAATAGCTTCTCTGTCACCTTCAGTCTGTCATCACCAACTTCTTCAAACAGGGAGTCTCAGAGACATCCTAAACTCAACATTATCTAAAATGTTACCTCATTCTTTCCCCCCATAACCTCTCCTTTTCTTATCACCCCAATACTAGTAAGGGTACCACTGTCCATTAGATTGTGAGCTCCTTGAGGTACAGATTGTCTTTTATTACTTTCTGTTTCCTTAATACTTAGCCCAGGGTTTGACATGTGTCATCCTTGACTTCTCACTCCTAAATTCAATAAGTTGTCAAGCTGTTGTTTTCCCTCCATTACATCTTTGTACTTGCCCCATTGTCTCCTCTGACACTGATATCAGCCTGGTGCACTTTTTTAATTCCTAACACTTGGACCACTGCAATAGGATGCTGGGTGGTCTGCTTCCTCCAAGTCTCTCCTCCACTCAGTTGTCAAAGTGCCAGGTCTGATCAAGTCTTTGCCTTTTCATTAGACTCTAGCAAGCTGCTTATTACCTCCAGGATCAAAGACAAAATGATCTCTTTGGTATTTGAGAACTTCCTAACCTCTTTCCTTATGCCTTACACTCTAGCTCAAACCTGGCCTCCTGGTTGGCCCATGAAGAAGATACTCAATCTCTTGGCTCTGGGCATTTTCATTGACTGTCCACTCTGCCAGCAACACTCTCCCCTCCTCATCTCTTTATCTTGCTTATCCCTATTAGTGCTAGTGCCTTCCCTCACTGAGTTCCAATTTATCCTGTTACACATCATTTATCTATGTAATTGTATCTTGTCTTCTCCATGTCGTCCTTGAGAGCAGGAACCATCTTTTGCCTTTCTTTGTGACTCTACTAATTTTGTGTTTAGCACATAGTAAGCACTTAATATTTCCTGCCTAATGGACATCGCTGGCAGCACGGACCAACCATCCCCCTTTGGCTGTCATGATGTGTCTTCTGTCTTCTGCTCTTTGGGGCCAACATCATGTCCAGTCTTTTTACTGCAATGCTCTACTCTCAGGCCTGTCTTGGTTCCTTTTTTGATTTTTATAATTTTTTTTTTTTTAGGTTTTTGCAAGGCAATGGGGTTAAGTGGCTTGCCCAAGGCCACACAGCTAGGTAATTCTTAAGTGTCTGAGACCGCATTTGAACCCAGGTACTCCTGACTCCAGGGCTGGTGCTTTATCCACTGCACCACCTAGCCGCCCTTGGTTCCTTTTTGATTTCTCTCGTTCTATACTTTCCCTTGGAGAACTCACTGACCCCTCGCCCCCGAACCTAGCTTTCCTTTGGGATTCTTTAAGGAATGTGCCTCTAATAAGCTAATTTAAAATTATTGTTTATTTGCCTTTTTATTTTCAGAGGCATAATTTTGTCTGAAGATTGCATTAGCTTCATCCCAGGAATGATGATAAGCTGATGCATGATAACTTTCTTCCACCCTTTCAGAAACTGCTCATTCAATAATTTATCAATAGATGAGGGTCACAGAGGAATATGGAGGATACAGTGCTATATGAGAGGACTCATTTGGTGTTCCCCCCTGCCCTTACAATGGCTAGGAACCACTCTTAAGATCACAGTGTTTTCCATTTGGTTCTTTGGAGTCTTTCTGTTACTCTAGGTTCTAGCAGCCATGGAGAAGTAAATCTATTTTATGTCTAGAACGGGGATGCTAACCGGGAAAAAAAAAATCCCTAGACTTTTGCCTCTTAGATGGTAATGTTTCTTTAATAGTGCCTTTTTCCTTTCCCTTTAAGGGAAATATTAGCTAGGGGGGGTGGAATCTGAACCAAGGTCTTCCTGCTTCTCAAGTTAGCTTTCTAACTCCACTAAGGTGTATGGGTTTTTTTTTTTTTTGGTTTTGGTTGCTAGACTAAAGAAATTACTACTATATCATTTTTATATCATCTATTGCCCTGTTTCTTACCTCCCTCCCACCATTTACATAATTTCCCATTCTGTTATTTTTTTACACAATATATTGATTCAATCATGGGAAGTGAGGGTAGCTTTAATCCATGGAGAACTCTTCTACTTTGCCTTCTCCTATTTTTAAAATTCCTCTTTTCATCTTTTGATGATTTATCATTATTTTGTCTGTCTCCCTGTCAAAAACAATAACAAACATCAGAGAAATAATTTTAATATTCAGTTATCGGGGATATTTGTAAGTTTAATAATTTATTTCTATTTTTTCAGGAATATACCTAGAATGTTTCTCTTTGATTGAACAGTGATTTTATTTCTTTGATGATTAGGCCCACGTATCTAGAATGTATGAATTTGGGGTTATAGTTTGAGTGCCTTTGCATCTTGTAATGTTATTCCATTCTCATTTCTCAATGAATAAGGAAGAAACCTGTGTTATTCAAATCTGCCTGTCCTTCACATCTAAAGATTTTTCTCCTTACTGCTTGCAATACTGGTAATTACTGATTTTAGTAATTCTAACTGTTAAAAATTTTCTAGTTTTAATTGTGGATTTTTCAAAGGCTATATCTGTAAAGTCTTTCAATGAATGCTTTATTGATTGCATTTAAAATTTTGGAAATTTTCCTTTTACCATGGCTCATAATAATCTATGCAAATTTTTAGAAGCTTTGATCTCTCATATTTTTCTGAGATCCATAATGCTCAGGTTATCTGTCTGCATTCTATCTTCAAAATTCATTGTGTTATTTATATAGAATTCTTGTGCTATTTTAAATGATGTTTTTCCCTACTCTTCTGCCAAAGTTTCTCTACTTTAAATTCCAGATTTTATTTTTCTCTTTCCTAGAACTTGTTTCTTTGTAGAAATTCTGTACCATACATTCAGTTTTTCTTATTCGTTTGGGTTTTGCAATTCTGCATTGAATGTTGCTTACTTCCATTCATGAACATTTCTATTTTTAACATTTCTGAAGTTATGATTTTTGGGAAGTGCTCAGGATTCTCCTTTCCATCAGATAATATTAATTCATTTTCCTTTACATTATAATAGGGACAGGGACTATACTTATGATTTCAATGGTACCAAGAACTCCCAGGTAAAGAATCTCCCTCTCCTAAGCCAGGTCTATATTTTCTCTGAAGTTTTTCATCTTGCCCAGAGAACTAACAGATTCAGTGACTTGCTCAGGTTCAGAACCCAATGTGTGTCATTGGTGGAACTTGAATCTAGAGCTTCCTGGCTTTGAGGTCGGCTCTTGGTCTGCTACATTGAGGTTGTAAACTACTGACTTATGGGTCCAATCTTTACAAAAGGAAATAACAGGCAAAAAAGTGGTCCTTGGACCAAAATGTGCCAATCCCTCTATTATGGTAGGCTACCTTTCTCATAGAGAACTATTCAAAATGCTTCCATTTCTGAAGTTTTACTATTCTTTTTGTTTTTATTTTCTCAGGTACATCTGCTTGAGAATTAGGTTTTTATTACCTCAAATTCCATCTTATATTCCCCATTATTTGCCTCTGGGATCCTCCTCATTCTTAGTTACTCTACTGCTACACATACCCTTCAGTCTAAACTGCTGGGTGGTCCTAGAATTCTCATGGTAAAGAGTATAGGAGAGTCAGTTGGGCCTGGATTCATGCTTTAAATGATTGTTGGGTCTCCAGGGTCTATATTTTTTAAGGCCTGATCTTTGTTTTTTTTGTAGTATTCCTTGCTAGTCTTGTTGCCTCCATTCACTCCTACGCATTGCTCCTTTCTGTCACAAGGCTGGTCAGCTATTACTTTTGGGGATAGAGAGATTCAAATGAAGCCACTGCCATGGGGGGAGTCCCCTATCCAAATCTCTGGCCTAAGTCTTTCATTTTCTTGGGCTCATTGCACTGAGAATGCATAATAGGTTGGATGTAGAACAGCCATTGAATGAGAGTTTTAAATATTAAAATTTCTTGCTATTAATTTATGTGATTTTTATTTTATTGGGGGTTTTGCATATTTTCGTAATTATTTTAGATCTAAAACAAGACTCTTTTGAAGCTTTGGAGTTTGAGATGTTTGCAGAAAACAAATATGTACAATGTTTCTATCTTCTTGCTGGTCACAAGAACTCTCAGAGGCAATTTTAAATATTCAACATGCCAAAAAAGATTCGGAATATACTTCCTCTTAAACCCAAACTTTTTTTCCTACTTTCTGTTCTCTCTAACAGACATAGCACTCTATTTTCAGTTACCTAAGCTTGTATTCTCAGAATCATTCTCATATCTATGACTCTCTCCTCACCCCTGATTTCAATCAATTCCCAAGACTGTTGATTTAATCTCCTGCCTTCCCTTCTCCATCAATATGATGACCCCCCCTTAGTTCTGGTCTTCATCACCTTTCCACTGACCTCTAAAAATTGGCCTTCCTGCCTCACATCTTTCCCCTCTTCAGTCCAACCTTCACATGGTTGTTAGATTTATATTTTTAAAAGCACAATTATAAATTTTTTGCCATGTCAATTCCTTGCTCAACAAACCAAAGTGGTTCTCTTTACCTCTAAGAAAAAAGGAATTGTTTGGCTTTTTAAACCCTTTTCAGATTCCTTCCACATGACAGTATTTCCTCTTTCAATCAAGTCATGCTTGCCTATTTCCTGTTGCCTCGCACATGATATTTCAGCTCTATTTATATCGTTGCAAAGGTGATCTCTCATTCCTGGTACATTTTCCTCCTTTCAGCTCTACCTCTCATAGATTCTAGCCTTCTTTCAAAAAATTCCTGAATTTTCCCCTAACACCAGGAATTAGGGCTTCTCTAACTCCTGTTGGAAAGTTACTTTGTATATCTTGTATTTGGTTATCTAAGTACATGGTCATTTTTTCCCATAGGATAAAATATCAATTTTTAAAATTAAAATGATAAATTTCCATAAATTGTTAGTTCATAAAATGTAGTTTATTTTACTATGAATAAAAATAACATAACTGAAAGTACTAACAAGATGAAAAAAACCTTTAAAGCTTATTGGGAAGAAAACCCAGAAGAAAAATGACATACAAAGAAATGAAAATAGAAAAAGAAAAATAGAAATAAAGTAAGAAAAAAGAGAATGAGGCAAAGTTATTGAAGGGAGAAATGAGAAAAGACAAAATTGGATAAAAAAAGTTTCTACTCATCAAAGAATGGAATTTTTGAGAACAAAGTCTGATGCTTTAGTGTTGTACCACCTTGAGCAAAGATGTCTCTAAGAGGGCCAATAACATATTATGTCTATGGCTAAATCAATATACAACCTCTTTGTATACACTCACCTGGGCAATATTCGGTCAGGGAGCTTGTGTGCTGGAATAGCAACAGGTAACTTTTGCATTTGTCTTGCATAATCAAAAAGTCCAGGTAAGTTATGGGAATAAAGCTGAGATGCTTTACCTGAAGGAAAAATGGTATATATAAAATAAAGCTTCAGATACATGAAAGAATCTAATGCTATTTTCTCTAATATTTTAATAACACTTTAAAATATAAAAGACTTACCAGATATTGATAGTAGGCAATTATTCATTACATATAACCAGGTACATCTTCGGGGAAATAGCTGGTGAGAAAAATGAAGAATTTTACAAAGGGCTATACACATAACATTCTAAAAATATGTTATATATTGAGAACGTAGATTTTCAAATCAACAGGACCTCAAACTTTTATTTTTTAAATTTTATTTATTTATTTATTTAGGTTTTTCAGCAAGGCAATAAGGTTAAGTGGCTTGCCCAAGGCCACACAGCTAGGCAATTCTTAAGTGACTGAGGCCGGATTTGAACTCAGGTACTCCTGACTCCAGGGCAGGTGTTCTATCCACTGTGCCACCTAGCTGCCCCAACAATCTCAAACTTTTAAAAAAATATTTAACCTACGACTTTTGAACATCATATGTCTATAAGCAATTAAGTTTTGAACTGTTGAGATTAATTAGCACAGAATCAATCAACAAGTATTTATTAAGTATACAAATGCACTGGAGATACAAATGCAAAGAAACAAACTAACTATTTATATTTTGATAGGAAGACTAGTACTTATAAAATTATACAAAACATAAACAATGATCCTATAAGTATAATTACCTAAAAAGCAATTAATAGTTGGTAGTATGGGAGGTAGAGTGTTAAAATTTCAGGGGAATCTGGAAAGGTTGCATATAGAGGCACTTCAACTTAAAAAAAGAGAGAGAGGTGCTATGTGAGGGAAATAAGAAAATGGCCTAATCCAGGCATGTGGGATAGCCAGGGCAGAGGGATGGAGAATGGAGATAGTGTCCTAAGTGAGGAGAAGGGGCTAATTTGGCTGTATGAAGGAAAGCAAGAAAGGGAGTAATGTTCAATGAGAAGGATAGGTTGATGGGCCTTCCCAAGAATTAAAGAACAATTAATTCCAATTCAATCTAAATTAATTGAGATATATTTCTTTTATGACACCAATATGGTGCTGATGCCTAAACCAGGGAGAGCCAAAACTGACAAAGAAAATTATAGACCAATCTCCCTAATGAATATTGATATAAAAATTTTAAATAAAATATTTGCAAAGGGATTACAGCAAGTTATTACTAGAAAAATATACTATGGTCTGCAGGATTTATACCAGGTATGGAGGCATGGTTCAATACTAGGAAAACAATCAGCAAAATTGATTATATCAATAACAAAACTAAAATAAACCAAATGATTATCTCAATAGATGCTGAAAAAGACTGAAAAAAAATACAATGTTCATTCCTATTAAAAATACTAGTGTCTATCTAAAATCATCAGCAAATTTTATATGTAATGGGGAGAAACTTGGTAGCATTTCCAGTAAGATCAGGGGTAAAAATCCCCATTATCACCACTATTAGTCAATATTGTATTAGAAATGTTAGCTTTAACAATGAAAAGAAAAAGAAATTGAAGGAATAAGACTAGGCAATGAAGAAACAGAACTCTCACTTTTTACAGAAGGTTTGATAGTATTATATTTGGAAAATACTAGAAAAATCAACTCAAAAAATACCTGAAACAGTTAACCACTTTAACAAGTATCAGGATATAAAATAAATATACACAAACCATCAGCATTTCTATATTTTATCAACAAAGCACAACAGCAAGAGATCCACTTAAAGTTTCTATAAACAACATAAATACTTGGGAATCTACCTCCCAAGACAACCCAGAAAACATGAACACAATTACAAAACACTTTTCACACAGATAAAGTCAGATCTAAACAACTAGAAAAATGTCATTTGCTCATGCGTAGGTTGAATTAATATATAATATAAAAATGACAATTCTATTTAAATGACTTATTATTCAGTGGCATACCAATCACACTACCAAAATTATTTTCAGAGCTAGAAAAATTAGTAATAAAATTCATCTGAAGGAACATAGGTCAAGAACATACAGGGAATTAATTTAAAAAATACAAAGGAAGGTGGTCTAGCCATACCAGAGCTAAAACTATATTATAAAGTGGCAGTCATCAAAACTGTGGAAGTGGATCAATGGAACAGACTGTGTACAAAAGAAAGTAGTAAATGGCTATAGTAATCCACAGTCACCGTTTGATAAACCAAAAGACTAGCTTCTAGAATAAGAATTCACTATTTGATAAAAAAAAGAAAAAAAACTGCTGGGAAAAACTGGAAAATAGGATGGCAAAAAGTAGGCATAGACCAACATCTCACACCAAGATAAAGTTGAAATGGGTACATGATTTAGACATAAAAGGTAATACCATAAGCAAATCAGGAAAATGAGGAATGGTCCTCTGGCAGATCTATGGAGAGGGGAGGAGTTTATGATCAAATGAGAAAGAAAACAGATTGCAGAATGAATAGTTTCGATTAAATTAAAAAACTTTTTTTTGTACAAATAAAATCAATGCAACCAAGATTAGAAGGAATGCAGAAAATTGAGAAAAAAACTTTCCCTGCTAGTGTTTTTGATAAAAGAGTCATTTATAAAATATGTAGAGTACTGAATCAAATTTATAAGAATACAAATCATTCTCCAATAAATGGTCAAAAAATATGAACAGGCAGGATTTTCAGAGGAAGAAATTAAAGGTATCCACAGTCATATGAAAAAATGCTCTAAATCATAACTGATCAGAGAAATGCAAATCAAAACAACCCTCACAACTATCAGATTGGCTAAATTTGTCAAAAAAAAAAGGAAAATGATCATTGACAGAGAGGATGTGGAAAAACTGGGACACTAATGCACTGTTTTATGAATTTGTGAACTGATCTAGCCATTCTTGAGAGCAATTTGGAACTATGCTCAAAGAGCAGTAAAACTGTTCATACCTTTAATCCTAGAATACTACTACCTAGGTCTAAATCCCAAAGGAAAAAAATAATGTAAATACCATCATGATCGCCATTTATATTTGAGGAAACTGAAGACAGGTTAAGAGGGGGCAAAGGGGGGCGCATATGGTCATTCACAGACCAGGAGGGAGGTCAGAGCCTCACACACTGAGATCTTTGTGGGAGTGTCCCAAAAGCTCAGGAAGCACCCCCAAAACAGGCTCAGGCTGGGAAAATGAGCAAGCAGAGAAACAAGAGGAAGACCACTGAGAAATATTTTGCATATGAGCCCAAGAAGGATCAAAATACTCAGTCTGAAGATGAGGAAGCACAAGCTCCTGAATCTAAAGACTCCAAGAAAAAAACAGAAATTGGGCTCAGGCTATGACAGAGCTCAAAAAAGACTGAAAATCAAATGAGGGAGTTAGAAGAAAAACTGGGAAAAGAAAGGAGAGAGATGCAGGAAAAACATGAAAATGAAGTCAGCAGCTTAGTCAAGGAAATCCAAAAAAATGCTGAAGTATTAATAGTATGCTAAAAAACCAGCTTAGGTCAAATGGATAAAACAGTTCAAAAAGTTATGGAGGAGAAGACTGATTTAAAAAGCAAAATTGGCCAAACGGAAAAAAAGAGATGAGAAAACTCTCTGAGGAGAACAAATCCTTCAGACAAAGAATGGAACTCAGGGAGATTGCTGAATTTATGAGAAATCAGGACTCAATACTTCAAAACCAAAAGAATGAAAAATTAGAAGAAAATGTGAAACATTTCATTGAAAAAACAACTGATATGGAAAACAGATTTAGGAAAGATAATTTAAAAATTATTGGAATACCTGAAAGTCATGATCAGGAAAAGAGCCTTGACATCATTTTCAAAGAATTACTACAGGAAAATTGCCCTGACATTCTAGAAGCAGAGGGCAAAATAGAAATGGAGAGAATCCACCGATCGCCCCGGGAAAGAGATCCCAAAAAACCAACCCCTAGGAATATTATAGCCAAGTTCCAGAAATCCCAAGTCAAAGAGAAAATATTACAAGCAGCCAGAAGGACACAGTTCAAATATCGTGGAGCTGCAGTCAGGATCACACAGGACTTAGCAGCAACTACATTGGAAGCATGTAGGGCTTGGAATATAATATACTGGAAGGCAAAAGAGCTTAGAACGTAACCGAGAATCAACTACCCAGCAAAGCTGAATGTCCTCTTCCAGGGAAAAAGATGGACTTTCAATGAACCAGGGGAATTTCAAATGTTCCTGTTGGAATGGCCAGAGCTGAACAGAAGGTTTGATCTTCAAATACAGGACTCAGGTGAAGCATGGAGATTGGAGGAGAGGGGGGAAATATGAGGGACTTGATGATGAACTGCATGTATTCCTGTATAGAAAAATGACACTGATAATACTCGTATGAACCTTCTCAGTTAATAGAGCAGGTAGAGGGAGCTCTTATAGTTGAAGCACAGGAGAAAGCTGAATTTGAAGATAAAATATGGTGTAAAAATGGAGTCAACAGAAAAAAAGGCAAATGTAATGGGAGAAAGAAAAAGAAGAGGGGGGAATAGGCTAAGATATCTCATATAATAAGTTTTTTCTTTATTTCAATGAGCTACTGCAATGATATGGAAGGGGGGGAAGGCAAGGGGGAATGAGGGAATCTTTGCCCTCATCAGAGGTGGCTAGGAGAGGAAACAGCAGATATACTCAATGGGATATAGACATCTAGAGTAACAAGGGGGGGCAGGGGGAAGGGGTGGGGATGTGAGTGATGGAGGAGAGGATGGACCATGGGGGGAGAGTGGTCAGATATAACACATTTTCTTTTTTACTTCTTGCAAGGGGCTGGGATTGGATGGCCTGTCTGGGACCATAGGGCCAAGTGGAAGCTGGGTCTAAGGGGTGGTAGGGGGGCTTGGGGTCTCTTGGCCCCAGGACCAGGGATCTGTCTGCTGTGCTACTCAGAGACCCTACAACAGAGTCACAGTGAAAGGAGAGAGAAAATATAGTACATGGTAGTGGAGAAATAAGAAAGGAGGGAGTTGCGATCAGCAATGGCAACGTTGGAAAAATATGGAAGTAACTTTTGCGATGGACTTACCATAAAGAATGTGATCCACTCGTTACAGAGTTGTTGGTGTTGGAACAAAGACTGAAGCACATTTTTTATTATTATTATTTTGGGTGGGGGGTGCAGGGCAAATGGGGCTGGGTGGCCTGCCTGGAGCTGAATAGCAAGGTGATCTTTGGATGTCTGAGGCCGGATTCGGACTCAGGTGCTCCTGGCTCAAGGGCCAATGCTCTGTCCGCCACCCCTATTATTATTATTATTATTACTATTTTGTTTTGTTTTGGGTCTTTTTTTCTCTTTTTTTGTTTTTTTCAGGGCATTTGGGGTTGGGGTGGCTTGCATGTCACACGGCTGGGTAATTGTTGGGTGTATGGGGCTGGATATGGGCTCGGGTGCTCCTGGCTGCAGGGCTGGGGCTCCATCCATTGTGCCACTTGGCCATACCTACAATTATTACTATTATTTTTTTTCTTAATTTTAATTTTTTTCTCTCCCCTTTACTTTATTGCTCAAGCGAGTCTATATTTTTGGGGGGGGGAGGGGGTATTCTGTTTACTCTTAAACAAGAATATTTTATTAATGTATAAAAATACATTATTTGTACAAAAAAGAGAATAAATAAATATAAAAAGATAGTGGCTCAGGGAGGGGGCAGCTAGGTGGCGTAGTGGATAAAGCACCGGCCCTGGAGTCAGGAGTACCTGGGTTCAAATCCAGTCTCAGACACCTAGCTGTGTGGCCTTGGGCAAGCCACTTAACCCCTGTTTGCCTTGCAAAAACCTTAAAAAAAAAAGAGTGGCTCAGGGTGTCTGAGGCCAGATATGAGGGGTCTTCAGGCCTCTAGGCTCATCACTCTATTCTCTGAGTCAGACAGCTCCTTAGAAAGGGAGAAAAGAAGGAGCTGAAGAAGGAAGCAATAGGGATAGGAAAAGGACCTAGATCAGGTTCTTTTTGAGTAATGACTAAGCAGGGGATTCTTAACAAAATAAATGTAACAACAAAACATAAAATAGATAATTTTGATTATGAAATTGTAAAACCTCAGCATAAACAAAACCAATTTAGGATAAGGAAAGTTGAAAAAATGACATTAAATAGCACTGATAAAGATCGATAATAGCAGGTAGTGATAAAAATATTCAAGAACATTATCCAAGTGGTCAGTCATTCTCAAAAGAACTGTAAACTCCTAATTTCTTTATGAAAGCTGGTTCTAAAACACTAATAATGAGAGAAATGCAAATCAAAATCTTCTTATATAGAGAAGATAGGAACAGTCAACACTAGAAGGGTTGTAGAAAAAAACACATTAAAATGCAGTTGATAAAGCTATGAACTGCCCTAACCATTCTGGAAAGTAACTAAATTATACTAAAAATATAACTTAGTTCAGAGTCTGAGGCTCATTTCTAAGTATAACAAGGAGGTTAAACATAGAAAGAAAAGTCCCAAATACAACAATATTTTTAAGCACCATATTTTGTAGTAGTAAAGAATTAGAAACACTAGATAGTAGTACATGAATACTAATGCTATGCTATGTAATAAAAACATTAAATATAATCAACACAGAGAATCATGGTTAAAATTACACTAACTGATGCAAAGGAAAGAAATAGGAGAACCAGAAAAAGAAGAAATACAATGTCAACAGTAATGGAAAAAAAGCAAATAATAGGGCGGCTAGGTGGCTTAGTGGATAAAGCACCAGCCCTGGAGTCAGGAGTACCTGGGTTCAAATCCGGTCTCAGACACTTAATAATTACCTAGCTGTGTGGCCTTGGGCAAGCCACTTAACCCCATTTGCCTTGCAAAAACCTAAAAAACAAACAAACAAAAAAAACTAATCATATAATAATAAAATTACTGAATGCTGCATAATTATACTGACACTGTTTTGGCCTAAATAGGTGAGAAAATTGACCTCTTCTTTGCAGAAGCAGGGGATGATGGGTGTGAAATACAAAATATACTTGTGAGCTCAGCAATTTTTAATTTTTTAGGTTTTTGCAAGGCAAATGGGGTTAAGTGGCTTGCCCAAGGCCACACAGCTAGGTAATTACTAAGTGTCTGAGACCGGATTTGAACCCAGGTACTCCTGACTCCAGGGCTGGTGCTTTATCCACTAAGCCACCTAGCCGCCCCTGAGCTCAGCAATTTTACTGAACTGTTTCTTCTCCACTTTTAAAATTCTTTATCTAAATGATAGCTCTGGTAATAGCAGAAGAGAGGTAGGCTGAGAAATGAAGATGTAAAAATAAAAATATTTACTATTTTTCAAAAACTATTCAAAGGAAATAATAATCATAAGAACTAGTTTTTAGATTATAACTTTACTAATGAAGTCTAAGAAATGTCCAGCTGTACTTAACAATCTGAAACATAAATGAGTACCTTTAATAATGAAAGCAAACCAGTTCTGTCAGATAAGGTATGTTTCCCCAGTCCATCCACCTCCCTTTCTCCACTGCCCCAGTCCTACTCTGAGGCCTCTTCCGGCTGGGAGGTGACTCTGTGGTCCTTGAAGGACACACCAGAAGAGGTGAAATGCTGGCACATCCTACCAAGCTATGGTTAGGAGGAAACCACCTTGATGGCAAAGACAACTCTGTTTTCCTCTCTGAGTCTCCAACACCAATATAAAACTCAACACATTGGAGGCGCTAAATACTTTTTCAAGTGAGATAAAACAAAATGACTAACCTGTTCCATTGATGTCTCATGTAGCTCATTAAGGTTCAAGGTATATATCCCTTCCTCAGCACCAAATATCAAATACTGATCTGCAATAAGATAGAAAAACAAAAATAATGTGCTACAGAGATCAATTTATGGAAATACAAAACTCTTTTTAAAGATGTCTATATGCTAAAAACAAAACAGAAACAAGCCAATGCTACTAATTTATTTCCCTTATTTTTGCTGCAAGTATCAGAAATATTAGTAACTTGTAGTTAATAGTCTACTGCTTTATTTTAACCCAAACTAGATGTTACTAAACTCCAGTTTGGCAAGAACACTGATAATAATAATCCAAATGCTATGTTTATAGGAAAACCTGTATTTTAAAACTGCCTGAATCAAACATCTTCATTTTCTAAGTATCAATGCTATTCCTACACAAGAGCTATATTTAACACTGATGACAGACTTCAAAAAAAATTCTGAAAATTATGAGTAAATAAAAGCTTTTCATTATGTTCCACTCAAAATACCTCAAATGATATGTGGAGTTACCTCAAAATAATGTGGAGGTATTCTTGTTTCTTTAAAAACTTAATTTTTTCAATCAGCAAAATTCTACCTTGTCTCCCTTCTACCTTTTAACCCCACTAAAGTGAGAGAAAAATAAAACTATACAAATATGTATAAAATAAGTAAAACATTTCTGTATTAGCCATGTTAAAAAAAGTTTTATTTTGATATTCAGTCCTCCTCTCTCATCAAGAGATTGCTAGAATTTTTCAATTATAAGTCCTCTGGAATCATGTTTGATCACTGTGCTGATAGGTGTTCATAAGTATTTCAAAGCTCTTTGCCTTTATATAAATTGTTATGGTTCTGCTTACTTCATTTCACAATCAATTCATACAAGTCTTTTAAGGTTTCTCTGAAACCATGCCTTTCATAATTTCTTATAACACAAAAATATTTCACCACATTTACAGAGCATAACTTGGTTTAGTGATGCCTCCAACTGATGACTGTCTCCACTCATTTCCTATTAAGAAAAAAAACCAGCTGAACTTTTACTTCAACTTGTTTTATTTAAGTCAATAGGTCAGGCTCCTGCTGAAATATGGGCACCAATCTTCTTTGACATCTATGTAAGGGGCAAGGAGAAAAAACAGGGGCTTCTATGGCTCTGATAATTAAAAAAACAGTACAAATATTAAGGCAAGAAATTAAAATTGGGGGGGGAGTCAGGATTACATAACACTTTAAGTAATATTAATGTCTCCCTTCCTCCCCTCTTTTTTTGTATTTATATTAGGTAGATCTTTTGTGTGGAACTGGACAGCCTTTGTAGAGACAAGTAACTCTATAGCAATGTATTTGAAATGACTTTTAAAAAAATGGATAATCAAGAGTCTTGAAAATGCACTGTAGAACTCCGGAGATATTTGCTTCCAACTTAAGAGTGCTCATCATCTCCACCATTTTCAGTTTTTAAAATCCTGAGTCAAGTCAAAAAAACAAATGAAACCTCTACTACTTATAACCATGACAATCTCATCTCTTCTAAGGGCAGTTACATGTTATACCTTTGATTAAAAAAAATTCAAACAATCCATTTAGAAGCATTGCCACTGAAAAATGGAGGGTCCAGATTAATCCTATTCCTGCCTGTGGATCCACATCTGCTGCTAGGTGGAGAAAGAGGCCAGGATGAAGCCTTCAATCCAGATGTATTGCACTCAGGTGGGGCTGTGATGGCAATTTTCATGGTGCTTGGGGGTTAGGGCTGTAATCTTCTGCATACTACCATCAATGCCTGGGGACATGGTGGTTTCACTTGCCAATATGGTATTGGCATATCAAACTTTATGACTCCTTTGAAGATAGTTTCACAGCTTTGACAGGATTCCATATTTAAGATGGTTGGAATGAGCACTTGAACTTCTTGTTGCCTTTGGTGAGATGACATGAGAGCCATTTCCTGCTCTGTCATCCATAAAGAAACTATACTCCTTCGAGATCAGGGCAGGAAAAGCACAACACTAGTGTTACAAGCAGACACAGTAGGGGCAACAATAGCCTAGGTGGCAGTGTATTGTAGATCTCAAACAGAATTGCTGCCATCTTTTCTCTGTGAAACTTCTGTGAGCAGCATAGGGTGGAGCTCATTGTGCAAAGAATGTTGTCAGATCTTTTCCATGTCATCTCAGTTGGTGGCAAAATCATGCTCAGTGAAGGGACTTCAGGGTCAGAATATCTCTCTACTCTAGGCTTTCTTGTCTGTAACCACCATCACCTCATGTCTAGAACACCAACAATGGAAAGAAGGACAGAATGAGGGCTTTGTTTTCTGTAAAACCAACTTTGAATATTCCAAAGTCACTGTCAACAAAGGCAACAATATTATCACCCATAGCGAACTGTGAAGTGACAAATCTAACCCCTTAAGAGAGAGGTCTGCTTCTTCACCTGGAGTTGCAGATGAGGAGGAAAGTGCACATGAAGGAAAGAGTTCCCAGAAACTACACCATCCCCTCTACTTTAAAATCACAAAAAAGAGTTGTAAATATTTTTGGAAATCCTTTGTTTTTATGTAGGAGTGTTCTCTTCCTTAACCTATTCTCCCTCTAACTTTCCCCTTTTCCCACTTAGTGGAATGTATTTCTGTACCCAAATGTGTATGCTATTTGCTCCTCTTTTGAATAGGTCAGATGACAATGAGGTTCAAATTCCCTCAACTCCCTTCCTCATTTGTTTATATCTATCCCAATTATGTGATGAGATCATCCCTGACCCTCTTCTCCTCTTTACCCCCTCACTGCTCTCTCAGTATATTCTATTTTTTCTCCCTTTCCAGTCTTCTTTTTAAGATCAAGACAGAACAGATTCTATGCCCTTGGGCTAATCTGATGACCCTAATGAAGAGTTCAGAGGGGGGAAAATGCATTATCTTCCAAGTTTTATGATTGTTTGGTTCATTATTATCTTTTTATTTTTCTATGCAGCTCTGATCTTTTCATGAAGAATGATTTGGAAATCTTCCATTTCATTTAAAGTTTATTTTTCCTTTCTGAGGATTTTAATCAGTTTTTCAAGATAAGTTATTCTTGGCTGTAAGCCAATAATATTCTTTGCCTTCAAAAATATGACATTCCAAGCTCTCTTGTCAGTTTATAGAGGTGATTGTTAAATTATGGGTGACCTTGATTGTAGTTTCTCAGTACTTGAGAACTTTCTGGCTACTTGCAGTACTTTTGATTTTTTGAAAATGATGTCATAGGTCTTCTAAGTTGTCCAATTATTTAAGTTAATCTACCTTAAATTATCTCTCCTTGATGTTTTCCAGGTCATTTATTATTGATATCTTACGATTTCTTCTACTTTGAAAAAAAAATCTTTGAACTTTGTTTTTATTATTTCCTGTCTTATGAAGTCATTAGGTTCTGTCTGTTTCAGGGAGTCTGTTGCTTGGTCAAGGTTTTGCGTTTTTTGTACCAGGCTATTAATTCCCTCATCAATTCTTTCTTCCATAGCTCTCATTTCTTTACCACTAGCACTCTCATATCCATTGATAAAACATGTAAAATCTCTTGGTTCATATTTTCTAGGAATTTGAGTTAAATTTGTACTCAAGTTGTGTTTTGCTTGGAGGTTTTGCTTTTGGATATTCTGGAGTCAAATTCCTGAGTTTGTGTCTTGAGTATTCTTTCACTGAAACATTTTTTTATGATGGGATTCTTTTTTTGTGTGTTTGTCCATTCTTTCAGTTTGCTTCCTTGCTTTGCATTTTGTAAGGGCTATGTTCTATGTCCTTCTGGAGGAAATGAATGGGCTAGTTGCTTTCATGAGACATTCAGTGTTGTGTTATACCAGTATCTCTGGGAACTGCAAGCTTTCAATTCTCCCAACATAGTCTAATACAGGGAAAAATTGGATGGCTGGTCCTCTGATCTGGGTTCTATAAATTCTACTGCTACAAGATATAGTCACTATTAGCCAGCTAGAGATCTCTGCTGATTGGAGTAAGAGAACTATAGGCTCTCTTTGGCCTTATATTTCTGCCCTGGATAATACTCCTTAAGCTTCAGACTGAGATGAAAATTGGAAATCAGATCCTATTTCACTCCTGGGGACTGAGCAATAGAGTGGTTGCTTGATTCTGAACTTGCTGCTTGCTATGCCACAGAGTCTAGGGACAACAACTGGTGTTCATCCTGGAAAATATCACTCCCTAGGCAGAAGTTGCCTCCTTAGTCCCCTGGGTCTGAGAAATGCAGCTGGTGCTTCATTCTATGCAAGTTTATGTCCTTTTACACTCCATAACCACTTCTTGCTCTGGGGCACAACCAGCTCTATATAGGAATGCTTTAAGTGGCACATTCCTGACCTGACCCCATGCCCAGTGGTGGCTCTCTGTGTTCTCTCTTTTTTGCAAGGAATAAGATTCACTCAGGATTTGGTCTAGTGTGCTTTCTAGATATAGCTCAGATTGCTGGGAGGTTGCAGGGGCCAGAGGTAGGGGGGAGGGAAATGATTAAGATCTCCCTCTACTCCTTGCTATTTCACTATCTTGGCTCCATCCCAGTGACCTTTGGTATATGAAAGTAACTTTATTCAGTTCTAGCAAGTCAAATCATCCTGAAAAGGTTTTTTTAAAAAAATTTAAAAATTTATTTAATACAATAGGGTTAAGTGACTTGCCTAAGGTCACACAGCTAGGCAATTGTTAAGTGTCTGAGGTTGCACTTGAACTTGGGTCCTCCTGACTCCAGGGCCAGTGCTCTATCCTCTGCACCATCTAGCTGCCTCCCAAAAGGTTTTTATCTATGGTTTTGACAATAGTTCTGAAGAACACACTAGCTAAGTCCATGGAGGCTCATCACTATTAGATGGGTCAACTGGGACTAAGTTCTTTGACCATAGCAAACCAAGAACAAACTGGCCTTTAATATTCTGCCAATCTCCCTTATACTTATGTAAATCAATGGCAGAATAGTAGATAAGTAGATAGAAGCTGCTAAAAATAAAGTGTTTTTAGGTTTTACATAAACATTTACTCAGTTGTTGGTACTCTAAATGTTAGATCATTGTCCAGTGGCTAAGGAGGAACAATTTTATCAATCCTGATATTCATGCCAAAAATCAGCAAATAAATAAATTTAAAGATGGTTCACAGATTCTTAATGGAGAGAAAAATACATGGGGGCTGTCGGATAGCAAGTTTTATTGTATAGCTAGGTCACGACTAATTCAATTTCAAATAATGTGCAATCAATTAATGAGAACCATGAAATAAAATCAGGTCACATTTAATTAAAGTCAAAATTCATTTAATGTGATACACTGATAGTTGGTTTAAGGATTTTAACACACTGCTATGTCATTGGTCCCTACTTGCCTGTTATCACATGTATGATGCTGCATATTATATTACTCTAAAAGTGATATATTTTTATTTTTTAACAAAATACATGAAAGAAAGAATACTTCATAAGGAAACACTGCCAGCACTTCAAAAAGATGCTTTCTGTTACATTAGGACAAATATGTGATGTAACTGAATGGTATTAATGTGCTCATAGTAATTATAAAATAGAAGGAAATAATGAATGCCTGAATTTTCACTATGGATATTATAAAACAGACAAGCAAAATAAATTAAAAAGGCAAAATTGTATCAACATTTTGTCTGTGTGTGTGTGTGTGTGTGTGTGTGTGTGTGTGTGTGTGTGTGTATGTTTTAAACAACCACAAGGAACAGAAGTATTAAAGTGACAGAAATAGAGTGGCTAAAAAAGGAAAATGATCAATGTTGAAGGTTTTGTGGTAAATCTGGGACACTAATTCACTGTTGGTGGAGCTGTGAACTAATCCATTCTGGAGAGTGATTTCGGATTATGTTTAAAGGGGCAATAAAGCTGAGCATATACCCTATTATCTAGCAATAGCACTACTGGGTTTGTATACCATAAGAAAGAATTGAAAATTGGAAAATGATGCCCATGAATTGGGAAGCCAAGACAGAACAAGTTAAGGTATATGAATGTATGAAATACTATTGTTATATAAGAAATCATGAGCAGCCAGACTTCAGACTACGCTGGAAAGAGGTGTGTGAACTGAGGGAAGGGAGCAGAACCAGAAGAATACTGTACACATTAACAGCATGTATGATGATCAACCGACAATTCTAAAGGACTTGTGACAGAAAATACCATCTACATCTAGAGAAAAAACTATGGAATCTGAATGCAGAACAAAGCAGATTATTTTCAATTTTAAAAATTTGTTTTATGTTTTTTCTCTCATGGTTCCCCCCCTTTTTGCTCTTCTTCTTTCACAATATGATTAATATGGAGATATGTTTAACACAGTTATACATATACAACCTATATTAGATTACTCTGTCTAGGGGAAGGGGAAAGGCAGGGAGGAACTCAAAACCTTACAAAACTATTGTTGAAAACTATCTTTATATGTATTGAAAAAGTAAATAAATAATTTTTTTTTGTATTTTTCTGTGGAGTAAAATAAAGGAGTTCTATATATTTTAAAAAATGGAGTATCTTTAGTCAAATGAATTGACAGTTGTAAAAAATACCTTTCTTTTAGATTATTTTCTTTTTAATTTATTTTTGGCAGTAGGGTTAAGTGATTTGCTCAAGGTCATACAACTAGGCAATTTTTAAGTGTCTGAGGTTGGATCTGAACTCAGGTCCTCCTGACTACAGGGTCAGTGTTTCATCCAATGCACCACCTAGCTTCCCCAATACCTTTCTTTTAGCAAAATAGCCTTTCACACGAAAACTTCAAGTTTATTTAAGGCAGTGAAGTAAAAAAGAAATGAAGTGGGGGTGGCTAGGTGGCGCAGTGGATAAAACACCAGCCCTGGAGTAAAGAGTACCTGGGTTCAAATCCGGTCTCAGACACTTAATAATTACCTAGCTGTGTGGCCTTGGGCAAGTCACTTAACCCCATTTGCCTTGCAAAAACCTAAAAAAAAAAGAAATGAAGTGGATACTGAAGATACATTTGCTGCAAAAGTTGTTTCAACAGTTTTAAAAATCAAGTTCAATTGCATAATATAAAAATTATCAGACAAGTGGTCATTGCAGATGAGGTTGTGGCAGTTACATACTCTGTTCTTTTGAAGAAAATAATTAAATAAAGTGTATACAATGACCAACAAATTTTTAATGTAGATGACATAAGTTTATTCTGGAAAAGGATGCCTTTCAGAACTATTGTTAAGAAAGACAAAACTCAACCTGGTCTAAAAGTATCTAAGGATTATCTAATATTTTTATTGGGAGGTATTACAGAATGGTATCCTAAATTAAAACCAATGAATATTGTTAGCACTCAAAAATCCTGGAGCTCTGAGAGACTACAACTACTTAATGCTTCCAATTCTTTAGCAATCAAATAAGTGACTAGTGAAGACTAGTTTTCAAATTATTTTAGATCAGATGTTGAAAAACATTGAAAGGACAACAATCTATTTAAAACTCCAGGCTATCCATCTACATTTGGTTCACTCTATATGACAATAATGAACAGACGAAATTCACCAAAACAAAGCAGTTCTTTATCTCCCAACACAAGTATGAAGACTTAAAGAGAAGACAATTTGGTCTATGATGCAAGAATATTTTAAATAACAATGTTTTCATCATATCATCCATCAGTGTAGGTCTTTTACATCTGATATCCAACCATTTTTGTTACCTTTTAATTTTTAAAATTTTTAAAAATTTTGCTTTCTCTACTTATTTGATTAACAAATTTGAATAAAAAGCTTATTTTGTGGAGCCAAGATTGCTGATTAGAAGGAACCCAATTGAACTTTATCAACATACTCTTCCAAATAAAAAAAATTATAAAATGCCTCAAATCAAATTCTGAACTGGCAGAGACAACAAAAGGTTAGTGTGAGACACTGTTCCAGCCTATGAAAATGCAAAAGGTTGGCTAGAGAAGCTTGTTACATTGGAGTGGAAGATCTTCCAGAGCCTACATGTGATAGCACCACAACAGATGTGAGAACTCTCAGTCAAGACAAGGGGGTCTGAAAACTGAACCAACTGAGTTTATGGTCCTGGTCCAGTAATTCTATTACTCATTTGAAGTTCTGGGTCACAGTTCCAGAGAAGAGTTCTGGGAGTCAGTTACAAGGGAGCACTGTCCCTTCCTGGGTAAGGATCAAAATGGAGACAAGGAAAGCCAATGACCTTACCTCTTTCAGGATTACACCACCTTGGAAGCACCAAAAACTTGCTGATTCCCAGAAAAAAACAGCAGCACAAAAAAAGCTTAAAGTGTGGGACAATGAGTCCCTATCCTTGGGTGAGCACAGCCTAATATCAAGTTCAAAGTGAAACAACAAAAAAAAGAATTGACCAAAGAAAGACACTATGGTGGAAGTGAAGACCAAACATAAATTTCAAAGGAGACAAAGCAAAGCTTGCTTCAAAGCAAGCCTCAAAGAAAAATGATAATTTCATCCAAGTCCAATAATGGTGGTAGAGGAAAAACTGGGAAAAGAAATAAGTGATGCAAGAAAATGATGCAAAGAGAATCAAAAGCTACTAAAAGAGGCACAAAAAATCCTTAAGAAAATAATACCTTAAAAACAATTGGCCAAATGGAAAAAAAAGTTTAAAAAATCTCATTGAAGAAAGTTAATGAGTCCATGATACAACAAAAAAGTAATAATACCAAAAAAATACAAGATATAAAATATTTTATTAGAAAAATAACTAATATGAAAACTATTTTAAGGAGAGACTACTTTAAAGCTATGATCAATGAAAAAGCTAGATATCTTAGATCCAGGTGGCAAAATAGAAATTCAAAGAATTCACTTTTGTCCTCCTAAAAGACATGACTAAATGAAAACTCTCAGGAATATTAATCAAATTCCAGACCTCCCAGGTCAGAAAGAAAATATCACAGGCATTTAAGAGGAAACATTTCAAATATCATGAAGCCACAATGAGGATCACACAAGATTTAGCAGTTTCTATTTACTAAAGGAGCACAGGACTTAGAATATATTCCAGAAGGCAAAGGAACTAGGATTACAACCAAGAAGTACCTATCTGGCAAAACTGACTATAAATCCTTGAGGGAAAAAAAATGAACAGTTAATGAAATAGGGGACTTTCAAGCATTCCTAATGAAAAGATCATTGAAAATTTGGCATTCAAACATATTACTCAAAAGAGAAATACAAAAAGGTAGACATGAAAGGATAATCATAAGGATCTCAATAACTGTTTACATTCCTATATAGGAAGATGAGATATGTAATTCCCAAGAACTTTATCATTAGTAGGGTAGTTTAAAGGAGTTAACATAGCATGGATGTGAGTCGATTATATTGGAATAATGTAAAAACAGAAACAAAACAAAAAACTAAATACAAATCAAAAAGAAGAGGTGAGAAAGATGGATTCCCTGGGAGAAGAGGGAAGAGAGAAGCAGAATAGGGAACATTTTTTCACATAAAAGAGATACTCAAGGAAGAGCTTTTACATTGTGGGGAGAGATAGGGAAGTAGGCAATGCTTGAATCTCTTTCTCACTGAAATGGGTTCAAAGAGGAAAGAAAAAAAGTATAAATAAACATAATATAAATAAAAATTGTTTTCAGAATTGCAATTTACCAAACAGTGAAATAGGAGAGGAAGATGAAGGGGGGGGAGGGAGAGGGTTGGCATCTATGATGAAAGGGAAGACAGATTTAGAGAAGCAGCAGTTAGAAGTAAAACACACTTCAGGAGGGACAGGAGAGAGAGAGAGAGAGAGAGAGAGAGAGAGAGAGAGAGAGAGAGAGAGAGAGAGAGAGAGAGAGAGAGAAAATGGGATGGAAGCATACAATGTGCATGGGCTGAGCTCACCAATAAAGTGTAGTATAGTAGAAGAGCAGAATGAATTAGAAACAAAAAACCCTTGAAAGAGAGACACAGAGATAAAAATAAAGGGATGAACTGAAAGACAAAAAAAGGCTGGGCTATTAATCCTGATCTCAAACAAAACAAAAATATAGACTGAATTAAAAAAGATGATCAGGGAAGCTACATTTTGTTAAAAGGTACCATAGCCTTGTTAGTGATATAAAGAATTTTTACAGCAAGTTTTTCTGATAAAGCCCTTCAAATATATATATATATATATACTTGACTATAGAACTGAGTCATATTTTCAGGACCAGTTTTCAGAAGAAGAAATAAAAGCTATCAAAAGCCATAAGAAAAAATGCTCTGATTTAATCAGTTTTGATCAGAAAAAAAGGAAAATTCAAACAGCTTTGAGGTACCACCTCACATCTAATAGAAATAATAAATGCTGGAGGGAAGGGGAGTAGAATAATGAACTGGTCCAATAATTCTGGAAAACAATTTGGAAGCAGGTCAAAGAGCTATTAAAATTGTGTATAAACTCTGACCCAACAATATGAATGCTAGGTCTGTATCTCATAGATTTTAAATAAAAAGGCCCAATATTGCACAAAAATATTTATACTAACTCTTTTAGAGGTGGCAAAGAATTGAAAATTGAGAGGATACTCCTCATTTGGGGAATGACTGAATAAGTTGATGTAATGCTGTGGGAAATAACAAAGGGAGTGTGAAAAACATGACAAGACCTATATGAACTGATGCAAAGTGAAATGAGAACTGGTAGATCCTTATGCAAAGACAGTAATGGCAATGTTGTAATGATGCTCAACTGTGAAAGATATGGCTACTCTAAACAATTCAATGATCAAAGACAATTTCAAAGGACTCATGATGAAAAGATGCTATCCACCACCAGAGAGAAAATTGATGAACTCTGAGTATGTACTTAAGTACAATGTTCTCACTTTATTTTTCTTGCTTTTTTAAAAAAAATATGGTTAACATGCAAATAAATTTTGTATGATTGTTATCATATTGTTTACTTTGTTAGTGAGTGGGCTAGGGGGAGAGAATTTGGAATTCAAAATTTAAAAAGAAAAGAATATTAAATAATAAATTGGTAAAATGTTTTAAAAAATAGTTATCGTATCCTCTGCTGTTTTGTTATGTTATTAAACAGATAAACATTTATTTTTAATATTTTAATCACATATTTCTCATTGTCTAGACCATATTTTACATAATTATAACTTCATACAGTATGAGTTAGAATAATTCAGTTACTTCAAATGAATTTTTTTTTCACTAATCAGGCCATAACTGCATAAAAAAAAAAAATCAACATTTTCTGGTACATTTGGCCATCATGTATTGCAGAGTAGTACATAAAGAGCTCTTATAACTACTTTAAAAATATCCTCAGTTAGGGGGTGGCTAGGTGGCGCAGTGGATAGAGCACCAGTCCTGGAGTCAGGAGTACCTGAGTTAAAATCCGGCCTCAGACACTTAATAATTACCTAGCTGTGTGGCCTTGGGCAAGCCACTTAACCTCATTTGCCTTGCAAAACACTAAAAAACAAAAAACAAACAAACAAAAATAACCACAGCTTATGTACCAATATCTCTTTCATTGGATTACAGAGCAGATAAATTTCATAAAAAATTGATAAGATTCTTCAAATGAAATCAACATATAATATCACTGAATATCAGGTGACTTCAGTATAATGATAGGACCAAGAAAGGAAACCAGAAATAATGTTAAAAAATGTAGTTAAAAATGCCTATTCATTTTGCATATTTTCTTTGAATAATGCTGGACATAGTGAGCATAAACTGATATCACAAAAAAATTATGAAACATTCTATTTTAATAGAGAGGAAATGACTTCTTATTGAAATATCCAAAACAAGGATCAAAATTAGTACAAAACTAGACGAATAAAATGAGAAAAATATAATATATAATAAAAATATAAGGGGTAGAATTTAAAACAACTTCAATCTGATCTAAATAAGTTTTTGATTTTAAAAATGTAAAAATAAAAGGGCAAAATATGTTGACCCCACTAAGCTTGGAGACAGATAAAGAATCAATAGATAATTAATTGACAGACCCTTTTATAGAGCCCATTACAGTGGGAGAAGCAATGAGGAATGGTAGACTGAAAGCTAGCTTTTAACCAATTAGACCTAGGTTCAAGTCTTGCCTCAGACATATGCTTGGTAGGCAAATCCAGTCAAGTTATTTAACCTTCAAGTGTGGCAGGCAACTAAAAGCACAGGTTGTAGAACAGTTACTTTAATAGATTAGGGTTTACTCAGTATGGATTGCCTACAGCAATGAAATCACACGCCTGGGCCCTCTCTGACCCCATTTACTAAGGATTATTTCATGGAAGTATTATAAAGAGTATAAGATACAAATGTAGACTATGATTCAAAGAACACGTGGGTTACTTTAGGTTGAAAAGCAAATCAATAAGAAATGTATTTGACTCCCACATAAAAGTTGGAGGTCTGCCAGGACACAAACCTTAATAAAAGGTATTAAGAGCAGGCTCATAAGATCTACTGAGATTGGCTACATGGTAGAGGTAAAAGCAGTAGTTATAACTGATATTTATAAAGTTTGCAGTTTTATTATGTATTTATCTTCATAGCCAACTGGAAAGATGAAAGGTACTCTTTTTTTGCAAGGCAAATGGGGTTAAGTGGCTTTGTCCAAGTTCACACAGTTAGATAATTATTAAGTGTCTGAGGCTGGATTTGAACTCAGGTACTCCTGACTCCAGGGCCGGTGCTCTATCCACTGCACCACCTAGCCACCCCCTCTTACTTTCATTTTAACACATGTAGCACCAGGCTCAAAGAGATTAAGCTTAGAGCTTGTCTATGGTCATGAACCTATGATGTGTGAAAGCAAAATTCTGAGCCAACTCTCCCCAGATCTCATGGCCACAATGTTCTCACTAGAACAAATAGCTTCGAGAGTGAAAAACAGACCTGGAGCTAGGAGAGTCAGGTTCAAATTCCAGATTTAACATTAAATTTTATTACAGGGTCTCCCTAAGTAAATGAATACAAACTAAGTGCAAAACCTAAAAAAAAAGAGTCTTAATTAGATTTACAAGGCAGTAAAACAGTAACATAATAATAACGACAAATAGATTTTACTATTGGAACCAAGAAGCAGAAAGAAGGGGCTAATTCTGTGGAGTTCTCAAAAAGAACCATTTTTTGGGATGAACCATGCATGACTATCATAATAAGCACAATTATCACTGTTAGGTTTCAACCTACAAATACTGAAACAATATAGACTAATATATAAAAAAACCATATTTATCTTAATTTGATCTGAATACATCACTTAAGGGGCTATTTTATCTTTGGATATACATCTAGAAACTGAATGAAACTGAATGACTTCATTTTTTCAGCTAAAATGTTATTACCACATGACATTAGGGCAGCTATATGGCACAGTGTACAGAGCACTGGCCTTGGAGTCAGGAGGATGGGAGTTCGAATCCAGCCTCGGACACTTGTTAGCTTTGTGAACTTGGGCAAGTCACTTAAACTGGATGGCCTCACATCCAAGGCATCTCCAGTCATTCTAATTCATATTGGCCACTGGATCCAGATGGCTTTGGAGGAGAAAGTGAGGCTGGTGACTTAGTACAGACACCCTCACTCAAATCCAATTCATGTGCTTGTCATGGCATCACCTCCCCCTGATGTCATGGTCCTCTTTAAGAATGAAGGACGGGGGTGGCTAGGTGGCGCAGTGGATAAGAGCACCGGCCCTGGAGTCAGGAATACCTGAGTTCAAATCCGGCCTCAGACACTTAATAATTACCTAGCTGTGTGGCCTTGGGCAAGCCACTTAACCCCACTTGCCTTGCAAAAAAAAAAAAAAAAGAATGAAGGACAGAACATAATCATCATCATCAACCTATGACAAACATTATATATAATACTTACCTCTTGTGTCTGGATTTATCCATGATGTTGCACAGTGAATTTTCAAGGGGCATCCATTAAAAACCTTTGAAAAGCAAGCACCCATCTAAAAAAACAAAATAGAGCCAATGTGCATAAGAAATCAAGCCAAAAATTAACATGGCTAATTTATATTCTTTAAGAGGCATTCAGAATTGCTAAATAAAGCAATCTAATCATAAGACCAATATGTAAAAAGTTTTAATGGATTAAGATTTTGAATAGGTCAGAATGAGGAAAGGAAATATTTGGGAAATGAGATGCAATATAACTGACAGTAACTATTCTTTTCCCCTGAGACTCATGAGATATGTGTCTTTCTAGTAGTTTTCTTGTATATAACCTACATTTTTCTTTCTAGAAAGCTTCATTGGGAACATTTCATAATGGTTTCTGATAAATATCTTTCTAAGACAATGTTTCTCATTTGAATTTTGTTTTACGTTGGTAGTCCAGTAAAACATCAACTGAAAATTTCTCATTCTGATCACAAGCAACATTTATTTTAGATCATTTACCAATTTATTTAACTTCTCAGAATAACATCTGAGAAGATGAACAGTTGTGAAGCTACTTACATTTGATCAAGTAAAAGTCTTTCCCCCCAAAGTTATGCTAAATTAAAAAGAATAACCATGATATCCTTGCCTTGATGGTGCAGTTACCTTTTCAACATTTAGAACTTACATGTACTTTAGGTGTTGGAGGAAGACCATTGCTAATAGGTTTCTAGAAAAAGAAATGTAAAAGGCAAATTGTAAGAATAAATTGTTATAAAAGGTTGACTTAAGGTAAATATTAAAGATTATGAATTAACACCAAGGAACAGAATTAAAAACTGCACTGTAACTAGTAAATAATGGGGGGGGGAGAGAAATCCCAATAAATGAAATCCAAAATATAAGATAAGATTCAAGCCTCTTGAAAAGAGTAAACTGCAAGCTAAGTACTAACTTAGAAAAGAATTATTATTCAACAAACTTTTCATATTCTAGCCTGTATCCATTTTTTTCGTTTTCAGATAAGGTATTTTAAAGATAAATTCCTTTATGTTAAATTTACTGATTCGCAATTACCCAACTCCTTTTTTTAAAAACTTTTTTTTTTTTAGGTTTTTGCAAGACAAGTGGAGTTAAGTGGCTTGCCCAAGGCCACACAGCTAGGTAATTATTAAGTGTCTGAGGCCAGATTTGAACCCAGGTACTCCTGACTCCAAGGCCGGTGCTCTATCCACTGCGCCACCTAGCTGCTCCTAAATTACCCAACTCCTAAAGAGAACTTTCTATTACCATTATGCAATGAATCAGTTCAATTGTCTTCCTTAGAGGTTTCTAGTATTGAGTTATATCATCTGTTTCTGTTTAACTTAAAATTTAAATTACATGTCTCAAAAAATGTCCAGCAGTTACAAATGATGTCATAATGAATAAAACTGGCTTTTTTTTAACATTCCAAACAACTATATAACTTTGAATATAATCTAAAAAAGGAATATTATAACTGAAAAGTTTTTGTTTTTGCTGTTGTTACTATTAATTCTCTTTTTCTAATGAGATTGGATTTATAAGGTAAATCTACAGTTGGGAAAAAATCTCAGCAAAATAACTAAAAAATTAGGAAGATTATATTATTTTTTGGAAAATAAAAGGTTTCCTACAATGGTGAAACTAGTCAACTATATTTTACATTCTTCCCTGTAAATTTGCACATCTTCACCTGTATAGGGCTATACATAGTCCTTTCAAAAAATATCCAACATTCTATAATTTTCTCAAAAAAAGAAAATCTAAACCCTAAGATCTTTTAATGCTTTATAATCAAGTGATATAGTATGCTTATCGAAAAAGCTATAGAACAAAGCCTTTAGCTAACTAGAATGAGTATATTACCATATATGTTGTAGAAGAAAATACTTAAGTACTCTGCATTTTAGATATCAAGTTTGTCAAAGACATTTTGTTAGACAGACAGACAGACACACAGACACACACCTCCCACCCTTGCTGTTAGGGAAATTCAAAGGCAGAGATAACTGAAACTCTCCTCAGGCTGGGTATATACTTTATAGTATTGAGAAAAAAAATTCAGTCAAGATTAAGCGAGGATTAAGAGTTTAGGAGATAGTGTCTAACTTATCTAACAGAAATAAAGTATCTGAAAACGTAAGTACACTATGGGGAGTCAATTTTTTTCCCCAACCTTCATCTCTCTGGTCGAAAGTGAACTCAAGGAATAATTCTAATAATCAAATTAATCAACGATTTCTTCCTTTCTCTGTCTAACCACTTAATTTTGACATACTGTATTTCTCCATGTATAAGATGCGCCCTTTTTCAAAAAATTTGAAGGTGTAGAGTTTTTTACCTGCATTTCCTTCTTTTTCACACTTGTTGTCTTTGAGCCCACTGTTTCGCATTTTTGCCCTCATATTAGGTTACATTTTGCTACATTCTGCCCAGAAATGTCTCAGAAAAGATTTTTGTATAGTGCCAAATTCAAGTTCAAAGTGATCCAGTTTGCAATAGTGAATGGAATTTGTGCTGCTGAACGACAGTTTGGTCCTCTCCTCCAACTGAGAAAACAATCCACAACTGCTCTGGGAAGAAGAAACCCAACTGAAAACGCCACGGCAGAAGAAAGCCATGAGATGCAAGTCAGCCAAATGGCCTGATTTAGAGAGAGAATTAAAGAGATGGATTGAAGAGCAAAGGGCCATTGGAATTCTGTGTCCACAAAGAGGGTTCAGCAGGAGGCCAGAATTGCTGATGGAAAGGAAGTGACTGATTTCAAAAGACACAATTGGTGTTTTAGGTTCATGAAACAGAACGGACTAAGTATGTGCCCATGAACCAGGGAGTGCTTGTGGTCAACCACAGACGAGAGCACAGGCAAGAGAGAGTCAAAGCCTCTCCTAAGACAGTGATTAGCCATCAAATACAGATGAGGACGAACTCATGGATTTTTAGACAATGATGAGAAGTTGTAAGAATTTTATGATGAATAAAACTTGAGTTTAATAACTTTATGCAATTTTTTTTTTCAAATTTCAGGCCTCCAAGTTTTTTTCTTTTACCAAGGTAATGGGGTTAAGTGGCTTGCCCAAGGTCACACAGCTAGGTAATTGTTAAGTGTCTGAGGCCACATTTAAACTCAGGTTCTTCTGACTCCAGGGCTGGTGAGCTATCCACTGCACCACCTAGCTGCCCCTTGGGTCCCAAAATTAAGGTGCATCTTACATGTGGGAAAATACAGTCAATCATTTCAGTGAGAAATCCTACCTGGATTAAATAGGCCTCCAACCTTTAGAAACTGGTTTTTGGAAATCTTTAGAATGATATTTAAAGATTTCAGAGCAGTATATGGTTTCTTATTCAGATTGGATCAAGGAATAATGAAGAAAAATGATTTCATAGTATCTCTTTTTAAAAAAGGACTCGGTATAATTGCACAACTTAGTAAAATTGCTTACTGATGAGAATGTTCCTATATGATAAAAATCACTTTAATGTAATATTTTCTTAACTCAATCTCATTGGGATATTCTCTATTTTTTTCACCCTAAACAACAGATGGACATTTATGTGTAGCTGGAGTTTACTTTCCAAATATTAAAATATTTTATATTATTACATGACAAAACAAATGATATCACTAACTTTGTACTAGGCAGTCCAAGTGAGAGTTAATTAGGAGAGAAGCTAGCTTACTTTATCCTTAATGAGGAGCTGGAGGCCTTCTTTCCAAAAAAGACAACAGCAAGAGATTTCTGTGGTTACTTTTTACAGACAATGATGTCTACTGATTAAAAATTTTTTTACCCAATTTAAAAAAAAGGGAGCTACTACATATTCAGCAAATTTTACAATGTATTCTTAATCAAGCATTCTAAAATATAACACACACACAAAATACATTGTTTTATGTTTAAAATAACAAAATTGTTACTTTTTTCCTGAAGTATCCTATTTCAGTACTTCAGTGACAATGAAATAGAAATGAGTAGTAATTATGGCTGAATTGCTTTACATTTTAATTTTATGGTTGCATTTGTAGAATTATAGCATTACTGTAATAGTGAAAAAGGGTACAAAAGTAACAAATGCAGTTTAGAAATAAATACCTACTGGTACATCTTTTTTTTCTTTCCTTGAAAGGTTTGTGCCTCTATTTTCATTCTGCTGTTGGTATAATGAGCCACTTCGTTCACCATTCAGTTGGAAGGAGTTCAATCCATTACCTTAACAAGATGTGTTTAGTTACAATCCACTGAGAATTTATAATTATTGATAGTACAATAAGGAATTTCTAATTTTTGTCTAAAGATACTTTCTCCAATTGAAAAAAAACGCTTCTTGAAACAAAAAAATCTTGTATGTATTCTTTTCTCCTTGTCTTAGTTTCTTAATATTTTCTTACAGAATGGTACTTAAAATAGATTAATGAAAAATTATTTGCTAACTTTAAAATATCATAAAAAGAAATTTTTGAGATCAGAATTTTGAAAAAAGTCCAGTGACAGCATTTTCACTAAAATGCTACTATATATATATATACACATATGTATATGTATATGTATATGTATATGTATATGTATATGTTATGAGAAAAGATGGATACACTAATCTTTACCCAGCCCCCAACCCCAAATGGTAGATTCAGTTTCTTAATAGTTAAAAACCTGTATTTTTCCCTCCGTGAACCATATGATATATCTAGTCTCAGTGAATTTTACTTAGGTTTTCCCCTTAATACCTAAAGCAGCAGGCTTCTGTGGGGGTAACCGGGGAGGTGGTGGTCTGGGTGGAACCTGTGATGGCTTTGCTGGACTCTCAGGCACAGGGCATCTCTTGATTGTTCCTTGATTATCATCCTCTGTAGCAGAAGTTTCCTGTGGTATGTAGATGGATTTAGGCTGAAGTGATACATAAAAGTCATAAAGATAGACCAGTTAAATAAAATTATTTTCCTGAAGGAAAGTATTTATATAATGTATCTAAAAAACATGTCCTTTGAAAGCTTAAAACATCTGTGAAGACAAATAATCATTCCTTATCTGATATAAAAAACTCAATCAGTTGAAACAATTTAAAAAACTACACATTAAATTTTCCTATTCAAGTCCTTGAATATATCAGATAAATGAAAGCAGTGAAACATTAATATGCTAAGCAAAAGAGCAAACGTATTTTTGATAATTTTAGAGAGCTATGCCTGACGTATCATTTAGTTTGGAGTCAATAGTATCATCCTATATATAAATAGTAGAATATAGCTTTTAAAATTTATAATTTAGAATTAATGTCTGTCCTAGGATTCTTTTATAGTCTGGTGAGGTCCATGCATGACTTCTCAAATCAAATATTTAAATGCATAAAACAAAATACATAGAGTCCCAAAGGAAACAAATTATATTGACAGTCACAAAATACCTCTTTTTTTAAAGACTCTGATGGATGCCAAATTAAAAATTCCTGGTCTATGCAGATGACTTCCAAATCAATATATCCAATTCACATCTTTCCCAGTTACCAGGCTCGTGCCCTCTGCCACTAGTCTGTTTCAACAGGATGCTCCTCATAGGTATCTCAAACCCAAATGAAACTGATCTTTCTTGCTCCTAAACCTAGAGCTATTTGTTACTTATCTTTGTTTAGTGCATCATTATCCTTCTTATCACCTATGTGTTCACTCATTCCCCACCCTACCTCCTTTCTCTTCACCCCTTCCTTAACAAAACCAACAAGCTGTATTTTGTCAATAATACTACTTACATGTACTTTGAACCCACTCTGCTCTCTAAGCTGATGATGCTTATAACTACTTATCTAACCTTAACATCTCTTCTGACCCTTAGGCTTGCTATAAAACCACATGTACCCTTTCACCAAGCAATACCACTTCTAGGTCCATATCCCAAAAAGATTAAAATAAAAAGAAAAGGATCTATTTGAATAAAGATATTTACAGCAGCTTTGTTTAATGATAGCAAACAATTGGAAATTGAGAGGATGTCCCTCAACTAGAGAATGGGTGAACAAGTTGTATATATAATAATAGTGATGGAATACTATTGTGCTATTAAAAAAAAGTTCAGAATACTCTCAGAAAAAGCTCTTTGGAATTACACAAAGTAATGCAGAGTAAAATGAACAGAACAAAAGAAGAGCAATATTGTGAATGTCTTAGCTATTCTCAGCAATACAATGATCCAAGACAATTATGAAGGACTTATGAAAATGCTACTCATCTCCAGTGAAAGAATTAATGGGAGTCTCAATGTAGATCAAAGCATAATTTTCTTTTTTACTTTATTTTTCTTGTAAGCTTTTTTTTGTCTGTTTCATTCACAATATGACTATTATGGAAGCGTTTTGCATAATTACACATGTATAGCCTATACTGAATTGCTTTCCTTCTGGGTGAGAGAAGTTGGGAGAAAAGAGGGAATGAATCTGGAACTCCAGGTTTTAAAAATGAATGTTAGTGGGGCGGCTAGGTGGCACAGAGGATAGAGCACTGGCCCTTGAGTCAGGTGGACTTGAGTTCAAATCTGATCTCAGACACTTAATAATTACCTAGCTGTGTGGCCTTGGGTAAGTCACTTAACCCTATTGCCTTGCAACCCCCCCTCCAAAAAAAAAAAAGAATATTAGAAATTGTTTTCACATGTTATTGGGAAAAATAAAATACTAAATTAAAAAAAGAATAAAACTATTTTAAGTATCTCCAAAATTTTATTAGAAATAGAAACTTACTTACCTTTGGTGGTAAAGGAGGTGGAACCTTTGCTTTCATAGTTGAACTAAAAAATAGTAAATTGTAAAATAAAACTCATTAAGTTTTGAAAGTAAAATATTACTAAATATATATTTTTTCAAGCTTAAAGGAATAGTCTAAGTTTTTCATTTTAAAATCTCTCTCTCTCTCGTCTGTGTGTGTGTAAAAGTGATGAATACCTGTCAAAATCTGAACACTTTTACAAATCCATTAATAAATGAAATTTGGTTTGAAATCTATGGAACAATAGGCTCCATAACTTATTTATTATTAATTAAAATTGGAAAAGAAAATTATTATATTTTCCCATTTATAACTGTTGAAGTCTATTTAGTGAATATGAAAAAAATTACGCAAAACCTGAAAAAGGGCAAGTCTTCATAGCAAGATAATATTTGAGACAATGTTCACATTATAAAATTATTTCCTTTTACTAGCAGGTA
The DNA here is from genome assembly GCF_037893015.1 of Macrotis lagotis. Taxonomy (NCBI): domain Eukaryota; kingdom Metazoa; phylum Chordata; class Mammalia; order Peramelemorphia; family Peramelidae; genus Macrotis; species Macrotis lagotis. The sequence continues at coordinate 87,989,976 of NC_133658.1, forward strand.
TGAAATAACAAGGTTGAAGAACTTCTAATACTTTTGTCTGGACTCAAATGAAACACTTGAGAGACATAGAATAAATATTTTCACATGACAGGATTTACTTTATTAAAAAGATTCATTTAATAACATGACCTTAAAATGTTCCATAAACATAATAGGTACTTAATTTTTATTAAATTCTATTGAAGTTTAAAGAGAAAAGAGACTTTCTAGATCAACCATTAAACTTAATAATAATAATAACAATAATAATAATAATAATGATTTCCATTAAAATCCTGCTTTAACATCTTCTCATAGCATGAAGTTTGCCCTGGATTCTTTGAGAGCTCTCAAAGGATCTATCAAAATGGAAAGGCTGTGAATGGAGCCATGGATTATGCCTGAAGTTCAGGAATCAAATACACATTAGTGTTGAATGGAAGATAAAAAAAGTTTTAACCACAGCAGATTCTTAAAAAGCATCTAAGTTATATTTTATGATATGCCCTGTCAGTGGAAGGACTGTTCATTAGAGATGATTCTTGAAGTACTGAAATGGCAAAAAAAACAAAAAACAAAAAAAACAACCCTCTCCACATTTCCTCATATATATATATATATATATATACACACACACACACACACACACACACACACACACACACACACACACACACATACATATATATATGAAAATATGGGTTTCTAGTTTTAAGGCATTAAATATATATGAATATATGTATTTGTATATCTCTTTATTTTAAATTCTTCAATGTATTGTCTAATTTCACAAGTGATTTCATAACTCCTAGTGTGGAAATTCCATCTAGTAAGGCAGATTGGCAACTTGTTAATCTGTAGTCCTTTTTGAAAGAGCTGAGTAGAGAGTTAAGAGTTTAATTACCTACCCATGAAAACATAGCTGGCAGACACACAGGACCTGCAAATGCCAAGCTGCCTTTTTTTGAAGTACTTGCTCTCTCCTCTTTGGCTCTCTCACTATATAAAGTAGGTCCCTAACAAATGTTTGTTCAACTAAATCATTTTTAATAAAAAGACTTGAAGTGAAAGAAACAGTGGACTATTTATTATTTTTTTAAAAAATCACACTATTATATATATAACATGTGATCAACATGAAATTTTTTCTTTTCACATGAATGGCATTCAAGCTAAATTCTAAGGACTTACTGTTTAGATTCATCATCATCTCCTTCTTCATCTTCTAAATGTGCCACATGTCCCCTAGAATGATTAAAAAAAATAAAATGACTGAATGGACTTAACTGATTAGAAGAGAATTCTGTAATATACAGGAATGGCTACTTCTGTTACTCTTTTGGATAGAGCACTGACCCTGGAGTCAGGAGGACCTGAGTTTAAATCTGGCCTCAAACACTCAATAATTGCCTAGCTGTGTGACCATGGACCAGTCACTTAACTCGATTGCCTTGCAAAAAACAACAAAAAAGAACAAAGAAAAGAATTTTACTCTTTTGAGCTTAGCCTAAGCCTAGGAAAAACTCAATTTTTTTGGTTGGGGGGACAACAAAGAAACTGAAATTATTAAGGACGAGGATAATTGCATAACAATTTTAAAATAGGGAGAGGAAAATTACCTCTGATGTAATTCTTCTTCAACAGACTTCAAAAGACTCCTTTGAAAATAAAAACAAAAACAAAAACATTCAGTAAATATATACAAGCAGAAAATAAAACTATTGAGAATTTTATCATTTGAGATATAACAAAAATGGCATCATTTATATGTTTAAGCAGTTTCAAGAATATTAAAAAAAGTTGAATGAATTTATCTTCTTTAGGTACTGAAACAACATTTAGTGATGGGATTACCAATAATTTTGCTTGATTAGCAATTTATAAATAGGTTAAATAAAAGGATCTAAATACTTAATGAAAAGATATGAGTATAAAGAGAAGATATTTACTATGGAAAGTGATAGTAAAAATGACAAAAAATAATTTCAGGCTTATATTCAGGGATTTTCAAGATTAATAACTGAGACTAATTTTTTTCTTTCTCAAATGAAGAAAAACAACATACTCCAAAAGTCATGCTCCCAGACAATCCTACAAAATGAAACATGTCGGATCTCTCTGCAAAAGCACGCATGCATGTGATGTGAATACATGAATGTAGCAGCACTTTGCTTTCACAGAAGACAAAGTTACTTACCTGTAGAAACTGTTCTCCAGGAGTGTACTGGCAAACAAATTTACACTTTGGGGAGTTTGAGCCTGAAGTAGACCAAATGGAAGGATACTACATTGAGGCTCAGTTCAAAATTTTTTTTATTTTTAGGAGAGGAACAGGAAAACTAAAGACTCAGTTTTCCTCACTGCAAGGATTCTTATCTTAGGATCCTTGAACATTTTTTAAATTTATAACATTATTTCATTTTGATTTAACTTTGTAAACCTATAAATTTTCTTTTATTCATTTGAAAACATTATTCTGAAAAGGATCCATAGGTTTCCCCAACTCCAAAAGGGAATTATGACAAAGATCAAGAACTTTTGCTACAGTGAAATGAATAAATACCATCTCTTCTATAATAAATCATATATGCTTCCTAAATTGAAGGAACAGAGATTAATAAGAATTTTTTCCTGATTTATCATAAAATAAAGTTTTGGCAAATATAATGTGCTTTCTTTAAAAGATTATAAATTTCTATTAAATGTTGAACACTGGGGTCAGAAATAAAGCAATCTCTGCCTATAAAATTTACAATTTAATAAGCTATATAGAAAAAGATACAAATAATTTTTTTTGGTGGATAGAAAAGGGCCAATCAGAAAAGATTTTTCATGTATAAAGTTGAGCTTTAGCTGAGATCTGAAAGGAACTAGGCAGAAATTAAAGAAGTGATGGTGAGGAGGGACTTTTACACTGGTGAAGAGATGGAAGAAGTATCACATGAAGAACAAGAAGAAAAAGAAAGGTCAATGTTGCTGAAACAGAATGTTGTGGAGGTTACTACATAATAAAGCAGGAAAGATAGGTGGGACCTTGTAGTGACCTCATCCTTTATATGTTTAGTGAACTCCCTTAGAATTATTAAAAATCAGAAGTTGAATGACAAAGTTCATAAAGTATAAAAAGTCAGTGAAATCTGTTTAAGATCAGTTGGAATGATCCTTTGAAATCATATTTCAACTCTTTCTTTTGCAGATGAGGAAACTAGGAGCAGTTAACTAACATTTTCAATAAAGTAATGTTAGTAGATACAGAAAAACTTCTGAGTTTCAAGCCCTAGATGTTTCTACTTTGTAAGAGAACAAATTGAGACAGTGAAATTTTTCTAATTCACAAAGTTCTTCAAAACTACAGCTAATATAAAGAGATTCTGATTAGGTTAGTAACTATACAGGAACATTTAAAGTACTTTTCCACATAACTAGAAATGGGTAATTCTCAGTCTGGAAATTTGTCCTCCAAATACAAAACAACTTAGCTAAGTCATAGGGAGATGGCAACACATATCAACTTGTGAGGTGTGCAGGTTTACAGTTATTGAAACATATAAAGTGGTATTTGAATCTATCTTCCTGATTTCAAGTTCAGAACCTTATCCACTGCATAGCCTTATCTCTTAGAAAAATCTGACATCTACAAATAGAACAAAAACTTGTTCTAGGAACAAGATTTCAGGCAAGAGCTAATTATAAGGGAGGGGGAGGATTCCTATCCTAGAATTTTAAAGGGAAGTAAAAATAGAAAGACAATTTTTTCAGTAAATACATAGAATTTTTGCCAATGCTTAAAACTAAGGATGGGAAACAGAAATTAGAATACTGTAAGATTCTCTCATGTTTCCTACTCTTTGAGAGTAGGAAAAAAGATATCAATAAAGTTATTTGAAATCTTATAAAATGCCATTAAAAAATGTTAATTAAGACTTGGACACCTTTTCTTTACCAGGTGGTAGAAGTCATGAATTCTTGATTCGTTTAATACCTTGGGATGACTGTCTCTGTTTCCCTAGCACTCAGTACCATATTTCTTCATGTATAAGTAATGCACCCTTTTTCAAAAAAAATCTGGGGTTTAAAAACTGGGAGGGTTTTAGTTATACAGTGGTTGTAGATTTTTTTACTTGCATTTCCTGCTTTTTCACACTTGTCTTTGTTCTCATTGTTTTGCATTTTTTACCAGTATATTAGGTTACATTTTGCCATGTTCTGTCCAGAAATGGTTCAGAAAAGATTTTCGTACAGTCCTGAATTCAAGTTCAAAGTGGTCCAGTTTGCAAAAGTGAATGGAAATCTTGCTGCTGAACATCAGTTTGGTCCTCCTCCAACTAAGAAAACAATTGGAGACTGGCTCCAGGAAGAAGAAACCTGGCTGAAAAATGCCCCAGCAGAAGAAAACCATGAGAGGCAATGCAGCCAAACGGTCTGATTTAGAGAGGGTACTGAAGAGATTGATTGAAAAGTAAAGGATAAATGGAATTCCTGTGTCCACAAAGATGGTTCATAAGGAGGCCAGAAGAATTGCTGATGAAAAAGAAGTGACTGATTTCAAAAGAGGACACAATTAGGTTTCAGGTTCATGAAACAGAATGGACTTGCCTAAAATCAGACTTGCCTAAAAGATGCCTGAAAGGTATGAGCAGAAGGCCCTTGAATTTCATGATGAATAAAATGACTGCAATAACTTTATGTAATACTTTTTTTTTCAAATTTTGGACCTCTAAATTAAGGTGCATCTTATATATAATACAGTATATTGCCTGGTTCATGCTTTATAACTTCTTGTTCACTGAATTACTGATTTAAAAAAAAAGTATGATGTGACAGAGCGATCCACTGTCAAGACTAATAAACTATTGTCTGACATATTCCTTATTTTATGAGCTTGAGGAATAACAGGCTAGTAGAACAACATTTTCCAAATAACATTAATTTTCACTTATTTTTGGACATTTCTGGTCTACCAAGATTTTATCTGGAAAGCTCTGATTTTGGAATTTTGGACAAAAAGTAAAACATGCAAGTAACTGAATACATATAACCCTTTAAAAGCATCAAAATATATTAAAACACTCATCACAAATTTAAAAGCAAAATTATGCAAGAAGAGAAAACTGTGGTCCTGATATCTAGAGCCTAGCACCCAAGTCTACCTGTACTTTGAAAGTAGATAAATGTGGCTCAACCCTAACCCATTATCAAAATATCTTCTCTCTCCTTAATCACCCAAAAGAACTTCAGATTAACTTTGTCCCCAATAAGAGAAAAGTTTAAGAGAATCATCAGATTTAATGATTTATCTTTTTCTTTTCTTTAACACACTCTCTCTCTCTCTCTGTCTCTCTCTCTCTCTCTCTCTCCTCTTAAAATGAATATTTTAGTGTAAGTTTGGGTTAGGTAGCCAGAGGAAGTAAATTCTATCAACTTCATAAATAAAATGCCAAAGATGATAGCATGGAAAGATCAATTTCATCACTTCTTGGAAGATGAGTACTTCTGCTATCTTTGAGAAAAACAGAATCAACAATAATTATAGTTCTCATTAGGTATTTCCTGTCTGGTCAAGAAAAGACAGAAACCCACAAGTGGAAATCTGTCTGCCTGAGTACCTATGGAGAGAACAGTAAATAATTTTGAGCTTTAAAACACTGCCCAGTCACAAGAACAAAGCAGACACAAGTAGATACAAAAAAAGAGGAGTGCTACATCCATGCTCATGTCACATGTATGGAATATGCCTGTACACAAAACACAGCCAAAAGGCACAACTTTTGGCTAACCTACCTTGCCAGTGAATCGTTATATAGAGTACAATTCCTTAAGCAGTGATCCAATTAATCAAAAAATGAAGGTTGTGAAAATTATTAGCATTTTCACCTAGTCAAAATATATTACACTGTAAATAATTTTAATTATCACTCAGACAGTAGAAAAGTCACCTTTCTTAAAGGCAACAGCTTATTTGTTGATACTGCATTTTTCTATTCTGTAAGGATTTTTTTATACCCTGTAAATTACTAAAAGAGAACAAACAATTTTATTAATATATTTATCCTCAATTGATATTTATTTTTAGATCTGCTCAAAAGGCAACCTCAAGCCTAGACCAAATTATATGACACTAAGAAAATCTTGGGTTTTATATATGATGCCAAATATGACTTTTCTAACTTTTCCAACAAAATAAAAAACTTAAAATAGCAACTAAATCTAATTTACATACAGTGCATTTTTTGCATTTTTAATATATTTATTAATTTAAAAAATCTTTATAGAAAAATTTTGGATATTTAGTAAACACTACGTTGAAATTATAGTTAATTAAATTGTCAGCTAGATTAAAAGGATCAAAGTTTATGTTCCAGAATATGGATGTTTTTATAGGGAAAGATGACATGTTTGATATAATTAAGTGATAATTAATCAAGACAAGATTTTTACTATTTAGAGCCCAGTAAAGCTATCAGAATTCACTTTCAAAAAATAGTCTTGTTTTAAAACACAAAATGGGGGAAATAATGCATAATATTAAATTTAAATTTTTTTTAAAATTTTAAGTTATTCTGGTTTTAAAAGTAAACAGACTGCTTAAACATTTTAACAATTGAGATCTTAACTATTTAAATATGATCATGAAAGACGAAGAGTTGTACTTTACAACTAGGGAAATGTAACTTATGGCATACAACTTGAGCCAGGAATTTTAACAATTACTGAAGAATAATATCAAATGGGCAAAAAATAATCTAATTTGAAAACCATGATATAATTGAAAATATTAACTATTTCTTATTGAGAAGACTTTCAGATATTTCTTGTTGCTTTCCAGCAACTACATGTTAGAAAACAATGAATCCAAATAATAACTCATCTGTTTGTGCAAGAATCTAAGCAAAAAAAAAAATACATAGAGATTTAAGATTTGAAAAGCATTTTCTTAGCCTGGCTCTGTGGGGTAGACATTCCAAGTAATTCCTATTTTACTGAGGAGGAAACAGAAGTTCAGAGAGGTTCTTGCCTTGACATCACAAAACTAATAAGTTTTAGAGTTGGGAATAAAATTATTTCTTAGTCTATGGTTACTGCCCCCCCCCCCCATTATTAAATGCTGCAGAAAAATAACTGAAAATTATATTGGCTTCTGGAAATTAAAGGAGCAGTAGTAAAACAAATGATTATAAAATATTGTTCCAGTAGTTATAAAATCTCTTCAAGATAACACTTATGGAAGCCATTTTAAAAGGGAAAATGTACTAGGACAAAAATGGGAAAATGTACACATAAAAACAACACAAATTTGAATCATAAAAAATCTTTAAGGGCTAACAAATGAAATTTTTATTAGATTCTGGAAAAAAAAGATAAAACATACATAAGAGAAATCATTTTAAATACTTCTTTGAGGCGTAAATAAGCCATAATTATGTATTAAAATATGTAAATTATCTTTAAAAAGGGCACTAAGTGTTCATTAAGTAATGAAATCTATTAAAAGAATAAAGTTAATTAAGTTTAAAAAGATTTTCAAAAACCATATTATTGAAAATCTTAAGTATTTATACAGACTTTTGGGCCCTCAGTTTCTAGAGTTTAAGATTTTTTCAATAGTACAAAAGGGGTATAGAGTAATACTTGATATTCATCTCTTTTATGGTTTGAAATTTGCTATTATGTAGAATCTGTCCAAGGTGATTACTATTACAATTTTTTTTCACACTTTTCACTCTGGCCTGTATTTAAATTACAATAACCAAATAAAATTCAATTCTTTAAGTTAACTCAAGTTGTATGCTTTAGCTCACTCATGGAAAAATAAATAATATAGTCTGGAGATTAAATAGAAATAAGAATGGTCACATTTTTATATTTAGTTTGAAATGGAATTTTGCAATTCATTTTATAATAGTGAGTGAGGGGCTGACAATTTTGTGAAGCATCATTTTCTAAAAAAATTGAATCGATCCTACCGATATATAAAAAAATGTCATTTTTATTATTAGTAGTATTAGCACAATATAAATCTTAACACTTAAAATATTCTTCTACAGAATACAATTATAATTTTAGTATTATTATAATAGTATAATATATAAAGTAAATATAATTTAAATAATTTTCAGTTTTGAATTAATAAAAGCTTTACTTACTTATTTCCACCTAAAAAATAACTGCTCTGGTGTCCTTGTCCATATTCTAATTGAAGATCCTAATTTTACAAAGTAAAATACTTGGTGAGATAAAAAAGCAACAGTAAAACCATTACTCAATTATATAATTGTACATTATTTCAAAAGAATGAGATTACAGATAAAATAAATCCATTTCGTCTATGCTTTTAAAGTTGGAATGTCTAATCACATGTAATAAAAGAACTAAAAATTTATAATTGTTACAAATACTTTAAACTTATTTCTATCTGTAGTGTTTAGACTACATAAACAACTGCAATTTAAATATAATTCCATGTTTAAGTCTAATTATGAAAACAACTAAAAATGAAATTGTTTTTAAAATTTCATTAAGACCAAATTACAATTAACTAGGGATTATGACCAAACACAACAATGATGGATATCTTTGGTTTGGAAATTAAAAAAGACCCAAAGATGTACTTTTCTATCACTTTCTACTTTATTTTACCTTGAGGGAGGGAAAAGAAATAAGCTGCTCCTATGAAACAATTCTAGAAGCTTATAGAAGATCCAAGTCTATAAAAGGCTTAGTTTTTCAGTGATTTACAGGAGTAAACTAACTTCTTCATCGGTAATTGCAACTTAAGTTTTTCAATAATTCTTACACCTTTCCATAATTTTAAATTAGAAGTATACTGACATCTACTATTGATCTAAATATATAGCACAGATATCCTATTAGTGCTCAAAAAATTTATCCTGAAATTAATGATACGGAAAATATCAGTAAAAACCACCTCGTCTACACCTTTGTGGTTTTAGTTATCAGAGCTGTGGAAGATTGAAAATCAAATAATTTAAAACCAAGCCTTTGATTAGGAACCAATATATGATATCTTATGACCACAGAATACGTGTCAAAAGATGTTTTCTCCCACAGAAGAGTATACAACAAAGAGCTGAATATTTAACTTTTTAATTTTCCTTTGGATAATTTGCATTTATAGTTTTAAAAGAATTTATCATTCTTTTACAGGGCATTAACTGCTGTTTATATTAGTTTCCTTATTCTATAAATTTTGCTATTTTGGACTAGCAGGATACATAAATACAATTCTTTATCACAAAAACTCTAAGTCCAGGGATTTATATAGCTAGACTAATTTATTATTTCATTTCACAGAAGTGAAAAATCTCTATTAAAAATCATTTTGAAATGTCAAAAAGTTTTTAGTGAAATTAAAAACAAAGATACTTCTTTAGAGAAATCTTAAATCTGTTATTTTTTGGGGAGTGGGGGTAGAGATCTACTGTGCATAACAATATAATTTATTACTGGAGAGAAAATATAAGAAAATTAAACATTTCATAGTTATAAAGTTCACATCAAATTCTAATGAAAAACAAAGCCCATTTTAGTTACTATAATGATATTTCTTAAAAGGATAAAATCAAAATGTTATCCCAGTGCTTATAAACAATAAAAAAATTTTAATTGCATATGATATTCAGAATTCCTCATGTTAACATTTCCTTAGCCCTCTACCTTTTGGTACTAAGTATTTACCAGTTATTGTAATTTTCTTTAAAAAAAATTTTTATATTAGTATTATAAGAAGTCGTAATGCCTATGGATACAATTCTAATCCCAGATAATGTTTTCCTAACTTAAGAGATAATGAATACCTAACCTACAAGGGTTATTTGAATGATAATAACTGCAAAATTCCCTAAGTACTAGCTCAACTAGACACCATAACCCCAAGACTGTAGTCATTTCATATATGACAGAGATGAGCAAAAACTATATAGAATTATATAGAATCAAACAATAATTTCAGTTGCATAAGTACCAAAGCAAGCCAATTTTTACTAAAAACTGTGGTAGGATCACCTGATTACATTCATAACAAAAATTTTATAGCAGTGAAAAACAGTTACCAAATAAGATTAGTAATTCTCTAGGAAAGGAGGAAAAAAGCAGACTTGAAATCACTTAAGTAAGATTTTATAATTAATTCAGCAAAATTTGGAATGATTGGAAAAAAAGCATATGCCAGAAAACATATTTTTATGGGTGGTTCCAAAGGCTTAGATACAAAGAAATCTACAAAATGTGTCAACATCAAAAGCAGGCTAAACAGGGAAGGTTCATATATTAGACAGCATTTCACAGGCCTAGTAAAGAAGAAATAAACATGACACAGACATGTGAAACTAGAGTGTTAATACTATGTTCAGCATAATCTTAATTTTTTTATATATATTTTTAGATAAAGAATTTGAAGCTGCTTACTAGATTACTAGAATATTTATTTGGAGTTAAATTAAAAAAACCAACTTTTAGAGTTACCTTGAAATTCAAGATAACAATCTATTTAAATGATATTTCAAGGATGAGTAATCTCAATGGTAAAGGTATTTCCTCTATAATATCCAGCACCAGCCCTATGCCTTAGTTGACAAGGTTTTTGATTCTGGGGTTGAAAAAAAAACTGGCCACATGGTGGAGAGCCTTCTAGTAATGTGGACCAGTACAGATGGAAAAAATACCTAGTAGTTTTAATCCAATAACTTGCTAATGAATGACTAGTTTTGGCTGCATAAAAAATAAAAAAAATAAAAAAATAAAAATGGGACTAGGAAGATGTTATTGGGCTTAGAATTTACCTAACCCTAAGAAGAAAAGTTCAAGATAACTCATTTAAAGGGGCAGGTCATAACTTAAATGACTCATTTTATAAGATAACTTAAATGTGCAGAAAGAAATTTAAAGTTAGTAAGGGAAAAATGACCTAAAAACATGAAACAAATATTTTAAGAAATATACTCCAAATAATAAAGGAAAACAAGTAGAAAGACTAAAACAAGTTTTACTATAGTATTTGTGAAATGTAGAATTTGAATAAGAATGTTCTCAAGGACAGTCAAAGATAAATATTAAATCTGATAGAGAAATGAGTCCTAAGATTTGTTGCAGAAGGCAAATTAAAATATTAGAAAATTTTGTGAAGCAAAAGATGAACTGTAGTTCATTGGACTATTAAGAGTATGATGAAGATTTTCTATTTTCACTTTTAAAAATGTAATTTATCAGGCTAAATGTTTCATAAGATATAGAATTTCAAAACATTTTATGTTCTTCCTTAATAGGCATAAAAGATTGATTACCTTATATTAATTTTATAACAACTTAGTCTAAACAATACCATACTTAAATCTGACATTCTTCAATGATTTAAGAAAATTAACTTTCACATACCATGTCTTTTATGTGGAAGGCACTTGGAGCTGATTAATTATATACTATTAAGTACTAGGTAAGGATGTCATGCAACATATCTTTTCAATTTAAAGATGAATAAAAGGACTGTTCAGATATGTAAGCCCCATTTAAATTTTTCAGAATAATGTGAAGTATAAGTACTATTTTTTTTAGGTTTTTTTTTGCAAGGCAAATGGGGTTAAGTGACTTGCCCAAGGCCACACAGCTAGGTAATTATTAAGTGTCTGAGACCGGATTTAAACTCAGGTACTCCTGACTCCAGGGCCGGTACTCTATCCACTGTGCCAGCTAGCTGCCCCATAAAAAACATGACAGAATTTTGAAAAATTCAAAGTTTGCTAGAATTTGGTTTTGTTTTGTTTTTCCTTAGCAGTTCCTTTAGAACTTTATTTCCTTTTTTGAGAATGAGTTATTTAAAATCTCTATCAGGTTTTCTGACAATTGGTATATTTTATATTTTTGAAGGTAATCCTCTTTCTGTTTTGTTAGCATACATAATAGAGCACCAAATAATAGGAGCCTGAAATAAGACAAAATTTTATCAGGTGTGTTACAACAGAGGGAGAAGTCTTTAAATTTAATTTTGTATCTCTTACTATATTCAGACCGATTCAAGTTTTATTAGTCTTCTTTAATGTTCAGATGCTCTTATTACCAATGGTTTCAATAATGACAAGTGCAGAAATAAACAAAGTGTTGACCTAAGAAAACTGAGCAAGGCTCCATAATTCTTTTTTTAAAAATTATTTAAATAATATTAAATAATATAATGTTTAAATAAAAAAATTTTTAAACCACATTGTTCTTTTAACTATATGAAAAACACTGCATTAAAACAGTAGAGATACATACAAAAGGAAAATATATGTCTGTTGCCAAAAAGACTTTTGTGTTTTTGTATAACAATAAATATTAGGATAAATACTGAGTCTTCACAAAAAACAATAATAATTTGTCCAGAGAAATAATTCTGGTTCAGCAAACATTACTAGTCCTTAAGATGTGGTCGTTTGCTAATGCTAAATAAAGTAAACTACTAAAAATAATCAACATGATACAATTGGACAAACTGTAAGTGCTTTGTAAAGAAAATATAAGACAAAACCAATGCTGACAAAGAAAATCAGAAGATGAGAAATACCAGGTTAGATCTTGCAGTGTAGTATATTTCTTCTGAACTGTCCAAAAAATCGTCACTGTCGGGCTGTTTAGCAGACAGAGACCAAGAAACCCAGGTTATTTACACTTAGAACAAAAGCCACAAATACACAAAGGGAAATTATCACAAGTGGGATAAGTCCTGCCAACATAATTTTGTTAAGGCAAATGCAAAGTTATATTATATTAAAGCACTTCAGGCTTATACAATAAACTTTGCATGATAATATTAAATTTTAGTTTTGGGTTTGAATAGACATAATGACAACTTAAAGGGGTAGGGAGAAGCAAAATGAACAAAAGCTGCCTTAACAAAACATAATTAGCATTTGTCAATTTCATTTCAATTTTCTCAATATTTCCCACCTCTACTTATTCTTCCAAGCTATCATAAATAAATTTTCCTTTAATATTCCCTTTTCTATGATTTATGTACTAAATAGGACAATTTCCACAAGAAAACTGAAGATTCCCTCTATTGGTTTAAAAAGACTGATCAAGTAGGTTTAAATATTAAAAAATTTGCCTCTTCAGTATTTATTATACCTTGGTACTCATATTTCTGTCACTACATTATAACAAGAAAAAAAATAACTATATTTAAGATAGGTTTCTAAGTTGATATACATAGTTTTCCTGGAGGTAGTGACATTTGTCAAGGAACTGTTAATTTTAAAAAGTAAAAAAATTTCAATTCCCTCCTTAATATAACACAAATGGTCTGAAATGTTGTATGTAATTTCCCTTTTAAGAATGTGTCTAACATTACTAAATATGTCAAGAAAATCTGAACAAAGGGCAGATTATTAATTTTTTTTCTTCTGTGCATGGGAACTATTGTTTTTTAAATTTTTAAAAAGATTTTATTAAATTTGAGTTTTACAATTTTCCCTCTAATCTTACTTCCCTCCCCCCAAGGGAACTATTTTTGAAGAAACCTTAACACTTAGCAACTGACTAGCAATTAACAGTTGCAGCTTAAAATCTGACTAGAGCCACTAGGTTAAGTGACTAGCCCATGATCATTAAATTTGGTTTCCTTATGAACCAAGTTAAAATTTAGTACAATGATTAATTTTGTACTAAATCAAAGCTTTGATAAAGCCATTGTGGTTAAAGATAAATCAATTAGTTTGAAAATGTGTTCATTACTGGGAAAACATTCTAATTTAAACCCTTGGGAAGTTAGAAAATATACCTTAATGTACACAAGAAAATCCAGTCACAAAAATTGAAACAAAAAGGAAAAAATAAAGTCATCAACTTAAAAAATAGTTTAAACAAAGAATATTAAAATTACCATTAAAGTTATTCTACTAGTTTATTAGTGATGTATGAATCCAGATGACCTATGATAACTGATAATCTTATTAACAGATATGACAATTTTTGAAACTGCTTACCTTACACTTTCCAAACTCTATAATAAATAATAGCAACACTTTTTTTTTAGTAAGCAGCACTGATGTGTCACAAAAGATTAAACAAAATACATACTTCATCAAAGTTAATAACTACAGCTTATATTATTTACCAGTTCATGATGTGGCTCTGTCTCCTTCCTCAAGGGTGGATCAAATTTTACTTGACCAACTAATCAAAAAGAAAAAAGTTTGTTAAAAATCTTAAGAGTAATTGGATTGAAATGGTAGTAATGAAAGATACTATATTTCTAACATTGAACTATTGACTTAACAGTTTAAAAAATTAACTAAAAAGTTTTTTTTTTTAATAAAAGAGGAGAGGAAAAAAGAAGAGGAGATCTAAATTTAACTGGCATTTTTACAGATCTTAAAAATTTCCTTTCCAGCACAAATCATTTTTTAAAATAATGAAAAGAATATTTAAAGCCATTATCTCATTTGCTGCTCAGCAAAGTTCTTCCTTACTATTAGCAATCCGGTGAACATAATCACCAGGATGTGTTAATTCTAGCCTCAATTAGGGCAAAGCACAAGTGAGCAAGTTCAACCATTCAATTCAATTCAACCAACATTTAAGTGCCTAAAAAGTACTGAGGATGCAAAAATAAGCACAAAATAATTATGGCCCTTAAGGAGTTTACATCCCCATATGAGAAACAGCACATGTATCAAGTATATTTTGGAGTAATTCTTAATTATGTACAGCAAAGAAAACCAGCTCTGGAGTCTGAGGACATTGGTTCAAATCCCACTTTTGATTCTGAGTGACCTTAGGCACCTCATTTCATCTGCCTTGTCCTCAGTTTCCTCATCTGTAAAATGAGATTAACCCAGACAGACTTTCAAGTTCCTTCTAACTAACTCTTCATTTATGATGCAGAGGGGATGTTTCAGATTGGGGATCAAGAATAGCTTCACAGAGTAGCAGCATCCTACTTGCATTTCAAAGGGATCTATCAATTCTAAAATGTCCAGGAGGAGTGTCACATTCTTGAGCTGGGCCTCCTTGACTCCTCTGCAGGTCTAGCATATCTCACATCTCCTTCTGCCTTTTAGACTTATTGAATTGTATGTCCTGTAAGACATCTTAAACTAAACATATCCAAAAGCAACTCATTCTCTTTATCCCAAACCCTTCCTATCTCTTTATCTTCCCTATTACTGTAGAGGGCAATACTTTCCTCTCATATAGTAGAAGAAATACTGGTCAGAGAAATATATACTATGATTAATCTGTTCTAAGCTGGCCTTACATTTTACATTATTCTCTACCCCATTGTCTAGGCTACTGAAACCAGACCATACTTATATCCCATTGTCTCTCTTACAGATACCACCATCCTTCATACAAGCCCAGGCCTGAAAGCCCTTCTCTACATGTCCTTAATGACCTTATCCTTAAGTTACATTCCCCCATCTATGCATTTCTAATTACATCTCATCTTCCTAAACTTTTAAAAGCTCACACTCTTCTCAGTTGAGTTATATATAGAGACTCCCTTTGGGAAGCCAGGCTACTCTTGGGGAGTGTGATCCCCCAAAATAAACTCTCACATCCCTTATGGCTTTCATGTGCTGTGGACCCACTAGGATCAGCTCAGTTGTAACTGCCATTTTCTTCTTTACCACTCATCTCCTGCTGGCTGCCACTACTGGAAGTAGCTTCCAACTGCCTTTATTCTCATTCTTTCTCTATCTCTCCCTCACTTCCTCCCTCCCTCTTAGCTTCTACTAACCACAAATATCCATTCTTTTATGAATTGGTTCATGTGTTCTCAACCCTGAAGCTAGATCATATCTTGACATTTTTCTAATTCATTACTCAGGTCTGACCCTACATCCAATCTCTTGATTTCACCTTTGTACCCTCTCTCAACCATGTCCCCTTCTCTCCTCTCATGCTTGAACTCCTGCTAGTGGGTCAGCCAGTCTCGAGTCTCTCTCCACTCTAATCCAGCCTCCATTCAGCCACCTGAATGAATTTCCTACAGTGCGGGTCCAAATCAGTCATTTCCCAACTCAATAAATTTTAGTGGTACACTTTCACCTCCAGAAACAAATGCAAAATCCTGTTTGACACCCAAAGTTTTTATAAAATAGCCCCCTCCGCCCTTTTATACCTTATTCCAACAAATACTCTTCTACATTTTTTTCCTCACTGTTTTGTCAGCAAGACACTCCATCTAGGAACCCAGATATTTTCTCTGGCTGTTTCCCATTTAGAATACCTTTCCTCCTCACCTCTGCCTATTGACTTCCTTAAAATCTTATTTTTAAAGTAACCTTCCTAAACCCCTCTTAATTCTAGTACCCCCCCCTCTATTTTAATTATTTCCTACCATAATAGAGCTTGTTTGTATATAACTGGGGGTTTTTTTTTGAGGGAGGGGGTAGATTTGTTTTTGTTTTTTTGTGGAATAATGGAGTTAAGTAAGAGTGCATTGCCCTTGGAGTCAGGAGGACTGGAATCCAGATCTAGCTTCATATACTTGACACAAACTAGCTGTGTGACCTTGGGCAAGTCATTTAACCCTGACTGCCTCACATCCAGGGCCATCTCCAGTTGTCCTGATCCATAACTAGCTACTGGACCCAGATGGTTCTGGAGGAGAAAATGAGGCTAGTGACTTAGTATAGCCTCCCTCCCCCCTCAAATCCAATTCATATATTTGTCTTGGTCTCACCTCCCTGATGTCATGGTCTTTTTCAAGAAAGAATGCCTCCTCCATTAAACTGTGAGCTCCTTAAACACAGGGATTGCCTTTTTGCCTCTTTTTTTCGATTCCCAGGCCATAGCATAAGTGCCTGGGCACATTGTAGATGCTTAATAAATGTCTATCAACTGATTAACTATAGAGTCATGCCCCATCTTTCTCCTCCATGGTAAATTTCTGCCACTCTCTATTCTACTCTATAACTAGATATCTGTGGCACAGTAGAACCTATTTCAGAATTAGGAAGACTTGGGTTTGAATCCCATCAATGATACACACTGGCTATGTGATCCTGGACACATATTTAAGACTTAATGTTGCAGAATAGTTGCTTATATACATTAATACAGATCTTGAAAAAGATCTGCAGTCAAAGTTAGGGAAAGATATTAAGGGTTATTCAAACTGAAGGGACTCTTCAAGAATACAAATTTACAGTTAAATGAATTTGTGATAAGAAACAACTCAGAAGAAAACGGGTCTTGTTGAGAAATAGTTTATATTTGGCCAGCCTGGGATTCTCCTTTTAATCTGATACCAGAGCCAAAATATCTGATGATGTTCAGCTTTTCTTTCTTTCATTTTTTTCAGTGAGGGGGCGGTTACAAGGACAGGAAAGACCAATAATTTCACTTGCTTACTTTCCAATATTGGCCACAGCAATACTATAGAAGGTGTAGAACCTTCATTTAAATGATGTAAAAATATTGAGGGCAAGTCAGATGTAAGAGAGAATTAGGCTATGAGATTAGGGAGATAGAAAGTTTAAATGAAGAAAAACAGCCTCTGCAATTAAGAAATTCAGAAGAGGGATTAAAACAAAAATATAGATACAGTGATGATACATTATATGAAATCAATATTCAGGAGTAATGAAACAAATAGCTATGGTGGGGTAGAAGGATGTTAGAAAATTGTTAGAGGCAGAAGATACATTATAGGATGGGAGGATCTGAGAAGTCTCAATTAAAGAAGTGGTATGTGAGATTTGAATTAGGCTTTGAATGATGCATAAAAAGGCAACAAGAAGTGGGATAGAGGCCTTCTTGGAAAGGGGAGATCAAAGGCAAGTACAAGAAAAATTTACATGTTATCTCGTAGTGGGGAGGTGGGGGGGTATAACCAATTTGGCAAATGACTGGATTCCAAGCTGAGGTGAAAGAATACAGACCGTATCATGCTTTAAGTTCTACTTTGTGGGTTTTTTTTTTTTTACTCTCAGTTTTCTCAACACAGAAAAAAGTGTTTAACATATAAAGGCTTTAATAAATTCTTGCTTATTAACTAAACATAGATGACTGAAGGTCACTGTTGCTCCTCACAGAAACAGGCACATCTGAAGGATGGTCAGGCTTAGGGCAAAAGACAACAAGGAGTTTGCTTTTAGATATGTCTGTATAGAGATAAGACAGACTGAGATACCTAATTCAAGTGGTCTAAGAGGCAGGTTTTTTTTAAAGTTTTTGCAAGGCAAAATGGGGTTAAGTGTCTTGCCCAAGGCCACACAGCTAGGTAATTATTAAGTGTCTGAGGCTGGATTTGAACTCAGGTACTCCTGACTCCAGGGCTGGTGCTCTATCCACTGTGCCACCTAGCCTCCCCTTAAGAGGCAGTTTTTAATAGGGGGAAATAGTAACTTAATATAGAGAAATAACTATTTAAACAGATCTGGAAGTCATCTGCAAAGATAAACTGATCTATGGGAATTAATGAGATTTGAAAAGTATTGGTATCAAGAAAGAGTCAAGGACATGCCTTATAGGATACCATGTTAAAGAGTAGGACCTAGATTATGACCCAGAAAAGTATATTGAGAAAGAATGGGGGCCGCTAGGTGGCGCAGTGGTTAGAGCACCAGCCCTGGAGTCAGGAGTACCTGAGCTCAAATTCAGCCTCAGACACTTAATAATTACCTAGCTGTGTGGCCTTGGGCAAGACACTTAACTCCATTGCCTTGCCAAAAAAAAAAAAAAAAAAAAAAGGTCAAATAGGAGATTTAGGAGAAAGAAGTGTCCAGTAAAAAGTGATCAACAGGGTCAAATACCATAAAAAAGTTAAGGTCAAGAATTAAGAGGTCCTTAGATTTAATAATTAAATGATTTATTGATAAGTATTAAAGATTAATTTTCAGATGAGTAGTAAAGTTGAAAGACTACAAGACATTGAGAAATGAGAAAAGCCTAAACAAAGAGTGAAAACTTTTTTCCTAGAAGCTTGACTTTAAGATTTAGGATGATAGCTTGAATCAAGTGAAGATTTTTAAAGAACAGAGAAGATCTATGTTTGTCTGAAGGAAGTGGAGGAAAAGTCTGTAGAAAACAAAAAGATTAATGATAAGGAATACCTGAAGAGGCAAACTACCCATGGAAGAGAGAAAGGGAGGCAATGCACATAAGAAGAGAGGATGGTCTAGATGAGCAGGGCCTTTTATTCTTCTAAGACTGGACAAAAAAAGAAGAGAAAGGAAAGATGTTGAGCAGTTTTTTTTCAGAATGATTAGAATGATTTTTATTAAGATATATCTCTCGTGGTGAGAGAGAGAGGGGTGGGGGAAAACCCCAAAATAAAAGGTCTTTTATGCATTTTGAAAGGCTTTTGTTCCTGCCCCCTCATGCCAACCACAGGTTGGGCTCACAATCTAAATGATTCATTGGCTCCCATACATTTGGTCTACTCTGCTCATTATAGAGTAGTTTTAAGATACAGGATAGGGGAGAAGAAGTCCAAGATGGCTTGCATTTATTTTCTTGGTCATATCAGATTAATATAAAATTGTAGTAGATGGGGTTATTGTAGTTTGATTTCCCTTACTTGTGTTCAATATCAAACATGGAAGAGTAGGGAAGGTGGAAGAATGAAGAGAGCAACACAGATAGGAAAAGATGTAACTGTCAGTAGGACAAGGGAACAATAGGCTGAACTTGTTGAAGGATGTTAAGATTGTCAAAGGAGGAAAAGACAGGAGTAGGAGTAATGGAACTCGGATGAGATGAAAAGATAAAATCGGGCTGAGGACAAATAACATGGTTAGGAATAAGGCATGAGGAAAGATAGGTGATTAGTAGATCATAGTCAGACACTGAAATATCAATTCAAACATCATGGAGTGCTTGTGGGTAATGGTAAAACCACAGGTCTGAAGCTATCTATGTGATGATAGAGTAGGATATGATAATTTTGGAGGTTAATAAATGAACTAAGAATCCAGGCCGCTCAAGAGAGGTCTTCAACAGATATATTTGTTTGATTTTGCTTTTTTTAGGTTTTTGCAAGGTAATGGGGTTAAGTGGCTTACCCAAGGCCACACAGCTAGGTAATTATTAAGTGTCTGAGACCAGATTTGAACTCAGGTACTCCTGACTCCAGGGCCAGTGCTCTACCCACTGCGCCACCTAGCTGCCCCCACAGCTAGGTAATTATTAAGTGTCTGAGGCTGGATTTGAACTCAGGTCCTCCTGACTCCAGGGCCGGTGCTCTATTTACTGCGCTACCTAGCTGCCCCTTCAACATATATGTTGATGAGACTAAGCAAAAAATGTAACAATTGGAGCAAATAAGAAGACCACGAGTTAGTTACTAAATTCCTTGAGAAAGACAAAGAAAGGATGGTGAATAATGATGGCTAGGGTGAAATGTCTTGAAATGGCAGTGAGGAAAAGCAAGGAATATTCCTACTCCTCAATCCAAAGTAAAAAGGTCATAAAGAAAGGTTCATATATTTGAGAGGACAGGCAGAAATGCTGTATTTCCTGAGGAGAGTCAGTCTTCAATGGGTGAGAGAGGGTGGAAATGCTGTCAGAAGGAAGAGATCTAAGAAGAAGTGAAATATGGGATCATTAAAAGCAGTGTTAAAATTTTCAAAGGTCACTAAGTCCATTCTCTGCCTCTGGACCTTTCTAGTTCCAATTTATTGTATCCAGAAGTTTATCTATGGACTTTTGGCTCAGTTCTATAAACTAGACTGGCCAAGAGGTAATTTTCATTTGTTTGGATTTTCCTAGGTGGTCAGTTAGGCTTGAGTGATGATGTTTTCCATTTAGGCAGCTCTGGACTGTTTCAAGGTTTGAAGCAAGCAGCACAATGTTGTCAACAAACATGAGCATCTGTAGAATCTCATCATCAATGGCAGAGGTCCTTGACCTTTTTTGTTTCATGAATCCCTTTCGCAGATAGAAATCCTTTCTCAGAATGTTTATAAATGCATAAAATAAAGACACTGAAAATCTGGGCACAGATAGTTTTATGCAAAATTGTACTTATTAAGGTAAGGATGGATAGGTTAAATTCCTTTATACAATTTGAATAAAAGGGCAAGATACTTTTTCTCAGCTCTGTATTTAAGTCAACAAGTATGAGAGTATAATATGATTTTCAGGGTCTATTAAGTATTTCAAAGAATTTCTCTACCATTTTATCTTAAGCAATTAATGTTGTATAGGCTTCAATATTTCCATGATTGTCCTTTTGTAAATACTAATATCTGGAGAACAAAACCTATTCTGACATCTCCCTTTTTTGTCTCTCCAGGAGAATTTGCAAGTCATTCTTTTAGCATGGTAGAATGCACTGGAAGATCAGTTCTGCTGGAAGAGCCTTAAGAACTCCATAATGTGATGAATTAATAAACTGGAACATTAAAATTATTTGTTACATATGTAACATTAATTTAATACTCTTCAATAAAAAGCACAAAGTTTAAAGGAAAGAATGACCTCGAAAGAAATGTGTTTTCTACTAAGAGCATCTTTTAAAAGGATTGGACTCAAAATTTATGACAAATCAATCAGCAACCATTTACTGAACAACTTTCAATCATGTGGCAGGAGCTGTGCTAAGTCCATAGACATAGGCACTATGAATTATTAGACCCTAAAAAGCAGTGTGACTCTTATCTAGTCCCATAATCCCTCAGTATTCTAAACATTTTCAGACACCAAACTGCCTTCCTAGTTTGGCAGAGAGAGCTCCAGAGATCTAGAACTTGAAGGGATCTCAAATCATCTGATCTAAACCCCTCATTGTTCTGAGGGGGAAGCTGAGGTCCAGGGAGGTGAAATGACCAGTCCTACGGAAACACAGGTTAAGTGGCAGGGCCTGTATTGGTTTTCAGTTCCTGTGATATACAGTTCAATGTTATCTCTATGACAGGCAGTTTGGTTGAAGAGTGCTGGTTGAGAAACAAGAAAACTTGAATTTTAAATTAAATTTTCTCTCATTTATTCCACGATCTTCAGGAAATAATCTTTTCTTGTCTCAGTTTTCTAACAAATGAGGACAATAATAGCTATAAGGCTATTAGAATTAAATGGGATAATAAATGAAGAAGTGCTTTGAAAATTTGATAGGTCAGTCAGTCAGTAAACAGGTATCAGGCATCTATTATATATTGGGGTGCTATGCCAAATTTTGGGAACACAAAGAAAGGCAAACGACAATCCCCTGATCTCAACAAGATCTGACTAATAAGGGCAGGGGTGGGGGAGGAGCAGCAGGAACAAGCAATTTTTAAATACTTTACAAATATTGATCTCATTTGAGATAATGGCAGAGACAACAACTCTGAACAAACAAACAGGAAATAAGACCCAAAGGGAAAGCAGAAACCCACAGAGGGATCCAGAAAGGCTTCCTGTAGAAGGTGAGGAAGCCAGAGAAGCCAGGAAATAGAAATGAGGTGGGAGAGAATTTCCTGCAGCACGGAGGACAGCCTGAGAAAATGTACAAAGTAAAGAGAGAGGGGGCCTTGTGCAAGGGGCGGGGAGAAGGCAGTCAAGTGTCCCTGAATCCCAGGGGACAGAAAGGGAGTGGGGGGGGGAGAAAATCAGGGGATGGCAGGCTCTCCACACAACACAGAGGATTTTATATTCGATCCTGGAAATGAGAGGGAGTCACTACATTTCAATGAGGAGAGAGGCAAGAGCTGAACCACAGAGACTTGAAGTAGGAAGGTCAAGGGGGGTCAAGGAGGGTCAAAGGGTACCTAAATCAGGGAGATAGTGGTGTCCAAGGAGATCACAGAAATGTTACAGAGAGGAAGATGGTGGGCAGGAGGAAGGGAAGTCTCTATAAATAAAAGGTACAACTACAACAACTACTACTGCTGTGGCTGCTGCTGTTTTAATAGTTGTCACTGTCAAGGATGATTTCAAGTAGTTATATGGTCAGCTATTAGCAGTAGATGCTGCCACATACTCTAATAGCAAAGTCAAGACTCCCCAATCCTCTACCAAGAACAAAACAAAACATAACACCCAGGAGGATGTAACAAAGCAGTATATTCAAAATTTTTTATTTAAGTTGATTAGAATGTAAACACCTTGACTGTAATAACTATCAATGACTTTATCTTTGTATCTTGGATGTCTTAATTATAATTACCACTTAATATTTGTTGAAATACTGTTATTGAAACGAACTTAAATATCAGTATTTTGAAAAATGTTGAATGCTCAGAGGGATAAATTATATTAAAGTAGTATTTTTTTCCTTTCAAATTCATAGCAAATAAAATTAAGAGAAAAAATAAAGACAATACAAGTCTAACTCAATACTTGAAATTGTTTTTTTCTGTGGTTATAACATTGATTGTTTTACATATGCTTACAGTTTATCTCAGAGCGTGTCTTTTCTTCTCTCACATTTCTACTTGTTGAATGAATTCTGTGAGGCACAACAACCAGAGGCTAGGAAAGAGAAAAAAATTAACAAAAGCAGAGCTTTTGATAGTAAGAAATATAAGTTAGCCCATGCATTTTCCTGAATTTGGAATAAATTATTCACTCCAAGTGAAATTAAAAATAAAATAAAGCCCTTTTGTAAATGTTAAAAAGCCCACCAATTCATATAATTAGAAATCCAAAAATCATAATTCATAATACTTACATGATCTAAATCATATTTGCTCTGAAGATAATTTAAAGTTGTTGAAAATTACTAGAAATTTTAGAAATTAAATACTTTAGGAGCAGCTAGGTGGCAAAGTGGCTAGAGCACTGGCTAGAGCACTGGCCCTGGAGCCAGGAGGACCTGAGTTCAAGTCCAGCCTCAGACACTTAATAATTACCTAGCTATGACCCCACTACCTAGCAAAAACAAACAAAAAAACCCCACAAAAAACCCAGAAATTAAATACTTCCTATAAAAAATGATGAAAACTACTCATTTAGGGATCTGTTAGTTTTGAATTCAAGAAGATACTCATTTTGAAATTTTTTTTTCTGAGAATAGGCTATCAGGCTACAATGTAAGAATTGCAACAGCAACATTATATATAGACAGCACAGAATTTATAAAGAACTTTATCTACATTATTATCCACATTCATTTTTTCTTTAAGGTAGACTGATATGATCTATGTTATTAAAGTTTTGGAAACTAAGGTCCAATGAAACAAAGGTAACGAAATCATTAAGTACTGCAACTAGGATTTGAAACCCAGTCTTCTGATTCTGAAGCCAGCATCATAATTCCAAGAGAAAATTAAACAATTTTCTAAATGATGTATTACCATTCATTCTCTCTTCTCTATTATCCATGTTATAATTTCTACTAGATCAATTTTCAATGATCAAAATAACTCCCTGCTTAAGAACGTTCAAAGGTTCCTCATCCCCTAAGGAATTAAAGGGCAAACTCCTTGCCAAACTTGTTCCGAACTATCTTTTCCTCATAAACTCTGAATTCTACTAAAGTATACTGTTGACATTCACTGTTACTGAAGTCATTCCACTTTCTTACTTCTGCACATCTGCTTTCCCCTAGCCTAAATACACACCAACAACCACATCAAAATATCATCTCCTCCACAAAGCTACCTTCATCACCCCACCCTAGTTCAGATCTCTTATTGAATTTTCTTTGTAGTTATGCTATTTCAAACAAAAGTGAACCTGCATTTGTTAAGGGTACACTATGTACCTGGCACTATAGTGAGTGGTGATACAAATGCAAGGAAGAGATAAGCTCTGCCTTGAAGGTCTTTATATTATATAGATTGTATATAACATGCTCACATACAAAAATGAACAGAACTTTTTTTTTCTTTCTGGTGAGGCCAACAGGAGTTATCAGGACAGGCCTTTTGAAGGATGTGACACTGGAGCTATACTTTGAAGGGAGCTAGGTAGATAGAGGTGAACAGGAATTGGAAATGAACAGAGAGATCAGTTCAAGCAAAAGAGGTTTGGAACCTGTCATGTTCAAGGAACCTTACATAAAAGCTAGTTTAGCAAGAAAATAACTTGTGCTGAATATAATATGTGTGTGCATTTATCATCTTCTATAGTGAGATCTATAACATTCCTTCCAGCTCTAAATGTATGATCCTATGATTTCATGAAATTCACAAGGAACTGACAACTGCTCAAGTTCGGCATCTAACTCCTAATGGCTAGATAAGAAAAGGAAAACAGACAATTTATCAGAAAGGATATAGAATTTGCAACCTGTTATGAGGGAAAAAATTTCACCTCATAAATTGAAGAAATGATATTTTAAATAACTCAAATAGTACACTGCAATCACCAATCAAAAATGGCAATGGCAGTGGTCTCACCTGTTTTAAATCTCAATCTCTCTCTCTGTCTCTGTCTCTGTCTCTGTCTCTGTCTCTGTCTCTCTCTCTCTCTCTCTCTCCCCCTCTCTCTATCTAGTTTGGAAAATGGCATCCATCTCCCTAGACTGTTATAAGGATCAAAAGAGAAAATAATTGTAAAGTGCTTTCCACAGTATCTGGGACACAATAAATGCTATATAAATATTATATAAAATTATTAAAGGGATAATTCATAGAATTATATAAAATAAACAACAAATTAGAAAGTCAACCTGGCTGCTCCACAGAGCATGGGAAGGGTATTATGATATAATATGATAATGGTATGGCTTTTTTTTTTTATAGTTTTTGCAAGGCATTGGGGTTAAGTGGTTTGCCCAAGGCCACACAGCTAGGTAATTATTAAGTGTCTGAGGCCAGATTTGAACCCAGGTACTCCTGACTCCAGGGCCGGTGCTCTATCCACTGCGCCACCTAGCCGCCCCTATGGTATGATGTTGATAACATGATATGAATATTGGAAATCCAGTTTTCAGTTTAGGATTTGAAGGATTTTTTACAAGCTAAACAGAAGAGTTAATTTTTAATCCTACAAATAATAGTGAACCACTGGAATTTACCAAATAAGGGAGTGAAATGGTCAGCCTTACACTTGAAAAAAAATACTTTAGCAGGTATATGGAGTAAAGAATAGAGAGTGGAAAGATTTGAGACTAATTAATTAATTATTTGAATGGCTGAAGTAAGAAGTAAAAAAAAAGTTTGAACTTGGATAGTGGTTACAGACACAAAGAGAGGAAAGATGCAAGCGCTACAGTGGATCTCCCCTGAGGGATAAGGAAGAACAAAGTTATAGGAAGTAGAACTTCCTTCTCCTGCTGCACCCTTCCCTGCCTAATCTCTAGGTTTCAGAGGGAAAAGAAGTGAAATGGGTCTCTTATTTGGCATGGGGTTTCTATCTCTGGCCAGTGTTTCTGTCTCTTCCAAAAAGAGGAATAGTGCCTCTCACTCAATGATTTAACATTCACACTTGGTCATACTCTAGTCTAGGGCAGTTAGAATGCTGGACATGAAGTCAGGAGGCCCTGAATTCAAATCTGACCTCTGACACCTAAAGGTTGTGTGATCTTGTGCAGGTCACTTAACCCTCACACTACCTCATATCCAAGGCTCTCTCCAGTCCTTCTGATTCATATCTGACCACTGGACCCAGATGGCTCAAGAAGAGAAAGTGGGCTGGGGATATAGCAAAGCATCCCCTCATTCAAATTTAGTTCATGTGCATGTCATGGCACCACATCCCTCATGTCATGGTCTTATTCAAGAATGTAGGACAAATACCATCATCATTTTCATGTCTTTATATTATCATCCAACCATAAGAGATTATTCTCTCTCCATCATATCTCCACTATTACTTATCTTCAACTTCTCCTTGTTACTGGATCCCTCCAAGCTGCCTTCAAATATGCTCATGTCTACATCATCCTGAAAAAAAATCTTCATTTGATCATTCCCTCCCAGACAACTATCATCTTTCTGTTCTTTATGGCCAAAACTTACTGAAAAGGCATTCCAGAATAGGGTACCTTACACTTCCTTTCATCTCACTTTCATAAATCTCTACAATTTAGTATTTTACTTGACTTTACATGACCTTACTATTGACCAAAACTGTTCTCTCCAAAGTTACCAATGATCTCCTAATTGCCAAATGCAATGACTTTTTTTCTCAATTACCACTGTTTTTGACCACTTTGTACTACTTGACACTGATCTTTTTCTCATTGATACTCTTTTCTTTGGGTTTTCAGGATACCACTTTCTCTTAGTTCTCCTACCAAACCTGCTCCTTCTCAATTCATGTTTGATGAATTTTTGTACAGGTTGTGTCCATTATCATGGATGTCCCATAAGTCCCTTTTCTGGAACCTCTTCTGTTCTCTTTCTATACTATTTCAATTTGTAAGGTCATTAGCTTTTATAGATTTAATTATCATCTCTATGCTAATGATTCTCAACTCTACCTATTCTGTTCTAATATCTCTGATGCCTTACAGTCTTGTCTTTCCATCTCAAATTGGATGTATAATATCTATTTTAGGTTTTTTTTTGTAAGGCAAACAGGGTTAAGTGGCTTGCCCAAGGCCACACAGCTAGGTAATTATTAAGTGTCTGAGACTGGATTTGAACCCAGGTACTCCTGACTCCAGGGCTGGTGCTTTATCCACTAACTAACGCCACCTAGCCGCCCCTTATAATATCTATTTTAAGTTCAACATGACCAAAACCGAACTCATTATCTTTCCTTTTAAACTGTCCTCTCCTCTTAATTTCCCTTTTACGTAAAGGACTAAAACATCCTTCAAGCCCTCAAGCTTGAAACTTAGATGTTATTCTTGACTCCCATCTCTTCCTCCCCCATCCCTATATTCATTCTGTTGCCAAGGTCTATCAATTTCCTCTTTGAAATTTGTCTTCTCTCCTGTGATACTGCTAACACCTTGGTGCAGGTCTTCATCTTTCATACTTGGCCTCTTGCAAAAACTTGCTGGTAGATCTGCCTCAAGTCTCTCCCAAAACAATCCAATTTCCATTAAGCCGTCAAAGTGATTTTCCTAAAGTGCAGGTCTGATCATGTCACCAATAAATCACTTCCAAAATTAATTACAAAATCCCATTTGGTGTTCAATGTTTTTCATAATTTAGTCCACACTTATGCCCCCTTTCCAGGCTTCATTCAGCACTTGTTATTGTTGCTCATCTCTCAGTTTGAGGCATTTTCTTTGGCTATCTCCAATATCTAGAAATGCTCTCCCTCTTCATGTCTGCTTCCTGAAATCTGAACTAATATTTCACTTTCTGCAGGAAGCCATTTCCATTCACTCTTTTCAGTTATTTTCCCTTTGTCCTGTCAGAGAGATAACTGACTTGCCCAAAGTCACAAGGGTAGAGAGTATTAAAGCCAAGACTGGATCCTGAGTCCTCTGACTCTAGACTCTACTATCCAGACAAGAAAAAAAGCTCATTTGTGCATAAGAAGCACTCCAGCAAAGTGGAGAAGTACTGCTTACTGCTGCTTAAAATAGGTAGCTGCACCACTTGGCAGTACCAACAACAGTAGCCGACAACTATGGAGCTTATTGTTACAGTGACTGGGAATGTTAGCTATGAAACTTCTCTTGATCTCAGAACTTGTTTTCCCACATCCGGGTAAGGCACATTCTGCACAAGCCCCCATCCCAGGCAATAAGCTCTAGATACTGCTTCCAAAGTACCTTAATAAGAAGTAAGCTGAAAATGGGAGGTTGAGATTCTGAGTCTTCTTCCAAGTTTGGTGGGGTCATATGTTATTTTGGTTCCCTTTTTTAAAGAGAAAATTTCTAATTTGCTTCCTTTATGTAAATCTTGATATCAAAAAAAATAATGAATTCACAGGATCATTGTGGATTTTCGAAGAAATCTCAGAGATTAAACAAGGCTAACTGCTTCATTTTATAACTGAGAAAACTGAGTTAACTAAGGTTAAGAGTTTTGTCCAAAGGAGGTAATAGATAGCAAAACCAGGGTTTGAATCCAGGATGTCTGAGTCTAATTACAATTTTTTTTAAATCTTTTCTGCAATGACTCTCAATATGCTTCTTGATAAGTAATATTGATGGGATAGCAAGTATTCTTTAAGAGTAAATTATTAATAAAAAAAAGGGTAAATTATTTAGGGGTAGCTGGGTGGTGCAGTGGAGAGAGCATTGGCCCTGCAATCAGGAGTAGCCGAGTTCAAATCTGTCCTCAGACACTTAATAAATTTTTTATTTAATATTTATTTATTCTCATTTTGTACAAATAATTTTTTATACATTAATAAAATATTCTTGTTTAAGAGTAAACATAATATCCCCCCCCCAAAAAATATAGACTCACTTGAGTGATAAAGTAAAGGTGAGAGAAAAAAATTAAAATTAAAATAAAAAAATAATAGTAATAATTGTAGGTATGGCCAGGTGGTACAGTGGATGGAGCACCAGCCCTGGAGCCAGGAGCACCCGAGCCCATATCCTGCCCCGTACACCCAACAATCACGCCGCATGGAAGCCACCCCAACCCCACTGCCCTGTAAAAACCAAAAAAAAGGGAAAAAAGACCTAAATTAAAATAGTAATAATAGTAGGGGTGTCTGGGTGGTGGACAGAGCACTGGCCCTTGAACCAGGAGCACTTGGGTCCAAATCCAGCCTCAGACATCCAACGACCACCTGCTATGTGGCCCCAGGCAGGCCACCCAGCCCCATTTGTCCTGCCCCCCCCCCCAAATAATAATAGTTTAAAAATGTGCTTCAGTCTGTGTTCCAACGCCACCAACTCTGTCACGGGTAGATCACATTCTTTCCGATAAGTCCATCACAAAAATTACTTCCATATTGTTCCACCCTTGCCATTGCTGATCACAACTCCCTCCTTTCATTGACTCTGCTGTAGGGTAGCTGAGTGGTGCAGCAGACAGATCCTTGGCCCTGGGGCCAAGAGGCCCCGAGCCCCCATACCACCCCTTAGAGGTCTAGCATCCACCTATGGTCCCAGACAGGCCATCCAATCCCAGCCCCTTGCAAGAAGTAAAAAAAGAAAATGTGTTATATCTGACCACTCTTCCCCCATGGTCCATCCTCTCTCCTCATTCATTCACATCCCCACCCCTTCCCCCTGCTCCCCCCCTCCTTCTTATTCCAGATGCCTATATTCCATTGAGTATATATGCTGTTTCCTCTCCTAGCCACCTCTGATGAGAGCGAAGATTCCCTCATTCCCCCCCTTGCCTTCCCCCTTCCATATCATTGCAATAGCTCATTGTAATAAAGAAAAATCTTATTATATGAAATATCTTGGCCTATTCCCCCTCTCCTTTTTCTTTCTCCCATTACATCTCCCTTTTTTCTATTGACTCCATTTTTACACAACATTTTATCTTCAAATCCAGCTTTCTCCTGTGCTTCATCTATAAAAGCTCCTTCTACCTGCTCTGTTAATTGAGAAGGTTCATATGAGTATTGTTAGTGTCATTTTTCCATACAGGAATACATGCAGTTCATCATCATTAAGTCCCTCATATTTCCCCCTTCTCCTTCAATCTCTATGCTTCACCTGAGTCCTGTATCTGAAGATCAAACCTTTTGTTCAGCTCTGGCCACTCCAAAAGGAACATCTGAAATTCCCCTGGTTCATTGAAAGTCCATCTTTTTCCCTGGAAGAGGACATTCATTTTTGCTGGGTAGTTGATTCTCGGTTGCATTCTAAGCTCTTTTGCTTTCTGGTATATTATATTCCAAGCCCTACGAGCTTTTAATGTAGTTGCTAAGTCCTGTGAGATCCTGATTGCAGCTCCACAGTATTTAAATTGTGTCCTTCAGGCTACTTGTAATATTTTCTCTTTGACTTGGGAGTTCTGGAACTTGGCTATAATATTCCTAGGGGTTGGTTTTTTGGGATTTCTTTCTCAGGGGGATCGGTGGATTCTCTTCATTTCTATTTTGCCCTCTGCTTCTAGAATATTAGGGCAATTTTCCTGTAGTAATTCTTTGAAAATGATGTCAAAGCTCTTTTCCTGATCATGACTTTCAGGTATTCCAATAATTTTTAAATTATCTTTCCTAAATCTGTTTTCCATATCAGTTGTTTTTTCAATGAAATGTTTCACATTTTCTTCTAATTTTTCATTCTTTTGGTTTTGAAGTATTGAGTCCTGATTTCTTGTAAATTCAGCAATCTCCCTGAGTTCTATTCTTTGTCTGAAGGATTTGTTTTCCTCAGAGTTTTCTTATCTCTTTTTCCATCTGGCCCATTTTGCTTTTTAAAGCATTCTTCTCCTCAATAACTTTTTGAATTGCTTTACCCATTTGACCTAAGCTAGTTTTTTAGCATGCTACTTTCTTCAGCATTTTTGGGGATTTCCTTGACTAAGCTGCTGACTTCATTTTCATGTTTTTCCTGCATCTCTCTCCTTTCTTTTCCCAGTTTTTCTTCTAACTCCCTCATTTGATTTTCAAAAGTCTTTTTTGAGTTCTGTCATAGCTTGAGCCCAATTTCTGTTTTTCTTGGAGTCTTTAGATGCAGGAACTTGTGCTTCCTCATCTTCAGACTGAGTGTTTTGATCCTTATTGGGCTCACAGGCAAATTATTTCTCAATGGTGTTCCTGTTTCTCTGCTTGCTCATTTTCCCAGCCTAAGCCTGTTTCTCTGCTTCTGTTTCCTGGATCTGGACTGCTTTGGCCATACTGCTCCCTGTGTACCCTGAGGGCTGGGCTTCACGTGCTCACTCTGGCAGAGGTCCCCCTGCTGTTCACCCAATTTGTGCCCAGTGCTCCCCAGGGCATAGGTCAGGAAACTCCCCCGCTGCTGGGAGCCATGGCTCCCAGCACCCTGGGACTGCCTCCAGAAGGCTGCAGTTCTTTCGCTCTGGCAGGCCCGTTCCTCCAGCCCCCGGGAGCAGAGCCTTTCTGCTCTTTTCCAGGTTACCTTGAGTAGGAGAACTGCCTCACTGGGTCCTCTGTGGGTTCCGTCTCTTGAAAATTTAGTTAGAGTCCTTAGTTTAGAAGTTTTATGAGAAAGCGCCTAAGAGAGGATCCTCTCTTGTTGCCATCTTGGCTCCACCCCCAGATGCAATCCAGACACTTAATAATTACCTAACTGCATTGCCTTGGGCAAGCCACTTAAACCCACTGCCTTGCAAAAAAAATAAATAAATAAAACAAAAAGAGTAAATTATTTAGACTAAATCCTACAAATGATAGCTTTATTTTTAGATTCTTTGAAAATTTTAGCTTAATTTTGAATAAGCACATAAAATATTACTACAAATAAACAAATACCAGAGTTGATTGGTAGATATGACAAACATTTTAAAATATCAATGATTTTTAGTAGAGAAAAAAGTTCCTTTTTTGGGGGGGAGGTGAGGTGGAAAGGGAATGAATATTAAGTGGGTGTCATCTTACCTCAGGATCATCATCATCAAAATCATGGAAAGTGGTATGATCTGGATTATTCACTTTGTCCAAAAGTTCAATGGCCAAAGATCGGGTTAAAGGTTGTGTGACAAAGGGGTGCTATGGAATAAAAGGAGAAAGCAAATAAAGTATATTGAAAGGTAACTGGGTGACTTTTTACCAAAAGACAAAAATATTCAGAAAACAAAATACCTGCAGTAACTTTTCAGCTGTTGGCCTTTTTTTTGGATTTTTCGTAAGTGCCATTTTCACAAAATGATGAAAGCTATTTGACCTAAAAAAATCAAACAATAACATTGAGTATTTACATAAAGTCACTTAAACATTAAGTAAACATCAAGAAAATACATACCATTTCATTTTGTCCTTTAGCTTGGGTGGTTGAAAGTTGCTTTTTGTCATTAAGAACAATGCTCTAAAAATCAATAATAAATTGTTAGGCAATATTTTAATTATCTTTAATATATTTGCATTGTTAAATGAATTTGCTATGAAAATTTTAGTAAAAATTATTTACAATTTAGGCAGACAAGATTAAAGAAATTACCTGTGGTTTATAAATACTTTTGCAAAGTTATCATTTAAAAAGAGCAGCTGATTTCATTAAAAAAAATTTATGTCCCCTCTTTAAAAAACAAACAAACCCAAGACTAACCTCATTGGATGCAAATCAAACATAGGAGGTTGGAGTTCTGCGAGCTCTATTGCAGTTATCCCTACCGCCCACAGGTCACACAGTTGGTTGTAACCACCTTTTCTTTCAACTGCAGCTACTTCAGGAGCCATCCTGAAAGAGTATAGTATAGTAAATGTTTACATCATATTTTCCTCCACAGATAAAAAAACACTTAAGATCTTTTAGAAATCTTTTTTCCTCTTCAGTTTGATGTTTTATTTTATAGATATAATTTCTATAGATACAAGGTATCCTGAAGTGTTCTTTTTAAAATTTGCTTTTCTTTACTGTAGTTATTTTTCTTTGTTGCCATCTAAACTGATTAGCTTAGACAATGAAAGCTCTAGGATTGAGAATTTGGGAAGCTTTATATTGTCTAAATCATGGTCTTATTTAACTCAGTTTGAAGAAAAATTCACTCATGTTAGCTGTTTGGTATCAGGATGACCCACCACTGTAATGACCAAATTTTCCATTTATTTCAATGGCCAGAAATGTTAAACACGTAGACAAACAATCTGATTTAATTAGGATAAAGATTATTTGCATAATATAGTTTATCAAAAGAGTTTATTTTTATTTTTAAATCATTCTAATTAATAGTAAATAGCAATTTTTAAAAGAATAACAAAATTATAAAAATTAATATTATCTTCTTTAAAAAATATTCAGAGGAATTAAATCATCAGATTTTTTCAAGGCTTCATGACCTAGATTTTTTGTTCCTTTTAAATTTGATACAATTTTGTTCTAATCATGGTTCTATCAAATTTGTTTTGCAGGATATTTTGTGTGTGTTTGTGTTAGTTCCTCTCTGAGCCACTTCTGATGAGAGTAAGGCTCACTTACTCCCCCTTACCTTCCCCCCTTCTACTCCTAATTCCAAGCCCAGTGCTCTATCCATCCACTGAGCCATCTAATTATACTAACTCAAAACTTTGATTCTGTAACTTTAATTTGGCATACATAGCTGGATTACTGAACTATTAAAAGTTAAAAATTTATTTGTTGAATAAAAGAAAAATATCTCCTTTGTTAAGTCAAAAAAGTTTTTTTTAAGGTTTTTGCAGGGCAATGGGGTTAAGTGGCTTGCCCAAGGCCACACAACTAGGTAATTATTAAGTGTCTGAG
This sequence comes from Macrotis lagotis, assembly GCF_037893015.1. Classification (NCBI taxonomy): domain Eukaryota; kingdom Metazoa; phylum Chordata; class Mammalia; order Peramelemorphia; family Peramelidae; genus Macrotis; species Macrotis lagotis. The sequence continues at coordinate 88,024,024 of NC_133658.1, forward strand.
ACTGGATTTGAACCCAGGTACTCCTGACTCCAGGGCTGGTGCTTTATCCACTGCACCACCTAGCCACCCCTAGTCAAAAAAGTTTTAAAGAAGGAACATTAAAAACAATAAATTATCCTACTATAATGTAACAAGTTCAGATAAGAATAAAAGAATTTGGATTAATTATTCTAGATTAATTATATTTATTAAGTGCACTTGCTTCATGTGTTTTGGTATTCATACATTCCTGAAGCCAAAGGGACTTTGGATTAAACCGACTCATAAAAATAGTCTAAAAGTCATCATAATACACAACCAACATGTACTGTGCTGCTATCTTTGCAGGATACTATCCTTGGGAACATGACACAAGAATGGGAAAAGACTTCAATTTATCATTTAACTGGAGAGAGAATTTATCACCCTCAATAATGATAACATAATGAATGCTAAATGATGATGGCATATGCGACCTTTACAAATACTATCTCTGACTTTTTTAAAAGAATCCTGTGAAGTCAGCACTACAATTACCACCTCCATTTTAGAGATGACAAAAGGAGATTAAACAGATGAAATCAGTTGCCCATCGTCCTATAAACAGTGAGTGTCTGAGTGTATATACCTGACCTTGGGTCTCTCTTGATCTCAAGTTCAATGCTACTTCTGAGGCATACTGATATGAAGTCCTATAAGACAACAGAAGATGGCAGGAGGGAGTAATAACCCTGGGAATACTTTCTGGCAGAGATGGCATCTAACCCTTATAAAAAGGGTGAGGGTTAAGTAGAATACATAAGGTAGGGCAGCAGAGCATAAAAAAGGAAAGAGTTCTTTAAGGGAAAGCCCAAAGAAAGGAATGCATTTTGGGAATAATAAGCAGACTGGTTTGGGTGAAAAAGACAGCTATTCAAAGAGATGAGTGGAGGATAAAGGCTTGAAAGGCAAATGCAGACCAAATATTTGTAATCAATGCTAAGAAAAATAGGGTTTATTTCAGTAGAAATGTCATCAGCAGAAAGATTACAGATGAGTATAGTGGGAAAAGTGGAACTAGAGAGATTAGGTCAAATACGATACTAGTGATCATGTAGGTATGATGTGGTGGGGACCCAGAGTTAACTAGTAAATAGTATGAGATTTGGAAAGAAGTGCTAGATGAGAAATTAGGATTATGGAGCTTCTGCTGGAATATTTACCATGACAAAAATACTTTCCTACAGTTCCTTCTTTATAAATTAATAAAACTCCAATGCTATATTTGTCTACTACAGACATTGTTTCTATCTTATATCAGTTAACACAGTATTTCTGCTTCACATGTTTTGAAAAAAGTAAGTACATCTCAGAGAAAAGAATTGTGGACTTTGAACAAAGATCACAGACTATGAGAAAAAAAACAAACTCATTATCTCTTTATTTTTCTTCCTTAAGGATATGATTTCTCTCTCATCACATTCAATTTGGATCTATGTATACCATGGAAACAATGTAAAGTGGGCGTGGGGGGGGAGGGAAGCAAGAATGGGGGAAAAATGGTAAAACTCAAAATAAATAAACTCTTTCTAGAAAAAAAACAGTAAGTACATCTTTTTCCTCCCTTTGATTTAACTATCTTTTTGATCTGATCCTAAAAATTCCAAATATCCAGTTTATTTTTTTTTGCTCAACAGGAAAATGTTTTTATGAATAACCACAAATATAGCTTTATTATTAAAATTAAATTAAAACAAAATTACCAATATGGCGTGCCAATGAAAGACTTCCGTTTGGCAATTGTAGCTGTTATCTGTGCAGATACTCCAAAATCAGCTATTTGAAAAAGAAGGGGGAAGATTGATAATAAAGGCAATTGTTTTTACAACAAAAATCTTTAAAAGATAAATACAATAAAAGTATTTTAAAGCAAGATTTTTTTTTAGTAAACAGAAATCTAGTAGAAAGACTAAACTGCTTTGTGCTATTTAAAGCAAAATTACAGAACATCACATCTATACATAATAAAGATTCTATCGTTTAATTCCAAATAACATAAATTTCTATGGAGGTTCACTACAATATGACATCAAAGGGAATTTCCCAAACATGAGGGAAAAAGAACATTGGGAAATTTATCATTCAATGTATTAATCCTTTATATTGCTACTGAAAAAAATTCTTTTACAGAATTTTTAGAAATTAAAATTTCCTAAATAAAAGAAACAAAGAATCCTGGAAATACAGGGATCTTAAAAGTTATATATCAGACCCCCTTTTTCCCCACTCCTCCCTAGCTTTAAGCAGACCCAAGTAAATCACCAGGGACACATGTTAATCCATATTATAAAATAAGATGCCCAAGGAAGAGTAAAAGATCTCACATTATAACCTAGCACTATTATCAGTAATTATATTAGATTTTATTTTTCTGACTAGTCTTGAGTTATAGATCACTACTGGGTGTTTTATGTATAGAATAGGGCTGAACCAAAATTACATATATTGTTTTGCCATGATTTGCCATATCTACCATTGTTCATAAAAATATCTAGATAGACTACTTAAGATGAGTTGGTTACATGTTTTCTAAACATTTTCTTTTTCCTATTTGTACTTGCAAGAACATCTTATCAATAATTAAGATATGATATATTATTATTTTTAAATAATGTAGTTATATTGAGAAATTATTTCCTGCCAGAGGCTTATAAATGGTGGTATCTGAGTGGTTAATTAACTTATATAACTAGAGTTTGAGCAAATGAAAGTCATGAAATAACCATCTTAGATAAATTTTTCAACTAAGCCAATCCAATCAACGTACAAATTATATTCTTATATAGGTTGAATGAATCCTATTCAACATGTGGAACAACTACTGAGTTGTTTGTTGGGGGGAAGGGATCTAAACTGGAGCTCTCATATCAGTATGTAGCTAGAAACAAGATCAGAAATGAGCCATCACAGATCCTAGGATCCCTGTTGTAAATGAGCAAATTATGAAATATACTGAATTGAGGAAGGAAACAATGGAACTATGATACACTTAATAATTCAGCAACATGGTATAGTGAATCAGGAAGATATGGCAGAGGTAGAACCTGATAAATCCTTCCTCAGATACCATGTGTCTGTGCACAAATTCCTTAAACTCTCATTGCTTTAATTTCTTAATCTGTAAAACAAAGGGTTCTTTTCAGTTCTAACTCTTTGAAATAAATCCGACATATCTGCTGAGGGACTAACATGCCTTTCAGCATCATGTTCTCATTATTAGCATTTCACATCTATTTGTGTATTTAACTTTTTGTTTTTCAAAGCATTTTCACATTATATCTTAATGGATCCTTATAACAACCTGGAAAGGTAGTAGGATGATATTATATGAAAGATGAAAAAATAGGCAATGAGAGCTTAAGCTGATTTTTCTCAGTTTCCAAAGAATCCAGAAATCTCAGTATTCTTTCACTCTATCATTACATATATTTTTGATTTCTATCACCTTTCTCAAATTCTTAAGTTTGAATAGAAGATTTTTTAAAAAATCAAACATCAATATATTTGATGTACAAAGTAAAGTGAGTTTTTTGAAGCTTGGTAAAAGCACAAGAATTTTCTAAATAATATACTTCTCTCCCCACATATTTTCTTTCCTGATTTTTATATGGACTAAAGAATTTCCACAGTTGAAAATATTTGTAATTGTAATTAAATTAACAAAACATTTTGAGAAATAAAAATAGCATCATTATAAATAAGAACTCTTCATTGTAATTAGGCAAAATGAGATTTCACTAATAATTATTCTTTTACCTATTAAAAAATCTAATCTTAAAAGAAACATTATATTTTGATATAGAATCTATGTACAAAATTTCAAATTACTTACCTAATTTCACATGGCCATTATCTGTTAACAGAATATTTGCTCCCTTCAAAGTGAGAAAATGTTAATTAAAATTATGCAACTTGTACTCTATTAACAAATGTACTAATGGTTAAAAAATTTAAAAATATTTAAAATGTTGATATGCATCAGACTCAAAAAATCTGAGTGCTTAAATTACATAGGATTCATTAATCTACTGATCAGCAAATTTATAGCCAAATTTACCATTTTCCTTTACTTTAACTTTAAAAGATTCTACTTTCTTTAGCACTTTAAAAATTGATTAGTATATGTTAATATTCTAGTGTTTTATTAATCCTTGGATATTATCATTTTTCTATTAATGAAAATCTTCCATTAACACATTAACAGACTATCATTTGAATCACTGCTAGAGTGAACTCACTTTCCTGCCTAATTCAAAAAAAAATGTGTCTATCTAATGGAGTCTCAGCTTGAAGAAATTATAAGCAATAGGCACTAAAACAAGGGCACTTCCTTATCCCTGTTAACATGATTGTCTAGAACCTCTGTACCTTTTGGCTGCTTGTTTTGAGCTCAGAGAAGATGAAGAATTCTACTTACAGAGTCACAACCTTTTTTTTAAAGTTTTTTTGCAAGGCAAATGGGGTTAAGTGGCTTGCCCAAGGCCACACAGCTGGGTAATTATTAAGTGTCTGAGGCTGCATTTGAACTCAGGTACTTCTGAAAGTCACAAACTTTTTTATGGGATTTACAAACTTGTTAGGAGGTAAGAGAGGAGAATAAAAACCACCAAAAAGGAAATTCTCTAATGTGATTCTTTCTAGTTGAGGGCCCATTGTTATCAGTGCAGCATTGTTATCAGTGCAGACCTAAGAATCCCCGCCTTCAATTTAAAAGACTTTATTAAGCAGCTACTATGTACCAGACACTCTGACAGGTTTAGGGAAAAGGAAAATGCAAGAAAGAGAAAAGGAAAAGAAACGAAGAAAATAATAAGAGAAAAAATCCCCATAAATGTTGAAGGAAAAAGATGTTTCACGATGAGAGAGGTAGCATGCCAGTAGAAATTCTCTGAGAAGTGACAGAGCATAGACTGCTGACCATAAAGGTAGAGTGATTAACAGACAAGTTTGTCATTTATCAGGTCAAGCGAAAGCCATTTGAAAATAGTCATCTGAGTAGTTTTCAAATCACTCATTCTGATGTTCTATCAACATTATTTCATTAACATATTAAAAGGTTTCTTTATTATAAAGATATGAAAGTTTCAAGAAGTTCTAATTTTAAGAAGGAAATAAGAATCTTAGAGATTACAAAACAAAACTAACTTGAAGACTTGTCAACAGAAGAAAGTATAGATAAGCTCAACTGGAATGCCATTATTAATTTTTTTTAGGTTTTTTTTTTTTTGGAAGTCAATGGGGTTAAGTGGCTTGCCCAAGGCTACAAAGCTAGGTAATTGTTAAGTGTCTGAGGTTATATTTGAACTGAGGTACTCCTGACTCCAAGGCTGGTGCTCTATCCACTGCGCCACCTAGCTGCCCCATCCACCATTAATTAATGACGTAAGTGCTTGATGTTACTCATCCAAAATAATTTTACCTGCAACAAAATTTCATTTTTAATAATAAAACAGGAAAGTAAAAACAACTTTGCATAACAACAATTATACCAAGAGAAAAAAGTTTTAAACAGAGGACTGAGACAAAATTATTTTAATGAAACATACACACCTTTATATCTCTATGCATTTTCCCTTTACTGTGCAGATAATATAATCCCTGAAAGTTCAAATAAAAAAGAGAATTATAATCAGAAAGTCTTATACTTAGAATTTAAGAGCATTACACTTTACTTATAATGTTAAAAGTATATATAAAATCTATAATTTGCTCTGTTGAATTTACTTTAAAATAAAGACAGAATCAAAGAAACGATGAATTCAGAACTCTAGAGTACTAACAAATATTCACATAGGAGACAAAGATACAATAACCAAGTAAGCAAATTTTGAAAATAGTTTAGAAATACACATAGTATTGAAATATTATTTCCTATTATGGTAACTGTCAAGTTTCTTATTTGAACCCCAAAGAATGGTGGGGTAAATACAGTACGTATAATAACAGAAATATTGTCTGAAGGGATCTAAAGAGTTTATTCCTAGTTATTTACACTTTAATTTGAAAAATAGATCCTTCCTTACAAAGGGCATTTCCAACTGTAATATTAAAAATTAAATTTTTACTGATATTTTGCTAAGCTGATAAACTCCAATCATATAGCCAGAAGAATCAGATATTCCTTTTTTTGTATAAAAAGACAGAATTCTTTAAGATCGATATTTCCACTACCTGTAGTGTTTCTCGGCTTACGTATGCAATCTGCTGTTCTGATAGAGGTCCAGTCACTGAAATGGGGGGAAAAATATCAAAGTCTTACAAAGTTTCAATTCATAAGTGATCAAATCATACATCACAACCATCTATCTTCTCAAGATTACCAGTTTGAAAGTTTAGCGATAAGGTGTTTTTTTTTTCGAGTTTGCCTCTATAAATAAGGAATAGAGGATTGTATATTGAGGAGGGAATTAGAGTTTTTAATCAATTTAGCATTTGGAACAAATGAGAGATAATTGTACAGGACATTATTCCTTGATCTGAATGAATTCCTACTACTAGAGCTAGTCTGTAAATAGCCATCCAAAATCTATCTAAGCTGCAAATGTACAAAATTTTGAGTAAGGTCACTTGTAATTATTTCCACCCAGTGAAAGGGTTGAAATCTATCTACTCCATTTAATCATTCAGGGTAGGAAAGAATTTATAGATTTGAAAACAAACAATTTTTATATATTTAGAACTACCTAGATTTGAAGTTTTGAAAAATTGATTGACATACTAGGTAGGAGAAATGCTCAGAATTTTTCATATGACAGAGTTTTTGTTTGTATAACACTTGCCCATATTGAGCTGATAATCCTTAATTTTTTGTTGGCATTTTGGACCAGCAATGACACTAATGAAGTATTCTGGTACACTCAGATAAGTATCACAAAACACACTTTAATAAATTAAGACTGTAGCTTAAGCCATGAGATTTATTAAAGGGTGTATTTTACTGAAAGTAGTTTTATTATAGCATATCTTCTAATTTGGTCCTTTAGGTATTCAATTATCTAATACTCCCATCTACTTCTTACCTTTATTTACCACTGTTCCTCTTATACTGTCTGATACAGTCAAGTCATTTTCACATGTATCTCATTTAACCTAATCTGGTTTCTTTTAAGGACATAATATTCCCATTATACCCTTTCCCCTCTGTCACTCCTAATATTAGCCACCTGTCAAAGCCTGGCTTAAGCTATACCCTTCCACAAAGCCTTCTAAGAATAACCTGGTGACATAGTACTAAACTCATCTAGTTATTTTTATATCTTTTATTTTCAGTATAAATTCAAAAGCTGTTTATTATGCTTATGGTATTGCTTACTATGTGTAATCATTGTACCAGATGTTTGTCAGATACTGAGGCAAATGAGAAATGCACTCAAATGAACTTATAACAGGAGGGAAAATAACACAAGTACACAAGTAACTGTAATATTAAACAAAAATAATGTATAAAAGTTAATGTAATGAAATTCTCATACTGCTAAGTAGTGAGAGAAATTCAAGGAATAAATCACTTCCAGACTGAAAAAGGAGAAGACTTCCTGAAACACAGGATTTGATATCTGAGTTGCATCTTAATGGATGGGTAATGGATGGGTTTCAAGAGGAAGAAATGATTGTGTGTGTGTGTGTGTGTGTGTGTGTGTCTGAGAGAGAGAGAGAGAGAGAGAGTGCGAGTGTGAGTGTAGATGGAGCATGAGCAAAAGGGACAGGACGGTATGGGTCATAGTTATAAATCAGTGACTACTTGAGTTTGATTATAATTTAGAGTAGGTAAAGGGAAATAATGACATAAAATGAAAAAGCAGGTTGTGGGGCCTTGAATGTTAAGCCAACAAGTATGAATGAACTTTATTCTAAAACCAATGAAGAATCCCTTAATATTTTGAGAAGAAGGGCATAATCATATCTGTGCATTAAGAATATTAATAAAGGACATTTGGAAGAAAACCAAAGGAGTCAGGTATGCATTGGAGGGAAGGGCATTTAGAATGGTGAAGAAGGTACTCTAATAGGGTAAGGAAAGCCTGGACTGGTATGTCAGTATAAATTAGAGATATTTCTGAGATAAAAAGGACAAAGCATGATAATGCATTTGGGGGAAAGCTTGTGAGAGGAAGAATCAAAGAAGACAATGAGATTTTCAGTCAATGACTAGAAGAGTTACTAATAAAAGAAATAAGGAGGGGAACTAGGTGGTGCAGTGGACAGAGCACTGACCCTGGAGTCAGGAGGACCTGAGTTCAAATATGACCACAGATACTTAATAATTGGCTAGTTGTGTGACCTTGGGCAAGCCATCTAATCCCATTGCCTTAAACAAATAAAATTAAAAAAGAATTTTAAAAAATAAGGGACTTCTGGCCAAGATGGTGGAGAGAAGACAGGCACAGTTCTAAAGTCTCCTGATCTCTTCCCCATCTACCACATGAAACAAACCTGTTAAAAAGAAATCTGACCCACAAAACCCAGAAAGAAAAGCCAGGAGAAAGAACATCTACCTCAGGATTTGTCTCCGGCAGCAGCTTTGGCTGAATTTGGGTGGTTGAGTTTGGGCTCAGAGTGGGGATCAGCCCTGGATCAGCCAGATCAACAGCTGAACTGGAAACGGGAAGGAGTCTGAGGGCCCTAGAGCTGGACCTGCTGGATCAGAGGTGGGACTGGACCGCAGGGGTGTGAGTCTGTGGGGGAGAGAGTGGAGGTGCTGGTATTGGAGCTGTCCCCTGGGAGATCCCGGACAGGGCTGGGGGGGGAGTTCTGGAGCAGGGGAGCTGTGGACACCATCCCTGGGCTCCTCTGGTCTGAGTCCCATTACAACTCAGACTTCTCCCCTAACAAACAAATGCAAACTACTTCTGCCTTAGGCCCAGGTGTGTGAGCAGAAGAACCAGCCCAGCTGAGGAATGACCTCAGGCCATTGACCAACTAGGCCATTGATTGAAGGCAAAAGAATTCAATAGCTCCAACTCCTCCCTTCAAGCAAAGGGAGAAGGCCTCAATCAAGGTCACAGACACTCCAGAGAAAGCAACCAGCACCTCCTACTGGCTAGCCAGAGAAATTGCACTCAGTTAGTAAAGCCTTTAGCAAACCCAAGCCCCTGTGAACCAGCCCCTGCCCAACTCAGGTCTTAGCAAAATGAAGAAGGGTCAGCGGAAAGGTGGATCCACAGAAAAATTCTTGGAAGGGAAAGCCCCTAACTCAGAAAGACCTAGAACCTCTGAGGAGAATACGATCTGGTCTTCAGCACAGAAAGACTTCCCTGAAGAAATAAGGAAGGAGTTTAAAAATCAACTGGAAAATTTTGGGGGGGGGACAATTAATACCTTACAACAAGAAAACAAAACCTTAGAAAATACAATTGGACAAATACAAAATGAGAATAAATCTCTCAGATCTTCAAATGGGCAAATGCAAAAAGAAATTCTCTCAAAACCTCAATTGGTCAAATGGAAAGCTCAACTGGAAAAGGAGTTGCAAAAGGTAAATGAAGAAAAAAGAATGGAGTCTACAGAAACTAATGACTCCATGAGACAGCAAGAGTCAGTTAAACAAAATCAAAAAATATAAAAAAACAGAAGCAAATGTAAAATACCTCATCAACAAAACCACTGACCTCGAGAACAGATCGAGGAGGGGCAATCTGAAAATTATAGGACTTCCTGAAAACATTGAAGAGAAAAAAAGCCTGGACTTAATATTACAGGATCTAGTGATGGAAAACTGCCCTGATATCATGGATTCGGAGAGCAAAGTAGTTATTGAAAGAGTACATTGAACCTCACCAGAAAAAGATCCTAAAATGAAAATACCAAGGAATGTTGTGGCCAAACTCCAGAACTATCAGATAAAAGAGAAAATCCTGCAAGCAGCCAGAAAGAAACAATTTAAATATCAAGGAGCCACAGTAAGGATCACGCAGGATCTGGCTGCATCAACATTAAGGGATAGAAGGGCCTGGAATGAGATATTTCGAAGAGCAAGGGAGCTTGGAATGCAGCCAAGAATCTACTTTCCCACAAAGCTGAGCCTTCTCTTCCAGGGAAAAAGATGGACATTTAACAAAATGGAAGAATTCCAAAAATTTCTGATGATAAGACCAGAGCTAAGCAGAAAATTTGGACATCAAACAGGAGGTTCAAGAGACACATGAAAAGGTAAAAAAAAAAATGGTGGCGGTAAAAGGAAAAAAATGCAATCCAGTAAATTGAAACTGGCTATATCCTAGCATGGGGGGGGGGGGGGGGGGAAGATTCTCATAAATCTTGAGAATTGTAACTCTAACAGAGAGAATATACCTAGCCAGAAATGATGGACATTCATGACCTATCCATGAGACTGCTATCTAAAGAGATGTAACTGGCTTTAACCCCACTTGGGAGAAGGACCCTAATAACTCTCAGGAATTTTGACTCTATTCGATAGAATATACTGAATTAGAAGGGACAGACACTCAGAATTTTCTATGACTTAGATAGAATGAGCTAAAAAAACACTACCTCCTTAAAAAGGGGGACAGGAAAGAGACTGGAGGAGGGAGGGGAGTGAATGGGGTAAATCTCATTACACTAAGAGGTACCAAAAAACCTATGGTAATAGAGGGGAAGAAGGGAGCAGAGGAGAAACACCCGAATCTTCTTCTCATCAGACTTGGCTTAAAGTCAACCTACACATACTCAGTTAACTTATAAAACATCTAACCTTTCAAGTATTAAAAGGGGAAAAGGGGAGGGGGGATGGAGAAAGGGAAGGGGAGTGGGGGAAAAAGGGGGAAATAACAAAAGGAAAGGAAGGGAAAAGGGAAAAAGGGAGAGGGGAAAGGGGAGGGAAAGGGGAAAGAAAGGGGAGGGTGTGATATAGGAGGGCAAACACACTGAAGGGGGTGGTATTCAGAAACAAAATACTGGGGAATATGGATAAAGGGGGGAAAAATACAAACGGAGGGAAGATAGCATGGAGGGCAATAAAGAATTTGTAATCATAACCTTGAAGGTGAATGGGATGAACTCTCCCTTAAAACGTAAGTGAATAGCAGAGTGGATTAAAAACCAGAATCCTACAATATGCTGCTTACAAGAAACTCATTTGAAGCAGAGAGATACATATAGAGTAAAGGTAAAAGGTTGGAGCAAAATGTATTTTGCTTCAGCTGAAGTAAAAAATGGCAGGGGTAGCAATCCTTTCAGACAAAGCAGCAGCAAAAATGGATGGCATTCAAAGAGATAAGGAAGGAAACTTTATCCTTCTAAAAGGTACCATAGACAATAAAGTCATTTCATTATTGAATATATATGCACCCAGTGGGATAGCACCCAAATTCTTAGAGGAGAAGCTGAAAGAACTACAGGAAGACATAGACAGCAAAACTCTACTAGTGGGAGATATCAACCTCCCGCTATCAGATCTAGATAAATCGAATCATAAAATAAACAAGAAAGAAGCTAAGGAGGTAAATAGATTGTTAGAAAAATTAGATATGGTAGACTTATGGAGGAAAATGAATGGGACAGAAAGGAATACACCTTTTTCTCTGCAGTACATGGAACTTATACAAAAATTGACCATGTACTAGGACATAAAAACCTAATGATCAACTGCAGAAAGGTAGAAATAGTGAATACATCCTTCTCAGATCACAATGCAATAAAAGTCATATGCAATACTGGGCCAAGGAGATATAGACCCAGAGCAAATTGGAAACTGAATAACCTCATTTTAAAAAATGAGTGGACCAAAAAACAAATTATAGAAATTAACCATTTTATCCTAGATAATGACAATAATGAAACAACATACCAAAACTTATGGGATTCATTCAAAGTGACTCTCTGGGGATATATTACAGCTCTAAATGCTTACATGAATAAATTGGAGAAAGAGGAAATCAATGAACTAAACATGCAACTAAAAAAATTAGAGAAAGAACAAATAAAAAAATCCCCAATTAAATACTAAATTAGAAATTCTAAAAATTAAAGGAGAAATTAATAAAAGCAAAAGCAAAAAAACTATTGAATTAATAAATAAAACCAAAAGTTGGTATTATGAAAAAACCAATAAAATTGATAAACCTCTGGTCAATTTGATTACAAAAAAGAAAGAAGAAAACAAAATTGCTAGTATCATAAATGAAAAAGGTGAATTCATCAACAATGAGGAGGAAATTAAAGTAATAATTTGAAATTATTTTGCCCAACTCTATGCCAATAAATTTGATAATCTAAGTGAAATGGATGAATATTTACAAAAATATAAGTTGTCCATGTTACATGAAGAAGAGATTAAATACCTAAACAACCCTATCTCAGCATAAGAAATTCAACAAGCCATTGTTCAACTCCCTAAAAAAAAAATCTCCAGGGCCTGATGGATTCACAAGTGAATTCTACCAAACATTTAAGGAACAATTGGTCCCAATTCTATATAAACTCTTTGGAAAAATAGGGAATGATGGAACTCTGCCTAACTCTTTCTATGAAACCAATATGGTGCTGTTACCTAAACCAGGAAGAGTTAAAACAGAGAAAGAAAATTATAGACCTATTTCCCTGATGAATATAGATGCAAAAATCCTGAATAAAATCTTAGCAAAATGATTACAACAAGTTATGACTAGGATAATACATTATGATCAAGTAGGATTTATTCCAGGAATGCAGGGTTGGTTCAATATTAGGAAAACTGTTAGTATACTCAATTATATCAACAACAAACCCATCAGAAATCATATGATCATATCAATAGATGCTGAAAAAGCTTTTGACAAAATATAGCATCCATTTCTATTAAAAACACTAGAGAGTGTAGGAATAAATGGACTGTTCCTTAAAATAATTAGCAGTATCTATCTGAAACCATCAAAGCATTATATTCAATGGGAAGGGGCTAGAGGCATTCCCAATAAGATCAGGGGTGAAACAAGTGTGCCCATTATCACCACTACTATTCAATATTGTATTAGAAATGTTAGCATCAGCAATTAGAGAAGAAAAAGAAATTGAAGAGACAAAACTCTCACTCTTTGCAGATGACAAGACAGTCTACCTAGAGAATCCCAAGAAATCATCCAAAAAACTACTGGAAACAATTAGCAATTTTAGCAAAGTCGCAGGCTATAAAATAAACCCTCATAAATCCTCAACTTTTCTTTATATGTCTAGCAAGATACAGCAGGAAGAGCTAGAAAGAGAAATCCCATTCAAAGTAACCTCAGACAATATAAAATACTTGGGAGTCTATCTGCCAAGACAGACTCAGAATCTTTTTGAAAACAATTATAAAATACTTCTCACACAAATTAAATCAGATTTGAATAACTGGGCAAATATCAACTGCTCATGGATAGGTAGAGCTAATATAATAAAAATGACAATTTTACCAAACTATGTGTTTCTACTAAACTGTTTAGTGTCCTACCAATCAAAAGTCCAAAAAATTACTTTAATGAGTTAGAAAAAATTTTAAGTAAATTCATATGGAAAAATAAAAAGTCAAGAATTGCCAGGAGCTTAATGAAAAAAAAAAGTGTAAAAGAAGGTGGCTTAGCCCCACCTGATCTAAAATTATATTATAAAGCATCAGTCATCAAAACTGTTTGGTATTGGCTAAGAAATAGAGTGGTGGACCAGTGGAATAGACTAGGTGTAAAAGCAGGAGATGATTACAGTAAGCTGCTGTTTGATAAACCCAAAGAGTCAGGCCATTGGGATAAAAACTCCCTCTCCCTCTTTGATAAAAACTGCTGGGATAACTGGAAGTTAGTATGGAAGAAACTTAGATTAGACCAACACCTCACACCTTTTATCAAGATAAGATCCAAATGGTTACAGGACTTAGACATAAAAAAAAAAACAATAGTATAAGCAAATTAGAAGATCGAGGATCTATGGAAAGGGGAACAGTTTATGACTAAGGAAGAGTTGGAGAACATCGCCAAAAACCAACTAGATGATTTCGATTACATTAAATTAAAAAGCTTTTTGCACAGATTAAACCAATGTAACCAAGATCAAAAGAAATGTAGTAAATTGGGAAACAATCTTTATAACTAATGATTCTGACAAAGGACTCATTTCTAAAATATACAGAGAACTGAGTCATATTTTTAAAACAAAAAGCCATTCCCCAATTGACAAATGGTCAAAGGATATACAAAGGCAATTTACAGATGAGGAGATCAAAGCAATCCATAGCCATATGAAAAAATGCTCTAAATAATTAATTATTAGAGAAATGCAAATTAAAGCTTCTCTGAGGTACCACCTCACACCTCTCAGACTGGTCAATATGACCAGAAAGGATAATGATCATTGTTAGAAGGGTTGTGGGAAATCTGGAACACTATTATACTGTTGGTGGAGCTGTGAACTCATCCAACCCTTCTGGAGAGCTATTTGGAACTTTGCCCAAAGGGCAACAAAAATGTGCATACCCTTTGACCCAGCAATACCACTACTGGGTCTATACCCTGAAGAGATGAGGAAAAAGGATAAAAACATTACTTGTACAAAAATATTTATAGCAGCCCTGTTTGTGGTGGCAAAGAATTGGAAATCAAGTAAATGTCCTTCAATTGGGGAGTGGCTTAGCAAACTGTGGTATATGTATGTCATAGAACACTATTGTTCTATTAGAATCCAGGAGGGATGGGATTTCAGGGAAGCCTGGAGGGATTTGCATGAACTGATGCTGAGTGAGATGAGCAGAACCAGAAAAACACTGTACACCCTAACAGCAACATGGGAGTGATGTTCAACCTTGAAGGACTTGCTCATTCCATCAGTGCAACAATCGGGAACAATTTTGGGCTGTCTGCAAAAGGAGAATGCCAGCTGTATCCAGATAAGGAGCTGTGGAGTTTGAACAAAGTTCAAGGACTATTCCTTTTAATATAGAAAAAAAAACCCATATCTTATTGTCTGATCTTGTCACCTCTTAGATTTCTCTTCTCTTCTTTAAGGATATGATTTCTCTCTCATCACACCCAATTTGGATCAAGGTACAACATGGAAACAAAGTAAAAACTGACAGAGTGCTTTCTGTGGGGGGGTAGGGGTGGAGGAAGGGAAGCAAGATGGGGGGAAAATTGTAAAACTCAAATAATATCTTTAATAAAAATTAATTAAAAAAATGAGGGAAGATATATTCAGGAAGTATGGTAAATTTCATTTTGGACATAGTATGTTGAAAATGCTAGTAGGACATCCATGTGTAGATTAGTGTTGAAATGTGTGCCAGTCCCTGCCTGGTTGCATTTTCCTAAATAAATCATTATCCATAACCACCTTATTTTCCTTGGAATAATCACTGATGATGACAGTTTATATTTATATCTTACAAAGTACAAAGTCATTTCTTAATTAATAGCCCTGGACAGTTAAATAACATGATCATTATTCATATTGTACAGATAGGGAAACCGAGACATAGGAAGGCAAAATAGTCTGTAAGTGGTAAAGCTAGGATTGCAACTTAGGTTTTCTGAATCCCAGTATACTTTCTATTATACTGTCAAGACAGCAAAAAAGTGGGTAGAGATACCCCCCCCCCATTGAAACGGAAGGGTTCCCTTGCAGAGGAGGAAGACGATATACTCAGAGTTCTATTATCTGTCCAGAGTCTCGGAAGTATTATGTGACATGACAATTTGGCACTTGGGATTCATTGTGTCCTAATATAAAGAATCTACACTGATCATCCACAAATTATTCACGTATGCTGAAATATTAATTTATGGGAATAAAATATTGCAATTTTTTCTTTCCAAATTATTTTCATCACAATGACAATGCAAATAAAATTATTCACTTTTTTTTTAATAAAATTATGAAGTTTGACTTACCATGATATATGTCCTGCAAAGAACCACCTCCACAAAATTCCATGCAAATCCATAGTTTATCTCGCCTATTAATAAAAAAGGATGAATCTATAATGTTTCTCACGGTTATATTTATCTATTTAAGATTAGAGGCCTTAATTATATTACCATAAAATGAAATTTATATTAAAAGTTTTATTTAATATCCAAGATTTAATGACTTATATGCAGTAATGTGTCTTTAACTCAACCAAGAAAATAACTTTACTATGGTTAAATCACTTCTTTAAAGGAAAAAAAAGCTTCAACACTTAAGATGAAAAAGTCAAAGCAAAAGATTTTCTTGCCTTCTACCATTACCCTAATGTGCTATCATTCACTTAATATTGATCTAGGAAGAAACATTTGAAATAATTAAGCTGTCCTTATCTTCTCAGAAAATTGGGCATTTCCCTTTTCATTACTGTCTAAAAGTAAACAGTTATTTTCAAAGTATTTCAAGTATTTCAAAATTCTTAAAACATTAATTTTTGTAAAAGCATCATTGTAAGGTTATAGTTTGGGCCCACTACAGTTTTAGAAGGTAAGATATAATCTCCATCCATGGAAGGAGCATCCTAATTAACAATATTAACACTTATGAAAAACCTCTCATCGCTGGGAGCAAACCTATAAACTAAGGAGGCAGAAAAGAAAAAAAAGTGACTTTATCTGGTTGAACCAACTAAAAAGATAATGTTATTCCAAACTCCTACAGGGTTCTATAAAGTACCATGCTAAAATCCCTAACTGCATTTCAGGAAACCAGCAATCAGTTAAGTTATTAAGGAGATTGTTGATGCCCCCTTAAAAATAAACAGTGAAATAAAGTAAAATCAATACATTAACCATGTCTAAAAATGTATGTCTCCTTCCATATCTCTAGTCCATCACCGATGCAAAGAGGAAAAATATAAATTTCAAAATCAGAGATCACTGTGTTGTACAAAACCTTCGAAATAATATCAGTATTGTTTTCCTTTACATTACTGTAATCAACATGAAAACTGTTCTGGTTGTTTTGTTCTATATCAGTTGGCATAAATCTTCCTTAAGGCTCTCTGAATTCTTCAAATTTTCTTCCTTTAATAATTATTTTTCAATTTTGTAATAAAACAAACATATAATTGTACATTATTCCATAATTATAAAATTAATCTAAACATACTTCTATTTCTCTGACTACAGACAGAATTTTTCTTCCTATGTCCTTTATTATTACTTCGGCTATTTTTTTTTTAAGGTTTTTGCAAGGCAAATGGGGTTAAATGGCTTGCCCAAGACCACACAGCTAGGGAATTATTAAGTGTCTGAGACCAGATTTGAACCCAGGTACTACTGACTCCAAGGCCAGTGCTTTATCCACCACGCCACCTAGCCGCCTTGACTTCGGCTATTTTTAATGGTCCAAATGACTTATTCACTCAAAGTTATTCTTAAAACAATATTGCTGTTATTGTCTGCAATATTCTCTTGATCCTGCTCATTTTGCTCTTCATTATTTCAAGCAAGTCTGTATCTTTCTAAGATCACTGAATTCGGCATTTCTTAGAGCACAATAGTATTCCATCACAATCATACCACAACTTGTTCGGCAATCTTCCAATTGTTGGGCATTCCTGCAATTTCTAGTTCTTTGCCACAAAGAGAGCCGTTAAGAACATTTTAGAGTATTCTTTTCCTTTTTCTCTAATCATTCTTGGAAATAGATCTAGAAGTGGGATTGCTGGTCAAAGGGTATATAGGCAGTTTAAGAACTCTTTGGTTATAATTTTAACTTGCTCTCTAAAATGGTTGGATGAGCTTACAATTTCATCAACAACAAATGTGTCCCAAATTTTCCACATCTCATCCACTTCTTAAAGATACAACATATATAACATAACTTCTTTAGGCATTTCTCAACTAATAATCACACTTTGTTTCCCATTATCTGCTATAAATTGCTATAAATCTTTTTGTAGACATATATCCTTTCCCCCTAGAAGTTTTTGACATCTTTGGGGTATAATACCTAGTAGCAGGTTTAGATGAGGTCAAAAAAGAATATGCTGTTTAGTGGTTTTGAGGTGTTAATTCAAAAATCATTTTGCAGCATGGTTGGAATGATAAGAAGCTCCACTAACAATGTGTTAGTGACCTGACCTCCTCAAGTTCCTCTAATACTGGTTATTTTCTTTTTTTTTTGGTTATTTTTGTCAATTTGACAGATGATTGATATTGCCCATTTTACTTATTAGTTATCATTGCATGGCTTATGTAGTAAAAAATTATTCTTCTAGCAATAGTAATACACTCTCTTCTTTTAAATAAGAATGGGATGTTTTATATTTAGATTATTTATCCACTTGGGCCGCAAGGCATATGGTGTAAGAACTAGACTAAATCTAATTTCTGCCAGATTGCTTTCAGATTTTCTGTGCTGTTTTTTTGGTAAAACAGGAAATTCTTATCCCAATAAGTTGGCCACATTATAGTCAACTGTTCTGGGTTTACCAAGGCTCTCCAATGATTAGGTTTTCTATTTTTTAAATACTTTCTTTGGTATTTGTTCTTGATCTTTTTTTCCCTATATATACATAAATAACCCCTTGGTACTTTAATTTATTGATTACTAAATCTGTACATCAGTTTTGCAGATTATGGCATTTGAGAGTTGAAAAGGACTTTGGAGGTCATCTAGTATATCTTAAACACAAAAGGAACTTTACTCTAACATACCTGACAATAGATGTCTAGCTTCTGAGGAAGAGAAACCTATATCCTCTCTATTCAGGCAATTACTTTATCAGATAACACTAAATGATGCTAAGTTTTTCCTGATACTGGGCCTGAATTTTCAACTTCCATTCAATGTCTCTGACTCTGCTTTTTGGAGTCAAGCAAAATAAATCTAATGTTCTCTCTTCTTGTGACAACCCTTCAAATACTTGAAGTCAGCTGTTAAATGACTTCTGAGTATTCACTTCCTCAGGCTAAACATGACTACCTCCAATTGTTTTTCATTTTGGAGAATCCAAGGCCTTTCACAACCTTGGTTGCCCTCTTCTGGACATTTATCAGCTTACTGGCATCCTTAAGTAATGTCAAACAGAACAAAATACAAAATTGCAACATATTTTCTTCCATCTTAAACCTTTTCCTTTCTCACTTCTTCCATCTTCTTGTACTTAATAATGAGATTCTCAGATTTACCTAGTTGTAAACCTTTCTTTCTTTCTTTTCTTTTCTTTTTTTTTTTAGATTTTTCAAAGGCAATGGGGTTAAGTGGCTTGCCCAAGGCCACATGGCTAGGTAATTATTAAGTGTCTGAAGTCAGATTTGAACCCAGGTACTCCTGACTCCAAGGCCAGTGCTCTATTCACTGTGGCACCTAGCCACCCCTTGTAACCTCTTTCTGAATCTCTGTACTCACATCTCCAACTGCCTATTAGAAATCTTACTCAACATGTTCAAAATGGAACCCTATTACCTTTTCTCCTGACTGGCTCTCTACTTTAGAACTTTATCTGTTGAGGCTGCCATCATTCTCCTGGAGATCCAAGCATAAAAGCTAGGCATCACCTTTAATTCTTCTTCACCCCCCACATCCAATCTGTTCCCAAGTCTGGTCAATGTGCCCTTCATCATGTCTCCTCCATATGCCTTCCTCTTTCCTCTGACACTTCTGACCTCTGGGGTGAGCCCTCCCCACCTCAAGCCTGGACTACAACCTGCTGGCAAGTTTCCGGCATCAAGTTTCTCCCCACTCCAATCCATTTTCCATTTAGCTGTCCTTGATCTTTTAAAGGTGCACATTTTACCATATCACTTCTCAATTCAAAATATCTTGTGGGCTCCCTACCACTTCCAGGATCAAATAAATATAAAATCTTCTCTTTGGCATTTGGAGCTCTTTACAACTTGGCCCTCTCCTACAGTATTCCTTACGTTCTGCTCCCCTTCACATCCTCTGTAATCTAGTGATGTGAACTACCTCCTGGCTGGTTGTTCCTCATCTCAATTGCCTTGCTTCTTTGAGGAGTCAGCTAAAATCCTGCCTCCTACAAAAAACTTTTCATGATGCCTTTCTTCTATGGTTATCTCCAATTTATCCTGTATAAATTTTGTTTGTATATAAATATTTATGATTCTTTCCCCATGAGCTCCCTGAGAGCAGGGTTAATCTTCTGCCTCGCTTTGTAACTCCAATACTCAGCTCATAGTGATAAATGCTCATCAACAGACTCCCTAGGACTTGGCTCTTGAGGACACAACTTTCTGGCCAACCATTCCAGCAGCGATTGAATTTTCAATCATACTACTCCCCTGCAACTTCCCAACTCTAAGGTTATGGTGGCCTCTTCCTTGCTGTTTCTCACATAAGATGTTCCATCTCTCAATTTGAAGACTTTCTCCCTCCTCCTCTCTGCTTTTTAGCTTCCTTCAATTCTCAATTCAAACCCCACTATAAGAAGCCTTTCCAAATCCCCCTTAATGCCAGTGTATCCCTCTCTCTTGAATAACTCCAGTTTTTTCTGTCTATATCTTGTTTGTATATAGCTATTTGCATGTTGCCGCCTTCTTGACAAAAGGGGCAGTTTTCTGCCTTTCTTTGTATTATCAGCACTTGGCACAGTGTCTGGCTCTAGATAAATGCATACTGACTTGACTATTATACCTTTACTTCTGAAGTCATGCTGCCCTCTTAATATGCTCCATGCTCCAAGTTTGGATTTGATTTCTGGGCTGCAGCATCACAATGCTAACTCACATCAAGCTATACAGTTCGTTAAAACTGCCAGTTTTTCCCCCCAAATAATTGCTGTCTATCCCTGCCATTTCCAGCTTAGACTTACAAAGGTGACTTTTGTGTACTCAAGCAAGATTTTACATTTATTCTGTTGAATTTCATCTTATTAGATTTATCCCAATGTTCTAATCTGTCAGGATCTTTTTAGTCATTCAGCATGTCAGCTGTCCCTCCCAGCTGGTGTCATCAGCAAACTGAGCGTAACATCTTCATCTTTATCCAAATCATTAAAAAAATGATAAATGTCACAAGACCCTGTTCAGATTCCTGTTCCTTGGAAGACCTTATGCTACACTGACAATGAACCATTAACAAATGTTCTGGTCATTCAACCAGTTCCAAATCCATATGATTAAATTGTTATCTCTATCATTTTTCCATCTTCTCATCAAGAATAGTAATTTAAGAAAACACAAACTAGAGCATTGTTCTCATATAATTCCCCTTATTAGTTTAATAATGTTGTCAAAAAAAGCAAGTGAAGATAGTTTCCTATTACCATCTTGATGAAGTCATGCAGGCTCTTTTCAGTCATTGGTTTCCTTTCTACCTATTTATCAGATGGTTCTTTAATTATTTGCTATACAATTTCCCCTAGAGATCTGCAGACTGTTACCTTTCCAATTAAAAAAAAATTAAGTCAACAATTAAAAAACATCTATTAAGAGTCTATTATGTTGCAGTCAGTCTGTTAAGTACTAAGGATACAACAAAAAAAGGCAAAAGATGGTACCTGACTGTAAGGAGTTCCTACAAATAAAGGAGACAACAAACAAATACATTTTAACAGGATAAATAGGAAATAACTGAGAAGAAGGTACTAGAATTAAGAGGAGTAAAGAGGAAAAGCTTCTGTAGAAGCCAGGATTTAATTGGGGTTTAAAGGAAGACAGGGTGGTCAGTAGTCAGAGAGGGAGAACATTCTAGGCATGAGGAATGGCCAGAGAAAAATGCTCAGACCTGAGAAATGGAATGTCTTGTTTGCAGAACAATCAGGTGATCATGTCAGAGAATGAGATGTAAGAAGACTGTTAAGGTAGTTTTTATGAAGGACTTTGAACACCAAGTAAAGATCTAATCATTTGCTACCTTTCCCATCTTCCATGATCTGAACTGACTCAATAATCATACCTGCAATTTTTTTGAGAACTAAAGGTTGTAGTTTATCTGAGCCAATTGAAGTGAATCTTTGAAAGGCAGCAAAACACTTTATTTTTTCTTGGGTATCGCTTCCCTTAGTCTTTTTATTTTGTCATTTTTAATAAAAAGTATGATTTATTTTGCCAGAGAAAGGAGCAACAAAACCAGAACAGAGTGTCTTGGCCTTCATTGTGTTGTCAGTTATTATAATAGCACCCAAAGGCTTTCTTTGATCCTACATTTTCTCTTTCAAAATGTTTTTCAAAATAACAAAAATTAGTTTTCTCTACCTCCCATTTCTGTTCTTCTCCTACCCTCTAGGGATGAAGGGAAGGGTTGGGGGGGGAGAAGGGAGGGAGGGGGAGGGAGAGAGGGAAAAAAAACCCCTCAAAACATTTGTTATAAATTCACATAGTCAATCAAAATAATCACTTTGGCTATATTGTTGAGGTTTTTTAAAGGTCTCATTCTGCATTACCCCATATAACCTGTCCATCATAGGTTTTCTAGATTTATGTATGGCTTATTTTTTACAGTTCTAACAGAATATACTACACCCTGCTTCAGCTCACTTCATTCATTTACACAAGACCTACATGTTATTTCTAAAATTGTCTCCTTTTATTTCTTATGATTTATTAGTATTCCATAGCATTCATGCATTTACAATTTGTTGAGACATTTTCCAGTTGATGGCAACTCTATTCCCTTTACTTTCTAGTTCTTTGTTACTATAAAAAGAACTTCTATCAGTATTTTTGCATGCATCCTTTACCCTCTTTCTTTGATCTCTTTGGGCTCTAGGTTTAATAGTGTTCTCATTAGGTCAAAGGACAGATAGTTTAGTGTCATTTGTGTTAGTGTTTCAAACTGCTTCCAATATGGCTAGACTGATTCGGAAATCCATCAAAAGTACATTAGTATATTTAATTTCCTGTAACCTCTTTAAACCACGTCATTTTCCTCTTTTGACATCTTTGTCAACCAATCTGAGGGCTGTGAGGGGAAAACTGTGGGTTTTAATGGAAATGAGACCCTTATCAGAAAAACTGACTTCAAAGACTTTTTCCAATTACCTATTTTTATATAAACTTCAATCTTAATGTTTAAAACATGTTTTCATTTAAAGTTTATCTTGGGGTGGCTAGGTGGCATAGTGGATAAAGCACCGGCTCTGGAGTCAGGAGTACCTGGGTTCAAATTCAGTCTCAGACACTTAATAATTACCTTGCTGTGTGGCTTGGGCAAGCCACTTAACCCCATTTGCCTCGCAAAAACCTAAAAAAATAAAAAAAATTAAAAAAAGTTTATCTTGGTTATCTTGTGAGATGTTGGTTTCAACCTAGTTTTTACCTAGATTGTTTTCTAGGTTTCTCAGAAATTTTTAGCAAATACCATAAATAGAGTTTTTGGCTTTCAAAAATACTATGCAACTGCTTTGGTTTGCTACTGTACACTGTTTCACTGTTTGTATCTAGTCTGTTCCTCTTATCAACCAAGTTCTTGAGTAGTACCAAACATTTTAATGATTACTATATTTTGAGATCTATTGTTCATAAGGACTTTTCTTTCACATTTTTTATCATCATTTTTCTTGAAATTGTTTTTCTTTTGTTTCTCCATTTGACTTTTTTTAAAGTCATAATCTTTTGGCAGACCAATTAATATTTCACTGAATAAATTGGGTTAGATAATATTTCCATTTCCATTACAATGGTGACTACTTCCACACTCTTCTCCCTCCATAAAAATTTCATCGATTATTTATGTCTTTATTTCTGCAAAGAATAGTTTATAGCTGAATTCTCTTATTTCCTAGGTGTGTTTTGGTAGGAAAACTGATCTTATTTTTTTCTCCTAATAGAATTTTAAAAACAAATACAAAATTCCAACTTTTTATTTATATTAGTATAAGCTCACTCTGGGATTCAGCAATCCTGACACTATTTTTGCTGGACTCCCTTCCCCCATGAGTATCTTTATGCTGATACCAAACCTACATATCTTTAATCTTCCCTATTTTTCAGTACTGTTTCCAACATCATACTGTATTCTATATTCAAAACTGGATAAGCAAATTTCCTACTAATATTTATTCCTCATTCCAATTTTTCTCCTTTTTTTGAGTATACTTACTATTAGTCACTTGAGCTTGAAAAAATTTTTTTATTCTTCTCTCTAGTATTGTAGATTTTCCCACCATCTCTTTTGAACTGGCTTTCTTCTTTGTCAACCACTTGGATCAGGTTCATACTTCTTAGAATCTATCCTTTACAAAGCTGGGAAAATATCTTTCCTAAACTATATAAACTTTCAGTGGTTACCTATTATCCACAGGATAATATATATAATAAAATATGAACTCATTAATCATCATTCTAGTCTTCCACAGAAAGATGACAAAAGAAGCCAAAGCTTCATAGTCTCATGAACCAGTTCAAGCCTTAAGTATCTCTCACCTAGGCTATTTTTACTTGATCTTAATATTATTACTGGTCTCTCCCCTTGGCCAGACCATACACATAATAAAATTATCTGTCTTATGGACAGGTTTGATAATGTCACTCCTTGGCTCAAGAATCGTTGGGAGAGTAAGGATAAAAGAAATTTCCTTCATGAACTAAATTTTCTAAGGAGCTAGCCTATATGTTGTTTCCCAGATTCATACTTCATAACTAAGAGAATTGAGGGAACTAAATGAACCAGGGACTTCATGTTGTGACTCAATTCTGGATCAATCTCAATTTTTCTTTCTATTCAATTATAAGTCTAGTTCAATTCTGAAAACCATTCAATTATGGAATCATAAGTTATTGTACTGTTTGAATCACCAGTAGTTAGAAAAAAAAGTTTCTCACAGGCAAAAATACAAAAAAGTGGAGTACTGAAGCCTGGCTAAGCCAATATTGTTACCATATGAAGTTCAAGTAACCCTTTAACTGTACAACTTCATCAAAATCAGCAAGCAAGAAATGTTGGACCTGAGGTCAGGAAGCACTTAGTGCAACAGTACTTCAAGACATTTAAGCACTGTGACTCTGAATGTCTTTCTAGGTCTGTCCTCATCTGTAAAATGAGTATCGTCATCATCATCATCTACCTCTCAAGGCTGTTGTGAGGTTAAATTGTATTTAATTTCCATTGGATCTAGAAGTATTGTTCTCTTTGAGATAATGATGAATTATGGGTAATATATTTATACAGGGAAAAACAAAATTCTTCCTAATTATAGAAACTCCCAGACAAAGCATACTAAAACATGACTTGCACCATGCCATATATCAAGAAACGGCAAGATCTTTATCTAAGGGGTGACTAGGTGGCGCAGTGGAGTCAGGAGTACCTGGGTTCAAATCCGGTATCAGACACTTAATAATGACCTAGCTGTGTGGCCTTGGGCAAGCCACTTAACCCCGTCTGCCTTACAAAAACCTAAAAAAAAAAGATCTTTATCTAAACAAAGGATATAGATAGACAAATTTAAAAACCATCAGAAACCTGTAAGTTACATCAATTGGGGAATGTTTGGATAAATTATAGTATATGAGTATCAAAGAATAGTACTGTCCTTTAGGGAAAGAAGGAACTGCTTCAAAGAAACATGTAAAGGCTTATATAAACTGATACAGAGTGAAAAGAGCAGACAAAGACTTAAGAACCAAACTAAGTCTAACCAAGATTCTTTTCAAGTGGGCAGAGGGATGTGGGAAGAGGGAGGGAATACACACACACACACTTAGGAGGAATGAGGCATCTCTTTCCTCTGATTTCAGGGAATTGCACCTGGTTGCTCTTCCCCTCCCAACTCTGGAAACTCATTCATTCCTCTCCTACCCCAACAGAATGTTCCTAATCTTTTCTCCAATTAGAAATCAGATAACTTAACTTTGTATCCTGGTTTATATCCTGTTATGTATTTGCTTTTTATGCATAAAAATCTATCTCCCCTTGTATTCTAGGTCCAGCATCAAAGCTGAGGAGGCTTTGTTATTTGTTATGCAATTAGCATGCATTTCTTAATAAATCAAAATGCACAGGAGCTAGGACCTTTGTTTCCTGGGTGATTTTACATTTGCCTAGTCAATTCCTTATGCCTGGAATTAATTCTCTTTACTTTTTAGAATCGTTGACTTCCATCCCTCAATTGACAAATGGTTAAAGGATATGCAAAGACAATTCTCGGATGAAGAAATCAAAGCTATCTATAGTCATATGAAAAACTGCCTAAATCATTATTAGAGAAATGTAAATTAAAGTATCTCTGAGGTACCACCTCATACCTCTCAGACTGGCCAATATGACCTGAAAAGATAATGATTAAAGTTGGAAGTGATGTGGGGAATCTAGGACACTAAAGCATTGCTGGTGATGCTGTGAAATGATCCAACCTTTCTGGAAAGCAACTTGGAATTATGCCCAAAGAACAATAAAAATGTGCATATCCTTTGATCTAGAAATACTGGGTCTGTATCCTGGAGAGATCACTAAAAAAGGTAAAAATCCCACATGTACAAAAATATTCACAGCAGTTTTTTTGCAGTGGCAAAGAACTGGAAATTGAGGGGATGCCCATCAATTGGGGAATGGCTGAACAAATTGTGATATATATATATATATATATATATATATATATATATATATATATATATATAAATAAAATATCACACACACACACACACACACACACACACACAAACATAAACACGGACTGGTAGGAATTTATGTGGAGTGAGATGAACAGAACCAGAAGAACATTATATACACTAACAACAACCTGGGGTGATGGTCAACCATGACGGAGTTGTTCATTTTGGCAGTGTAATAATCAGGGACAATTTTAGGGGTTTGCTACCTTTTGTTTCCAGAGAAGGAACTGTGGAGTTTAAACGAAGACCAAAGCTTCTTATCTTCAATTTTTAAAAATTGTCTTATGCATTTATTATGTAATTTTTTTCTCTCTAATGTTTTCTTTCTTCCTTTTGGACCTGATACTTCTCTCACAACGTGTTCAATTTCAATCTGTACTAAACATAGATGCAAATGTAAAGCCTATATCAGATTGCTTTCTGTTGGGGGGGAGGGAGAAAAATTGTGAAACTCAAAACTTTGCCAAAAAATGGTAGAAACTACCATCGTATATAATTGGAAAACAAAGCTGAACTCAGGTGCCTTTCTAGGGGAAGCATTTCTTAATCCACTAGCTGCACTGAAATCTCCTTATTCAACTTTAATGGCTTTTACATGTCTAAATGCTTCATGATCCAGACAGAGTGCAAGTACCTTGACTAAGAGACATCTTTTGTTTTTCCATACCCAGTGCCTAGAAGAGTGTCTGTTGAACTGAATGGAAACTAGATCAAATTATCTTTATACCAAGAACTTGAACTCCTAACTTAAATTTTTCTAGGACCCAAATAAGTTTCATTAATTAACAAGTTTTTAATGCAGATTTTGAGGAGGATTAAAACTCATCATCTTTAGGTATTAAGTTAAAGAACCCTAATTCAAAAATCATCCTTGGATTAGAGGCAAAGTTAAGTTATTTTCATCTATGTGAGTTTCATCTGAAAGTATATGAAAAGTTCAGGAATCCCTTTTATTACAATTTAAGCTATCAACCCCCTGACTCAAAGACTCAAGTTGTAAAATGAGATATACATTTTTGGATATAACCAATGTGGAACTTGTTTTTGATTGACTGCATAATTTTTTTTTCTACTGGGGGATAGCAGGGTGGAGGAGGAGGGAGGGAAAAGAATGGCAGCATTCAATGAAATGTTTCCCAACACCAGACTAGACATTCTCTATGGTGATCTTCCAACTTCAATATTCTAAAAGGCTATAATTTTGTTATATAGGTTATAATAGCATAAGATGCCTCCATAGGGAGAATAAAATATGCATTTCTGCTCTGTTTGTCAAACCTTAAATACCATATAATTTAATGGACAACAACTGACATACTGTAACAAAACAAAAATTTAAACAAAGTTCCTTCCTCTAAGATAAAAATCTGACCTTCCTGGGTCTATTATCCGTAAATGTAAAACCCACACTGAGTTAAGGAGGATGTTCTTAAGTCATATCATAATAAGGGTTTTAGGAGATCCTTATCTCAGGAAAGAAAGAAAACAAGAAACAAAAAGAAGAGCTAAGAAGTTATCCTAGGCTATCCTCTGCTTTCAGTTAATAACACACTTCTTTTATAACATAGAGAACTAAAAAGGGATCTTTCAATCTCTAGACTCAGCACTCTATCAACTGCACAGATGCTGAAAATAGAAGTCAGAGCTGGAGAACAAACCAGGCTCCTGAGTGTGAAAAGCTCTTTGGGGATAGATGAGATTTTTCTCCATCTTCCCAACCCTTTCAACACACTGCCTATATCAATAGAGAAACTGGAGCAATAAGATCTCATGCACTGAGAAGACTGACGCTAGGTGAGTGTGCAGAGACAATCACTCTGGGGCAGAAGGCAGCCCAGGATGTAGAGCTAAGTGTCAAATGCTATGAATTTCAGGAGTTCAAATGAGGGGCCAGCCCACCAGAGAAGTGAACAAGGGGAGCTTCATAAGAACAGGCCTCAAGGACCCCTTTGCCCTACACATTCTCTTACATATGGTGGCTCAACTGCCTTAGCACTTTGACTATGAGCTCACTCTTCCCACAAACTGATGCATATGAAATTGTGAGAAGATACCCCTTAAGGCTTTGGGGGATAATATTCTGCACCATCAATTTTTGTTAAGTTATCTTAGTAAATGACTTTACTTACAGCTAAGTCTACTGTCTGATCATTAACTGAAAGCATAGAACAGCTGGTGGAGAAAGAGAACAAGGAGCTACAGTAGTAATAGGTGGCCAGACACATAGTTATACTTATAATCTTAGGTAACAGAAACCTCTAACTATACAAAATTTAAATCCGAGGACAAAAATTAGGAGCACAGTACAGAATCAGGAAGGGATTTGTAGCTCTGGATTTCACACTATAGAACACAAGGTGGTTATCATGTGGCACTGCTTCCATCAGACACTGATCTGATGATATTAATTTTTCAAGAATGAAGTACAGAAGAAAAAAGGAACACTGAGATAAAATGTACAAAGGCATTTATCTGGACAGAATAGGATGTATGAACCAGATAGTTCAGGGACTTATAGCTCAGAGGGATATGAAGTAAATAAAAGAATAAATATATGAAACAGAGAATAAAATTCAGAAAAGATTGGGAAGTAAAACAGATGCCCATCTAGTGGAATATGATTCAGCAATATGGTGAGGAATGTAATCAAAGTATTACACTACAAGAAAACAACAAACATGAAAACTATAAAGACGCAAGGGAAAATTTATGTGAATTGATGCGAAGTGGGATATACAAAAATAGGAATATAAACAATAACAATGAACTATAAAAGAACAAACTGAAGCTGAGTAATTGTAATGACTGTTTGGCCCAGAAAGAGAGTTATGAGAACATACTCTCCTCCGTTCTTTGAAGAAAATGGGAAACTATGTTAGTAGAACACTACATACAGTGCTGTATTTTATTATGTGCTAATTAGTTTTGTTTATTAACTGATTGCTTTTTTAATGGCTTTCAATGTGGGAGAAGGAAAAAAGCAGATATGCTCAAAAATAATGAATTGAATTAAATAGTTTATTTTGCCACAACCCTAAAATGATACATTCATTCTTTACTCTTCAACTGACAGCATTTTCTTAAAAATTGGAAAACAAATACTATACCTCAGATAGCTGCCAAAATAAGCAACAATGTTAGGGTGTTTACAGTCTTTCATCATAATTATTTCTTGCTGCACAACTGCAAAGTCTTCCCCTGAAAAATAAAAGAATAAATATTTAGTAGTTCATAAAAATTTTATTTTACTTTCTAAATGACAGCCTCAATCATCATAATTATTATCTATCATTGTAAAATTATTATTGCATAAGTAGGGGAAACTATTTAGTATGTGCCAAGGAAAATTTGGAATCTGAATTATGTGAGAGAGTGAGAGAAATGGATAATATTCTACCTTACAGATAACACTGGTTATAAACAATTTTACAATAAAGAATATTCTCTTCTAAGATGAGATATGAATATTTTTAGATAGCACAGTAGTATAAATTATGGCTCTTTAGGGTCTATATGCAATCAAGAAACCTAAACTTGTGTAGAAGAGCTGCCAGACGGCCTGAGTATACAGAGTTGGCTTGTATTTCAGTTCCTTGTTCCCATTTCAATTGGGCTGGAATGCAAAACAGTCCAGTATTTGAGTTTCATTTTGTCAGTTCTCAGTCTCTTCTCCCTGCTCTCTCATGCCTAATTAGAATATGACCTGTATTCTCCAAAGTAAAATCTGGCAATCCTATAGTAATATTACATGCTGTAACTCCTAAATGAATACTTGTAATGGGAGAACAGAACTGATAAGAATGTAAATGTGGGTAACCATACATACAGTTTTAAAGGATGGGAAAACAAGGAATCAGTTTTAAATGAAGTAGCCTTAATGATTTTAAAAGTTCCTTTAAGTTCAGGGGTAGTTCGTTAAAGTATGTAGAAATAATTTAGTATCAAAGGAAAAAGAGACCCTAAATTTTGGCTTTCCAAATAAATATTCAAATCATTAATTAATAGGTTTGTGTTCAGGATGAAAGGTCTGGAACCACTAGCTTTGGCTACTTCCTGTGACATAAGCTACTTCAAATTGGAGTAACACAATCAAATATTCTGTGAATTAGTACTTGAAACTACCTAATAGGTTAAGGATTTGAGGGTGGCAGGGGAGGGAGAATCATGTAAGGTGGGGGAAAACTCCCTTTGAGATGTTATAAATATCTGTTGCAGGAAACAGAATAAAAAGGCATGGCATCTCAAGTTCTTATTCCCTCCCTAATATGGGAACTCTAATTGAGTGCACTGAAGATTAAAGAGTAGAAGACAGGGGCAGCTAGGTGGTGCAGTGAATAGAGCATGAACCCTGGAGTCAGAAATACTTGAGTTCAAATCCGACCTCAGACACTTAATAATTACCTAGCTGTGTGGCCTTGGGCAAGTCACTTAACCCCCATTGCCTTGCAAAAAACCTTAAAAATAGAGTAGAAGATAAATATTCCTCAGTGCTTCAGAGAACGCAAAATATCTTCTGGCTATTATCTCCCATCTCTAAGGATTTCCAGATACTAAAGCACAACTGGAAGTGTCATTACAATAGCACTTAATATATTTTAGTTATATACCTTTAAACCACAGAACACAGACTCAGATTTAGAAGGGACCTCAGAGGCCATGTAGTTCAAACCATGTCTAATAAGACTCCTTTCTACAAGATACACAAAGAAAAGCTACAATCTTGTAGAATCTTTTGGTGGATTGTGAACTAGTCCAACTACACCTTCTATAAACCTGTGCACTCTTTGACCCAGAAACACTGCTTTTAGGTCTATATTCCAAAGAGATCAAAATAAAAGGGGAAAGGACTTCTGTGACAAAAATTATAATTCACTCTTTTTTTATGGTGGTAAAGGATTGAAAATTGAGGAGAGTTCCATCAATTGGAAATGGCTGAAGAAGTTATGCTATATGATTATGAAGCAATATTACTGTGGCATAAGAAAAGACAAGAAAAAACCGGGAAGACATAATAATTGCTGCAAAGTGAAACGATCAGAACCAGGAGAACACTGAATACAGTACCAGCAAGTGTAACAATGATCACCTGTGAAAGCAGGGAAGGTGATTTCTTACTTTACTTCTCTTTTGTGCCATAAAGAATGACCTCTAATGGAAAAATTAGAACACAAATGGTTAGATAGAAAATTATACAAAGATAAGTAAGGAAAGACGGTCTCCTAGTTCAGATGAAGTACTGAGTGATCCTGCTAAATTATTATCAACTATTTTCTAAAAATCTTGGAGAATGAAAGTTCCTACAGGATTAGAGAAGAAGAGTGATCAGGTTATTTTTATTTAAATGAAGAGGATAGAGTACACAAAAGAATGTTTGACTTGGGTTTCTGGTAAAAATCTAGAATGGATTTTGTCTCCTTAAAAAAACTATTTAAAAGAAAAAAAATCTCATTTTCATTGATAACTTCTGTTTTTACATTGAGTGGATTCCCTCTTAAGAGTTAATATTCCTAGTGAAGTCCTCTCAGGGTTAAAAATCATTAAAATAAAGACAGACTATTACTCTTAGACTATTTTTCGAAGAGGGAGAGAGGCCTTGCATCCCCAGTCAGACACCCTCCTGATTCTGTTAGGTAGGGAAATAGTAAAATATTTTCAGAGAAGAGACCTTGCATTCTTAGTTAGCTTCCTATTTGATGATAGACTGGGAGAACAACAGACTGCCTTCTATTATTTGATAAGTACTAAGAATACCTTGCATAATCATTATTTCATTTAGGTAGACAACAGAAGGCCATTAGAAAACTTCTGATACTGTCACCATCTGAATAGTGAGGTAATATTCTATGAAAACATTTTATTCTTCTCTTTGTTACTGAGTAGATTTTTCACATAAAAATTGTAACTCTGAAAACCTTAACCAATCAGGCTGAAAGAGAGGGGGCTGGGGGGGTCATGCTAGGCCATATAATCTTGCTTGACTGTCACCTCGGGGCAGCTCCTTGATCTTTACTACCTTTGTGAGACTTGGAGTATGCCCTTTTCTTGAGAAAAGTCAAAATAAACTTTCTTTTTTGCTCAGAGGAGTCTCTATATTATTTAAAGTGAATTTTTATCCCACACAATTTATGGTGCATGAGGTTGGAATTTTAACCCCCTCCCTAGGACTCTCCTGGTCACAGGCACAAGCAGGCATCATGCTGGGATATTTTCAGCAGCTTGTGATTTAGTGCCCAGGTAGATCCCTTGAGGAGTGTGGGAAAGAACCCAAAGAGAGACTTAGCTTGACCAAAATTGAAAGCCAGAAGACCTCCAGAGGCAGGACTACAAGGAGCTGGCACAGGAGAAGACCCAGGGATGGCGTCAAGGGTCTGTAAGTTTGTGTACATGAGCCTAGCAGGTTCAAGGTGACCCTACCCTCGATCACTTCCAAAAATTCAAATCAGCAGGTTGGATTCATTTGGGGCAGAAAAATGGGTGAGGGTGGAAATACTCCCATGCAATCAAATTGCCAGTCCAAGCGGTTAGAGTCCATAGGATAGTTCAAGAGGTTAAGAGTCCATGGACAAGGCAGAAGGGTCTGGAAGTGCTGGCTGAGAGCTCTGGGGTTTAAACAAAGTAAATAAATAAATCTTCCTAGGAGAAAATCCAGGAGACAGCATTAGACTGTAAAAATGGGAGGGGTCAAATTCAAAGCACAGTAGCTGCAGTCAATTATTGCAATCTCTCCCTGAAGTGCCAGGAGATAGTCCCTTGGGACTTAAACTTAGTAATTGGAATAAGGAACTAAAATATCAGGGAAAACTGCAGAAAATGATAAAATGCTGTTGGCTTTTTCTCTTCCCTGCTTTTTCACTGTGATTCTGTGTTGCTAGAATGATTTCTCCTCCTCTCTGCTTCTTTTCTCTGGGCAGCTTGCCTGTTTTCTTTTTTTTTTTTTTTTTGGTTTGTTATCTCTCAACCTTGGGAGAGAAACAAGAGCAAAAAAGGAAATTTATTGAGAAAAAGGGACTAATTAATAATAGAGAGAATTGTTTCATGAAGACTTAGTAAAATAAGTGTTAAAGGGGACCTTATTGGGGTAGCTAGGTGGCACAGTGAATAGAGCACCGACCCTGAAGTCAGGAGTACCTGAGTTCAAATCTGACCTCAGACACTTACTAATTACCTAGCTGTGTGGCCTTGGGCAAGCCACTTAACTTAAAAAAAAAAAGAAAGAAAGGACCTTATTTTGAAGTTAGACAATGAAAATTACCAAAGATGTTAAATAAAGAAATCACAGAAAGAAACGTTATTTTTATTTGAAAAAAGTTTTGGGAAAGTAAATCCCACAAAGTCAAAAGAATCAGGTTGATTCAAAAGTATATAAATTAGTTACACAGAAATGCCAGAAAAGTGAAACTAAATAGTTAATCTTTTACCAGAATAATATGGTAAACATTATAGTTTCAGGAGTTTATTAGTATAGATTCTGGTAATGTTAGTTATTACAGAGAGTAATGGAACAAGGTGGGGACCTAAAAAAAAGCAGGCATTTTATCAGCATTTATCAGCATTTTATCATTTTCTGCAGTTTCCCCTGATATTTTAGTTCCTTATTCCAAGAACAGAAGAGCCCCCCAGAAAGATTTTGGACCTGTCTCTTTATGAGAAAAGTTATGTGGTTTGTTCAATCTGAAGAAGGGAGCAGGTAATATTCCAATTCGGCTGTGAGTTTTTTTTAAAAGTAGCTTTTTGTTGCCTTCTCAAAAGTTTTACCAGTTAAAATCAAGAAGTGTTAGATATTAAATCCTTTGAATGGAAAATGTTTTCTGGAAAGTGGAATCATGCCTGTGGTTTACATAGCCAGTTCAGAACAGTATTAACTACAATCAAAAAAGAGTTAATGAAAAAGAATAGTGGAACAGAATATTAAGGGAAAATGTAAGTTGTATAGTCTGAGTAAGAGGTTCTGAAAGTACTGGGAAGAGAATCAAGGCATAGAGACAATTGGGGTTTTTTGAACCATCTGTTAAGTATGGAAATTGGTTAAATCATGTAGACAGAAGATTTGGGTAGGTTTGATATTGTATAAGTAAAAGGACTGATTTAGGGGTCTTGGGAAATGATTTCAAATTCAATTAAGGGTTTTTTTTTATTTTAATGTTTTATGACTCCTCCAGAGTCATAGGAGGAAATAGAATTAATGGAAATATTGTAACAGATAGGGACAGAATGGCCTTGATGGAGGCTGGCAGCCAGGATAGACTGTGAGTTATCTTAATCAAGCTTTAGAATTACTAAACATGGAGAATTAGGAAACACCAATTCAAAATATGTTTGGGGGTATAGTTCATATATCTGGAAAAAATCTGGGGTGAGTAAGTAATGATAAAAATAGTAAAGGTACAGAATTAGTATATATTACTTTAATATCTCAAATTGAGGGGAATCTCCAATTCCAAGAACATAAAATGTGTTAATATTAAGAAATGTTGGTTAGGAAGGATAGAAAACTCTTATAATTGGAAAGTTAGAACTGCACTGAAAAAGATAAAAAGAATTTGCAAATTTTTTTTGGCTTTGAAAAAGAAAATGATTTAAGGTTATTTTGAATATGACTTCTGGAATTTGAAAGAAGTATAAAGAAAATCTTGTAATTATAGAGTTTTTTTTTTAGATTTCTGCAAGGCAAATGGGGTTATAAGTGGCTTGCCCAAGGCCATACAGCTAGGCAATTATTAAGTGTCTGAGACCGGATTTGAACCCAGGTACTCCTGACTCCAGGGCTGGTGCTTTATCCACTATGCCACCTAGCTGCCCAAAAATCTTGTAATTATAAAAAGGGATTTTTTTAGCAACAACTGATCTTAAGAATTTTTCTGTGTTGCAAAATTCTTGGGAGTAAAGGGAAAATACATGAAATTGAAATATGTAGTAAAAATTAGTAAACTTTCTATAAGAACAGATTTAAACACTTTTTATGAGAGTTTAAAATTGTGTTACAATAATGAACAATGAATGGAGGTCTGTTATTTAAGAAGAAGAAATCATACATGTAAATGTAACACTAGCATAGGTAAAAACTGTACATTGAGCTCCTGAAATTATCATATGTATAAGGCTAAAATTCACGGAGAATCTTATTTTCTTTGTTTTGAAAATAGAAGTGCATTTGGAAGAAAAGACAGATAAGCTTATAAAGCACAAATTTAGAACATAATTATAAGGTTAACTTTAAGAAAACCTGTTCTGTTTTGCTTTAAGAGATGTCAGCATGAAAACTTTGTTTCATGCAGGTTAAGGATTTAATATTTAAATTTAAAGAAGTAAAAATTGCAGATTTCTTCCTCCATGTTAAATGCAGATTCAGAAGGATAATGTAACTGCAAGATATCCTTTTCAATAATGTTGTATAAATGTGAGGGGCTTTGGAAATGATTAGGAAATTAAAAATTATGTAATCCTAATTAGATGACTTCTCAATGAATAAGTTGTTGAAGAATATTATCAAACATGTGATCTACTTTTGGAAATATAAACTATTTTACTGTAATGTGGTCAAACCTGGAATTAATGATTGATTGATTTGTAAGGATAATAAGGGAAGTTGTCAAAGGTTATGACCCTCTGGGTTCCCTGAAATTTTTAGATGATGTGTCGGACTTTGCTCTAGATCTGTAGGTCCAGGTATAAATGTAATAATGGAAAGATTGTTTTGTGAAATCTAAGTCTCAATGTGTTACACTTATTACTGTTTTGTTAAATTTAGAGATATTCTAATGGGTTGAATGAATTCTGAAAAATAATAATTTGTATTTCAAACAGGGCTAATAATTAAACAGGTTTATTATAGAGAATTGTTTGCATAAGAACGTGCCAATTTTATATATATATATGTATACACACACACACACACACACACACACACACACATATTTATTTATTTATAATTTCAAAGTTGTGGTTGTTTGCTTTGAAGTAAAAGCACCTGAACAATATGGGAAAGAAAATAATGATAATAATTTGTGATTTTGTTTTTGGACAGTTTCTGGCTAATTGTTATGTGAGAATTTTCTCCTAACCAAAGGAGGTGTTTATTGGAATACAATAGGCTAGCCAAGAGGTCTCTAATATACCATCTTTGTCCAGAAGTAAAACAGATATGATTTCAGACAAAGGAATGTGGGTCTGCAGATTAGCAGTTTAGTGCCATCAGGAGGATAGACCTAGCTGAATTATGAAACATATTTGTGAAGAAGTTTTTTTTGTATGTCAAAGAATACTCCAGATGCTGGGGGAACTTGACTGCTTTGTGAATGTTTTAGAAAGTCACTTCATTTAATGTATTCTGATGACAGGGACACTCAGAGTAGATATAGGTGATATATGTGTAGTGAAGGGACTGATTGATTGTGCCCCCCCCAATCCAGATTAGAATTAGCATTTAGTCCTTGTGAAGTGGATTCGCTTGGAGATCTAATTAGATGAAATTACTATTTTAGATCATGGGACTTTTAATTGGCTTTTGTTTTGTTTCTGACATCAGACATGATCAGCAAAGGAAGTGCTGTTGAGTCAATGTTCTCTTGAAGTCTGGAAGCCCAAAGGATGTTCGGACACTACACAGGTGACAAGTATATTGGGAGAAAAAGCCGAAAGGGCAACTTTTCAGTCCTTTGATGTCCTAGATCTTTATAGTTAAATCATCAAAGTCAATCTGATATAGAAATTTTAGGTCAAGTGGAGTTTAATAACTGGACAGGTCAGCATGGGGTGTTAACCTCTGCTGTTAGCTATATGTTTTGAGAAGAATTAAGATTATTTTATTTTATTTTGTGCTAGGGAAAGGATCTTTAGGTAAAAAGAATAAGGAAGATTATATAATCTCAAGATACACTTCTGTGTAGCAGCAGTTTCAAGTTCTACTTTGAGAAGGGAACATAAGTCACTTGAGTATATCAGGAGGAGAATTACCTACAGTTTAGTTCAGAAACATTTTGGGGAAGAAAGAATTAATTTTAGTTAAGAATACTTGAGCTATTTTAATGAAAAGCAAAGAGATTAAGGCTATTTGTATGTCGCTTGCTGAACACTCTTTGTACAAAGATGGTCATCTAATGTAAATGTTATAAGTTCAAGTTAACTTGAAAATTTGCAACATATTCACTTGTGAAGTGAACAATTATGGAAGTTGTATTTTTGTTAAAGTATGTATATCATTGTGACAGTGAATAAGGCAAAAATGTGCATTTTTAATAGCTTTAGAATTTTATGGTCTGATGATGAAAACATGAATCTGTCTGATAAGATGTTGGGTTATGAAGTTCCTTTATGGGACAGCTAGGTGGCGCAGTGGATAGAGCACCTGCCCTGGAGTCAGGAGTACCTGGGTTCAGATCTGACCTCAGACACTTAATAATTCCCTAGCTGTGCGGCCTTGGGCAAGCCACTTAACCCCATTGCCTTGTAAAAAAAAAAAAAAGCTCCTTTGCCAGAGGAGGAGATCTCAACAAGTCATCTGAATTGGAGATTGGAATGGACTCTGCAGATACAGAAAAATATTGAATGTCCCCGGGGAAAAGAGAGAAAAAACAGACAAGTTTACCTTCCTCTGTTGTGTCTATGAAATGTGTGTATGGGTTGTTTGGTCAGGGTTCCAAGAAGAAGATGGATCCCAAGTGGACAGGAAGAGAGAGAATAGAACCTGAGAGGGTATCAGGGAATAGTGTGAGAGGACTTCAGATGCCAAAATATATATGTATATATATTTAGGAAAAAAGAGGAGGAATTAAGTGGAATATTCCCTCTTAAAGAGTTAATATTCCTAGTGAAGTCCTCTCAGGGTTAAAAATCATTAAAACAAAGACAGACTATTACTCTCTTTTTTTGCAAGGCAAATGGGGTTAAGTGGCTTGCCCAAGGCCGCAAAGCTAGGTAATTATTACGTGTCTGAGACCGGATTTGAACCCAGGTACTCCTGACTCCAGGGCCAGTGCTTTTATCCACTACGCCACCTAGCTGCCCCCAACTATTACTCTTAAAACTATTCTGAGAAGAGGGAGAGGAAACAGTGGAATACTTCCAGAGAAGAGACCTTGCATTCTTAGTTAGCCACCTATTTGATGATAGACTGGGAGAACAGTAGACTGCCTTCTCTTATTTGATGATAAGTACTAAGAAGACCTTGCATACTCATTAATTCATTTAGATAGACAACAGAAGGCCATTAGAAATCTTCTTCTGATACCCTCACCATCAGATGGTGAGGTAATATTCTATGAAAACATTTCACTCTTCTCTTTGTTACTGGGTAGATTTTTTGCATAAAGACTGTAACTCTGAAAACCTTAACCAATCAGGCTGGAAGGGGGGGGGGAAATCACACTAGGCCATATAATCTTGCTTGACTCACTTCAGGGCAGCTCCTTGATCATCACTACCTTTGTGAGACTTGGAGCATGCCCTTTTCTCGAGAAAAACCAAAATAAACTTTCTTTTTTGCTCAGAGGAGTCTAAATTTTTTAAAGTGGATTTTTATCCCACGTAACATGTTCTTCATGTACATATTCATGTTTTCCCTTCCCCTACAAGAAGAGTTAACATATAACAAAAGAAAAGGGGGGGAACGAAAAAAATTCAACAAGTACATTAGCTATATCTATAATATTACACATAGCCCTAAAATCTTTGCAAAAAAAGAGAATAAATTCTTCAGTTCTTCTCTAGGACCTGGTTTTCATCATTAGAACTACACCGCGTTTAGTTTCAGGCTTAAAAAAAAATTTGAATTGCATTAGTCACTGATATATTACTTTCCTGATTCTGCTTACTTAACTTTCTTAACTTTGTATCAGATCATATCCCAGGATTCTTTGAATTAACCACAATTTGTCTAGTTGTTCTCCCAATCAGCAAACATCGACTTTCTTGCTAGTTCTTTACTAACAAAATAACAAAAAAAGGCTAAGAATATTTTAGTGTGTAAAATTTTTATTTTTTAGCTTGGGAACATATGCTTTGAGCAAGAGAATTTATGAGTCAAAAGGTATGGACGTGTTAGTCATTTTTCTATAAAATAATGGTCAAACTAATTCACAACTCCAAGTTGATATGCCTATTTTCCCTCTACAAATCTTTCAATATTTTCAATCTTTAGTTTCCAATTTCTGGGAGAATTTGTGATAATTCTCTAAACATCTTGAATATCAACTCTCATTAAAGATATTTAATGTAAACATTTTTTCTTAGTTGATGCTTCTTTTTTTCCCCTAGCTACATTGATTTATGGATGCAACAGCTTTTGAATGTTAAATATTCAATATTGCTTTTTTTCTCTTTTGTGCTCTTGAATATATTATTATTGAAAGACAGTCTGGGAAAAGGAAGTGATGTTCACAAAAAGTCATGACAGATTGTCAAGAACAGGTCATATCAGACTAATCTTATTTTCCTTTTTTGAAAAAAACTACATTAAACTAGTAAAATCAAGGAGAGGCTCCAGGTATGGTATACCTAGATTTTAGCACAGAGTTATGTTTTAGAGAAAAGATGGGGGATGTGGGCAAGACATTACAACTTAATGAATTTTAAAATGGTTGAATGACTAGAGTTAAAAAGAAGTCACTGAGGTTCAAATCAATGTGGAAAAATATTTCTTAGTATAGGGGCCTAGAATCTGTACTTGGCCCTATATATATGTTGTTAAAAAATTTTTTTTAATCAAAATTCTGGATAAAAAGCATAAATGGTTTGTTCAATCTGCAGTCAATCCTGGGTTAATCTGGATCCAAAAAAAAACCCGGACAGGCTAGAATATCAAATCTAACAAGATGCAATTTATTGAGGATAAATTTTACTTCACTAGGGCACGATGTGGGACAGGGACATGAAATTTGATCTGGGGGCAATGAACTGAAAGCTAAATGAATCAATGGCAACCATTTTTTCCCTTCCCACATCTTCTACCCAACCTCAAAGTTCTGTGATAGTACCACTCTACTTTTCTCTGGCCAGATAACACCCTGTGTGTGTTCCATTCTGAGTTCTATAGTTTAGGAGGGAGCTTAAGAAAAGGGCACCCAGTAAAGTGAAAAAATCTGGAATCAGCTCTTGGTGCCCATCCTCCACAGAATGCCTTCTGCTTTCAAGACCAAGATTCTAATTTTCCCTTTCACTGGAACACCAGTCTATTCCTAGGCACTTTAGGTCTGATACATGAGTCTCACCTTATTTTGTCTGCAATGAAAGGAAATTCCCGAAAGGAGAAAAATCCATAGGGGCACATTTTGTCCTAATGTGAACACAGACACACAGACACACAGACACACAGACACACAGACACACACACACACACACACACACACACACACACACACACACAAACACAGAGACATGCCAACTCATCGTCTCTATTTTTATTTAATTATGCACATTGACAATATATATTGCTTACCTATTTCTGCCTAACTTCTTCTAATACTCCCTCCAAACTTACCAATGCCCTTGAAATCACCCAGATTCAGAGACCCTATAGTCCACTGTGACTTTGAGTTACCCCAAAATATAGCCAACTAACCTGGTCTTGCACATTCTCCAAATGATCTTCCCTAGTCAATACTTACTTTTCATATAGCTACCAAATTATTTTCTCAATGAGACCTCAATCCTCTGGTATGACACTATATCCATGCCATCCTTTCTGATACTGGCTACACCATCTTATATTCACCACCACCACCACCACCACCACACACACACACACACACACACACACAGACACACACACACTCATGTGTCCTAGAGGTAACTGTAAGGCTCTTTGTCCCCTACCACCACTTCTCAAAGTCATCATTAAATCTGAGGTTCACATGTATCACCCAGTCAGGATGGTGGTAACATATCTACTGACCCCTCAACATACTCTCTCTCTTTTTACAAAGTGAATTTAGTGCCTGGCTCATTACCACTTCAACCCTTGTTCCCATACAAGGATACTTCAGAATAAACACTGAAATTACCTTTTGGACCTATGGATTGGAGATGGATTAATGAGTAAATGAGAAAAAAAGATCACAAAGGCTAAAATTGTTATTTGCTTACAAAAATGAAAAGGTTTTGTTTAAAAATCTATGCAAATGAAAAAATCTTTTTAGCAACTTGCTCTGAAAAAGATCTTATGGAATGAATTCAATTGTATGAAAAGAACTATTTTTCAACTGTAAGTGGTCAAATAATAGGAACAGGAGTTTCTTAAGGAAAGAAAGTCAAGCTCTCAATGATATTTTTTTAAATGTTCCAAATTACTAACAAGGAAACATACATTTAAAGTCTCTGAGGTTCTACTTCACATCCATAAGAATGCCAAAGTCTCCCCCTCCTCCCCACCTCCTTTCAAATGACAAACATTGGAGAGGCTGCAGGAAAACAGACACATTGGTGTGATGTTGAGGGAGCTATGAATGAATCTAGCCATTCTGGAAAGCAATTTGGAATTATGCCCCTAGATTCACAAGTGTCCATAATGCTTGATTTAGTAAAACCATTACTAAGACTAGGCGCCAAAGAAAGAAAAAAAAGTTCTAGATGCCCAAAGATATTTTCAGCAACTCTTTTGTGGTAGCAAAGCACTGGAAACTAAATGGCTATTGAATGAATAGTTTCAATTTACTGAATAATGGTTGAGCAAATTACAGTATATTAATGTATTTGAATACTATTTATTCTGTAAGAAATGATAAAAGGGAATGTTTTCAGAAAAAAATCTAAGATGCAACACAATGATCATTCATGATTTCAGAGAATCCATAAGAGGAAGATTGCTACAAAGAAAGGTGATAGACTAAAATTATGTAGAATAAGAGACACACTTTGGACATGTCTCCATAGAAATTTTTTTTTGCTACCCTATAAATATGCGTTACAATTTTTTCTTTCTTTTTAAAAAATTATTATTATTATTATTATTATTTTAGGTTTTTTTTGCAAGGCAATGGGGTTAAGTGGCTTGCCCAAGGCCACACAGCTAGGTATTTATTAAGTGTCTGAGGCCAGATTTGAACTCAGGTACTCCTGACTCCAGGGTCAGTGCTCTATTCACTGTACCACCTAGCCACCCCTTTTTTAAAAAATTCTTGCTTAATCAAAGAATCAATTGGGCTAATTTTGTGAAAAACTGTTTGAGCTAATCATATCAGATCTGTGGATACTGCACTCACATACCTGCCCTTCTTTACACCCCTTTTCTATTGTTAGCACATGAGGGATTACAGATAGTTAATGCAAGAAAATTATTTTATTTTAATTAGTAAACGTCATTTATCTTTTAACTTGTATGCTTGCATTAGTATCATTCAAAATAACTTCCAAGCTCTATAATGTTACAGTAGAAACAATGAATGGAATTAACAGTAATTCAGTAATGCATGGCTGAGTTCCCAGAGCTGTGATTCTCTCAAACAAACCTCAATTATTATTCCAAAATACAATGAAATAAACAAGATCCAACTGTTGAATTTTGAAGAATAAGAAATGTGGTTTATATAATTACAATAAACAATTAAAAATATTTATTCTGAAACTATCATTACATCCCTACCATCTTCAAACTACCCTTCAATTATTTTTGTGTTTCCAGAAAAATCGTCTAATTCTAACGTTGTAATAAAGTACAAAAACAATGGAGTTCATATAAGGAAGGATTAAATGTGAAACATTTCAGAAAGATGCCACAAAAACAAGAAAGGGAAAACCTACATACTCTGCTGCTGTCCAGGAAATGTCATGAGAGCTAAGAGTAGGGCTCCCAGAATTCTTTGAAGAATTTAGGTAGCAAACAAAAGACCCACTAATTGAGTAATTACATGTTAGAATGTATTGGAAAGCACAATCCATGGATCACAGATCCTTTCTAAATTCTAAAATA
The DNA here is from genome assembly GCF_037893015.1 of Macrotis lagotis. Classification (NCBI taxonomy): domain Eukaryota; kingdom Metazoa; phylum Chordata; class Mammalia; order Peramelemorphia; family Peramelidae; genus Macrotis; species Macrotis lagotis. The sequence goes on from NC_133658.1 coordinate 88,067,371, forward strand.
CTATAAAATACTTATGACTACTTCTTTATCTACTAGATTTATCTAATTTCTCATGACTGGAACCTTGGCACATATTTGATTAACCCTCTGCCTCACTTTCCCTATTCAGGTAGTCACCTACATTGCCAGAATTCATTCCATCTCTCTCTACGTTGCTACAACCACCCTTGGAATAAGTTTGATGGTACAATAGGTTTTGCTTCTGTGGTCTCTTCTTGCAAATCATTCATCCCATCATCACAAGATTATATGACTTTATGAATGACTAGGTCTAAGCATGGAATATCTCTCTGCTCAAAAATTTTCTGGGTTTTTCTCCTGGGTAAAGTTCAAGGTATTTTATTAGGTATTCCAGGCCCTCTAAACAAGGAGTTAAACTTCCCCTCCAATTCTACCCTTCCAGCTTTATTTCATATACCTCTCTTTGTACCATGCACTTATCAACTAAAGACTATTATTGAAGTATTATTATTGTGACATGTGCTTTAAAATTAATCTCAATTATTATCTACTCATAGAAGTTCCCCCATGCCCACTTAGGACTTCCCTCAAACATAACATAGTACTTCCCTTTGCATTTCCTATATATTATTTTTGTATTACAGTTGATTATATGTCATATCACTTTATATAACCAAAGTTTAATAAGGATGAGGAACTCTGTCCACCTAAACATTATCTCTTACTATAATCTAGCATAGTGTTATATACACAGTACACAATTGTAAACGACTTTATAGAAAAGAGGATTTGACACTGATTATTTCAAAGAGCCTTTGTGTGTGTGTGTGTGTGTGTATGAAATTCCCACTGACATAATGAAGCATAGTCAAATGAAAACTGCTTTTTAATAAGTTTTACTCTTAACTACATTAAGATGGGGCACCATAACAGTAGAACTGTGTTAGACCCAGGAGTTGTATAGATGAATTTTAACTTTTATCTAGTAGCAAGATGATAATCAACCTTTCTGGTGGCTTTTGTTTTCTTTCTCCAAGGTCACTTCCAATTCAAATATAAGCAGTTGGTGGTGGTGTAGGTAAAAAGGTGCTAAAAGTGAAATTAGGAAGCCCTGGGATCAGATCTGGTCTCAGATACTTATTAGCTTTGTGATTCTGGCTAAGTCACTGTAAAATAAGGATGATAATATCTTCTACCTTTCAGAGTTGTTGCTAGGATAAAAAGAATGAATGTTTATAAAGTGCTTTGGGCAGCTAGACAATATAGCAGATTGAGTGCCTAGCCAGGAAGTCAGGAAAACTGAATTCAAAACTGGCCTCAGAAACTTATTAGAACCTGGGCAAGTCACTCTTGTTGGCCTCAGTTTCCTTATTTGTTATAATGAGCTGGAGAAACATAGGACCTTTGACAAGAAAACTCCAAATGTATACACAAAGAGATGGACAAGTCTGAAAAATGACTGAATAAAAAAGTGACTTACAAACTTTAAAGCATACAGTAATGCTAGTTATTATTATCACTAGGCAAATAAGTGATTTTAAAGGGTATATTAAAGTTGTTCTCTGAGACTGAAGTAGCAAAAAACTTTAAAGATTCAGATCATTCAATTCACAATTCATGACAATTAACTCTTTTAAAAAATATTCTCCTTAAGGAAACCATTTGCTCTAAACATTATTGGCACATATCTAATACAACAGAGTATGCAAAATGTGAAGTCAAGCTTATTTCTGATTTTTAAATGACGTTTAGACAAATTACATATTATGAAAGTTCTTTAGCAAAGTATTTTAAAAACAATCCTGAACAGGTAAATATATTTTTAAAATATTTTCAGGGGCGGCTAGGTGGTGCAGTAGATAGAGCACTGGCCCTGGAGTCAGGGGTACCTGAGTTCATATCTGGCCTCAAACACCTAATAATTACCTAGCTGCGTGGCCTTGGGCAAGCCACTTAACCCCGTTGCCTTACAAAAAAGCCTTAAAAAAAGAAAAAAATATTTTCAAATGGGGAATATTTTTTATGAATTTGAATTTATTCATCAGAATAATTTACAAGTTTCATCAGAAAAACTTGCTACAAAGAATTTTTTTAGTTTTCTGTTTCTCTTCTACTGATTTTGTGTGAAAATAATTTATTTTCACTTAAACAAAATTATGTTTTATTTTTACCGCCTTTTATTTCTCAATTATTTATCCATGTGGATTTATGGTGATTTATGGTGATTTATGCCTAATTTCTTCAAGATAGCTTTTTTAGTCTTCCTTGAAGTTTCTGTGAAAGTGATTTTGATTCCAGTAATGAAGAGTCTGAGTTTATCAAAAATTATGTTACTGTGATGGTTTAAACCTTTATGCTGTATACCTAAGCTTTTCTACTGATCAACTTCTCTATCACTTAATCAATACTAATTCATTTTAATGATTACTGAAGTACAGTATTAGTTTAAGATCTAGTACAATTAGGTCCTTTCTTTCAATTTTTTTCATTATTTCCCATGAAATTCTTGCACCTTTTGCTCTTCTGTATAAATTTCATTAATAATTTTTAGTTATTGAATATCTATCCATGAGCATTTAATATTTAATTGTGTAAGTTTATTTCTGCAGAGACAGTTTGCAATTTTATTAGGTTTTTTTTTAGGTTTTTGCAAGGCAAACGTGGTTAAGTGGCTTGCCCAAGGCCACACAGCTAGATAATTATTAAGTGTCTGAGATGGATTTGAACCCAGGTACTCCTGACTCCAGGGCCGGTGCTTTATCCACTACGCCACCTAGCCGCTCCAATTTTATTAGTTTTTAGAGAAACTGCCAGATATTTTGTACACTGTGTATTCATTTTGAATGGAACCTCACTTTCTGTCTCTTCCTCTAGGTTTTGTTGGTAATGAGAAGAAATATTGAAATCTACATGTTTATTTTAAAACCTTTGTTCTGAATTTATTATTTCAATTAATTTCAGTTCATTCTTCAGGTTTTCTGAACAGTCACATCATCTGCAAAGGGATGATATTGCTTCCTCTTTGCCTATTCTTATTTCTTCATTTTTTTTGTCTTATTGCTAAAACCAATATTTCCAAACTTATGTTTAGTAGTAGTGGTAATAATGGACATCAATATTTTAATAAAAAAGTTTCCAGCTTTTTAGTTAACATATCCAATGCTTGTTTTTGATTTTAAACAGATATTATATTTCATATTAATGAGAATTTAATTTTTTTCCTATGCCTTCTATGTTAAGATTTTGTCAAAAACCATTTTCATTACTTATTGTGGCCAATTATATCTATTTTTAAACATTTTCCATGTAAATTATATTTTTGCATTTTGAGAATAATTTTAGATTTTAAAAACTAAGGCTTTTGTTTTCCCAATTGGCTGTCCTTTAATCATAATGATGCCATTTAATATGACTTTCGTACTTCTAGCCTGAAATTTTAACTGTGGAGCTGAGATCAGTAAATTTTAGAAGCCAACATTAGGACTTAGTAGATGATTTTGTTAGAATGGTCAACTAAGAGTTTTATGTAATTATTATGTAATCAGAACTTAAGATGATAGATTTATCCAGCACACAGGCACTGTCTGAGGTCTACATGAGCATACAGATATGACTAATCTGTAAACTGTAATATGTGAATAATAACTGCACTTTCTTCACAGATCATTGTGTGGATCAAATGGCATCCTAAGTAGAAAGAAAGCACTCATCACAGGGCCTGGGCACAAATTAGAAACTTTAAAAATGATTGTTCCCTCTTCTCCCAAGATCACAATACTCTTCTCACTCTTCCAACATGATAGTTTTTTATATCCCTTTCCCAACTTTTGGCATAAAAGCTAATGAACAGTGAAAGTGGCAAATTATGGACAAATAAGTTGATTTATTAAAATGAAAGTTCCTGAAAGGCAGGAACTACTATTTTTTCTTCCTTTCCCCAGAGTTTTGAATTGTGCTTGGCACAAGATAATTGCTAATGAATTGAAGCAGAAAGGAGAGAAAAGAGAAGAGTCCTTCTTGTTGGGAGCAGGGACTGACCTTTTTGGGCCCACTCCTATAACTATGGGTAAGGGAGAAATCCCAAGAGCACCGAGCTCATTAGGAAGAGGAGGGAGAGAAGGTGGGGGGGGGGCAAAGAAGAGGCATCAAAGGTGACATTATATCAAGATGAAAAGACAGGGGGGAAAAGATAAAAAAGCTAGAGAGAAAGGGCTCTATTAGAACCAAGAAGTGTGATTATTGAGAAGAAAGAACAAAGCTTTTATTTCCCAATCAGTAAGAGGGTCATCCTGAGAACAAAGATTAAACTTTGAAGCATTAACATTCCCAGCCAAAATCCTGCCTCTTCACTAGGAGTCTTTCCTGATAGAGCCTTGCTCTGTGACTTTCTCTGCTTTCTCTTGGCTATGGCTTGTTTGTTGTTTCCCCACTAGACCAAGAGTCCCTGAGAGCTGGGACTGTCTTCTGACTTCCTTTGTACCCCAGTATTTAGCCCAAGGTCTGCCAAATTGTAGGCAACTAATAAATGCTAACTGACAAAGGTCATAGATCTGATAACAGTTGATAGAGTAAACATGAAAAAGACAAGATGAAAGGATGTGGAATAAAGTACTTAGATCATTTTGTCATTAAGAATGAGGCCAGACAGGTGGGGATGGAGCAAGAAGATTCAATACCAAACTCTGAACAGAAAAAAGAAAGGTAAAAAAAATGAAAATAGAAACAAAAGTAAATGATGATTGTGAATTAGCTGGGTAAGGGAATGGAGGCAGAAGACAGGGATCAGATTAATACAAGCAAAACGATAAGTCAAAGACTAAGACTAAGGTCTGGCTTAAAAAATAGACTGGAATAAATAATGGGTTATAACAAAAATAAAATTTAAAAAGCAGGGAGTCAGTCGACACTTAAAGAAATTAATTCAGACTATTCTTTGGAAAGACAAATACCTTAGCTAAAGGTTATATACCCTGGCTATATAATGAGAAGACAGAACTCACTGGGAAAGATCCTGATGTTGGGAAAGATTCAAGGTAAAGGGAGAAGGGGATGGCAGAGGATGGGTTGGATGGATAGCATCACAAAGACCAAAGACTTGAGCGTGGATAGATTTCATTAATTAGTGTTGTGCTATGGTCCTTGAAGGTCACATGGAGTGGAGGTCACATAGCTGAACAACAACAAAAAGTAAATTTTATGAAACTTACACTCTTTTTGGGCAGTTAGGTGGCATGGTGGATAGAACATTGGACTTGGAAACAATAAGATTTGTGTTCATAGGTTCAAATCTGACCTCCAAAATACTTAGTAATTGGGTGATCCTGGGGCAAGTCACTAAACCCTATTTGCCTGAGTTCCTTATTTGTTAAAGGAGTTGGAGAAGGAAATGGCAAACCACTCCATTATCTTTGCCAAGAAAACCCCATATGGAGTAACAACTGAAAAACAAGAGAATAGGAAGACAGGCAGGCTACAAGGTTTCATGTAACAATGTAGGTCCACATCATTAGCATAACAAGCCTGTAAGGCAGAAGCAAGTTGCCCACTGTCCTAATCTTATGTTCCTAGTTGAGAAGGGTACGTATGATTTAGAGCCCAGAAAAGAGTAGGTTATAGTTTTCAAGTAAAAGCAATCACTCACAACAAAGAGGTCAAGTCGGTTAATCAAACACTTGAGTTTTGAGAAAGGCAGTTGTATATGAATAAAATCCTACTGGTCATTTTTTTATGTGGATAGTCAGTTCCTACAAAACTAGCTCCTCTGACTTTCTCTCACACATACATGTCAATGTTACTCACACATTATTTAGATGAACACATTAGACTCTACTTCTCCTTTGCCTCAAACATCTGGTTAACAAGTTCTGTTCTTCTATTCCATATCTTATATTCATCCTACTTTTCCATTCTACTGTCATTACCTAGTTTATTGCTTAGCTAGCGTAATAGCCTACTCTTTTCCAGGACCACAGGATTTTTTTCTTAAAATAGAAAGAATATAGTCACTTATCCAAATTTCCTAAACTTGGTCTGAAATACTTCTCTATGCAAATAATTTTGGGGTAAATTAATATTCATTCTGGGAAAGAAAAAGCATCCATGGCCAAAACTTAACTCTTCCAACACTCTAACTTCTTGCTATTGCATTAGTGGAAGCACTTAGATAATTTTTCCTTCTCTATTAGTTCTGATTGCCCCTGTGAGGGAAAGACATGACAAATTGGAGTGTCCAGAGAGAGGGGCAACAAAGATGGTAAAGTCTTGACCATACCATGTATTACCAATTGAAGTAACTGGGAATGCTGAACTAAGAGTAGAAGATTCAGGCAGTCCATAGGATCATAAATGTATAACTAACAAGATCCTAATTCCCTCATTTCATGGATAAGGAAGTAAATGAAAATGTATTTATTCAGAACACACTATTCATTTCTAGTGATAAATCATTAGACAGCACCAAAGGTTTTATTTTTTTTATCAGTTTTCAGAAGTTGTGTCTATGGAGTAGAGCTAGTGGCCCCACATTCACAAGGGAAGATTCCTGAGACAATGGCCAAGGGAGCTGTTTTTTTTTTTGGGGGGGGGATTCCCAGAGTTTTAGATTGAAGGTTGCAGTTGGTCAGTTGGTAGTGGGCAACCTTCTCCACAGAGGCTTGGGGGAGGGCGCTATGATGGAAGTAAACACAGAGCAGAGGGGATACTGCTATTCTTGGGGTTACTTGGGTTCCAGGGCCTATGCTAACTTCCTTGAGGTGTTAGGGGAAGTACTGGCTCAAGTGGTGATAGTGGTTTGATAGTCTGGCAAAAGCTACCTACTGGGTAGAATATAGGGAATGTCAGAATTTTTTTTTGAAATGCTGGATAGTTTTTCTGAACTTTATTTTTATTCTTTATAATAAAGGATGAATTCTTGAAAGGGGGGGTAAAGCAGAAAAATGATCAATAAAATTTAAACAAAATCAAGAGGAACTTGTCTAAAATCACTAAAAATCACTTTTTTTTTGTGTAAAATCACTGAGACTCAAAGAAGAGTTCTGGTGCATCCCCACAGTTGGGAGACAGAATCTAGAGGACATCTAATAAAGGAGACTGAGAAAGAACAGTGAAACAGAAAAATAACACGAGAAAACAGTATCATAAAATTCAGGGAGAACTATCTAGGAGGAGAAATCGGTCACCAGTATCAAATGAAAAGATGCCATTGAACTTACTAAGGATGAAATTACTAGAAACTTTAGAGAAAGTATTTTCAATTGAATTGGTCTGGAAGGCAGGTAGCAAGGGACTGGGAATAAGGAGAAAAAGCAAAAGTGGTAAGTTAGAGATGTTACTTTTTCTAGGCATGACTGAAGTATAGAAATAAGATGGAATATGAAATTAAGTCAGATTGATTTTATTTCCAGTATCAAACATTTATAACCAATGGGGAAGGAGTACCTGAGTTCAAATCCAACCTCAGACACTTAATAATTGCCTAGCTGTGTGACCTTGGGCAAGTCACTTAACTCTTTTCCTTAAGTTTAAAAAAAGGGAGCAGAATGATACCAATTTTAGATAAGACCAATATCCAAATTTATTTTGTTTAGCTATGCTTATTGCTTACAAAGGGGGGCTTTTTGGAAAGGAGGAGAGTAGGAGCAAAATATGTACTAATTAAAGGAGAAAATAATTAAAGACATAAAAAACATTTTTCTAAAAATATTAAGATTTCTTTTCTGAGTGACTTACATGCCCTCCCCCCATGACATAAACCAAATATACAATAACCTAACTTAAAAGAAATGAAAAAGAACAAAATCTTATCTGGTAGTCGATCTGCTAGATAGTTTTAATGAACAGTCTTTAAACTTTTTTGTAACATGAAACTTCTCTGACAGTCTGGTGAAGCTTATGAACTCTTTTCTTAAAATAATGTTTTTTTAAAAAAAGAAACAAAACAGAGAATCACAAATGAAATCAATTACTGAAATATAGTCATCAAAAATATAAAAAAGTTCAAGTTCAAAGAGTTCACATTAAGAACCTTTCTCTTCACACTTTGAACAACCTATGATTTCATCACCATGAATACTTCCCTTCACCAAACTATTAATAAGTTTCTATGGATTAAAAACTCATCAGCTTAATGGTCAGCATTCTGGTCCATAGATTTGGAAATTTACCTAACTGTACTCAACAAGGCTGGTCCTTGGATGAGATATACAGTAGTTTTCTCTAGGTACATTACCTATTCCTCTACTCTTTCCTTTAAATGAAGGATTTTATCTGTTCATATTTAGATGGTTTATTCCCTTCCATTTAACATATATACACATAAAAACACACAAGTCAGCATTTAATCTTTACAACTTGTTTTGCTTACAAAATCAAAAACCAGTTTCTTTTCCTAACTGTGACCACTCCCACACTCATTAAATTTCCTTTTATTGTGGTTTTCACTCTTATTTTATTTCCCTTCCCTATCCTAGTTCATACAAGCTCATACCTAATACTTCCTGTACCTCAGACCATTCCTTTATCACAGGGATATAGTAATTGTAAAGTCTCTCTTCACAGAATGGTGCTTTCATTCTATCCCTTTTCTTACTCCTTAAAGGATTTCCAAGAATATATATCCAGGTATGTTAAGTCACAATAGAGACAGGTATTTGGATTAGGAAACCTGGTTCAGGGGCTCTAAACTAGTTCCCCTCCCTCTATCTATCCCTTTTTATGCTGCCATCCTTCTTTCCATTCAATTCTCTTTGAGCTTTGCTTTTCCAGAACCCAAACCAAATTATTTTCCCCAGTGGCAAAGACAGATAACTCAAATTCCCTTGTTGAAGATGATCTCCTGAAATATCCACTACCCTATATGCTGAGCAGAGGGGTTTTTTTTTTAGGTTTTTGCAAGGCAAATGGGGTTAAAGTGGCTTGCCCAAGGCCACGTAGCTAGGTAATTATTAAGTGTCTGAGACCAGATTTGAACCTGACTCCAGGGCCGGTGCTTTATCCACTGCACCACCTAGCTGCCCCTGAGAAGAGTTTTTGGCAAGAATCACTCCCTCTTTTCCTCTAGGAGGTCTCTTCATTAGTTATTTTGCTAGCTATTCCCAAATCCTACTTCTCCCTCTGTCATCTTCCCCTAATGCTCTAGAGCTTCATCATCTGCAAAGGTAGGGAGAGAAACTTAAAAGATTATTTTTATCTTTCCTCTCAGTCAGTAACCATTCATTCCCTGTGCCCTACCCCAATCTATTTCTTTGTATTATCCTACAGCCTTTACATTGAATTTTTCCATTCTTATTCTATAATTCTCTGCCAAGAGTAAATCTTTTGTTCCACATTTCCCAGTCTCTACTTAAGAATTAACGATTTATCTCCTTTTTTAAAAAAATCTAATTTAGGTCCTCATTTCTTTTATATTTTCAATTAAATCTCTTCTGAACTATTCTGAAACAAAAGACAACAGGAAAAACATATCATGTAGCTTAGAACTACATGACCATGGCACACTGCTGCCACCTGGTGACAATATACTAAAATTACAAGGAAAGCAACCTCAACTCTGGGAAAATCCAAAAATTCCATTTTAAAATAAGTACTTACTATAACCAATAAAGATTTAATATATTAAATTTTAAATATGAATCTTTAAATATAAATTTTAAATATAATTTATATATATGTATATTTATATTGTTAGTGAATTCAAATATGCTAAAGAACTATAGTCATTTATATTTACAAATTCCTTTACAATTAGAAAGTGACTTCATCACACAACCTTGCGACTAGTAAAAATAGGAGTCACATTTTTCAGATGAGCATAGCATTTATGCATGAGGGAGTTGTCAATGAGGCCACAAATAAGATTAGACACCACTGTAACAAAAATTATTTTACCGTATGAGAATACTTTTTTCAGTGAAAATGTCTCAAAGAATTAATACTAATAGGAATGAATTTTTAAAATCTCTAAAACATTCACATCAACACTGCTGATGTCATTTAACAATAGTACAGATTACATAGAGTTTAGAAATTGGCTGAATCTCAAGTAGAAAAGTCCAAATGGCCTACTTATAAATAGGAAGTGGCTTGACCTAGAACTGACCCTGAATAGCTTCTAAAATGAAGACCCTAATATCTGACTACTAATGAAAAAGGAAAACATTTCTATAAGTAATCACAATTTACATAACAGCACAGCCAGCCCCCAAAGGAAAGGAAAAAACATCAAACAATAAGCTATATAATTCGTTAAATCTTTGAAACCAACCAAAAGAAGTAACTAGGTTATTTTTTTTAAATCATAGCAATAACTAGCATGTATATATGGTACAATAATGTTTTGCACAGCCCTTTTCACATATCTCATTTAGCCCATATAAAGATCTCATGACACAGGTGCTATTATTATTTCCATCCTAAAGATGAGAAAGGCAGCTAGATGGCATAGTAGACAGAGGGCTAGGTATGTAGTCAGGAAGGCCTGAGTTTAAATTCAGCCTCAAATACTTACTAGTTATGTGACCCTGGCAAGTCATTTAATCCTGTTTACCTCAGTTTCCTCATCAGTAAAATGAGCTGGAGAAGGAAATGGCAAACTCCTCTAGTATCTTTGCAAGAAAACCCCAGATGGGGTCATAGAGAGTTGGGCAGGACTGAAAAATACATGAACAGAGGCTGAGCTGTGAAGGGAGTTGTGACTGATAATAATCTAAAGCAGAATTCAAACTCAGATTTTCCTGACATCAAAGTTCAACAATTTATTCACTGTATCACCTACCTGAAAACTGATAAAGATAAAACAACTATTTTGGATTAACCACTAGATATACAGAGTTAGTAAGCATGAGTCTTTTGGTCAGGACCTAGGGTTTCACTGACTACGGACGAGAACTGTCTGAGGCCCTGGAAGCTTCAGGGACTACCCTGTGTATGGCCCTTTAGGAGGATAGGCCAGAAGAAGGACTGGAGAGGCCAGGTCTCTTGAATCCACTATGCCTGGCTGCAATGCCTACAATGCAAGTCTCCCTATTATAACAAATACTTTAATATTCAGTGACTTCAAGTCAAAGACAAGAATAGAAGAGGGAGGTAGAAATATAGTAGAAGCATGATTCAGCAACAAGAAACTAGAAAAATCAAAGGCTTCTGTACTGTACAAAAAAAAATCTGCTGCATATAAAATAGGCACAGAATTAGTTTTAGCACTAAGAGAATTAGGAGTCACTGTGCATAGTAAGGACTTAATGCAAATAATGAAATTCACTGAAATTTTTAAACAGAAACAACCTACTGATGTGGAAATCATTTATGTACAGTCAGAAAATTAACTTCTTAGAGTAAAGAAAAATCAGTATTAAGTTAGAAGACTATGACAGAGGCAGCTAGGTGGTGCAGTGATTAGAGTACTGGCCCTGGAGTCAGGAGGACCTGAATTCAAATGTGACCTCAGACACTTAATAATTGTCTAGCTACATGACCTTAGTCAAGTCACTTAACCCCACTGCCTTGTAAAAAATCAAGAAAAATAAATTTTTAATAAAAGAATATGACAGGATAATATTAGTCAACTAAAGCAATTCCAATTTGATCCATATAATTAGTTTGATGTCAGGAAAAAAAGGGGGAGAATGAGGGAAAGGGAAGATTATTAAATTACAATTTTAACCTTTCCTAAAGATAAATCGATTATTACAATGAAGAAATCAAGAATCTAGAAATATCTTTTGTCAAAAAATACTTGACCTTCCTTGCCAAATGGAAAGATGAGGCAACCAAGGGAAGTAATAATAATAATAATAATAATAATAATAATAATAATAATAATAATGTCATCAACAAATTTATATAACACTATACACTGTGTTAAGTACGATATAACTTATTTCACTTGATCCTCATAATTCTTCAAAGTAAGGTACTATTCTATTACCATTTTACAGATGAGGAAACTGAAGCAAACAGGTTAAGTGATCTGCCTGGAGTCACAAGCTGAAGTGTCTGAGGCTGAATTTCAACTCATATCTGACTGGCTCAGCCTGAAGATCTATATAGAATAGCACCTATTTTAAAATATAAAATTATTTATTAAAGTAAAGAAGAGGTTTATTAATCCATAAGTTAGTGAGAATTAAAATTAATTTAACCAGTATGCATTTATACACACACACACACACACACACACACACACACACACACACACACACACACACGTTATCTAATATACAGACTAGATGGCCTTGGAATCAGGAGGGCAGTAGTCTGAATCCAGCCTCTGAAACTTACTAGCTATGTGTCCTTGGGCAGGTCACCTAACCCTGACTGCCTCGCATCCAGGGCCATCTCCAGTCCTCATTCATATGTGACCACTGGACCCAGATGGCTCTGGAGGAAAAAGTGAGGCTGGTGACTCAAATCCAATTTATGTGCTTGTCATGGCATCACCTCCCTGATGTCATGGTCTTTTTTGAGAATGAAGGACAAATATTATATAAACATATATATTTTATGTAGCAATTTTGCAGTAGTTTTCAGATGATATAAGACTTAAGTTTCGGAACCAGAGAGTAAGTGTTTTTTTTAACTGATAGTTTGAGAGGAACATGAAATCAGAAAACCTACTTAGAGGGTGACTGATTATTCACTAATAAAGTAGAGGCAAAAATCCATTTTTAAAATTATAGTTAAAATTTTATTTTGTGATCTATTTCATAATTTTATTATTTAAAAAAATTCTTTCCAGAACACCCACTAGACTGAATAATCTGTGGATACTATTCAGTCTAGTCAGAAAACTGAAAAAAATTGTAGAAATTTGGACAGGGGGTTAGAGGTTAAGGATGCAACTGGACCAGAAGCAAAGAGGAACAGAATGTGGTTGGAAACAGTCTTTCCCCCAAGAAGTTACTTGGGACAGGGTTAGAGTAATAAAAAGTGAATTTTCCATCATCAAAGAGGGAGGAGTCTGTAAGCAATCACAATTTTAATATCTCCCTATCTGCTGGCTCTTCCCCTATTGCCTAAAAAAAGAAACACCCATGTATGCTCCCATCCTGGGAAAACCTCACTTTTAATCATTTCATCCCTGAAATCATATTATCTTTTTTTGACTAAACTCCTTGAAAAAGCCATTTACAGTAAATATGCTCCACTATCTTCTTTCTTCTTCTTTTCCCCTTCCCTGAACTTCACTCCCTATCCCATCTCTTTGGTCCATAGTTCAGAATCAGATCCTCCTAATCTTTTTTCCCCTCTGCTCTTTCCTTCCCTCCCCCTAAACCCATACCATTTAGCTTCTAATCTTTCCATTCCACCACAAATTCTCTCTCCAAAGTGACCAATGATATGTCAATTGTCAAATCTAATGACTTCTTCCCTTGACCTCTTTGCAGCCTTTGACACTGTTGACATAGTAGTTGACACTCTTATACTCTCTTCTCTCTAGATAGCTGGGACACTACTTTCTCTTGGTTTTCTTTCCACCTAAATGACTCCTTTAAAGGATCCCCTTCCAGATTACACCCTCTAACTGTAGGGATCCCTCAAGGTTTGGTCCAGAGCTCTCTTCTCTTCTCTCTTCATCTATTTCACTTAGTGTTTCATCAGCAATCAAATATTTAAAGACCATCTCTATGCTAATGATTCTCAAATTTATCTATTCTATCCTAACATCTCTGATGACATCCAATTCCACTTCTCCAACTGCCTTTCAGATATCTTGAATTGGATGAATGTCTAGTAGACATGTACAAAAGAGAATTCATTATCTTCCCTCCTTGGCCTTTTCTAGTACAGTAGAGGGTAATGCATCCTCCCATCCCTAGGAATCCCCCCCCCCACCTCCCTCTCCTCTCTCTCTCTGTCTGTCTGTCTCTGTCTCTCTCTCTGTGTCTCTGTCTCTGTCTCTCTCCCCCCTATAACCAATTTTTTTTACAAGGCTTTTGATTTCACTTTTGCAACCTCTCTCAAATACATCCCCTTCTCTCTTCTGATACTACCACCACTCTGGCCCAAAGCCCTCATCATCTTACACCTGGATTATTGCAATAACCTGACAGTGGGTCTGCCTGCATTGTCTCCCATTCTCCTTTCAGCCACTAACGTGAGTTTCCTGAAGTCCAGATCTAACCGTGTTATCCCTGTAAGTCAATAACTTCCAATGGTTTTCTTTCATCCCCAAGACAAGTTCTTCCTAACCCAGCTCCATCTCTCCTTTTCCAGTCATCTTGGACCCTTACTCCCTGCACCCAGCCTTTGATCCTGGGACACTGGTCTACATTTCTCATCTGATTGTCCCTATGCCTTGAAGGCTCACCCATCTCATCTCTGCTTATTATCCAATTCCTCTTAATTCTAGTGCCTTCCATCTGATGATTATTTCCTGGTTTTCCTGAACATAACTTATTTGCATTTTTTTTCTTCACATGTAGTCTCCCATTATACTGCAAGTTCTTGGAAAGCAGGTACTATATTTTGCTGCTCTTTATATATCCCTAGAGCTCAGCAGAATAAGACTGTTACATGGTATATGATTACTAAATTCTAATGATTGACTGAAAAGGAAAAAAATCACATACAAATTAAAAAATTCACTCAAAAATCTAGAGCACAAGTAAATATAAAAATCATACAGCAAGATGAGTAATAAGAGTTTAAAAGCTTGCAGATATCTTTAAGGAAATATTGCAAGTCAAAGGAAACCAAAATGATGAAACTTGGAACCCTATGGATTCCCAACATAGCATGGAACCACAGCAGGATGTTCCATGATGGTTCAAAGAGACATAATCATGAGAAAAGAATCTTGATGAGAATAAACTGTAAAATTTATGACTAACATAGTATAAATAGTTAGCAGAATAGAAAATCTGAATCTTTAGTAGCAAATAGAAGCAAAAGAAAGAAAAACAGACTAGAAATAAAATGTGCTGACGTGAAGGGCAATCTTGAAGAGGAGAAAGGAAAAACAAAAATATTCAAAGAATATTTTTCTTCCAAAGACAACTTAAAGATTACAAGTCTCCCAGAAAAAAATTAGGCAAAAAACTTGAATAAAACAATGAAAAACAGTCTCAACTTGTGATTATATACAACAATGCACCAATCCAGCAGCTAAAGGGTTCTGTGAGTAGAGGACTGAGCGTGGATTCCCAAAGATCTTAATGCAGACAATAGCTGTGTGATCCTGGACAAGTCACTGAACCTCTGTCTCATTGTCCTCACTAAGAACAGGATCTATCTCACAGGGTTTTTTTAGGTTTGAGTTAGATATTTAAAAAGCACTTAACATTTTGACCCTATTACTTTTTTTTTTAAAGGTTTTTGCAAAGCAAATGGGGTTAAGTGGCTTGCCCAAGGCCACATAGCTAGGTAATTATTAAGTGTCTGAGACCAGATTTGAACCCAGGTACTCCTGACTCCAGGGCAGGTGCTTTATCCACTGCGCCACCTAGCCGCCCCATGCACTTAACATTTTGGCATAGAATGATGATTATATTTGTCAGGGAAGTGATGCCATGACAAGCACATGAATTGGATTTGAGTGAGGGGAGCGGTGCTAAGTCACCAGCCCCACTTTCTACTCCAGAGCCATCTGGATCCAGTGGCCACATATAAATCAGGACGACTGGAGATGGTCCTGGATACCATGCAATCAGGGTTAAATGACTCACCCAAAGTCACACAATTAGCAAGAGTCAAGGCTCCGAGGCCACATTTGAACTCAGGTCCTCCCATCTCCAGGGCTGGTGCTGTATTCACTGCACCACCTAGCTGCCCTATCTGGCAAAGATTAGACACTACAGAAATACTTATTTCCTCCCCTTCAACAATCAAAAGAATATATATCTGCAGCAAACAACTACCTAAAGCACCAGCCCTGGAGTCAGGAGTACCTGGGTTCAAATCTGGTCTCAGACAATAATTACCTAGCTGTGTGGCCTTGGGCAAGACACTTTAACCCCTTTTGCCTTACAAAAAACTAAAAAACAAACAAACAAACAAAAAAAACAACTACCTAATGCTTCAGACTCCAATGCACATAGCAATTAAATTTCAAAATTCCAATTACAAACAACAAATTCTGTAAGCACCCAGGAAGAAGACCTTAAAACATAAAGAAAAGCAAATTTCAATAACCCCCAAACTATTTTTCTACCTTCTAGAAATCATCAAAGGGAATGGAATAATATATACCAAAAAACAAAGGAGCTAAAGATGCAACCCAAAATGAAAACCTGTGCAATCATCAATGAAAAAAAGTTAGGCCTTCAAGAAAAGAGAGACACTTGGAAGTATTCTTGCAAGGAAAAAAAAATTGATGCAGGCAGGAGCATAAATTGAAATAGAAGGCAAATAAACTACAATTACCAAACAAAGCAAAAATAACAAAATATTGAGAGATTTTAGATACCGTTAAAAGAAATACAAGATTAAAAAGCAAGAAAGAAAAAGACATATTGGATTAAAAAAACAGATGGCTCATTAAGGAGATTTCTTTTCAAAATCCACAAGGAAACAAAGATGAAAGGCAAATATAAAGAAACAAGAGAGGTGATAAGAGAACCAACATGGATCAAAGCCAGCTACTGGCCCTCCCCAAACAATATATTTTGTGGAACTGAGAGTATATAAAAGGGGAGAATGGAAGTGGGAGGGTAGAGCAGAATGTATGATGTAGCCTAGCCAGGTCAATGGTAAACCAAGAAAGGAAAATTATCCTTGTGGATTTTCAGCAAAAAAGGAAGCTACTGGAGAATGAGTAAAGTGGCAAAGGCAGGGAAGATTTGACCTAGGGAAAAGAAAAAAAAAAAAGGGAGATTTCTCCATTCAATGGAGTAAGGGCTGAACTCCAGTGGAGACCATATTGTGTATCTGAGCTGAAGGGATTTGGTGCAAAGAGACAATAGCATCTTGTCTCAAGAAAAAAAAAATCAAAGCTTCTGAGGGCAACTGATACACAGAAGGGTGGGCGTGTATGGATCCTGAGAGCAGACTTCATGACAAATGGAAGAGAAAATGATCATTTGGGGGGGGGGGGAACTACACCAAACAATTAAAGACATGCAAAAAATTCTACCATGGGACACTACTTCTATCCTCATTACCTCCTTCAAGAATTGATATCTAAGAATGAAGCACAACAGAAAAAAAAAGAATAAGGGGGCAAAATCTATAAAGCAAAAATATAGAAATTATTTAGAAGACTATATAAATTTGATAATTTCAAAGTTATGATTCACATTAAAGAAGGAATAAATCTAAAGACCATGAACTAAAGAATAAAAGTTTTTAATAAACAGAAAGGGAAGAGGGTTGATGAAGGGGAACCTTGTAAAGAAATCCTTTTCAGAGGATGGAGAAGAGATAGGATTTTTGAATAAAACACTCAGCTGAGAGAGAAAAAAGGAAGAAAGGAAGGAAAGAAGAAAGAAAGAGAGAGAGAGAAATAACTATAAAATTATTATAATCAATAAATTAACTAAATCCTCAGAACTAGCGGGAGAGGATTGATAGAGATGGAGGAGTTGAAGGTAAAAGGAAAAGAGATTATGTGTATAGGGTTTGTCTTTTTTCCCCCTTTTTGTTTGTTTTTCCAATTATATATAAGGATAAATTTGAATAGGGTTATTTTAAAAACATATATGCAAATATAATTGTTGGGACAAAATATTATCTTCAAAAAAGGAGGTGAAATAACAAGAAAAGGTAATTAGAATTTTTTTGGATGTGTATCATAAAATCTTCAATCTTAATAAAATTCTGCTAATATTTAGATATGTAACTTTAATGAATTTCTAAACTCAATAATATGGGTACTGCAAACTACCCAAAACCAACTGGTATAATTCTTTTCCAGATTCTCCCGTACATCTTCCAAAGAGGTTCTACCTAGTGCAGTAGATGCATTTCTTTCAGAATTTTAACATTCTGTAGATACTTTGGGCTAGCTAGCTATTAACCTTTATTCCTGTTTCATATGACCAATCGACTTCCTTTCCTGACTATTAATTTCCTGAATAATTTTTAGGTCATTTCTTACATGCAAGTAATCACTGGAAACATGCTAAAGTCTTCTTTCATTTTTTGGTTTTTGCAAAGCAATGGGGTTAAGTGACTTGCCCAAGGTGACACAGACTAATAAATACATATTAAGTGTCTGAGGCCAGATATGAAATACCAGCTATAGGCCTCCTGACTCTAGGACTGGTTCTCTATCTACTGTGCCATCAAGCTGCCCCTGCTAAAGTCTTATTTGCATTCGATCATCAGAATAACTCCTCATATTTATATACCATTTTAAGGTTTGCAAAGTGTTTTACAAAAATGATTTCATTTTATCTTCACAACAAGCCTAAGAACTAGGTGCTACTTAGCATACTAATATTCCCATTTTGCAAATTAAAAAAAAAGTCTTTAAAAGGTTAAGTGACTTGTCCAGGGTTATACAGCTAGTAAATATCTGAGGCAGGATTGGAATTTAGGTCTTCTGGACTCCAGGTTCAAAACTCTAATTCACTGCAATATCAACAATACTTAGTGAGACAGTCAAGAAGGTATATAGGTTGAGGACTGATATTTTCATGGTAACCTTCCTTTTTACTATATCATTTTTTCCATTCCTTAAGGATATTTTCTGAGATACAAATATATTGAAGATAAACTCCTGAATATCGATGAATCTGTGTTCTTCTCTTGTAGGGCATATGGGAGATAGCTCAATTCTATTTCTGCAGCTTTTGTGTATATTTGCCTTAAAGTGTTTTTCCTTTGTTGCCTTTGAAGTCAGATCTTGCACATTTTCTTTAAGGCTTGTGTAATTTTTCTTTAGAACAGTTTTATACTATGTTAAGCTAAACAGTATAGAAGAGTTCTGAAGCCAAAAGTTTCAGAACCATTAAAATAGATCAATCTCATGGACTATACTAGACATTCACTTTTCAAAAAGAAAAGCAAGGGAAAAATGGAGTCCCCACTACAACACCACAACCATACCACCACTACAATCAATACTATCCTTTTTTTATATATAGCATCTACTGTGTGCCAGACCCTCTTTGCACTGTCCTATCATTTTAAAGGAAAATCTGCTTTGCTTCACATCTACTTAAGGAAAAATAGCACTGATCATCTTTTCTTTCTTTTTCTTGGCAATTCCATTATCAGGTCTCCTTTCATGCTCATGTCCAAACCTCCATCCCCATCAAAAAACAAAACAAAACATATCCCTCAATAAAAAATAAGTAGAATCAATCAAAACATCCACATATCTGATATGTGGAAAAACAGTATGTCTCATTTTCTATCCTGAATCTCTCATCTCTGTCAGGTGGGTAACATGTTTCCATATCAGTCCTCTCAAATTGGGGTAGGGTCTCTGCACTCATGGGAATGTTTTAAGTCTTTCCAAGTTGTTTTCTAGGTGATAAACATCTAATCAAATTTCAATGAAACCATCCCTTGCAAATTTCTTATGGCAGAGCAGCTAAGTGGTGCAGTGGATAGAGCTCTGTAGTCAGGAAGACCTGAGTTCAAATCTGGCCTCAGACACTTAATAATTGCCTAGCTATGTGACCTTGGACAAGTCACTTAATCCCATTACCTTAAATTTAAAAAAAAAATTTCTTATGGCATAATAATATTCCATATTAATCATATCATAATTTCTTCACCTACTCCCCAGTTCTCTCCTGCAGCAAAAAGTGCTACTAAAAATATTTCTGAGTCATTTTCTTCTTTCTTTATTCTCTTTGGAGTAATTATCTTACTAGTAGTAGCACTGTTGGCTCAAAAAGATATAGTTTAGCAAATTTTCTGTGCGATCCAAAATTATCTTTGAAAACAGACTGACCAATTTGCAGCTCCACCAACAATAAGCCAGTGAACTTGTATTCCCCTAGCTTCAATCAACAAATGACACTTTCATTCTATGATTTCTATCTAATCAATCAAATTTTTAAAGAATTTGTTATTTCAGTTAATTTCTGCACATCCCAGACTCACCACTTTATTTTCTTTGCTAGTCTTGCCCCTAAGAAGAAGGGCTCTTAACCTAAGACTCTTGGGTAAACTCTTCAGAGGTTCTATAAACTTAAATAGCAATAAAAAGACATCATTTGTTTTGACTTTTTATATTCACAGCACTTAGTTCAGCTCTTGGTACACAGCAGGCATCTAATAAATGTTTACTGATTGACTGGTCTCTGCTAAAGCAGGCTTCTGGTTACCTTCTGGAGATCTAGACTGGCAATATGGATCGACTGGAATTTTTTCCTGGATTTTTTAATCACTTTTCACTTTGTTGTTCTGTTTCTTATCCTTCATGGAATAGTTATTAGAGAGCTGGAGTCTTCTGTTTCTTTTCACTCCACTCTCTTGAGATAACTCTCCTGTCTACTCACAAGGCTCTATGGGTAATGCTTTGCACAACAGAGATCTATTCAAGACCTCAGAGGAGCCGTTTTTTTAGTGCTCTGGACTAAGATCACATTAGTTCAAATGTCTAGCTGTATGAAGTGTGTGCCAGTAGGCTAGTCTAAAATTTTTCTATAATCCTTGGAAACCCCCACTTAGTAGTAAAATCCTATTTCCTCCCTTATTTGCCCCAAGACAAGAGTTCAGTGACACCCCATCCAAAATGATCCCTCCTCCTAAGTGCCCAACCTAATATTGCCCTTGGATTCCTCGAAGACACAGTAGGCCTCCACCTCTGATGGGGGGGCCACTACATATTATGGCCCATTCTATTCACTTCTATTCAGGTGTAGAGTCACTTTTTCATATCACATTACATCTAATTCACTGTATGGATAGAAATGAATCCTGAAATAGGATCTTCTGCATGATAATCTCTACCTTCAGGAGGAGATGGGACTGCCATGTTTTCTAAGAAGTCAGTCCACCTATTTCACATATCCTTATTAGAACTCAGGATCACTAGCGGAGTTAGAAGATCTAATCCAATTTCCTTCATTTTATATATGAGTAAAATGAGTCCAAGAGATGTTAAATAACCTGCCCAAGATGACACAGGTACTAAGTGGTAAAGCTGGGATCTCACTGAAGAACAGTTAAGACATCAATTTTCCCTGTTTATCAAAGTTCTTGCCATCAATAACTAGCAAGGTGACTCACAGCACAAACCCTTCAAGCATCCACAGCAGCATGCAAACAGGAGACTGAATGCTATCAAATTATTGCAAAACCCATGGAAATAAGACAGTCTGTGTATCTACATGCAATATCCACACTAACAAACTTTTGAAAGAACTGGGGAAAAGAGCAATGGATCAGTGGCTCTTTGGCCTAACAAACTAGGTGCTAACTTTCCTTACTCCACATTTCATCCTTCTTGTGAGCCAATGATCTTTGCTATGACTGTCTCACCCTATACCATCACAGTTTGTGGATGAGAGCCCAGTATGCACAATAATCAAAATTAAAGTAACTAAAGACAGAAGATTTACAGGTCTAAGAGGACGTGGGAGCAGGACACAATGTACACAGCTTAGACTTGTTTCTAACCAACGTCTTCCCACAAGCTATGGCCTTCATACCCATGAAAATAATAATAGAATCTTCTATAGATTTCTAATTCTATGGGAAAGGGAGGTCAGTAAAAGGAAAATACTTCAAGCTGAAGGAATATTAATACACTTCTATAAAAAAAAGCCCTAATCTCTGAGTGGTATTTAAAATTCTGTCAAAAGTATTATCTTTCTAAATATTAGCTTCTTAATCTTCAGTAAGTTTTCTCAAACTTTGAATTTTTCTCAGCTTTTATACCTTCTCAATAGGGAAGCTACCTGAACACACTTGAATATAAAACTATGGTCTAGCCTTTGAAAAATCCACAATTCCCCACTTTTCATTTTCATGTCCTCTTGCTTCCAAAAAGTACTACTATCTATGGTTCCTTCTCTCCCCGCCCCCCCAAGAATGACCTAATTTGGATGCATGCCAAGTTTGTATCAGGGAGTGACAGCATGACAATGCTTCCATGGAAGTCTTGCTGAAGCAGAAGGAAATGTAAATGTTGACAGATATGAAAATTTCACATAGATAATCAAAAATAATCTCCAGAAAAAGGTCAAATTCCAAAATATAGAAAACTTTACCTGGTTCCAATTTTATTACTTTAATTGCTGCCAGTTCACCAGTGTTAACATTTCGAGCCTAAAAAAGAAAAAAAAAGTTTTAAAGTTTTATTTAAAGGTCATACTGAAAGTTTTAAGTTTTCTTTAAAAAGAGAATATGGGTTAACATCTGATTCTTCAACAATATGATAAATAAGATAATTTATATTTTAAAAACCAATGATAAAATTATGAAATTCTTTGCTAATTTAATTTATTCATGGTTTAAATCAGGTCCTTTTATTATCATGGTAAGGCCAGTTTGTATATAGTTCAACTAAATAATTAAAACCACAAAAGAATCCTAGGTCAAAGAAAGAAAGAAGTCATATATGTATGAAAGTATCTACTACAGAACAACAACAACAACAAAAAAAGTAGGCACTAATATTAATGGGGAGGGGTGGCTAGGTGGCGCAGTGGATAGAGCACCGGCCCTGGAGTCAGGAGTATCTGAGTTCAAATACGGTCTCAGACACTTAATAATTACCCAGTTGTGTGGCCTTGGGCAAGCCACTTAACCCCATTGCCTTGCAAAAAACAACTACAAAAACAAACAAAAAATATATTAATGGGGAAATAGCTAAACAAATTATAGCACATGAATGTAACAAAATGTTACTTTACTCTGAGAAATACGAAATGTGAAGAATTAAAAAAACCTGGGAAAACAAATTAACAAATTGACAAATATACAATTAGTATAAAAGAACAAAATGGTCCTCTCCTGTAGTTCAAGGAGCCAACTACCACATGAAGGACTGTAACCATCAGAAATTCATGAGAAACAGACTTCTTCAGAGAAAACAGATGGTTGTAGATATCCTTCATCTTGGCAAGGCCACAAGATGGCTGACTGAAATTCAAGAAAACTGGCCAAGATGTATAAGACAACTCTGGATGTCATTTTTGTTTTTGGATTCAGAACCCATTTTGGTGGTGGCAAAACAATAGGTTTTGGTATGATTTATAATTCCCCTTACTATGTAAAGAAAGATGAACCAAAACACAAACTTGCAAGGTTTGAGCTATATGAGAAGAAAAAAACATCAAGAAAACAAAAGGAACACAAGAACAGAATGAACAAAGTGAGGAGTACTGCAAAAACAAATGTTGGTGCAGGCAAAAGGAATAAAAGGCCGTATGGATGTTAAACTGTGAAAATAATATGGATTTTTCATCATAGCATAAATAATGTAAAAACTCAAAATAAAAACCAAAATGATTAGGTCTTTAAAATATGAAGAATAAAATTAAGCATAACAAAAGATAAATATGAAGACTATATAGATGACAAGACTGCTATGAACAGAAAAAAAACTGAAGCTAGAACTAGAAAAATACCAAGTATGACAAAGTGAAGAGAAAGTGGAACTATCACAAAAGAAATTGAACGTTATGTAATTATAATGACTCCTTGTACTTAGATCAAAAACAAAAATAATCTTTTTTTTTAAAAGAAAAAGAATTCTAGAATCTAAGTGGCTAGCTGTTATATGAATGTAAAATCAGAATAGGCACCTTGCACCTGTTTAGATCTATGTGATCTGGCAACTGCTTAGAAAGGCATCCTCAGAAAGCAAGTTAAGGATTTATTCAACATCTATGCACTAAGGTACTTGTAGAACACAGGGAAAACATAAGAAAAGGCAAAAAACCAGGCCTGTTCTCAAGAGCTCACAGACTGATGGGAGACATAACATGGAAACAATTATATATAAACAAGACATTGGGAGGCTAAATTAGAGATAATCAACAGAGGACAGAACTGATATGGAAGGCAAAGATTTCTTGCAGAAGTGGGATATCAAAACTGAGAAAGAAGCCAGAGAAGGCAGAGACGAGGAGAAAAAGAAAGTATTCCTGGACTGGGGCAATCCCAAAGGCAGAAGATGTGGTGTCTTGTGGGTGGGAGGTGCAGCAAGGAAGACAAGTCCCTAGATCAAAGAGAATGCAGAAAGAAGTTAAGGTTCAGAAGCCTGGAAAAACAGGACGGGCCCCGATTATGAAGGGATTTAAAAGTCAAACAGAGGATTTTATATTGGACCTTGAAAGCACTAGATGTGAGTGACATTAGACCAGGAAGAATACTTGAAAGCAGAGTGGAGGGTGGATTGGAATAAGGAGAGTCTAGAATCAAAAAGGTCAAACAAGAGGGCCACTGATATGAGGTGATGATGTCCCTAAGGGCCTTTAGAGTGGTGATGGTGTCAGGAGAAAGAATTGGAATTTTATGCTGAAATAGTTATAGTTAGACACATTATTTAAATTTTTTTTAAATCACAGATTAGGAACCTAAGGAAAATATTATGTTTAAAATCTGGGTGGAATAAAACAGGATTTTATCCTCAACTTTTCAAAAGTACAATAAGATCCTGCCACAATTTTGGGGGGGTGGAAAAATGATTCATAGTATAAGTGCTAACAGAATATGTATAGTTCACCAACAGAAAGAATATACATAAAAGATTTTAAAGCTGTGTGACCACAGGAGGGCACAATTTGATAGTCACAAAAATGATATAAAATTTCATGTCCTACAAGGGTTCTTGATCAATATTGTATTAACTGCAATAGTTGGTTTACTATTAATAAAACCAGCTTATCTTTAACAATCATGGGTAAACTATAACTGGAAAAGTAAGAGTTATACAATAAATTAATATTTAATATATGGTCTGGGTTTTTTTTTTTTTAATATACCTCCTCCAAAGCAGATCCAAACATGCTCTGCAACTGAGTCTTGGAGAGTTTCCAGGACTTGCTCAGGCCACACAGCCTATTTGGTTAGAAATGAGACTTGAACCCAGGTCTTCCTACTTCTGGGACACAGGGATTTGAATTCAGGTACTACTGACTCCAGGGCCAGTGCTCTATCCACTGTGCCACCTAGCTGCCCCTCAGGCATGCTTCTTAATCTCCCTGAGTAGTACTTTTCTCATTTGTAAAATCAGAAGTGTTGGATAACTAAGCTTCTGGAGTACCTTCTGGCTCTAGATCTACAAGTAAGAACCTGACAGGATTTGAACCTAGATTCATAACTCTTAATGTTGTGTAAATTCCTATCACATTACAATGCCTACTTGCAAATAAAATTATTCAAAAGACTCTTCAGCTCAAAATTTGTCAGTAAAAATTTCAATTTCCTTTAGCATTTTACAAAAAGGAGCAAATTTTAAAAATCACTTCTTTAGAATCAACTGGAAAGCACTCAACCAAAACGATCCTTTTTTCAACTCTGAAATATTTTCCAGCACATGACTTAGCTGGCAGTACATTAGGTCATCAGAAAGAAAAATATTCCAGACTATTCTTCAATATGCTTTGCAAGAAAACTGATATATGTGCAGCTTCATTCTTAATGTTTAAGCAAACGAAGAAGTCAACTTCAAACTTTGAATCTTTAATCTCTTAAAAAACTGATTTTTAAATCATGATCTGATAACTTGGCCAAGTCTAAAAATTACATTCTACAATTTCTGAATTGACTAAGTAGTCAAGGTTTCATTAAAAAAAGAAATAATGCTTAATTAATAATTTAAAATTCTGAAGTTGGACTATTCTCTCACAAAGTCTCATGATGAAATGCAATTGTTCTTAAAAATGGAAACTAGGTGGGGGCAGCTGGGTGGCTCAGTGGATAGAGCATGGCCCTGGAGTCAGTAGTACCTGAGTTCAAATCCGACCTCAGACTCTTAATAATTACCTAGCTGTGTGGCCTTGGGCAAGCTACTTAACCCCATTGCCTTGCAAAAACCTAAAAAAAAAATAAAAATAAAAATGGAAACTAGAAATAAGGTAGATAATTATAAAATACTGTAAAAAGTTGTAAAATAAAACTAAAACCTTTAAAGCACTAGCAAAAAGTCTAAGTGAACAAATAAAATAAAAAAAATCTGAGACTGATGTTCCAAGCAAAAGTGAAAAAATCATAGGATGATGGCTCCATCTTCCCATGATTTCATCCTCATTAATCTACTTCTATGACAGGAAGAGAAGTGCAAAAAATGACTTTGATGGCAATAAATATTTTTAGTTGTGTCAACTGATGGCCAAGAGAATTCTATTCAAGTGTGTTTCAGGGAAACCTGATAGAATGACACACAACCAGTATATAATACCAGTCATGCCCTTAATAGATTTCCAAAAATTATGTGCTATCATATATGAGTGAGTCTGGTGAGAGTTTAGAGATCCAAGTCTAGCTTTAGTTTAATGATCTCCAGAGGCAGTTAGTGCCAGATCTGTTTCAGGGTCTTAATCTAGTCAGCCCTTTGGGAGCCACAGAAATTGGGGTTAGAATCTCCTGAGTTGTTTTCATGGGGGGATGGAGAATAGATGTTGGCCACACAAAAAAATTTTAAATGGGTACAAGTAAGTACCCCCAAAGCAATGTTTAAATACCTAATTTGAAAAATTACTACTGTAGGCACCGATCTAGTAAAAAAAGAAAAACCATTCATTTACTACCTATTTAGTGAACTCCTAACCTCCTCCTTAAAAAATGATGGCAAAATGTTTCCCTATGGATCTGTGGACTCCTCCATAGAGACAGCAGCCCACATACATCATCGTCTTCCTGGGGTGACTCTCTAAGTATTATCCCATAAATTCTCCAAAAGGTTAACCCAGAATTTTAAGTCTACTAGATTTCTTGACATTACAGGAATGCCACATGAGCAGACAGGTTGCCCATCAATTCCCTCTCTCTACATGACTCACCCAACTCTTTTCCAGTCACACTTCTCTCTGATGGTGAGACAGTATCTCTGGAGAGCAGACATATCAATAAAAATTCTCTGTTCTCTAGGAATTTATAACTAGTATGATAGTAAATATGGAATGAAAAGACTCTTGATGAAATGATGAGAAAGCAATTTTAAAAAGTATTTGTTTTAGAGATACCTCATAATTTTTCTAGACAAATACAGATCAATTTTATGTAGAATTTTAAATAGAATAATGACACAAAGACTGCTTCTATATTGCTAATACTATGGGAATTCCACAAAGAGAGCCTTTGGTGCCTGGAAAATTACAACCTATGAAAATTTAAGTTGTCACATCTTTTTTGATGTGGGGTTCACAGAATGGAAGGAATAATATTTTTCTTACCAATGTTACTTTGCTGGTTTAAGTCATGGACAAAGTTCATAAAGTTAATAAAGAAATAATACAAAAGTGATTTCTTTCATCTGTACATTACTATAATAACCAATACAGAGATTCCCAAGTGCTACTGCATGTGCTTGTTTGTAGTTCATTCACTATTAGTAATACAGATTTTGTGAAAACTGCTAACAAGTCAAAAGGCAAGTAAATTTAATGAAGGAATTTTACTGAGAGGAAAATTGCTTCCATCTTTGAGTTTTTAATTAATTTTGCCAAAAAACATCTATTTGATACCAATCAAAAGGCTTTTTAGCTACACTTTTACTCAGTTTTGAGCACAATAAGAACTAAAAAGCTAGCTAATGACACCAGTCTTTATCAAGAAAACAAGTTCCAGAAGCACTGCTGAATACATTCATCTAAAATTGCATTTGCATCTCTAGCCACATCTATGAAACAATACACTGACCAATATTCAATAACAACTCTCAATTCTAAAGGAGCAGTAGGCTCTAAGCTTAAGGCACACATTCAGGTCACATTTGGGAAATAATTCCATTAGAAAAGTTTGGATCTGTGGACTCCTCTGTGGATCTGTGGGCTTGAGGTCTCTATAAAATTCATTTATCCAGAACATCTCCTTCCCTGAAGCTTCCTTAATGGAGAATCCAATTAAGTCATTTGAAATTTATTACCTGATTCTCATATGGTAGAATTAAGTACAAATGCCAATATCAAATAACAGGGCTACTGTGAATGACAAGTATTCTAGAGCATAGCTCTAAAATCCAATACAGAGAATAATTCCAAAAGAGTCATTTTTCAATTTTATGTAATTAATCTCTTTATATCTAGTTATGCTGTTAAGCTTCACTTCAACGCCTCTTGCCCCAGAAGTGTGATCTGGGGTGCTGACCCCAATATAAAAACTCACAGGTTAGGAGTTGAATTATGCTATAAAACCTGCCTGCCCAATGTTTATTGCCTTTGTCTTTTTTATGACGAGACATCTCAAAAATGTGAAGTTATTTAAATAATCCTAATTCTCCTCCACTGGTCTTATTACAAAAATAAAATAAAGCCTTGTATACCAAAAATTACTGTCAATAAAGTGCACAAAATGTGTAAATCCCTTGTCTGTATCCCACTTCTATGGGGAATCTAAACTCCAAATGATTTACTGTAAAGGTTACTAGCAAATTTTACTACAAATAAAAATAAAGCAATATATCTGAAATACTCCTCTTTTCATTTTATAAGCAGTTCTATAAAAAAATACATTATAAATTCCTCTTCTTCACTCACAATCATCTTAAAAGCATTCCCTGGCATGACCAGTCAAGATGGTAGACCAGCAAGAAGAAATACTGCTGAGTTTTATCCCCACAAAGATTGAGAAAAGGTCAGTGAGCCCTGATCAGTAAATTCAAGTCAAAAAAATAAAAAAACATTACTGATGTAATTTTTGTTCAAAACCTGAAATAATTAAAAACCACAGGAATTTAAAAGTAAGAAAAGGCCATAAGTGCTCATTACAAACGATATGTGTGGATGGATAAAATATTTAAAGAAATGATGCTGCTTCTATCCAACACTAAACTGACATTTCTGAGTGAGGTCAGCTGAAGAAAGGGACTATGGGGATAAATGAAAGGCGTGACTAACATGTCAGAGAAGTCAGGAAGCAGAGAAGGGGGACAACCAGAGAAAATGCCAGGAGTCAAGTGTCATGTTTGTGGAATAGCCAGGATGCTGGATAAAAGAGTTTCTGATGGGAAGTAAAGTATAAAAAGACTGGAAGGTAAATATTGCAAGCAGTTAGAAAGAAGCAATTCAAGTATTATAGAGTCACGGGATAACTAAAGATTTAGCAGATTCTATACTCATGGATCAGAGGGACTGGACTAGCACAACACAGAGAGAGGGCAAAGGGGCTAGGATTACAAACAAGAATCATTTGCCCAGCAAAACTGAGTATAATCCTTCGGGGGGAAAATATACATTCAATGATGAAATAAAGGACTTTCAAACATTCTTGATGAAAAAAGGCAGAGCTAAATAAAAAATATGACTTTCAAATACAAGATTCAAAAGAAGCATAAAAATATAAAAAGAAAAGGGAAATCATATGGGACTTAAGGATAAACTGTTTCCATTTCTACATGGGGAGATTGTAATGGTTAACTCATAAGAACTTTCTCATTATTAGTTAGCAGGAGTCTAGATAGAGGACAAATAGGTATAAGTTGAACAGGAAGGGATGATATCTATAAAAATAAAATTAAGGAATGAGAGAAGAATGTACTGGAAGAAAGAGGAAGAGAGAGGAAGAATGGAGTAAATTTTCTTCCGTAAGAGAGGTAAGAAAAAACATTTACAAGTGGAGGAGATGGGGGGGAGGTGAGAGGGAGTGAGTGAACCTTACTCTCATCAGAAATGGCTAAGAACAAATAACATACACATGACCAGATGTGAGAATGTTCATCACTGAGTAGAGGGTGCTACACCTCTACCCTCAAATGTACAGTAAGAGATGGGAGAACTGAAGTCAAAGAGAGGGTTATTCTTCTCTGCACCAGAAGGTTCTCCACATTCCACTTAGGAGAATGGGAAGGCAGCAAGAGGTGAAAGTTGCTTTGTGCTAACACAGTTGCTTTGGGGAAGTTGGAAGGTCAGCCAGGCCCTTGGTGATTTTTTCCTCAGAACTCTGTGTCCAATAGGAGATGGAAGGAACACAGAATGTGGTGACTTCACCTGAGGTATATAGTGAGACAGCAGAGGAAGCACAAGATTTTGATCCTATGATCCAACTGTCTATTTAAACTTGTATCCTTATCTATAAAGTGGGGAAAAGGGGTAGGGTAGTGGTAGCTGATTTCTAAGGTCCTTTCTGCATTTAAATCTATGATATAAATCTATATATGATCTATAAATCA
Source organism: Macrotis lagotis (assembly GCF_037893015.1). NCBI lineage: Eukaryota > Metazoa > Chordata > Mammalia > Peramelemorphia > Peramelidae > Macrotis > Macrotis lagotis. Next base: position 88,097,504 of record NC_133658.1, read on the forward strand.
TACATAAACACAGAGAAGCATCATAACTATTTTTCATTAATTAAAATAAAACTGTTTTCACTATATTAGTTCTGAAAATAATTTAAGATTTGTGTTTTCTTTACAACAATTCTATGTGGATGTTTACTGTTATTCTCTTCTTGATAACTCAAAAAATGTTGAACACAAAACATGAATTTAGTTCTTAAATAAAATTTATTTCAATTAAAAGACTAATATTAGAAAATTCATCACTCTTACTAATTTTCCTATTATTGTTGAGGGCACCACCATCCTTCCAATCCAAGCTCACTAGGCTCACAACCCAGGTTTTATCCTCAACTCTCTCTCTAACAAATATAGTGTCAAGTACTCTTGAGTTTCCTTTTAGAGAGTCTCTCATACATGCCCTCTTCTCTTTTCGGACACACAAGGCCTTCACCTCTTGATACTTAAACTATTACAATCACTTCTGGTTGAATTCCTTGCCTCAAAGCTCTTCCCACTTTAGTCCACCCTCCACTCAGATAACAAGTAGATAAATGCAGGTCTGATCGTGCCACCACCTCCCAATTCAATAAACTCCAGTGGCTCCCTATCATCTCCAAGATCAGAAGAATATCCTGTTGGCCACTTAAAACACTTTATAAACTAGACTGCTTCTACCTTTCCAGACAGACCTCATGACTGGAATTCTCCTTGCTATCTTCACACAAGATACTTCATCTCCAAACTCTACTATTCACATTCACTGACTCCCATACATACCTGGAATTCTCTTCCTCTTTTCCTCTTTACTTCTGGCTTCTCTGGTTTCCTCCAAGTTTCATCTAAAACCCACCTCCTGCAAAAAAAAGACTTTCCTGGTCTTCCTTAATGTTAATGTGTTTTTTTTAAATCTCCAATTTATCTTGTTTGTGTCTAGTTACTTACAAATTTTCTCCCCTATTAGATTTTTAGCTCCTTGAGTGCAAGAATTGTTTTTGCCTTTATCTCCCCAGTACTCATGGCAGGGCCAGGTACATGATAGAAGCTTATCAAGTGCTTGTTGACTTGACAAGGGTTTAAGACTTGAATGACATTCTGGCATTCATGTTTCAAAAATGACCATTCCCAATTATCCAGATCTTTAAGCTCAGTAATTTTTGAAAAGGAGGACACAATCTCCAACAAACAAATGAGAGAAGAAGAGGATGACAACACATAGCTGCCTATGAAACAGTGTCAGAGACCAGTAGTATTGAAGATAAGAAACTGATAAGTAGACCAACTAACAAGAGACCATGAAGGGATAAAGAATAATGGAACAAAGAATCCCCCAAATCCATGCCCAATCAAGAAGGGCTACACATATCCGCACATGTGTATATGCATTTATGTATGATGTGTGTATGCATACATAAACACACATGTGCATGTATATCCATGGAAGAAGCCAAACACACAATATAAATAGGTCAGATATCTAAATACTGTCAGAATGCTAAACTTTTTTAAATAACTGGGAACTCTTGAGTTATAATTTTAGTAATATTTTTGTCTTATCCAAAAACTTCTTGCCCTAATAGAGAAAAGCGTCAACATGTGCCAAGGCTAAAGTAAACTCAATTGCTATATCCATGTGTAATTTCCAAGGGCTTCAAGTCAAATGGGGAGGGGAGAGGAAGGGGAGGGCAAGAAATATGAGGAAAAGATCATGCTCTTGAGCCAGTCCCGCAGAAAGAGAAAAGCATATTCTAGAAGATTGATTCTTCTGCCTTTTTCTAATGAGGTTCGTTGCTCAGTCTACAGTTTCATATGTACATGTGATGTGAGGTGTGTAGTGATGCAATTCCCTTTCTATGCAGAGAGAGAATGCTGAGCCTGCTCTGTCAACTAGTTACATATATGCATGTATGTGTTTAGCATTATTATGTTATGAAGGAGGCTTGAAAATTAATCCTTAGGACTTGTTTTATTCAACTGTGAGAAAGGAGGTTGGATGACTTCTTAAGGGCCATTCCAGATGTAACACTGGTGCTATGAATCTCTGTTTCTATAACCAAGAAGTATCATTTCCAAGCAGCCAATCTTATCTCAGAAGCTGTAATTCAGAGCAAGGGAGTTCAAGATAGAATTAACCACAATCTGCAGACTTGGGGTAATAAAACAAATGTAAAATCTTAATCTAAATCACAGAGAAGGGAGACAGAGAGATAAAAGGCCCAAAGCAAAACACCCAAGTTATCATGTATTACCTGTATTCCAGTTTATGAACCACACTCTGATAAGGGAAAAAGCCACTGGAAATAGTAATCATTGAGCCTACTTTAATTTCCCTTTTAGTTTAGCTTAAATCTAGTCCTCACAAAGAAGAGGAGCAGAGATGACTGCAGTTTCAATATAAAGACAACTCAATTTAGAAAACCTAAGTGTTCAATTGGCCAAATGAAAAGTGAGCTTGCTAATTCTAAGAAGTTTGGCTGGAGGAAAGCTGAGTCACTGGCTGGTCAAGGTCAGAGACTGACATGCCAGGCAGAAGGGTGATAAAAGAAGCAATTTCTTATAAGCTTTAGAACTAAATTTCTCAGGAAAATCAAGAGAATTTTGTTTACAGATAGTGCTACAGAAACAAATTAATCTGTTTTGACCACAAAATGTTATGTTTCAGAAGTTTATTCTGAGTAAACTCTAATATTCTGGTACTTTATAAAGGTCCTACAGTTGAAGACACAGGCACAGAAATATGATTTGTCCAAGGCATACACTGATAGGAAAAATGTGAGGAAAGACTTGAACACAGATCTCCCAGAGTCCATATCTAATTCATTAATATTCATATCACATTTCAGATAGAACTGCTAGACATATATATTTTTTAAAAATCAAAGAATAAAAGAATACCTATATACAAAAATAGAATGTGTGAAAATACAGGAGTATAAAGTAAGTTCAACACATCAGGAAGGAATTCAGGGAAATCTAGGAATACAGGTGTGAACTGATGCATAGTGAGAACAATGTACACAAAAGTTCCAACACAGCAAATAAAAATAACATTGAAGGACTTAAGATATTTCAGGTCAGCTAAGTGGCACAGTAGTTAAACCACTTCACCAGTCCCTGAGCTCAAATCGGGCCTCAGATATTTGATATTACTTAGCTGAGTGACTTTGGACAAGTCACTCAACCCCACTGACTAACAAAAACAACAATGATAAAAATAAGACCTTAAGAATTCTTGATTTATGAAGGACCAACCAAAATTCCTGAGGACCACTGATGAATCTCTATATACTATTGGGGACTCAAAGATACAATTCAGATATCATTTTTGGACACTGGGTTTTACATAATTATGGTTCTTTGTTACAAAGCTTTTGTTTTGTTTTGTTTTTAAATTGGGGAAGATGTGGGAATGAGAAAAACTAGCAACAGTAATGCAAAAAATGTCATTTTAGGATTTTTTTTTAAGGCACAGAAAAGGATAGAGGGAAAGATAAACAAACAAGATAGCCCTGAAGCTTGTATGTTGAATTTAATGCAAGCAGTACAGGAAAAATTCAATATTTCAGGTACAATTAATGCTTTTTCTGTTGTGGTTTTTGTTGTTGTCAAGTTTAGAACTACAAAAAAGAAATAAATTAGATCAGAAAAAGAAAATAGTGAATAGTCCAAAGAAAACCTCTCTGGTCTGAGGGACCTTTAGTATTAAAGGCTATCTCTACTTTGGTTCAACCCCACTCACATTCAGTCAGAATCTTCTATATCTGCAAATTTCCAGACTCCAGAGCTTTGTATATACCAGCCTCTCATCCTAGCCAATCCCCTAGTGTTTCCCTGACCATGATGACATTAAAAAGGAGAAAACCACCATACTGACCTGAGCAAGAGCTACTTTTCCTTATAAAACCTGAATGCATGACTGACCTGCTCTGGTGTAAAGATGACTAAGGACACAGAAGAAGTGAGAGACATAATACAAAGCAGCCTCTCCTTGGAACTAACTCAAACTGCCACCTTCTTTTCTTTTCTAATGAGCCTAAAATCATCATAATGAAATCCAGCTAGTAGCCCTGATGGTTCCCCCTTTCTTCTCCAGTATCTCCAGGTACTGCCTGATATCAGAGACCCGACCTGCCCTCCTTGTAACTTTCTATTTCTGTCTTTGCCTACAGATAACTCCTATGTGATTTAAAAGGTACAAAAAATTTTTTTTACACTATCTTTCAAACAATTACTGATTGGTCTCATTCTCTTATAAATCCCTCTTAAGACCCAAAAGTGAAAGAGATGGAGACACTTCCTTTCATGTCCTTTACATTTTGGCCAAACTACCTTGTTCTCCCAAAGCAAGATTCCAATTCCTGCTCCCAAGCCTTTCTGCACACTCTCTTCTACCTCATATAATCCCTAACTTTCTTCAATTCTCAGTTTAGGTAGTATCTTCCACTCAAACTTTCCTGATATCCCACAGTGATCAGTATTCAATCTACAAAATTATCTTATTATTTACCTATGAATATCTTTCATCTCCCCAACAGAAAAGGTGCATTTCACTCTTTTACTTGTACTTTGTAGACTTTAATAAATATTCCTTTACCTGAATTATATAACAATTACCCTTTTGTTTCAAAATGGAAAACAAAATGACTAAATAAAAATATTATGTACAGAATAGCCTTTTGTAGTATATGATCAACTTCTTTCAAATTAAATTAAAATACAGATCTATTTGTTCTAGTAAGTTATAAAATGTCAAAAATCTAAAAACTGAAATCAATGATTAATCTTATCTAAACAAAGTGAAAATATATGGAAGAATTTGGGTATTAATACATAATAAGCATTTTTAAAGCAGACACTATTGCAATAAGCAAAGCATGGGAAGATACATTCACAGGTAAATAAACATGATGTCTGTCTGTCTGTCTGTCTATCTATCTATCTATCTATCTATCTATATTGAAATCAATGGGGGTAGGGAGGGGCACTAACAATTCTTATTACTCAAATCTAATGTGTTATAAAAACTCAAAAGAAATCTGAGAGATCTAATTCTAGCTCAAAAAACTTTTTATTTATTTTTGGTTTTTGCAAGGCAATGGGGTTAAGTGATTTGCCCAAGATGACACAGCTAGGTTAATTATTAAGAGTCTGAGGCCAAATTTGAACTTAGGTCCTCCTGACTCCAGGGCCAGCGCCACCTAGCTGCCCCTCAAAAAACTTATTTTAAAAGATTAAGTGAACTTTTTCAAGACCACTTGACTTTATCCACTTCCAAATTAAGTTCAATTAAATTAAATCAAATTAAATCAATCAAATTAAATCAAGATCAATCAGTACTTTCAAAATTTATTAATTTAGAGTTCTTATTTAAAACAGTAACTTTTACTTTCCTTTTTTTTCTTCACTAAAACTCAGTTTTTGTATATGGTTAGAGATCATTCCTGAATAAAGAGGAGCTAGCCACCTTAAGTTCCAATATTTGCACTATACCAACTCTTATTAACCTAGGACAATTCCTTTAAGTCAGGGCCTAGGCAGCTCTCTTTAGATTAAATTTCATTTTCTAAAGAATTATGTTTATGGAAACACTGCAGAATATACAAAAATGATATATTCACTTGCAAACAAATTTTAACAGTTTGGAATAGTTTTTTGTTCAGTGTCCCCACCCCCCACCCTCCCAGGGACTAACTTTTTCATTAAAACAGTCAAAAATACTTCCTTGTTCAGTCACTTTTCATTTGTGTCCAACTCCATTTGGGGTTTTCTTGGCAAAGATACTGGAGTGATTTGCCATTTCCTTCTCCACCTCATTTTACAGATGAGGTAAACAGGGTGAAGTGACTTGCCCAGAGTCATACAGTTATTAAGTGTCTCAGGCTGAATTTGAACTCAGGAAGATGAGTCCTCCTAACTCCAGTACCAATACTCTATGCACTACACCACCTAATTTCCTTTAAAAACAAAATAAACAAAAAAAATCATAGCTTTAAAGAGATCTCTGACCTTTAAAATTATTTGATATTTCAAACTTGATGGACTTGCTTGTTCCATCAGTGCAACAATCAGGGACAATTTGGGGCTGTCTGCAATGGAGAGTGCCATCTGTACCAGATAAAGAGCTGTAGAGTTTGAATAAGTTCAAGGACTATCGCCTTTAATTTAGAAAAAAAAGCATATCTTATTGTCTGATCTTGTTATCTCTTACACTTTTTGTTTCTTCCTTAAGGGTATGATTTCTCTCTCATCACACTCAATTTGGATCAATGTACAACATGGAAACAAGTAAAGATGCTTTCCGTGGGGGGGAGTGGGGGGGGTGGGAAGTAAGATTGGGGGTAAAATTGTAAAACTCAAATAAAATCTTTAATAAAAGAAAAAATTAAAAAAAATTTTTTTTAATTATTTGATATTTTCCTACAACCAATTTCTTTCATCAGTTACTCTATTTCTGAAGCAGTCTTCAACAACAACGAAAACAAAAAAGTAGTTATCAGCAATCAGCAAATATGAACTTTAAAAATAAAAATTTCTTTGCATTTTAGTACTCTAATTCTTTCCCAAATTTTTCCCTTATCTAAGATATAAGGATATCACTTTGCTATCTGTCAATTAGTACCTTTTTTGAGTGCTTAAAACAAAACTTTAAAACTCAACAGTTAAAGAAAAGAGGGACCCAGAAAATACTTTATTTCCCCACGTATAAGATGCACAATTTTTTGAAAAATTTGGGGGTCTAAAAACTGGGAGGATCTTATACAGTGATTGTAGATTTTTTTACTTGCATTTCTCACTTTTTTTTGCACTTTTTTTTGCGCTCATTGTTTCACATTTGTTACCAGTATTTTAGGTTATATTTTGCCATGTTCTACCCAGAAATGGCTCAGAAAAGATTTTCATACATTGTTGAATTCAAGTTCAAAGTGATTCAGTTTGTAAAAGTGAATGGAAATCGTGCTGCTGAATGTCAGTTTGATTCTCTTCCAACTGAGAAAACAATCTGAGACTGGCTAGGGGAAGAAGAATACCTACTGAAAATGCTGCAGCAGAAAGAAGGCCATGAGAGACAAGGCAGCCAAATGGTCTGAGTTAAGAGAGGGAAGTGAAGAGATGGATTGAAGAGCAAAGGGCCACTGGAATTCCTGTGTCCACAAAGAGGGTTCAGCAGGAGACTGGAAGAAATGCTGATGAAAAACAAGTGGCTGATTTTAAAAGGACACAACTTGTGCTTCAGATTCATGAAACAAAATGGACTAGGCATGTGTCCATGCACCAGACTTGCCCAAAAGATGCCTGAAAGCTATGAGCAGAAGGTCCTTGAATTTCATGATGAATAAAACAACTTGAATAACTTTATGTAATATAGTTTTTCAAATTTTGGGCCCTAAAATTAAGATGCGTCTTATACATGGGGAAATATGGTAATACCTTGAAGACAAATTATGAACAGAAAGAGCAGCATCTATTTGCTGGCTGAAGTAATATCTTCATAAGTTTAGCATGTGGATAAGCCATATACTTACAAAAAGAAAATGGCTAGATTAAGAGTTTAACTTCCTTTTCCATTACAATTTTTGGCAGCTATGAGGTAGAATTAGGAAGACCTGACTTTGAATCCCATTTCAGAGCTTTCCTAGTTGTGTGAACCAGGACAAGTTACCTAATCTCTCCCAGTCTCAGTTTCTTTATCTATCAAATGGGAGTCATAACAGCACCTACTTCCCAGGGTTTTTATGAAGATCGAAAGAGGTAACATATAAAGCATTTTGTAAATCTTAAAATACTAGATAAATACTAGCTGCTATTATCTGCTGGTTCAACTTTAGTCAAAGAAGACAAACCCTAAATTCAAAAATGCAATGTCCCAATTACAAAATAATGACTTATCATGTGTTAAACCTAACTAGAGGACACACTATGTTTTTCAAGTGAGGTTTCAAAATTCAGTTTCCTTTAATGTTCATATGAAAAGCAACCTACTATTAAAATAATAAAAATAAAACAAAATACTATAAAAATATTCGCCTTAAGAGAAAAAAAAAGTGAACAATTTTGGAAACAATGACAATTACAACAACAAAACAGAAAATCAGAAATCACCATTATCTCAACTCTTTTTCATTCTATGTACACAAAAATTTTCACCATTATTTTTAATTTTTTAATTCTTATGAAATGACCCTAATATTGGCACATGTTAATAATGGGTATCCATAATGTTAAACAGTGAAAGGACAGCTAAAAGGCAGAATCAACTAAAAAAAAGACTTAAGGAATCTCTTAGTTGAGAAAATTTCTAAGAAATGAAAAAATACATTGTTTTGGAAATGTTTTCTCTATGCTTTGTACTTACATTTACTGTTCTTCATATTTCCTGTACTTCTTCTATAGATCACATCAGAAATCCATGGAAATGACATTAAAGATGATTCACAGCCCCTACTTTGCTGCTGCCATCTAGGGATCACTGGACCTTTCTATCTGAAAGGTAGCAGAATGTTTTTTTCTATATATTATCTCCTCTCTACTAAAAATATGTTCCTTGAGAGCAAAGACTCTTAGTTCGCTTCATGTATCTTCACCATTTAGAATCTTGCATACTGTAAATGCTTAATAATAAATGCTTATTCATTCATACCCCCAAATAGCTTCAAACTCCCTCTTTACAATGAATCATACAACATTTATATGTATGCATCCATACATTATATGTATCCAGTTTCTTGCCTCTCTGTCAAAAACAAGAGGAGCGACTCATTTTCAACTTGTCTTCAATGTTAATTTCATTCTTCAAAAGGTTTAACAATCAACAAGGTAAAATTCTGTTTTGGAACTGAATTTTACCAACAAGAAAGAATCAGTTGGTAGAAGGAAATGTTGAGAACTTTGGAAGGAAATTACCAATGGGGCAACTAGGTAGCACAGTGGATAGAGCACTGGCCCTGGCCAGAGTCAGGAGGATATGAGTTCAAATTCGTCCTCAGATGCTAAATAATTACTTAGCAATGGGACCTTAGGCAAGTCACTGAACCCCATTGTCTTGCAACCCCCCCAAAGGAACTTAGATTATAAAAAGATGTGTTAAAAGATAAATAAGATAAGCTAACAGATGATCATTTTTCTTTTAAATGTGACAAAATCCTAAGGAAAATTTCAGAATGATGCAACATAGAAAAACAATTATTCATATTAAAAACATCCAAAAATTACATGATTTTTTCCCCCAATAAATGAAACGGCCTGTGTCAAAATGCAACTTTATTCATCATCTATAGTAACTATTTAAAACCAAAAGCTGGCACATTTAAGATCATGGGGAAATGCTAGAAATGTTCACAATAAATAAAGGAATAAAGTAAGCATGCTCTTTTTTCTACTATTACTTGAGATAATTCTAGAAATACTAACAATAAGATAAGAAAAAAGCAGAAATATATGCAAAGAGGATATTAACTATCCTTTTTTATTTGCTGATGGAATGATAATTTACTCAGAAAATCCTAGAGAATCAGCCCCCCAAAAAATCCCCAACCCCAATTGAGATAATAGTTTCAATAAATATGCAAGATAATAAACATACAAACAGCAAAATTTGCATACAGCGATAACAATATTCTGGAAGAAATAATAGAAAGGGAAGTCTTATTCACAATAAGTATAATTCTAATTACTTTAAATTTAAAAACTTTTACAAAAATAAAATTAATGAAACTAAAAGATGCAGTCAATGGGAGGGGGTGGGGTAGAAAAGTCTTCTATCAAATATTTCAGATAAAAATTTGATATCTAAGCTATAAAGGAAACTAACAGAAGTTCAAAAGCTACAGTCAATATATAAGTGGACAAGGATAGGAACAGTCATAAAAAAATTATAACCTATTAACAACTTACATGAAACTCTATTCCAAATCACTTATTAAGAGAAATGCAATCAAAACAATTCTGGAGTGTTGCCTGAGAAAGCAAATTAGCAAAAGTGACAAAGAATAATAATCACTTTTGGAGAATTTGTGGGAAAAAACAAACTGAAACATCACTGGAAGAGCTATGAATTGATTCAACCATTTGGGAAAACAAAATGTCTATCCTCTAATCCAGATATCTCACTGCTAGGCATATCTCTAGAGGTCAATTCCATCTTCCTGTCCCTTGTCCCCCACTCCCCCTCCAAAACCCTATCAAATCCATAATAGAGCAGCATTTTTTAAAATAGTAAATAGTAGAGGGGGCAGAAGCACTGGCCTTGGAGTCAGGAGTCCTTGAGTTCAAATCCAGCCTCAGACACTTAATAATTACCTAGTTATGTGACCTTAGGCAAGTCACTTAACCCCATTGCCTTGCAAAAAAAACAACCCCAGTAAATAGTAGAAAGAAAATAGATGGTCCTATTAATTGTTGTAAGGCTGAGAAAACTGCTATATGTGAATGTAATACAAAATTACTTCGGGGATAGAAACAACAAAATACATATAATGAATAAGGAAGAAGAGGACAAGTTGTATAAACTGAAACAAAGTGAAGAGAACCAGGAAAAGCCAGACCTATCAAACACAAAGCAAATGGAAAGAACAAGGACATAAAAAAATTAAAAATTAATGTCAAGGGGCAGCTAGGTGGCACAGTAGATAGAGCACCGGCCCTGGAGTCTAGAGGATTTAAATTTGACCTCAGGCACTTAATAATTGCCTAGCTGTGTGACCTTGGGCAAGTCACTTAAACCCATTGCCTAATTAAATAATAAGAAAAAAATTAATGTTGAGAAATAATGTTGAATGTTTCATTCCCCACCAACAAAGAATTCACCATAACATCTCTGCCAAAAAAAGGAGAGAATTTAAAGTAATTTAAAGGAATAGGATATCTAAAGTTTAGACTTTTGATTTGTTGGCTTGCTTTACTAAACTCTTTTTATTTTTTGTTATAACGTTATAATTCTTACAGGGTGAAAAATGATCCATTAGAAAATGTGGATAATCCAAAAAAAAGAAAAAAAGGCAAATGTGAATGGTGCAAAAACAAAAAAAATATGATTAGACTTCTTTCTTAAAATATGTCAAAAATGTTACTAGAACTGAGGAGGAAGCTCAGAATAACCAAAAGGGTTTCTGAACTGTTGATATAGGTGGAGAAAACAAAGTAAATTCAAGGTAGAGCTTACTCAATTTTCATTTTACTTCTGTCTTCTCTACCCCACAAAGGGGAGTACACAAGCTCTAACAGGTTCTATCATGCTGGAAATGCTACAAACACCATTTTACCAATAGCTTAAATTGGCTCATCCTATGAAGTTTAGTTTTGCTTTTTGCTATTTATTAATAAGTTACACTGATTACTGATGTAGAAAAGATTGAAACCATTAGATGCATCATATTTATGCAGTGATATGACATGTTTAATAATAATTATAACCAGCAGAACTTGCTGTATGGTCAATAATCCACTGAAATCCATTTTTTTTTTTTTGTAAATCCTGTGTTGATATCCTCAACTGGTGTCATAAAACTATTCATGGAGTGGTGCTGATAAACTATCAAACCACCGCAGGGGGTAAATGGTCAATAGATTATTTACTAAACCTTCAGATTTAAGTTACTAAATACTTTTAATAATAGCTCTTCATGATATTTTTGGACTACTAAAATCATTCACAAGGTAAATAGATCAATAGGAAAAAGGAATGAACAGCAATCTGATGAGATGGCAGGACATTTCTAAATACGTCACCCTCTGCTTTGAAAAGGTGCAACCTTTTCTAGGTTGTATATCACACCCATTAGAGACGCTTTAGTCAATACAAATATATGGAGATTGGAGATAGAGTTGTCTGAGTTATTGCAAGAAGGTGAGTATAATTGAATCACAGAGTATGTAGGTAGAGAATAATAGAAAAGTAAAAAGTTATAAAGTTATCAAGACCTTTAGCTGACAAATAGAGAAGATTTTATTTTATTTAGGAAGTAATAGGGAGCCACTAGAGCTTACTAAGAAATGCTGGGATGACCTTTTCAGACTTATGTATTAAAGCACTTTCAGCTAAGTGAAGGATGTAATACAACACAGGAAAGGTGGAAATATGGAGAATAATTAGAAGGCTGCTGGATAGTCCAAGTGAGAGGTGATAAGGGCTTTACTAGGGTAGTAGCTATAAGGGTGACATTATTATTGATGGGCCTGGGTGACTGGGAGAATGGTAGTTATTTCTACAATAACAGAAAGTCGCCATAGAAGTTTCTCCAGCCTTTCATCTCTCCTCAAACTCCCCTTATTCCCCTACACTTTCAGTTTATTAGTTTTTTTTTCATGTATCACTGAAAAAACTGTCAAAAATGCTTTCAGTGTTGGGGAATGGCTTAACAAACTGTGGTATATGTATGCCATGGAACACTATTGTTCTATTAGAAACCAGGAGGGATGGGATTTCAGGGAAGCCTGGAAAGATTTTCATCAACTGATGCTGAGTGAGATGAGCAGAACCAGAAAAACACTGTACATCCTAACAGCAACATGGGGGCGATGATCAACCCTGATGGACTTGCTCATCCCTTCAGTGCAACAACCAGGGACAATTTTGAGCTATCTGCAATGGAGAATACCATCTGTATCCAGAGAAAGAATTATGGACTTTGAACAAAGACTATTACAATCAAATTGGGGGGGGAAGCATTATATTATTATGTAATTTTACTATCTCATATTTTATTTTCCTTAAGGATATGATACATCACATTCAACTGAGATCAATGTATAATATAGAACCAATGTAAACACTAACAATGCCTTCTGGGGGGTGGGGGGAAGCAAGAATGGGGGAAAATTGTAAAACTCAAAATAAACAAAATCTTTCTTTAAAAAAATTTAAAAATTTTTAAAAAATGTTTTCAGTGTCAGTTTTAACTGATTTTCATTTTTACAAAGGAAATCTCACTGGATTTAGCATGCCCAGAAATGACTGCAATATAATAAAGGGCATTAGCAAAATGTTAAATCCTGTTTCACAATTTTAAAATTTGTCTCACAATTTAAAATTCATCATTAAGTCAACCTAAAGATAAGCTTCTCAAAACTTCAACAGACTGGTCCTCAGACAAGATATTATCTATCCATAATAAAAGCTCTTATCTACCTTTTCCAGCTTGGTAGAACCTGTCAGAATTTATGTTCAATTGCATAAGTTCTTAATCCAACATCCAAATACTTCTCTTACAAAGGGATCTATGAATTTGGGCAAAAAAAATTAAATTTTGAACTTTTAGTAACATCTAAAATTTGGCATTTTCTTCAAATATTTAAGAAACAGACACCCTACACTATTCTAAGATAGGGTCTATAGATGTCAGCAGACCACCAGAGGGGTTCATGTCACGAAAAAGCTAAGAACCCTCCTTCTAATGACTCAGTGTCTGAGAATGCAGGGTCATCAAACAAGTTTTACAGAAGTGGCTAAGAGAATTTACACCAAGTAAATAGATCCATAAAGTGTTGGGCAAGATGTGGTACAAATATATCCTGAAGATTTCTTATAAAATTTAATAATATATGGTCACTTTAATAATTTAAGGAAAAAATTGAGAATTTGTATTAGATATGACCACTGTGGTCACCTTAAGCAAACATGCTAAAAAAAAAGGAAATGTGCTTTTTGCTTTTTTAATTATAAAGTCAATTACTGTTGTTATTATTGATTCTGTTACCACAGAATTTGTGCCAGATTTAGACAATTTAACTCTTCAGAAAACCAGTCAATTAAGTATTTATTAAGTGCCTACTAAATACTAACCACTGAGCTAAAGGCTGAGAATATTTTTTAAAAATCTACTGGGGAGACAATAGACAAATGTACAAATAATACAGGATAATTAGGAAGTAATTAAAGGAAGGAAAGCACTAGAACTAAGAGAGGTTGGGAAAGGTTTTCTATAGAAGATGGGATTTTAGTTGGGGTTTGATGACTATAGTGCTTACATTTTAAAGGGGGAAAATTGTCTCATTAGAATCTTAATAGTTTCAAAGGTAATTAAGGGAATTAAATAAGAGAGATAATAACTTAGAGGGTAGAAAAAGAAAATAAAAGGAACATACTAGTGTAAAAAAGGTGAAAAAATAGAGTAGAACTTGTTAATTCTCTGTAAGCCCCTTGCTCAGATATGATTCCAATTCATTGGAGAGAATGATTACTTGGCTATATGCCTCTGTTGAGGAGTGGAGGTAGCAGGGGAGTTTTGGAGGAGTTTCTATCATCTTGCTTTTAGTTCACATTTCTGAACTGTCCTAAGGACTAACTCCAAGGAGAGAAAGAAAAGGCTCTGGGTAATGAAAGGTATGTAGAGGAACTGGTGCTTCAACAAGATCCTGATTTCCAATTTGCCTCCCAGAAAACTACAGAGAATTTCCCTCTGGGTAAAGATGGGGATCTCTCTTGGTTGAGCTGAGATATTTCATTCCCAGAGGGAAAGTTCATTTTCTTTGAATATTTTCTGGTGTATTTTAATGTGTAGAGATTCTCTGATTTCTGTTGACTATTTTCTTGGATAACTGAGTCTATTCACTATTCAATGTTATTTGTGTAACCATAGTTGGTGGGAAGAATCAAACTTATGGGTATAATTTGCAAGTTACTCTTTCCTTTCTAAGTCAAAACAACAAAAGTTATTTTGAAGCTAAAAATAATTCCCATAGACAAACAATATTTAGGGAGATTGGTATAGTTTCCCACCCCCCACCCCCACCCAGAACTCAACAGAGAGCCTCATTGCCCTAGTTCTTCCCTATAGGTATCAACCATGAACAAAGCTCCAACATTTATTTCAATTTTCCCTCAGGAACTTCATTATAAGCAACTCATGTAGATATTCTCATAATGGTCAATAAATCTATTCTACATCTCGTAAATGGAGTCAACAAGAAGAGTATACAAAATATGGAGGAATGGAAAGAGAAAACAAACAGCAGATAAACCATTCTCTTAGCTGAAAATCAAAAGAGGGTTAAAAACATAAAATTTGTCACAGAAATACATTGAACTCAGAAAAATGAGTGGATTGTGGAACAGTTAAAAGGGAAAATAATGAGTGGGAAACACCTCCTCTCCAAAAAAAAAGTTTCCTAAAAGAAAAAAGTAAAACATCTAGAATCTAAGAGGGTGTCTGATTATCAAAGGGGGAAGAAACCTTGAACAAATTGTGGTATATGAATATAACATTATGCTTAAATGAATGAAATGATGACTAGATGATTATTCCAAAAGCATTATGGTCTCGTGGTCCAGGACATACACTGAGCAGTTAGATGGCCCACGAGATAAGAGTGTAAGTTTCAAAGAAAACTCATATTCCTGAAGTTCAAATATGACCTCAGACATTTACTAGCTGTGTGACCCTGGGCAAATCACTTCACCTTCATTTATATCAGTGTCTTCACCTATAAAATGAGTTGGAGAAGGAAATGGCAAACTACTATCATATTTCTGCCCAGAAAATACCAAATGGGGTCATAAAGAGTTGGATACAACTGAAACAACTGAACAAGAACATTATGATCAGTAAAGTGTTGAGGTTTTATGGAAATAGACTATCTTTATAGATAAAAATAAAAACAAACCCTGCCTTCCAAAAGTTGCCATTCTATTGGGTGCTAAGAATGGGGATCAACACAAACATAAATCAATACCAAATATCCACAAAGTAAAAGATAAGAGTACTATGGCAAGGGGTAGAGCAACTAGTAATAGAGAATAATAATTGGTACTTCAGCTGAGCTCCAGCTGGATTGTCTAAAAGGAATTAGAAATGAAAAGGGTGAATTTCAATCATAGGAGATCACCTAGGCCAAGACAGAAATGGGAGAATGAAGAAAACTGCTTTTCCAATACTGTTAACTCTTGAGGACTATGTAATAAAGCACAGAGGACTTGGTAGAGAAAGTAAGCACAATGAGGAAATCACAGTTCTAATACTCCCACAGGCCCAAAAGAGAATTCATTCTCTTTTTCCTCAAACCTACCTCTCTTCCTTATTTCCCCATTTACTATGAAGGACAGGATATCATACTCCTAATTACCCAGGATCACAACCGAGCTGTCATCACTCTCATCCTCCATATTCAATCCTAGTCAAAAGTCTTCCATCTTCACTTTCATACATCTCTCAGATATCTCCCCCTTCTCTCCTCTGACACTGTGACCAAGATTTGCTGATTGGTTTCCCTGCCTCAAGTCTCTCCCAACTGCAAACCAATGTCTTTATCAAATTGATCTTCCTAAAATGCAGATCTGACCTTATCAATCCCCCACCCCCTTACTCAATAAATTCCAATAGTTCTCTAGTACCTCCAGGATCAAATATAAAATCCTGTTTGTTGTTCAAAATGCTTCATAATACTCCTCTCTTCTTATACCTTGCACATCCCCTCACCCTTTCACAGACATATACTCTTCATTCCAGTGTCACTGGTCTCTCTGCTGTGTGACTTAAAACAAGACACTCCATCTCCCAACTCCAGGCGTTCTGAGGGTTGTCTCCCATTGCCTCATCTCTCCTTCCCTTAGGCCAGTTGCACTGCTGCTAGTTTGGCCCTCTCAGCCATGATCCAAGCAACTACCTCTCAGGTGCTGTAGTCTACCTTCCTCAGCAGCCACCACTTATGAAGATTACAAAGTTCATGATATGCTCACATGGTTCAATGTCAGAAAAAAGATGTGCTTCTATCAATACCAATGATACTGAAACTATATTACCATCTGTACTATAGGGACCAGTGGTAGAATCAGTTTTCATCTGATTACACATGAAATGTTGTGTGTCTGCACCCCTCCCCCCCAATTAAGAATGAGAACCCCTGGAATTGGAACTGTTTTGCTTAGGGTATGCTTTTCAAAGAGTGAGTGCTTCATGCTTTTTATTCCTTTATTCAAAGTTCAGCATCTTGAAAGTGGGGATAGTTTTATGAGAAGATAGGTTTGATAAAGCATGGGTGTGTTGGTATGTGGCTGAAACAGAACAAAAAAAGTGATCACAAGAATTGTTGATATGATTCAAAATGAAAAACTAATATGACAACATTCTTGTTCTAAATCTAAAAATCTAAAACTCTCTGCTAA
This sequence comes from Macrotis lagotis, assembly GCF_037893015.1. Taxonomy (NCBI): domain Eukaryota; kingdom Metazoa; phylum Chordata; class Mammalia; order Peramelemorphia; family Peramelidae; genus Macrotis; species Macrotis lagotis. The sequence goes on from NC_133658.1 coordinate 88,114,566, forward strand.
TATTAGATCATATTTTGCTTTTTCTCTCTGCACTACACTTTAGAGTTTGTATGTAGGCATACGTAGCAACATATACCTATTTTTTCTAACTGAATAGACAGTTATTAACAATAAGACATATTATATATATTATTTACAATATTTTGGCTAGGAGGAAGATCACAGCCAGAGTCACCTCAAATACTTACTAAAACAGCAGGCAATTTTTCTTAACTTCTGAAGCAATATTCCATCATTTACTTCACTTAAAATACTAATAAAAATTTCTCAAGAATCTTCTTTGTATTTCTCCACAAGAAAGTCTTTCAGAACATGTTATTTTTGTCTCTTGTTTTTTTTTCTCTATAGACATCACAGGTAACAGTTCTTTCAGATTTATATGGTAAACTTCAAATTCTTCACAGAATCTTCACTGGAATTGTTTGTAATGTTTCTTTAAAAAAATAGCCATCAATTCTAACAAGAAACTTTTCATCTCTCTGCCATATTCCTCACAGATACAAGTCAATCTATACTTATTTTCACCCCAACTCCACAGGGAGAAGGAAGCATCTCAGAAAGATTCAACCTATTAGTCCAAACTTCTGCCACATTTAATTCAAATATTTATAAGTATATTCAGATACACTGCTGATCTCCACTCCCGAACCTTTAAGGTCTAGTTAGAAAAGATATCTAGCAACTTACAAAACCCCTAAGAAGTGGCTAGTGAGCAAAGCATATGAGGAAACATGAGAGAAGAATATGAATGCCTTCCTCCTTTTTATTATGAATATTCCAGGTTCCATGAAGTCAGACCTACAACTTGATCTTTGATATGAAAGAAAATGAATGGAAAATTTATTAAGATCTTGCTTTTTGCAAGGCACTGTGTTAAATACTAGGGACAAACAGAAAAAAGTCAGATAATCTCAGCTTTCAAGGATTCACTCTAATAATTATGCTCACTTCTAATTAATTACATTTTACTGCTTGTGTACAAGAGGTAGAAAATTTAATGATGTGATATTAAAGACAGAAATAGCTTTTAAAAACTTCTAAACCTTAGCATTAGTTTAAAAACAAATTTTCCTTAAGATGTAAAAAAAGTTTAATAGGGTCTAAAGAATTCTGAGCCATTTTGTGCTGTTTACAACTTTTATTTTTTGAAAACAAATTTACAAAAACCTGGGGAAGTTGTATGACTAGTTGCCATGGATAGTTGTATGGATAGCTGTTCTTGTCCTTCATTATCGTAGAAGACCAAAATGACATCACTATGTTTGAGATAAATCATAGTGTGCCCCACTGTGGCTGATCAGACCAATAAGAGCTTGGAATGCTCTACCACAGGTTGGGCATAAATAGTGCCTTATGTCACATTTCCTTTGAGCTACTTCAATTCTGCCTTCCTCATAGAGTGCAGCCCCTCCCCAATGAGGGCACGCCATGCTGTACAATCAATTCTAAAATTCTTCAATGAGACCTTCAGGTTGTCTTGTTATTACTTCTTCTGACCCCCTTGTGGGCGCTTGCCCTGTGTGGGTGCTCCATAAAATTGTCTTTTTGGCAAGTGTACATCTGGCATTTTAACATGTCCAGCTCATCGTTGTTGCAACTCTCTGTAGTAATGTTGAAAAGCTAGGCAGTTTAGCTCGAGAAAGGATCTCAGTGTCTGGTATCTTCTCCTGCCAGGTGATCTTCAGAATCTTCCTTAGACAATTAAATAGACGTGATTCAGTTTCCTGGTAGACTATCCCAGTTTCACAGGCATATAGCAATGAGGTCAGCACAATGGCTCTGTAGACCTTCAGTTTGGTAGTCAGTCTTCTCTTTAAAACTTTTAGAGCCTCCCAAATACTGAGCTAGCTCTGGCAATGCGAATGTCAACCTCATTGTCAATGTGTACCTCCCTGGAAAGGACACTGCCAAGATAAGTGAACTTGTCCACAGTACTCAAAGCTTCTCCATTTGCTGTAACTGATGGTTCCACATATGGATGGTATGGTGCTGGCTGATGGAGCACCTGGGTTTTCTTGGTATTGACTTAGACCAAAATTGGCACAAGCAGCAGCGAATCAATCCATATTTTGTTGCATCTCAGCTTCAGAGGCTGCATCAAGTATACAATCATTTGCAAACAGAAGATTGTGCACCAATATTCCCTCCACTTTCATCTTGGATTGTAGCCTTTTCAAGTTAAAGAATTTGGCGTCAGTGTGGTAGCTGACCTTGAGACCATGTTTACTCTCATTGAAGACATTTGATAACATGGCTGAAAACATCATGCTAAAAAGTATGGAAGCAAAGATACATCCATGTTTCACTCTATTGATGACTAGAAATCTCAAGAGCATCATGAAATTGATGTACAGTACTGATGAACTTCTCCAGGCAACCAAATTTTGATATAATTTTCCATAAACCCTCATGATTGATGGCATCACAGGCCTTGCTCAGATCTAGAAATGTTATATACAGATGCCTGTTCTGTTCCTGGTATTTTTTCTGGAATTGTCTGGCAGCAAACACCAAGTTGACTCTTCCTCTACCCTTTCTGAAGCCACCCTAAGCTCTCAGGGAAGTGACCATCTTCCAGGTGAAGGATCAGCCTATTAAAGACTGGCAAGAATCTTACCAACAATGACTAAAAGAGAAATACCCCTGTGACTGTCACAGAACAATCTATTCCCTTTACCTTTATAGAGATGGACAATGGAGGCATCCTTGAATTCTTGGGGATAACCTCTTCATTCCATGTAACCTGGAAAATTTCAGTCAGTTTTTGGATAAGCAATGGACTCCTCTCATCTTGTAGATCTCAGCTAGAATGGAATCAGCATCAGGTGCTTTGCTACTTGAAAGGTCCTAATGACATTCAAAACCTTTTCTTCAGTTGGAACTTCAACTAGGGATTGGATGACTTCAATTTGAGGCTATTCAAAAACCTTCTTCAGTTGAACTTCAGCTAGGGATTGATTTACTTTAATTTGAGGCATGAAGTAAATGGTTTCTGCATTGATTGATGATAGTCTATTAAGAACACTTATGGGGACAGCTAGGTAGCACAGTGGATACACTGCTTTTCTTAGGGTACTGAGTTAAAACTGGCAGGAGATCGAGAGCTCTTAAAAGGAGAGGAGGGAGTTGGATGAATAGGGTAACAGTAAGGTATAATGAAAGAATATGACATAATGGAAGACCATACAATATTTACATCTTCCCTAAGAAAGCATATTAACCTACATGCTAGTTACTTTTATGAGTTCTAGCTTTCTCCAATTCTTCCTTATTAGTCAGCTGATAATAATGAGCCCAGTTTAAGATAGCATGGTTCACATTCCAGTACTAACATTTATAGTCTAATTCCCAGACTGTTATCTTTTAAGTTGTGATAATATCCCACCTACCTTGGTGGGTCGATGTAAATGTGAGCTATTATGATGATGATATCAGATAGTACATTTGATAGTAATATTTACTTAACAAAAGTTCAGATGAAAGCAGAAATGGAAATTTTACTTTAAATAAGTAGAATTTCCATACAAAACAGAACAAAAAAACTAAGAGATTCCTTTCATTATTACACTTGAAAATGCTTTTTATGAGTTTTTTGTTTTTGCAAGGCAATGAGGTTAAGTGACTTGCCCAAGTTCACACAGTGAAAATGCTTTTATGTAATCAAGTCTAGGAACAAGTGGAGAAAAGTGATGAACAATAGTAGGACCTATCAATGAACCAAGGGAAAGAAAAAGCATGATGAGGATAGAGAGATACTGAATAGATATATTTGAAGTATTAATGGAGCAAACCTTTCACATGATTTGGTCTAAGCCTTGATCAGAAGTCAGCTGTATACCTTTGGTAACTAAAACTCTTATTCACTCATTTCTTCCTCCAAGCAAAAAATATGTGAAGAAGGTGAAACCAGCTCATTCTCATCAGAAGAGAAGCATAATCTCTTAGCAACTGGTCTGACACTTGGGGGCAGGGAGAGTCTAAAAGGTGGGTAAGGAAAGAGAAGGAACAGGACACAAGGAAGAGAGAGAGCAGGAAAATGGAGAGGATACATCAAAAACAAATTTTTCTCAAAAATATATTTCTATTTTCCTGAAACACTTGGAAGAACTAATTTCTCACTTTTAATTTGCTCACTGTTCAATTATTTCAGTCCTGTCTAAGTCTTTGTGACCCCATTTGGAGTTTTGTTGGCAGAGATACTGGAGTGGTGGGCCATTTCCTTCTCCAACTCAAACAGGGTAAAAAGTGACTTTCCCAGGGCCAAACTAGTGTCTTGAGGACTGATTTGAACTCAGAAACATGAGTGTTCCTGACTCCAAGTCCAGCAGTCCATCTAGTGGGCCACTTAAGTTTCTCACAAATCCAACTATTCCTTTCCAGTCTTCTCCATTTTACTCTTTTCTACTTACTCTTTGGTCCAATGACAGTTTTCTTGTTGTTCAACACAAAAAATACTCTTAAATTCCATGCCTTTTCACAGACTGTCCCCTATGGCTAGAATGCTTTACTTCCTCAGCAATTTCCCCTGATTTCCCTGCTTCCTTTAAGATTCATTTTAAATCCCACTTTCTGAAAAAGGCATTTCCTAGCTTCCCCATTCCCTTTAATACTAATGTCTTCCCTCTTCCAAACTGGCATGATCCAAAGAGAGGTGTGGTCACTCTTCTGACAGGTGCTCTGGTCTATGAGCAACTTCAAGGATCCTTCTTCACCTTGCAAACCCATTCTTCTAGCCAGAAACTTTGAGGATCTTCTCTGCTTCCAGATGTGTGTGTGTGTGTGTGTGTGTGTGTGTGTGTGTGTGTGTGTGTGTGTGATGGTAAATTAGGCCATTTTTTTTGTCATTATCTTAGATAAACTGACAGCTGGGAAAGGACTTTATGTGGAAAGGCTGAAGTCACACACTGCAATATGAGCCATTATCAACTGTCTTGTCCTATGTCTTTCCAGTGGACTTCAATGACTTTGGAGGAAAGGATGATGCTTATAACTTTGCATAGCTCTACCTCACTTAAATCACTCTCATGATGTCATTGGTTCCCTTTGAAAATCAAAAAAAAAAACAATTATGTTTCTAAGATTACCTTCCATTTAAACAATATATATTCTGAATGCACAATTGTTTTCATGATGTTTCTGCACTGGAATTTGTGTTCCTTAAGGAGAGCCATGTTTTTGTCTGACACATAGTAAGCATTTAATAAATGACTTGACTAATTGAAGTCTTTTTTCCTTTCCTAGTAAAGTCTGAATTCAGGAAAGAAAATTTAATAAATAATTTAAAGAGATAGATTGTGAATATTTAGGGGGCAGCATGGCTTCATCATGAACATGAACATTTCATATTAATCTCAATTTTTTTGACAAAAATAGATCACCAAGAAATGAATTTCAACAAAGCATATGACAAAGTCTCTCACTAGGGCATCAAGGGGGGAAAATACAGGCTCATCTTAGATGACTGAAAAGCTGGATGGTTTTTTAGAGCTCAATTCAATGATAGGACCCAAGAACAATTATTAACAAGTGTATATCACCTTTGAGAGAGAAGTATGCCAGGGAACAGTCTTGAGTGGCTCAACACTTTTATTAGGAACCTAACTAAACCCATCTCTGGTCATCCTGACTCAGCTCTGGCCCAGGGACCAGATGGTTTCAGAGGAGGAAGTGAGGCTGGTGACATAGCACAGCAACCCCTTACTCAAATCCAATTCACATGCTTGTCATGGCATCCCTGATGTCATAGTCTGCTTTGGGAATAAAGAACAAAACAACAACAGCTAAAAGCATAGATTACACAATTATCAAGTGTGTATTTATGATAAAAAATTAGGAGGAATAGTTAACATGCTGAATGGAAAAGTCAGGTCAAAGAGATCATAACAGACCAAAATAAAAGACTAAATTTAATAAGATGAAATTAAAGAATGGTGAGTAACTATACTTGGGTTCCAAAATTTAACCTCACAAGAACAATGAAGTACTCAACTGTTCATGTGAAAAAAAAATGGAGGTTTCAAGGAACTACCAAGCTCTATATTAATCAAGTACAATGTAGCAACCAAATACCCAACTAAGTATAGTTATGCTGGATGGATAACCTCTGGTTCTTCCATACATGATATTCTGTGTTACTTTTAACCAGTAAACAAATGCCATCGTTTTCAGGAGCATACCTAGGTTATTTTTCCTTTAATTCTTCTATAACTGGACCATTTTCAACCCTCCCTTAACTTACCATAAAGGTGACTACTGTAAACATTAGAAGGCAACATTACAAATACCTAGCACCTGACATTACTACTTTTGAAAAGCAAAATATGCTTAAAGAAAAACACCTAAAACTTATTAAGAAACCAATGCACTTGGCAAAATGTTTTTTCTCTAACTCCTAGCCAGAAAAACCTAGCATTTTCATTTTAAAACAGCTGACGTTGTATAATGACATACTATAACATATATTTACCAAACATTATACTAAATACCTTAATCACCATATTAAAATGACACTTTTTTTGGTATGCCCACCCAAACAAATTACACTATTTTTAAAAGGACCATTGCTGAGGGACTATAAAACTTAGTATAATTTAAGGTCCAAGTATTTATTATGTTTTTTTAAAGCAGTAATATAGGTAGATTTGGGATTTTTTTAAAGCTACCTTTTCATTTTTTACTCAATTGCCTAAATACTACAATCTGATAGAAACAGCTAAAGAAAATGAAAAGAACTATATAATCTTGATGCAAAAATAGCAACTGTGCTCAGCAATTAACAAAGGGCTCCAATTTGAGGATTTGGGGGTGCTGGGGAGTTTGCCAAATATCATGCAACAAGTTACTACTAAGAAAAAAACACAAATTCTGTGGTTAAAAAAAATGAAACATTTTATAGTTTTAACAGGCAGACTCCAGCTACATTAGCGAACCAACCTAGAAGCACCAGTCCAAATTATGAAACCCTAAGAGAACGGCAAGAAAATGACTAAAAAGGAAAAATAACACTGTGAAACAAAAATATCAAGCTGATTAAATGCAAGCTGAGTGGCATTCAAAAAGTAAACATTACATATTGTGTGGCCAGTCTATTCTGGTGAGAGACATCATGTTCTTTGCTCAAGGGGTTAGAAGTGCTGAAGCTAAAAAGATAAATACTCAGGAATTAGGATGACTGAGAAGCTCAGAGACTACCTAAGTTTGCAGCCTCTCATTCTTCCTTCTGTCTATTTTACTATGTCAAAGGAACTGAGATTAAAGAGGGAAAGGAATCTATAAATCCTTTGTATGGGATAGGGTAGAGTTGTAAAAAACAAGAGAAAAACAATAGCTAGCATAGTATTCATCTGAATATATACATCCAAAAAAAGACAGTCTAAATGACACAGAGGCAACAAAATAGAAGTAATTTGTAAAGCCTCTTACCTGCAATACCTGTAGCCATTTCCAGCAATACTATTGAATTTCTCTTTGAAAACAGCTAAGGAATGTCATGAAGTTCAATAGTTTCTTTCTTTTTCCTTCCATATTTATAACTACATTGCTTACAACATATCAGTGGCACAAAAGATCTCAAAGAGCATGACGTACTACTATCAGAAAATTACACTACCTACATTTCATATTGTCAAGAGACCTGTAAGAAGATCTCCTGTGACTTATGAAATAAAAAGAATCATAACATGGAGAAAGCATTAAATGAGTTATGATTCATTCCCTGAAACCTACCAGGGTTGCTATGAGAATAAAATGAAATAATCTTATGTAAAGTATTCTGAAAACCTTAAAGAGACATATAAAAAATGTTAGATATCAACATTACCATCATATCATCAAAGGATTAAGTATCTGCACCTCTTTCCCATACAATCTAAGGAAACTTCTACCTTTAAACTTGACCCTATCCTTTGCACCAAATGAAGAATACGGCTTTTTTTTAAAGGTTTTTGCAAGGCAATGGGGTTAAGTGGCTTGCCCAAGGCCACACAGCTAGGTAATTATTAAGTGTCTGAGGCTGGATTTGAACTCAGGTCCTCCTGACTCCAGGGTTGGTGTTCTATTCAATGCACCATCTAGCCTCCCCAAAGAATACTGCTTTTAATCTCTTCTTCAAATTCTTCCTCTTCACTAGTTCCTTCCCTTCTACCTTCACAAATGTGCTATAATCTCCCTTTTTTTAAGTTTTCAGCTGACAATTTCTATTTGAAAAATCTTACCATCACCTCAAAATCAAGAGATTCAAACTTGATTCATGATCTTTCCCTAGCAGCATAATTTTCTATTCTTCTTAAAAATAGAGCATCTACTCTAAGTAGGTCTGTGACTGTCTCCTCAATATACCATTTTAAACCCACCTATCTTTATTCACATGGCTCTTCTTCTAAATCTAACGACTCCTTGGGACCAATAATGCCTCTTTTCCTTCTATTTCAGGGTTTTGTTCAGTTGCCCAGCACACAGAAGGCTTTTAATAAATGCTTGCTGACTTGATTATTGCCTTTCTAACCTTTAATCTCTAGTCTTAAAAGAGCTTTAGAAGTACTCTCTCCATCTAACTAATCCCACAGACTACTTACAGAATAATTATCCACAATTCTGATCAACTCTTTCCAAAACACACCCAATATTAAGTCTAAAATCCTTAGTACAGTTCTCAAGGGAAAGGAAAAGGGGAAAGCAATCAGTCTTTCTATTCCACCTATCATATGTCTGACACTTGCTATTTGCTCCTTAAGAACCTCCACACCCCAGGTCAAACTTATTTTTCCAACCCTAATTACCACTAAACTCCAAACAAACAAGGTGACTCAATGTTTCTTCAAACACACTGTCCCTTTCTAATGTCATGTTTTATACATTTCCTTCCCTGGGATCATTCTCATATTTATCTCTTGTCAAAATTCTAACACATTCTTCAAGATTAAAGCCAACTCTTCCATTTATTATTAAACCTTTCTTTCACCATCTCCAAAAGACATTTTTCCCCCCTCCCTCTAAACTTCTATTTCACCTAGTGAGTTTTCTTATGGAATCTGGACTTATATAGACAAAGAATATTACTGAGTGTAGATCACCTATTCCAACTCTGAGAAGTTAAGAGATGAGAAAATGAAGAAAGATTCAATGACTTTTTCCCAAGTTTTTTTTTCACAAGATATTGCATTTGTGTGTACAACTTATTTCCTTAAATTTCTTTAAAGCTCTAAACTAACTTATCTGCACACCAATTTCTTAACCTATGAGACTCTTTGAACTATAATGTAAGGTTATGAGGATTAGAAGACATGTGTGGATGTTTAAGCACTTTGCAACCACAAAAATAAAACTATTATCACATCTTACTTATCAAGATGATCAACTCAAGGGTATGGAGTATATACTTTTCCTTTTATATTCCCTATATTCCTAATTGAGTATTTGGTACAAGTATTTAATAAATCATCAATGAATGACTGAAGCATGCTCATCTGCACTGTGCAATCTAATCTCTTGATGCAATGAGGTCAAACCCAATATGTTGATTCACTATCTTAAATAGATTTTTTTTTAAATTTTAGAAAGGTTTTATTTATTTTGAGTTTTACAATTTTTCTCCCAATCTTGCTTCCCTCTCCCCACCCCCCACAGAAGGCAGTTTGTTAGTCTTTACATCATTCCCCATAGTATGCATTGATCTAAGTTGAATGTGATGAGAGTGAAATCATATCCTCAAAGAAGAAACATATAGTGTGATATAGCAGAATTACATAAGAAGATAACATTTTTTAAAAACTAAAATAAAATAGTCTTTGGTCTTCATTCAAACTGCACAATTCTTTCTTAGGATATAGATGGCATTCCCCATCACAGATATCCCAAGATTGTGCCTGATTGTTGCCCTGTTGGTATGAGCAAGTCCACTTAATTAGAGTTTTGAGGCAGGCTTCTAAAACAAGCATTAAAATTAATTTTTCTTTTGAGGTTTTTGCAAGGCAAATGGGACTAAGTGGCTTGCCCAAGGCCACACAGCTAGGTAATTATTAAGTGTCCGAGACTGGATTTGAACCCAGGTACTCCTGACTCTAAGGCCGGTGCTTTATCCACTATGCCACATAGCCACCCCTAAACTTAATTTCTTAAAACAATTCATTTTTCTTTCATTCTTCCAAATTTTTAACTATGTTCAGTTCTTGGAAAAAGTAAGCTTAAAACAAAAAAAAATTTTAAGAACCGCTTGTAGTGAATGAATAGAATGCTTGATTTGAAATCAAAAGAATTGGGTTCCAGAGCCCATTTCTTCACCTGTAAAATGAAGCAGAGATGAGAAAAGGTCTTTTCCAGGACTGGACCTAACATCTGTGCCAATACACCCACTGCCACATTCCTGCATTTTTTTCTGAAATGGCTAAAATATTAGAAGTATCAGAATATACTACTTCTACACTTTTTTGAAATATAGAAGAGGAAAGGGAGAAGGCCTCAACAGGGAGAAACTTCCTCTGCCAAAATGTCTTTTCCACAATTTCAGAGTCACCCAGAACATGCTCAAGTCATAGCCAGAAGGTAACAAAGGCACAGATGGCACTGGTTCAGAGGTCAACCCTCTCTTAGTTACACCAGTCCATCTTACTACAGGAAGGCTCATAAAATTGTTACAGAATAACAATTATTACTTGCAAAGATTTAGGGTGAATTTAGGGTGAATAAAAAAAAGAAAGCCTTGAAGGTAGTTTTAAGCCAATAAATCTGGGTGCTCACTTTTCTGTAAAATACTATTACAATGTTTCTTGAGATAGGAAGTATCAATGAAACAATGTTATAAATGAGAAGTTTGACTATAATGTACTTGGGATCAGTCAAATAATTTTTTCCTAGTTATTACTCCTTTCTCTTTCTCATTGTTGAATTTTTCAATATTACACTATTAGCAATAGACTTACAGACATATATTTTTAAAGTATCCCTTTTAAATTTCCAAAATGAGAAAACGTTAAGTATTTTTACTAGCATAAAAAATAGCATTCTGAAAAACTTAAAATCTAGAAGGGGAAGGAGAGAAAGGTAATAAATATTTAATATTAAAAAATTTAAAAATATAGCATGTAAGTGCCAGGTACTTTCTATTCTGATAGTAAGTTAGCATTTATAGCACTTTTCAAAGGATAACTCATTTGGTCTTCACAACAGCTTTAAAAAGTTGTTGCTATTCTCTTCATTGAACAGATGAGGAAACTGAGGCAAACAGGATACATAACTTATTTGCTCAGGGTCACACATCTAATAACTATCTAAGGCCAGATCTTAATTCAGGTCTTCCTGACTACAAATCAGTCACCTGGAAGGCCTTGGTTAGAGTCTTTCAGATGCTTTCCAGCTTCATGACCTTGGTTCCTTCAGTCAGTAAATGAAACATTTGTTAGCTACTGCTTGGTGCCAACCACAGTGTGGACAATGGGATTACAAGAAAAGAAGAAAACAGTCCTTGCTAATAAGAAGTTCAGGGTCTAATGAAAAAATAGCCTACAAACAAGTGCTTATAACAAACTAGATTATATGAAGATTCCAGTGCAACTGGATTCCAGAGTATGTTAAAGTAAGCAAGATGTAAGAAGACCAGAACATGAAGGGCTTTAAAATTCCAACAGAATATTTTTAATCTGAGAATTGCCAGGGAGCCCCTGGAGTTTAATGAGTGAGTTTGGGGCGGAATGGGAGCCCAGAAGATCAACCTGACAGCCAAATGGGGGATGGAAAGTAGCAGGGAAAGACAAGACAGAAAGATTAATCGAAGGTTTCTGTAGTGGTACAGGCATGAGATGAGGGGCTGCTCCAGGAAGGGGTAGTGTCAGGAGAGGGTGGCAAATGAGACATTACTAAATGACCTGAAAACTAATTGGCTATAGTGAGGGAGAGAGGGACAAGTCAAGGATAACACTCAGGTTGTGAGCCTGGGTAACTGGGAGAATGCTTGTACTATTTACAGTAACAGGGAAGTTCGAAACAGAAAGGGTTTGGGGGAAAAGATGTTTGGGATATGGTATGTTTAAGATGTGGAAGGAACATTGGGTCCATCCAGACAATTTTACTTTCCTCATCCATAGAACAGGAATAATAAAAATAGCATCCAACTCAAAAGCTACTGTGAGAGCAAACGGGAAAATAACTCACTGTAAACATTAATTATGTCTAATATTATTATTATCATTATTCAGTCAACAACAGATCATTTTTCTTCAGTCTAACTTTTCAGTATTTGAAACATTTTACATGATTCTGAAATAATGAGTTAAGCATGTTCCAAACCGAATGAGGGAATAAACACCATAAAATCACTTTTCAGCTTTTTATTTCTCTATGTCCTTTTTTTGCTTCTCTTGGAATTATCAGGTGAGACTGAGAAACACCTAGAAAGATGATGGTGCCTATGACAGAAATGGGGAAATCAGGAAGAGGGGTGGGTTTTGGCAAGGCATGTCTGGCAAAAGGACAAGAGTATAAGAAATACAGTGGGAACTAACAATATTTGGTAGTGCATCACTAAACATGTCAACTTTAACAAGAGCTAAGGCCATGAAAAGAAAACAAAGGTCCAGAAAGTAAGCATGATAGACTAGAACAAGGAGAGAGACTGAGGGATTGGAGGTCACAGTGAGGATTCAAAATAGGTTGAGGAACGAGTGAGGTAGAAGAGTGAAGAAAAGAATGCTGTAGTCAGCATAAAAGAAATTTCAGAGCTATGAATCATAAAAGTAGTGCTTAAGAGGACCATCATTTCATGCAGTTGAAGTGCAATGAAGACAAAGATGAAAGAAATTAAGAAGACAGATACATTGAAAGCCAGAAACTTTGAGGGGGATTATCAATATTTATGTCAAAATCTTCAAGAATGAGGAATTGGAATGGAAGGAAAAACAACAAATTAGGAACTGAATTTCTAAAGAAAGGAAGAATAGAGAGGGTAGATATGTGTTAATGACAAGGATTTGAACTAGATAATAAAAATTGGAGTGAACTACAAAGAAAGAGGGATTTGCTGATGGTCAGATGAGGAATAAACAAGTATCTTCATACATAATTCTCCCACTTCAAATGGCTTTTCCTTTTCCTCAAGTGACTTTTCTCATCTTTACCCTTCTGCAGCACCTCTAATCTGTACCACAGAGTTTATTTAAAATTCAATTAGATATAATGGAGGAAGCACTGCCCTAGAGGCAAAAAGGTTCAAATTCTGCTGCAGACACTTACTAGCTGGGTGACCCTAGGCAGTACAAAAACCTTTTTATCCTAGAATTGTTAGTGATAATATTTTCGGTGAGAGCAATGTGACAAAATATTGCTTCATTATTTTGAAAATTTGAAGAGTAATCTGAGTTATTTCCACCTTTGTTTTTGGGCAAGCCTCTCCACTTTCCTTCATTTTAAAACAAAAGCAAAACCTTGTGAGAAATAAAAAATCATAAAAAATCTCTTATTACTGGCATTCCAACCTTATCTTATACTACATTCCAGTCAAAATGAGCTGCTCACCATCTCCTATTCTTATCTTGTACTCTACCATCTCCACACCATTGCCTCTCTTCCCCCAATTTAAGTTCTTCCTTTCTTCAAAGTAAAAACCCTCCATGATGAAACTCTCTGACAGCCTCTGCCCTCCCTCCCTTCAAGTGAGTTCCCCCATCTCAAAGCAAGGGGAATCTATCTTTTTCATTTCTCTCATTCGCTTTGTGTAAGATTTATTAGTATTTATCATTTTCTTCCCCCACTAAACTGACCCACACATGCATATACATGTGTATACATAACTAGATCCCCAAACTATCCCCAAAGCCAATACAGTGCCTCCCACTCACAGATAGTTTTGATAAATATTCTTTTGGAGGGAGGGGAAGAATAAATGAATTCAAGGCCCTTCACACAATCTACCTCTAATCAACCTTTCCATACTATTTTCCCTTTACATCTTTCTTGAGTTCTAGCAAAGCCAAACCCATTGGTTTCTTGTCACTGTGTCTTTAAATGCTACTCCAAGAGGATAGGGGCAGCTAGGTGGAGCAGTGGATAGAGCACCGGCTCTGGAGTCAGGAGTACCTGAGTTCAAATCTGAACTCAGACACTTAATAATCACCTAGCTGTGTGGTTTTGCGCAAGTTACTTAAACCTATTGCCTTGCAAAAACCTAAAAAAAAATGCTACTCCAAGAATATGTACCTAGAACATACTCCCCTCATCACAATTCTGCCAACTGAAATCTCATTTCAATCAGACCATAAACACAGTTCAAAATCTTAACATGTAACTCAACATGGTTGAAAATGAAGTCACTATCTTTTCCCTAACATATTTCCCCATAATTCTTAAGGGAAGCATCAGCCTCCCCCCTGTCCCTAAGGTTCACAACTTACTCACTCTCAACTCCCATATCCCATCTGACCTTCCCCAGTCCTTCTTCTGATACTACCACTAGTATGATGCAGGTCTGTGTGACCTTATACCTAGGTTATTTGAATATCCTGCTGCCTGGCCACAAGTTTCTCCCCATTCCAGTCTATCAACCACTGGACTTGTCAAAGTGCTCTTTCTAAAGCTTAGGCCTAGTCATACCACATATTCCCTCCCCCTGACACCCCCCCACAGCCACTAATTCCCCACAAATTTCAGTGGCTTCCTTTCACCTCCAGATCACATAAAATCTTCTATGTATGTGTATTTGAAAGTCCCTTCAAGAACTGCCCCCCACCCTTGCCCATTTTCAGTCTTCTCATATCTCCCTCTCCACATAATCTAAGATCCAATGATATTGATTTCCCTGTTGTTGCTCACACAAGACATCACATCTCATATCTCCAAGTACTTTCATTAGAATTTTCTCCTTTTTCTCCTCTGCTTCTTAGTTTCTCAGACTTTTTTTTCAAGTCTTAACTCACCTTCTAGCAAGCTCTGTGGGAGAAGAGACTTACTTTTCATTTCTGTATCTCCAGCACTCAGCAAAATATTTAACACAGGGCAGACCATTTAATTATTGACTATATGAACTCAACGAATTCAATCGCTAGAGCATATCTTTTGGAATAAAAAGTGATTTTTAAAGGTCTTGTCTGATAATAGCTAATTACTAACTAATATGAACTCAAATGAATTCAATTGCTAGAAGATATAGTTTGGAATAAAAAGTGATTTTTAAAGATCTTGTCCAACTCCCTCATTTTACAGATAGAGGGGCCCACAGAAGTTGGTCCCCATGCAAGCCTTCTACAAGTATGAATAGCATGAGAGTCCAAATTTTAACAGAGCTTTTGCCATCTCATTTCATATTTTTTTCATGGATAAAGTACTTCCTGGAGTCAGGAAGTCCCAAGCTTAAATCCAGTCTCAGATACTTCCTAGCTATTTGATTCTGAGCAAGTCATTTAATCATCTTTGCCTCAGTTTTCTCATCTGTAAAATGAACTGAAGGACATGACAAGCTACTCCAGTATCTCTGCCAAGAAAACTTCAAATGGGGTCATGAAAAGTATGATATGACCTAAACAACTAAACAACTTCACTACCCACTTAAAACAGCATTTTACCCTAACAACTACATGCTAAGTTGCTAAATTTCAAAAGCAGAATGAAAATGACCCTAATTACCTGATGGGACTCTAGGCAGGCAAGTCATTTAAGCTCCCAGGGCTTTAGTTTCTTCATTTGTGAAATGGGAAGGTTAGAAAAGATGGGCTTTAACGTTCCTAAATATACATGAACTAATCCTACTGACAGACAATAAATCTAAGCAAGTTTCCTCTGAAACAAGATTCACAAAAGGTTGTCATTAATGACATCAATACTCTAAAACACATACGTCTCTAAATCAAAACCTGCACTAATTAACAAGAAGATCAAATTCCTTTTTCTTTCTGCACCAGGAGCAAAGAGAAAATCATGGAAGCCTGGGCTATATCAGTTTGAATATCTAATAAGCAGCTTTTAGATTTCTGTTCCAGCTCAACTCTTTTTTCAACAACTTTTTCATTCATTGTCCTTTCTTCCTCTCAGTTATTAGTATGATATATTAATAAACAATTCACAAAGTGCAGAAAATATAATTAAACAGATAGAATAATTTCATAACAAATTTGGAAAAAATGTCAGAAAAGAATAACAAATCATCCTCCAAATCAAAATTTAGATCTATTTTTATAGAAGATAAATAATAACCAATCACATAACTAAAAATAAAAAATCTCCCTGACTTGTGACAGAATCATAATTAAACTAAAAAAAATGATATGAAACCTGACCTTTCATGACCCTTCCAGAAAAGATCTCATAATTGCCTGGACAGTCCATTCATAGAGAAAATGACTAGAAATCCCTTTGCCTAACAGGCCCCCTTGTTGAAGCTTAGATTCTTTTTCTCTAGGTCTTCCCTCAACAAGATAAACCTAGTCACCTTCCTTTCATGCCTCTCAGATTTTTGAAATAATTACTGACATTTACATAGTATTAACAGGTTTATAAACATCTTATCTGAATCTCAATATACTTACTTGTGAGGTGTGAAAAATTTATTATCAGCATTTATCCCATTTGACAGATGAGAAAAGTGCAACTCAGAGAAGTTGTGATTTTTTTTTTTAAGATTTTGCAAGGCAATGGGGTTAAGTAGTTTGTCCAAGGACACACAGCTAGGTAATTATTAAGTGTCTGAGGTCGGATTTGAACCCAGGTACTCCTGACTCCAAGGCCGGTGCTCTATGCACTGCGCCACCTAGCCACCCCAGTTGTGATTTTCCTATGGTGAAACAGCTAATGAGAACCTGATGCAGAACTGGAATTCTTCCTGCCTCTACCACAGCAGTGGTATCAAACTCAAACAGAAAAGAAGGGAAGGATATAAGAATTCCGTGCACATACTGATTATGGAAATCATATATTCACAATGCCTATGTTATATTTTATTTATTTTGTCAAACAATTCTTAATTACATGTCAATCTGTTACAGGGCACACTTAAGAGTGTTCTGGCTGTGGGTCTAACACCTCTGGACTGCATCATGCTGCCTTTAGACTCTTCATAAACTTAAGACTTGTTCACTTATCTATCAACACTTCCCCCTCCCCAAATTAAATAATCAAGGTTTCCCTGCCTCATCTACAGAGAAATCACAATGTGTTCAAGCTGGATGATGACCATCTATTTGGTGTGTTTTAGATATGAGAAAACTGAGACTCAAGAGAAAGTTAAGTGATCTATCTAAACTCACAGAACAAGTTAGAGGCAAGACATGAAATCAGAAGCCAGTCTTCTCACTCCCAGCAGAAAGTAGTGCTCTCTCCACTACCACTCCAAACAAGTCAACTCCCTTTATTATTTTATTTCATCTCTGTTTTCTTCTGAACCTTCTTTATATTCTTCATGTCTCTCTTAAATAATGAGATCCAAGAAAGACATTATCTGACAATTACTGGCTCTAAAAGATTTATCAAGAATTCTACAGATTACACAGCACTGAAAAATATTCCTAGCCTTACAAGTCAAAAGACATTGCTTTGACATCACAAGAAATTGACACTTTATTTGTCCAAGATCTCATTTCCTTTCCTTTTCCATCATTGTCACTTCTTACCTAACTAAAAGGAAGGGTCTTCTTTATTATTCCTACTATGCTAATTCCTGTGGCAAGGAGCTTGTAATCTAGGAAGGGAAAGACCAGACAAATAATTTTAAGACAAAAAGTGGTAAATGCCATAAGAAGAGGGCAAGGGCAAATAAAAGTGGATCAACATTTGATTCCAATAATTTGTATGTGCACTGTGTGCACAGGAATTTGAAGAGGGAAAATTACTTTCAGAAGGTTTCAAGAGAAATGGCATTAGAGCAGAGCCTGATGGAGGTACAGGTAGGGTATAAGAGATCAATTTAGGTAAAGAAAATAGGGAGGGAGGGGAAATTGCTGTTCTGGAAGCAGCAACTTTGGTTGCTAGTTGTCTGGCTGAAAACACAGGATATAAAAAAAGGACTGGGGTAGACTGTATCGGAAAAGCTAAGCTTGGACCAGGCAGAGATTTTTGAATGCCAGCTAGGGACTATGGGCTTAATTGGTAGGCAAAGAAAGGCAACATGATCACAGTGCTCAGGAAAGTTAATCTGGCAGTAGTTTTTCAGATGGAATGGAAGGACAAAGAGATGAGAAGCATTGAAACCACTAAAGAGATTATTACAATATTTGGGGGGAAAATATGAAGGTCTCAACTATTAGAACAAAAAGGAGGGAATAAGTTCAAAAGACAGTGGAATCTACAGGATTTTGTAGCTTACTATGAACATAAACCATCAACAAAAGCAGGAAATTCAAAAAGAAGGGAGGAGAGGTATTACATAAGTTTATCAACATCTGATTTGATATAATTTACACGTCAACTGTGTCACAGATCTCTAATCAACTTTTAAGTCAAAATTATATGATTGTTATTGCTTGACTTTTCCACATTATTTCTGAACCTCTTGTACTAAAAATTTTCCAAATCACTTATGTCAGGGACAAGTGAAACAAGGCAACTGAAGAAGAAAGGTGGAGACTCTAAGGATTACTTTGAAAATCACTGTGACATCTTGAATTGGAATAATGAGTTCTGTTTTGGATATACTGAGTTTGAAATGTGAACAAGTCATCCTGGTGGATATGGCAAGAAAATCATTCTGAAGATACCAATGCAATATGTCACAGTAGGAAGAGCAAAAGACTGGGAGTCACAAGATACATATTCAAACACTAGTTTGGTTATTTGCTCCTTGTGTATCCTTGGAAAAGCTACTTTATAAAAGCTCTCTAGACATAAGTTTTCTCATATGGAGTTGAACTCTTAAAAACTCTTAGGTCCCGTCACATATTCCCACCCCAAACAAATCTATCATCCCATGATCCTAAATCATGTAAAGTAAATGACATCAACCAAGGACAGAAAAAAAGCCACATGCTTAGAATAAGCAGCCCTGGCAATCACTTCACTGTGTGAGACTCAGTTCTTTACTTTTTGTTCAACATGGGGTTATATATTTTCATTATCTAGCTCTTTTGAGTTGTTTGTTCACAATGTGAGATTTGTAAGTTTTTAAGAACTATTTAAATATTCACATACTAATAATGTTATTTAGAGGATAGGAAGAAGCCACTGGAGAACACAAAACAATGCCTATTTTATACCTCTTAAACATATTTACACAAATGTTTTTTTTTCATTTTAACCCTCAGGAAAAAAACGATGTTAATATTTTAAAGCACTTTAAGGTTTGCAAGGTTTACTCATATTATCTCATTTGATCCATACAACAAACTTGTGTAGAAGTTGCTATTATTGTGGTCATTTAAGAAACAAACTAACAGAAGCTAAATGACTTGCCCAGGATCACAGAGCTACTAAGTGTCTGGGACTGAATCTGAACTCAGGTCTCTTCAGCACTACTCTAGAACTCTTTTCCACACAATGCTGCCTGCAGGATCTGGTTTACTTTATGGTAGAGATAGAAAGGAACACAGAAGAGGTAAGAATGACAGTCATCTTTAGGTACAACAATAATGCTACTTTAACTTAAAGTAGATAATTGCACAAATATAAAATGTGTACAAATAACAGGAAATCAAATATCCTTATATTTGTATCTCTCCTATATGACACATATAATAAATATGGTACTCAGGGAAATCTTAAGTGCAGACTAGATCTGAGTTCCCTATAAGAAAACAACATCTCTGTCATTTTTGCTTATCAAGGATCCATAAACCTCATCTCTCTGAGTCTCAATTTCTTCACATGTAAAACTTTCAATGATAAAATTTATAGGAGGGAATGGTCAGTGGAAAGAGTGGAAAACCTGAGAATCAGGAAACCAGAGATCAAATTCCAGCTCTAAGTCCTACCACTTACTGTTTGTACATATTTGAATGCCACAATTTATTTGGGTCTCAGTTTCTTTCTATGCTTAAAAAATGGAGAGGGAGAAGGTTTGAACTAAACTTCTAGGTGTCTTACAGCTTATGAACTTACTGATACTCTGTACTTGCCAAATGAAGTCAATTCAAAAGCTGCTTTATCCTTATTACTCTGTAGGGTTAATTATGTGTGACACTTTGGGGTTATTACAAATATGTGCATAGTTCTTTATAGAACACCAAGCTAAATAGGGCTACCACAATGCAAAACCAGCAATGATGCAGGATATTATTCATGAGCTTTCTAGAACTTGATTGAAATGTTTTATATTTATGACTTTTTTGTGTGTTTAATATATATATATATATATATATATATATATATATATATATATATACTGACAGGAAGATGGGAGAAACTATATGCTTGTTTTCTGGAAAATAAACTTCTTAGAAGATAGTCTTCAATCAAAGCAATATATTGTTTTCATCAAGGGCTTAAACTTTTGAGTGAGAGTTTTGACCAATAGAAGTGCATACAAGTAGCAGGCATTTGCCTGAAGGTCAAAAAAAAAAGTAAACAGTAAAACCTCTAAGTTATTTTAGCAGTTAGGAAGCAAACTGAATGATTTAAAGGTTCACCACAGGTAGGGGTAAGGGTTTTCTTTCCTTTTGGTTTCTGCTTCAAGCTCAGTTCAGCTGTAAGAAATCAAAACTCTACTATCTGATAGTTGTTTGGCAAGCCTGTTCAAAAACAGAAAGTGTGATTGAGCTTTGAAACTGGAATCAGGTATCTCTTTCTATTTAAAGCTCTACATTAACTTAGCACACAGCAAAAAAAAAGCCAACGACACTCAAAACATGCCTTAGTTTCCCCACTATAAACCTGAGACTGAACTATTCTATCTCCTGTCTTGAAGGGAAATGCCAATATTAAGCTGCTTCAAAGTACCTTCTGGTACTTGGGTACAGTATGGATGATGTTTTTAAAGGAAATGTTAATAATGCAAAATTAGCAACTTTCGAAGGTTATAATATAGCCGAAGAATTCCTGCTGTGAATTTTTACTTTTGTGCCATTTTTCAAAGGACTTGGCACAGTTTTACATAGTAAACACTCAATAAAAGTTAACTTCACGATCTGCCATTCAAACTAAGATTCTCTTGTCATTAACAGGCCCGTCCTCTTAAGAAACATAAACTTTCTTTTCCCACCCTCTTAAGAAATATAAACTTGAAAAGCAAATACATTAGGGTGTGATTGTTTGCACTTCCTTAAGGATATCTCACAACATTTTTTTTGCTAACACCTTTACATGGTTGAAAGACTGATTTATAGACAACGCTTGTGGAGAACCACCGCCAACTAAGTAGTGCATTATCTAAAGGCATTTCCATTTTCACCCAGCTCTGCCACACTTCAGCACTCTAACAGCAGTAGGAACAAACGAGACCGACGAGAAGGGACGAGGGCACACAGCTCTTTTTTAAGGCTCCTCGTCCGTGCGCGCTCCCCAAGCCGTGTCACAGTTGGGGCAGGAAGGCATTTTGGCCACAGCGGCATCATAAGCTCCCAAGGAACTTGTGGCCAAGCGCCCCCACAGCCACGCGCGGCGGGGCCGGGCCCGGGGGCTCCTGGGGTGCGCGCGGGGGGCCCGCGGGCTCCCACGTCCGGCCCGGCTTCTCGGGCGGCGGTCCCCGCCCGCCCGGCACCGGGGCTCAGCCCCGCGGCGGGGGCCGGGGCCGGGCCGGGCCGGGCCGGGGGGCTCTTTGTTCCCGGGGGGGAGGGGAGCGGCGCGGCTCACCTTGTAGACGTCCCCGTAGGTGCCGCTGCCGATGCGCTGGATCAGCTCGAAGTCCTCCTGCGGGTTCCGGCGGGACAGGTCGAAGCCGGGGTTCATGGCGCGGCCGGGGGTCCCCCGCCTCCCTCCCGGGCGGGGAGGGGGGGCCGCTCCGGGGACTCGGGCAGAGCGGACGCCGCCGAGCGCCCGCCGCCGCCGCCGCCGCCTCCCCTCTGCCTGGGCCGCGGCGCCCGAGCGGGCGGTCACAATCAGCCCGGCCCGGCCCCGCCGCCGCTCCGCGCCCGCGACCCCCGCGCCCGGCCCCGCCCCGCCTCAGACCCAGCGCCCCCGCAGGGAGACGACGCGGGCGCCCGCCGCGATGCCCGGCGGAGCCTCCAACATGGCTTCCGCTTCCCCTCCTCCTCGCCGCCCGCCCCGCCCCCTTCCCCGGCCCCGGCCCCGGCTCAGCCCCGCCCTCCTCCCGCTCGTCCCCGCTGGGAGCCACGGCGCAGCCGCCGCCGCCGCCGGGAGCGAGCCCATGCGCGCGCCCGGCCCGCGGCGCCCCCATCCCTGCGCATGCCCGGTGGGCCGCGGGGGGGGGGGCGCCGCCCGGGGAGCGGGCCCGGCCCGGGGACGCCGCCGCACACGCCTGGGCCCGGGCGCCTGCACCGCGCGCCGTCACCCGCCCGGCGCCCCGCGCCTCCCACACCGCGGCGCCCCGCGCCTCCCGCACCGCGCCTCCCACACCGCGCCTCCCGCACCGCGCCTCCCGCACCGCGGCGCCCCGCGCCTCCCGCACCGCGGCGCCCCGCGCCTCCCGCACCGCGGCGCCCCGCGCCTCCCGCACCGCGCCTCCCACACCGCGCCTCCCGCACCGCGGCGCCCCGCGCCTCCCGCACCGCGCCTCCCGCCCCGCGCCGCTCTCCACTTGCACATTCCCTCCGTCTGCCCGAAGACCCGAGCCCCGGAGCCCGCATTTGGGCGCGACGGCGGCGCCCAACTTGCCCGGCCGCGACCCCAGCCAGGCTCACCCGGGGGGCGGCCGGGAGTGGGGGCTGCCAGGACGGGGGGCTGCCAGGACGGGGGGGCGGCCGGGAGTAGGGGGCTGCCAGGACGGGGGGGGGCGGCCGGGACGGGGGGACTGCCAGGACGGGGGCGCTGCGGCAACCGCTGCCCCAGCCCCGCGCTTTGAGGGCGAAGCGCCCAAGGGGGAGGGCACCGAGGGCCCCCCTGCCAGTCTGGGGGAACCCAGGGAGCCTACCCCCCAAGCCGAGTGCGCAAATGCGCCCGTCGCACCGCAAAGGAACGCCGGGACTGGAATCGGTTTAGTAAAAAATGTCTTAAGCTCGAGAACCCCGCGCTCTGGAGGGGCATTTGCAGATGGGCATGTTTCTGCAAGGCTGGCCTCGCCCGGGCCTGAACAGCCCAGTCTAACCGAGCTGCCCCACCCCCACCCCTGCCCCAGGCGGGGCTGGCATGGCACAGGCTGCCATTCCGAAGCTCACTGTGGGTAGGAACCACCGGGCTCAACCAGGTGGCCGTGGATAGAGCACCGGCCCCGGAGTCGGGACCACCTCAGTTCAAATCCAACCTCAGACACTCAATAATCGCCTAGCTGTGTGGCCTTGGGCAAGCCACTTAACCCCACTGCCTGACAAAATAAATCCTAAAAAAAAATTAAAAGAAAAAGAAAAGATAGGGGAAGCTGAAGACAGGGAACTTGGAGAGGTCCCCTGATTCTTCTTCTGACCCTCCTAGAACTCTACTATTGAAGGGCTGACAAGAGGAAAAAGATGGGTTCTGCTATTTGTTCCCCTACAGGGCAGAACTAGAGGAATGGGTAGGTGTTGTATAAAGGAGATTCTGACTTGACTGGACTTCTACCCCTCTCCGACAAAAGTCCTGCTTCACTGGCTGAATGAGACAGGATAATGATTACTTCAGAATGTTGTAGAATGATTACTGGTTGGAATAAATAACCTCTGAGGTCTATTCTGGCTCTAAGAAAATGTGAAATGATGGGTATAAGGAAGCAAGGCACTTTTAACAATGGAAGGAGGAGGTGGAGAGGAAATCCCGTGGTTGGGGCCTCCACTATATAGTATGGAATTATGTCAATGAGCTACAAGGGGACGACTTTGCATTTGGATTCAGAGTTGGGTTTCAATCTTGGTTCTCCCCCTCAGTATTTTTAGCAAATCAATAATATTGTAAAGTAATATTGATGTAACACACTAAGATTTTTAAAATGATTCACACACATATAAAATCTCATTTAATTCTCACAACATTCCAGGGAAAACATAGTAAGGAAGAGGAAATGGTGAATGAGAAAGATTATGTGATCAACTGGCTAGTAAGGTATCTTGAAGAGAGTTTCCAGTCTATTGCTTCCTAACTCCACATTCACCCTCTAAATTCTCTTCTTGCACAAAATAAGGGCAGTTGAACCACTAGAGAATCCATAAATTCTCTTTCAGTCCTAAATCTATAAACTGGATAAAATTTAAGCCAGATTTTTTTTTCTAATCTTACTTCAGACCATGTGTAAATTTCTTGACTAGCAATTATTTCAAAAACTATGGTGATGGATTATCCAACTGTATTAAATAACCTGATTCTAAGAAAATGAGTAGATGATATAAGACTATCAACTTCCAATGAACAATCTCATTGGGTATTTGGCTGCTTTGATACACAAGCTGCCTTGTCACCCTGTTGGCCCTGGGGCAATACTTTTTGCCTCTGGAACACCTTTCTAAAATTCTTCAACATCATATTTTTTAATATCTAAATCAACCTCTTAAATTTTTTAATAAGCTAAAATAGAAGTGTAGTAAAATAAGTAAAGCAAGCTGTCTCTTTGCCTACATTTTCCAAACCTTCAGTTCTGACCAAAATTATACATAATAACTTGGTGCAGTCAAAAAAAAAAAAAACAGAACCTTGTACTTGCATTCCAGCTTAGCTACTTCCTTCTTGTTTAAGGCACAGAAATATGTGTAAACCCAAAGAAGTGATGTCATGGAATTAAATCTGAAAAGAAATGTAAAACATACAAATGCTAATCCAATGCTACTCACTTCATAGATAAGCAAATTAATGCCTAATGTGTTATATCAAATTTAAAAAACTCACACTCTTTAGGCTTTTGTCTATGTTTCTTTCTCTCTCTCTCTGTATATATACACACACATATACACAAAACTTATGTAATAAATTACATATATAAAGAACTATCACTTTAAGGTTTTCACAGTACTTAAATTTGTTTTCTTGTTGTAAGGAGTAAGGTGATGATTAGAACCAAAATTCTCTTGAATGCCTTTTCCATCACTGGGCAAATAGTTTTGCCCATGTTAACCTCACTTTCCTCTTTTGTAAAATGACAAGATTGATAAAATGATCCCTAAGGTGACTTCCAATTGCATCCAGAATATCCCAAAGATATCTGAATATTTGAATCAGTCTTGAAATGAAAGCCTCTATTGTTATTTAAAAGAGTTATCTTTCACATTTTAAGGTGTGGGATGGGAAAAGGAATTATGTCATGCTAAATAAAACTTTGCTATTTCTGGTTTTTATTATATACTATAAAGTGTCAATGGTGTAGCAGCTTAATTTGTTTGCTGTTTGGGGGCATGTTATGCTGGTACCTCATAGTTATATATATATATATATATATATGTATGTATGTATGTTCAAAATTCAGTGGCATGATTAGCATTCTGATATTAGCAAGACAAACATACCACAGTCCAGAAGGGAAGTAGTTTTGCTATCTTTATCTATCTTTTGAATCACAAAGGCAATTCTCCAAACCTGATAGAGGTGCCACTAGTAACTTTAGTGGTTTCTCTCTTGTTTATTACAATTATCACAAATACAGATAACTCCACATTTGTATCTCTAATATACCTCTTTGAAAGTGTATTGCAGTTTTTGTTTGTTTTGATTAGTTCTACATGTCTTTCCACTTTGAAAAGCCCCATACAGCCCTTTATACTTATATACCAGCAGGTATACTTAATAATATACCCAATTCTATGCACAAAGAGATCATCTAATCCAATTCTCACCATTTTACAAATTGGAAAAACTGAAGTCAAGAGAGGTAAACATTCTTCCAAGGTCACAAAATAATTTTAGTGGCAGTATTGGGGACACACAAGCCACCTACCCCCTTCTTAGAATAATCAATCCCAGAATTGGAATAGATTTTTAGAAGTCACTTCATACAACCTCCCAACCCAAGGCAGGAATTTCTTCTGGAGCATCTCTGCAAAAAGGTCATCTAGCCTCAGCTTGAATACTTCCAAGTAATAGAGAACTCTTTATCAAAGTGTCATTCTTTTCTACTTCTCTAATTGAAAGTGAATGTAAATAACAAATGTTTCCATTTTGGTTAGAAACCTGAGATGTCCCTCCTGGATTGATACACACACACACACACACACACACACACACACACACACACACACACACACACACACACACACACGAACTCAGGTACTCCTGACACCAGGGCTGGTGCTCTATCCACTGCTCCACCTAGCTGCCCCAATAGATGCCTTTTGAAATGAAATCCAGGTCATCTTTTAACCATCTTATTCACAAGGCAAGCATAACAAACTTTTATCAATAACTTTTCTGCCAAGTAGTAAAAAGTCATTTGCAAAAATACTCCAAATCACTAATAATTAGAAAAATACAAATTAAAGTAAATCTGAGGTTCCACAGACCCATCAATTTGGCAAAGTTGACAGAAAAGGTATTTACAGGATTGTTTTTTAAATTTTGACAAAGAACTAAAAATATAGGAAATGACCTGCAGTTGGGGAATGATTGAATAGAATATTATTGTTCTGTAAGAAATGATGATAGTGATCACTTCAGAATAATCTAGAGATACTTTTATGAACTAATAGAGTGAGCAGAACCAAGAGAGCAATTTATTTTTAAAAAAGAAAAAACAAATTTGAAAAAATTTTGATCATATATAACTAAACAGGATCCCAGAGGTCTCATTATGAACCATTTTCTGACACAAAGGGTAATGAATTGGTTGAAAGTTATCTTTTGCACATTGCCCACATAGAAATTTATTTTGCTTATACATGCAAATTTAGTACAAGGATTTCTTATTTCTTAGTAGAGAAGAGGGACAATAGCACAGAGGGAACAGTTTTTGTCAGTTTTTTAATTGAAAAAATTAAATTTTTTTAATGTTGGAATTTTAAAATTTCAATTATGAAAATCTTCCTTGACCATTGATTTTAAACTAACCTGGTTCTCCTATTTTTCTAATCATTTCTACTATTTCTTTGCTTTAACACTTTCTTTGAAAATAAGATGACTCTAAGTATGGGCATTCCTCAAGAATCAGTCCTAAATCATATGCTCTTCTCTCTATATGCCTTCTCAATTCAAGTTGAGAAACTTAAGAGCATATTATATATGAGGCACTGAGCCAACTGCTGAAGTTTTAATATCTCTTATTACAAAGTATTATGTTAATCTCTGGGGATACAAGGATAAAATAAAAGTTTACAATCCAATAGTGAATGTAAGGAGTTGATTTCCATTTGGTTTTCCCAAACTTGGGAAGATAGTATCAGTTTGCATATTAAAGCCTCACTTCACAGTTCTAGACAGGAGTAGAACAAAATACTTTTTGGAAAGCCCAGCCAGTTGTTGTAATCTGGTTTCTGGCATCTTGACCCCTATTCCTGATTCTAATATCTTTGTACTGGACTTTTGCTATGCTACTTCTTGTTCCTGATAAAAATACCCATTTATATTCTCACCCTAAGAAAAAAACTAACCAAACTACTTTAACACTTCTTCATTTCTTCTAGTTTTAAATCTTTTGAGTCTCTGTGTGATTAGAGCCCCTGCCTTTAGCCTATTTCTCATCATTCCAGTCACGATATACTCAGCCAGCTTTCCCACTGTAATATCCTGCTCCTCCACAATATGTTTCATGGGAAAACTCTGGCTGAGTTTGTGCTGATCCTCAACCACACCAGATGGTCAGCATAACTCCAAGTCCATAGTCTTGCTAATGAATAAGATTGGAGTTTGTAGTTCCAGCAGTTTATTATTTAATAATTTATGGATTATCTCTCCCATCAAAATGTAAATTTCTTGAGGGATTTCTTCATTAGTCCTTGTGTGCTCAGTATAGTATTTATCATATAGATAGTACTTAATAGATGCTTTTTCATTCATTCAAACATTCATTCATTCATACATACCATTTTCTCAATTCCCTTTCTTTTATATAAAATATAACCATCCAGAGCTCTGTTCTGAACATTTGTTTCATCCCATCAAATCTTAGTAAAACCACTGAGGACAAATTTTCCCCCTTTGCCCTAAGACTTTTTGTTTTTCTTGTTTGTTACCCAAGTTTTTAGCATTTATATGTAAGATAATTGGGGCCAGGAATTTAGCTACTTCTTGGATTTTATCTCCTGCAAATTTCATCTTAGCTGCTATTCTTCCTTCTTTGTTGTGCCTCTAAATGACATCTACCTTAAGATTTATACCTAGACAATAGTCTGCCTCTCCTCTCCTGTTTAGTTTAAAGCCCTTTTGACTAGATAAGCATTTGACTATATAAAGCATTTAGTAAGTATTTACTGTATACCAGTAGGATGCTAGATTCTCTGCTTACAAGTATAAGAAAGCAAAATTATTTTTAGTCTCAAAGAACTCATGAAGCCTATAAAACTGGAAAGTGAAGGGAGAGATGGGTTTGTGAGTAGGTAAGGCAAGGCTACTGGCGGGAGGCTTAACTATTTTAAAGCATGAGTTGAGATAAGAGTAAAGTGAGCAGACCCAATAATTTCATGTTTTAACCAGTCTTTTTAGGTGAAGTTCATCTATGATCAGGAAATCTATTATCCCTATATTTTAAACTGTGATCCATAAAGCCAAATTCCATTCTCAAACACTACTTTCTTAGTCAGCTGTTTTCTTCTTGGATCCCTTGTTCTCCATGGGTACCAATGATGAAAATACAACCTATTCCCCTGTGATCTTCAGTTTTTTTGCCCAAGATTTTGTCATCATTGGCAGAGTTTTAGTTTCCTTCTGGCAGTACTATTTAGTTGCCATAATGCCCCTTCTGGAATTTTATACTTCATCCAAAGTAGCCTCCTTGCTGTTTCATGATCTTGGCATTCTATCTCTTGCCTCTTTGTCTAAGCTGTCTTCTATGCCAAGAAAACACTCCTTCCTTACTTCCACCTCTTCCTTTAAGGGCTCCACTTATGTGGTACCTCATAAGGGAAGCATTTCCTGATTGCCTAAATTGTTTGTGGTTTCTCCCTCCTAAAATCATCATGTATTTGCTTATCTATCTGTATGTTATATCCTCCCTACGTTAGCTCCTTGAAAGCAGGAACTATTGTTCATTTTATCTTTGTTCTCCAAATATGTAGTAGGAGATCTTATAACAGATATTTAATTTTTGGGGACTGGAAACTACCAAATAATCTACAGAAGGCATCTTTCCTTAGTCTTGATCCTAATACAAATACTCCTACTTCTAACTTTTAAATAAGTTAGATAAGGCTTTGAATTATAAGATTCTAGGATTCTGAAATCTAAGAATCAACACACTGTTCCATTGTGTATAACTTCTGTATAGTTGACATATTTGGATATCCCACATCACCTCAGATTCAACCTGTTTATAACTGAGCTTACCATCTTAAATCAAAACTGGCTCTTCCTGGCTAAAATTTGCTATTTCTGCTAGCCTCATCATTCTCTTATAATGAAAACCTTCGTACCCTCATTCACCCTAATTTTTCCCCAGTTTATGTATAATTAGTCATCGAGTCCCATGGAATCTTCCTAATTCATTTTCTTCCATTTCTATTAATGCCTTCACATTAATTCTAGTTCTTTTTCATTATTATTTCAACTTAAATATTTAATAAGTCTCTCCTATGTTCAAAGCCGACCTAGATTATTTTTAATCAATTAGATTATTGTTTTAGCATCTTGTCTAGTGTCTATGCTCCCAATCTCTTTCCTTATTATCATATCTTACACTTAGTGCCCAAATTGATCTTTCTTAAAAAAACCCCAATTACATAAGTATCATTGGCAAGAAATGGAAATACAAGAAGGAGCAGGATGTAGAAGAAAAATAAGTTACATTAACCTGTGTTCAATTTGATTTGGACAAAATTATATCTAAAATGACTTTTTTGTTGTTCAGTCATATCTAACTCTTTGTGACCTCATGGACCACAATATGCCAATACTGACCATGGGGTTTTCTTGGCAAAGAGAGTGGAGTGGTTTGTTATTTCTTTCTCCAGTGGATTAAGGCAAAAAGAGGTTAAGTGATTTGCCCAGGGTTCCATAGCTAATAAGTAGATTTGAGGCTAGATTTGACTCCAAGTCCATACTCTAGTCACTGGTTTATTCTGGAGGCACTGTGGAAAATGCTGAGGTCCTGTTTGACCAGGTACTCTTTCTCAGTTTTACTTTTCCTCCCTAACTGCTAAATGGACCATATTAAAAAATTAAGTCCTAAGTCATCTGCTTCTCTCACTCTATATTCTCTCACAAAGATAAATGTGTTCTCATGGTTACAACTAGCACCTCTATGCAAATCTCTATCTATAGCCTTTTCTTCTATCTCTGCTTTCCTGTTTAACATTGTCATCTTAATATCCCATTAGCAACTTCAAACATCACCTCATCAGGTACCCTAGTACAATAGGACAGGTGTTGAGACGGGGACTTCAAGATCTTGGACACAGAATCATTCTCATATCATATCTCAACGTTGCTCCCTCCACAGCAGCTTGCAGATTCCTTCTCTTATCCCTGCTACTTTAGTTCAGGCTCTTATTGCCTCTTGCTAGATTATTACAACAGTCCTCTAATTGGTTCTTCTGTTTCTAGTCTGTCCTCCAGGCTATTCTCCTGTACCATATTGTACCAAAGTAATTTTTCTAAAGTTTGTCATACCCTTTCTGGATTCAGTAGCTCTCAGTTGCTTCCCCTTTATCTCTTAAAGCCCTTTACAATCTGGTTCAACCTATCCTGGCCATGTTTGGATATCTCTCTTCTTCTGATACTCTGTGATCCGTGAATCTATGAATAAGATCTAATGTTCTTCGAAAATTGATTTTTTTTTCTGTCCTTCACATGTGACTATCTTGTTCTGGTGCTTTGAAATAGCCAGATCCATTTCCTGGAATGAACTCCTTTCTCTTTTCATTCATCTCATAGAATTTCTCTCTTCCTTCTAGTCACAGCTCAAGCACTATGAAGTCTACATGAAGTCTTCCATAATATTCCCAACTGCCCACACCCTTCCTCTTAATCCCTCTTGTGTTTGTTTCCATTTACTCTCTTTACATTTTATACACACATATATATGTATATCTATCTATCTATCTATCTATCTATCTATCTATCTATCTATATCTATCTATACTTGTCTCTGCCTTTATATTCACTTCTCATATTTTTATCCCCACTGACACAGAAACAACATGTTGTTGGTGGTGGTAGTGTTGTTTGTCCTTTATTCTCAAAGACGATTTTGACATCAAGGAGGTGATGCCATGACATGCAAATGAATTAGATTTAAATGGGGGTGGAGGAATGAATGGGTTGTACAGTCACCAGCCTCATTTTCTCCTCCAGAGTTATATGAGTCCAGTAACCCAATATGGATCAAGATGACTGGAAATGGCCCTGGAGAGCAGTGGAAGATTTTTCTTTTAAAACTAAGATCTTTCTAAGGTCACTGTTTGACTACTCAGTGATTAAGACTGAGTAAGAGAGAGGTGAAGCAAAGAGGTCAAGAATGACCACTTTTACATAGGCAAACATAAATAAATTAATCTGAGAGAGGAAGACCCTCAGGGTTTCTGACCAAAACAGAAATAATTGCTATTTAATTCATTCTTAGCCAATCAGGACCCAAATAGTGATCAAGAGCCCCATTGTTGAGCAATCAAGAAGAGTCACTGGGTACTTAAATGGCTGTTGATTGAAAGAGAGAGAGAGAGAATATTGAAATGAAGGAAGACTCAAATTTGACCTTAGATATTTATAAGTTGTAGCCCTGGACAAATCAAATTTGACCTTAGATATTTATAGGCTTTGTAGCCCTGGACAAGTCACTTCATATCTCTAGGATTCAGTTTTCTTATTTGTAAAATGTGAGAGTTGGACTTAATGGCCCATAGAATTTCTTATAGCCCTAAATCTGTGATCCTATTAGTCTATAGCTATATGACTTTTGAGATATCTTCCAGATCATGATGATCATGATTTAAAAACTAGATGGTACCTTAGATGGAGGCAGGTAGGCAGCTCAGTGGTTAAAATCTTGCACCTAGGTGAGCAAGACCTGGCTTCAAATCCTGCTTCAGATTCTTATTAGTTGTATAATCTAGGGCAAGTGACTTAACTTTTAGCCTCAATTTCCATATCTGTAAATTGGAGATAATAATAGCAATATCTCATATGATTATTATGAGGATCAAATTTTACCAGTTATAATATTAACAATAAAAATAGTTAGCATTTGTGGTTGAAAGTATACACATGCATATACGCAAATATACAATATAAACACATATACATATATATTTATATATATCAGGCTTCTGGGAAAATCACTTAACCCTGTTTCCCCAAGTTTCCTCATCTGCAAAATGAGCTGGAGAAGAAAATGGCAAATCACTTCAATATCCTTGCCAAGAAAATCCCAATTAGAGTCATGAAGAGTCAAACACAACTAAAAAAATGATTCAACAGCAGCAACAAAAAGAAGACATCAATTAAAAAAACCATAAAAATATATACATTTGCAAACCTTCAACCACAAATGAACTCTTGAACTCTCCTTGTTTTTTTCCCGTCTACCAGCCTTTTGCTTTTCTCCTTACTTGGAATGACCATCCTCCTTTTTGCTGCCTATTCATTTCTATCCATCCTTCATAGTCTAGCTCGTCTTTTCCACAAAGCCCCTGATAATTAGAACACAGTGAGCTCTCCTTCAACTTAACACATTTTTAGAACTTTATTAAGTGCTATGTGACATAGTTATTTTGTTTCATATATACATGCCTCTCTAACTAGATGAAAGGATCCTTGGGGTAGGAACTATATCTTATACTTGTTTGTATCTCCCAGATTCCCAGATTCCCAGAGCACCTAGCACAAGCTGACCGAATCCTTGCAGAAAATGACATGTCTAACTAAAATTTTATTTAGTTAATAATTATATCTACTTCTACCATAGCCACTTGAAAAAATTTACGGGTTTGAGCTATATTTGCTTTTATTTCCCTGTAGAGAGAATGGTAATGAACTGTGAAATGACCAAAAGTTAGGCAACAGAAGAAAGTAGAGAAATGAAGGGTTTGGATTTTTCACAAACTGGATAATCAGCTCCTGAATAGATTAAGTGATAAAGACCCCTGCAGGAGAAGAGATACTTAATAACCAATACATTGTTTTCACAATAGTTTTTCAAGCATATATAGATCATTTCAAGTTGGAAGATGATCTTAGGGAGTATTGCAAGTAATTTTAGTAAATTGTTTGCCTTTTCGGAGCACTGCTTCCTACGCACAAATAATTGTTTCCTTTTTATGGCTGGGATGCCAGCTCAGGGGAAAGTATAGAAAACAGTTCCACTTGGAGATCAGGAAAGAAGTGGATGGTGATGTGGTTGCTGAAAGTGTAAAATGTCCTGAATGTAACTGGAAAAAATGTGAAATACTTCAGGCAATAGTTTTCCTTTTGCCACTAACTAGCTTTTTGACATTTGGCAAATCATTCACTTCTTTTCTCATTTTTAAGATCCTTTCATTTTTTTGACAATTAGTAATTGTCAAAGTTCTGTGCCATGTGTTGGAAGAATTTAAAGAATACTTACAACATCTTCATTCCCTTGTGGCTTTATAGTCTAACTTGTACTTAAAGGTCTCTAAAGTCATATACAGATCATTTAGTTCACTGATTCTCAAAGTGTAACCAGTGGGACCTGAGACTTTCAGAGGATTTTTAAGCTCAAAACTATTTCATTAATAATACTATTTTTAAATCTAATACAGAAAATATTTATATCTATAACCCAAATAAATAAAAACTCTTTGGGGTATGAACAATGAATTTTGTCCTTGAAATATATATATATATGTATATATATTAAAACATTTCTATAACACAAGTGGATGAAAATTCACCTTTTGCATAAAACCTCCCTTTTAAGCTTTTACTTAGATAATTTAATCAAGTCAATTTAGTAATTGAGAAGTGGACTTAGAGAGAACTCCCTTAATGGTAAACAAAATATTGACTTGCCTTTTAATCACATCAAGAGTCCTATACATCAAGTTACCCCATAACCTTAGATTCATCCTGGAATGTTCCCTCCACCTTTTCCTGCCTCGTCTCCATTCCATTCTACTTTTGGGGACTGCACTCCTTTTGATTGGACAAGACAGAGGTGACATTTCAGATTCTGCCTTCTGATGGAAAAGCTATTTAAGGACAACAGTAGACCTCCATTTTAGGGGATCTACTCTCTAGATAGACCTCCTCCCCCACTCACACGGGTGAAGTCCTTGACTTAGAGAAATATCAATAAATGGATTTGTTAACTTAATTCTATTGTCTTTTTCTTAAGGTCAAAACCTCTGGTAACATTAATCCCTGATTAAGATAAATTCTGGAAAGTTTATTTCCAAAAGGTCAAAACTAGGTGAGGACATTTCCTCATTTTAAAGGGGGGGGGTCTCTTTTATAGGGAAAAAGCTCAATTTTATGCATGTAAAAGAACCATAAGACTAAAACATTTGAGAATCTCTGACCCTATCCAATCTTCCCCTTTTCTAGATTAGAAAACTGAGATCCAAATTTGGAAAAGTGACTTGCTCATGGTCCCACAGGTAAGTAAGCATCAGATCCTACTCTTTTCATGGTGATATGCTGTTGATTTTCAGTCATGAAATGAAATAATTCCTTATAATTTTGGGTCCCGTAGAACCTCTTTAATATTAACTAAAAGACTGACATGCTATTTCAGTATAAAATTTGATGAAGCCAAGTAGGGCCATCACCAGTTGTTTTGACATGTGTTTTTGCTATTGGACTCCATTTACTCTGGAAGAGAAAATGAGGCTGATGACTTTGTAAAGCTTTTCAATCCAATTCACTTGCAAGACAAGATGTCACCCTCCTGTTTTGAAGAACAAACAACAGCAATAATCTGAAGAAGCATGCTTAGAGAGAACTCTCTTAATGTAAAAGAACAAGAAAGACTGAAGTATAGCCCTTTATCACTCTGGGAGCTGAAGAAAAGCAGAAAAAATTAAGGTTGACTATATCTCATACTTTGAGACTGAGAAGGAATTAAGAAAAGAGTGCTAGTTGTAACAAAATTAACAACTACTGTAATCTAGTTTGAAATCACCACTCTTTAGTACAGACTAACAAGATTTCTATTCATGGAATAGACTCATAGGATCATAGACTTTAGAGCTCAATCATTTATTTCAAAGCTTCCTGATCATTTCTCTATTAAATTATACAATTTTTTTTATAAAGCTCTTGGACTCCAGTTTAGGAAATCTTGATATAATACAATAGCAGGTCATTAACACAATTGTTTTAGACCTTGGCATGGATTATGTTATTAGAAAGGTATTTTATTCTTGATTATAACAGTAACCAGTGATCTCTAAAATTTTGATCATGTAACCTTATCAGTAGTAAAAAAAATTTTGAGTACCCCTTTAAAATATGTCAGTTTATATTATGTATAATATTGCATATTATATATACATGCACACACACACACACACACACATATATATATAATTCACATGTATTGTTACTATATGGTTATATATCTCTACACACGTGTGTGAATCTACACATATTGTTAGGGTACATGTCCCAATTTTTTTTTGTTTTTGCAAGGCAATAGAATTAAGTAACTTGCCCAAGTCAGCTAGGTAATTAATAAATGTCTGAGGTCAAATCTGAACTCAGATCCTTCTGACCCCTGGGCTGGTGGTCTATCCAATGTACCACCTAGCTGCCCTATGTCCCATTTTTTTTAATATGTTTTCCTATTATTCAGTCATTTCAGTTTTGTTCAACTCTTCATGATCCCATTTGGGGTTTTCTTAACAAAGATACTAGAGTAGTTTGCTATGTCCTTCTCTAACTCATTTTACAGATGGGACAAACAGGGATAAGTGATTTGTCCAGGGTCACACAGCTAGTAAGTCTAAGTCCAGATTTGAATTCAGAAAATCTTTCTGATTCCAGGTCCAGCACTCTATCCATTGTGCCATCTAGTTGACCTTTTATATGTATATAGATGTTTACAAATTATACAAGAATTAATATAACTATTACATGAATTTTAAAACAGACCCAATATGGAAATTTTAAAAGGACAAGATAAAGAAATAAAAAAGATGTTAAATAATTTTCATTTCATTTCACTCTCAGTAAAAAAAATTCATTTTGCTCCTACTTTAAAATTTGCATTAATTTGTATTAATAATATTTTCAAATATTAATATTTGACCCCAAAATATCTGAATGTGCCTAATTATTTTTAGAATCTTGTTTTTAATAAATATTTTGTAATACAATAATCCCTACTATTGCTAAAATGGTAAGAATCTGCAGACTTAAATCTCTTGAATCCACAAAATACCATTTTTAAAAGTAATAGGGTGGTTGATTAGTGGAGAGGTATTCTTTTCCTCTCCATTTCATTATGCCCAGAAGTTTTCCTCTCTAACCTTGAAAAAAGTCACAACTTAAAAAAACAAAAGTCCTTAGTTCCCAGAAGTAGCCTTTCCAGATTCTCTCAGTTGTTAATAATTCTACCTCTAGCCTCTCCCCTAGATTACCCTGGGTTTATTTTGTAAGTATTTCCTGTGTATGTGTGTGTGTGTGTGTGTCTGTGTGAAATCCTTTCCCCCTTAGGTACTTCTTTCCTTTTTTTCTTTGTACCCCCACTAAGCCCCACTTGGGGTTTAATAAATGCTTCTTGAATTGAATTGAGATACCTACCTTTGTCATTCTCTTCCCTATTATGTACAGTCCTTACCTTTATTTATGTAAAGAAACTATTGGCACTGAAAACCAAGGACTAATTAGTTTGTAAACAACAGTCCCATTAGAGATCATACCATCTGGGTCAAATTAGTGAAAACATACTTTAGTCTGAACTCGGCTCCATTTGGTTTCTACTTCCTGAATTTTATACCTTTCAGTCCATCAATGTTTTTTAATCTTTTTTTTATTTAGTATTTTATTTTTCCCTGGTTACATGGAAAAACAATTTTTATCATTCACTTTTTAAAACCTGAGTTTCAAATTCTCTCCTTCACTGCCTCCTCCCCCATCAGTGAGAAGGCAAGTAATTTGATATAGGTTATACATGTGGAGTCAAGCAAAACATTTCCATAATAGCCATGTTGTGAAAAAAAATATAGATAAAAATAAAAACTTCTGATACCCTCAGTTCTTTTGCTGGGAATGGATAGCATTTTTTCATCATAAGTCCTTCAGAGTTGTCTTGGATCATTGCATTGCTGAGAATAACTGTCATTCGTAGCTGATGATCTTACAATACTGCTATTACCTTGTACACAGTACATTTCACTTTGCATCAGCTCATGTAAACCTTTCCAGGTTTTTCTGAAAGCATAGGTGGTTCAGTGAATAAAACAGCCTTGGAGTTCAAATCCAGACTCAGACATTTGACACTTATTAGCTTGTGTGACTTGGGCAATCTAGGGCCATCTCCAATCATCCTGATTTTAAAACAATCTCAATGTGGAAATTTTAAAAGGACAAGATAAAGAAATAAAAAAAAGATGTTAAATAATTTTAATTTTATTTCACTCTCAGTAAAAAATCATTTTCACTCCTACTTTAAAATTTATATTAATTTGTATAAATACAAATGATTCCGGAGGAGAAAGTGAGGCTGGTGATTTAGCACGAGGCTTCTCTCTCAATTCCAATTCTCTTGTATATCATGGCAGTACCTCCCTGATGTAATGATCTTCTTTGAGAAGGAATGACAAACATTATCATCATAGTAAAATAGTATTCCAACACAATCACATCTGACAATTTATTCTGCCATTCCCCAATTGATGGCTAGACTATTAATGTTAATGACTATATCACTTCCATTTTCCCATCCCCTCCATAAACACACTCCTTGAATTACCACTAGGTACAGAAAACAACCTTTTTGCAGTTATTCTAGATTCCATTCCTGTTACAAAACTACCAGTCCTAATTTTCTATACGATTATCCATTCTCCATTCCAACTTTCCCCATCACAATTTAAATATATATTGCAGGTCAGCAGAAGAAATTAAATGGAAAATTTTTAGGAATTTTGCAGAAGCCACAAATGACAACACAAAAGTTTAGAAAACCAGAAACAAATAAAATATATGCATATTATTTTAAATATTTTTTCATAAGTTTTTTTACAATAGGGTACAAATCTCTTCTTTTCTATGAAGGAAGGACCAATAAATTTTACGTGAATTTTCCAGATTACTGGTTCCTAACCCCTGAGATGTGGAAGGAATAACTGTACTGCTCATTAGAATAGATGAATAGAGGGATGGGTGGGAAGAGGCACAGATCAGAATAAGGAAGGGAAATGATTGATTTCCAATAGAAATAGGACAGGGAAATACAAAGGTGAGAGATCTTAATTTACAACCATAATTCTCACAAACCTCTCTTTTTTCCAGAGATGGTTCTTTAGCCAAAGGACTTACTATGGTTTCCTCACTGGGGCTTTGTACATGAAGTATAACCAGACCTAACTATCTCCCTCATGGTGCTGTACTGGAGAGGTTGAAAGGGTCAGAATGGGTGAGCAGAAGAGTGAGGAGAGTATTGAATGCAGAGTCTAAGGCTGAGGTCAGCTGGGACTACAGAATGAAAATCACCTCTTCTATTTGTCAAGGGGTCAGAGTAACAGGGCTGACTTACCTGAACCATCTGCAGTGTGCTGGTTGCTTGCCCTCTTGCATAAGGAGTCTGTCTGTGTAGCACAAAAGCCTTTCTGCTTGCAGAATAAACCTGCAATCTCAATACAAGTTTCCAACAAAGTTCATTTTATTATATCGTTTCTCCCAGTTTTTCTATCCAGAAGGATAGGAAGTACTAACCATTTGATATATGACCAAATGAGGGTCCCAATATCAATTTATTAGTCACAATATTTTTCTTTAAAAAAAAAGATGAACAAATACATGTTTTTAATATGATCTTGAATCCCCAAGGATACTTTGAAAATCACTTAATGATGATGTTTGTACTTTTTGAAGAGGACCATGATATCAGGGTAGTGATGCCTTGGCTAGCAAGTGAAATGGATTTGAGTGAAGGGGAACTGTGTTGTCACCAGTCTTATTTTCTCTTTGGGAGGCAATTGGGTTCAGGGGGCCAGATATGGATCAGGAGATGACACTGGATGGGAGGCAGTCAGGGCTGTGTTTTGCCCAAGGTCACACATAGCTATAAAATATCTAGTGTCTGAGATAAAATTTGAACTCAGGTCCTTCTGACTCCATTGCACCACCTAGCTTAGGGAATCACCTAGAGATCTTTCTCATAAATATCTAGTTACAATGAACATCCTAAGCTCAACAACTAAGCTCAATCAACTAGCATTTCTTCTACAGGCCTACGAGGGAGGGCCCAAGCACTGTGTTAGATGCTGGGGATACAAAGCAAAAACAAACACAAGAACAAAAATGGTATCTGCCTTTGAGGAGTCCACAGTCTAATGGGGACAGAACATATGGATAACTAAGTACAAGATCCATACAGAATCAACTGGAGATAATATCAGAGGGAAGACATTAAGCAAGTCAGAAAAGGCTTCTTGAAAGTAGAAGAACTTTGACCAAGACTTAAAAGGATCCAGGGAAGCTCAAAGTAGGAGATAAGGAAGGGGAGAATTCAAAGCATGAATGAAAATGCTCAGTCAGGAGATAGTCAATGCAAGGACCAGTAAGGAAGGCAGTGACTGGACTACAGAATGTATGCAGGTGAGTGAGACATAAAAAGATTAGAAAGGGAGGAAGGTGTCACAGCTGCCACATTAGTGCAGCCCTTTCCATCTTTGATAGCTTTCTGGTTGGTCTCTCTGCCTTAAGAATCTCACCACTCCAGTTCATCCTTAGCTGCCAAAGTGATAGCCTTTTTTTAAAAAAAAATTTTATTTATTTAAGGCCATTGGTTTTAATTGATTTACCTAAGGTCGCACAGCTAGGTAATTAAGTGTCTGAGGTCGAATTTGAACTCAGGTCCTCCTGAATCTAGGGCCAGTGCTCTATCCACTGTGTCACTTAGCTGCCCCCAAAGTGATCATCTTTTTGCTGTTTTTTTATTAAAAATATTATTTGAGCTTTACAATTTTCCCCCCAATCTTACATCCCCCCCCCACGGAAAGAAATCTGTCAGTCTTTACTTTGTTTCCATGTTGTACCTTGATCCAAATTGAGTGTGATGAGAGAGAAATCATATCCTTAAAGAAGAGACAATAAGTCTAAGAGGTAACAAGATCAGACAATATCAGCTTTTTTTTTCTAAATTAAGGGGAATAGTCCTTGAACTTTGTTCAAACTCCACAGCTCTTTATCTGGATATAGATGGTATTCTCCTTTGCAGACAGCCCAAAATTGTTCCCGATTGTTGCACTGATGGAATGAGCGAGTCCTTCAAGGTTGATCATCACCCCCATGTTGCTGTTAGGGTGTACAGTGTTTTTCTGGTTCTGCTCATCTCACTCAGCATCAGTTCATGCAAATCTCTCCAGGCTTTCCTGAAATCCCGTCCCTCCTGGTTTCTAATAGAACAATAGTGTCCCATGACATGCATATACTAGTTTGCTAAGCCATTCCCCAATTGAAGGACTTTTACTTGATTTCCAATTCTTTGCCACCACAAACAGGGCTGCTATAAATATTTTTGCACAAGTGATGTTTTTACCCTTTTTCATCATCTCTTCAGGGTATAGACCCAGTAGTGG
Source organism: Macrotis lagotis (assembly GCF_037893015.1). Classification (NCBI taxonomy): domain Eukaryota; kingdom Metazoa; phylum Chordata; class Mammalia; order Peramelemorphia; family Peramelidae; genus Macrotis; species Macrotis lagotis. The sequence goes on from NC_133658.1 coordinate 88,155,329, forward strand.
TATTGCTGGGTCAAAGGGTATGCACATTTTTGTTGCCCTTTGGGCAAAGTTCCAAATAGCTCTCCAGAAGGGTTGGATGAGTTCACAGCTCCAGCAACAATTTAATAGTGTCCCAGATTTCCCACATCCCTTCCAACAATGATCATTATCCTTTCTGGTCATATTGGCCAATCTGAGAGTTGTGAGGTGATACCTCAGAGAAGCTTTAATTTGCATTTCTCTAATAACTAATATTTAGAACAATTTTTCATATGGTTATGGATTGCTTTGATCTCCTCATCTGTAAATTACCTTTGCATATCCTTTGACCATTTGTCATTTGGGGAATGGCTTTTTTGTTTTAAAAATATGACTCAGTTCTCTGTATAGTTTAGAAATGACTCCTTTGTCAGAATCATTAGTTGTAAAGATTGTTTCCCAATTTACAACATTTCTTTTGATCTTGGTTACAGTGGTTGTATCTGTGCAAAAGCTTTTTAATTTAATGTAATCAAAATCATCTAGTTGGTTTTTGGCGATGTTCTCCAACTCTTCCTTAGTCATAAACTGCTCCCCTTTTCATAGATCTGACAGGTAAACTAGTCCTTGATCTTCTAATTTGTTTATAGTATTGTTTTTTTTATGTCTATGTACTGTAACCATTTGGATCTTATCTTGGTAAAGGGTGTGAGGTGTTGGTCTAATCTAAGTTTCTTCCATACTAACTTCGAATTATCCCAGTAGTTTTTATCAAAGAGGGAGTTTTTATCCCAATAGCTGGACTCTTTGGGTTTATCAAACAGCAGATTACTATAATCATCTCCTGCTTTTACACCTAGTCTATTCCACTGGTCCACCACTCTATTTCTTAGCCAATACCAAACAGTTTTGATAACTGATGCCCAAAGTGATAATCTTAAAGCACAAGTGTATGCCACTCTCATAATCAATAAACTACAGTGGCTCTCTTTGCTTCCAAGTTCAAATAGAAAATCTTTTTGACCTTTAAAGCCCTTTACAACCTGGGCTCTACAACCCTTTTTATCTTATCTTTTATTTTATCTTCTTATATCTTATAGCCTCCATGTATTCTGTTACCTTCCTTCAAAAATTAGCTCAAATCTTACATTCTTCAAGTAACCTTTCCCAGTCCTCCCTAATCTCTGTATCCTAGTGCCTCTCCTCTAAACTTAGTTTCCATGTATACTATATGTTTGTGCTTTTCTTTTGTTTAGTAACTATTTTAAAATTTTATTTGTAAAATTTTACACTTAAATATAAAATAAAGAAAAAATGGTCATGTGAGCAGCCAGACATAAAAGAGAGATTCAAAATATAAAGCAAAAAGTTTCCATTCCAACATTTCTTGTAGGTTTTCTTTGTTCTCTGCTGTGCATTGTTTATTTTATTTTCCCTCTTCCCTCCATGAAGGCTATAATTAAGTGTGGATATAGACATATTTATACACATATATATTCACATTCTTATATATATATACCCATATGGACACATATATTCATATATATTTTTGCATATATAATGCTTATACATATATATACCTATCACTGCCCCTTAGCACAGTGTCTGGTGAATAGAAAATGTTCAATAAATATTTAATGACTTATTGAACATTTATTGCTTTTTATTGGTTTCAACAGAAGGAAAACCTACCCACCCATCAATCCTCTTCATCTCTAAAGTGACTGTTTATCTCCAGAGTTCTTTTTGAAGTATCTGTCTATATAGAGGTATTTTTCCTTGAATCTATCCACTCTTTCTTTCTTTCTTTCTTTCTTTCTTTCTTTCTTTCTTTCTTTCTTTCTTTCTTTCTTTCTTTCTTTCTTTCTTTCTTTCTTTCTTTCTCTCTCTCCCTTCCTTCCTTCCTTCCTTCTCATTCTCTCCTCTCCTCTCCTCTCCTCTCCTCTCCTCTCCTCTCCTCTCCTCTCCTCTCCTCTCCTCTCCTCTCCTCTCCTCTCCTCTCCTCTCCTCTCCTCTCTTGTAATAGGAGTAAGTGACTTGCCCAGGGCCACACAGTTAATAAGTGTTTGAGGTTAGATTTAGATCTCATGTGTTCTGACTCCAGGGCTGGTGCTGTATCTACTGGGTTATTTAGCTTTCCCTGATAATTTTCTTTTAACCAAATCAAAATAAATAATCTTCATCTTACAATGAAAGTGTACTAGGTGATTTAGGACTGACTAGTTCTCAATCAAATGATCCTATGAATAACCTAAATCAAAAATATTCCTGCTTATAAGATGCAACGGTATTACTATGTTCTGGGATAGGTTAAAGACCTGTTATTTCATCTATGCTAGGTAATTCCAAGTGTGGAAACTCTCTTCATTGATACAGGTAGGCAATTCATATGCAACTCTCATTCGCTGAGTATTTAAATGCTCTTAAATACATCAAAAGTAGGCATGAAACCACCTCTGAATATCTTCCTTACTCCAAAGAGAGTCCTCTCTTATTGTTTCAGTCAGTTAGGTGACCCAATCTTTATAGAGTGCTGGATCTGGAGTCAGGAAGACTGTCTTCCTGGTTTCAGATCTGACCCCAGACTCTTATCAATTGTGAGACACTGGGCGAGTCATTTGACTCTTTTTACCTCTGTTTATAAAATGATCTCCAATATCTTTGCCAGAAAAATCCCAAATGGGGTCATGAAGAGTTGGACATGACTAAAACAACTGGACAACAAATATCAATCAGTTGTTTTGGGTTGCCTCTTGATATTAAATATAAAAGTATGATGAACCCTCCCCCACTAGGGTTAAAAACCCAATTCACATTGCACTGGCACATTGAGTTATTGAAGGAAAGACTATTACTTCTCCCAGGGTTTTACAAGTTTACATTGAGGGATTATGGCTTCTGAGCTTCATGAGCTTCTATCAGGGTGCTTCAATATGTTCACCAGTAAAACTCTTCACTTTCTTCAAAAGACATTTACTAAGAAGAAAGAGCAAGAGCAATAGTTACAAAAATAACATCTCCATTTGGTCATACAAGATCCTTGAGGAGAGTAGGCTCAGATTTAAAGTACAAAACCAGGAGGGCACCCATGTGGTGAAAATGTGGGACCAAGGGGGTAATTTGAGACTCATGGATATAGGAATCCTTTTCTTTCTTTGAGGAGTTCTTATAAGCAGTCTCTTGATTGTAATTAAATGACTGTCTGGAGTCCACATTGTAGTTCTCTCTGGCAGAGAGTTCCTGGAGCTACCATCATCTTTGGTTGACTGGTTATTAACCTCCATCTGAAGCTGTTTTTTTTTAATTATCAGGCACTTCTATTGTCTTTGTCAGATTCTGTTACTTCCACCAGTTGCCTTAGTTTTGATAGTTCTATGATAAGATAGTTCTACCATTCAAAGTTTACAAAATCATAATCTGGTCAGTTGTTTTGTCACATTTGCCCAAGATAAGGAATAAAACAGGGTGAGATAAAGGGTAGAACCCACTATTCCTTAGAGGCCATATATATACATATATATATGTTAGAAAATAAGACACAGACTTCCAGGAACATTTCTTAGGTGAACTATCCTTGATGTAACAGTAAAAAGGGGGAATAGTAATTATTCTTATTAAATTAGTTAATACTGGTATAAAAGGACTATTAGTAAATATTTACTAAATGTGTTAAATTTATGTTATAAATATTTAATAATTATGAATTGAAAACATTTATTGAAATAGATAATGTTTTATACATAATAAATAATTAATATTTAATATTTAATCATTGTGATTAGTTAAATTTTTAATCCAGATTCAATAACAATCATTAAGTTAGTTAATACTAATTTTTCCAGCTAATTCCAACTAATTATTCAACATGATTATTTAGTAGTTATCAATATTGAATATTTATGAATGTTTATATTCATATTAATATTATAAAATTAGCTAATATTAGTAAACAGGATATTAATACTCATTCAATAAATAACATTTAATGTGTCCTGAATATGTAACAATTGTGAGAATTTATATTCTTGTAGATATTTAATAGTTACTATTAAATTAATTAATACTAGTCAAAAAAGGTATTAGTTCATATCTTTTTTAGGTTTTTGCAAGGCAAATGGGGTTAAGTGGCTTGCCCAAGGCCACACAGCTAGGTAATTATTAAGTGTCTGAGACTGGATTTGAACCCAGGTACTCCTGACTCTAGGGCCAGTGTTTAATCCACTGTGCCACCTAGTCACCCCTAGTTCATATCCTTTTTAAAATGTTTTTTTAGGTCTAGGGATGAATAAAATGATTCTCATATGATAATCTTGAATGTGTTTGTGGAGTAGGAGGAAGCACATTGATGTGGTCTTGAATTGATGGTATTAGAAAATCACATCAGATTCCTCAAGGATACCCCAGGACTCGAAGAAGAAGAAGAAGATAAATCTTGCCCTTGGACCTATAAGAGTTGGAGTTGGCACAAATGTCCTCAGAATTTACATAGGGCACATTTCTCTTTACAATGTCTATTACTGTGACTAATACAGTGCCTGGCATTTATTAGACAATGATGCATTTTTGACTGATTAATTGCAACATCTTCCTAGTAGTTTGCAAAAACAACTGATTATTCAGAAAAGATGAGAATTTACTAAACAAATCTCAGTAATAGCCTTTGAATAATTAGTTTACCATTAATGATTTAGTAAGAACAAAAAAGGATACTTTTACCATTTTGATATATGCATTTTTGTGAAATCTTTTTCAGCTCTGATAGTCATTCAAACTAACTATCAAAATAAAATTGGAACTTATGATATCACAAAATGTTAAACCAAGATTTTAAAAAATAATGAAGCATATTGAATCACATTTGTCCCACTAAGATGTTACTAATTATAATTTTTTAGTGAGCAAAAAAAGTTTTATACTATTAATAAATAAAACTGATTACTTTAAATATTATTTATTTTATCTTTTTCTTTTTAAAATGTTTTATAATATTAATCCAGGAATATTTGTATACTTAAATGTACAAATGAAACTGTGATCTCATTGATTTGTAAATTCTCATCAGTAAAGAAGATCACAAACCATTTGTAACTGCCCATTCTGGGTGACTATTGTTTATCCTCTCATAGGTTCCCTGTAAAGACTAACTCAATGTGTGGGAGGCCTATGCCAATTTCTCTTGCCAGTAAAAAGTGTTTGCACATGTGGATTAATTTTTTAATTGATAAGAGTATGCAATCAAAATAAGTTTGGAGACTTCTGTTCCAGAAGAGAAGCTATAGGTGAAAGCAATTTGATTACTTAAAGGATTGTCATAGTTAAAGAGAAAATAGATTTGTTCTGCTTGTAGAAAAGACCTAGAAGTAATGACTAGAACCTTCAAAGAGGCAAATTTAGGCTTGATCTTAGGGGGAACTTCCCAATAATTAGAATTCTTCAAAAGTGGATTGTTCTGCATATTGCCCTCTCATTAGGACTTCAAGCAAAACCTGTATTACAATTTATTTATGTTATAGAGGAGATCCTTTTCAAATATGGGTTGGATTAGATGGGCTCTGAAGTTCTATGATTTGTTAATCTAGTCTAGGAAATATTTAGTCTTGCCTAGGAAACTATTAAGTCATTCTCTCACTTCATTAAAATCCCCAGGACTTTTTTACTCAGAAAATATTTCCCAAATACACCTCCCCACCTCACTCTTTTTTTTTTAAATACATGAAAATCTCATTTAAAAAATGGATACTAAAGTATAGTCATACCAGTTGCAGTTCCAGACAAAGTTTTATTTACAATGAAAAATTTTTCAGTATTTTGAGAGATTCTACCTTCATTCCCAAGACTTAAGACATCCCAGAAAGACTTAACAATGTGCTGCAAACTATTAGAAGTGGGAATTAATGATGTGGAGGAAAAAGTGGCTAATTGGTGATATAAAAGTATCTATTAAACACACATAAGAAAGGTAATTAACTAAACAGATTAAAAGATCTTTCACCAATGAAAAAGTCAGTGAAACTGGATGATGGAAAACCAGAAACTTAGGTGATTGTAGAATTGGGTGTATAAGTGAGATCTTTTAAGACGATAGGAAACATTTATTTAAGGAAAAATTCATACTAGGATTAACTATATCCTCTTGTAATAAAAATAGAACTTTTGTATTTGTTGATTGTTTATATGTAATATAAATTGAAATTTTTCCTTTGACAATATCAAGAGAGTTGACAATAAGCATTATCGAAGTCTTTTGGGACTTTTTTTAAGGGTTTCTTTTTTCAAGGTAAATGGGGTTAAGTGGCTTGCCCAAGGCCACACGGCTAGGTAATCATTATTTAGTGTCTGAGATGGCATTTGAACTCAGGTACTCCTGACTCCAGGCCAGTGCTTTATCCATTGTGCCACCTAGCTGCCCCCGGGACTTTCTAATAATATATAAATAAATTTTCCCAGAACAAAAAAAAAAAAGAAAGGAAGGAAAAAGAGAGAGAGAGAGAGAGAGAGAGAGAGAGAGAGAGAGAGAGAGAGAGAGAGAGAGAGAGAGAGAGAGAGAGAGAGAAGGGAGGGAAGGAAGGAAGGAAGGAAGGAAGGAAGGAAGGAAGGAAGGAAGGAAGGAAGGAAGGAAGGAAGGAAGAAAAGGAGGGAAAAGGAAGGAAGGAAGGAAAAGAAAGCAATCCATTTGTAGAATAAAGTGGATACTTTCTCTTCTCATCAAGCCACCCATGCTAGGGGAAGAAAAGGGAGGATTTTTGCCTTGGACTGAGAAACTACATTCTCAAATGTTTTAGGTTTTTTTTTTAGTCACAGAATCTATTTTTTCTTGATACAGTCTCTAATATGATATCCAAAAAATATACCAGTCAGTCTTCCGACATTTGTTTTATCTTGTTCTAATGCAAATTATGCAATCACATTTTCTTTGGCTTGAGTTGTTGAAAACATGACATTGGCATAACCTTGTAATTTCTGTACAATCTCTTTATCTGAAGGTTCCAAAGGCAAACCAGGTTATATCTTCTGACTTAAATATAGTCTACTTTCATGTGTGATTGAAAAATAAACAAAATTTCAGAGCTTTTCCTTCTTATACAGTATATGTCTTTAGGCACTTCTTTTTAACTGTAGTTTGATAGCTGAAGAGTATTGTACAGAGTTGCAGTACAAATATATTTACTATTTGGAGAATTTCACAAAATACCCAGAAGGATTATCATTAATAAGTATTTTTAAACATTGACCTGATGCTGTATCCCAGATTCAGCAGATATAATCATAACTACTTGACATTATCAAGGATCCATCATGATTAAAATGAACAGCTGAAACTGGGTCAAAATGAGTAGGTAAAATTTTGGGGCACTATCTATTTTCCTATCCCTGTCTTTTAAACTTTCATCAAAAGGAACTAAAACAATGATGTCTGATTGGGACTTGAAATTGCTGCAAAAGATGTAATGAGTGAGTCTTCGGGTTTTTTAGACATTTCATAGGGTTAACATCCCTTATATTAAGAGTTTTATCCTGAGGCAGACAAGATGATTAAAATCTGATGATGACTAGGAAATATTTGAGATTTCAGGTTTGTGCCCAGACATTGCTTTCTCAATATTTCCATTATATATGCTCCTCCAATTTTAATTATCTTACCTGCAGAAGAACTTCCTAACCAATCTCCAATTGGATTAAATTTTAATGAAGATACAATTTATTTTATTTTTTCCAATTACATGCAAAGATAATTTTCAATATTCATCATTTTGCAAACTTTTGAGTTCTACATTTTTCTACCTCCTTTTCTCCCTCCCCAAAGCAGCAAGCAATCTGATATACACTATACATGCCCAATCATGTTTAACATATTTCCATATTAGTCATGTTGTAAAAGAAAAATTAGAACTAAAGGGGAAAAACATAAGAAAAAAACTTAAAAGAAGTTTTAAAATGTGAACATGGTATGTATTGATTTTCATTCAGAGTCCCTAATTTTTTCTCTGGATGTGAATGGCATTCTTCATCACAAGGAAGAAACAGTTTTGGTGGGCCCTGCTAGTCTGAACTTTAATGCATAGTTCAATTTTACAGGTGCAAGCTTGCTCTGATTGGTTGATGAGAAAGGTAGAGTCAGTGTTTTTGCAGTTTTTGCTTCTGTTTTCTTCTCTTTTGTTGCCATAGTTCTAAAACCAGTAAGTCAAACTTAGGATGTGATGAATTCACTTTCAATCAGGATGCTTTATAGTGAAAAGAAAACCTGTTGGATTATTTAAACAAAATCTTATGTTTATCCATTGCTACTATAATTTCCATATCATACTGAAGCAAAGATGTTTTCTAAAAATATTTCCTTAGTTGGTTGAGAAGTTCACTTCCTTTTTTTTAGGTTTTTTTGCAAGGCAAATGGGGTTAAGTGGCTTGTCCAAGGCCACAAAGCTAGGTAATTATTAAGTGTCCGAGACCCGATTTGAACCCAGGTATTCCTGACTCCAAGGCCGGTGCTTTATCCACTATGCCACCTAGCCGCCCCAAAAAATTCCCTTCCTTTTGAGATATAACTCAACTTGAACATTGACCTGAAACATAACTCAACTCTATATAGCTCTGTTTTGGGGCTCAGGGTGAAGTCTTCTCCATTGTCACCATTATCATTTATGATGAGTGCAAAACAAGTGGACCTGGTTAAGAATAGAAAACAGACACTTCTCCTTTACCCTGTTCTTGTGGAGTTGGTAATCTTGATCAAAATGATGTCAAAGGATCTATTTTTTTTTCCCAGAGAAGGCTTTGTGAATACTACTTCTACTGGTTATGGAGAATCCTATAGGTTCCCTCCCCTTTCATTTTTGTCTTGTTTCTGTTACAATCAGAAAAGATGTCTCCCCTTTAAAGTAAATACATCACACATAGTGGACTAAATCTAATAAGGTAAAATTTATTAAAGATATATGTAAAGTTCCACACTAGGATTTAGAATTTTGACTCTTAAAATTCTGACTTTTTGTAGACATTGAACATGACTTGCCCCTCATCATAACTCAGCAACACAAAAAATTAGTCCACATCCTTGAACCCACATCTACCATGAACATCCATGTTCATGAACTCTAAATTTTTTTTATCAGATCATGATCTCTTGTCATCTCACTGCTCCCTTTTCTTTGAAACTGCAGTATGATGCCAGAGTAGGTAGAGTGCTGGCCTTGAAGTCAGGAGGACCTGAATTCAAATTTTACATCAGATACTTATTACCTATGTGACCTTGGACAAGTCACTTAACTCTGTCTCACATTCAGGGCTATCTCCAGTCATCCTGATTCATATCTGACCACCGAACCTAGATGGAGAAAGTGAAGCTGGTGACTTAACACACAGCACCCCCTCACTCAAATTCACTTCACATGCATGTCATGGCATTTCCTTCCTAAGGTCATGGTCTTCCTTGAGAATGAAGGACAAAAATCATATCAGTAGGCTCCCAGTTCTACCTCTTCCCTATGACCCGTAATTTCTCAACCTTTAAATTTTTTTTCCCATGCAATCATTTCTGCAGTAATTACATACTCCACTCTTCTTATTACTCCCTAAAACATTCTTTTCCATATGGTGACATTGGACTCCTGGCTGTTCATGAATAAAACACTCCATCTTTTGGTTCCAGGTATTTTCCCCATCTCCTATTCTTGGAACACTCGCCCTCTACTTCTCTAGTAATTAATCCACCTGACTTCCTTTAAGTCCCAATTAAAATCCAAACCGTCTACAGGAAGCCTTTTCAAAACTCTTTTTTTTAGTCTAGTGTTTTCACTGTTTTAATTATTTCCTATTTATTTTGAATATAGTTCTCTTTGCAAAATAATCAAACAGAAGAAATGAAGAAATAAGGGGGGAAAAAAAGAGAAGAGTATCCAATAAAGTGGAATAAAACAACATTGATAAGGTACTTATTATTTAGCTAAAGTCTCTATAGGAAATCCTTCTTTCATTTGAACTTGATTCAATATATTAAGTAACACATTTCCATTACAAGAAAGCATATATAATAAATACTATACATTGTGAAGAATCTTCCATTTATTTTAAATTCTTCTCTGTTAGGATCATGTGAATTCTAGCCATTTGACCTCTACCCTCTGTTTCCAATTAAACTTTTTTTTTGGCTTTTGCAAGGTAATGGGATTAAATGACTTACCCTAGGACACAAATTTAGATAATCATCAAATGTCTGAAATCAGATTTGAACTCAGCTCCTCCTGACTCCAGGACTGGTGCTTTATCCACTGTACCACCTAGCTGCCCCTCCAATTAAACTTTAACATTCATCTATGGAATGAAAAGATTGTACTAGATGGTGTCATCCAACTTTTCACTTATGATCAATTATCAATTATCAAGGTCTATAAAATTGGGGAGAATGGTATCTTTGAATTAAGAATTCAAGAACTCAACCATGAATGAATAAACTAAAAAACATTTATTATAGTTTTTCTGTGTGACAAATACTGTATTAAGTGTTAGGTTTACAAACAAGCAATATAGTCATGGTTCTCAAGATGTTCACATTTTAATTTAAACATATGGAAGGATTCAGTAGCAGAGTGGAAGGCATATATATATATATACAGATGGCAAGACCTGGGGGACTTTCTGGGTAAGGAAGCAGTAAGGAAGATAAGCCCCAGCTCCCCCATTGTAAGGATTATAGTTGCTTACTCCTTGCTTGTTCACATATCAGCAGCCACCTCTGTTGAAAAGAAGGAAGTGGGTCCAAGAGTTGTAATGAAAAAGGGATTTCTGAGTTCCTCCTACAAAAGAAGTTGGTGGTGAACCTCCAGGTAAGAGAGGGAAAGAAGACAGATCATAATAATTAATAATACAGAAAAACAACACAATGGGAAATCTTAGGAAAGATACAGATTCTCTCAGGAAATAAATGATTCATGAAAATGAGCCTGCAGAAAGCCTCCAGTGAGACCCAATGATCTAGATCATCCCAGGAACATTCACAAAAGATACTGGAAGAAAGACTACAAATAATCATAAAATGGAACAGATTTGCTGAAATTTTTATGGTAACATGACAGTGTTACTAGTCATAGTCAATAATATAATGCATACCTTTGAGATTAAGTATGATGAGTAGTCTATTGAGTTAGCTTATCAGTTAAAAAAAGAATATATAATAAGAACTGCAGATGGATGATGAATTCAGATTCAATCAGAAGGATTTCATTTGGGAAACTACATAGGATGTTTAGGGATCTCAAATTATTTCCTTTTGTTAAAATTCATCTCTTCATTATAAATATTCCTAGTATATCTATACAACTGTACCACCACCTTGGAAGACTCAAAATTGTAGGTGACACAAAACCTGAAGACTATATTCTAGAAAATCATGTAATGGACAATGGAAAAATTCATGATGGACAAAATTAGACTGTAGCATATTACTAATCATTATGACTTGCACAGGAAAAGTAGCATTGGAGATATAATCAAAGGTAAAAATGAAAAGGAAATGGAATGGTTAGTTATGGAATGAGAGATAGAGATAGGCTGCTCAGATTCTCTAAAGATCTTTATGTATTACTAAAAGACCAAGAAGAGGACCTGAAGCACACTGAGTAAATGCTCTATGAAAGATTCATAGAAATTGATGGATAAGAATCACTCATGATGTGGAAGTCCATTTGAGTTGCAATCCGCACTGCTGGAATAATTAACAACAGCTATGAAATACAGATTCTTCATGATATAATCAATCTTGCTTCCAAATCATTCCCTCTGGATACATTTGTCCCTCTTTCATTTGGCAGCTATTCCATTGCATAGTATTTTTCAGCTTTTATGCTTGACTGTCAGGCATATACGGAAATAGTGACTTAGTCAATACTCAGTCACCTGGAAAGTTAATAAACATATATTCTAGTCCCTGCTGTATTGCTAATTCATTATATGCCTTTAGGCAAATTACTTCTCCCCTCTTGGGTCTAAGTTTCCTCAATAATAAAATCAAGAGAATGGATTAAATTATATCAAAAGTCCCATCTGGTTCTGAAATTCCAGGGTCTGTACTAACAGAGAGAATCAATAATATAAAGTATTAAAATAATAGACAACCAAGATTATATTTAAATGCAGATTAGGATTAAATGTATTTTATCTCTACATAATGCATGTCCTGTATGAGAAAGACTTGGTTTTACTTTGATCAAAGGTCAAACCCTGTCTATCATCTGGTTTTGTACAGTTGTCAAACTAAGAATGGTTTTTACATTTCTGCTCATGATAAAGCTTTATTTATAAATGTAAAAACCATTCTTAGCTCCAAGGACATGCAAAAACAGATTGCAGCCTGAATTTGATCTAAAGACCTTAGTTTGCCGGTTTCTGCTCTAGACTCATAGGAACAAAAAAGGATTGGCAAACCTTGAGAACAGTTGAAACTGGCAATTTTGAAAGTATTCTGGAGAGAGAATAAGGAGCAGTTCAGGATTTAATATGTTCCCAAATCAGTATATGCATCATCAGGGGCTGAATATGACAGCTAGGGTCATAGTATGGGAAAAACTAACAAAGAGGAAATGTCTGGCTTCATAACATAAAGCACCTATATTCTATTAGTCTGAGAGCTGTGTAAATATGAAGTAGAAAAAAACCAAAACCTTTCCATGAGTCATTCTTCACATTTTCACCAGCTCCCTCATCCTGCTCAGTTTCCTATGGTGTTTACAAAAGAAGGAATGAACAGCCCATTAAAAGAGGAAAAGGTGAAGGAAATCTTGGGTCTGGAAGAAGAGAGAGGAGAATAAGTAAGAAAAAGCCTAAAATAGCCTATAAGAGAGTGGAAAGTAAGTGAACTACACAACTAGTCAAGTAGAGGTAAACCTAAATGAACAGAGTTTTACCCACCAAGGGTTTTTAACCTAGAATCCATTAACTTTTCTTGGGGGAGGGCAGAAGGGAGCAATCTATATTTTTATATAATTGGATTCCTCTATAATCTTATGTATTTTATTTTATGCACTTAAAAAGCATTATTCTGTATAGGGGTCCATAGACTTCACCAGACTGACAAAGGAGTTCATGATGCCAGAAGAGTGAAGAATGCCTTCCCCCCTAAGAGATCTGAATAAAGCCCACAGATTGCTTGGCTCATGGTTTCTGGTGTTAATGTTCATAATAGTCTAATTTTCTCTCTTTTATATAAAAAGAATTGAGACAGCCTCTGTGCCTGCTGGGATCTTTTCAAAAGACAAACAGTTCTACTGCTGCTCCAAAGAGTCCACCACCTACCCACCAAAACAGAACTGCTTCTCTCTGTTCTGGCTCTAAGAAGTCAACACATCTTGCTAAGCAAAAAAAAAAAAAAAAAGTCATGTGACCACAGAGTCATTAAAATAAGACAATTTGTGGTTTTTTAAAAAATATTAGATCTTTCAACTTCCCTTCCTAGTTTAAGGAATGAGGAACTTTAGGAATCTTAGTAATACAAAACAACTGAAGAATGGTCTTTATTGAGCTATGGCTAAACCAGCGGAAACCATGAACGTTTCTCTCTCCTGGCAGGCAAGCAGAGACTAAGATGAAATGAAAAACAACTTATCAATTCTAGCCAAACACTCAAAAAGCTTTGAACGCTGCTGCTATTTTTTTCTTTCCAAAGTGGTTTGTCTTTCCTCCAAATTGGCATGCATAGCAGGATATGAGATTTTTTTTTAGGTGGGAGGGAATAAGGGAAGAGGGAATTCAGTGTTTTGAAAAAAGAGAATGATATAGTCTACTATGTTCTTTAAGATTTTTAACTTGAATGTTGTTTTATAGATAATTTTCTCTATTTCCTGGATGAGTGGGTTGGCTTTGATTAAAACACTTATACATTGGTTCCTCTCAGTATTTACATTCTTCTTGACAGGTCCTGTGAACTTTAACAACTTTATCTGGATAGTCTGTCTATGCCCTTACTCAAGATATTTGACCCAAGTATAAGTTGCTATTTTATTTGCCACAACAGGGACTATACAAAGGCGTTGGTATTCTTGTATGGTGAGGAGGCAACAATTTTCTCCTAAAACTTTCCATTCCATGTCTCACTACCTTACCCAGCTATGTACAAAGTTGGCAACAGTCTTCTTTCTCCTTCCTACTGCCAACAGACAGTGCAAAATGGTGGACAGAAGTTAGAGTTAAGATTCAGGGAAACTTGGGTTCAAATTCTGCCACAGACTCTTCTAAGTTGTAGGTCCCTGGGCATATCACTTAATTACTTTATGCCTTGATTTTCTCATCAGTAAAATAACAGGGTCAAACTTGATGACCTCTAAGGTCTCTTCTAGTTCTTAATTTATGATCTTCTTGTGAGAAGGCAACTTATATTGTCTTGGTTCTTTTTTAGGGGGACCAGGAGGAGAAGGCTCAAATATGACTTTGCCACATAATCAACTATATAATTAAAGATGATGAAACATGGCTTTAATAGATGAACCAGGTTACTTCAAACCTAGACCTGAGATAAACTGATTTACCTTATAAAATGCTCCATTTTAATTTTTACATGCTAAACATGCTAAAACAATTTCAGCAACTTTTTTTCAAATTCTGAGTTCCAAATTCCCTACTTTCCCCTTCTTCTATTGAAAAGGCAAGCAATTTAACACAGGTTAACATGTAGAATCATGCAAAAAACACTTTCTTCTAAGTCAAGCTATGAAAGAAAGCAGACAAAAAAACCCAAGAAAAATAAAGATAAGTATTTTAGACTTGCATTGTCTCTACCAACTTTTCTTTGTTCATAGACAACTCTTTTCATAATAAATGATTCAAAATTGTCTTAGAATATTGCATTCCTGAGAATAGGGAGAGCTCACACAGGGCAAGCAGTCATAGAAGGGTCAGAAAAAGTGATACAAGAACTCTCCCAAGGTCTTAAGGTCTTAAGCACTTAGGAATTGATTGTGAGACCTGGGAGACAGTGGCCACAGGACCACCCAGCATGGTATATCCGCAAGACAGAAGGTGCTATGTTCTTTTAGCAAGGCAGAATTGAAAGAACTTAGAGGGAATATAAAATGTGCAAGTTTAGAGACACCCCCCTCCCTCCTAGATGTTCTATGAACTATTTGTGCCTTACCTGTGATAGAGCATTCTGAGCTTGTATTGGTCTGATCAGCCACAGTTGGATACATTGAAGGATTGTACAGAGTGATGTCGTTTTGGTCCTCTTTGAGAAAGAAGGACAACAATCAATCATTCACAGTAGATCATTATACCACAATGTTGTTACTATGTACACACTGTTCTCCCTGGTTCTGCTCATTTCATTTTGCTTCAGTTCATGTAAGTCTTTTCAGATTTTTTCTGAGAGCATCCTGATTGTCAACTTATGGTATGATAGTATTCCATCACAATCATATAAACAAATTTATAAGAGGTGCTATAAATATTTTCATACTTATTAAACTTTTTCTTTTTTAATATCTTTAAGTAATGGTATTGCTTAGTCAAAGAATATTCATGGTTTTATAGTATTTTGGGCATAGTTCCAAATTGCTCTCCAGAATGATTGAATCAGTATACAACTTCACTATCAATTCATTAATGTTTTAATTTTCCCACATGCCTTTTAATAGTTGTCATTTTTCTTTTCAGTCATATTAGCTAATCTTATATACTTGATGGTAACTCAGAGTTGTCTTAATTAGCATTTATTTAATCAATACTGATTTAGAGTATTTTTTTAATATGACTAGATAGTTTTGATTACTTTGTCTGAAAGCTTTTATAATTTATCAGTAAAAGAATGACCTATTTTTATTATTTTGACTCAATTTTCTATATATTTGAGAAATGAGATCTTTATCAGAGAAACTTGCTGTAAAAATTTTATTTCCTCAGTAATAATTACTATTTCCCTTCATTGTATTTCCCCTATTTATTCTATTCCCTCTCTCCTTTTACCCTGTCCATTCTCAAAAGTATTTTGCTCAACCTTAAAAAAAAAAGAAAAGAAAAGGGACGGCTAGGTGGTGCAGTGGATAGAGCACTGGCCCTGGAGTCAGGACTACCTGAGTTCAAATCCCATCTCAGACACTTAATAATTACCTAACTGTGTGGCTTTGGACAAGCCACTCAACCCCATTTGCCTTGCAAAAAAAAACCTAAAAAAAAAGAAGAGAGAAATGTTTTGCTCAAATCCTGCCTCAAACACTTAATAATTACCTAGCTGTGTGGCCCTGGGCAAGTCACTTAACCCTCATTGCCTTGCAAAAACCTAAAAAAAAGTGTTTTGCTTCTCACTTTTAACTCTCCCAAATTTAACTCTCTTCTACCAGCCCCCTATGCCACCCCTTCTCTTTTCCCCTTTTCTGTTACTTTTTTACATAGTAAGATCCATTAAATGTGTATATTTCTTTTTTGAGACATAGTCCCTATTTTCATGGTAAACTATAAAAGCAAAGTCCTCTACAGAGACAATGAAAGAAGGATGGTGGCAGGAGGCCTGAGGACTGAAAAGAATGTTTGAAACAGCTGCTGTGGAAAGTGCAATGAGGGACCTTAAAGGGTATGCTTTGCTGCAGTAAAGACCCAGTTGAGATTAAAGAAAATAAATTTGTAGTGGACCCAGTCAGCAGGGTTCTGTGACTTCCTCTATCGCTATTCCAAAGTTTTCAGCTAGAATCAGGTTATGAGTAGGGATAAGACAAAAATACATGACTCAAGAGTAGAGGACAGTGAAATGTTGAACTGCTTGGCTATTGGATTAGCTATAATAAGAGTCCACTGGTGGTATAGTGGATAAAACACTGGAAGAAGACTTGAGTTCAAATCTAGCCTCAGAGATTTATTATCTGTATGACCCTGAACAAATCATTCAACCTATAGTTGTCTCAATTTCCTTCAGTGTAAAATGGTATTAATAATAGCACTTATCTCCTAGAATTGTTGTGAATCTCAAATGAGATTTTTTTTAAAGCACACTTAGCAAAGGGCATAGTAGATCCTATATAAATGGTTACTTCTTTCTCTTTTTTTCTCCCATAGGGTAAAGACTAAGAAGAGAGAAAAGTGAAGCTTGAGTAAGAGAGAAAGATGAGAAGGGGTCAGAATGGTAGAGGTACTGGAGATCAAAATAAGCATGAAAAATATGTCTTGGAGGAGGGAATCATAGGGAGGGGTACAATGATAGGAACCTGAGGTCAGATAAGTGAATTTCATAATTCTTTATGAAAGTACCAGACTAGGGAGTGCTGATGGGATGAAGGATGTGGTTTTCCTTGCGTTTGGTTGAGGTGAAGGAAAAGGTCATGAGTTCAAGGAAAATGAAGAGCTGGTAAGTCAGGGTGTTTGAGGGAGTATCAATGTGCATGTTGAAGTTTGCTGTCGTTATTTTTATTATAAGAGGGGGGTGGAGATGGAGCCTTCATTGTGATCCAAATATCAAATTCTTAGAGAAAGAAGGAAGAGTAGCCTGGGTGAGATAGACATACATGAGTTCTGATAGATACTTGTCTCCAAGACCTAGTTTGAATATGTTGTTGTTGATCCTTCATTCTTGAAGAGGAACATGAAATAAAGGGGGGGGGTAATATCGCAATATGCAAGTGACTTGGATTTAAGTGAGGGAGTGCTGGGCAAAGTCCCCAGTCCCACTTTCTCCTCCAGAGCTGTCTGGGAACAGTGGCCAGATATGCATCAGGATGACTGCAGATGACTCTGGATGCAGTGAGTTTTTAAAGCTATGATCTTTCTCAGAGTTCAGTTTGGCCGAGGCAATGTTCATTCCATTCTTTGCTTCTTTGCATCATTTCTTTGTTTCATTTTGGGATAATACATCTAGAGAGAAAAAATCCCAGAAGAGAAGTTGTTGGTTTAAGGAAGCAGAGGAAGGGATTGGGAGTAGCAATAAAAAATTAAATATATGCTGCCTCCCCCTCCAAGACCAGTATGTTGGTATCATGAAATAAGATGAATAGGATATCCTGTTTTCAAGAGGAAGCCAGGTCTCCATTAGGAGCATAAGATGAAGAGAAATTTGCTAATAAAAGAATGGAAATCCCAGAGCCTATGAGTAGAAAAGGTTTTATTGAGCCACATTGCTATCTAAAAATTGCCAAGATGTCATTCGACTTTTCTTTTGAAATCCATTCTGTTGATTCTACCCAATGTTTTTGCCTTCAACCTGTTTCCTGTTGTGATCCTTAGTGACGTCTACTTTTACTCTGATGACACATCTGAAACCTTGCCTTCCTAGCTCCCCAGCAGACTCAATTTTTAATAGCTTTCATCTTAACACTACTTCACCCTCATTTCTTACTTAGCCTTTGATTACTGAATGGGCTTTACCTCAGACAGACTGAGACCTTGGAAATACTTTAGCTTAAAAAGACCAAGGTTCCCCTACTGTATCCAGGATCATTGCCAATCATCTTAGCCTATGTCTTGCCACTGAATTCCAATGATGCTAGAGGGAGAGAGTGAGGCTGATGACTACATAGCTCTGTCTCACTTAAATCTTGTAAGTCAAGACATCACTCTTCTGATGCTGTTGGTCCTCTTTAAGAATGAAGGATGAGCAATAACTTCAGCTATTTACCTGCATGATGACTCCTTATACTCACCATGTGAAAGAGTTCTCTTTCCAAAATCACAGAATCATAGAGGTTGCATTTGCAAACCCTTTGAGAAGTCAACTTGTATCTATGTCAAAGAAATGATTACTCAATCTTACACTGAAAACTTTGTGAAAAATCCTATTCTTACCTAGGGTAGTATGAGTTAGAGAAAGAAATGGCAAATCACTCAAGTATCTTAGCCAAGGAAATCCTAAATGGGGGTCAAGAAGAGTCAGACATGACAAAATGACAAGAATAAATATACATAACAACAACAGAAGATACTGTCAAAAATAGAATGATTTTTTTTTCCTGCTTGGATCAAGAGAATAGTATAAGGATCTAAAGTAGAACATACTGCCTCAGGAAAGAAGAGGATCCTTTTTCCTTTCCAATGAGTCAAAATCTGCCTTTGTAATTCTGCCCATTTCTCCTGGTACCGTTCTCTTGATCCAAGAAGGGAAAAAAAAACCATTCTTTTTATGACTATCTTATGCTGCTGTCATATATATTTGTTGTTGTTCAGTCATTTTGTCATGTCTGACTCTTCATGATCCCATTTAGGATTTCCTTGGCTAAGATACTTGAGTGATTTGCCATTTTCTTCTCTAACTCATTTTATAGATGAGAAAACTGAGACCACAGGATTAGATGACTCATTCAGGATCACACAGCTATCCAAGGTCAGATTTGAACTCATGGAGTCAGAATCCTTTGTACCTACTAGCTGCAGTTTTTCTCTTCTTGAAGCAACATGCATATTTTCCTCAACCATACCTTATATAATGACCCTCTCATCAGAATTGTAACTATGGTTGTTGAATTTAGAGGGTGCCAGATTCAGAAGAGGGTATTAATATTTACTTTGGCATCATAGAAACAATAGAACTTATCACCTAACAACAATAATAATGAGCTAAACTAGGAAGCTCTCTCAATGCAACTAAAGTGAACTTTTATCTTTTCGTTTGGCTGCTAGGTCATATGGTTAACTCATATTGAGTTTTTAGCTCACTAAAATCCTTGTTTGCTTGTTTCCAGACAAAGCAATGTCTGGTCATACTTCCTTATACTTGTGACATTTAGTCTCAAATTCAAGTGTCAAATTTTTATACTTATTCCTATTAAACTTCATTTGGTCCATCATTCTTGTCAGGAGAGATCTTTTTAGATCTTGCCTCTTTCGTTCAAAGCTTTATATATCTCTGGCAGCTCTTCATCATTTACACATTTGATAAGTATGATATTAACCAATCAGCAATCATTTATTAAGTGACTACCATGAGTTAATCACTGGGGATACAAAGAGAAATGTGAAGCAGTCTTTGTCATCAGGCTTACATTCTGTTGGAGAAACCAACACCATAGATTTATGCTTGGAATGGAACCCAAAGTCCATAGATTCCTACCCAGTCATTTTATAGCTGAGGAAACTGGGTTCCAGAGAAATAAAGTGTCTTCCCCAGGGTTAAATAGTAACTGTCTGAGCAGTGTTTGAAATCCCTTAGAAAGCTCTATACAGTTTACCATGCTGCTGAAAATGTTGACTAGTATAGGATCAAATGCAGATATCCTGGGCACTCTGATAGAAATCACCTTTTATACTGGCAACAATAATCTTTGGGTTCATTTACTGAGCATTGTTTGAATCCACCTAAATGTCCCATCGATTCCTCTCTATTCCATAAGAAAGAGAGATTTTGTTAACCACTTTGCTGAAGCCCAATTATTCTATATCTATTGACCAGTCTGGTTGGATCTACCAGTCTAGTAACACTTTCAAAAATGGAATGAAGTTAGTCTGGTTTGCTCAGTTCTGGATGGAGCCTTACTGAATCTTTATGATCACCACTTAATTTTCTAAATGCTCATAAACCATCTCTTTAATAATATGTTGTAGAAATTTGCTAGGAATCAAAGTCAAGTTCCCTAACCTATAGTTTGAAGACTCTGCTCTTCCCTTTTCTGAAAAACTAGATAGAATTTGCCTGTCTCTAATTTTCTTTATTCTCTAATGATTTTTTCATGCCAAGAAGGCAATAAAACAATACCATTTATCAATATTTTTATTATCATAGGAGGCAATTGGTTTGAGTCTAGACACTTGAACTCAACAAGAGCAAATAGAAATTTTCTTACAGCTTCCTCATGTTTTGGGTTTCGATTCTGTGGTATCTTTTTTTCCCTATCCTAGGCATCCAACAATGATTCTTCCTAGAGGAGGAAATAGAAACAACGTAAGAATTAAATAGTTTTACCTTTTTCCCATCTTCCATCACCACTGTCTTATCCATCCTGAACAATAGTTTGATATCCTCTTTGCCCTCCATTTTTCTCCAACAAAGCTTTTTTTTAAAAGCCCTTTTGTTGTCCTTTCTGACATCATAGTAAAGGAGATACTAGGTATTGGCCAAGAATTAGGGGGTATGGAAGTTTCTAGAAAATATCAAGGAGAAGGGGGGCATTAGGCAAAGAGAGAGGACATATCTAATTTCTAGAGCAGAGGTGACCTACTGAAGGTGAGTCTATTAAGTGAAGCCTGTTAGCTTCAGGTATTTTGGGGTTATTCTACCATTATCAGATGATCTTTCTCTTGGTACACCTGTAGGTCCATGATTTTTTTTTTGATCTTCACTTCTTTAGAGGGTCCAGTTCCAATTTCTATAGGAAGAAACTCATCTTAAATAGTTCTAAATATTTAGTGATCCCTCTTTTCTTCCATTTCTGTTGTATTCTTCTATTATTCAACCTCTTGACACAGGATTTACCTTTTTTCTTTTCAGACTCTCCTTTCTTTGAAGCACTTCTCCCTTTAGTTCAAGGAATGTATTATTCTCCATGATTACCTGAGGAATTGGAATACACTCATCTAATACTTGTATTTTCCTCTTTACCAACCAATACTTGAACTATACATAGCTTTTACTTGTTGCTAACTGAAATCCAAATACAGTACATTCATACCTACTCCTGGAAGCAAGCTACACATTCATTCCCATTGTTCTTATTTCTAGTTCCAGTACTTGTTAGAATGTTCGGCACATAGTAGGCATTTAATAAATGCTTGTTGACTTTGTGGCTAACTCCTATGGTGGTGAACTGTTATAGCAAATTACCACTCTGCTATGCCTATTCTCTAAACTGTAGGAGATGGAGGAAAAAGAAGGACAATCAGTTGCTAGCATTTTTGAATAAGGCTTTATTTATTTGTAGAGGTCTTCCCAGCTTTTTTTTTTTCCTGTTAGCTTACCCAGCTGCTTTTGACTGGCAATTAGCAGATTTCTGCCAAAGCCTTAAGACAAACAGAAGCTGTTGTTTCTGAGAGATTTTCAAGCAAAAATCAATCTAATTACCAGCCACTTCACACCTGTTCCTACCTCTTCTGTTCTCTCCTGCTGTTTCAGACCTTAGACTTCCATTTTGCCAGTTTTATGTTTTTTCTCTTCCCTTCCTCCTCTATCAATCTTTGATCCAGATTTTATAAGTTAAATACTTCATAACACTAGCAGTGGGATAAAGATGTTGTTGAGAGGGTCAAGAGAGAATGCTCAGATCTTAATTTCCTATGATACTTAGATCCAAGGCATTATTTATTGGGAAAAATTCCCAGATTCCTTTTTGAAACTATATATCTGGGTGCAGGGCAAATATGCCATAAGGTAAGGACACATTTATTATAGATTCATCTGAGAGGTAGGAGTCTGAATAGGAAATGGAGATGAGTTGGGACAGTAGGCAGTGTGACTCATTAGGACTCATACTATTAGCAAATCAAGAATCCCAGGAAAATTACAAAAATATCATAGAGCAAACCAAGATAAATGACTGATAAGGAAGCACTCAGAAGACCCTAAGGATGACTTCTAAAAGAGGAAAGGTTTACCCATAGTAGAAGTTTTCCGTTTATAATACAACGTAGATGGACCACTGATGCCTGACTCCCTATGTATCTCTAAGAGGCTATACTCATTTCTCTTCAGATTTAAGGAATATTTCAATCACTTAACTTTCCCCTGTTGTTCATTTTATATTTCTATCTGAATTTCTATCCATACTTCGTTGTTTAATTTATGATTCCTACATGGAGGTTCCAGTATGGTTCCTGTTATTAGAGTAGAAAGTGGATAATTTGGTCCTGAGTTTGACTTTAGACAAGTCTGGTCTGGCCTGGGGGTTTGAAGCATATGGGATTAAACTCAGCTCAAATGCCATCACCCACATGAAGTTTTTCCTTATTTCAACTCCCTCCCCACCAACTTCTAGTACCTTGCTCATGAAATTATCATGCATTTATTTTGTATATTTATTGAATATACTTATATTTGTACATGTCTCCTCCAATATGATTTTTCATGGGCTTCTTTTCATTTTTAATATAAAATTAGCTTCTTTTGACCTGGTAAATTATCTCAAAGGGTTTTCAACAATTTCCTTAAGAATCAGTTAATATGAGATGGTTAAGTGGTGCAGTGGATAGAGCACTGGCCCTGGAGTCAAGAGTATCTGAGTTCAAATCTGACATCAGACACTTAATAATTGCCTAGCTGTGTGGCCTTGGGCAAGCCACTTAACCCCATTGCCCTGAAAAAAACCTAAAAAAAGAGTCAGTAAATATGTTTAATTTTTCCCCAAATTCCAGGTATTTTTTCCTCTCTCTTCCCTCCATTTTCTTCACTGAAAAAGAAAAAAACGTACAAACAAATCACAAACTTTCTAACAAATAAGGACAGTCAGACTTGCATTGACCCAAGTTCAAAAATTCATGTCTCATTCTTCATATTAGTCTATTACCTCTTTCTCAGGAGTTGATAAGCATTCTTCATGTTTAATCATTGAATTCTTAAATCTTTCCAAATTATTCATTTTGCAATGTTAATTTTACAGTATAAATTGTTCTAGTAATTCTGCTCATTTCATTATCAGTTCATATAAGTCTTCTTAGGGTTTCTCTGAAAGTATTTCAGTCATCATTTCTTAGACTATAATAGTATTCAATTACATTCATCTACCATATTGTGTTCAACTATTTCCTAATTGATGGGTTCCTTAGTTTCCCATTCATTACTACCACAAAAAGGATTCTATAAATATTTGTGAACTTATAAGAAGAAGGAAGGAAGGGATGTGAGGAAGAATGAAAGGAGAAAAGGATGGGTAAGGAAAGAAGGAAAGAAAGGAGGGAGAGAAGAAGAGAGCAATACAAGAGGAAAAAGGGAAGGAATAAATAAAAAGGGAGAAAAAAGAAGAAAGGAAATTAAAAAGGGATTTAGGGAAGAAAGACAAGATTTTTGAATCAGAATAACATAATGGAGGGTGCCTAGGATTTTAGCCTGGAAATATGATATAAAGATACAAACCAAGCACCACTTCTATTTTTATAACATAATACTCTATCTTTTCTATAAAATCTCAGTAACTGCTACAAAAAAGCAGGATATTTTAGTGGACTATAAGTTTAAAACAAATTAGTATTGTAAAATAACACCCCAAAACGTCTAATTCTCTCCTCAATAGCACTGAGAAATACACAGTGTCAAAAACAAGGAAGGTGAGAGGTCACATGGTAAATAGTGATCTGATTCTGTAATTGAAAGACATTGGTTTAATTCCTGCCACTTGATAACTTGACTACAAAAGTAGGTTATCTGAGTTTCCCTATCTGTAAAATGACAGTATTGGATTAGATGGCCTCTGAATTCCTATCCAGATCTATGATCTGGTATTCTCACTAAATAATCCTGTTTATTTCTGGGTACCACAGTTTACAAAAGATATTGACATATTGGAACATGGTTATATGGAAGGAATTGAAGATCTCCATACCACAGAAGTTTTTGTTGAAGGATCTGAGGGATGTTTAATTTGGAGAAGCAAAGACTTGGTGTAGCATGATGGCTGATTTTTTTCCATCCTTGAAAGATTATTATTCAAAGAAGGGATAACAATGTTCTATTTGGACCCAGAAGACAGAAATAGGAGAAAATGGGCTAACTTGCAAAGAGACAAATTCAGAATTGATGATGATCAATTAATTTGCTGCTTTGAGGGTCAATGGGTTCCCTTGCACTTGATGTTTTTGGGCAGAGATTAGGTGATTTAATGGATATATTGAAATGCTTGTTCGGGTCCAATTTGGACTGATTCTGAGGTTCTGTGATAATGTCTATATCCCCTCACTCTTCAGACACATTTGCTCTTTTCTACTTCCTCCAATTGTCAGCATTATTCATGTAGAATGGAATAGGCGATCATCTATGTAGCATGTTTTGAAAGTTTGAAAGGCTTTTTTGTTAAATATTTCTCTATCCAAGTAGCAAGGTCTGAAATGCCATTAGTGGAGATTATCCTTTTTTTTCCCTCTTTCAAAGGACAGAATGCATAGGAAGGGTCACCCATAGTTACTAATATTTTGCAATGGCTTGATTTAGCAGGTACTTTCTTTGAGAATATGATGATAATAATAACCCATCATTAGGACCCCAAGCACCCAGATGTGAGACACTTTCATGTCTGGGGAGATAGGGTACAGAAATGAGAGTCTCATCTACAACTTCATCAATTAAATTTAAGGGGAGATAATGATAATGATGATGATGATGATGATAATAATAATAATGACATATATATATTATATATATATATATATGAGAGAGAGAGAGAGAGAGAGAGAGAGAGAGAGAGAGCGCTTACTATATTCTCTACACTTTGCTAAGCTAGTTATTACCTTATTTGATCTTACAACAATCCTGGAAGGTAGGTATTATTATTATCCTCATTTTATAGATGAGGAAATTGAAACCAACAATTTAAATAACTTGACCAGGGTTACACATCCATTAAGTGTTTGAGACTGAATTTGAACTCAGGAGCCTTTTTAACTCCAGTCCCTGGATATATTTGGTGCTGGATATATCTGAAGGTAACCACTAGTAAGAGAGAATACCTCCTGGAAAATTTATTATGAAGAGAAGTCAGATAATTTAGACATTTCAACACTGTCCCTAACTCCAAAAATACATGATCCATGAAAATATATTTCATGTCTAATATTTTAATTTTTTATTGATGCTTTTAAATGTGATAATGATTCTTTTATATAGTTTCCCCACAAACACACACTGAACCTTCACTGGAACCAAAAACATCCCCAAGAACCGAAAACCCAATCCAAACCAATCAACTTTGTGACTGCATCTGACAACACATGAAATATTTTGTACCCACAGTCCTCCACCTCTCAAATGAAAGGAGGTGTTTTTCATCATTTTTCCCATGAGTTTTTATGATCATTACCATTAATTAGAATGTGATTTCCTTTAAGTATGTTTTTATGTATGTTATTGTAATCATTGAATATATTTTTGTTCTTGTTATTTCACTCTATATGCCTTAATTTAAAGATGAAAAGGTCTAATCTAATAATGTAGTATAGTGTTTTTCATTTTGAGTCATAAAAATGTCTCATACTTCTTGGGGGTGGGACTAGGAAGAGAAGCTTTGAATTGCAAATTAAAGAAATTATGTCAGAATTATACATGGAATTCAAAAGCTGCATTATTTGGAACAAAATGCCAATTTCTTTGCCTTTTACAAAGGAGTCTTCTTTAGAGGGAAGTCTGAATCATGCCATAAATTGCCTGGCATTTTTTTTTGGAATCCAATGCCTTCCATAATAGTAGTGGACTCATGTCCTATGCTAGGAATGTGTTTTATCAAATTATTTGGCTTCTTAGTTCAAAAAATTTTTGTGAAATTCTTAGACCTGGCATGCCACTTTTAAAAAGGCACATATACATTTTAAGTTTCAGAATCAGTCTAGTTTTCTTATTTGAAAATTTATGTCACCTACAAAGTCCTATTCTTCATGAAAGGCAACCCTCTGGAGTCTGACATTATTCTTGACTGGTAGTCTTGGTTTCTGACCTAATTTATGTTGATTATACTCTGTTGCTTTTGTCTTTAAAAATAAAGACTTAATTTTAATTTTATATCAAGAAGCTAAATGTCATTAATTCAGTCATCTGTTTCCTGTCTGAAAAATCAAGATATCACCTTTTTCTAGCTGGCATACAGATTCAGAGAATGTTAATGCTGGGAAAGAGATGATCTGGCCCAATCCTTTCCTTTTATACATGAAGAAGCAAAGGCCTAGAGAGGGGTAGTAATTTAATATTGGAACTCTTTAAGATCAGGGGTTACTTTTTTACCTTTTGTGTGTGTATGTGTATTCCTAGCTCTTTAGCACAATATCTGACAATAACAAATGCCAAATAAGTGCTTATTGATTTGAATGGTTGACTCAATTTGCACAGGAAGTTTTTGGTAGAGCCTGGATTAGAACACAGGTTTCCCAGTTCTTAGTTGAGTTTTCAACTGAATATGTCAGTGATAAAATCTCCAATTTGGGACTCATAATTAAGCTATTACTCATATTTTAGCAATTGTAACAAACATTTCATATCCCAAGGCTCTGTACTGGGTTATACTCTCATATTTTGATGACTACTTCATCTCCCTTGGCTTTATTTATCATCTCCATGTGGCTGATAGTCATCTCTATAAATCCAGCCCTAGCATCTCTCCCAAACTCCAGTCCTAAATCAATGGTATATTGGATTTTTTAACTGTATGTCTCAGAAGTACTTCATATTCAATGCATCCAAAATATAACTATTTTTTTCTTTACTCACAAACTTTCCTCTTTCTCAAATTTACCTCTTTTTCATCAAAGGCATTGTTACCCTTCCAGCTATCCAGATGGGTCAACTAGGTATCATTGTTGACTTTTACAGGAAATCCAGGTGAAAAAAGAATGACTTGACACATATTCTAGAGACAGAAATTAAGATTGTTGGACAGAAGCTGCCAATCTTCAAAAAATTCATGGCAAACCCTTCACCGATATCATTGGATTAAAGGGTCAATAAGAGAATTGCTTCACGAATCAGCACCTGAATCCTTCAGCACTGAACCAGCAAATGGGGTTGGTTAGACACAAACTGAATTTTGTAAGTGCTTGAGGGAAACACAAGTTGCAATGATCAGATCATGGATTAAGAGCTAAAAGGGATCTTAAAGTCCCTGAATTCAACCCCTTAAAAACAGATGAGGAAAGTGAAGTGACTTACACAGAGTACTACAGCTAATTGTCCAAGGCAGGATTTGAACCCAGTTGAATGGACATTTATAATTGAGAGCTCATTTCTAAGAGATTTAAAAAGGCTTTTTGGAAGAACTTGATTTTTGAACTTGATCTTAAAGGTAGGATGTTAAGAAGCAGAGGTATGTTAAGATACTCTCTGAGCAAGTAAATTAACCCTGATTATCTCAGTTTCCTCATCTATAAAATGAATTGGAGAAAAAAAATGACACATCATTCCAATATCTTTGCCAAGAAAATAGCATATGGAGGTCATGAAGAGTCAGACAGAATTGAAATGACTCAGCATCGGCAATAGCACCTATTTCTCAGGGTTGTTGTGAAGATCAAATGAGATAATAATTGTAAAGGACTTAGTACAGTGCCTTAAACATATTAAGAGTGATATAAATGTTAGTTATTATTATTATTATTATTATTATTAACTCATATGATCTTCAACATAATTTTATAATGTAGGCACTCTAGAATGGATGACTGAGATTTTGTTTTGTTTTCATTTTTTTTGCCAAAAATACTACACTAAAGCAAAGAAGTTTTACTATAGATAGATATGTATAAGAAAGTTAGGAATGGAGGCAGAAAGGTAGAGACCAAGCCTCCCAACCTTACCTTTTATTCATTTCTAGAAAAGGAATCTTAGGAATATCTTAGGAACATCTACCTTCAGTTTAGTTAGTTGTCTAAAGATAATATTACTTTTATTTTTTCTATGAAGAAACTGAAACTCAGAGAATTTGAAAGACTTGTTGAAGGCCAGTTCATATCTGAGGTAGAATTTGAAGCTAAGCTTTCCTAAGTCCAACACTAATAATAGACTATTAAATTTATATTTCTTTTCATTAGGAAATAAGTAAAACTTGGATGTGTTCAGAATTGTATATAAATAAAATCAATCTGGTAGAATGGATGAGAGTGAGAGGATACTAGTAGAAGATATTGCATGTGGCTATTGTCCAGGTGAGGGATTATCAGAGCCTAAATTGCAGTAGTGACATTAAAATTTATGAAAGAGTTGGATCCAAGAAGCAACCATTCTTTCAGATATGATGAAGATTATGATCCTCATGAAATACTTAAGGATCACCTTTTTCCATTTGTTCTTTTCCTATATAATATAAGAATTTAGTCACGCAGACTTCAATTAACCTAGATTTCTACACAATTGTGGTTTTATATTGGTTAATACTTGTTTGCAGAAAGTGGCTAGTTTGAAGATGGACTATCTTATCAAAAAATTCCTGATGGGACCTGTCCAAATTCATGCAAAAGCTTCAGTTCTTAAAAGACCAAAGGTGAAGAGAAAATACTTTGAGTAATTAATAAACCTGTGTGTAAATCAAATAAATATCAAACAAAACATGTACAAAACCTATCACTTTTCCAAACTTTCATTTTTCTGTTGAAGACGTTGTCATTCTTCCAAGGTCCAAGGTCTGTATGCTTAGTTGATTCCCTTCTCCCTTTCTCATCCCACATATGGTTGCCAAGTATTTCTATTTCTATCTCAAAACATCTCTTGCATATGTCTTTATTCATACACCTGTCCTCTTAGTGGGCACTGTTGCCTCACTCTACGACTATTAGAATGGTCTCTCAATTCCTCTCCCTTTTTCAAACCTAATTCCCACTTCAATCTATTCTCCATTCCTAGCAAAGTGATATTCCTTAGTTGTTGTTGTTCAGTCGTGTCTGATTCTTTGTGATCAATATGCTAATACAATCCATGGGATTTTCTTGGCAAAGATACTAGGGTAATTTGCCTTTTCCTTTCCCACTGGATTAAGTCACTTGCCCAAGATCACACTGCCAGCAAGTGCCTGAGACCAAATTTGAAGCCAAGAAAATGAACCTTCCTGACTCAGGTCTAGCACTCTGTACATTGCACCACTTAGTTGCCCTAATTAGTTTTTTACAAAGGTATAATTACTCCAAAGTTATATCAAGATTAAGATAATAAGCATTATCCTTCATTGCTTGGGCATTTTCCCTTGGAGACATTCAGGGAGTATACTAGGACCTCTACTATCCCAGTCTTGGGGTGTAATGGGGGAGTAGGCTCAGCTTAGCCATTCCTTCATTGGTCCAAACCAGTTCAAATTCAGAGCAAGCATGATTGATTCCACTGAGCTGCTGCCTAAGCTCTCCACAAAATGTTATTCCTTGTTCCTTAGGATTTCTGACCTGCATAAAAACCTTGTCTGGACTCTTGATTCCTTTGTTCCTCTTGTTCATTGTCTTTATCTTTCTACCCAAGATTAAAGATTTCACTTCCTTTTTTTTCTAGAAAGGTAAAGAACAGTCAATGAGGTCTGTTTCTTGGGGCAACTTTGAGAGAAGAGAAAGCCCTATGATGCTCCCCTTAAAGTGAGATTGATCTCTTTCTGAATCTCTTGAGGGAAGGGGTCCCTGGATGAAGCCCGGTTAAAGAATAATAGAGGAAGTTAGTGAAATTGATAGACCAGTCTAAGATCCTCTATTTGAAGATGGGAAAATGCCTCAGGGAAAGGGGAGGTGTAAGGATTGATGTGGGTTCATTTTGGGTGAAGAAATCATTAAACTCTCTGCCTCAGGGAGGTAAAAAAGAATTGTACTTTAATTAACAGATTGCAAGAGAGATTTTTAAGTTTCTACACAAGTTCACAAGTTTGGTTTTTTTGGAGAATCAGAGAAATAGTGAGTTTTAGGGGAAGAAGTGGAAAACAGCTACAAGTTGGGCTGGTGAGAACATCAAGTTCAGTTAAGAGGGAGGAAAGCATGTGAAAGGTTATTTGGGGAATCACATACCCCCAGAGTGGGTAATCTGTACAGGACAGATGAGCCAACAGGAAATGCATAATAAAGAAGGGCATAGGGACAGGAGAGTTTGGGCAATGACCCTCCTCCAGAGCAATCTCCTTCAAAGGAGAATGAACAATCCAACTGAGGAGCTGAGTTTTTAAGGAGGATATAGGAAAATTAAGGTGGGAAGTAGGGAGGAGGGTGACAAGGATTTATTGAATTCTTGGCAATATTTTTTTTTTTTGCTTTCATACGTCAAACAAAGGAACCTCATTCAGTACACATTGTCTACTTCTACTTCAATACTTTCTCCTTGGACAGTCTCTTCTCTCTATTCTCAATCATTCCCTTTGCTCATGCCCTCATTACCACTTAACCTGAACTCTTGCACAGCCTCCTAATTGCTCTGTTTCAAGTACCTCTTCTCTCCAATTCACTCAGAAACGAATGTAAAGAAAAAAATCAGTGAGTCAAAACATGAAAGTGATTCTAAAATATGAAAAATAAGTGAAGGCAATAGTGTTTGTCTTACTTTTAGTGAAAGTATCTTAAGAGAGAATACTCCCAATATTGAAATCCTCGATGGTCTCATGGAAGGAGATTCTCCAGACAATAACCCTTCTTCCTCCTCCTCTCTCTTGTCTCTCTCATGCCAGTTACAACTCTTCTCAAAGATAAAGGACAGGTTAATTTGTTTTACTTTTGGTTTATATTATGTATTAATCATTGCTATTGTATTTCAGGTGCATTAGGGATAAAAAACTTACTTAAAATTATAAATAATTATTTTAATATCAACATTTTTGGAGATATGGTACCGATCATCTGACTTTACATTATTTTCTGTTGGAAAGTTTGCTTTGCAATGTGGACAAATTGCATGATGAACAGAATTTTGAAATGAATTAAATTTATAAGCCGAGGTTCTACTATACTTTACTAAAAGTTCGATAAACTCATCTCATAGCTTGGATGATAGAATGGAGGGAGAGTAGATATATGATCAGTACAGAGGGTACAGATCAAAAACTATAAAACATTTTTCTCTGTCCAATATCTCTCTTCCTTCATATCTACCACATGATTGACTAGGACTAGAATGGCTACTTCACAAGCTCATGGTCTCTCCAAAGCACTTCCTGTACATATTTTTTTCTTATTTCTCAGCATTGTACTCCTTTGCATCTCAACATTGTACTCCTTCCCCATCATGCCCCAGGTGGTTCATTATTGGCATAACATCATCATCTTGTAAGATCCCATCCATCTTGGAACTCTGCCTCATCATTGCACCCTCTGCCTCTTTGACTGGAGGGAGGGATCATGAGCTTTGTCTGGAATATATTCATTCCCTCTTCACTTCTTGTCTTATAGAATCCCTATCTTTCTTCAAGATTCAATTTATAGATCACCTCCTAAGGAATGAGGTCAACTCAAAACCTCTCATTCCTCATCTGGCTGTACTACTTTAGGTCTTTGCTGACTGACTTCTCCATCATACCCCATGTTGGGGACCTTCTCCTTCTCAGTGACCTTTTGTGTCTTGTCTTTTGCATTAAGTTGTGATGTTTGTCCTTTTTTTTTTTTTTTTAGTTTTTGCAAGGCAATGGGGTTAAGTGGCTTGCCCAAGGCCACATGGCTAGGTAATTATTAAGTGTCTGAGGCCGGATTTGAACTCAGGTACTCTTGACTCCAAAGCCAGTGCTCTATCCACTGTGCCACCTAGCCGCCCCTTGTCCTTTGTTCTTGAAGAAGACCATGACATCAGGGAGGTAATGCCATGACAAGCACATGAATTAGATTTTGAGTGAGGTGGTACTGTGTTAAGTCACCAGTCTCACTTTCTCCTCCAGAGTCATCTGGATCCAGTGGCCAGATATCACAGACTTGCCCAAGGTCACACAGCTAGTAAGAGCCAAGTATCTGAGGTCAAGTTTGAATTCACATCCACCTGATTCCAAGTCCATTGTGGTGTAGTGAATAGAGTACTGGCCTTGGAGTTTGAGTCCTGCCTCAGACATTTGACTACCATCTGGCTGTGTGACCTTGGGCAAGTCACTTAACCTTGACTACCTCACATCTAGGACCATCTCCAGTCATCCTGATTCATATCTGTCCACTGGACCCAGATGGCCCTGGAAGAGAAAGTGAGGCTTTCACCTTACCTGCTTGTCATAGCATCACCTCCCTGATGTTGTGGTATTCAAAAATGAAGGATAAAAACATTATTATTATTATTATTATTAGGTTGTAGGTTCCTTGAAAGCAGGTACTTTCTTTTTTCTGTATTTTTATCACCTACTAGGTGCTTAATAAATGTTTATTGATTGATTACTTGATTGATCATTCATCATTATCTTGGAAGCAAGCCTTTTCATGTGGAAAGACACTATCCCAAGTATGGTGTGTTTATACCAGACCCCTCATTCCTTGAGAAGATTATGTTCTGCTGAGAAATAAATAAATACAAAATACACACAGAGAAGAAAATGCAAAGTAATGTCAAGGGGAAAAGAATACTAACAATTGGGGAAGGATTAAGAAAGGTTTCTTTTAGGAAAGAGGTAATGGAAATAAAATACAAAATATTATTTTTTTGAAAAGAAAATCTATCAAGGACTGAAATACCACATCCTAAACTCCTTGTCATTCGAAGTGCAACACTTTTTATTTTTTTTAATTTTATTTATTTAAGGCAATGGAATTGACTTTCCCAGGATCACACAACTAGGCATTTATGAAGTGTATGAAGTCGGATTTGAATTCATATCTTCCTAACTCCAGAGCCAGTGCTCTATCTACTGTGCCACTTAGCTGACCCACAACACTTTTTCTCAGTGTCCTATTAAGGGCATCAGTGAGTTAAAAGTTCAACAGGAGAATGATGAGAACCAAAAAGAGAAGCAGAGAAACAGTTTCATTTTCACTAAACAAAAATCTATTTCTGGTTCAGATGTTGTAAGTGTGTGTCCATTCTTCCCCCATTGCATTATTCTCCTGAAGGGAGCAAGTCCAATTCATTCTTTTCAAGGTTGCACCCCTGACTCCCTGGACTTTTTCTACCATACTACAAAATTACTTCTTAACCTACAAAGTCTCTATGCTTCTGAACTTCCTGCCTAGTAGACTCTCTCTCTCTCTCTCTCTGATTGGTTCCTCACAGTGCTTCTATTTTAAGGACCATCATGAGGATGGTCGTGTATTTATTTCTTTTTAGCCTCCTGGACATTCTCTATCATGCCCCTGTGTGGATACTTTGTCTCTCTATCTCTTTCTGCTTTTTTAAATCTCCTATCTCCTTGCTAGTTCTTTAAAAATCGTATTTTTTTAATTAACAAAAGTGTTCCTTCTAGATTTTTTGAAAAGGTATGTCCACTCTGCCCCACAGTTTGTTTTTCTGTCATTTCTGACTCTTTGTTATCCCATTGGTAAAGATACTGAAGTCATTTGCCATTTCCTTCTCTAGTTTATTTTCCAGATAAGGAAACTGAGGCAAATAGAGTTAAGTCATTTAAATGGGGTCACACGGCCTAAGTGTCTTAGATCACATTTGAATTCAGATCTTCCTGACTCTAGGCCTGATGCTTTAGTCATTGGATCATCTGGCTGCTCTGTATGATCCTGATTTATGAATGGACTCAGATTAGTATTATTTCTGGTCTGATTTCAGGATTACTATTGCTTTTCTCTTTTCATTTAGCAATGTCTTATGTTTGAATTAATGATGTCATGCTGATTGCTTTTGTATATCAGAAACACATCAGTGTGAACTCAGGAGCTATAGTCATAAATCTTAGGAATGTGTCACTTTTCTTAACATACTAATATACAGCCTGGAAAATGAGGGAAAGTGAGTCACAACAGAGAAATAAGGAGATGAAGGATGAATGTAGACATTGAGCACCTTTTCACATGCTATACTACCTTGTAGGCAGGGTCTGTGGACACATCCCAGCTTTAAAAAGAAGTAAGGAACATCTTATTAATACTGTGACAATATCCAAATCACTAAATCTCTCAGTCATAGATTCTTCACCTATTCCTTAGTTTCTTCTTAAGTCACTGTGGTATAGTGGCAGAAGACCTGAGTTCAAATTCCTTTGATCCGGTCTATTCTAAAGCAAGACTACCAGCTTCAGTTTCTTCCGCTATAAAAAAGTTATACTAGATGATCTATAGGTCCCTTCTAGTTCTAGATTGATCCTTAGATGATTTTCAGAAAATAGGGATAATGATAACTACAATACCTACCTATGAGTTATAGGATTGTGTTCTTTTGTCATTATATAATTTCTTTCTTTTTTATTTATTTACACATTACTAAAATATTCTTGTTGTAAGAGCACAAAAATATAAACCTCAAGAGAAATAAAGTGAAAGAAAGAGAAAAAATGTGCTTCATTCTGTGTGTCTCTGGGGTGGATCACATTCCTTATCATCAGTCCATTAGAGAAGTTGCTTCCATATTTTTCCATTCCTTCCATCCACTCCTTCCCATTATCATTTATTTTATTTTCTCTCTCCTTTCACTCTGACCCTCTTCAAAAATGTGCTGTGGGGCAGCCAAGTGGTGCAGCGGACAGAGCACCATCCCTGGGGCCAGGAGGCCCCAAGCCTACATCCCACCCCATAGACCCAGCAACCACCCAGTCCTGTGGTCCCAGATAGACCACCAAATTCCACTACCTTACAAAAAGTAAAAAAGAAAATGTGTTATATCTGACTATCCTCACCCATGATCTACCCTCTTCTCTATCACCTACATCCCCCCTCCCTTCCCCCATCCCCTTTCTCTCCTTTTTCTTCTAGATTTCTATACCCTATTGAGTATGTATGCTGTTTCTTCTCTGAACCATTTCCAATGAGAATGAAGGCTCACTCATTCCCCCTCCCCTCCCCCTTCCATACCATTGCAAAAGCTATTTCTTGACTCTTTTATATGAAATATCTTAGTCTATCCTACCTCTTCTTTCTCTTACTTCCAATACATTTACCTTTCACCCACTGACTCCATTTTTACAATATATTATACCTTCAAATCTAACTCCCTCCTATGCCTTGTCTACATATACTCCTTCCACCTGCTCTATTAAATAAGAAGGTTCATATGAGTATTATCAGTATCGTCTTTCCATGCAGGAATACATGCAGTTCATTATCATTAAATCCCTCATAATTTACCCTTCACTTGAGTCCTGTACTTGAAGATCAAACTTTCTGTTTAGCTCTGGTGATTTCAACATTTGAAATTCCCCTGTTTTGTTGAAAGTCCATCTTTTCCCCTGGAAAAGGATGTTCAGTGTTTCTGGGTAGTTGAATCTTGGTTGCATTTCAAGCTCTTTTGCCTTCTGGAATATTATATTCCAAACCTTATGAGCCCTTAATGTGGATGCTGCTAAGTCCTGTGTGATCCTGACTGCTGCACCACAATATTTGAATTGTTTCCTTCTGACTGCTTGTAATATTTTCTCTTTGACTTGGGAGTTATGGAATTTGTCTATAATATTTTTTTTGATCTCTTTCAGAAAGAGATGAGTGGATTCTCTCAATTTCTCTTTTTGCACTTTGCTTCTAGGATCTCAGGGCAATTTTCCTGTAGAAATTCTTTCAAAATGAAGTCAAGGCTCTTTTCCTGATCATGACTTTCAGGTAGCCCAATAATCTTTTAATTGTCTCTTCTGGATCTATTTCCAGATCAGGTTTTTTTTTTTCAATGAGATATTTCACATTTTCTTCTAGTCTTTCATTCTTTTTATGTTGAATTATTGTCTTGATTTCTCACAATGTCATTGGCTTACTTTAGCTCCATTCTACATTTGAAGGATTTGTTTTCCTCAGAGAGCTTTCTTATCTCCTTTTACATCTGGCCAATTCTGCTTTTTAAGGTATTCTTCTCCTCATTAACTTTTTGGATTGTTTAATCCATTTGACTTAAACTTTTTTTAAAGAAATATTTTACTTATT
Source organism: Macrotis lagotis (assembly GCF_037893015.1). NCBI lineage: Eukaryota > Metazoa > Chordata > Mammalia > Peramelemorphia > Peramelidae > Macrotis > Macrotis lagotis. The sequence continues at coordinate 88,191,791 of NC_133658.1, forward strand.
TTTTACTTATATTTCCCCCTATTCTTGCTTCACTGTCCCCCACACCCACATAGAAGGTATTCTGTTAGCCTTTACATTGTTTCCATGGTATACACTGATCTAAGTTGAATGTGATGAGAGAGAAATCATATCCTTAAGGAAGAAAAATAAAGTCTAAGAGCAAAATTACATAATAAAATAACTTTTTTCCTCTAAATTGAAGTTAATAGTCTTTGTTCAAACTCCACAATTCTTTCTTTGGATATAGATGGTATTCTCCATCACAGATAGCCCAAAATTATCCCTGATTGTTGCACTGATGGAATGAGCAAGTCCATCAAGGTTGATCATCACCCCCCCGCCATGTTGCTGTTAGGGTGTACAATGCTAAACTGATTTTTAACATGGTGTTTTCTTTACCTTTTTTTTTGAATCTCCTTGACAAAGTTGCTGACTTGGTTTTCACATTTTTTTCCTGCATCTCTCTCATTTTTCTTCCCAATTTTCCCTCTACCTCCCTTCAAATCTTTTTTTTTTGAGCTCTGTCATATCTTGAGTCCAACTTCTATATTTCTTGGAGTCTTTAGATGCAGAAGCTTGGATGTTTTCATCTTCTGAGTGTGTGTTTTGATCCTGAATGGTGCCAAAGTAATAGCTATGGTCAGCTTCCTTTTTTCTGTTTACTCATTTCCCCAGCCTGTGCCTGGTTTTGTGCTTTCTAAACTTTTGAGAATTATTGGGCCCCCACAAGGACTTCAGTTCCTTCAAGTTCCTGTAGGAGGCTCTGACTGCTCTCCTGCCTATGCTCTGGTCTGTGGATGATCACAAGAACTCCTCTCTGCCCCAGAACTTTGAGGAGGGTCCCTGCTCCATTACAGTATGGGAGCCCAGACTGTGATCAGGGTCTGAATATGGACAAAGCTCCAGAGCCCTGTCCCAGGGACATAGGAGAGAACTCAAAAGTCTCCCCACACTCCCTTACCTTCTGTGAGCTGAGTACTCAGGGAGCAGTTGCTGGTCAGCACCCTGCTGGGAGGCTCTGTGGGCCTGCTTCTATTTCCTGGGGGCCATGTTGGCCTGGGCTTTGAGCTCCCTCTGGCAGAAGTTTCCCCTGATGATCTTTCAAGTTGTGCATTGTGCTCCCTAGGTTGGCAGGTCAGGAAACTGCTTCTGATGCCAGGAGCCAGGGCTCCCCAGGACAGCTCTGTGGGCTGTTCTCTGAAGTATGGAGTTCCTTCGCTCTGTGCACTGCTGCCCTCTCCAACCCTGTGGAAGAGAGCCTTCCCATGACTTTCCAGGTTACCCTGGGCTGGAGAATTGTCTCACTGGATCTTTCTATGGGTTCTATCTCTTGAAAATTCAGAGTCATAATTTTAAGGTTTTTGAAACATTGTGGAGAGAACTCCTAGGAAAGGCTGTTCTCCTGATGCCATTTTGGCTCTACCCCTAGGATTGTTTTAAGGGTCCAGTGAGATATGGTATTGGAAGTCATGTAATAATAATCACTACTCACTTTTATTCAACAGAAAGAAAAATTAAATTAAAAAGAATTCAGTTCAAGGTTGCCTGGAGACTAGCATGGTGCTTCTTGACTTTTTGTTCCCTTTCATCATTTTTCTCATAGTGATTCACTATACAGCAACATGATAGATTTTGTTACCAGTGTCACAAATAAGGTTTGCAATCTTCTTTCCTTCCTTATTAAATGCCAAATGCCTAATCATCAGAACAGCTTAGTGATCCACATACTAATTTTGCCAACAAATACTAAATGATTTGATTAGAATACTCTTCAGAAGTATCCCAAAACTCATTAAAGCAGCTGAAAAATTTATCAAATTGTATTTTTTTAGTTCATATATCACAGTTCATATATAGAAACCATCTCACCCTCCCCATTAGGCTGTTCTATATATTAGCCAATTTCAGTGTCCATTTTGATTCCTGAGTAAAAGCTCCATCAGATATACACATGAGGTCATGCTATTTAAATGTATTTATATTTCAGTATAACCAATGTCATGCCATATTTAGAATGTTTTCACTCATATACAATTTTTGGTTTACCAAATGGTCACACTACATACTTTGTTGTTTAGTCATTTCAGTTATTTTTGACTCTTTTACTCCATTTTTCAGTTTTCTTGGCAAAGATACTGGTGTGGTTGGCTCCACAGATTGTTGCTCTTCAGTTTCAGTAGTGTTCAATTCTTCATGAGTCCATTTGGGGTTTTCTTGGCAAAAATACTAGAGTGGTTTGCCATTTCCTTCTTTAGCTTATTTTCCAGTTGAGGAAACTGAGGCAAACAGGGTTTAGTGACTTGTCCAGTGTCACACAATTGCAAGTGTCTAAGGTCAGAATTGAACTCAGAAGATGAGTCTTCTAGATTCCAAACCCAATATGCTATCTACTCTGCCACCTATCTCATCCTACATATTAATTAGGTACAATAGGTGCTAATCTTTCTTCTAAAAATCATTATCTTGATAAGCAAAATCATTGACCAGACTGAGAAACTATTTAAAAATTTTTTTATTTTTAAAAAATTTCCCCCTCTCAGCTACATGCAAAAGCAAATTTCAACATTTACTTTCAAAAATCTTGAATTGCAAATTCTTTCCCTTCTTCTCACCCTACCCCCCCAACATTGAGAGAGTAAGTTACTTGGTGGAGGTTAAAAATATGTAACCATGAAAAACATTACTACAATAGTATGTTGTAAAAGTAAACATAACCTCTCCCTCACAAGGGAAGAGAACTTCAGGAAAAATAAAGAAGAAAAATATGCTTCAATCTGTATTCAGACACCATCAGCTCTGTCTTTGGAATGGATAGCATTCTTTATTGTAAGTCAATCAGAGAAATTGCTTCAACTTTTTCCCCCACAGTTGCTATTTTTAGTTGTATTTCCCTCAATTCTATTCTCTCACCCCTTTTTTCTATTCTCTCTCTCTCTCTCTCTCTCTCTCTCTCTCTCTCTCTCTCCTTTCACCTTGTCTCTCCTCAAAAGTCTTATATATATGACTACTCTCTCCCATGATCTTCCCTTTTTTCTGTCACCTACATCCCCTGTCCTCTCCCTCTGTCCCCTTTCTCCCATCCCTTTCTTCTCCTATTTTCCTGTAGGGAAACATAGATTTCTATACCCAATTGAGTTTGTGTGTGTGTGTGTGTGTGTGTGTGTGTGTGTGTGTGTGTGTTTGTGTGTGTTAGTTCCTTTCTGAGCCACTCCACTTCTGATGAGAGTAAGGCTCACTTACTCCTCCTCACTTTCCCCCTCTTCCACTCCAATGTAATAGCTTTTTCTTACCTCTTTTATGTGAAATCTTGGCAAAGATACTGGAGTGGTTAACCCATTTTACCTTTCCTTTCCCTTTCTTCCAGTACATTCTTTTCTCCCCCCATTAACTGCATCTTTTTAATATCTTTTACTTTCAAATTCAACTCCCTCCTGTGCCTTGTTTATATATCTTCCTTCTAACTGCCCTAATAAATGAGAAGATTCATATGAGTTATAAGTATCATCTTCCCAGGCAGGAATACACGCAGTCCAACATCTTTGTGGTTTGCCTTTTCCATCCACCCTTTCTATGCTTCACCTGAGTCTTATACTTGAAAATCAAACTTCTGAGAAGCTATTTTTAAATAATCTAATTGTAGGGAAGCACTGATGTAGTAATTGATATCATAATGACTGTGACACCCTTCAAACTTCTTGGGGATAATCCTGAAAAATTGTGGTTTTTATAGACTGACTCCTAGATCCCCAACTTGTTGTGCCTTCCCTACTAAATCAATCAACCAGTTTAATCATTATATTCTAGAAAAATTTATTTACTAAGACAGTTTAGAAAGAATATTAATTATAAAACATTGCCTCCCTCCTCATGGGCATATCTTTTCTGCTTTCACACACAAGGTCCCTGAGGAGAGTGAGTCAAGCTCAAAATACAGTAGGAGTGAAACAAATGTAAAAGGAACAATATGGCCAAGGGGTATCTTCTGACTCCTGTACCTAGAAATTCTTTTTCCAACCATGTATTCCTCATAAAGTTTTCTTCCAGTCTTTTCACATCTTAATACATATCATGTATTCTTCAAACAAATAAAACTGACATCCCTCCATATCTCAGGTCAGGTGGTTTTTCTGGAAGTCTCTCCTGCCTTGGATACAACCCCTCCTTAACTCTGCTTCCTGATTTCTTGTATGTCTAAACTAAAATCCCACCTTCTACAGAAAGTCTTTCCCAAATTTCTCTTAATGGTAATGACTCCCTGCTTGATTATTTACTATTTTACCTGTACATAGCTTTTTTGTGCATATGTATTTGACTGTTGTCGCCATCATTAGACTAGGAACTCCTTGAGGGAAGGGACTCTTCTGTCTCTATTTGTATCACCAACACTTGGCACAGTGTCTATTTAATTTAATTATTTAATAAGTGTTTATTGACTGACCAACTCACTATGACTCTCTGTTACTCTTTGAGGATTTAGTACCTTTATAAATTTCATAGCCATTATTTCTCTGTAGGGGTCACAATTCTTGAAGTTGGTGCTGTGCTTGGGGGAATAGCTTTGCACCTCCATCTCCAGTGTGATACCATCTACTAGTATAGCTGAATGGCAAAAGACAATAAAATCAGAACTTGATTGGGCTGGAGTGGGACAAGGCAAGGTTAATGTCCTTCTGTTTGATGAAGCTTCCTGGTGGGCTCTGATTGTACTGACATAGCCTTCTGGTCACCTAGGACAATGCTATAGATTACTGTATCCTGCTGAACAGATTTTCCTTAGTGTATTCTTCCAAGCACAGCAACAACTTCAAGAATTGTGTCCCCTCTTGTCAGAGGAAAAATGTTGGCTACATGATAGGCACTGTACTAAATGATGGAGATCCAAATAGAGGCAAAGATAGTCCCTTTCCTCTAGGAGTTCCCAGTATGAAGAGACAACAAACAAATAAATATTTACAAATAACTTATGTACAGGTTAAGATAAGAGCTACCCTATTCCTGTTGTATACCTTTGTTATATTAGAGGTCCTCAAAGACTTTTCAGCATTACATCTTAACCCAATATCACACCTGAATGGGGTACCAGCATCAAGCTCATACCTAAAAATGCAAGTCACTGTGACTCTGATGTGAGCAGCTAGGTGGTGCAATAGATAGAATACTGGGCCTGCAGTCAGGAAGGCTTATCTTCCTGGGTTCAAATCTGGCCTTAGACACTTACTAGTTGTGTGACTTTTGAGCAAGTCCATTAACCCTGCTTGCCTCAGTTTCCTCATCTATATAATGTGCTGGAGAAGGATATGGCAGATCTCTCCAGTATCTTTGCCTAGAAAACTCCAAATCGGGACCCTGAAGAGCTGGACATGACTGAAAAATGAACAACTCTGGCTTGTCATAGTTGAAACTAATTGTTAAAGTCCATGTGTTGGACTTTAGAATATTTTGTCCAAGCTATGTATAAATCACCAGTAAAGATAAATCTGTACATGTTTTTAGTATCAGCCCTGATTGACTGGTCTCTTTGTTCCAATGATATGAATAATTGAGGCATATCTAGAAGATAAGAAGTATCTAGAGAACAGATTTGGAGTCGGAGGATATGAGTTTGGATCCCAGCTACTCCAATTATTAATCTGCTACTATGAGCTAATCATTTTTATCACTTTGCTTCAGTTTCCCTTTCTAGAAAAAGGAAAATATTGGAGAAATACACCCTGATTTTTAAGGATGCTTTCTGGTACTAAATTTATAATCCCATAAACCCCCTCTTAAAACATGTCAGACCTGGTCATAGTCTGAGTTTCACAAATTTTGAGACTTTTCTGCTTAAGCTCTGTTCATTCCTTTGAGATATCTGTCATTTGGTTTTTCTAAATCCATTCCCATTTGAGCCGATTGTTGTTTCTGTCTGCTCTCTAAGATTCTACTAATTCATTTTGCCAACTTTGTTTTGTAGCAAAACTCTAGTCTTGCTATCACAGAGTAAGGCCAGCTACATCTACCCCTCATGGCTCTTGGGGAACCCTAGAGGGAGTAGAGTAATTCTCCAGTAGTTTGAAAGCTAATTCTGGGGTATTCCCCTCAATATTAACTTTTAATAATTATTGCCCCAGTTCCTTTCAACCAGTTAACAACCAAAAACTTCTATGAAGGACCAGTTCTTTGAATATATAGTAAGGATGAAAGTAAAAATGTATCCTCTTCCACCCTTCAACCCCTGAAAGGAGGGCTTATTTTTTCCATATTCTCCCAACCATTTCTAGAGAGAATGAACACAGACTTAACACAATTTCTATATAGCTCCACCAAGTTTACTTTCAAAAGTGGCACAGCTAATGGATATATGAGTCTGCATCTCTGTTAGGCCAGAGTGGACCAAATAGCTTGTTCGTAGACTAGGTTCCTCATTGTTTAGCTTTGGGCTATCCTGTCATAGACTCTAGTTCCTGGACTTTTGTTGACTTATTTTCCTGACCTTTGGATGAAAGTAAGGTTGAGGTCATATAATCTCCTTCCCCTAGAAGCAGGAAAGAAAAATGCCAGAAGCAACAAGAACATACACTCATAGGCTATGTAGCCCTGTTTGGTGGTGGTGGGGGAACAAAGATCTGAGGACCATCTGCCCTACCAAGGGCTTAGTTCTCACTTTCTCACTTGAATATAATCCAAAACCTACTTTCTGTAAGAGAACTTTCCTGTTTTCCCTCTCCCTTGCTACTGTCTCTTCTATGAGATTATCTTGCATCTACATATTTGTGTGTATATTTTGTTAAATATTATATAATTATGTATGTATATATATATGTATATATGTATATTCATGGACTTGGTTGTTTGCATGCTGTCTCCCTCCTCCCATTAGAATGTAATCTGCTTAAGGACAGGATTGTCCTTCTCAAAAGGTCCCTCCTCATAATAGAAGGGTCAGCCATCTTTCACTACCTTTGAACCTTCCCTCCTGATTCTCAGCATACCTATGACCAGAGGTACTTTCTCCTTCCTACATCCCTACTTTTCAACTCTCCTTTGTATGTTAGGATGAATTCTTGAGGGCAGGGATTGTCTTTATTTTTTGTTTGCAAAAAACTTGTTCATGGCTATTATGGAAATGTTTTGCATGACTGCACATGTATAATCTGTATCAAATTGCTTATCTTCTCAAAGAGGGAGGATGGGGAGGGAGGTAGAGAGAATATGGAACTCAAAATTAAAAATAGAATGCTTAAAAATTGTTGTTTATATGTAATTGGGAAAAATATAAATTAAATGTTAAAAAAGTAGGCACAACCACAGTGAGGAAAGAGTGCTTGTCATTGACTTGCTGTTGCCATTGTTGTTGTTACAGCCCAGTGGGGGATATGATAACTACAGAAATAATTATGACATAATACTGTATAGATGCATAAAGAAATCAAAGTAAGTACTCTATGAGTTCTGAGGGAAACCAAGTTTAACCCAGCACAATACTTATTTGCTGGCAGATTTGAAAAAAAAATCTTGTTATGTGATCTATACTTTAACTCTTCTCTCACCAGACTAAGCTAAAAGAGCATGAGAAAATTCTGATATTTAATAGACCTAGAATTACTAAATGTGTCAATGGTTTAATCAATGTGTAATTTTTCAACAATGTTTTAAAGATCACAATCTATCCATGACCCACCTTCTTTGACCTTGTCCTCCAATAAGTTGATGTTAGGGGGTTCATCCATTCTGGGGGGTCTTCTTTGTCAGAAGGATGAACAATAGAGCACATAGGTTGTCTCTGCTTTAGTCATGTAACCAGTTTTCTTGTAAAGATGGGTCTCTGTTTTAGTGAAGATTGGTGTCATTAAAAGAACTTTGTAATTTCCCAAAGGCAATCTTCTTATCTTCCAATTCAATTCTTTTATCAGTCTATCTACAGACAGATAGATGAACTCTATAGATTGTTCATTCAACTGCATATTTTAGTTTGGACAACAGCTGATCTTTATCCTTTTGATTCTTCCTTCTCCAGATAATTCTGTCAAGTGATTTTGAGTGATTACAGATTTCATGCAGCAGAATTTTCAGTGTTCTAGGGTTTGAGCAGTCAGCAAAATGTCATCTGCAAAGAGGACTTTACCTTTGATAAAGAATCCCTCCTTAATTTGAACTATACACTGGATCTCTTTTATGATAATGTCAACACTTTCAGTGAAGATGCTCCCCTTTTTTATGACTCACTTAACATTGATGGATGAAAGACTGTCAAATCAGGTTCATTCTATCTTTCAAAGGATGTTAGAAGTCATCTTGTTGGAAGATAGACTATATAGAATTGTTTTACAGTATCAAATCAAATGCATCTTAATAGTCAACAAGCAAGAAGCGCAATGGAATCTTATATTCTCTACATCTTTCAGGAAATTGTGTGATAGTAAAGATGTCATCTAACATGAAATGTTTCTTGCAAAAACCTGTTTTTTCCTTTATAATACTAACATAAAGGATAACATTAATGTGTATTAAGATTATTCTTATAGAAATTGAATATAGGTGGGAACATGGGAATATAGAATAGTTTGTTTTTTTGTGACAGAATGGTGTGAATTTTTTCTTTCATGCCTTTGCTGCCTTTTCCTTCAGATATCTTGAGGATTTACCTCTTCATCACCTCCAAATGGTATCATAGTATCCTCTATCAGGGATATCTTTTGTGTGTTTGGGATAGATAATTTGACTGCCTTTGTCATCTTTGTTTTCTTCAGGTGCACTTCCACTTCCTAAAAAACATTTCAAGGAATGGTAACATTACAGTCTAAATGGGATGAAATCATGGTTCTTTTTTTTGTGAAAAGTTTTTTTTTTATTTAAAACAATCTTTATAGATTTTTCCTGGTTTTTTTCTACATTTATTTCTTTCAGTTTTCCTTAAATGTCTTCAGATTGACTTTATTTAATTGGATTTCTCAAAAAACTTTCTTGAAATTGATTTTATGAGGCATAACTGTGCATAATCTTTATTATCCTTCACTATGAGATAATGAAGTGAATTTGAAATTGTGCAGTCTTGGATTGGGGGGAGGGAAAATAAAATAAAAAGTACATAGCAGAGAATTGAAGAAAATCTGGAAGGAAGCATAGAAAAACTGGATTGTTGAAAAATTTCATAGGATTTATTACATAAGTTTTTGAGAAATGGAAATATATTGTTTTATATTGAATCCTCTTTTTTGTTTTACTGTCTACATAGAAATGTTTTTTCTTTTCTCTTTTTGTATTTAAGTTAAAATGAATAAAATCATTTTTAGTTAGTTTTTATTTTTTGGCAAGGCAATGAGGTTAAGTGACTTGCCCAAGGCCACACAGCTAGGTAATTATTAAGCGTCTGAGACTGGATTTGAACTCAGGTACTCCTGACTCCAGGGCTGGTGCTCTATCCACTGCACCACCTAGCCTCCCTTGAATAAAAACCTTTTAAAGAAGAAATGGCTTAGTCTTTGACCATCATCTACCTTTACTTGGCAAGTATGCCGATTAAGATAGTCATTATGCTCCTCATTATAGTTATTGATTTTTATCTATTAAACTTCTTTATGAAATTTTTATAAATCATGTCAATGATGTTTCCTGCATTAGAATCCCATTTGTTTATATTAGTAACTTCACCAAAACAGGTAAGGTAGAAATTATTTAAATTGTATGTCATATATTTTTATTCTTTTCTTTTCTTTTTAGTTTTTGTAAGGCAGTGTGGTTAAGTGACTTGCCCAAGGTCACACAGCTAGGTAATTTATAATGTGTCTGAGGCTGGATTTGAACTCAGGTTCTCCTGACTCCAGGACTGGTGCTCTATTTACTGCATCATCTAGCTGCCCCCATTTTTATTATTTTCATTAGTTCTTATTTTTCATTTATTTTGATCTTTATGCTAACAAATAAGTTATGTGTCTGCACACATATGGTTGATATAGGAATAACCTTTATGTCACTAGTGGTAATTCCTCTTTTTCAAGATCTAATTATTATTATATTAATACAATAATACAATATTATTGCAAGCCTCAGATACTTAAAAACTTACCTTAAAAAAGTTACCTTCTCTGGAAAATAAGGGTTTTAGACTTGATCTCTTAGATTCCATCCAGCTCTAATCCATGATCTTATGTTTCCTTATTTGAAAAAATCCATGTCATATAGAAATGAAATTTAGAATATTATTTCTTATTCCTGAATCATATCGATACTTTTTTCCACCATCCTTACCTATTTTCCTCATTTGCATTGAAGTCAGTGCATATCCAAATATTTATTTTATTGTCTAGATCTGTAATTTTATCAGTGTATGGAATTCTCAGGAAAATAAACTCCCTTTTCCAAAGCAGATCAACAAATTTTCTTCAGTTTTTAGTCTGAGTGTATTGCCTGAGGGCACTGGGAGGTTATGCAACTTTCCCAATGTTAGTCAATATATATCTGAAGTGAATCTTGTACTCTAGTCTTCCTGACAATAAGAGGATCTCTAAATTATTCCATACTTTCTTACATTAAACATTACATTGATATAATTTGGAGGGTTCATTCTAGAACATGAATGTCCAACCATTTAATTCTTCTGGGTTGCATCTCCCAACAAAAATTTGTCAAAGGCCACATAAAGAATTTAATATTTATTTATAATTACAATATAATACATAATAACAATGAATTTAATAAAAATGTAATGATATAATAAAGTATAATAACAAATAATGAGTAGAATAATAAATATTTACTATTTAAATGAAAAATAAGAACATGCTGTTTTGATTTTTTTTTTTAGATTTTTCAAGGCAATGAGGTTAAGTGGCTTGCCCAAGGCCACACAGCTCGGTAATTATTAAGTGTCTGAGGTCGGATTTGAACCCAGGTACTCCTGACTGCAAGGCTGGTGCTCTATTCACTGCACCACCTAGCTGCCCCCCTGCGCCACCTAGCCACCCCCAAACATGCTGTTTTTAATGTGAACACTGTGCCTACTTTTTTGAGACCAGTGCATCTATATCTGGTTTGACAGAGATTATAGCAAAATGAAGAATATTTTCAAGATACTCATCTGAAATTTTTGTTCCATTTTTATATTTTGTATGCTTCATACAGGAAAAAAAATTGCTTGCAAATATACATACACCCAAAAGAAATTTATAAATAAGGCATGTTCGTGAAATGCTGAATATTTTTCTTTAAGTTTATATAAAAGTCCAATAAAGACACTTGAATTAATTTGCATATGTGAATGCAACTCTATCCATTGTATTTGCAAGATTTCAGCCAATGAGTTGATACCAACTGAGAAAGGAGTAGCAGCTATAATGAAATGCATTTATTTTCTAAAATCTTGAAATCTGTTCTCGAAGTCCTGTGATAAAATACCACTTACTGAAATCCCCCCCAAATATCAATTAAGGCTGTCTACAATAAAATTGACCGTTGCAATTATTAGTCATATAACATTTTAAAATAAATATTCTAATTTCTATATGCAGATCTTTTGTAAAACAAAACAAAAATGACTCCTGCCATCTGTGAGACTTCACAATGTTAGTTAAGTGAAAAAGTTGAGCCATGTTAGTTAAGTATTAAACTGGTTTGTGATTTTGCAAATTTGGCACACGTGCTCACCTTTTCCTTCATTATCTGATCATGCCATGGACAGCATAAATAGGCTTTGAGTGCCATATGCAACCTGAGAGTTAAGTGTTGGGCACACCTGTTCTATAATGTTTCTGCCTCTTTGTCCTTTGTAACTGCCACTGATTTAAAAGCTGCAATTATTTTCATGGCAATCTTTTTTGCAAATATGTATCATGAACTAATACTTGTCAAAATAAGATGACTAAATTTCCAATGAAATGACATTTCCTAATTCCTTTGATATGTGATAAAGCCAACTCTACAAATTACTTTTTTTCAATCTCTCTAAAATAGAACCTATGAATTATCCTTCAAATGAGTTGCTGTTTCTGTCTTTCTTCTGGTTTCATTTATGACAAGAATATTACTTAATATGATTTCAGTTTCTTTAGTCATTTGTCCACTTGTTATTCATTGGATCAGAACCTTACATTTATAACGTGGATAAGCTTAATATACAGTCAAAAGCGCAAATGATTTTTAGTAACTACTGCTCCTTTCTCCTGACTCTGCCACTATCACAAGTGATTTATAAGATAGGACTCAATATATATATACATATATATATGTATATATATATATATATACATATATATATGTATATATATATATATATAACAATAGGACTCAAGACCACTTGTTTTTTTCCTGGGTTTTTACAAGGTTGCGTAAAGGTTGACCAAAGATAACAAGGTTGGTCACAGAATTTATCAAGTGGTCAGGCAACCTACTGGTCATGAGCCTCTTTGCAATAATGGAGATTGAATTTAGCAAGTAGAAAATCTATAATTGATGCTTTATACCATGATATTTTACTTTGATGCCTCATCATTTCTTGGAGATGATTTTGCTGTCTTAAAGACCATGTCAATGTCAATAAACATTTGTTAAATGATTACAATTTTCAGGTACTGTGTTAAGTGCTAAGGATATAAAAAGAAGCAAAGTCACTACCCTCAAGGAGAGTACAGTCTAAGGGGATAATAAAATGAGGAAACAGATACGTTCAAATAGATCAATCCTTGCATTCTTACCTGCTTTAATTACTGAATGAGAATCCATCTCCAGTCAAACTGATCTATATCTGGTCACTGGACCCAAATGATTACAGAGGAGAAAGTGATACTGGTGACTTTGCACAGTGCCCCCTTGCATAAATCTACTTCACTTGCATATCATGGCATCATATCTCTGATGTCATGATCCTCTTCAAAAATGAAGGACAAAATGACCTACTGCTGGCCAGTTGAGTTCCTTCCTTCCTTTGTTCCTGCTTTTTTTAAATTTTTAAATGCTCAATTTAATTGAGGATAGATGACTGAATAATGATACTGAGATGAATCTTTTCAACTAGTGAACAACCTTATAAATTAGAGAGGTTAGGAGCTCCTGAGTCCCTCAGTGGGAACTGACTAGCATCAGGAGAAAGTTCATACAATGATACACCATTCTTGGAGAAGACAGGTACGAAGGCTGATGAGTTCAATCCCTGCTCTGTGTTGCTATAAGATTTTGATCTTGAATTATTTGTTCAGAAAGTGCAGAGCCAAGACGAGAGTGGAATGCCTATTCCAGTAGTGCCAATTGTGCTACTCATTTTACTGATTTAATATCAATATATGAGGAAATTATAATTAAAAAAATCATGGGTTACTGAATCTTATTTTAAGTCTGTCAATGTATATTTATTAGTCCTTTTTATATTATTAATTTTATTTGTTTAGAGGAAATAAATAACTGTTGTACTAGATATTTATTGGGCATTGAGTACTTTCCTACTCCCTAATTTGGAGACAGATCCTCTCCATGAACCAAATTAGAACTTAAGTAATTTTTCCCCTGGGGCTTCAAAGTAGTAGGGGATGTTAAATGCTAGGTGCAATGAGAAAAGTTGAACCTTTGCTTTGGAAATGGGATTCTATTGGGACTGAACCCAGGACCTGAAAAGTGAATCTAGACATGAGGACCTTGCTGAAGGCATTCCCTGTACCTTGTGCCTATAAGTGGTTCTCTTATTATTATGTAGGTATTGGTCACTATTTTGGAAAAGTAGGATCTGCATCCTATTAGATCTAGCATTCTTTCTTGATACAACATAACAACCTTATCATATAATGTTTTCATGGTTAGTGAACAAAATATTTTTGAAGCATGGCTGCTTCTAGGTATGTTATATGTAATAAATTAAAGGCAGTAGTACAGCATGGCATTAATCCATTCTCTTGGTTAGCAGAGTAACCTACAAAAAACAAAGTTTAAAACCCTAAAGATCAATTCTCAGTCTGCATCATTTCCTCTAGAGAGCTTCATCATGCAGTAACTTCTGCTACCAGTCATTCAAGGACAAATGAAGCAAGAAGTATAATGTTCCACCAATGGCACCAATCTGTTGAAAATTATAGCCTCTGAATTGTATTTTCCTTTTAAAAATATATTTTTACTATCTTTTGTTTTTACATTGCTTTTATCCCCTTTTTCTTCCCTATCAGAGAACTGTGTCCTGTCTCCCTACCAGAGAACTTTTTTTGAAAAGAAAATAAAAAGAAAAGAAAGAAGGGGGAAAAATTAATAGTATCGATTGAACATGACATTTTGAAAGGAAGAAAATAAAAGAAAGAAGCAAAAAATTAACATTATTGAACAAACAACATGGCATTTAATGCAGTATTCCACAGTGGTAGACTTCTCACTTTTGAAAAAAAAGAATTGTGGGAGTCTCTTATGACTTTTTATTTCTTAGGTTCTCTATAATTTCATAAGATTCAGTTTCAATTGTTTTGTGGTTGTTATTCTTTACATTAACATGGTTGTAGCATCAGCTCACTTCCATGTTACAGAGTCTGTTTCCCTTAATGTCAGCAGATTACCTTCACCCCTCTATGTTCTGGTTATTATCTTGGTTTTGGACAGAAAAGACCTAAGAGAGTGGATAGCTTCCTCTATAATAGTGCTCATTGCCTGGTAGGGTGTCCTGAACTCTTCAGTAACTAGTGCCATGGGTTGTAGTATGTAACAAAGAAAAAAAGGAAAAAAAAGAAATTTACATGATAACATTATTATATATTTAAAAGGAATATCAAGCTCCAATACTATAATATTATAATATCAGTGAACCTCATTTTGAAAGCCAAGACCTCAGAATAATGAATGGGATAAGATAACTCACTATCAATAAATACTTTACTGGCTAATGCAACAGACTTCATGGTGCCCATATGCTCTTCTTACTTAAGACTATTCCAAAATCTAATGTCAGTGTCCAACACAAAAGACTTTCATAGATTGGTCAACCCCTAATTCACAAGTGAACTAGTTCATCAAGTTCTTACAGGTTTGTTTATTTTTCTTGTTCCAAAGATCACTCAATAGTGATAGTGCCTTTGCCTTCCTCCTCTCAAAAAGTAACTACATAAGGTTCATGAGAGTGTGCTTTATCTGTACACAACAAGGAACTATAATGGTCAGCTGAGTATGCTTATTTGCTATGTGTCTTATAGATTGCTCCATTTATGAAGTTGAGGGACTTTTTCCTAAAGGGATCTTCTCTTGCCAGCATTTTAATAGTAAATTTATCATCACATTTTTTTTTTACTCTTTTTTATGATTAGGTCCTCAGACTACATCAACTGATCTGGTAGGGGAAAGGTAAGAAAACTCTCTCTCCCTGTCATGAAGTCTGACAACTGGGACCTGGATCACCTAAAATTGTCCTGAGAACTAGATCAGAGACCTTTTAGACAGGTTCCTTTAGCCTGGTTTGACTTTCAGATTCATTGTCTACCAAAGCAACAGAATGTGTGGTAGCTTGCAGGTAGAGAGTTTAGATGTCCAGTCTGCATATAGTTTGGATTGGGGAATACAGAATTACATATGCTGCCATCATCACAGACCATTATGCTCTTGCCAGTATCTGAAATAAAATATTGTGGCTGCTCCTTGTTACTTCAAATAAGTTGCTATTTTCCTACTGTTAAAATCCCCATTTATTATCCTAATATTGCCATTGACCTTTCAATTTGGGGATCTAGGATAGCTATACTGTCTATACACTTTCTTACCTATTGGTTACCTCAGAGAAGCGCTATACTTAAAAACCCCCCAATAAACTATACCTTAAGATGTAATGGTAGTCAATCATTCATCCTTTGTTCTCTTAGAACCTATTATCCTATAGTAGATATGAACTGATTCCATCATAGAGTAGTTAGGAAGTAGGAACTGATGTTATGATTTCACTGCTATAGGGAGCTCTTAGGTTCAGCTGCCATCCTCTTTACTAGAGAGCTTCTGAGAGCCCTGAGTGGTTTCATGAGTTGCTCAAGATAAGAACATGTATGTGACAAAGATGGAACTCGATTTTATAGCTTGCTGATTTTTGAGGGCAGCTCTCTAACAACTAGAATAAAACTACTTATATCATGGAAATAATCGATTTGTAAGTCAGTTCATCTTCCTTGAGTGTGTACTGTCTTGGAACTTTGAAGGGAGTTTGATGATGGCGGGGGCAGGGGGGATTCTTTTAGTATTTTTCCTAAAAGAAAAATCCATTCCTCTGGGGATAGATACATTTTGGTTAAAAAAGTGTGTAGGCTGTTGGACTTTTCAAAACAATTTGCACATTTTATTGAACTAACAGAGCTTGATAGCATCATTGTGGATCAAAGATTATGAAGACTGATTTGCCTTCAAAACTAATTGAAAAATGGCAACTAAGCAACTTAACCTGTTGCATCAGAAAGTGTTGTGGGGGGGCATTGGAGATATGTGTATACTTAATAATAAACACTCTCTTTTTTACTGATATTTTATTTTCCAAATACATGTTAATGAAAGTTTTTCAGCATTCATCCATATGCACATGTATGTTTTTAAGCTACAAAATTTACTTTCACCCTCCCTTCCCTTAGCAGCAAACAGTCAGTTTAACATTATATATACACTTTTATATTAAACATGTTTACAGATTAGTTATTTTCATTATTAGGAATTAGAATTAAAGGAAAGAAATACATGAGATATTTTTTAAAAAGTGAATGATGTTCATCAGGTTCTGAAGGTATTTTTTATTTTGTTTTGTTTTTCTTCCTTTTTTGTCCTTGTTCTCTGAACTGCTGAGAGCAACTGCATCCATCAGGGTTGATTATCTCACAATATTGTAATGTACATAGTTCTCTTGGTTCTGTTCCCTTTGCTCAGCATCAGATCCTGTAACTCATTCCATGCTTCTCTAGAATCCAGCTATTTATAGTTTCTTATAGGATAATACCATTTCATAAAATTCATATGGCATAACTTGTTGAACCATTCCCCAATTGATGGGCATCCCCTCACTGTCCAATTCTTTGCCACCACAAAAAGAGCTATTCTGAATATTTTGGAACATATGGGACCATTTTTTAATGATTTAATTTTAATAATTTATTATGTCTTTGACTTTGTCAAACAGTAGGTTACTACAGTCATTTACTATTGTTCCTTTGAACCTATCATAATTTACTGGTCCATTACTCTATTTCTTAACCAGTACCAGGCCATTTTGATAGTGTAGTTTTAGATCTGGTAGAGCTAGGCCACCTTCCTTTGCATTTTTTTCATCAACACCCTAGATATTTTTGACTTTTTTTTCCTTCAGATGAATTTTGTTATTAATGTTTTCTAGGTCAGTAAAATAGTTCTTTGGATAATTTTAGGTTTTTTATTTTTTTGCAAGGCAATGGGGTTAAGTGGCTTCTCCAAGGCCACACAGCTAGGTAATTAATAAGTGTCTGAGGCCAGATTTGAACTCAGGTACTCCTGACTCCAGGGCCAGTGCTCTATCCACTGTGCCACCTAGCTGCCCCTCTTTGGATAATTTGATTGGTATGACATTAAATAAACAATTTAATTTGGTTAGAATTGTCATTTTTATTATATTAGCTCAACCTAAACAAGAGTAATTGGCATTTTTCCAGTTATTTAGAACTGACTTTATTTGTGTGAAAGTGCTTTGTAATTGTGTTCATTCAGCTTCTGAGTTTGTCTTGGGAGGTATATTCCCAAGTATTTAATGTTTTCTACAGATACATTATTATTATTGTTATTATTATTATTATTATTGCTATGTTAGTTTTTGCAAGGCAATGGGGTTAAATAGCTTGCCCAAGGCCACACAGCTAGCTAATTATTAAGTATCTGAGTATTTGAACTTAGGTACTCCTGACTCCAGAGCTGGTGCTCTATCCACTGCACCACCTAGCTGCCCCTACAGATACTTTAAATGGAATTTCTTTTTCTATCTTTTGCTCTTGTTTATATATAGAAATGCTGATGATTAATGTGGGTTTATTTTATAACCTGTCACTTTGCTGAATTTGTTAATTGTTTCAAGATGATTTTTGGATGATTTTTCTGGGATTCTCTAATTATACCATCATATCATCTGGAAAGAACAAAAGCTTTGTTTTCTCATTGCCTGTTCTGATTTCTTCAATTTTTTTTTCTTCTCTTATTGCTAAAGATATCTTTTCTAATATTATATTGAATTGTAATGATGATAATGGGTATATTTCATCCCTGATCTTATTGGAAATGCTCAGTTTATCCCCATTACATATAACATTTATTGATGGTTTTAGATAGATACTCATTATTGTAGGAAAAATTCCATTTATTCCTAAACTTTCTAGTGTTTTTTTTTTTAGGTTTTTGCAAGGCAAATGGGGTTAAGTGGCTTGCCTAAGGCCACACAGCTAGTTAATTATTAAGTGTCTGAGACCAGACTTGAACTCAGGTACTCCTGACTCCAGGGCTGGTGCTTTATCCACTGCGCTTTCTAGTGGTTTTTAATAGGAATGAATGTTGTGTTTATCAAAGGCTTTTTCAGCATCTATTGAGATAATCATTATTTCTGTTGGTTTTGCTATTGATATGTTCAATTATGTTGCATGTTTTCCTAAACATTCCTAATATTAAACTATCCCTACCTACTGGGTATAAATCCTACCTGATTAGAGTCTTATGCTAATAATAATTTGCTGTAATCTCATTGCTAAAATTTTATGTAAGATTTTTGCATCAATGCTCATTATGGAGATAGATCTATAATTTTCTTTGTCTATTTTGGTTCTTCCTGGTTTAGGTTATTAGCACCATGTTGGTGTCATAAAAAGAATTTGTTAGAATTCCCATTTTTTAAATAGTTTATGTAGACCAGGAATTAATTGTTCCTTAAATGTTTGGTAGAATTTACTTGTAAATCCATCTAGACCTGGAGACTTTTTCACAGGGAGTTTATTGATGGTTTATTTAAGTATTTTATTTCCTCTTCTATTAATCTGGGCAGTTTGCATTTTTGTAAATATTCATCCATTTCATTCAGGCTATCAAATTTATTGATATACAATTCCACAATGTAGCTCTAAATTATCTCTTTAATTTGCTCCTCATTGGTGGTTAGTTCACCCTTTTCATTTTTGATACTGTTTTGGTTATCTTCCTTTTTTTTTAAATTGGGATTAACAAAAGGTTTATCTAGTTTATTGACCTTTTCATAAAACAAACTCTTAGCTTTATTTATTAGATCAATGATTTTCTTGCTTTCAATTTTATTAATATCTCCCTTGCTTTTCAGAATTTCTAATTTATTATTTAATTGGGGATTCTTAATTTGTTCTTTTTTCTAGCTTTTTTAGTTGCATACCCAATTCATTGATATCTTCTTTCTCTGTTTTATTCATACAAGCATTTAGAGATATAGTTTCCTCTAAAATTGCCTTGACTGCAGCCCATAAATTTTGGTATGATGTTCTCATTATTATCATTTTCTTGAATATGTTTGATTATTTTTATGATTTGCTGCTTGATCCACTCATTATTTAAAATTAAGTTATAGTTTCCAATTAATTTTTTGATATATCTTTCCATGACCCCTTATTACATGTAATTTTTATTGCATCATGGTCTGAGAAGTAAGCATTTAATATTTCAGACTTTATGCATTTGATTATAACTTTTTATGCCCTAGTACATAGTCAATTTTGGTTTAGGTGCCATAAACTACTAAGAAAAAGGTATATTCTTTTCTATCCTCATTAAGTTTTCTCCAGAGGTTTGTCATAGCTAAATTTTCTAAGATTTCATAAGTCTTCTTAATTTCCTTGTTTTTTTGGTGGTTAGATTTATCTAGTACCAAGAGAGGGAGGTTGAGGTACCCCATTATTAAAGTTTTACTGTTTATATCTCCTTGTAATTCACTCAGCTTTTTCTCTAGAAATTTGGATGCTATACCACTAGGTTGCATATATGTTTAATAAAGATATAGCTTCATTATCTATGATACCTTTTAAGATGTAGTTTCCTTCCTTATCTATTTTTGCTTTTGCTTCATCTGAGATCATAATTGCTACCCCTTATTCTTTTATGTCGGCTAAAGTATAATATACTTTGCTCTATCCTTTTACCTTTACCTTGTGTGTATCTCATTGCTTCAAATGTGTTTCTCATTTTTAATCCATTCTGCTATCCATTTTTGTTTTATGGTACAATTAATGTCATTCACATTTACAGTTAAGATTACTTATTCTGTATTTCCCTCCATGCTATCTTTCCCCATTTATATTTTTCTCTTTCCTTCCCTCTGATTTCTCCTCACCAAAGTTTTACTCCCTTTTACTTTTCTTTTAAAATTTAACTTTCAGTTTATTTTCATTTATACCTTTACCTTCCCTTTTATCAGTCCCTTCTTTTCTTTTTTTCCTCTTTCCTCACCTCCCCTTCCCTGTAGAGTAGGATAGATTTTTAAATCCAAGTGATAATGTATCTAATTCCCTTTCTGGGCCAAATCTATTGACTAGAATTTACTCAGTGTTCATGCCCTTTCTTCTTTCCCTCTAAAATTATAGATCTTTTTGCCTCTTCACCTGGTGTTAGAAATCAAATGCTATTAATCAGGTCTCATCAATCACAGCTTGATTAATTGATTGACAAGCTCCAAATACTATCAAAGTACAATCACAGAATGATTGCCTGATCGTTTGATAAGCAGCCTTGCTTCAAAGTCACTAAGTACCCTTCCTTCTTCTGTCTTATTAGAAGCACACATCTTAAGTGTCCTGAATTACAGCAAATTGTAATTTTTTTCCTTACCCCCTTTTCAGGTACCCTCCAAGGACACACAAACCTCATGAACCAAAGCCAAATCATTTTATGAACCCCTCCCTCAAGCAAACTTCCTCCCACACTCCTCCTTTTAGCTCCCCATTCAGAGTACTTAACCCTTTGTTAAATAACACATGGATTAAGTCTAACCCTGATTTAATTAACTAGAGTCTCAAAGTGCTCTAAGTACTGGAATGCTCTGAAGTTCTCTCCTAAGAACTTTACAATTGATTGTAAGGTATAAGAGACACTGACTCAAGACTGCTAGCTTATGATGCTCTCATCAGAGAAAGTGCTAAGTTTTGTGAGCAAAGCAGAATTAAAGTAAATCAAAAGGAAACTGAGACACTTAAGTTTAGAATATACACTTCGACTTTTCATCAGTTTGTCTTTTGTCTAAAACATAGTGATGTCATCTTGGTCCTCTTCAGTGGAGAGACAAGACTCAACCATACCCATATCCTCTAAGTCCAATCACTTCAATTATATTCATCCCTTTAAGTAAGAGAAATACAATTCTCAAGAGTTACAATTTTTATATTTTCCCTGATAGGGGTGCATACAATTTGATGGTCTTGACTAGCATTTGTTTTGTTTTGTTTTTCCTTCCCCTTTTCATTTACCTTATTATGAATCTCTTGAGTTGTATATTTGGCAATTGAATTTTCTGTTCACTTCTGGTGTTGAATATCCATCCCCCGCGCCCCACCGACATTCTGTGCTGAATTTTGTAGGGTGGTAAATTCTTGGTTGTAATACCTGATCCTTTGCTCTGATATATGGTATTCCACTGGTCCTTCAATGTTGAGGCTTATATGTCCTTTGTATTTAAATTGTTTCCTTTTTGCTGCTTGCAGTATTTTCTCCTTTGTTTGAGAATTCTGGAATTTGACTAAAAAAGCCCTTGGAGTTTTTATCCTAGGGTCTCTTTCTGGAGGAGTTCTATTTATTCTTTCAGTGGCTATATTATCTTCTTGTTCTTGAAGATTTGGACAGTTTTTCCTGTTAATTTCCTGCAAGATGTTTTCCAGGTTCTTTTTCTAGTAGTTGAATGATTGGTAAATTTTCTCTCCTGAATCTATTTTTTCCATATCATTTGTTTTTCCTAAAATGTACTTTATGTTTTCTTCAATTTTTTTCAACCTTTTTAATTTTATTTGATGGAATCTTGTAGTCTTGTTGATTCATTGGTTTTTATTTGTTCAATTCTAATTTTTAGGGTTTTATTTTCTTCAATTTAACTTTTGTGTTTCCTTTTCTAGTTGGTCAATTTTATTTTTTGAAGAGTTACATTTGCTTTCCAGTTAGTTATTTTTACTTTTAAAGGAGCTGATTTCTTTGGTTAATTTTTCATAACTTTCCTGCATGACTCTAATTTCATTTTTCCATTTTTCTCCTTCCTCTCCTCTTTGGCTCTTAAATCCTTTTTTAAGCTCTTCTGTGAGCTTTTAGATTTGAGTACAATTCATAGACTTTTTTGAGGTTTCCCCTGTGAGTGATTTTTCACTGATTTCTTCTTATGATATGGCATTGTTATCATCTTTATCTGCAAAGTAGTGTTCCATAGATAGAGCACTGGCCCTGGAGTCAGTAGTACCTGAGTTCAAATCTGGCCTCAGACACTTAATAATTACCTAGCTGTGCCGCCTTGGGCAAGCCACATCACCCCATTGCCTTGCAAAAAAAAAAAACCCCTAAAAAAAAAGTAGCGTTCTATAGTGAGTGCTCTTTTAGCTTTTTTGCTCATCTTTATAGTTTGAGCTCTACTTCTTCGGAAGAGGGAATATAGATCCAAGCTTTTGATGCTGGACTGGGGTCTGATTCCTGGTTTATCATTGGCCAAAATGTGGCCTATGCAGTACAGGTCTTGCTTTTGCAGATGTTTATTTCTTCCTTTATTGGCCAGGTTCTGACTGTTCCCAACCCTGTCCTTTTTTTTTGTCCAAGTGTTCTCAGGATTCAGACTTTGAGGTTGGGACCCTCCCAGCTGGGTTGCTATCTAGCTGCTGGGACCTATGCTATTGTTAAACTGTCGGGACCTGGACTGCACTGTGGCTAAAAACCTTCCACTAGCTTTCTTTGCTCTCCCAGTTCCTGCTCTCCCTGCTTCCCCCCTTTTCCCCAAAGAGAAAGACCTTCAGTGAAGATCCTCCAAGATGTCTACCACTGAAAACTTCTTTGGATCTTCTCTTTTCTTGGTGGGATCTATAGCTTTAATATCAGTGCAGAGGCTTCATTTATTTTTGGTAGGGAAAATCTCTGGGAGCATGTTAGCTTCACATCGCCATCCTGGCTCTGCCCCAGAAGTCTCTGCTCTCTTTCTCCATCCTCTATGATATGCATTTTTGGAAGCTAATTCATTTTCTTATGTAATATAAATTGACTAAAACAAAAAGCATGTGCAGTTTGCTTTGAGATCTCATACATCAATGAGGTAAAGCTTTGGTTGCTTCTTATCCAAATGATATAAAGTTTACCAACAATTTTTTTTTAAAGAGGAGAAGTATGCTTTCTGGTGATGGGATAATATGGTTAAAATTGACTTAAAATTTAGAAGTATAAGTTCTACCTTCACCTCAGAGGATATGAAAATCCATTTTTATTTATAAAAAAGATCAGCCAACTTTCAACCAGATTTTGACTTATGAGGTAAGTCCAGTATGACAAAGCTAATAAATGTTGAAAATCAGATTTGAACCTGTGTCTTGCCAAGTCAGTACTTTAGCCACTAAGCTGCTTCTATTTGATATATGAAATAAAGGATGGATGACAAAGAGGCACAGAAATTAAAAATAAGAGAAAATGTTAATCAATAAGGTAATGGAGGAGTAATTTAATATTTGATTGTAACAGACATCTAGCCAATATTTATTTGTAGGCGATATTTATTAGCATCATTATTAAGAGATCTTTTGGAAAACATAAGAAGCTGTCATTTGGGGTCTTAAGTACAAAGTAGGCACTCAATATTTATTTGTTGAGTGATTGGAAGCAGTGTGGTATAGAAAAAACACTCTAGACTCTATTTTTGCATTTTTTTTTGGGGGGGTGGAGATTAGCACTAAGTTTAATTTGGCCATCTCAACAGTTTTTATGAATCAGCTATCATCTCTATATAGATTATTCTCAGATTTAATCAACCAGCCTTAATTTCTCTCCTGACCTCTAGTCTCATAGCTCCAATTGCCAATTATACATTTTAAGATGGATGCCTCATAGACCTCTAATTTCCTCAAGGACAGGGACTGTTTTTTGCCTTTCTTTTTGTATCTCTGGCACTTAGCTTAATAGGTACTTAATAAATGTTTATTGATTAACTGTAATCTTAAACTCAAAATGACAAGAGCAAACTTAGTACCCTCCCCCTTAACTTTCCCATACCCTTCCATCTTCAGAATTTCCTCATAACTTTTAAAGACACCAATATCCTCCCAACTACTTAAATGACATTTTTGGCATTTCACTTTCTCTCCCTACCCCATTTAATTTATTTCCAATTTCCTATTGATACTGGGAAAATAGGCAGCATAGTAGATAGAGTGCTCATCCTGGAATCAGGAAGACCTGAGTTCAAAACTAGTCTCAGACACTTATTAACTGTTTGATCTGAACAAGTCCATCACTTAATCCTGTATATCTTATTTTCCTCATTGGCAAAATGAACTGGAGAAGAAATAGCAAGTCACTCCAGTATCTTTGCCAAGAGAACTTCAAATGAGATAATGAAGAGTCTGACATGACAGAAATGACTAGACTAACAATAAATACTTCTTTAAAAAATATGGCTTCTGGGCAGCTAGGTGGTGCAGTGGATAAAGCACTGGCCCTGGAGTCAGGAGTACTTGAGTTCAAATCCGACCTCAGACACTTAATAATCACCTAGCTGTGTGGCCTTGGGCAAGCCACCTAATCCCATTTGCCTTGCAAAAACCTAAAAAAAAAGGGGGAGGTCGCTAGGTGGTGCAGTGGATCAAGCACTGGCCTTGGAGTCTGTAGTACCTGGGTTCAAATCCAGTCTCAGACACTTAATAATTACCTAGCTGCACGGCCTTGGGCAAGCCACTTAACTCCATTTGCCTTGCAAAAACCTAAAAAAAAAAATAATGGCTTCTTTGACTGGCTCACTGAGATTTTGATTCCTTGAACTGGGAATTAGGGAGGTTGGGAATTACTTTCACAACTGCTTTAAATCAGCAGCACAAAGGTAAACATGCAGATCCCAGTAGGACCTCTCATATAACTTTGACAAACATAGAGAACAAACATGCAATGAAGTCTGAGCAATATTACTCACATTGCTATGACTAAACCTTGACTTTAATTGTGACTCAAGCTATAAGCATATTTTGTTTTTCATATATGTCACTAGTTCATACTTTGACAAACCACAGGCTTCTCAAATTCATAACAAAATTGCATATAGTGAAATATCTAGATCCTAATGTGCAGCATGTTTGTGCTCTGTTACTATTTTGTGAGCAAACACTAAGGAATATATCACAGAAAGAGTTTTTCTTGAGACATTTAAATCAATCTCCTCATTCAGGAAAAATACAGTGTTTATAAGATTTTTCTAGCCATCATCAGATCTTTTAAACTGATAGAGTGGAAAGCAATTAAAGAGAGAGATCAGGTTCTATCTTTTCATGTAAAGTCAAGTCAACAAGCATTTATTAATTGTCTACTATGCATCAGGGATTTTGCTAAGGACTGGGAATACAAAGAAAGGCAAAAAATAGTCCCTCTGCTCAAGGAGCTTGCAATCTAATAAAGAAATATATGAAAATGAGTACAAACAAGATATAAACAGGATAAACTGGGGATAATTAACAGAGGGAAAGTGCTAGCATTAATGGGAATTCGGAAAGATAGGATGCAAAAGATGAGATTCAAGCTAGCACAGGAGAACCAGGTGCTGGAGATAGGACAAAGAAAGTGGGAACCACTGAAAATGCCATAGGAGAAAGATGGAATATCCTTAATCAAGGGATAGCAAGGAGGCCAGTGTCATTGAATCTCAAAGTGTATGGGAGTTTGGAAAGGGAATGCTAATAAAATTGGACAGGCCTCTGAAAGACTTTAAAACTAAACCAAGGAATTATACATTGGTTCTGAAAAAAAGTAGAGTCATGGGATTGAGTAAATGGGAGGTGGAGGGTTATATGGTAATATTTTCATTTTTGGAAAATTAATTTGTTAATTGTGTGGAGGATGGAGTGAAGAGAGACTTGGAGTAGGGAGACAAAGCAACCAGTAGTCCAAGACTGAGGTGATGAGGGTTTGGACAGGATAATAGTGGTATCAAAAGAGAGAAGAATGCATATATAAGACATGTAAAGAAAGTAATATCAATTTTTATTGTTTACTCCTACTACTTTCTTTTTTTTACTGCTACTTTTTTTGCACTTAATAGTATTTTGTTACATGTCAAGATTGCTTTCAACACTCAGTTTTGTAAGATTTTGATTTCCAATTTTTTCTTCCTCCCTTCTCTCCTTCCTCCCTCTCCCAAACAGCAAACAATGTAAGATAGGTCATTTATTTATATGTACAATATATGTACAATCATGTTAAACTTATTTCTATATTAATCATGTTCTAAAAAAAGAATCAGAATAAAAGGGAAAAAACATGATAAAGAAAAAACACAAAGCAAATAAAAAAAGGAAAACAGCTTGCTTTGATTTATATTCAGACTCCATAGTTCTTTCTTTGGATATGGATAGCATTTTCCATAACAAGTCTTTTGAAGTTGTCTTGGATCACTGCATTGCTGAGAAGAGCTAAGTTTATCATATTTGATCTTGCTGTTACTGTTCTGTTACTGCTTATTACATTTCATATAATTCCAGGTTTCCTGAAACCTGTCTGCCCATCATTTTTTATAGAACAATAGTATTCCATTACATTCATATACCACAACATGGCCGGGGTATTCCCTAAAATGGTGATCTCAAGTGGTCCTCAACAGGGAACTGGAGGATGCAGGTGAGGCAGGAGAAGAGATTCCATCATCTTCATCTATCGATCCTTTCCATCCATCATCATCATTCTGCTTGTATTATCCTAGTTCAAAAGCATCTGAAATTTGAGAACTATGATTATGGCAGCTTAGAAGCACCATGGATACAATATTCCAACTGAAGCTAGAAGACTTGAGTCCATATCTCCATTGTCAATTCCCTCTTCTCTGATGTTTCTGTTTTATTTTTTATTTTTGTTTTTGCAAGACAATAGGGATTAAGTTACTTGCTCGAATTTACACACACAGCTAGGCAATTATTAAGTGTCTAAGGCTGGATTTGAACTTCCTGACTCCAGGGCAGTGCTCTATCCACTATGCCACCTAGTTGCCCCTTTGCTGATGTTTCTGACCAAGGTGACTTTGGGCAAATTACTTCATCTCCTTGGGTTTAACTCTAGTAGCTTACTGGTTTGTGGGAAGAGTTTGTCTCCATGTGTTTTCCATGAGATGAAGGAATCAAAAAAGGTGTTCAGAGTGAGTGGATACTTGATAATGGCCTGAGAAAGAGTCTGTGTTGGGTTGATTGGAGGGAGGCTGGAAACAGCTCTCGGTACTAGGGAAATGCCAGAAAGAGAGAGTGGAATGAGAATAAATACTGTGCATTATACATACCTGAGGCTCAGATTTGGTGACCGTGCACATTTCCTTCCTCTTCTCTTCTTTACCTTTTTCCATCCAAGCATAGACCAGTACTGTGTGATGAGAATTCTGGATTATACAGAGTACAATGGAATCAAGTCATACATACAATTAACCAAAACAGATTCAACCATGCTAGAGAGAGAATGAAAGAACCATTTGAGAAATGAAGTCAATTGTGAATATAAGAACCACTGTAAGAGCTCAATGGACACATGGTGCAGAGTGAGTATATGATAGGAGACATGAATCTGCTGCTCTCCCAGTGGTTCTTGGTTCCCAAGTACCTCAGTGTGAGCATCTCGTTAAGATAAGTGTGACTTTAGAATCCCCTCTTCATGATATAATACCCATAGTGTCTATCCACTTTGCCTAGGTTGATAAATGAAATCAGTTAGGTTTCTTATCATTTCTGACAATTAGCAAGCAGTTACTGTATTTCCTTTGATTTTTCATAGCTCTTGAATCTTGATGAAGCAGGAAGAAGAAATTATAGTGTGATAGTGTGATTATCCTCAAATACTTGCAACCATGTATGAAGACCTTTCAGGACTATTTTCTTCACAATCATAAGTTTTCCAGATAGTTAAGACTTTACCTATTTCTTCCCCCCCCCCCTTGTATTTGAGGAGAAATACTGCTTCCTGTCTCTTATTTATATAGCTTAGCTGGATGTTGTGAAAAAATGAAATTTACATACGATTGTTTCCACAGTAACTATATCTAAAATAATTATGAGAGAGAGAGAGAGAGAGAGAGAGAGAGAGAGAGAGAGAGAGAGAGAGAGAGATCCCAGACTCTTTCCATTCTTTAAAAGGATTTTGCTTGATAGGTGATTTAGGAGATTTTTCCAGGTTAATTTGAACTATACAGGATTTTCTACTTAAATTTTCATTTTAAAAACCAGATTCTGGGCTTCAGGATCTTCATCTGACAAAATGAGGTTGAAGATCCCTTTCAGCTCTAAATCTGTCATCCTTTGTAGCAGTTGGGAAGAGGAAGTGGAATTACTCAAAATAGTTAAGGAAGAGAAAGGCCTGAAACAAGTACCCCATAAGGTTTAACAAGGTTAACCAATCAGCTTATGTTCTTTTAATTGATTTAGATTGTAGAACAACCTAAAGACTGAGGATTTGGAAAGGGTACCAATGAATTGACTGTGTTTCCCAAAGGTAAATTTCCCTGACATGGACATGAATTTCTCTGGAAAAGCTTTTGGGAAGACAGTGTCACTTCTAAGCCAAGACAAGGCATCAGGGTAAAATGTACTGGAGATGGGCTTTACACTTTTATATACAGCTATACATCACATCACAGAATACATTCTTAGAGTTGGGAGCTATCTTGGAAGCCATCTAGTCCAACCTATCTCCGAAGCACAAATGTCCTATTTAATAAATTATTTGGATAAGTAAAATAAATTTCCCATTTTAAAATACCTTTACCTAACTAAATTCTTTGTTATTTATTCCTTTCACAGCGTGGATGTTGCAAATAAGACATAAAAAAACAGTTTGAATTTCCAGACCAAGATATGTGAAGAGATGCATACAATTTATTCTTTGGGGATAAAGACTGTTAAAAGTGGGCAAAATACCATGGTTATAGTATTTTTAATTGAAAAGAAAAACATTAAGTATTTTTATTTTAAGTCATGCATTGTGCCCTGGATAAAAACAAAAAAATCAAAGACAGTCCTTACCCTTTAGGAATTTATTTTCTTTCTTTTTTTTTTTAAAAACAGTATTTTAGGGGCAGCTAGGTGACACAGTGGATAGAACACTAGCCCTGGAGTCAGAAGGACCTGACTTTTAAGAAATTTGCTTTCTTTTAAAAAATATTTTAGGGGCAGTTAGGTGGCACAGTGGCTAGTGCACCAGCCCTAGAATCAGGAGGACCTGAGTTCAAATTCAGAATCAGACACTTAATATTTACTTACCTGTGTGATCTTGGCAAGTCACTTAACCCCATTGCTTTGCAAAAAAAAAATATTTTTCCCTCTTTATCTGTAAAAACAATTTTAAAAATAGTTTTTTATTTTGAGTTTCAAATTCTATCCCTTCTTCCTATTCTTTACCCCTTTCTGACATGGTTAAGCAATCTGATATAGGTTATACATCTGCAATCATGTACATTTCCCCAATAGTTATTTTGAGCAAGAAAACTTGAACATAAAAAGAAAGAAAGTGAAGAACAGTATGCTTCATTCTGCATTCATATTTCTTTCTTTCTCTGCTTGCAATATAATTTTTCATTACAAATCTTTTGGAATTCATTGTGTTGCTGAGAATAGTCAAGTCTTTCACAGTTGTTCATTGAACACTATTGCTGTTACTGTGTACTGATTCTTTTTTACTCACTTCACTTTGCATCGATTCATGTAAATCTTTGTAGGTTTTTCTGAAATTATTCTGCTTGTCATTTCTATGAGCACAATAATATTACATTACAACCATATACCAGAACTTGTTTAGCTATTCCCCGATTGATGGACGTCCCCTCAATTTCCAATCTTTCCCACCATTAAAAGTAGTTGTTATAAATATTTTTGTACAAATAGGTTTTTTCTTTTTTTCAAAAGGAAAATCTCTTTCAGAAACAGATTCTAGCAGTGGATCAAAGGGTATGCATAGTTTTTATAGGCTTTTGGGCATTGTAAGGAATTTGCCTTCTAAGAGGGAGACAGAAAAACTTATAAAAGTGTTGGCCAGGGAGGGCCACTTTATTCTGCAAAGCTACAGAGCTGATGAGTGAGGCTTAAATACTGGAATTAGAGAACTATTGAAAGATAGTGTTTCCATTTAATAATGCTCTATGTTTCTATATTAAAAAATCTGAAATTAGTTCCTGAGAATTATAAAATCTTAGACTTCCCTAAGAATGAATTCAACATCCCTGGTAAATGTCATTTATCAACAGTTTTGGGAGACAAAGTAACAATTTGCTCCCTGAATGAAAACAAAAACAACTGCAGCAGTTGATTACTGGCTATTGTATCTAATTATAGACAGAAATTTCCAGTGACTCAGCAGGATCCAGAATAATGAATTGTCCTCAAACAAAGAATTATCTGCTTTGTGACCCTATCTGTTGGTGTGCCAGGACAGTGCAGGAATCACTGAACAAATCCATTAGAAAATCAGTTAGGAATTTCACTAGGCATGACCATCACACCTGGGAGTGGGAACCAGATGTACAAAAGACAACTCAGAAAGGTCTGGGCTATATACGTGACCTGTGAGTCACCATAAATCTGACTGGTTCAGTGTGCATTTAGCTTTAGTGAAACCTGATATCTTAGTGTATTTTTTAAAATGTCTTTTTTTTTTAAATGAACGAAAATCATTTCTTCCCCTCCCTCATCCCACTGGGGAGGGGGGGAAGTCAAATCGAGTAACTAATATCCATAATCCAGGAAAACAAATTCTCCCCTTAGTCATGTATCTTCTCCCTTTTCCCCATCAAATATAGCCTAGTTTGTACCCTGAATCCATTAAGTAAGTAGCATATTTTATCTTTAGTTTTCTAGAATTGTGGTTGGCCATTATGGTCTTTAAAAAAAATTTCAATTTAGTATTTTATTTTTCTCCAGTTACATTTAAAAATAATTTTAACATTCATTTTTAACACTTTATCTTCCAAATTCTCTCCCTTCCCTTCCTGCTTTGAAAAAAGCAATTTGATGTAGGTTATACATGTGTAATCAAGGAAAACATTTCCATTATAGTCATGTTGTTGAAAAAAATATAGATCAAAAAACTCCCATAGAAAAATAAAGTTTAAAAAAAGTATGCTTCAATCTGTGCTCATACACCATCAATTCTTTTTCTAGGGATGAATAGCATTTTCATTATGAATTTTTCAAAGTTGTACTGGATAATTATGATGTAGGGAATTGTGGACATGGAAGATATTGTGATTAGAAACAAATTTTGTGGAAGGAAAAATAGTGTTTGTATCTATCTGGGGAACTCTGTTGTTCAAAGTGACTCCATTCCAACATGGTAGTAGCCTTGGTTTGCTCCCCTTCCTCCAACTTCTGGTTTCAAGCTACCTGACCTTAGTCATTGATGGGTCAAGCTTACAATGAAATGACATTTTGGACTTAGAAGTCATGCACCCTGACAGGAAGGACCAGGATGTAGCTTGCCTATTGGAGAACACCTGGAACCAGGTGCTAGACGGCTCCCCAAGCTCAACCTTTGTACAACCCATCATGGAAGCGCATTTAAGTCTGGAAGAGAAGCGCCACCCCCTTTACCCTACTTTCACCTCAGGGATGGCTCTCTCTCTCTCTCTCTCTCTCTCTCTCTCTCTCTCTTACTCAGACCTCACCTAGCCTGTCCTCAAAGTGCTTACTGCTTTTCTAGGAGGAGAAAAAGTTTTAATCTGTATACTTTGCAGCCATCTATAATAAATCCTGAGCAGTTTTAAATCTCAGGGATATAAGCAAATTCATTCACTATTCAAGATCTCTCAATCTTTAACTGGTGGTGACCCCAATTATCCCACAACAATTGTATTGCTGAGAATACTTAAATCATTTACAGCTGTTCCTCTTACTTTGTATACAGTACATTTTACTTTGCATCAGTTCATGTAAGTCTTTGCAGGTTTTTCTGAGAGTATCCTGCTTACCATTTCTTATAGCAGAATATTATTTCATCATAATCATATACCACAATTTATATGGTCATTGTCCAATTGATGGGCATCCCCTTAATTTCTGATTTTTTGCCACCATAAAAGAGCTGCTATAAATATTTTTTGCACATATAAATTCCTCTCTTTTTTGTTTTTTATCTCTTTGGGATACAGAATTATGGCAGCTATTTGCAGGGTCAAAGGGTTTTATGTGAGCATGGTTTCAATAACTCTACAGAATCATTGAATCAGTTCACAACTCCACCAACAATGCATTAATGTTTCATTTCCCCCCCTATCCTCTTAGCATTTGTCATTTTCTTTTCTCTTCTGTTAGCCAGTCTAACAAGTATGAGGCAGTACCTTGGAATTGATATTTTTTCATATGATTATAGATAACTTTGATTATTTCATCTGAAAACTGTTCATTTTTTGGTCATACATCAGGTGAGGAATGACTTATTTTTATAAGTTTGACTCAGTTCTCTATATGAATGAGAAATGAAATATTTGCTTCAAAATTTTTTCATAATTATTATTGCTAACTGTATTTTGCTCCATCCTGTTTCTCCCTGTTTCTCCTATTCTCTCTCTTCTTTCACCCCGTCCTCCCTCAAATGTGTTCTGTTTCTATCTCCTCTCCTTTCCCTTCTGTCACATCCCTTTCTCTTATCTCTTTCCCCTTCTACTTTCCTATAGGGTAAAATAGATTTCTATACCCAACTGAATGTGTATGTTATTCCTTTGAACCAGTTCTGATAAGAGTAAAGTTCACTTTCTCTCCCTCACCTGCTCTCTCTTTCCTTCCACTGTAAAATCTTTTTCTTGCTTGTTTTATGTGAGGTAATTTATCCTATTCTACATCTCCCTTTTCCTTTCCCCAGTACATTCCTCCCTCATCTCTTAATTTTAATATTTTAGACATCATGCCTCCAAATGCAACTCACTCTGCACTTTGTCTATATGTGCTACTTTTAATTTCCCTAATAATGAGAAAGTTCTTATGAGTTATATGTTACCAGTATCATCTTCCCATGTGGGAATATAAACAGTTTATAACTCCTATGATTTCCTTTCCTGTTTACCTTTTTATGCTTCTCTTGGCTCTTATAACTGAAGATCATATTTGCTATTCAGCTCTGGTCTTTTCATCAGGAAAGTTTAAAATTCCACCATTTAATTGAATATCCATCTTTTCCCCCAAAAGATTATGCTCAGTTTTGCAGAGTAGTTGCTTCTTGGTTGTAATCCAAGTTTTTTTTTATCTTCTAGAATATAATATTTCAGGCCTTCTGATCCTTTAATCCTTTAAGCTGTTAAATCTTGTGTTAGCCTGACTATAGCTCCATGACACTTGAATTGTTTCTGACTGCTGCTAAAATTTTCTCCTTGATCTGGGAGTTCTAGAATTTGGCTATAATATTCCTGGGAATTTCCACTTGGATTCTTCCAATTACTATTATACCCTCTAGTTCTAGAAAAGTGGCAGGGAACCTCTGACCCACAGATTGTATTGGTGTGGCATTGCCAAGGTAACTGGAGATAGGACTCAAAATTCAATAAATATAGGAGCTTTTTAGGAGTGAATTAATTAAATGTTTGACCAAATATTCCATGAATGATGTTATAAAAATTGAAATGGTCCTTGGTAGAAAATGGGTTCTTCACCCATGTTCTAGAATATCAAAGCAGTTTCCCTTGATAATTTCTTGGAAGATGATGTCAGGTTCATGTCTGGATCATGGCTTTCAGGTAGTCCAATAATTTTAAAATTATCTCTTGTGGATCTGTTTTCTAGGACAGTTATTTTTCCAATGAGATGTTTCATATTTTCTTCAATTTTTCATTCTTATGATTGTTTTATTGACTTTTGATTCCTCATAAAGTCATTAGCTTTCATTTCCTCGAGTATAATTTTTAAGAAATTTTCTTCAGTGAATTTCTGTACCTCCTTTTCCATTTGACTCATTCTGCTTTATAAGGAGTTGTTTTTTATCCCAGAGCTCACATTCCCTTTATTTTTTTATTTACACATTACTAAAATATTTTTGTTTAAGAGTAAACATAATACCCTTTCCCCCACAAAACTATAAAACCTCATGAGAAATAAAAGAAAGAGGAAAAAAATGTGTTTGAGTCTATGTTCTGATACCATAAGCTCTGTCTCAGGTGAATCACATTGTTTATCATAAGTCTATCACAGAAATTACTTACATATTTTTCCGATTGTAATTCCCTCTATCCATTCCTCCCCACTACCGTCTATTACATTTTTTCTCTCCTTTCACTCTGTCCCTCTTCTAAAATGTGCTGTAGGGCAGCTGAGTGGCACAGTGGACAGAATACTGGTCCTGGGGCTGAGAGGCCCCGAGCCCACATACCACCCAGACACCCAGTAACCACCTGGACAGGCCACCCAATCCTAGAACCTTAAAAAAGTGGAAAAGAAAATGTATTATATATGACTATTCTCTACTATGATCTACACTCTCCTCTATCATCCATATCCCCCCTTCCCCCTGTCCCCTTTCTCTCCTTTTTTCTCTAGATGTTTATACAATATTGAATGTGAATATTGTTTCCTCTATGAGTCATTTCTGATGAGAATTAAGGTTCCCTCATTCCCCCCCCTTGCCTTCCCCCCTTCCATACCATTGCAAAACAAACATTTATATGAAATGTCTTAGCCTATTCAACCTCTCCTTTCTGTTACTCCCAGTTCATTTCCCTTTTAGCCATCGACTCCATTTTTACAATATATTATATCTTCAAATTCAGCTCTCTCCTGTGCTTCATCTATAAAAAGCTCCTTTACCTGCTCTTTTAAATGAGAATGTTCATATGAATATTATCAGTATCATTTTTACATGCAGGAATACATGCAGTTCATCATCATCATTAAATCCCTCATGATTTACCCTTCTCCTCCACTCTCTATGCTTCACCTGAGTCCTGTATTTGAAGGTGAAACTTTGTGTTCAGCTCTGGTCATTTCAATAAGAACATTTGAAATTCCCCTGTTTCATTGAAAGTCCATCTTTTCCCCTGGAAGAGGATGTTAAGTTTTTCTGGGTAGGGTAGTTGATTGTTGGTTTCATTCCAAGCTCTTTTGCCTTCCAGAATGTTATATTCCAAGCCCTTTGAGCCTTTAATGTAGTTGCTGCTAAGTCCTGTGTGATCCTGACTGCAGCTCCACAATATTTGAATTGTATCCTTCTGGCTGCTTGTAATATTTTCTCCTTGACTTGGGAGTTCTGAGACTTGATTAAAATACACCTGGTTGTTTTTTGTATCTCTTTCTGGAGTAGATCAATGGATTCTCTCATTTTCTATTTTACCCTCTGCTTCTAGGATATCAGGGCAATTTTCCTGTAGGCATTCTTTAAAAATGAGGTCAAGGCTCCTTTCCTGATCATGACTTTCAGGTATTCTAATAATTTTTAAATTATCTTTCCTAAATCTGTTTTCCAGATCAGTTGTTTTTACAGTGATATATTTCACATTTTCTTCTAATTTTTCATTCTTTTGATGTTGAAGTATTGTGTGTTGATTTCTCACAAAGTCATCAGCTTATTTTAGCTCCATTCTACAGTATTTGTTTTCCTCAGAGAGCTTTCTTATCTCCTTTTCTATCTGACCAATTCTGCTTTTTAAAGCATTCTTCTCCTCAATAACTTTTTGAACTGTTTTATTCATTTAACTTATGCTGGTTTTTAACATGTTATTTTCTTCAGCATTTTTTGGATCTCCTTGACTAAGCTGCTGACTTCATGCTTTTTCCTGCATCTCTTTCATTTCTTTCCCCAAGTTTTCTTCTATCTCAATTACTTGATTTTCAAAATCTTTTTTTGAGCTCTGTCATAACCTGAGCCCAATTTCTATATTTCTTGGAGTCTTTAGATGCAGGCTTGTATTTTCTCTTCAGACTGAGTATTTTCATCCTCCATAGGATCATAGACAAAGTAATTTGCAATGGTCTGGTTCTTTTTTTTCCTTCTGTCTACTTATTTCCCCACCCTGTGCCTTGTTTTGGGATGCTTCCTGAGCTCTCAAGTTTTATTGGGACACCCCCACAAGGACCTCAGTGTGTGAGGCTCTGACTGCTCTCCTGGTCTGTGAATGACCATAAGCCCACCCCTCTGCCATGGGGCTGAGAGAGGGGGATCCCTGCTCTATGGAGGGCCTAGACTGCGATCAGGATCTGAATGGGGTCAGAGCCCCAGAGTCCTGTTCAAGGGACAGAGGATAGTCCTTGGAAGTCTCCCTCCACTCCCTTACCTTCGGTTGGCTGTGCACTCAGGGTGCACCTGCCTGGAGGCTCCTGCTGGGCAACTCCATAGTTCTATTTCTGTTTCCTGGATCTGGGCTGCCTCAGCCATGCTGAGTGCCATGACCATATTGAGAGCCTGGGCTTCACAGATTTGCCTGAGTCTGTTCTTAGAACCTGTGCTGCATGCTCTGGCAGAGGTCTCCTTGATGATCTTTCAAGTTGTGCTTGGTTCTCCCTGGGGTGCAGGTCAGGAAACTGCTTCTGCTGCCAGGAGCTAACACTCCCAGGTGCCCTGGGGCTATTCCCAGGAGGCTGAAGTTCCTTTCTCTCTGATGGGGCTGCCCCTCTAACCCTGTGGAACAAAGTTTGTCCACTATTTTCCAGGTTACTTTGGTCTGGAGAATTATCTCAATTGATCTTTCTGGGAGAATTACCTCAATTGATCTTTCTGTGGGTTCTCTCTCTCTTGAAAATTTAGTTAGAGTAATAATTTTAAGTTTTTTGAAATATTTTGGAGAGACAACCTAAGAGAGGCTCTTCTCCTGCCACCATCTTGGCTCTGCCCCTCAGGAGTTTTTTTTCCTTCAATGAATTTTCGTCCTTCTTTTTCTTTTGGTAAATTCTACTTTTTTTAAGGCAATCTTCTCTTCATTAACTTTTTGTACCTCTTTTACTTTTTGACCTCATCTGTTTTTTTAAGATGTTATTTTTTGGGGTTTTTTGTGTATCTCCTTTACCAAGCTGCTGACTCTTTTTTCATGATTTTCTTGTATCACTTTCACTTCTTTTCTCAATTTTTCTTTTACCTCTCTTAGTTGATTTTCAAAATCCTTTTTGAGTTCTGAGATCAACTCATATGCTTCTTGGAGGCTTTGAATGTAGAAACTTTGACTTTATCTTCTTCTGAGTGTATATTTTGATCTTCTTTTTCATTATAGTGACTTTCTATGGTCAGATTATTTTTTCTGTTACTTGTTTCCCAGACTATTATTTGATTTTCAACTCATTTTTAAAGTAAGACTGTTTCTAGGGTGGAAGGTAAGCTGTCCCAAATTTCAGAGTTTTGTGTAGTTGTTTTCAGAGGTACTGCAGGGACCTGTAAGTTTTCTGTTCTACCAAGAGTTGTGTTTTCTATTCTCCTGATCTGTGCTCTGATGTGTAAGTGACCGTAAGCACTCTTTTCTGTCCCATAACTATGAGGAGAATCTGCCCTCCACTGTGGTTGCAAAGTCTGGTGCTCCTTCTTGCCCTAGGACTATCACCTAGGACTCTGACCTGGATCTAGGTATGTGAAAAGTAATAGAATCTTCCTTCAGTTTTAGCAAAGAAACTCCTATAATTTCCTTTTGACCCCTTGTTCAATCATCTCACCATCTGTGGACTGAGAACTCTGGAAGCAGCTGCTGGCACTGCTGATTTATTGACTCCCAAGTCATGCTTTTGGTCTGGCGTGCGTTGGCTCAAGCAACCTGTGCTGTCCACTCTCACCTGGTACAGCAGACCTTTCCTGTTGACATTCTAAGTCGCATTTGGTGTCTGCAGGTTAAAAGGTCTGGAAACTGCCATTACTCCTATTGATTCAATCATCCTGGTGTTTGCTCCTGGTTTTCTGAGGCCAGGTCTGTGTTGGCATGACCAAAGCAGTACTATGTTCCTCTCTCATACTGGTGTAACAAACTCTCCTATTCACCTAAGTTGGTTTGGACTAGAGAAATATTCCCTCTGCCTTTTTGTGGGTTCTGCTGCTCTAGAACATTTTTAGAGTAATTTAAAGGTGTTTATAGCTGTTTGTGGGGGGGGAGAGGTTAGGGGAATCTTTGTCTTTACTCTGCCTTCTTGATGCCCAGTCATTGTGTTCAACAGAGTTCTTCAGTCTTTTCAAAGTTTTGTGTCTTTATAATATTATTGCAGCAAAGATGGTTCTTTCCCCCTTAATTTCTTCTAGTATAAGCCTAGTAGCAGTTTAATGAGATCAAAGGGTTATAGAAAGGACTTAATTCCAAATTGTTTTTCATAATGGCTGGACCAACTTTCCTATTAGTAAATTAATGTGTCTGTCTTTTCTTTAACTCCTCCCACATCTATCCCTTGTCATTTTTGACAATTTTTCCAATCAGTTGGGTATAAGGTAGAATCTCAAAATTGCTTTATTTTATATTACTCTATTAATAATTTTGACATTTTTTGCATGGTTGTTAATAGTTTTGATTTATTTCTTTGAAATTAGGTATGGTTCTTAATCAGTTCTTTGTATATCTTGGAAAGGAGATAATTTTTTAGAGACATGGGACAAAAATTTCCCCTCATTTAATTCATTTTCCTTCTAACTTTAGCTGCATTGAATTTGTGCAAAAACTTTTTAATTATATGTAATCAAAATTGTCTATTTTATCTTCTATAATCCCCTTTATGAACTTTTCCTCTATGCATATCTATGAAAGGTAATTTCTTGCTCCACTAATTTGTTTATGATGTGTAAGTCATGTATCAAGAGTTTCTTTTGGTTTATGGCATAAGATATTAATCTTTATCTAATTTTTGCCAGACTACTTTCCATTTTCTCTAACAATTCTTGTCAAATAATGAGTTCTGACCCAATGGATGGATTTGTTGAGTTTATCAAACATGAATGTGTTTACTTCTATATAAACAGTCAGTGGTGCAATGAATAGAGAGCTAAAACTAAAATCAGGAAGATTTAGATTCAAATTTGGACTCAGATACTTAACTAGTTCTGTAACATTTAAATAACTCTGTCACCTAACTTCTGTTTACTTCAGTAATACCTGCTTCCCAGGATTGTTGCAAGGGTAAAATAAGGTAATATTTGCAAAGCACCTTTAAAACCTCTAAAGTGCTATAAAATGATAGCTATTTTTATTATTCTACATAGATCTATGTAATGATCAACCATTCTATTTTTTTATCAGTAACAAATTTGTTTTATTATTATTGCTTTATAGCAGACAGCTAAATGGCTTAGTGATAGAGCACTGGGTCTGGAGTCAGGAAGATCTGAGGTCAAATATGACCTGGGTGACTTTGGGTAATTCACTTGATTTGTTTGCCTCAATGCACTGGAGAGGCCTTCTGGCTTCCATTGAATGGCTAATAATATGTCCCATCCAAGCCTCTGAGACTCATTGTTCATATTTTGATGGTTTATAATGGGTATAAATAACAATTGTCTTCTATACTGGTCAGAACCTCTGAGGGTCTTCCTCTCCCAGATTGATACTTTTGGGATGGTAAATTAGGTCATCTTTTGTCTCAATTCCTATCTAGGCCTTAAACATTGAACCTTGTTTTAGACAAATCAAGACCTGGGAAAGATCTTAATTGAGAACAGCCAAAGTCATCCACTGAATCTTGGGTCATTATCAGTCATCTTGACTTTGTAATGCCACTGAATGGCCAAGGAGGAGAGTGTGAAGTTTATAACTTTGCATAGCTTTGCCTCACTTAAATCTGGTTTACCCACTTTACTATCATCATGTCATTGATCTTCTTTGAGAAAGAAGGATGAACTATAAGTAAGGAAATGTCATACAACTCTATCTTTGCCAAGAAAATCTTTATGGGGTTACAAAGAGTTGGCCATGACTAAACAACTGAAAAACAATGAAGTATTTTTATAATAATTTTTTTATGGTATAGTTTGAGATTTTATATTGCTAGGCCCTCTTCTTTTCCCACTTTTTGCATTATTTCCCTTGAATTCTTTGATTCTTTTTACCCATTAAATGAATAATATTATTTTTTTCTAGCTTTAGAAGGAAATTTTTTTTGGTAATTCACAATGAATTTGTAAATTAATTAATTTTAGGTAGCATTGTCATTCTAATTACATTGACTTGGATTACCCATGAGCAATTAATATTTCTCTAATTTTTTAGATCAGTATTCTCAAAAATGCTGATGCTTGTCCTTTGTTCTTGAAGAAAGTCATGACACCAGGGAGGAAATGCTATAAGATGCATGTGAATTGGATTTGAGTGCTATGCTATGTCTCCAGCCTCATTTTTTCCTCCAGAGTCATCTGGGTTTAATGGCCAGATATGAATCAGGACCACTGAAGATGGCCCTGTATGAGAGGCAATTGGGTAAATGATTTGCCCAAGGTCACTCAGCCAATACTTGTCTGAGGCCAAATTTGAACTCAGGCCTCTTGACTTATGGGTCAGAACTGTACCCACTGTGACATCTAGCTGCTACTCCATAAATAGTATATTGTAGTTGTACTCATGAACAACTTTGTTCTCTTGTATCATGGCAGGTATCTTGTATCATTTGATTCTCTTTGTATCATGGCAGGTAAATTCTCAAGTATTTTATACATTTTATAATTATTTTAAATAGATTTTCTCTTTTTATCTCTTACTGTTAGGTTTTGTTAATATATAGAAGTGTTAATGCTTTAATATGGATTTATATTATATACCGTTTCTTTGCTGATGCTATTAATGTTTTACTTTAATTTTTAGTTGACTTCCTAGGCTTCTCTTAGTTCAAACCATGATATAATCTACAAAAAGTGATAAATTTATTTCCTGCTTGTCTGATTATATTCATTCAATGTATTTACTCATTTATTTTGGTCATTTCTATAGTTAGGATTTCTAGCACCACATCAACTAGAAGTGCTAATAATGGACATCTTTACTTTACTCCTAACTTTACTGGAAAGACTTCTAATTTATCCTCATTACATATAAAACTGGCTATAGGTTTTTTTGGTTAAAAGCAGAAATAGGTATTATCTCTTTTCAAAAGACTTTTCTACATCTATTAATTATAATTATATGATTTACTTGCTCTTATTTTTAACATAGTTTATCATGTTGACAATTTTTCTTCCAACCTAATTATAGTGTAAAATTATTATGATTTGTTGTTGTAGTCATATTTTTTTTTGGAAATAAAACAAAAATTTATTAAAAGAAGTTACAACACATAGGAAGGGATAGGTAGAGAGAGAGGGAGAGAGGGATAGATAAAAGAACAGCCAAGCAGCTTTGGCTGGGCAAATAGATCAGAGAAGACTGCAGCCTTGAGTGGGAGTCCAACCCAGGTTTTCAGGTCTTGCCTCTCATCCAGAGGGCAAAAGGTGAACTCCCTTCCCTTACTGAATCTGGAATTAGGTAGAGGGTGAAGCCTAAGGTGATCAGGATACAAATTTTACATTAAACAATGAATCAATGGTAGTCAATTTACATTTCAAGAGTAGGTGGTAGTCAATTTGCATCTCCACTCAATTTGTACTTCACAATTCTCTTCATCTTTCCCCCTGCATCATTCCCTTCAAAATTTGGGACCTAGATTCTTCTGGTCCTTTCAGAGTCCATTTCGTGAGGACTTCACTGAAGCAGGTTTCAGAGAATGATTAGCTAGCACATCTGGTTGGCGTCCTGCAGAGGCTGGTCTTGGAGACATACAGCTATGGAGCTCAATCCAATTTCCCAAGTCTGAGCAGGGAATTTTTCTCCTTGGCTGGCTCACCATTATGTAGTTTGGTTCTACCTATGAGGAATCATTATTCAGACTCCAGAAAGCAAGGGTGGAAATAAAACAAAAATTTATTAAAAGAAGTTACAACATATAGGAAGGGATAGGTAATGAGAGAGAGGGAGAGAGGGAGAGATAAAAGAACAGCCAAGCCGCATTGGCTGGGCCAACAGTTCAGAGAAGACTGCAGCCTGTAGTCATATTTTATTTAAAATGTTTGCCAGAATGTTCATCATGGATATTAGTCTACATATAGTTTTCCATTTTGATTCTTCCTTGTTTAAGTAACAAAATCGTATTTACATCATGTAAGGAATCTTGTAGGATCCCTTCTTTTGGTAGTTTTTCAAAGTTTATATATTTTGTAAACTTTCATCATCTAAATGTTAACACAGTCACTGCATATACATTAAGCACAAATATTAATTCCCTATCTATGATACCTTTCAGTATTCTGTAGTTTCTCTGTTCTTTGAATTCACTTATAAATCCCCATAATTGTGTTTTTTCCCT
The DNA here is from genome assembly GCF_037893015.1 of Macrotis lagotis. Lineage (NCBI taxonomy): Eukaryota > Metazoa > Chordata > Mammalia > Peramelemorphia > Peramelidae > Macrotis > Macrotis lagotis. Next base: position 88,234,156 of record NC_133658.1, read on the forward strand.
GTCTTGGGAACTCATTTATGGTTTATTTTTTATGAAACTGAGTTATTTAAATGATCCATTTAAATCTGTTTCTTGTTCTATTAATTGGGGTATTTCATGCTTTTGTAAATAATTATCTAATTTATTTAAGATATCATATTATTGGCATATAACTTTTTATTTTTGATACCAGCAATTTCTTTTTTTTTTTTTTTTTAGGTTTTTTGCTAGGCAATGGGGTTAAGTGGTTTGCCCAAGGCCACACAGCTAGGTAATTATTAAGTGTCTGAGACTGTATTTGAACCCAGGTACTCCTCACTCCAGGGCTGGTGCTTTATCCACTGCGCCACCTAGTCGCCAAGATACCAGCAATTTCTTAATGAAAAATTGTAAAGATATAATATTTTCCCTAAAGATTGCTTTGGCACTATCCTAAATATTTGCTTTTTGGACTTATAGTCATTTTTTCACCCATTCTTTAAGATTAAGTTCTTAGGGGGCAGCTAGGTGGCACAGTGGATAGAATACCAGCCCTGGAGTCAGGAGTACCTGAGTTCAAATCTGACCTCAGATACTTAATAATTACCTAGCTATGTGGCCTTGGACAAGCCACTTAATCCCATTGCCTTGTTTAAAAAAAAAAAAAACCTTAAAAAATTAAAAAAATTAATTTCTTTAGTCTACAATTACACTTATCAGTGGTCTTTTATGTTGTATGATTTTTATGGTATTGTACCTATTAAAAGGTATATTTAATATTTATGATTATCTGAATTTGTTTATAAGGTTTTTATGCCTTAACGCATATTCAATTTTTTGAAGATACCATAAAGACTTAATATATATATTATATATATATATATATATGTACTTTTTTCTCTTTCCATTCAATAATTACCAGAGTTTTATCACATCTAATTTTTATAAAATCAGGAGTAAAGTTTCTCTGTTCTTTGAATTCACTTATAAATCTATCTGCTCCCAGAATTGTGTTTTTTCCCTGTTGGGAGCTCACTTAAGGTTTATTTTTTTTATGATAATGAGTTATTTGAATGATCCATTTAAATCTATTTCTTGTTCTATTAATCTGGGTATTTCATGCATTTTTTTTGTAAAATCAGGTCTGTAATGTCCTTTTTGGTTATTTTTTTTCTTATATGTGTTTCTTAGTCTTAAGTCCTAAGACCTGAAGTTCTCCCACTGCTATTATTTTACTGTCTATATTATTTTAATACTATGACACTTATGATATAGTTTATCTCTTTATCTGTTTTAATTGTCTATATTCTGTTTTGTCTGAGAGCATGGTTGCTTCCTTCTGAGTTTTTCTGAGTTTAGTTAAAGCATAATAGGTTTTTGCTAGCCCCTTATTTGAACTCTGTGTGAATCTTTTATATTCAAGTATGTTTCTAGTAAAAACATTTTACTTTCTAACATATTCTGCTATCCTTTTCATGTGTGTGAGTATCTCATTCATATTCGCAGTTTTGATCATTAGTTGTAAATTTTCCTCTGTTCTATTCTCTTATACCAGATTTAGAGTTAGAAGTGACCTCAGTTATCAACCAATCCAGTCTTTTAATTTTAAAGATAAAAGTCTGAGACCCAGAGATAATTATTGAGACAGAGTGAGGAATCAAGGATAATGCCTTTGTGGCAGGTCTGGGGGATTAGAATGATAATGGTAGCTTTGGCAGTAATGAGGGAATTAAGAAGATGGAAGGTTTTGAAGGAAAGAAAATGAGTTTAGTTTTGGACATACTGAGTTTAAGATAACTACAGGACATCTGGTTGGGAATATTTAAAAGGCAGTTAAGGATGTGAGTCTGAATGTCAGGAAAGAGGTTAGAGTGGTGTAATAGTTAAGAGAATCATTTGAATTGAGACAATAATTGAAACCTTAGGAAATGATGAGATCACTAAATAAATCAGTAGAGGAGATCCAGGAAAGAACCTTGGAGGTTACTGATGGTTAGCAGGCACAACTTGGATGAAGAACCAGCAAAGGAAGAGTGAGAAAAAACTAGTAGCAGATGAGCAGAACTAGGAGAAAGCAGTGTCCTAAGGACTTAGAGAGAAAAGAATATGAAGGAGAAGAGGGCAATTAACTCTGTCAAAGACTGCAGAAAGGTCAAGAAGGATGAGTGTTTAGAAAAAGCCATCAGATCTGACAATTAAAAGACCATGGGTAATTTTGAAGAGAACAGTTTAAAATAAATTATATAGTTGGATGCCAGATAGTATAGAGCTTAGAAGAGAGTGAGAGAAGAGAAAATAGAGGCACTTCTTGTAGCTGATATTCTCAAAGTTAAAAATGAAAGGAAGAATAAATAATGATAGTGTGGATCAAGTGAAGTTTTAAGGATATAAGGAAATGTGGGCAACCTATAAACAGAGAATGACAATATTAGTAAATGTTGGGATAATAGAGAGAGCAATCTATTGGAGAAAAAGGGATGAAGTGGAATCTTTTGTGCATGTGAAGAGGTTTGGCTTGGCAAGAAGGTTACCTCTTCAAGTGAGATAAGGGTGGAGAGAGAGCTAGTAAGAGAAGGCATCTAAGTGATATGAAATGAGGAGGAAAAAGAGGTAGCTCTCAGAGAATAGCACCAATTTTTATTTATAAGAGCAACCTGAGAAATGCATTTCACTTGAGAAGGTGGGGAGAGGGAGAGTCCTGGAAAGTTTGAGGAAGGCTGGACAGATTCAATAGAGTCATAGTAGTAAGATAATCAATTAGAGATGTATAAAAGGATTGCTTTGTTGAAGTGAGGGCTCAGTTAAGATTATTATCTGACAAAAATTTGTAATGAACTTAGTATGATATTTTGTTTTCTCTAGTTAATTTAAATATCATATAAACAGAAATGAAAGTAGTAGATAGTAGGAGTAATTCAAGACTGGGGTTTTGTGGGACAGCTTCAGTGATAGTATAAAATGGCAAGAGACTTGAAAGAATAAATGGCTCAGAAATGGATCATGCTGGGAAGGGAGAAGAGTGTAGACAATGGAGGAGTGATGACTTGGGAAGAGCTAGAAGAGTAGAGGATTAGAGGCCATGATGAAGATAGAGATAGGAGCAAGGGTTGTAAAACCATGGTAAAGATTAGATGACAAAAGATTATGATTAGACAAAGTAATTTCAAACTTCATAAACTGGGATGTGGAATACTTGCAGATGATGGCAAGATCAAGGTTATAACCAATTGTGTGTAGCTTAGCTAAGTGGATGAGTAGGACATAGAAAATGAGTAACTGGCACTGAACTCATTGAAGTAAATCTATTGATAACAGTTACCAGAATCTTTGCTGGGGATGATATGGTTTAAATAAATTTCAAAGACGAGGTTACTGAATGATGGTGGTAGTCCAGAAACAAAAATGGAGAGCAAGGAATCTTCCAACTCCTCCACCAAAGTGCAAACAGTGCTAAAAATGGTGAACAAGGACAAAATATAATCAAGAGAGTGTCAGGTCTTAGTGAGTGCAAGAAGATAGAAAGGATAAGAAAGGAAAAGTTTTAAGTTAAAAGAAAATTTCTTACCTAAGGAGCAGTCATTCCAGAAAGCATTGTTGAAGGAGTGAGTAGTTCTTCAGTGGGATATTTGGAATAGGTTGGATTGAGGAAGATGGTAATAAAGGAGCAGTCATTTCGGTACAGGGAATGGGGTTCGTATTGTGATAAGTAAGGGTTCAGAATATTTGGCATTAGGAGTATGCCAATCACTAAGGAATACATTCAGGTAAATTATCATTGTCCAACTGGTATGGAAGTGGAGAAAAGTAAGGAGTAAATTGACAATAGAAAGTGAACAGAACTGGCTAAACCTTACAAAATCAAGGTTAAAGGCATGGAGGGAGTTACTAGTCTTGAATATATAATAGCATTTATTCATAATCATTTATAATAACATATTTTGACATTTTGTGGTTAAGAACTGAATAACAAACCTATATTGAATGGCATCTTTATTTAGGTCACCAGGCTAGGCAATAATTCAAGTTTGACTATAGGTCAAATTATCCTCATTAATATGTATGGGTTTTCTCCCTCTGGGTTACTTTTCTCAATTCCCATTTGTGGGCTGGGGCCCCAGAGGGCAACAGACTATTCTCTGTAGCTTCCATCTATTGTGCTCTTCCTTTACTACCAGGCAATCACACTTTTAGAAATGAGTATTTACTAAGGTACCAACAATAGTTGGTACAAAGAAATTTCCCCCAATTCTGGGGTCTGCTTTCTCACAGGTATGTACAGAGTCTAGCAGAAAATGGGTTCAAGTTTAAAGAGCACATGTGATTGAACAGCTGGATTTCAGAAAAGCCTGAAAAGACTTGCATGAACTAATGTTGAGTGAAGTGAGAAGATCCAGGAGAACACTGTATACATTAACAGCAACATTGTGTTATAATCAACTATGTTGAATTTGTTCTTCTCAGCAGTACAATAATCAAAGATTGTTCTAAGGACTTGTACTGGAAAATATCATCCACATCCAGAAAAGGAACTATGGAGTCTGAATGCAGACCAAAGTTTACTAGTTTCAATTTTTAATTTAATTTAATTTAATTTTTTCTCTCTCTCTTGTTTTTTTCCCTTTTTTTGTTCTGTTTCTTCTTTCACAACATGATTAATGTGGAAATGTGTTTAATATAGTTATATACATATAACCTGTGTTAAATTATTCTCTGTCAAGTCGAGGGGGAAGGGAAGGGAGGGAGGGGAAAATGCGGAACTCAAAACATTACAAAAATTGATTGTTGAAAACTATCTTTACATGTAGTTGGAAAAATAAATAAATTAATTTTTTAAAAAGAGCACTTGACAAAGCAGGTAACTTACAATTTCTGGTTGGATGGAAATCCTTTTCTACAGTTTGTGTGATTTCTTTAATTCAAGATTCACTAACATGATCAGTGAAAAGTCTCTTTAAAAACTGACTTTTGAATATAAATAGGAAATATTTTGCATTTTTTCCATAGAGAACATGACTAACTTATGATAGTGAAAGTTTGAAACTTTTGATGACTTAATTCTCCCAGTGCTCAGTACAAGTTCCAAACATCATTTTATGCTTTTAGAAAGAAAAATGAGAAGATTAAAAAAATAAAACCCAAACTGGGAGAGTTTAGCTCATTCCCAGTGTGTACCAGCACATACAATTTTAGAGATGAAAAAGTTTTCTTGAGAAATGATGACTGGTAGTCTTTTGCTTTTAACTCTCATTACACATTTTCATTAACTGCAGATTTCATTTTACACAGATGCTTTCCTCAGAAATAGTGACTCCACTGGGGGAAACAAAACGTGAAACTAGGATGTGAAAATACAGACAGCCCTAGCAGATGTGATTTTGCAGGGAAAGTTTTGTCTGAAATTACCTCTCTTGCCAGGGATGTGGTATGATTTAGTTAACTTTCTTCCAAGGAACCAGTGAATTTTCTCAACTGCCATATATATCCAACTGGAATGCTCCCCAGAAATCATTGGAACAATGCTGAGGAGAGAGACTGAATTTTACCAGCTCCATCTGTTTCAAGCTGAGATAAAGTCTCTAATACAATCTTTTCAAAGTAGAAGGTGTCAAAGGTCTTTGAAAAGTAGAAAGAGTTATAACAAGATAAAAAGATAGTGATGATCTTACTTAATCCACCCAAAGAGATTGATAAGACCTAATGAATTTCACAATTCCCAGAGGGATACCATCCTGCTGCTGAGTGGGCTTGACTATCACACTACTGTAAACAATTTGAATTCTTCGTCAACAAATACTTCCAACATGATAGTTGATCTTAATCAACTATATATATATATATATATATGTGTATATATATATATATATAATATACAATATATATTGGCCTTCTTAATCATAAAAAATTAAATTGTGCTAAAATATTTTAGTGCCATAATCCTTTGAAAAGATTGAAACCATCAGATGAGGAAACTTTCTCTGACAATTTAGGATTTTATTTCATGGATTCTAAGTGACTTGCTCAGGCTCTCATAGAGACAGGATTTGAACTCAAGTCTTCCTAATCCCAAATTCAGCATTTTATCTGCCAAACCATATTGTCTTTGTGGATCTTATGATGTTTATCTATTAACAGAACTTCTCATTAACTAATCCATTCACCTTGCTACCCCCAGCTAGAATATGTTTTTTCTGTAGTTATTTTAGCATGTTTTACTAGGTCAAAATACTACTCACAATACTGCTGGCTCACAGACTTTTATATCTCAACATACTGAGCTTGTGTATCTTCTTTCCTAAGACAGGAACACTTTTTTCATGTGTCAAATTATGCTATTTTGGTTAATCAAATCACATCAATATTTATCCCTGAATTCTGTTCTTTTCTTTTCCTATTGCTATAGTTAGCAATTATAGCACTACCTTAAATAATAGTGGCATGAAGGTTTCAGTTATTTTTGAGTTATTGTTCAATTTCTCATGAGCCCATTTGGGGTTTCATTCATAAAAACACTGGAAGGGTTTAGCATTTCCTTCTCCAGTTCATTATACAGATAAGGAAAGTTAAACAGATTATTTGTCCAGGGATGCACAGCTAGTGAGCATCTGAGGCCAGAACTGAACTCAAGAAATTGAATCTGGCTCTATCCTTTGCACCACCTATCTGCCTTGAATAAAGGTATTCCATCGATTTAGCCTTCATCTGGAAAAGTTTCTAATGTTTCTCTGGTTACAATAGTAACTTTTGTTTTAGATAGATACTTATTATTTTAAGGGAAAGTTCATTTATTTTTACTTGCTTTTTAAAACAAAGGAGTGTTATATTGAGAGAATTTTTGCATCTATTGATATATTTATATGATTTTAATTTTGATATTAGTATGATTTAATAAAATTATAGTTTTTTAAAGCTGAGATAAATTTACATTTATGAAATTGGCTTAACTCAAGAATAATTTTTGAATATGTTTCTACTGCATCTTTGACAGTAATTTAATATTTTATCTCAGTATTGAGTAGTGACATTGGCATATAATTTCCTTTTTCTGTTTTACCTTTTCCTAGTTTGAGGGTCAGGATTATTTATCTCATAGACAAGGTAAAGTATTTTCTCTTAATATTTGAAGGGTTCATATAGCATAAAGTCAATTGCTCTTTAAATATTCTTCAGAATTCATTTGAAAATCAATAATAGATTTTTCTTTGGGATGTTCATTTAGCAATTATTTTGTCTTGTTTATATTCCCTCCTTCTTATTCTGTTATTCCACATTTTTAAAATTCTCCATTTCATTTAAATTTTAAAGTTTGTGGGCATTTAATTGTATACAATGGTTCCCAATAGTTTTTCCTATTTCCTTTCTAAAATTGTAAATTTCTCTTTTTCATTTGTGCTTTAGTATTTTGGTCTCTCTTTTAAAAAATCAACTTAGCTAATACTTTGTCTCTTTTCTTCATCTTTTACAGACACATCTTTATTTTATTTATAACCTCAATAATTATTCTTCAGTTTCATCTCCAATTTCTAGGATTTTCATTTTTATATTTATTCAGTAGTGATTAACTCATTGATTTTAAAATTTCGTAATGATATATACTTCTTTGCTTTTCTCTTTTTCTTCCTTTTTTGGTTTTATGAATTCACTTTATATCTTTTTTCTATATATCTTCTTTATTACTAATATTTCTTTTTATTTTCTGTAACCCAGACAGATACACTTTGAAACAAAGAATTAAAAAGAAAGAGAAAAAAAATCACTTAGTGAAACTTATGAATACATGAAGACTGACAGTATATACAATATTCTCCCTTCTGTAAAGTGGAAATCCTTTCCCAGACACTTATGTTGACCATGGGCAAATAATGGAATCTCTGTAGTCTATCTCCTCATATAGAAAATAGGGATTAACAATTGCAGTGTCTGATTCACAGGATTGTTGTAAGATTCATATAAGATAATATATGTAAAATATTTTACCAACCTTTAAACAATCAATCAGCAAATATTTATTAAGCATGTATTATATATTGCATACTGTGTAAATGCTGGGGACATAAAGAAAGGCAAAATATTTATCTCTGCCTTCAAGAAACTCATATTCTAATAGAGAAAAACATATACATAAGCAACTACATACAATATACATGATGAGTAGGAGGAGGATAACCTAGATAAGAAGCTCAAGTAAATGGGGGAACATAGAAAGGTTGCCTACAGCAAATGGTACTTGGAGGGCAGTCGGTGAAAGGATATGGAGATAGCAGGTGGAATTTTGTGTGTGAGGATGAGTTAGGTTGGTATCACTGAAACATAGAGTTTGTGGAGGGAGAATAAAGTATGGGAAAACATTAAAAGCATAATAGAACTAGGTTGTAAAGAGACTTAATTGCCAAATAGAAGACTTTACATTTGATCTTGGAAGTAATAGGGAGTCATTGGAGTTTATTAAGTGTGTGTGTGTGTGTGTGTGTGTGTGTGTGTGTGTGTGTGTGTGTGTGAAATGGTTAGATCTACAATTTAGGAAAATCACTTTGACAAGTGAATGGAGAATGAATTGGAGTAGAGAGAGATTTGAGGTATAGAGTTCCATGAAAAAGCTATGGCAATAGCCTAGGAAGGAGGTAATGAGAACCTGAGCTACAATGGTGGCTCTGTGAGTATAGAGAAAAGGATGCATAGAAAAGATATGAAAAAAGAAATGACAAGATTTGGCGAATAACTGAAAATATGTGGTGGAATTTAAGGTTGATACTGAGATTGCAAATTTGGGTAACTAGGACAAGGGTGATTTATTTGACAGTAGCAAGGGAATTTGGAAGATAGGAAGATTTGGGGGGACACATTAACTTTGAGTCATCTATGGCACATAAAGCTTGAAATAACTAATAATCAGTTAGAAAAATTATATTGGGCCTCAGAAGAGAGACTCAAGCTGAATATAAAAATCAACAAAACATCTGCATAGAGATGATGATTGAATCCTAAGGAGTTGGTAACCAACTGAGATATAGAGAGAAAAAAGAAGAGGGCTCAGGACAGAACCTTGGGGGCATTCACATTTTGGGGGAATGAGGAACCAATAAAAACGAGTGAAAAGCTGGATAAAAATCAGGGGAGGGTGATGCCACAAAACCCCAAAAAGGATAGAAAGACCAGGAGGAGAAGGTATAAAATGGTATAAAATGCTTGAGAGATAAGAAAGGATGAGAAGAAAGGCCTTTACATATAGAAATTAAGAGATCATTAGTAACTCTGGAAAGAATGAAAAGGTCAGAAGCTAGACTGCAGATGGTTTAGAAAAGATGAGAAAAAAGGTAAATGCAAGTACTATATAGTTGCCATTTATTAATGTTACTTTTGAGTTTGAATTATTTGTTCTTATTTCTCTTTTTCAGAAAAACAAAATGCATATACAAAAGTACATTCTGCAAAATTGTTGACATTTTATAGGACTTTATGATAAAAATTGCAACATAGATAACTTATTTTGACACATTATTAAGTATTGTTATCAAATGAAGAGTAAAACATAGGTACATATAACCAGCTAAGTTACGTATCAATAACATGAACTATATCCTACAAAGAATCTCAACAAAAGAGAGATATTCTGTTACTAGAATATTTCTTTAGATTTTTAAAAATTTCCAATCACTTTATACTATTTATTTCTCTTAAAAATTTAATAGTATTTTTTCTAATTGCATGTAAAGGGAATTTTCAACATTTATTTTTTGAAAGATTTTGAGCTCCAAATTTTTCTTCATTCATCACCTATTTCTCCTTCCAAAATGACAAGCAATATGGTATGGGATACACATGTTATACTATTTGCTTTTTAAAATTTTTTTATTTATTTAAGGTAGTGGGATTAAATGACTTGCCCAAGGTCACACAGCTAGGCAATCATTAAGTTTCTGAGGTCAAATTTGAACTTATATCCTCCTGACTCCAGAGCCAGTGCTCTATCCACTTCACCACCTAACTGGCCCCTACTATTTGCTTTTTAAAAAATTTCATCTAGTTTTCTTTCTTTTTTTCAAAAACTTATTTAGAAGATGGCAACAGGAGTAAGATGGTGACAGGAGAAGAGCCTCTTCTAGGTGTTCTCTCCATAATATTTCAAAAAAATCTTAAAATTATGACTCCAACTAAATTTTTGAGCGACAGAACCCACAGAAAGATCCAGGGAGGCAATTCTCCAGACCAAGGTAACCTGGAAATAGTAGAAAGGCCACTCCACAGGGTTAGACTGGTGGCATGCCAGAGCGATGAAACTTCAGCCTCCCGGAGGCAGTCCCAGGGTACCTAGGAGCTGGCTCATGGCAGCAGGGGCAGTTTCCTGACCTACACCCCAGGGAGCACTGGGAACAACTTGGAGGATCACTGGGGGGACCTCTGCCAGTGCAAGCACACTAAGCCCAGGCCCTCAGGGCAGATGTAATAGTCAGCAAGGTCATCTGGCCTGGGCAGCCCAGATCCAGGAAACAGAAGCTGACCTGGAGCCAGCAAGCAGGACCCTCCAGGCAACTGGGCCCTGAGTGCTCAGTTCACCTAAAGGTAGGGGAGACTTCTGAGGTTTTTCCTCTGTACTTGGAACAGGACACTGGGGTTTTGACCACATTCAGATCCTGAATTCAGTCTAGGCCCCATTGTGGCAGAGGGGTGTGCTTGTAGTCATTCACAGACCAGGAGGGCAATCAGAGCCTCACACACTGAGATCCTTGTTGGGGGGTATCCCAATAATACTCAAAAGCTCAGGAAGCACCCCAAAACAAGGCATAAGCTGGAGAAATGAGTGAATAGACAAAAAAGAGGAACACCATTGAGAAATACATTTTCTGTCATACCAAGAAGGATCAAAATACTCAGTCTGAAGATGAGGAAGTACAAGCTCCTGCATCTAAAGACTCCAAGTAAAATGGAAGTTGGGCTCAGGCCATTGACAGAGCTCAAAAAAGATTTTGAAAATCAAGTAATGGAGACAGAAGAAAAATTGGGAAAAGAAATGAGAGAGATGCAGGAAAAACATGAAAAAGAAGTCAGCAGCTTAGTCAAGGAAATCCAAAAAAATACTGAAGAAAATAACCTGTTAAAAACCAGCTTAGGTCAAATCAATAAAACAATTCAAAAAATTACTGAGGAGAAGAATGCTTTAAAAAGCAGAATTGGCCAGATGGAAAAGGAGGTTAGAAAGCTCTCTGAGGAAAACAAATCCTTCAAATGTAGAATGGAGCTAAAGTAAGCTGATGACTTTGTGAGAAGTCAAGACACAATAGTTCAACACCAAAAGAATGAAAAATTAGAAGAAAATGTGAAACATCTCATTGAAAAAACCCAACTGATCTGGAAAACAGATTCAGAAAAGGTAATTTAAAAATTATTGGGTTACCTGAGAGTCATGATCAGGAAAAGAGCCTTGATCTCATTTTTAAAGAATCCCTACAGGAAAATTGCCCAGATATTCTAGAAGCAGAGGGCAAAATAGAAATGGAGAGAATCCATCAATCTCCCCTGAAAAGAGATAAAAAGCCAAGCCCTAGGAATACTATAGCCAAGTTCCAGAACTCCCAAGTCAAAGAGAAAATATTACAAGCAGTCAGAAGGACACAATTCAAATATCATGGAGCTGCAGTCAGGATCACACAGGACTTAGAAGCAACTACATTAAAGGCTTGTAGGGCTTGGAATATAATATTCCAGAAGACAAAATAAACTTGGAAGGCAACTGAGAATCAACTACCCAGCAAACCTGAATATCCTCTTCCAGGGGAAAAGATAGACTTTCAGTGAACCAGGGGAATTTCAAATGTCCCTGTTGAAACAACCGGAGCTGAACAGAAAGTTTGACCTTCAAGTACAGGACTCAGGTGAAGCATAGAGAGTGGAGGAGAAGGGGAAAATATGAGGAACTTAATAATGTGAACTGCATATATTCCTGCATAGAAAAATGATATTGGTAATACTCATATGAAACCTCTCATTTAATAGAGCATGTAGAAGGAGCTTTTATAGATGAAGCACAGGAGAGAGCTGAATTTGAAAATATAATATATTGTAAAAATGGAGTCAATGGCTAAAAAGGAAATATACTGGGAGTAAGAGAAAGGAGAGGTGGAATAGGCTAAGATATTTTGTATAAAAGATATATTTTTTATTGCAATAGCTATTGCAATGATATGGAAGGGGGGAAGGTGGGGGGAATGAGGGAATCTTTGCTCTCATCAGAGGTGACTTGGAGAGGAAGCAGCATATACACTCAATGGGATATAGACATCTAGAGTAAAAAGGAGAGAAGGGGGGAAGGGTGAGGGGGATGTGGTGATGAAGGAGAGGGTGGATCATGGGGGAGAGTGGTCAGATATAACACATTTTCTTTTTTATTTCTTTCAAGGGGCTAGAAGTGGGTGGCCGGTCCAGGACCACAGGTCCAGGTGGTTGCTGGGTCTCAGGAGTGGAATGTGGGCCCCAGGGCCTTTTGGCCCCAGGGCCTTTGATCTGTCTGCTATGCCACTCAGCTACCCTGCAGCACATTTTAGAAGAGGGGCAGAGTGGAAGGAGAGAGAAAATATAGTATATGGTAGTGGGGAGGTATGGATAGAGGGAGTTGTGATCAGAAGGGCAAAGGTGAAAAAATAAGGAAGTAGCTTTTATGATGGACTTATAAAGAATGTGATCCATTGGAGACAGAGCTGGTGGTGTCAGAGTACAGAATGAAGCATAGCTTTTTTCTCTTTCTTTTACTTTATTTCTCATGAGGGTCTATATTTTTTGGGGGTAGGGGGTATTGTGTTTACTCTTAAACAAGAATATTTTAGCAATGTATAAAAAATCACTTGTACAAAAATTAAAAAAGTTAAAAATTATTTATATTTAACATCTTTTTCTCTTGAAATTCTTAGTTCCAAATTTATCTCCCATTGAGAAGGCAAGTATATCAATTATGCATGTGAAATGATGTAAAAAACATAGAAATCTCTATTAGCTATATCACAGAAAAGTAAGAAAACTAAAGAAAATGAGAAAATTACGCTTCAATTTGCATTGATTTTCTCTCTGGAGGTGATGGCATTTTTTCATCATGAGTCCTTTGGAATTGTATTGGGTAGCCAAGACTTTCATAGTTAAGCATCATTACAACATTACTATTACTATGTATGTATGTATAACTATGTCTCCTGGTTCTTCTAATTTCATGTAAGTCTTGATCTGTTTTTCTGAAATCACCCCTCTCATGTTTTTTATGGCACAATAATACTCCATCATAATCATATGCTCAGCCAATCCCCAACTGATGAGCATCTTCTCAATTTCCTATTCTTTGCCACCATAAAAATAGCTGATATAAATATTTTTATACATATAGATCTTTCCAAGGTTGTGTGATCTAGAGATACATATGGTCACTACTCTACTGGGGACCCTACTTTCCTTCTGCTTCAAGGACTAGAATTCCTTTCTTCCTTGGAACTCTGAACAGAGCACTTGCCAGCTTTTTTTGTGACCACCCACAAGTACTTTTCTTGTCCAGGAGAGCTGTGACTGAGGACAGAGCTGCATCTGGTGCTTTGTATCCTCTTTCTAACTGTCTGATTTCCTTACCTAATTGCCTGGATTGAGATAGCCCAAAGCTGCTGTTGCCACTGCTGCTGGTGGTGATGGTGTTCCTGTATCATCAGCCTTCAAACCCTGCCCAGATGCTGTGGTTGCCTTTTCCTCAGTTTCAGAGACTTTCCTGCTGACCTATCCCATATGTCATTTTGTTGGCTCTGCTGTTATAAAATTTAATTTGAGGCATTCTTTTAAGGTTGTTTATAGGGGAATTTTGAGAGAGAGAGTTAAGTTTGCTATTAGCTCTAATTTTAGTTTTCCTATTGATTACAATGTTTGCTTGTTTTTGTAAAAATAAATTATGGCTTGAAAAGGATATGTTTTTGTTCTGTACCTGTTCTGTACCTCTACATTTATGTATTAGTCCTTTATACCCTAGCATGCTTTAAGTTTTTTAATGTCATTTAATCCTGGAAAACAGGATTATGCTTTACTATTACTATCCAATAATTAACAATGATTCATCGTATCTATTTTTCTGATACTATGTATTTGGGGGTTTTACTTTCATCTTGTTTATCTTATTGTGAAATTTATTTAAATCTGAAAAGAGAATCTTGAAGTCCTTTAGAATTTTATTTTAGGTTTTTGCAAGGCAAAAGGGGTTAAGTGGCTTGCCCAAGACTGCACAGCTAGATAATTATTAAGTGTCTGAGGCTGGATTTGAACTCAGGTACTCTTGACTCCAGGGCCAGTGCTCCATCCACTGCACCACCTAGCAACCCCAGTCCTTTAGAATTGTGACTTACTATCTAGGCTTTCCTGAATTCAATTAACTTTTCCTTTAGATACTTAGAAGGCATTTTGTTTGATTTAATAATAATAATATCGCTTCTTTGGAGGCAGCCAGGGAGCTCAGTAGATAGAGTGCAGGGCTGAAGTCAGAAAGATCTGAATTTAAATTTTTTAAAAAATTGCTTCTTTATTCATAGCACTTTTAAACAAAATGTAGTTTCCTATTTTGTCTTTCTTTAGGATCAAGTAAAAACTCCTCTGTAATGTCAAGAATTTTTACATTCTTGCTCCAGCCTATCCTTTGGGCCTCATTAGGCTCTTACATCCCCTACATGTACTCTTTAGTCCAGGCAAAATAACCTTGATATTTCTCAAAATTAGTACTCCATCTTTTATTTCTTATCTTTTTTAAGGCTGTTCTTTAGGGATGGATTCATTATTTCCTCATGTCTACTTCTTAGTATTCCTGATTTCCTTCAAGTCTGTGTTTTCTTCATGAAACTCTTCCTGGTCTATTCAGCTTCTAATACCTTTTCTTTACTCAACATATTTTATATGTATGTGTTATCTCATCCCTATATAACATATAACTGCTTGAAGGAAGGGATTCTTGCCCAGAGCATAGCATATGTATATAGTATAATAAGTGCTATTTGATCAACTGACTTAAAAAGTGATGGAGACTCTCCTGGTGGACATGAGAAAGTTGCAACATACACAAAAGGAAGAATTGTGGGGTAGAAATGGCAAAGGAGATTTCATTAGAGAAACATATGACTACAAAAGATGGGCTGATTATGTAGTGAGAGAGAAGGATAACAGATGTGTGATCCACTGGTATCAACAACAATATGATGATAACTAGAAGAAGTCTCTCAGTATGTTATGTGGAAAATCATGGTAAATTTATGGGAGAACATGGAAAAGAATCACAGGATAGACAGGAACAGATGAGATGTGATCTGCACCATGGAAGGATACTCCTATGGATGAGACTGGAGATCTATCAAAGTATCAGAGAGTCAAATCATATTTTAGTACTTCTTAGTTCCCCAATAAGATCTAGTTATATTTTTGGAATAATTTGTCAGTCTTGAATGACACATTTGGAGGTTTTTACTGTTAGAATTTCTCTTCCATAACTGTGGTTTGTTTTGTTTGAGGCTTTCTTTATCCCCCACCTCCATTTACTCTCCAATTCAAATAAGCCTTTCTTTGGATTTAATTTTCTTTGTTTACTCATTTATTAAGTTCTTCACTCTCAACATTGTTCCCAAATGAGATATTTGTAAAGCACAATGTGTTTGGCACATAGGCAATTGTTGTTTGTCCTTTTGTTCTCAAAAAAGATCATGACATCAGGGAGACCATGACATGCAAGTGAACTGGATTTGAGTGAAGGGGGATGTGCTAAGTCACCAGCCTCACTGTCTCCTCCAGAGTCATCTGGTCTAGTGTCCAGCTATGGATCGGGACAACTGGAGATAGCCCTAGATGTAAGACAGTCAGGGTTAAGTGACATGCCTATGGTCACCCAACTAGTAAGTGTCAAGTGTCTGAGTCCAGATTTGAACTCAGGCCCCCCTGATTTACGGGCCAGTGCTCTATCCACTGCATCACCTAGATCACCTACATGGTAAATAGGTGCTCTCTTCCTTCCTGTCTCTTTCCTCTGGAAGTTTAACTCCTAAAATTCTTTTTTACCTTTACAAATTTTATCATTAAAATTTTGGATTCACATAGCACCCTGCTAAAGGGTAGAGGACTCTAGTAGATTTGATGTAGAGCTACTGAGAGTGACTGGTGAAGGTCTTTGGGAATTATCTGCCCCTTCCACCTTTACTTCTAAATCTCTTTTCTCTTTTCTCTAGAGCTTCTTGCCACAAAATTCATAGTATGAACTCTGTATCCATAACCATTTCTAGCTGTTATTCTCTTCTACAAGTCATTTCCATTATAATATAATTCAAACCCAATCATTGATTGGTTGGTCTATACAACATCATCCTCAGGATGTAAGCAGAAAAATAGAAAGAAAGCTTATAGTAGGTGCTTAATAAATATTTACTGATTAATCTTAAATACTGAAAGAAAACCATCAATAGTATTTTGTTATTGTTCAGTCATTTTTCAATCACATCCAACTCTTTGGGACTCCGTTTGATGTTTTCTTGGCAAAGATATTGGAGTGGTTTTTCATTTCCTTCTCCAGCTCATTTTACAGATGAAGAAATTGAGGCACAAAGAGCTAAATGACTTACCCAGGATCACACAGCTAATAAATGTTTGAGGTTGGATTTGAACCAGCAAAGATGAATCTTTCTTACTACAGACCCAGAACCCTGTCCACTGCACTAACTGCTCTAAGACCAATGCAATGCTAAGTATAATTCTAGAGAAGATGGTCAAAGTTACTCTAGATCAGTGGTGTCAAACTCAAATAGAAATAGATTGCATATTGACTTAGAAAAACTATTAATATTTTTATGTTGTAATGTATTTTTTTGGTCAGATTTTTTTTTGATAAAATTTCCCAATTATACTTTAATTTGGTTCCAACCAGGAGGCTTAGTCTCTTTGAATTGAGGCTTGGATATCCTTGAAAACTTTCACTCTTTTACAAAAAAAAATTTTTTTCAGGGAGAGAGGAAGATAGATGTAACTGTTTTGCTTTTACAATTCTAGCACTCCTAGATCTTTGGTTCTAGGTCTTACAGGAAGACAGTGAGGCATAATATATGGTGCATACAACTGGGAGTTAGGAAAACCTGGTTAAAATTCTGCCTTAGACACTAGCTGAAGTGAGCCATTTTAACTCTCGGACTCAGTTTCTTCATCTGTAAACTGGGAAAAATAAAAGCCCCTATTAAGGCTATTGAAGAGATTCAGTGAATGAATGAAGTACATTGCCTACCTTAAAGAAATGAAGGTGAATAAATACTAAATAATTTTTAGTTCAACTGGTACACTGGTTCTTTTGAAAGACTAATTTTGCTTATGAGTATATATTCTATTTTCTATTTTGGCATTTTGTGATTCAAATCATAAGGGTTTCTTGGTTAATTAAATAAACCAAATTGCTTGGATCATAGGAATGATCTTTAGGAAGTGACTGAGCAGTGACCTATTCCTTTATACTTGCTCTCTGCCCTCTGGTTAAAAATTTGTGTGAAAACATATAGGAAGGAAATGTGACAAACCAAGCCAGGAGGCCTGGATCTTTAGGATGTGGCCTGAGACTAAGCTTGCTTCTTTTTTTTTTTTTTTAACAAGTCTTTTCCTGAAAAAACATGAACTAAACTGTTTATTAGGCAGCACTGGACATGTAGTATTTCCTTTCAGATTACCAAAGAGATCCAGGCATTTGGATTTTTTTATTTTAATTGGAAGGACATGTTGGCCTAGCCAACAGTCTAAGGGAAGAAATGTTTCAACCTGTCTTTTCCCAGAATTTCCTTTTAATTTAAGAGTGATTGGCATGCTTATTTGGCTCATAATGTTACCTAGGCTATTATGATCTGAATCAACAAATATTCATTTAGCTCCTATTATATGCAGAACATTCTTAGAAAATATGTAGTCCTTTGCTCACTCCATCAGTGCCATGATCAGGGGAAATTTTAGGGGATCTGTGATTGAGAATACCATCTGTATCCAGAGAAGGAACTATATAGTTTAAACAAAGACCAAGGATTATTATCTTCAATTTTTAAAAAGTTGTCTTATGTGCTACATAATTTTGCTATCTCTAACATTTTCTTTCTTCCTTGTGGATATGTTTTTCCTTCTCAACACATTCAATTTTGATCTATGCATACATATCATGGAAACAAATATAAATTTTATATCAGGTTGCTTTCTATTGGGGGGAGGGAGGAGTGAAGGGAGGGGGGAAAATGTTAAAATTCAAATCCTTGCAAAAAATGATTGGTAGAAACTACTATTGTATGTAATTGGAAAACAAATAAAGTATTTATGTAATTAAAAAAAGAAAATATATGGCAATCATGCAGCCTACAGAAGCCCCAATTTTGATAATGGGGAATATAAATCTAATAAGGAAACTAACTACATTTCACTGTCATGAGAACTCCACAGTAGAATTTGAAAGTCCGTCAAATTGTAAGGACTATTTGTAATTTCTAATTTAGTATTACAACAACAGGACTGTTTGAATAATTTCCTGTAGTTTCTAGAACACTTAAAAGCATTTAAAATTTGCATGAAAATTAATCTTAAACTCCAGAGGAAATTCCCAGAGGGAGAGACAACACAGCAACATTTGAAACTATAATAACAAAGAAAAGAGACATGATGGAGTCTTCTAAATCTAGACTTTCATGATCAGCTTTCCTAGGATAATTAAAAATAATGGCTCTCTAGTTGGTGTACTAAAAGAATGAATAAGAAAACTCAATCTTGATCATATGGACAGATCAAATTTAAAAACTTGATTTAAGGATGAAATTCAAACTCTTTATCTAAATAAAGCCCTTGAATAATAAAAATGTATTTTTTTAATTCTCAGAACTTCAAAAATCCCATTCAGGAAAGATTCTAGCATATTTCCTATGAAATCTGGGATGACAAATGTGCAATGACCATCTTATGTTATATGGGTTCAGAGAAGTTTTTGAAATTCCCCTAAATAATTATCCTATCTACATAATCATTTAAAATTCTTTTAGTGAGAAAAAAGTTAATTCAAGATATAATCGGGGGCGGCTAGGTGGCATAGTGGATAAAGCACCGGCCTTGGAGTCAGGAGTACCTGGGTTCAAATCCGGTCTCAGACACTTAATAATTACTTAGCTGTGTGGCCTTGGGCAAGCCACTTAACCCCATTTGCCTTGCAAAAAAAACCCCCCAAAACAAAGGATATAATCATAAGCAAGATTTAAATGAAAATATTGAGGGGGATAAGAAACAGAATTGATATACTGTAGTATAAAGGACTGATATCAGACACTTTTTAGATCACAAGTTCTAAGGAACAAGGAACTCTAGAGGTGGGTTAATACTTGTTTTTCCTTCATTCTCAGGAGGATATTGTGTTGACTTGCAAGAGAACTGGATCTAAGTGAGGCAGAACTGTGCAAAATGATCAGTCTCACTCTTCTTACAGAGTCCTCCATGTCCATTGGCAAGATCCAGGTCAGGACCACAGGTGATGCAATGGGAGATCTTGGCCTTTTTAAGCTAAGATCTTTTCCAGGTCTCAGTTTGTCTGAGGCAATACCCATTCAGTAGTTAAATGTTAAGTAAGAATTGAGGGAAAAGATGATCTAGTCTTCACAAAAGAAATCAGGGAAGAGAGTCCCTCAGAGTGTTTGGCTGGAACAGAAACAATTGCTTTTTACGCTCACTCTGAGCCATCAAAACCCAAATAATGAGAAGTCAGGTTAGGCCTGGGACTTATTATTGGCTAATCATTGAGAACCAGTGATTTGGATTTAAAGGCATAGTCAAGTAGCAACATTTGAATCCTAAGGGGCTTTATTAAAACCTGATTTTGCACAGCCATATTTCAAGAAATCAAAAATAAAAACTACATGAGAGAAAAGATTTAATTCTCCCAAGTTAAAAAACAAAACAAAACAACCCAACAGTGATAGAATCAATAAATAGGGAAGAAAAAAATCTAGCCTCCAAATCCCAAGATACCTTGCAAAATCAAAATTCTTATTTCTTTGGACAAAGGGCCTACATGCAAGGGTGTGACTCTCCTTGTGGACAAAGAGCCAGATGTAAGGTGTGACTTCCCATGTGGACAGAGGGAGGAGGAAGAGGAGGAGGAAAAATAGCAGCTTTACCCAGCTAGAATTGGCCTGTGGGTCCCCCAGGGGTAAGCTACTACTATGCACAGATTGTTTGTCCTTCATTTTTTTTCTTGAGGTTAAGTGACTTGCCCAAGGCCACACAGCTAGGTAATTATTAAGTGTCTGAGACTGGGAACTCAGGTCCTTCTGACTCCAGGGTCAATGCTCTATTCACTGCACCACCTAGCTGCCCCTCATCCTTCATTTAAAAAAAAAATTTATCTTAGGCAATGGGGTTAAGTGACTTGCCCAAGGCCTCACAGTTAGGCAACTATTAAATGTATGAGGCTGGTTTTGAACTCAGGTCTTCCTGACTCCAGGTCTGGGCCACCTAAGTGCCCCTCGTCCTTCATTCTTGAAGAAAACTTATGACAACAGGAGGGTCATATCTTGACTTGGAAGAAAATTTAAACAAGGCTGAACTACGCAAAGTCATCAACCCCATTCTTCTCCTCCAGAGTCTGAGAGTTTGGAGATAATACTATTTGAAAGAGGAAGATGATGTCCATTTTATTTAACCTCCCATTTTTATCATTTTGTTAAGGTTGTCAATCTTCCTTTTTTAGAGGGATTTGTTACAAAGAAATCACGAGTCAGTTTCATAACTGCATATTTTGACTGAATCTGAAACTAGTCTTTCAAATCTTAAGTAGATAGTAAATAAAATAGCATGAGTAATTATTCTGAATTACAAAGGGCTAAAGATTGAGGAAGGCCCTTCAACATAGAAACGATAAGTCTAAAAACCCAGCTATTTTTTGGTAAATAAATCTTAGGTTTCTATTAAAACCTTTACTGAATGACCAAGTTGGATTGATATTCTGCAGATTCCATAAGATCATGGGTAGCATGTAGCTTAGTATAAAGAAGAGGATCTGGATTCTGAAAGTCTTGAGTTCAAATTTAGCCGTAGACACTTAATGGCTGTGTGATTCTGGACAGCTAATTTAACCTCTCTCAGTCTCATATTCTTTATCTATATAATGAATATAATAACAATACCTACCTCATAGGGTCATTGAAGTCAAATGAGGCAATTTATGCAAAACACTTTGTACAACTTAAATCATGGAAAGGGGAAAGCATTTTAAGTATACAAATCACATAAGTACAGGAATAAAAACCTCACGTGCTAAGTGATTTACAAATAATATTTAACCTTATTCTCACAACAACCCAGAGGATAGGTGTTATTATTATCTCCATTTTACAGACAAGGAAATTGAGCCAGATAGATCTTAAGTCACTTGCTCAGGTTCACATAGCTAGTAGGTTTCTGAGTTTGGATTTGAACTTGGGTCTTCTTGACTCCATGTCCAATGCTCTAAATACTTCAATACTTAGCTGCCTCTAAATGTTAACTGTGATTACTAAGTGTAGAGTCAGAGAACCACAGCCAATCCCTTTGCTTGGAACAATCTAGAGAAAGAAGATGTTTCATACATAAACACACACATATATATATACACACATACAAAGATATAGGGATGTGGCAGATTCTTAGGTCTACAGTCACCCCAACACTACACTCAAAATTTCTGAGAGGTGGTTTGGAGCTCAGATACAAATAATTCTATATAGGCGCATTTTGCCATTATCCAATGGCAACTCCCTTCTGTTTTCTTAAACTTTTGTTAACAAATCATTTAATTTCCTTTCTACAATCAAACTTTAGTTAGAAAAATCATGGTAATATCAAGGAGCAGCAGGAGCAAGCAACATAAACTGTAGACAGTTCCTTTTTCTCTAGAGTTGAAGCTATTTTCTGTTTCTATTACCTCTGAGTTTAAGGAGAGGAAATTAGGAAGTTTACTGCCTTTATATACTTTGTTTCATAACATAGTTGGTGGGAAAAATATATTAGTATTTTTGGTGGGGTGGCATCATAGAAACTAGGACCATCATAGGAATTTTGATAATTGTCCTTGTCATACATAGAGTGGAGTGAAAACAATGAGATCCACTCTCTCTGGTGCATACCAGTAATCCCTTCCAACTTGAACCTTCCCAAAGCAGAAGGATCAAGCTTTATGGAGTTGCCAAGGTACAGGATCCTAAGATTTGTAAACTGAGACCAGAGGCGGCATGGCCAACAGAATTCTAGTCTCATTCAGTTATTAACTTCTTATGTTTCCCATTTTTCCCTCCTTAGCTTGATTTGGCATCATTTCTTCTATCCTCCACTTAGGCTGTGTTAGCATTGAAAGCATTCAGGAAAAACAGTTGACTCTGGGAAAAACCAGAGACAGAAGTCCTTAAAGAATGTCCTGTTTATTAATTTGTTGGTTGATATGGATGTATTTTTGCTATCACTACCACAACCGCCAGTTGTATTTTTATACGATATTTTTATATTATTTCTTATACCTAAGTGATGAGTGACAATGTTGCTCCTGCTGTTGGGGTGTCGGGGAAGACTAACACCTTTAGTGTGAGGGCTTGCTGAGCCCTTTTCAGGGCTAATCATCCAACTTTGGTATCTATCTTCACCCATCTCACACCTATGGGTCCACGAAACTCTAGGATGTTCAGAGGCTACATCCCAGTAAAACCATCTAGGCAGAGGGACTATAAACCCTAATTAAGGGACCTCAAATTTTCTAGTGAATCGGGGGCATGTGAAGACTTCCATGGTGGAATTGGTAGATGAGAACAATTTGTTCCAGTAATCATGAAGACAGTTGAAGCAGGCATTGTGTAGAACTTAGAACTTGGTCAACATCTAAGGTGCCAAGGTCATCTACTGCATACTGGACCATTACCAGTCTTCCTGAATTTTGTCTTACCACTGGACTTCAATTACTCTGAAGAGAGAGTGACTGATAACTTTGTATAACTATATCTTACTTCAATCCAATTTATACACAAGTCAAAAAACAGTCAATATTGCTGCTGCTACTACTTCAAGCTCTGATTTTATTGATATGGATAACAAGCAACATGGAAGCTCTGCAATATAGTTCGATAATTTGTCTTAGGGAATTCTCAGAATTTTTGAAAGGTTAAGTTACTTCCCATAGTAATATATTAATATGTGTTAGATCCAGAATTTGAATCCAGGTCTATCTGACTACAAAACTGATCCTGTATGTTCTTTGTTGTCTCTTGTTTTCATTTATGCAAGCATCTCATCCACTAATGCATTTTAGAGCTCCTTCATGACTTAGGATATGGCATTGGTGAGTGGTTATAGCCAAATAATTTGTCATCCTTTCTACCAACTTAGCGATGAGCCAGGCTGGTCCTACAAAAATATATACAGAGAACATCACTTGATCTATATTTAATCCTTTCCAATTTGGTAGAAAGTGTGTGTGTTTTTTCCACTGGCATAACCTTTGAGTAGTGTAATAATTGCCAATTTTGGCAGGTGGGATAAGCACCCTAATAACTGGTCAGAATAAGCAACTTGAAATTAACCCATTTATTAAGATAAATTCAATTGAGGTGGCAACGGAGACTTAGAGAGAAACTTTGGACCCAAAGTGCTATGAACAATGACCTTTGGGACACCCCAAACCTGCATTTAAGGGAAGCTCCTCAAGGAGAGCTCCGAATAAGGTCCATCGGGAGTAGGGGGGCTACCATGTTGTAGATTCTTATGTTAATTAATTCTGTTGGTTAAGCGGGTGCTGTTGTTTGTACCTGATGTAGAACAAATGCTGTTAGCCTTCTCTACATTTTAGCAACTTAGGGCAGGCCTCTGATTAGCCTATCCTAGTTAAAACTCTGCCCTTGAGGACTAGAGTTACTTCTGAGTCGTGGTGTTGGATTTGTGTCAGAATAGCACTTGAGTAGAGATATAATTATCTCCTCTGGCATAAAATGTTATCCTTAAAAATGCTGATTCTTCCATTTTGAACAAGGCATGCCTTTTCTGAGCTGTTTTTCCAGTAATAAAGATACTCTTTGTGATCACACACTTATGCTTTCTTAAGATGATTGGTTGGGGTCAAGGGTAAATTTGTGACCATAGCAAAGTTAAAATTGTTCTTAGCAAATGGGAAGAAACCAGGAGTTGGAGACTGGCCAGGTTCAAGGACTGTACATTTTTTGAAAAAAAAAATTAGGTTTAAAAATTTTTAATTTACAAAACACTAAATAAAATGAACATTTTCATGTACAAAATAAACTAGTTAAAAAGAATTATTCTTGAAACTGAATCTCATAAACAGGTTGTTTTTCTTTTTCAGGATATAAGAAATTCAACATGTGACTTGAAGTTATTCTGTTTGTCTATGTTTTCTTCTGGCCTCTTTTTTCCCTTTTCTGTGCATTTTTAAATGCTTCAATCATCTTCTCTTTTTCCTTTTTTGGGGGGGCAGAGCAATATATATGTATACATACATATATGAATATATATGGCTACAGATGCAATAAGAGGCACATTACTTCATATAAAAGTATAGTAAGCCTAATAAGTCCAAAATCCTTTAATTTCTTATAAGCAGCTGAGGAGAGACAGCTAATGATTTCTAAGTAGGCAAACTGGCTTCATCATGAAGGTATTCAACCTAGCCCAGAGAGGAAGAGACAGGTGGAATATTGTAAAGAACAGAGTTTGGGTAGTCTAGAACAGATAGGCAGGTCAATCAAATGGTATTATGGTCATTGACAAGGTTATGTGCTTCCTGCCCTGGATTTGTGCACTCTGTCTATTGTGGTAGACAAAGACTAGCAGGCACGTATTCTTAACAGACAAGTTAGCTTCTATAGATGTCCAAAGTTGTTGATTTATAGAACTGACAGAGGGTTATATCCTCTAGGAAGATTCAACAGTGGTCCATGTGGAGTTTGAACACAAAACTTTAAGCTTAACCAATCACAGATTTAAAATTAATATGATAAGCTTGGAGGCTAAGATTTAGAATTCGGGACTGTAGGCGACCCTTTTCTGTGTCTTCTTTTCTTCATCTGTAAATAGAAATAATAATACTTGCTTCACTTACCTTGTAGGAATATTGTCAAAAGAAAGAAATATTGAGTCCCAAAGACCTTGGGTAACTTGGTGAGGAATGGATTCTTATATTACCTCCCTACTGGGTGTAAGTTCCTTGAGGGAATAGACTGTATCTTATTGAGTTTTGTAGCCTGCGTTGCACATAATAAATATTTGATAAATATTCAATTGAATTGTGCAGAGTGTGAATCTACAGAGGATAGCACTTTGAACTCTTAGCAAGATTCTTTGCAAACTGTTACCATTCCATCTCTACAAAACTATAGTCTGGCCCATTTAATTCTTTGGTATAGAGGATTTGCTTAGCATAAACTTCTGAAATTTTCAAATGAGATAGATTTGCATTTTTAAAAAAATCTAATTAGCAACGAATAATGAAAACAAATATCCAAAAAAAATCAACAAATTTTTAAAAGATCATCCATTTTCTTTTGGCAGGGTATTATTCATAGCTGTTATTTCTTTTTTTTTTTAGGTTTTTTTTTTTTTGCAAGGCAATGGGGTTAAGTGGCTTGCCCAAGGCCACACAGCTAGGCAATTATTAAGTGTCTGAGACCGGATTTGAACCCAGGTACTTGTGACTCCAGGGCTGGTGCTCTATCCACTGTGCCACCTAGCTGCCCCATATAGCTGTTATTTCTTAAGGCACAATAATATTCTGTTACATTGACATACAAAGATAGCTTCTTTCTCAGGAACTCCCCCCACTTTTGACTCTTGGCTAAGTACACTATCCTAGGCTAATTGACATGGTTTATTATTTTTTAAATTGAGTATTTAATTTTTCTCTAGTTTCATGTAAAAACAATCTTTAACATTCTTTTTTTTTTTTTGGTAAGGTAATGGGGTTAAGTGATTTGCCCAAGGTCACACAACTAGGAAATTATGAAGTGTCTGAGGTTGAATTTGAACTCAGGTCCTCCTGACTCCAGGGCAGTGCTCTATTCACTGTACCACTTAGCTGCCTCTTTCACATTCATTTTTTTTTTTTTAGGTTTTTGCAAGGCAAATGGGGTTAAGTGGCTTGCCCAAGGCCACACAGCTAGGTAATTATGAAGTGTCTGAGACCGGATTTGAACCCAGGTACTCCTGACTCCAAGCCGGGTGCTTTATCCACTACACCACCTAGCCGCCCGTCACATTCATTTTTAAAACTTCTGAGTTCCAAATTCTTTCTCCTCTTCCCTTCTTCTCTTTTCCTCTGCCCTCCCCCCCCCCCCCCAACATAAATGTGTAGAATGGTAGAGTTTAAATGATTTGACCAGGTCACAGAACTCTTAAGTGCTAGAAACTAGAACAAAGTCTCCCTGATTCCAAGTCCCAAACTGTGGACTGCTTCACAATGCTTTTAATAAGTTTAGTCCTTACTTGACTTCTTCACTTAACTAATTTATACTGCTGCAGCTGATGTTAGTTCTTCATTCTCGAAGAAGATCATGACATCCGGGAAGTTATGCCATGAATCATAATTGATGCAGTCATTCTCCAATCATTGAATATATGACATTTTCCTGTTGTTTGTTTAGCAGGGACAACAATTCTGTGAATATCAGATTGGAATTTTAAAATCACCCAAACCAATCAATCAGCGAACATTTGTTGAGCTCCAACTATGTGCTGGACAATATGATAAACACTAAAAAATAGTCCAGAAACCTAACAAGGAAGTGACAATCCTTGTATTCAATGTTAGACATGCAATAGATTCTTGAATTAGTTAAGTGACTAATCCAAGACTTGAGTTGAAAGTTAAAAAAAAAAAGCATGAACCTTGGTGACCCACTTTTCCCCTTTTGCACATTCTTATCTCTGTCTCTCTGTCTCTCTCTGTCTCTCTCTCTCTGTCTCTCTCTCTCTCTCTCTCTCTCTCTCTCTCTCTCTCTCTCTCTCTCTCTATATATATATATATATATATATATATATCTGTGTGTCTTTGTCTCTGTCTCAGTCTGTTTCTCCTGTCTCTGTCTCTGTCACACACACACACACAGACACATAGACACATAGACACACAGACACACAGACACACAGACACAGACAAAGACAGACACACACTCTCTCTCTCTCTCTCTCTCTCTCACCTGTTCCCATTTCAGCCTTGAAGGGAAGAAAGAAGAGAAGGAAAAGCAAGATGTAGGAGGGAGGATAGGAAGGGGGAAGCTACTAGAGAGGCTTTTATGTCTCCAGAAACAGGAGAGGAACTACAGTCACCACAAGAACTAGAGTGTCACCTCCCAATCTCAAGGGCTGACTATTGGGCAGGAATGTGACCCTATAAGGAAATGGTTAAGCATTTAAGTCATTAAGTTAAATAGACTCACCAACTGATCCGCCCCACCTAGATAGGTGGAATGCTAGAGTTCTGTCCACCTGACCCAACCTCTGAAGACTTGGCAGTGAGTTATAACTATTGGTGACCTTTTTGGATCAGGTTCACCAAACTATGCCTATTATCTGGTCATAAATGAATCCGGAACTATGCTAAGGAAAAGGCAAGAGCAGCCAGAATTTCTAAAAGAACATTCAGATTCACCTCAACTGCTTCATCAAGGGTTGTCTGGGCTATGGAATGGCCACACCTAGGTTTCTCAGGGATCACACACCCTGTTTTCCTTTCCACCCAAGCTGTCCTCCTGACCCACACCCAGCTTTTCTTCAAGGGGGCCCACACCTGTTTCCCCAGGTTCTCGACACCCTGCTTTTCTGGCCTCAGTCTAAGCAGACCACGTGGCTTTCTTGGCCACAGTCCAGTTGGGCTATGCCCAGCTGGCACTTCTTTTTCTTCTCCTGGGTACATTAATAAATAATTCATTTACATATCGTCTTACCCTGGGCTCTGGTGGGGGGTGTGTGTGCTACAGGTCTTCTTCAAATACCATCTTGGTAGCTCACCCTGGGCTTTTTTAAAAATAAAATTCTACCTTTCCCCCCCAAATTATCAAGCACTTTTTTTCCTTCCACCTGCTTCCTACTGGCCTTTATGGAGGAAGAAAAAAAGGGGAAAAAGGAAAAAAACATAATTCCTGTGAAAGCAGTGTAATAGATAGAGCAACAGACCTGGGCCCATGAAGATGACTTCATATCCAGCCAAAAACACTTATTAACTCTTTCATTTAACCTCTCTCAGTCTCAGTTTCCTCATCTGTAAAAAGGGAATAATAATAATAATAGCATCCAGGGTTGGCATGAGGATAAAATATGATAATATTTATAAAAATGCTTTGTAAACTTTAGGGTGCTATATAAGTGATATTATTAAATATGCATCATCAAGCAAAACAAATTGACCATTTCCCAAAAATGTACTCATCCTGTCCATTACTTTTCTGTCTGGAAGAAGGTAGAGTGCTTTATCATCATTCCTCTGGAATCATAGCTGATCATTGTATTGATCATAATTCTTATGCTTGTGAAAGGGTTGTTTTTACAATGTTGTTATTATAGAATAAATAGTTTTCTTGGTGGTACTCACTTCATCCTACAATTCATACAAGTCTTTCCAGGTTTCTTTCAACCTTGACTTTCTAAAGGCAGTGTCCCACTGAAATATTCAAAATGTTCCCTCAATGTCCTTCAGGGTGGCACAACCCTGAATACTTCCAAGGGAATCTTTTTTCTGGAACTCTTTTGTTGGAAATTAAGCAGTTAGGTGGTGAAGTGGATAAAACATTGAGCCTGGAGTAAGGAAGACCTGAATTTAAATTCTCTCCAAACAGTTTGCAGATTGAACATTGCATATTGCCAGCTTTGCTCTAGTGCTCTCCTTGGTCAGTACTCCCACCATACTCTTAACGCTACTAATTTCTAACAACTCTGATGGCTTAACCCTTCTTCCTCTAGGTAGTATCTAGGCACTTACCAAGGGCATCCTATATTTTTATTACTTTTTACCCTGTACCAAAAATCATCTAATTTCATTTTCTGTTTTCTTTTTCTTCTTAGTAATCAAACTTTCCTCATTTGGGAAAGAAAGAAACTTCTATTGCCAAATAAAATAGTTAATTTCCATGACTCTGATATATTCCTGATATAATTACTTATACTTACTTATTGTCAAATAAGTGTGCTTTCATTTTAGAACTATTTACAAATATATTACATGTAATACATAATATATCAATAATATATAATTAAATAATATAATATAATATGACATACAATATAAATTTCTATCAGTTTCTATATTATTGCATATTATATGCCAGAATATGTAATATATAACAATATATCATGCACATATAATATATTATTATAATTATTTTTACTTAAATTTTGCATCTCCCTTCCCTCCTCTTCTTTGAAGATGCCCTCTATGAACAGGTGGATGAGCAACAGCCCTGGAAGCAAGAGGACTTGAGTTCAAATATGAACTGGGATACGTTACTAGCTGTGTGACCCTGGGCAAGCCACATCCTGATCCATATATGACCACTAGAAGTAGATGGTTCTGGAGGAGAAAGAGAGGTTGGTATCTTAGCACAGCTCCCCTTGCTCAAATCCAATTCATGTGCTTGTTATGACATCACCTCCCTGATGGTATGGTCTTTTTTTTTTATTATTAAAGATTTTATTTCTTTTGAGTTTTACAGTTTGCCCCCATCTTACTTCCCTCCCCGCCCCCCACAGAAAGTAATTTGTCATTCTTTACTTTGTTTCCATGTTGTACATTGATCCAAATTGAGTGTGATGAGAGAGAAATCATATCCTTAAAGAAGAGACAAGTCTAAGAGGTAACAAGATCAGACAGTAAGATACCTGTTATTTTTTTCTAAATTAAATGGAATAGTCCTTAGTCTTTGTTCAAACTCCACGGTTCTTTATCTTGATACAAATGCTATTCTCCATTGCAGAGAGTCCCAAATTGTCCCTGATGGTTGCACTGATGGAATGAGGGGGTCCATCAAGGTTAATCATCGCTCCCCATGTTGCTGTTAGGAGGGTACAGTGTTTTTCTGGTTCTGCTCATCTCACTCAGCATCAGTTCATGCAAATCCCTCCATGCTTCCCTGAATTCCCGTCCCTCCTGGTTTCTAATAGAACAATAGTGTTCCATGACATACATATACCACAGTTTGCTAAACCATTCCCCAATTGAAGGACATTTACTTGATTTCCAATTCTTTGCCACCACAAACAGGGCTGCTATGAATATGAAGTGATGTTTTTACCCCTTTTCATTGTCTCTTCAGGGTAATAGATCCAGTAGTGGTATTGCTGGGTCAAAGGGTATGCACATTTTTGTTGCCCTTTGGGCGTAGTTCCAAATTTCTCTCCAGAAGGGTTGGATGAGTTCACAGCTCCACCAATAGTGTAATAGTGTCCCAGATTTTCTACAACCCTTCCAACAATGATCATTATCCTTTCTGGTCATATTGGCCAGTCTGAGAGGTGTG
Source organism: Macrotis lagotis (assembly GCF_037893015.1). Taxonomy (NCBI): domain Eukaryota; kingdom Metazoa; phylum Chordata; class Mammalia; order Peramelemorphia; family Peramelidae; genus Macrotis; species Macrotis lagotis. The sequence goes on from NC_133658.1 coordinate 88,264,629, forward strand.
AGGTGGTACTTCAGAGAAGCTTTAATTTGCATTTCTCTATTAATTAATATTTAGAACAATTTTTCATATGGCTATGGATTGCTTTGATCTCCTCATCTGTAAATTGCTTTTGCATATCCTTTTGCTGCAATGATCCAAACTTCTTCATTTAGAAAGAATTAATTTATAAAAAGACTGAAGTCTCTATTTAGTCTTAATTTGAGGAGCTTTGTCACACAAAGGAACAAAAGTAATGTCTATTTTTGGAATATCAACACCTAAATTGTATTATACCACATTATGATATTTTCCCAGGGTCAGATATCTATTAATGGTACCTCAGATCATCTTGGAGATGGACCTTGTGATAGAGGAGAATCTATGACAATGGGGCTATCTTTTTCAAGGCTGGAAATATTTGATTATTTAATTGATGCTGAATTAAATAACATTGTTTCCTGAAGACACATCCAACATGCTTGTTTTCTTTGACATTTAGCATGTAGACTTCATTCTGTTTTCCTCCTAAATCTTCATGACTGGCATCCTCATACCAAGAACATAAGCTCCCTCATTATCTCCTCCTTTCAGAATCCTGGTCTTCTTCCAAGGCTCAGCTTCAAGGCTGAGTCTTCCCAGATCCCTCTAATTGTTAGGCATTTCTCTCTTGACATTTCTAGACCACTGCATATCTCTCTTCACTTCCTCATTCTCTACTTTGTATCATACTTAACTTTCCAGTCTTCTTACACCTTATGCCCCATGACATCCTCTATAATTTTATTACTTACTCCTCCAATATGGTGCTCCATCTCCTATCTCCATGCCTTTTCTCTGGTCATCCCCCAGGCTTGGAATTTTTGCCCTTCTCATCTTCACTTTTTGAATTCTTTGGCTTTCTTCAAGTCTCATCTAAAATCTTCAGGAAGTTTCTCTTGCCCACTTCTTTTAAAGATTTCCTATTTTAGGGAGAGACAGTGGGATTAAGTGAGTTGCCCATGGTCACCAAGCTAGTCAAATGTCTGAGATTGGATTTGAACTAAGGTCCTCCTGACTCCAGGGCTCTCTATCCATTCCACCATTTAGCTACCAATATCTACCCTTAATTATTTCCTTTTTCCCTTGTATATATCTTGATTGCACATATTGTTTGCTTTTGTCTCACATTAGATTATGAGCTCCTTGAGGACAGGGATCATCTATTTATCCCCTGCCCTTAGCAACTGAGGCTTATAGTAGGTTTTATAGTAGCAGGAGATTTGTAGCAGTAAGTAGATTTATGGTAGATTTGTATTCTCATTCTTAACACATAAAGTTGAGATTGTCCAACTGAGGACTTTACTCCTGCCAGGGTCACCCAGAAGTCATCTTATGCTTTAGAGTGGCCATACCAGGTAGGCGTTGCAATGAATAGAGCCCCAGCCCTGGAGTCATGTGGGCCTGAATTCAGATCTGAACTCAGACATTTGACACTAGCTGTGCGACCTTGGCCAAGTCACTTAAACACTGATCACCTCGTATTCATATCTGGCCACCGAACCCAGATGGCTGTAAAGGAGAAAGTAGACTAGTGACAGCACAGCACCCCCCCCACACAAATCCAATTCATGTGCTTGTCATGGCATTGCTTCCCTGATGGCATGATCTTCAATTGATGAAGGACAAACAATAACCAAGTCTCAGAGTCTAAGAAAGAGGTTTCTAAGCTATTGGAATGCTAAATTCAAACCCAAGGTTGTTGGACCTCTACTCTCAGACTAGTTAAGAATGGCCCTAACAGGGGTGGCTAAGTGGCGCAGTGGATAAACCACCGGCCTAAACCACCGGTCCTGGAGTCAGGAGTACCTGGATTCAAATTTGACCTCAGATACTTAATAATTCCCTAGCTGTGTGGCCTTGGGCAAGCCACTTAACCCCATTTCCCTTGCAAAAACCTAAAAAAAAAAAAAAAAAAAAAGAGTGGTCCTTTTCACAATTACAAAGTGAGTCAGTGTCCTCTGTCTCTCCAGAATCTTATTCTGCCTCACTGTTGCTCCAGGCTCCTGAGAGAGTGACTGCTTAAGTTTTTAACTATAGGAAAGTTTAACATGGAACTCATTTCAAACTAATAAACAAAATTGGGATTTGGCAAAAAATGAGGACAAGCTTTCTTAGTCTAAATTACTAGATTTACTGGCCCCTATCAGGCCCTGGAGGTAAGATTTAAGTAAAGAATGGCCAGGCTCTAGCCAGGAACTATTTCCCTTTCTAAAAAATTCCTCATTGCAGATTCATTTCTTTGAATTCTTTTAAAGAGTTCTCTATTAAAATGTAAATATTCTTGGGAGAAATAACAGTTTAATCCACTAACAGCTAGTACCTCAGGGGAAGATTAGTTAATGACTAACAGAGAGTAAGGTCAGTCAGAAAAGGATCCTGGGTGAGTAACCTCTTGGAGAAGTGAAGGAGGTGGGGGAGTGAAGAATTGCCAGGGGGAGGGAGGACACTGAAAAATCATTCTGAAGGACACCAAACTCAAACTCCTCCTTCATGAAGGTTTATTGTTGTTGCTCAGCTGACCTCATTTGGGATTTTCCTGGCAAAGATATGGTTTGCCCTTTCTTTTCCTACTGATTTTATAAGTGAGGAAACTGAGGCAGGCAGGGTTAAATGATTTGTCCACACAGCTGATTAGTATCTGAGATCAGATTTTAACTGGAAGATGAGTCTTGTTGATGCACTATCGCCCTATTCCTACCCTCTTCTGAATTCTTGTGATTGATCCAAATACATAACATTAGAGAGGCATTGAACAGAGTGGATTTTTTTTTGCTAAAGGTTTAAGAGCTGGATCTTCTGTTTCCCAGTGGGCCCTTGGGTGTGAGTTCCTCAATTTGTTTGACTTTCCTCCCTTTCCATCTTGGAGGTATAGAAGGAATGGATGATATCTATGTCAAAAATAACCTTGTGTGGCCCTTTGATTAGAAATCATTTGATATGGCGAGAGTCATGAATTTTTACTATGATGTCCATTGCTTCTTACATGGGGCATTCTTGAGAAATCCCATGGAAAGTCAGGACATGTGACTTTTGGTATTTAGTCATTTTCTAAGAGTCTTCTAACAGTGTCTGTTGAGATTGTTCCCCCATGCACTCAAAAAAAAAATGGTAGTGACCAGAATCTTTGATTCTGAGATACTATATCAAAGTGAACTTAAATGGACTCAGAAGTCTGTGTCATTAATTTCACAATTCCTCCCTCCAGTTTGAGATTCAGTTAATTCATTATTCTGGTTTTGTTGGCTGAGTTATGCTCCAAAGGCAGCTGAGCCTGTGGGAAAGAACATTTAACAGGACACCATGAGGTCAAAATTCCAATCTTTGTTCCTGTCATCATTACTTACTAGAACTTTAAACAAAACTTTAGCCAAGTTATTTATCCTCTGAAAAGAAAAAGAGATGGGATTCCCTAAAACATTTAGGGTTTACCTTTTTTCCTAGATCAGTCTGTGGGAACCATGCTGTCTTGTCCTTTTTGTTGTGGTCATTTGAGGACATTCCATTATTGGGTATATGTTGAAGGGAGGCTCTCAGAACATTAATCAGTGAATTGAAAAGTTATAAGGTCAGATGTTACAAGTCACTAAGGATGAAGAAGCTGTCTATAGTCTGACTAATCCAAGATAATGGTAGGGAATCTGTAAAGCAGAATTAAGATTTTGATCAACTTAGTCAACATAGATTGTTTACAGGAACTGGTGATCCCTCTGTGATAGACTGACTGGTGAGTGGGTGATTTGATGGGCCTGTTTATAGATTTTTTTTTTTTATCCTGAGACATTTCAGGATAATATTTTGTTATCCTTATAAGACAACTCAACTTTTCAGATTAAAGGGACTTAATTTTTATTTTACCAGAAATTTGCTTCCACAGAATAGATAGGGAAATTTACAAGGGGATTCTGAAACTTCAGGGGTTCCAGTGGGTCAGAGGCTTGAATTTGTTCATTATTATCTTAATCTTTTTATCATCTGAGGAGTCTTATTGTAGTGCATGGGCAGGGAGGGGCCTCAGACCACAGGTCACCGAAATGGTTTTTAGCTTATTTCTATGTGACTAAATAAGACAGTTTATGTGTCATTGGCAAGAAATCACTCTTGAATAGAAACTTAATAAAATGATGAGTTCACTGTGACCTAGATATAATAACATCATAAACATAATAAATTCACAGAATCTCAGAGTTGAAAGTAACTTCAGAAGCCATCTCATCTAACTTATGTAAATAAGAATCTTGAATGAATGATGAAATAATCTTTGCTTGAAGACATCTCTAACAGTTATTCCTTTGTTGTCGTTCAATCGCTGACCTTACAAGACTATACTGTCCATAGAATTTTCTTAGCAAGAATATTGAAGTTGCAAGCTAATTCCTTCTTCAGTGGATTAAGGCAAAAAGGGGTTCAATGACGTATCTAGGGTCACAAAGGTAATAAATATGAAAGTTCAGATTTGAACTCAAGTCTTCCTGACTCCGCAGAATGTTCTATCCATTGAACCACCTAGCTACTTCCTCAGTTTCAGTTGTGTCCAACTTTTCATGACCCGATTTGGGGTCTTCTTGGCAAAGATACTAAAGCTTATTTTACAGATAAGGAAACTAGGACAAAGAGGGTTAAAAGACTTGACTAGGGTCACACAGCTATAAAGTGTATAGAGCCAGATTTGAACTCAGGAAGATGAGTCTTTCTGATTCCATATATGGCATTCTAGCCACTGTGCCACTTAGTTGCCCAGGCTTTCCTTTCATATAGCTTAAATTTATTTCTGTACTTTCTATCCATTGCATCTATTTGTCTTCTGAGAATTTTTTCTTCCTTGAGACAGAAAACCTTTAAATATGTGAAATCAAGTATAGTAAATATTTAGTTTCTTCAACAGATCCTCATATGCCATGATCTTGAGGCTTTTTACCTGCTTGGTTGTACTCGTCTGGATAATTTTCAGCTTACCCAGTGACCTTTCTAAAATATGGCATGCAAATTGAATACCAGACAGGGCTTAATGAAGGTAGAATACTACAACACCATCACCTTCCTAGTCCTGGACTCTGTGTTTCAATATAGCTCAAGAGATGTGAATTGGTACAATTATTTTAGAAAGGAATTTGGAGCTATATCCTAAAAGTTACTAAAATGTATATATTCTTTTACCCAGAAATAACACTACTAGTCCTATACTTTTGTGATAGTGAAATGCTGGAAGCTCAGGGGTTGCCTATCACTTGGGAAATGACCAGAAAAATTTTGGTATATGAATATAATAGAATATTATTATGCTATAAAATGATGAAAGAGACAATTTACACAAAGCTTGAAAGATTTGTATATATTGATGCTAAATGAAGTAGAACTAAAAGAAAACTTCTTATAATATTAACATTGTAAAAAATGAAGAATTTTGAGTCAAGAATTCTAATCAATATAATAAACAATCATGATTCTCATTCACCTCCTGAAAAAATGAGACACATATTTGGACATGGTTAATATGGAGAAAATGTTTTGCTTGACTATACTTATTTTTGTTGCTTCTTCCCTCTCCCTCTGCCCCCTTCCTTCTGTTATTTTATCTCTGTCTATCTGGTGAGAAGGAAGGACAGAGAATTAAAAAAATGCTTGATAATAAAAAAATTATAAGAAACTTTCTTGGCTGCCATGTCATAATGTTCATTAATATAGAGTATGTAAGCCACCAAAACCCCCATATCTTTCTTCAGTTGAAATTCTGTATAACTTGCCTCCTCCAATTTGCATTGCATCTTTTAACCTGAGAGTAAGACTTCAAGACTATTTTGGTTAAATTTCATTGTATTGGGGAAAAGGAAACAAACTCTTATTAAGTGCCTACTCTGTGCCAGACAGTGATGTGTTTTACAGATATCACATTTAATCTTTTTTTTTTGCAAGGCAAATGGGGTTAAGTGGCTTGCCCAAGGCCACATAGCTAGGTAATTATTGTCTGAGACCAGATTTGAACCCAGGTACCCCTGACTCCAAGGCCAGTGCTTTATCCACTATGCCACCTAGCCACCCCATATTTAATCCTTACAACAACACAAGAGGGGGTTTATAAACTAGAATTTGCTAGATGATTCCTATGATTAATTTCTCTAGATTATATTAATTGGGAGGGATAACACTAAATTGGCTTTAAGTTTCATCCTTAGGAGTTTTATAAATAGGAGTAAGACAATGCTGAATGAAATCCCTGGCATATGTAGAATACCTCTGGAAAACTTCCCACCCCTTAATATATGTATACTTGAAGGTTGGAGGCATTAGGATTAATAATAACAGCTAGTATTATAATAATACTTTAGTGTTTGCAAAGTTTATTTCAAATATTCTCATTTGATCTTCACAATAACCCTGGGAAGTAGGTACTATTATCATTTTTAAAGTTGAGGATACTGAGGATGACAGATTAAATGATTTCCCAAGGTCACATAATTAGTAAGTATCCAAGACTAGATTTGAATTTAGGTCTTTCTGACTCCAGGTCCAGAGCTCTATCTGCTGTGCCAACTCATTACCTAAAACATTGACTAAATATTGTAGTTCCTCAAAATCTTTAATTTTGGTCCTGTAATTTTTAATATCTTAGTTATATTCCTCCTAACTTTGTGTTATTTGTTGATTTTACATTTAATCAAATCACTGAAAAAAAATGTCAAACATCATAGAACCCTAAGAACCGTTCCTCTGGAGACTTCCTCATTAGGTGAGATTGAACCATGTATCATAACTTTTAAGGCCTGGCTATTCAATTCCTCCTCCCAATGGTTCTCTCATCTATTCCACACTTCTCCATTTTTTCCCACTAGAAAAGCATAAGAAACTTTGATGAACATTTTCCTAAAATCTGGTTAAACTATATATACAATATTCTCCTGATGTGTCATGCTAGTAACCCTGTTAATAAAGGCAGAAATTAATTTAGTTTGGCACAACCTGCCTTTGTTGACATCATGCTGGTTCTTTGTGATCATTGCTACTTTTTTCTAGATATTCACTAGTCACAATCTTAGCAATATGTTCTAGAATATTCTCTAGCAGTCAAAGCCAATGGAACTGGACCATAATTTGCAAACACTCTTCTCTTTTTTTTGAAAATTACATCATTTGACCTCATAATAGAGCAAAATAATGTTATGGCATTTATCTTATTCTCCACAGCCTTTCAGAAGTTGCTGAAAATGTCTTAGGAAAAACATTTGCTAATTCTTTTAATGTCCAGAATGGCAAAGTAGATAGAAAATTCAAACTGGAGTTGGGAAATGTGTTCAAATCCTTTGAACTCTGACTATGTGACTATGGACCAATCACTTGACTTTCTGAGTTTCAGTTTCAAATCCATAAAATATGTAAACCAATTACCAACTTAAAGAGCTATTGTAAAGATTAAAAGTGATAATATAAATAAAAAACACCTTGCAAATCTTAAGGCAACATATAAATATCTATTATTATTATCTGAAGGATCTTAATTCTAGTGCCTTACTTTTATTATTTCCTATTTATCCTGCATATAGCTTGCTTTGTAATATTGACATGTTGTTGTCCCTGATAGATTATAAGTTCCTTGAGGGCAGGGACTGCTTTTTGCCCTTTTTTTGTATTCCCAGAATTTAACATAGTGTCTAGAATATGGGTGCTTAATTAATGTCTGTTGATTGAATCATGTAATTCATCTGGGCTAATTAACTTGAATTATGCTGAATAGATAGGTATACTTTTCTCATCTTTCTTAATTTAGGATTAGCCACTTTTACCCTGTACTTTCTAGGTCAAAATTTGCTCTCTTTTGCAAAAAGAAAGAAAGAAAGAAAAACAAAAACAAAATAAACGTTTAGGAGTTCTGCTTTATCAGTTTTAACCTATCTCCTATTGTTCAGGAAATGATCTTATACCTGCTTAATTTCATTTCCAGTATAGTATTATTATCCAGTATAGTATTTTTTTTTTTTGCAAGGCAATGAGATTAAGTGATTTGCCCAAGATCACCCAGCTAGGTAATTATTAAGTGTCTGAGGCTGGATTTGAACTCAGATCCTCTTGACTCCAGGGCCAGTGCTAGCTGCCTCTTCCAATACAGTTTTATCATTGTGGGCATACTATGAATTATGTGTGAAGATGGACCAGTATCCTGGACAGTTCTGGTGGACCACATGTACTCTGGCTTTTTGCACCTTCAAATGATGCAACAACTCCCTAGTGGTCTCCATCACTGTGGAACCATGTCCAATGTGATTGATTGATGAATGAGTCAGGAAGAGCTGTCCTTTTAGTTATCTATATGCAAGAGTCAAGAGAAAATTCTCTCTCTTGGGATGGTCTTTTTGATGGGACATACCAAGTCCTCCTCAGACTTCCAGGTATGTGTGTGAAGCTTCTCTCCAGTTTTTGCCACAAAATGATCCTGAAAGTTGCCTAGCTAGCAGAAGCTCTGGATCTTGAATTGTTGATTGGATAATATAGATCCGATATGAATGCAAAAATATCTGTTAAAGAATTCTGAGAATCTCTACCTCCTATAAGTGGGTTACTGCTTCAGGTTTCAAGTATCTGAAAATGTGCTGTATAAGTGTTTTGTGTTTAAAGTGGAAGAAATAAATAGCTGTCCTAAACCCAATCTTTACTTCTTTGAACAGGGAGAAACTTTTCTAGAAGAGAATCTAAGTCCTTTTTGAGGATGTGCTATATCTGAGCACCATATAAATATGATTTAAGATATTTTCTCCAGGTCTCTGGGGTGGGAGCATAATTTCCCAGAGAATCCAGAGTTTGTGGTATTGATGATGTTAGGGAGGAATCTGAGAATAATGATGATGATAATTAACATCTATTTATTGTTTACAATGTCCCAGGCACTTTGTCAAGTCCTTTACAGTTATTATCTCATTTAATTCTCACAATAATCCTCACAACAAAATAGGTACTATTATTATACCCATTTTACAGATGAGGAAACTGAGGCAAATAGAAGTTAAATAACTTGCCCCGGGTCACATAGCTAGTAAATGTGGCTAGATTTGAATTCAGGTCTTCCCTGGACCAGGCCAGAACTGACTTTAGCCACTGTACCACCTAGCTGTCTGATTGGCTCTCTTTGGGATCAGGCTCCTTCCCCCAGCAAGTTCAGATAAAGTGCCTCTTGTGGCTCCATCATTAGGTCTCAAGTAACAGTGTAAAAGAAACCAAACCAAACTTTCGTTCAACCATTAAAGATGTTTTCTTTGTCAACCTCAACTTATTCTGAACTTTAGGATCCTCCTTGTCTGTGCTGTGAAATCATGTAGTTGAACATGTACATTTAAAATTTCTTCTGGAATTCCCTTTAAGATAAGATTGACAGTGGATTTCTAATATAATAAATCTTAAATGGGTAAATTTATCAGCAATAGTGAGCATGGACTGTGTATGAATGATACTAATTATCAGATAAGGAAGGGAAGGAGAAAGGGAATAAATATTAATTTAGCACTCACTATATAACAGGAACTCTATGAAGTGCTTTTTAAAAATATTATCTTGTTTCATCATTGCTTAGATTCAGGACAAGTTTATTCACTCAAACCTTCTTTGAAAATCTTCAGGGGGAGTCTAGGTGGTGCAATGGATAGAGCACTGGCCCTGGATTCAGGAGTACCTGAGTTCAAATCCAGTCTCAGACACTTAATAATTACCTAGCTGTGTGGCCTTGGGCAAACCACTTAACCCCATTTGCCTTGCAAAAAAAAAACAACAGGAAAATCTTCAGGGTTGGCTAGGTGGCACAGTGGATAGAACACCAGTCCTGGAGTCAGGAAGACCTGAGTTCAAATGTAATCTCAGATACTTAATAATTAACTGAGCTGTGGGACCTTGGGCAAGTCACTTAACCCCACTCCTTTGGGAAAAAAAAGAAAATCTTTCTTACCTTTCCAAATCTTGAAGTATAGTTACCTAGACATAGATATGACATTTTTGAATGTTATTTTATTTGTTCCAATTACATGAAAATATAGTTTTTAACATTCATCTTTTTTGTAAGCTTTTGAATTCCATATTTTTCAGTTAACCTCCCATCCCTGCTCCCTTCCCATGACAGCAAGTAATCTGATATAGATTGCACATATACAGTTGTGTTTAACATATTTCCAAATTAATCATGTTGTGAAAGAAGAATTAAAACTAAAGGGGAAAAAATCATGAAAATGAAAGAAAAAAATAAAAGAAATTTTAAAAAGTGAATATTATGTTTTGGTCTACATTCAGACTCCATAGCTTTTTCTCTGGATGTGAATGGCATTTTCCAATACTCATCTTTTATAATTGTCTTTGATTACTGAACTGCTGAGAGGAGCTGTCTTATCATAGTTGATATAGATATTACATTTTTGATCACTTAGAACTACTTCCAAAGGACCTTGGCCAATCCTGAATCTTCTTTATATGGGTCTACATCTGTTTTAAAACAATGTTAATGTATTTATTTATTTAAAAGTATTTTGTTTATTTGTTTTTCCAATTACATGCAATGGTAGGTTTTACCAAAAAATTTTTTGCAAGGTTTTGAATTTTAAATTTTTTTCCCTCTCTCCATTCTCCTCCCCTCCTCTGCCCGACAGAAAGCAATCTGATAGTTATAACCATGCTAAACAATAGAGCCATATTGATTGTGTTGTGAGAGAGGAATCAAATACAAATGGAAGAAAGAAAACATTAGAGAGAAAAAAATGACATAATGCATAAGACAGCTTTTAAAAATTTGAAGATAATAAGCTTTGGTCTTCATTTAAACTCCACAGTTCCTTTTCTGGATATGGATAGTATTTTTCAACACAAATCTTTTTAAATTGTCTTTGATTATTGTACTGCTGAAATAAACAAATCCATCATAGTTGATCATCATCCCATGTCATTGTTAGTGTGTATAATTTTCTTCTGGATCTACTCATTTCACTCTGCATCAATTCATGCAAGTCTTTTCAGGCTTTTCTGAAGTCCCCTACCTCATGATTTCTTACAGTAGTGTTCCATCACATTCATATACCACAATTTGTTTAACCACTCCCAAATTGATGGGCTTTTTCCAATTCTTTACCAATTCAAAATGAGCTGCTATGAATATTTTTATATATGTGAGGTTTTTAACCTTTTTCATGATTTCTTCAGGGTATAGACCCAGTAGTGGTCTTGCTGGATCAAAGGGCATAACATTTTTATTGCCCTTTAGGCATAATTCCAAATTGGTCTCCAGAAAGTTTAGATCAGTTCAGAACTCCACCAATAATGCAATAGTGTCCTGGTTTTCCCACATCTTCTCCAACATTGATCATTTCCCTTTCTAATCATAGAACAATGCTAATTTAGAAACATCCTATACACAGGCACTTCTTGGATGCCTCATATTTAGTGGTCAGAATGTTGTCAGTCCTGGAACTAGAATAGACTTTAGAGGTGACTCTAGACCAAAGTGGGTCAATAAATCAACAAATATTGAGCTCCTGCATTTAGTGATGTGCTTTCTACATGCTATTGGAGGATAAGCATAAGACACAGACTAAACCTTCTGAAGTTCTAGATGATACTGGGGACTTCTGAGAATGTCTCTGGGGAGTGGATCATGGGGTCCCGAATGCTCAGCATACATTACAGTGACTTATATTCCAAGATAATATGGTGGGTCTTCCAGGGCTATGCTAACATGGGCATACTGTTTCCTTCTTCCTGGATGTGGTGAAACATTATAAAACTTCATGTTAATTGGAGTCCTAGATTGAAAGAGTTGGAGGTGGAAAGACCTCTACTTCATTTCCCCACTTCCCCAAATAGCTAAGATAGTTTCTATTTTTTCACCCAATCCATCTGGGTCTTACTCAGTCTCCCTTATAAGGCCTTTTCAGATTTCTGAGAGCTCTCATCATAGGAAATTCTCCCTGCTGCTCAGCTGAAATTGCCTTCTGCCTAATTTTTGTTCATTATGCCTCTAAAGAAGATGAGGACTTTTACAGGGCAAAGGACCTCGCCATGATGGAAAGGAGGAATCATTTCCAAGGCCTGATCAACTTTACCCCTATTTCAAAAGAACAGTTTGGAGGTCAGTTGGCTAATGAAAATGTTCAGTAGGAGAATTGATGTTCACTAGGAAAATGTTCATTAGGAAGTTTGGAGGTAGGCAGATTATCAAAAATAGTTTAAAATAATCCTGTCTCTTCACCTACTCAGTAGGTATCCCATTTCCCTACATACAATCATTATCTTTTAGGCTGATAGAGTACATTATGGCAAAAGAATATGGCTGACTCAGGGCATCTCCTTTCTTCAGTCCTACTTCAGGAGAGTTCTGGGTGGGAGCATCTAACCAAAGCAAACACCCTGGAGGTGCCTGTACCTGCGCATACCACAACAATCATCATATCCCTTCAGATTTCAAGGAACTTCCAGGTTTTAAACAGATATCTGTAATCACTATTGTCCCGGAGAGGGTTCTTGGCTTGTGTCCCTTGGAACTTTCCATAACCTTGGAGGTGTCTTAGGGAGTGGGAAGCCTGGAGAATGAAAGAGTAGGCCGGCCTAGAAGTCTGTTCTTCAAGCAGGCTTCCCTCTTTTTAAACTCTAGAGTCAATGGAGCCTTAAGTTTTTTCTACACTTCTGTCACTGAAATTGGGTGGTACTTTGCAGTTCAGCACTTTTAGAAATGCCTGAAATTAGTTTGGGGTAGTGCTTTGAGGGGCCACTTGCCTTCTGAGCCCCTGAGGAATGCCCTGTGCCTTTCAGCTCCACTAATAGAGCAAACACTTATGAAATATTTCCCATGTGCTAAGGCACTATGCTAAGTATTGGGAATACAAATATAAAGAGAGTGTTTCTATCCTTAAGGAGCTTATTTTCAAAAAGGGGAGTACAGTACACATAAGGGGCAATGGAAGGATGTACAGCGCCACAGGTAAGAAGAAAGAGATGGAGTCTGAAGAAGGTATTCAGGTGAAAGTGGAGTGAAGCAGGGCTAAAGTCATTGCGAAAATGGAGGTTTCTCACTAATGAGAAGTGGTTACCCCGAATGGCAATGTGTAGAAGGGTAGGAGTTTGAGGCAGATCAAGATTTGAATGGTAATTTGAGAAGCTAATTCAGGCTTATGGTCTGGTTCAGGTACAGGTTGGACAACACATTCTCTGAGATTACCCAATACTGTGATTCTGGTTAGTATCACTGTGCCTGTTGCTTCACTCAGAAATTTGTGTGTGTGTGTGTGTGTGTGTGTGTGTGTGTGTGTGTGTGTGTGTGTTTTAATAGGGTCTTCTTGAAAAACCCAGTGTCTTGATCCAAAGGAATGGCAACCACTTTTACCCCTGCATAGTAGGCTGCTAGGGAGGCTATTTTGAGGCAAATCTCTCTCAGATAACCCTATATGGGTTAGACCAACCTGTCCCTAGTTGCTGGATTACTTTCAGTTAATTATTAAATGTTGCAAGTAATAATTGTGCAAGTCTTATGAGCCCATTTTATAAAAGTAAACAAGTTAAAAAAAATAAAGCCTGGTGAAATCTTTGGTAAAATTAGGAAAGGTCAATTCCATTCACATTTGATAGATTATGACAAGCAGTCTTCATTTTAAGGAGAGCAGCTGTTGTTAGTCCCCAAAGGCCATTGGTCCTGATGTGACCCTTAGCAGAGACCATGTGTTCCAGCTGGCTGAAGGGAAGTTTTGGTTCTTGAATTTCTGAGCAGATCAAAACAGATTTCTGGGTTCAACTTCATTTGCACCTCCCATAGGACTCCTTGCTAGATCAGGTATCTTTAGAGGATTTGGTCAGAATTTCCACATTCTTCTGAGGCTAAAGAGATGGGATCCCGGACAAGTGAACAGAGCCTGCTCATATTCCTCCTGCTGTCAAGGCAGGTTTGAAACGACATTTAAAAACCAACCTATGGCAGCAGGGCATCACCTAGAAGGAAAATCCTTGTCAAGACAACCATGAAGAAGGGAAATAGGGAGAGGGCCAATAGGAACCACAGCCTACAGAAGCAACCTTTGCTTTTTTGAATGCTTGTTGTTGTCCAGTTACTTTAGCATGACTCCTTTTTTTTTTTTTTTAGTTTTTTTGCAAGGCAAATGGGGTTAAGTGGCTTGCCCAAGGCCACACAGCTAGGTAGTTATTAAGTGTCTGAGATGGGATTTGAACTCAGGTACTCCTGACTCCAGGGCCGGTGCTTTATCCATTGTGCCACCTAGCCACCCCTAGCATGACTCTTTATGATCCATTTGGGTTTTTTTTGGCAAAGATACTGGAGGAGTTTTCCATTTCTTTCTCTAGCTCATTTTTTTACTGTTGAGGAAACTAAGACAAACAGGCAAGTGACTTGTCCCAATTCACACAGCTGGTAAGTTTCTGAGGCCAAATTTGAACTCAGATCTTCCTAACTGTAGACCCTTTGTTTTATTCCCTGGGTCACTTAACTGTCCACTTTGGCAATAATGATCAAAATTTGTTTATCATAAATGTTTTATGCCATGTATATTCATATTTTAAAGATTCACTTTAAAAGTTAAATTAAATTTAAAATTAGGATAACAAAATAAAGCCTGAAAAATGACTCCTTATATGACACATCATTTTTCCTGCTCTGGTGACCAAGCATTCCATCAGTATTAATTAAACATTTACTTGAACTTGCCACAGTATTAGTATTAGGGATTCAAAGAAAGGCAAAACCAGTCTCTGCCCTCAAGGAGCTTAGGTTCTAATAGGGGATACAACATACAGACAATTATTACTTTTAAAGTCACCATCATCTGGCAATTCAAGTCTTGATCAACCCCCATCCTCTTCCCTCTGCTTGGAGGGCTAGAGGATGGATTGCCAATTCCTACCAATACTCCTTTATAGAGGGCAGAAAATGGGCTTTCAGATCACTCTTCCTTGTATCTGCTGCCCCACCTGGTAATAACTTGATGGAACAAGATGCCTCCATACCAGTTATCTCTTGTCTCCTGTCTCCTCAGTTTCCTCCCTACTGCTTTCTCTTTTTTGTATATTTTCTCCTTCATTAGAGTGTAAGCTCACCAGAACAGCTGGGTGGTGCTGTGGATAGAGTACTGAAAGCAGGAGAACCTGAATTCAAATCCAACTTCACATACTTACTAGCTGTGTGACCTTTGGCAAGTCACTTCACCCCTGTTGCCTGCAAAAAAGAAAGGAAGAAAAGATTTCAAGTTCATTGTTAAGACTGTATCTCTAGCACATTGTAAGTGCTTAATAAATGATTATTGGATTGGAACTTATCTTTTAAGTTTCAGTTTTTTCCATCTCTAAAATGGCAATAATGCTTCTAACAACTACCTTAAAGAGATGGTGTAGGGAAAAGGTTTTTTTTTTTTTTTAAGTCTGGAAAACAATATAATTGTGTTACAATGATTCATCGAGTCTCTTTACTGTTAAAGGACGTGCTGTTTTGTGAAATGAAGTGATATGTGAGAAATCCTCTTGAAATGCTAAGCCAATCTAATTTTAGTCTATTTGGCTAAAATATACCTTTGATCCCTCCAACTGCTTTATTTTCCTTTCTGGTTTTCAAGAATAAGAAGGCTCATTTGATTAAATTAAAGCTAGATCTCTTACCTAATTTATTGTGACTTTCTGACTGCTCACCTTCTGTTGACTTCTGTAACTTCAGGAAAATAGGTCCTTTTCCATACGATTATATATATAATTTTTTTGAATCTTCACAATAATCCCAAGATGTAAGTTGCTGAGATAATAATAATTATTATTTTCTATACCTTTCAGAGGAGGACATTGAGGGTAAGAAACACTAAAGAACTTGCCCAGGAGTATACCTAGTAAATGACTGAGGTAGGATTTGAACTCAGATCTACCTGATTCCAAGTTTGCACTAAAGCTCTTATGTCACCTATCTAGTCGAGTCCTCTTGTTTTATAGATGATATCCAGAGGGATGAAGTGACTGGTCCTCCATTCCAACAGTCACATTCCCAGGATTCTGATTCTTAATATCACTGTATTTCATTGTGCTTGCCTTCCAGCTAATTCCTTCCTGGGAATCAAGTTCAGAAATGTTTAATTTCTGCTCTGTCTCACATTCTTCAAGCAAATGAGAGAACTAATCCTACCTTAATAGGAAAGGAAGCAAAGACAGGCATCCCAAACTCATTAGAATATTCAGCTTTTTTCTCTCCCTCCCTTTCTCCCTCCTCTCTCTCTCCCTTCTCCTCTCCCCAACCTCTCCTCTGCCTCTCATGCCCTCCTTCTCTCGAACATTCCCCTTTCAAAAATACATATTTTTTAAGGGGAGCTTCTTCCACCTTGTTTCAAAGTATTCTAATGTAAACTCCAGGAAGTCTAACCCACTACCAGATGGAAAGTTGTTCTCAGGCTTCGGTTGGCATCTGTCATTACCATCTGGTGACATTTGCATTAATCTCAAAAGGCAAACCTGTCCCACAGATCTTCAGACTTTTGAAAGAGGCCTATCCCCAGGTAAGCCCATAGCCTCTGGCTGACAGGGTGTGTACATACCATCTGATTGGCTTTCTCCCCACCATTATTGCTGCTGGATCCCATCCTGGAAAATTAGCATCTGCCAAGTTGCTCTTGAGGATTTGGAGTCGGCAATCAGAATGCCCCTGATTGTCAGAAGCAGCTCTGTTTTGGCTTGACTGGTCCCCTCATTTTTCATTAGTCCCTTCCCCCTATCCTCATCCGGAGTCGGATTAGATTGATTCCAGAATTTTACTTATTTTCTCATTTTACGAATTTGGTTTATTCCCTCCTCCTGCCCTCCCTTCTCTCATCCTCAGCCTTCTCATTCTTGCTTTGTCAATTCTCCTCATAGGGAGATTTATTATTTATTACTTAAGAAATGTGCTCTAGAAAAGTAGGAGGCATTGACTGGGAATTAGTCATTGTTGCATTTAGATTTAGACATCACTTTTATCCCCAGGAGCAGCAGTGCAAGAAAAATCTCCCTCATCTACTCCCAAGATCAACTATAATTCAAGTGCTTTGTTCTTCCCCTGGAACCAATACTTCCTCTAAGGTCTTTCATTTTGACTGAATCTTATCCATCAGCTTACCCCTGAAGGACACATGCTCATGAGATCTTATACAGGGAATGGTGATTTCTGGAATTCCTGCATCAAATAGGTATTTTGCTAACCCATCATAAACAAAATAGGGAATGGAATACCTTTAAATTTAAATAAATTTACCCAAATCACATCATTTCTAAGAAATGCTGAGTGAAGTAAATCAAAGCCAATAGAATTTGTTAAGTGCCTATTATGTACCAAGAATTGATTAAAAGTAAAAAAAAAAAACCCAACAGTTTCTGCCTTTAGGAAGCATGAATATATATATATTATATATATATATATATTATATATATATTTATATGTTTCTATACACATATTTATGTCTATATTTCATGCATATACATATTTATGTACATAGATATATGAGAACATCCACAGAATATATACCTCATGAATACAAGGTAATATGGAATAGAAAAGAGTCATTAGGGTCTGAGGTGGAGAGGAATCAGAAAAAGTTTACTGTGGAAGATCATACTTGAGTTCTCAAAGAAACAAGGAATTCTAAGAGGCAGATGTGAGGAGGAAGGGATGAGAATCAGGTAGATCTGAGTTCAAATCCTACCTCAGTCATTTACTAGGTATACTCCTGGGCAAGTTCTTTAGTGTTTCCTACCCTCAATGTCCTCCTCTGAAAGGTATAAAAAATAATAATTATTATTATCTCAGCAACTCACATCTTGGGATTATTGTGAAGATTCAAAAAAGATTATATATGTAATGCATTTTTAAAACTTTAAGATGCTATACAAATGTTAGCCATAAGACCCTTTCCCAGTCTTAATCCTATGGAAAAGGACCTATTTTCCTGAAATTACAGAAGTCAACAGAAGGTGAGCAGTCAGAAAGTCACAATAAATTAGGTAAGAGATCTAGCTTTAATTTAATCAAATGAGCCTTCTTGTTCTTGGAAACCAGAAAGAAAAATAAAGCAGTTGGAGGGATCAAAGGTATATTTTAGCCAAATAGACTAAAATTAGAATTAGATTGGCTTAGCATTTCAAGAGGATCTCTCACATATCACTTCATTTCTCTCTCTCTCTCTCTCTCTCTCTCTCTCTCTCTCTCTCTCTCTCTCTTCTCTTTGTCTCTTAAACTTGGGAAAAAAATTAGCAGCTTGGCCCAGGAGATACTAAACCTTACCCATGTAATATACTACCTGAAAATTAGAATCAAACAGAAGTTATAATTCCACAAGTCAATAAGAAATATTAAAAAAGTCAAAAGACTGAAAAAAAGGAAATATAAGATGTCTCAAATAAAAAAGCAATTGACCTGTAAAACAGAATGAAGACAGATAATTTAAGAAATTTTGAAAGATATGACTAAAATAAAAAAAGAAAAAGGGAGGTGGGGTAGCAAGGTGGTAGAGTGGATAGAGCACCAGCCCTGGAGTCAGGAGGACCCAAATTCAAATCCAACCTCAGACACTTAATAATTACCTAGCTGCGTGATCCCATTGCCTTGCAAAAACAACATAAAAAAGAGCCTAGAAATTATATTTCAGTAAATCATGAAAGAAATCTGCCCAGATCTCTTAGCATCAGAGGACAAAGTAAAAATAAAAAGAATCCATTAGTTACTTCATGAAACTCTAAATGAAAACTCCCATGAACATTGTAACCAATATTGAGTTTCCAGATCATAGAAAAAAATACTTCAAGGAGCTAGAAAAAAAAATCCAGGTACTGAGGAATCATAGACAGGGCCATGCAAGATTTAGTAGCTATCTCCATGAAAGACTAGAGAGCTTGAAATATGATAGTCCAAAAGGTAAAAGATACAGACTTATAACTGAGAATAACTTAGCCAGCAAAATTGAGGATAATCCTACAGGAGGAAAATGGATCTTTAATGAATAGAAGACTTACAAGTATTCCTGATGAAAAGGCATACTTTAAAAGAACTTTGAAATACAAAGATCGGAGTAAAGAGAAATATAAAAAGATAAGACAAGCAGGTAATTAGAGAGAGACTTTATGAGGGCAAAATGTTTGCATTCTAAAGGTGATTAAAAGGGGATGATACAGGGATCCCCCTAGAATCTTAATGATGGCAGATATCATTAAGGGATTCAAAGAGGATGGCTTTAAAATGATTTAAAAATATTTTGTTGTTTTAAAGAGAAAAAAATAAAAGGAATAGTGAAAGGGTTAAGCTAGGGAAGAAAAAGGGATGAAAATGAAGGGCAGGGACCATATTATTTCATATAACCAGTGGGCATAATTAGGAGTCCATTCTACTCTTTCTGTGTCAGCATGATGATGCTATGGTCATTTGCTTTAAGGTTCCCACAATTTCGTATTTTTCAGTTTTTCCTTTTTTGCCCTGAATAGTAGTCCCCTTTGTTGTTTTCTTTACCTTTTGAAGAGTGCAATTATCATTCTGGCAAGTCATGAATTTCTGAGGTGCTGTGCTTTTGGCAGAGAGAATGCCAACAGATGTCCGCATAGTCAAAGTCCCCCATCACTATAACATTATTCCTCTGCCAGGTTTGTGATTGTTTTTTGGAATTCCTTCTGTCCTACTTTGTAGTTTATTCTCATGTAGCTCCAAAACTGGCAGTTTTACTCCTAAAACAAACACCACAAATTTTATCTGGGGTAAGTGAGGTAACAGGCTTCCTCAATTGTTGTGTGTGTGTGTGTGTGTGTGTGTGTGTGTGTGTGTGTGTGTGTGTGTGTGTGTGGCGGGGGAATAGAGACCCTAGGATGTCACAAGACTGAAGCTGGGAGACTTCCCAGAAACTAAAATCATTTCTCTCTCCACTCTTGGGCATCCAAGGCTGATGCAGGGCAGCACTGAAGATGCTTAAAGCAAAACACATATGAATTTGGGGAAGTAAAAAAGGATTTGAAGATAACCTACATCTTTCAGCCTAACTCCATTCCCCACTAAAAGGAACAAACACTTAAAGTATCATGTTAAAACTGGAAGAAAACTTAAGAATATTTTCTTTGATTTTTTTATGAAGGAGGAATTTGAGGCCCCAAGGTGAGTATATTACTTGCCAAAAGTCACAGGGAAAGGTTCTTGCAACTTTTCTGAAGTTGATGATGAACTGAAGTGGAATCAAAGGTCCATGTATTTTTTTTTTTTTTTTTTTTTGCTTTTTGCAAGGCAATGGGTTTAAGCGCTTTACCCAAGGTTACACAGCTAAGTAAGTATTAAATGTCTGAGGTTGGATTTGAACTCAGCCAGTGCTCTAGCCACCTTCACCCAGATCTATGTATTTTTAAAGAAATTTTAAAATCTTTTTGGCTATTGAGTCTTTTTATCTCAAAGGTAGGATAGACTGCATCTAGTCAAGGATCCAATCTTCTATGGAAACTTTAAACTGCTCAGTTTTCAATCTAGATCAGTACTTCTGTATTTAGAGGGAGAACTAGTTAGCCTCCTCCATTCCTGGTGGCTTTCTTTATATGTACTAGACTTCATGAAGATACTTGATTGTCTTAGCCTTACTACTACAACTCAGAACTCCAGTCTCAAGTGATCCACCAGCCTTAGTCTCCCCAGTAGCAAGGATTACAAGTGCATGTTACCATACCTGATTATGGGAGAGAAGAGATAATTAGACTGGTGACCACACTGAAGGTCTACAGCACTGTTGTGCTGACCTCATTGCTAAATGCCTGTGAAACCTGGACAGTCTACCAGAACCATGTTAGGAAACTGAATCCCTTCCATTTAAATTGTCTTGGGAAGATTCTGAAGACCACCTGGCAGGAGAAGATACCAGACACTGGGGTCCTTTCTCAAGCTAAACTGCCGAGCCTTCCAATGTTACTACAGAGAGTGCCACTAGGATGGGCTGGACACGTTAGAATGCAAGATGTACGCTTGCCAAAAACCCCTATTTTTTGGAGAACTCACACAGGCTAAGTGCTCATAAGGAGGTCAGAAGAAGTGATACCAAGACAACCTGAAGGTCTCATTGAAGAACTTGAGAATTGACTATACAGTGTGGGAGACACTGGCATAGGACTGCCCAGCATGGCATGCTCTTATCAATGAGAGTACTGCACTCTATGAGGAAGGCAGAGTGGAAGCAGTTCAAAAGAAATGTGACATCTGTAAGTTTAGAGAACCCACCCACCCCAGGTGTTCACATGGACTATTTGTGCCTGACCTGTGATAGAGCATTCTGAGCTCATATTTGTCTGATCAGCCACAGTTGGACACACTGTCATTTGTCTCAAACACAGTAATGTCATTTTGGTCTTCTTTGATAATGCAGAACAAGAACCAACCACCCTACTGACAGTGGATAGTTTTTTTAAATTGTTTTATTAAAAACATAACACTGAACACCAATAGAAATAGATAATTTGTTTTGTAACTACTTATATTTAAGTTCATTTGAATTCATTTAGTGCTAAGAAACTCTTTATTATTAAACTCCTATTCAATGTATATTCTTTCTAATTGACTTTTCCTCATATGATTGTAGTTAGGATGCACTTCATTCTTCCAGTACCTCTTTTTATTTCATTTTCCTTATTTCATAAAATATTTCCAGATTTCTTTGAATTTCTCTCTCTTATTAGTCTTAATTACATTTATAGTATTATACTATAGGGAAAGCTAGGGGCACAATGGACAGAGCACTATCCCTAGAGTCAGGAGGCTCTGAGTTCAAATGTGACCAGAGACATTTGATACTTACTAGCTGTATGACTTTAGGCAAATAGCTTAACCTTGATTGCCTTGTACCTGGGGTCATCTCCAGTTGTCCTGATTCATATCTGGCTATTGGACCCAGTTGGCTCTGAAGGAGAAAGTGAGGTTGGTGACTTAGCATAGCTCCCCTTCACTCACATCAAAATGCACTTGCATGTCATGGCATCACCTCCCTGATGGTCTTTGGGAATGAAGGACAAAACAACAAATAATAATTATTATTTATATTATACTATATTATTGTTTCACAATTTAGAAGGACAAATAGCAATAGCAAGTATTATATCACAGTTTTGTTTCTCAACTTAGGACAAAGCAACAATAGGACAAGTATTATACCACATTATTATTTGTAATTTATCAAACCATTTCCTTGATGAACATTTAGATTATTTCTTGTTCTGTTTTTGTTTTGCATTTATAATCTAACTCTGAACTTCTTATTTTATGTTGTTTTTAACAACACTTTTGAGAGTTTTGACCCCATGTGATTATGCATGTGATTATTTTTGTGACTTTTAAGCCTGATGCCAGACTGCTCTCTGGAAATATTGTATAAGTCAGTAATTGGATGGCATGAAATGATCTCAAATCTCATATCCTTAGAGACTATTAAGAGTTAAAAGTAACCTTAGAGAATAGTTTGTCCAATCCTCTTATTTTAAAGAGAAAGAAAACAGAGACTCAGAGTTAACATAGAAATAGGGACTGAAATCCAGGTCTCCTTTCTCCCAGTCCTTTGTTCTTTCAGTCAGGTTATTGAAATTTGGTTTTCCCTAGGGACAAACAAGGAAGTGCTAGCTCTTTCAGAGCAGTGTTTCCTAGTTTCAAGAGTTAGGATAAATATACACAGCCAGTCAAGGTGAGGAGATGGGAATAGGAACTACCATCTTTCCATGTACATGATGGCCTTCAAGTTGACCTCAGATATATGTCCCTCAAATGGAAAAGTCTAGGCAGATTCTGAAGGTGAAATTTCTGGGGGGAAAAACATTAATCAGCATGGAAGAAGCAGAGGCGTTCTCCTGGGAAGGCATAGCTCTTTCTTCTGAATTGCTTCTCTCTGAGGCACATTTTGTTGAAAGCTGTTGGGAATCTCTTGGGCTTGGAGAAACCCAGAGGTAAAGTGAAAATAACAGAAAATGACTTAATACAACTTTCAATATATTTGATCTAGCTAAAGTTTCTCAGGTTTAGATTAGTCCATGACTTCTCTAAATTCTAATTTTAAAGAAATGCCTGGCCCAGAGACCATTAAGGTTCTATCTGTACAGATATGTGGTTGGGACCAAGTTTAGTCTTATGGGAATGGTGTCTCTAATAAGAAGGTTTAGGCTCCCTTCTTTCACTCTTTAGCTCATTAATCCCCCTTCTCCCCAATTTCTCAGGAAGGTTTTACTTACAGCTTATGTTTAGATTTAGCTTTTCCCAAAGTGGAATAGAAATATATATAATGAATCAAGTGTTTGGAAAGAAATTTATCTCTTACACACAAAAGGATTGTTTCTGGAAAGGAAAGATGGAGCTTTTCTTTTTGTACTCAGTACTTGCCTGGCACATAGTAGGCATTTAATAAATTAGTCAACTTACTGACTGACTAAATATAGAATACACATAAAAACATGCATTTGACAAAAACTGAGAAGAGCATTTGTTCCTTCAGTCATTAAACTTTTGTTAAACACCTGCCATATTGCCAGACACTACTCTAAGCTATGAGGATATAAAAAAAAGCAAAAGATTGTCCCTGATGTCAAGGAAGAGCACAGTGAATAGAGCACTGGACAAATTCAACCTCAGGGTCTTGCCAGTTGTATTTGCCTTATTTTCCTCATCCGTAAAATGAGATGGAGAAGGAAATGATAACTCTCTCCAGTATCTTTTCCAAAAAAATCCCCATAAATTGGGATGGGGGTCACCAAGAATCAGACACAATTGAAACAATTGAACAACAAATAATGTCCTCAAGGAACTTACAAGGAACTAAATGGTAGGAGATACTATACAAAATGAAGTTTAAAGGAGAGAGAGAGAGGAGGGGAAGTTATCTGATTCTGGAGTATAATAGAGAGGAGAAAAGGTCTCCAGTTAGGTTGGAAATAAAGAGATGGCTGACCTGATGACCTTTCTTAAATAAAGATTCAGAGAGGAGCTCTGTATCTTCCAGAGGTGAGGAAGGAAGGGCCACAGGGGCAGAGGGTACTGAAAAGTGTCCCAGGGCTGAAGTGATCTTTCAGGGTAAAGAAGTTCCTGGGGCATGATGGAGACCTCCACAGGAGTGCAGCAGCTGGATGAAAGGTATTTATATTTCATCTCCACTTCATCCTGTTCAAACAATTCCCAGTACTTAAGTGGTGCAGTGAATAAAGTACCAGACCTGGAGTCAGGAAGACCTGAGTTCAAACCTGGCCTCAGAAACTTACTAGCTGTGTGACTCTGGGCAAGTCACTTAGTCTGAAACTCAGTTTCTTAACTTGTCAAATGGGGATAATAATAGCCCCTATCTCCCAGGATTGCTGTAAAGATAAAATGAGATAATTGTACAGTTATTACAGTGCTTAGTAAGTACTCTATATTATTATTATTATTGTTGCTGCTGTTATTATCAATGTCTTCTGGTAAAACGGTCAGGTTTGGGCCAGTCCTCTTCTTGGTGGCCATCTTCTCAGATTCAGAAGTTTATCCGACATCCACTAATCTCTCTTCCTTCTCACTGACCTCAGGACTCCCAGACTCTTGAGATGCATGAGGTCACCTCCAAGTTGGGCTTGTCCATCTTGAGGTTGATGCTTTATTCTCTACTCAGGGATAACAAGGAAAAGACAAGGAACTTAGGCATAATTGCCTATTTCAATCCACATTGACCAGTCCCATCTTAACAACAAACTCATGGAGACAGTGTACACTTTTGACCTTATAGGAGAGTTGAAGCCAGAGCAGGATCCAGAAACTCTGCCTCCTTTTGTCAGGTCCACCGCGTCATAGATTCCTTGGCCTGGGTAGGCAGTGAATGGATTGCTTTGTCTTCTTAAAGTGCAAACTCCTCCATGAAGGCTAAAAGCAGCCCCCAAAGATCTTAGGTGTTTGAAGCGTTCTGAGTTTATCTTGTGGAATAGCTCTTGTTACATAAAAAGCCCAAATAGACAAAATAATACTCCAAATAGGGCACTGATCTCAAATCAGGAATTCTACAAACCCTATAATATGGTTCTGTCTCATTTATGGTGCTAGGAAAAGAAGATGGTAACTTTCCCTTTCAGACAGGTAATTTGAGATTTCCTCACTTAGGATCACTAGATTGAACTCATTGATGTGATTCTAGGCTTGCTTCCAGAAGATTGGGATTCCCCTGATTCCAGACAAGTTTTTGTTGCTCTGCTCATCTAGTTAACTAACTAGATATTCCCAGTTCTCTCTTCAAAAAAAATAAGAGGAAGAAAAGGTCTACTATTATAAACGAAACAGCGTATCACCTCAACATTGGTTTACAACAATGGTATCAAATTCAATTAGAAAAGGGTACCAGGGGAGGCTAGGTGGCGCAGTGGATAGAGCACTGGCCCTGGAGTCAGGAGGACCTGAGTTCAAAGCTAGCCTCAGATACTTAATAATTACTAGCTGTGTGGCCTTGGGCAAGTCACTTAACCCCATTTGCCTTGCAAAATCCTAAAAAAAAAGGGTACCACTAAACCATACATAGGGATCTCTGCCTGTATATTGATTTAGAAAATCACAATTAATGTTATATATATTAGTGTATTTTTATTCATTTTATTAAATATTTCTTAATTAAATTTTAAACCGATTCCTATTTGTGGGTCACATGCCTTTTGTTGAATATGTTTGGTACCACTTGGATGCTACAAGTTTATGTGAAAATAAGCCCTTCTACCATGTTGTTCAGGCAAACAGGGATAAGTGACTTGCCCAGGGTCACTAGCTAATAAGGGTCTGAAGCCAGATTTGAACTCATGAAGATGAGTCTGACTCTAAGCTCAGTTCTCTAGTCACTGTGGCACTTCACTGCCACTTTTTGTCATACATAGGTATATTTCTTATGTACCTATATGAGGTAGGACATTTGAAGAGAACTCTGCTGAACCGTATGTATCTATGAGTAGTGAGAAGGAACCAAGGAACTAGCTTGAGCTGACAAGATTGCCAAAGGTTGTGATCATTGACTAGTATTGGCCCCAAATTAGGATAAATAAATGCTGAGGTTCTTCCTTTCTCTGCACTGAAGGGTCAGCACCTGGGGAAGAAAACTTCTCAATGAATAAGGAAGCTTTATAAATGAGGAAATGCTTCTCAAATAAGGGAAGGTGAGAACATTGTAGACTCTATCACATTCCTTCATTTCAGCTGATAAAATTTAATTAAAATAATTTTATTTTTTCCATTTGCATGTAAAGATAGTTTTCATTATTCATTTTCTTTAAGATTTTGAGTTCCACATTTCTCCACCTCAAAAATTTTTTTTGATAAGGCTATGGGGTTAAGTGACTTGCCCAAGGTCACATAGCTTAATTATTAAGTGTCTGAGGCTGGATTTGACTCAAGTCCTCTTGACTCCAGGGCTGATGTTCTATCCACTATGCCACCCAGCTGCCCCTACCTCAAAATTTAATTTTAATAGTATGTGTTCAGGAATTATTGGTGAAATTCAAAAACGTTATCAGATTTTTTTATTCCCAGACAACCCAAGATATCTTTTTTACTTCTTTATCTCCCTTCCCTCTAAGAAAGGAATTCTGATTTTGAGGTTAAAATTTTATTTGTGCTATATATTGTCTATTGTGTAAACTAATTTTTATAATATACACATAATATTATCTAGAAATTGCATTAAAGTTTACGAGACTGTAGATGTCTTATGTCTTTTGTTCCTCATAGTACCCCTATGAGTAGATGCTATTGTTTTTCCCCAATTTATAGATGAGAAATATGAAATTGGGAGTTGTTAAATGACTTGCTTAGGGTCATATAGCTAGGAAATGGCCGTGGCAGAATCTGCACTCAGGTCTCTCCTGATTCCAAGTCCAGGGTTCTTTCTTTGGCATCTAGTCACCTCACTGTGCCACCTGGCTCTCTCTCTTCCTCTCTCCATCTCTGTTTATATATATATATATATATATATATATATATATATATATACATATATATATATATGTATATATATGTATATATATGAATGTATATACATGTATATGACATATACACATGTGCATGGTAACACATGTGAGCACATTCATGTATAGTATATTTCTATACATAGATGTGCAAACATATGGGTATACAGACATAGGTATTTAAAAATAAAGTCTCTTTTGTTAAAATATATTTTGCTATGTTAAATCAGGCTAGAAAATCCTGTACTGAATGGGTGGAGTCTATTGTTCTATTTGGTTTGCAGATTAGCGAATTGGGAATTAGATAAGTCTGACTGTAATTGTAGACTGCTCTATAAGGAAAAAAAACCCCAAACAACATAACCAAACCAAATAAATAGCAATCCTCAATTAAAAACAGTACAAACATCATTGATCCATCCAATTTCCCAAAGCTGTCTATCAACCCTGCCAGAAATAACAAAACTAGGCAGATCAGATACCCAACCACAATAATTACAACATAGTGATGCCTGGAGCTTTGAAGTGGGCTCTGTGGCTGGTACATTGATGTCATCAGCCAAGGAGGCGATCTGCTGCATTACTAACATATTTTGGTACACAGTAAATTCTTAACTCGACTTCTTCCCTCTTGACCTTGTTGGGAAAGTAGTCAATCACTCAAAATTATGAAAATGAATCTGACTTTTAGAAATAAAGGGAAAAAAGAGGAAAGATTACATGTATCTAAGAAATACAACTTTGAATATGAGGAATTATTTAAAAAGTGGAAACTGTAGAGTATCACCTTTATAAAAAGCCCAAGTGTGTGGATGCTGACTCATTATATTCAGTGGGCTCATTGTGCTCCATGGGTAATAATATTTGCCTCAGCCAAATCTGCTTCCTCCAGCTGGCTCCTAGTCAGTTATTAATGATTATTACTTTCATTCATATTTCTACAATACTTTCTTTTTTTCAAATGTTACATTCCCCACCTTTAGTTGACCAGATTGGAGACCAACAGGGAAGATCAGTTTTGTGCATATTTTCATATTGCTCTCAGTGCTTAGCATAATGTCAATGTATAGGAGGCACTTGCATTCTGACCTATAAATTTAATTTTCTGACTCAGATATGAAACACAAGACTGAATAAAATTGGAGGAAGGTTACTCCATAGTCTTGTATGGTGACCATGATAAGAATAGGAATTTCCCTCTTGTAGTAGCTGCATAGTTCTTTGAATTCCTCCCTTTCTCCAACAACAGAGTGCAGGGTATCTCTGCCCCCTTGGATATTCTAGCTGAAGAGTAGGGGAAGGATATTTCTGTGTTATAGGACCTGAATATCTTACAGATGCATTTCTGAACATTAAGGATTACCTTGGGCCCTTATGGATCATTCAATTGCAAAACTGTTAAAGTTGGGATTTAAGGAGTTATTCTCAGACTATGAGGATAAAGAGTACAATAATTGGGTAGTCCCTCCAAGGGTGTTGTAGAAAGAGGAAAATCTACAAAGAAATGACTGCTGGCAAATGCTAGTAAAAGTGCCTGCCCTTCCTTGTTTCTGTTTTTTCCTCTCTCTTGTTCAAAGAGGCAAAGCCAGCCTGGCAGGCTGTGGGAGAGAGGGAGTGGGAGGAAGAAAAGATTCAAGCCTTGTTCTCAGGAAACTTCACCTCCTTGAAGGCCTGTGGTTTACTCCAGCTCTGCCAACACCCCCTTGGGAATGGAGAGGATGTTTGGGGATATATCATGGTTGGTGGCCTTGTTTTTTGTTTGATTGCTTTTGTTAATATGTCACTGGAACATAACTGGAAAACAAAGTTAAGAGAGAAATGGAAAATTGTTGATGCAGTGGGATGCTTAGGGGATGTCAATTTGGTTCAGGAAAATAATTCTAAGAATCCAGGTTTAAGGATACCTAATTATAGACCTTATGGAGCCAAATTAGTCTAGGACCCTCAGGATTATTTTGGGCAGACTCAATCCTTTGGAACGTTCTGGAATTCTCAGCCTTCAGAGCATATTTTGAACCAGAGTCATATAAAAGCAGATTGCATGGAAGAAAGTGCAAACCAGATGCTCCCAAAGGCCCATCTGGTCCAATTCATACCTATGGGACAGTATTAATAGATTTAGAACAGATGACAATGGCTGAGGGGGTTGGATGCCTCAAGACTCAGTGTGCACCAGACTGATACACACCAGGTGTATTCTTTTTGATATTCATTAAAATGAAATTCATTGTATTATTAGTATTCCATGTAGAACAACAGCAAACATTTAGAGTATGGTTCTTTAAAGTTTCCAATGTTTTTCCTCACAACAATCCTCTATGTTAGGTAGTACAAATACTGTATTCATTCTCCACATTGGCAATGATCTTTGAGCCTAAGGATATAAAATCTGATACAACTTCCATTTCTTCTCCCTCTATTTGCTAGGAACTGATGGGATCAGTTGCCAGATCTTAATTTATTTTTTATGTTAAGCTTCAAGCCAGATTTCTCACTCTCCTCTTTCACCCTCACCCAGAGGCTTCTTAATTCTTCTTCACCTTCTCCCATTCAGAGAGGTATCATCTGCATATCTGAGATTGGTGAAATTTCTCCTTAATCCTGGTTTTTGATTCATTCAGCCTGGAATTTTGTATCATGGTCTCTGCATTTAAGTTAAATAAACAAGGTGACAATATATGGCCTTTTCATACTCCTTTCTTAATCTTTAATAATTCTATGTTTGGTTCTAGCTATTGTTTCTTGTCTTATACGGGTTTCTCTGAAGGACAAGTAAGATAATCTGGTATTCCTATCCTTTGAAGAATTTCTCCATTTTACACAAAGGCTTTATTATAGTCAATGGAGAAAAACTAGATGTTATTCTGGGACTCTCTTGCTTTCTCCATAATCCTGCCTCCTCAAAACTCAGCCTGCTCTTCTGATAATTCTTGGTTCCTATCTTGCTGAAGCCTAGATTGCAGAATCTTAAGTATAACCTTGCTGATTAGCTGATGAGAATGCAACTGTTCAGTGATGTGAACCTTCTTTAGCATTGCCCTTCTTCGGGATTGGGATGTAAACTGATTTTTTTCTAATTTAGTGACCCCTATTGAGTTTTCCAAATTTTCTGGCATTATTGAGTAGAATTTTAAGTATTTGAAGTAGCTTAGCTGGAATTCCATCATTCCCAATATCCTTACTGTTAGTAATGTTTTCTAAGACCCACTTGACTTCAAAACATTTGGATAGTTCTTCTGTACATTTCTGCCACTTCTTAATCTTTTCTACTTTGGTTAAGTTTATGCCATTTTTGAATTTTATCATGCCCATTTTCGCATGAAATGTTTCCCTGCTATTTCTGATTTTCTTGAAGAGATCATCTGAATTTCTTATTTTATTGTTTTCTTCTATTTCTCTGCATTGATTATTTAAAAAAAAACACCTTATCCCTCCTTGTTGATGGTTGTCTTTCAGTCTTTTGTTGTTGTTCATTCTTGAAGAGGACCATGACATCAGGGAGGTGATGACAAGCACATGAATTAGATTTTGAGTGAGGGGGGCTGTGCTAAGTCACTAGTCTCACTTTCTCCTCCAGAGTCATTTGGATCCAGTGGCCAGATATGAATTGAGATGACTAGAGAGGGCCCTGGATGTGAGGCGGTCAGGGTTAAGTGAGTTACCCAAGGTCACACAGTCAGTCAGTGTCAAGTGTCTGAGTCTGGATTCAAACTCCTGTCTTCTATCCACTGTGCCACCTAGCTGCTCCTCCCTCCTAGATTTCAGCAAAAATTTGGTTATGTCTTTCCCTTTCTTCTTTCCGTTTTCCTTTTCCACATTAGATAACTATTTCACTTCTTTTCTTTGGGAAATTTTTTGTACTGCCTTTTTCACAGTAGAGCAAACCACTGTCCAGAGTTCTTCAGGTACTCTAGCTACCAGAGCTAATCCCTTAAATATAATTCTGGATACAGCTTCTCTCAAAGTTGTCTAATTAGTGGCAAAATTTGGTTCTAGACTCTGGTCTCTCTTCCTTTACTCTAGGGCTCTTTTTACATTTTCAAGTTATATATCATTTGACTTATTAGCACCACAAGAGTAAAAAATACGATATGAATGTCAAAACTGCAAATGCATTGTTAGGTTATTGTCCTTCTACTAAGCCCATCCATCAGATTCTTCTTTAGGTAAATTAACTTTTCAGCTATTCTTCCCCCATTTTGTTAAATACTTTTCTAAAATACAGGATAACTCTATCATTAACACTCCCTTTTTCTTTAAAATCTAACCTTGTCATGAGAAGAAATGGGTCTAGTTTATTCTATACTTATTCTTGATGAAGTCATATGATCATCACTTCCTTTTTCAGATATTTGCTAGAAATTGCTTCAGTTATGCATTTTGAAAGGAATTTTGAAAAGTTAGAAGACAAACTCACTAGTCTAGATTTTGAAGACCCTATTCTCTTTCCTTTTTGGAAAACTGGCATAGCATTTGCTCTTTTCTGCCTGGTAACTTTACTTTCCTATTCTCCATGATCTTTTTTTAAAAATTTTTTTCTTTATTCTCATTTTGTACAAATGGTTTTTTACATTAATAAAATATTCTTGTTTACAAGTAAACAAAATACCCCTCCTCCCCCATGAATATAGATAGACTTGCTTGGGTGAAAAAAGTAAAGGGGAGAGAAAAAAATTAAAATTAAAAAAAATAATAGTAATAATTGTAGGTATGGCCAGGTGGCACAATGGATGAAGCACCAGCCCTGGAGCCACGAGCACCCAAGTCCACATCCAGTCTCGTAAATCCAACAATCACCCAGCCATGTGACATGCAAGACACCTGATCCCCACAGCCCTGCAAAAACCAAAAAGAAGAAAAAAAAAGACTCAAAATAAAATAAAATAATAATAATAGTAGGGGTGGCTGGGTAGCAGACAGAGCATTGGACCTTGAGCCAGGAGCACCTGGGTCCAAATCCAGCCCCAGACACCCAAAGATCACCCTGCTATGTGGCCCCAGGCAGGCCACCCAGCCCCACTTGCCCTGCACCCTCCCCCAAATAATAATAACAAAAAATGTGCTTGAGTCTTTGTTCCAACACCAGCAACTTTGTCATGGGTGGATCTCATTCTTTATGATAAGTCCATCACAAAAGTTACTTCCATATTTTTCCACTGTTGCCATTGCTGATCACAACTCCCTCCTTTCTTATTTCTCCACTACCATGTATTCTATTTTCTCTCTCCTTTCACTCTGACTCTGCTGTAGGGTAGCTGAGTGGCTCAGCAGACAGATCCCTGGTCCTGGGGCCAAGAAGCCCTGAGCCCCCATACCACCCCTTAGGCCCAGAATCCACCTGACCCTATGGTCCTGGGCAGGCCTTCCAATTCCAGCCCCTTGCAAGAAGTAAGAAAGAAAATGTGTTACATCTGGCCACTCTCCCCCCATGGTCCATCCTCTCCTCCTTTATTCACATCCCCACCCCTTCCCCCTGCTCCCCGCTCCTTCTTACTCCAGATGTCTATACCCCATTGAGTATATTTGCTGTTTCCTTTCCTAGCCATCTCTGATGAGAGCAAAGGTTCCCTCATTCATTCCCCCTTGCTTCCCCGCTTCCATATCATTGCAATAGCTCATTGTAATAAAAAAAAATCTTATGTGAAATATCTTGGACTATTCCCCCCTCTCCTTTTTCTTTCTCCCATTCTATTTCCCTTTTTTCTATTGACTCCATTTTTATACCATATTTTATCTTCGAATTCAGCTTTCTCCTGTGCTTCAACTATAAAAGCTCTCTCTACCTGCTCTATTAACTGAGAAGGTTCATATGAGTATTATCAGTGTCATTTTTCTATGCAGAAATACATGCAGTTCATCCTCATTAAGTCCCTCATATTTCCCCCCTCTACTCCAATCTCTATGCTTCACCTGAGTCCTGTATCTGAAGATCAAACCTTCTGTTTAGCTCTGGCCATTCCAAAAGGAACCTTTGAAATTCCCCTGGTTCATTGAAAGTCCATCTTTTTTCCTGGAAGAGGACATTCAGCCTTGCTGGGTAGTTCATTCTTGGCTACATTCTAAGCTCTCTTGCCTTCTGGTATATTGTATTCCAAGCCCTACGAACTTCCATTGTAGCTGCTGCTAAGTCCTGTGTGATCCTGACTGCAGCTCCACAATATTTGAACTGTGTCCTTCTGGCTGCTTGTAATATTTTCTCTTTGACTTGGGAGTTCTGGAACTTGGCTATAATATTCCTAGGGGTTGGTTTTTTGGGATCTCTTTCTCTGGGGGATTGGTGGATTCCCTCCATTTCTATTTTTCCCTCTGCTTCTAGAATATCAGGGCAATTTTCCTGTAGTAATTCTTTGAAAATGATGTCAAGGCTCTTTTCCTGATCATGACTTTCAGGTATTCCAATAATTTTTAAATTATCTTTCCTAAGTCTGTTTTCCATATCAGTTGTTTTTTCAATGAGATATTTCACATTTTCTTCTAATTTTTCATTTTTTTGGTTTTTGAAGTATTGATTCCTGATTTCTGGTAAATTCATCAATCTCCCTGAATTCTATTCTTTGTCTGAAGGATTTGTTCTCCTCAGAGAGTTTTCTTATCTCTTTTTTCCATCTGGCCAATTTTGCTTTTTAAAGCATTCTTCTCCTCAATAACTTTTTGAACTGTTTTATCCATTTGACCTAAGCTGGTTTTTAGCATGCTATTTTCTTCAGCATTTTTTTTGGATTTCCTTAACTAAGCTGCTGACTTCATTTTCATGTTTTTCCTGCATCACTCTCCTTTCTTTTCCCAGTTTTTCTTCCAACTCCCTTATTTGATTTTCAAAGTCTTTTTTGAGCTCTGTCCTAGCCTGAGTCCAATTTCTGTTTTTCTTGGATTCTTTAGATGCAGGAGCTTGTGCTTCCTCATCTTCAGACTGAGTATTTTGATCCTTCTTGGGTTCATTTGCAAAATATTTCTCAATAGTCTTCCTTTTGTTTCTCTGCTTGCTCATTTTCCCAGCCTGGGCCTGGTTTGGAGTTGCTTCCTGAGCTTTTGGGACACTCCCACAAGGGTCTCAGTGTGTGAAGCTCTGTCCTCCCTCCTGGTCTGTGAATGACCATAAGCACCTCCCTCTGCCATGGAGATGGCGGGGGGCCCTGTTGCTCTATGGGGGGGGCCTAGACTGCAATCAGGATCTGAATGTGGTCAGAGCCCCAGAGTCCTGTTCCAGGGGCAGAGGACAGAGCTCAGTCTCTCTTCACTCCCCTCCCTCAGCTCAATGGGCTCATGCCCTGGGGGCTCCTGCTTACGGGCTTCCCCTGCTTCTGTTTCCTGGATCAGGGCTAGGGAAAGACCAAGCTGCTTGCTGTGTGCCCTGAGGGCTGGGCTCCACGTGCTCGCTCTGGCAGAGGGCCCCCACTGTTCCCACACTTTGTGCCCAGGGCTCCTCGGGGTGCAGCTCAGGAGACTCCCCCGCTGCTGTGAGCTGAGACTCCCAGCACCCTGGGGCTGCCTCTGGGAGGCTGAAGTTCTTTGGTTCTGGCGGGCCACCCCTCTGACCCCGGGGAGCAGAGCCTTTCTGCTCTTTTCCAGGTTACCTTGAGTGGGAGAATTGCTTCACTGGGTCCCTTTGTGGGTTCTGTCTCTGGAAAGTTTAGTTAGAGTCCTTAGCTGATGAGTTTTATCAGAGAGTGCCTAAGACTGGATCCCTTCTTGTCGCCATCTTGGCTCCGCCCCTCCCTCCATGATCTTTCAAAGATCGCTGATCAGTAGTAAAATGGGAAATAATTACTTATTAAATACCTATGATGTACTAAGTGCTTTACAAATATTAGCTAAATAGACCCTCATGACAAACGTGGAAGTAGGTCCTATTATACTTTCATTTTACAGTTGAAGAAACCAAGGCAAATAAAAGTCATATGACATGCTCAATGTTGCATTAGTAAGAATCTAGGGTCAAATTTGAACTCAGGTCTTCCTGATCCAGGCCTAGTACCACCTACCCACCTCTATAACATACTTTGCTTCTTTCAGTGCTGTTAAATATAGTTTGTACAAGCTTAGTGAACTCATCTTGGGCTATTCTCTCCCTACTTACCCTGGTTATTAACACTCCATTAGGCATTTTTGTCAGTCTCTTTTAACAGTTGTTATAGCCATTCTTAGATCTCTTCTTTTCCTCACTATAACTAAAACCTCTCTTTTCTAACACCCTCCTTACACCAAGTCATTTTTGTACTCTTAACTTTTCTCAAAAGCCTCAAAAAGACTCATTCTGAGCTTTAGTGCTTTTCACATTTTACTAATAACTTTGTCATAATTTCTGTATTTTCGTCTATTCCTTATTCTTCCTTCACCTTCTGAATGACTTTTAAAAATCTTGTATTTCTCTCCTTTTCTCTCCTCTTCCTCTTCCTTTTCCTCCTCTTTTTCTTTTTTCTGCCTCTTCTTTCTCTTCTTCTCTTCCTCCTCCTCCTCCTTCTTTTCTGTTCCCTCCTTTATCATTTCCCCCATCCCCCCTCTACCTCATCAGAGCTATCTGTTTTGCTTTCTTGATTCCCCTCTTCTTTTTTTAATAGAAGTATTTCATGCTTTCCCCAAACATGGAAAATGGAGAGTTGTTCCTTGACTTTGTTATGTTTTCTTCTTGGCCAAGTCTGAAGTTTGATCCTGGATATTATGTAAATACAAATAGTGTGCACTTTATATAGGCAATTGAAATTTTCCCTCTATTCTCTATAGTTGCTTGAAGTAGGATCCTTTGTAATTTTGGCAGTGGCTTTCCTGGGGATCATGTATACCTCTTGGTATCCCTTCTCTGGGAATGGGGCTAGTAGTGGGGAGAGCTCTAGTAGTACAAGCAAATAAGTAACTTTTTGTAGATAAGGAATACCATTTAATTGCCATTCTGTCTTTGAAAGTAGTTCTGGAGTGGCATGCTGGTAAATATTTAATAGTTGACTCTCCAAAAAAAGTATCCATGGAACACATTTATATTTAATCTTCCTTCTTAAGATTTTCTCCATTCCTTTCTTAAGTTTAGATAATCTACAAAGCAAGAAATCAAGCCCCCCATTTCTAATTTTTGCTGATTTCCGAAATGCATAGGCTCACACTGAAAATTTAACAGTCAACTCTCAAGAACCATGAAAAAAACTATCTCAAGAAGTATGGAACAGCAGAATATATAGGAGGTGGTATGACTCAGAGGAAAAACTATCTGTCAGACTCCTCCCTCTGCATCTACTTTTTAGATCATTCTCTAGGTCTTGCCCACTAACTATAGGTGTCCCTAAAGGGCCTGTGTTGATCCTTTTCCTTTTTCTTCTAGATCAAAATTTCTTAACCTAGGGTCTATGGACCCTAAAGGGATTTGTGTAAAGATTTCGGGGATGGTCTGAGTTTGGTTATTTTAACTGACCTTTAGATTACTTTGTAATCTCATGCATTTAAAAACTTTTTTTTTCTGAGAAGGGAAATATAGATTTCATTAAAATTCAAGGGGGTCCCCTTAACACAAATATCAGCTCTATACTCTCTCCTTTGGTGATAACATTATCTCCCATGGATTTAATCATTGTCTTTATACAGATAATTCTCA
The DNA here is from genome assembly GCF_037893015.1 of Macrotis lagotis. Taxonomy (NCBI): domain Eukaryota; kingdom Metazoa; phylum Chordata; class Mammalia; order Peramelemorphia; family Peramelidae; genus Macrotis; species Macrotis lagotis. The sequence goes on from NC_133658.1 coordinate 88,301,140, forward strand.
GATCTATTAGGTTTTAGACTGAAATTTCCAATTGCCTCTTGAACATTTTTGAACTGGTTATTCTGTAGACATCTTAACTTAAAATGTCCAGAACAAAACTCATTACCTCCCTTGCCCCTACCCTTCTTATTCTGAATCTTTCTCTAAATGTGGAAAACACAATCAACCTATGAGTCAGTCTCAATCACAGCTTCGATGTCATGGACTCTTCACTTTGCATGTATGTAATCTGTTGCCAAAATTTCTGTGTTTACAAGATCTTCTCCACTTACAGTGACCATTTATTTGGTACATACCTTTAACTGCTCCTACCAGCACAACTGAAAGAGTTTTCTTGTTAATTTGTCTGCCTTAAATCTTTTTCCACTTCCATCCATCGTTCCTTCAGTGGTCAAAATGGTCTTCTTAAAGCCCAAGTTTAGTCATATCACTTTTCTATTCAGTTAACTCCAGTGGCTCCCTATAACCTCCAGAGTTAAATATAAAAATCTTCTATTTGGTGTTCAAAGACTTTATATCATAGCCTCACTCTCCCTACTCTATTTCCCCAGTCTTCTTACATTTTATAGTGTGCACTGTTTGATCCAATGATACTAGCCTCCTTGCTATTCTTTGGATATGACAACCCAATTTCCAGCTCTAGGCATTTTTACTAGCTGTCCCCTTTTACCTGCAATGCCTAGTTCTCTGTAATTCTGCCTTTTGGTTTGCTTCCTTGTCTTTCTTAACTTCCTGCCAGAATCATAACTTCTACAAAAAGCTTTTCCCAATTCCCTTCAATGATTATTTTCTAGTTTGTTTGTTTGTTTTTTGACATATATATATATATATATACACACACATATATATATCTTATGAGTACATCATTGTTTCCATATTTTCTCCCCCCCCCCCCCCCATAGATTGTGAGCTCCTCCAGGGCAGGGAAAGTCTTTTGCCTTTCTTTCTATTCTCAATCCTTAGCCCAGGGTCTGATTATTGTAGATGTTTAACAAATGTCTGCTTTATTAGTAGGCTGACTTTTCCTTGATCACAATTTTCCATTTCCCAGATCTGTGCCTTTTCACTGATTATTTCCCTTGCCTAGAATAATCTCCCTTTTTAAATTCCACTTTTTCTCTTCCCTTAAGACTAAAATTTTATCTCCTTTCCCATCATGCCTTTCCCAATCCTTCCCTTCCCTAACCTCTATTCATTAGTTATACCTTCCTTCTGAGATTACTTTTCACTTACACTGTGTGTCCATCATATGTACATGTGTTTTTTGCAGGGTATCTTCTCTAATGGAATGTGATTGCCTTCAGGGTACAATTTATACCAATTCAAACCAATTTGTTTTTGTCTTTCTTTGTTTCCTAGTCTTTAAGACAATGCCTGGTACATGATAAAAATTTCTAAACTTTTGTTGAATGATTGACTGGTGAAGCGGGATCTAGCATTCCAATACTGGGTTCAAAGTCTATTGCCAAAATGTGTTTTGTTACCTAGGATAAGTCATTCAACATTCCTAGACCTCATTTTCCTCATCTGTAAAATGAGTTGGACTAGATCACTTCTTTTGCTCCTGAAGAGATATATAATAGTCCTTACCTATGATCTAGGATAATTTCTATAATGTTCTTGGTAGTTAGTCACCCAAACTCTGCAAGCAGTAAATCAGTCAATAAACACTTATTGTGTGCCTGTTATGTTCCTAAGCCCTGGGGATACAAATAGGAAAAAAAGAAAGACAATCCTGGTCCCCAAAGAGTTTATAATCTAAGGGGGGAAGAAAAACACAAAATATTGAAAGGGAGATGAGGTTGGTACACAATGAGGGGGTATTGTGGAAAAGTTAGAGAAATCCTAGAGTAATGCAGCCAAATAAGAGATGATTTGAATAGTCTGCTTGACTGTTTAAAGCAATGGAAATCTACTACTTTATGAGATATCTTGTTTCATTGTTGGAAAGTTCTAATTGTTGAGTTTTTTCATATTTTGAATTAAAAAATGACTTCTAATAATATCTACCCATTCATCTTGGTTGTCACAAAAGTAGTATAGATTAAATCTAATTTTTCTTCCAAGTTCTAATTCCTCAGATATTGAAGATATCTATCATATTTCCCATAAGTCTTTATTTCTTTTTTATTACACATCACTCATTCTTCAGAAATTGTTTACTATATGATATGCTTTTGATTTTCATCAATGATATTGATCATCTTTCTCTTCCCATTTTGTCTAATATGCTAATATGACAAGCATGTTTTCTATGTCTTTATCTGCATCATTGTTAAAACAAAACATTGAACAGAAAAATATCAAAGATGGATGTAAGATATGTTCCTAGAGACATGGGGGGGTCACAGAAAATAGATTTGATTTTAATTTAGAGCACATATAAAGCACTGAATAAATATTTCTTTATTGATTGATCTTGCCTCGCCATTTACTATCTGCTTCCCAATGATTATTATGGGGTATGGTACAGTCAGTTATGAACCTTTTTTAATTATGTGATCATTCAATCCATATTTCTTCATCATGTCCAGAAAATATTATGAAAGACGTTTTTGTCTTGATTTAAGAAATGTGCCTCTAAGAGCACCAGAACAATATCATCCAACAGAGATGCCATGGAACAAGTAACATCACTAGACCAGCAAAAGCTATGTGCCAATTATTACGAATACAACAACAGGAACTTGTATATTCCAGAAGAACAATATTACAATAGAGATAGAATTCAGAGGAAGTGGAAGACATTCTTGGTCCTCAAGCATTAGAGATGGGAGTTTCTTCTCATAGGCTTCCTTTAACTTTCCCAAGTGTGTGCTGGTTATATGTGTTGTCCATTTGTGTAGCCTCTATGTATAATGTATCTATGCATGCTCATTCTCCCCATATAAATGTATATATGTGTGTATATACACCCACATATACACACAGTGGGAGAGTATGCTTTGTTTTACGGGGAATATTAGGGCATTCTGATATATGTTTAACAATCAGCTCTCTGAAAACTTATGAAACACTTTTAAATTTAATCAGGATGGGAACTTCCAGCTAAGATGGTGAAGAGAAGACAGGCACTGTGCTAAGGTCTCCTGATCTTCTGTCATATATAATATGAAACAAACCTCTTAACAGAAATTTGATCAACAAAACCCAGAAAAAAGAAGCTAGGAGAAGAACATCTACGAACAAGGTCTGTCTCTGGAGATCATGGGTGACCTGAGGGCAGAGAGCAGACAGCATGTCAGGGTGGGGTGAGAGCTGGAAAAATCTAGGATCAGCTGCGGAGGTGTTGACTGTGGGAGCTGTAGTCCAAGAGCCAACTGGAGCACGGAGGATTTGGCTGTGGGACTGATGGTCTGGGGTGTTCTGGCAGGGCAGGAGGGTGAGTTCAAACACAGAGAGTTGCATAGTGCAGCTGGACATCAATCTTCTGGGCTCCTCTGGTCTGGAGGACCTCAGACTCCATACATTTATTTCAGTGGAGTCCTCTTCCCAGAACAAACACAGTAACAACCCACCCCCCCATGGGCAGCAGAGCTCCCTCAGAAGAATAGGGAGAGTAATTACCTTGCCCCAGGGCCAAGCTCACATTGTTCAAAGATAAAAGTATCTAGCAGTGCCACCCACCCACTCCAGGCCAAGGGAGAGGGTCTCAAATCAAAGTCATAGACACTCCAGAGAAAACAATCAGGACCCCCTACTGGCCAGCCCACTTGGAGTTATTAAATCCAGTGAGCAAAGCCTCTAGAGATCTCAACCCTAAACTTCTGTGAATCAGCCCCTCCACCAATACAAGATCTTAGGAAAATGAAGAAAGGCCATTGAAAAGGGGGAGGGTCCATAGAAAACTACCTGGAAATTAAAGACTCTAACTCAGAGAGCTCTAGAGCCTCTGTGGAGAATATGATTTGGTCTCCAGCCCAGAAAGACTTTCTTTTTTTTTTTAGGTTTTTTTTTTTGCAAGGCAAATGGGGTTAAGTGGCTTGCCCAAGGTCACACAGCTAGGTAATTATTAAGTGTCTGAGACTGGATTTGAACCCAGGTACTCCTGACTCCAGGGCCGGTGCTTTATCTACTGTGCCACCTAGCTGCCCCCCAGAAAGACTTTCTTAAAGAAATCAAGAAGGAGTTAAAAAATCATTTGGAAAATTTGGGAGAGAAAATTAACACTTTGCAACAAGAAAACAAATTCTTTGAAAATACAATTGTACTAATGCAAAAAAGAAAATAATTCTCTCAAAACCTTAGTTAGTCAAATGGAAAACTCTTTCAAAAATAGAATTGACAAATTGGAAAAGGAGTTGCAAAAAGTAAATGAAGAAAATTTTTCTTTAAAAAAATGGAGTCTGTGGAAACTAATGACTTCATGAGACAATAAGAATCTGTTAAATAAAATTAAAAAATTGAAAAAAGTAGAAGAAAGTATAAAATACCTCATCAGCAAAACCACTGACTTTGAGAACAGAACCAGGAAAGACAACTTAAGAATCATTGAACTCGTTGAAAATATTGAAGAGGAAAAAAGCCTGGACTTAATATTACAGGATTTAGTGTTGGAAAATTGCCTTGACATCATGGAACCAGAGGGCAAAATAGTTATTGAAAGAATACATCAATCCCCTCTGTCAAGGGATCCCAAAACAAAAGGACCAAGGAATATCAGATAAAAGAGAAAATCCTGCAAGCAGCCAGAAAGAAACAATTTAGATACCAAGGAACTGCATTAAGGATTACACAGGACCTGACTGCATCAACATTAAAGGACTGAAGGATCTGGAATGTGATATTCCAAAAAGCGAGGGAGCTTGGAATGCAACCAAGTATTCACTGTCTGGCAAAACTGAGCCTTCTCTTCCAGGGAAAAAGATGGACATTTAATGAGATAAGAGACTTCCAACTTTTCCTGATGAAAATACCAGAGCTTAATAGAAAATCTGGACTTCAAACAGGAGACTCAAGAGACACATGAAAAGGTTAAAAAAAAAGGTAAAGAAAAAAATGCTATCCAATAAGATGAAACTGGCTATATCCCTACCTGGGAGAAAGACTATCATAACTCTCTAGAACAGTAACTCTGTTAGAGAGAATATACTTAGCCAGAAGTGATGGACTTTTCTGTGACTCAGATAGAATGATTTAAAAGCAATACCTTCTTAAAAAGGGGGACAGTAAAGAGAAGAGGATGCAAAAGATTGAATGGGGTAAATCTCATTACATTAAGAGGTATATATAGGACCTATTGCAAAGGGAGGAAGAAGGGAGAAGGTGAGAACCACCTGAATCTTATTCTCATCAGATTTGGCTTAAAGTTAACATCTGTTATCTTACCTTTCAAGTATTGAAAGGGGAAAAGGGGCGAGGGGAGGAAAAGGGGAACTATCAGAAGGAAGGGAAAGAAGAAGAAGAAAAGGGAAAGGGGAAGGAAAGGGGAGGGGGGTTGGATTGGGGGGGCAAACACACTGAAGGTGGTGGTAGTATTTGAAAAATCCTGGGGAATATGGATAAAGTGAAAAAGGGGAAAAATACAGAGGGAAGTTAGCATGGAGGGTAATAAAGAGTTAATAATTATAACTTTGAATGTGAATGGGATGAACTCTACCTTAAAATATAAGTGAATAGCAGAGTGGTTTAAAAAACAGAATCCTACAATATGCTGCTTACAAGAAACTCATTTGAAGCAAAGAGATACATATAGAGTAAAAGTAAAAGGTTGGACCAAAATATATTTTGCTTCAGCTGAAGTGAAAAAAGCAGGGGTAGCAATCTGTATCTCAGATAAAGCAGTTGCAAAAATAGATCTTGTTAAAAGAGATTATGAAGGAAACTATATCCTCCTAAAAGGTACCATAGAAATAAAGTAATTTCAAAATAAATATGTATTCATCAAATGGCATAGCATCCAAATTCTTAGAGGAGAAGTTGAATGAGTTACAGGAAGACATAGACAGCAAAACACTACTGGTGGGAGACCTCAACCTCCTGCTCTAAGATTTAGATAAATCTAAACATAAAATAAACTAGAAGGAAATTGAGGTAATTATATTGTTAGAACTAGACATGATAGACCTTTGGAGAAAACTGAATGAAGATAGAAAGGAATATACTTTTTTCAGCAGTACATGGCACTTACACAAAAATTGACCATGAACTAGGATGTAAAACCTAATAATCAATTGCAGAAAAGCAGAAATAGTGAATACATCTTTTCAGATCATAATGCAATAAAAATCACATGAAATAATGGGCCAGGGAGACATAAACCTAAAACTAATTGGAAACTAAATAACCTCATTTTAAAGAATGAGTGGATCAAACAACAAATTATAAAAAGAATTAATGATTTCATCCTAGATGATGACAATAATGAAATAACACACCAAAACTCATGGAATACAGCCAAGGCAACTGTCAGAGGACATATTATATCTTTAAATGCTTGCATGAATAAATTAGAGAAAGAGGAAATCAATGAACTAAACATGCAACTAAAGAAATGAGAGAAAGAACAAATTAAAACCCCCAACTGAATATCATATTAGAAATTTTAAAAATTAGAGGAGAAATTAATAAAATTAAAAGCAAGAAAACTATTGAACTAATAAATAAAACCAAGAGTTAGGTTTTATGAACAAAACAATAAAATTGACAAACCTCTGGTTAATTTGATTAAAAAAAGAAAGAGGAAAACCAAACTGCTAGTATCATAAATGAAAAAAGGTGAACTCACCACCAATGAGGAAGAAATTAAAGTAATAATTTGGAATTATTTTGCCCAATTCTATGCCAATATATTTGTTAATCTAGGTGAAATAGATGAATACTTAGAAAAATATAAGTTGCCCAGGTTACATGAAAAGGAAACTAAATATTTAAATAACCCTATCTCAGAAGAAGGAATTCAGCAAACCATCATTGAACTCCTTAAGAAAAAATCCACATTTAAGTAACAATTGGTTCCAATTGTATATAAACTCTTTGGAAAAATAGTTGAGGACAGAATTCTGCCTAACTCTTTCTATGACACCAATCAGGAAGAGTTAAAAAAGAGAAAGAAAATTAAGACCTATCTCCTTGATTAATATAGATGCAAAAATCTTAAATAAAATCTTATTAAAATGATTACAACAAGTTATCACTAGGATAATACATTATGACCAAGTAGGATTTATTCCAGGGATGCAGGGTTGTTTCAATATTAGGAAAACTATTAGTATAATTAATTATAACAATAACAAACCTATCAGAAATCAGTAGATGCTGAAAAAGCTTTTGACAAAATACGGCACCCATTCCTACCACAAACACTAGACAGCATAGGAATAAGTGGATTATTCCTTAGAATAATAAGCAGTATCTATCTGAAACCACCAACAAGTATTATATGCAATGAGGATAGGCTAGAGGCATTCCTAATAAGATCGGGGTGAAACAAGGATGCCTATTATCACCACTACTATTCAATTTTGTATTAGAAATATTAGTTTCAGCAATAACAGAAGAAAAAGAAATGGAAGGAATTAGAATTGGGAAGGAAAAGACAAAAACTCTCACTCTTTGCAGATGACATGATAGTATACCTAGAGAATCCCAAAAAGTCATTTAAAAACTACTAGAAATAATTAGCAATTTTAGCAGTTTCAGGATATAAAATAAACCCTCACAAATCCTCAACATTTTTATATATGACTAGCAAGATACAGCAGAAAGAGCTAGAAAGAGAAATCCCATTCAAAGTAACTCTAGACAATATAAAATAATTGGGAATCTACCTGCCAAGGCAGACTCAGAAAGTTTTGGAAAACAATTACAAAATACTTCTCATACAAATAAAATCATATTTAAATAACTGGGCAAATATCAACTGCTCATGGATAGGCTGAGATAATATAATAAAAATGACAATCCTACAATCCTACCAAAGTTAAACTACCTGTTTAGTGCCCTCCCAATTAAAATTCCAAAAAATTACTTTAATGAGTTAGGAAAGAATTATAAGTAAATTCATATGGAGAAATAAAAAGTCAAGAATTTCCAGTGATTTAATGAAAAAAAGTGCAAAAGAAGGTGGCTTAGCCCTACCAAATCTAAAATTATATTATAAAGCATCAGTCATCAAAACTGTCTGGTATTGGCTAAAAAAATAGAGTGGTGGATCAGTGAAATAGACTAGGTTCAATAGCAGGAAATGATTATAGTAATCAGATGTTTGATAAACACGAAGAGTCCAGCTTTTGGAATAAAAAACCTCTCTCTTCAATAAAAACTGTTGGGAAAATTGGAAGTTAGTGTGGCAGAAACTTGGTTTAGACCAACACCTCATACTCTATACCAAGATAAGATCAAAACAGATATAGGATTTAGACATAAAAAACAATATTATAAGCAAACTAGGAGATCAAGGAATAGTTTACCTGTCAGATCTGTGGAAAGGGAAGTAGTTTATGAGCAAGGAAGATATGGAGAACATCGTTAAAAACAAACCAGACAATTTTGATTACATTAAATTAAAAAACTTTTGCACAGACAAAAACCACTGTAACCAAGATAAAAAGAAATGTAGTAAATTGGGAAACAATTTTTACAACTAGCATTTCTGACAAGGGACTCATTCCTAAAATATAAAGAGAACTGAGTCAAATTTTTTAAAAAACAAGCCATTCCCCAATTGACAAATGGACAAAGGATATGCAAAGGCAATTTACAGATGAGGAAATCAATGTGATACATAATCATATGAAAAATTGCTCTAAATCACTACTTATTAGAGAAATGCAAATTAAAGCATCTCTGAGGTACCACTTCACACTTCTCAGACTGGTCAATATGACCAGAAAGGACAATGATCAATGTTGGAAGGGATGTGGGAAATCTAGGACACTAATACATTGTTGGTGGAGCTGGACTCATCTAACCTTTCTGGAGAGCAATTTGGAATTATGCCCAAAGGGCAATAAAAATGTGCATACCCTTTGATCCAGCAATATCACTACTGGGTCTATACCCTGAAGAGACCATGAAAAAGGGTAAAAGCATAGCAGCCCTGTTTGTGGTGGCAAAGAATTGGAAATTGAGTGAATGTCCATCATTTGGGGAATGACTGAACTAATTGTGGTATATGTACATTATGGAACAGTATTGTTCTATTAGAAACCAGGAAGGACAGGATTCAGGGAAGCCTGGAAGGATTTGCATGAACTGATGCTGAGTGAGATGAGCAGAACCAGGAGAACATTGTACACCCTAACAGCAATATGGGGGTATGATCAACTTTAATGGACTTGCTCATTTCATCAATGCAACAATGAGGGACAATTTTGGGCAATTTGTGATGGAGAATACCATCTGTATCCAGAGAAAGAATTGTGGAGTTTGAACAAAGGCCAAAGACTATTACCTTTAATTTAAAAAAAAAAAGTCATTATCCCATTTTTTGCTAATTCTTATGCTTTATTTTTTTCCCTTAAGGATATGATTTCTCTCTCATCATATTCAACTTAGATCAATGTATACCACATAAACAATGTAAAGACTAACAAACTGCTTTCTGTGGGAGGTGGAGGGAGGAAGTGAAATTAGGGGAAAAATTGTAAAATTAAAAATAAATAAATAAATAAAATAAATTATTCAGCATGATTAACATTTTCTCCCTTACTTTATTAATTATAGACAGTCACCAAAAAAAATAAATCAAATCTTGATTTGTGGTGGTTTTCTAATTCCTGAAGTGTAAATACTTACATTAAAATTTTTACAGTCTGCTCTGTGAACCAGTACATCCCTGAAAATATTGAAATGCAAATTTTCTTGTTAAGCTATTTCATTAAATAGTTTTGCTTTCAACTAATAGTATCCTATGGCTTACTGAAGAAAGAAGAGATACAGCAAAGGGAGCTTTCAAACTGTTGATTTGAATGGAAGTGGTCCTATAGAGTGCTTTGAAACTGGTTAACTATTTTGGGGGTCCTATATGTGATGATTAAAAAGTTTTGAGAGACAGTGTCTCCATTTATTAATAAGACCAGCAGGTTATCAATTAAAGAAGGGTGATTTGACCATCTCTTTTAGAAGAAAGACCCTTAAAGCAGTGGAGTTACAGTCCCTTGAAGAAGAGGGATGGAAATCACCTTAGATTTAACACAATGGGAGGTGTGGACTATAATAAAATAAAGGTCTTTGGGTATATGACTTAGGCCACTCAAATTTTGATCAAAGCTATATCAATTTCCATATCACCTATCTTGATAATAGGGAGAAAGACCCTTTCATCAGGACCTGTCTGAACAAACACAATGAACAGGAATACACATATTAGCTCAAACTTAGAATTTCTTTTACTTCCTGATTACATCTTGGCCAGGGTAAATCATTAAGAGAGATTTCCCATATTGGTTGAATTCTGAAAGTGAAAGTAGAAAAGGGGGAAAAACCCTAATTTCAATAATTAGCTATTAAATTTCTCACATTTTGGGAGGAGAATACCCCAAGTGCTACATTGCTTCATTCAAACTGCCTATCCTGGTTGTAGTAATATTGAACCTTATGTCTTCCCAAATGCTCTCCTTTTGTCTTAATGTTTTAGAACAACTATCTGTCAAAAGAAGGGGAAGTGGAAGGCTACAGAATCACAATACAGTAACTGACAAGAATGTTGTTTAGATTGCTTTTTTACATTTCCCAGTTGAATAACTTTGGTGAAGAATGGTTATTTTTCTTTTATTTATGATTTTGGATTAACCTTGGGGCTATTCAATTTTTTGAAATATATATTTCTGTATGAATAAAATTTCTCTAAATTAAATCATATTTAAAGGGGAATTCACTTTTCAAAAAGCAAGGCAACTCTGGTAAAGTGAAGAATCTCTTAGTGTGAACAAACCAGTTCTGATTCCCATGTACCTTCCAGATTAAAAGGTGGTTGCAGATTTGAAAATCAAGTTTCCTTAATGAAGTCACAATTTATTTATTTAAAAAAAATTTTTTTTAGGTTTTTGCAAGGCAAATGGGGTTAAGTGGCATGTCCAAGGCCACATAGCTAGGTAATTATTAAGTGTCTGAGGCCAGATTTGAACTCAGGTACTCCTGACTCCAGGGCTGGTGCTCTATCCACTATGCCACCTAGCCACCCCCACAATTTATTTATTTTAAATCTATTTATCTCTCTATCTATCTGTCTGTCTTTTGACTGCTTGTCTAGCTTTTCTACATAGATTACTGATCATTAAAGTATAAGATATTATACAATAGTAAAGTTACATTGAACATAATGTAAACTTTTTGATTAATCTAAATTTTATTGATCTATACATATTATATATATATATATATTTCCCCCTCTGGGCCCCCCCCCAAAAAAAGTGCGAGTAGCAAACATAAGGCATTGTTCTTATATTCACCACATTGGGCAAATTCCACTGTAAATTCTCTCTCTTAGCCTGCCAGTAGCACACTTAAAAAAAAGAGAGAGAAAACAGGAAACAACTTCCCCCATCTCCCCATTTCAAGTTAGTATCACCATCCTCTCTCATTCTCATAATGAAAGACTGCTCTTCTCTTGATTCCTCCTCCTCTACTTTATTTCCTTTATTTCTAACATACTTCATCCTGGTTTCACTAAACAGGTTTTCCTGAGAAAGCCTAAAAGAAATTTCAGTCAATGGACAAAGGCGTGGCAGGATGCTTGCTCATTGACTTGCTTTAATCCTGAACTTGGCCAGGCACATCCTGCAGAGAACCAGATTCAATACTTTGTAATACTGAGTCGCAGGAAGGGCCTGAATCTCATCTCCACATGTCTGGATATTACATTTAATTCCTGGTTAATTTTACTTCCTCTTTTGAACTCTTTCTGCAGATAATTGTGGGTATCACTTACTGGGCAGTGAAACGGGCCCCCCTTGTTGTCATTCATCTCTTTCCAGGGTGTGTGGAATCTTGCCCTTGGTGACCCCAGATCAGTCATATCAGATACAGTTTTCTCTTTCTTAACAGGAGGATAATAATAATAACTCTTACCTTAGAGGGTTATTATGATGATCAAATGAGATAATATATGTAAAGCACTTTGTAAACCTTAAAGTGTTATATAAAGTTAGCCATTATTAATGTTGTGGTTCCCCTAAGTGGATAGCAGATGGGGAGGAGGAAATATCTACTGTACCTGAACCTAGGTATATATATAACATACCTAGATGTACAATATATAACCAGGACTTGATAGATTTCTGAATAATTGCTTCCTATTTATGCTACCTTCCTAAACAAGTTTGTTTATACATTTTTTTGCTTGCTATCTCTTCTCATTAAATTATGAGGTCTCTAAGGGGAGAGATTTTTTACCTTTTTTTCTACCCCACCTTCCCCAGGGCTTAAGACAGTACCTAGTAGACACTTAAGAAATGTTAAAAAATGACTTATTGACTGACTGATTGCATTAGTAATGGTAACCATTAGTTTAGTCATAGTCTTAATAGCTAATAAAAAAATTAACCCCAATTAGCAAAAAGCAAACAATCAAATTCTTCTCTCTCCATATTACCATAGAACAATTTACTTGGAAATAGGAATTAAAGATTTAGAAAGCACTTCCTCCTTAAGGGGGAAGGCAAACCTTATTACTGCCTTTGAACTCAGAGTCCCAAAGCTGGGCAGTATGAGAAACCAGGCCTTGGATTTGAGTGCCCTTAATTCCAAGTCATGTGCCCTTTCTACTTAAGCCTTCCGGTATATAATAAAGGTCATGAAGCACTGTGAGATCCAGAAATATTTTCTAAATCAATAGTTTAGATTATGTTCAGTGTGACTTGAGTGATGTATATAATTGTATTTGATAATTAGTAATCCATGCATGATAGATATGTGTCATTTCCATTCATTAGTATCACATCATTCCTCAGCCATTTTGTATAAACAGGAGTCTGGTTTGTTTTTGTGTTGTTTTGTTTTCTTCTCAGTCTTCTTCTGTTCTCTTCCCTTTTTATCCTACTCTTTATTCTCAGCAATTTAACCTCTCTGAGCTACCTAATCAACTCACTCTAATAGGTTCTGTCCCCTGGGGATTTTTTTTTTTTTGGTGAGACAATGAGATTAAGTGATTTAACCAGGGTTCACACAGTTACTAAGTTTAAGATTGAATTTTTCCTGGGTGTGTGTGTGTGTGGGGGGGGAGGGAACTAACTTAAATTCAAAGTACTTTATGGATTTGCACTCCTAAAATTAGTCTTCACTGTTATATTTCCTTTTTCTTAAATTCTAGAGGAAATATGATTAGCTTAAAGCAATGACATTTTTTGAAATGTCATTGTAAGACTAATAACAAATAACAAACTCCTCCATAAATCTGGGACACCCTTTCCCATAAACATAGACCTACCTATCAGTGGTAAAGGTGGGCATGGAATTCACAAGAGGAAAGACACATGCAGGTAGGCAAAGTGGTGTTGTGGACAACAGGCTGCAGCTGGAGTCAGGAAGATGAGTTCAATTCTGGCCTGAGAGACAAGGTGAGCAAGTCACTTAACTTTTATTTGCCTCAGTTTCCTCCTCTGTAAAATGAGATAATTGTAATGGGCTTAGCACAATCTCTGGGTGACTAGTAAGTGTTACATAAATCATCAGCTATTATTATCATGATCATTATTATGCAGAGGGAAACCCTGTGGTCACAGCACATTTTACACCTGTGTAGACAAGTCTACTTTCCCATGTCTTCCATGTTTTCCTGTCCCCTGAATGGTGTGTGCTGAATTCTTTGCTTGGCTATGCCTCCTAGATCTGTCCTCAGGTTGGGTATGTGATTCAGTAGTTTATCTGTGACCTCGACTGTCTTCAATTTTGAGTTCATCTGGCTTATAGGCCTAGGGGTACTACTACTAAATACTGTAGCTGTAAACTGGAGATCATGCCCACCGATTGACAAAGGAGTCAGTTCTGGGAGAAGAACCCTAACTCTAAGCACTAGATTTCTGACTTCTCCCTTGGTCATGATGACTCCCCAGTTGGACTCTGCATGTGCTTCTGCTTTCAGTGGCCATTACTTGTGGAGGTAGAGTTAGAGGAAATGGAGAAAGAAATCCTCTCCCTTCCTTTGCTGTACTTTGCTAGAAGGACTCTTAAGAGCTCGTTGTCTCAAATCAATCTGCAGCTAAATTGCCTGGGCAATCTATTCATTTGAACCCTCAGTTCTTCCCTTTTACTCACATTATTGAGTGAGAAGAGAAAATGACATTGAGACAGTACAGTTTACTAATTCTCACCTAGTTTTCTGTCCCTTTCATATGAAAGTACATCATACAGAGTCTTAAAAGAGGTACATTCTCACTTCTTGCCAATTGTCTGTTACTTTACCCTCACATATTATAATTTCTTCATTTGGATTGGGGGGAAGACTTGATTGATATTTCCCATCACTTTGAACCCCTGTTCTCCATCATCTTCTTGTTGCATATAGTTTATATAGTTTAATAAATTTAAAATACTAACAGAATAACTTAATCTAGCATCATCCCGCTCCTCATCCCTCCAATTTTAACCAATCTTTTCCTGCTACAGGTTATGATTATGCATAAGAGCTTCAGGAGCTGTACAAAAGTACAGTGAAAATACTATGGGCTAGATTTTCTTTATTTTCTACTTCATTTGTCCACCCCTGATTCCTTTCAAGATCTCAGATCATTTGCATATAGTTTCATCACCCTTCTAGTTGGTGACCTCCACATTTGCATGAAGGCTCCTGGGCTGAGGCTTGTACTATGCAGGAAGGCTCTAATTAGGTGCACTCCCTAGGGACCCTGTGCTTTGTTCATGCCTCTCAGTAGTAGAAAGGAGGCATCACCTTCATACTGAATCCACCCCTTCCAATTCCCAATGCATGAACTCATTAGGTCCTGCCTGGAGGGCTAGACTTCCTTTCCTAAGAGTTTCAGATTAGTTTCCCTAACCCTCTGCTCACTCAAAAAAAAAAAATGAGAATTTGAATTTTTAAAATAAAACAATTTATAGCCTTGACTTCTGGGAAATCAAGTCTATCTCTTGCATTGCCTTAATTCACATCAATGTTTTCCAGAATTCTAGGGAATTGAAGCCAAGCCCCAGAGAGATATTTCATACTTCTTTGAAATTCTTTGAAGGACATCTCTCTTTGTGTCTTAGGGTATTCTTCTACTTTATTTCCTGATTTTTTTCCTTTTTGTCTTGTTTTTTAATAAAGTCTGTAAAGGTTCAGGGATTATATTAGTTTCATGGACTTTCAGAGATTTTTCCTTTAAGGGACAAGAAGGCAAAGGTCAGAGGATGATCACACTCTTGACAGATTTTACTTCCCATACAGAGTATCCTAACCTGAAAATATTTTCTGCAAAGTCAAGAGAAAATTTTCTGCAGCCAGAAAAATCAGACCCTAGAAAATAGTGGATTTAATCAAGACATTAATATCCAGTTTTTTTTAAATAATTGACTTGGGAGGAGAAATATAATTGGAGAGATTAAAAAACTCATCAAACTATTAGCTGTCTTGTAGAATGTAAACAAATCTAATAGAATTTGTTTGACTTGACTGAGTATTTGTTACAAGAGAGTTTGTTTTTTATTTTTTTCTTATTCTGTGAGGAGTGAGGTGGGAGAAAGATATGCTATTGAAAAAAATTAAATTAAATTAAAAATAAACAAATCCATATGATTAGGGTTGTTATGGGAGAAAATTTTACTCTCTGAATTCACTTGGTAGGCTGCCAAATATATTTATTTATCACAATGTAGAAATGATGGAGGTAAAAATCTAGGTTTCATTAGTATGCTTTAAGCAAAGGATCCAGCCTCAGAGAAAATCTGTACAATTAGGAAGATTCTGACAGGGCCTCTTATAGGTAAAACTATATCAGAGTGACAGAGAAATAACTCATTTACATATTGCAATCTTGTACATTTTTCTTAGACCATAAAAGTGATAAAGAAGATAGATCCATAATTCCATGCTTCCTGCAAGTCATAAAAGTTGAACAATTTTAAAGAGTCAATCTTGTACACCTCCAGAGGAAACAGATTAAACAACATTATAGTTACAGATGAAACAACATTAAGTTGTTGTTCAGTCATTTCTGACTCTTCATGACCCAATTTGGAGTTTTCTTGGCAAAGATACTGGAGTGGTTTGCTTTTTTTTTCTCCAAATCATTTCATAGATGAGGAAACTCAGGCAAACAGGGTTAAGTGATTTATTCAGTCACATAACTAGTAATTGTCTGAGGCTGAATTTCCAAAGCTGTAGAATGAAGGATAGTGATGGTTAACATTCCTCCAATTCCAGATTTATGATCCTTAATGAACTTCCCAATGAGTTTTCATGACTCCAGGTCTAGCACTCTATCCACTGCACCATCTAACTATTCCAAACCACATTTAAAGAATTCACAAATAGATTGGTAGAAGAAGAAAATTTTTGTTGCCAAGGAGTCAATAGTAGTTGAGATTTTCTCCTCAGCTTCTTAATCTAGGGAATGCTTAAGCTTTTAAATAAATTTTTACATTTTGTGCAACAGGTTTTGGTCAAGTGGGGTTGATATTTTTTAAGGTTTTCTTCCTTTCTTTTTGTTTTTTTTTTTTTTTGCTTTTAAGGGGCAATGGGATTAAGTGATTTGCCCAAGGTCACACAGCTAATAAGTATCAAATATCTGAGACTGAATTTGAAACCAGGTCTTCCCGACTTCAGGGTGGGTACTCTATCCACTGCACCATCTAACTGCCCCTAGATGAGGTATTACTATTAATTAAAAGTCACAGGAGAAATAAAAAAATCCCATAGGGCTACTTAGGCACAGTATAGCTTTATTTCTAAGAGAGACAACCTCTTGGACTGCCCAAATCCATATTAGTGGGGGAGTTGCCTTAGGAAGGTTCTAGGGGGAATCAGAAGTCTTCAGCATAGGGAGATACTAAGAAAATAGAAGTATCAGTCCCTCTCTCTGGGGAAATAGGACAAATAAACACATGTGAAGAAGCAATGAAAATATTTTGAAAATTTCCCTACAAAAGTGTTACAAGATACTATATAAACAAATTAATGTGAATAAAGTATGAACTTTGTGCAAATATGTTGAAAATATGCTGAGTAATGGAGGGATTGAAGTTGGGGAGGTTCACTGATGGAGTTCAAGTCCTTCCTTCATGCCTATTGATCTTTGTGACCTTGGGCAAGTCATTTAAATCTCCTTAATCTTCAATTTTCTTATCTAGGTTTGGATTAGATGGTCTCTGATTGTTCTTTCAGTCTTAGATCTACGATTCTATGACCATTGACCTCTGTAGGCTAGATCTCAGAACATTCTTTTTTTTAAAATTTATTTAAGGCATTGGGGTTAAGAGTGACTTACCCAAGGTCACACAGCTAGGCAATCACTAAGTGCCTGAGGCTATGTCATCTAGCTGTCCTCAGAACCATTCTTGACTGGTTTTGTATGTCAATTCACAATCATATCATGAGTAACTCTCTCCCACTGTATATGAATATATGATATGAAATCTTCATTTGGGATAAAATTTGCAAAATATAGTTCTCCTAATGACCATTTCTAACAAAGAAAAAATCAAAAGAACTTAAGTTACCCAAAGTGGAACCTAAAAACTCTTTGACTAGACTAGTCAACTGGTCATCTCATGCACATACCCTTCCCCCACAAATAATCTCTTTGGTTTTTCACAATTAAGTCACCATTTTGGCTCTCCACATAAGTGCTGATTCACGGCAGTGCAGCTGTGTAGCAAAAGTTGACCTGGTCAGAAATGGACCCTTTCCTCTGAAAGGAAATAGAGCACTGTGGTTTCTATTGTATGTAACCACATGGAGAAAAAGCTGGAGTTCATTTGCCTAGAAATATCAATAAGTCATTCCAGCACTTTACATGTGGTCAGAGTGACCCATTTCAAATGTCTTGATAGGCAAGGGCATTTTCACATCCATCAATCCTGACATTAGCTTGCCATTTTTAGCAGAACTTTAGATCCTCATTCACTACATTTTAAGAGGTAGTGCTGTATATATCTGACTTAGAGAAAAGAGAATGAAATTTTCTTCATTAATAATACATGATGGTACTCTACTGCCTTCCTGAGAGCATTTGAAGCCAGTTTCAACCTGCTACTCCACCCTTACCTCCATTCTTAAGTTACCCATTAGAAAATAAAGCCAGATATAATTAACAAACAAACAAACATATCTTCCTGCTGTTCTGACTTGTTGTGGGAAGTGTTATTCCTACTTATAAACAGTTTCCTGCCAACTTCCTGCTGTTTCTCTAATAAGACTTCTGCACTGGAGAAGAAAAAGGTCTGCATGAAAATTAAACATTGACTTGCCATGTTAATTCTTCTTGCTCATCTGCATTAAGTAAAATCCAAACTGTTCTGGAATTGCAGTTTGATTGGAATTGAAATGTCCAAATGATTTTCCCAGGGAAACTCAGGTTTGTTGGAGTTGATGGAAAGATGATGACAACAAATGGAACCCTCATTTACTGAAGGCTAATTAGTGATCAGACCCAGTCAGAGAGGTTAGGTAGGAAACTTGTTTAAATTGTATATTCATCCCTTATCTCAGGAGAAGTCTTTCTTGTGGTATCATGAAAAGAACCTTGGCTGTGGTTTTGGCGATCATGAGATCACAGCCTGCCTATGAGACTTTGGACAAATCAATTAAGATCCCTGAAACTCAGTTTCCAAAGCTGTAGCATAAAGGGCTTAACTAAATGGTCTCTATCCCTCCAATTCCAGATGTCTGATCCATATTGGAATTCTTAACCTTTTTTTTTCTATTATAAATCTCTTTGGCAGCCTGATTAAGTCTTTGAATCCTCTGTCAGAATAATATTTTTAAGTAATTGTAGTTTGAGATTAATGAAAATAAAGATGTAATTTTTTCTCATCCAACCTCACAGGTTCCCTAAATTCACTCTGCCTATCCCAGGGAGTCTGTGGATACCAGGTAAAGAAACTTTGTTTTAATGTATCACTTTTTAGGGATAAATAGCCATTTAAAATATTTTAATTAAAGATTTTATTTATTTTGAGTTTTACAATTTTCCCCCAATCTTACTCCCCCCCCGAAAGCAATTTGTCAGTCTTTGCATTGTTTCCATGTTGTACATTGATCCAAATTGAGTGTGATGAGAGAGAAATCATATCCTTAAGAAAGAAACATAAAGTATAAGAGATAACAAGATCACACAATAAGATATCAGGCTTTTTTTCCTAAATTAAAGGAAATAGTCCTTGAACTCTGTTCAAACTCCATGGTTCTTTATCTGGATACAGATGGTATTCTCCATTGCAGACAGTCCAAAATTGTCCCTGATTGTTGTGCTGATGGAATGAGCAAGTCTATTAAGGAATAACCATTATTTGATATATTTTTCCTTGATTGTTTAAGCAGTATGATCCAGTGGTGAGGGCACTAGATTTGAAGATAGACCAGATTTCAGATTTCATCCCCAAATCTTACTAGCTGTGTGAATATGGTCTAGTTATTTAGCCTGAGTATTAGTTTCTACATCTGTAAAATGGGTATAATACCTATACTATCTATCACATAAGATATTGTGATTTTAAACTTTAGAGTATGTATGGGCATTATTATTATTATTATTATTGTTATTGTTAAGTGTACATGCGATGGCTTCCCCTTGGTTAGTGTCAAGATCTTATGGAAGAAGCTAACCCCTATTGCTGGCAGCTGAGTGTGTCAAAACATAATTGCAGAGATGATAATCATGGATTTGCAAAATGGAAAAAAAAAATTGGTTTTCATGCAAGTAAGAAATTCCTGACTATAAATATCTATAGACACTGTGGCATGGCCAGAAAGAAGGGGGCTGCATTTCCTTCTCTGGGATTTTGTAATGGTAGATTAATGGCCTACACAACATGCTTGGGAAGGGTGCCCGGCAGCTTTCAAAACCCTTGCCATGGTGTAGTGGTGTAGCTATGTGGCCTCAGAGTCTGGAAGATTCGGGTTCAGGATCCATCTCTATTGTGTCCTGGCTGTGTAAGGATTGCTGGAAAAAGAATTTCATTTCTTGGTGTCCTTGGTAACACCTTCACTTTAAGTGGCAGAGCCCTCATTATCTGCACTGGTGAAGGCAGCCTTCTCATTGGGGGTGAAATCAAGATCTGCAAGGACATAACAAATAACATTTACCATCTTAGGTCTTCATGTTTCCTTACAGTAAGCAAAATTTCTGAAAACATAAAAAAGGGTAAGGTTACCTGCAGACTGGTAGACCAATGAGAGCATACAATCTTGCTTAAAATTTTAAGGATTTGTAAAAATTATTCATTCAATTGAATATTATCAAATATCTACCCATATATGGCATTATGCTTTTTACTCAGGGGAGATACAAAATTTACATATGAAAACTTTCTGTGGTAGAAAGAACTGTGACTTTATGTAGTTTATATAGCTTCTAGCAAACATTCTACCCTAGTAAAAAGAACAGAATAAAAAAAAAGGTACTATAAGAGGTCCCCAAAGCGTGCCAAACTGTGAATGATAATGAGGTACCCAATAGGTACTTCCCTGTTACATTTATCTAATTCCCACTGAGCCCTTTGTTTCAAGGAATGGAAAATCAGGAATTGGTTTATCAGTTTATTGGTTTAGAGTTGGAAGGGACCTTAGAGGTTACCAAGCCTAAACCCTTAAAAGGAAAACTGAGACCCAAGAGAGGCTTAGCTGCAAAAAATTAGAAAGATGGTTCTAGGCTTTTATTAGAATGCAGTTTATTTCCCTAATTTTACTGTATGGTAAATTAGAACTTTGAAACAATACAAGATATGTCCCTGGGCTATGAATAATTTATATAACATATTGATTATGCAAAAGGAGATTTCGACCTCCAAACTATGAAAAAGGATACATTTTATGCCTCCATTAATCTCTCTTCTGCACTTTTTGGGTTGACTGTTACCATAAGGCCTCTCACCAATGAATATAGACTTTGATCAAAGGAATGCCATTTTCTTTTGAGTTTACTTGGCTCCAGTTAAGGGGAAGTGCTCTCATAATCAATTGCCATCCCATCACTTGTATCCCTAAACCCAGAGCATCTCAAGGGGGTTTCTTTTGTATAATGCAGAAAGGCACCTGGACTCACCTCTGTTCTGAGAGTGTTTCATCCTTTTTACTAAACTGATAACATTTTGCCTCCATGATCTGACCTTTCAGAATTGGGGGTGGTGGTAGTGTGGTCAGGGAACCCCATTACCCAGGAAGAAATAATTGGCAATCTGCAAAGGTCCTTGTGTCAAATACAGGGCAGCAGCTGGCTCACTATTTTAAGTTGGACTGAGAATCTGGACAGGAAAAAGATTGTGTTGCTTGTCTCAGAGTCCTGCCCAGGACTCACTGAAACTATTTGCTGTGGATTTTCTTTCCTGCCCTGGTTTGTGGAAACAAAGGACTGGTTTGTGTTGATGGTCATTCCAAATATTCTTCCTGTCCTCTTTCTATTTTCAGGGTTTCACTGAAGATAAACCTGCCAGCTCCTGTACCTTTTTCACATCTTGGAAGGCAGAGATCTGAATTCATTTATCTATTTTAATTTTTAAAAAAGTTATCAAGAATTTAGTTTCTCTTTATTGCAAGTCTCCCAAATTACAACTAAAAAGAAAAGAAAAACCAAACCCTTTAAAACAAACATGTATTATCAAAGAAAACAAATTCCCACATTGACTATGGCCAAAAATGTATGTGGAAAGCCTGAATTGAGGTTTCTTTTTCTGCTAGAATATTTACTCAATGGCCTTTTCTTGGGGGGGGGGGGCAGGGTAATGGCATCAAATGACTTGCCCAGAGTCACACAACTAGTAAGAGTCAAATGTCAGAAGTCATATTTGAATTCAGATGCTCCTAACTCTAGGGCTGATGCTCTATCCACTATGCCTTCTAAATCTTCCCCCTCCTCCTCACCACTGGCCTTTTCAAGTTATTTTGACCCAACCTGGTCACAGATAAGAGAGTGATAGCTCTAAACTGCTTTGAGAAGTGCCCCAAGGTTTTGGTAATTTGCAATTTCTTTTCTTAGGTGACCTTGATCTTTGACCTTTTATCAAGTTGAGGGTAATGCTGCATATATATATATATATATATATAATATATATATTATATATATATATATATGTATATGTATGTGTGTAGGTATGAATATTCATCCCCTGGAATGAGTGATGACTCATTCTTTGCTTGGAAACTTATCATTTCAATATGTTCCTAGCCGCCCAGGTTCAAGGCTTTCTTGACTATCCATCTGAATTTTACATTTCTCTGGGCTTTTGAGTTCCCCTCTCTTACGGTGTTCTAGTTCAGATATTAAGCTGGACAAACATATTCAGCAAACCTTCCATAATAATCTGAGAGGAGTGCCTTATCAAGTTACCTTGAAATTCCTTTCTTAAACACCTTCCTCCTGTCCTCAGTTCTCAGTTCCATTTTCCTTGATCTGATTGGTAAAGCTTACTAATACATGTAAGCAATGGTCTCACTTCCTGTCTGATATCTATCAAGGAAAGTGGAGGATCTATGTCCCACTGCCTTTGAGAACTGTACCTGATAAGCTTTCAATATAGGTCTCCCCTCATCTAGAACACTGCTTAGTCAAATAGAGCCCCACCTAATACCTCAATAATAATGACCTAATTGATTGCTAAAGTGGACCTTGATTAGCTAATGTTGCTCTGGAAAGTCTAAAGTCCTTTCTTTCCTCCCAGAATGTGGACAGAGATGCAGTGACAGGATGCTTTATAATAGCCCTTATGGAAAGCAGGGAGGGAGGCTGGAGTGGGGTATCTTTGCGACCTGCCAGGGTGTCTGTTCTTACTGAGATGAAAAAGAAGCTAAATTTAGGGCTACACAATGTGAGTTTGAATCTTTACTTTGCTTGATGACCTTGTATTCAAGACTATGGTATGACAAGTTTGGCTCAGTGAGATCAGGGAAGAAAGGATTTTTGACTCTGGCTGAGAGGCTGGAAAAACTTTATTATAGAAACTAGAGATGTTTAGCTTAGAAACAAGAAATTTAAGGGGGGGGAGAGGATTGCTGTCTTCAAATAATGGAAAGATTAGTGTAATCCATGAATCAGAGCATGGTTCTCCATGTATGCTTCTACTTTGGGGATGGGGGGGAGGAAAGCAATCCACAATATTAATACTTTTGGCTCATTATTGAGCCCCCAACATAGAAATTTCTCTTTGAAAATATCTTTGAATATAGTTTATGTATAGTTTGCATTAGACTGTCACAGCTGTGGTAACAGGGTCACCAGCTCCTAAAGGAACATTCGTAATAATAAATATGTATTGGGTCCAAAGTAGCTTTTATTTCCCTCCATAGAAAATGCAGAGAACACAAAGGACTCACTGAAAATGCAAAAAATACATAAAGAATTCACAATGGCCCCTAAGCAATCAGTACAATTTCTTTTTTTTCTTATGGTTCTTTCTCTCTCAAGATTCTAAAATTTGGACTCTTACTGGAAGAGAAATAAATACTAAAGGGCTACATCTTTTCCATTAGATCTTGCCCTCACCAACTAGCTCTACAGGAAGTCTTTACCAACTCCTCTTCATTCCAGTACCTTCCTCCAGTTACTTATTTCCTCTTTGTCCTATGCAGTTTGCCTAACAGAGATCTGTTTGCAAGTTATTGCCTCCATTAAACTGTAAGCTCCTTGATCTTAGGGATTGTCTTTTTTTTTTGAAGGGAAGGAGTTTTTGAGGGTTAAGTGACTCATCCAAGGTCACACAGTTAATAAGAAACAAGTGCCTGAAGCTGGATTTGAACTCGGGTCCTCCTGACTCCAGGACTAGTGCTCTATCCAATGTGCTACTTAGCTGCCCCAAAGAACAAAGGAGTTGTCTTTGGCCTCATTTTATATCCTCTCACTTAGAACAGTGCCAAGTATACAGTAGAAGCTTAATAGATTTTTACTGATTGATGGAAGACCAAAGTTAAAACCTTTTGGTCCACCATATTATTGTTCACTCCCTTACCATTCTTACAATTGTAGAGGTCAGGGATCACATGACTGGTTCTCTTTTTTCTTTAAGAAGCATGAAAACCCTTTTCTCTGGATAGAATATTAACATAACTGAATTCTTGATTTGGAGATTATTTTAGATGCAACAGCCAAGGCTGCTATCCTGCACTAACAAGGAACCATAGGTTCAGGAATGACATTGCCCGGGTACCCCATTCTCAGACTATGCCAGTGAGCATATGGAGTTTCTACGTGATTCTCCAGGTTACTCCATCAGTTCCTTGGACTACCATCTCTTAGATCAGGAAAATTTACCCTTAGGTTTCTAGTCTCTGACCTGCGCTTAGAAAGAAAAGAAGAAAGGCAAAAGTAGCCAGGGAAATTCTTTTGCTTACCTTTGCATAAATATTCAAAAGAATTTGCTTTTCTTTTTCAATGGGGAAGGGAAAATGTGAGAGGGAGAAAAAATAGATTTGTTAATTGAAAAAATAAAAATAAAAAGGAATCTATCCTTTCAAAAGTAGAGACAAACATTTATTCTAGAAGCAATCAAAGATGATGGAAAAACCATCACCTAAGAGATACCAATCAACAGATCCAAATCAATCAAATTATTTTGGGATAACCTCAGCCACCAAGGGAGGGCTTGGTATAGTGGAGAAGGCATTGGACTTGGAGTAAAGAAGACTAAGGTTAGGGGTGGCTAGGTGGCACAGTGGATAGAGCAGCAGCCCTGGAATTAGGACGACCTGAGTTCAAATTTAACTTCAGACACTTGATACACACTAGATTGTGACCTTGGGCAAGTTATTTAATCCCATCATCCAACAATACCCTCCCCCCCCTCCAAAAAAGTCCAAAGTCCAAATCCTACCTAAAATAATGTGCAAGTTTCCTTATGTATAAAATGAAAGCTACTGTACTTGATGGTTTATTCTATCTATTCATTTTTTTTACATTTTGATTTCCTAATTTTCCCTTTCCTACCACTCCGTCCCCCATTCATTGAGTAGGTTAGTAATATGATGACAATTATGCATGTATGATCCTGCAAAAAATATTTCTATACTAGTCATTTTACAAAAAAGGCAAGAAAAATAAAGAAATAGAGAAAAGCATGCTTCAGTTTTCACTCCGAGTTCATCAGATCTCTCTCTGGAGATGAATGACTTTTTTTCATCATGGGTCCTTTGAAATTGTCTTGGATCACTATATTGATTAGCATGGATAATTTAGATCTTTCATAGTTGTTCAACATTACAGTGTTGCTCTATCTATATATAACGTTCTTCTGGGTTTGCTCACTTCATTTTGTATCAATTCACATATCTAATCAAGTTTTTCCTAAAACCCTCTCCCTTGTCATCTTTAATGGCACAATAGTTGCTTTATGCAATTCCATCACAATCATACATACTACAACTTATTTAGCCATTTCCCAATTCTTAGCCATCCCCTAAAGAGTTGCTTTTTTATGCAAATATAATATTTTTGTGCATAAATTTTTTGTGTGTATTTTCCTTTTTTATCTCTTTGTGATACAGAGCTAATAGTGGTCAAAGGTCAAAGATCAAATGCACAATTTTATAACCTTTTGGGCATAGTTCCAAATTGTTCTCCAGAATTATTGAACCAGTTCACAACTCCACTGATTGTGCACCTATTTTTCCACATCTACTCTAACATTAGTTTTTTTCCTTTTCTGACATCTTAGATAGATAGATATGAGGTGGTATCTCAGAGTTGTTTTAATGTCTTTCTCTAATAAAAAAAACATTTTGAGCATTTTTAATGTGACTATTGATAGCTTTGATTTCTTTTGAAAATTGTCTATTTACATCATTTGATTATCTATAAATTGAGGAATGATTCTTACTTTTTTATAAATTTGGCTCAGGTCCCTATATATTTGAGAAACAAGGCCTTAATCAGAGAAATTTGCTGTAGAATCTCCTACCCCCCCCACTTTTCTGCTTTCTTTCTAATTTTGGTTGTGTGGATTTTGTTTGTACAAACCTTTTTTCATTTCATGTAATCAAAATTATCCATTACTTCCTATGATCTACCCCCTCTCTTTCATTTTGTCATAAATCCTTCCCTTATTTTTCCGTGTTATCAATTTGTGACATAACCCTTTTTGATATACCCATTTTGACCTCATCTTAGTATAAAGTGTTAATTGTTGTCCTGTGCCTAGTTTCTACCAAACTGCTTTCCAGTTTTTCTAGCAATTTTTAAAAAAATGGTGAGTTCTTGTCCTATGTACCTAATTGATTCCACTGATCCACCACTCTATTTCTTAGCCAGGCCCAGATTGCTTTGATGATTATTGCTTTGTAATAAAGTTTGAAATCTGGTACAGCTAGGCTGTCTGGCTTCACATTTTTTCCCCATTGATTCCCTTGACATTCTTGATCTTTTGTTTTTCCTAGATGAATTTTGCTATTCTTTTTTACTTCTATAAAATAATTCTTTGATAATTTGACTGTATGATACTGAATAAGTAAATAAATCTAGGTAGAATTGTTATTTTTATTACATTGGTTATGCTATCATATTGGTACATTAATCATGTTAACAATGAATATTTCTCTGGTTGTTCAGGTCTGTCTTTATTTTTGTAAAAAAGTTTTTTATAATTGTACTCATATAATCCCTAGTTTGTCTTGGCCGATTGGCTCCTAAGAATTTTAAATTGTTTATAGGTATTTTTTTCCAATTACATGCAAAGGTAGTTTTCAACATTGATTCTTCTGTAAGCTTTTGAGTTCCACATGTTTCTACCATTATCCCTTCCCTCCCCATGGCAGTGAACAATCTGATGTAAGTTGAACATATATAATCATGCTTAACAGTTTCTGGTTATTTTAAATAGAATTTCTATTTCTATCTCTTCCTGCTGAGTTTGTTGTTAATATTTAAAAATGATTATGATTTATATAGATTTATCTTATATCTCATAATTCTGCTAAAGTTGTTAATTGTTTCAACTAGTTTTTAGTTGATTTTCTAGGATTCTCTAAGAATACCATCATAGCATCTGCAAAAATGGATAGTTATTTGATGGATTCTAAGACCTCTTTCAGTCTGAGCTATGGCACTATAGCTTAATCAAGAATTATCTTTTGACCACTTACCTAGGTACGAAAGAGGAAGCCTACAACCTTTACAGGGAGAGGTGAGGGAATTGTTGTTCAGTTGTTTCAGTTGTGCCCTACTCTTCATGACCTCATTTAAAGTTTTCTTGGCAAAAATACTGGAACAGTTTGCCATTTTCTTCTCCAGCTCATTTTACATATGAGGAAACTGAGATAAACAGGTCCACCCAATTATATTTGAACAAACCAGATTTGAACACAGGAAGATAAGTCTTCCTAATTGCAGGTTTGGCATTACCTACTAGGTTGCCTAGATCTCTAGACAATTAGAGATTCCCAACAGAATGTAGTTTTGAATTCATTAAATTTCTCAGTAAATTTCATCAACCCCTTCCATCCCTTTCTACTGTAAAATAGAAAAGACCAGTGTCTTGTTTTGTCTGGACTCAGAGAGTAGAGAATGAAAAATGGGCCAAAATTGTATAAAAGCAGATTTTCACTTGACATACTGAAAATCCACTTCTCTTACTTAACTGTGTAAATGTGCTATTCTCTCAATGGAATATAAATTCCTTGAGGTCAGAAAATTGTTTTCTTTTTTGTCTTTGCATGTCTATTCTTTGGTCAGGTATCTTGCCCATGGTAGGTGCTTAATGGATGACTTAATGCTTTAGAATAGTGTCTTTGCTCTCACCATTCAAATAGAGATTAGATGACTATTTGTTAGGGATTTTGTAGAGAGGATTCCTTTTCAGATATTCAATAGACTTAGAGGTCTGTGAGGGCTGATTTGTGAGAAGTCAAAGTGGTATTTGGGGGGGGGATGAAGGGCTCCCATTGAAATCCCTAAAGTGGGTGTGTCCAACCTATATTCTTCAAAATCCAATCATGTGGCATCATTATGTTTCATTACTCATTGGTAATATGGGATATACTGTTATCATAAACATAAATAAAATTCCATATCCAGTCCTTGACAAGTTTTTGTTGAGTAAGAAGGCCAAGAAGAGGTAAAAGGTTGCACACCCATGCCCTAAAGGAAGTTTGTGTTGGTCATCAGATGTGATGATTTCTATGACAATCTTTCTACTGACAGACCTTCCTGGAACCTGGAAGGATGGATACTAACTTTTCACCATCACTCTGGTCTTTTGGTCCTCTGGGTGAGGTTACTCTTTTCACTTTTTAATTCATTGTAAGTTTGCTATGATAGGTTCACCTAAACCTCAAACTATATCCCACTGATTGCTCAACATAGTTTGTGACATATTTTCGGGACATCTTTGGCTTACCAGATGATGAAATCATCTCTAGTTCTTAGTAATGGGATAAAAGCAGAGATCAAAGGACAGAAATATTTCCACATCTCTTAATTTGTAGAAGATAGACCTAGCCAGAATCTCAAATTCTAGGAAAATATTCTGTAAGAAGGAATGGTATCCAATCTATCTCCATGGTTGAACAAGCATGACTGAGTCAAATAAGGGAATGAAAGATTCATCTTCTGCTCCTGCCACCATTACAGTGCAAGGCAAAAAAGCAGGTAAATCACTAGAGACAAACAATTGGCTTACCAGGTATATTTCCTACCATTTGTACAATGATTTAGTATAGATTTCCTGAATTGAATCATTAGTCTAACAATTTATTTTTTACTCTTATATTGGACCCTTATAAAATTAGCTCTTCATAGATAATCCAGTACCAACTAATCCTGACTTTTCAATTTATATTTATTTTCCTCTCAGTTTGAATCTTACTTAGGTGGAAATTTTCTCTTTCTACTGCAGTGGGTAGGTAGGGGAGGTAGGGGAGAGGGAAGTATTTAATCACCCAACCAATTCAGGTTAGGCCTTCTTTGCATGGTGGTATCCACTTTGGGTGAGTCATTTAATCTTAGTGGATCTCAGTTCCCTCAGTTGCAAAATGAGGTCTCTACTAAATTATTTATAAGGTCCTTCCTAGTTCTAATGACTATGTCATTGCATGAGAAATAAATCTGGAATTTGGAAAAGAGTGTTTCTCAAATTTTTCCTATTGTCTTTTGGAGACTTATTATTTAAATCTAGTTCAGATGATACAGTAATACAGGCAATAAATTCTTTGAAAATAAAACTTTTAGATAAAATTTACATTTATATAAAGTTTATAGAGGTATTTGGGAGAGTTTCCTTTTCCTCAGCCCTGGGTAGGTGGCAGGAATGGTTAAAAAGGAAGAAACAATGTTGCTGTCTCTACTATGGAAATGTTAAAGATAGATAGACCTGGCATGAGTTATTCTGCCTGGGAGTTATTCTGACCAACTGGGAGTGAGGGAAATGTTTCCCAGGCAAGAAGAGCCTCCCAGACACTGGGTAGGGAACTGTCTAGACAAATAGGGAAGTAGCCCACCTTGCTTGCTTGGGGCAGAGAGGGACTGCCAAGGTGCTGTTAGAATGGAATCCACATTTTGAAACTTATCCCTGGTTTAAGAGGAAAAAGAACATTCCAAGAAGCAATCTGCTCCAAGTAGAAATAACTGAGAAACAATGTGAAGCATCATACGTTGTCTGCTACCCCATGATTCCCATTCCCCATTCTGAACTGTCTCCCCTGACCGAGAAGAAAGAGATCTGGTAAATGCATTCATGGGTCAGCAGGCTTTTAACACTACACAGAATGTTAAGAGTTTGAGAAGATCTTGGGGATCTCCCAAGCTAACCTTCCTTTTATAGGTGAAGTCTTAGAAAACCATAGAGGGTCTCTTGATTCTGTTCCAGGCCACTTAGGTGACATGGAACTAAGCCCTTGGGGCCCCCAGCATTGCTTTTTAGACTCCATGATGCTTCCTTCTGTAATGATGACATTTAAAACAAAGTACCTTTCTGAATTGTGGCCTTTTCACAGAAAAAGATTTTGTGAGGAAAAAATTGGCCTAGCAAGAGTGACTTTAAGTATATGCTTTCCCCAATGCCTCCTGTTGCTCTGTCCATGGACAGCATTGGTTAATGGTGCCTCACTCTGGCAGGGACTCTACAAGTGATGTGTTCCAACAAATCACTGTTTTTTATATGCTTAATACTTTTTATTATTTACAGAGAGGGCTGTGAGTACTCATGATTTTTTCAAGAGTTTGGATGAAACTTGCTGTAATGAAAGCTGAGTGTGTGCGTGAGGAGTGATGGCTATATTTCACTGATGGTATGTCCTTGTAGGTCAATGAGTCTCCTCTACTGATTAATCAGTGGAATGTACCCAAAGACTCCTAGCAATTTTGGAAATTAGTAATTAAGAGAGGGTGGGGACAGGGGGAAAGAGAAACATTTTGAAAACCTAAAATCTTAATTAAAAACAAACCTAGCATACTGGAAGGCAGAGTAGTGCAATGAGTGATGAACCAGATCTTTAACCAGAAGAACTGAGGTTTGAATACCAGGTCTGCAATTTATTACCTATACAACTTTAGGCAAGTCATTAAACCCCCCCTCCCCTCAGACTCAGTTTCTTGCTCTATAAAATTAGGAGCATGAACCACATTACTTCAAAACTCCCTTTCAGCTGTAAATTCTATCTCTGGACCTGTTTACTTGTCTGTATGAAGGGAGGGTTTGGGCTAGTTCCCTCTATGGTCCTTTCTGGCTGTAAATCCAACAGTAGAGACTGAATTGATTGACTCGAAGGAGAGGAGAGAACAATAGAGAGAGACATTAACAAAGTAGCAGGAATTATTAGTGTGACTGCTTTTTTCTCACTCTACTGATTTGTAGCTCCCCCTACTTGTAAAAAAACAAAACCAAAGCAATAAGATCTTATTCTGATTTTTTTGTCCAACATTTCATGGCTCTAATTCCACCTTTCTCTCCCTCCAACCTTACTCCAATCTCAATTTTAAACTCAAAAAGCAAAGCCATTTAGATTGGTTTGCCCTCTGAGGCCTCAGTACAATGAATGACCTAATTTTCTCCTTGAATCACCCTGCTGTGCACCTTGAGCCCTTTGAAACAAAAGCTTATCTATCTCAGAGTCCCAAATGTATCCCCATACCTAATTTAGGCACTGTTTTCTTGGTCTCCTCTCATTTCAGAGGGCCTGTACAGGAAGAACAATCTCACTTTCTCCTGGCATGAAGCAGGCAGGTAAGAGGGGTAAGAGGTTATCTCAGTGTTAACTGATGAGTTGTTTTTCCCTTTTCAGTTCTACTTTCTTGCCTTCTCCTCCTGGCACCTCTTCCTCTTTCTGCTTCCAACTTCTGTCAGAACTCTGCTGCTCTGGGTCTCCTTTCTTGATGACAACTGAATCTTGGAGGATGAGGATAATGGCTTTAATA
Organism: Macrotis lagotis; assembly: GCF_037893015.1. NCBI lineage: Eukaryota > Metazoa > Chordata > Mammalia > Peramelemorphia > Peramelidae > Macrotis > Macrotis lagotis. The sequence continues at coordinate 88,332,567 of NC_133658.1, forward strand.
CGGAGGCTAGGGGGGCCACCAGCCCCAAATCTAGGCCAAGAATAGATAACAAGTCAATGGGGATACCTCAACTGAAGTCTGATGATGATGATGATGGTAGAGAATGGAGCATTCCAATAGGGTACTAACATGGAAGGCTTCTGACTGGGGAAAAGGAATGATTTTTGCTTAGGGGTACCACAGTGAAGTATTGACTCTGTTTTCAAAGGGCAATAGCACACGTCTTTTTTAATGAGGATGACCAAATAGTCCTGAGCTGTCTGGAATAAAACATACCTGTTAGGGCAGAGTTTCTTCCTTAGATGATCTGCCATCTTCTCCAGTGCTCAGCCACTAGATTGTAGACCTCAGATCAGAGGATCATACAGATTTAGAGCTGTGGGGGGGGAGCAACTAGGTGGTGTAGTGGATAGAGCACTGACTCTAGAGTCAAGAGGACCTGAGTTCAAATCCAGCCTCAGATATTTAATAATTACCTAGTTGTGTGACCTTGGGCAAGTCACTCAACTTCATTGCCATAAATCCAACATGCCAGTGGTTCACTTAAAGAAACTGAAACCTTAGAGAGATTTTGTGACCTGTCCAAGAGTCAAAATTCAAACCCTGGCCAGATGAGAAACAATCCTAGGATGCCTACTCTGTATCTGATGCCATGTTTGGATCACTTTACCTGACATAGTAAATAGCAATGAGTTGAACCACTGGTTCTGTCTAGTCCTGCCTCAAACTGATGACAACTCCCCAACTGATGATCCCCCCCCAAAACATTTATGAAAAAGGCATGAAGCTTGTCGTTTACCTTCTACTCCCCCTTGCATATAATTTGTGACTCTTGAAAGCAAGGATTTTCCCATACATTTAGATGCACATCTATAATTTGTATTACTGAATCTAGTTTAATCACTTGAGCTTGGGAGTTCAGCCCAGGTCATAAGTGGAGTAAATCAAAGCTTCATTCCAGGCAGCAGGGGTTAGGGCTTCATGGCTTTTATACTTCCAACCAGGGAAAAGTAAGGAGATTTCAAGTCCTAAAAGAGAATCGAAATTGTCTTGTTCTTTACATTGTTACCCATTCTCAATTAGGAGTGCCTAGCAAATGGCAGGTACTTAATAAAAGTTTATAAACTGATCAAACCAACTGAAGACAGGGCATTTTTACTGTGTAGTAGAACTTTACAAAGTTGTAACAAGGGTTATTCCTTTTTTTGTGGAGTGTCACCATTTGTATTCTTAACTATTCAACCCTGAAGCATCATTTTTTCCTCCTTTGGTAACTTACAACATTTTTGCATTCTCTATGGGTTGGATTTGTATGAGTAACTCTGTGTCTATGGGAAAAGCAACTAAGGACTGAGAATGAGATCAAAGGCCTATGGAAGGAACCTTGGGGGACTTCTAAACCAAACTCCTCATTTTACAAGCAAGGAAATGGGTCCAGGCAAGCTAAGTGACTTGTTTGAAGTTTTTAAGTTAGGAAAGTCATATAATCATACATTTATTCAGGAAATACAACTATTAAAGAGTTGTTGATGTTTCAAATGATTTTCACACATTATAAAATATTCCTGTATTCTTTTTAAAATCTACACTGAGCCATGCTCATATTCTATTTAGTTAAGTCATCATCACCATGCTGCACTATCAATATTAAATCAGACACAGAATTTAAACTTAGAATCACTGACCAGTGTTCTTTTCACTGTACCGCACCTTTTATCTAATTCTTAAAACCCTACTCAAAACTCATCTATTTATTTATTTTTAGGGGTTTTTTTCCAAGGCAAACGGGGTTAAGTGCTTGCCCAAGGCCACACAGCTAGGTAATTATTAAGTGTCTGAGATCGGATTTGAACCCAGGTACTCCTGACTCCAGGGCCGGTGCTTTATCCACTGTGCCACCTAGCCGCCCCCAAAGTCATTTATTTTTAATGAGACATTTAGTACCCAGAACAACAACCCATCGAAACTCCAGTAGAAGTTTAACAATTTGAGGGAAGGGACCAATTTATTTTGGTCTTTGTAACCCCAGCACCTAATATATTGTCCTGTTGCGTAACAGAGGCTTCATAAATGCTTGTTAAATTAAATTGAAACTGAACTCCCTAACAAAGTAGCTCATTGAGTTGCAACCATTTTATTCATCATACTCATGTAAGAGATGGAAAGCTTCAACGCTTCAACCACTGCAATTTCTAAACTGACAGTTATTTATTGAATGACGGTGGTGCTTAAAAAAATAATCCCCCCCCTTCCCAGTTAGATGTGCAAAGTTTTCACCTAAATTTATGGGTTTTTGAAAGCAAGAAAGAGAGGCCACACTGCATTAAATCAGACTGAATGTGGGCAGAGAGAGGCTCAACTGGATTCCTTGCCCCAGTAATCTTTAGGTCTCTTATAGCCTAAGCTTTTGGATTTTTTTTGGAGCAAAGACAGGCAATTGTGTTAAATCATGCAAAACTGAATGGTGGTTTGGTGATGCATGGGAATACCAGTGAGACTAGATTGAAAGCAGCAAGCTCTTTATTTGTGAATAGTGATACTGGAACTGAAAGCTGCAGAGATAAAACCAGGGTTTAACTACTATCATATTGCTCTTCCCATACTCCTTTCCTCTTTTACTACTTGCTAGGGAAAACACACATACATTTCATTTGCTTTTTTTCAGTTAACTGAAATTTGTCAATTAGGCGAACCCATCAGTAGAACAACAAGCTTGGAGTTTTTAATCCAACTGGGTCTCCTTAGTGCAATGAGTCTGTTTCCAAGCCATTCTATTTTTTTTTTAACAGACCTTGAATTTCTTTGACTCTATTCCAATCTGATCAATAGGTCCAATTGCTTTCTGACATGTATTCATTCAAGAGACTGAAGTGTTCCAAGGTAACCTCTTTTCTGCAGTGGAACACTGGATTGGGAGTCAAGAGATCTGGCTTCTTGTTCCAGCTTAGACATTAACTATGTGACCTGGGGCAAGTCACTTGACTCTTCAGTGTCTGAATTTCCTCATCTGTAAAAATGATAGAATTGAAGGAAATGAGCTCTACTATTCTTTCCTGCTCTCAAGATTGATTTGTCTATGAGGTTTCTCTGGAATTTATAAAATGAGAATAAAACATGAATTTTAGAGGAGGGAGGAACATTGCAAACTACAATTCTTTCACAGTGAGTGTGAGGATATATTGAAGGATAGATGTAGAGTAAATCAAAAGTTTTTTTTTTTTTGCTAGTAGCATGCTGCCAATAAAACAGGTTTATATCTTATCATTGGCCTCTTGAATCAGAAATGTATTCCCTCCTCTCCCCAAAGAATGATAAAGTCATTGAATATAAGCTCTGTAAGGGATTTAAGAGATAATTTAGACTGCCTAGGTCAGCATGTTCCAGACAATTTGGTCACAGATCCCTTTGAAGCTTGACCTATATTGGCAAAACCAAAAGATGCTGGTTTAAGGGTCTGGAAGCATGGCATACCTCCAGGTTTATTGTTTGTCCTTCTTTTTGAAGAGGACCAATGACATCCTAGTGTGATGTCCTTCCCTGGGCATGAATTGGATTTAGTAAGGCAGAATTGAAGTCATCAGTCTCACTCTCTCTATAAGAGTCATTGAAATCCAGTGGCAGGATAAAAGTCAAGATAACTGGACATAGCCTATATTGCAGCAGATAAAGAAAAACTTGAGGAAATTTTGAAACAAAATGAGGGAAATTACTTCTACCTTAAAACTGGATAAATTATAGTGCATAATAGCTATTTTTGGTATTTTAGTACATAATAGCATATTACATACAAACCATCTCCAGTAGAAACATTTTCTGCCAGAGGCCTCATTTACATCACATGGAACCCTGGGATTTAATGAAACATGGTTTTGGAAATGGGAATCTAATCCAACCTTCTTCTTCTTTTGACAGATGAAGAAACAATCTGGGACAGCGAGGTGGTATAGTGGATAGAGCAATGGCCCTGGAGTCAGGAGGACTTTGAGTTCAAATATGGCCTCAAGACACTTGATACTTACCAGCTGTGTGACCTTGGCAAGTCGCTTAACCCATTTCCTCATACAAAAAACATAGGCGCATAGGAGGGGAAAATGACTTGTCTAGATTTACATAGCTAGTGAAGAATAGAACTGGCTTAACCATATCCCTTTAGGAAGTTTTTGCTGAATATTTTCTGACTGACATTAAAGAAGTGAAAGTAATATAATTTAAGTACATGGATCTACCACAAATTGTACAAAAACAGACTCCACTAAAGGCTGAAAGGTAGTTGAAGAAATTCAATGAAACAGTAGTAACAGAACAGCGATTGTATAATGCATGGAGTGCTAAACTTGGACTAGGGAAGATGGGGTTTGAATCTTGCCTCTGATACTAGCTGGATAATGGAAATCAAAACACAACTTCTCAGTCTCAACTCACTTATTTGTAAAATGGGTACAATGAGCTTGTTTTTGTGAGGTTCAACTTAAATAATATATATATATATATATATATATATATACATATATAAATATACTTTGTATGCCTCCAAGAATTATTATTTTGAATTAATTGACCAAGAAAACCAATATATCATGATCTAATGTAACTTGGGCAGTTAGATGGCATGGTGGACAGAGTGCTGGACCTAGATTCAGGAAGACCTGAATTTAAATTCAGCCTCAGATTTTTACTTATGATCCGCGTGATCCTGGGTGAGTCATTCAACCACTGTCTGCCTTGAGTTCCTCATCTTAAAAGGAAAATAATATTAGGACTTATTATGTGAATATCAAATGAGTTAATATTTGTAAAGTGTATTGCAAACATTAAAATTCTGTATAAATGCTGGCTATAGTTTTGTTTATAATGATGACTATGATCTACTGATTATTTTGATTTGATTATGAAAGGACAAAGATATCAGGAATTCTCTTTGTTCCCTCTGTCCTCTGTCTCTGCATCACCTGTCTATGTCTCTCTTTCTTTTGTCCTTTAGGAAAGAAATTTAAAAGGGTCTGTTCTGCCCTTCCCAAAAGAATTCCTTATGAACAAAACCCTAATACATAAACAAGAGACCCTGCTGTTGAGACCATTTTTTCCCCCTTGCCAAATCCATAACATTATGCTAATTCTAATCTGCAAAGCAGATTACATTAGCAAGGTGTAAAAAAGAAGCAATCAGTATTTATAAAGTATGTTTTCTCCTTAGCCTTGCCCGACACTGTACCCCAGAGGTTGTATATATTTATATAAAACTCCATGTCTAACATTAGAAATGGCAGGCAGAGACTAAATATGCTGCCTCATTATCATTGATGTACATTATGGAGCTATTATTAAGCCAAAGAATCACAGGATGGTTTACATAATTTCACACACTTGGTAAAATGACTTTGTAAATACATTCTTTAAGAAGTGGACTTGTCCAAAGGGCGCTATGAAAGAATCTATTTCTTTGTACTTGCTTTATTGATAAATGATGTAAATGCTTATTATTTTTAGAACAACTGAACATGGGTGGTCTGAAACAAAGGCACTACAATGGAAGAAATTAGACCTGGAAGGGAATGTAGAAAGCATGGTGGGGTTCTAATTCTGAGGCTCATAAATCTCTTTTAATTATAATTAATGTAATTGATTTCACTTTTAATTTAAAGTATTTTAATTTTAGGTATTTAGCAACGTAATTTTGAGAAGTGGTCTATAGACTTCATGACAATTAAAAGAGTCCATCACGCACCCACAAACAAAAATAATATTTGTCCTTTGTTTTCAAAGAAGACTGTGATATCAGGGAGGTGATGCCATGACAAGCAAGTAAATTAGATTTGAAGGAGGGGGTACAGTGCTAAGTTACCAGCTTCACTTTCTCCTCCAGAGTCATCTGGTTCCAGTGACCAGATATGAATCAAGATGCCTGGCAATGACCCTGGATGTGAGGCAATCAGTGTTAAATGACTTGCCCAGGTGTCTGAGGTAGGATTCAAACCCCAATCCTCCTGACTCCAAGGTCAGTGCTCTATCCACTGTGCCATCTAGCTTCCCCTAGTGTACACAGAGGGAAGATGGACATGAAAGCTATGATAATAGAAATAGCAAATTTAGAAACAAATTGGATATATGCAGTGAGTTTAATGGATAGTTCTTGCTCTCAAAGAGTTTACAATCTAATGGGGGAATAATCTCTGACCTTGTTACAGAACTTTTATTTCATAGAAAACTGAAGTTTAGATTGTAAAAGAGTGACTACATAATTAATTAGTGATAGAAGTAGCCTGTGTTTCCTGACTTCAGTCCAGTGTTTTTACCACCATACCACACTGCATTTTGTTACTAGTATCTATTTTTTTTCATTCCATTCTCCATGCCCCAATACACCCTCCTCTCTCTCCAGGTACAGAGGGGTAGGTTTTATTGAGTCATTCATATTTTCATAGAATAATTCCATAACTAATGGCATGAGTTTGTTAGGCAAATTAGTTGGAATTGGGTATATGATCTGCAGCCATGGGACAACAGTTGGTGAGTTTTAAGTTGACTGACTCATTTGAACCTATTATTTAAAATTCTGGTGCAAAAATGAAGCCCTGGGTAATAGTGGGAACTCAGTATTTACTTGGTTGATTGATTGATCATCATGCACCACCAATCTCCTTGACTGTCCAATCTCTCTAGCAACAACTTATGTTTTGCATGAAACATGAATAAAAAATCACCTCTCACTTGAGAAATATTGATGAAGTAAATACTGTTTTATGTTTTCTATTGGGGGAGGGAGATAGAAAAGATAAATGCAATAGGATTGTCCTTAAGGAGCTTAATCCAGTACCATTGATAAAATTTGTATACTCAAAATGATACCAATAAGACTGTGATCGTAATTTAATAAAGAGGCTAATTTGCACAAACCCATAAATGAAAATCAGTTATGGCTTTACAATCACATTGCCTGTGTGTGCATGTGTCCTTTTAGACTATTGTATTTGGCTACAGGCCTATGGAAGGTATTGCAATTTTCCCCTCCATGGCAGAGGTAGTACTGGCAGAAATCATTTGTTCCCTCTTAAGATATTTTGGTAAGCAACCCTTGGTAATTTGAATAATTCTGCCCAGATATTCCAGGAGGAGTTGCAGTGAACTGAGAAATAATCTAGGAGAAAGGAATGTTCCCCCCAATTTCTAACCTATAGGAAGTATTGATGTGGCAGGAGGCATCCTTCTGGTTAGGAGAAAGGAATAGAAACTGAGATGTTATCACCATGAGTTAACATGAATTGAAGAATGAAACTCACATATTAGATACAGGGAGACATTATTATTTTAGCTTCTGGAAGAATTATTGATCATAAGGCTTGAGGCTGAAAACTGAAGGAAAAGAGAAAGTTGAACAAATAAAGTTACAAGAGCTTTATTTTTGAACTGTAATACATACTGGTCAGGGATTTTGAAACCAGAAAACCAGTACGCTAGGAAAGGAAATAACCTAGGAAAGGAAATAAATACAAGGAGTGGGGACTACTGGCAGAATGACATAAATTGTGAAAAGACTATGGTAAGGAACAGAAATTGCCAATGCTGTGATCTGTAGTAGAAATTACAAAGTACAGAGGAAAAGGATAATCCCTACAGGATCCTTAACCTGAATTATGTAATAAATGGCTATAGAGGTCTTCAGAGAGAGGATTCCTTACAAGGATATTTTCTATAGGTCCTAAAAAGAGTTCTAATTGTTTCCCTTTACCTCTAAATAGATGTTTTTATATTTTGAGCCTTGTGAATATGTGTACTTATAAAAGAAACTAATTACTACATCTCTGAGGAGGGAGGGATTGAGTAAGGGACTGAAACTTTCAGATTATTTGCATGGGCCCCGTGCATCTTAGAAAAGAGAAATTCTCAAGTTTTACTTGGACACGCTGTATGAGGAAGGAGATTCTGATACAATCACACACACACACACACACACACACACACACGACATTAATTTTTTTTTGTAATCTGAATTGTACCTATCCTGTTCTATTTGTTAAAAGAGCAACATTAATCTCACTATGGCTCCCAGCATGAAGTCATAAAGAAAAACACAGCAACCAACTACATTGAAGTAATAAACTCTGTGGATGATGGTAAAATGTGCATAATGGAATTACAGGATTTCACACCTGGAAGGGATTTCAGAAAGCTTCTTGGCTAATAATTTTATTTTTCAGGTAAAGAACAGTTTTTATCCAAGAACTTTGAATACTTTTGTAAAAATATTTTTTCAAATAATGTTTATGACTCCAATCTGTTTAGAGGCAGCTAGGTGGTGCATTAGATAAGTGCTTTGAATCAGGAGGAAGAGTTTAAGTCTGTCCTTTCACTTATTAGTTGTATAACCTCAGGCAAGTCTCTTAAATTCTATCTGCCTCAGTTTCTTTATCTGTAAATGGGGAATTATAACAGCATTTACCTCTCAAATAGGTAATCAAATAGGTTATTTATAAAATATTTTACAACTGTTAAAATTACTTTTATTAATATAAATATATTAAAATGCTAGCTATTTTTAATTCCATAAGACTTTGTCTTACCATTCTTGCCTCTAACTTACAATTATACATATATTAAGGGAAGGAGGATATTCTAGAGGTGCTGTGCAAATGTTCCAGGGATTTGGTTTAGCATTATCTTAGTCCTCTTTGAAAATATCGCGAGCATGAAATTTAAAGCAAGTATGATGTTAACACTCCCAATTTACCCAAACCTGGGAGGATTAAACCTGGAAGTCATCTAGCAAATTCTATATAAGTACTAATTTCAATCTGTGTTTGTGATTACATTTTTCTTTTTAATCCTGAAAAGAAAAAAAAAATGGAAGCCAAGAGGTTCAGGCAAGTAAGCAGGATGTAGACTATGGCTGTAGATCAATCAGATTTAGAGCTGAAAGGAACCTTAGCATCCAATCTTCTTTGTAGGTAAGGAAACTAAGACTTAAAGAGAAGTGAATTGGTCCAGATGACACAGAAAAGCTAGGTGGCACAGTGAATACAATACCAGTCCTGAAGTCAGGAGGATCAGAGGTCAAATTTAGCCTCAGATACTTATTTAGCTGAGTGCCATTGGGCAAGTCACTTAACTCTAATTGTCTCCAAAAACAGATTCAGATGGATAATAAGTAAGCAGCAGCACCAGAATTTGAAGTTAGTGCCTCTAATGCCAAATTCAGAATTTTTCTAACTTACAATGGCTGATATAGGCATTTTCAGTCAAACAAATGGTCCCCTTCGGTTCAATTCTTTTTTTGTTTGTTTTCACTTTGAGGAGAGTTACTAATCGGAACTGATGGAACAGACTGGCTATTTTTGTGATTGTTTAGGCAATCTCTGTTAAAATGCCACTTTTAGGAACCTAGAGGTAACATAGAGCTACAGTAAGAGTTCAGGTTGTGAAAACTCCAAGACTCTCCCAAATCCTTCCTTTCTTGTCACTAGCTGCTCCTTGAATTTGATTTGAGCTTAAGACTTTCGGTCCTTGTTAAAAATGAGTCATTCTTCCCTCAGAATGAATAAAGAATAAAAAGGAAAAATTTGAAAGAGGTTTTGAGCTCCAGAGAGAGCTTGAGGTCCTGAGGTGCCCTGTTGGTAGAGGATAGAGCAGCCATGGTGGGAGAGGGGAAAGTGGGAGAATATGATGGTTAGAAATTTGAAGGTAAGCTTCCTCTGCTTCAGAGTTTGAGGTTTGTTCTGCTTTCTTTTACTATCAGTCATGTGTTAGTTTCTGTTATCTTACTGTGACCCTTTTTCTTCAATATACTGGTATAGGTTGCATTGACTGTGCTGGGTCAGTGGGGTTACTGCTTCCCTCTTACTTACCTTTCCCCAATATGGGCATCATTACTCCCCTCCAGCACCTACCCCCTAGGTGAGCTTTTCCTTTCAAGCTAGGCCAGGAAACATTAGGAAGAAGAATGGCCAAGTCTCCACCCCTTATTTCAGCTCATTAATCATAGCCTGCCCCCAAGAAATTGCTTACTCATTGCCTAGAGAGAAAGGTCCCAAATTAAATCTTCTTCTTACTCTATGCTGGGAAGTTATAAAAAATAAATCAGTAATTATCTTTATAGCTAAAGCCTCCAGACAGAGAAAATTTCCTCTGGCAAAATATAACTGTTCTGGCGGTGGTCTTTTCTATTTCTCTTTCCTCTCCTGGGTACTCTTCAGTATTGTCTATGTCACATTTAAACAATGACACACAAAGACTGGAAATGAGTAACCTATGTTTATCATGATTAAAAGACAAAAGGTAAAGAGAAAGTCAACAAGAATTTATGAAGTACCTACTATGGGTCAGGCACCAGCATATTAACCAATGATAATGCAAAGAAAGTTTAAAAAATAATCCTCTTTATCAAGGAGCTCATAATCTATTGGAAGGGTAATAACATTCTTAAAAATAAAAATTTTGTTTGGAAACAAAACACATCCCCTCCTAGGAGACAGAGCAAGAAAGGGAAGGAAAGTTCTGGTGTCAGTAGCTTGAATAGTTTCAGCAATGCCACAATTAATCCATGTTACTCTGTATGGCTTGGTGACATTGCCCCTCTCCTGGAGTCTTTCTCTGAGGAGCTCATATCTGCCACTCCCCCTCCATATTCATTTTTGGTCTCCAGTGGTTCCAATGGCTTGCCTCTGGTGTCTTCATGTTCACTTCTGGAAATGATCTCTGTTCTTTTTCATTACTTCTGCCTTCTCCCTCCCTTAGGATGGGAAGAATTGCCTGGTCAGCCAAAGTCTGACTAGTTGGTTACAAGATCAGGGCAACTCCTTACAGATAACAAGTGCAAGAAACACATGAGGACACAAACATGCACAAACATGCTCATTAAATGATAGAGACCGGTTGTTTTGTTGGTAGAGGAAACTAGAAAAACAATTTCTTTTATCAATGGAGGTTGTCATCTTCTAATTTATAGAACTCAGAGAAATTAAAGGACTTGGGGCAGCTAGGTGGTGCAGTGGATAGAGCACCGGCCTTGGAGACAGGAGTACCTGAGTTCAAATCTGGCCTCAGACACTTAATAATTACCTAGCTGTGTGACCTTGGGCAAGTCACTTAACCCCATTGCCTTGCAAAAACAAACAAACAAACAAAAAAGAAATTAAAGGACTTTATGAAAGTGCCAGGTTGTAGGAGAGGCAGGACTTGAACCCAGGTCTTTCTTGTTCTGAGGTCAGCTGTCTTTCTGTCCAATGTGCCTTATTGCTTCTTATACGCATGTCACCCATATTGGGAAAGATAGTATGCTGTGAAGAATGAGAGCTGTCTTTAGAGTGAAGACCCTCCTTTGAAATATACTGGTTATGTGACCCTGAACATGTCACTTAACTTTTTGGTGTTGTAGGCAACTATCTCAGACTATAAATTACAGACAAGGTGATGACTTGCATCAGTAGAGTGAGTTTCATTAATTGGAATTTCCCTATCCTAATGAAATCACAGGTCTAATTCCTATTCCTAGCTGTTGCTGTTTGTTCTTCATTCTCAAAGAAGATTGCGACAATAGGGAAGTGATACCATGACATGCCCATTAATTGGATTTGGGTGAGGGGGTGCTGTGCTAAATTACCAGCTTCACTTTCTCCTCCAGAAATCTGGGTCCAGTGGCAATATATAAATAAGAATGATTGGAGATGGTACTAGATGTGAAACAATCAGGGTTAAGTGACTTGCCCAAGGTCAGAGATACACATACATATCAATATATATCATCCATCTCTGTCTGTCTCTGTCTCTGTCTTTCTGTCTTCTCTCTCTCTCTCTCTCTCTCCCTCTCCCTCTTTTGTTTTTTTCTCTCTCTCTCATCAATCAGTCTCTATCTATAGAAGGCTGAACCTGACTTAGAATGTTCCTCTGGTTGTTTAGGTTCAACTTTGGAATGAAATGAGACACTTGGGTCTTTTGACAGTCTACAAAAGACCATTTACTCAGTCAAAGCAGGATATACTCAGTTCTGGTAGATGCATAACCCCTCTCTTACCCACAAAACAAAAAGATCTGGGTACTGTCCAAGTCTGAAGTACATAGTCTCCCTCAGTGTGAGTGGGCCTCTTTAGATCCTCAGTAGAATAGAAAGCTACCTCTTTGTGACCTGAGGTCATCAGGCAGCTGTGTTAAAAGATAGGTGCCTTTTGGATGGGGTGAGGGGAACCATTTTTTTGGCTTTGAGAAAAATCAAAACAAAAGTAGCTTAACCTTCATGGGAATTGGGGGGTGATGAGGGGAATGCTGATCTATCACAATATAAAACGTATATATAGTCCTATTTGGATCTTCTGGATCCCAGACTTTGGAGATTATACTGGATTCTGCTATTTACCATGTTTTTCTGTATAGGAGAAAGGCAAGATACAGATAGAGAGAGAGAGACAGAGAGATAGATAGATAGATAGCAACAATAATAACTATTTGTCAGGTATTGGCTAAAACATTGGAAATAAAAAGAAAGGCAAAAAGTGAAATAAAAAAAATTTAAAAACCCATCAGCATTCTCTATTCTCAAGGAAATCAGTCAATACAGGAGAAAATACATAAATAATTATGTAAAACAAGTTATATACAGGATTTACTGGAGATATTCTCAGAGGGAAGGCACTAAGATTCAAAAGGACTGGCAAAGTCTTCTTGGCAGAAGGTTGGACTATATCTTAGACTTTAAGGAAGTTGAGGAAGGTGGAAGGGAGTATTCCAAACTGTATTCTGGAAATGAAAATACTTAGAGTTGGGAGATGGAATTTCTTGTTTGAGGCCAATATCATTGGATCATAGAGTATATGGAAAAGAATAAAAAATCAGAAGACTGGAAAGGCAGAAAGGGAGCAGGTTATGAAAGATATTAAAATAATTTGAGTCCTTGAATTGAAATATATGTATATATGTTTGTACATATATATACATATATTTATACATATATATACATTAGACAGACATATATACACTTAATCTTATATATTCACAGATATATATATTTGCATATAATATACACATATTTAATATTCATTGAAGTATTTTTCTGAGTTATTCTGATATTTTCTTTCTTTTTCTACACATCAAAATACTGTAATTTTTCATAACGGGAGTTTCCTTGGGATTTTACATGTATGTTTAAATTGAAATGCAATTGGATTCCTTCATTTCCCATCACTATTGGGAAAAAAAAGGATTTTAATGGGTAATATGAGACCTGGTTTGGTTTCCATAATGAAATCTGGTTTGGTGTAGATGTTGGCTATAAGGTGAAGATGACAGAGAGTCAGACTCTTTGGAGTCCTGCCTCTGACATATACTACCCTGTGCTCCTTGACAAGTCTCTTAACCTTTCAATTCTCTAGGCCACTTCTAGGACTATAACTTTCAGAGAAAGTATTAATCTGCAATAGTTAAGGGAACTTCCTAAAGCTTCCTAAATCAATGGGATCCTAGATCACAGGATCTTTTCTGCAATGCAGGCAGGTGGAAGGCTAGTGAAAGGTAACTTAAAATAATTTTTTTTTTTGATTCTCCCTTTCTTTCCAACTACATTAAAACAATTTTTAGTATTTGTTCTTCTGTACTGTGTCAAATCCCATTTCAGTGGCTTATTTGGTGTCAGGATAGGCTGGGATATGTTCATGTGTGATCAGTTATTCAGGGAAACCTTCAATGTATAAGACTGTTCTGTCAGTTGTGTATTTACTTGGTTTACTTGGCAAACAGTGATTATTTCTAGCCCCCCTTTCTCAAGCATTTTGTAGGTTATAGATGTTGGTATCCATTTAATCAAATAGTTTATGCATGTACACAAAAAAATCTAATTCTCATCACGTGTTTTTATGTGTGTTTGTACAAATAAAAACTACTTGGGGGCGGAGCCAAGATGGCGACAGGAGAAGAGCCTCACCCAGGTGTTCTCTTCATAATATTTCAAAAATCTTAAAATTATGACTAACTAAATTTTCAATAGAACCCACAGGAAGATCCAGTGAGGCAATTCTCCAGACCAAGGTAACCTGGAAAATAGTAGAAAGGCTCAGCTCCACGGGGTTGAGGGGCAGCCCACCAGAGTGAAGAAACTTCAGCCTCCAGGAGGCAGCCCCAGGGATCTGGGCAGCCATGGCTCATGGCAGTGAGGGCAGTTTCCTGATTTACACCCCAGGGAGCACTGGGCACAAATTGGAGGACCAGCAGAGGGGACCTCTACCAGAGCAGCAAGCAGGCCCTCAGGGCAGTTGCTGGAGTCAGCAGATTTGGAGCCAGTAAGCAGGAGCAGAGTCTGTAAGCAGGAGCCCCTAGGCAACTGAACCTTGAGTACTCAGCCCACTGAAAGTAGGGGAGTGGACAGAGACTTCAGAGGTCTGTCCTCTGTGCCTGGAACAGGACTCTGGGGTTCTGACCACATTCAGATTCTGATAGTAGTCTAGGCCCCCCAATAGAACAGGGCCCCCCCACCTCAGCCCCTCAGGCAGAGAGGCGCGCTTGTGGTCATTCACAGATCAGGAGGGCAGTCAGAGCCTCACACACTGAGATCATTGTGTGGGGGTGTCCTAATAATACTCAATAGCACAGGAAGCAACCCCAAACCGGGCACAGGCTGGAAAAATCAGTAAACAAAGGAAAAAGAGGAACACCATTGAGAAATACAGTATCAGGGTGGCTAGGTGGTGCAGCGGATAGAGCCCCGGCCTTGGAGACAGGAGTACCTGAGTTCAAATCTGGCCTCAGACACTTAATAATTAACTAGCTGTGTGGCCTTGGGCAAGCCACTTAACCCCATTGCCTTGCAAAAACCTAAAAAAAAAAAGAAAAAAGAGAAATACATTTTCTATGATCCCATGAAGGATCAAAATAATATTCAATCTGAAGATGCGGTAGTACAAGCTTCTGGATCTGAAGACTCAAGGAAAAATGGAAATTGGGCTCAGGCTATGATGGAGCTCAAACAAGATTTTGAAAATCAAGTAAGGGAGAGAGAAGAAAAATTAGGGAAAGAAATGAGAGAGATACAGGAAAAACATGAAAAAGAAATCAGCAGCTGAGTCAAGGAGATCCAAATAAATGCTGAAAAACCAGCATGGGTCAAATGGATAAAACAGTTCAAAAAGTTATTGCGGAGAAGAATGCTTTAAAAAGTAGAATTGTCCAGATGGAAAAAGAGATAAGAAAGCTCTCTAAGGAAAAAAAATCCTTCAGATGTAGAATGGAGCTAAAGGAAGCTGATGACTTTACAAGAAGTCAAGACACAATAGTTCAAGACCAAAAGAATGAAAAATTAGAAGAAAATGTGAAACATCTCACTGAAAAACCCCCCCAACTGATCTGGAAATCAAATTCAGGAAAGATAATTTAAAAATTATTGGTGTACCTGAGAGTCATGATCATAGAAAGGGCCTTGACCTCAATTTAAAAGAATTCTTACAGGAAAATTGCCCAGATATCCTAGAAGCAGAGGGCAAAATAGAAATTGATGTAATCCACCAGTCTCCTGTAGAAAGAGATACAAAACAAACAACCCCCAGGAATATTATAGCCAAGTTCCAGAACTCCAAAGTCAAAGAGAAAATATTACAAGCAGTCAGAAGGACACAATTCAAATATGGTGGAGCTACAGTCAGGATCACACAGGACTTAGTAGCAACTACATTACGGGCTTGTAGGGCTTGGAAGATAATATTTTGGAAGGCAAAAGAGCTTGGAATGCAGCTGAGAATCAACTACCCAGAAAAACTGAACATCCTCTTCCAGTGGAAGAGATGGACTTTTTTTTTAGGTTTTTTTTTTTTTTTTTTGCAAGGAAATGGAGTTAAGTGGCTTGCCCAAGGCCAAATAGCTAGGCAATTATTAAGTGTCTGAGGCCAGATTTGAACTCAGGTACTCCTGACTCCAGGGCCAGTGCTCTATCCACTGCACCACCTAGTTGCCCTGAAAAGATGGACTTTCAATGAACCAGGGGAGTTTCAATTGTTCCTGTTGAAATGACCAGAGCTGAACAGAAAGTCTGACCTTCAAATACAGGACTCAGGTGAAGCACAGAGAGTGGAGGAGAAGGGTAAAATATGAGGGACTTAATGATGATGAACTGAATATATTCCTGCATAGAAAAATGATACTGATTATACTCATATAAAACTTCTCATTTAATAGAGCAGGTAGAAGAAGGTTTTATAGATGAAGCATAGGAGAGAACTGAATTTGAAGATATAATATATTGTAAAAATGGAGTCAATGGCTAAAAGGAAAATGTACTGGGAGTAAGAAAAAGGAGAGGTGGAATAGGCTAAGATATTTCATATAACAAGATTTTTTTTTAATTTCAAAGTAATTGCAATGATATGGAAGGGGAGAAGATGAGGGGGGGTGAGGGAACCTTCACTCTCATCAGAGGTAGCTCAGAGAGGAAGCAGCATATACACTCAATGGGGTATAGACATCTAGAGTAAAAAGTAGAGAAGGGGTACAGGAGGAAGGGGGGATGTGAATGATGGAGGAGAGGGTGGATCGTGGGGGAGAGTGGTCAGATATAGCACATTTTCTTTTTGACTTCTTTCAAAGGGCTGGGATTGGGTGGCCTGTCCGGGACCACAGGGCCAGCTGGTTGCTGTGTATCAGGAGTGGTATGTGGGCTCAGGGCCTCTTGGGCCCAAGGCCTGTGATCAGTCTGCTGTGCCACTGAGCTACCCTACAGCACATTTTAAGAAGAGGGTCAGAATGAAAGGAGAGAGAAAATATAGTATATGATAGTGGGGAGGTGTGAATGCAGGGAGTTGCAATCAGTAGTGGCAAGGGTGGAAAAATATGGAAGTAACTTTTGTGATATACTTATCATAAAGAATGTGATCTACCAGAGGCAGAGCAGGTGGTGTCGGAACACAGACTGAAGCACAGTTTTTCTCTTTCCTTTATTTCTCATGAGGGTCTATATTTTTTGGGGGAGGGGGTATTATGTTTACTCTTAAACAAATATATTTTAGTAATGTATATAAAAAAGCATCATCTGTACAAAAATAAAATAAATAAATAAAAAGAACAAAAACTATTTGGTATTAGATGTGTGTATACCCAAATAAAATTATGTGAATATAATTTTATATGTGGCTGTATACAAATAAAAATGATTTGGTTATTAGATGTACATATACTCTATATGTGTGTTTATGTGTGTATCTACTTATAGACCTTTTCTCAGAATTTTTTTTTTTAGATTTTGCAAGGCAATGGGGTTAAGTGGCTTGCCCGAGGACTAGGTAATTATTAAGTGTCTGAGGTGGGATTTGAACTCAGGCACTCCTGACTCCAGGGCCAGTGCTCTATCCATTGCACCACCCAGCCGCCCCTCAGAATGTTTTAAAAAGTATTTTATATATATTTATATATATACATATATGTGTAAGTCTATTAACATTTAATTAAACGTTTATTATTTATAAGTACTGTGCTAAGTGCTAGGATTACAAATACGAACAAGAAAGACAGTCCCTCCTTCAAACAGATTATCGTTTAGTTCTTTTTGACTCCTCCTTACCTCATTTTGGGGGTTTACTTGGCAAAGATATTGGACTTGTTTGCCATCTTCTTCCCCAGCTCATTTTATGGATTAATTAACTGAAGCAAGCAGGGTTAAGTGACATGTTCAAGGTCTCACACAGTAAATGTCTGAGGCTGGATTTGAAAATCAGGTCTTCCTGACTCTATTGTGTCAACCCAATTACCTTTATAAATGGAAGAAGACAAAATGCAAAAGGAAGCTGAAAAAGGGAAGGGGAGGAGAAGGTATGTGATACTATGGTATCGTGAAGTCAGTCAGTCAGGGAAGTTCCCAAGTGGCTGTTGTTACTGTTTTCCCTTCCTTTTCTAAGAGGACATGTCATCAGGAAAGAGATATCATGGTTTTCAAATGAATTGGATTTAAGTCAGGGAGGGTTGCTTAATGCCACCAGCCTCACTTTCTCCTCTGGATCCATCTGCCTGTGTCCATTGGTCAGATATAGATTAGGATGACAGGAAATGACCCCATTCCTAAGTAGTGCAGTCTTTGAAGATATGAGATATCTGAACTGATCTCCATCTTTAAGTGTGGAATTGGAGTTCATGGCCCCACCTTCCAAACAGAGTCAGAGGGTGTTGGGGTGATATTCCAAGATCTTCTAGGATAATGAGGGTATTACAACATGGAGCTTCCTGGGGCTTGGTGGAGCTAATAGCCAGAGAAATTCCAGGTCTTACTCATAAACCCATACCTTTATAATTATATACATATACATATATATATATATATATATATATATATATATATATATATATACACACACACACACACACACACACACACACACACACACACACAGAGAGAGAGAGAGAGAGAGAGAGAGGACACAAAGGTGGAGGGAGGGAGAGAGACAGACACAGACAGGCAGAAGCACTAACCTTTAGATCTTAGAGATTGATTTAATTTTATTTCTCTAATTAAGGAAGCATATCGACTATTGTGGTTTGTAAAATAGATGATGAAGATAAGGTTTGGTCTGCTCATTTTTGTTAGATTATTATTTTAGTCATATGCTGTTTTTAGCTCCTATACTTTGGAAGGGATGATAAGGTCAAATAATAATTAATTAACATTTATATAACACCTACTATGTGACAAACATTGTCCTAAGCGCTTTACAAATATTATCTCATTTAATCCTTATAACAACCCTAAATGGTAGGTGCCATTGTTTCCTGCTATTTAAAATAAGCTTTCTGTTCTCAGATTCTCATTCAATAACTTGAACAGAATTAGATGACTTTGTTCATCATTTTCACCTCCAAAAATTAACCGAGCTCTTAGCCTAACAATTAAAGAATGAAGTTTCCTGCCAAAGGGCGCTAAAATATGCTAAACATGTGAAAATTCTTTTTTAGAAATATTAAGTATAG
The DNA here is from genome assembly GCF_037893015.1 of Macrotis lagotis. Lineage (NCBI taxonomy): Eukaryota > Metazoa > Chordata > Mammalia > Peramelemorphia > Peramelidae > Macrotis > Macrotis lagotis. The sequence continues at coordinate 88,351,485 of NC_133658.1, forward strand.
AAAGTATTTTTATATATCTATAGGATCTTTTGCTAGGATTTCAAAATGAGTATACTAAATACTCTTGTTTTGTTTCTGAATGGGATAGTAGAGACAGAAAAGATCCTACATTAAAAACACTGTTATTCCCTCTCCATCCCCTCCCTAACTCCAAGAAAAGAACTGATTCTAGGAAAGAAAAATTCAGTAAGCAAATATTGAAACACCAAATACCAAATGTCTCTGAAAATTTCTCTCTGCTAATACACATTAAACTTAGTTTAGTGAAATATTTTTTAAAGAGGATGAATTATAAATGGAGCACATTTTTTTTACCTGAAAAATAAATTTCTAGGATCAGCAAGGCTAAAATTTAAAAAGTAATATGTGCAGTCCCTCACGTAAGGAAACTATCCTTGAGAATAAAGTCTAGAGAAAGGTAATATGGTATCATACAGAGGTGGCACACATGTGGCCTGTGGGTTCCCCACAAGATTCCCAAGTACCACAGATTCAAATTTTATTGTGAAATATTAAAATAATAGAACATAAATAATATTAAGTAATTTTTAAGTCAGTAATTAAGCTGCAGGGATCCTTTTTTATATATATATAGTTTATCTGAATCCTTCCCTGTAGATAGTATGTGTTTTTATTTTTATTTTTATTTTTTAGCAACTTTTTAATTTATTTTTTTAAATCTCATTTTGTACAAATTTTTTTTTACATTAATAAAATATTCTTCTTTACAAGTAAACAAAATACCCCTCCTCCTCCACCATGAATATAGATAGACTTGTTTGGGTGAAAAAAGTAAAGGGGAGAGGAAAAAAATTAAAATAAAAAAATAATAATAGTAATAATTGTAGGTATGGCCAGGTGGCGCAATGGATGAAGCACCAGCCCTGGAGCCACGAGCACCCAAGTCCACATCCAGCCTCGTAAACCCAACAATCACCCAGCCATGTGACATGCAAGCCACCCTATCCCCACTGCCCTGCAAAAACCAAAAAAAAAAAAAAAAAGAAAGAAAGAAAAAAAAGACCCAAAATAAAATAAAATAGTAATAATAGTAGGGGTGGCTGGGTGACAGACAGAGCATTGGCCCTTGCGCCAGGAGCACCTGGGTCCAAATCCAGCCCCAGACACCCAAAGATCACCCCGCTACGTGGCCCCAGGCAGGCCATCCAGCCCTACTTGCCCTGCACCCTCCCCCAAATAATCATAACAAAAAATGTGCTTGAGTCTTTGTTCCAACACCAACAACTCTGTCATGGGTGGATCTCATTCTTTATGATAAGCCCATCACAAAAGTTATTTCCATATTTTTCCACCATTGCCACTGCTGATCACAATTCCCTCCTTTCTTATTTCTCCACTACCATGTACTCTATTTTCTCTCTCCTTTCACTATGACTCTGCTGTAGGGTAGCTGAGTGGCTCAGCAGACAGATCCCTGGTCCTGGGGCTAAGAATCCCTGAGCCCGCATACCACCCCTTAGGCCCAGAATCCACCTGGCCCTGTGGCCCTGGGCAGGCCTTCCATTCCCAGCCCCTTGCAAGAAGTAAGAAAGAAAATGTGTTATATCTGGCCACTCTCCCCCCATGGTCCATCCTCTCCTCCTTTATTCACATCCCCACCCCTTCCCCCTGCTCCCCCCCTCCTTCTTACTCCAGATGTCTATACCCCATTGAGTATATTTGCTGTTTCCTCTCCTAGCCATCTCTGATGAGAGCAAAGGTTCCCTCATTCCCCCTTGCCTCCCCCCTTCCATATCATTGCAATAGCTCATTGTAATAAAAAAAAATCTTATGTGAAATATCTTGGACTATTCCCCCTCTCCTTTTTTTTTCTCCCATTCCATTTCCCTTTTTTTCTATTGACTCCATTTTTACACCATATTTTATCTTCAAATTCAGCTTTCTCCTGTGCTTCAACTATAAAAGCTCTCTCTACCTGCTCTATTAACTGAGAAGGTTCATATGAGTATTATCGGTGTCATTTTTCTATGCAGAAATACATGCAGTTCATCCTCATTAAGTCCCTCATATTTTCCCCCTCTCCTCCAATCTCCATGCTTCACCTGAGTCCTGTATCTGAAGATCAAACCTTCTGTTTAGCTCTGGCCATTCCAAAAGGAACCTTTGAAATTCCCCTGGTTCATTGAAAGTCCATCTTTTTCCCTGGAAGAGGACATTCATCCTTGCTGGGTAGTTCATTCTTGGCTGCATTCTTAGCTCTCTTGCCTTCTGGTATGTTGTATTCCAAGCCCTACGAGCTTCCAATGTAGTTGCTGCTAAGTCCTGTGAGATCCTGACTGCAGCTCCACAATATTTGAACTGTGTCCTTCTGGCTGCTTGTAATATTTTCTCTTTGACTCGGGAGTTCTGGAACTTGGCTATAATATTCCTAGGGGTTGGTTTTTTGGGATCTCTTTCTTGGGGGGATAGGTGGATTCTCTCCATTTCTATTTTTCCCTCTGCTTCTAGAATATCAGGGCAATTTTCCTGTAGTAATTCTTTGAAAATTATGTCAAGGCTCTTTTCCTGATCATGCCTTTCAGGTATTCCAATAATTTTTAAATTATTTTTCCTAAGTCTGTTTTACCTATCAGTTGTTTTTTCAATGAGATATTTCACATTTTCTTCTAATTTTTCATTTTTTTGGTTTTGAAGTATTGATTCCTGATTTCTGGTAAATTCATCTATCTCCCTGAATTCCATTCTTTGTCCAAAGGATTTGTTCTCCTCAGAGAGTTTTCTTATCTCTTTTTCCATCTGGCCAATTTTGCTTTTTAAAGCATTCTTCTCCTCAATAACTTTTTGAACTGTTGTATCCATTTGACCTAAGCTGATTTTTAGCATGCTATTTTCTTCAGCATTTTTTTGGATTTCCTTAACTAAGCTGCTGACTTCATTTTCATGTTTTTCCTGCATCTCTCTCCTTTCTTTTCCCAGTTTTTCTTCCAACTCCCTTATTTGATTTTCAAAGTCTCTTTTGAGCTCTTTCATAGCCTGAGCTCAATTTCTGTTTTTCTTGGAGTCTTTAGATGCAGGATCTTGTGCTTCCTCATCTTCAGACTGAGTATTTTGATCCTTCTTGGGCTCATTTGCAAAATATTTCTCAATAGTCTTCTTTTTGTTTCTTTGCTTGCTCATTTTCCCAGCCTGGGCCTGGTTTGGGGTGTTTCTTGAGCTTTTGGGACACTCCCACAAGGGTCTCAGTGTGTGTGGCTCTGTTCTCCCTCCTGGTCTGTGAATGACCATAAGCGCCCCCCTCTGCCATGGGGCCGAGGTGGGGGGGGGCTGCTGTTCTATGGGGGGGGGCCTAGACTGCGATCAGGATCTGAATGTGGTCAGCCCCAGAGTCCTGTTTCAGGGGCAGAGGACAGAGCTCTGCAGTCTCTCTTCACTCCCCTCCCTCAGCTCAATGGGCTCATGCCCTGGGGGCTCCTGCTTACCAGCTCCGCCTGCTTCTGTTTCCTGGATCAGGGCTGGGGAAAGAGGATGCCACTGGCTGTGTGCCCTGAGGGCTGGGCTCCACGTGCTTGCTCTGGCAGAGGTCCCCTGCTGTTGCCCCACTTTGTGCCCGGTGTTCCGGTGTTCCTTGGGGTGCAGCTCAGGAGACTCCCCCGCTGCTGTGAGCTGAGACCCCCAGCGCCCTGGGGCTGCCTCTGGGAGGTTGAGGTTCTTTGGCTCTGGTGGGTCACCCCTCTGATGGGCCACCTCTCCGACCCCGGGGGATCAGAGCCTTTCTGCTCTTTTTCAGGTTACCTTGAGTAGGAGAACTGCCTCACTGGGTCCCTTTGTGGGTTCTGTCTCTCAAAAGTTTAGTTAGAGTCCTTAGCTGATGAATTTTATCAGAGAGCTCCTAAGACTTGATCCCTTCTTGTCGCCATCTTGGCTCCACCACCCGGGAATCCTATGTGTGTTTTGAAGATTCAAATCCTTCTTATGTCACATTTGTTTTGATTAGAACTCTGGAGGGTTACCACTCCCCCCCCCCCCCCCCCCCCCCCCCCCGTTTTCTTCTTTTGGAGTACACAAAAGAGACTTTTTGTCTCTTTTCTTTCTTACTGAGAGTCATCCTGATCCATTTATGGATCCATATGGTTCCAGAGGAGAAAGTGAAGCTGGTGGACAATATTTAAATATAACTCACCTGCATGCCATGGCATGACCTCCCTGATGTTATGATCTTCTTTGAGAACAAAATACAAACACCAAATCAATAAATCTATGTGATCCTGGTCAAATCAATTTAACCTCTCAGTGTTCAAGTTTCCAAGACTATAAAGTCCCATTGGTAAATGTAGTTTCTTTATCAGATAGTTATAGGTCCAGTCCTATCCCCAATAGGGATTATGGATTAGACTCACTCTCTGCCCTATCAGTGGTATCAAACTCAGGTGGGAGGTGGGAAAGCTAAATTTATATAAAAATTCCTGCAGTGGTTATTGCATTAGAAAACCCACATATTAACATTATCTGTGTTCTATTGTATTTTTATTTATTTTGTTGAAATTTTCCATTTACATTTTAAAATGCCTCTGTGGCATTAGGGAGTCTTATGGGCACCTCTCTCTAGACCATACTTTGGAAAGTTATGTAAGATGAACATTTTGAAAAACATTTGAATGAAATAGGAAAAAAAAAGCTCCCTGAAAATCATTTTTTAAAGTGACTAAAAAGTTTTTGGTAAATAACACAGCAGAAAATTACCAAGAAATTGCCAGCGATCATCTAAACCTTTTCAAAGTTAGGGCATGTAAACTATATCATACAAGATCCATTTTTAGATTTTTCTGAAGAGTAGGTACTTTCAGTGCCAAGTGCAGGTAAATCTATCAAGACTCCATAATGGAAAAGGTAGGCAAATGGAAAGGCACGGGAAGTCTAGACTCTGTGGAAAGATTTTCAGAGGACAAAATACAGCCGGAAATCATCAGACCCTTCAGTTGAGCTGACTAAAATGAGAACAACTTTTTTTAGTTAAAAAAGGATCTTTAAAAATGCACACAACTTATTTCTGTGAAAATAATGGGTGATCAACAAAATATGAAGCTATATTTGAAACCAGCACAAAAATACGAATGAAGTTCACCTATTTTTATGGGTGTGACTAAAAAGCCTGATTTTTATTGCTGTTATCTTGATATTAAAGGAATAGAGGAGGACAGAGAAAGGGAACAGAAGCAGGGAAATTCCTCTGTCTTTCCCTGTCTCCACTTTTTATAAATAATTTCTTAAGTCTTTGGCTATGTAATGATAAACAAATGTTTTGGCAGGAAATAAATGTTTTCTTTTAGACAATCTCTTAAGCCTTCTCCAAAACAATTTCTGCTTTCTTCAGTCTGTGAAAGTTATGTTTTTTTTTTAAGGTTCTGTGAGTTCTTCCTTTCTAAAATGAAGGGCAGTAGCATTCCTGGAATTCTCAGCTTAGTCTTCAGCTGCCATATGGCGTTGTCTGGCCTTGGACTGGAGAAAGGTATCTTGGCCTTGCTCAAATTCTACAGGGCAGGGATTGGTATCAAACCCTTAAATTTTTAGAATTGTATTTAAATATTTGGTAAATATTGAATAAATTGCACCCTACTTCAAAATCACTTAGATGGGCTTTTAGAAATTTCTATAGTCCAAAGACTAGAACCTGGAAGATATATACAAAGGCAGATGTGGCAAGATTATTGAGATTTATTGAGTTAGCACAAAGCTGAAGACTAACCTTCTGTCGAGGTAGAGAAACTCTATCAATGCTTCCCAGTAATCATCTATAATTTATTGTCTTAGAGACTGGCCTGGGGTTATTAAGAAGCTAATTGCTTTGCTTGGCTACATACAAAAAGAATCAGAATGTTATAACAAGGATTCTTAACCTTGGGGTTCTTGATCCCTAACGGTTATTGTGTGAAAGATTATTGTTCAATTATGTCTGAATCTTTGTGATACCATTTGGGGATTTTGGCAAAGATATTGTAGTGGTTTGCCATTTCCTTTTCCAGCTCATTTTACAGATTAGGAAACTGAGGCAAACAAGCGTTAAGCAACTTGCCCAGGAACACAATTAGTGTGAATCTGAGGCCAGATTTGAACTGCTTACTGGACCAGTGCTCCATCCACTGAACCATTCAATTGCACTATGTGGGGATGCTTTTGAAATCATTTATAATAAACCCCTTATTTTATGGATGAGGAAACTGAGGCCTATGGAGGTTAAATGAGTTGGCCAACTTTAGCAGAATTATAAAAGCCTTAATCTCCTTGATTCTACAGGAACAGGGATGGAAGTTAGCAGAGACACAGATCTCTGTTTGTTTTAAGTTCCTGATAATTAGAACTAACGCTAAAGAAGATAGCCTAGACAGGTAATAGTAGGTTCCTCTTCTCAGGAAATCTTCCAGCAAAGTTTGTCATGTATGTTTAGAAGAGATTCCTTTTCAGCCTGGGGCTCTGCTGCATAAGTCCCATCCCTGAGATTCTGTGATTTAATGAAAGAGAAGATGGATAAAATTTGTCCCCAAGGAGGGCGAGGCAATTATCTTTTCAACCATGGTTTTATTCTAATGTCCCTTTCAAATTTGAAATGAAAGAACCTAGATCATGAATGGTAAATGATAGTGTAGTGGCTGGCTACTTGGGTTCGGTTTTGCCTATGAAGAATCATTATTCAGACTCGGGAAAGCAAGGGTGGAAATAAAACAAAAATTTATTAAAAAGGTTATAAGATAGGAAGGACAAGGGAGGGGGGAGAGAGAGACAGACAGAGAGAGAGAGAGACAGAGAGAGAGAGAGAGAGAGAGAGAGAGACAGAGAGAGAGAGAGAGAGAGAGAGAGAGACAGAGACAGAGACAGAGATGAAAGAATAGCCAAGCAGAATTGACTGGGTTATAGTCAGAGAAGACTGGGGCCCTGAGCTTCAGTCCAACCCAGGTTTTTATGTCTCCCCTCTCATCCAGAGGGCAAAAGGTAAACTCCCTTTCTCTTATTAGACCAGGAATTAGGTTGAGGGTAAAGCCTAAGGAGATCAGGATACAAATTTTACTTTAAACAATGAAATCAATGGTACATCAAGAATGGGGGGGGGGTCTCCACCCCAAGCAGCTTTTAAGATTACAATTGTTTCTCTTACAATCATAATTCTCTACTTCAAGTCAATTTACATCTCAAGAATCACTTTACATCTCCACCCAAAGTCTTTCTGTTACACTCAAATTCTCTTCATCTTCCCTCAATCAATAGCAGCTAAAATCAATAGCTAGATTTTTTTTTTAAAAAAAGCCTGTAGAGAGTTTTTCCTTTTTTTATACCCTGGATCCTTTTGAAAGTCTGGTGAAACTTATGTTCCTCTTCTCAGAATGTTTCATTTTTTAAACATTTTTTAAATTTATGGAATAATGGTTTATTTAAAATATTTTATTTGGGGAATAATGTTTTTAAATACATGAAATAAGTTATACAATATAGGATTACAGAGTAAACTAATTAAATGAAATATATCATTAAAAGTTAAATACCTACACAATATCTTGCACTATGTATGCTATGAGTAAAAGCCTGATATTTAATGCCTCTGAGGACTCTGCCCCTATGCTTGGTGAAGGAAGACATGTCCATGCTTACTGAAGCAGTGATTATGAATGAACAACATATTCTCCCCATAGTTCTATGAACTTGGCTTAGCTGTAAGAGTAAATTGGTATTGAATAGAGAATAAAAGAACCAGGAAAGGTGACTGATGAGGAACTGGTGGGCAGACCTTTCCAATAAATCTGATGTTCCACTAGATCCCAAAAGACTCCAATAAGTTTTAAAATTTGGATCTTGTTACTCTTCTCTCCTCTTTTCTCTGATCCCCTCAATCCTATCTCTGACTTCAAAGAAATGTTTTCATTCCAATGAGAAGTGCATAGGAGAAATAAATGAGTTCAAACAATAATTATGCAACTGATAGCAAGTTGTAGAACTGAAACTGGATTTACTCAGAGTGGAGACGCTTCACTAAAAATAAAACCTTAAAATTTCTATCCAATCTATCATCTATTATTTATCTCTGTCATCTATTATCTATCATCCTATCTTTTCAAATTTGATTTATTTTTGTTGCATTTTAAATTCGATACTTTCTTCCTCCCTCCTCACTCCACACTATAGAAGGCCACCATTTCACACACACACACACACACACACACACACACACACACACACACACTATACATACATAGTTCTATTTATCAGTTCTTTCTCTGGAGGTGGATAATATCTTAATTCATAGGTCTTTTCTAGTTGATTTGAGTATAATAGAAAAAATAAGTCATTCACAGTTATTCTTTAAACAATATTGCTGCTACTTCATACAGTGTTTTCTTGGTTCTTCTCATTTCAATCTTCATTATTTCATTGAAGTCTTTCCATGTTTTTCTAAAATCAATCTGCTTATCATATCTTATAACACAGTAGTATGCCATTCCAATCATATACCAATATTCGTTGAGTCATTCCCCAATTGATGGGCATTCTTCAATTTCTACTTCTTTGCTACCACAAAGAAGGCTGCTATAAATATTTTTAGAACATATGAGTTTTTCCTTTCCCCCTGATTCCTATCTATTTTTCTATTAAGTGTATACCTCTATTTCTGTATCGCTCTCCTTTCTATTCATTCTATTTATTATCTATCTAATCTTTCCACCATCTATTTATCCATCTATTATCTATTTATTTATTTAAACTATCCTCTCTCTCTCTCTCTCTCTCTCTCTCTCTCTCTCTCTCTCTCTCTCTCTCTCTCTCATCTGTTACTATCCCTCCTCCACCCATCCAACCATCTATGAAAGTGTTTTGGCTGAATGGAATTTTGATGCTGGAGATCATTTTAGTTCAAACCCCTCATTATATGGATTTGGAAACTGAGGCCTAGGGAAGCTTAAATGACTTGGCTGAGGTTTGTTTAGCAGGATGTTGAGCATTATAAAAACTTTATGAAACAAAGTTTAAAATGGCCGTGAGCACGATTAACTCGTCCCCCCCCATCAGACCTAACTCTGAGGGTTAGGAACAGTCAGATGAAAGGGGCATAAATATCTTGTGCATGCTGATGACTTCAATACCCTGAACAAAGAACCGCATTGCTAATATACTCCAGCAAACCATCTTGCATAAATTGTGGAAGGAGACACTGATTTTTGTCAGCCTAATGCAGGACTAGGTTTCAGAGAAATAATGGCTTTGTTTGGTAGGGATAATGATGGCTGTTTATGCAGAGCAAATTCCTGGACTCTGAAATATTGCTCTGAACTTCCTGACCGTATTCTCTCCAGGCTGACCATGACCCAAGAGTGCAATCAATCTGAAAACCTCTGGTGAGCTGAGCTCTATCCCTCCCCTCCTTTCTCTTCAATCTCTTGTGCAGTAGCACTTCTCCAGGTGTGAATCTTTTTCTTTCCACCAGGGTCCCATTTAACCCTATCGTGTTCAACTTTGCTCTATCTTAAGTCTTAGATCCATCACCCTGCAAACAGTCATGATACTGGATAGAGCAACAGATATCGACTAATGAGACCTGACTTCTCCCTTAGCTACACCTCAAGCTCACTTAATGACCTTGGGCCAGAGAGTTAACATCTTTGGTTTCATGTTCTTGATTTGCTAAATGAGTGGTTGGACACTATAATCTCTAAGGACCCTTCTAACCTTGAACATTTAATGATTCTATAAACACCTCAGAGCTGGTTATTCCCAATAAACTAAATGAAGGTGGAGGAGTCCATTCTTGGACCTCAGGTCTGAAGATGCCTGAAGGAAAAATGAATATTTGAACTAGCTGTGCCTATTCCATAAACAAGCCATCCCTGCCCTGGGAGTTCAATTATATAACTACATAACTATCGAATGTTGTTCCTGCTTAAATCAAGTGGAACAGAACTAGCCACAATCTCCAATTAGTAGCATCGCCTCCATATTTGTTTTTAAAGAGAAAAAGGAAAACAACAAAAGCAGCATTAAAAACAAACCCAGAAGTTAAAAGGAGAGATTTATATTATTATTATTATGTATTATCTTTATTTTTTAGTTTAGATTTCTATTTCAGAATAAGTGATCTGAGCCACTGGAAAAAAATTCAGGGAAATTGCAAAATTGCTTTGCAAATTTTTGTACTGATCATTTCTAGGCCAAAGGTTGTGTGAAATGATATATTGCTATCAACATTGTATACTTGCCATTTTAATGCTGTTTTCCAAATCTGTTTTCTTCCCTTTTCAAAAATTTAAAAATTTAACTGTTTCTTTTCTCACGAAAAGAAGGGATTTGTTAAAAGAAAAATCTTCCAAAGCAATGAAAACACATACTAAGAGTCTGTCCTGAGATGAAGTTTAACCCAGGACCTGACTTCTCCTGTGTTTACAAAACTGGACAGTGTGAAATGATGACCCAGAGAGATATAGAACCACAAAAGATACATGAAATCTTTTTTGGTATATTTTATTTACTCAAGGTAGAATAATACCTGGACTGGGATAGTTCATATATATATATATATATATATATATACATATGTATCTATATATCTATATCTATATATACACACACAACAACCAAGATGTGAACAAAATGAGTCTGTGGTTAACTCTCAGTGACCTAGGAAATCAACTTAACTGGGGCATTCCAGGAAATCAAGATTTTATTGCATATGAAAGTACAAACTTAGCCACCAGATAAATTAGGGCTTGATAACTCAGGACAGATTTTTTGCCTTAATGGAAGGGTTATTTTGCCATAGGGTTCCTTTAAACAGTGAGCTCCCTCAGTGTATTTCAAATATGATTCAAATTACAAGAATTCAATTTACATGCAAATTTCAGGAACACTCTCTCTTTCCACAATCTTATCAAAATAAACTCTCTGGGAAGGAAGATCTATCTGTCATTTACAAACTAGTATGAACCTAAAGTTAACTCCTTGCCTCTAGGAAGAATATTTATAGTTTGTTTTATCTGTAACCAAAGAATAAAATACTTTTATTTTTTGACATACTTTGTTTTGCTAGAGCAGATACTTCCTAACAAACATTCAAAATACCCTCCCCCAACTCCATTCTCCTGACAGTTAAATAAGACTATTTATAATAAATGTCACTTTTTCCTTTTGTAATTTGTTGATTGTTAATTGAAAGAGAACATGATTTATTTTGGTAGGATGGCACCAACATTTTTCATTGTTCAGGGTTTCCCAAAAGTCTTAATATTGTTTCAAACTATTCGAACTATTTCTGATTGGAGTTGCCTTAAGAATTTCGGGACACCCTGTATTTGATCTGAATTTTGATGCCTTTTAGTAATTTGTTTTTTATTTCCATTGTTGATACTATTGCACATATTTTTCCATTGGCTCTGATTTCTTTACTCTGCATAGTTCACATAAAGCCTCTCCATGTTTCTTCATAGTTGTCATTCTGTGTGACGCAGTAATATTCCATTACAACCAATTGTTGAGTAAAGTTTTTTATCATTCAAAATAATATTGTTATGACAATTTTGTACATGTGGGTCTTTTGCTGTCACTAATATTATTGAGCTATAATTCCAGTGATGGGATACCTGGATCAAAAAATTGAAATAATTTAGTACTTTACTTTGATAATTACAAAATATTTTCTAAAACAGCTGAACAAATTCACAATTGTATAACCTAACTTCCCATAGATTTAACATCAAATTTCCCCTTCATTTCCCATCTTTGTCAAATTGCAGGGTGATACAACTTGATGGCTATTTAAATGTACATTTCTTTTACCATTAGTACTACTGGAGAAATTTTCAAATAGTTGATAGTTTATATTTTTTCTTTTGAGGACTATTCATATCCACTAATCATTTGTACATTGAAAGATGTCTTTGAGCATACAGATTTATATCATTTCTGACAATGTACACATGGAGAAGTATCTTTAAGCTTACAGATTTATATCATTTTTTCATTTGTTCATTTTAAAGTTATACCAGGCATCAGGAAACAGATAGGGGAAGGCATTTTTAAAACTAATCCTCACCCTTATGCCTTCTCATATTTGGATAATAGGACATTGGTTGTGAATGGGCAAGAGACTGGCCATTTTTGGTTAACTTTTGTCTGTACCAGCATGGACCAGTATAGTTTAATAATAAAAATCAGTGGTCTTAGAATTAGGAAACCCAGGTTTGAATCCCAGTTCAGCTCATCATAGTTTGAAAATCAGTGATGTATGATATATTTAGGTGGTGCTTACTTATTGGTCCTTCTCTCCATCTCCCCCCACCCACATAGGCACAAAATAGTCCCCAGATAAGGATATTCATGTGCTATTTTCCTGAAATACAGAGTTGTAATAAACTTAGTGAGGTATGGAAGTCAAAATCTTTGCTCACAATGGGGTGTCTCCCTGCAGGGACTCTTCAACTTCTGCTGAATAGCAAAAGGATCATTGAACCAGAGAGGAAATAATAGGATCTCCTCCACTTAATAGAATGTTATTTCCTGAGGACAGAGATTATTTAATTTTTTTATTTTTGTCTCATTCCCAGAATCTAGCAAGTAGTATGTTGCATACAGCAGGTGGCTAATAAATACTCAATGATATTTGGCAGAGTTGAGATATTTTTCTCATTCATTTTGGCATCTGGGATCTACTCTAGGAGCATAGAATGATTTCCAGGATTACCTTATTGTTGATAATAGAAAAAATCCATTTAAAAGACGTTGAGGAGAAATGCAATGAGAGTGAGAACTGGATTCAAATTCTGATACTACTACTGTATGTATGACCCTATGGCAGGTCACTTAAGCTCTCCAGGTTTTTGGTTAGCTCATCTGGGACTTAATTTTCTCATCTGAAATGTCATGAGACTGCCTTAAATGAGTTATAAGGCCAAAAGTTCTATGTATCTACCTAAGTATTATTACTCTGTATCTCATCTATACTTTTTTTTGCATTTGTTATCTCCTCTACTGTTGGTGTTTGTCCTTTGTTTTGAAAGAAGTGACATTTCGGGGATGATGTCTTGATTTGTGTGTGAGGCAGAGATGCACAATGTTATCAGCCTCAGTTTCTCTACCAGAATCAGCTTCCTGAGGTCAAACCTGTCCAGCGACAGGACAAAGGTCAGGAAGATTGGCAATGGCATGCGATGCAGTAGATGAAGACCTTGGCATCTTTAAAGTGTGACCAAGCTCTAAGGGCTCCACAGTTTCTGCTTCAGTCTCCTTTTGTGGGAACCAACTGTTCTGATCCACCTAATCTACCAGAGGGAAACATTCACATGTTTGAGTAGACAACTCTCTACCTCATCAGTTATCTTCAACCTGTGGCCTGTGACCACTGAGCATGCTCCAGCTTCTTGGCACTACAGGTGAGAGTTGAGTGAAGATGGACACCAATGAGCAGCCAGAAAAGGACTTGACAACTCCTCATTCCATAGGGGCTAATGCTCCCTGAACACCTCAAACACCCCAATACCTGCCCTATTAGAAAGAGGTTATTCTTAAGGGCACGGCAGGGATGGTTTTCATTTTTTCTTTGCATTCTAGTATTAGCACCACAAAGAAAATCTTAACAAATATATGTTGATTGTTAAATTTGGCCTTGTTTACTAAATTTCTTTGAAATGCAAACTGCTAGTGTTAGTAGCAGCTGGCAGAGTTTCACTTAATTAAACTACTTTGATTACTTTACTTATACATATCCCTAGACCCTATTCCCTTGCCTTTGACTTCCTCTTAAACCCCCCCCCCCAAAAAAAACACAATAATACTTTATTGGGGTAAAAATTAAATGTTGTTGGTCTTTAAGATCAACATTAATTAGCAACATTTGTTTTACTTTGACTATAGATGTAAAAGTGTGTGAAAGAAAATTTGTACTCTAAATGCAAGGTTGCTTGGGACTGACTGCTCTGAAAAGAATTAAGTATTCATAGAAACTGATTATCATTTCCCATTTTAATTGTTCTGGAAGAGCAGCAGAGCATGAATGCCAGGGCCATCAGAAAGAAACCTATTCCTCTTGCGGCAGGAATTGGAAACAAAGGGTATGATAGTTAAGGCTTAGCTGCTGAGCAATAAGGATCAGCTTCCAGAAGGACTGATGATGAGGATGGTGGTGGATGATAAGTACCACTTTCTGGATGTTTCAAAGAGTGTACCTGGCATCAATCTTCGTGAAATACTCCTTCTATTTTCTTGCATCCATTACAGATATATAGGGGTGACTTCATAGTAATAGCTATCACCACAAATCATCCTTTCTGGCAGCTTAGTGGCAATGGCAGTGGCAATAGAGAAGAGCTTAAGTCATAGAATCATAAGGGCAGTTGGATGTCTACCCTAATGTGAATTTGTTTGAGTGATGCTAGGCAGGGCCCTGGTCCAAAAATATCTCTTCCACCAGCTGTCCTCCACCTGAAATTTCATCATTACAGATTCATTCCTTCAGGGGTCTTAGAAAGTCCTCTATTAATATGCAAATACTCACGGAGGCCTTAGAAGCTAACAACTTTGGGGGGATAAATCCTATGCAACTCACCAAATAATTTTTAAGTAGCCAAAGTACTGTGCTTGATGCTGAGGGAGGTACAATGTTTAACTAAAATATGATCCCTGTCCTCAATCTTATATTTTAGTTGGGGGATAATAAACAAAGATAGCTATAAATCCATTTGCTTTAATACTTAGAACATAAGACAGTATTCTTAAGGATTTAAAAAATGAATAATAAATGATTGTCCATCAAAGAGCTTACAGCTACCTACTAGTGGAGCACTACTTGCATGGTTGTTATTATTATTTGGTCATGTCTGAATCTTTATGACTCACTTTGATATTTTAACGGCTAAGATACTGGTTTGTCATTTCCTTCTTCAGTTCATTTTACAGTTGAGGAAACTGAAGCAAACATGTTAAATGTCTTGCCCAGGGTCACATAGCTAGTATGTGTCTGAGACCAGATATGAACTCACCTAGTTGCCCCAATATTGAATATTCAGGGATCTGGAGTGGTTTTGGCATTGTTTTGCCTTAAAGTGACACAAACTCTGACCCACTCTAAGACCCAGAAAAAGGACTTGAGAATTGCTATCACTGAAAATTTCATTACTCTTCAATCAGTCTTGAGATGAGCTTCTTTAAATTTATCTAGGTCCTTAGTATACTGCCTATAACTGGGCCAACCTAATGCACACAAATAAGTATAGTGAAAGGTACACTTTGATAAGGACAAAGGAGACATGAAACAAAGAAATACAAGAAAATTTGAGGAGGAAGAGATTGCTTTTTGGTGGTGGTATAAATGTTTAAGATCAGAAAAGACTTCACAGAGGAAGGGGCACCTGAGAGCAACAGGTGGAGATGAAAAATAACCGGTAAAACTATATGGGGGTGTAACTAGGTGGCATAATGGATAGAGTATTGGCCCTGGAGGACTTGAGTTCAAATGGGTGACCTTGGGCATGTTACTTAACCCCATTGTCTTGCAACGCCCCCCTCCCAAAAAAAAGTACATAAAAGAAAGATATGGCAAATCTGATCAGAAAACAGGAAATATATGAATTGATTGGGTAGAAATATAGAGTGCATGAAGGTAAATAATGTTAAATATAACAGAGAGGTAGCATTACAGTAATTGCATTATGCAGTTGTTCAATAGAGTGTTCCATGAGGCCATCTAGGGTAGGAACTGAACAGATTAAAAGTGGGGTATTTCTAAATAGCAAGAACAAAGGGTATGGACACAGAAAAGCATGAGGCATATATTATCTATCTGTTTTCAACTTGATTGAGTGTGTGAAGAGAGAAAGATTATAATGGAAAAATGAGAGAGTGGTGTCAGATTGTGGAGGGTCTTGAATTTGAGACAAATTTGAACATAACTCAGTAGGTAGAAAGGAAAATTTTAAATGGAGGAGAGATGAATATGCATAAGAAAGATTACTGGCAGCAGGATCATGTCAAATAAATACATGTCAGGTTCTAGGTGAAGCAAGTGAGGATTCAAAGAAAGGCAAGAACAGTTCCTGCCCTCAAGGAACTTATAGTTTAATGGGGATGACAAGATTCAAGCAACTATGGACAAACAAGATATAAAAAGAATAAACTGGAGATAATCTCAGAAGGAAGTTGTTCACATTAAAGGAGGCTAGGAAGGCTTCTTATAGAAGGTAGGATTTTAACTTAGACTTGAAGAAAGTGAGAAAGACTGGGAGAGAGAGAATAAAGGCAGAGAAACTTGTAAAGAAGCTGGTACAAGAGCTCAGGAAGGAGTAGTTAAGATTCTGTATTAGATAGAGTTGAGGCAGCTAGATGTAGAGAGTACCAAGGCCTGGAGTCAGGAAGATATCTTCCTCGCCTCAAACACATATTAACTGTGTGTCCCTGGGCAAGTCCCTTGACCCTGATTGCCTGTTTCCTTATCTGTAAAATGAGTTGAGGAAGGAAATGGAAAATAACTTCAGTATCTTTGCCAGGAAAACCCCAAATGGGGTCCTGAGGAGTTTGACGTGGCTGAAAAATGACTGAACAACAACTAAAGTTTAGAGTATAGCATCAGGAATAGAATATAGGAACCCAGCCAAAGGGAAGAATCAAAGATAACTTTAAAATTTCAAACATATGAGACTGAGTGACTGGTGGTGCTACTGAGAGAAATAGTGAAGACAGAAGGAAGAGGAGAGTTAGTGGAGGGAAGTTAATAAATTCAGCTCTGGATATGTTGAGTTTGAGGTGTCATTGGCAAAATCAGATAGAGATTCCTTCAGATTGCTGAACATGTGGGCTTGATACTCAAGAAAGAAAAGGGCTGGCAAGATAAATTTGGGAGCTATCTCCATAGAGGGGGTAGTTGAAAATGTGGGGGTGAATGATATTATTGAGGAAAAGATCATAGAGAAGAAAGTTCAAGATAGAGCCTCAAAGAACAGACTATGGATTTAGAAAGTGGATGGAAAATCAGTAGAGAAAATAGAGGAAAAAGGAGGAAAAGGAGAAGTAAAAAAATCAGAATAGTGAAAAATCAATTCAGGAAAGTACTGGCAGGAGGAGGTAATCAACAGTGTCACTTATTGAAGAAAGGTCAGGAGTATAATAATTGAAAGAATGCCATTGTATTAGAATTAGGAGATGAATGAATGAAGGAATCATTTATTAAATGTTTATTAGGTTCAGAACACTGTGCTAAGTGCTGGGTAAACAAAAAGAAAAGTCAGGTTTTGTACCCGAAGAGTTTACATTCTAATGGGGGAGACAACATTTTTAGGTTTCATTTTCAAGGCAGATGGAAAATTCCCACTCTTCTTAAAAGTACAGAGATCACTGGTGACCTTAGAGAGAGCAATTTCAATAGAGTAGTGAAGGTAGAAGCCAGATGTTAAAGTTAGAGTAGGTAGTAAAGAAGTAAACTCATCAAGTATACATTTTTTGGGAAGGTTTGAAAGTAAGGGGAAGAAAGAGATTAGATGCTAGATATTTGGATGGATTAGAAGGGTCAAAGGAAGGTTATTTTAGAATTGGGATGCCTAAACATTTTTGTAGGCATTGAGGAGTTGATGGCCAGAGAGAAACTGAATTTGAATGGGATGAGTGGGAGGAGTGGTGATTCTTAGATCTAGGATCTAGAGGAAGTGGGAGAATTTGGGATAAAAGGCCAGAGGAGAGGGATTCGATTTCGTGAAAGGCAATGCTTACTCCTCTTTTCTGACCAGAGAGAAGGAGAAAAGAGTGGTCAAAGAGAGATTTTTGAGGAGATGAAGAGAAAAACTGAGGTCACACTATATAATCTTGATCTTCTCAGTGAACCAGGAGGTTAGATTACCCGCTGCAAATGTAGGTGAAGTGGTCTGAGGAGAAAGAAGATAATTTGAAAGAGTTGCTACGGAAGTAATGAAATTAAAAAAAAACCCTCTAAGAGTAGGATAGAAGGATTATCTTATAGTAGCTAAGGTACTCCCTGAAGTTAAGCAACACATTTTTATAGTGAGGGAAATCAGTTTGATTAGCTGAAATTAGTTTGAGGGCAAGACCTTGAAGGAATATGACACAAAATTGGTCTCTGTGGGAGAAAGACCACAAGAAAATGGTACTCTAGACCATTAGTGGTCAAACTATTTTGATCATGGATCCTATCAGTAAAAAATTTTAGAATGTATGTTCTAAAATCCAAATATATTTATGTATAAATTACATACCAGTATGTTTATACATACATAGTATACATAATAATTACATGTTACACAAAATGGACATTTTGTGCAAGAAAGAAATTTTAAAAGAATAAGATTTTAGAACATTTTTTCATAAACTCAATAGGGAACCAGTGGAGTATTGAGAAGAGGAGTGATGTGAGTTTTAGGGGAAAACCACTTTGGCAGTTCTGTAGGGAATTGATTGGAAGTAAGGAAACCAATTAGGAAGCTATTGTAATAGCTCAGGCAAGAGGTGATGAAGGCCTGAAATAGCAGTAACTTTGTGAATAGAAAGAAGGGGAAAGATGTAAGATATAGAGGTAGAAATGACAAGATTTGGCAACCAATGAAAAGATGAGAAGATGAATTGGTATTCAACTGTGAGACTTTTCTCCAATACAACCATCCTAAACCTAATTCCTCTACTCCTACCTTTTATCACAAATTCTCCCACTTCCTCTAGACCCTTGTGCTATCCCTACCCCAAATTCAAATTCAACCTTTTTCTTGCCATCTGCTCCTCATTGCGTAAAAAATTTGTTTAGGCACCCTGATCCTAAAATAGCCTTCCTTTGATTCTCTATTCCATTCAGATACCATTTGATCGCTTTCTTTGTCTTCACCATCAAACCCTTGCCTCAACCCCAAATGTATCCTTGATGAGTTTACTTCTACATCATCCTCTCTATTCTCAACAGAGGAGAGAGGGATTGTGAGGAAAAGAAGATAAATTGCCATTATGAACTTCATGGACTGAAAGGATGGTAGTATTTTTATAGTAACCTGGAAATTAAGAAGAAATATAAGTTTTATAGGGAAAGAAAATGTCATGAAATCTATAATCTTTCAAAATTCATTCTTAATTGTTCATTCTCTGAAATTAAAAAAAAAAACAATGGGTAGCTGGAGTCTCATTCATCAACTTGGATAACAGAGCTTGTTCTTGGATGAATTCTTACCGTGAGGTGATCTGAGGAGCAGAGTAGGTATGTTGAGAGCGTGCAGAATCATTATAATGGTACCTACAAAGCTTCTGCTGTGGTGGTCTGGTAATGGTTAGATTATAGAAACCCAGATCAGAAGGGTAGAGGTTAGTAGCTTATCCCATATAAGGAGGGAGTAGAATGGGGAAATATGGTTGTTTTGGAGAAAAGTCCCACTGTCATGGTGAGGATGGCTTGCATCTCATATTCCCATCTTTTCTTTGGTTAATCATTTACTCCTTGACCTTGGGTCATAGTCCTCCCCTCTTTGGAAACTACTACTCAGGAGAAGGGCAGGATCATAGATTTAAAGCTGGGAGAGACCATTGAGGTCATCTACCCTCTTTCATTTGGTAAAAGAGGACACTGAAGCCTAGTCAGGTATAGCAATGTATATAAAGTCACACAATTAAGTGAGAGAGGCAGGATTTGAAATCAGGCCTTGTGACATACTGTGGGAGATGGCAAAGAAATTTTGACTCCTCATTTTTATCCCGTACTAGACTAGCCCTTCCTGAAGTATCCTTGATTCTCTTCTATATATCCAGAGATGGGCTCAGGGCATGGAAAATAGAATATGTCTTCAATTTGTGAAGGTAAACAAGACCTGCGACGTTTTATTTTCACATCCCTTTTTCCTTGGAGTCAAAGACAAACTGTTAGAAGAGGGGAAAACTTTGGAATAAAGTGATGAAGGTAGAGGATAGGTGATTCTTTTCTTAGAAGAGATGATCACAAAGGTCTACTCTCCCCAGCTGAAGAGATTGTAGATTTGTAAACTGAAATAAACTCCATTAATACTTCCTCATTCCCCTAGATTTGCAGCTCCTAAGGAGAAATGGTGATGAATCATTCCCAACTCAAGGCTATGAAGCAGGAGGATACATAAGCCTTTAACAGCAGGGGTGGCCTATTGCAAATGAACTATCTACAATTTACTTTTGAGGATATCATTTACTCTTCTAATAACTGTTCAGCTGATGGCGATAACAGTAGGTGTTAGCCCTCATAAGAGACAGTCATTTCCCAGAGACCACAAAGTTTTAATATCTTTGGTAATAGGGCCAGGGACTTTCCAATTACAGCCAGCTAGCACCACTGTGATTAAGATTATTAAATGGTAACTGAAGACTTGAAACAAACAAACAAAAAAACAGGCTTCAAAATTCCATTTATTCATTAGCCTGCTTTATTTATGCAAGTGAAAAGTTTTCCATTGCAATGCTATATTACCAGTAAATAGCTGGGTATGGTCAAGTTATTATTTCAGAATGGAAAGATTTTCCTAAATCAAGCATATACATGGCAGTGATGAAAAATTGGCAGAAAGAAATTCATAGTTCAGATTTCAGATTTTGTGACCAAAAGCAGGGAACCATCAACACTATGGAAAAGTATTTATGAAACAATTGACATTAGGGGCTGTTGAGAGCTCTACATGGACAGGGTCCCAGAACCTGAGAGTTATCATTTAAGACTGATGCTCAACCATCTTTCCTTCCAGAACTTAGCAAGGTTTTTGGCATTATAGCATGTGTTTGGGAAATATGTTTAGTGTAGTTAAATATAATACTGTAGGATAATTCTAAGGCAAGAGTACAGTGGGATTACCTTGTTTCTCTTCTTGGACCTTATGCTTGGACTTCAGTACAATGTAAGAATGAATCTGTTCATTCTTTTTAATCATTATCATACTACTTTTCAGTCCACTAAAACACCCAAATATTTTTAGGTAAATTGTATAACAATAATAATAGCTTCTATTCAAACAGAACTTTAAGTTTTGCAAAGCACTTTACAAATTGTCTCATTTTATTCCTATAATAATCCGGTGAGATAAGTACTATTATTATCTCTCCCTTTTATAAATGAGGAAATTGAGGCAAATAGTAGTTATATAACTTACCCAGGGTCACACAACTAGTAAGTGTTTGAGGCTAGATTTAAATTCAAGTTTTCCTGACTCTAGTACCCATTGTGCTTAGCTGCCTCAAGCATTTCCTTTTTCATTTTGTACTTGTTAAAGTTTTCTTTTTTGAACTCTAGTATCAGGCTTTTCATTTAACTATATTTCATTTTATAAGCTTTAGCACAATCCTCTAGGCAAATAGCCATACTTTTTTTTCCATTGCTAAAATTTTATTTCAGATTTTTGCATCAATGTTCATTAAGGAGATTAGTCATAATTTTCTTCATCTATTTTGGTTCTTCCTTGTTTAGGTATCAGCACTATGTTGGTGTCATAAAAGGAATTTGGTAGAACTCCTATTTTTAAAAATAGTTTATGTAGAATAGGAATTAATTGTTCCTTAAATGTTTGGTAGAATTCACTTGTAAATCCATCTGAACCTGGAGACTTTTTCTTAGAGAATTTATTGATAGTTTCTTTTTTCTGATATGGGTTATTTAAGTATGTTATTTCTTCTTCTGTTAATATGGGCAATTTGTATTTTTGCAAATATTATCCATTTCATTCAGGTTATCAAATTTATTGGCATAGAGATGGGCAAAGTAGCTTTGAATTAGCCCTTTAATTTCCTCCTCATTGGTGGTTAATTCACCCTTTTCATTTTGGATACTGGTAATTTGGTTCTCTTTTTCTTTTTTTTAAATCAGATTAACCAAAGGTTTATCTATTTTGTTGACTTTTTCATAATACCAACTTTTAGTTTTATTTATTAGATCAATGGTTTTCTTGCTTTCAATTTTATTAATCTCTCCCTCGACTTTCAAAATTTCTAATTTAGTATGTAATTGGGAATCTTTAATTTTTTCTTTCTCTAGCTTTTTTAGTTGTATACCCAATTTATTGATCTCTTTCTCTATTTTATTCATATAAGCATTTAGAGATATAAAATTTCCCCTCAAAATTGCCTTGGCTGTATCCCATAAATTTTGGTATGATGTCTCATTGTCCTACTTTTAAAAGGAGGGTCAAGGGTTATGAAGGGAGGAGTAGGTATTGTATTGGGCATCAGCAGCTATTCCTGGACTTCTATCCCTGAAAAGTGAATTGATTTCCTGTGTAACAGTTGAGAAGTCAGAGCCCACAGCAGAAGAGAATAAGAACAATAACCAAGTGCAGAAGCAGGACCTTGCTTTTCTAACTTCTTTCCTGATGCTGTATCTATAGGAGAAGAAACAAAAGACTTTTGGTGGGATTAAAAATGGCATCCATAATCATATTAATTTGGGGTATTGATTTTGGTAATATGGTGCCATCTCAATACTATCACATTGTGATTATTAATAAGATACCATATTACCAATGGTAATGATAATAGAGTACTTGAATTGGAGACCACATATTAACAACCTCTTTACTGATAATTGCTTGTATGTTGTCTCCACATAAGACTCCGAGTTCCTTGAGATCAGGTGCCAATAAATTGATTGATTGACCTTAGGAGAGTCACTGAAACCCTCTAAGTATTGATTGCCTCATTTGTAAAAGGGGTATAGTGCCTCACCAATCTCACATGGTTGTAAAACTCAAATGGAATTATGTATGCAAACATTTTATGCCTATAAAAAGTTCTACAAATATTGGTCAGCTAGTTTTCCCCATCCTGCTTTTCTCAGCTTTCATCTCAGTTGTGTCTTCTGAGGGATAGCTTTCTGAAACTAACACTCTTGACTTGACCTCTAAGCAAGCCAGGTTTCCCATCTAGCTTTATTTTTTGACATCTTTTCTTTTGACATCTGCCTAACTCTGAAAGACACTTCATGAGGAAGGCAAAGAAGAATCTCTATGTCAACTTAGTATTACAGTGACTTCTACTTTATGAAAAGAACTTTTCAATTTCCCTTTTGTTCTCTAAGAAGGTCAGGGCATGAATGACCTTCATGAGAATATAGAACTGACCCTCTGGGGTCCTTCCCAACCATTTGAATATCAAAAGGATTGCAATACAACTGCCCTTTGAAATAAAATTTAAAATTTCCCATTTTTCATTCACATTTACTCTTTGGGATCTCCAGAAAATGGATCTGACTTGATTTGACAGTGACCAAGACTTCAGGTCAACAGAAATTGTAGAAAAAATAAACATGCATTTAAAATGACCGTCATTGGTTCAGGTGTCAGCTGGTTAATGTGTCTTATTTATATTTGCAGATCCTTAGAATAAACCAGAAGGCTTCTCTGTGATGGAAACATAGACCTAGGAGCTTCCCTGTGTTTCCATATTTCTTCTTCTTTTTCCCTTTTGTTCTAACTCCCTTTGTCAGTTGTGGCAGGCAAATACTAAAGGAAAACAATCCATATGAGCAGTGATCAGAAAAGATAATCACAGAATGTAGGAGAGAAAACATTATCATAATATGTTGATTTTTTTACAGTATTATAAATCAATTTCACCTCAAGGTAGCTAGGTGGCAGAGTAGATAGTTAAATTATCTTCTTTGATCTTAGATTCTTCATCTATAAAATGAAGAAGTTGATCTATGAGCCTATGATTCATAGTTTAGGCAGGTGAGTAGTAGTAGTAGTATGGGTGGACATTTAGGAAGCCCTGAGTTCAAATTTGTCCGTAGACACTTATTAGGTGTGTGGATGAAAAGTTATTTGATAGGTGGTAATAAATGTATATTGATTGATTCTCCTTAGGAAAATCACTGAAATGCTCTAGGCATTTATTGCTTCATCTGTAAAATGGGTATACTGTGTTCAAACCTTTGGAAAGGGCTTGGCAAGCCCTTATACCAGACATGTTAGTCCTCCTTGAACAACCCACACACCCTCTTAACTCTCACCTGTGGTTCCAAAAAGCTATAGGATCCTCAGTGGCCATACCCTGCTAAAACCATCTCAGAAGATAGGCTAAACCAGGCTGAAGGTAACTGATGAGCCTCAAACTGCTCTGTGAATTAGGGAGTTGTC
This sequence comes from Macrotis lagotis, assembly GCF_037893015.1. Classification (NCBI taxonomy): domain Eukaryota; kingdom Metazoa; phylum Chordata; class Mammalia; order Peramelemorphia; family Peramelidae; genus Macrotis; species Macrotis lagotis. The sequence goes on from NC_133658.1 coordinate 88,375,532, forward strand.
TACCCCAGCATGGGAAGGCTTCCCCAGTGGACTGGATGAATGAGAACAATTTGTTCCAAGGGCCAAGAAGACAGCTTGAAGCAGGTATGTGGAGGACTTAGAGCTTGGTTGGACATTAATGATGCCAAGGTCATCCATTGCATCCCAGGCCAATTCCAGTCATCTTGTCTTTTATCCTGCCACTGACTTTTGATGCACTCTGGAAAACAGAGGTTGACAATTTTGTGCAATTCTGCCTCACTTAAATTCAATTCATGCAGGAGACACCCTGTGACAAACAAAGGACAAACAACAACAACCACTAGTTGTGCTGCTACTGCTTTGATCACTGCCTGCCTCTATTTCCTCATCTGTAACATGAGGATAAAAATCCCTAGGTATTGTGAAGATAAAATGAAATAATATTAGGAAAGAGTTTGACAAAAAAAATAAAGCAATATATAAATGTTACTTATTATTACTGTTGTTATTGTTATTGGATTCTCAAAACAATCCTGGGAGGCGGAAAAACTAGGCATTATTGAGTTTCTTTTTATAGGTGAGGAATCTGATGATTAGAGAAGTTAATTAACTTCCCTGACCTCACACAGTAAGTATTGAAATCAGATCTAGAATCCAAATCTTCTGACTCCCAATTTCAAGTGTTTTCCATTCTATGCTACATAATCCCCAAGCAAAATAAACATCTGTTAATTTAGATGCATAGGCTTGCCTCATTAAGTTGTCCTACCATAAATAGACCTTTTTAAAAAAGCAAGGTGTTACAGGAGATGCCTTAAATTATCCCTCTGAACTCCAGTTTCTTTCCTTGTCTTCAAAGCTCAGTCTAAATATATGCCTAGGTGTTTAGTATGAAGACTGAAGGGCAAGGAACTGAATTTTTGTAAACAAAAAGTTTAAAAACTGGTGATGGTAAAAAGGACTCTTCATGTATTTGGTTTTCAGGGACCCCGGTAACACTGGATCTATGAAATGAGGAGAGAGTATAATTAATATGCTAGCCCGATAAAGGAAAACAAACAAACAAAAAAAATCAATGTCTTGGTTGGTAGAATTGTCTGAAACAATCCTCTATTTTGCCAATGTCAGCTGTTCTTCTTTGTAGTATGTTTCCTAACCAATTTTGGGTCGACCTACCTAGAGTTGAACTGCTATACCAGCTCCTACTTAGCCACTGTAGTAACCCCCTCCATGAATTCTGAATTCTGTCTGATATTCGATTTGCTCTTTTGGAAGATTAGTGGTTTGTCTGGTTGCTGAAGGATTTGGACTCTCTGACTACTGCTAGCCCATCATGGAACATGATTAGCAGAACACTTAGCCAGAACATTTCCCTCATGGCTTTCACAAGTATCCTTATGTGTGATTCACTCTATCCTTGGCCACTACTTTGCTCTTGCAGGATCATGTCACTTCTTTTCTCACTTGCCCAACTCCAAACTTCTTGAGACAAAGAGGCGGAGGCAGCTATAGAGCAATTGAATAGTTTGAATTAATTTCTTTTAGGATTGACCGATTTGACCTTCTTCCTGACTACAGGACTTTCAAAAGTCTTCTCCAGGACCACAACTTGAAAGCATTAATTTTGAGGCATTCAACTTTCTTTATAGTGCAACTATCATAGCCAAACATTTTTTCTGGAAAACCCAAAGCTTTGATTGTACAGACATTTGTAAGCATAGCTCATGATAACATGGTCTTTATAAAAGATAAACTGGTTCTAGAAGTATATTTTTCATTTATTTCTGTTATATCTGGTTCAAGTAAAATGCTCCTGGAGATCACTTTGGTGGATATAACTAACCCTGTTAACTAGAGACAGATATGGATTATGGTGGCATTCAAGGCTTTGTAATTGTAACATATATGTACTTGACATAATGGAAATAGTTATGGTTTTGGGTAGAAAGAATATTCTTTCACAAAATCTCTCTGGTTTATGCCCCTTTCAAGGGAAACTGTAGAATTATTTGTATTTAAGCTCGGTCTCTTACAAAATACCCCAGACTCATGCTCACATACAGGGAAATCCTGGGCTTGTCATTATATGGCTCATTTGGCCTCCCCAAATGGCTCCTCATTTCCCTGCAAGGAGTCATAGTAAGAAGACAACTATAGGACAGGATTTACATAGCCTGAAAACAAATGTAAAGAGGCAGCACACCTAAGCCTCTTGAGCATCAGTCAATCCACAAACCTTTATTAAGGGTCTACTATGTGCTAACCACTAAGTCAACCACTGTCCTCAAGGAACTTAGAGTTTAACTGAGAGAGACATCATGTACATGATAAGACTAGGCAGAGGTGTGCTTCTCTCCCACCCCACCCCCAACTTTATTTACTGGTTCCTTTTATACTGTTTTCCAATATTTCCAATTGTCAATTTTCATTCTTCGTTAATATAAAGCAAAGCAAGACAAAACAAATACCAAACAAAGAAACAAAAAACCCTTGGTTCACCAGTCATTCTCTACCAATATTTGGAGCTATGTCCCACCCACCCCCCAAATCACTAAACTATCCTTAATCTTTGACCCAGCAGTATCACCATCAGGCCCATAGAAGCCCAAGAAAATCAAAGGAGGAAGAAAAGGACTTATATGTGAAAAGATGTTAATGATAGCTCTTTTTTTTGTGATGGCAAAGACCTGGACATTAAGGAGATACTTATCAGTTGGAAAATGGCTAAACCAAATATGCTGCATTAGTGCAGTGGAATATTATCATACTATAAGAAATGATTAAAAGGATAGTTTTTAAAAACATGGAAAAACTTGTATGAATTGATGAAGAGTGAAATGAGTGGAATCAGGAGATTAATTTCTGCAACAGCATCATCATGAAGGAAAACAATTTTGAAGGACTTTAGAACTCTAATCAATGTAAGGACCAATTGCGTTTCCAGAGAACTGATGATGAAGCATGCTATGAAGCTCCTTAATGAGAGCTGATGGAATCTGGATACAGAGTAAGTTGTATCTTTTAGCACCAGAAGTGTTGGAAATTTATTTTGTTCGCGTATATTTGTTACTGTGCTTTTGTTTTTCTCATTTTCAATAGGGGTGGGGAGGTAGAAGGACTAAGAGGGGGAAAGAAAGAGAGACAGAGATAGATATAGAAACAGAGATAGAGGGAGATGGAGATATAGAGAAATAAAAAAAAGTACAGAAACAAAAGAGCTTTCCAAATATCTTTTAAAATATGAACAAAAAGGAACAGAAAGCAGACCATAAATAATAAATAAAGAAGGACAGTTATCAAAGGTACAAGTTGGATTTATGTAATCAAAAAGAAAAACCATAATAGAGATCTACAGTTTCGTATACAATCCTCTTTTTCTATCTGCTATGTATGTGGAAATGTCTTTTATTTAGTGCTTATTGAGTTCAGAATAAAAATAAACCTTCACCAGACCTTAACTGTCCCCTCAAATCATCATTTGGTATGCTATTCTTTATTTTTCTTTTAGCCAAACTTCTCAAAAAAGTTCACTGCACCCATTTCCTCTCTACTTCCTCTCCTCCTGCTTCATCCTCAATCCTTTATAATTTGTCTTCTGAATACAGCACTCAATGAAACTGCTCTCCAAAGTGGAGTGGGATCCTGGGTATATATATATAGGAGTTATCCTTAGTGAGATCAAAAACCATCTTTTCCATAAGAATCTGGAAAAAGGGAGGGGAGAATGAAGTATTATACTAAGGGCCTTTGGAGCAGAATAGTAAGGATGAAGAAGCACATGGCATGTTTCTCTCAGTAAAGATGAGGTGAGAGTTTCAGTTGTGATACTGGTGATGATGGTGGAAAGAGCTGCCCTGGGGAGTGTTATAGAGAGAATCAATTGGGGAGAAGCAAAAGTATTACCTTGCTGTAGATAGAGCCCAATTAGGGGCAGCTAGGTGGTGAAGTGGATAGAGCATCAGCCTTGGAGTCAGGAATACCTGGGTTCAAATCCAACTTCAGCCACTTAATAATTACCTAGCTGCGTGGCTTTGGGCAAGCCCTTAACCCCATTGCCTTGAAAAATCTAAAAAAAGAAGAACCCAATTAAAATTAGATTAGACAGGAGTAGCTAGGTGGTACAGTGGATAGTCAGGGGAACTTGAGTTCAAATCCAACCTCAGCCATGGGGGTAACATTTTTTTTGCTCACTATCTATGTTTCTGCAATTGGGCTGTAGCTACTCCCAAATCATCTTTGTGGCATGTTCCAACAATAGCTTCACAGGATTATAGATTTAGACTTAGAAGGGATCCTTAAAGAGATATTACCCTCATTATTCAAATGAGAAAATTTCAGAGTAGAGAGAAATGACTTGTTTTTGGTCACACGACTTTTATTAAATAGCAGAGTTATGTTACTTGGAAAGAAATAATATAGTTCTTGCATTAAATGACCAAAGAATTTTTTAAAAATCAGGTTCGGTTCATCTTGAAAAGTAAATACTCAAACCAAGTTATCCATAGAGGACAATGGAGGAATAATAGACTATAATTTGGAAGCTTCCTCATCAGGTAAGCAGATTCGTCCCCTCCAGAATCATCCTAATTGCCTGATAGGAGTCTCATTAGGTTGTAGGGCTTCCCATGGCCAAGGCCCATGTTTTTGTTGATGTTGGATTGCTGACTGAAGCAAAAGGCATTCACCCAGGGGTGTGCTAGAGTCAACTCTAATAGGCTTGCTTGATTGCTAAATTTTCACAGTGAATATTTACAGCTCAGAAATTGGCAAATGCAACAAAGTAAGGCTTAATTTATTGTCTTACTGATTGTCTAGACTTAAGAAAATGATGGAGAAAATGATAGAGCAGATTAAATTTAAATTTCATGAAATTCTTTTTCCCCTAGAGACTTGACTGTTAAACATTTATAACATGCCATATTTACTAGTACACAACCCTTACTGCCCCCCACACATCCAATCCTTTTATTCCATTCTTTTCTGTGAGGAGCCTCAGTTTGTTTAGCAAGTTTTTCTGAAAAGTATAGGATTTGAGAATTAGTGTCTAAGTTTCCCCTTTTACTGGCTTCTCCCTGAAGACCTGGGAAAACTCCTTATTTCAGGGAGTTTATATAATGTTCAGGGAAGTTTACATAATGTATTAATTATAATGTGCTCCTTCCTAAATATCTTCTCCATATCTTTTTCAATAGAATTTTTATTACAGATTTAATAACTTCCAAAAATAAATAGAATATAAAGAACAAATAAAACCACAAAATCCCAACTCTGCATTTTGATTGAAAATAGTAACAGTAATATCCTGTCAACTTTAATAAAAATCATCATAATAATAATTTGTATTCTATTCCCTTGGTATGCCCCTTCCATCTGGTATCTATGAAAGTTTGATGACATCATCTTTATTTATATAATTTTAGTTAATGTCTATGTTCTTATTCTATCATTTTTATTTCCTTTGTCTTTCCATGTTTCTTTGTATATTTCATATGTATCCTTTTTACTATATTATTCTACAATATTTATAAATTATAATTTATTCTACTATATTTATACATGGTAATTTATTCATACATTCCCCAGATATTGGATTTGGATTCCATCTCCTATCCCTATGCCCTTTTATCTTTCTTGCCTCCTACCTCTTAGAACCTTTAGTTTCTTTTCAGATTCTGTTGAGGTGCCACTTCTAAGTGAAGTCTTTCCTGAACCCTTTCATTGCTAAGATTTTCTTTCTCTCTGAATTTTCCTGTATTCTTGTTTCCACGTTCATAGTATACACTTCTAGTAGAATGTAAGCTCCTTGAGGGCAGGAACAATTTTTTTTATCTTTATACCTAACACTTCTATACCAACACCTAACACAATACTTGTCTGTTGTAAACACTCTTCTTAACATTTGCTTTTAAACCAAAAGAAATCATGTTGTCGTGTACTCCCCCTTTCAGTGGTATGTTAGTCACTTACCAAGCTAACCATTATTCTATATTCATATCTATATTCATATCTATCATTATGTACTAGCCTTCTAATGCACTGGTCAGCCCAAGAGATCTCTCAGAAACAATGATATGTTCTTTTACAATGTTTGTTGGGCTGATATCTATGATAGTGCTTGCAAAGGCACAAAAAACCAAGATCCTTTTAATCCCTCCAGATCAATGATCCTTGAATGTTCTCTTCATGTGTAACACTAGTGTCCACTGGCCTCTGCTTCAGTCATGAACAAGTAAGGTATTATTTGGGGCTGGAGTGCTTGCTTCAGCAGCACATAGAAAAATGTTGGAACCATACAGAAAAGATTAGCATGGCCCCTGCGAAAGGATGACACACAAATTCATTAAGCATTCTATATTTTAGACTGGAATCTTCCACAAAATAATTTTCCTATTCCAGGAAAATCTTGAAATATCAGAATCTGGTTAATTTTCTTTTTTTCTTTTAAATTTTTAGATTTATTTATCCATTCATGCATTTATTTAAATATTTATCTATTTGCTTCTCATTTATTTATTCATTTATTCAATTATTTATTTAATTTATTGTTTGTTTGTCAAAAACAGGCACGGGTGTGCTAGAGTCAGCTCAAAGGGGCTCAAGAGAATTAATTATTAAATTTTCAGTGTGAGCAATTACAGCCTAAAGATTGACAAATGCTATGAACCAGGATTTGATTTATTGTTTTGTTGATTGTCTGGTCTTAAGAAAGTGATGAGGAAAATGTTCATGATACAGATTAAATATTAAAGAATGTCCTACTTTTCAAAGAGTTGGTTGTTAAATATTTACCAGCACCCTCCTGCATAGAAGACAAGTTTTCACGTCCAGGGACATCACTAGTCATCCTGATCCATATCTGACCACTGGACCCAGATGGCTCTGGAGGAGAAAATGAGACTGGTGACTTAGCATATTCCCCATCATTCAAATTCAATTCATGTGCTTGTCATGGCATCACTTCTCTGATGTTGTGGTCTTCAAGAATCAAGGAAAAATACTAATTAATTAATTAATTAATTAAAAAGACAGAATGGGTACAATCCTAAGCCCTTATACATCAGGAAAACTATCTTCTGCTCACTAGAGGCACTTCAAGCAACTTTGCCTTACCAAGAGCTATGGTAAGCATTGAAGGGAAGAACCTACCCTCAAGCTCCTTACAGCCCAATGGGGGAAACATCTTGTGAAAAAATAGAGACAAGCAATAGTTTCTCCATTTATTTATCTACAAACACATAGGTGTCATACATATACATACATACATATATATTTAATATACATAATATGTGTGTGTATATATATATGTATATAGTATCTTCTGGGGTTTTTTGGCAAAGATGCTGGAGTGGTTAGTCATGTAGCTGGTAGATGTTCAGATTTGAACTCAAAGAGTGTTCCTTGCCTTCAGGTTGGGTACTGTAGCCACAGTACCACCTAGTTGCCATGGCTAAGTGAAGTAGTCCAGTTCCATTCCAGAGAGAGTGAGGATCCCAACAATACAGGTCCTCTTTAAGGAGGTTATTAGCTTCAGATCAGATCAATGACCCAGGAATAGAGACCCTGGGGGTTCAGGATGTCTCCAAAGTACCCAAATCCAATGGACTGAGGTAAGTGTAGAGAACTAGTTAAAGGAATAGAGATTTAAGTGAGAAAATTCACACCAAAACAGTAGACAAGCTAACAGGGACTGATGTGGAAAGCTGTTGTTTTATAAAACTCAGTCTAATTCCCCAAAACATTGTTCTTTTTTAGAGAAGTGGTTTGGAATTCTCAATCTTCCTTCCCTGGTGCTGATATGGGTAGAGCCTACCAGGAGGAGTCCTGACTCAATTTTCCTAACAGAGCATCGACCCACAGTTAATTTAATTTTTCCTCACAGGATATGATTTCTAGGTTTATTTCTGTCCTTGATATTTTCTGTTGTCACCACATTTCATCAGTATCTTTCTTATAATGTAATACCCTGAACTGAATAAAATGGAAAATACCATGAATATATCTAAAGATTATGTAAGATTTTTGTTTTTGAAAGCAGCTGAGATTCTGTTGATTCATATTAGGCTTATAGTTACTCAAAACCATTTTTTTGTGAATTGTAGTCAAGTTAGACTTTCTTTCTCTTGTATGATTATCTGAATCCAGAAGCAATTGGCTTTAATGCACAATTTTACAATTGTCCCTGTTACATTTCTGCATCCTGTTGATTTTGGCCAGGGCTCTTTGCTGAGTTTATTATGATTCTTGATACCATCTTCTGCTAGATTTGTTTTATCAGCAGATTTGATCTGCAGATAAGTAGATTGTTGGTGAAAATATTGAAAAGGATGGCAAAACCTCTTTGGTGCTCACCCAAAGACCATCTTCTGGGATGAAACAGAATCATTTAGGGACACTCTTTAGGCATAGTATTTTCCAGACAATATTGACTCTATATAACTACTCTATCACCCAAGCATATATTTTATGTGAGAAAACTCTTCTCTCTATGCAGTCAGACCATTGACTAGTTAGAATAATGGCAAAATAGATAGTGTTGGAGACTGGAACTTAGAGTTAGGAAGAACTAGACACAAATTCCACTTTAGACTCTGGTTGTGTAACTCTGGGCAAATAACCTAACCTCTCTTGCCATCAGTTCTTCATTTGTGAAATGAAGGGCTGGATATTTCTTTTAGCTCTAAATCTATGCTCTTATGACCCCCTGTCAGCTTAGAAGAAAAACTAAAAGCAAGAAAATGATTGAACAAAAATTGTGATAACTTTAAATATATTCAAATGAGGTATTGATATCCCAAATAAAGGAAATGGAAAAAGACAAAGATATTGACTTTGATTATCAAGGAAGTTTGATAGCTATCAATTATTTAAAGAGCTGTGATTTTGAAAAGAAATTATACTTTATCTGATTCAGAGGGCAGAACTGAAAGTAGTAAGTGGAAGCTGAAGAGTCAATTTTAGCCTTGATATAAGGAAAAACTTTCCAACACACTTAGGTAGGGGTTAGGGATTGGATTCTATTTCATTAGCATTGGTATTAGTATTGGTAGCTTCTGATAAGAAGCTTCCTAGAACAACAGGTTGGTGCCTTCTTTGAAATGTTATTTAGATCACTGAGAGGTGAGATAATTTGCCCTGTGTTACAGGGCAGAATATGTCTTAGAGGAAGAATTTGAAGTTGGGTAGTCTTGGCTTCCATGTCATCTCTTTAACCAGGATGTCATACTATCTCTTCCTTTAAGAGGAAATGGCCAGTTTCTCGCATTTCCTCACTAGAAGTCTCCATGCAAAGATTGGATAATCACTTGCCAAGTATAAGGTAGAGGGGATTTTCTTCAGGTGCAGATTGGGCTAGATGCCTCTGACATCCCTTCCATCTCTGAAATTCTATGCCTTTGTGATTCTGTTGCAATTTTTTTTTTTTACAAAATATAAGCTATGCAAAACAGTCACAACAGAAAGAGATCAAAGGATCCCCAAACCTGTTTTGGCTAGACAGCATTTGAGCTCCTTGCCAAGTTGAGAGATTTGGCAGCCAAGAGAAAAACCAGTGTGGGATATAAATTTATGTGTAAAACACTGCAGAGAAGGACAGTGGAAAATTATGAGCATATCACCTCATAAAACAGTAAAAAACAAAGTAAAATGCTAATTATGAAGAAATCTTAGAATGCAACTTAAATATAAGCACAGTAGTCTAAGAACTTTTAAATATGGCTATGAGACAAACAAAAAGATGTAAAATGCAACAAATTTGTCCTGTGACAGCTTGTCTTTAATGATCTGTTTTCATTATCATTATTTCAGAGGGATCATCATCTTCAGACTGAAACACATGAGTTCTTGAAGGAACATCAGAAGATAATAATAAGAATAGCTAGCATTTATATCATGCCTACTATGTGCCATTCTGTTGTTGTTCAGTCATTTTAGTTGTGACTGATTCTCCATAACCAAATTTAGGTTTTCTTGGCAAAGATATCAGAGTGGTTTGCCATTTTTTTCTCCAACTGTTTTGACAGATGAGTAAACTGAGGCAGATAGAATTAAGTGATCTGCCCAGGGTCAGACAGCTAGTAAATGTCTGAGACTTGATTTGAACTCATATTTTCCTGAATGTAGACCCAGTTTTTCTATTCACTGCACCACATAGCTGCCTCAAGAAGATGCGGAAAGTAGAAAGTTGCTAAAAAGCTACTGAAAGAGACCAAATATACTAGTTGTGAGGGCCAGGAAGGGGAGTCAGCATGATGAAGTAGAAACATTGGAGGCAGAGGACATGAGTTCAAATTCTGTTACCAATGAATTAGTCACTTAAATTCTGGTCTTTCTCATTTGTAAAATAAAGGAGTTAGACTAGATGATGTCTAAAATTTCTTCCAATTCTAAATCTATGCTCTTTATGAGACCTACATTGCATTAGATACCACCTTGAAAAACTTTGAGGTATTGTTTTATAAGATGTTTCAAACATGAACAATCCATTTAAATAATACATCAGCACGTACATTAACACTGCAGTATAGACGATGTAAAACACAATTATTTGGGTCTAGAAATGAATATGAAGAAGATAGAACAGATTGCATCTGGGAAACCGTATTACTTGTAATGGGCCCCAATTTTTTTCCAGATCTAAAGATCATATATATTCTTTCCACAATGCTCTTTGATTGCAAATCCTGGAATGTTGTAATCTCTGTTGAATTAATGCAGTTGGTGATGCAGAGTATGTCTCAGAGGTAGAATTTGAAGTTAGGGACAGGGAAGGTGATTCTTTTGACATTGGGATGGTATGTAGGAATAAAGATTCATAAAAACAGAGTTTAGAAAGAATGTTGCAGGTTATCTAGTCTGATGTCTTCGTTTTTTGGATAAAGGAACTCAGGGATAGAGATAGGAAGTAGCAGAGGTGGCATTCCTATCTATGTTCTCAACTCCAAAGCCAGCAGTCTTTCTACTATCCCCCTTTTCTTCCCTAGGGAGAAATGAGGATAAAGATCTTGAAAGTTTTTGAGCTCCATTTACTTCTTAGGTCAGCATACAAAACACTTAAATTCAATATACAGTTGCAGACATTCCTTTAATTTGATGAAGAGAGCCATATGAGCATACATATTTAAAGAGCTAAGGGACTTTTCCTTTCACCAAGGTTATTCATGACCTAACATATTATTCCTCCCAAAGGCATTTGCACTTTAAAAGAGGAGCCTGGAAAGGAAAATATTTAATTCAAAAGGAAAATACTCCAATGGTAGAATTTCAGGCATTATGACACTTGGGTAATAAAAGTCAGGCCACACAGACTACTGAATATTCGTCTTACAGAACAAATGACATGGATACTCCATTCCAAGAAAAATGACAAGTTCTTGCCTATCCTTTAAAGTTCAATTCAAATGTTACCTCTTCTATAAAGCTTTCCTTTATCCTTCCAGATGATAACCTTTTTTGCTTAGGTCCTGTTTGCCTTTTTTCATCTTTCTTACATATTTATTGTGTGTTATAAATACTTACATGCTTATCATGTATTCTTATATGTCTATCATGAATTCTTGTGTTATAGTTATCTTCAGCCATGTCTTATTCATGAGGTAAGAGATTGGGTCCTGTGAACTTTGTAGTGAAGTGGTTTGCCATTCTCGTCTCCAGCTCATTTTACAGAAGAAGAACTGAAGGTTAAAGTGTTCTTGCTTCCTAATTACCAACTCAGAGTCAATATGCCAGAACTTTCTATAATCAAAAAAGGGGATATTCCTTTTTCCCTTCCTTTCTTCCCTTCCTCTCCTCCCTTCCCTTCCTTCTCTTCCTCTTCTCTTTCTTTCTCCCTCCCTTCAATTTTCTTCTCTTCTTTCCTTGACAATAAGATCCTTTCAGATCTCTACCTAATATGATCCCAGATATCAGTAACAGAAGCAATGGAAAATGGGTAGACAGAAAGAGAATGAAAGATTCTTCATTCACAACAAGACAAAGTCCTTGTTCTCAAGCGGTTTACATGTTACTATTAGAAATGACATAGGGCAACCAGGTGTCTCAGTTTATAGAGCACTGACCCTGGAGTCAGGAGGACCTGAGTTCAAATCTTGAACACTTGATAATTACCTAGCTGTGTGACCTTGGGCAAGTCACCTAATCCCACTGCCTTGTTAAAACCAAAAAATAAAAAAATAAAAAAATAAAGTGAAAAATAAGGCATAGAGGCAGATCATAATACAAGATATCATAATACAAGTGTATTATTCTGATGAGACACAATTAAAGCAACATTTAAAACTTTTAGAAGTTCTCAGTTATATAACATAGAGGTCTGCCAAGGAGAGGGCATGGTGAACAGGTGTATCATTTGCAAATATTCTCAAGGATGCTAATTATGCAAATTAATTTTGTGATTAAAGTTCTAAAAAAAAATCCAACCACCTTGTTAGGTAGTATTTGATCACAACAAATTGGTCCAAAATCAATCATGTTGACTCTTGGTTATTGAAATCATTTGTTTGAAATGGTGAAATTGAATCACCTGTGTCTCTTGTGCTCCCACTTACCACCAAGAGTACTGTGGTAAGGAGGGATTCTATGAAGGGATACTCATAATATTAGTCCTGGTTATTATCTTTTTCTGGCAAGACAATGAAGTGAAGTGACTTGCCCAAGGCCACACAGCTAAGTAATTATTAAGTGACTGAGGTCGGATTTGACCTCAGGTCCCTCCTGACTCCAGGGCCAGTGCTCTATCTTCTGCACCACCTAGCTATCCCTCCTAGTTATTATCAAAGATATAAATTCAAGTCTTGATTATTTGAGGAAGAAATTCATTTACACAGTTTTATAAAAAAGGAGCATAGACTTATAGAAAGACTGGATTGAGAAATCAGAAGGTCTTGATTCAATTTTCATTTTTTTATAGTTTACTAGCTTTAAGACTCTGGACTCCAAGTTTCCAAATCTTTAAACTGAGGAAGTTGGACTAATTGATCTCTAAGGACTCTTCTAAATTCTATAGTTTATTTATGGCATTTGACTGTAGTATCTATCATTTACTTTAAGTTCTTGAAATCCTTAAGGAGTCTATACATATGAAATGTATTAAGGCATTTTATTAGATAGGTGGGGTCACATAATAGTTATGTAAGATATTAGGTTGTGACTCATAGCCATTCATGGCCAAGAAGAGGAGAGAATAACTAGAATGGGACTCAATGGGGTTAAATTTTGGTTGGAGGGAAGTGGCCTAAAGCTTGGAGATGGGCAGAAGAGGAAAAGATCTGAGGAGATGTGGAATTGTAGGAGGATCCTGGGTGCCTAGGAGGGAGAAGAGAGGTGAAGATAGGGAGAAGGAGGAAGGACCAATTTCATCTGGTAACATCTGAGCCCAGACTGGATCTGATTCAGGATATGTGTGGCAGAATCATTTTGGTACCATTATTCAATCTGCCCATGCTCACCATTTTCTTTGCTGTGCAAACATCTAGCAGAGGGAGGGCAAGTGGAAGGAGATAATCTGAAACTCAAGTAAGCCCACCTTGGTTTTGCTTGGTATCAGTTCAAAGACTTGGGGGGGGGGTTGAGAAGACTTACTGGGGGAAGAAGCTGGAATTATGAATGGAAATGAGGTTTTTGTGTTCTCTGAGGATGCCACACTTAGAAGTGTCTAGGCTTTAACCATATTTTTCCTGCACCTGTTACCATAAAGAAAAAGTGTTTTTAAAAGGCAGCTTGTTATTCAGAAAACTACATTTTATCTCGCTTCATGGAAACCATGATAAATTGTCACAATTGCTTAAAAGCTGCATCAATTTCCCAAATAACCAAAAAGACATTTGTTTTAAGGAATAAACTAGGGGACTTATGAGTAAAGTGAAGTGGAGAGTTCTAGAGATTCATAGAATCACAAAATAAAGGAATGTAAAACATAGCGGAAAGAGACCATCTATTTTAATTCATTTCTAAGAAAGAATCTTTTCTATGACATCCCCAATAAGTGGTTATTCAGCCTCCCCTTGAAGATCTCCAGTTTGGGAAGACTCCCAAAGCAGAATATCCTGTTTTTAGATAGCTTTAATTGTTAGAAAGTCTTTCTTTAAAATGAGTCTAAATTACCACAAATTCTGGGGTTGAGGAAACCAAGCCCTTTCATCTTCCACACAATATTTCTTCATAGAACCTTTCTCAGTCTTTCCATCCCTCCACTGTCATAGGTCTTTGGCTAACATGCCACAAGTAGTTATAAGACATGACAGGGGTATACTGTCAATGGCGATGCTGCCAGGATTGAATGGCTATGAAAGCTCTGATCATTTCTGGGACCTGCTGCTGAATCCACTTCCATTGCTCCCTAATGAGCAGGTGGACATGGCATCAACTTTTCTTGTTTTATGAGTCCTGTGTCCAGAATTCTTTAGTCTTCTAACAATTGTCCCTACTGACTATGTGAACTGAATATCATGTGAGAATTACATTGTATTTTCTACCCTAGAGGTGTCAAACTGAAATAGAAATGGATTTCTGAAAGCAGCATATTGACTAAGAAAGCCACAAATTAACATTATCTATATTATCTGGTATTTTTATTTATTTTGTTAAATGTTTTCCAATTACATTTAAAACTTACATTTAAAAATTAATTTAAAATTAAATTTTAATCTGATTCCCGGAGTTTTGTTGGCTACTTTAAGTGAGTTTGATACCTCTGTTGAATATTCCTTTTTCAAGATGACTGACTAGAGGGACTAATTAAGCTACATATTTTCTATAAATCCTAGATTTAGGATGATCTTTATATTGTAGTAGAGACTATGATCACACAAGCAAATTGTAGATTTTTTTTAAAAAATCATGTATTGTTTTATTGTTATTATATAGTGTTTTAATGTTTTTGTTGTTTCTATGCCAAGAATAAAATATTATATATAGTGTCCAAACATTCCCATCTGCTCCCATGAGGAACTGATTCCATTATGCCAAATTAATGGGAATAGGAATTCATGAATTATGATGCATTCAGGAAGTAGACAAGGTGCTGGTAGGCTGAAAGCTCATGTACTCATTCTACTTGGGTAAATCAGAGATTTCTGAACCTGCAGAGCATGACCTTGTTTTAAAAATATTTTGAGAACTATAATTCAATAAAATTGATTTTTTGGCAATTTTACACATTTTATTTTATGCATTTAAAACCATTATTCTGAGAAGTTGATAAGCTTTAGTAGAATGTCAAAGGGGTTGATGACATAAAGAAGCTTAAGAATCCCTAGGACAAATTAACTGCATCTATTATTTTATTAGACAGATACACAGAGAGATGAGCTGAGAGATGGAAGACTGTCTACCCTTTGAGAACTTTTGGTAACTTGCCACATCTCCAGTACTTGTGCTCAGTGGAGTGTTGATAATGCCAGTGGGAGCATGGGATTCCTAGCACTTGATCCTTCCTCTTGAATGGGATTAAGTTATTCATTCTTGATTCCACCTGATGTTTAAATAGATTGAAGACTTCATGCTGCTTTTAAGTTTGCTGGTCTCAGCAGTCACATGAAAATAGCCACACTAGCAACTGATAATTGATAATGGCAATTGCCTAGTTGAATCCAGAATTATTTGACTATGATGAGGGAATGGCAGTGATGGGGTTTGTAGGGATTTGTGGGGTTGGTAGGAGATCTCATTTGCCCAGCTGTGGGCAAGTCCCCTCCTGAGATACTGGAGAGGAAAAACTTCTCATCAGGATGCCCCAAGCCAGAAATTCAGAGGACTGGGAATACTGGTTTCCTTCCAAACTGGCACCTCCCTAAGAATCTCATGTCCTTATATACCTTCTTCTCCCTCCCCAGAAGAGTGGGCATTAACATCATTAGGGGAAAGTTTTGTGGGTGGGAATATTACTCATTAATAATTACTCAGAACTACTATTGGGTGGCCAATGTGTCTCCTTGGACTAGGCTCCACTTAATCCTTATAGGAAGTTACCATGCTACACCCTTCTCCTTCCTTTCCTAAGTTCCAAATCTGCTCCATATTTTGATGGATGATCAGAAATAACTCAGGGAACAGTCAGCTTAGGGCATACTCTGTTTACCAAATGCTCACTTTCCCAAAGACCAAGATGTTAGGAAGCAGATCAAAAGATGGAATCATAAAGAAGGGACTTTTTTTTTTATCAGGGACTGCTAAATATAGTGCTAAAAATTTAGTGTTAAATCCTGATTCAATGAAGCCAAATCCTCATTCTGCTACTTAAAAACTGTTTGATGGAGGTCAAATCATTTGAGCTTTATGACCCTTAGTTTCCTTATGTGTTCAATGAGGGATTTGAACTAGAACACCCCTTAAAGATCCTTTCACATATAAATCTTTAATTCAATGATTCTCTCCAGGCTATCTATTCCAAATTCCTTGAACAAATACCCATATAATACCATATGGTTGTCTCCTATCCTCGTCTCAACAAACTGTAATTTATCTATATGGTTTCTAAAATGTGGGTCCCAGAAATAAACATAGTGTGACAAATATAGGTCAATCAGGGCGGAATATACAGTAGAATTTTAAGTTCCTTTTTCTCCTGGACACTATGTGTGTTTTTTTTTTATTATAGCCTAAAATAGCATGAGGTTTTATGACTGTCACACAGTTTGCTGGCTGCCAAACCCCCTAGGTCTTTTTCATAGTCACGGTTGTCTAGCCACACCCCCTCCATCCTGTATTTATCCAAGTTGATTTTTTTTGACAAATATGTAGAATGTTATATTTATTCCAGTATGATTCTGGCTCGTCATTCTAACTTGTCAAGGTCTTTTTGGTTCCAGACTTAGAGTTTCTGAGAATTTGAATCTAATCTCTGAATCTTCTACTTAATCTGGTGTAAGCATGCACAGTTTACCTTTCTGGGCCTCAGGTTCTAGATTTATAAAATGAGGGGGTTGGACTAAATGGCTCCATATCTAATTCTTCATCAATGATTCATGATCCAATATATTAGCTACCTCTGCCACTTTGCCATATGTAAATTCGGCAAGATGTGGTACCTTTGGGGCAGCTAGTGGTGCAGCAGATAGAGCTCTGGACCTGGAGTCAGGAAGACTTATCATGCTGAATTAAAATCTAATCTCAGACACTAGCTGTGTGACTCTAGGCAAGCCACTTAACCCTGTATACCCTATAGTATGAGCTAGAGAAGGAAATGACATAGCACTGCAAGACCTTTGCCATGAAAACCCAAATGGTGCCATGAAGAGTCAGACAGAACTGAGCAACAACAATAATGCTATTGTTTAATATTCATATTAATCTAAAGCATCAATGAAAATATTGAACTATATAGGGACAAGGATAGATTCCCATGCATTCCCTCCAATCTCTTTAGGCAGTTTCCCCTTGTTCTTTTTAATTTTATTCCTGAGAATCTCATCTCTCTTGAGCCAATTTATAAAATATTAGCCATTGGATTCTATTTACTTTTTCCCTCTAAGCATTTTGAAATCATCTCTCTTTTGTTCTCTTAATATTTTGTGTATCCCAGGGGAATATTTGGCTGTTGATCCCTTCTCTTACCACATCTTGATCCCTTTTTTTCCTGGTCATATTTTTTTCTTGTAACATCCTTTATTGTCTCGCTGTATTCTGCTGCAGCCTGTCAAAATACATTGACAAAGGAAGAATGGCACAATGGGAAGAGGGGTGGATTTGGAGTCAGAAAACTTGGGTCTAAGTCTAGTTTGTGACTGGAACCAGCTTGAGCTGACTGATTTACAAGAGATCATTACATTTTCACATCAGAAATTCGTACTTTAAATTTGCTCCTAGAATTTACTACAAATTGGTGCTATTTATTATTGTTTCATGGATTGTCTTGACTTTTAAAAAGAGGAAATAGTACATATTAAACTTAAGTTTGCATACTTGCACTCCCACCCTCTCCTAATCCCCCTTCCCAGCCTGGTTGTTAATCATTTACCAGCACACTCCTGTACTACTCTAAAAACATTAGCTTGGAATGGGTAGAAGGTTCAGGGAATGAGTCATCATCAGACTGAAGATCCAGTGACTATAGTTTCATAATAATAATACTAATAATGACAATGTTGATGATAACTGGATAACCACCATTTATATAGAGCTTTACATTTTGCAAAGTGCATTATAACCACTAATACCTCCCTTCCTCAGGCAAGTAGCTGCCCTTCCCTAGATCCCAGTTTCCTCATTTGTATCGTAAAGCGGTTGTACTATGTGATCATTGACATTCTATAATTCTGTTTCTGTGGAAGGGGGAGGCTCTAGAATCAAGTGACATCTTTTTCTTGCTTTGAGATTTGGGAAGATGGTTCAAAGAGGTAATTTAGAAATGTATTTTTCAATTTATACTTAGCATCTTTATTTAGAAGAATCCCAAGAATTTCATGTTGTAATGGTTAACTTTTCTAGATATGGAAGCAAAATAGGGTAATGAGTAAAATTGAGTTGAATCGGGAGTGTGAGTTCAAATCCTACTTCTGACATTTATTAGCTATATGCTGGCCCTGTAGTCAGGATGACATTTTCCTGAGTTCAAATCTTGTTTTCAGATACTTACTAGCTATGTGGCCTTGAGTAAGTCCCTTACACCATTTCCCTAAGTTTCCTTATCTGTAAAATAAGTTGGAGAAAGTAATGACAAACCATTTCAGGGTCTTTGCCAAGAAAACTCCAGATGGGGTCAGGAAGAGTTGGACATGACTGAAATGGTCAAACAACCAACCCCCCCCCAATAACTCAAATTACTTATTGGTATTTATCTGTTGAGTCATACATATTACTCTGGAACTGGCAAAAGGCATTCCCAACACCAAGAATTCCCAGATGAGAAATAGTAGATCTTTTGCATAATTAAGGATTCTTATGAAAGAGTATCAAAAATATCTAGGCATTAATCTTTAAATTGTACTAACTAGATTTACAGCAAGATTGTCACTAAAAAAAGAACCCCAACCAAAATAAACTATTCTTGATTTCTGTTCTGCTTCCATTCTTATGAGTTTTACAAAGATCACAGTATATGTAGAGAATTCCAAATATTCAGCCTGTTTAACTCAATTATATGATTTATGTATCTGAGTTAACAGACCAAGTAAATGCAATTTCTGTGGCAGGAAATGACTATATCAAAATGTTAGCTTGGGAATCTACTATAGCCCATAAAAACTGAAAAGATGCTATAATTTAAGTGACGGATGCTAAACCCCTATTTCAACGCATGGATCAGACTAATCCTTCATCAGGCAGCACTTATAAGAGGCTAACATCATCATTATTATTGGCATTTGGCAATAATTTCCCTCTTATATTGTATGTGAAATGGCCCATCTGGTGATTTCTAATGTGTCTTCAAACTGTATCAAAATGGTAGGTCACCACCAGGTATCTTATGTCTGCAATGCATGAGATGATACTTCTTCTTTTAGGTTTTATTGGACAGGTGAACAACATTACTGTAGTGTCTGCTATCTATGTACAAAGTGCAGGACAGCCTCTCTCCTAGAAGAAATGAAGGTGTTCAAGGAATTCCTGTCCATATTCCAAATTAATAGGGACTATTAGAAGAGTCCATTAAGAATAGCAATAACAGGAATACAAGAAGAAGGGATTCAATGAAGTATAAAAATATTTTAAAGAGAAAGATCTGAAGTGACAGAGGAGAAACTTGACTCTTATCAGGAGATTGGATAGAACGCTATTACCCAGAGAAGGAAGAATAGAAGTACCACAATACATTTAGAGTTAAAATTAGTTCACTTTATGTAGCATGCTTGGTTTGCAAACTATTTTAGACATGTAGCACCTTCTCAGGTATGCTTCCCTATCTTGTACTTAAACTACTATATGAGGTCCTTAAAAAGTGACTGCTATATCATTCAACAAAGTTACTTTGTGAGTCTGTTTCTTAATACTATTGATCATGAGCATTGCTCCATAGACCATTGTGCCTCTCCTTAATATTCAATATAAAATTAACTCTTAGTATAGGTATTTACCAAGATGGCTTAGTAAAAACAATGTTTTCAAAGCACCTCCCCCCTAGCATTAATTGGAAAGATTAGATCAAAATGAAAGTTCAATGGTAGTGAGATGCATATGTAAAATTCATGGGGGCGGCTAGGTGTCGCAGTGGATAAAGCACCAGCCCTGGTGTCAGGAGTACCTGGGTTCAAATCTGGTCTCAGACACTTAATTACCTAGCTGTGTGGCCTTGGGCAAGCCACTTAACCCCATTTGCCTTGCAAAAAACCTAAAAAAAAATGTAAACTTCATGGGTAGGAAAGGCATGTCATAACTCTTGATACTAGAGGTCTTGGAAGTTCATTCTTTCTTCTTAAATTTCTGATTCTAGGTTTCTAAGCCTGCTTCTCTACTCCCCTTGATTCTTGACTGCCAGAAGTTGGAAGCTACTTCAACCCTTGAGTGATAACCTTCCTGTATCCATGATTATATATACATATATATATTCTCCACATTATGCCTTCTAATATAGGTGTCCCTCGGGGTTCTATCCTAGGACCTGTTCTCTTCTCCTATACTACTTTATTTGGTGATCTTATCAGCTTCCATAAATTTAATTATCATCTCTTTGCTAATCTAATCTTCCTATCCTGATGCAACCTCTTTGTTGACCTCCAATTTCACATCTCTAAACTGCCTTCAGTCATCTCAAAATGGATAATTAATAGAAATCTATTGAATAGATATTAAACTTAGATGAGATTAGATATTAGACAGTAAATAAAACATATCCAAAACAGAACTCATTATCTTTTCCCCACCCCTACCTTCTCTATCACTATGGAGGGCAGCACTATCTTCCTAGTTTCTCAGGCTTGTAACCTAAGAGTCATCTGAATTCCTCACTATCTCTTTTACCCTTTCATATCTAATTTGTTATGCAAGATCTCTCATATATGCTTTCTCTCCTCTTATACTGCCACCACTTTAGTGTGAGGACTCCCATCACCTCATATCTGGACTATTGCAAAAACCTGCTGGTGGTTTGTCCCTGCCTCAAATTTCTCCCCACTCCAATTAATCTTCCATGCAGTCATCAAAATGATTTTCCTAAACTGCTGTCTGATGCCATTGCTGCCCTATTCAAAGAACTCTAGTAGTTCCCTATTGCTCCTAGGATAAATATACAATACTTTCTGGTATGCAAAACTCTTGATAATGGAACCCCCTCCTACTTTTCCAGTCTTTTTACACATTATGTCCTGACATGTACTCTTCTATCCAGTGACACTGGCTTCCTGATTCTTTAATGAATAAGATATTTCATCTTTCAGCTCTACATATTTTCTTTGGCTGTTCCCCATGTCTGGAATTCTCTCTCATTCTTTGACTCTGCCTATTTACTTCCCTAGCTTACTTGGTCCCAACTAAAATTCCATAATTTATTGGAAAACTTTCCTAACCCCTCTTAATTCTAGTGCTCTCCCTCTATTAATCATGTACTATTTCTCCTGATTTATACACACACACACACACACACACACACACACACACACACACACATACACACGCATATTTGTTTGTATGTTGTCTCTTTTACTAAATTTTAACTCCTTGAGGGCAAGGACTTTCTTTTGCATCGTCTTGAATCCTCAGTATTTAACATGGTACTGGCTTATAGTAGGTATTTAATAAATGCTTATTGACTTGAATTGAAAATTGAGATGATTGTGTGTTTCTAGTCATAATTGCAAAAATGTTTCCTATTGGTTCAGTAGCCATTACCCTCTATCTCCAAACTTCATGTAGTGAGAGAAGACAAAGAAATTCTTTCCTTTTTTAGGAGCTTTACTGCATATAACTGTTTGTAGTCTTGATTGCTTTGAGATCCTTAGGGCTTAATTATTTAAAGTCCACATTGGCAAAGCTAATCTGCTTTTCTCATCTTGACTCAATAAAGGAATCAGGCCATAGTAAAAATCCTTAAAGTTATTTTAACACCTCATTAACACCTTGTGATTATATTCAGGGTGTGTTGTGTCTACATCAACTAAGTTGGAGGGAGAGAAAACATATCACTGTTCCTTTACATATATATTAGCTCATTTGAAGTTCTTCCTCAAGAGGATGGAGCTACTGTTCTGAAGAAGCAACATTCAACAAAAACCTGAGGTTTTAACTCAAGGACATCCATTTTTACCTCATAGGTATACTTTTTTTTTGGTAAGGCAATTGGGGTTAGTGACTTACCCAGGTCACTGGGCAAGTGTTTGAGGATGAATTTGAACTCAGATCCCCCTGACTCTGGGCTCTATCCACTTGACCTCCTAGCTGTACTCACTCATAGATATCCTTGACAATCAGTGGGATAAAACTCTATGACCCTGAATGAATATAGCTTATTCCAAAGAATTCTAGGTAAAAAGAATAATGGAGGGGGAGTATAATTACATATTAAGAAGATAGATGCCTATGTACAAATTTAGGAACTAGAGTCAGATCAGGGTGGGGTTGGGTGGGTGGGTGGGGGTGAGGAAAGTGTATGGAGCATGTTGATGAGCATTTGCTCGGAGACCAATATGGACAGAGGGAGAGCAATTTATTATTACTATTAAAAATATAGTCTACCTGGAAAAATGAAATAGATGGGGTATTTAGGAAACAAAATACAGGTCTGGAATAGAGCATAATCAAGAAATCAATTAACATTTGTTAAGTAACTACTATGATTTAGGAACTGTGATATGTGCTGAGAATACAAACACTAAAAATAAAGTAACCCTGTCCTCAAGGAGCTTATGTTCTAGCAAGCAAAACAGCCTAATGGTAATGGGGAACATTAATTATCCAGATATTTGTTGGAGCCCTCTCTCTGCCAAAAGTTTAGCAGATAAAAATTTAGGCTTGTCTTGTCTCTCCAAATGTTGCAGAACCAACAAGAGGAAATTTTCCTCTGAATCTAATTCTTACTAATAAGGAAGAACTCATTGTTGGGAGGGGTGGAGGAATGGAAAAGATGAGAACCTTGGAGAAAATATCATTCTCTTTTAGAACTTGTGATAGATAATGAGAAGGACCCCAGGTAAAGTCTGATATATACCTAAAATTTGGGGAGAACAGATTTCAAGGGTTCAACAGAGAAAGTCAACTCAAGATGGATGAGAAATTTTTCAGAATAAAATTCTGAAAGGTCAAAGGGAAACAGTTTTTATGAATAGGACAAATGGAAGGTGTCTCTTGAGACTGAGATGGATGCACAGATAATTCACCAACCATTTAGGTTTTTTTTAAAAAAAGTTCTGTATAGAAGAAGCAAGGGCAGGCAACAAAGTGTCAGCCATACAAAAGTGCAGCCAGTTCTATAAGAGGAGTGATTGGAATGCTAAAGATCAGAATGAGCTTAGACTGCCAAAGAAAACTAGGGCCAATAAAGAGGATTTTGTAAAACGGATGATGAGCAAAAAGAAAAACTGAGAAGGAATAAGAATGCACTTAAAGATGCATATTGCAATGATACCTGTCTATAGAAAGAATGTAGAATAATACAATTTTTAAAGTTGTTTTTTTCTTTGTCAAGGAGAATGACCTTTGGACAGTACAGAAAGGAATAGAATTAGCTAATAGGGAGTTAATACCAAATGAAAAATGTAAGGGTGGGTTCAATGTCTGAAGATGCTCTGTTGACTAGCTATGCTTAATAAAGCCAGGAAGGTGACTAGGCAGGAGGAAGATAGCAGCTTTGCCTCTGGACTTAGTTTTGTCCTATTGTTTTTCTCCTCATTCATTTTCATGGGAGAGAAAATTATGTTTTATAATTGAGAAACAAAGGCACCTTGAAGCTCAGAGCCTTTGACAGTTTTCTGGAAGTTACTTCTATATGAATAATATCTTTGTGTTGTTGAGTTACCAAAAATTAAACAGGTTACCACATAATTAGTCAATAAATATTTATTAAATGCCTGCTCTGTATGAGGCATTGTGCAATGTTCTGGGGCTACTTGAAGGGGCAAAAGACAGTCTCTGTCTTCAGGAAGCTCACAATTTAATGGAGGAAAATAAGAAAATAAATATGTACAAACAATTGTCTGAGGTAGAATTAGTATGTATACTATGTCCTCCAATATGGGGCAGGGGTTGGGGAAGAGAGAAAATTACTAGCCAGGTACTGACTTTGTTGAGGAAGAATGGGGAGTGACCTGGAGGTCTGTGATCAAAAGCAATCAAGATTTTTATTGGGTAATAGTTATGAATTGCATGAACTTCAGAGGTCTGGGAGTTACTGAGCAATAGAGACCCAGAAGATATGTACTGAGTGGTGGAAGGACTTGGAAATGGCAATAGGGGACAAGGATTTCCAACACCCCCACTTTGACTATGGAACTGAGGGACACAAGTGAATATACAGAGATACTGAAAAATGTGGTCAAGGAAGAAGTCGAGTCCCTTTTGTTGGAAGCCTCAGAACAGAGCTTGGATGCTCACTGGTGGATATGATAAAATGGGAATTCTTCTGGGATATGGGTTGAATGTGATGGCTTCTGCAGATTTAAAGTTCTGTAATTTTGTGATCTGTAAACAATTCTTTCATTGTGGGCTGAAGAGAGTATAATGCAAAGGAATAATAGCCTCCCTCATTCTGTTTGTTATGTTTCTCTTGCAGCTTAAAAATCATCTTGACTTTTTTGGTAGCCATCATATACTCTATTCATTCATATTTACTTAGTTTTACACTAAATTTCTCATGTTCTTTTCACATGAACTATTGTTTCTCAAATTTTTTTTATCAGTTTAAGACTTACATTTACATTAATTATTATGTTATCTGATTCAGACTTCAGATCTTTTTATTGATTTTGTCATCCAGCCTTATCCTTTGCAACCTTGTGTCTTGATAAACATAACATTTAAGTCTTCATTGATGTCACTGATGATAATTGAAGATTGAAAAAAGAACTCCCACTGTATTGTTGTAGATTCGTCTTTCTGGGTTGACACAGCTTCATTCATTACCACTCATTGATCATTTATCTTGTACTGAATCTGCTTAAGTGCACTTTTAGCCATCATTCATCTCTCCATGTTATGTATATATATATATATATGTATATATATATATATATGTATATATATATATATCAGAAAGTTACTGTAAAGTTCTTATGAGACATCATTTGTAAAGATCTTAACTTCCAAGTACTATGTAACTGTTAGCTATCAGTATTACAGATAGAATATGATAAACTGTGCAAAATCCTTGCTAAAATTTAGGCATACAATGTCTATAACATTCCCCTAGCATACAAGTAGAGTAACCCTACTTAAAAGAAGAAATATCCTTGGTTTGTCATGACCTTTTCTTGATTCCAACCATGCTGGCTCTTACTGATCACTGCTTCCCTTTGTAAAAGGTCACAGGCCATCCCTTTAATAATACATTTCAGAATTTGGCCAGGAATAGAAGTCAAGGACTAGCCTATAGTATGAAAAATCCTTTTGAAAATTTAGATTTTTTTTCACTTCAGTCCTATGGTGACTTTTCCATGTTCCATGATTTTCAAAAGCCATCATAAGTTCAGTAACCAAAGCCTTGGGTTCTTTTAGTTGCAGGAAATATTGTTTTTTTTCTAGGTCTGATGATTTTAATTCTCATTGGATAGTTGGAACTATCAGATAGCTGGAAAATGGTTGATTTGTTAGAAGTAAAGTCCTATAGAATTTGAATGGTCACCCATGGTTTAACTCATCACTGATTTTAATTTTCTTCTTAGAGATGGCACTTTGGACTAAGCATTCTCCCCCTTTCTTTTGATATAATTAAGCAGGTGCTATTGGCTCAGCTTCATTTAGAATATGAATTTTTCACATTTTTCTGTGTCATGAACCTCTTTCATAGTCTGGTGAAGCTCTTCTCAGAATAATGTTTTTAAATGTGTAAAATAAAGAACATAGGATTATGAAAAAACCAAATTATATAAAAATGTAGTTATAGATTTATATGTATGCATATACATTTTATGTATATAAATACATGTATACAATTATATGTGGATATAAATATCCACATATAATTATGTGTGTGTGTGTGTGTGTGTGTGTGTGTGTGTGTGTGTGTGTGTGTGTGTGTGTATCTTGGACCCCAGGTTAAGAATACCTGACAAACAGATTTTTTTTCCTCAAAAAAAATAAAATAATAGACAACCCAATGGCACTATATTTGAGATAGGGTATTGGACATACCTTGAAAGCCTTTCTACTTAATCCTGACAAGGTCTGAATGCAATTTTCCTTTTGTAGAGATGAAACAATTTCTGCCTGAGGTAGTTGGAACTGTGATAGCTAATTTGACTCTTCTCCTAGAGTGCCTGCTATTTTGATTTACCAAGAAACCTGTCTTGGACTCTGTCTTTTAGAAGGCAGTAGGAGACATTGACAAAAATGCAAGCTTTGGAGGCATGGGAGAGGCTTTTGAAACTGGAACAACAATTTCATTAAGGCCTAATTGGATTCTGTGAGATAGGTGGTTTGCATGGACTATTTGCACATCACCATAAATCAATTTTAAACTTGGCTTAGATTATTGCTATCAGGGATTCTGGAGATTTCAAATGAGTCCCTTTGTTCAGATGTGTCCACAATCCAAACCACTGGGCAGTTTGGCATAATTAATGATCTCCACAGAATGACATAAACTTTGCCAAATAGGCTTGATTTCCAGCTGCCATTCATGAAGGTGCTGTTTCCAGAATCATTTGCATTCCAAATAAAATGTAGCTCAAAATAGACGTATAATACATGTTCAAAACTATTTTTAATCACTGATCACTCAGATGGATGCAAAAGATTAGTGGTAGGTCACAATCCATTTCTGTTTTTGCTCTGAGCCATGCACAACTGATGGAAATATGCAGTTACTTTTGGCTTTTATAAGCCTTTCCTCTGAAATTAGTCCTATGGAGGATGGAAAGTCCTAATCTGAGGGAGGAAAGAATGGACATGAACAGCACAGATGTTCTTAGATTTACCAGATCAGGAGCAAAACTTCTTGGTCAAAGGTCTCAGTGTCAAATTCTTTCCCTTTCTACATCATTTCTAATCCCACAGAGGAACTTGTTGAAATATATCTAGGCCCCAGAATTCTATCAATTGCACAAGACTCTGAAGTCCCACAGAGTTCATTGTTATTTATTTTCCTTATTTCAACTCACTTGATTCAGAGGAAACCCAGTGAATCTTTTTCTATGAGTGGATTCATATTCAGTTAAATGTAAAATTATGATTATTAAATCCTATGTGGTCAAATATATTAATAATAATGGATAAAATAATAATTTTGACATTATAATGTATAATTTAGGATATTATCCTATTAAGAAATTTAAAGATAGAGATAGAAATTGGATTTGTGATTTAAGTGTTTAATAATAATAATGTTTGTCATTCATTTTCAAAGAAGATGTGACATTAAGAAGGTAATGCCATGACAAGCTTGTGGATTTGAGTGAGGGGGTGTTGTGCTAAGTCACCAGCCTCACTTTCTCCTCCAGAGCCATCTGGGTCCAGTGGCCAGATATGAATCAAGATGACTGGAGATGGCCCTGGAAGTGAGGCAGTCAGAGTTAAGTGACTTGCCCAAGGTCACATAGCTAGTAAGTGGCAAGTGTCTGAGGTTGGATTCAAACTCCCATCCTCCTGAATCCAAGACCAGTGCCCAATCCACTGAACCACCTAGCTGTTTAAGGAACACCAGAATGAAGAAACAGAAGTATTTTGGTAACTTCTTGGAAATTCATAGCCTTAGATGGTTGTCTGTGAAATTTAATAATAATAATTAATAATAATAATATAATAAATAAGATGATGATGATGAAGGAAAATAAAAGGGTTGACATTGTGTAGTAGATAGAATTCTGGGTTTAAAACTGAGATGAATCTGATTTTTGATACTTATTAGCTGTGTGACCTTGGGAAAAGTCACTTAGCCTTTAGGTGACTCAGTTAATTCCCAAAGGCTTTTATGTCATATGAAGAGAAATTAAGGAAACTGGGGATGTTTGCCCTAAAGTAGAGAAAGACACAGAGGAGCACTACCTTTAATTACTTGAAGGTTATCATGCAAAAGAGTGATTAGGGTTTTCTGTTTGGCCCCAGAAGGTAAAACTAGGAATACTAGGAAGAATGTAAAAGAAAAAAATAGAACTGATATTAATATTCTACTAGAAATTACTGTTGGATCTAGGGGGATGATCTAGTGTCCCCACCTATTAACTCTGGGCTCACATCTGAGAGCTGTATTCCATCCTGGGAGAGCATAGCCCTTAAGAGAGGAATCATGCTCCTTTATCTCTTTACACTCCCACTTGGGAGCTCCACAGGAAATTATTTTAGCCATCATTAGTTCAGCTATTTATCTCCTTGAAGCAAGGAGAAATGCTAAACACAAGGGATTCACAAGCATACATCAACACAAACTTAAAAGACAATGTAATAATCACTTGGGAGTAAATTTTAAAATTTATTTTAAACTTAAATAGCAAATGAGAAAAGAAAAAAATTGCTTTGAATATAGAATATGAGAGGATTCAATAAAAAACAATAAATTTCCATTTCAAGAAATCCTATATAGTAAATATTACTCATTGTTTTCAAAGGTGCCCAAATTTTCTTTGTTTCCTTCTAGGTTTTCTTTTGTTCTGCTGTTCACTTTTTACTTTGTTTTCCCCCTTCCTCCCTACAGCCCCATCTTCAAGAAAGCTACAAATAAGCCTAGATGTTTATACATAGATAACTATAAACATACCCAAATATATATACACACACAGAGACATATATACTCATATATATATGTATATTTCCAAAAGCTCATACTGCATCTGTTTCTATGAAGGTAGATAGCATTTTCCTTCTAAGTCCAAGTCTTTCCATGTTTTTTAAATCAACCTATGCATCGTTTCCTAAACCTCAATCACATACTACCTGAGAGAATGTCTATGAAATTGTTTTCTCATTTTTCTTCATTCTTTATATTCTTGACTGCATAGGTTTTATTTATACAAGAAAAATTTAATTTAATATAATCAAAATTATTCGTCTTATACTCCAACAATATTTTTACTCTAAAGTATAATTTAAGGTCTGATTCTATATGATTCAGTGACTTTCAATGATTTTTATATTCTCTTGGGGGGATTGAGACTTAAAGATTAGAACGAAGCAGTTTGCGGGTCTGTCCAATAGACATAGTTACATGTTGTCTGTTCTAAACACTGTTCCCATCTAGAATCATTTTCTTTGGCAAGCCAGTTCAGGTACTGGGTTTACCCTCTTGCTTGTATTCATCCCTTCCTTATGGCTGAGGTGGGTGGGGGGTCCTGACATCTTTAACTCACAGGATTGCCTCCAAGGCTAGACTTATCCATCTTAAGAGTCATGTTGGCTCACCTCCTATTGGGCAGAGAAACATAGAATGGAAGGGGCAATTGAAAAAACCTAAATTAGGGATCTGAACCTCAGACTCTCTTAGTCAGGACATATGCTTTATCAGATTGTGATCCCCTCGAAGAGAGACAGATCACCTTTTGCCTCTTTCTGTATCACCACTGTCTAGCATATAAATGTTTTTTGTTTGAATGGAATACTTATACTTTTCAGGTGGTTAGTCAAGGAAGGGAACCAGTCACCTTCCAATTCTTCTGGGAAGAGGTTTAAAAAGTCCTGACAGAATCTACATAAGGGAAGAGAAAAAAAGAGAAAGAGTATTGTTTTTAGTCAAGTCCAACTCTGTGACCTTATTTGGAATTTTCTTGGAGTCATTTGCTATTTCCTTCTCCAACTCATTTTACAGATGAACTGAAGCAAATAGGGTTAAGCGACTTGCCCAGGGTCACATAACTAGTAAGGATATGAAACCAGCTCAAAATCTCCAGACTCTGGGCCAGGTTCTCTATCCACTATACCATCTGACTGCCTCAACTGAAGGTGTATCATTTACTTCAGAAGATCCATTGATTCAGTGGTTTCAACTCAGTGACCAATAAACCAATTGCAACTCTATATGAGATAGCTGTCAAGATCAAAGAATATGGAGTATTCCACACTTATAAGATTGAAATTTTTGAACAAAGAAGAAAGATATATGGTTTAATATTAATCCTGTGGAATTAATATTTCATTTAGTTCTGTTGTGTTTTAGCATTGTCTTTATTTATGTTGTTGTAGTCACTATATATGGTTTTCCTAGTTGAAGAAACTTGTGTGGTGTGAATGTGTCACATTCCTAGCCCATCAGTATAAAAATTTCTCCAGGGTGTCCAGAATCAGAATAAAGTATAATTAGAAAATGTTTAACAAAATGAAAATATAAAGTATATAATGTTAATTTTTGGGTTTTCAAAGTCAATATGTGACCTGTAGCAACCCATTTCTATTTGAGTCTGATACACTGAGAAAGTAGATATTTGAGGACTGAGTTATTTGTGTGATTATGGATGAGAGAGTCACTTAACCTCTCTCAGACTTTAATTTCCACATATATAAAATAGGACTAGTGAAAGAACTGTCCTTCAGGGTTGTTGTGAATATGAGATAAAATATGTTCTTTGCAATCCTTATAGCTATTATTAATGATTCTTTTTACTTTCCCCTGTCTCAGTTTATAGAAACAGTTCCAAGTTACCTGGGATTAATTTTTTATGGTTTAATATTTCATTATATTAATTTTCAGCCATTTCCTCAATCAATGGTCACACAATTGTTTCTATTTATTGCTATGAATAAATATTACTGTGAGAATTTTGGTATATGTGGAACCTTTCTGCCATTAGATGTCTTGTGGTTATTAGTGAGATCACTGAACATGAAGAATCTAATAAGCTTTCTTGAATAATTTCAAACTGATATGCAGAATAGTTAGACTATTCCATATGAGGCATTGTGTTGTAGTTGTTAGCACCCTATTTAGATCCAGCAAGATCTGAGTTCAAATTCTTCTTCAAACACTAAGTCAAAATTTGATAAGTATGAAGTATTGCTTTAGAGTTATTTGCATTTCTCTGATTATTAGTGTTTGACATATTATATCATTTAGTTGTCAATAGTTCACGTCTTGTTTTTTGAAGATTTTTTGT
This sequence comes from Macrotis lagotis, assembly GCF_037893015.1. Taxonomy (NCBI): domain Eukaryota; kingdom Metazoa; phylum Chordata; class Mammalia; order Peramelemorphia; family Peramelidae; genus Macrotis; species Macrotis lagotis. The sequence goes on from NC_133658.1 coordinate 88,406,587, forward strand.
TTTGTTTTGTTTGATAACATGGGTAATGATTCTAAATTTTTGTAACTGTCATTTCCCTGTAGATTTTAGGTGTATATTTTTATCAGGGAAAATTTATTTTTCTTGAGTCTTAGTGTTTCCTCTTATTCTAAGTGCATTAATTTAATGTGTACAAAACTTTTTAAATATTACACAATCAAAATAATTGATTTTGGCTTTTATAATCTTTCCTATCTCTTGTCTAGTTGTGAATTCTCCATATAATCATAAAGATAAAAAAACTGACATTCCATTAACCAATTTTTTTAAATGAAGTATAGATTTATATTTAGATCACTTATTCATTTTATATTATTGCTCTTGGATTATGCATAAATTGTAAATTTCCAAATTTCCCAGCAGTTTTGTAGAATGAGTTCCACCTTCAATAGTTTGTGTTGCTGTGTTTGATGAGCTGTTGAATTTGCTTCTAGGTCTTGATTATTTCATCTCTTCTGTGAGACTACTTTTCTATTTTTCAATGATTAAAAATAGTTTTTGAAAGTGAAAATTGTTTTGAGTGTAATTTGAATTATAATAATGCTGGAACTCCATTTATTTTTCCTTATTATTTCCTGTGCAATTTTTGACCTTTAGTTTCTCCACTTGAATTTTGTTATTATTTTGTCTAGTTCTATTAACACTTTGATCATGTAACTGATTTAACAGTAAAAGTTTAGGTTGGATATAGTTTTTATTATATCAGCATAGCTCAATCAACTCTGAAAGCTGAATGCCTCTCCAGTAAGGTTTTTTTTTTTTTGCAGATCAACTACCTAAAAGACAACAGAGAAGCTCATAATGAGCATAAATGAATTGCAAGACATTAATCAGCTGAGAATTGTGCAAGAGAAGTGATATAAATGATGCCATTAGAAAGATAGCTGACCAAAAGAAAGGTTGGACTGGTAATACGGTAAGAAAGAGAGATGAGTGATGTACTCTATCCTCACTATGTCCAGAAATGTGGAGCAAGCCTCTCCTCCTACCATCTCTCATCGCACTCCCAGCAGTTTGGATGGAGCTTCTGAGTAGGTCATGAACATGAGAGAAGGCATGTAAGTTAATGAGATCCCAAATTCATTGAAGAATTGAGATTATTTTTGTAAAAATGGAAATGTATATATTCTTAATGATATCCTTTGATGTCATTTCTCACACATATGTTATCACTGGCAGAGCAGTACATCCTTCTCATACATGCCATATGTCTTTTTATTGTTCTATATATTTCCATATCTAAAAATATATTTTTTCTTCTAAGTATTATTACATAGTACTGTAAAATTGTTCTCACCAGTGGGACCAATTATTCTACCTATGGAAATTATTCATTACTAATATAAAGCACATGAAAGTTAGTACTTGAGACAATTAAAAAGTTTGAGAGACACCATTTGTGGATAATTTAATCATTTTATTAATAAAGCCAGCAAGTTATTAATAAAAGGATGGTCATTTGGTCATCTTTCTAAGACCAAAGACCCCTAAGTGAAGGTGGGGGGTTGCAGTTTATATACCCTTCCTGAGGGATGCCGAACCAACATTGATTGGTTAATTGAATTAGAAATATGCTATCTTGGTGTCAAATTTTGGCCAAAGAGACATTGGTTTTTATATCACTTGTCTTGATGATAGAATTAACTTTTTCCTAGGATCTATCTGAGCAAACACCCGGAGTAGGGATATTAGCCTAATCTTAGAATTTATTTTGTTGTCTGATTAGATCTTGGTCTGGGGAAAATTTCAGAGTGATTTATGAACAAGGAAGTAAAAAAGGGAAAAACCTTGGTCCCAATAAAATAATTAGAGAGAAATATTCATTTCTTATAGGCCAGAATATGCTCAATAATTCTTATTTATTTTGTTCTACAATGGGGCATTCAAAACCTTTTCATTCTCAGAAGGCATCTTTGAGGACTTCTTGTTCGACTATTCACTTTACAGATGAGGTAACTGAGAAACTGAGGACTAGCAAGGATCAGTGACATTCCCAAAGTCACACAGTAGTCACAATGTCACAAAGTAATAGAACCAGGCTCTGAATCCCGATTCCCATGCTGGGAATCCCATATGCATACATTTCAGTGTAGCATGCTGCTTCCTATGCTTGTATGGTTAATTTCTTTTTTTTCTTTCCTCCTTTTTTTCCTTCTTCCTTCCTTCCTTCCTTCCTTCCTTCCTTCCTTCCTTCCTTCCTTCCTTCCTTCCTTCCTTCCCTTCTTTCTTTCTTTCTTTCTTTCTTTCTTTCTTTCTTTCTTTCTTTCTTTCTTTCTTTCTTTCTTTCTTTCTTTCTTTCTTTCTTTTTCTTTCTTCTTTTTTAAAAATGAAAGGCAAGAAGCCTGATTGATTCAGTCATGACCTTTTATATCTCTAATACCATAGTATTTTCCCCCATTCTAACCTCTGGAATTTGTTTTCTTTTGCTGAATCATTCTAATTTCTCTCACATACTAATTAAATAATCTTGAAATGTTCCCCTTTTTTGTTGTTATTGTCAGTATGATATAATTTACATATGCTATGATGACCTCAATGTGCATATCTATATTTTTTCTTTGTTACTCTTCATTTTTCTTGCATTTGTTTTATATAACCCCCATTCACTTATTGTGCATGGATAGAGATATTGGAGTATATTTTGTCCTCACATATATCATCTATCAGTCTGATATACTGTATCATTATATGGGTTTGAGGATAAAATAAACATTTATTCAAAAGCTTTTTTAAAAATAATTGAAGCAAAAAACTATTTTTTTCTACCTCTCCTTGGCATAGTCTGATTTATCTTCAGCTTCCTCAACTATCCTTTTTTACTTTTTCTTTTGTTTGTTTCTCTTTGATTCATGGCTATGCTCTTCTCATTTCTTCCTATGGAAGGACTTCACTTCTGATTTCTGTACGTCATTTAATAATAGTCTGAGAAAACCATGGCTGCTGCTTTTATCAGTGACCTATGGGAATAAGAAGTGTTAAGGATAATATTTTTAAATGCAGAGAAGAAAATTAAAAGCTACAGGCACATACTCTACTAGCAAATGATCACAAGATTTCTACAGGAATACTTTCACAGCAAGTTCCTATTACCTTATTACATATCTCCCTCTTGAAATTTTTTTGAATGACCATATATGTATATTTCATCACACTTTCTTAAATATATTCTAGATCATTCCTAAGAAAATGAAAGCTCCTTGATTCCACAGACTATTTTTTGCCTTTGTATGTTCAGCACCTAGAAAAGTGCCTGACAAGAGTAGGTACTTAATTGCTTTGAAATCACTTCATTGTTTTATCTGTACTCTATCCTAGTCTCCTAATATTATAGTTCCCTAGTCTCTCTATTGCTTTACTTGTTGCTTAGTTTTGCAAAGAATATATCATTATTCCTAATTTCTTGTGAGGCACAATTTAAGGTGTTTATTCTTATTGTTAATCCCAGTAATAAACTCACTGCTCTTGTACATTCTAAGATGTCTAGAGGCATCTTTGGTGCCTTTATGTTTGCTTGATCTTTCTCTTCTTGGATTACCTTGAATTTGTATATAAATATAGCTATTTTCTTATGTCTTTTGATATGATATTTCAATACTTCCCTTGAGAACTTTCCTAGTATCATTTTAAGTATGTGTTACCCCTTTCTGGAATCCTAAAAGTAGAAAAGTCCTTTTTTCCTCTTGATCATTCCTCTCACTATATTCGTAATTTTCTCCTATCTCAACTATGTCTGACAAATTTCCTAGCTCTTGAGATTTTAATTTTAGCTGTTACCATCACATTGTTAAAAAAAGCAACAGCATTCAAGTAAAATGTTACAGGACAGTGACTCAGTGGCAAGATTGTTGGATCTGGAGTCAGGGAAACTCATTTCATGAAGTAAAATCTGACCTTAGACACTTAACTGTGTGACCCTGGAAAAGTCACTTAATCATGTTTAGCTCAAGTTTCCTCATCAATAAAATGATCTAGAGAAGGAAATTGCAAGCCATTCCATTATCTCTGCCAAGAAAACCCTAAATGTGGTCACAAAGAGTCAATCACAACTGAAAAAGTTACGGAACAACAATAACAAAATATACTACAATCTCTGCTAATTCTTGTTTATAAATCCTATGGTCCCTTTTCATTTTTTTTAGTAAGAACCTCATAATCTACGGCAAGTGAAGTCAAATAAGAAAAAATATTTGCTATTCCATTGTTACAGACTGATTCACTGAAATTTTTTCCCTACAATCCTTTGTCTGTGTAACTGTAAAGCACTACAACGTGGTAAAGTGGAAAGAATCCTGGATTTGAACTCAGGGAATCTAGAATCAAATCTGAAATCTGCATTGAAATTGAACTTGAGTTCTCTTAGTCTTGATGCCCTTTAAATTTATGACCTTCTGATTAATAATAACTAACTTTATATATTGCTTTAAGGTTATAACAATAACTCATTCAAGTCTCACAACAGCCATGTCAGGTAACGGTTCCATTTTACAAATGAGGAAATAATAACTGAGAAAGATAAAGTGACTTGGCCAGCGTCATATTAGTAGTAAGCTTCTGAGATAGGATTTGATCTCAGGTCATCTTGACTCCAATTTATTTTTGTTGAGTCATTTCAGTCCTAATTCTCCATGACCTCATTTGGGGTGTCTTGGCAAAGATACATCCACTGTACCCTTTAACTGCCCCGACTCCAATACTAGTGCTCTATTCATTGTCCTTCTACCTGTCCTACTCTTGTCTCTATGGAGTGTGGCATACATATGCATGAATCCACCATTCATGGAGGTGATTGATCATGCATCTTCCAAATCAATCACACATGCCTTCAAATAAATACATTCTTTGGAACCAAAATTTATATACTCAAGAATCTGTCCCTTATTAAGCAGTTGGAAGAGCCCAACCTAGTTTATCCTTATGCAATAAATTTCCTTTTTTGTCTTCTATTTCTTTTGTTCTTGAACAAAATTGCATTTCAAATCTCTTCTTTCAACCCTCTTTTGGCAGCATCTCTAGCCTATGAATCACACATTCCTACTTTCCAAAGCACTGTATCCATGTTTGTGCGATTTTAATTAGACTTTCAGTGTTTCTTTTGATCTGCTTTTTTCCCTTCCCCTCCTTTGATTCCCCTCTCTTTCAGAGAAACTTGTCTCAGAGTCTGTGTAACTTTCTCTTTCCTATCTTTCTGTTTCTTCTGGTTCTTGTGTGCCATTTACAATAGGCTCATTATGCACAATATTTTTAGTTTATTTTCTTTCACTAATTCCTTTCAGCATCCCCTCTCTGTTCTTACCTGTTTCTAGACTTCAAACAAAGCTCTTTCTTCTGTGATCAGACTACTATGCTCTTTGTTCACTCACAGCAACTTTTATGATTTCCTTCCCCCAAGAATCAGCATATTGGAGGAGAAAAAGCATCAGGAGCCTTGGGTATGAAGTTCATTTTTTCTGCTTGTTAGCAATGTGGCCTTGGCCAAGTCACTTGCCTCTTTGAGTTTATTCTTCTATAATACTACTACTAATGATAATACTTGGACTACCATTTGTAAACTTGTGAGGAAAGCACCTTGAAGACCTTAAAATGCTATGTAAGTGCAAGCAATTAGGTAGGGTATTCCAAAAATCTCAGCGTAGTTTTAAGCTTTAATTAAAAACTAAATAATTGAAAAGTTGTCTTAATACTTTTAGAAAAACCTGTATTCTTTATCTTTCTCTTATTTCTCCCTAAGCATTTCATTCATGACCTTTGTTTCTTTAACTGTTCCAAATAGCTTCCTTATAATAATCTAAGAATTTTTTTTAAAAATCAGTTCCCTTGTTTCATTATTCCTTTCACTGTGGTATCTTCTAAATAACTCAGCTATGTCATTTTTACTGGTCTTTGTAGAAATGAAGAGCTGGAAGAAGTCTATTTTAGCTCAACTTTTAAATGAATGAGAATCCCTTCTATCACAAAAATTTATCTAATCTCACATGGAAGCCCTCCAGTGAGCATTAGTTATCCATTATCCTGATATTCATTATCTCATGATGTAGCTCACCCTACTTTTGGACAGTTCACAAATTTTCCCTTTTGTTAAGCTAAAATTTACTTCCCTGTAACTTCTATCCACTGTTACCATTACAGTTCATTGCTCCTTATGGATCTGAAAGAGATCAGATTTAAACCTCTTTTCTATGATGGTTTTGGGTTCATTCTAAGTCTTCTCCAGACTGAGCATATCCAGTGCCTTCAACCAATCATCATATTTCCCTCAATAGGCTTGCCTCTCTTCATTGGATTTGCTTCAGTTTATCCATATTCTTCCAAACTTGAGGAGCTTATCATAATCCAGATGTTTCCTGACTCAGTATATAGCAAAGCTATGACTTTACTGTAGATACTATGCTTCTATTAATTTAACTTGTCACACTAGAAATAAGGGACTTAACTTATGTATTTATTGTTATAAGGAATTTCAAGGTAAGGAAAGTAGCTCCCTTGACACAAGCTGGCAGTTTATCTCTTAGAGAATTGCTGTGAACTACAAGGTTGGGTGACTTATCCAAAGTTAGAGAAAGTGTCAGAGGAAGTACTTGAACCTGGTTTTCTTGGCTTCAAAGTAATTTTTTTTTAAAAAATCAACTACTTCATTGCCATATCAAACTTGATTTGTCTAGAGATTATAATCAACTAAAACCCCTAGATATTTTTCAAAGGAAAAATTTTTTGCCATAACTCCCTATACTTGATCAAATATTCTTTTTAACCCAAGTGTGGGACTATATTTATCCTTATTAAATTCCATCCACTGTTTCAGCTTGTTGAGATTTTTTTTTAGATCCAAGTTCTGTCATCCATCTGTTATACCACGCAGATTTGTGACATCTGCAAATTTGATCAACATGGGCTCTATGTTTTCATGCAAGTCACAAAGATGTTCAACACTATGGATCCAAAGAAAGATCTTGGGGCATGCTAACAAAAACCTCTTACCATTTTAACATTAATTCATTAATCCATATTATTTGGATTTGGCATTGAACCCATTCTGGATCCATTATTCATCTCATAGCTCTTCATTTTGTCCACAAGAATATTATTAAATACTCTGATCAAAAGCTTTTCTGAAATCCAGGTATGCTGCATCTCTTGGCATTTCTTAAATGAAAAGTACATGGAAAGCTATTAACTTTATTCTTTTCTTGTCACAAATTACCTGATACTGTGTTTTGCAAATATGAACTTATTGTTCCTCACAACAATTCTGTATGGTAGGTGCTATTATTGTCACTCCCATTTTAGAGCTGAGGAAACTGAGTAAAAAGAGGTTAAGTGACTTACCCAGGGTTATACAGTTGGTAAGTATCTAAGGTCGGATTTGAACTTAGATTTTCCTGATTCTACACGGAACACTCCTCTATCTTTCTTTATTTTTATTTTTTTGACACTCCTCTATCAATTAAACCATTTATATGCCTTTTAATTAATTTCTAGTCCAAATCTTGACCCTATCTCCTATTTCTGTAATAGTATCTCTTTAACCAAATCATAATGTCTCTTCTATTTACTACTTTTTTCCAAAAGAAAATGAATAGAATCTTTAGCTGTAGAGTCAGTTGAGTTTAATCATCATTTTTTTTTCAGTAGTCCTGCTACCTTTTTCTTTTGCCTCATTCTACAAAATAAATCCAAAGTTTCTATTGAAGCTCACACAAAATACCTTTCTTCCTTGGATTTTAATGACTGTAAATGTTTTGGAGTCATCCGCAGTTAAATTAATAACCAGCATCCCCACCACATACTCTCCTTGGATAACTGCTATTGTTTTGATGAAATGGAAAGAATGCTAGACTGAAATAATAAAAGCCAACTTTTTTACACAGTGGTCCAAAACTTCCAGTGAAGTTTTAAAATTCTAGTGTAGTTAACTGCACTAAGACTTTGAGACACCTTATATAGCACTTTAGAGTTTGCAGAGCACTTTATAAATATGAATTCATTTTAACCTCACAGCAACCCTGGAAGGGGGTAAGTGTTATTATTAATACTGCTCAGTAGAGGAAGAAATTTAGGGTAAGGGAGATTTAGTGACTTGCTCAGGGTCACACAGCTAATAAATATTTAAGGTTGAATTTAAATTCAGTTTTTCTTGACTCCAGGTCAGGCAGGTGATCTACACTATTCCACCTATCCAACTCTGACTTAAAGTGAGAAGATTATTGACTCTGGCACTTGTGGTTGGTATCATTGAGTTGAAAATAACAAATAAATCTATTTTAGTTTCTATTGTTTGCTAAATTTCCCTGTTCAGTTTAGTGAGAGTTTAAGGATTTCAACAATTGGCAATTGGCTTTATTTTGATATTATCCCTTACCCTTCCCAATAAGCTTTCTATGTAGATCTTGAAAAGATGGGGTATATAGGGTATTCATGGAGGACTGGAACCTCTGGTGGGAGGGCTGCTAAGCTCTTTTCAGGACTGCTCATCCACCTTTGATGTCCACTTGTCATTCAACTCTCACCTATGACTCCAACAAGCTATAGTTTGTTCAGCAGCCACATCTCAGTAAACTGTTACCACAGATGAGCTAAACCAGGTTGAGGGTAAACAATGGGCATCAAAAAAATAAATGAGTTGAGGGGTGTTTACTCCAAGCATGTGAAGACTTATCCTGGCAGAATGGGTCAATGAAATTTGTTCCAAGAGACATGAAGGTGGCTGAAGCAGGTACTGTGAAGGGCTAAGAGTTTGGTTAGACTTCAAAGGCACCAAGACCTACCCCATCTCAGGTCATCGTCAGTAGTCCTGACTTGTCATGCCACTGAATTTGAATTTCTCTAGAAGAGAGAAGTAAGATTGAAAACTATGCAATTTTGCTTCATTTAAATTTTCTCTGAAAATGAAGAACAGGGGGTGGCTAGATGGCACAGTGGATAGAGTACCAGCCCTGGAGTCAGGAATACCTGAGTTTATACAAGCGTCTTTGTTAATTAATTTATTTTTTTATTCTCATTTTGTACAAATGTTTTTTTTTACATTAATAAAATATTCTTGTTTACTTGTTTACAAGTAAACAAAATACCCCTCCCCCCATGAATATAGGTAGACTTGCTTGGGCGAAAAAAGTAATGGGGAGAGAAAAAAATTAAAATTAAAAAAAAATAATAGTAATAATTGTAGGTATGGCCAGGTGGCTCAATGGATGAAGCACCAGCCCTGGAGCCATGAGCACCCGAGTCCATATCCAGCCTTGTAAACCCAACAATCACCCAGCCATGTGACATGCAAGCCACCCGATCCCCACTGCCCTGCAAAACCAAAAAGAAGGAAAAAAAAAGACCCAAAATAAAATAAAATAGTAATAATAGTAGGGGTGGCTGGGTGGCAGACAGAGCATTGGCCCTTGAGCCAGGAGCACCGTGGTCCAGATCCAGCCTCAGAGACCCAACAATCACCCTGCTATGTGGCCCCAGGCAGGCCACCCAGCCCCACTTGCCCTGCACCCTCCCCCAAATAATAATGACACAAAATGTGCTTCAGTCTTTGTTCCAACACCAACAACTCTGTCACGGGTGGATCACATTCTTTATGATAAGTCCATCACAAAAGTTACTTCCATATTTTTCCAACATTGCCATTGCTGATCGCAACTCCCTCCTTTCTTATTTCTCCACTACCATGTACTATATTTTCCCTCTCCTTTCACTCTGACTCTGCTGTAGGGTCACTGAGTGGTGCAGCAGACAGATCCTTGGTCCTGGGGCCAAGAAGCCCTGAGCCCCCATACCACCCCTTAGGCCCAGAATCCACCTGGCCCTATGGTCCTGGGCAGGCCTTCCAATCCCAGCCCCTTGCAAGAAGTAAAAAAGAAAATGTGTTATATCTGACCACTCTCCCACCATGGTCCATCCTCTCCTCCTTTATTCACATCCCCACCCCTTCCCCCTGCTCCCCCCTCCTTCTTACTCCAGATGTCTATACCCCATTGAGTATATTTGCTGTTTCCTCTCCTAGCCATCTCTGATGAGAGCAAAGGTTCCCTCATTCCCAATTGCCTCCCCCCTTCCATATCATTGCAATAGCTCATTGTAATAAAAAAAATCTTATTATATGAAATATCTTGGACTATTCCCCTCTCCTTTTTCTTTCTCCCATTCCATTTCCCTTTTTTTCTATTGACTCCATTTTTACACCATATTTTATCTTCAAATTCAGCTTTCTCCTGTGCTTCAACTATAAAAGCTCCCTCTACCTGCTCTATTAACTGAGAAGGTTCATATGAGTATTATCAGTGTCATTTTTCTATGCAGGAATACATGCAGTTCATCCTCATTAAGTCCCTCATATTTCCCCCCTCTCCTTCAATCTCCACACTTCACCTGAGTCCTGTATCTGAAGATCAAACCTTCTGTTCAGCTCTGGCCATTCCAAAAGGAACATTTGAAATTCCCCTGGTTCATTGAAAGTCCATCTTTTTCCCTGGAAGAGGACATTCAGCCTTGCTGGGTAGTTCATTCTTGGCTGTATTCTAAGCTCTTTTGCCTTCTGGTATATTATATTATATTCCAAGCTCTATGAGCTTCCAATGTAGTTGCTGCTAAGTCCTGTGTGGTCCTGACTGCAGCTCCATGATATTTGAACTGTGTCCTTCTGGCTGCTTGTAATATTTTCTCTTTGACTTGGGAGTTCTGGAACTTGGCTATAATATTCCTAGGGGTTGGTTTTTTGGGATCTCTTTCTCTGGGGGATTGGTGGATTCTCTCCATTTCTATTTTTCCCTCTGCTTCTAGAATATCAGGGCAATTTTCCTGTAGTAATTCTTTGAAAATGATGTCAAGGCTCTTTTCCTGATCATGACTTTCAGGTATTCCAATAATTTTTAAATTATCTTTCCTAAGTCTGTTCTCCATATCAGTTGTTTTTTCAATGAGATATTTCACATTTTCTTCTAATTTTTCATTTTTTTGGTTTTGAAGTATTCATTCCTGATTTCTGGTAAATTCATCAAACTCCCTGAATTCTATTCTTTGTCTGAAGGATTTGTTCTTCTCAGAGAGTTTTCTTATCTCTTTTTTCCATCTGGCCAATTTTGCTTTTTAAAGCATTCTTCTCCTCAATAACCTTTTGAACTGTTTTATCCATTTGACCTAAGCTGGTTTTTAGCATGCTATTTTCTTCAGCATTTTTTTTCGATTTCCTTGACTAAGCTGCTGACTTCATTTTCATGTTTTTCCTGCATCTCTCCTTTCTTTTCCCAGTTTTTCTTCTAACTCCCTCATTTAATTTTTTCAAAGTCTTTTGAGCTCTGTCATAGCCTAAGCCCAATTTCTGTTTTTCTTGGAATCTTTAGATGCAGGAGCTTGTGCTTCCTCATCTTTAGGCTGAGTATTTTGATCCTTCTTGGGCTCATTTGCAAAATATTTCTCAATAGTCTTCCCGTTATTTCTCTGCGTGCTCATTTTCCCAGCCTGGACCTGGTTTTGGGGTGCTTCCTGAGCATTTGGGACACTCCTACAAGGGTCTCAGCGTGTGAGGGTCTGTCCTCTCTCCTGGTCTGTGAATGACTACATGCGGCCCCCTTTGCTACGGGGCTGAGGTGGGGGGGGGGCCCTGCTGTTCTATGGGGGGGGGGCCTAGACTGTGATCAGGATCTGAATGTGGTTAGAGCCCCAGAGTCCTGTTCCAGGGGCAGAGGACAGAGCTCTGCAGTCTCTCTCTCTTCACTCCCCTCCCTCAGCTCAATGGGCTCATGCCCTGGGGGCTCCTGCTTACAGGCTCCGCCTGCTTCTGTTTCTGGCTCTGGGCTGCTGAAAGACCAAGCTGCTTGCTGTGTGCCCTGAGGGCTGGGCTCCACGTGCTCTGGCAGAGGTCCCCCCTGTTCCCCCACTTTGCACCCGGTGCTCATCGAGGTGCAGCTCAGGAGACTCCCCCACTGCTGTGAGCTGAGACTCCCAGCACCCTGGGGCTGCCTCCGGGAGGCTGAAGTTCTTTCGCTCTGGTGGGCCACCCCTCTGGTGGGCCACCCCTCTGACCCTGGGGAGCAGAGCCTTTCTTCTCTTTTCCAGTTTACCTTGAGCAGGAGAACTGCCTCACTGGGTCCCTTTGTGGGTTCTGTCTCTCGAAAGTTTAGTTAGACTCCTTAGCTGATGAGTTTTATCAGAGAGCTCCTAAGACTGGATCCCTTCTTGTCACCATCTTGGCTCCGCCCCAGTACCTGAGTTTAAATCCTGCTTTAGACACTTAATAATTTCCTAGCTGTGTGGCCTTGGGCAAGCCACTTAACCCCATTTGCCTTGCAAAAACCGAAAAAAGAAAAAAGAAAAAAAAAGAAAATGAAGGACAAACAATATTATTTAGAGGACATACAGGATCAAAATATACATTTGTTATTTTAGATAAATACACCCATAAAGAATTCTTCAGGATCTTATTAAGAATATCCTTTTTCGATAGGCAAGGGCAATTTATAGATGAGGAGATGAAAGCAATCCATAGCTATATGAAAAAATGCTCTAAATCATTAATTATTAGAGAAATGCAAATTGAAGCTTCTCTGAGGTACCACCGCACACCTCTCAGATTGGCCAATATGACCAGAAAGGATAATGATCATTGTTGGAAGGGTTGTGGGAAATCTGGGACACTATTACACTGCTGGTGGAGCTGTGAACTCATCCAACCCTTCTGGAGAGCTATTTGGAACTATGCCAAAAGGGCAATAAAAATGTGCATACCCTTTGACCCAACAATACCACTACTGGGTCTATATCCTGAAGAGATGATGAAAAAGGGTAAAAACATTACTTGTACAAAAATATTTATAGCAGCCCTGTTTGTGGTGGCAAAGAATTGGAAATCAAGTAAATGTCCTTCAATTGGGGAATGGTTTAGCAAACTGTAGTATATGTATGTCATGGAACACTATTGTTCTATTAGAAACCAGGAGGGACGGGAATTTAGGGAAGCCTGGAGGGATTTGCATGAACTGATGCTGAGTGAGATAAGCAGAACCAGAAAAACACTGTACACCCTAACAGCAACATGGGAGTGATGATCAACCTTTATGGACTCACTCATTCCATCAGTGCAACAATCAGGAACAATTTAGGGCTGTCTGCATCTGTATCCAGATAAAGAACCGTGCAGTTTGAACAAAGTTCAAGGACTATTCCCTTTAATTTACAAAAAAAACCAGATATCTTATTGTCTGATCTTGTTACCTCTTAGACTTCTTGTCTCTTCCTTAAGGATATGATTTCTCTCTCATCACACCCAATTTGCATCAAGGTACAACATGGAAACAAAGACTGACAGATTGCTTTCCGTGGGGGGAGGGGAGGGAAGTAAGATTGGGGGAAAATTGTAAAACTCAAATAATATCTTTAATAGAAATAAATTTAAAAAAATAAAATAAAAAAAGAATATTTTTTTTTCTATTATTCTTGAATCAACTTGGGACCTGTTTCAAGTATTTCTGTATTGGTCCAAACTCCATTCTCTAGGAAGCTCCTTCTTCTTAGACTCAGTTGCTAACAAATAATTTGGAGATTGTTATGTAAATTTTTCATTTTCTTCTATTCTTAACACAATTTTTGGTTAATATTAATCTCACTTGACCAAAACCTGTCCCATAGGATGTAAGAATTACTTTAGAGATTTAAACATTCCTTAGATAAGAAGTCAGAGGAAGAATCTCAACTGTTCCTGACTCCTTGGTGATAGGTAATCTTTCTCCTCAATCAGCTTGTTGTGAATTCTCTAAATGCAGTTTAATCTGTAATCTGACTTTAGTTTACTTTGATGAAGTCTGTTTCCTTAGGGAATGTATGAAATTATGACTTTTTAAACTGTTCGTTCAACGTTTATGACATTGATGAAAGGAGGGGATTAGGGATCTGTCTTTCACTTTTATGGCCTAAAAAAGTGTACAAAAGTGCATTATATAAAAAGCATTATTTCTTTGCCACTCTGATATAAATTTTTCCTGTAAGAAGCTTTATTAGAATCTTAATGACTGTTTAGGTTTTCTCTGAGGCCTCAACCTATGCTTGAGTATAGTAAGCAAACCTATGCCTTTACCTCTATAATTTCTGTATTTTGGTAAACATATTTTTGACAACATTTACCTACCCTATGAACTCAGAAAGAAGGCATTTCTCTCACAGTAACATCACATTACAATCAAAAGAAAAATACCTTAATTGTATTAGGAAAATCTTGGTAATATAAAGAAGGATCAAACTGCAAATAATATAACACATGGCCATCACTTTTATTTCAATCCAAAAACTGACTGTTTTATCTTCCGCCCCCTCAGTCTTGGGTGTCCAATGTTTCTCCTCACTCTTTCCAAGCTGAAGTTCTGTCCTCATGGTGCATTCCTCTCTGTAGGACAGAAAACTAATAAGTCACTCACAAGATTTACTTAGGTTGGTAGCAGATATGGAAGGTCCACTATTCACTACTATGCTTCAGATGGTCATGGGGCCTCTGTCTGCTACTCCATACCCTTGTTCTTGCTTCATTAATTGCTCTGGCTCAGCTGGGTTGGAAAAAAGTAATATTCAACTGCTCTGATGTGTCACTCTTACAAAAGAGTTTTCTAGCCAACCTACTCCAACAGAATGGGCTATGGCTCACAGATCACCGTGATTATGACAGCTATTATTTCTCTCCACACCTGTTTTCTTCCCATTATTCTTTTTGAAACTACTGCTGCATTTATACTTTGATATTTAATACTGTCCAACCCCATTCATTCCTACTTATTCTTCCCTATAATGTCCTTGGAGGATCTTGATCTGTTCTTTTTCCAACTCAATTTTGTTATCTTTATTCCTTAAAATAACTCTTTGATTTTGTTTTTTTATTCTTTTGTATATATCAAAATCCTTATATTTGCTGATTATTGTTGATTTCATAACAAAAAGGAAAATTAAAAACAAAATTCCTGTCTGCTCTTCATCTCCAGCTAATACTGGCAAGGCAAGAACACATGGAAGTTTTCCTCCTGAAACATGCGTTATGAAGCCTCCAGTAAAACCTTCTCTCTCCAAGATTGTTTCAGACATATTTTAAACTAGTTTCTCATCTTCAGCTATTGACATTTTCTCAAACTATTCACATAATGTAAAGAATTTTCAATATCTTCAACCCAGCATTTCATAGATAATTCCCAAATTAACCATCCTTGATGGAGTTCTAGATCATGTGGTTTTGTTGTAACTTAGTGATTGAAAATAACCATACTATATTAGCATATAAGACATATATATAACTATGAGTATATGGTGTTTATACATCATTGGATAAAAGATATAATGAAACAATAGTTATGCTGTTTAGGATTTCAATTTCAAATAATAAAAATTCTGAGCTGTCACTTGTAGCTGAGAGAAGATAAAAGAAAAAAATATATTAAAAATGAAAATTAACCCCAAAACTAACTCTTCATAAACATAATAGGTTCTTTAGAAGTTTATGTGAAATATCCCTTTCTTATTTACTCTCAAGTCTATGCTAGACCCAGAAAATCACTTAGAACTCAAATATGATCAAAATCAAAACTTCAGTTAGATTGGGAAAAGAAAAATTAATATTAAGAAGCATCAAGCGACATATAATAAGACATAGCAATCTATCATTTTACTTTATCCCTATATCCATCTTCTTCACCCTCCAAGACTATAAACTGTCACTCTCCTGATTCTCTGTTCCTCCAGACTCAGAGTGGAATCTGGCCTCCTCTCACTTTCCCAAGGTTAAAATATATTTCCTTAGTACTCATGCTGTTTAATGTTTTAGAAGAGGACAATATACACCCTGTCTGTGATAGGGAATCAGGTAACTACTGGCAGGTTTGGGGATATATTAATCGTTTCTTATGTTTCAGATGTTTGTAGGAACCTTTGACAATTCTGGGATAAGCATCTATCCTTGATTTTTTTTTTTACCTGGTCACATTGTTGCCTCTGGCAAATGTCTCCATCCCCCTTGTCAGTTTATAACTCAGTAATTAAAAAGATGACATAGTCTGACTTTGAAGGTCAACAACTCAGTGATATACTGTTTTCCACCTTTACCTGAAGAACAAAGGTGAAGTTCCATTTTCTGTCAATATACCATGTCATTTCTGTTCGGGAATACTTTGACCAAAGGTAAGATCAGAGCAAAGTTATTTCATTTCTGCCAAAAAGTCACAACTTTGATGAAGAATGCTCTCTTGTCTCAGATCCTCACTGATAGAGGTTGTCTTTAAAAAAAAAATCTACTGAGTGAATGAAATCTTAGAAAACTTAGATATGATAGACCTCTGGAGAAAACTTAATGGGTATAGAAAAGGATATACTTTTTTCTCGGCAGTACATGACATTTATATAAAAACTGATTATGTATTAGGGCACAAAAACCTTATAATCAAACGCAGAAAGGCAGAAATAATAAATACACAGTTCTCAGACTATGATGCAATAAAAATTACATGTAATAAAGGGTCATGGAAAGATAAACCAAGAACCAATTGGAAATTAAATAATTTTAGCTTAGATAATGGGTGGATCAAACACAAAAATAGAAATAATCAATAATTATATATACAGGAAAATGATTAAAATTAGAATGCATGCCAAAATTTATGGGATGCAACCAAGGCAATTTGAGGGGAAACTTTATATCTCTAAATGCCTGTATGAATAAAATAGAGAAAGAGATCAACAAATTGGGTATGCAATTAAAAAAGTTAGAAAAAGAACAAATTAAAGATGCTGAATTAAATACCAAATTGGGAATTGTGAAAGCCAAGGGAGAGATTAATGAAATTGAAAGCAAAAAATGATTGATCTCATAAATAAAAATGAGTTGGTTTTATGAATAAGTCAATAAAATAGACAAACCTTTGGTTAATCTGATTTAAAAAAAAGAAGATAACCAAATTACTGGTATCAGAAATGAAAATGGTGAACTAACCACCAAGGAGAAGGAAATTAAAGAGATAATTCAGGGCTACTTTACTGAACTGTATGCCAATAAATTGGATATTCTGAGTGAAATGGATGAATATTTACAAAAATACAAACTTCCCAGATTAACAGAAGAAAAAAAATACATTATTTAAATAACCCCATTTCAGAAAAAGAAATTGAAGAAACCATCAATAAACTCCCTAAGAAAAAAATCTCCAGGTCCAGATGGATTACCAAGTGAATGCTACCAACTTTTAAGGAACAATTTATTCCTATTCTATGTAAATTATCTTTAAAACTATGAGATGAGGGAGTTCTGCCAAACTCCTTTTTATGACACCAACATGGTGCTGATACCTAAACCAGGAAGAACCAAAACAAAGAAAATTAAAGACCAATCTCCCTAATGAATGTTGATGCAAACATTTTAAATAAAATTTTAGCAATGAGACTACAGCAAGTTATTACTAGGATAATACAACATGATCAGGTAAGATTTGTATCAGATAGGGATGGTTCAACATTAGGAAAACACTCAACATAATTAAACCTATCAATAGCAAAACCAACAGAAATCATGATTATCTCAATAGGTTATGATAAGCCTTTGATAAAATACAACATTCTTTCCTATTAAAAACACTAGAAAGTTAAGGAATAGATGGAATTTTCCTTAAAATAATAAATAGTATCTAAAACTATCAGCTAATATTATGTGTAATGGGAAAAAATATGGAGCATTTTCAATAAAATCAGGGGTGAAACAAGGATGCCCATTATCATCATAACTATTCAATATAGTATTAGAAATGCTAGCTTTGGCAATAAGAGAAGAAAAAGAAATTGAAGAAATCAGAATTGGCAATGAGGAAGCCAAGCTTTCATTCTCTGAAGATGATATGATGGTGTACTTAGAGAACCTGAGAAAATCCTCTAAGAAACTCCTTGAAACAATTAACAAATTCAGCAAAGTAGCAGGATATAAAATAAACCAAGATAAATCATCAGCATTTCTACATATGAAGAACAAATCCCAAGAGCAAGAGATAGAAAGAAAAATTCCATTTAAGATAATTAAAGACAACATTAAATACTTGGGAATCTACCTCCTAAGACAAACCCAGAAACTGAATTAACACAATTATAAAAACACTTCTCAGTCAAAAAAAGTCAGGTCTAAATAATTGGAAAAATTCAAATGCTCATAGTTAGGTTGAGCTAATATAATAAAAATGACAATTCTACCCAAATTAAATTACTTATTCAGTGCCATAGCAACCAAACTACCAAAAAACTACTTTACTGAGCTAGAAAATATAGTAACAAAATTTTTCTGGAGCAACAAAAAGTCAAGAATAGCAAGGCCACTGATAAAAAAAAATGTAAAGGAAGTTGACCTTAGCTCTACCAGATCTAAAACTATCCTAGAAAGCTGCAGTCATCAAAACTGCCTGGTACTGGTTAAGAAATAGAATAATAGATTAGTGGATTAGGACAGGTTCAAAAGAAACTGCAGTAAATGACAACAGCAATCTACTATTTGACAAACCAAAAGACATGAACTCCTGGGATAAGAACTCACTATTTGACAACAATTATCGGGAAAACTGGAAAATAGTATGGCAAAAATTAAGCATAGATCCACATCTCACATCCTATACCAAAATAAGGTCAAAATGGATACAGGATTTAGACATAAATAGCAACACCACAGATAAATTAATAGACCAAGACATTACCCGTCAGATCTATTTGGGGGGGGGGGGGGATAAATTTTTAACCAAACATAAATTAGAGCACATTATGCCTTCAAAATGAATGATTTTGATTAAATTAAAAAGGTTTTGCCTTAATAAAATCAATGTTGCCAAAATTAGAAGGAAAGTTGGAAGCAATCTTCACAATCAGGAGTTCTGATAAAGATCTAATTTCTAAACTATATAGAGAATTGCATCAAATTTATAAGGTCACAAGTCATTCCCCAATTGATAAATGGTCAAAGAATATGTATGAAAAGACAGATTCCAAATGAAGAAATTAAAGGTACATATAATCATATGAAAAAATGCCCCAAATCATTATCAATTAGAGAAAAGCAAATTAAAACAATAATGAATATCACCTCACACCTATCAGATTGGTGGAGATGAGAAAACTGGAAGATGATCAATGCTGGAGAGGTTGGAGTATTGGGACATTGATGCATTACTGATGGATTTGTGAATGGATCCAGCCATTCTGGAAAGCAATATGAAACTATGCCCCAAAAGCAATTCTAGATCTCTATCCAGAAGGAAAAAGGGAAAAGTCCTATATGTTCCAATTTATTCATAGCAGCTCTTTTTGTAGTGGCAAAATATTGGAAATTGAAGGGATGCCCATCAATTGGGGAATGGCCAAACAAGTTATGGTGTATGAATACTATGGAATATTATTGTTCTATAAGAAACCATAAATGGTCAGACTCTAGAGCAGCATGGAATGACTTAGGGGATCTGATGCTGAGCAGAAGGTTCTACTGAACCAAGAGAACAATGTACACATTATCAATAACACTGTGAGATGGGCAACCTTGATGGAAGCAGCTCCTCTCAGCAGAGCAGAGAGCTAGGACAACTGTATTAGATGGGATATGGACAATTTTATCCCCACTCAGAGAAGAAAATCAAAACAAAATGAAACACCCCTGCCCCCCCAAAATAAACCAACCCTTCAGAATCTGATAAACACTTTATAAAAATTATCTCTTATATATATCTCTTTCCTTTAATTCTAATTCCTCATGCCAAAAATAACTAGTTTGTAAATATGTTTATCAAAAATATGTATGTTCAATGCTAACCTGACTGTTCATCACTGAGGGGAGGGAGGTGAGAAGGGAGGGTGGAAGGAAATTTTGTAACTTAAAAATATACATGTGCATATGGATCAAAATAAATAAAATTTTTAAAAAGGCTATTGAGATACAATGAAGTATCAGCCAGGTACATTTTAATAGGAGGAAAGATTTTCAACTTAAATGTGTGCAAGATTGTGGTGAAGTAGATAAAACCCAATATTTGAAGGTTAGAGTACCAGGGTTCAAACCAGGATCTGAGATTTGCTACGTCATGACTTTAATCTTATTTAGACAGTGCTCTAGTCAACTCTTCTAACTCACCATTTCCTTTTCCAAAATTAGACCTGAATGCAGTTTAATCTTTACATTCTACAACCAATTAGGGAACTATACTCCAAGAGAAACTAGTTCAGTATCAAGACCAAGGGGGATTCAAAATTTGGTCCTGGTCTCTCCTGGCAATGACTCTAGACCAAGACAATATTCTTTCTTCTCCATTCCCTTAGCTGAGAACCATATCAACTCTAGGCCAAATGAAAACCAAGGAGTTTAGCCAAAAATGGATTAGGCTATATTGATGGTTAGTACTCCAACCAAGAGGGATATTAAAGGGATGCAATGTTGTTTTACTTTATAAAATGACATATTTAAGGAATTGAGAGACAGTGGAAGGACTTGTAATCACTTTTATAGAAGGAAGTAAATGAAGCTAAGAGACATATATATATATATATACATATGTATAAAATTATGCTAATATAAATAAAAAACTGAAAGGCAGGTGAATTCTAATTAATTTTAGTAATCAGTCTTGGAGTGAGAGAATACACTTTGCTTCTTTTAATAGTAATGAAGCTCTATTTATCAAGTTCAATTTGGTATATTTCATAGGGCATTAGACTTGGGTTCAGATGTCTACTAACTGTGTGACTCTTATAGAGAAGTCACTCAACCTCTCTGAAACCTCAGTTTCTTCATTCATAAAACAAAAAAAGTTTTATTTTAGATGGCTTCTGAGAGTGTCGTATGTTTCTATGATCTTTTCTGTCTAGAAGAGCAGAACAGGGAAGTTGGCAGTGTAAATTTTTCAGAGGGAAACTGAGCACTGGGGAATGAGGCAGTGGGATTCTGAATGGAAGAAAGAGAATATTATACATTTATCTACTTGACGTTTCTCCTAGGACCAATCTACTCCAAGGACTATGCCAAACTAAAGAATTCAAGCTAGTTTCATATTGTTTAGACCTTAATTATATTTTAGATGTTAGTTTTTTCTTTTCAACAATCTTCTTAGCAATGAGAGAATAGTGACCTCCTAATATATTTTTGTATTTCCTCTAATGCCTAATACAATGCTAGGTACATCCTAGTTTAGTTAAATTCTCTTTTTAACTAAGCTATACCCACACCCCTAAAGTTCTAGAAGTTCTTGGAAGGAGAATTTGTGGAGTTCTATGACTGAATTTTTCTTGAATATAATGACCTGACCACTAAAGCATTAATTTTCTGAACCGCCTTCAGGGAAACTTGTAGTTATTACCTGAGAGGACATGGATTCCTATTTTAGAACTGCGGCCAAGAGAGTTGTAAGCTAAATTTTCATAGGATTCACTCTGCTCAAGCATCTAATCTTTCTCAAAGGACCACAAGGTTTTGATATCCATGAGAGTACTTTCTACAACAAGGAACAGAGTTTGACAGTAATCAAAGGAGACCATGCCTAATAACCAGCAATGAAATTTTAGAAGTGAAAAAAAAGGCTCCAAAGATTATAGATTTTGGGGAAAACAAATCAGTCAGTAAAGTTAGCAAGAATGGACATCTATAACCTCTGCCAAAGACAGGAGAAGCAATTCTGGCTGCTGAGTTGAGAAAAGAAATTAGAAAAATGGCCGGCCAAATAGTACATTATGATATTGGCAGACTCCAGAGAGAGTGTGTCAAAGACATTAAAAAGCCATTCAGGGCTAGAATGACTTGATTCAGCTGGGAGAAGATGAAAAGAAGCACTGGATATTTCCTGGATGGGTTTTTTATGTCTAGAAATATGAGCATCCCAACTAGATTCATGGCCTTTGCCCAGGATTTTTCCTGATGACTGACAAGAAGCTTAATTCAGTGAGTTGAATGATTTTCAACCCACTGCAGTCACTGGCCTTGTTCAATCCTTTTTTGGGGGATGGTGTTGCTTTGTGTTATTGATTTCTTTTGGCTTTACATCGCAGTTACTTCTCAAGATACCCTGCTCCTCACCCCATATTAAATTGAACCTTCTTCTGTAATAGAAAAAACAGGCAAAGCTAAAATGTTTGCAAATATATAGGTTAATGAATGCCACATTTCAAAGATTATCTATCTAGCTTTGGAAGGGAACATATTATCTATCTTGAATTGAAAAGGATCTTAAAAGTCATCTAGTTCAACTACCTCATTTTACAAAGTAGGAAACTGAAGCACTGAGAAGTTAAGTGATTTAATGATTCAGTACTAACTAGCATATGTAAGTGTTTTAAATTTTACAGAGCTCTTTAAAAGTATTATTTCATTTTATTTTTACAATAGCATTGGGAAGTGAGTACTATTGTCAACTCTTTTTTTTATGAGGCAGACAATGAGTAAATTGATTTGCCTAGGATCACACAGCTAGTAAGTGCCTAAAGCAAGATTTGAAATCTTGTCTTCCAGATTCCCTATCCAGGGTTCTTTCCAGGAGATACTAGCTACCTCCTATCGAATTGCTCATGGATGATGGGTGGAGGTAGAAGTGGGGTTATGGTCAAGAAACATGACTTAAAGGAATCCAGGATCAACTTTTGAGTCATCCTTGGTCTTGATCATAGGGAGCCTGGCTTTTTCTTCCTTTTGAAGTCTAGATCCCTAATTGGAGGGTGTTGTACATCCAGGGTGGTTGTGGATGCTAAAGATTAAATTATTTGTATAACTGTATAGGAATATAATGAGGGTACATAGATTTGCCCAGAGCACTGTATTACATCATGAGCTTAATATTTCCTTAAGTCTCAATTACAGTTATTCTAATCCTTGGCCACAGCTAGCACTTCTCATCCTGGCTAGGTTTCTTGCATATTTATATGACTGGTCAGTCACTAGGGGAATTGGAGAATCATGTGAATGGGTCAGTGCAAAGACTTCCTGCCATTGGAAAAAACAGCCCTAATGCATGTATCATCTTTATGTAGCAGCACATTTGGTTATGGGAAGAAAAAGAGAATAAAATGCTGACCCAGATTCTAGAAGGGAATTTATATTAGGACTTCATCCATTGTCTCCCATATATCTGTGCATGATGAAATCAAAATGTGTTCCTCTTATTGCCTCCAGTCACTTGCTTTCAGTTTTTAATGAGGAAGAATATTTAATCTTTAGGATAGTAATAAAGGAGAAACCTTAATCCTTTGTTAACTTTCTTGCTGGTTAATCAACTGATAAAAAGAGGGCTAACTTTGAAAGGTTATAATAGTAGTAGTTTGTATTATAGGCATAATATTGCTCCCTCTGTCACCCTTCCTATGTAAAGAATGGCTGCTCTTCAAACCTACACGAGGATGGATAACAACAGCAGCAACAATAGTACCTAGCATTTACATGGGGTTTTCAGGTTTGTAAAGTGCTTTCCATTTGTTAGCTCATTGGATCTCTGATCCAATAAGGGAATCTCTGATCAATGGAGTTCCCTAGCCCACTTAATGAGACTGAAAAGGTAAGCATAGATAACACAGACTATGAAGTGTTAGAATTGCCTATTCAGACTTGGAAGATTCTGCCTACTTCTTGTAAAGGGTATGCCACTTTTAAAATCTGAGTGAATGATTTTGTAAACAATAAAAGATGTGAAGCGTTTAGTTGCTCACACCAGGGTCTGATATAAATGTTGGACAACCATCTCTCTTTGGGGGGTGGGGTGGAGTGTAATATCCTCATAGATACACTCCAAAGTTTATTATGAATTATTAACATTTTTCTATAGCTTTTAATCAAGAGAACAAATCAAGCCCTAATTTGTAATTTTATTATTTCCGAAGTATAAATATCCACTCTGAAAACTTAATAGTATACAGCTTGATTTTAATATATCTCTGGTTCACATCCTTGGAGAGGTTCATACCAAGATTGTAAAGGATTCGAAACCAAAGTGGCAAAACAAATGTAAATAAGCATCTATACTTCTCAAGTCATTGAGCATTTATTAAGTGCTTTTTATACACTAGGAACTGTGTTGAGCCTTGAGCATACAAATAGAAACAAAAAGAAAGATATCTCTGTCATCTTTGCCCTTGAGAAGTCTACTTTACATATAAATGTATGCAATATATAAAAGGAAACTAAAAAGTGGGAGAGAGGAGAAAGAGAGAAAGCTTGTGGGAGTGGATTAAAGAAAGAAATCCAGTGTGTAGTAAGACCAGAGAAGAATGAAGGAATAAATATAACAGGGGTGGGGGTGGGGGGGGGAAATGGCATCTTTAAAATGAAAGTTCTATGAGGAAATGATCAGAGGAAAGGGGCTACAAAAGTGGAAGCAGCTTTCAAAAGAAGAATGTAACTGGAGCATGCAAATAAAGGCAGCTTCTAGGATGGGAAGGGAGAAGAGGCAGAGGTCTGGAGAGGAATGAAGGATTGCTTTATTGTGTACTTCATTTGTTGACATCTTAGTTCTTTTTTAAAGTGTAAAGAAGTTTCTTCATCAAGATATTTAGGATGTCAAAGATTTTTAGGCACAGGCTGATGACATGACCCTGGACAGGTCTTTCTTTGTTATGTCTTTTATTTTAAAATTTTCTTTTTAATTTATTGTAATAAGTACTTCCATAACATAGTATAAAAACATAAAACTGTAAATCTATTATGTACAATTCACTATACTTTAAAAGTATATAATAAAATTATCCTATAAATTTCTATTTTTCCTTTTCCCTCTTTTTTCTTTCCTGCCTTCATCTTAGAAATGGCTACCATTTAAAAAAGTGTATTGCATGTGTGTGTTAATATGTGCATAAATTTATTCTATACATACTTGTATTTATTTATTCTTCCTCTGGATAGAAATAGCCTCTTCTTTCATAGGTCCTTTATAGCTAATTTGGGTATTTATAATAGTCAAAATGACTTATTCACTCAAAATATTCACAAGGCAGAGATCAGAAGTGACACTGAGACATCCTGAATGTCTCTCCTAAGAACTTTAGAATTGATAATTCAGCATGGAAGAAACTGGCACAGGATTACCCAGCATGATGTGAGGGTGCTGCACTCTATGAGCAAAGCAGTATTGAAGCATCTCAAAGGAAATGGGATATATGTAAGTTTAAACACCACAGGTGTTCACATGGACCATTTGTGTCCAGCCTGTGGTAAAACATTTCGCATTTGTACTGGTCTGATCAGCCACAGTTGGGTGCACTGTGATTTGTCACTAACACAGTGATATCAGTTTGGTCTTCTTTGATAACAAAGGACAAGAACCAATGACTATGGGCAAGTTACTCATCCTTTCTGAGGCTTGGATTAACTATAGTATTTAATCTCACAAGGTTATCATAAGGAAAAAATTAAATTATGTATATATGTGTGCGCATAAATGTGCTTTTCAAACTTTAAAAACGTATTGTAACTGTCAGTTTTGTTATTATTCTCAGTGATAATAATAATAAGGATCTGTATAGCCTAAAGACATATCTCTTCCCAAACCAATGCCCAATCTGTGTTGTTAAATTTTATGCAGGGGAAAAATACCTGATTACAGATTTCCTGAAAGTATTGACAACTGAAGCTGGATAGAGATAAGGAGGAGAGTAAAAAAAATTCAGAGAGGGAACAGAAGATTTCAGAGAGGGAGTAGACTAAATGATCTCCAATATCTCTTTTAAACTCTATGCTTTTTATGATTCTCTGCTTTTATAAATGGGATATAATAAACATTGAGGGTAATAGATATTAACAGTGAGCATGAGAATAATGGCAAACAATAGAAAAAAAATATTTCAAGAGTTAGTATAATGGGACTTGTGGAAGATTTAGGGTTCTTCCTATTCCCAAGGGTTTTCACTACAAGTTAATTATCTGATTCACAATGGGGAACTGTTTCCTGCCAATCACAGAGATTCTTCCTCCTTAATCTTTGACTCTTGGTAAAATTGCCCTTCTTTTACTGATATCTTTTCTTCCTGGGTAGCTTCTTAGTTTTATCTATAGTGACAAGCATGAGGCGCTCCAACTACAATGGGGAAGAAGGCAGTAAAAATAAAGTACAAAAGATCTTTCAAGAAATGTAATAACTATGGTTTGTTCATCTATCACTACATGAGTAGGGAGAGACTGAGGGGGAGAAGATAAAAACAGAGAGAAGAGAAAAGGGAAGAGAAGAGAAGAGGAGAAGAGAAGAGAAGAGAAGAGAAGAGAAGAGAAGAGAAGAGAAGAGAAGAGAAGAGGAGGGGAAGGGAGGGGAGAGATATGAGAGGAAAAGTGAAAAGGGAGAAGGAGAGATAGTAGAGAAGGGGGAGAGATGAAGAAGGAATTAAAGAAGAGAAGAGAGGAAAGAAAAGAAAAAGAAAGGAAAGAAGAGAAGATAGAGGCAAAAGAAAGAAGTGAGAGAGAAATATGGGGGAAGAAAAAGTGAAAATCGTAGAGGAGAGAAAGTAGCAGAGGGAGAGAGATGAGACAAAGAAAGAGGAAAGAAAAAAGGGGAAAAAAGAGAAGACAGAAGGAGAATGGAGACAGAGACAGAGGGGAGAGGGAGAGAGAGAGAGAGAGAGAGAGAGAGAGAGAGAGAGAGAGAGAGAGAGAGAGAGAGAGAGAGAGAGAGAAAGGCTGGGTAATGAGCCAGAATGTAGAAAAAGGAAATGCAGAAAGATTATCCGTGCCTCACAAAGTCTTTGATTGCCCCCTTGGGCCTGATATAGTTTGAGAAATGGCCCTTCTCAGAGCAGTAACCCTTTGCAAAACTATTATAAGAAGGTAACACATAGATTTCTTAAATGTTCCATGGCAGCAACACATATTTATTTATCCAGAGAAATGGTTCTGAAACAGTCCTAATCCTTTCATATGGCAAGGATGAGGAAGCAAAGGAGCACTTGCATTAGTGATGACAAAATGGTTGAGTCTGCCAGTCCATCCCAGATCTGTCATGTCTCACACTGGAAATGCCTTTAAAGGAAACTACTAAAACTCCCAGAAGACCATCTCCACAGATCCCCAGAAGCCCATAGAAGAATTTTATAGCTGGAAGAGAACATTTAGTTCAGTTCCTCATTTTCTGGAAGAGGAAATGTGCCTATTTTTTTTAAAAAATCTGGACCTGTGATTTTATCAGTGAAGGGAACTCCTGTTGCAGAAACATTCTTCTCTGCGACAGACTGGATTGCAATTTTTGGCTTTAATGATTGTCTGAATCAGTGAGAATTTGACTTGCTTATGTTTACACAGCTGGCATGTATGTGCAAGAGACAGGATTGGGACCAAGGTCTTCCTGCTTTCATCTGGCCCACAATCCAGTACATCATATTGCCTCTTATGATAATCATGTAAAGTCCATTATATAGTAAGACTTTGACTAACCCTGACACCACTCACTGTGCAGCTCAATTTTTCTTTTGGCGAAATCTGCTTTTAGCTTTTAAAAAAGGCAAATGGAAGGGAAATAAGCCAGTTCCAAAGATTTAACCAGAGACATACATTATACAACAATCCTAAAACTTAGCAATGTCCCAAGTATTCTCTGGAATCAGTAGAGATTTCATCAAATTTCCTATATCTTATACATCAAGAATACAAAAAATAGAGCTGACATCCAACAATAGAGTTCGATTAAATAAGAATTTATTAGGAATCTACTGTATACAAGACACTATGCTAAATTTTGGGGATCCACTGTAAAAAGGAAAAATAGTCCTTTCCTTCAAGAGTCTTACATTCTTGGAGAAGGTGTGAAAATACAAGAGATTAAGAGTTTTCAAAGGAAACTGGTGAACATCAACTATATGTGTGTGTGTCTGTGTTGTGTGTGTGTGTGTGTGTGTGTGTGTGTGTAAGTTACTGAAACAAGAAAAAGATATCTTAATCCAACATCAGAAAAAGAAATGAAAAAGTAAGCTGGGGGTTTTAAATGGCAAAAGAAAGAGCTCATATTTCATCTTAGGAGAAACAAAGAGCCACTGATGATAGATTTTAGGAAGATGATTCTGGGAGCTAGGTGGAAGATGAACCAGAGAGTAAATTGGAAACTACGCATGCAATTAGGAAGCTATTGTAATAGTCCAGAGAAGAGGTGATTAAGATCTGAATTGCTGTGATCTTTAAAGGTCTTCTAAATCATTAAAAAACATTAAATAACATTTTGTATGTATTATACTACAAACAAAGTGTGCTAATAGTAGGAATAAGGACTAGAGATGTGATTTCTTTGGTACAGGGATCTTTTGGAAGAAGGCACTCCTTTCCTTGTATATTGTCACCTTCTCAGAAACTTTCAATCTTAGCGAGTTGTCTAGAATCCCCTTTGATGGCATTGGTCCTTTTCAAGAATGAATGATGAGGGGCGGCTAGGTGGTGCAGTGGATAAAGCACCAGCCCTGGAGTCAGGAGTAACTGGGTTCAAATCCCATCTTAAACACTTAATAATTACCTAGCTGTGTGGCCTTGGGCAAGCCACTTAACCCCCATTTGCCTTGCAAAAACCTTAAAAAAAAAGGAATGAATGAATGAATGATGAACAACAATGAATAACAAGAGGGCTGAGAAACTAACTGCAGATCACACAAGATATTTCCATGAGCCAATTGCTTATTTCCATTGATCAATGATTATATTTCTCATAGTTATAATTTCAAATAGAACAAATTAGAATACACATGACCACTTCAAGAAATTAATCATTTGACTA
This sequence comes from Macrotis lagotis, assembly GCF_037893015.1. Lineage (NCBI taxonomy): Eukaryota > Metazoa > Chordata > Mammalia > Peramelemorphia > Peramelidae > Macrotis > Macrotis lagotis. The sequence continues at coordinate 88,435,287 of NC_133658.1, forward strand.
ATTGGGACATTATAGTATTGGTTTAATCATTATATAGTTTTTTGCAGTACTTAAATTCAGATCTTCTGGCTTTTGTAGTCAACTATACTATGCTATGCTCTTCTAATAATATGTTATTATTTTAGTGAATTTTATTTCTATATTGTTTTTATATAACTAATATTTTACCTATATTCCTCTTTTACCCTCTCCCAATGATTCATGACTTTTAACAAAGGATTTTTTTAAATAAAGAAAAAAATCAGCAAAATTGAGCAATATATTGAGAAAATCTTATATGCATTGTCTCACACCAGTGAACTCCCACCTCTGCAAAAGAATTTCTCACCTGGCTACTTTCCTGGACTTATTGATTTCCAGAAACTCAACATCCTGAAAAATGAAGTCTATTGTAAAACTCTTACCTCTTCATATCATTTCCCACCACAGCTGTAAAACTTCATTTACACTGGCTCCCTCTTTTCAGCTTCTTTTCATGCATTGTCTCCCCTAAGAGATTGCGAGCTGCTTAAGGATTGGGACTAGTTTTTTTTTTTTAATGTTGTTGTTGCTTAAAACCCTAAAAATTAGAATTGGACAAATAGAAACCAATGAATCCATGAGACTACAAGATTCCATCAAACAAAGTAAAAAGGCTGAAAAAAACTGAAGAAAATATTAAGTACCTTTTAGGAAAACAAATGATTTGGAAAATAGATCCAATTTACAAATTATTGGTCTACTAGAAAGCCTAGATCAACAAAAGAACCTGGAAAACATCTTGCAGTAAATTATCAGAGAAAACTATCCAAATCTGCTAGAGCAAGAAGACGAAATATACAAAAATACTCCAGAAAGACACCCCAGGATAAAAACTACAAGGGCAATCATAGCCAAATTCCAGAATTCTCAAATAAAGGAGAAAATACTGCTAGCAGCAAAAAAGAAAAAAAATTGAGGACAAAGGAAACACAAGCAGACATATACAGGATGATCAGCTTCAATATTGAAAAACTCACTGACCTGGAATACCATACATAGGAGGGCAAAGGACCTTAGATTACAACCCAGAATTTACTACCCTGAAAATTCAACATATTCTGTCAGGTGAAAAGATGAATTGTACAAAAAAAAAAATAGAGGACTTCTAAAATTTCCTGATAATGTTGTTGTTGCTTTGTTTTTTTAACTTTATCATCTCAAAATTTAACATAGTATCTGGAATTAGCAGGTACTTAATAAATATTTATTGACTCTTAATGTTTATTGTTTGAGTGGAGTGGTAAAAATATCTTCTTATAGTGATTTTTAGGGTCCAGCCTTGGTCTTTATAATTTCACAACATCAACTATGAATTGATTTGAAGTGATTGTTTTTCCATTTACAGCTAGATCCCAGTTAGCAGGAATGAATCCACTTGAAGTCTCATTATTCAAATTCAAAGCGAAGATTTCCATTGGACTGGAACCAATGATATTTTACATAGTTATAATTTCAAATGGTACAAATTAGAATACACATGACAGCTTCAAGAGATTAATTATTTGAACCAACTGGAACATTATAGTATTATCTTCGTCATTATATACAGCATTTTCTTCATTCTACTTACTTCACTTGACATCAGTTAATTGAATTTTTCCATGCTTCTCTATATTCATAAGCTTTACTTTTTTTAAAATTATTTTTTATTTATTTAGGGCAGTGGGGTTAGGTAACTTATCCAAGGTCTCACAATTAGGCAATTATTAAGTGACTAAGGTCGGATTTGAACTCAGGTACTCCTGACTCCAGGGCTGGTGCTCTATCTACTGAGCCATCTAGCTGCCCCATTCATTTCTTACAGAATAATAATATTACATTGTATTCATGTCCAATTTGTTTAGCCACTCCAAAATGATGAATCTATACTTTGTTTTTGGTTCTTTGCTTCCACAAAAAAAAGTTACTATAAATATCTTGATGTAGATGGAGACTTTTAAAAAAAATCAGTGACTTTGGAAAATAATATTTAACAGTGAAATTTCTAGATCAAAGGATATGGATATTTTTGTTGCCTTTTGAATATTACAAATTGCTTTCTAGAATAGTTGAGGTAATTACAGTTAGACTAACAATGCATTAGTAGGTCTTTCTTTCCACACTCCACCAGTATTGACTATATGCAACCTTTTCCAGCTATACCAAAGAGAGAGGGATGAAAAGGAGGGCTGAGCTGAGAGAGAAAGAATAGATACAGGAGAGAAGATAAAGAAAAATGAGGAAGAAAGACAAAGATATATTACAGAAGTGGAGATGACCCGGCTTAGCAACTGACTGCAAATGGGGGTTGAAGAAAAATATTAGGAAGAGCAAAAAGTAATTCTCAGGTTTTGAGCTTCCATCACTGGAAGGATGAAAGTACTGACAACAGAAATAGGAAAGTCAGGAGAAAAGGAAGATGAGAGAGTGGAGAATGGTGAATTAATTTTTGGATTTCTTGATTTGCTAGCAGTCATCTCATTGGCAACATCAATTGAAGGTTGCTGGAGAAATAGCCCTGGAATTCTAAGGATAGGTCACATATAAATATAAAATTTTGGAAACAATCAGAAGTGATCCTTAAATCTGTGGGTGTAGAACAGATTACTAAGGAAGACAATATCATGAGAGGGGAGAGGAGATTTAGGGACAGAGTTTTAGGGGATATCTACCTTTGACACCTGAAGGAAAAGAAAAAAAAAGAAAAGTGACAATGAAGGATTGGTTAGAAACACTTATTATAAACAGAAAGTAAATCATGAGCATACCGTGACAGGGAGTTCTTGGCTTCCCTGAATTGACAAGGTATCTTAAAGCTAAGGACAGAGATGATATCAAGAAAGAGAAAGTACTTAACAATATCAAATGTTTTGGAGAATTCAAGGTAGACTAAAATTAAAAGGTCATTGAATTTGCTGATAAGGAAATTATAATTGAGAGTACTTTTCAGAGAACAGTGAGGACAAAAGCTAGATTGAGATTTAGTGGCCAGGAAGAAGAGACAGTAAGGTCAAGGGAAAAGATTTTTCAGACGGGGTGACTTGACTATATTTTTATGTTGAAGAGAGTATCCAGTAGAACATGAAAAATCAAGGATACTTGAGAGAGACAAATGATGAAGCAAAGTCACTGCAGTAAGTGAACTATCTTAATCTCCCCCTCCTCCTGGTCCATGTAAATTAGACCAACTTTTTCCTTAAAAGATACTGAGACTGGCTCTGTCCCTTTCCCATCTGTGCCCTCGCCCTTTCTCTGTCCCCGTCTCTGTCCCATTCTCTCCTCTCATAGTATCACCCCTTCCTTCCCCATCTTCATCTCTTTCCATCCTTCTAGTTTTCCTTCTCCTCCCTCTCTTTATTTCTCCTTTTTTCCTCTCAGGTCCCTATCCATTTCTCCCTTCTTTTCTTTTTTCCCCATTTTCATTTTATTCTTTTTTTTCTCTTGTCCCTCCTGTTACTATTTCCTCTCTCCCCATCCTATGCTCTTCGTGTCCTTCCTGTCTATATTCTTTCTTTTCTTAATTCTTCTCTCCCTTCATCTCTACGTCTGTCCCTTAACCAAACCGCCTTTCTCTCTATCTCCTTGAGCATCTCTTAACTCCTCACAGGCCTCAGCTTCCCCAGTCCTTAGTGCTCTACTCATTCTTCCCTGCCCCAAATCCCTGAGCCATGATGCTGTCCCCGATGGTGGCTGGGGGGGTTGTGTTCCCGGGACTCTTCCTCCTTTCCAAGAACATGCTCCAGAGGCTGCCCCAGCTGCGCTGGGAGGAGGCCGACGCGGTCATTGTCTCAGCCAGGCTAGTGTCCTCAGTCCAAGCTATCCTGGCCTCCACAGCTGGCTACATTGTCTCCACCTCCTGCAACCATGTCATGGATGACCAGCATTAGCTATCCTCAGCAGTGCCCTACTTCATCTATGACATCTACGCCATGTTCCCGTGTCACTGGCACAAGGATGAGGGAGGGACTGGCCCCCCAGGAGGCACTTGGGCTGTGGCCCGAGCCTACCCGCACAAGGAATTCCTCATGGCGCTGCACCATGCAGTCATGGTGCTGGTCTGTTTTCCACTATCCGTGGTGTGGTGCCAAGGCAAGGGGGACTTCTTTCTGGGCTGCATGTTGATGGGGGACATCAGCACACCCTTTGTCTGCCTAGGCAAGATCCTCATCCGGTACAAGCAGCAGCACACCCTGCTGCACAAAGTGAATGGTCCCTGGATGCTGCTGAGCTTCCTGTGCTGTCGAGTGCTGCTGTTCCCCTACCTGTACTGGGCCTACGGGCAGCATGCAGGCCTGCCCTTGCTCTCTGTACCCCTCAATATACCAGCCCATGTCAACCTGGGGGCCGCCCTGCTGCTTGCTCCACAGCTCTACTGGTTTTTCCTCATCTGCGGGGGAGCGTGTCGCCTCTTTAGGCCTCGGGGACCCACCCCTCCAGTCCCCCATCAGCCCCCCGGACTTCATGATGGGACTGAGGAGAGGGAGAGGGTTGGGGCACCCATTCCTCCAGGAATTGGGCTCTGGGCCTGATGGGTAGGGATGGGAACTAGGGGCCTCTCCAGTGGTCCTAGGCCTGGAGGATAGGGATGGAGAAGTTGGGGGGGGAAGCTTCTCCCTATATGATGGTAAAAGGGATGGAAGAGGGAGCAGGCTTGTAAGAAACAGCTACCTCTCTTGTCCTCAGGGTGCCTGGGACTGAGGGACAGAGGGTTTGGAAGGGCCAACGATCTCCTTTGTGTAGGAACTAAGAAAGTAAGAAAGTGGAAATTAGGAGGCACCCCCCTGCATATATAACCTCAGGGATACCCTTTTTTCCCAACTGTAATCTGCAGGGGGCCTAAAGGAGGGAAATTAAAAAGGAAGGTGCCCTATTCCACAGCAATTTAGGATAGGATGGATTAGGGGGGAGACTAACAGGGATTATAGAGGATCAAGAAGTAAATAATCTAGAGAAGGGCCCTCTCCTTTTTGCCAAGGACACGCCTATTTCCTTTCCCCATATGCTGTAGTCTAGGGGAAGGCAGCTCCTAAGCTCATGCATTCCCTCTGGGTGGGAGAGGTACCTCTAACCTCTTTGTGTCTCACCAGGGTATAGGTTGGCTACCCCTTAGAGCTAGCTAGCTCCTCTCCTACACAGGCAGCCCAGCATCTTTCCAGACCCTTGGGAATTTTATTTATTTCCCCAGGTTTGTATTAGTTTCTTATGGGGAGGCAGACACTGACAGGCCACACACCACCACCTGGCCCAGCCTCTTCATTGCTGAGTGCCCCACTCGGGGGAAACTGGGGGAGGGGCTCTTGTGCTCCTTCCTTCAGGCTATATAATTTGGCCTTCTTGCCCTCTCCCACCTGTCCCTGGTGCTACAGACCTCTTGAGGCTTCCTCCAGATCCAGGAGCAGGGGGAACCTTGGGAGGCGCTATATAAAGACCGCTAATAAAGATGAGATCAGCGTGAATGCCAAAAAAAAAAAAGATACTGACACTATCTTCAAATTATGGTTGGCTCAGGACTAAATGTTGAGGCAATTGCAATAACTTCTAGTCACTTAAGTATAAAACAGCTGCAAGAAGCTCCAGACTCTGATGCTTAGCTGATGTGATAATAATAATAGATAACTTGGGGAAGGGTTTCACCCAGTTGAATCAACTTGAAGTATCCTCTATGCCTATCCTTGCTGAATATTGTTCTTTAGCCATGAATAAATAAATCTTTTTTGTTAAATTTTCATTGATCTGCAAAGTTAGTGTCTCATTTTATACCTACATTGAACATAAGGTATTAAAGATCTGATCTCAATTAGGCTTGGTTGAGAAAAGTCATTTAAGAAGATAGGAGAAGATGGGCTCAAGGGAATAAAAGAGGTGAACCTTGACAAGGAAAGGGGCTGCCTCATCTTTCCAAGAACTGAGGCAAGAAGGAGAGCATGAGTAAAGATATAACAGAAGATTAGGGGAATGAAGGAATATAGTTGACAGTCCTCATGTCAGATAAACAATAGGTAATAGAGAGATAGATGGATAGATAGAAAGAAAAACCAGGCACTATGCTAAGATATAAATACTAGCAAACATGACAACTCCTGCCATAAAGAAGGAAGAAAATCACATAAAGATGAATGAGAAAATGGCAGATAACAGAATGTGAACTCAGTAGCATGGTGAAGAGATGGCTGAAAAAGGAAGATGGAAGTTTGGTTCCAAATAAGAAAAGGTAAATACTTACAAATGAGAGCCCCACAAGATTTTTAGGAAAAGTCCAAGGTTCTGATAGGAAGGAAGTAGAGATGGTGGCTTGAACAGAGACAGTATAAGATGATTAGCTTTGATTTTTGTCTTTATGGAGATAAATAAGATTACTTATTTCCATAAAGACAAAAATCAAAGCTAATCAGGCAGGTCTGATCATAGGCTGTGGTCAAGAACCCTTTATGGAAAATGTCATCAGAATGGACTAATCTTGATGAAGAGTCTGAATTTGTAGAAGCTTTAGTTTGGGATCTGAAGCAAGTTAAGGATTATATGAGGCATAATTTACTTCTTTCTCCCATAGTATAAATGGTGTTTCCCCATTATTTCCATGATTAACATAAAAAATTTCGACTTTTAAACCTGACTCTTTTTCACATTCTGGTATTCTTAAACTTTACTCCCTTCTTTTTTACCCCCTTGGTTTGGCAGGGCAATGGGGTTAAGTGACTTGCCCAAGGTCACACAACTAGGTAATTCTTAAGTATCTGAGGAAGGATTTGAACTTAGGTCCTCCTGACTCCAAAGCCTTTGCTCTATCTACTGCACCACCTAGCTGACCCCCTTTACTCCCTTCTATGTACTCTGTGACCAACCTCCTTGCTGTTCCTTAAACAGGATGGTCCATTTTTCAACTCTTAAGCATTTTCATTGGTTGTCCATCATGCCTGCATTGATTTCCTCTGCATTTTACCTCCTGGTTTCCATGGCTTCCTTCTCAGCCAAAGTCCTACCTTCTATAAGAAATCTTTCCCAAACTCCTTAATCTTAGTGCCTTCGCTCTGAGATTCACATTTTATCTTGCATATAACTTGTTTGAACATAGTTATTTTCATGTGGTTTCATTAGACTGGTAGTTCTTTGAAAGTAGGGACTGTTTTTTGCCTTTCTTTGTATCCCCAAACTTAGCACAATGTCTGATATATTGGAGGTGATTAATAAATGCTAATTGATTAAGTAAGCAGACAAGAACCAGAGAAAAGTAATATGCTCAAAGTTCAGAGTTAAGTAAGGTTCCCAATACTTTCACAGGATAAAATAAGGTGTAGGGTAGAGAGGAAATCTAGGATATGAGGCAAAATCATTGAAGAAGGTGAGTGAATGTCCTGGAGTTCAACATATGAAAGTAATAAGGAGAGGGAATGGTATAACCCAGAGATAAATTGTATAATCAGTTGGTGTGAATTTCAAAGAAGGAAAGATTGTTGAGCTAAAGAACCTGGGTAGGGGAGAAGAGAAATTCTCATTAATTGAAAAAAAAAACCCTTGTTAATTGAAATGGCCAAGTAAATGGCCAAGTAAAACATTTGTCTGGTTTTTAAGGATGCTCAGACTTGTGCATCCACTTTATTGATTATTGCCTGAGATGCTCTCATATAAGGAATTCAATTCTGGGATGAAATAGACTATAGACAAAAGCTTTGAAAATAAATCTAAGATTTTTTTAATATAATACTAATGTAATAGCCATATGACTTAGTGATTTGCATGTATAAAGAGTTTCACTTTAGCATTCTTTCTGTGAGCTTTCAGAGTATGCTCTGAAGGTCTACCTCACAATCTTTTATACATCTGTATAAATGCTTTTTTTTCATTTTATAGATGGGAACAATGAAGCTAAAAGAGGTTAAATGGCTTGTGTGACACAACCAAGTAAGTGATAATAGGCAGGGATAATAGGAGCCAATATTCCTTTCTTCCTGTAGCTCTTGTGTTAGCAAGCCTACATGCTGACTTCCATGGCAGACAAAGTTGTACCCCCAAAAAGAAGAAAATATGAATGTCGAGTTAATTGGGAGGGGAGACAGTGGAGAGAGTGCTATGCTATTGGGCCAGCTACCAGATTAATCACTAACGTCATAAATAATCCATGCATTTTTTTGAAAATATCTGTGCAATAGCCCACTAATGTCGATTTGGAGGAAACCTGTAGATATAGGCAAAACATACATTTTTTTCTAACCTTGTGAACTAAAATGATGCCTATTTCATTTCTTTCTGTTCACTCAGGGATTAAATTGAGTTTAAATAGTGTGGAACAGCACGATGGTACCTCCTGTCAGCTATGTACATGCCAGGTCTCTTGGGTCTGGTGTGTGACACCCAATTTGTGAGAATGTCACCCTCCAGTTGGTTGCCTCACTGTGTCCCTTTGCCCTTCAGTCTTTCCTCTCTCCTTCATTTACCAGCCCTATCTCTACCTGAGGCAGAGGTGCCAACATTTCAGTCTGGGGATTCCTCTCTTTCTTGTGAACAGGGACATTCTGTTTGGACAGTTTGCGTGTAACATCAGTCATTCGGAATATTCTGTTAGTAAGGCCGAGGTTATGGGTTTATTCCCTGGCCAGACTGCTTGCTTGGCTTTACTTTTCCACAACTTACCTCCCTGAACTGCAAATAAGAATATAAATAGAGTATTTTATATTTATTACCACTGTTGGAGAAAATACTCAAAGGACACCAATATCTTTGCACATAAAAGAAAGTATTATTGTTTCAACCAGAATCTATGGTTCCAGTCATGAATTTATTTTTCACCAAACTGTCATAATGGCCATTTTGCTGAACAATATATCAATCATCAAATGGTTCATCTAATCTGGTCATCTTGAATGGATGAACAGGCAAGGCTGTCCCAGCAATTAAAATGACTGGATCCAATCAACTGCCTGCCATTCGAATATATTGCTTGGCAATCAACCTGTGAATGGTAGAACTGATTATGAATATACACAGTGCCTTTATGTGTTACTTTCTCTTTTTTTCCAGATTAGCCTTCTTTCTCTGGAAGAGAAAGGGCAATTCATAGAGTTGGGAAAACACTCCCTCCTCACCTTGGACTAGTAGAACCAGACCTCTCCTAATATCTCCCTTCTACGCCCTCTCATTAGCATTCTCTTCTTGAAATAATTTTGCATTGCTCTGTACCTACTTTTTTATTTACTTACCTTAATGTATATAGCATTTCTCCCAGTAGAATCTGACCTTCTTGAAGTCAGGGATTTATGTTCTTTTCATATTTATATCCCTAGGACTTAGGACAGTGTCTTCCACATACAGGAGCTTAATAAAGATTTGTCAAATTGAATTGGAAATAAAAAGGGATATTATCCCTGCAAATGCTATCAAATGGGGCCCATGTACATGTGTAGGGTATGTGTGGGTGTGTATGTGCAAAAATATAGGCCTACATTTTATTTTGTGATATTTCCAGACAAATCACCTGAGGATACATTTCTATTGGAAGACATGTCTTTTTAGCATTCAGAGTCAGTTGTAAATGGCCTCTATCAGAAGGAAAATAGAATATATTGTCCTTACTATTCAAAGATCACACTATTGACAAACTGTCAGTAGAACAAATGCTTTGAATAATTTTCTTAGTAGTGGCTGAGACTTCAGAACAATGGTGCATATTTCTGAAATGGCTGACCAGTTAAGTAGTGGTATGTGACTAAGGAATAGAATTTTTTTCTCCTTTGAAAGCTACCTAGCCAGACACCTTTGCCTCATTAGTAGCAACTGAGCTAAACAACCCAGACAAACCAGAGAGGGAATAGGAATGTGTTTCATCATGCACAAACACAATGTTACTCACATGTTAGTGGACATTATTATCAGGACACAATCTCTGGAAGTGTTTTTCCAGTAATGAATTTGTGGGAATCCTGTTACATGCTCTTTCATGTGGTTCCACATTTGATTCTAAACATTTACTTTTGCTGTTGTATGTTTTCTCTGAGAAGCCATATTTGTTTTTAGCTTTTTTGATCTATATTCAATTCTCAGAATTTGCCTGAAAAGTGTGACTGTGTGACTGACTTTTTTTTTTAAATAGACCCAACAGAGAGCCAGTAGCTTCAACTCCCAACAGTCCCATCTAACCAATTCATTTCCATTGAGATTTAAGGACATAACCTTATTTCAATGAAGTATTTTCTAGTAGGTGTCCCAAGATCCATTAGTGAGTTGTCAATAGAAAAGTCAACACTTTCTCTAAGAAGATACAGTTGAAGTCCCAAAGTCTCATCACTATATCAGGGAATTCTTTTGATTATCTCTATTTTTGAAATGGGTAACTAGGAGCCCAGGGAATAGAATGCAGGTCCTAGAGTCAGAAAGTCCTAAATTCAAATCTGACCCTATGCTTATTAGCACTATGATCTGGGGCAAGTCACTTAATCCTCTTTGCCAGTTTCCTTATTTGTAAAATGAGATGGAGAAGGAAATGGCAAAACATTCTACTATCTTTGCCAAGAAAACTGCACATGGGATCATGAAGAGTCAGAAGTGATCAATCAACAACAAGTTTTTTGCACCATTTATTTTCATTGATCCAATTTCTTTTAGTTCAGATAGGGGAGAGGAGGCATCTTTGGGATTGTTTTTTATTTTAATTGTTTGCTATTATGAGCTCAGATTTCTCTGTCTTCATTATCATGTGCTTCACATCCTCAACTCAAATAAAGTCAAGTTTCTCACATAGAATTCTTTCTTTAATTAACTATTTCATTTATTTATTTTTGCAACTACCTGGAACAATTTTTTTTGGCAAGATTTTGAGTTTTACAGTTTTCTCCCTCTTTCCCTTCCCTTCCCACCCTCCCTCCCCCAAAAAGCAATTCAAAAGACCTTACTGCAACTGTTTGTCTTCTTCCTCTTCAGAAAAGAGGTTTATTTAGGAAATATATTAAATAAACTTCAACTCTGGGGAAACCTATAGATGACTTTCCTAAGATTTGCAAAAAAGGAAAGGGGAAAAAAAGTGATTAGACTCTAGTTGCTTCTAAATAACATAAGACTCTTGTAATATTTTTCCATTGTTTTACTTAACATTGAACTCCCAAAATTAAATTATGTCAGACTGCAAATCTAATTCAAACTTTTATTAAATGTCAGAATATTGGATATTTGGATACATTTTACTTCTGGGCAATTATCCAGTTTGGGGGCATATATTTAAGTGCTTCACTGCTGTGATTATTGTGCAGATTTACAGTGGCAAATCAGATTACACAGTGAGGAGAATTAAATTCCTGACAAATACCCTTGGGTGGGCACCTTTTGATCTGTAGTGTGCAAGCTTCAAATATTACCCTTAGCTAGAAGATCTTCCTCTGTCTTCCTAGTCTGAGTATTTCCTTTGCAATACATCCTTTTTACAGAGATTTAGCTGATGACCTGGGCTTGAGTTCCCCAAATAAAAACTTTATTTTTTTTCTTTTGTAAGCAAAATTCATGCCTACTATAAATGAGCCACCACTTCCTGTCACATGAGTGGAGTGGAGGGGGGGTGGAGGGGAATGCTATCAGTCCTCGAAAGAGTTCATAAAGATACAAATCAGCATTTCCTTTTTAGTTTAGGAATGCAAAATGCAAAATGTTTCCTTAGTTTCATTTTCTCCCTCTCTCCCTCCAGATTGTATGTCTTTTTGTGAGGAAAGAAAAGTCCTCTCTCTTTCTCTCTACCTCTCACGATCTCTGTCTCTTCTTTTTTCTCATCTCTCTCTCTCTCTCTCTCTCTCTCTCTCTCTCTCTCTCTCTCTCTCTCTCTCTCTCTCTCTGTTTCTCTGTCTCTGTCCCTATCTCTGTCTCTCTTTCCAAAAATAATCTCTCAAGATCATTTTGGCTAATTTTTTTCTCTCTCACTACATACATACACCCAACTCTTTCAACATGCAATGGATAAAGTGAACAAAGGCTGAAGCCAGAAAGATGATGGTTTATTTTGAGGGCAAGGGGCAATTGGAGCTCTGATTTAATGTGCTTTAATGCGCACTGGCAAAGACAATTTGTATGCCACACTCGCCTATTCAAAATTCCCATAGTTTGCATAATGCTCATATCTGCCAAACAATTTTAAGCCTTTATAAATATCAGTGTTACTCCAGATGTACTCGTTAACAATGGAAGATATATAGATACAGAAGACATTGGAGAAAGTCTCACCCCTACCCATTTACTCTGCAATCCAATGATGCTGGGTCTCTTTAACGTTCTTTGTCTAAGATGGACCATCTTCCAAATCTGAGCATTTTTCTGGGATCAATCATCAATCAGGGTGGAATACTCTCTGTCCTCATCTCTGGTATCTTTGGGTTCTTTCAAGTCTGATCTAGAATCTCATCTATGAAAAATATTTCCCAATCTCCCTTAATATTAGTGCCTTCCTTCTATGATCATCTCCAATGTATTCCATAAGGTGACATCTTTGTTTATATGTTTGAGTTTTCCCTATTAAACCATGAGCTCTTTGAGCACAAGAACTGTTTTTTGCCTTTTCCTAGTGAAAGGTGCTGGTTGGCTTAACTTTTGCTTTCAATAGACCTCAATCTGTAAACTATGGACATTTAACCTAACTCAGTGCTTTGTATAGTAAATACTTAAGGAATGCTTTTCAAATTGAACTGAACTGAATTGACTTGAATCATCATAGGGAAAAGATACCATAGCAGGAATATAAGTAACTAGAATTCTTCTTATAAATTTGACCAGCAGAAACATTCAGGTTGTTTTGATTCCCTGAAAAACTCAAGATTTTGGTTTGGTTTACATTTTTGTCTAGTTCATTCTATTAAACTTCTTTCTTTTAAGTAACCAATTTATATTTTAATCTTGATTATGAATCAGATGGCCACATATGTGATAAAAGAAATATGTGAGGACAATTGATATTAATAAGATAATAAAATTGTTGACTTGGGTCTTTTGGGAGCTGTCATGTTAACAAATTCACAGCAACCAAGGGCCAGTCTAATGAATTTCTTGGTCATTAGGCGAATTGACTGCATTTTAATTCCTATTAGGAAGCCATATTGAAATGGACTGAAATCTAGCAGAACCATGACATGGCTTATTTTCTTTTAGTGATGTACATTTTCATTCTCCCTCTATCTAATGTCCTCTTGTTAAATAAAGCATGCCACCTCTCCAAATGTCCCTACTGGTGAAAGATATACACTTATTTTTTAAAAATACATTCTTAATTTCTGGTCCACAGGAATGAATTATGCCTCTGGGAAAGAAATGCATTGCATGGGTAGACTTTGTGAGGGAAAGCACACAGAGACATTCTGTTTTCTGTTAATTAATGGTATCTATGCCAAGTTTTTATAGGAAACCAATTTTGCTTTTTAGCACCAGGGAGATCTTTAAGCAAAAAGAAATGTTTCAATTTAGGGAAACTACAGCAGAGGAAAAATCTGACCATAATGGAGTTGAATTACAGTTGGGTTAGAAAATTGGATGCATTAGGAATAGTTTCATCAATGTACAGTAAATACAGCTGGGCCATTGCAAATATGTTAGCTATTCTGAAGGAAAACTCAGATGCTTTGGATTCATTCCAGCACTTTCCCAAGAGTTGAAGTTCAAATGCATAGGGTGGGAGTGTGGGAGCTGGAATGTGTTGGAGCTATGAGAGTCCTACCAGTTGAAGCATGCCTCAGGCTACACAAGAGCCTTCCTTGGCCAGTGAAGAATCAGTACTTGCTGTCTCAAAAAAAGAAGATTGGAATGAGTTTAGTTATGATTCTGACCTTTCTTGGAGTAGCATTCTGGGCTCTTTTTTATTCATTAAAAAAGTTATTTATGGATGTTCAGTCAACTGTGACATGACCTTTGTGGTATATTAAGAGCTGGTGTCAAAAATTCCATGGCAGACAAGAATGTTGCTTGTTAGTGAGAAACACGAATGTTTGACAGAGTGATTGCAGAACAGTTCAAGGGCTGACTCACTCCCTTAGAGCAATCCAAGTTGCCTATCCATGACTTATGCAGCTAGGTTCTATACTGGGTTTTCTTTCAAACATGTGTAAAGCCTCTTCTCCTTATTTCACTAAATCACAGAATCTCAAGAAAAGGACTTCAGATGTCCCCTAGCCTGGTCTGATCCTCTCTGCAAAAACTAGTGGCCAAGCTTTTTTTTTTTGGAACTCTCATGTTGGGGAAACAGTTCATTCCATTTTTAAAGGCCTCTAATTGTTAGGAAGATTTTTCCTGACTAAGTTGGAATTTGCCGCTTTGTAAATTCTGCTCTTTATTATTACTTATGCTCTTTGAAGCCAAGTAGAATTCATCAGATCTCTCTTCTTTATTAATATAGACCTTTTAATACTTGAAGAAAGTGATCTATTTGCTCTCAACTCTTCTCCTCTTCAGCCTAAGCATAGCTAATTTCTTCCACTGGTCACTATGTGGCAGGATTTCAAGGCTCTTCATCACACTGGTCACCCTCCTCTGGAACTTCTCCAGTTTATTACTATCCTTCCTAAAATGTGGTGCCCAGAACTAATCAAGATGCCATAAACAAATTCTTTTAAGGGTAGAATATAGGGACACCATCAATTTCCTAGCTCTGGATACCATGTTTCTCTTGATGCAACTGAAGATTACCCTTGGTTTTTGGCTGGCATGTTGAGCTAGCTCTCCAACCTCTATAATGGCATTGGACTGGAATTAGAAGCCTTTCCATCTGGGCAGCACTTTACAGAGCTTCTGTTTCCCTGGAGTATCTGTCAAGGACTCAATGTCACTTCCATGACATAATCAGACATTAGTGAAAGACTATAATGGAGAACACTTCAAATCCAAACATATCTTATTTATGCTGTACTTATGTAAAATAGGAAAAGGAAGGAATGTAAGCATTTATTAAGTACCTACTAATGTGGAAAACACTGAGCGAAGCACTATTCAAATATCTTCCTTACAACAACTCTTTTAAAGGGAATTTACATTTTACAGATGAGGAAACTGAGGCAGACAGAATTTAAGGGACCTAACTAGGATCATGTAAATAATAAGGGTCTAAGGTAGGAATTAGAATAAAGTCTTCCAGTGACATGTTCTGGCAAGCAGGAATCTATTTGAAGAATAGGGAATGCAACTTGAAAAAGACTTCAATTTTTTACATTATCTTCCATCCCATACACCATTGTCTCATATTGACTGTTGGAGGCTGAAAGTCTGCCCTTTTGTAAATAATCCCTACCACATGATGTCTTGTCACTAAGTTAGGTGTAGATTCCTGTTAACTCACTGTTGAGAAATGCCATAATTATTATAAAACAACTAGATAAAATTGTCACTGAATGATAAGAACACATTACTGAGAATGTTGTCCATTCAAGCAGGCCTCTTACAATCTATCCTGTCTTTCTTTTCCCTGGAAGACTTCAAAATTTTCTTTAACTTCTGGTCAGAGGTAGGGAGTTTAATCACTAAGCCTCAATCAGACTTGGGCAAAGTATATTTACTTACAGGGTTATAATGCAGTAATTGCCTCTTCTTCATTCTTAGCCCATGTTTTACATTTAATCAAGTTATCCTTTGCATGACCTAGAGGCTGTGCGTCACTATCACAAGCAATAGGTATGCCTCACACCAATGGTCTCTGAAGGAAATTTAAGCCCTGCATCCATCCTTTAGTGACTGAACATTCAGAGTACCCCAAAAATGTAAAATACAATGATTGTCTCACAAGGTCATTCAATAAAAAACTTTTAGAACATGATATACCTCAACACGATGGTCTTAGAAAAACCACCAGTCTGATCTGCAAGAAGTGACCAAGTGATTCAATGGTTGGACCTGGATTCAGGAAATTTGGAGTTTGAATTCAGTCTTAGATACTTACTACTTACTCAGAGCAAGTCACTCAACCTCTTTCTGCTTCAGTGTCCTATCTGTAAAACAGGGATAATGATAACACTTTCCACACCTGGATGTATTGAGGCTCAAATAAGAAACATGCCGACCCTAAACCATTATAAGTGATAGCTATTATTATCATTGTTATTGGCTCCACACCTAATACTCATCTTATGACTTGATTGCTTCAAATGCCTAAGAGCAAGTGAGATGAAAGTGTGCTTTCATCTTATACTCAACACATGAGAAAGACAGAAAAAATATTAGCGGAATGAAGTGAAGATAGATTCTCTTGGTTGGACCGAGAGAGTTCAATGTTCTGGTAAGATACTTTGGAATGAGGTTGATAAAACGTCACAAAATTGTTCTTACTTTTTGACTCAGAGGTCCATTACTGGTCATTTACTCTAAAGGAAGTCAAAAGGAGAAAAAGAGATTTTACAGATATAAGTGTTCATAGCAGCAACTTTGACAGCAGTAAAAACATTAGAAATAGAGTACCCATTGACTGAGGAAAAATAACTGGACAAATTATGCTTTATGAGTTATAAAATGTTATTATACCATAAAATGACAAATATGAGAAACTCTGAGAAATGAGAAGTCATATAAACTGATGAAAAACGAAGAAAGTAGATTCATATGCAAGATGACTGAAAAAACATTAATGTAAAGATCACCCCAATGGAGCCAAACATTAGCTTTCTCCTTTTTTAGTAAAGGTAGGAGTTATGGGTATAGAAGGTTGCATATGCTGTTGGTTGGTTTTGTTTACCTGTTTTTTCTGTGTTAAAAGGGAAGGCTAATCTGAAGGGAGTGGGGCAGATAGAAATAACTTCAATGTTATGTCAAAGACATCAATTTAAACATTAAACAACTTATTAGAACACTATTTTCAATACTATCTCAATATGACAGAGCAAATGGCTAACACTAGACCCTTTATAATTATGTTTGTCCTTTATTCTTATTTTTTTGAGGTTTTTTTGCAAGGCAAAACGGGGTTAAGTGGCTTGCCCAAGGCCACACAGCTAGGTAATTATTAAGTGTCTGAGACTGGATTTGAACCCAGGTACTCCTGACTTCAAAGCTGGTGCTTTATCCACTGTGCCACCTAACCACCCCTTGTCCTTTATTCTTGAAGAAGACCACAGAGAGGTAATGCCATGACAGGCACATGAATTGGATTTGACTGAGGGGGACTGTGCTAAGTCACCAGCCTCACTTTCTCCTCCAGAGCCATCTGGGGCTCTGGGGCCAGTGACTAGGACAACTGCAATTGTCCCTGGATATAGGGTAATCAGGGTTAAGTAACTTCCCCAAGGTCCCACAGTTAGTGAGTATCAGGTAGGATTTGAACTCCCATCCTCCTGACTCCAAGGCAGTGCTCTATCCACTGCACCATCTAGCTGCCCATTTCTACTGAATGTCTCCTGTCCAAGTCATAAGGAGACATGTGACATTACAGTGAGACAAAGGACATTTACTTAAGGGTCATAAGAACCTAGATTTAGAATCACCTTTTATAGCCCTCTCATTTTACCAGATGAAGAAACAGAGCCCCAGAGAAATTAAGTGACTTGCTTAATGTTACACAGCTAGCAAAGTGGGAGAGTTTGAAGTTGAAGCCAAATGCAGCTATTTTACTACTATCCTACACAGTCTCCTTAAAATGGAATGCAACATAAATTTCAAAGGGTTAATTCAAACACAAATGCTCATAATATCCATTATTCAAAAATAACTTCCAAAACCTGTAGGAACTGAAGGCTGTGAATCCATTTATCCCTCCTTCCCATGCTGTTTTTTGGTCTCTGGTCATACTAGAAATTTGTCTATTGGACAAATGCTAAAGCCTGGAGGGTCCAGTTTCCAGTCACATGCATACCTCCCTGCTGAGGACTCTGCAAGTTATATGAACTCCAACATGAGATAAATGCCCCTGAAAGGAAATGCCTCCTAAATTTCCCACAGGCACGACCTAGGGGTGTTCCCTATTTTCCTCTCTAATGTCTCTCATTCTGGCATTTTTTTCCAGTCTTTCTCATTCTTTAGCTTCTGGAAAGAGATTTTCCCTAGCACTTTTAAAGTTTCTTCCTGGGAATACTTTGTCACCCAGCATCTTTCAACACAGAAAGACTTCAAATAGGCATCTGGGGAAAATAGTTTCTAAAGGCTTTGAGCACTAAGTATTTAAGTATTCAAAGTACACACAGTGGTATTCATGCCCTTTCTACATGCTGACATCATTTGGATTATTTCTATGACACTGCTAAGTGGCAGTGCTTATGTGGTCTTGTTCGGGCTGTTGCTGTCTTTTGATGTATTTAGACTCACAAGCCCAATATAAGGGGCGTGAAATCAAAAGGGGAGACAAAAGCAGGAGTGCCCCAAGTTGGGATCATTTTATCTTTGTCTTCTGACATTGCTGGAGAAGAAAGTCTTTGCAGTTCTGCAGGAGATATGGAAGAGTATCATGGAACTGGTGATTTGGGATGAAGTAATTGTGTTAGTTCCTGTATCCTGTCAAATGGACAATTGAATTTAATTGGAGTGATTTTCCTTCTGAAGTTAATCTCTCTCTATGCCCCTCCAACAATTTCTCTTTTTTTTCTTTTAATAATTTCTTGCAGCTGCTTTCTGTTTGATACAAAATAACTGCACACTTTTCTGGGGATATTTTGTTGCTGTGTCTATATTAGAATCAAATGATTTGCTCTTGGACTCTTTAGTTGCTTTTTAGTCCATTCTTAGTAGATTAAAATGGCAGCATAAGTCATGTTCCAGCTCATCCCTCTTCACAGTCTCTAATTTTCTTCCCATTATCCCTTATCTTTCCCGCCCCCCCCCCCCCCAGGGCAGCCAGTATGGTGGCTCTGGGAGCATTTAGCAAAGATCTTAGGAGCAGAGACCTCCATGACTCTGGGGAGCTACCACAGTCACTTTCCTTGAAAGACCTTTGGTACCTTTACCTTGTTGTCAAAAGATAGTTTATTCTCAAAACCTTAAGAGTACAGACATTCAATAAATAATTAATTGATCATAAGTGACTTCATTTCATGAAACTGCATAAATGAGAGAGGCAGTGGGATGTGATGGATGGAAAATCAGAAATATCTGGGTTCAAGTCTAGCTTCTGGCACTTACAAACTATGTGACCCTGGGTAAGTCATTTAATCACTCAATAAAGATTTATCAAGTGATTACTGTGTTCCAGATACTGTGCTAAGAATGGGGGGGGGGGCAAAAAAAATCAAAGACCATCCTTGCCTTCAAGGAACTTACAATCTAATTCAACTTCTCTGAGCTCTGACTCAGGAGTCAGAAAAACCATGGCTCAAGTGCCAAATCTTGTCTGCCATCTACTTTTGTATGGCTTGTGAGCTTAGTTTTGGCCCTCCTGCTGTAGTTTGCTGACCTTTACTAGGCAGCTATCTCTGCCTAAGAAGCTAAGGTTCAGAGAAGGTGCTGATCTTCACTGGTGAAAGGAGTTTCCTCACCTGGAACTTCCCTATTCCAATGAAATCATAGGTCTTTCTCTATTTTTATCCTCTCTTTATTAATAGTATTCTAGAGTTTCTAAGAGCAGGTAGGTGGGTAGAACACAGGGGTCTGGAGTTCAAATTTGGCCTCAGATACTAGTTGTGTGACCTTTGTGGCATGTCACTTAGCCCTGTTTGCTTCAGTTTCCTCATCTGTAAAATGAATTGGAGAGGGAAATGTCAAACCATTCCATTATCTTTGCCAAGAAAACCCCAAATGGGGTCATTAAGAGTCAGACATGATAGAACAATAATAACCTTCTTCTATATACTCAGGACTTTCAGTTTCTCACCTCAATAGAAAATCCCCATATGACAATGTTTCCTCTTGGATTTAGAGTCAAGAATATTTGAGTTCCAGCCAGGTTGTGCCACTTATTACCTATTTAACCTTGATTAAATTACTCAATCTTTCTTAACCTCCCTTATAAAATCAGGAGCTTAGTCTTGATGACCTCTGAGATCCCTTACAATTCTAAATCATTATCAAGGTTAACTTATCCACTGGTGCTCTCTATTAATTTTCCATTTGGTTCCTTCAAGATCTTGCCCTTGCTGTCATCCCCTCTTTCTTTCCAATATCATCAGACTCTTGTTCTGGCTTTTAGGATTATCCATTTGGTGTTGCTGTGGATTGAGAGGAGTGAAGGAGTCAAAGGGTGATAAGCATCAAATTTTGCTGGGCATGATTACTCCTCTGAATAAATGACTGAATGAAGGAAGGAACAAGAATGTATTCAACTCTGTCATTGTTGAATCATTTCAGCTGTGTATCCAGTTCTTCATGACTCCATTTTGGGATTTCCTTGGTAAAAATACTAGAGTGATTTTCCACGTTCTTCACCAGCTCATTTTATAGATGAGGAAACTGAGTCCAAGAGGGTTGAGTGACTTGCCTAGGGTCTCACCACAAGTAGGTGTCTGAGGTTGGATTTTAACTCAGGAAGATGAGTGCTCCTTATTCTAAGCCTCATGTTCTATCCATTGTACCACCTAGCTGCTCATATTAAATTCTTAGTGTGTGTTAGACATCATACTAAGGTGTACAAAGATAAGGAAGATTTGTTTCACCTTGCCTTCAAGAATGAAGACAGTTATAGAATGTACTTATAGTTCTGGGATGTAGGGCAGACTGTGTTCCCTTGTTCTCTTTATATTTGATGTCATGGCTCTAGTTCCTTCTTCCACTTTCTGAGTTTCCCTCTCAGAGAACCTTTACCTTCCTTGCTTCTCTTAAGCTACTAAATTCTGCTCATTCTTCAAAGACCAGTTTAAGTTCCTGATCTCAACTCTTCCTCTCTCCCTTCCCCTCTCTCCTCCAGATCCCACGTGGCTACCTAACCACCACTCAGTGCTGCTTTGAAAAGCATCAAATTTATCATGTCTAGAATTACTCTCATCTTCTATTCTCCTCATTATCCAATTTCTGCTATCTTCCCAGTTCACTCATGCTTAAAACCTTTCTTTCTTTGCCTTCTTCTTATATTCAGACAGTGATTTCTATCAATTATTTCATAAAAAGGAAGGAGAGACATTTAAAGGTTACTGCTATGACCAGGCTCTGTGTTGAGTGCTTTACAAATATCTCATCTAATTTTCACAACAACCCTGGAATGTAGAGATTATTATTATTATCTTCATTTTAGAATTGAGGAATCTGAGGCATATAGTAATTAGGTGACTTGCCCAGGGTCACTGCTAGGAAGTATCCAAAGTTAGAACTGAGCTCCAGACCCAGCACTTTGTCTGCTGGGTCACCTAGCTGATTCCAAACCATGCTCCATGAATTCACTTCCTTTCTAATTCCATACTCAGGCCTTCTTTGCCCATATCTAGACTGCTATAAAATATCTTCTAATTAATCCAATTTACTAGATTAAAAAATTCTAGTGCACTCTTTGGTTCACAAACTTTTGATGACTCACCAATGAGTAAGAGATGATTAAAAACAACTTAGGTGGAAATTCAAAACTCTTTGTAATCTGGGCCTAACCTATCTTTCCAGACTTTTTTCCTACTCCTCTCCTATCTAAACCTCTTATTGAGGCAGGCAGACTTTGTATATTCTTAGCATTGAGTCTTTGTTCAGGCCATTCCTCAATCCTGAAATACCATTCTATAATATCTTGACCCATTCCTGTACAATTTTGGAACTGAGTACTCATCCTGTCTTCCCCAAGATTCTTTCCATTATGTTAGTAATAACCCAACTATGCTATTGATATTTTCTGAGTTTCTACATTAAGATAGCCACATATATAATATCTATATTTCTCTATCATCCATTCATCCATCTATCTAATGAATCTACATCTATTTATCCATCTACATATCAATCTGTCACTTTTTCCATCCATCCATCCATCCATCCATCCATCCATCCATCCATCCATCCATCCATCCATCCCTTTCTCTCTCTCCACCTATTTTTTCCATCTACCTACCTATCTAATCTATCTATCTATATATCTATCTATCTATCTATCTATCTATCTATCTATCTATCTATCACTTTTCTTGGAGACAGAATGAGTAGTCTCTCTAAGCACAAAATCTCTACAGATTATACCCAATATATACCCATTTCCATTTATACTATCTCTTTTTCCTCATGGAAACATTCTTCAGTGAGATCTCCTGCCAATGAAACAGAATTTACATTCCTCTCTCAATTTCAACCTGTCCTTTTGCCTCCTCAGCCATTCCTTTTTAACCTTTACTTAATAGATGGCACCACACCCTCTCCTCTACCTTCCCTTCTCAGCTTTTGTTTACTATCTCTTTTTTAGCCTCTTATACATTTTCAAAATAAAAACAAAAACACAAATTCATCTATTATGGGAGGTGAGAGTGGGAGTGGGAGTGGCATGGTGGGGTGTGTGTGGATGTGGGAGGGTAAGAATTGTCTTGTGAGGCTTAGTTCATCATGTTTCAAGCCTTTTTCTTTACTGTATGACATCTGTTTTCACTTTTTTCTCCATGTGAACTTTTAGAAATAACTCTTTTAATGATCTCTTTGTAGCTATTTTGCTGTTTTCATTTTTGTTATTGTTGGTAATCCCAGAAGTACTCTTCTTTTTAGTCCTTCCCCTCCTTTTTGGGGGAGGGAGGTATAATTCACTTTGTTACCTAGGTTTTCTCTTCTATAGTATCTCTCTCATCCTGATCCAAGCCCTCATCACCTCACTCCTGGACTATTGCAATAACCTTTCAGTTGATCTCCTTGCCTCAAATCTTACCCCAATCCAGTCTTTCCTCCATCTAGCTTGTAGTTGATCTCTCTAAAGCACAGTTCTGACCATGATACTCCTTCTGTACCCACCATTCAATAAAGTCCAGAGACTCCATGTCAATCTCTATTGGCATTCAAATTCATTCATTCATAGTTTGACTCCTGCTTATATTTCCAGGAAACATACACATGTAAGAATGCAGGAGTGTGTGTGTGTTTGTGTGTGTGTGTATGAGTATGAGAAAGAGAGAAAACTTTCCATTATATTGAACTATAGGACTCTCTCTCTCTCTCTCTCTCCCCCCCCCCCCCCGTCTCTGTCTCTCTGTTTCTTTTTATTTCTATCTTTCTCTCTGTATAAAAGTTTCAATACATAAAATACCCAGATATAATTTTGGGTAAAGGGAGGTTCTGTCATGGAATATCTCTCTGGGTGTTTGGAATGTTCAGGGAGAACAAGCATCTCTAGTGTGGGGACTTGCTGAGCCCTTTTTAAGGCTATACAGCCGTCTTGGGTATACCCATTAGTTAACCTACTCTCACCTGTGGCTTCAAGAAGCTAAATTATGCTTAGCAGCAACTATAAAAAGCAGCCCTGATAAAACCATGTTTGTAGACAGGCTAGCCCAGGTAGACCTCAAATTCCTTGGTGAGTTAGGGTGATGACAAGCATGTAAAGGTTCTCTTTGGTGGAATGGGAGAGTAAGAATAATTTGTTTCAACAGTCATGAAGAGGGTAGGTGAAAGTAGATGAAGTAGGTGCTGTAGAGCACTTAGCACTTTGTCAGACATTGATGACATCAAAGGCATCCATTGCATATTGGACCACCATCAGTCATCTTGATCATCTTGACTTTTGTCTTGCCACTAGACTTTGATGACTCTGGGAGAAAGAGTGAGACTGATAACTGTAGATCCAATTCACAAGCAAACCAAGAAATCACCGGTGATGTCATTGGAAGGATAAGCCACAACATTTCATTAGATTATGTTCACACTGAGAGAAACACTGGGAACATTTCAATTGATTTATTTTACTCTCACCAAAAGGGTATTAGTAAGCTCAACAGGGTATCAGATGTAACAAGACATTCAGTCCAATAAAAAACATAGGATAGATTCATATTTAAGCCCCTTGATATCAGAAAAACTTCCCATCTCTTTTCCAGAAGGCATATAATGATTTTCCTCTTTGGGGAAATCCTATTTTCCCTTAGGAACTTTGCAATCCACATAAATCAGCAAGAAGGTATACATTCAGTTTTAGGACAGTCAAGTGGCACAATGGATAGAACTCTGGACCTAGAGTCAGAAAGACCTTAATTCAAATCTAGCCTCAGAAACTTGCTAGCTGTGTGACCATGGGCAAGTTATTTAGCCCTGCTTGCTTCAGTTTCCTCATCTGTAAAATGATCTGAAGAAGGAAATGGCAGAGCAATCTTAGTATCTTTGCTAAAATAAACTCCAAGTGAAGTCACAAAGAATTGGACACAACTGATATGACTAAAAAATACATTCAATTGGTTACTTGGTACACTGGACTTCCTGTTATATTAATCCTTCTAGTATCAACAAAAGCAAAATCTGTGGATCTGTTCCTTTCCACAAGGGTTCTTTCTCCATTTCAATATCTTTGTCTGGTGCTGGGTCCTCAGTTTAAGTGGTTTCCAAAGAAGCACTTTTAGGTCTTCTTGTTTTTTTTTTCTTTCCGTAGACCATAATATAGTCAAGAAAAAAGATCCCCTTTCTGGAGAGCAGCTTGGAATTATGCCCAAAGAGCAATAAAACTATGTAAATTCTTTGATCCAGCAATAGCTTTACTGGGTCTATATCTTGAAGAGATCAGGAAAAAGGGTAAAAACTACACGTGTACAAAAATATTCGTAACAGCTTTGTTTGTGGTGGAAAAAGATTGGAAATCAAGGGGATGTCCATCAATTGGGGAATGGTTGAACAAATTGTAGTTATATGCCTGTGATGGAACACTATTACTCTGTTAGAAATCAGGAGGTATGAGAATTCAGAGAAACCTGGGAAAGCTTGCATAAATTGATGCTGAATAAGATGAGCAGAACAGAAGAACTTTGTACACCTTAACAACAAGGGATGATGATCAACCTTGATGGACATATTCACTCCATCAGTGCAATGATCAGGGAAAATTTTAGTGAATCTATGATAGAGAATACCATCTGTGTCCAGAGAAGGAAGTATGGAGTTTAAACAAAGACCAGTGATTATTATCTTCAATTTTTTAAAAAAAGTTGTCTTATGTATTACATAATTTTGCTATCTCGTAGTGTTTTCTTTCTTCCTTCTGGATATGTTATTTCTCTCAACACATTCAATTTTTATCTGTGCATATCATGGAAACATATGTAAAGACTATATTGGATTGCCTTCTGTTGGGGAGGGGGAGGGAGGAGAGGGAGGCAGGGGGAAAATTGTAAAATTGGAAATCTTGCAAAAAATGATTGGTCGAAACTACTATTGTATATAATTGGAAAGCAAATAAAATATTTAATTAAAAAAAGAAAAAAGATCCCCTCTTATTTATGAACTTGTTTGTGGACAAGTTGAGAGAAACTCATAGACATACCTACTTTATGGACAAACAATCCTGTCTTATCCTCATGACTAAGCTGTATGATCCTTGAATACACATATAATATATTACACTATATTTGCCTCTCTCCCTCACATCCAGCATAATTCCTTTCACATTGTAGGTCTTAATTACTAATTAGTGATTTGTAATTTAATAATTGTTCTATTGACCTTAAACACAATTGGATAACAAAAATCAGACCAATTTATTCGTTTGCAGAAATCAATCTGTAAATTAGGTAAAAATAATGCTTCAATATTTCTAGGATCCTTAACTTTGTGCAAATGGGTATTCCCTCTGCTGACACAGCTCTTATGTTCTCTTTGATTTAGTAGCCTCACTTCTTGATAAAAAATAAATCTCCCTGTAGCTGGCCTTCTTGTGAGAAGGCTCCATAAGCTTAGGTAGTTCCTTGGAGAACAGGTATAACAGTCCATCATTAGGTCTATATATGAAACTTTCTTGGTTTACTAGGACCTGTCAGAGCTTATGAGCCACTGACATCACTTTTAAATGTCTTTGCCATGATGAAGCATTGGAGTGGGATTTGAGTAAAGAGAGAAGTAAATCTAAAAGTTCAGAATAATTAAGAAAGAAAGGGGGAAAGGAGGAAAGAAGGAAAGAAAGGAGAAAAAAGAAGGAAGAAAAACAAGTATTTGCTGTACTTACTATATACAATGTTTGAGGTTTGCAAACACTACATGATTTATCTCATATGATCCTCAAAATCCTATAATGTAAGCATTATTATTATCATTTACAGATGAGGAAATTTACTGAGAGGGCTTAAGCAATTTGTTCAGAGTCACATGGATAATAAATATTTCAGACAGTTTTGACCTTAGGTGTTTATGACTCCAAGGCTCTGTGTACTGAGATACCCAGCTGTTTCAACAGTTTTTTAAAAATATATTTTTAAATGTATTTTCACATTACCACAACAGTCAGGTTGTAAAAGCAAACAATTGCCCCTCTCTCCACAAAGATAGAGAAACCTCAAGAAAAATAAAGTGAGGGGGGGAAAAAAGTGTGCTTCAATATGTATTCAGATACCATCGGTTCTACCTTTGTAATAGATTGCATTTTTTATCATAAAAGTCCATCAGAGAATTTCCTTCATTATTTTCCCCACAGTTGCTATTGCTAGATGTATTTCCCTCCATCCTATTCCTCTCCACACCATTTATTCTGTTCTCTCTCTCCTTTCATCCTGTCCCTCCTCAAGTGTGTTGTATCCGACTACCCTCTCTTCTATCACCTATACCCCCCTCCCCTCCCTCTGTCCCTTTTCTCCCATCCCTTTCCTCTACCTTTTCCCTCTAAGACAAGATAGATTTCTGTACCCTTTTGAGTGTGTATGTTATTTCCTTTCTGAGCCACTTCTGATGAGAAGGAAGCTTTTTTCTTGCCTCTTTTATATAAAATCTTAGTCTGTTCTACCTCTCCTTCCCATTTTTCCTAGTACATTTCTTTCTTGTCCATAACTGCATTTTTACAATATATTATACCTGCATATTCAACTCCCTCCTGTACCTTGTCTATATATGTTCCTTCTAACTGCCATGATAAATTATAAGGTTTATATGAGTTATCAGCATTTTTCCATGCAGGAATATAAGAAATTCAACATCATTAAATCCCTCCTAATTTGCCCTTTCTATGCTTCACCTGAGTCTTATACTTGAAGATCAAACTTCCTGTTCAGCTCTGGTTATTTCAACAGGAAAATTTGGAAGTCCCCATTTTATTGAATGTCCATCTTCTCCCCTGAAAGAGCATGTTCAGTTTTGCTGGGTAGTTGATCCTCAGTTGTAATCCGTGCTCTTTTGCCTTCCAGAATATCATATTCCAAACCTTACAAGTCCTTAATGTAGAACCTGCTAAATCCTGTAATTCTGACTATAGCTTCATGATATTTAAACTATTTCTTTCTTACTACTTGCAATATTTTCTCCTTGCCTTGGGACTTCTGAAATTTGACTATGATACTCATGGAACTTTTATTTTCAGATCTCTTTCAGGAGGTGATCAGTGAATTCCCTCAATTTCTACTTTACCCTGGAGAATTTCTTGAAAAATGAAGTCTTGTATTTTCCTGGTCATGACTTTCGGATAGTCTGATAGTTTTAAAATTATTTCTCCTGAATTTCTTTTTCAGGTCTGTTGTTTTTCCAATGAGATATTTCACACTATCGTCTAGTTTTTCATTCATTTGATTTTGTTTTATTGTTTTTTGATTTCCTCACAAAGTCATCAGCTTGCTTTAGCTCCATTCTACATTTGAAAGAATTATTTTCTTCAGGTTGCTTTCTAAATCTCTTTTTCCATCTGGTCAATTCTACTTTTTTAAGGCATAGTTCTCCTCCTTGACCTTTTGGACTGCTTTTTACTTTTGACCTAAACTGATTTTTAAGATGTTATTTTCTTCAGTATATTTTTTGTATCTCCTTCACCAAGCTGCTGATTTGTTTTCATGATTTTCCTGTATCACTGACATTTCTCTTCCCAATTTTTCCTCTACCTCCCTTACTTGATATTCAGAATCTTTTTTGAGGTCTTCCATAGCCTGAGACCAATTCATATTTTTTCTTGGATAAAGAAGCTTTATCATCTTCTGAGTGTGTGTTTTGATCCTTCATGGGACTAAAATGTCTATTTTCAAATTCTTTTTCTTCTGTTGTTTCCTCATTTCCCTAGTCTATGACTTGATTTAACACTTTATTAAGGATTCCAATTCCTTCAAGTCCCTATAAGAAGCTTCTCTTGGCCTATGCTCTGGCCTGTGGATGACCACAAGCATTCCCCTCTACCCTGGAACTCTGAGGAAGGTCCCTGCTCTGCTATGGCAATTTGGGACCCCAGAATGTGACCTGGATCTGAGTACAACCAAAGCAACAGAGTCCTGCCCCAGGTATAGCGGAGGGGGCCTCTGCAGCCTCCCCCGACTCTCTGACCATCTGTGGGCTGAGTGCTCTGGAAGCAGTTGCCAGGTCACTCTGCCAGTCTGCTTCTGGATCCCAGGGCTGGAGCTGCACTGAGGTCTGTGCTGGCCTAGGCTCCATGCTTACTCTGATGTAGCAGTTTTCCTACTTATCTTCCAAGATGTCCTTGGTAATGCTTGAACTGATGGGTGGAACTGAGGTGTAGAAACTGCCATCGACCTAGGTACCCCCAGGGACCCAGGTGTCCCAGGCTGTTCCTGAATGACTGGAGCCAATTTGCTCCTCAGCATGGCCCAGGTTGCACTGAGGCTGTCTCTGACCCTGCTGGTAATAGACCTTTCCTATGGATCTTCTAAGTTGTCTTGGGTCAGAAAATTATTGTGTCACTTAGTCTTTCTGTGAGTTCCCCAACTCTAAATTTGGTGAAAGTCATAATTTAAAGACATTTAAAGTGGTCTGGGGAGAACTGCTGGGATTTCCTGAACCTTCTCCAACATCTTGGCTCCACCCGTTTCAATAGTTTTAAAAATGAAATTATTCCTGCTCTCAAGGAATCTACAAATTTACATTTTATTGGAAGACTGGTGTGCACATAGATAAGTAAATGTAAAATATATATTATGTAAATTCTGTGTGATGCTAGAAGTCTTGGCCTCCTTTTCTGTCCTTCTGCTACTATTTATGGAAGAAATAAAAGAGGGCCACAAAAAGGACTGAAAGTCATTTTGTATATTTTTTTTGTTTCATAGATTTTCATGGCCAATATTTTCATCAGTAAGGCGCTAGCCTATTGAGGAAGAGTCTCTCTGCACTTAACTAGGTATGTCCTTGGAAAAACAGAACTCATCTATTGCCGAGATCCAGTCCAAAGCCATTCCAGCTTGATAGATGTGATGGAACTCATGTTCTACTGTCATTGTCTTCAAGTCCCCAGAATGACTTCTAGGCACAATGCACTTGGGTTGGATATTTCATCCATTATACTTAGTCTCTAGCATCTCAGGGCTAGATGTGCTTATGAGGCAAGTAGATAGAGGAGAGAATAGAGCCCTAGACTTGGAGTCAGAAGACTGAGTTTGAATCCTGCCTCATACACTTATTAGTCATGTGGTCCTTGGGCAACTCCTAAATCTGCCTCAGTTGCCTCATCTGTAAAATGAGAATAATAAAAATGTTTACCTCATAGGACCATCATGAGGAACAAATGAATTAACATAGGTAAAATATTTGCAAACTTTCAAATGCTGTACAATTGCCAGCTGTTGGAATTACAGAAGAGTTTTCCACCTCCAAAGAGAATGAAAATGGAGAAAGTAACTGTATTGGACCAAATGGGCATCACTCACAATGGATATTTATTCTGGAGGTGGAAAAATTCCAAGAACAATGATGGTTAATTGATGAAATATCTGAAGATGGGACTTATCAAAAGTTTGGAAAAAATCTCAGGGCTTATTTAATACCAAGAAAAGGTAACTGACAACTACTGCCCTTTCTGTCTACTGTCCTACATATAGGAGAATTTCTTGAGAATAATCTACAGACACATTGAAGACATCCTTGATGATGGTATTAGGGGACAGGAAGGCAGAAAGTAAGTATTAAGTATTTATTAGGTTGAGGGTTGTATGGGTGTTCAAAGAGGATTAGAACCTCTGTTGTGAGGGCTTTTCAGAGCTGCTCATTCTCCTCAGTGTGGTGCTTGATTCTCACTTGTTCTCACCAACTCTAAGAAGTTATGGCATGTACAGCAGCCTCAACACACTAACCCATCTCAGCAAATGTACTAAAGCAAGTTAAGAGTAATGGACAGGGCTTAAATTTGTCAGTGAGTTAGGAGGATGTCTACATAAGCATGCGTGGACTTCTTTAAGAAGAAGGGGCAGGAAAACAATTTGTTCTAACTACCCCTAAGCTGGCTGAAGCAAGTCCTATGGAGTGCTTATGCTTAATCAGACATCAAAGACACCAAAGTCATCCATTGCATACCAGATTATTGCCAGTCATCTTGACTTTTGTCTTGCCACTTGAGTTTGGTGACTTGAAGAGAGAGTGAAGCTAACACCTTTGTGCAATTCTGCCTCACTTCAATTCATGCAAAAGTCAAGAGATTGCCTCATGATGCCATTGATCTTTTTTTGAAAATAAAGGACAGTGGATGAGCACTGACCCTGGAGTCAGGAGGATCTGAGTTCAAATCCAGCCTCAGACACTTAATAATTGCCTAACAGTGTGACCTTGGGCAAGTAATTTAACTCCATTGCCTTAAATAAATTGGAAAAAATTAAAATAAAAGAAAATAAAGGACAAACATCAGCTATACATGCTAAATAGGTTTTACAAGCAAAATACCATTGTTGACCATGCAACAATTAACTGTTAAAGGGTATAATATCCAGCTACAGAATAATATTCTGCCACATAATGGACTCTATGTAAATACTCCTTCCCTTCCCCTTTCTATTCATTTGCTTATTTCTTTGGCATATATATATGTATATTCATTTCACATAACAAAATATCATTTTTAAAACTCTCCTCCAGTAAAGCATCTCTCATATCTGTGTGTCAAAATTATGTAAGATTCCTTGAAATATGTATAAAAGAAAAACTTGTTTGACTTCTTCAACTCTGATCATTAATACTGGGTGAGGTGTAAAACAGTTAGTCAGATGTTTGCCAAAAGAATTCATCACAATCATGGAGGAGATCCAAATCCAAGCTGAAGAGTGCTTCCCTAGAGACAGTGAAATCTTCCATATGTTCTTATTTGCAGAAGACTGGAATGGTTGTTTCAAGTCCTAAAACAGTAGAGTCTACTGGATGACAAATACAGTTACTCAAAACAGCTTGACCTAAGCATCTAGAGAAGAAAAATCGAGGATGAAAAATAATCCCTATTGTCTAGACTGAAATTCAGGTAGATGGGTGGCAGGTAGAGCTTGTTAAATGAGTTATTCCACAGATGCTGCAAATAGATAATAAGTTGGGCTAGAATAATGCAGAAAGAGAGTAGGCTGGATTGCCTTTGAGAAATTCTAAAGTTCTTTTAATGACACACAACTTTAAAAAGTCATTCGATCACCAAGCATTTACTAAGCTCTGGATATTATAGAGTCTATGTGTATGTGAATGTGTGGATTTGTCTATGTGGATTTTGTGTACTCACACTAGTTTGTCACTTGGAGACATGAATAGATATTTCCAGTCTCTTCTGTCCACTCTTCTCCAAGGGAAACTGAAATTCCTGCCCTATAGGGAATGCGAGTCTGATAACACAAAGTTGGTCACTCTGCTTTCCTCAGAGAAGGGGCACAAGGTTAGAAGTATATTTATCAGCCCTCTAAATATTGTTAGTCTAGAAAAATGAAATATTAGGTTCTAATTTTAAAAACAGTCATGAATGGGAAGACACCAGCAATTTTGGAAGGGGATGTAAAGATAGGTAGACATCTGGGAGGCATGGTGGATAGAGTACTGGACCTGAGTCTCTGGAGTACTGGACCTGGAAGATCTCAATTCAAATACAATCTTAGATACTTGGCTGTGAGCACCTGGGCATGTCACTTAAGCTCTACCTATATCCATTGGAATAACAATGGTAATAATAATAGTAGTAGTATCTACCCCCCAAGATTATTGTAAGGCTAAAATACAGTATTTGTAGAATTCTCTGAAAACCTTAAAATATTATTTATATATTAGATATTTTTATTGTTATAAAAAATCTTTATGAAATATGAATTTCAAAAGGTAGAGGTGAGGAGGGATGGTCAGTGTAAAGAAACTGAGATGAGGTATCAAAGGGTCAGGGATTAAGATGCAAATGAAATCTTAGATACCACAGCATCCAACATTTTTGTCATCTCATAGTCTCAACCCTTTAGATTAGAGGCATCTGGCGATCCAGTGGATAGAGTGATGGTCCTGGAGTCAGAAATCTTACCTCAGACTCTTATCACCCGTATGAACCTGGATATGTCACTTAATCTCAGTTTCCTCAACTGAAAAAATGAGGATAATAATACCACTTAACATTATATAGTTTTTTGTGGGGATTATCTGAAATAATATTTGTAAAAGCACTGAGCACAATGTTTACCATATAGTAACTACTGTATAAATTCTTATTCCTTTCCCTTCCTCTCCTCCTCTCCATCTTTAGTATTGAGTCACAAGTGATGGGAAGTAAGCCCAGAAACTGTTGACTGAAACCAGGAATGGCAAGTCTGAGCCTGCTCCACAGGATGTCCCTACAGGCCACCTCACCTCTCTGCACATACATTGATTAAGGTTTTTGCCTATTACTAGGGTAAGGGTGGAGTAAGCAATAAGGATACTTCAAAACCTTAATTACCCTTTTAATTTTATAGTCTGATTTCTTATTCCTCCTCCCCTTTTCCTCCACCTCCCCAAACAGATCTCAGGGATCTTTCAATATATTTTAGGTCCCACCCAGAACTATCTTGGCTATATTTTGGGGTCTCACTATCGACATTCCAGCACCTTCTATTTACAAGAGTAGGGACCAGGTATGCAGACACAGCAGAGATAACAAAATAAATAGGCCTTTACAAAGCTGGTTAACATCACAGGGTGTGATCCATTTCAACAGCTATCATTTTGTAGGAAAACAAAAAAAATGAAACAAAACTTCCAGGCTGGGGTGGCTAGGTGGCGTAGTGGATAAAGCACTGGCCCTGGAGTCAGGAGTACCTGGGTTCAAATCTGACCTCAGACACTTAATAATTACCTAGCTGTGTGGCCTTGGGCAAGCCACTTAACCCCATTTGCCTTCCAAAAAACCTAAAAAAAAAAAAAGAAGAATTTAATTTGGGGCAGCTAGGTGGCGCAGTGGAAAGAGCACCGGCCCTGGAGTCAGGAGTACCTGAGTTCAAGTCCGGCCTCAGACACTTAATAATTACCTAGCTGTGTGACCTTGGGCAAGCCACTTAACCCCACTGCCTAGCAAAAACTAAAAAAAAAAACAACAACAAAAACAAAACTTCCAGGCTTCCTTGGTAGGAAAGGTTGATATGGAGAAAGATAAGTTGGAAAATAAGAATATTTTTAAAGCAATGGAATTACAATCACTTTGAATTCAGGACTGAAACAGTCAGACATTTTACAGATGAAGTAACTGAGAAATCAAATGATTTGCCTTTGGCTGTCCAGAAATCCCTACCAGAGTTAGGATTAAATATCAAGGCTTTGAATACTTGAAATTTCAGGGACCTCCCATAGGAATCCTTGAGAGAGAAATTTTTGGTTTGTTGATTTGGCAATTTTTGGTTATAGGAGGAGTAGGAAATCCTTGTGACCACAAAGTGATCAATAGATGTTGTACCCTTCAAAGATAGGGGGAATCTTCTTTCCTACTGCTCTCCATATACATACATACATATATATATATATATATATATATATACACACACACACACACATATATACCACCTTTGTTATAATAGAGATCATATCACATTAAATATACTATATAAAGTAGGCAAATGGAAGCCATACATCAAAACTGTCCATATCTTTCTTTTAGACTTTTTGTTTATTCTGTTGCTTTCTGTCTCTGTCTCTGTCTCTGTCTCTGTCTCTCTCTCTCTCTCTCTGTCTCTGCCTCTTTCACAGTTTCTCTCTCACTCAATCTCTAAGTCTGACTCTCTCTCTTTCTTCTCTCAATCAACCACATAAATCTGACCCTGACAAAGTCTTGCCTTTTCATACTAATAGCCAGAGGTGAAATGGCAATTTTTTTTCCCTCTAGCTTTCAATTGCTTCCTCACTTGAGTGACCCGTCACCGTCATGTGGCACCCATCCATCAAAGGGGCCCAGGTGCAGCTCTGTGGAGGTGTGCTCTGAATCCTGTCAAATTAGTTATCCCTTCCAAAAAGAACAGAATGGTTTTCCAAGCACCATGCACATCAGATGATTGCACTCAGTAGTGTCTGATGAATCCTGGCAAACTGAGATCAGTAAAAGAATGCAGCACATTTTCATGCTTTCTTCTGATGGCTAGTTCAGAATAGCTGTGAAACACTGGTTAATGATTATATAAAATCAATGTGATTTTTTGAGTTGATCTACTAACATCCTATTCCAGTGCCTGATTTTAATATGTGGGTGACCTTGGCAGGCTATTCCTTATGCCTGGAATAGTCTTCCTTTGCATTTCTACTTCCTGGCTTCTCAGGCTTTCTTAAAGATAAAACCCCATCTTCTATGAAATACCGTTCTTTATCCTTCTTAATGCTAATGCCTTCTTGCTATTGATTATCTCCAATTTATCTTATATGTAGCTTATTGGTATATTGTACATTTTTTGATTTTTAAAAATATTAGATTCATTTTTGAGGGCAGAGTTTATCTTTGGCTCTTACTTGTATCTCTAGTACTTAGCACAGGGCCATCACACAATAGGTATTTAATAAATCCTGACTGACTAACTTGAAGGCTATGCCAACATTGTCTGACACTTGTCCCAAAAAAGGAAAGCATTTAAATCTAAGCCTGGAGACGGTTTGGTTTTCTATTGTTTAAGAACAAGTCTGGCTAAATCTGCATACAGGTTGGCCATGATTTTCCTAATGTAACTCCCATAAATCAGTTAATTCTGATGACTCACTCTTCCCCCCAAATCAAATACAAAATCCTCTAGCATTCAAAAACCTTCATAATTTTTTGTCTTCTTATACCTTACACCCCTCCCTCTCCCACATATTCTTTGAACTGGTGACACTTGCCTCCTTGCCTCGCCACTTTGCAAACAAGAAGTATGCTAAATGATGAAGCATAATCTCCTGGCTCTCAGCAGTTTTTCTACACATTTCTCATGACTGGATGCTTTCCATCCTCCTTTTTACCTTCTAGCTTCCTTCAAGACCCAGATAAGGTTGCCCTTTCTATAGGAAGCCTTTTTCAAATCCCCTTCATTCTAATGCATTCCCTCTATTAATTCTTTCCCATTTATTCTGTAGCTTGTTCGTACATATTTGTTTGTTTGCTGTCATCCCCTTCCTATTGGGAGCAACTTGAGGACAGGGACTGTCTTAAGTACCAACAGTACTTCACCTAGTATCTGGCATATACTAGACACTTAATGAGTGTTTATTGACTGAATATTGAATATGAGGTGATGAATATTTTTAGCCACAAAATCTCATCACACCTGTTTATGAAGGTATGGAGGAGTTATGATCTCTATCAGTGGAAGAAGTACCCAGATTGGAGAAGTCATGAATCTTTAAAGTGCTGAAATACTGTTCAGATCATAGCTTTTATGCAACATTATAGGTTTTCAAGTTGACTTTTATGTGATACTTCAAAACATTTTCAATATATTATCTCATCTTTACAACTACACTGTGATTTGAGTATTATCATCATGTAGTTTCCATAGTATAAATAATTTCAAAAGATTTTAAGTGGCTTATGGAGGAGAACAGGTAGGCCAGTAAAAGTATGAAGTAACATTTGAACCCATAATTTTTTAAAAATAAATTTATTTTTCCAATTATATGTAAAGATGATTTTCAACATTCATTTTTGTAAAGTTTTCTTACTCCCCTTCCTTTCCCCTACTCTGAGATAGCAAATAATCTGATATAGGTTATACACATAATCATCTTACACATATTTCCAAATTGGTTTTTGTCTTTTGTTATCAAAGACCAAAATGACATCACTATTTTAGAGGCAAGTTACAGTGTGTCTGACTGTGATGAACAATTTCCATATTATTCACACTTTGAAAGAAGAATCAGAACAAAAAGGAAAAAACCAGGAGAAGGAAGAAGCAAAACCCCCAAAAAAACAAATTTTAAAAAGTGAGAATAGGATGCTTTTATCTGCATTCAGATTCCATAGTTCTTTCTTTGGATGTGGATGCATTTTCCATTGCAAGTTCTTTAGAATTGTCTTTGATCCACTGTATTGCTCAGAATTGCTAAGTCTCTAGTAGTTGACATTGTTGTTAAAGTATATAAGGTTCTCCTGGTTCTGCTTACTTGACTTCATGTATATCATTTCTGAAATCTGCATGCTTATCATTTTTATAGAGCAATAATATTCCATTCCATTCATATACCACAACTTGCTCAGCCATTCCCCAATTGATGGGCATCCCCAATGCCAATACAAAAAGAGCTGTTATGAATATTCTTGTACATGTGGATCTTTTCCCATTTTGTTGTATTCTCTTTGGAATACAGACCAGCATATGAACTCATAATTACAAGTCTAACTCTCTATGTATTATGCCACAATGTAATTATGATGACCTTGCCTGCTGGGGATAACCCTAGATATTTATTTCATCACTAGTCATAGAGATTTCATCTCTTTTGTGATAAAAAGGGATAGTGAAAAAAACCCTTAAATGGACAAGTTTTCTTTTCCTTATCATCAGGTTGCCTTATGGACTCTCACCAATTCTTTGATTGTGGTCTCTGAAATCCTCCGTGAGCTCTTCCAGTCCAGACTTCTTTCTTCACTATATAATTAGAATAGGAATTCAACAACAGCTCGCCTCTAGGTCAAGAGTTTTTTAATCAGGGCCCTTGAAGAGATTTGAGAATTTGAATGGGGAAAAGAAAACTCATCTTCATTTTCACTGACCTCTAACCAAAAATGATCATTTCCTTCGATTATGAAACTGGCAATGGACATGATTCTGAGAATCAGACCACAGATTTCACCAGACTGCCAAAGTGACCTATGGCACAAAAAAAGTTAAGATCCCTCTTTTAGGGCATCACCACAAGATTCTTCCCTCTTTCATCTCTGGTAACTTTAATCCTTTGTTTCTTAGCTCCAGTGAGAGAAACACATTTGGGTTTAGATATCTGCTTTGTTAAAAATCTAGTCATTTTCCTTATTTTCCCCACAAACAGGTTTTAAATCTATGTAAATAGGAAGTATATCTGTGCTCCCTCTATTTTTAAGGATGCCATAAAATTGTAGGGTTGGAAGGGAATCTTGTGTCTAGTTTATTTTTAGGCAGAAAGTAAACCACCTTAGATGGACAAAAACATCTGCTGTATTTTGAATATTTTTCATGAAATGGAGATCCATTTTTGCCCTTTAGTAGCTTATTTCTTCTGTTTGCAAATCAGTATTTACCCTTTATTTGTTCCAAAACGGAAGCAACTTGAGAAAGTATTAGTTTCTCCTGCCTTTGAAGATACAGTATTTCCACAATGGGATTCATTATGCTCTGTTTCTGCTTTTAAATCTCTTATTGCTAGAATACTTTCTTTTGTATTCTTTCATTTAGAATATAATGCCTGGGAGAGAATTTTGTTTTATGTTCCATATAGGCTTCAGATAGCAGCATACTGCTCTGAACACTGGACACATTAATTAATAGTGATTATACTTTGGAGAATCTTATGGAAATCTATGAAAACAGAGGAGTGATGGTGCATGTTGCAGGACCAAAGTGAAATATGGTAAGGTCTGATAAAAGAACAGATCAGAGAATCATAAAATCTCAAGAGCTGGAAGGAAATTTAGATGCCCCTAGGGGGCAGTTAGATGGTTCAATGTCTAGAGCATCAGGCCTGGAGTCAAGAAGACCTGAGTTCACATTTGGAATGAGGTACTTACTAGATGTGGAACCCTGGGCAAGTTGTTTTATCTTTTTGCTTCAGTTTCCTTATTTGTTAATAAATGGAGATAATAATAGTACCCACCTTCTAAGGTTGTTATGAAGATCAAATGAGATAATATTCATAAAGTGCTTAGCACATTGCTAATAGAAGGTGCTAGATAAATGTTAGCCTTGGTGATGATGATGATGTTGGAACATAACAACTTGCTCCTGATGTGTTCTGACCAGGATAGAGTCCAGGAAGACTATCTCTAGTGATCTGAGTTACTGAAGTCTAAGAACACTTGAGTTTGCTTTTGTTTCCATATCACACTGATTACTGATATTGAGTTTGCAGCCCATGAAAATCTTTGAATCATATTCAAATGAACAACTAACTAGGCATGTCTCCTTATCTTACAATTGTGAGGCTGATTTTTTGTACCCAAATGCAAAGGTTTTACATTTATCCCTATTAAATTTGCTATTAGTTTCAACTCAGCATTCTAGACTGTCAGGATCTTTTTGGAACCCATTTCCATCCTCTGTTATAATTATTCCTTCTACCTTTGTATCATTTATCCCTTTCTTGAAATTGCTGATAAGCATTTTAATTGATACCAGGACAAGCACAGGTCCTGAGGGACATTCTATTGTCAACCTTCTTTCAAGATATCATTAAATTCAATAACAATTTTTGAGACCTGGTAATCCAATCATTTTGGAATCTATTTCAATTGTCCATATGTGTCCATACTTTCAGCCAGTCCACATTTCTCTGTCTTTTCCACATGAATAGTGGATGAAACTTTGTCAAATACTTTGTTAAAAATCAGGGTAAACTATATCCATAGTGTTAACATTGAATCATCAAGAAATTGGGTTAGTCTGGCATGCTTTATCTTTGCAAATGCTGCTTCCATCTATGTTCTGGGATTTTTCCAGGAATGTCATATAATTTCCAGACTTCATAACTTTTCCCATTATTGAAGATAAATAGAGACTTCTATTCCTTTGGGACCTCTCCTATTCTCCATAGTTTTTTGAATATCACTCACTTTGACTCCATTCTGTCTGCCAGGTTTTTAAGACTCCAGGGTAGAATTGCTCATGGCCTAGTGATTCAAACTTATCAAAAGAAGCTAGCTTCCCTCTTACAGCCTCTCTACTTATATTAGACTCCATTGTTAACTTTTTTTGATCTCTTTGAGACCAAAGATAATTCTCCTTGACAGAAAAAACAGAAGCAAAATAAAACCCAAAAGTATCAGTCCTCTCTCAGTCATCTATCCCATTCTTCTTTCTCCAAATATATCTTTAAATTTTTTTCTTTGAATCCTTTTCAGCTTTCCTAACTAGCCCCAGCTCATCTGGAGCTTTGCATTCACTATGTATATTCTTATTCTTATGTATCCATACTCAACTAATTGTCTTTGCTTTCATTTTCTGTACATCTTATTTATTTTTAAAAGATAATGGAATTTAGAGCTGGAAAGAACCCTAGAGGTCAACTAGTTCAACTTAATTATTTTATAGATAAAAAAATAATGAGACTGAAGGAGATTAACTGATTTTTCCCAAGGTCATATAATAATAGCTAACATTTTATATAGAGGACTAAGATTTGCAAAACTCTTTATAAACATTATCTCATTTTAATCTTCACAACAACTCTGGGAAGAAGGTGCTATTGATATTCCTATTTTAACAGGTGAGGGAACTGAGGCTGAGAAGTTACATGTCTAGCATCACACAACTAATAAATTTCTTAGGTTATATCCAAACTTAGAATTTTTTGGACTCCAGGTCCTTTGCTCTGACTTCAGATATAATGCTTTTCCTCCTGACCAAGCTCTCTGTTCGTTGATAAATTCCTTGTCTCTCCCCATTGGACTCCTTAGATAAATTCCTCTTTCAGTAAGGATCAGCATCTTAATAGAGTGCTTACCACTTAGTAAACATTTTTAATAAAATTCTTGATAATTAATTAATTGATCATCAGAATTATCTCTTTTTTTTTGTCCTTAGAATTTTATTCATGGGAGTATACCAGACTGACTTCAATGATAATAATGATGATGATAGGAGGCATTTTAAGAT
The DNA here is from genome assembly GCF_037893015.1 of Macrotis lagotis. Lineage (NCBI taxonomy): Eukaryota > Metazoa > Chordata > Mammalia > Peramelemorphia > Peramelidae > Macrotis > Macrotis lagotis. Next base: position 88,475,204 of record NC_133658.1, read on the forward strand.
TTAGGAAGCATTATACATTTGATCCTCATCACAAACCTATAGTGTAGGTGCTGTAATTTTACCCATTTAACAAATGAAGACACTGAGGCTAAGAAAAGTTAAATGACCTGCTGTGGGTGAACAAGTGTTTGAATCAATGCCAGCATCCAAGTTCAGCACCTTTGTATCTTCAGGTTCATCAGTTTTTAAAGGTTGTTTTTCACCCCTTTGATACATGGTCTGGCAAGGACCTCTCTACCATTATTTGGAGGTCAAAAGACTATTTTCAATTCTCAGGACTCTTTAATAGGGAACCATTCTTTATTATATATATATATATATATATATGTATATATATATGTATATATATACATATAAATATGTATATAAAATGTTTGTAATTTATACATAGTTATGTCCTCCATTAGATGGAAAGCTCTTTAGGGCAGAGACTTTTTTTTTGCCTTCTTTGTCTTCCCATTGTTTAACACAGTATTTAATATAATAGGAATTGTTTTCATGACATGATGGAGATCAGTAGCCACTTTCTTCTGAGGGATCCACCCTCCTGAGGAAAAGTCTATCTATTGATTAGCTTAATTAAGTATTCAGCATTTCTTCTTCCCTTTTCCTCTATGTGACATTGTTTCACCTTCCAATTTCCCAACATATGTTTTCCTTTCTCTCTTTTCAGATCTTTTTTCTTCTTAAATTCTTCTCTTTTTTCCTCCCTTAAAGAATGTTTCATTCTCTCTGATAATTTGGAGAATGGAGAGGCAGTCTTCAAACCCTTTACTTCTCCTGAGAGGGGAACCAGTTTATATTTTAAGCACAGATACCCATCCTTCTCCCAAAGCAGAAATATTAACATTGCATAGTCTATGCAAGTGACTGCAAAATTCTCTGTGCTTTTCATACTTCCTGGCATATTTTTCCAGTAGTCACAGAATTTACTAAGAAATTGTCTGGTTATGCATGTTTATTCAGGATATTTAAATAGTACTATGGCTGAGGGTCATATTCTCAATGAAAAAATTACTTGCTTAAATCCAGGTCTATATGACTATAACACATTCAAATTCACTATGAGATTAAGTCAATCCAATTCTCTGCTGCCTGGTGCACAGACCAGAAGGGGGAAAGGAAACATCTAGAAATACTCTTTCCACTATTCAATAGCCTATATTACTAAGTCACAGTAAATTGGACTGACTGAATCAGTTACATCCAATTTAACCAAGATTGTAGGGACATTTATAAATTCACAGTAAGACTGAATATACCAAATATATCACGTTAAAATTTACACATAGCATATTATATGACTAGAAGGCACTGAATGCTTCAATACTGGCATCCTTTCCATAAATAAAATGAAGAGATTGTTGAAGGTGGGGAGAGGTGATGTTGATAGTTATCTTTAAATATTTGAAAGGCAGTCACATGGAAAAGGAATTAAGACTTTCACTCTAGGGCAGCCCCTTATCACCTCACACCTGAATTACTCCAGTAGCCTGTTACTGTATCAGTAGGCTGGTTGGTCTCCATCTCAAGTCTCTCCCCATTCTGGTACATCTTCCACTATACTGTCAAATTGCTATTTCTAAAGCACAGGACAAACCATGTCACATACCTATATGTGTGCATATATATATATATATATATATATATATATATATATATATATATATATATACACACACAAATACATACACATACTCAATAAACTCCAATGGCTCTTTATTACCTCCAAGACCAGTTTTAAAACCTTTTGTTTGAATTTTGAAGTTTTTCATTACCTGATGACCCCTTTCTACCTTTCCAATATTTTTACCCCTTACTCCCCACTATATAATTTTTGATACAGTAATATTGGTCAGATTGCTATTCCTAATACGAAACCTTCTATCTCCTGATTCTAGGAATTTTCACAGTAGTCCCCCCCCCCCAATAATGCCTGCAACTCTCTTCCCCTTCAGTTCTATTTCCTGACTTCTTTCAAATCTTCAAATTACAGTGTCTGACTATGGCTAATCAGACCCAATACAAGCTTGAAATGTTTTACCACGAGTTGGGCACTGTGGATACCTGGGGTGTTTAAACTTACATATCTCACCTTCTGAAAGAAGTCATTCTGGTGCTCCTTAGAGCCTTCTTTCTACTGATTACCCCGAATTTAGCCTATGCATCATTTTTAGCATGTTGTCTCCTTCATTAGAAAGTGAACTCCTTAAGGGCAGGTATTGTCTTTTTTCCTTTTTCTTTGTCTCTTCAGCACTTAGGACAGCATGACACATTTAGGCACTTCCCAAGTGCTTGTTGACTTAACTTGTTCTTAGTCCTGCAGGACAGAATGAGGAATAATGAGTTAAAGAGAATTCTTTTATGCTCAGGAATCTCTTTTCTGCGTAGGAATAAATCTGTTCCATACTTGATATATTTATTTTTATACTGAGTGCTACTGTTACTCTCCTAGAATGTTCTCCTTATTCACTTATCTCCATCTCCTGGTTTCCCTGGACCCCTTCAAATTTCATTAAAAGTCTTCCAATCCCCTTTAATCTTAATGCCTTTCCTCTGAGACTACTCCCAATTTATCCTATACATATCTTGTTAATACATAGCTGATCCTCCCTTCTAAGATTACATCTAATTCATTCTTGTAGCTATGTTCTTTTCACATAATTATTTGCATGTTGTCTCTCCCCATTAGATGATGAGCTCTTTGGTATCAGAACTGTTTATTTTTTTCTTTTGTATCCTTAGCACTTAGAACAATTCCTATCACATAATAGATGTTTAAAGAATAATTTTTGATTCAATAATTTTTCCTCATTTATTTTTGAGGGGGATCCTAGATTACAACCCAAAGTGACATTACCTAAAATAATTTTTTCAGGAAGTTGATAATGGAACTAATGAAAATAAGAATGGGGGGGTCCATTTTCTCTACTGGAAAGTTAAGCTTCCTCCAGAGCCCTGGATAAGAAAAGAACATGAATAAGTATACATCATTAGCCCCTATGGCTTATAAGGTACCTACCTAGTCACAGTGTTGGACTTGTATTTCTGTAGAGGGACTTTTCATCATCAGTGAGAGTGGAGCTGCAATATTTTGTACTCAATCACATCAGTGCCCAATGTCCTATATGAGGAAGTGCCAATTATATGGAAAATGAAGTAGGAAATAGCATATGACTCTGACCAAATAACCATATCTGGAGGAAATCCATGCTGGAAGCAACATCATTTTAGAGACACTTGGGGATTGGTTTTCAAAATATCTTAAAGAAGGAATATTTGAAAAGAATTGAAGAGATAACAGACAGAATTGCTTTTTAGCAATCTTTTTAGATTCCATGTGAACATCAGTAACTTCTAACCCATATGCTTACTTTCTTGCTTTATAAAATATTCTTGAGAATAATCTTTGTATAAAATAAGGGTATTAGAATGGAAAATGAGAAGGCAACAAGTTGACCTCACAGATGATTTTCTCTAGCATTTAGCACCTTGACTATCAGTCAACTAATAAACATTTGTTAACCACCTACTATAAGCCAGACACTATCCTAAACATTGAGATACCAAAAAAATGTAAGTGACAACCCATGCTCTCAAGAAGTTCACAGTCTCATGGGAGCGACAGCAGGCATACAATTTTGTACAAACAAACCATTGCTGAGAAATTTTTGTTATTCACTTGTTTTAGTAAAATTCAACTCTTTATGACCTATTTGAAATTTTCTTGGTAAAGATACTGAAGAGTTTTTAAAACATTTTTCTTCTCAGTTCATTTTACAGATAAGAAACTGAGGCAAACAGGGTCATACAACTAATAAGGGTCTGAGGCTGGATTTAAACTATTCTGCCACTTTAGTGCCTCTTCCTGAGAAATATAAAGAATTAAAGATTTCTTTGAATCTTTTTTTTTGTTTAAAAAATATATTTGACCTAGTAGAAAAGCAATCTATGTAAATGTTTTCAAATAAAATGCCTCACATACCTCATGTTAAAATTATAAAAAAAAAATTATGATTGATGTGAGCACAGAAATCGTTTTATTTATTGGAACTTTGAATTGGAACAGGGATTGCACATGGTATAGATAATTCCTAAGGTGGATGGGGTGGGGTTTTTTCCCATCCTAAGGATGGAAATGATGGGGTTTTGAGTCAGGAAGACTCATTTTCCTGAGTTCAAATCTAACCTCTGACACTCACTAGCTGTGACATCACTTAAACCTGTTTGCCTAAGTTTTCTCAACTGTAAAATGAGTTAGAGAAGGAAATGGCAAACCATTCCAAAATCTTTGCCAAGAAAACCCCAAATGGGATCATGAGGAGTTAGGATAACTGAAATAACTATATAACAATAAAACAAGATGAAGAAAACTCTCTACTAATATATATTGGAATCCTTTCTGCAACTCCATGCCCAGAGTATCAGGAAGTTACATGAATTGGCCAGTATCACAAAGTAGGTGTGTGATAGGAGGCAGACTTGAACCCAAGTCTTCCTGGCTTTGAGGTCAGCCTTCTATTCTTTATGCAACACCATCTCTTCTGCACTGAATATCATCATGAAAGAGTATAAAACAGAAAGCAATTTGCCCACCCAAGCTGTTTTCTAATCTTAAAGCTAATGTCCAAATATAAGAGGGAGTCCTCATTTATGATGCATTTCTCCATATGTCTTTGCTTGTGGATAACATTTTGCTGATTAAACCAAACCCTGAAACACTATAAACCCTTTTCTTTTAAAAGAGACTAGTTTAGCTATGTATCTACCACAGAAGAACAAAATGAATTAAAAGTATTTATCACCTAAATTAGGACAATATTTAGTTGTCCAAGGAGTCCATTGAATTAATCCATCCATCCCTCTATATTGAACAGTTACTGCAGTTAGAGAAGTAATGTAGTTCATTGGAAAGAATTCTGGCTCTTCAGAGAGGGGATCTGGATTCAAATTCTACCTCTGACACTTACCTGTGTAACCATGAGCAAGTCACTTTAACTTGTTGGATCTCATTTGCCGATTTTGATAATGAAGAGATTTTTAGATGACCCAGAGTTCCCTTCCAACTCTGAGTATATGAGTCTCCGAATTGTCTTGGACCATATTTGGAAAATTGTGCAGCCAAAGACTCCCAAGTTGATCATTGCTATAAAAGTTTCTTTTTAATATTGATGTTTTGCCAGTGATACTATATAGTGGTGAATAATGGGCTACTTCCCCTGTCTTAGAAGAATCAAAATTGTAGATGACTCAAAGACCCTCAAAAATATGCCCAGTGGGGTGTTTCAACTTCTTGGGATTACTGATTAAGAATTATGTGTGAAAAGTGGTGTAAATATCATGATTCCGAATGCATGTGATTGGTAAAGGAGGTGGCTCAGTTATGTAACATAAGCTTAGGATAACTGATGTACAACTAAATGTTGTATTGGTTAGCATGAGATCTTAAAAGAAAGAGAGGAAGATCTCCAGGGTTTGAATGCCCGCTCTGTGATGAGTTAACAGGAATACATAGGCAAAAATAACACAGGATGAGAAGATGTGGAGGGGTAAGGATGTGCAGGAGTGAAATAAGTGCCACACAGATGAGATCATGACTGCATTGAAATATATGGATAGGACCCAAATCATGATTTATTTTCTGCTTTGGGCCCCTGAGCTGATATTCTAGTGCAAAGCTGCTGAATGAGATCCTAGTCCCGTATAATATAGATGATCTGGGAAATGTGTGGAGATTAATTTGCCATCATCTGTTGCAACATCACACATTGAAGGGGATCAATATGGCTGTGGGTTACTTTGAATGGTTTTCTTCACCATATGTTCATGAAGGTTCCCAAAAGGAAGTAGCTTCATCCAACATGTGAAAAAGACAAGGCATTTTGTGGAATTTTGATGAAATTGGAAGCAAAAAGAGACCAGCTATTTTGGGGGCCTGTGATGTGTAAGTATAGTCATGCTGAGAGTCAGTATCACCAAGAAGACTGAATATAGGAATGGGCACTGGAGGTCACAGTGGTGTATTCTGTTTGAGAGATCTATTTCTGTTCTTGTCCTAAATCAATTTTGCAATGAGGGGGGGAACAGGTGTCAGAAATGTGATGGCTTCCACAGAGGTACTACAATTATTAGCAAAAATGTCAGATAATGGAAGAATTATATTTTTAACTACCATGTTTCTGTAGAAAGTTGCATGCACTTTGGTAGTTTTAGGGCAAACGATGCACTCTCATTGGAAGTATATAGAAACATCCACTATATGAGCCTCAACAATCCATAAGATCAAAATGTTGCAAGATACAAGATTATCTTTGATCTAAATAATTCTTCAGTTTGGATAGAGATGTCTGGGACTACTGGGGAATTCCTGGGAGTTTTAAAGCTAAGCAAACCTAGATCATCAGGTGAGGTGGCTGTGGTGACACATAGCTAACTATACTGGCTCTTAACCATTAGGAGGTTGAGAGCTAGTTTAACCATGATTGCTATGTGGGAGACATGAAGAATATCTAAATGCAAGAAGAGGCTGGCAGAGAGAAAGGGATTCTATATTTCAGGGTGCAATCATGGGACAGAAACAAGACTTGAATTGAGGATGGAGCAAAGAAGAAACTTATCAAGAGCTTTAGGTAGAATGGGTAAGCTCTAAGATTGGTGAAAGTTAGATGTGAATGGAGATAAAACAGGGATCGACAAAAGTATAGTAAAGAAAGAAATTAGGAAGTTGATCCTGGATATTTCAAAGCCAGTGCTATAAGCCAGGGGCAAATAAAACTTACAACTAGGTTCTAAATCAGTCAACCTTAGATCTCATGAGAACATCTTTTAAAGTATAAATATTAGTTGTTTGCATCACTCCATCCAGTGGAAAGAAGGTATTCTATTCCTTTAAGAGGAAATCTTTGAATTGGAATGGTGGGGGTGGGGGAAGAGGAAGAGGAAGAGGAGCAATTAAATGCCCTCCAAAGGAAAAGACACAGTTCCCCAGAGTCATTTCTTTTTGGAGTTAGGATGAGATAATTACTTGTGCTGTTATCAATTCTGAATCTGAGTTAGGAGATGGGACATGTCAGAATATTCCTTTTACTAATGGGTACAGTTTTCCAAAGACTTAGGTCATTTTGGCATACATAGGGAAGAGATTATTATCATGTATTTGCTTAATAGCAATGAGGTGGGTGGGATAAAAATATATTTAGAACAATTAATTTGTATAGAGTTGGTTAGAATCATTGAAAATACTTCTGTACAGGGTGGCTAGGTGGTACAGTGGATAGAACACCAGCCCTGGAGTCAGGAGTCCCTGAATTCAAATCCAGCCTCAGACACTTAATAATTACCTAGCTGTGTGGCCTTAGGCAAGCCACTTAACCCCATTGCCTTGCAAAAAAAAAAGGAAGAAAGAAAGAAAATACTTCTGCACAACTTTCCAAATGTAAACTATCCTACTTTCCTTCTATTAAATGCTTGTCTCAACTCATTGTCCACCTGTAGTTCTGGTCACACACACACACACACACACACACACAGACAGACACAGAATAATTCACTAATCAATGGACAATCCATTAAACTTTGTGTCATGAGCAATATGCAGTTGTCTTTTACTTGCTTCTCTCTTTTAAGTGACCATGGTTGTTATTGAAAAGACTATCTTATTCTATGGCTTGGTGTATGATGTTATTTGCAAACAAAATCATCTGAAGATTCTCACCATCTCTAATCAATCTCTCCTCCTCTTCCGCCTTCTCCTCTTCTTCCTCTTTGCCTTCCTTCACTTCTTCTTTATGGCATCTTAATGACAGTGGTAGATTACTTTGTTGTGTCTGTGTTTCCTTGTTTGTTACTCACATCAACATTTTGACAATCTGTGAGTGTTGTTGTCGTCATCAATATTTCCTTCACCAATGCACTCTATGACTTAGTAGAAATCAATATGACCCAAAAATCATTGCTTTGTGGTCAACATGATAATGAGCTCCTCCAGACTTAGTTATGTTTCTTGTTAGACAATAATCAGAAAGTTCATCACCAGACTTGTCTTTGAAGGTCTTTCAACCTGTTTCTTCATCTGATATAGCCTTTGATGAGCAAGGCTCAAATCAATGCTGCTATGAGACATTAGGAGAGATCTTTGGTAGAGGACCCTGTGTTTTATTCCTCAAATAATATCAATTGACAGATGATCATTGAAGAAACTAATCTTGGAAGTTGTGTCTATCATTTTGTATATATTGTTTTGTATAATCTTAATACTTAGTGAGCTAACAAACATTTATTAAGCACCTATGTTCAGGCACTTGTGCTAAGTGCTAGAAATCCAAACACAAGCAGACTGAAAGATCGTTCCTTCCTCTGAATGTGCGAAATTCAGGGCAGAATTGAGTTTCAAGATAAAGAGACTTTCTAGGAATACTAGACAAAGTTCTGGAGTGTAGCCTGGAAATGAATAATCATACAAGATACCTCATTAAAGAAAAACCTTTGAGATGGTGTTTCTCTTGATAGAATAAAAAACCACAACTAAATCCATAAGTCATAAACAATAAACTCTTATATTCTGTATAGCTATCTTTGAATTTTGTTACTGTCAAGATGTGATTTCTGTCGAGAATGATGTCCTATAGTCTTGTTATTCTCTTATATTTTCTTCTATGATGCCTTTTAGAGAGATTAGTAAGTACAAATATAGTTTGATAATCACTTACGCCTTCTTTATCACATCTTTTCCATTCTTTTGGTATCTTCCCTTTTAAAGTACATTGGAAATTGATCTCTCAATACTTTTACAATGATATGGCTAGGGGCAACTAGGTGGCGTAGTGGATAAAGCACCGGCCTTCGAGTCAGGAGTACCTGGGTTCAAATACGGCCTCAGACACTTAATAATTACCTAGCTGTGTGGCCTTGGGCGAGGCATTTAACCTCATTTGCCTTGCAAAAACCTAAAAAAAAAACCCCAAAAACAAACAAACAAAATCATATGGCTGCCAGCAGGGCTTTTCTTTCATATCAATTTGGTCCTGTTCAGCTTCTTTTCCTTCTATCATTTTCTTGTGTTCCTTTCTTCTTCCTCATATAGAGCCATAGATACCAAGGTATTAAGAACCCAGATGTAATGGTTCTACAGTTATCAATGAGGAAAATAGATTACAAGGGCAACTCTTAAAGTTCTATTACATTTCATATTTATTTATCCTTCCAGTTTTATCTATAATGCTCTTAGGATTTGTTGGAACTCACAAAATATTTTCTTCATACTCATCATTTGCTTCTTTGCTTTTTTTCCTGTTTTGAGAGATAATGATTGTAATCATCAGTCTTTCTTCAAAATTTTTTGTAAATGATAAAATATGCAAAACCAGCATTACCTTTGGCTATGTATCTTTGCTTGCAAAAGCACGACAAGTATTTGCTGTCTGAGGCAGTTTCAGGACATGTTTAGCCTCCTGATTATGGACATTTTTTACATCTGTTAAATCTCTTTAAGAAAAGATGATAGAATAAATGTCTGAACTTTGTGAATCCATTTGGGATTGGCAGGAGGAGGGAATTCCCAATTACTTTGGAAAAAATCAATTTCCTACTTGTCAGAGTAAACATTTCATTTAAAAAGGTCAAGTTGAAACTATTGTCATTGCTTAAGGTATTGGCTTGCTATCCTTTCTTTTAATTTGATACAGTTTTGACTTTTGTTGAAGCTACTCATCTCACTTCTCGAAGTCATGGATTCTGAGATGGTCATGTTATTTTTAAGCAGTACCTGTCTAGACTGTTGATTTTATTTTCTGAGAGCATGATATTACTTGGGTTCAGATTCTTCCAAATCTCCTCTTTTTTTTTTAAGTTTTTGTATTTTTTTTGCAAGGCAGTGGGGTTAAGTGGCTCGCCCAAGGCCACACAGCTAGGTAATTATTAAGTGTCTGAGGCTGGATTTGAACTCAGGGACTCCTGACTCCAGGGCTGGTGCTCTATCCACTGTACCACCTAGCCAACCCCTGAATCTCCTCTTGAAGAAGGGTCTTCATGATACCCAAAATTGAAACTTCTGAATAATCTAAAACAATATTTAGCTTATTTAATTTCTAAATATTGAATTATATTTTCTAGCATATCTACCATTCTCTTCATCTGTGCACATCTTTGCACTGAAATCATTGGCTTAGTTTGAATTTCTTTGCCAGTTCTAGACAGAATTTCTCTAAGTCTTAATCCTTTGCAACAAACGTTTACACAAATTGCCATTATCTACAGGTGGTAGAATCCTTGCCTGTGTTCCTTACCAGAACACTAAGTGAAGTGTCCAAACATCTCATGAAATGCTTATTGCTCTTAGGAACATCATAACAACTCCATCAACTTTATTTAACTCTTCAGAGGCATCCTCTGGGTAATCCTTCCACTCCACTGCAACTTCTTTATGTCTTATGACATCCTTTATGATAAGGTATCAAGGTACATGTGTTTCATTTCTTCTGGAAATGTAACATAGTCACCGGACAAAGATCTCATGGTTAGAATTTCAGCATTTAAATGAATGTTTGTAGATGACATTAAAGGAATGTGTTTCTTAACACTCTATGCCCCGTCCCTTTTCCCTGCCTCCTTACAATCATTGCTGCCAAAGAAGAGAGAGGCCACATAAGGCAAAGTCATTTTGTATTTCTTATCCATGCCATTGACTTTCATAACCAAAAAATTCATGACCTACTAGTCAGTATGCTAGTAAGTGTTAAATCTCCATATAGGTAATTTGATTGGTTTTTAAAGAGGACATGTGGTTCATTGTCATGATTCAAATCATAATTTTAATTTAATAAAGCCAGTCAAAGTTTGTGCACTGCCTTCAAGAATACTAAGTCACCTTCATAGCTTAATAAAACATTGAAAAAGCAATCATATACATTAAATAATTAATATTTTATCACTAATTCATTCATACTGCAAATTCAATTCAACTTTTATTGAGTATCTATTCTATTCAAGGAAGGCGATGTAATTGAATTGGATTTGAATGAGAGGTGCTGTACTAAGTCACCAGGCTCACTTTCTCCTCCAGAGTTGTGGCCAGATATGAATCAGGATGACTGGAGATGGCTCTGGATATGAGGCAATCAGGGTTAAGTGACTTACCCAAGGTCACACAGCTAGTAAAGGCCAAGTGTCTGAGGCTGGATTTGAACTTCTGGCTTTCTGACTTCAAGGCCAATGCTCTGTCCACTGCATCATCCACCTACTCTAAGATAACTGGGTCAATAGGGATCCACGCAGTCCTTCAGGTATGAGCAGTTTGCTGTACTTGTTACCACCCTATATATGAAGGTCTCATAAGTTGTAATTTGAATGAAACTAAAAAGTAAAGAGGGAATACATTCCATATGCTTGTGCCAACCTATGCAAAGGAATACAATAGTGAGCATTTATTTAGTACTTTAAGTTTACAAAGCACTTTGAAAATATTTTTCTATTTGGTCCTCACAATAACCCTTGAGGTAGGTGAGGTTATTATTCCCATTTTTTAGATAATAAAACTGAGAGACACAGAGAAGCCAAGTGTCTTATCCATAGTCCATAGCTAATAAGTTTCCAAGGTAGGAATGATTTCAGGTGTTCCAGACTCTAGGTTCAGGTGCAATTGCACTAGTTAGAAGATGATATCATATAAATGAATGAGTTATTAGATCAGTTTAATGATTATATATTAGATCAGTTTCATGATTGTGTTAAAGGGAGGAACATAAAGTAAAACCAGAATGATAAATTGGAGCAAAAGTTATCAATGGTAGGCTGAGTAGTTTGCATTTTATTCAAGAATCAGTAAGAAGGAATTGCAGATTTTAGGGGATGATATGGTCAATTCTCCACTTTAAGACTATCAGCCTGGCAGATACATGGAAGAGGCATCAAAGAAAGTAAAGACTGAATTTAGGGAGACTAAATAGAAGGCTATGGCAAAAGTCCAGGTAAGAGGTGATGAGGACATGAACCAGGTTAGTGGTTATGTGAATAGAGAAAAGACATTAATCCTATTATGCAGATAGTATTAAGAAAACTGGACAACTGGTTAGGTATGGGTCTTAAAGGAGAGGGAAGAGTCAAAGATTATTTCTGGGATTGTGAATCTGGGTGAATGGAAGATAATGTCAGCAATATTTTTATTCTATTCAAAGAATTTTTATTCTAGTTGGGAAGAGAAACAAATGCATTATAAAACAGTGCATCAAAATATATAACTGAACACTAAGTTATCGGTTTTATCAGCTACAGAAGTTGAGAAGACATCAAGATTGATGTAGGAAGAGCTAGTGAGGGAGGACTTTATGGAGGAGGATATGGGATGATTTTTGAAGGGAGAGTAAGATTTGGATAGACAAGGAGAGAAGGGTAGTACATGCCTCCAATTGAGACAGTTTGAGTTCACACCACAGAGACAAAAATGAATATAATTTATCTTTGGCACATGGAAAGACCACTTTGCCTAGATTTAAGAGACAATATATGTATACACACACCCATATTATATATGTAGCAGGAAATATATTTGGCTAGACCAGAAGAGACCATGTGACAGACTTTGAAAATGGTTGAAAGCTTTAGACTTTTTCAATAGGATATAAGGAGTAAATGAGAATTTTTGAGCAACTGACAATGAAAAATAAGAACATTAGTTTGAAAGAGCCAATAATAATAGTAATCCTTTGGTATCAAATAGGATCAATCTACCAAGTAACTGGTGAAGTGACTTACACAATTATATTTATTATGGAGAGGGCCATGTTGTGCAAGGTATCCTTCTCACTTGCCTTTTCCAGAACGACTCCACCCCCTGAACTGATCTAATGAGAAACAAGACTATTGGTGATGGTCTGGATGCTGAGGGAATCTTTTGACCTTTGAATTGGTTTCTCTTCCTCCTGTATCAGCAAGATGCACTTGGCACACCATAGATAAGCACTAGCATGTGGTTTCTGGCGATAGAATGTGCTATCCCAATCTGTCTCTTCATGGTCTTTCTTCAGACCTTGAAACAGTAGGACAATGTCATCTTGCCTCTCATAAGTCTATGCTGTTATGTTCTGTTAGTATACTTACCAGAGCTTGAACTCATCTGATACCACCAGAACTTTGAAGCTTTCCAAGGTTCTGGTCCATTTCTTGAGGAGAATCCATTCCAGGGTGGCTCTGCCCTTCACAAAAAAAAAGAGAACTCTCCCACTGGCTTCTCTAGGGATGTCACATTACTTCACTGGATGTCTTGAGTACCCCTATACAATGTAGAGGTATGAGGATAGCAGTGTAGAAGACAGAAACAGAGCCTGAAAACCATTGTTGTAATCTAAGAGTTTAGAAGGGTGACAAGAATAAAAATAGAAAAGAATATATACTTATACCATATATATATACATATATATATATATATATATATATTTGTATGTATGTATGTATGACATTTTGAAGGAAAAATCACTGGGATTTATTGAGTAAAAGGATATTAGAGATGGGGAATTTTCTTCTACTATAAAACTGGAATAATAGCTAACCTACCTCCAAAGGTTGTGAAAATAAATGAGATGTTGTATTAAAAGCAATTTACAACCTTAAAGTGCTAAAATACATATCCATCACTATTATCATCATTATCATTACCATCTCATTCTTCTCATCTTGTGGATTCAAATTGAAATAGTACTGGAACAAATCCCCCTCCTCCTCCCTCCTCCTCCTCTTCCTTCTTTTCTTCTCCTTCTTCTTCTTCTTCTTCTTCTTCTTCTTCTTCTTCTTCTTCTTCTTCTTTTCTTCTTCACCTTTCCTTCTCCTTTGTCTCCTTCCCAGGGAAATTGAAAAGGTGAATATAACCACCTTGTGTAATTGGAGAAAAGTAATAGTATGAAAACCAGGTCACTGTAAGCTCACTGAAGGCATTCCTGGAATAACTTCGATAGCAATCAGAAAAAAGGAATTATGTGTACCATGATTTCTCCCCACATAACTTTGAACTCAATAAGGTCATTATATTTTGAAGACTTTTCACTTCACTTACCTTGGAGCTTACAAATATTTGGTATTAGTTCATCTGCTTAAGTTTCTATAAATTAATATCATGTCTGAGTGATTGCATCAACAGTTTACTATGATGATGATCTGGTTCCATCCACAGTTTTATTGACTGGAATTCTCCAGGGTATTTTGAGATCATCTCTTAGTCCCTAAAAGACAAGAGAGGTGATGCAATTTAGAATCTGATATATCATAGACTTTGTTTTCTGCCTGACAAGGTGCTGTGATAGCTTCTGTCTTCTAACTCAGTCTCCTAATCTACCTCATTAGTTTGATTCTGTTTCCCGTATTTAGTAAATGTTTAGCTTGTAGCTGACCATTAAAATGTGTTATCTTTGAGATCCCCAAATTGTGAAACAGGTCCTTTCTGATAACAGCTCAAATCTGCAACCTCTGTTTTCTCAATGCAGCAATCAATAGCAAATGGGAGTTTGGTTAATGGGTGTTGTGATTTCTTATTTGGAAATATCCAAATTAATTTATTTAAAAAAGCATAGAACAATGTGCTTCTCACCTATATTGTGCCTCCATTGATGCTTTTAATGATATGTTGACAGAATTAGTCCTTTAATTATAAAGTACTGGCCCATATTTGTAATAGGTGATATTTTTGTGAAATATTATAAAAGGTAATCCATCATATTATATGCTGAGACTGGTTTAAAACATAGATATAAATGAAATTTGAGGGTAATGCTATTTCTAAGAAGGGTATGATCAAAGTGTTCTGGCTAGGGAAATAAGGGGGACTATTATGTCCTTTTAAATGTAACAGAAGTGTCTTAGAAAATAGAATGTTTCAGCTTCATTTTAGTGAGCAGGGGAATGTCTTTCATCTGAAGACTGCTCACATGGCCAGGTAATGTGGCTGAGTATTAATTCTGGGTAGTACATAGTGTTTGAGAAGAGGTTAGAACTAGTTGAGAGGTTAGAGGCTCTTGGGACATGAAAAATCTTGAATAATTTCTTCTTAAAAGACATTAAAGAGCATATGCTACCCTGGATGAATTTTAGATAACAATTGTTTGCTCACAGCTGAAGGTAGGTATCAGTAAAAATTGAAAATTATACTATAGAATATTAAAATTAAGCTCCTCATTTTTATCATCTTTGTGTAAGGACAGATGAGACTCTAGTGACAAGTTTAGCATTTCTTGCTAGAAAGCTTATAGGTGAAAAGAAAAATCTAAAATTACAATTTTATATCTTTCTTAATTAGACTTGAGCTCACCGTAGATCTAGCTAAAGCTGTGAGAAAATCCAAGGGATAATTCCTCTTATCAGGTCCCCAGAAAATGGGTATGGGGTCTGAGGAGATGGACAGATTTGCCTAAGTGATCCATCAATGAACAGAATAGCCCATGAGAAAAGAGTCTCCATTCTTCAGTTGGAAGATACACCCATAGATACAGAATATGACCACTTTTGAGGTCTGATTCTAATATTGCCTTTATATGTCATTTCAGAATAAAATTTAATTCATATTAATTTTTATGTGGGGCATCAGTTAATAAGTGTCATTAAACAATGCACTAATGACATCTAGCATTTAATGAATGCCTCATAACCTTTTGATCATTGAATATTTCATAAACTAAGGACCTAAGAAATGCCATACTGGTATCTCTAATATTCATCCTTTGTCACCAGAGGCAAGGGCACTAAGTTACTCTTTCAAAGACTACTCAGTTTAATCAACTAGCCCTTTAGAAACTGGGTAGAGATATTTTCTTTAATTCCAAGAAATCTCAAGTTGTGCTTCAGTCACAATAATAATAGCAGCTAATATTCATGTGGCATTTAATCCTTACAACAACCCCTGAAAGGTAGAGGCTATTATTATCTCAATTTACAGATGAGGACATTGAGACAAGACAATTCATCTTGATTTTACACAATAAGTATCTAAGGCTGAATTTGAGGTCAGATATTCCTACCTTTAGGAGGCAGTTAAAGTGAATTGAGTGGATAGAGCACTGGGATCGGAATCTGGAAGAACTGAGTTCAAATCCACTCTCAGACACTTACTGACTGTATGACCCTGGGCAAGTACTTAATTTCTATTTTCTTTAATCTATTCCAGAAGGAAATGACAAACCACTTGCAGGAAGAATTAGACACACTTGAATAACAATAAATTTCTGATTTCAGGCCCAGTCCTCTCCCCATTGTGTCAGTTAGCGGTCCCCTAACAAAGTTAAAATTTATAACTACATGACAGAGGGATCTTGGAATAGTGGATGGAAGGCAAGTGTTTTTATTTTAATCAGAAAATGATATTTTAATTTGCATAAAGAATTTATCAGTTCTTTTTCCAGAAGTGGAGAAGTTTTCATCATATGGAGGCAAGTCTTAGAAATAGGAAGACCCAGGTTTAAAATACATACTATCTGACCTTAGGCAGGTCTCTTAACTTCTGGTGGTCCCAGGCAACCCTCTAAGATGGTAAATTGATGATGATGTTTGTCCTTCATACTCAAAGGCATGACACCTGGGAGGTAATGTCTTGACAAGCACATAAATTGGAATTGAGTGAAGGATGCTGTGCTAAGTCATCAGCCTCATTTTCTCATCCAGAGCCATCTAGGTCCAGTGACCAGATATGGAGCAGGATGACTGGAGATGGCCCTGGATTTGCCAAAGGTCACACAGTTAGTGTCTGAGGCTGGATTCCAACTCTGTCCTGCAGACTCCAAGGCCAGGGTTCTAGCCACAGTCTCCCCTCTCTTCCCTTCACTCCACACCGGCAGCTCCTTCAAATCTATAGTATCACAATTCCTGACTTGAGCCTACACCACCACCCACCTCAATCTGTGGGATCCAAGCATAAAGGACTTAAGCCTTGCTGTAGGCATTGATTATGGTATATGGCGCTATTCTACACTGACTGCCTGATGTACAGTGTACATAAGGAAACATTCTGAAGAAAAAAATGGATTTATTACGAGAGGCTTTCTTCGTTCACTGATAATAGTCACTTCGCAGAGCAGATAGATGTCCGTTGCTTGTGCGCCCTGAGCCTGTGGACTCCACCATAAATTTCAGGAGAAAGTTCACTCAAGCATGACAAGGGGTGCCTTGATCAGTGTTGGGAGGAGAAAGAAGCCTGCCCCAAGAACAAAGCAACCTCTCTGACCCAAGCCTTTGGAAGTCTTCATGATCTTAGTGACTTTTCTTGCACAAGAGTCGTTGGATCAGAATGAGGGAGGGTTTGACCGGACGAGTACTGTCCTTTTTTTTTTTCTGAAGAGAGGAAGAGATATCAGGGCAGAACGAGTTCTCAGAATCCTCACTAGGCAACAGCTGGAAAGCGGGGATACTAGAACCTCAGCACATGGCCCATGGCGCACTGAAGCACTGGGTTTTATGCAGACCCAGTCTGCTGGGGCTTTAATACCGGATACATCCTGGAAGCCACTGGGGGCAGTGATCCAGATCCACTTGGCCAAGAGACAGGACTGAGGCTGAGGTTGGGAGATTTGTTCTGAGCCCGTTTTCGAGGTGAGGACGAGAGGTCACGAGGGAGAGGTGGGAACTTAATGACAGACTGGGGAAGGGGACTGAGGAGACGAGGAGGCGGCTAACGGAGGGCTAAGGAGGCGCAGGAGAGGGGCAGGGAGCGTGGAGGAGGAGCAGGACTTGGGGAGAAGAGATTTGAAGGAGAAAGAAAAGTGAAGACGGGAAGAATTAAAAGGGAGGAAGGAAGAGGCAGGCGAGCTGCAGGAGGGGGTGGAGAAGAGAGGCGAAATGGGATAAGAGGAAGGGGGAGAAAGTGGGAGAGAAGAGGAAGGAAATTGGATTTGGGGAAGCGTGGTGGGGTGGGGAGTGAGCTTGGGAAGAGAGATAAGGAAGAGGGAGAGGGAGGGAGAGGGGAGGGGAGACCGTGGGAGCGTGATTGGGGGCGGGTGGGGAACCAGGGAGAGAAGAAGAGGGAGGGAGAGAGGCGAGAGGGAAGCAAAGTGCATTGTGTCTAACTGCAGCGGCGGCGCGGCGGCGGCGGAGCCCAGCCCGTCGGCGGCGGCTGCAGCCCCGGCCCCGGCCCGGCCCGGCCCCGGCCCCGGCCCGGCCCGGCCCCGGCCCGGCCCGGCCGCGGGGGAGGCAGGCGCCCGAGGCGGGCGGCCAGGGGCGGCGAGCCATGGAGCCGCGGGCGCTGATCACGGCGCTCAGCCTCTGCCTGAGCCTCTGCTCCCTGGGGCTGCTCGTCACGGCCATCTTCACCGACCACTGGTACGAGACGGACCCCCGGCGGCACAAGGAGAGCTGCGAGCGCAGCCGCGCCGGCGCCGACCCCCCGGACCAGAAGAACCGGCTCATGCCCCTGTCCCACCTGCCGCTGCGGGACTCGGCCCCGCACGGCCGCAAGCTGCTCCCGGGCTGGCGCAGCCCCGCGGCCCCCGAGGAGGCGGCGGCGGCGGCCGGAGGGGGCGGCGGGGGGCCCGGGCCGGGCGGCGGGCGGCCGGAGGACGAGCTGCTGCTCCTGGAGCACTGGCGCGCCCTGCTCGGGCTCGGCGTGCTGGAGTCCGAGTGCGGCCGGCCGCTCTTCGCCACCTACTCCGGCCTCTGGAGGAAGTGCTACTTCCTGGGCATCGACAGGGACATCGACAACCTGATCCTCAAAGGTGAGGCGGGGGCTGCCCCCGGCCCCTGCGGGCCGGGAGGGAGCGGAGGCTGGCTGCTGACCTTTTGGACAGCTCCCCCGACAGGGCGCACACTGGCAGTGGGACCTCCGGGGCCCCGCTTCGCCGCGGCATGGCCACGAGCAGGACCAGTGCCGCCCTCCCTTTCTCCCACTCTTTCCTCCTTCCAGTTCTCTCCACCTGCCCTCCCCTTCTGCACTCCCCGACTCCTTTTCCCTTTCCGTTTTCCCTCCCCCCCTCCCCGCGCTGCTTTTGCCTCCCAAATTCTCTTTCTGGTTCCTGCTTTTGCCTCCTCGCCCCCCTCTCTCTTCCACCCCCTCTTCCCGACCTGTCTTTGTGTGCATGCCTGTCTTGGTGTGCATGTGGATGCCTTGCCTGTCTACCTCTCTACTCCATTAGTGCCCGTCAAAAAGCCGCTTGCAACTAGATGCTTCCACAACTTAGGCTTTGCTTTTAGAGGAGAGGCTTTCTCTTGCATGAGAAGTGGTGCAAGCCCCGGAGGGGACAAGCCGGCATTCTCTAGCACTGCGTGCTTGCTAGCTTGGGCTCTCCCTGAACTCCTGCACTCATTGCAGCCCGCAGAAGCTAATGGAGAGCCAGAATACAAAAGAAACAGAGGGTAGAAACTACCAACGTGCAAGATGCAAGGAATTTGCAGCTTAGACCCAAAGTGTCCGTAATTCATCGGTTGCAGGCAAGACATAGCAGCCCATATGGCAGATACTAACAGCTACTTTTCTAAGGCTTTCTGATGAATCACCACGCCAACTGCAGTGCCTAGGCACACCAGGGTGAGCTAAAGATAGAGAATCAGCCATAATCCTTTTAAGGTAGAACTTCAGCACTTTGAATAGCAATGCATTTCCTCTCTTTAGATTGAAAATGTATTAAATTTTTCTAAGGTCACTGACTTAAATAGTACTAGTAAGCTCATTTAAAATCTTCAAAACACCTATTTCAATGCCTGAAGTTGTTGGTGTACTTTAAAAGTTTCCACAGCAATCACATTCCTGTAAACATTTTGTTTTGTACGTGTATATTGGGGATATTTTTACAATTTTGCATTCGATATTGAAGAATTTTCCTGAGCTTTTGGAAATTAAAAAAAGCCTGTTTCTTGTTGGTACTATATTAAGGGAGTAGAAACACTTAGAAATCAGTTCATTTTAATGTTCCACACAGACCCCTTCTCTAACATATAAAGAACCGAACAGATTTATATCCAGTTATCGCTTGAAATGAAATTGGATAGAAAGGAGAAGTTAATAATGTGTTGGCCTTCAGAGTGATGCAAGTTGCCACATTTCTCATTTCTCAAATATGACAACTTCCCCTTTCCCAGAGCTAACTCAGCTGGATACCGCTATCAAAATCTGCTGGTGCATGGAAAGACTCCAACTCTTTTCATGAAGGTCTGAGACAATAACCTCCTCTGGGAAGCGTACCTTTTTTCACCTTTCTCTCCAGCATCCAGATATGATTTCATCTCATGAAGAGACTGCATAATTAATTCTGAGCATAGCAGAGCCCATGATAAAAGGTAGTTTAGAGTATTTGTCCATTCAGCTATAGACCATCAAGACAAAGCAGTTGCAAGAGCTAAGCAGTGTAGTCTTTCTCTGGAGATGACAGTGCTACTATACTTCCCACCCCTTATTCCTCTGCCCCTAATTGTGTGTGTGTTTATGTGTATATGTGCCTTTGTATACACACACACCCATGCATGCCCAAATTATATATCCTCACTAATATCTGAATAATAGCTGGTTAGAGTCAGAACCAAAAAGGGTCAATAGGAATCATCCCCAGGATTATTATGTCCTCCCTTCACCAATGGATTTTTAAAAAGTATTGTGATTAATTTAGATACAAAACCACTTGGCACTTCTTGACCATTCTCTCCTCTTTTGCTATCTTTCACTGAATTATTTGTGTCGTTGTATTTAACTAGCAAAATGTAAACTCCTTCAGGGAGAGGGAGTTGATTTCATCTTCATGCACATGGTAGATATTCAATGAATACTTGTAGAAGTGAATTGGCTTAGCACTCCGGGATCATAGAATTTTAGAAGGAAACTCAGATTTCATTTAATGCAACTTACAATAGGAATCCCATCTACTAACATCACTGATAGATGGTCATCCATCTTTCAGTGATGGGGAACTCAATGATCTTACAAAGGAGTCCATGCTTATAAAAGCATCCAGGGTTTTCTAGATATGAATTCATTTGAAATCACTGGATACATTTGGATTGTTTTTGAGTCAAAACTATATAGACTCTATTATAGTAATGGTAATCAGATAATTCTATGTACTGCTCGGAGAGTAAAGAGATGGAAGGTATTGCCTTGGCTCTGCCACCAACTTACTATGCTAGTTTGGTCAAATTATTTAGTCTCTTTGGGTCTCAGCTTCTTCATTTGTAAAGTGAGAGAATTGTACTAGTTCACAGCTAAGAACCCTGGCTGCACTGACATTCATTGTCAATGAGGTTATGCTCTGCATGAGTAGGTTTGTTCAGCATATATACAAATAACAAAATTTAAAGTGATTTGAGGAGGAAGGGATCATTAACAACTGGTAGGGCAGGAGAACCTTCAAAAGAAGATTATAGCCTTGAAGGAAGATAATAATTCTGGGAGGCAGAGACAAGGATGGACTATATTCAGGGTATCAGAGACATAGAGACATAGCAAATACAAGGTATCTGCACATAAAATATGCAGAGATAAGAAATAAAATGAGTTCAAAGGATAACTACTAATCCAGTTTGGCTGATACACAGCATTTAAAAGGGATTAATATGAATGCAATAAGACTCTAAAAGTAGTTTGGAATTTGATTATGGAATGTGATAAATATATATCTAAGAATTTGTATTTTATTATATAGGTGATAGGGAGTCATTGGTGAAACAATATTGAAAGTTCAGTTTGAACTTTCAAGTTCATTGCTCTGAGTTCATTTAAAAAAATGAAAAAGATTGCCAGATCTGAAGTCAGTAGAACCTGACTTCAAATCCAGGCTCAGACTCTTACTAACTTTGTGACCTTGGGCAAGTCACTTGAATATGATTGCCCCCACCACCGCCCCAGAAAAAAAAAGGAATGAAAACTTTGAAGATAAGGAAAAAATCGGGTATGATCTTCCTAGCTCAGTTCTGTCATAAACCAACTGGATGACCTTGGATAAATCAACTAAACTTTCTAGGCTTGAGTAGCCATATCTTTTAGAACAGGGGATAAAGGTAATAGATAAAATACCTCTTAGTTTTAAAATTAAGTGAATAGTAATGGTAGAGTCAATGTATTTTGTTTAGGCTGAGGTCTTTTTTTTACTAATATAAAGATTTTCACTTTTAATTTTTGCTATTTGACATTTCTAGATACTAGATAGCAGTCTTTTGTTCCTTCCTCTCTCTCTCTCTCTCTCTCTCTCTCTCTCTCCCCTTCCTTCCTGCCTTCCTGCCTTCCTGCTTTTTTCCTTCCTTCCTTTCTTCCTCCCTGCCTTCCTGCCTTCTTCCTTCCTTCTTTTCTTTCCTTTTTTCTAAAGTAACGATAGGAGAAAAATATGGACCTGTCATTTCAATGGTGTGTGGAACTCACACACCTTTAACTACTTCTTCCACTCATATAAGTTAGTAACTAATTTGTAAGATATCATGTTAGAATAATTTCTGGGATGAAAGATTAAAAGACTTGATTATGGTTATGCACATAGTATGCAACTTCCTAATTATACTGCTGTCCTTTTATATACTACTTTCATCTTACATACTTTAAATTTTATATAAATATATATATATATATACACACACACATATGTATGTATCTATGTATATTAAAAGAACTGGTTAAATGACTAAAGAATTAGTTTGATAAACTGGCCTCTTAGATGCTTTAACTTTTCTCCTTATATTTCTTGATAATTGACAAGTGACTTAAGATCCTGATTTGATTTTGGTAGATATTATTAGTTCAAACCTTTCAAACATCCTGTGTTTTGGAATGAAATATAGCCAGTGCCTTGCATGTGAAGATTTTTCAATCCATGACAGAAGGAATATAGGGGTCAATGATTCTGTGCAATGCAAGAACTCCTGGGTCTGCTCCCAAATAAGTATGCCTTTAGCATATTGCTCTCTGAGAAGGATGAGTCAAAGGGACATTGTTGGGCAATATGTCTCAGGAAGCTAATGAGAAGGAAACAATGGATATGAACATTTATACAAACATATCTTTTATAGTATGCAGAAAGAAAGCAGTAAATTTTTTTCAAAATTGTAGTCTATGTTTAAAAAATTCTTTTTTAAAAAGAAAGACCTGTTGTATGTTACTTTCTGTTCTCTAAATATATGTATACATATACACATTCATTGTATAATATATTTGTGTTATATATAACATAGATTATATATATGAATGCATATTGTTTATGTATTCATAATATATAATACATAAGCCAAAACATTCTCAACCTATAACAGTAAATAATTGAAATACTGAACTTTTATTAGCAGAGATTAAAAAAAGTTAGGCAGTGCCGTAGTTGAACACTGGGCCTGGAGTCAAGAAGACCTGAGTTCTAGACTCTCAAACATGTACTAGATATGTGACCCTGAGTAAATCATTTAACTTCTGTTTGTCTGAAAGTCCTCAACTATAAAATGGAGTTGATAATGGCACCTAAGCCCCAGGTTGTTGTGAAGACCAATGAGAAAATATTTGTAAAGTGCTTAACACATAGTAATTTGTGATTGAAATTAAAGTAAACTGAGGCAAAAAGTTTCAATTTGTTGGTAAGGCTAGCAGTTACCAATAAAACAGGTTTCTCAGCTCCCTAGCAAGTCAAAAGAACCAGAATTAGGACAGGCCAATTATTTTTATAGACCAAAGGAGGAGTAGCCAAAAAAAAAAAAAAAAGCAGTAACATAGACAGGGGGAAAACCTTGTGATTTGTTACAAAGTCTCTGACCTCAGAGGTGTAAGACTGGAAATTAGGAACAAGGGGCTAGCAACAAGCCCTCGTTTCATCCTGTTGCTAAGAAAAGTTTGCTGTTTGAGTTCACTTTCAAGGACAGTTTAGCAATAGTGGCTAGGTAGGACTACGTTGAATAACAGACCACCACCTGCATCCTTCAAGGATAACAAATTTCCTTTAGGCAAGAATAGAACAGTGAACAGTGAACTTCTTAACTTAATTCAGATATAATGAATTAGAACAGAGACAAAAATTGGAATCAATTATAAAAATGCAGATAATATCATTTTGACTTTCTCAGTGGGTACTTAATAAATGCTTGTTTCTTTCCTTCATAGCAATGTAAAATCTTAAGAGTTAGAAAGGGTTGAGGACTTCTAGTTCAACTTACTACTCAATGATGAATCAATTCCTTCTCCAAACATCTCTGGCAGATGGCACATATAATCTCTTCTTATAACACTAGTAATGTGGAAATCACTATTTTACAAGGCAGCCTGTTTTGATTTTGAATAACTCTTGATGTCTGAAAGTCCTTGTTATATAAAGTTGATATCAAAGTCTAAGCCAACCTGTACTGTTATTTTTTATTTGTTTGCATTTATTTTTTATTTTGCCTCCCTATGATTCATAAAGGCTTATTGTCACAAGTTATCTCTATCCTATATATGCTTCCTTTTGCTTTCTAATGTCCCTGTCCTTTTTACTGGAAACATCTATATCTAGAAACCTCATTGCTGGAAATTTCCATGACCTGTGCTGTGCTCAAGTAGACCTCACTAACCAGTCCTTAGCATTTCTCTGTCTGTGATATCTGCAATAGAAAACAAATTAGACATACCTAAGTGAGACCCCTTCCTTCCCTATTGCTGTGAGTTGCTTCAGGGCATGGATAACTGTTATAAGTTGTCCCAGGAGCTATTAGGGTACCATGACAGCCCACATGACTGAGGTATCCTCATATAGAAGATGAAGAACTAAGGCAGCTTGCTCATGGACTAGGAAGAGTTCCAAGAGGTTTTCATGACCTGAATGCACCAGGTCTGGATGACAGCTTCCTGTGTACCATCCTTGATCCTCCTCTCATCATGATCTGAAGGTCATGAAGTCGCAGACCCAGTGCACTTCTTGGTCATATCCTTTCTTGCCCTCTCTGCTCCTTTTCCTGCTTCCAGGGCAACCTTGTCATGATATTCTGATTCCTCTCCTTTCAAGGGATCCTCATGTCAGTTCAGATGTACCTGCACTAAAGGTGTCTTGCTTTGCACAGGCAAATCTGCTTTTTGGGAAAGTTTCTAGTTCCCAAAGTAGCTGTCACAGTCTGGGATAGTTAGAATCCAATCCTCAAAATGTTTAATTTTGTTTATGAAAGCAAAGCTCCCTAACCTGGGATGAGAGGATGGGGACAAAATGACATCTTAATTTCTATATAATTGATTTCCTTTGTAATCTTGTGATTTTATTTTATGCATTAAAAAATTCTTTTGAGAAGGGTTTCCGAGTCTTCCCCAGACTCTCATCAGAGATCCATGACACACTCCCTGATCTGGAACAACATGGACTAAATCTATTTTCTTATCTTTGTGATATACTTTCAAATACTTGTAAATATCTCTCTCCTTGGTCTTCTTCAAGCTGAAAGACTCTAGTTCCTTTGAGGATTTTTCATGTGATAGGGTTTCTAATTGATTTGTACTCTCCTCCAAGTAGTGAGAATGTGGACACATATTATACAGACTGAGAAGGCCTGGGTGGGTTGCAGTATCTGCTGATGAAATCATTGAAGTAATAAAGACATAAAGCTTCTAAAACTCTCACCCTCCAAGTGGTCCTAATCTGAACATACATTAGCTCAACAAGGCCTCTTTGAAAATGCCCTGCCCAAAACAGAACAAAAAGCATTAGGTTAGTCTAGAGAGCATTGGAACCTTTTTTTTTTTAGTAATTTAGTTCAAAATCTTGAAAAAAGGCATATGTATTTTTACATCAATAGCAGGTGCTATTTTCCATTCAGTTTTTCAGACTACTTTCTAGACAGACTAGGTACTGGGCTTTTATTGTCCGAAGCCAGGAACTATTTCTCCAATATCTATTCCTAGTCTCCTTGCTTGGGCTAGTGGAGAAGTTGAGGGTGACTCATGATTTGAATTTGAATTGCTAAGATTTAGAACAAATCTGACAGCTCAAAGTCTCTAAATACCTCCCAGCTTTGAGTATGTTGTTGAGATTGCAATGTCCTTAATGGGAATCTTTAAAGTTTGTAAGATGGAATAGCAAGGGAGTTGGGGGAATAGAGATTAAGTTCTTTCAGGAGGATTGTTTTATGACCAAAGTAAATGTGAGAATTTCAAGAAAGGACAGTTTCTGATTAAGGCTTTCTCTCAGGAGAGGGGCTTTTAATAATAAAGTTAATGGTTAAGAATGAACTATGAAGAGTCAAAAATACATGTCCTTGATGGGTAGTGGGCAGTCCAGAGTCCAGTCAGTCCTTAATTTCACTCGAATGAATGTACAGACAGGTGTAAAATACAATGTGGATCATACTTCTTTCAGTCCCTGTAGACATTACGTCTGGCAAATCCAGACTTGTAGCATTTCTGAACACATTGCTAAAAACTGATTAAAAATTTTAAAAGGAGAAATCTGGACAGTGAATCAAATCATTTAAATAATGTTAAAATTGTTTCTTAATTTAACTTTAATTTCTACATTTAATTTAAAATAAAAATATAGTCTATCTGCATTGATATACATATATGTTCATATATGTATATAACTTATTTATATAAACCAAATTGTGACATCATTTATTATACCTGATAAGTTAAAGGAAAATTAGTGCTGTCTTTTTTTTCCAACTGATATATATCAGAAATGAAAGGCTAAAATACTGAATAGGTAATCAATAACTTGTGAAAGTTATTTGTGTTTGAATGCTTATGATTTCACAATTATTTTATAATCATGACATAAATCTATAAAAGATAGCAGGAGATATGAACCTTTAAAAGCTCTGTTGTTTTTATAAAAGGAGGTGTGTGGGGGGAGATTTGTAAGCATTCACAAGATTTTCTCTTCATTTTGCTAATGATTTATATATTTCCCCTGCTGTTTATTCTCTATGAAATTAATAGTCTGTGCAGGATAGCCAGACTTAGTCCTGACACATAAATAAATGTCAAAAAATCATGCAAGAGTCCTTGAAATATGTAACAACAAAGAGAACTTTGTTCGATGACACATTGATTATTCAATGAAGTGAGGTATAAAATAGGGAGACAGATGTTCACCTAAGGTGTTCACCACTGTCATAGAAGTCCAGGATGGATCCCAAATCAAAGAGGGATTCCCTATAGATGGCTAAATTCTTCAGATGCATCTGTCTGGTGATGATACTGTGCTGCTGGCATCAATCCTTGGAACATTGTAGAACCTCCTAAATTAGACCTATAATCACTCAAATGAATTTGGCTTGATTATCATCAAAGGAAAAATCAAGGGTATGAGAATGCTTATGCAGACTCTAATATGCAATTGGATGGACAGACCTAAAAGGTTGTCTGGAGTTATACACATCTTGAATATTGAGCTGGAACCGGAACTGAATAGGAAGAGGAGAGCATTTGCCTTCTAGAAATGCTATAGGACTTTTAATGAGTTTTTCTTGAAGTAAAAGCCCATCATTTAATCAATACTTTACTGATTATTTTTAAAAAAGGAAACACATAATGTAAAAGTGGAGTTGATTACTTGAGGGATTCAGGCAAACCTCATCCTGTGAACTTATAATCCAAAAGGATAATGTTTGCCTACTAGTCTAAAAGCCCCAAGTAATCAACATTCTTCTTCTTCTTCTTCTTCTTCTTCTTCTTCTTCTTCTTCTTCTTCTTCTTCTTCTTCTTCTTCTTTTTCTTCTTCTTCACAAGGCAATGGACTTAAGTGACTTGCCCAAGGTCACACAGCTAAGTATTATGTGTCAACCTACTTCTTTTTTTTTTTTTTTTGCAAGGCTATGGGGTTAAGTGGCTTGCCCAAGGCCACACAGCTAAGTATTATGTGTCAACCTACTTCTTTTTTTTTTTTTTTGCAAGGCTATGGGGTTAAGTGGCTTGCCCAAGGCCACACAGCTAGGTAATTAGTAAGTGTCTGAGGCCGAATTTGAACTCAGGTACCCCTGACTCCAAGGCCGCTGCTCTATCCACTGCGCCACCTAGCCGCCCCTAGTCAACCTACTTCTTAAACACAATTTTCACTTTTGATGATGCCCCCCCCCCTATCATTTGAACTCTTTTTTAGATCAAACAAAGCAAACCAATACATTGGCCTTGTCTCACAACACTTATGTCATTCTGTACCTATAGTCAACCAACTCTCTGTTGAGAAGGAAACATGCTTCATTAAAAGTAATGAAAGACTCATTTTTAAAAGAAAAAATAATATTCTTTCCATGATTTTGTGTAGCTATAGACCAAGAAATACAACAATATTCAAAGAAATGAAAAGATTCAAGAACATTGGAGAGACACACAAACTATGTGAGCATGTTGCCATAGATTCTGTGTTTTTAATTCAATTTTTTAACCCTTTCCATACCCATTAAGAAAGCCCCAAACACAATTCCTATTGCATATATGGACAGACAAGCAAAACAAATTTCTCAATTAGTTATTTCTCCCAAAAAGGAAGGAAAAAGACAAAAAACCCAAACTTCAATCAGCACTCCAAGTCCAAACTGAGGTGGGCATCATGTTTCATCATGAATCCTTTTGTAATTGTGGGTTGGTCATTGGATTGATCAGCATTATTAAGTCTTTCAACATTGATTATCTTTACAATATTGATTAATTTTATTGTATAAATTGCTTTATGTTTCTGTTCACTTCACTTTGCACCAGTTCATAGAAACATTCTCAGATTTCTCTGAGATTACCTTTATAATTTCTTATAGCACAAGTGTTCTCTCTCATTCATTTACCATAACTTGTTCAGTCATACATTCTCCATTTAATGGGTATTCCTCAATTCTTTTTCACCACAGAAAGAGTCATTATAAATGTTTTCATACATATGGGTCCTTTTCTTCTTGCTTTGAACTTTTTCCTTCTTTCTTTGACATCTTTGACACATTCTAAAAAAGAAGGAGAAGCAAATTAAAGAATATCATTAGAGGAATGTATGCCAGGAACAAAGGTGGACTATATATATGCAGCAAAAGTTAAAGATAATAAATAACTTCTTATAGATAATATTAAGAAGGTTCCACCTCACTAGGTAGATATCTCATGGAGACAGATTTTTGAGTGGTTATGGACAAGAGTTATTCAGAACTGAGGCACATGTAGGTTATATTGTGCATTGTTAGTGAGATTATCCATATTGATGAGATAACAGAGTCATTGGAATATCTCAATATTGATTTTGCATAGAACAAGATGGGTGTCATTGCTATCCCACTGGATGAAAAAGTGAAATCCATTATATCTCAGATAGGTAACCCTTGAAACCCAGCGATGAAATGATTGCATACCAAACAATAAAGTTATAGATATACCTAACAAAGAAAGTATTAGCAGGTGAAAAAGAGGAGAATAGCACAAACTGCATTTTTTAGACTCAGTTATCAGTAAATTGAAATATAATAGGGAAAAATTTAAAATCTAACACTTGGGTTCAAAAAAAAATCACCTTAACCAGGGCAAGATAGCAGAAGCATGACTAGATAGCAAGTCATTGGAGAAAGATCTTGAAGATTTTATAGATTGTAATCTCAATACAATTCAGCATATTAATCTGATGGCCCCAAAAGTTGGTGTAATTTTCAGCTCCTTTAAAGGAGTAGGAAAAGTAGAAATTATCTTACTGTCTTCTGCCTTGATCAGGTTTTATCTGGATTATTGTACTTGGTACTGAGTGCCATAATTTAGAAAAAATATTGGTAAGCCTGCACATCTAGTTGGATTTCTATTCCTTCATCTTTCACTTGTGTCCCCTTCTTTCACATTCACAGAACTACTACCTTAATTCAGGTCTTCATTTCCACTTGCTATGACTTTTGGAAAAAGTCTATTTTGATTTCTTTGTATATTTAGATTGGATATAAGAATAATTGTCAAACAATTAGACCAATTTAAGAGCTAAATAGCTTGCCTTGGCAAATAATGGGTACTCTCTCAATAGTGGTCTTCAAACAAAAATTGTATGATTATTCATTAAGTGTGTTATAGAGTGGATACTTACTTAATTATGACTTAGACTAGATGGTGTCCATAGTACATTTTATCATTAAGATTCTATGACTCAGTGAGACTCAGGCACACTAGCATGTCCATTTCTGACCTGACATGAAGTTTTGAAAGTAGGCTTATTTCACTTGAACATCTGATGATTTGTCTGATAGATTCTTTTGACTAAACATATCTAATCTGGGTGTATAGTTTCATCTGGACTGCTTTTAGTTGAGGTTGAAAATATACACTATTGAATGTCTCAATACAATATATTTGTGAAGTTGACAAAGAAAGGAATTTATTTATTAAGTTAATCTGAACATTAATCCACCAATAAGCATTTACTATATGGCGGACACTGTTCTAAGCACTGGGCACTAAGGAATGAAATAAGCCTAAATCAACCATTTCCCCAGCTCTTATTTTCACAGAGGAATTGAAATTTCAAATTAGACTTTAGACACAGAAAAAAATAGAAATTGCTTTAAGTGATTGTGTAATCATATTCACCAGAATCACTGACATTTCATTCTTTTTACTTTGTGGATAACATTTAGCTTTGAGGGGAAAAAGTGTTTTCTACGTCACAGATTGATTAAATTCATATAGTTTTTCTTAGCTGCTGATTTTGACTTTTTCCACAGCTCAAAATATCTTAAATCCCTTAAGATTTCACAGCTCAAAATATCTTAAATCCTGTAAGATGATAGACTATAATTTCAGGTACTCTTTATTGTAATAGAATACAAACTTTTGAGGGGCAGAACTTTTTGAAATTGTCCTAGGCTACTATTTAAAATAAAGAATATAGAGAGAAAGCATAGAGTTGTGCTTAACAGGAATCAGGAAGAGCTGGACTTGAGGCAGTTAAGTGGAGGAGTGTTGAGAGTGCTGGACTTGGAGGCAGGAAGACCTGAATTCGAATCCAGTAATATTTACTGTGTGTGACAATGTCATTTAATCTCTCTAAAGCTCAGTTTTTCATACATTAAAATAATTATGAGGATAGCACCTACCTCATATGGTTGTGATATACAAAGCACTTTGAAACTTCAAGGCTCTTTAAATTCTAGCAATCATTGATGATGATGATGATTATGATGATAGTGATGGTGATGATGATGATGATGATGAAGAACTAGTTATGTAACTATGGGCAAGTCACTATCTCATTTGGTTGTGAGAATCAGAGGAGATAACTAATACAAAGCACTCTGAAACCTTAAGGCTCTTTAAATTCTAGCAATTATTGATGATGATGATGATGATGATTATGATGATAGTGTGGTGATGATGATGATGATGATGATGATGAAGAAGAACTAGTTATGTAACTATGGGCAAGTCACTATCTCATTTGATTGTGAGAATCAGAGGAGATAACTAATACAAAGCACTCTGAAACTTTAAGACTCTTTAAATTCTAGCAATTACTGATGATGATGATGATGATTATGATGATGATGATAGTGATGGTGATGATGATGATGATGATAGTGATGGTGATAATGATGATGATGATGATGATGATGATGATGAAGAACTAGTTATGTAACTATGGGCAAGTCACTATCTCATTTGGTTGTGAGAATCAGAGGAGATAACTAATACAAAGCACTCTGAAACTTTAAGGCTCTTTAAATTCTAGCAATTATTGATGATGATAATGATGGTGAGGGTGATGATGATGATGAAGTAGCTATGTAACTATGGACAAGTCACTATCTCATATGGTTGTGGGAATCACAGAAGATAACATATACAAAGTACTTTGAAACTTTAAGGCTCTTTAAATTCTAGCAATTATTGATGATGATGTAATGGTGATGGTGATGATGAACTAACTGTAACTATGAGCAAGTCACTTAATCTCTCAGTATCCCAAGGAAGTACCTAAGACTGAGGATCAAGTGAGTTGTTATTATTTAAGTTTCAGAAGTTGCTAAACAATATCAGAGAGAGATGTATGAAATCATCTAAACAGATAAAATAAAAAGACAGATAACCATTATTGAAAGTTAAATAGCATACTGGAAATGAACTTGTCAAGGGAAGCAATATGTATTGTCAAATTTGATTCATTTGGACCCAAACTTTTTTCCCCTTTTCAATTATTTCAGTAATTCCTGGAACAAAACTGATTAGATAGACTAGGTTTAATTTCCTATCTGCTTCACTCCCTTTAGCTAAAGAAACCCAGCATTTCTATTCTCTAATGTTTCACCTTCCTGGTTGTAATGATTCTTATCATAACAAAGGCATTTGTATTGAGAAATTGATTATCTCCCTCAAACTGGCAACTCATGACTTCAGTTTTCCTTTGTTTTCATCTCATGAATTCCCATGCTTGAAAATGTGGTGATTAATCTGTTTTAATGCAAGATCTAACTGAACTTCTTGGAGCCTGAGAGGCTGAGGCTATCTAAAACTGACAGGCTTTGTTTCCTGCTGAATATCATGAATCTACTCACTATGCTCCATCTTCCTTGTAACCCAGTCAGATGAGTTGATTGCAGACCAAGCAATAGTGTTATGAAACAGAGAAGAATAGCACAAACTTCATTTAGCATCAGTTATAATTCAGAACAGATTGTGTCAATTTATTGAATATTTCCCAATATTATTGAGAGTTTTTACATTTTTGCCTGTAGAAACAACTAGTCAGTTCACATTATTCCCTTAAGACCCAAAGGGATGCTATTAATATCTTCTGTATACAAAAGGAGTATGTCCTGCTCTTTCATCTCCCCTCTATGCTCTATTTGAGAAGCAGTAGCAGTGGTAACCTTGAAATCATGAAGACCTGGGTTCAAATTTTATTTCTGATGCTTATTGGCTGTATTAGCATGCATGATCTCAAGCATCTTTTTTTAAGACTACAAGTTACAAAGACAGTTTTCACATTGGGAGTTTCCCTCATCAATACAATTATAGGTATGGGCCACTCCTAAAGGACAAAAAACGGTTGAGAAAGGAAAGAAATTCTAGTAGCATAGCATAATTAGGATACTTTGAATATAAAGTTGTGCCAGTTTTTGGATATCTAATATTCGGTGACTATGCTAGTTTTGTTGTTCAGACATGTCCATTTGTGACTCCATTTGGAGTTTTCTTGACTAAGATATGATAGTAGTTTGCCATTTCCTTCTCCAGTTCATTTTACAGATGAGAAAACCAAGGCAAACAGAGTGAAGTGACTCACCCAAGATCATACAAACTAGCAAGTGTAAGAGATTGGATGTGAACTCATGAAGATGAATCTTCCTGATTCCCAACCCAGCACTCTGTGCTCCCCAGCTGTCCTAGGTGACTGTGCTATAAGATAGTAATGTAGTTACAAATTGGTCATGAAAATAACATGCATAGGGGACAAAAGTATCAGGAAAATGATCCCTAACTCCCCTAGATCTAGTTTCTTTTCTTTCTTTTTTCTTTAGTTTTTTAAAGAATTATGTGGAAGAACATGAGTGCTTGCCTCAATAAGCACTCAGTACCAAAATATTTTTGGATGATTACATTTTGTAGGCTATTTATCCCTAGTGCTCAGTACAGTGTGGCAAACAGAGTAGGTGCTTAATTAAGGTTGACTAACCAAGAGGTACAAAGATATATACTCCAAGTAAGAATTCACTTTAATTTAGAGATATGCTGTCCTGTAAGTCTGCCAAACAGAACAAGAGACTGTTATTAGTAAATATGGGTAATACCAACTTGTATTTTGGGAGTTGAGTACAATTTCTATTGGTTTTACAATTCAAGAAAATGCTTGCTCTAAATGGTGACATGACTATGGCCTTTTGATGCCCATTAGAGCACTCTCTGAATGTTCTCTTCATTGTTAAAACAAGAGAATCGATCCTATGTCATGTAGTTTTCAACTTGTGAAAAAGCTTTCTCAGTGAAGTTGTGTCTTGCAGAAGACAAATGACAATAAGAACATAATTGTGAGTTCTGCAGTAATAGAGTGAGAGTGAAATTGGAGTGTGGTTTGAGTTCCCAAAGCCCCTGGCACTTGAGAATGGCTTACTTCAGGGGCGGGTTATTCCAATGCCTACTGACTGGTACTGAGTGTCTGTAAAAATGCCTACACTCAACATGACTGTCAGACAAAGGGACTTGATTTGAAAGCAGGTAAACTAACATATGTTAAAAAAGCTAAAGTGAAAAATGGAACCAAAGAGAGGAGAATAAAAGTGGTGATGACTAAAGTGAATCTTCTGGGAACACATTAGTTTTTCTCCTCTGGGGAAAAAAAGAAAAGACAATCATGCAAACAAATGGGGGGGGGGGATGGCCCTTTTAACTATTTATCAGTAGCTATTATTGTGATGTTATGAGTTTTGATAGTGTTTCTGACATTGTGGAAAAACAGATACAAAAATTTCAGCAGAGATGTCAGCTCCAGGAGGTTTTAAGTCATATATTTCTTTCTTCTCGCCCCTTAGGAGCTAACTCCTTTTCTGAAAGAACACACAAATAGTAAAAAGGAATATAAAAATGGTTTTTCAGAAAAGGGGAGTTTTTTAGAAAAATGCTATAGGGAATCATGATGTGAGACTAGGGAAACTTTCTGAATTATGAGAAAATAGAAAATAGAAAGAAAAGAAAAAACAAGGGTGAGGACAAGGAGAAGGGAATGATAAGTAGAATGAGATTAGGGACTATACATAGTTCCTAGAGAAAGGACAGGGAAGCAGAATTTAATAGAATAAGCGCCAGTGAGTCACTGGAAGAAATTAACTGAAGAAGTATGCAATGTGTTCTCAACAGTAATAAAAAAATAGGAAAGTGTGGGAAAATATTGAAATTAAGTGATCTTGAATTTTTTTTTGTTTCGGATAGAGGCTAATAATATTTGTTTTAAAAAATCAAAATGATATTCATATTCTGGCATTAGGTGATTTGTGGTCAGGATTTGGTAGGAATCAGAATCAGAGGACTTGAGTGCATTCTGGATGTGCTATGACTACCAGTGTGATTTTAGGGAAGTCACTTGAATTTTCTAGATCTTGGTTTCCTCATTGAGAGTATATAGACTTCTCAAGGGCAGCTAGATGGCTCATAGAGCATTGGGCATGGAGGCAGAAAATTTGGTCTCAGACACTTACTAACTGTGTGACCCTGGACAAGTCACTTAACCCTCTTTGCTTCAATTTCCTCATCTGTAATATAACTGGAGAAGAAAATGGCGGACCATGCTAGGGTCTTTGCCCAAAAAAATACCCCAAAAGGGATTAGAAAGAGTAGGACAGAACTGAAAATGACTAAGAAACAACAAAGAACCTCTCAAGTATATTCTATTTCTAAACCTAAGATTTTTTTTATGATTGAACAGTAAATATAAAAATAGGTTATAAGGAGACTGAGTATTTCCTTCATGATCCCTCTGTTTAAGTTTGGGAAATCTGTGCTATAGCTTTGATATTCTTCAGAGATGGTTTTATTCATGGGGCATCCATTGTTTGGAAAAAAGGAGTTCTCAAGTCATTTATTCAAAAAATGATAGACTATTGAAAACCTATCTCATTCTTTGTGCTCATATCCCCACCAAGGTTTCTCCTCATATGCCTAAACATGACCAGTTACCCCAAATGATTGCTATGGAAATAAGCTTGAGGGTCTACACCACCCTAATTACCTTTTTTATGGAAGTTCTCCAGTTTTTAATGTCTTTCCTAAAATGTAGTTCCTACCATTGAGTATAATCCTCCGTTGTTGACTGATGAGGGCCAGTATCCTAGTTTTGGATACTGTTCTTTAAAGGATGCCTAAGATAGCATTCACATTTTTTGTTTTCTTTATAATACTGTAGAGACAAAACTTAGATCTTTTTTCAGACAATCTGCTGTTTGTCTCTCCCATCTTGTGCTTGTGAAGTATTTTTTTAAAGCCATGTATAAGACTTCATATTTATACTTAGTTCATTTTATTTTATCAGATCTGACTCAGTGGTCTAGACTCTAAAGTTACATTTGGATCTTGATTCCCATCCAAAATGTTAGTAACCTTTCTTAACATTGTGACTCCTGAAAACCTGACCAGTATGCAGGCCCCATTCTCTCAGTTTTAACATTTTAACTATTCTTCCCCATTCTCTGAAGGGGCTGGCTTGGGAAGAGTCTCCTCTACCATCAGCTCTAGCCTCTACCAGGTGATCTGCCATTTTAGGGACTTCAGTGACCACTTCATAATCCCATTTAATTATTTAACATTGGATTAGCTTTGACAAAAAAGATATTTACTTCAAAAATGAATCAAGTATAACCATACAAAGAGTTCCCTTCTATGCCTAATGTGTTGGGGACTTGACCACCATGGTAGGGGGAGGAGGAAGGATCACATTCATAGTTTAGCTCAATCTTATATAAAATTAGCCCCACTAGGTTCAAATTTTAAAATAACAATGCCAGCCTCTCCTATGCTTGATTCTCAGCCTGTGCTTCTCAGGATTTCGCTGTAAGGCTGACTGCCATATCAATCTCGGAATCCTGGATTCTCAGACTTCCATGGCTTATATGTTCCCAGGACAGATTGGAGATTTTATTCTTTGCACCTAGAATGGAAAGAACAAATGAAACTCAAAGACCTAGGTTCATTTCTTAGAACCACATGGCCAGAGGCAGGTGGAGAAAGAGTTGACCTTTACCCTTACCATATATCTCACAAGCTGAGAAGGAAATCCTTTCATCCTCAGACATGAATACAGCCAAAACATCAGTATCTGAGGATGCATTCGAACTGAGTTCTTCTTGACTCCAGACCTGGCGCTCTACTCACTGTACCACATAGAAGGTTGATGTAGAAGTTCATGCATGCTTCAGTCCTCCAGTTTCCTAAAAAAGCCCCTGCAGTGTCTTCCATGTCTAAACCATCTAAGCAACATTGATAGAGTCTTCATATATGTCTTTATTAAGTCACTGCATTATGAAATCTCATAGTTGGAAGGGATCTCATTACAATGTGAGATAACCATATATTGTAATAGAAATCAAATTTACCTATCCTCATTCCTGGCTCTGGGTCAAGACAATGTAGGGGGTTGACAAATCATGCAACTGGTCAGGCTAGCAGACATGTCATGGGTCTGGAATCATAGGACTTTAGATTTGAAAGAGATCTTAATTATCATTTAATTCATCACAGATAGAGAAGATAGATAAATAATAGATAAACAGATGAAAAGGTAGATGATAGTAAAGAAGGAAAGAAGAAAAGACAGGAAGGAAAGAAGGGAGGAAGAAAGGAAAAAGAGAAGGAAAGAAGAAAGGGGAGAAAGGAAGGGAGATTTGGAGGGAGGGAGGAAGGACCTGTAATAAATTTTATATGCCAAACACTAGTCTAAGTGTTGGAGAAACAAATATAAGCAAGCAAGAGAGTTTCTGCTCTCAAAGAGCTTACATTCTAATGGGGAAAGATAACAGATGAAGGGGTGCCAAAAATTAGGGAAGACTATGGGTATACCCTGGATATGGTCCAGATATGATTTGGAAGTGAAGTGAATGCTTGGATTTAGGTAAAATGAAATGAAAGGTCTTCTCTGTTTTAGGGTTGAAGTCTAAGGGTAGCAGGTGGGATTTAAGGTTAGGATGGGAATGAAAGGGTCTGAAGGTGGCTATAAAGTGAGATGAAGATTTGGATCTAGGCACATACCTGAATAAGAATCAACCTAGATGGTTGATCACCCTGTGATGTCATAGATCCTCTTTGAAAATGAAGGATAAAAAGCAACAACCTATGAAGGTAGGATAAGATGACTTTTGTTTTTCATGGCTACCATGTCACACTATGATCTTTTGATTTTTTTCAGTGCTAAACTCCTAAATTTTTCCATATAACTTTTGTCTAACTCTACTTACTCAATTCTATAATTCTACAATTGAATTTGTGAACCCAAGGATAGGACTTTATATTTATTTCTTTTCTATTTTTATTTCATTTCAGCTTGTTCAATTTGTTTTATTACTTTAGCTTATTGAGAGCTTTTGAATTCTGATCCTGATACCCAACATGTTAGCAATACCTCTTGGCTTTGTGTCATCTGCATATTTGATAAACAGCCTGTCTCTGTCTTCATCCAAATCAATGATAAACAGGGTAATAAACACAGGACCAAGGACAGCTCGATGACTAGGGCAACTAAGTGGAACAGTTGATAGAGAACTGGGGTTAGAATCAGGAAGAGACTCATCTTCATGACTTCAAATCTGATCTCTGACACTTACTAGTGGTGTGACCCTGGGCAAACCACATTTCCTTGCTTATCTCAGTTTCCTCATCTGTAAAATAATCTGAAGAAGAAAATGGCAAACCACAGCAGTATCTTTGCCAAGTATATTCTAAATGGAGGTCATGAAGAATAGGGCATGACTGAAAACAACTAATCAACAACAAAGATGCATGCCTGTGGGTCACGGGGGTCAGTCCTCTAATCATTTCTGAATCCACCTGACTGTACTGCAGTCTAGCCCATCTGTCTCCATATTGTCTACAGGGATATCACAAGAGACTCTGTCAAATGCTTCTCTAAACCTAGATATACTTTATCTACAGCATTTCCCTGATCTATCAGATTGATTACCCTGACAAAAAAGGAAATGAGATTAGTCTGGCTTGACTTAAAGAATCCATGTTGGCATTCAATAGTCACTACTTTCCTTTCCAAATGTTCACAAATCACTCCATTAATAATATGTTCTACAATTTTGATGGGTACCAAAATCAAGCTTAATAACTTACTGTTTGAAACATATGTCCTCTTCATTGCTAATTTTAAAAAAAATTAGAATACTTTTTATCAGTCTCCAGTACTGCAGCACACTTCTAGTGTCCCTTAATAATTATATGAATAGTTTTTTATTTTCATAACTGTAATTCATCTGAATTTGGTGACTTGAACCTCTTCAGGAAAGCTGACAGCTGCTGTCTTAGTAACCTGTCTAAGGTTTCAGTTCCTCACTGATTTTTTTTTAAATCTCATTCATTCTGAAAATTGTTCTTGGTAAAGCAAACTGAAATAAAAGAAGAGGCACACAACCTACCTTCTGTCCATTGTCTGTGGTCATTAATGAATCTAATCAAGTGGCTTTTGTTTTTAATTTTGATTGATTTTGTAAATGTTCATGGAGAACCTACTGTGTACAAGGCCCTATACCAGGCACCCCTGAGGAGACAAAGAAGAATGATATAGATCCTACCCACCTGGAGTATACATTCCAAGCAAGATAAAACAAATTTTAACTGTAATATAAGCACAAAGCAATCTTTTATACTTCCCTAATTGACTCAATAGTCCCCTTACCATAAGAGACTTTTACCTCTTTTTACCCTTGCAACTGAGAAACTTCCTTATATTTTGAATAATATTTTATTTTTTCCCAATTACAAGTAAAAACAATTCTTAAGTTATTTTTTTAAAATTTTATGTTCCAAATTCTCTCCTTCCTTTTCTTTTCTCCCCATTCCCTGAGATAGTAAGCAATTTGATAAAGGTTAAACTTAATTTCCCAATATTTTACAAAAAAATTGAAGGCCATTCATTGAGAATTTCCTCTTCTCCTTTCCTCCTCACCTCACTTCTCCTATGTGCTTTTAGTCATCTCTATCTTTGCTTTTGTCTCACATCATGAGGTAATTCTTCTCTTTGCCAAGGTCATGCTTGTGAATAAACAATCTTGTTATCCTTCCTTCTACACACAAGTAATCCTTCCCCTTCCTATCCTATTTTCTTTCTTTTCTTTTTCTTTTTTAATCTATTTAAGGCAATAGGGTTAAGTGACTTGCCCAAAGTCATACAGATGGGAAAATATTAAGTGTCTGAGGTAGGATTTGAAATAAGGTCCTCCTGACTCCAGGGCCAGTGCTCTATCCACTGTGCCACCTAGCTGTCCCTCTATCCTATTTTCTCCAATAGACTTTCTCCCTTCTATTATACCCACTCAGGTATTTTACTTAACTTCAATCTGTCCACTGGCTATTTCTCTACTGTCTACAAACCCACCCATGTCTTGCCTAGTCTTGAAAAACTCTAATGTATCCATTCATCCTCACTAACAGTAGTTCCATTTCTCTTCCCTTTTGTGACAAAACTGCTTGATAATTTGATTAAACTTCACTGAAAAGACTGCCTATATCAGGTGCTTATTCATATTTGATGGCTCTGGAGGAGAAAGTGAGGCTGGTGACTTAATACAAACACCCCCTCACTCAAATCCAATTCACTTGCTTGTCAAAACATCACCTTCCTGGTGTTGTGGTCTTCTTTGAGAATGAAGGACAAACATCATTATCATCATCATCATCATCATCATCACATCATCATCATCAGATGTCCCATATACAATCTTAAACTCAACATGATTAAAACCAAACTCATTTTCTCTTTCTTCTTTGTACTTTTCAATTACTATTGAAGACAGAGACTACAGTCCTTCCAGTCATCCAGGATCACATCCTCAACTCCTCACTCTCTTTCATCCTTCATGTCTAATCTCTTCTATATGCTCCATTTTCCTCCAAAGACTACCATTATCCTGATATATAGAACCTTATCACCTTATACCTGGACTATTTCAATAACCTATGGTTATGATGGTTCATAAGTCTCTCTATACTACAGTATATCCTTTAAATTTAACTCCTTAAATACAGGACACACAGGTGCATGTGTCCTTCAGGTTACAGACATCATTCAATAAACTACAGTGATTCCTATCACCTTCAGAATGAAATATAGAATTCTCTATTTGGCATTCAAACCCTTTTAAACTCACCTTCTCTCTCATTTTTTCAATCTTCTTACACCTCCCCTGACTACACCACTTCATATAATCTGAATCAGTGACACTGGCTTCCTAGCTAGTCATTAAATAGGACACTCCATTTCCCAACTCTGGGGATTTTCACCGATTGTCCCTTATACCTGGAATGTTCTTCTTTCTCTTCTCATTCTTCTGGTTTCACTGGCATTCTTCAAATCCCAATTAAAAACCCATCTACAGGAAGCCCTCCTAATGCCTCTTAATTCTTAAGACCTTTCCACTGTTGATGATCTCCAATTTTTCCTGTCTATAGCATATATATATATATATATATATATATGCATTATTGTTTGCACATCATCCCCCCAGATTAGATTAATTTCTTTGAAAGCTGGAATTGTCTTTTGCCTTTTTTTGTATTACCACTATAACATTTGGGACATGGTAAGTGCTTAATAA
Source organism: Macrotis lagotis (assembly GCF_037893015.1). Lineage (NCBI taxonomy): Eukaryota > Metazoa > Chordata > Mammalia > Peramelemorphia > Peramelidae > Macrotis > Macrotis lagotis. The sequence goes on from NC_133658.1 coordinate 88,516,325, forward strand.
ATGTTAATTTATTGATAAATAAATATTTATTGTCTGGCTGGCATACAAAGTAAAGGTCTCTTTCCTCTTGACCTGATAACCTCCAAAATGTAGCACTCTGTTGGAGTCCTTTACTCCTCCAAAGAATAAGAGATTTTATACGTTTTGTTTAATTCTATCATTTGATATGTGTGCCTTTAGGGCTCAGTCAGTAGGCACAATTTTCATAAATTTAATTAATAAAACACTTGACAGCTATTCATAGTTACTATACTGTGGGTAGTTGGTGAAATATTCATCAGAAAAGTGAGTAAGCAGGCATCTGAGTAGCAGTCACCGAGTTTGTGTGACAGCCCCAAGAATAAGATCTAGGATTCTAATGTCCAATTCCTATTGATTACATTTTATCACTGAATGCTATTGTGGGGTGGAGGGAATGGGGATGGATTAAATGATCCACCATTTTCTTCTTATCTTCTTTATTAAAGAGATGTAATTACTTTTTCCCAAGTCTAATTCCCCTACCTATATAGACTTTCATTCCTTTCAGTCTTAACTGAGTTCCATTAATCCTATTCTAACCAATAAAGATTTACTAAGCACATAAGAGGAAGTGTCAGGAACTCTGTATAGGGCTGAAGATACAACAGATAAAAAGAATGGATGGTCCCTGCCTTCATTGAGCTTACAAACTAAAAGAAGACATAATACATAAAAGAAGATAGGAATCTTGGTGTGGAGAGTAGGTAGGAAGAGACAACAGTGGGAATACTGGTGTGATGGCATCTTGGTTTGTGGAATTGAAGCCAGATGGGATAGAAGCTGCAATCTGAGGGTCTAGATTCTATCCTCCATAAAGGAAGGTACTGGGAGGAGTTTGGTGTTCCATTCTCCAGCTCTCCAGAGAAGACTGAGTGACAGGGAGCCAATCAAAGCTTGAGTAAGCAGCATGGTGGTGAGTTTAGAAGAGATGAACTTGGGGAAGCTAGATGGTTCAGTGTATAGAGCATTGACATTGGAATCTGACCTCTGATTCTGACTAGTTGTGTGACCTTGGGCAAGTCACTTAACCCCAATTGCTTCCAAAAGAAGAAAGAGCATCTAGAAGAGATGAACTTATCTTGGGAGGTGTATTTTATTGTCTGGCAGATGTAAAGTGGAGAAAAGCAAAGTGAAAAGCGTTCCTCCAATACCTTCTAGGAATCTAAAAATTTTTCATCATTTGTCTTTCAGATTTTGATTTAGCAATCTCACCTTCACCTTTACTCCCACTATGCATTTACAGCATCATTCTCTTTACCAACTCCTTTTCCTTGCCTATAAACATATTGGAATCTACCATTCATAAAAGCATAAAATAAAAAAGCAAAACAAAAATAGATTAATGAAAAATTATATTCAGATTTTTCCTTTACTAAAAAATTTAGAAGTCAAGAGATCTTCCCTTCACTTTGTTCCCTTATCTCTTTTTAAACTTTACTTACTGACTCTGCTTCCACAGTAACTACTCAGTCTTCAACATCATGTAATATGGTGTTCACCCTTCTGAAGTTGCTGCTATAAAGATGATTATTGCAACTTATAGATTTAATTTATAAAAAAATGCCGGTTAGATGGTTGCTTGGTCTGGGAGTCTTGGGATGTCAGTAATTTGGTGTGATTACCATAATTCCAGGGTATGATCCTTTGCTTATTGTTTGGTTGTGTCTGGCTCTTCCTGACCCCATTTGGCTTTTCTGGGTAGAAATACTAGAGTGGTTTGCCATTTCCTTCTCCAGCTCTCTTTACAGATGAGGAAACTGAGCAAATAGGTCCTCAGGTCACATGGCTAATAATTTTCTGAGGCCAAATTTTAACTTCTGAAGATGAGTCTTTCTGACTCCAGACCAGCAGTTGATCCATCTAGCTCCATCTAACTGTCCCAATGAGGTTACAGGAAATTCATTCATTATTCAACACAAAAGCTATCAAGTGCTTTTGACTATGATCAAAGAGCCCTGTTAGGTTCTAGAGGAGAAGCAAAGTTTCTATGAGTCATTTTCCCTACTCCCTTTGGAGCACAAAGTTTAGTAATTAATTAATGAAGATTCAAAATACATAAATATACAGAAAGAACAGATGAACTAGAACACTAATTTATTCTAAGATCACAGACCCTTTATGGGCTTTAGAGTTGGGAGGAATAATTCGGATTCTCTACATCATCCTCCAAAATCCTTTTATTTTACAGAGAAGGAAAGTGAAGCCAGAGTTTAGTGATGCCCAAGGTCACATGGGCACAAGCAACAAAGACATTGTTATGAGTCAAGTAGACTGATAATCATGCTGATTAATGAGAACTGTTTTCTCAGTAGCACAGTCTGCTTCAAAACACAAATTAATATCAGGCTGCCTCATAGGAAAGAATGAGAGTAAATGAGATGTTATCTTACTCCCCCAAACCATGACAGTCCAGTGTATTCATTTATACTGTAAAGATTTTTTTTTGCCGTGCTAAATGGGTATTTGTATTGACTGCTTATGATGCCCTCACCCTGGGCAGTATTGGATAAATACCCACAAATTCTTAACATGGGCAAGTTGTTGGTCAACTTCCACTTTTAAATATACCTTAAAAGCAATCTTATACCACTATTACTATAATATCCCTAGGACAGACAACAAAACTTCCCATATTATATCATTTTATGTTGTTGTTGTCATTGTTAGATTGTTCAGTTGTGTCTGACTCTGCATGATCCCATGGACAAAGTTCATGGGATTTTCTTGGTAAAGGTACTGAAGTGTTTGCCATTTCCTTCTTAAGCTCATTTTACAAATGAGGAACTGAGACATAGTAGTTAAGTGACTTTTCCAAGGTCACATTGTTAGTGAGTGAGGTCAGATTTGAACTCAAATCCACCATCTAGCTGCCCAAATGAGGGTTAAGTGACTTGCTAAGAATAATACAGCTTATGTTAGTTACATTTTTAAATATAAGTATTCCTTTTTAAGGATGCGCCCAAGATCCTTTGTGAGATTCAGAAAGTGAATTAATCTCATCATCAATACATTTGCAAACTTCATTTTGTAGCTTATATATGATTTTTAAGATTTATTTTATTTATTATTGTCTTTAGTTTTTTAGACATGACATTCCTGACCTCATACCTAAATTCTGGAAATATGCCCCTGACTATCAGAGCAATAACTCCGGCAAGATGAATGGAGTATGGCACCAGACTGCTGACATCAAAAGAGATGTACTTTATCTTAGGAATGGCAAGGATAGAAACAGCTAGGTATTGCAAGGGTTAAGAACATCAGACCTAGAGTCAAGAAGACTTTATTTAAATCTGGCCCTAAACACTTGCCTCAGATTCCTCATCTGGAAAATGAACTGGAGAAGGAACTGGCAAACCACTTTGGGATCTTTGCCAAGAAAAGCTCAAATGGAGTCATGGAGAGTCAGACATGACTGAACAATAATAATGACTGGACATCCTTCCCATGGTGGTCCACAGATTTCCTTCACTGTGCTTTGTGATCTTCTGCTGTTCTGTCCAATGGCAAGTGACCCCACTCTTAATGTGTTATCCCCTAGGGTATTACCATGGAACTGTTCACCCAATACCAATCTTTCTCCCTAACCCTACATGAGGGCTGCTAAGGTGTTTGCAGTGGATTAGAATATCAGCCCTGGAATCAGGAGGACCTGAATACAGCCCTGGAAGAGAAAGTGAGACTGGTGACTTAGCACAGAATTCCCTCATTCAAATTGAATTCATGGCATCACCTTCCTGATGTCATGCTGTTCTTTGAGAATGAAGAACAAACATCATCATCATCATCACCATCACTATAATATGAGGAAACAGAACAGACACTCCACAGATGGGTCATTGCTTCTCATAGAATTATTGTATCCATGGTGGGACAAAGGTCTCTTCTAGCAACCCTCTTGTGACCAACCAAATTGTTTTCCTTCCAGGTTTGCTACTGCCATCAAAAACTAAATGTTCAATTTTAAGATTTTTTAAAATCCTTTTTATCCTTTTTAATACCTTTGCATCTTTTGTGAGTATGGCATTTTTGATAGTCTCTCCCCTCTATCATATTTGTGCCCTACTGGTTCTTTTCCTATCTCTGCTTTTATGACTTGCAGTGTTTAGGGAAATTAAACTGAAAAAGCTATTTATGGAAATTTGAAGAATATAGATACCTCAAAAGAAAAAACCAGATTGGGTAGTTTAGCATGAAAGGGTTGTTGATTAATGTCAATGTTTTGATTTATAGTGGTCACATCAGTTAAAGTTTTGATCAACAGTGATCTTAGCTTAACATTCAAGGCTTTTCATACCATGATTCTAATTGTGACTTCTACAGTATTTCATTTCTAGCTGATCTAGACTCCTTGGCAATACCCAAAAGCATCCTATACTCACTTGTTTTTTCTGTTTTTTGCCATTGTTGTTTATTCCACTTGGAATTTCTCCCCTCCCTTTTCTATCTTTTGAAATCATATCTATTTTTAATTTCTGATTCAAGTGCCACATCTTCTATAAATTATTCTCTGATATCTTTAATCAGAAGAGATTTCTACTTCCTCTGTTTTCTTGAGCCATTTAATACTTTTCTTATCAATTATCCCACTTTATCTAATAATTCAACTCTTAGATACAAATTATCTCTTCTCTTAGACTGTGAGATCCTTGAGGGCAGAGATTTTTATGATATATATTCTTGAATATCTCTCAGGGATTTGGCACATAGCCTTGCAAATAGTAAACATTAAAAATTTGTTGAATCAATGAATAAATAATTGAATCTAATTTAGATTGAGACTTGCTTATTTTCTATTTACTGTATGTACCATTTACAATTGATTTTAAGATATTTAAAACTGTGCATTTTAAGAGAAATGAATACAACTCAAGGTAAAATGTTTTATTGCTATATGTTTAATAAGCACTAGAAGAGAAGGATCAGTGTTTAGAACTTTCTCATCTGTGGACTTTTCGGTGTTTGCACATGTTTAATGAGCTCCACATTCAAGACACGTCACATATAGGTCAGTGTATCCCTTAGGACACTATTAATTTCACTCTTAGAAAATCATACTCTGGAAATACTTTCCCAAATCCATTTTTGTAACATAACAAATAATGATAAGACTTAGTATTCTTTAGGGTGAAAACAACTTTTGAGTTCTGTTCTCTTGACTGATATCTAGTTACCACCATTGAAACTGAAGATGTTTAGTATTAAGCAGAGAGAACTTCAAAAACTTTGAAGAGGAAGTAAGCTTTTTCTTCTTGATTTATGAGTGAAGAAATTGCACAGAGGCTCTATTTAAGAAAAAAAACTGTCAAACAATAAGAGTTACTGAAAAATGTAATTGACTGACTCAGGATATAGTGAGAGATGCTCCTCAGTTAAGCTCTTCAAACAAAGACTGGATGACCACTTGTAAAATATGTTTTAGAGATGATTTTTGTTCAGGTATGGGTTATACTAGATGGCCCTGGAGGTCCCTTTTCATTCAGAAATTCTGTGGCTATGATTCCCACCTTTTCTGAGGGAGATTTACTTCCTATTTATAACTGTGTTTAAGCACATCGATGCTGAATTTTTTAAAGTCCAAAGCTCATAATTGTTCAGAAGTCAATATTGATTCAGAGAGGGAAAAAATGCAAAATGTTTCCTTTATTGTTACTAGGTCATTCTTGTGAAGATCCCAAGTTCTTGTCAACAAACTAGTCTTAGATAATGTCAAGAAAGGGATAGAGCTAGAGGAACCCTCAGAGTACTGAGGCTTTAAGTCTTCTGATAGAATGTTTGTTTGAGGTATTTTGATCTGGAAAGGTATTATACAAACCCTTCACATTTTGGGGAGTCTTTTTATATAGGGTAACAGACCTCTTTAATGGGTTAGTGCCACCTATCCTAGTGGGGAAATAAAAGACAAATTCTTCAGAACTAGACAGGGAAAGAATAATTTTATCATGAATTCCTTAGAAGATTAAGCTAAATTTCATATGCACATAGCGACCTATAACACTGACTTCCAATTTAACTGGCATATATTTGATATATGGGGAGCAGAGGACATCATAATTTCTATAGGAGTTTATATCTGTAAAATGCTATGAGGTACAGTATACTTCTTTATTTCTTTCTACATCTCTCCCTTGATGCTTTCTTCTGATATTGAATGGTATGAAATAAATTATCAAATTAATATATTATTGGAGCAGCTTGATAGGACAATAAACAGAGAGTTGGCTCTGGAATCAGGAAGACCTGAGTGCAAATCTAACCTCAGACACTTAATAGTTTTGTAACCCTGGGTAAATCACTAAACCCTGTTTGCCTCAGCTTCCTCATTTGCAAAATGAACTGGAGAATGAAATGGCAAACTACTCCAATAGCTTTGACAAGAAAACCTCAAATGTAGTCACAAAAAGATGATTATAACTGTAAAATGACTCAATAGCAAAAATACAAGTTGAAGATAAGATGCCAGCCTACAGTGATGGACTGGATTTTTTTTAAATGAGAAAGTTCTGCAACAATGAAATTACAGGTTCATATTAAATTACTTATACAGGGCATTTATTTTTCCATCCTTCACCTCTGTCATTTGGTTGTATTCACATATCATCATATTTTTTGTTGAACATTTTTTTTCAGGTTTTCATACCTTGTTTCCCCATCAAGTTTATTATCTTGTTGAGGGCAAAAACTATGTCTTACCCTTCTTTGTATCTTAAGAATCAAGTATAACTCCATGCATGAAGTAGGTGGTCAAGTAATATTTGGTGATTGGCCAAATTTCACTGATATATTACTTCTTACAATTTCTATTTCCTAAAATAAAAAGGCCTGGATTGCTTTTAGTCGATTGCAAAGTTATTTTAATGACCTCAAGTTTCTCTCTGAAACAAAATATTCAAATTTTAATAAAATGTGGCAAATGAATTGCATACTTTCTTCTAGAGGGAAGGCAGAATAGATAAGAAAGAATTAATTATTATGAAAACCCAAGAATAGTCTCCATGGAAATAAAGAACCAGTATTTGCCTCCAGACTTGTCCCTGGGGGAAATCTAATGGTTATTATCAAATGAGATCATGTTTCAAAGCATTGCTTCAGGACTTGGAATATAGTAGGGGTTTAATAAATGTTTGTTCTCTTCTTTACTCCTCCCCTTTCACATCAGTGAAATAATGCATTAAAGAATAAGCCTTCAGCACAATGGAAATGTCAGTTATTTTTATAATTATAACTGCAAAAACCTGATAGTTGGGGAGAAAAATCTGATTTTCTCTGGCTCATCAGAGCCAACTATCTAGGTAGATGAAAGCTTTTCTAACATTCTGAAATGTTAATTTATTTTAGGGAGTAACTCACAGTTGTTGGAGATAACATAAAGAATGCCAAGAGAATATCAGCTTAATTAACTTAGCAAAATGTAAATATGCAATAAAGTCAATTTTTCCCTAGGAGTAGTAAAAGTTCCGAACAATCATAGTTTGAGGGTATTTTTTCCTATATTTACATATGCCTCAATTTTATTTTTGCCTTTTCAACTATGGCATATTTTTTATTGCTTATTCCCTTCGTAGTACACAAGTTTCCTGAGGTTATCAATGAAGAAGTAAGTACTTTAGATATGGTTGGAGGAAATCTGTTCAGCAGGGACAATGCTTGTTATTTAGTTTGATGGATTCTATTCTGTGGTTTGACAATCTTTTCTTTGTAAATGAGTTGAGAGTAATCGATGATAGATGATAGGTCATATATACCTTTATAGGAATAGGTACCAGAGTTCACAGAATCTCAAGCCTGACAGGAAGCTGTGATATGGTAGTAATAGAAGACTCTAATTTTCTAGACATCTGTTAGAGCTTTTTTTTTCTCTTTCCAAACAAAGAAGAAAAGATAATCATTTTTTGACTTTACTTAGCAAAATTTCATCCTCAAAAAGTGGAAGAATCAATACAAGGGAATACTATTTTGTATATTTTTCATTAATAGAAATGTATGAATGAATGAATGAATGAATGAATGAAAAGCATTTATTAGACATATGCTGCATGCAAAGCATTGGGTCAAGAGCTGAGAATCAAATGGAAAAGTTAGGTAATTCTTGCCTAAAAAACTCAAATTGTAAAGGGGAAGACAAAATAGATTTTAGATTTAAAAATTTCAGGGTTCTAAGGTGCTGTGAAAAAACATAATGGCAATAAATACAGTTTCTTTATGAGTATCTACATGACTCAAAGAGTTCTAGGCCTGGAGTCAGGAAGACTTAAGTTCAAGCCCAGCCAGCCTCAGATACTTACTGTGTGATTCTGGGCAAGTTATTTAACCCTATTTGCTTCTTCATCTGTAAAAGGAGCTGGAGAGGGGATGGCCAGGTGGCGTAGTGGATAAAGCACCGGCCCTGGCATCAGGAGTACCTGGGTTCAAATCCGGTCTCAGACACTTAATAACGACCTAGCTGTATGGCCTTGGGCAAGCCACTTAACCCCCATTTGCCTTGCAAAAACCTAAAAAAGAAAAACAAAAAACAAAAAGGAGCTGGAGAAGGAAATAGTAAACCAAGAAACTCCAAATGGAGTCATGGTGAGCTGGACATGACTTAAGAGTAACAATAAATACATTATCTTCAATATCATATTCACTGATAAAGTTGCATCAATTTTTGATATTTTGTTTCTTTGCCATTTCACAATAAAGGTTTTGGTGGCAAGAACTTTCTTGTCTGGGTCTTAAGTAGCTGGGGTTTCAGGACTCACAGATGTAGTTGCTAGGCCACATCACCATGGCAATTGCTTCTCAAGATGACAACTTTGATAAGCTATGTCTGTAAGCAGGATCAGCAGTCTGGGGGATGTCACCACTTCAGGGTTCTTCAGCTTGCAGGCCAGTTCCTCTCAGCTGACCAGCACAGAGTGGTGGGTGATTTGGAAGGCATTGGTATATGAGGAACCCTTAGTTTCAGGGTCTTGAGTTGTCTCTGTTAGGGTCTAATAGGAGGGGGCGATCAGGGAGATGATGATGGTTTGACTCACTTGGCACAAATTGTCTCCTGTCTCTCCATCAAAGTGCTTTACAGCTTCAGCTAAATTGTCTTGGCTGCCCCTTGAGTGGCAGGTGGTTTGTAGATGAGGATGTTTGGTTTCTTTTCTTTAGGAGTTATTTCCCCAAACTATAATCTACAGAAGGTGGGCTAAAAGCAAATCAAGACTAGATCTCTGGACAGCAATCCCTAGGCTCTTGGCTTCTGGATTCAGTTATCTCCATCCAGATCTCTGGGAGATGGTAGTTGAGGTGATGATGATAGTCTGATTCTCCTAACACAAGTTACCTTATATCTCTTAGGATGCTTTGCTGCCTCAGGGAGGGAATGCTTACAGAGAAAAATATTGGACAATTTTTAGTGAAGGGTCCTTATATGTTAGTTTGTCACAGATGACAGAAAAGGCAGTATGATCTGACATGAATCCTATATTTTTAGGGAACAAATTTAACAGTTTTAGAGGAAATGTGTAGGTTTCATATCCTTCTCTTCTCTAGGTTAAGTAGCCAGGGTCTTTTAAATGACCCTTATCTAGTGTGAGGGTCATTTTCCATTATAGCCATCCTCCTCTGGGCAAATATTCAGTTTCTTAACAAACTCCCAAAAATAAGGTGCCCATAACTAACCACCATCAACATCAGCCCACAACTGACCCTATGCCTCCATTAATGAATATAATAACTTTTTTGTCATTTTAGCTGTCATATCATGCTGTTGCTTCTTGGTTTAAGCTTCCACTGAATTGTTGTCTAGTCTTGGTTTTTCTATCCTGTGCTTATGCAGTTGAATTTAAAACTTAAGGTTAGGACTTCTATCGTTTTCTGTGTAAAATTTACTCATTAAAACAATCTATTTTGAGGAGCGGCTAGGTGGCACAGTGAATAGAGCACCGGCCCTGGAGTCAGGAGTACCTGAGTTCAAATCTGACTTCTGACACTTAATAATTGCCTAGCTGTGTGGCCTTGGGCAAGTCACTTAACCCCCTTTCCTTTCAAAAAAACTTAAAAAAGAATCTATTTCAAGGGTAGTACCACCAAAGAATTAATAATCTAGTGACCAAACTATTAGAGATGAACCTCTTGGTACTGAGTTGGACTCATCTTCAGATAGTCAATTTGTTACTGCTATCATAATGGAAGACTTTTCCATGGTGGCAGAATCTGCTTGAGCTTATGCTTTTCTGTTAAAGCCTTTGAGAATGTAGAATCAATCTATCCTAAAATACTCATGAGCTGTGTAGTGCCCAAGTCATTTAAGCTTTATCTACTTTTGTTTTCTCGTGGGATAATAATGGTACCCACCTTCCAGGATTATTGTGAGGATCAAATGAGATATTGGTAAAGTGCTTTGCAGACTTTAACGTTTTTATTACTACCACCATCAGCAGCAGCAGCAGAATGAACACTGAGATAAGATTCCTATGGATAAAAAAAAGAAATGTCTCTAGGTGCTTATGAAGTCCTTCTGCTCCTGGAGTAATGGTAGAAACATGGTCAAAAAGGAGACATATAGAGTTAGGAGTTAGCAACTTTTTCATTTCCATACATTACTTTAAATAATGTTTGTTCTTCATTTTTGAAAAAGATCACAACATCAGGATGATGATGATGCCATGACAAGCACATGAATTGGATTTGAGTGAAGGGGTGCTGTGCTAAATAACCAGCCTCACTTTCTCCTCCAGAGCCATCTGGGTCCAGTGGCCAGATATGAATCAGGATGACTGGTGATGGCATTGCATGTCAGGCAATCAGGGTTAAGTAACTTGCTCAAAGTCACTCAGCTAGTAAATGTCAGAGGCTACATTTGAACTCCCATCCTCCTAATTCTAAGGCCAGTGCTCTATCCACTACATCATCTAGCTGCCCTATTACTTTAAATATAAACATGCAAAATATAAGATCCAAGTTTATCCACAACTGTAGTAACAGGAACCTCATTCAGATCAACATTTTCATGATAAATTAAAACAGAAAACCAAGAAATTAGAGTTAAGGAAGGAGAGCTAATAGGTTCTTTTCAGAGGGACAAATAATGGAGTTGGTGATCCAAATATGTCAAAGACAGCAAAGATGTCATGAGACAATCATTCGTAGTTACAGTGTTCATGATGAATTCAAGTCAAAAAGGCATCATGAAAATAGTTGTGACTTGAAGTCTGAAATCTATTCAAAAGATGAAATAAACAAATTCTCCAAAGAATTTGAGAAGATCCCACAAATCAAGTTGATGCATACATTTTAAAATAATATTTTACTTTTCCCTTAATTATATGTAAAAACAATTTTTTAACATTCATTTTTTAAAAAATTTTGAATTCCAGGGTTTACACTTTCCTCTCTCCTATCCCCCTTCCTGAAGTGTTAAGCTATTTGATATAGGTGATACATACTGGCAGATACATTAATGCTATATACTCAAATACTTTGATGTGAAAGTGGGCACAAGTGATGGAAAATCCTGTTTGGTATTAAAAATGGTCAAAGGCTTGTTGTTTACCCAGAAGCCTCGGGTCTATATATAATGGATCCTTTATTAAAGTGGAGAGTCAGAAAGCATGGTGAGTTCAGAACAACATCTCAAAAATGAAATTTTCAATATCAAGAATAAGTAAAAATAAGGAAGTTACTCTGGAACCTTTGATGCTAGATCATTGACTTGTTAGAAGAAGGGTCAAATCAGCCAGAATACAGACTAGAGACCACAAGAAGATTGTGCTTATAATTATATTTAAATAAGTTATTGATCCTGAAAAGTAGGAAGTGGATGATTATAAAGTCATTGATAATATTACTATTTCTCAGGGAAGTTTAACTGATGTGAAACAGTAGCCACAAAGGAAGACAAAAGAAACTTTCTAAGCTGGCAGACACTTTATATCCTTACCAGGATTTATGCAAATGAGCATTCCACTCGAACATTCACTTTTAAAACATTATGGAGAAAGATGACACAAGATTATAAGCAATATCACCTTATGAAATAGTAAAAGCAGGAAAGGGCGGGGAAGAAATCTAAGGAAAAACCTATAGAAGTCTATAGAAATCTGGAAATAAATTTCCCCATCAGTAAGATAAGAGAATTAGTCTTAATGACCTAAGGTACCTTCCAGTCCTAAATTCTTTGGCCCCATGATCTTATTGGTGTCTACCTGTCAAGTTTCATCAAACAATACTCCCACCTAGTTAATGTCTGAGGCCACATTTTTTATACAGGGGACTTAGAAAAGTGATACAGTAGCCCAAGGTCACACAAATAGCAAAGCCAAGATTCAAATCACAGTCCTCTGAGCTCCAATTCAGTCTGTATTTGACTCTTATCAAGATGTGTTTCTTGGTTTGTTTCTCTCTGAAGGATGAAATACAAGGACAATTTCATTCTCTTCTAGTTCTGTCTTGGTCTCTCCATCTCTAAGCTCAGTACATTTACCCAAGATGGACATATTCAATAAATATTATTGAACTGATGATATGATCATGGTCTCTTTCTCTAATTTGTGATGCTTTCAACTTTGTATCCTTATCAACTCATTTACCATTTGGTTCAAGGACAACTCTTATCTTCTGTGGCATCTCACTGGGCAAGATGAAGGCAAAATCCTCCAAAGTCACAGAATTCCCATCCTCCTTTTCTATGCAGTTGCTTTGTCATTCCTGCAGGTCTAGGCCAGTTATCAAGCCCACCTATCACACAAACTTTGGGGCAGATATTCCATTTTCCTCTGTGGTTCAAGTAGGGAGAGAGTATTCTAACACTCAATGACACTTGTCTCTCCTTTACAAAAATCTTTATGACAATAATCTATGCATGGAGTAAAGTATCTTGGATCAAAATTTCTACAGCGGGATCCTTTTTTACAATCTCACAATCAATTGACAAAACTAAGATGCTTGAATCAGTAGAGCCAAAAATTCTGAGTCTCTTCCAACCAGATACATTCCATGCACATGTTCAAATCATACCAGATTGCTTCATAGATGCAATCACAGAACCAACTGTTGATCTAACCTCTGATTATTAATATAAAGCAGAGCACAAAACAGGAATATACGATCATCAACAGTTTTTGCCAGTTTTATAGAATATGTCATGGAAACAATCCAATGTATAGATATATCAAATAGAAATCATGAGATCTTTAAGATGCTCCTATCTGTATATGACAATATGTTGATTGCATTTAATGCCAGAATATTACAGTTTCCTCAGTGAGATCCATTGCTTCTCAAAAGACATTTAACAATGCACACAGATTGAAAAAAATGCTCAAATGGATGAATGTGGCATATTGCATGATTTATGATATATAGTAGGTGTGCAGTCTTCTGACTTCACCTGTCAGTACATAATATTTTAGAAGGATTTCTCATTTAGATGCAGTTTGACTAGATGGCTTAGTTCCTTTACAACTCTAAAGTTTTAGAAAAAAAAATCTATATAAAATGTTCTTTAAAAAATTTTATCCCTGTTTACCTCAGTTTCTTCATCAGCAAAATAGGAATTGCACCTACTTCCCAGGATTATTATAAGTATCAAATGAGATAATATTTATAAAGCAAAACCTTGAAGCACATACTAACTCAGTGATACTTATTATTATGTATGTGTATTGTGGCCTCAGTCACTAGGTTTAAGACCCTGGGCAAGTCACTCAATCTTGTTTGCCTCAGTTTCCTCATCTATAAAACAAGCTGGGGAAGGCAGTGGCAAACCAGACTTGGATACAACTGAACAGCAACCACAAAAGTTTTAATAGCTTAAAACTACATTTAGACTTTTGGGATACCCTGTACAAGGATCACCCAGGATGCAATGGTGTGGATGGGTTGTCATTTGCACAACTAGAGGGTGGTCCAGCGACACCACTGATTCATCATACTACTTAAATAAGTAAATTTCAACCTTTTCCATTTGTTTTATTTTGACCTGTTGAGATCTTGAATGTCATTCAAATGTTTAGTTTTCTCTGCCACCTTCTATTATAAGGACAGTAAAAAGAATACTGTTTAAGGATGACATATACTAAAGGTCAAATTTTGCCTAAATCATAGATTTAGAGCTTTAAGAGAATTTAGAGGTTATCTAGCTCAACCCTTTTTTTTTTTTGGATAAGGAGCCTGAGAAATGACTTTCCCAAAGTCACAAGGGTAGTCACTTACACAGCCAAGATTTGAGTCCATGTCTCCCTCCCTCCATAATAAAATCAATGTGCTTTGGCATATACCTCATTTATTCCTTGGCTTCCAGTTTTCAACTTTCTACTCCCTACCTTGAAAATACCTTAATTAGAAAAAAAAAAACACCTTTCATGTTTACATGGAGATTGCTCCAAAAAAAATTGAAGGATTTATTCTCCTTATGCATCAGGAGAACCACTAATATACATAATCCATGGCCAAGCACAGTGAAATCCACAACATCCATTATTGGAACCTTTTGTCCTAGATGAATAAAAAGGTGCATTTTGAATTTAATGAGCAACTATGTTAAATACCTAGCATTTCTATTTGTTCATTCACATTTAACTCACACGATGAATTCCGATTAGTCATTTCAGCCTCTTCTTTTTGTTCAATGATATTTCTCTTTGGCTTGCCACATATTGTAACCAGTACAATAGCTTATTTTTGCCGAAAGCCTTATTCAAAGACTCTGAACATGAAATGAATTTTCTTGACCCCTCATTTACTCCTTGATGCATATGAAAGGCCTCCAGGAAGTAACCTTTTAAGTCACATACCCTAGTGATTATGTAGATCTGTTGATCAGCCTCCTGTGAAGAATGGAAGCAGATGCCTTTACTCAAGTCCATTCATGCAAACAGTGATTACACTAAGGGGCACCTAGACTTGAATCATTATTGTCAGTATTTGGGTTCATATTGCCATAACCAGAGTACAAGTTCTAAGGAGCTTATATTGGACATCAAGGAAATGTCAGAATAACTTGGTTAAGCAAAGTGAATTCCACCCACCACCATCTCCCCCTTCCCCAATCCCAACTCCCAACTTTGTACTTGATAGTTCTTTGAAAAATAAGATTTTTGTTCAAAGAAGTCCAAGAGAAGGAAAGGAAACCTGCCTATGAAATACTCAGCTATTTCATTGAACTAGAATAGAACAAATGAATGGGGTGGGGAGAAAAGGGGGTGGGGGGAGCGAAGACAGGGTAAAGGAGAAAATGAAGATGTTATCAGATAATGAGGCTCATGAACTGTTAACTTAAGTCTCTTGATTTAGAAACATGTTTCTTAGAAAAGAATTTCTTAATGAAAAGATTTTAATCATCCAGCAATTTTCCCCCCTTACTAGGAATAGAAATGGTAGGCTGGCTCCTACTCCATATGGTGAGGAATAAGGCTCCCACACAGCCCAGGGGGATACAGCTACTCATGGATCCACATTGGAGTTCTATTGCAACTGTCTTCCAAAGGAAATCAGAGAAATTTGGGGAAGGAAAAAAATGACAAATAGACTTTAAGCAGGTACAACAGAGGAGGAATATGTTAGAACTGCTGGATAATCAAGTTTTGCTTTTGTCAGGAGAATAATGATCATAGTCATAATTCATTTGCCTGACATCAGCAAGGATTGAAGTGCTCCCCATAAGTGAGTTTTTCAGATTACTGAAGCTTAACTTTTGAAGCGTCCAAGTTTCTGACTCCATACATCAGCTGCCTTCTAAACCTGGAGGGCAGGTAGGTGGTACAGTGTATATAGAGTACTGGTCTTGGAGTCAGGAGGATGAGAGTTTGAATCCAGCCTCAGACACTTGCCACTTAGTAGCTGTGTGACCTTGAGCAAGTCACTAAACCCTTATTGCCTTGAATCTAGGGTCATCTCCAGTAGTCCCGATTCATATCTGACCACTGGACCCAGATGGATTTGGAGGAGAAAGTGAGGCTGGTGAACTAACACAGCACCTCCTCACTCAAATCCAATTCATGTGCTTGTTATGGTATCACCTCCCTGATGTCATGGTCTTCTTATGAAGGAGAATCATCCTCTAACCCTGGAGGATTCCTTGGCACTTTTAAACTTCCTTCTCATTGGTGAGTTCTTCTAGGAGTCTCCATTTTGAGGAAGGGCATTCATCCTTCATTTTTTCTCAGCTCTGCTTCTGATTATCTGTACTTTGTGCTATGATCCAGTATTGGGACTTTGCTTTCTCTCCCCCAATCCTGATTTTTCAGTTCTCTTTTTATGTGTTGTTTCTCCCATTAGGATATAGCTTACATTGTGAGGGCAGTGACTGTTTTTTCTTTTTCCTTATATTTTTATCCCCAGGGTTTAGCACAGTGTTTGACACATTGAAGTCTTTAACGAATTCTTATTGACTTTACTTTAAAAAATCATTTTAATCATAGTATATGAATATATTTCTGATATGCATTATCTACTTCCAGGTCTTAACTTAACAGGGCACAATGAATTTTAATCTTTTTTGATGACTCAAGTTTACATCATTATGAGTATTATGCCTTCTATAGCATCTTCAGGTTTTTACTTCTACACTTCTATTCCACCCACCTTTTGAGTTCTTGTATTGTTGATATTTTTCAAATATTTCCTGTCCCTCCCCCATAGTCCCACTCTCCCAGACCCCTAACAACAACTCCCTTCACTATGAATAAGACTGTCAGATGTCACTTTTTTATTTATTTGTTTATTTTTCCAACTACATGCAAAGATAGTTTTCAACAATTATTTTATGTAAGGTTTTAAGTTCTACATTTTTTCTCCCTCCCTCTCTTATATGTATATATGTATATATTTATATATATATATATATATATATGTGTGTGTGTGTGTGTGTATGTAGCCATGTTAAACATATTTCTATTATTAATCATGTTCTTAAAGAAGAATCAGAAAAAAACTCTTAAGACATAAAGCAAATTTTAAAAATTGAAAATAGTAAGCTTTGGTCTGCATTTCGACTCCATAGTTTTTTCTCTGGATATAGATGATATTTTCCATCATAAGTCTTTTGGAATTAGCTTTGATTATTGTACTGTGGAGATGAACAAATCTATCATAGCTGATTTATCCCATAATGTTGCTGTTAATACATACAATGTTATGGTTCTGCTCATTTCACTCAGTATCAGTTCATGTAAGTCTTTCCAGGCTTTTCTGAAGTCTGGCTGCTCATGATCTCTTATCAAGTGTTCCATCACATTCATATGCCACAATTTTTTCAACTATTCATCAATTAATGGATATCCTTTCAATTTCCAATTATTTATCACTACAAAAGAGCTATAAATATTTTTGTACTTTTTGCTCTTTCCCTACTTTTTTTATCATCTCTTTGAGATATAGACCTACTAGTGGTATTACTGGATCAAAAAGTACATGCAGTTTTATTGCCCTTTGGATATAGTTCCAAATCACTCTTCAAAATAGTTGAATCAAAAAATATAAAAATAAATTTTTAAAAAATGGATCAGTTCACAAGTGCATTAACAATACATTAGTATACCAGTTTTCCCACATTCCCTCCAACATTGATAATTTTCTTTTTTTTGTCATATTAGCCCATCTAATAGGTATGAGATGATATCTCAGAGTTGTTTTAATTTGCATTTCTTTAATCAATAATGTTTTAGAGCTTTTTCGTGTGAATATAGATAGCTTTAGTTTCTTCATCTGAGAATTGCCTGTTCCTATGCTTTGACCATTTAACAATTGTATTATAAATTTGGCTGAGTTCTCTCTATATATTCAAAATTAGACCTTTCTCAGAAACACTAATTGCTTTTCTTTTTTTTTTTCAGTTTTTACAAGGCAATGGGGTTAAGTGGTTTGCCCAAGGCCACACAGCTAGATAATTATCAAGTTTCTGAGGTCAGATTTGAATTCAGGTACTCCTGACTCCAGGGCCAGTACTCTACCCACTGTGCCACCTAGCTGCCCCTCAGAAACACTAATTTTAAAAATTATTTCCTAACTTACAATATTTCTTTTAATTTTGGTTGCATTGGTTTTATTTTTGTAGAAGCTTTTTAATTTAATGTAATTAAAGTTGCCCATTTTACATTTTATAATGTTCTCTCTCTTTTTTTTGGTGATAAACTCCTCCCCTTTCCATAGATATGACAGATAAAACTATTCCTTGTCTCTTATCTGACTTCTGGTATTACCTTTAATGTTTAAATACTGTACCCATTTCAATCTTATTTTTCTTTAGAGTAAGAGATGTTGGTCCAAGCCTAGTTTCTGCCATACTATTTCCCAATTTTCCCAACAATTCTTTTGTTAAAGAATGAGTTCTTATCCCAGGAGTTGGAGTCTTTGGGTTTATTAAATAGTAGATTACTATAGTCATTTACTACTGTATCTTTTGAACCTAATTTATTCCATTTATCCATCACTCTATTTCCTAGCCTATACCAAACAGTTTTGATAACAGTTACTTTATAATACAGTTTTAGATCTGGCTAGGTCACCTTCCTTTGCATTTTAAAAATTAATTCCCTTGATATTCTTGATCTTTTGTTCCTCCATATGAATTTTGTTACAATTTTTTCTAGCTCAATAAAATAATTTTTGGTAGTTTGATTGGAATGACACTGAATAAGTAATTTAATTTAGGTAGAATTGTCATTTTTATTATATTAACTGGCCCTAATCAATTTTGTCCAATTATTTAGACTTGATTTTATTTGTGTGAAAATGTGTTTTCATTTAGTTTCTGTGTTTGCTCAGGCAGGTAGACTTCTGTTGTCTACAGTAACTTTAAAGGGAATTTCTCTTTCTATCTCTTTCTGCTGTGCTTTGTTGGTAATATATAGAAATGCTAATGATTTATGTGGGTTTATTTTATATCCTGCAATTTTGCTAAAAAGTTGCTAATTGTTTCAAGTAGTTGTTTAGTTATACCATATATAGTATTCC
Source organism: Macrotis lagotis (assembly GCF_037893015.1). Classification (NCBI taxonomy): domain Eukaryota; kingdom Metazoa; phylum Chordata; class Mammalia; order Peramelemorphia; family Peramelidae; genus Macrotis; species Macrotis lagotis. Next base: position 88,535,270 of record NC_133658.1, read on the forward strand.
ATCATATCATCTGCAAAGAGTAAGAGTTTTGCTTCTTCTTTGCATATTACTTCAATTTATTTTTCTTTTTTATTGCTAATGTTAACATTTCTAATACAAAATTGAATAATAATGGTGATAATGGGCACCCTTGTTTCACCCCTGATCTTAGTAGTATAGCTTCTAGATTATCCTCATTACATATAATGCTTGATGGTGTTTTTAGATTAGATACTTTTTATCATTTTAAGGAAAATTCAACTTATTCTTATTCTCTACTGTTTTTAATAGGAAGGGGTAATGTATTTTGTCAAAAGTCTTTCAGCATCTATTGAAATAGTGATTAGTTTTGTTATTGATACTGTAATTATGTTGATAGTTTTCAAAATATGGAACCAATCCTGCATTCCTGGTATAATTCCTACCTGATTGTAGTGTATTATCCTGGTAATAACTTGCTGCAATCACTTTGCCAAAATTTTATTTAAAAGTTTTGCATTCATATTCATTAGGGAAATTGGTCTATAATTTTCTTTCTCTGTTTTGACTCTTCCTGGTTTAGGTATTGTAGAAGGAATTTGGCAGAATTCCTTTTTCCCCTATTTTTTTCAAATACTTTAGATAGAATTGTAATTAATTGTTTGTTAAGTGTTTGGTAGAATTCACTAGTACATCTGTTTGCCCTAGAGATTTTTTTTCTTAGAGATTTCATTGATGGCTTATTCAATTGTGAGATGTGGTTATTTAAATATTTAATTTTCTCTTCTGTTAATCTGAGCATTTGATATTTTTGAAAATATTCATCCATTTCACTTAGATTGTCAAATTTAGTGGCATTGAGTTGGGCAAAATAGCTCCAAATTATTACTTTAATTTTCTCCTCACTGGTTGTGAATTCACCCTTTTCATTTTTGATATTGGTAATTTGGTTTCTTTATTTCTTTGTTTAATTAAATTAATCAAAGTTTTATCTATTTTATTAGTTTTATAAAACTCTTCATTTTATTTATTAGTTCAATAGTTTTGTTACTTTTAAGTTTCTAATTTGGTATTTTATTGGGGATTTTAATTCATTCTTTTTCTAATCTTTTTTAGTTGCATACCCAATGTGCTAATCTTTCTATTTTATTCATGTAAGCATTTAGAGATATAAAATTACCCCTTAATAACTTCTTTGACATATTCCACAAGTTATTGTCATTATCTTGGATGAAGCTCTTAATTATTTCTATGATTTATTGTTTGATCCACTCATTCTTTAAAATTAGATTATTTAGTTTCCAAATATTTTTTGGTCTATCCATGGTCCTTTATTATACAGAATTTTTATTGCATCATGATCTGAAAAATGATGCATTTAATATTTCTGTCTTTCTGCATTTGATTGTGAGGTTTTTTGCCCTAATGCATGGTCAGTTTTTGTGTAGGTGCCATGGACCACTGAGAAAGAAGCATATATTCCTTCCTATCACCATTCAATTTTCTCCAGAGGTCTATCATATTGAATTTTTCTAAAATTCTTTTTGCTTCCTTAACTTCTCTCGGGGGGGTTATTTTTATTTATCTAATTTAAAGGAGGGATTGAGGTCCCCCCAGCAGTAGAGTTTTGCTGTCTATGTCTCCCTATAACTCACTTAGCTTCTCCTCTAAGAATTTGTATTCTATGTCACTTGGTGTATATGTGTAGTATTGATATTACTTTATTGTCTATAGTACTTTTTAGGAAAATGTGGTTTCCTTCCTCATCCCTTTTAATGAAATCTATTTTTGCTTTTTCCTTCTCTGAGATAAGGATTGCTATCCTTGCTTTTTCCATTTCAGCTTAAAACATAATATATTCTGCTCCAGCTTTTTACCTTAACTCTGATTGTAGCTCTCTGCTTCAAATGTGTTTCTTGTAAATAACATATTGTAGATTCTGGTTTTTAATCCCTTCTATTATCCACTTCCATTTTATGGAAGAATTCATCCTATTAACATTCTCAGTTATAATTATTAACTCTTTATTACATTCTGTTTCTACTTTTCTTCCTCCTTTTCTTCTATCCCTCATCACCAGTGTTTTGCTTCTGAGTAAAACCTCCCTCAAACTACTCCTTTCAATCAGCTCCCCTCCCTTTTCTTTCCCTTTTCCCATCCCCCTTTTGCTTTTCCCTTCCATTCTTCCCTCCCTTCTCTCAGTCCCAACTTTCCTCCCTCCCTACGAAGGGTAAGACATTTTTCTAAACCCAAATGGGTGTATGTATTATTCCCTTTTTGAGCCAAATCTAATGAGAGTAAAATTCAAGCAATTCTCACCCCTCCCTTCTTTCTCATACCTCTAAGAATATATTTTTCAAAAGTTATGACTATCACTGATATCTTATTGTCTGATCTTGCTATCTCTTATACTTTATGTTTCTTCCTTAAGGACATGATTTCTCTCTCATCACACTCAATTTGGGTCAATGTATACCATGGAAAAAATGTAAAGACTGGCAAATTGCCTTCTGTGTGGGGGTGGGGGGAGGGAAGCAAGATTAGGGGAAAAATTGTAAAACTCAAAATAAATAAAATCTTTAACAACAGGGGGGAAATAGTTATGAGTATCACCTTGCCATGTAGATAAGTAAACAGTTTAATATTTTTTTCTTTTCCCCTGTTTACAATTTTATGTATCTCTTGAGTCTCATGTTTGAAGGTGAGATTTTCAATTCAACTCTGGTTTTTTCCATCAGGAAAATTTGAAAGTCATCTATTTCATTAAATGTCCATTTTTTTCCCTTGAAAGAGTATGCTTGATTTTGGTTGTAATCAAAACTCCTTTGCCCTCCAGATTATTTCAGGGCCTTCATTCATTTAATGCTGATGCTGTCACATCCTGCATTATTCTGCCACTAACTATGGATCCTTGGTATTTGAATTGCTTCTTTTTGGCTGCCTACAGAATTTTCTCCTTGATCTGATAATTCTGGAATTTGTCTACAGTATTCCTTGACAGTTTCATTTTGGGATCCCTTTAAGCTATTGATCAATGGATTCTTTCAATGGCATTTTACACTCTGCTTCTAGGATATTAAGGCAGTTTTCCTTGACGATGTCTTGAAAGATATTGTCCAGGCTATTTCTTTTTTTTAATCAAGGCTTTCAAGTAGACCAATAATTCTTAAAATTGTCTCTTTTAGATCTATTTTCCAGGTCAGTTGTTTTTCCAATGAAGTATTTTGCATTTTCTTCTATTCATTTTTTTTTTGTATATTTTGTTTTGCTTTTTGCAGAGCAATGGGGTTAAGTAACTTGCCCAAGGTCACACAGTTAGGTAATTATTAAGTGTCCGAGGTCATATTTGAACTCAGGTCCTCCTGACTCCTGGGCTGATGCTCTATCTACTGTGCTACCTAGCTGCCCCTCCAATTGTAATTTTAAAGAATTTATTTTTTTGTCAATTTTTGTGTTTCCTTTTGTAAGATGCTAAATTTCTCTAGCATTTCTTTTCCCAAGTTTTCTACTTGATTTTTAAAATTCTTTTTGAACTCTTCCAAGAATCTTTTTTGTGTTAAAGACCAATTTATATTCTGCTCTGCATCTTCACATGTAGTACTTTTTCTTCCATCCCCTTCTGAGATACAGTTTGCCTGTCCTTATCTCCAAAATAACCTTCTATAGTCTTGGCTTTTCTCTGACTTTACTTACTCATTCTGAATTTTGTTTCTGAGTAATGTCATAAGTTTCTTCTGCTGAGGGAGGGACTCACTAGTAATCCTTCTCCATTGAGAACCCTAGAGGCTTGATTGTGAGAAGCCTAGAGGCTTGCTCACTAGATTAGGCTACCCAGTCCAGTCGCACTCATTGAACAGGGTGGGTCTAGGGTACCTGTGTTGGAGCTCTCTTAGCTGGTCTTCACTGACATTGACCTACTGGAGCAAGACTGCTGTAAAGCTCTCCTGTAGCTGAGACTCTCTGGCTGATTCCCTCTTATGGGCTGGTTTCAGTTTTCTGCTCCCGGTCACATTCCTGCCCATTCGAGACAGACCTTGCTAGAAAATGATCCACTTTGTTCTTTTATTGATCCTTTTGCTCCAGAATCCTTTTAAAAACAATGTTTCTGAAGCAAAAATGGGAGAGCTTAAGGAAGTTCCTGGCTCCTTTCCACCAACTACCCAGATGTCACTTTTTGCTAAGTTCAATGAGCCTAGTCTACCTATTTCCCAAGTTTTCTCTCATTTCTAATCTGCTGTGAGTTGGACAGTGATAATTAAACTAGTTAAAATTGCAGAGAATAAGTGAATAAATTTCTAGGGTAAGAGGAGCTTTCTTATGAGTAAATTTCTTACTTTACACACAGGATACATATATCTAGATATGTATACAATACATATATCTAGATATGTATATATGTTAGTGAATTAAAAATTTTTTATTTCTAACTTTTGGACTATTAGATTAGAAGTTCTGACTTTTTTGTGTGACCAGACCCCTTTGACATTCCAGTGAAGTCCATGAAATTTTTCTCAATTATATTTTTAATGAATAAATATATATTAAAAGAGAAATTAATGATGTGAAAATAGTTATCAAATTATTAAAAAGGAAAAAGTTAATGGATCACAAAGTGGTTGCTACAATTGGTTTATCATATCTCTTTATGGGGGATGTATATGAGGAAAACCAACATGTAAAAAGGGAGCTGAAAAATAGAGGAGAGACATCCCCCCCCACACCCATATTGGGACATGGCACAAAGTCCAGAGAGTCAGAGCTGAGAGAGGAATGAATGATGGTTGCCCTTCCTCAAAATGGTAGTTCCTGGAGAAATGCACCAATGGGAGAAGGAAACTAAAAGGTCCAATGAGATTTGTATAATTTACAAAGTCCTTTACTTACATAACCTTATGTGAGTTAATAACAACCTTTAATTTAGGTATGATGGGTATTATTATTATTCCCACTTTACCAATGAGGAAACTGAGATTCAGAGAAGTTAGATGATTTATTTGTCCAAGTTCATATAACTAGTTAATGTGAGCTTCAGGATTTGATCTCAGTCATTCCTGACTCCACAACCAGCACCCTATTACTTAAGCCAGTGGGGTCAATCAAACTCACAATGAAATAGGGCTAAAAATATGTTAAGTATCCCTGATGACCATTTATTGATTTAGAAAACCTCATATTACCATTATCTATATTCTATTAAATTTTTATGCATTTGTTCTACCATCTTTGTTCATTTCCTCATGTTCCTCCCCCGTTACCTTGAACCTATTTTGTACATTTTTGCTAATACATTTTTATTCATTAATCTGATTTAGGTCACTCTCAAGAGTGTTGGGCCTCAGAGTACATTTGATATATCTACACTAAATTATGCTGCTTCTATGTGAGGTGTAACAATATTGGCTTTTTGTAATGCAGCATTATCATCTTTTTTTTTCTGAAGCATCTAGGTGGATAGAGTGTTGAGTCTAGAATCATGAAGATCTGATTTGAAATCCTGCTTTTAATGTTAACTTTGTGTCCCTAGACAAATCATTAAATTTCCCCCAGGTTTAATTTCCTCACCTGTAAAATGGAGTTGATAATAACAAAACTCACCTCATAGAATTGTTGTATATAATGAAATAAAATGGGGAAGGTGTTTCATAAGTTTTAAAGTGATGTCTAAATACTATTATGTTATTTCAGAGTTCACTCCTTTGAAAAAATAGGACCAAACAATATAGCGTGAGGGATTTCATAAAACACTATACAGAGGATTTCAGGATCTAGATCTTATTATAAGGGACATTTATATATATATATATATATATATATATATATATATATATATATATATATATGTTTGTGAATCATATGTATCATATATGTTTGTATTATATTATGTAAATTATGTAAATTATTAATATTAAATGTAATGTAGCAAGAAGAGAAGAGCAAAATCTCATTTGCTAGGCAACCCTTGTGGTCATCCAATGCAGTGTCTTTTTTATCGGATATTCTCCCCAAAAATAGTTTATCATCTCCCACCCCCATAAGATGATTAAGATATAATAGAGAGGTCAGTAACTTAAAGTCTAGCTTATAGCTAATTGTGACTCTGTTGATCTTCTTGGCTTCCTTCGACTGATTATAAAAAGGTAAATGGGATAATCATTCTTTTTTATATTTACAAGGAAATAATATCACTTCATTAGCTATCAAAATAAATCTAGTCTAGTTCAGCACAAAATTGGGACACTGACTATTGATCTCTACTAATTTATGCTTGGAATATCAGCAAACTTGGCAATTTTTAGATATCTTTCTTTCCATATAGCTCCACTTTACTTTCTCAGTAGAGCTGAAAATGTTCTTTGATGAAATTGAAGCAGTATTAAAAAAAAATCCTGTGTTTTCCTTACCCGTAATGCACTCCTTCCTCTCTGCTATATCTGAGGATTCTGAGATTTCCTAGGCCTCAACTCAAGCATCACTTTCTCCCATCGTTATTCATTTCCCCAGCTACTCATGTCCCTCCCCCCATCACCTTAAGCCTATCTTGTTCATTTTTGTCTATATGACCACATGTTTATTTGCTTTAATAGAATGTGAACTCCAGTACTAGGTACATCACAAAAATTTTTGATCTGGATGAGTATGTTATCTAAAATTTCAAAAATAAATGACTTATTGATTCAATATAGCTCATTCTCTAATTTAGGCCAGAGTCTATTATATAGATTGCTAGGTGGCACTAGAGCTAGAGCAATGGTTATTGAGTTCAAATCCTTCCTTCAATACTTACTAGTTGTGAGACCCTGTGTAAGTCTCTTCATCTCTGCTTCAATTTCTTTATTTGTAAAATGAGTGCAATAACACCTACTGCCTAAGGTTGTTTTGGGGATTATATATGGAAAGAAAAAAAGAAAAGGGATATACACTAAAAAGATATTTACAAAAAATTATCAAATAAAAAATACTCTAAAAGCTGGATGAGTGACTTGTTGACAAATAGGATAGATACCTGTGCTCATTTTCCAGAATTGCTATATGTGGAAAGGAAGTTGAATTCCCAATCCTGAAACAGTGGCAGCAGTAACAAAAAAGAACCTTTGGCAAATTCAGAGACAGGGAGAAAAAGAAGAGGAAGGAGTTGTGGGGGTGGGGAACCAACTATAAATGCCACACTTGAGCCAGTTTTCTCCTGAAGGAGGCTAGAGGTCTGATTATAGGTTGTATTCAGGTTTTGTACAAGACTTTTTTTTAACAAGTGCTATTTATTGTATTTTAATGAATAAGGCAATTTAAAATGATATCATTCATTAAATAACTATCCAAGTCTCACTTTGGGCTTCACTATGCTAAATTTTCTTGGCATTCTTGGAAGAAAAAAAAACAAACATAAAAAAATATAATTAGGCTTAGATTATCCATGTAAAGGTGGGAATGTGCCAGAGCATTTGCCTTCAAGATGTAATAGAGAGTGTCCTGGGTCAGGAACAGAAGTAACTAATGGTTCTAAAGAAGATTTTTGTCTGATAATAAAGAATTTCTTTTTGAAGAAAATATAAAGATAACATCTGATTTCACAACTATGGAGGGTATATGGGTTATACCAAAGATGGTTAGGAATGAGAAAATTGAAGTCTCTTGTTGGCATTGTATGAGACTGAAACCCTTGGCTCTTGCAAAAGTGGAGTTACAAGGGTCTGTTGCTTCAGCCTGTTTGTTCCTGGCCTCTTTTAATGGAGCCAGGTATTTCTATGTGAATGTGCAAGGGTCTAATATAAAGGCAGCTTGTTTTCTCACCAATTCATTCAGTAATGCTTATTTCTCTTTAACTCTTTGATGATTATCCTAAGTGAATAAAGGATTGTGGACTAGCTTGACATGAACACTTTTTGAGACATGGAGATTCATAGAGAGCTTTTACCTAGATATGTCTTTGTATTTGGTGGTTTTTGAATTGATTTGGGGTGATCATGTAATCAGTTGGGTTGCTTCAGGTTATTTTTATTATCCTCATAATTAGGCTATGTGCAATCAGTCCATTACTGATAGTTTCTTAGCAGTAGACCTTTTTGACTGTGAAAAACAAAACAAAAAAGATTTGAACCAATCTCAGAGCTCATCTATACAATTTCTTTCTTTCTGTATTTGCTCCCAAAGTAAATTTTTTTTCTTTGTATATTTCATTTTCCTGTTTGAGTAAATGATGATGATGATGATGACCATATTTACTTTTTGGATTAATTTTAAAAGCCATTTCATCAGAGAAATACAGATGGTTATATTCATTTATCAGAACCATTTAGATTTGCTTCATATGTTAATCTACCAGATTTTAAGCTATGGTTGCTAAGCAAAAGCCACAGCTTCTTGTTAACCTGATCAGAAACCAAAAGTGGATGAGCAGCCCTTAAGGGCACTGCAAGCCCTTTTACCAGAGGTGTTAGTCCTCCTTTAACATTACATAAACCACCTAATGCCCCAAATGAAGTAGTTCCCAGGACAAAACACTGAAGATACCTACAGTTAGAGAAGGACACCTTCTTCTAACTGGAGAAGGATTCAGCAAAGGAGACAGAGAAGGAAAGTTCATATAGGTAGGAGGAAACCAGGAGAGAGAGAGAGAGAGAGAGAGAGAGAGAGAGAGAGAGATTCTGAAAACTTAGAGAAAACTAATATTACAGAGGAGAGAGTGATCAATTGTGTCAAAGAGAGGTCAAGTAGAATGACCTTGAAAAAAGGACACTGGACTAAACAACCAAGAGATCATTATACCTCTGGAGAAAACAGATTCAGTGAAATGATAAAGTTCAAAGCTAAAATGTAAGAAGTTAGGAAAGTGAATGGACAAAGGACAGAAATATAAATCAATAGTTAGCAGAGATGGAAGGACCAATTAAGGTTTTTTTTTTTTTCCCCAGGATAGGGAAGGCATGAGCATATGTATAGGCAGTGGGTAAGGAGCCAGTAGAGAAGGAGAGACTGAAAATAAATTTGAGAGAATCAACAGAGGGGATATTCTGTTGAAGGACCTGAATCTTGGTAAGGAGTAATTAAATGTCTCAACCTGAGTCACACAGCTCTAAGTGAGATGGGATTTGATTTTCTCTTTTTGACTCCAAGTTCAACACAGATTAATTCACTCTGCCATCTTGCTCCTTATCACCTACAATGCATTGCAATTGTTGGCAAGTAATCAATAATAAATAAAAAGCTAGGACCTTTCTTTTTGAGGGGAAGAGACATAATGGTCAATATTTATTTGTTCCTCATGTTTAAAAGGGGAAGGAAGGAGAATAGGACAGATTTCTTGCAATGTGGCAGGTTATAATCAATTTATAACTGTTAACTTAAAGACATACCTTATAGCTTTACATAGTTGCCTAAGGCTAAATTCTTTTATAGAAAATATTTCTCTATGCATTTGTTAATTTGCATACTGACAGACTGAGGCTGGAGGTCCTATGTTGAGAAATTGAACATGCCCAAATTATGTTTAGATTATCTGGTGAACCTACTTCCTGCTGTGTGTTAATAATAAAGCTGTAAAACGGCTAGACAAAGACTTACATATGTTAATTAAATTGGTTTTGCAATGGAAGTATTTATGTACCAAATAAAATAGTTCAGATGTAACCACAATTAAGAGAAGGTGACATCTTCTGGTAACAGGTTGACCTCTTAAGTGTCCAAGAATTCATTCTTCATCTGTCACTAGGCTCTGCTTAATGGATCATCTTTGGGGCTCTACAGCAGGAATTCCTGGCAGCTCTAGAAGGGACCAATTAGCAAGTTCATGAATCAGGGTTCTTTTTATCCTCTGTGCTGAAGGATAATAAGCTGTTAGTTGATGTGAAATTTTTCAGTTTTATTATAAGTGTTATTGTAAGTGTCCAAAAATCAAGTTGGAATCTGGATCCTTCCTTGTTGGAAAATAAAGGACATATAAAATGTAAACATGCAGAAATATAATTTAATTTAAACAGTTTTTTTAAAAAACCAGTACAGAACTTGCCTTAAATTACTTTTCTGAGGCTCAAAGCCTTTGAATTTGCCTTATCAATAATTCCATTTTAATTTATTTGCTACCAAATTCTAGCCTCCCATGAGCCCTTTTAGTCCATCCTGGGAAGGTTTCCCTAATTAAGGTTAGTTTAGTTTCACAGAGAAGCTTGTGGTCCTCACAAAACCTGGGGCAAAGTTCTTTTATAAGGTATAATTTAGGGTCAACAGATTAACCTCTCCTTTCAAGATAAAATATTCCATCATTTTTGACTGTACACTTGGAATCCGACTCTTTTTTTGTGAAAATATTTCTTCAGAAAAACTGAAAATGTTACCTTGAACCAGAGATTCCAGTTCCTCTTTTCAAATACTGGAGAGTATACTGACTTATATTGCTTATGGTAACTTGGTTTTGCAAAAAAAAACAACCACCCAAAAAACTATGTTAGGCAAAGAAGAACAGAATGGGGGTAGGAGGTTGGAAGTGTTAATTTCAAAGGAAAAAAATTGTCACAAATATAAGCAACTTTCTTGATGATCAAAATTCAGACTCTGAAAGTTTAAAAGAAAATTTCCTAAGACTTGAGAATAGTGAATTATTAACCAGAGCACCAAAGATGAGTGAAACAAAAAGGTAAGGGAAGGAGAGAAAAGGATTCTAGAACTATTGGTGTCTTCATGGAAGAGCAACCAGAGCTTCTGAAGATCCCAGGTCTTCTAAGATGAAAGGAAGAAATGGCTGACCTTTTTTTGAGATGGAAATATTGTTCCTTTGACTTGAAAGGAAAACAAAGTCCCCCAGCTAGGACCAGAGAACTAGTGGAGCAGCAATGTAGTCAAGACTTTGGTACCCCTAGAGTGGGGAAACAGAAATGACAGTATTGAAAAGAAAAGAAGAATTGAATAGATCTTGGGCATTTGACTATTAAGGTTCAAATTTGGGTTCAGAAAATGAAAAATATACCTCTCTACTAATGAACTTCTCACTGTTTCTAATCTAGCTAAAATCATTATTTTTTGGAAAAATGCCCTTCTAACATATATATATATATATATATATATTGAGCCATCAGCCAAAAGTACAAGGTGACAAATTCTCTAATTTTATTTTCATGTGTGGGTAGATGGAGACAAAGGGAATATTATCCATTTAATAATTTCCCACTCCATGGTAATCCATCATGTTCTTGCCTGTTTTGGGGATTTTTGGGGGTGAAATATACTAAAAGTCCAGTGGTCTCCTGTCTAAGCCTTAAGCCCCATGCCTTATACAACCCCATTATCTTTCCAAGAATGGAATGAATTGGTTTGGTTTGGTTCAGTTCTAGGTAAGTATGACATTTTGTCCTTCTTCCAAAATTATGTTGAGATCTCTCTCTCTCTCTCTCTCTCTGATATACTAGAAGCCAGATGGTTTTATCTGGTTGTCCTGGCCAATAGCTGACCTCTTGGCAGTCTTCTGACTTCATGATTTCTACTTTGATTATACTTAAAAAATACACTCTTCATGTTGAATAAACATTGCATAATTATTTCAAATCCTTAGAAATTACTTCTTTAATGTGCTTTAATAATTCTCTAATCTATGTACTAACTTTGTTCAGAGCTTAGGATACTTATTTATATATATATAGCTATATTTATATCTAAAGGCAGAGGCAGGGAAATGTATAGTGTAATGTTAATGACTTACTTAAATATTAGTACTCAATTACCTGAATTTTTCTGTTCATAATCAAGATGAACTTTGGAGAAAAATGTTTGCATTATTCCTATTACTAGTAATTTGGAACACTTTCACAAGGTTGTTGATAGTTAACAGTTCTTTTGAGAATTTTGTGTTTATTTTCTTTGACTAATATAATGGAGAATGACTTTTGGAGAATGTACATATATACATATGTGATAAATATATAAATACTTATGTGTGTCTATGTTATATATGTATGTGTATGTTAATTATTTATATAGCTTGGATATCAAACCCTTGTCAGAGAAATTTGATACAAATATTTTTCCATTCAACCATTTCCCTTCTTAGGTACACTAAATTTGTTTGTGCAGACAAATTTTAGTTTTTTGTAAAGAAAAGTTTTTTTTCATTAGTTTGTATTTTGTCTTTTGTAATTGCCTCTGTCTCATTTGATTAAAATACATCTGCTCATGGCTGTAAGAAATATAGGATCTGCTTCTTTCTAATTTTTTAATAGAACAATCTTTAATATTGAAATCTAACATACTTTTAGAATATATTGTGGAATATGGCTTAAGGTATTGATCTAAGCCTAGTACCTGTCACTAAGTGTTCAAGTTTGCCCAGCAGTATTTTTTTTAATCCAATGAGTTGTTTCCTAAGCAATTTACCTTTTCTGGTTTATAGAACAATGTTTAATTGAATTACATTTTTTATGATCTCCCCTGTCTGACCTAGACAATTTTAAAGATTCCTTTGGGCTCTGAGAACCTCTGACTGGTTTATCTTAGATGACTCTCTGGTCGCCAGGTTTTGTGTAGTTCTAGCCACTACAATCCCAAGTGTGTTGACTTCTTCAAGTGTTACTTTGGAGGACAATTTGGATATCCAACATGAAAACACAAATAGACATTTCATGAGGAAATGGAGGAAAACTTCTCATAGACAACCTTCAGGATCTGTGGTGCCATTTTTTAAATCACAGAAGTCAGTGCAAAGAACTGGTGAGATGTTGTTCTTCATTGTTTTAGATTCTCCTGCCCTTGGAAGCAAACCCAGAGGCAGAATAGAAGCCTTCTGGTAAACAGATAATAATTCATAAAAAAGAATGCTGCCAGGAGGCTTTTTCATAATTCTCTTAAATTAGGTTTTTCTTTTAATTATCCAGTTATTCTTTAGAAGTCTGGAACAGTCCCATTTCTTTATCAGCAGGTCCCATGTCAATTATAGCTAGGCCTGGCTCGTGATTCTAGGGTGTTAGTTAAATACAAGGTAACCAGAATTCTCACCTCCTCCCTTCCCACCCCCCCACCCCAACCCTACTCCAGTCTCAAGGGAAAAGTATTAAGAATGCTAATGCATGCAGCATTGGCTTATCATTGGTGACAGAGAGGGAAAAATATAAAAGAATGGTTTCAAATGGAATGACTTTATTTTGTATTTATTTTATTTTATTCTCAGTTTAAGAAATAAAAGCAGCATTTCCATAACACCATAGAATAGGAAAAAATGTTGATTTTTAGGCTTCCATGTGCACCAGGGCAAGGGTTTACTTTCTATAATAGAAATCTGCTTATTGATTTGGGGAGTAGAATGATGTAATAAGGGGCTGCCCCTTATTATCGTGATTCTCCTGGGTTCTGATCTCTTACTAAATTCCTGACTATTATGTTTTCCAACCACTGACATACCTGCAGAAGTTACATTTAACTTACTTGTGTAGCACAATGGACCTGGCTGCAAATTCTTCCTCTGATACTTACTACTTGTTTCACCTTGGACAAATCTCTTAGCTTCCCTGAGCCTCAATTTTCTCATCCATAAAATGGGGGGGATGGGGAATCAAACTAGATGGGCTCTGAGGTTCCATTTCAGTATCTTTATGCCTCAGTCAATTTTTTTCTAATGTTGTTGTTTGAGGTAATTGGGGTTAAGTGACTTATAGAGCAGTAATAGCAGAGCAAGGATCCTTGACTTTAAAGTCAGGGCATTCATCATACAGTCCTCCCATCTCACACTGTCATTGAAACTAGATGGAAAGGGTGACTTATGCTTCAGGTCTCAGGTTTTCCTCACTTAAGTATTATCACTCTGTGGGATGATTTGGATGGTGCTACATGGACAGTTACAAAAAAAAAGTCTAATTTGTGGATACTGCCAAAAATTAATAATGTTAATAGATGGGATCCTTTCCACTACTACACAGACAGACCCTCTATACCTTGGCAAACACATTTATGAAGTTAAAGACAATTGGTCACCTGGTAACCGCCCTACTGGCAAGGAGTTTTTCCTATATTTCACTGCATCTCAGAAGGCAGAGATGTTTGTCCCTGAATCTATCCTCAAAGTCTTTTTCAGTTTGGGAAAACCTAACAGAATTATTGTTGTGCTAGCATAACCCAAGGTGCCCCAAAGAAACAACAATGGAGATTCCAGTCGATCAACTCAAGCAATAAATTGAGTACCTACTGGGTGAAAGGTTGGATGGCAATATTGTTAAGCAGAATTATAGCTGCTCAAATAATTGCCACTCAGTTTAATTCTTAGACTTATACTATCCAATATTATTGTCCAATCAGTTTTTTCCTCACTATGTCTCTTTACAAATAAGTGATCATACTTATTATTATTGGGGCAGCTAAGTGCAGACCTGGAGTCTAGAAGACTTGAGTTCAAATCCAGCCTCTGACACATAACTAGTTGTGTGACTCTGAGTAGGACACTTAACTCTGTTTGCCTCATTTCATCCTTTGTAAAATGAGTTGGAGAAGGAAATGATTTATCTTTTGCCAAGAAAACCCCAAATAGGATCCTGAAGAGTTGAACACAACAAGGTTTATATAGGGCTTACTATTTGCAAGGTACTGTGCTCCATTCATTGCAGCTATATCATTTGATCTCCACAGCAATTCTGGGAAGTATTATTATCCTGTTTGTAGAGATGAGGAAACTGGGGCAAACAAAGGTTAAGTGACTTGCCCAGGGTCGCACACAGTGTTTGAGGATGGATTCGAATTCAGGTTGTAGGATTTGTTCATTGGTTACTCTCTTAAAATCATCCCAACTTCCTTACAAAGCTACTTAACTTGATCTCGGTCATATTTCTCATCTTAGAAATACCTGCAGTCTTGAGTAGGAGTGAGGTGGGGGTGGAGTACAAAGGTGACCTAGAATGGACTAGAAGCAACAGCCTTAGAAATATTAGAGGAGCAGGTCAGTCCCAACTTTAAGACATACTGCATTCCGAGTGTGCGTCTGATAGTGATGATAGAATGGATAGACTGGTTTGGTGTCAGGAAGACTTAGCTTTGAAGTCTGCTTTAGACAGGTTTAAGCTGTACTGACCACTGACAAGTCACTTAGCTTATGCTTCCACATCTATAAAATGGCCCTGTTAGACTAGAGGACCTCTTAAATGCCTTCCAATTTTAAATATAAGATTCTAAATTGGTAAATCATGATTCCTTGGCTTCCTTTCTGACAATATCTTCTCAAACACTCTATTTATTTATTTGTTTGTTTGTTTGTTTATTTATTTATTCATTCATTTTGTTTATTTGTTAGTAAGTACTGCTTTAACCCATACGCATTCAGAAAAATCCTCACGCTATGCAAAATCATTCAAAACCACAGGATTTATGGGGAAAATGGATCTAGGGGTGCAATCCTCAAGAACTTCCTTAGTGATACAACTAACTGATACTAACTTATTAAAAGTAGTAGTATATTTAAGAAATACATGAATGCTACAATAAATAGTGAGGGCATCCTCAGCTTCAGATTGTGACCTAGTTCCCACAGGACCCTGGGGCTGCCACAGCGGGGGGTCTTGGTGAGTCACAGTCCTGGGTATGGATTGAGGATCCTGACTGTGGCAGAAGGGGAATGGGGAGTGTTTGGATGTGGAGCAGCCCTTCTCCACCCTCTGCTCCTACTGCACCAGAAGACAGACCACAAATATAACAATTTGTCTTGAAAAAGAGCTGAGTTTTACTTGTGGAAATAGGTGTCACAAGGGTTACAATTGTGAGTTTGTATCTCCAGATACAAAACAAAAAGAAGACAGTTCCTGTCTTCAGAGAACTTGAATTCTATTGGGGTAGACAACATATATAAAGTTATACTGAGTGAGTATATAGATAAGTCTATAAACAGATTGAAAGTAACTGGGAGGAATGAAAGAAGGGGAAATTCTGAAAGAGTGGGAGAAAAAGGGGTAGCTAGGTGGCGCAGTGGATAAAGCACTGGCCCTGGAGTCAGGAGTAGCTGGGTTCAAATCTGGCCTCAGACACAGATAATTACCTAGCTGTGTGGCCTTGGGCAAGCCACTTAACTCCATTTGCCTTGCAAAAAAAAAAACCCCTAAAAAAAAAAGATTGGGAGAAAAACAAACCTATCTTCATTTCTACTATTGACCAATTTCTTTTTCACCTTCATCTTCTTGTATAAGTTTTTAGTTATCTGACTGGAGAAACTGATGTCTATAATACCTGAAGATGGGAATGGGCAGTTAAGGGAAATTGAGATTCAAACCAATTAATTTTACTGCTGATGAAAGTTTACTCAGAAAAGAAAGCTAAGGGAAAATTGAATCTTCAAAAATATATAACCAGATTTTAAATCCTTTTTTGGTCTTATCTCTATTTCAACATTCATTTTTGTAAGTTTTTTCCCTCCCTTCACCCTAGGATACAGCTAACCTGATATAGATTATACAGATACAATTGTTTTACAGTTATTTCCATATTAGCCATATTGTCAAAGAAGAATCAGAACAAAAAAGGAAAAATCATGAAAAGGAAAAAAAAGCAAAAAACTAAATTTGAAGAGGTGAAAATAGCTTGCTTTGATCTGCATTCAGATTCCATTATTCTTTCCTGGTTGTGGGTGTCCTTTTTCATCACAGATCTTATAGAATAGTCTTTGATCACTGTATTGCTAAGAAAGCTAAACTTATTACAGTTGATCATCACACAGTGTTGCTGTTAAGGTATGCAATGTTCTCCTGGTTCTCCATGCCTTTACTTCCTTTTTTGCAAGGCAATGGTGTTAAGTGGCTTGCCCAAGGCCACACAGCTAGGTAATTATTAAATGTCTGAGGCCGGATTGGAACTCAGGTACTCCTGGCTCCAGGGCCCATGCTCTATCCACTGTGCCAACTAGTCGCCCCTCCTTTCTTTACTTCTTACTTATCTCCATATGCAATAGTTAGCCATTTCAGTGTGATCTAGTCTTCATTTCCACAAAGAAAATAAACCTCTGAAGCAGTTATTTCAATTAAGAGGATTGTATCAAAAGGTCTAGTAAGGACAACCAATAAACGATTTTTAAAGATTGCTGGGAGCACAGCCAACTCAGTCAAAAACATGTAATCTATTTTCCTAATAAAGCACATTTCGATGAATGATTAAGCATTTACCAAAACAATATCATAGAACATAGGAGATGCTCAATAAACATTGTTCTCTTAATTTTTAACATCCAGGTTAGTTTCTCTTAAAATCTATTGATTAACGTTTAGTGTTTAGGTTTAGAAAGCAAAGCAGGGTGATTTGATTTGATGGACACTATTATTTGATACAATAAAATGGTAAGGCTTCCATTTCCCTCAAACAAAAGACAGAGATACTAGGTCATTTATTTTGTGATAATAATAATTAATAATGGTAAACACATATATTTTAAATTGTTTTTGTTGTGTATCATCTCATTGGATCAGGGGTTCTTCAACTGAAATTTGTGACTTATTAAAATTAATTTTAAACTTAGTTTTAAATTTTGATAGATATATTTAATTATTTTAATAGAATTAGTTTCCTTTTTAATACTTTTTGTTTCATTTTATGCATTTATTCTGAGAAGGGGTCCATGAACTTCACCATACTTCAGTGGTGTTCATGAAACTAAATAAAACAGAATTTAAAAGATCCTACATTATATTCTCACAAACCTGAGAGTTAGAGCTATTATTATCTACATTTTACATATGAAGAAATTGAAGCAGAAGTTAAGTGACTTACTCAGGGAAGCATACATTGTAAGTGTCTGAGGCAGGATTCAAAGAGAGTTCTTTCTAACTAGGAATCCAGCACTGTTCATGCCTCAATGTTTCTCTGTGAGATGAAGGTGAAATTTAAAGAGTTCCAACCCTAGAGATCAGGTCTTGTGATGTGAAGAACTTAAGCATGTCATAAACTTACACAAATCCATTCATACATGTATTCATATATACACATGAATATATATCATATGTTCATATATCTTATATGCAATACAGTCATAGAACATGTTCTAGGTATTCTCTTATATTTTAGAAAATAGATTAATATATGCCAAGTATATCATAGGTAGGTAGGCAGGTAACAAGAACTTATTAAATAAACAATTATTATGTGTCCCCCAAGATGTTAAGTGGCAAGGGTACAACTACAATCAAAATGAAGACAACCCCTCCCTCAAGGAGCTTACCATCTAATAGGGACGATAACACACAAAAGGGAGGTGAAAAGGGAGGTGAGGAGTTTGATGATGAAGTACTGAATCTGAAGCACAATTAGTAACTCATTTCATTTCCCACCAGGCTGCACTCCTCTCATCAGGAATCTCTGCATCTTGGAAGATGGCACTCACATCTCATCCATCATCCCAGCTGCCCCTGGGACGCCTCCCTCTTATTAGAGAGTGGAGAACTCTTCCCAGAATCTCCATTTAAGAAGGGCACCCAGGAAAATCACCTCTTTATTTTTCCATCCAGTTGTACTCCTCTGGACTTTTTTCCTCATGTTCCCTTCCTGGGAACATTCTCAGTCTCCATTTATCAGCTTCCTTCTGTGGGTTATCTTTCCCATTAGGATGTAAGCTTCTTGGGGACAGGAATTATCTTTTTTTACTTTTCTTTGTATTCCTCAGTACTTAGCAATGTCCCTGGAACATAATAGGAGCTTAATTTACTGACTGGGAAAAGAGGGTTTGAGTAGAGGGATATTCTACATGAGAAGATCCCAGGAACTAAGGAAAACTTCAGGGTGAGAAGGTACCTAAGGCATGGTGGGAGAAGAGAAGATACTTTCATTGAGTGAAAGATTGAATATGATACTTCAGCAAACAACTCCCTTGGGTCTTCACATTTAATTTTTTTTAACGTAAACACAATGTCATTTCATTCATTAGTATTTACATGAAAGGAAAATCCTATCTTATTAGAAGACGTGGGACGCTGAGTTTTCCCGGGTACGTTAGCATCTGTTTTTGGATTCTACCCTCCCTTCCACATCATTTTAAACCCAGATGTATAAGAATAACTATCACCTGCTTGACAAGCACTGCCAGGCATCTCTTCTCTAGAGCTAGAGTTCAGCTTGGCTGCTCTAGCCTGGATCTGATGACAGCTTTCATTATCACTTACTCTTCCTAATCCGAGACATGGTGAGTATGTGCTCAGGCACACTAGGAATCCAAGTACAATAGCTGCCTCAATCACACCTTTCCCCTATTTTCATTCTGTCTGTTTTTTCCAGACTAACTTTCTGAATTTGATAGGCATGCTGACTCACCACAAGAAAAGGGGCATTTACTAGAAGGAAGGAAGGGAGGAAGGAAAGAAGGAAGGAAGGAAGGAAGGAAGGAAGGAAGGAAGGAAGGAAGGAAGGAAGGAAGGAAGGAAGGAAGGAAGGAAGGGAAGGAGGGAGGGAGGAAGGAAGGAAGGAAGGGAGGGAGGGAGGAAGGGAAGGAAGGAAAGGATGGAGGGAGGGAGGAAAGGAAGGAGGGAGGGAAGAAATAAAAACATATAATCAAATTTTGAATTGTGTGATATAAACGTCAAACACTAATTCAAAGAAGGGAATGAATGATTGATTTGACCTGAAAACAACATGGTGAATGAAGAATGAGCTTGGCATATACAGGTGAGAGTTAATTGATCTGCATAAAGAGTGAATAAGATCATGTAAGTACTGTAAGGACAGATACCAGGTTGAAGAGTCTGTTCTCAATAGGTGGGCAACAAAGAACCATTATAGTTTCATAAATAGGAGTATATGACATTAAATAATAGGTTAGAATCATAAAACAGAGAAAGAAGGAACAAGATGAGATAATTTGGTGTAAATTTTTGCTTCAAGAAAGTTAATTGTCATCTATATTTCGTAGTTAAAGTAGACAAAATTCCTGAAGGTTAAGATGAATTAGAAATTGGTATTTTGAGAAGATTATGATGACAGAATTATGAAGGATGGATTGAAAGTAGAATTATAATGTCTACATTAGTCTCTTTGGGTCTTGGTTTTCTCAATATAAAATGAGTGATTTGGATCAGATGACCTCAGAGGTCCCTTCTAGTTCAAAATCTGTGATCCTATGAACCCTTAGGATGCTTTGCAAATATGAGGGGATAAGAACCTGAACCAAATTGCTTGGCAGTGGCAGGAGAAGAAACAGATTTAAGAGAAAAGTCATGTCTATAGCTATTAATATGTCCATTTGTTCCTTTGTTTTTATGACAGAAAATTGTTAATAGCAAATGTAGTTATCTTCCTTTCTCTTCATCATCCTAGCAATGTCAGAATTTCATAGTGTCCTTGCATTCCTATCCTTAAGATAGTAACGATTAGGTTAAGCTTATTCATACCTTAAGTCTCTACCTAGTACCTTTTCTTGCAAACAAAACCAGTTTGAGTCACATAGCAGCTCCTGATGTCCTTACCCCATCCGTTGGGATTCATGGACAAACCAGTCAGAATGAAATGGGTTTCCTGCTCAGATTACTGAGGGCAGCTGGCATCTCATGACCCGGTCTTGCTACCTTGTGCCATCTCCTCCCCTCTCCTCCTAGGAGGATAAAACCTTTTTTTTAACATTTCCAAGGCTGGGATATCCATTGTTCTCTACACTCCTAGGACATCCTCTAGGTTGGTGGGTGGACCATCCTTTTATATCCATTAAAGATATTTTATTCCTCTACTCATGAATTTTATTTATTTCAGGACTTGTTATTTGTTATAGAAGAATTCCTCATGTTCATTATAGAATGGACATAACATGGTACTGTACACAAGTGAGCTTGTGACCACTGTTTTCCATGCCTTAACTCAGGGACCTGTGAAAGAATCAAAATATTATCATCAAATATGTTCCTTCTCTTCCCTCCTAAGTCCTACAACCTCTCAGTATCTTAGACTATCTTATGTGTCAACTCACAACTGGCTCCACCTGGCCCTTTAAGAGCCCAATTAATCACTAAATATAGTCCATAAGTTGCTCTTTGCAACCCCTGCATGGATCTCCCCCCACTGTGGGATGCCATCTGGTGCTGAAAATGCAGTCTCTGTGTTCCCTTTCAAAGAGCCAGATTCAATGCATTCTAAATCAAGAATGTTGTGTAATTTCATCACTTCTGAGACTAAGAAAAGATTTGAATCTAATGCCTCCTTGTGGATTATTGCAGCATAACTGTAGCATGATGTGCCACTCCTTTCCTCAACTGACCTCTTAGTTTTTCTCTATTTTAAAAATTCTTTTCCCCCCCAAGTAAAGGGATCTAAGTAAGCCCCTAGCAACAAATGGTTCTTTATCCATCTATATTTTTCTCTAGTTTGTTTTTCCCAGTCCTGTTGATAGTCTGTGAAAATACAAAACTTAAAATGCTTTCTTTTCTCATTCCATTTGAATTTCTGTTAGGGTATTAAAACAACTGTTCATGAATAAGGAAATAAAAAGAGTCAAAGGTAATGTTCTGATTCTAGCATTTCTCTCTAGCATGTCTCCACTCTTATTTCACTAATTCAGTCTTGAGACATTGGAAGACTAATTCAGTCTTCCGTGGGAAAAGAACACATTAATGCCTGAAGGCATTTCAGTGCAAAAATCTCTATGGGTAGTCATGTTTCATTGGATCTCAGATCCCTGCAATCCTTGAGCATCATGGAGTAGGGAATGAATATTGTTGAAGTACATTGCACCCTTCTGTATGTCTTTTCCTACATATGTGACTACTTTCCTACTTTCAGTCTTCTTGTGCTTAGATCATCAGCCTGGTAGGAAGGGGAAGGCAATTCTGTGATTTGCCTAGAGCCTGTCTTATCACTGGCACACATCATTCTCCCCTGTGGATTCAGGAAATATTTACTGGAAGGCTCACTATCTGCCTAACCATTCTCTGCTCTTTTCCTTGTCTGTTATGATGACACTGTTCCATACTAGGGAGGGGTGGTGGAGGGGAAGAAGGAGAGAGGGACAGAGGACAATTAAGATTATATGAAACTGATTATAATTTTCAAGGAAGGGAAAAATCATCCCTCATTTTGGCTGTTGTAGTTCTGCTTATTGTCTCTTCTCTAGAATTCAACATTAAGCAGCAACTTTGCAGAGAGCTCCCAAGGCACCTTAAAAACTTCCCCAGACAAGGCTACCTCAGGTTCATCATACTCTGTGTAAACATATCTACTTAAAGCCATTGCTCACAAGTATTCCACTGATGCATTAACTTTTATGAGTCAACTGGAGGAAAAATTTAGTTCAGAAAACTACATATTATAGTTAAGGCACATATGTTGGAAATGTAGTCCTAGAGTCTAATATTGTTTAATTGTTTCAGTTATGTCTGACTCTTCAAACTTCATTTTCCTTGGCAGAGATACTAAAGTGACTTGCCATTTTCTTCTCCAGCTTGTTTTACAGAGGAAGAAATTGAAGCCAACAGAGTTAAGTGACTTGTCCAGGGTCATTTAGCTAGTAAGTGTCTGAGACCAGATTTGAACTCACAAAGATGAGTCTTGACTTCTGGTCTGTCACTCTATCCAATATGCCATCTAATTGTCACCAATCATGCTGTTCATGATATGAATCTTCCTAGCATTCTTTCCAGCAGGTTTGTTTTTTTACTTATCTTACCTGCTGTAAGCATAGAGCTCAGTCTCTGGCATGTGGCTGTGAAGTGCAGTCTCTGCTAGATGCTACTCCCTATTGCTCTTGTGAGGTTGTTGCTTGATATTGTTTCATTGATCCCAAGGTTCTGGTTGCTAATCTGGACCCAATCGATATCAGTTTAGAAACTGCCCTTGTAACAAGCTTCAAAAGATTCTGAATTTTTTGCTATCTAGTCTCTAAAATCCATTTCTTGTTATTCCATGTAAATGAATAAGAGGAGAAAAATGCACCAAACAAGGATAAGCTCAGAGGATAAAGTATTCTTACCTTTTATGTGTATATATGATGGCATTGAAAGCTCCCTTACCTTTATAAGATACTGTGCTTAGCTTTGGGGATAAAAGACAGAATGAAAAGTCCTTCCTCGACATTCTATTAGAGAATTCAATATATGTATGTATGTGTGTATATATAATACAAGTTTTAAAATAAATAATATGAATAGGAAGAGAACACTAACAACTGACAGTATCCGCAAAAGATTCACAGAAGACATTGTGCCTTGGTTGAGTTGTGAAGCAAGAGAAGGCATCTGAGAAGAAGAGATGAGAAGGGAATATATATTACCTGCATGGACTATCCTAAATCCTCACTATAATGATCTATCTGGATTATTCTCAGGGCTCTAAGAATTCTGCTGAGAGATTGCTTATGAGCCCCAGATATCCTTCCTATCAAAATCATCAGTTGATATAATTTAGCCAGCTAAGCTCAAGTGACTTTAGAAAGGGATGAATACTATGATAAGATTTACCAAGATAATAGATAAGAATAGTTGGTATAAGACATGTCCTCCCCCTCCCAAAAAAAGTTTGTGTTTATGGGTACATATAAAGTCCAGGTATGATTGTACTTAAACTTAGAGAACACATGTCACAAAAGGGTAACTTAAAGTACTTGGAAATTCTTTTGCAGTAGCCCTCAAATATAGACAAAGAGATGTGGGACTCTTCCTTCTCAAGAGTTTAGTTGGAATGATCTTTCCTCACTACTTGCTTTTATCTCTGAAAGCCAAACTTCCTTTATAATCTTGATAGTATTATATATATTCTATATATCATATAGGATGTGACCAATTTCCTTAGTCAATCTGAATACACTTCTTGTATATTCAGTTGATCAGGAACTTTTTTCATGTTTAGTCTAAAGTCTATGATTAAGAAGTATTCTCACCTAGTTAAGCTATCAAGGTTTTCCATCTTGATATTTTAAATGGTTGAGAGTAACTTGATATGATCAATGAATCCCCACCCTCATACACACATACACACATATGTATAATGGTTATTACTATCATTAGAAAATAAACTCCTTGCCAGTAAGGATTGTTTCATTCATTGCATTTATATATCTCTGACACTTAACACAGTGTCTGGCACATGGTAAGTACCTAATAAATTCTTGTGGATTGAGTGATCCTAGAGACAATAAGGAGACACTGCAAATTTTTGAACAAGAGAGTAATATGGTTCATTCAACTGTGCAGTGTGTTCATATCCAAAATAAGGAGCATTTATTGTTATAAATGTTGCAAGGAAGATGCCCTTAAGTGAAGACAATGACCTGATGCTCTCCTTGTCTCCCCTTCCCTCCTCTTACAAATGATTATATGTAATATCAATACTAAACTGCTACAACCTGTTAATATCAAATGAACAATCTCTTTGTAAAAAGATTTAGCACAGAAATGTCAGCAATCAAATCTTGGGGAACATTTAAAGTAGCCTCAGGACATTCGTCTGTGGAGTTGTCACACTCATGAAATCATAGGCCCTTAGAGAAGGTATTTGTCTTCTTTCTAAACCAGCAATAATGAAAGGATTGAAAAAGGCAGGATGATATGGTAAAGGAGCATCTATCG
Organism: Macrotis lagotis; assembly: GCF_037893015.1. Taxonomy (NCBI): domain Eukaryota; kingdom Metazoa; phylum Chordata; class Mammalia; order Peramelemorphia; family Peramelidae; genus Macrotis; species Macrotis lagotis. The sequence goes on from NC_133658.1 coordinate 88,559,701, forward strand.
CCAGGGATGGTAGAGCACACCTGTAATCCCAGTTACCAAAGAGGCTGAGAAGAGCAGCTTGAGCTAAGGAATTCTGAGCTGCGGGAAACTAAAGTCAATTAGGTGTCAATACTAAATCTGGCACTAATATGGCAAGCCTCCAGGGGATGGTGAATGAGGGGATAGGGGACTGGTTTTATGAGAGGCAAACCTGGCTCAGTTTTGAAAAAATAGGGCAAATAAGGAAGGAAGGAAGGAAGGAATAAGAAAGAAAGAAGAGAAAAAGAGAAAGATAGATAGATGATAGATAGATAGATAGATAGATAGATAGATAGATAGATAGATAGATCTATCTTTGTTCTCTATACCTTTGCCCAGGATATTCCCCATGCAAAATGCCAAAAAGACAAATTTATGGAGAACTCACACAGGGCAAATGTTCATGGTGGGGTGGGGTGGGGGAGTCAGAAGAAGCAATACCTATACACTTTAAAGGTCTCTCTCTTAAGAATTTTGGAACTGATTTACAGTATGGGAGACACTGGCACAGGAGTGTCCAGCATAGGGTACCCTCATCAGAGAGGGTACTCCTTACTATGGGCAAGGCAGAATTGAAGTAGTTCAAAGGAAATGTGAGATGTGAAAGTTTCAAGAACCCACTCCAGGTGTTCACATGAACTTTTTATGCCCGACTTGTGGTAAAATATTCTCAGCTCATATTGGTTTGGTCAGCTGCAGTCCCTGTAACTTGTCTTTATAACACAGTAATGTCATTTTGGCCTTCTTCTATAACAAAGGACAAGAACCAACCAACCAATTCCCATGCTTGGGATGCTTTAATTAACTTTACCTTTTCAAACCTAAAGGTGACTTCCAGACTCAGCTGGTGAGGTATCTTATTGAGCAGTTCTTTTCCCATTTTCTCAATTATTACCCCCCCCCACCCCCCGCCAGCCCTATTAACTTTGTCTGTACTGTTACCTTCCCTCACCTTAGAAGAGCTGAAGTATCTGAGCGTGGGGCTGTTTCACTTCTGTCTCTCTATCTCGCAGTATCTGTGACTTAGTTGTTGCTTAATTGCTTAATAGTGACTTGTTGAATTGAAGTAAAACAGGATGTAGAGCCAAGGCTTCTTTCCCAGACATCAAACGATAAGATAAATCTCCAATATGGTCCTTTTTAGAAATTATCATGGTCCTTTGAACAGAATGATTATATAAACTTCATTTAAAAAGTCTTTAAAGTATGATCAAACTTGGAATAAAAATGATTAAAGGAGTTAAGAGTACAGAATGTCACAACAGTGTGGAACGTCTGTTTGTATAGAAAATCTTTAGGAAAACTAAGATCCAAATACCTTGGTTCACACGGACCCCTCTCAAGTTTAGACATAATAATTAGTTCTCAATTTTCTTCATTAAGATAATTTGTAATTTGATGGTGGCTAGAATACTTATCTCTTTGGGGGTCTCAGTTTCTTTCTTCATGAAATGGGACCAATCTATCTCCCAAAATTATGAGCATTTTATGAAATTGGAAATTAAAAATGTGTTAAAAACAGGATATTATTCCCAGTTAGATGCAAATTTATTTATACTTATTTCATATTGGCATTGAGTTCTTCATTGCTAGCCCTAGCTAGTCTATTCTCAATTATACTCATGTACAATGCCTGAGGCAAAATTTAAATTTTAGGCTGATTTTATGTAGACACGTAGCATTCTTCTTGTCCTTCTTTTCCATATAGTTCTCAGATATTGATAGAAACTCAATTTAATATCCATATTTAGAAACATGGAGTGGGGAGGTAAGTAGAAGGGTGATTTAAAGAAAATTTTTTGCTATTTTAATCCCTGTTAAGGAGGATAATCAGCAGATAACAAATTTTTATTTCCCTCATTCAGCCATTTTTGTGAATCCATCTTTCCTTCTTTCACTATTCCTTTTTTTAACTATTAAAATGACCTTTTTATTTTCTTATTTTCTTCAAGGTATCGCCCAGAGATGCACAGCTATCAAGTATCACTTTTCTCAGCCAATTCGTTTGCGAAACATTCCCTTTAATTTAACCAAGACAATCCAACAAGATGAATGGCACCTGCTTCGTAAGTAGCTACCACAAGGAAGGTGACCAAGAGGTAGCAAAAACTTCTTTCCTTCATGAGACTGCTCTTCCTAGAGCCTAGGAGAGATTGTATCTAGAAACAACACCAGAGAAGGTGTTGGCATTAAGAGATGGTGCAGAGGATACCTGCCCTTGGGACCCAATCACACCTAGGAGAAGCTGATGAAACTAATTCAGCATAAAGAGGATTTGACTTGTTTACCAATTAAGTGTATGTGTGTATGTGTGTGTGTGTGTGTGTGTGTGTGTGTGTGTACAGTGACAGAGAGAGATAGAGAGAGAGAGAGAGAGAGAGAGAGAGAGAGAGAGAGAGATTTTGAGAGAGATTGAGAGTAACATAATCACCCCTAAGTCTAAGGCAATGTCTAATCTCATTGCTGGCTTTGTTTCTTTGTTTTGTTTTTATAAACTGAGTTTGAGGCATTGAATAAGAAGAAATAATCATCCAAGTCTAACCCAGTAGGTACTCATGTTTTTATTTTACTTATACAATTTTTTCCATCTCCATTCTCTCTCAGGTCTCTGTACATCTGCTCAAATGAATGTATGTCAGTAATTTTCTGGGGAGGAGCTGTGGGTACCTGCATTTCTCTAAGGCAGTAATTATCTTTGTCCTCATCAGGAAAACACATTAGAACATGAGAAATAATCCCATCACATGTAGAAGCTGAATGAGGTGGAAAATCCTCCATGATGACAGCAATCAAGTAGCAAGGAGTAGATTAGATGACTTTTAAGAAAATATTTAAATCAAACTCAAGACTTATCCAGTTTACTACTGAACATAACTACAGTCTTGTTGGTTGTTGTTGTTAGTAAACATTTATTAAGCTCCCAAAGGGAAAAAAGCTATTAAAAATCATAAAGAAATCCTGAATTAGAACAGTGCTAAGCAATGGCTTTGTGTAACCTTTCTATACCATTCCAGTGAGTTGGACCAAATCTTAAATCAGAATATTGATCTTACACTAATAAATATATTGTAGCCAAAATTTGTGATCATTAGGAATTTGAAGTCAGCAGAGCAAGACTAAAATGTGTTCTATTTCTTAATGGCAAGACTTCCTGAAAATTTCTTCTGAGAGCTGAATTTTAATCATCTCTTCTCAGCAAATCAAAGGTGAACTTATCAAAATTGTTTTCATGTCTTAATTCTTTAGGAGCAGATTTATGAGTTACCTTGATAATTTTACCACTGAATGGTGCAAACACCAAGTGTGATTCTGCAAGAACCAATCTGAAAGAGGATCCTTATAAGGAAGCTACCTTCCAATTCTGAGTTTATTCCCCTTTAGCCCAGTGTGTTGCTGTTTAGTTCTTTAGTCATATCTGACCCTTTCGTTTTTCCTTGGCAAAGATACTGGAATGGTTTGACATTTCTTTCTCCAGCTCATTTTACAAACAAGGAAACTGAGGCAAAAGGGTTAAGACTAAATGACTTGTCCAAGGTCACACAGCTAGTAAGTCTTCTTGACTCTAGGCCCAGCATGCTATCCACCAAACCACCTAGTTATCTACATTCTTGGAGTATTTTCCTGTAACCATCTAGATTGAGAATCTTTTTGCATTTAAAAAGGGTTTTATGAAATCTTTTTCACTTAAAGGCTACCCTCTGGAATCTTGCTGACCCAACTTTTCAGTACCAATTGCTATTTTGGTAATAGTAGACCAGACATGAGAAGCAGCATGGCCTAGTAAGTAGATAAAATCCACCTCTTGAGTCAGGAAGATCTGAGTTCAAGACCCTCCTCTGTTTTCTACTGGTTTTTTGGCCTTGGGTAAGTCAGTTAACCTTTTAGTACAGAAAATTGCTGACATACATTCACCCTCTTTATATTCTGATATTTCAATTTATCTTTTAATACAGAAAATTACTGACATCTATTCACTTTGTCTATATTAACTATTCTGACGAACAACTCTAATATTGACTATTCTGACAAACCTCCATAAGGTACAATATACTTGCCAGTCTGCATTAAAAGAATGCACTCACAGGGGATTCCTGCACCAATTAAACCACAAGTTTGACTTGAAGTATGTTTCAGGTTGACCCACTTTCTTCAAATCCAGTTTTCCATGAGGATCATCTTCTATTTTTGACCTAAAATGATGTATGTGTAGTTAAGAGAACTGGTAGACATACCTCCACCATCTACTCCCCTATGTCTAGTCCCCTTCTGCTCTTTTGAAGTACTAAGAACTGAGACTTTCCAACGTTCCCTTGTCTGAGACCTACAAATCCTCAAGTCATCCCCTGGGCAGTCAGTGATATAACTTCAGTGTCCATATTAAGTTCTTCCTTATTTCAATTCTGTAGTCCACAGTTGCATTAAAGATTCTATTCTGCTTCTCTTCTTACATCAGATTTACGAAGAATCACAGCCGGCTTCCTGGGAATGGCTGCAGCCGTCCTCCTCTGTGGCTGCATCGTGGCCACTGTCAGCTTCTTTTGGGAGGAAAGTCTTACCCAACATGTTGCAGGACTGCTTTTCCTCATGACAGGTATGGTGAAAATATCCTCTCTCTCTCCTACCACATATTTTTCTTGACTCCTCTAGTTGTCTATGGAAAGGCCTTTGTTTTGAGGTTTCTCAATCATAGTCATTGAATTAAAAGATAGTAAGAGAGGTCTATCATTTCAGTAATGGGGGAGGGGGTTAATCAAGCTAATATAATCAAAACCAGAAAATAAATGCTATTCTTTTCCTTTATGACTCAAACGCTAGTTTGACCAGATCTTGTTAGTACATGAGTGTAATTTGTGGATTGTTCTGGCCCATTCCAACAGATGATACTGCAACCCAAACCTATATTCTTCCAAAGATGTACCTTTGGTCATAAAAGGACACCAAAGAAGAGGCTATAGCTTGAACTGTACAAATCTCCCTGATTCATGGGAAGCCATTCAAAATTCACATCCATCTCATTACCATCATCTTTCTATATACAGAAAAATATATTTGGGGATTAAAATTAAAAATTTTAATTAAAATTTAATTAAGTTAAAATTTAATTTAAAATTTTAATAAAAATTTTAAATTTTAAAAAATTAATAATACTTTATTTTAACACTTTTCAGAAATTAAGTGCTTTCGTATAATTGATCTCACCTCATCCTTACCATAGTTCTATGGATTAGGAAAGGAAAGTTTCATCCTTTAGAAGAGGGAACAAAAGATTGGCAAGATTAAGCTCTATTCATTGTACCATCTCCCAGATGGCTCCAAAGGAAAAATTGAGGCTGGTGACTTAACACAACAACCCCTCACTCAAATCCAATTCATGTGGATGTCATGGTCTTTTTCCAGAATGAAGGACAAATAACAACTTTCTTTACAAACCAATTATGCTTGTACTTGAATTCAGAGAATACTTTTGAGATATCAGCAGTTTATCTGCATTTGTGCTGTATTAGAAGGAATAATGTCAAATGATAGAGTCTCCTTGGATATTCCCCACCCCCCACAATGATACAACAGTATCTGAGTTTTGAGATAAGGTCAGATGGTCATAAAGGCAAAGAACATAGTATTAAGTGCTTTGGAGTCCAGAGTTTCTTTTAAGGAATTCTCACATCTTTCTAGATCCTTCTGGATATTAGATGACCTCTTTTTGGTTCCTTGTCTTATATTATAGGGAAGACAAATTCATTTTCTTTGGCTAATGAAAGGAAGACAGTTTGGCTTGAAAGGAGAAGAAGGGTTTGGTTGGCTCCAACTCCTTCCCAATTGTACAGGTCACATGAAAAAACAAATCATTTTTATCTGGACTAGCTCCTGCCATGGTTAGGTGACCAAAATGATCTGGTCTGACATTGGTAAAGAATAGTGGGCATTCCATTAATGAAGCACTTTTAGTGAATGGGTCAATTAATAATGCCATTAAATATACCCAGCATCAGAACCTAATTACTTTGCTCCAGACATATAATCATTTAGAATAAGCTTGATTCAGCTTCCCTAGAGTTCCATTATTTAAGTTCCTACTGTGGTGTCTGGTGTGTGTGTGTGTGTGTGTGTGTGTGTGTGTGTGTGCTTTTTTAATTCCAAAGTCAAGGAATGGAATTTCTCCCATGGTTTGTAGTGGACTGTACAACCCTTAGGTCAGCAATAACAAGTCTTTAGTTGTAAAGGAGTAACCCAGAGGCTTTCTTAGTTAAAAGCCAAGTCAACCATGGCTGCCACAGGCCAGGGGCTAATCTGCAGCTGAGCTATTTCAGATCTTGAGGGCTGACAGTAAGTCATGGCTAACACAGAGCTAGCTCTTCCATCGTTGATTTGGCACTGAACCCAAAGTAATATTAAATAACTTCACAGCCATTTTCTTTGCTTCTTGCCTCTACCTTCCCCCTAGAATGATGCTACAGAGGGGGTTCCCATGAAAGCTGTTACCCTACACAGAAATAATTTGAACTCATTTCACAAGGAAAGGAGGAAAATAGCTGCTAGCAAGGGATGGTTTCAGTGACTAGCTTCCATGCCCACAATGGGCAGCACCAGGGAGAGGGGCTGGTATCTGTAATACAATCAGAAGTCCCCCAGACCCTCAGGACTTCAACCTTATATGCTATTTGAAACCATGAGCCAATATGATACCAATAGGAGATTCCCCTGTTATCTACAGTCCAGGCAAATGAAGGTAATTTCTAAATTACCTGATAAGGGGATTTGAATGCAGAGCAGGGAAGTAGGATCAAAGAATATGGACCTTATAAAGTCAACACAAATGGTATCATTTCAGCAGGGGCTGAAAACAGGGGGATGGGCTGTTCCAGTGTTATTCTGCTTTTTTGTTCCCCAGATCACTGCTGAAATACCTTGCTAACAAGGGAGGAAGCAGAAGGAAGCTAGTGTTCTAACTTCCAGGGTCTTGGGGAAAGAGGATTTGAACTATGGAATCTGTCAGGCAGACTAGTTCTGAGGATATTCACTTCAAATTCATTGTTTGAAGAGAGTTGAGAACTTTAGCCACCCACAGCCAAAGGGATTTTGTGACCCTAAGGTTCTTAATTGTAATGAAAAAAAATAGCTTCAATTTCCTCCTCTGTAAAATGGGGATAGCACCTCATTACAGAATAGGTGTGAAGAGCAAATGTGACAGCTATATAAATACTTTGCACATCCTAAAGGACTATATAAATGTTAGTTATTATTATATCTATGGTTCCTTTTTATGGAGGATTATAGATTTAGATCATTTAGATCTAAATATAGAAAGGATTATTTAATCCATTTAACCAAGCCCTCTTATTTTAAAGATAAGAAACTAACTTTGAGAGAGGATGTAACTTGGAAATAAATCACAGAAGTTGTTTCAGAGGCAAGATTTTGAATCCAGGACTTCCAACTGGAGCTAGTCCTGTTCCCAATAATAACTAAAAAAAATAGAGATTCTGAAATCATGCTGAATGAAGGCCCTGCATATGATTGTCAGAAAGTGGACAAACAAAAATCTGAGAAATTATGGTTCTGGCAACTGCCACCCATAAGAGAATAATTAAATTTTTTTAATATGGCTAATGAATGAATAATCTAAAAACCTTTGACAGAAGTAAAATCAGTAAAGCACCATATAAACAAGGAGTCCTGAGTGATTCAGGAGAAAGTAGGGCGGATTGATTTAATTTTAAATAAAAAATAGTTGGAAACAGTAAAACTCAAACAGATTCATAGTTGAGTGTCAGTATCCTTTCCTTTCATTAGCAATTCCTCCTCTCCTTTCAATTTTAATTTCATAACATTGGGACTAGCAACAAGACAGAGGTACCAGAAGTCATTTTTTTTTCCTTTGAAGCACTTTTCATTTTGATCATCCTTTTTCCTTCTCTCATTCAAAATTAGACTCTATTCCTGGGGTCCTGGGCTTTGATAGCCCACCGCTATTTTCTAGTCCTTTTCAAATTTGTTGTACATTTCCAGATGAGAACATCAGTACTCTATCCATCTTCCTCGAGCTCCTACCACTGAAACTCTGGCCTCCAGGGACCCTGGGCTCTGAAAGTTGGGCTTTCATTTGTTTATACCTGAAGCCAGACCACCATACTCCTCAGCAGGCATTTCTGAACCATGATGCAGCATGTAAACACATCATACCTCTTTATATGTCATTCCCCCCTCTTTCCCCACCAAAGTATGGGGGATGAAATGTTTAACTTGTTTATATTTGTATTCTAAGCATTTAGTACAGTATTATACCTCAAGAACTTAATAAAATGTTCATTTATTCATTCATTTTGATACATATTTTGCAAATCTAATAGCTATGGGTTATTGTTCTTCCAAATGTTGAACTCTCCTTTTTGGCCACCTATTGGTGGCCACTACCAGGCTGAATTCTTTCACCTCAGAATCTGATTCCTAAGTCTCACTTTCAAAACCTGATTTATTGAGATAATTCCAGTCATGGGAGAAAATATACAGTGTGTATATATATTCAGTTTTGACTGTACACATTTAGTAATGGAAATATATGAGTGAAATGGGGGTGGTGGTAGGGAGATCCACTTGACTCAAGCGGAAAAATTAAGTAAGGAAATGTCACCCACAGCCTGAATCGTCCTGCCACCCACAAATCATGAATGCTAAACTTAGCTACTTTTATATCGAGGGTCTTGATTTTCATCCCATGTCTGTTTATTAGCAGAGTCTTCAGTAGAGGAATGTCAGTATTATGTCAGTCTGCTATGTTAAAATGGAAAGGTTTTTTTTTTTTTTTACGCATGTCAGATTTCTATTCTTCTGTCTTATTCTTTACAGACAGCTCCTAATTACTCACATGTGAGCTAGGCATTCTGTAGAATGTCTGTGTACACTGGGAAACCATTCCCCAAGCTCCCCTTTTCCTTCCTTTTTCCAACTGCCATTTCACTACCAGTGAGGTTTTCCCACTGACCAGACTTAGCCCTTTCCCCTCATAGCAGGATATCCAAGCTTCAAAGCCCAGCCACTTTGGAGGGGTACAATGAGGAAACATGTCTGTGACTGTGGCCAATGGGTGCAGAGTCTGAGGAAAAGGGGAAAATGGAGAGAAAAGAATTATATCTGCTAGATTCCTCTGTCCCATGTATCTACAGGTAGCAGAATCTATAATCTTTAGTTAAATATCACCTGTAACATCTTGTTAAAGAATTACTATGGCAGCAAGTCGTTAGCATAAAAACCATGTCTTGATCATTCTTTCATTCAGGCATGTGTGCATAAAGTCTACTATAATTCTGGTTACTCTGACAAGTCCCAGAGGTACAAGGGAAAAAACCCCCAAAACATCCCTACCCTTAAGAAACTTGCTGGGGGAAATAACACATATACATATAATTTATTATAAAATATACATAAATGGGGGGGGGACTAGCATATTAGCTTGGGGGTGGTATTTGCAAGCACACAGATAAGCAAGTATTAAGTGTCTGAGTTTAGATTTGAACTCAGGTCTTCCTGACTCCAAGGCTGGTGCTCTACCACTGGTGGCACTACCTAATTGCCCCAACAAGCAATTTAAAATTATTCCTTTATTTCCTTCTTTCCTTTCCTTTCTTTTCTTTCCCCTATTGCTCCCTCCTTCCTCCCTTTCCTTCCCTTCCCTTCCTTTCCCTTTCCTTCCTTCCTTCCTTCCTTCCTTCCTTCCTTCCTTCCTTCCTTCCTTTCTTCCTTCCTTTCTTCCTTCCTATCTGTCTTTTCTTTGCTTCCTCCCTTTCCTTTTCTTCTTTCCTCCCTCCTTCATTCTTTCTTGTCCTTTCTTCCTCCCCCTTCTATTTGCCAGAAACTGTATAAAGTGACTTATAAATATCATAATCCTCAAAACAACCCTAGACACAGGTGCAATTCTTAATCCCATTTTGCAGCTGAGGAAACTGAGACAGGCAGCAATTAAGTGATTTTGCCAGGATCACACAGCTAGGAAGTGTCTGGGGCCATATTTGAACTCAGTTTTTTTCTGACTTATGGTCTAGCCTTCTATTCGTTGTGCAGCATCATGACCTCAAGAGCATTGGCAATTAGTGGCATCAGAAAAAGGTTTTGGGTAGGAGGTATCCCTGGATCTCAGGATAGAAGGGCTTTAAGGATCCCATAAAGTGGAAGGAGCAAGAGAGTGCAACTCAGCCATGGGGGGAACTGTCTCTACAGAACTTCAGAGGCAGAAGATAGAATGCCGTGCACCCAGATTAGCAAACAATCTAGTTTGACTGTATTCTGGGTGGGGGAGACTAGAGATTATTTTTTTAAAAATCTGGTCAGACTATGAAGGGTTTTAAATGTCAGCAATAAAAGTCTGCATTTGATCCTAGGGTTTCACTAACTTTTCTCAGGCAGAGGAGTGGCCTGGTCACTGTCCTTGCAACTATTGCACTGGCAGCTAAGTGAAGAACCTAATCAAAGTGGGGGGGGGGTGAGAAGCAAGGAGACTACTTAGGAGGTTATGGCAAAAGTCCATGTAAGAGGTGATGAAATCCTCAATTAGGGCCACTTCAGTTTGAGTTAAGTGGAAAAGAATGCAACTTGAATTCATAGGACATAGACATGTGAGGTGAGGATGAAGATTTGCCCATGATTTCACATTACAAACTTTCAACCTGCAACAGAGTGAAGTCTTTGAAAGAGATCTGGAACTTAGGAAGACAGGTGGGTCTGGAGAGATCATTATTTCTGTATTGGGCATGTTGGACTTTGGAATACTTCTAAGAGAGGCAGCTGAAATTGTTCCATAGGCAGTCGGTGATATGGGACAAACCCTCAGGCTAGAGATGAACTCTAGATATATAGATTTTGGAATCATGTACAGAAATGATAATAAACCCATTGGAGCTATTGATATTACTCCAAATAAGCTGAGAGAAGAAAAGAGGACCCTATGCAGAGCCTTGGGGCACACCCATCAATCAATAAATAATATTTTATTAAGCTTCAACTATCTGCTAGGCACTAGGGTAGGTACAAGAAAAGGGAAGCAATGTCAAATCTAGAGAAATTTGTCAAATAGATGATAATTCAGCAAAAGAGCAGTCAGACAGATAGTAGAACAACAAGGGAGGAAAGGGTATATAGAGGAGGGAGTTGGTCGGTTGTGTCCAAACCTACAGAGGTCGAGAAGGATGAAGTCTGAGGGAAAAAAAAACATCGGATGTAGTAATTAAGAGATCATTAGTAACCTTGGAGAGAGCAGTTTCAGTTGAGTGATGAAGTCCTATGGCACATTAGAACAGGTTGAGAACAATGAGCAAAGGAACTGGAGACAAAAAAACACAGATGGCTCTTTCCAAGGGTTTGACTGTGAAAGGGGAGGAGAGATAGAGGATGATAGCTTGAGGGATGCTATGATCAAATGAAGGGCATTTTTTAGGACAGGGAAGACCAGGACTTGTTTATAGACAGCAGGAAAGAAGTCTGTAGATAGGAAAAGATTGAAGATCAGCAATAAAGAGGTGGTGTGTGTGTGTGGGGGGGTGATTAAGGGGATAAGGTGGTGAATGACACAGAATAAAGGGCACAGGTAGAGAAATTCTTCTTGCCAAGGAGAAGGAGCATCTGCTTGTCAGAGACTGGAGCAAAGGAGGAAAGATTAGGAAAGGAATTATATGGGGAATACAGATAAGGATAGGCAGTTCTCTCTTTTTTCTATTAGGCATTTTTAGGGATGGATCATACTTTACCATGGATAAAATATTATTACTGAGGTTGTGCTTATGACCTATGACTCCATCTCAAATAAATGATGCAATGATTCTGTGAAATCATAACTGTAGACAATAGTACATCATAAAAGCAAAGAAACAACACACTTTTATAGTAGTTAAAATAATAAAATAAATTTAGATCTTATAAAATAGTCAGAAATTTATTGTAAACATTGATTATACCAGGGCCCCTGAGACTTTTATAAAGTGTTCATAAAAGTACAGTGCATAAAAGTAAATGCTACTGTATCATAAATTAGGCCTATCTAAATTAATATAATAGCTATACTAAATATTGAACATTTCATAGAATCATTACATTGAGGGGTTGAAAGAGACCCTTGGGACATCCAGTCTAACACATACCAGAGACAGGCTTTTCTCTGCAGTGTACCAAACCTGGAATTCACTTAACTTCTGTAAATCTCAGTTTCCTCTTCTGTAAACAGGATAATAAGAGCACCTACCTCAGAATTGTTGTGAGGGTAAAATGAGATACTATTTGTAATATATTTTTCAAGCTTTAAAACATCATCTCCAACCCCCCTTCTCTTTTCCTTTTCTTCCTCTTTCTCCTTTTCTCTTCTTCCTCTTTTATAATGAGCAGGGATTTGAACTAGGTCACAAAGTATGAATCGAAGTGTTAAAAAGAAGGAGGGAATGGTGGGGAAGGCTTTGTAGCTGGGCACACAATTGTCCTTTACTTGATGGCAAGTTGACTCAATAGGCATTTATTAAGTGCTTATTGTGTTAAGTTTTAAAAATACAAATACAAGTAAAAGGAAAGGCGCATACTTTGGTTATTTTTTGGTGGAGGGCTGCAATGAAGAAGTGGGCTATATAGCATTAGCTGACTTGATTTCACTCTAAAACAATTTGTTATTTTTGTTGTTCCATCATGTTTGAGTATTGTGACCCTATCTGACCTTTTCTTGGCAAAAAAATAGAAGTGGTTTGCCATATTCTTCTGACATTAAGTGACTTGCTCAAGGTCATATAGCTAATAAATGGCAGATAACCAGATTTAGGCTCAGATCTTCCTAATTCCAGACCCAACACTATGCACTGAGTCACTAAGGTGCCTCCAAAACAATTTACCAAATACTATTATGAAGTCTCAATAAGAAAGTATATGTAAATAATCTTACAAATCATAAAGTATTATTTAAATGCTAGTAATTATTTTTAAAGAAATAAAACCATAGTACCCTGTTGTCTCTGAAATATGATATAGCATTTTTAATGTAGGTGAATTATCCTGAAAAGCACATGCTAAGTTTTTTGGAAAAGTCCTTTTCCAAGCCTCAATTTCCAGAAGATGCTTAAAGAAGCAGATTTAATATAAACTTTGAAAATATATTGTTGTTGTTGTGAAATGTTTTTGTTTATTCTCACTTCTGTGTATAATTGACTACAAAGAACAATTCATTTCCTTAAAACAGGTCATAGCTTTATTATATTCGACTTGTTAATACCCTGGAGATCAATTTTTCAAACTACTTTATTGTTCCATTACCAGCATTCATTATAAAAGGCACTTGTAAACATACAATGTTTTGTTTTGGTTTAGCTTAAACGGTCATATAGGAATAAGAATGCTTTTCACAGTATTTAAAAGAAAGAAAGGGAAAATTCCATTTTAAAGATATTTCCTTAAGAAAAATATTTTAATCCTGATCTTTCCCCTCCCTGAGCTGCTCAAAGTAGCATGTTTATTTTTATAGCCTGAGATCAGAAGGAGGAAACTAATGCTTTGGTAACTCTCTTCCTTTGCCTTCCACCCCCAAGAAGGAGAGAAAATATCAAAGGATCTCAGCACTTCTTTTAAACATTTTAGATCTTACATTTTTCTACATGTGCATTGGGAGGGGAAAGTGCCCCAAGAATATGTGATACCTTAACTTGATGAGGAATATGAGTCAGCAATTTACAGATCACCGCTAATGATTTTAAAAAAACCCTTTAAAATTGTTACTTTGGATTCTTCTGAGAATTACTCTGATCCCTGAAGTTCTCAAAAACTACTTCTTTTCCTTAACTTTATACCTTTTCCTCCCAGTATCCAGGCCCTTCTCACTATCTAAGTAATGGTAGTTTCCTAAGGAGTCTCAAACTGAAGCCACCTTTGTCACACACATGCATTGCATAAAAGAACAACAATGACAACAAACAAAAAAAGGAGGCCTGGCATTCTGGGAGTCTGGGAGTCAATGGAAAAAGAAGGAATGCAAACTGGAAATTCTGGTGTGCCAGCTAATGGGCCATGTTGGGTTTCCATGACCTCCTTCCTCCCTCTCCCATTTTCTTTTTTTAGCTAAACACCTGGGTCTCATTGTCATCCTATGCCAATCAAAAGTGAGAATCCTCAGAAGGTCATTGCTATGTAATGGAAACATTCACATCACTTGGGCATACTTACAATTGCTAAAAATCTTCAGCGCTCAGCTGGTAGTTTAGCCTCTGAGCATTGGGGCTCACCATTTTATCCTAGACCTGATTTTTAATGGCCAGGCTGTTTGAGATAATTACAAATGGATATGTTGGGTAGAAAATGGATGTTAAAAGCCAATGGGTTTTAATTTGGATTGTGGCCACTCTGATCATGTCTCTTAATTTGTTGGCATTCTGAGTGGGTTCAAATATATAATCTCTCATTGCAGCCATCTTTTACTTCTTCAAGTCCCAGAAGAATAAATGTATTAAAATAATTATTCACTGATGCAAATACCTATGGAAATTCATTTGAAATATCAGTTATAGGAAATAGTATGTTACTGAGATAAATCAGAATCATTAAGGATACTCATCATATAGTTTGAATGCTGCATAAGAATAATATAATAATAACAATAATTATCATTTAAATATCACTTTAAGGTCTGTAGATTGTTTTACATATATTCTTTCATTTGATTCTCTAACAACCCTGAGAGATGGGTGTTATTATGACCTCAATTCTACTAATGAGACAACTAAAGCTGAGAGAAATTAAATGATTTGCTCAGGGTCACACAGCTTACAAATATCTAAGGTAAGATTTGGGGTTGTCTTCCCTCTCACTGACTATGCCTCCTAAGAAAGATATCATATCTCTTCCTCTAGAGTTACAATTGTTACCTTGCTATCATAGAATCCTAAAACTGTTGCACTAGAAGGGACCTTGGATTTCATCTATTTATTAGTAATAGTAGTAATAATAATAATAAGTGATAATGATAATGGGCATTTATATATCACTTAAGGGTTTGCCAAATATTTTGTATACATTATCTCATTTAAGTCATAACAATTTTGTGAGTAGGTAAAACCACATATGTTACTTGCATTTTCATTTTACAGCTGAGGAAACTGAGGCAAGGTGAGTTGAAATGATTTGCCCAACATCCCACAGATAATAAGTGTCAGAGACAGGATTCAGATTCAAAGCTTCTGGACTCCAAATCTAGATATTTTCCTAGAGATGACCTCTTTAGAGATGAGACTCAACAATTGTCATGGTTGATATAAATGGAACCAAATCTAAGTTGTTATTAAACTGCCAGTGGAAAAGACTTTAACTGATCTCTGTATTCTGTTTGTGTGTCTGTGTGTTTTTTAGGGATATTTTGCACTATTTCTCTGTGCACTTATGCTGCCAGTATCTCCTATGATTTGAATCGGCTCCCGAAATTAATTTATAGCCTTCCTGATGATGTGGACCATGGCTATAGCTGGTCTATATTTTGCGCTTGGTGCAGTTTAGGCTTTATTGTGGCCGCCGGAGGTCTTTGCACCGCTTACCCATTTGTTAGCCGGACCAAGATTGCACACCTAAAATCGGCCAGGGACTCCACGGTCTGACTGTTTCCGGGCAAATTCAGAGCTCGACAGCCTGTTTTTGATTCGGAGGACTTCTGAAGGGAGTTGAGTTGAAGCTCAAGTATGGCATCCAAGCACAAATGGATCCTTTACATTCCAGCATGTCTTCTGCCAGCCAAGAGGGAGGCAAGAGAAATCCTACTGGCCTGCCTGGGTGACTGGCATCAAAGAGAAAGCCCACAGCCATTCTAAGGATATGAATCCTGTGGAATCAAGTGCTTTAATGAATTATGTATGCAGTTTTCTGTAACATTTGGATGTGTCTCATGGGGGCAGCACCATGGAACATTCCTTGGGTCAATAAAGGGGGAGAAACCTCTTGGGGGGGGGGGGAGAAAAAGTGGATAATTTGCATTTATTTCAGAAAGTTTGTACATAGCTATTGCCCGAGGGAGTGATTGGTATTTGCAAAATGATCCTTAGCAAAGCAAACCTACTTTGCTTGTCATTTACTGTATGCTTGCTAAGTTTTAAAGCAGCATCTCCTGAACTCAAAGTTGACTGTCCTGATGGTGTCTTGTGTCATCACCAAATATCTATGTATTCTTTGTGGATATTCTTTGTCTAGGGAAGATTCTTGCTCTGTTGGCTTTTATTGACGTTCCTTCTATGTCTTTTTACTAGACCTAAAATGATGTATGAAAAGCAAAATCAACTATGTAAAAGATAGTAAGTGACTCTATGCAGTATTGTTTGAAGTCATGTCTTGCCGTGCAATTTCAGTCTCTTTATGTTAACTGGATTTCAGTATTAAATGACTCCCCCCCTTTGTTAGTCTGTGTGTATTTTTCTATAGCCTTCTATATACAGTGTTATATAGTATTCCAATGATATAATAGCAACAGATGTCGATGTTTCACCAAAACCTTCACATTTCATTTTATGTTTATTATTTAATTAAAATAGAATCATGAACATACTTCATAGAAAACTTCATGCCAACTACTGACAAAAGTCATACTTCTCATTTACTCTTTTAAAAATTATACATACATATGTATATATATACGCACACATTATATTGTTACTAGCAAACAAACAACAAAAACACCAAATGCATCAAAACTGTCACCCAAGTGGACTAGAAGTCAGGGCTTTCAGGGTGTGACTTGAAATTTGTAGGCATAATAAAGAATAATATTTGCATAGTGCTTTAAAAATTTCAACATGATGTATACATATATATATATATATTATTTATGGTTTACTTATAATAATAAATCCACAAAGGGGCAGCTAGATGGTGCAGTGGATAGAGCACTGGCCTTGGAGTCAGTTGTACCTGAGTTCAAATCCGACCTCAAACACTTAATGATTACCTAGCTGTGTGGCCTTGGGCAAGCCACTTAACCCCATTTACCTTGCAAAAAAGAAATAATAAAATAATAAATCCATGAACTAGGTAATACAGATTTTTTATCCCCATTTGACTGATAAGAAAACTAAGGCTAAGTGAGGTTAAGAGACAGTTACAACTAGTAAATGTCTGACACTGGATTTGAATTTGAGTCTTGCTGTCCCTTAAAATTCAGCCTCTATGCTTCTGCATAATACTTTTTTTAGAGGTAGGAACTAGAATAGAGATGGGATCTGTAATTTAATTGTTTTAGAGAAGTCTGGGGGTGAGTAAACTCCTCTTATCAATGAAAAACACTTTTCCTGCAATTCACAATCTTAGGAGAGTTGCCCAGAGCCCTGAAAGTTTAGATGGTTTGTCCGGGGTCAGCTAGCCAGTGTGTCAGAGGTAGGGTTTGAATTCAGACACACCTCATTCCAAGACCAGTTCTCTAGTCTACCACTTTTCATCTAGCTGATGCAGTGAGTAAAGTCCTGGATCTGAAGTCAGGAAGACAGAGTTCAAATCCTGCTTCAGATTCCTCCTAGCTATGTGATCCTGAGTGAGTTACTTAAATTCTGTTTTCTCATATATAAAATAGAGGCAATAATAGCTCCTATTTCATAGGGTTATTGTGAAAATCAAATGACAGAATATTTGTATTTTGCAAACCTTAACATGCTGTATAATTGCTATTATTATTATTATTGCTAACAAAATGGTGACTGAGTATTTTACAATTATTATCTCCTTAGGTCCTCACAATTGAGGAAGCTGTGGTGAACAGAGGTTAAGTGACTTGCCCAGGGTCACACAGCTAGTCTGAGATTGGATTTGAACTCAAGTCTTCCTAGCTTCAGGTTTAATGCTCTACTCACTGTGCCATCTTGCTGCCAAGGCTTTGTTAGCTGTAGGAAGTTGATCACTGCCAGCCTCACAAGATTTCCAGTGATCCTGGAGAGATTGTTCAAAAGGAAACTCTATGACCCTACCTAATCTCTGCTCTTTACAGCACCAAGATAGTTTGGAGATGGTAAAGACAGAAAGAAACAATGATGTGTCAGCCTGAAATAAAGAGAACTATGCAACAGGGAGGGTTTTTATCTGAGGCAAGGGAATTGCAATTTAGGACACCCCTCTCCTTTCCCAGAAGGGCAGAGGGAGTAGAGTTTAAATATGCTTTGATGGGAAGGGAGTCAAAGGAAAGCTATTACATAAGTGATTTTGCATAACAACCATAAGTTCATAGACATGGTTGGGGAGACTCTGGGAGGGGCGACATCTAGTAAGAAGAGTAAGATGAAGAATGTGGAGTTTTCAGATTCCTCCTAGATGTGTGATCCTAGGTGATTTACTTAAATTCTGTTTTCTCATATATAAAATAGAGGCAAGGACTAATTCCAACCTGGTTCAAACCTGGTAAAAACCACTAGGTCAGTTGGATGAGGGTCAAGTTGCCCTTTTTGATGATTGCATTCAACAAGTGAGAGAGCAGAATGTCCAATGGTTCATATGATAAAAAAGTTACACATAAAAACCAAACTCATCCACTTAGAACTTAAGTGACTGTTGGCCAATCCCAAGTCATAATAGGTTTCCCAATCAAAACAAGTTGTGAAATGAATAGCCATCCCCTCAAAGTCACTTGCTTTCCATCTGCTGTCATGGAAACAGGATCCAGATGCATGCCAAAACCAGACAGCTGGTCAAGAGAGACCTTGGACATGAGACAGGCAAGAACTTGGATCCCTGTTAGGAAGATTTATGCTATTGGTTCCATTACGAACAGGGATTAAAAGGATCACATGACACTAAAAAGAACATTTTCTGTTGAAAACACTTTGGCAAGAATAATCACTCACTACCATTTTCAACATTATATTTTCTCCCCGAATTGCGCAAGGTTCTTGTTTCTTTTTTTCTATACATCTTCAGTGTCAAAACTGACAACTGGTTGCAGTTGTCAATCTTATTTTCCACTTAGCTCCCAAGAATACTCTATAGGAAATGCTGCTCCCTTATATTTCTTTACCATTTATAAATAAATGCAAAGTTAGGGGGATGTAGAGTACCTAAGACATTGGATCCTTAAGGGAGGTCCAACAACCATAACTAATCAAGGCACAGTAGGAGTTTTATGGGATGTAGTTAGACTCCTAAATAGGATTCAATGTGTCATCCTGAACTACACAATTTCTTTCTCTTGTTGTTGATTTATTTTTTCCTGATCACATTTGGGATTTCTTGGCAATAATACTGGTGTGGCTTGCCATTTCCTTCTCCAGTCCATGTTTCTAGATGAGGAAACTGAAGATAAGAGGGTTAAGTGATTTGCCCAGGATTACACAGCTAGTAAGTGTCTGAGTCCAGATTTGAACTGGGGAGATGAGTCTTCCTGACTCTAGGCCAGGCTACCCTATAAGGGGAATAGAAGGGGGCATTATTCCCACAGGGCAGAACTAGGAACAATAAATGGTTGGAATGTACAAGGAGGTAAATTCCGATTTGAAATCAGGAAGAACTTTCTAACAATTAGAACTAAAAGTGAAATGGTAGGTTCCCTCCCCTCCCCACTTCCCCTTTATAGAAGTTTCCAAGCAGAGCCTGTTGGATCAGCACATGGAGATGCTGTAGAACAGGAGGTCTTGAATTTTTTAAAAAATATTTTGATTGCTGTATTTCAACAGAATTAATTTGTGTTTTGCATTTAAAAACAACCTATTTCATTCATTTAAAAACATAGTGCATCATATTTTATGCATTCAAAAACAAATTTCTGAGAAGAGGGGTCCACAGGTTTCTCCAAAGACTGCCCAAAAGGTTAAGACCTTCTGTTGAGGGATCCCTAAGACAGTTTGTGCTATATTACTTTGGAGGTCCCTTCCAACCCTGAGAATCCATGATCCTTCCCTACTGTTTACATTGTCTACAAAACATAAGGAAGTCTCTTGGGAATTTAAGGAAACATCTGGAGACCTTCTAAACTCCACGAGACAATGGAACTGCTTGGAACAGACAGCATCAAATCTTTCAGCTCCAGTTTCCTTGAAACCCACAGGAAGGTACCATTATGTGATGAAGCTAATAGAAAGAGGGTCTAAGTGTTGGGAGTCAACCCCATCAGTATAATTAGAAGGAACATTAACTCAAATTAGCCCAGAAATAACTGGTGATACACTGTGAACAAAGGGCTATGTAAAATTTATTTTACATTCTAAACAGTGCTAGCCCCCATATGGTTCTGCAACATAATTTGAAATCCTTCCTTTTCTATTTATTTTTAAGGCACCTGATGAGGTCTAGGAAAGCAGTGGTTTGGAAATCTCTTCCTTGCAGGCACCTGTTTTAGCTAACAGCCTGTAAGGTTCGTTTGCATTTGTGTTTCTCCAGGGGCCCTATGCTCTGAAAGGAAGCTGCCTGTTATTTTCTTCCTTGCTGCAAGCTGTCCACAAAGGGCTGAGCTCAAGGCAACTGTTTGATCTTGTTAGATGCTGTGAATATAGATGTTTGACCCAGTGTCTTGAATGGTGTGACCGGAATTTCAGAGATTTCTTAAGCATGACTTCAAAGTATATCTGTATATTAACTATACATTTTACTTAGAACGATCTGTCAAGAAAGAAAAGTGCAAAAGAAAGTCAATTGGATGGGTAGTTGGAAAAGGATCTTTTCCCTGTTAGACTGTCTTCCTCATCAATCAAGTGAATGACAAACATTTATTAAATATCAACTACCTGGAAACCTGGAAGATACTGTACTAAATGCTAGAATGGTGGAGATGGGGGGGAGAGGAAGGAAGGAAAGAAAGAGAGAGAGAGAGAGAGAGAGAGAGAGAGAGAGAGAGAGAGAGAGAGAGAGAGAGAGATTGAGAGAAAGAAAAAAAGGAGGGAAGGAAGAATGAAAAGAAGGAAGGAAAGAAGGAAGGAAGGGGGAGAAAGAAAGGGGAAGGGAGAAAAGGGAGAGAGATAAAAAAGAAAGAGAAACAAGGAAAAAGAAAGACAAGGAAAGAGAGAAATAAAGATGAAAAAATAAAGAAAAAGTAAGAATAGAAGTGAAAAAGAAAAAAGAAAAGCAAAGAAAAAGAGAGAAATAAAAAAGGAGAGAGAAGTAAAAACAAAGGAAGAGAGAAAAAGAGAAGTAAAGACAAAGAAAGAAGGCAGGAATGAAGGAAGGAAGGAAGGAAGGAAGAAGAGAGGGAGGAAGAGAGGGAGGAAGGAAGGAAAAACAAAGAGAGAGTTCCTGAGAACTCACAATCTATCAAGACAATCAATTCCTATATATATCATGTGTACAAAACACATAAAAAATAGAGAAATTAGAAATAAGGGAGGGCACTAAGAACTGGGGAAATTAAGGGCCCTATCATGCTACTTTCCTTTTATGTCTCTTAGGATCACAGATCTAGCCCTTGGAAGTCCTATCCTATTTTGTAAAACTTTCAGATAACTCTACATTGCAACTCAAAACAACACCTTATCACCATCATCATAATAGATGCTAATTTTGGGGTCTGCAAAGATTTTACATAAAATATCTCAAGTGATCCTCCTAATAACCCTGTGCTGTGATTAGTCTCCATTTTGATGAGGAGAAAACAGGCTCAGAGAAGGCAGCCTTAATTAGCTTTTAGAAAGGACTATTTACTAAGGTGGTAGAATAAGAAAGAACATTTGATAAAAGCATTCTGTATATATTCTTCCTCAAGTTCATAGAGTACATAGAGGAATATGAGCTGAGACTTTGTGGCCATAAATATGTGACCAAAGTAATAATGCACAACTGCTGCAGCAGTCCTCGGCTTGACTGACTCTTCAAGTTGTCCCTCTTAGGAATGCTTGAACCTCTCTTATTTATAGACCACTACATGAAGGATCTGTTCACATCAAGGACTTTGACACAAGACACAAACAATAAATATGGATGATGGCCCCATGATCCTCATGATCACCAACTTCCCCTATGAATTGTTAAGGCAGAGGAAAGGAATTGATGGGCCAACCCATCTTCAAGTCTATGTTTTACGATCACAATGAATCATGTCAGCTCCTGAGATCCAGTCAGTCTGATTTCTCATCCAATCATTTTAGGTCATTCTTGTGATCTAGGAGAGTTTTCGTTAATTGGCGAATTTTTAATAACAGGAAACCTTAGAACAGCAGCAGCAGCAGCAGCAGCAGCAGCAGCATAGGATTTGGAGCTAGAAGCAAGCCATCCAATCCATCTCCCTCAGTTTGCAGATGAAGAAACTGAGGTCTAGGGAAAGGAAGTGATTCAGCCACAGTCTCACAGGCAGTATGTCACAGAGCTGAGATTGGAAAATCATCATGTGGTTCCCAACCCAAAAGGTCTTAGTTACTGAAAGATCACACTAGATGCCTCCAGTGAGTCAGTGGATTCAATACCCTTATTGATCCTGACAAATTGGGCTGAACAACAGTGGATTAGACTTTGGGAAAGGTGTTTTATAATAACATACAGTCACAGTCAGACCTCTGGTACAAAACATGTTATTCTTTTTTTTTTTGCCCCAATCTTGCTTCCCTCCCCCCACCTCACCCCTCACAGAAGGCAGTTTGTTAGTCTTTACATCATTCCCATAGTATGCATTGACTTAAGTTGAATGTGTTGAGAGAGAAATCAGGTCCTTAAGGAAGAAACAGTGTGAGATATAGCAGAATTACATAATAAGACTTTTTTTTAAAAATTAAATTAAAGGTACATAGGAAGTCTTTGGTCTTTGTTCAAACTCCACAATTCTATCTCAGGATACAGATGGCATTCTCCATTCCAGATATCCCAAAATTGTGCCTGATTGTTGCCCTGTTGGTATGAGCAAGTCCATTAAGGCTGATCATCACTCCCACGTTGCTTTTAGGGTTTACAATGTTCCTCTGGTTCTGCTCATCTCACTCAGCATCAGTTCATGCCAATCCTTCCAGGTTTCCCTGAATTCCCATCCCTCCTGGTTTCTAATAGAACAATAAATGTAGAAAAATAGTGTTCCATCACATACACATACATATACCACAATTTGTTAAGCCATTCCCCAATTGATGGGCATTCCCTCAATCTTCATTTTTTTGCCACCACAAAGAGAGCTTCTATGAACATTTTTGTACAGGTGATTTTTTTTTAGGTTTTTTGAAAGGCAAATGGGGTTAAGTGGCTTGCCCAAGGCCACACAGCTAGGTCATTATTAATTGTCTGAGACTGGATTTGAACCCAGGTACTCCTGACTCCAGGGCTGGTGCTTTATCCACTGTGCCACCTAGCCGCCCCCACAGGTGATGTTTTTACCCTTTTTCATAATCTCTTCAGGGTATAGACCAAGTAGTGGTATTGCTGGATCAAAGAGTATGCACATTTTTATTGCCTTTTGGGTATAATTCCAAATTGCTCTCCAGAAAGGTTGGATAAGTTCACAGTTCCACCAACAATGTATTAGTGTACCAGATTTCCCACATCCCTTCTAACATTGTTCATTGGTCTTTGTGGTCATATTGGCCAGTCTGAGAGGTGTGAGGTGGTACCTCAGGGATGTTTTTAATTTGCTTTTCTCTAATAATTAGTGATTTAGAGCAATTTTATATTACTATGATTGCTTTATTAAAGGACAAAATAAAATCTTTTCTATATTTGACACTTTGGGATAGTGTCAAGCTTAGTGATTAAATACTTGGAACATGAGAGGGATAGGGCTACAATGTGAACAGGAGGTTTGTTTAGGAATGATGGCAGTGAATTTAAATTCATTTCCTCCTCTTTAATAAATATAAAATCTCATCTCACTGGTTAGATTGGGAAAGTTCAGGATGTTTGAGTCAGACTTTAGCAATGTTAGAGTCTGTGGTCTTTTGGGAGTTATCAGTACTGATCAACAGTTTAAACCATGGATCAGTCAAGAGACAGACTTAATCCTAATGGTCATGGTAGCATCAATAGGAAAAGCAAGTGTAAACAAAAATGTGGAATCATTAATTTGAAATCAGAAAGAATTTCAGAGGTCATCTAACCCAGTCAGCCTATGAGTGCTCTTTTATGTAACCACAACAAGTGATTATTTAACCTCTGCTTGAACACCTCTAGGTTATGTGCAATAGAAATATTTGACATTAGAGACTCTGCATTCAATTCCTGACTCTGATATTGAGTACATGTATGACCTTAAGACAGTTTCTTAATGTATGAGATGATGGGGGTTGTGATAAAGTGCATATCTTCCCTGACCTGAGGTCAGAAAGATGCATATTGATGAGTTCACATCTGACCTCAGACTCTTACTGTGTGACCCTTTGAAGACTTGGTCATAAATCACCAGAGCTTTGCATACAGAAGATTATTCTAAAAGAGTGGAGAGGGTATAGAGTCTAGAACACCTAGACTGGATTGGTGATGAGGGTCTGTACAAGGGTGGTCAAAGTGAGACAAGAAAGGGATGGATGCCAAACTGATCAGATTTGGTGACTGACTTAGGATAAGAGATGATGGCATGAGCAACCTTCGAGAACACATCAAAAACTGCAGGAGCCCGAGGATATGCCAGTCATTTTAATACTCTTCTTGGGTATTCCAAAGAAGATTCCTTATTCAGGAATAAGTCACTAGGACTAGGATGGATAGAGCCAGAGAATATCCCTGGATGAACGTACAATCTCCTTCTACCAAAGAAGCTTAGCATTGTCTTCATAACTCAGAGGCTTACAGAGTTTCTTAGAAGAATTCAAGGACTTGCCCAGGGTCTCAACAGGCAGCACTCAGACTCAGATTTTCCTGGCTCTAAAGTCAGTTCTTTACCCAGTGTGCCATGCAGTTTCTCATTAAAAAGTGATTGTTATTCAAGAGGGCCTTCCTTCCTATGTTTGTGGCTGGCATCACAGAAAATTATTTCAGATTACTTTTCTTTATTCCTTTTATTGAAAAAAATTTACTTTGAACCTAATTATTAACAAGCATAAACGCTCCTTTTAAATTTAATACTTAAGAGAAGTTTGTAGTTTCATGTGAAATTCTTTTTTTCTTTGAATATTGGAATGTTTATGCTTGTTAATGATTAAGTTCAAAGTAAATTTTTTTCTCACTGCCCACTAACTCACCCATTCTTCTCCTTGACCTCAAAAAAATAGAAGACCTCCTTTGTAACAAGTTTAGATGAGTGGGGAAAAAGAAACAACACTTTGAAAAAGTATGTCTCATTCTGAGTTTTTAGTCCATCACATCTCTTCTACAAGCCAGGAGGCATGCTTCATCCTGATGACTTTTCTTGATTTGTGGTAACAGTTGATGCAAAAGGAGGTCATGTGATTAGATTTCAAGGTCAATAACTCAAAAACTTTTGAATTTCAGGTTTGATGGTCATAGTGACTCTGAAAGAGTACCTGTTGGAATGAGGAAGGATCTGTCCTGATTCCCTGGGATCTTTAAAACAAGGGTGCAGAGGGAGTCAACTCCAAACACCTATGATGCCTTTTACTTGCTTCATTCAAAGTGAATTTAAATCATGACATTTTTAAAATTGCATAAGAAATAAGGTATAAAAAAATTTTAAAAACCATGTGATGGTGGATCATTAAAAGAATACTATCCACATCTCTGGCAAATCATAATCATAATCTTAGGCATTAGGGAATCTCTTTTTCTGAGAAAGAAGTTCCCAAATTTTTGGTTTTAGGACACTTAAAAATTATTGGGGACCCTCTTCCCATCAAAAACAACCTATACAACTTGATTTGCACAATATTTCTCTCTCTCTCTCTCTCTCTCTCTCTCTCACACACACACACACACACACACACACACACACACACACACACAGTTCTGTTCTCTATCTCTGTTTCTATCTCTATCACTATATCTCCAGCTCCCTCTCTGTCTCTCTGTGTATGTCTCTGACTGTTTCTGTCTGTTTTCTCCATCTTGCTTTTGGTCTCTATCTCTGTCACCCTCTCTTCTTTTCCCTCTCCCCCACCCCCTTCTCTGTATCCACTTGATGAACCCAGTCTTTCTTTGAAGCCCTCTGGTGAGGTTGCCCACTTCCAATTCTAAATATCAGGAAGTTCTTTATACAAAGGTCAGGATCCCTATGCCAAGGTCACCCCCTCTCTTTACTGTTAGGAGACACCCTGTTTTCCAGAGCTAAAGTCCAATAAGCAGGTTGTGTCTTGAGCTTGGCCTAACAGCAATCCTTCATGTGTCATTCTATAGATGATCTCAGAATTATTTCATAACAGCATCAGGTAGTCCCTGAACTTGGACAGCACCTGTTGTGACTGTGTTCTGGTCATGAAGTCTTTCTATGAATCAAATTTTTCTCATTGTTACTTTTACTCATCCATTGTCAGGGCCACAACTCACTGGAATAAGCCATTAGAATAAGTACTGAGACTTGTCCACACAGCAGTTCTCCTGTGGGAGCTGGGGAGGGAGGTGAGAGTAGGGGAAGACAATATATATGTATCTGGTTTCCCTCTTCCAATAGAATAAAGATAGCTTTTTTGCTTATAACAACTGTTAGCATTTTGATTTTATTTTGTTTTATTTCATTTTATCAACCTGTGGTTTTGCTAACTTGTGCGGGTTCTGGTTTTAAGTGACTTGCTCAGCATCACATAGCTAGGTAATTATTAAGTGTCTGAGGTTGGATTTGATCTCAGGTCTTCCTGACTCCAGGTCCAGTATTCTATTCACTGTGTCACCTAGCTGGCCTATTTGTTTATTTAAGTTAGCAGTTGCGGAAATGCTGGGGCTCTTTGGTCATTTGGTAAGAATTGACACAAGTTTCACTTACTGCTTCAAGTTCAGCTTCTTGGGGCTAAAAAGATAAAGTTTAATCCCCTTTCCAGGTGAAGCACCTTCAAATACTTGAAGACAGTTATTATATTCCTAAATTTTCTCTTTTCCAGACTATATCCATAGTTCCCCCTAACAGCTACTTATGGTTTGAATTTAAAACTTTTCACAGTCCTGGTTGCCTTTGAGAGGTTCTTAACCTGGCATCCATGAATGCTTACAAAAATATTTTGATAACTATTTCTATTGTGATATTTGACAAGGTCATGAGATGTAGTTTCTGAGTAATTAATCATTTTACTAATAATGCTAACATATTACCAATAAAATGGGTCAGTAACTCACACAAATGCCAAAGATGAATCATGGCAGTGGTCTCACAGTTTATATGTCCTTGGAAGAGCAAATGTTCCTGAGGGTGGTAATCAACTCCTTTAGGCAAACAATTAATTATAGAATAAATATTATAGTGAAAGATGGACTTATTCCATTGAGGGTCTTGAGGTATAGTACTCTAAACACCCAAATCTTAGTCAAAGAGATTTATCAGTTTCATTTCACCTGTCTGACAAAAGAGAATTCATGCATTTTTCCAGATCTGTCCATATAGACATGCAGGAACTATTCATTTACCTATTTCTTTACTGTCTTTAATTAGATCTTATCTTTCCTGGCTTGGTAAGTCTTTAAGCAATGTTTACCAAGCTGTTCGATTTCTGGATGAGGAAATAGAAAAGGGAAAAAAAATCTTGATCCTGATTCAACAATTAGTTATTCAATACAATAGAGAAATAATCATTTTTCTCACTGTGTAATGGGTTTCCTTGGCAATCCTACGAAATTTATTTTATACACTCAAAAACTTACTCTCAGGAGTTCACGGTCTTCACCAGATTGTAAAAGGGGTCACAGACCCCAAAATAATTAAGAACCCTGTTCTTATCAATGCCCAAATTGTATATTACCATTTTTAAAACAAGAAACAAAGATTCAGGGATGTCAAATGACTTTCCTGGGGTCATCCAGAGTCACATACCCAGAGCTTCATAATTTTGAGTCCAGTGGCTTTTTTTCTTTCTAACATCACACATTCTTGGATAGTTGATTAAAGCCTGGTTATTATTTTCATTTTTAACATAAGATAATTGAGATTGATTAGCATTTTTTCTGAGATTATA
This sequence comes from Macrotis lagotis, assembly GCF_037893015.1. Classification (NCBI taxonomy): domain Eukaryota; kingdom Metazoa; phylum Chordata; class Mammalia; order Peramelemorphia; family Peramelidae; genus Macrotis; species Macrotis lagotis. The sequence goes on from NC_133658.1 coordinate 88,587,636, forward strand.
AAACAAGCCATTATCAGGAAATGTAATCCAAGCTGTCCAACTCCTCAGTCAGGGTATGTGGACTTTGTATATCAAGGTTGTCCCTGTGAACCCCTCTTGCTCTTGCAAACACATTTATAGACTATCAATCACCTTTTTATAGGCTACACATAAGCTTCCAGTAAATTACTATCATGACAACAGGTTACTCCAATAAAAAAAAGACTAAAGAATTGAAATTATCCAACTATGAAAGATAATCAAGGGTTTATAACAATGCAATTAGTATGATATGGATGTGATGGATTGGGTAGATTTTTAAATAAAGAATATTTCAGAGAGAGTCAGGACATAAAGACAACAAAGCTCAGAGAAACTAGGACCCTTCTGAAGAAAAATAGATCAGAGGAGAGAGAAGCACAGGACAAACTGGGGTTAATCTGGGGAGCTAGATCAGTGGATGAGGGCTATATGACCTGAAAGTGGACAATGAATGTTCTTTGTCGGTTTCTCTTTTCCTAGTTCCTGCTAAAGAAAACTGAAAAACGTGGCCAGGGGAGACCAAAGCTTTCATTTTACATCTAGCTCATTTTTTTGTTATTTTTTGAAAAACCCTGAATATAACTAATAACAATCATCCCCAGTGTGGGTCTGTGGAACGCCTACAGAACCAAAGAAGGTGTCAAAGAAAATGTCAAGCCCGTTCCCAGTAACGATTGAGCAGCTGGTTCTGTGCAGGATAATTACATGCCTGAAGACTGGTACACAACATAACAAAGAAAGAACGAAAAATGAAATCTTTAGAAGTGTGTTCATCATGGAATGACATGTGAGCATCCTGGGCAGCTCTGACTATAGATGATGTCAGCTGTGTGGGGCAGCCAAAAGAGGGTCAGCCTTGAAGTCAGAGATCCTGGGGACAAATCCTATCCCTGACACTCATGTCATCATTTAATATGTACGAGCCTCGGCTCGCTTATTTCTAAAATGGGGATACTAATGTTTGTACTGCTGTCCCTTCCACATTGCAAGAATTAGGGTTGTGGTTGCCCCCATAATTTGGAAAATTTGTGTAAAAATTGTTGGCCCTCTCAAAAGAAGAACCAGAGAATAAATTTTTCCTTTTATGGGGTGTTTACAGTACCTTATTTGAAAATTTGGTTGATATTGTGCAATTCTCTCTCTCTCTCTCTCTCTCTCTCTCTATATATATATATATATATATATATATATATTATATATATATAATGCATTTCTGAGTTTCTAGATATTTTCTTTGTCATCTGTTGGACTTCATTGTCTAAAACTCCTCCTACCTTCCCCTTTAATTTCTTAAGCTGACAATCTTATCCCTGCCCACAATTCAACAAAACTGAGAAACCGAAATGGGGGATGTCAGATGTAGAAGGGAAAACTGTACTCCAAAGGACTGTAGCGAGAGAACTCAAAGGTGCTATATAAAGGTGCACTGTTAATATTAGAAGGTGGTAATGAGTAATAATTAAGGAATTGGTGATGGAATAGGTTGAAAGCAAGCACAGTCCTACAGATAAATATATTAAATGCAGTATGGTTCCAGGAAGAAAAAAGTGAACCCTAATTCTTTTGGATTAGACTGCTGTTGTATTTTCTAAAGTAAAAAAAAAATGATCAGAAAAGGAAGCAGTTCATGTCTGTAGCCAGATAGAGGGATCACTTCTAAGCATTCCAAGAATAATCCTGGAAAGTTAGGGGAAAAGAAGAGACATTATTAAACATCTATTACAGACCAGGTACTTTTTACAAATTTTTTTTTCATTTAATCCTCAAAATAATCCTGAAAGTTAATGTAATTATTATCTCCATTTTACAGTTGAAGAAATTGAGGCAGAGAGACAAAGTGACTTACCTAGGGTCACACAGCTATTAAGAGTCTGAGACCAGATTTGAACTCAGATCTATTGGACTTCAGGTCCTGTACTGTACTAACAATGTTACCAGATGTTTCTGTGACACCATAGAGATAGGACGAGGCAAGAAGAGATCTGCTTAAACAATATGATTCAAAGTTGTTGAAGATCATTGTGTCTTTTTATATTTGACAGTCAAAAGTTTCTGTGCCTTAACTGACTTTATTTTACCATCCACTTGATTCCCAAATAAAATTTTCTAATATTCACTACATCTTTGTTGAATTTAGGGGAAAAGGGCATTTTTAACCATGTCTGGGCAAAGGCCATCCATCTCCACTCTCTGGCCAAGTCATTAACTTTTTATTCTGTTTCTTCATCTATAAAATAGGGTAATAATAACATCTATCTCATGGGTTGTCATGAAACTGAAATGAGACATTTGTAAAACACCATGCAAACCTTAAAATTCTAGTTATTGTCTCATTATTATAAATTGTCTGGTGCTCTGATCCGGAACTTGGAGGAAGAAAAGAGAGTCAATCCATGCATTTTATCTCATTTGGTATGACTAGGAAAGTTTATTAGCTTAATAACTGTATAACAGGTTTGGGTGTGTTTTATTTGCAATTTAATTAAATTATTCATATTTTTAAATGTTCATTATCATCTCTTCCTCCCTCATCTCAAGACTGAAGAGACAATTTGAATATCGGCGTCAGGAAAGGGAAGAATTAGTCCCAATTTCCTACACTTTGGGAAAACTCTACTGACTGAGGGAGTTGAAAGAAAAATTACATTATTAAGCAACAATAATTTGTAATTATGAGTTTGAATCTATGATTTATTTGTGTGATGGACACTTTGGTATGGAAAATCTTTCTACTGATATAGATCAGTAAATTATTTAATCTTCTAAGAGATTTGCAGGGAGAGGAAAAGTGGTTTTCCCATAGTCATTGTCAGTATTCAGCACAAGCAACCTGTGAATTCTGGTTGCCTTAATTTCAGGGCTGGTCCTTTCATTACCATGGTATAATGGTTCTCAAGCAATAATATAATATTTTAAGTTTTGAGCAAGCTTTTAATTTGTTGATCTTTACAACAATTTAATGAGGCTTTGTAGATATTAAAATCCTCATTTTACACTTGGGGAAACTGAGGTTCAAAGGTATTAAAGTGACTCCTCATGGTCATGCCTCTGGTGAGTGTGGGAGAGAAGATTTCAATGCCAAGCTTCCTAACTTTTTCTACTTTGTTTGAAACACTCAGATGGCAAAAATAGATTCCAGAATTTCTACATTTTCTAAGGATAATGAATTTCTGGAATCTTAATTTAAAAAATTCTTCACATAACAAGGAGTACTTTGAAATTTCAAACATTGTTTTTTTTCTGAACATTGCCCACTAATCAGTTGTTATGCTTGACGGTACTTTCCATGGATTACACTTGATTCTTCTTCTCAATCTTTCTCTTTTACCCACCCCCCCTCCTGTTTTTAGAGTTTAAAGATATATCTTTTCTAAACCATTTGCCTTATAAAATAGCATAGGTAGATTTCTACCAACAGCAAAGGACCTGAGATTTGTCTTTGGACTTCCTAGAGATGTCTTTCCTTGCCTTCCTCCTATTAAGTAATCATAATAATACTAGCCCCCAAATCACTTTGGTTTCCATTGATTAGCCAACAATAAGTCCCAGGCCAAGTGATACTTGGTCATTGGTTGAACCTATGGACCTAGATTGACTAAGAGAGAATCTAAATAGCAATTGTTTCTATTTTGATCAGAAAAATAGGTCCTCCTCTCTCAGATTGTTTTTTTTTTTTTTTTTTAACTAGATAACAGAGGCCTTTCTTTGCTTCATTTCTTTCTTACCTGGCCTAATCACTGAAGGGACATTGTCTCAGTCAAACTGAGACCTGTTAAAGACTTTAGCTTAAAAAGTCCAAGATCTCCCACTATATCCAGGGCCATTTCTAGTCAACCTGACTTATATCTGGCCACTGAACTCAGATGGCTCCAAAAGAAGAAAATGAGGCTGGTGACTTTGCATGGTCCTTCTTCACTTAAATTCAATTTACTTGCATGTCATAGAACCACATCCCTGAGATTATTATGATCCTTTTCAAGACCGAAGGACAAACAATTATTCATGTGACCTTAGGCAAGTCATTTCTCCTTGATTTTCTCATCTGCAAAATTAAGTAATTGGACTAGGTTTTCTTCAAGGTTGTATGGAACTCTAAAACCCCATGTGGAGAAGATAAAAATTAATTGAAGGACTAGACAGGTTTGGCCAGTCTGGGGAAATTAAGAACAACTATCTCCTAAACCAGACAAAGCTAAACTTTGATCTACCATAATTATCTCTTTATAATTTATCCTCTCTGCCTGTGATAGAGTAGTTTTTAAGGTACTCATGAAAATCTCAACCTTGTTATTATTATGATTACTTAATAGGAGGAAGGCAAGGAAAGACATCTCTAGGAAGTCCAAGAAAAGAAGGCCTTCTCTGTTGGCCAGGTTCTGCTGAACTAAGATTTATATCTAATCTAATCTATATATCTATATCTGTACACCCATACATACTTGTACATATACCCACATACACATATAGTTACATGTGTATCTTATATGTTTGTATATGTATATATGTATGTGTTTTGTGTATTTATATGTATCAGAGCAACTAGGTGGTGCAGTGAACAGAGCACTGGCCCTGAAGACAAGAGGACTTGAGTTCAAATCTGCTCTCAGATGCTTGACACTTACTAGCTGAGTCACGTTGGGCAAGTCACTTAACTCTGTCCCCCATCCAGCTCCATCTCCAGTCACCCTGATTCATTTCTGGCCACTGAACCCAGATGAGTCTGGAGGAGAAAGTGAGACTGGTGTTTTAGCAAAGCACCCCCTCCCCACTCAAATCCAACTCACATGTTTGTTATGGCATCACCTCCCTGATGTCATGGTCATTTTCAAAAATGAAGGACAAACAAAATTTGCATGTGTGTAAGTGGATACGTATTTGTATTCATTCCTCTGTTCTTTATCACAGAGCTGTTTAGTGATGTTAGATTTGTCTTTGATTTATTGTTTTGTTTTTTCAAACCCAGAGCCTTTTGGTTCCTGCTGGAGAAGCCAAAGAAGAATCTTCAATTTATTTATTAACCTTTAAATGAATTATACTATTGTCAAATATTGCAATTTCACAAGAGTTCAGCTGTTATCACAAAGACATTACATTATGGGTCCACATGAGAGGAGGAAATACATCATAGCATGGGATAGAACTGTAGTCAACTGCCTACCCCCCCCAAAAGCCCCCAAACTTATAGTAAAGTGTTTATTTTAAAAGTAAGATGTATATCAGACTGATTAAAATAATTTTTATTCTAAATGACGTAAAAATAGTTTCTTCATGTCAAGTTTATGTAACATGTATAAAATGTGGGTTGTGTTTATTCTAGCCAAGAGTATACATGAAAAAAAACACCACAAAGGCAAAAGTAAAAGATCTGAAATGCATGTATACTTTTCATTTGAAAAAAATATTCTGTAGTTGTAATTCTGAAAGATGAAAATGGGACAACATAATTCTGAAATATGATACAGAACTTAAACAATTTTAATTATATAATTCAATAATATTTAAGATGCAAGATGTATCATTTCTGCAAAGTTTCAAAAGCACTTCTCATTCATTGCATGTACAAGAGATGTTAGTACAAGCTAAAAATGGGTCATTAGATGACAGAAGTATATTAAGTCCCTGGGACTGCTATGTTGGCTCTTGTAATTTACACTGATGCCAGCCAAGTCAGTGAAAAACACATTTTTTCTACCTGCTGTTTGCTGCAACTTGGTTACACCCACACAGATGTCCACCCACACAAATTTTTCCCCCTACAAATCAGGACTGGGAATAATTGGAAAGAAAAAGAACGTATTGTCCAAAGTCTTTGGTTTTGAGGTGGTCTTTTTTTTAAGTGATTAAAATTTGAAATTCAAAGTAGGATAGATAAAAATATCAATGACAGAATAGCAGATCAGAAGCGGGTATGCCTTTGAGGGACATTGTGTGGAGAGGCCTTTGTAAACCTTAAAGGCTTAATGGAGCTAGGATTTCACTGGTGCGGCTATGCCCTCTGCTGACCACAGCCCATTTTTCCCTTCATAGTGGGTCAGATCATGACTGAAGAATGGATCTGCAGCCCACCTGGAGACTTAGCTTGGTTGGGTTAACATTTAAGAGTGGTCTACTTTCCATGCCATGGTGAGGCATTGGAGGAGGATTTTGTTGAAGTAAACTATATACGTATGTATATGTTTGTATGTACAGATGTCTATGTATTTTGTGTGTACATACAAATGTCATGTTGTTCTTTTGTTTTAGAAGAGGGTCATATGGCATGACTTGCATTACTTGCAGTCTTGACTAGCATGTAAGTTAGACTTAAGTCGCTCTACTGGAGTCATGGCAGGGGCAAGACAAAGACTCTGTATAGGCCAGAATGCAGTGGGTGACCTGGGCATCTTCAATATTTGACCACCTCTAAGCCCTCCAAAGCACCTGCTTCATCCACCTCCATGGCCATTGGGACAAATTGTTCTTGTCTTCCCATTCTACCAGGGGAAATCACATGTTTGGGGGAGACATTCCCCTAACGCTGATGGGTTTAAGGCATCTGCCAAGATGCTTTTTACCAAGATGTGGCCGCTGTGCACACTATAGCGTCTTGGAGTCACAGGTGAGAGTTGAGTGAAGGGTGGTTGCTGAAGTCTGAAAAGTTTCTTTTAGCCCTCATGTTAGACCTCTCTGAACACCCCATAGAGCTGGGTAATGCAATGGATGGAGCTCCAGGTTTGTAGTCAGGAGTACCAATGTTCAAATGCTGCCTAGGTGAGTGACCCTGAGCAAGTCAGGCTGTCTGCCTCAGTTTCCTCATCTGTAAAACGGGGATAGTGGCAACCACCTTGCAGAGTTGGTATGAAGATCAAACGAGGTAACTGTAAGGTGCTAAGAATAGTACCTAGTACACCATAGGTGCTATATAGAATGTTATCTATTAGGATAGATTTAGATACATTCACATATGTATCTGTCTTCATGGAGATCTACACAGATGTATGTATGCATTTACTTCTGGAAGCTTGGTGGTGCAGGAGATAAGAGAGTCCACTTAAGTCAGGAAGTTTAAATTTAGCCTCAGATAAACTATTCCTGGGGCCCTGGGCAAGTCCCTAAACCCTGTTTGTCTCATTTTCCTCATCAGTAAAATGAGCTGGAGAAGGAAATAGCAAACCCCTCTGGTCTTTGCGAAGAAAACCTCAAATAGGGTCACAAAGACCACACACACACACACACACACACACACACACACACACACACACGGTATTAAAGTACTATATATAAGTAAGCAATTGTGATTACTTGTGTCAAACTTTAGAATGCTATTATTGTTGTTACTTGCACTGCAAAAGGGAAGGAAGAATTTATCATTCTGAATGTGTTTTAGTAATTAGACTATCAAATATACCCATGAATCAGAGAAGATTATTATCACAAAAAGAAAAATTTCTTCATTTCTCAGAACTCTAGGTCTCCTCTGAAATGATAGGAAAGGAGGAAACAGGTTTTTACATAAGAAAGGTGACAACTACACAATACTTTAAAATGTTTTATTTTTTATTATCCTAAATATGTTAGCATTGCTGACATTTGCATTATCAATTCACTGACATCCTTAATATGGGTGATACAATATACTGAAAATGATAATAATTCTCATTCTTACAAAGCAGAAAAATACAAGGTGTAATAAAAGTTTAGGTTCATATCAAAATAGCTTTACAGAATAGTTTTCTATTTAAGAAAATAAGAATTTCTATAGTTATAAATTAAATATAATACAAAACACCCATTCAGTGGCACATCATATTTGCTTTCAATATACTTAATTTGAACTACTAAAAGGATTAAAAAATTTTATCTTTTTAATGAAATGCCTGACCAATAAACAGTGTTTTGGTTAGCTACACCTCATACTTTGAGAGAGTGCCAGCACCAGTTCTTTAAATTCTATCACTTATAATAGCATTTTAAAAGATATTTTAGTGAATACACAAAACTAAATCTCTTGAATAAACAAAGTACTATGAAAGCAGAATTCTTAAAGTGAGAATCTATGATTGAATGTAAGAGCATTTCTTAAACACTATCTGACACTGGATAACTGGTATACACAAGTGAAATTGTCTTTGCTCTCAAAGAGCTCCCACTCTAATTGCAAGATTGCCTATCAAAGAAAGCTGCAATGGGGATGGGACAGTCTGGAAATCCTGAGAGGCACCACTGAACAGACAGTTACCTCAATAAGCCAGATACACAGAAGCGGTGTCAGGAGGTATTGGGAGGGCAGACTGGAAAGTCTGGTTAGCGGTCCTCTAATTCATCAGAAAAAATACAATTGTGAATCCTACCTCAATGAAGTCAAGTGGACATATAAGGATTCTGGATAGATTCTGGAGGACTCTGCCCAGAGGAGGGGCTCAGGGAAAGAAAGGGGTGAAGATGCCCTGGTGGTTGTGTTTTCTTTGCTGACTGGACATCGTGGGTAACATCAAAGCCTTTGGAGGGCAGGTAACATCTTTCCACTGCTCATGTCTGTGGTATAATTTTAATGGAATTTGATTATGTAGAGAGTGATAGGAAGATCATTGGTCTTCTACCAATGTACACCTAAACTGCTAAACTTATGACCTAAACCAATTAAGAAGATTGTTGTAGTCCAGAAGTATGAATTTTCTTATATTTTGATATGAATGCCTCGGTTCTTCCAAGGCTAACTTTGTGGCATTCCATCTGCACCAAGGTGCCAAAAAGTGGCTTTTTGTCCAAACATTCTTGTCTATGGTCTTGAAATGAAGATGAAACATTGACTGGAATTCCATTTTTTTCTTCAGAATTCACATACCTTACAATTTTGAATTCATTTGTGTTGTCCTTACTGGAATTCCATATGATGTCACTTCCCTTATACTCTTGCAAGGATCTGTGGAGGTCTTCACTAAGCAACAATACAATAGTCCCTCCAACACACAGTACTCTGTAACAAAAAGATATAATGGGTAGGAATAGTTGATCTTATTTGGATACATACAACTAGATTACATGTTTAAAGGATTAAATGTACTTTCAAGTTAAAATTTAATTTTATCAATTTAAATTCTAGGATGTAGTGAACTAGCTAATGTTTTCTAAAATGCAGACATTAAAAAAAATTGCCAAATTCACTAGAATGAAATTCACTTTAATTATCTATTTTCACTCTAAAGAAAAGGAAAATCAAATAATTAACTTAAGAGTCATACCTCAATAAACAAAGTGAAAAATATGAGCAAGTCACATAATTCAATTGCTCTCTCCAAAGTTACCAGTGATCTCTTGATTGTCAAATCTAATGGCCCTGTCTCAGTTCTGATCCTCCCTGACCTCTCTGCATCCTCACACTGTTGGTGGTCACCTTCTTCCCTTAAACTCTCTTCTCTCTAGGTTTCTGTGACACTGTTCTGGCTGGTTCTCTCATTATGTTGGTGATGTCCTCCTCACTCTCCCTTACTCCACTATCCCATCAGTTGGCAAATCTCTGTGTTTCTACCTCTAATGTTTTTGCACCTGACCACTTGTCTCTACTCTGTCTCACACTGAGAAAGCTAGTTCAAACCCTTTCCATTTCACTTAGATTACTGCAATAGGTTTTCCTCCTAATTGGCTTTTGGACTCAATTTTCTCACTACTCTAGTCTAATCTCCACAATGCAGGCAAAGTGATTTTCTTTAACAGAAGGTTTTACCATGTGACTGGTTAGCTTTTAGCTCTGCTTTGCTGCTTAGCCCTGAAGATCTTGTGTCTCACTGGACAGGACCCTGGTCTTCTGTCTAATCTTCCCAGGTAATCCTCCAGCTCTTGTATCAGGGTCTTTGTCCTGGTATCCCCCCATGACTAGAATGTCCTCCTTTTCACCTCCACTTCAAAGATATCTCTCAAAAACTAACTTCGATATGAAACCATTCCCAATTCCCTCTTCTCTGCTACCAGGCTGCTAGCATTTTAGTACTTTGTATTTACTTTCTCTATACATATTATATGTACATAAGTACATAACTTGTCTTCCCATTAGACTGTTAAGTTCCTCATTAGCAGGAATTGCTTTGTTTGTCATATCTGTGTTCTAGCATAGTGTCCAGTACATTTGTTGTTCAGTCTGCCGTGTCCAACTCTACATGAACCCAGAGACACAAGTATCCATGGAGTTTTTTGGCAAGGATGACTTGCCATTTCCATCCTCCCAACAGAGGTTAAGTGACGTGCTTCAGGTCACACAGCTAGTAAGTGTCTCAGGCCAGTTCTGAACTGGAGATCTTCCTGATTCCAGGATCAGTGTTCTCTCTACTGAGTCATCTAGCTTTAGTTAGGTCATATTTAACTTTGAAATTCTAGAAAATGGCTATGACCACCTATAACACAAGAGTTAAATAAGGAGATTTTAAAATTAGTTATCATTTTGCTAAATTTTGTTAAATGTTACATATTAAAATGACCATAAAGTCCAGACATGTCTCCAAACAAAATATAGAGTGAAAATACATTATACTTGCCTTTCCATTTCATCAAGAATGCTTTTTATGTCATTTCCTAATTTAAATTTTTTTCCAAATGGAATATCAGAAATAATAACATCAACACTTTCAGAAAGTAATGGCAATTCTACAAAATAGAAATCAAAGTAATTAAATTATAAGATATTACTGTTTACTTAGAATCCAAACAACAATAAAATTTTAAAAAGGGACTTTTCTGTTCTCCTGAATTCCATATAATGAAAATTGGTGTTCATGACTTTGTGGAAGGGAAAGACTTTTTTTTTTAGGTTTTTGCAAGGCAAATTGGGTTAAGTGGCTTGCCTAAGGCCACACAGCTAGGTAATTATTAAGTGTCTGAGGCTGATCTTGAACTCGGGTCCTCCTGACTCCAGGGCTGGTGCTCTATCCACTGAGCCACCTAGCCATCCTCCACTGCGCCACCTAGTTGCCCTGAAGGGAATGATTCTTAAATGCCTCTAGAATCATCAAAGAAAGATGATTTTTATATATAATGTTATATGATACTTATACAATTTCTGGTAGAGATGATATGAATCTTGGGCGGAGAGGGGAGAGTAACTATGTTACACTGGAATATAAGAGAGAGGGGAGAGGAGAGGCATACTCTGACATGTATCTTCTTTTTTTGTGGGTCTGGAATATTGCATTTATTGCTATGCAGTAATATAACAAAATGAAAAAAAACAAAAGGTATTAACAAAATAACATAACAATTTAAAAATATAATGCCAGAACTGCCAAAGTTTAGAATGAATTAAGACTAAGGGGGAAAGCTGAGGGCATTAAAAAGTTTTTTGTTTTGTTTTGTTTTTTAAGCTTTATTAGAGAACAGAAAATCAAAGAAAGGATAGGTTTGTTGCTTGGGAGGACAAAATGATGAAAATGGATGAATGAATAAAAACATACTACTCAGTTATAATTTTCCTTTTGTTTTCTCTGCCACAGAGAATGCACATTGGTCTTGAAAGGATAGAACAAATATAATTAATGGGAAAATGATATCTGAGAAAAGTAAGAGATACCCTTGCTGCACAGGATGAATTCAATAACCATATCTAGTTAAAGAAGTGATATATAAAATTATCATTTTTGAGCTGTTGCCACTGATCTCTGAGAGATTATAAATAACATAAATACCACATTTCAATTTTTTGAGAAAGGGTATATAAAAAATATGGGCCAGTAAGACTGATTTTGATTGTTGGCAAAAGTCTATAGCATATCACTAAAGGGATGGTTAGTGTTTGCCTTTTTATCCCCAAAGTGTAGCACAGACCTTGACACAGTATAGCATTTAATAAATGCTTTCTAACTGATCAGTGAAATATTTGAAGGTTTTCTTTTGGAAGAGGGATTATTACATTGGTTCTGTTTGGTCCTGGAGTGAAGATCTAAGAATCAATGGGTAGAAGTTTCGGAGGGGAAGATTTCAGCTTGAGATAAAACAAACAAAAACTTCCTAATAATTAGAGTGATTAAACAACGAATGAAGTATCTTGGGAGATACTGAGTTCCTTCTCCCTAGAGCCCCTCAAAGGAAGGCTGGATAGTCATTTTTTGGGGAGAGCTATAGTGAGAATTGTTGATCAAATTCAGGTTGGGGGTAGCTAGGTGGCACAGTGGATAGAGCACCTGCCCTGGAGTCAGCAGTACCTGAGTTCAAATCTGACCTCAGACACTTAATAATAATCTAGCTGTGTGGCCTTGGGCAAGCCACTTAACCCCATTTGCCTTGCAAAATCCTAAAAAAAAAAAAAAAAAAATTCAGGTTGGACTAGATGGTCTCTGAAGATCTTTCCAACTCAGATTTTGTGACTTTGGTTCAGCAAGGTCAAAGGTTACACAGAGAAAGAATGTTAAGACATGCTTATTCTAAAGCATGAATACTAGGTTTTTATTGGATTATCCTTTCTTCTACAATAATGGTCCAGCTTTCTCAGATGAGTGTTAACAACTGGAATCTAAGCAGAATCTTGATGACTCTGATCTCATTCTATTCAACTCGACAAAACTGAGTAAGAAAGGAGAATTTAAACCTTTTTTTTGTCCTACTTTAAATTCTATATGGTTAAGTCAGAAATAAAGGGTTTAGTGACTGGTGTTCAGGTAAGTCCATCAAAGTTTATCTTAGTAGAGCTGAATAAGGTTATTATTTTATTCAACAACTGCTTTAGTCTTTGAGCACCCGAATCCATAAAATGCAGAGCATAAAGAAATCTCTCAAAATATAAAGTGCTTTGACTGTGAAGTCATAAATCACCTGTGCTGGATAATACAAAGTTTGCCTGTAACTAAGGAGATACAATCTTTAAACAGAAAAACAGAACCCAATATATAAACTAGTAGATAAGTAAGAAGCATTAGCTGAGTGCATTCAACTGCTGGGACAAAACAGGATCTATAAACTGTGAAATGTCAAACAAGTAAGTAAAAAATGTCTGCTCCTTTCTGTGACTGCAGAATGATTCAGAGATAGGAAAAACATTTACATTTCAGAAGCATGATACACAGGGTGTGGGGGAGGTACTTCATTCTTCTCCCTTTCTCTCAAAGAAAAAAGGGAGAGAGAGAGACCAGCTAACTTGGGACCTTCAGATTAAGGCTTCTGATGAATGTTCAGGTTCACCTTTATTCATTCAACATTCAAAATTCACTAAACACTTGAGAGGCACCATCATGTGCAGCATGGGATAAAGAACAAAGGGAAAGGGCATATGAGTCTTCCAAAGCTTACAGTTTAATTGAGAAAATAAAAAATGTATAAACAGAAGGGTTTAAACACAACAGAAACCAAGGGCCTAAGAGAAGCAGAAAGTGCTCCTAGAATTCAGATGAAGGAAAAAATTACTGGATGGGGAGGAAGATCAGGGGAGGGATGTTAGAGGCCATCTCTGGAGATCTCCATGGTGGGGGGGGGGGATTATCTCCCAAGACTTAGATTTAAGTGTTGGAAAATTTCTTAACCCTTTTAAAGAGTCTGAATTTTGCCTTACTACAACTTCCTCAATGCCCTTGTAATGACTTTCTAATTGGATTCTCTGACTCAAGTCTCTCACCAATCCAGTTCATACTACAGTCAATGGCCAAATGAAAAAAATGGGGTATTAGCATGTTTTATTATAAATCCTCTAGAACGGTACTGGTCTCTGAGTCGATTGGTGCTTTATCTTTGTAATATAATCATTACTGTATAGATGATTCTCCTGGTGCTGTCTACATTACTTCAGTTGATACAACTCTTTAAAGGTTTCCCTAAAACTACATTCAGAATATCATTATTTTCACATGCTATAATTTGTAAAACTATTTCTCACTTGATGGAATCTCCTTTCAGTTTCAAATTCTATGCTAACAGTAAAAAAAAAAGCTAGAGATTGTTTATATTTATATATGTACTTATTATCTTCCCCATTAGAATGCAAGGTCCTTCAGAGTAATGATAGTTTCATTCTCTAAACTTCTATCATCAATACCTCACACATTGCTAGGCACATAATAGGCATTTAATATATGTTTATTTGCTGACTGAATCATCGATTATTCCTAATTTGCCTTCTGGTGCCAAGCAGAAGTTTGAGAAATGGAATGATAAAAGATACACCAAGGTTTAAAATAGAGAACACTGAGTGAATGGTGGTGTAACAGACAAAAATAGTAAAATCAGTGAGAAGAGTAAATTTAAGCAAGAGAGATAATGAGTTTCTCATCTGAGATTCCTTGATTTTGTTATGCCAGAGGAATGTCCACATGAGTGGAGTGACCTGCCAGAGATGCAGGTCTGGAATATCTAAGAAGTCAGGGAAAAGGACTGAGGTCTGGAAGCCATCCACCTAGAAGCAGTAATTTATGTGGTGGGAATAAACTGGCAAATTAGAGAGTATAATGAGAGAAGAGATAAGACAGCCAAGGACAGACCCCTGGGGAACAAACCCATTAATTAACCCAGCTCTGTGAGCTGTAAAGAAAAAAAGAGAAAGAAGTTGTCAGTAACAACTGAGCTGGGTCATAAAGGATGACAGGTAAATTTTCAAAAGAAAAACATGGGAGCTGGGGGAAAGGAAGAAAGAGAGGCAGTTAAGGTGTGAGGAACAGAAAAAATGAAGGGCTGATATCTGAAATAACAGTATTTACCTAGCACTTTAGGGTTTATAAATATCTTTACAAAGATTAAGTCATTTGATTTTTCACAAGAATAAATGTTACAATCATCCTTAGTTTAGAGATATGGAAACTGAAGCAGAGGGAGTTTAAGTGATTTGTCCAGGATCATGCAGTTAGTATTGGAGGCAAGACTAGACCTCAGCTCTGCCTAACGCAAGGCCAGTGCAGGTCATTATGTGGTTTTCTAGAATGTGGAAGGGGGACAACAGCCCTTTGGTATCTGAAACTGACACCAAGAATATGGAGTCAGTCTTTAAAAGATGATACCTGCTTTTTTCCCTAATATGCAATGTTTGCAAAATTAATTTTTTCATATCACTGAAATATCCTACAGTTGGGGAAAGAAGAGGAATCATTTGATTTTTTAATAAATTTAATTGTTTATAGATCCTAACTCTTAGGTATCTCCCAATAAATTAGATTAGGGATCTCTAGTTAATGAGTAAACTAAGTAGTTGTTGTAAGGTTAGTTGCAATATAGATTATGTGAGGGGAAGTATTGTGAGATAAGGATGGAGGTTTTAGACCTGAAATACATTAGGGATAGATCTGAAAAAGTAATTTCAGGCCTCTGGATTAGAGGTCCTTCATTTGTAAAACCTTCCCACCTCTAAAAATCCAGAGTACACAAATTCCTTAGTAAAGCTCTCCATAAGGTGGCCTTACCCTACCCTTCCAAGGGCTCACAGCTATATTACTTGACTGCCTCCATCCAGAACTCCTTCTATATGCCTGGAAACCTAAGGAATTTGGGTTTTAACCCTTCCCAAAAGACTTTCCTTTGACAGAGGAGGTTTCATTTTTAGTCAGTCCAAGCCACCAAAAACCCATGACTTTAAACTTTTTTTAAGACTTAAAAACCTCTCTTCATTATGAAAAGATAATTCAGCAATCAGAAAACACTATATATTCTTTTTTTTTTTTTTAGGTTTTTTGCAAGGCAAATGGGGTTAAGTGGCTTGCCCAGGGCCACACAGCTAGGTAATTATTAAGTTATCTGAGGCTGGATTTGAACTCAAGTACTCCTGACTCCAAGGCCGGTGCTCTATCCACTGCACCACCTAGCTGCCCCGACACTGTATATTCTGAAACCTTGTTGCATCTTGGAAAAATTTTTTCAATACTTCCAATAATGATAATTAAGAAAAATAATTCAGAGGACTTCAATAGTTCAAGGAAGTCATTCTTTTTCTTTATCCTATCTAATAAGTCCATATATGGAGCAGACCCTTAACAAATGCTAATTGACTAAGGAGGGCCAGGTTTCTTTGGCTTGCTACAAATGACTGCATTAACAAGGACACATTCTTTTCTTAAGAACAATTTAAGCTTCCTCTTTTTATTTTAATATGTACTTCTCGTGCCTATATGCCCAACCTGATCCTACCAACTCCTTTCTAAGAAATGTGTCATTTCTTACTCTCTCTTGGTTGTGTAGCTTAGGAAGAGAGAATACAAATACACATGTCAACTACAACACTGTGAGACACACGTCTATCACCTCCTGATGGTGTGTGATGTCATATGTGAATGCATACCTTGTAGTATATCTGTCTGTAATCTATGCTAGCTTAATTGAACAGCAGCTGGCAAGGACTCTGAACATTCTTATGACAAGGACTTACTCTGTGCCAGAAATTTAAAAACAAAGGTGAAACATTCATTTCTGCTGTAGTTGACTTTTTTGAGAGTTGTTTTCATAGCTTTCATTTTTCCCACTGGTGTTAATACAAGTTATTTTCTTATGTTGCAGGAGGAGTTCTCATAAGATTATCTTTAGTAGCTTCCCAGAGGAGCCAAAACGATTGGGTTTTTATTGGTACTTTCCAAGAAACAAAACAATCTTTCTAGGGGTGAGAGATGGACTTGGCTAGAATTTTAAGTTAGAATTTTATTTAATCAAATACTGACAAGTTTCTATTAAAGGCAGCAATGCTTGTTACTTAGAACAGGAAAAAAAATTCATTTTGCTAAATTGAATTACTAGCTCATAATGAGTTTTTTGATATGGACAATTTGGTTCAAGTTTTGAAGCAAGAAATTTCAGGAACAAAACTTTAAAGGTTCTTATATTTGGAAATATGGATATATTGTATTTATGTGTGTATTGTGTATAACAATGTATATATATAAATATATATATACACAAATTTATATGTGAGTTTGTGTGCATATAATAATTGTGTGTGTGTGTGTGTATATACACACACACACACGTTTCCATAAAAAAGAGTGCTTTAATGGTTGATAGTAAGCACTTAATCTTTGTTGATTTATCTACCTTTTTATAATGTTTCGTAGAGGGTCTGCCTTGTGCACTATGAAGGTGATCTGCTGGTTCTTTTTCATGTTTTCTGGCCATTTATTTTGATACAATTGAATTGTTTATCCCCTATTCTAATTAATCTGCTCTTCAGCTTTCGAATGTTTTTGAATTATGTGATTATATTTAGTTTATTCTTTCAAACTGGTAAGTTTTTTTTCTTCAGACTAACAATACATTTATATATTCAGGGTTTCCCAAATGATTTAGTGAAGTTTTAAGCTTTTATACTCACACACACATAAATATATAGACATGTACACAAACATATATGTACACAATACAATACACATGTGTCCCCAAAGTCTTAGTATAGTTTTAAGTAATTTGTACTGTCTTTTGAGATACTTGAACATTTGTATAAATGTTTGATTAGGGATTTGAAAGAGTAGATAATATCACTGGTCTCAAAAGGCAATGGAAAATCAGAGAACAGATTTAAGTGAATAGGGGATAAAAGATAAACAGCCTGATTGTCACAAATTAAGTAGCCAGAAAATATAAAAATACACCTGCAGACAACCTTTACAAGGCACTTCCAATATGGAAGATTATAAAAAGACAGATGGGTCAAGTCAAAAGAATTCATTAAGTATCTTCTATGCGCCAGGTGCTAGAGAGTCAAAGAAAAGTCAAAGACAGGCCCTGTCCTGGAGGAACTCCCAGTCTAATGGGAGAGACCATCCAGAAAGCAAAAAAAAAAAAACAAACACCAGGAACAAACAAGCCACAAGGGAAGGAAGGCAGGAGTTGAGAGGAGGGAGAGAGTACTAGATTGGGGCGGGGGGGGGGGGGGGGGGGGGGGGGAGGCAGCCATGAAAAATGCACAGGTGAGCATGCTGTAAGATGCAATCTGTCCGGGAGACCAGGAGTCCATTCAAGGAGTGAAATAAACCATGAAATGTATTTCTGTGCCAATATACTGCAATTCTCATTCTTGTACATGGTGTGCCACTAGGGACTTCTTTATTTTGTAGATTCAGAGAAGGTAGAACTCAAATCAATGAACAGAGATCAAAGAAAAGGTTCCAGGTCAACAGCTATGAAATGGATAGTTCCATCTGGAAGATGGGAATTTTTAAAAACAACAATAAAATCCAATAGTCTGAGGCGTTCATAAATGGAGAAAAATATTTTGTGGATCAAGTCAATTCCTTTCATTTTTATCCAAAGTATGAATTTTGTATACAAGATCCTGCCACTGAGAAGTGACCATTTAGTTTTTTTTTCCCTGAAGACCTCCAATTCTAGAAAATTCACTAATCCTGGAGAAATTTCATTCCATTTTAATTATAATGATAACAGTGAGAACAAGCAGTATTTATATAACACTTTGAAGTTTGCAAACTGGGTTGAGCATACTATATACTCTACCACCCAGCTGTCTCTTTCTCTAATTGTTAGGACATTTTCCCTTATATGAAGTTAAAATCTACTTTTCTCTAATTTTCATTTACTGGTCCTAGTTCACTTTATTTGGGTTTAATAGAATTAAGTTTAATCACTTTTCTACGTGAGAACCCTTCAAATTTTGAAGACAGTTATCATGTCCTTTAAAAAAATCTTTTCTTCCCTCTTAATGATTCTCAAATTAACATCCCTAGCTCCCTAAACTAAATCTCTGTATTGTTTCTGAGTCCCCTCAGCAGCCTAAGCAACTCCTTCTCCATTGGTTCCAACCCATCAATTTCTCCTTTAAAAATGTGATGCCTAGAACTGAACTCAATACTCCTGACATAATCTGACCAGAGCAAATCACTCCAAGCCTATCAAATTATCATTTGGTTGTCATATCACAATGAATCATATTGAGTTTGCACACCACTAAAAGTCCTATTTTTTTCACATAATTTACTTTTCAAACTATTTTCTTCTCATCTAGTATTTTATGGCTGCTTTTAAAAATTCAAACTTAGACTTTTGCAGTTCTATATATCAAATTTCATCGTTACCTTCAAGCCTTTCATGATGCTTTTAGATCATGATTTCATCATCTAGTGTATTAGATTTTCCTCTTTGCTTTGTGTCATCCATAAAATTAATAAGCATGTATATGATCTATGGTTTATCCAAGTCACTAATTAAAACGATCAAAAGAGGAAGGTGAAGTAGTAAATTCTCCATTACTGAAAGTATTTTAGCTGAGGCTGATAGAAAATCAGTCTGGGACATTGCTGAGGAGAATTTGACCTGGGATGTGAGGCTGAATGGATAACCTCAATGGGTTCTTCCAAGACTGAGAAACTACATTTCTAGTTCTGTTACTGGCAAGTCCTTTTTTTATTTTCATGCCTGAATACACATTTGGTTTGGTAATTTCTTTTTACCATAGAGTGGGAAAAAACACTTAATACACAAAATATCCTAAAATGACTGAAAGACATTCAATGAATTATTGATCTTTGGTTTTTCTTTTAAAATCTATTCTATATAATATGCAATTTTAAGAAAATTTTCAAATTCATTAAATGCATTTTAAAACAAAGTTGGACATATCGAAGGGGCATCCGATTACTTTTCTGAATATGTATGGAAAAATGACTGGTTACTTGAATCACACTTTTCAAAAATAAACTTCTGGAGAATATTATAATTTCTTTTCTTTTAATAACTATAATCAATACTGAGATGCACAAAGTATAAATTTCACTAATAAAATACTTTTTATTCTTTAAGAAATATGCCTTTCAGGGGGTGGCTAGGTGGCACAGTCGATAAAGCACCGGCCCTGGAGTCAGGAGTACCTGAGTTCAAATCTGGCCTCAGACACTTAATAAGTACCTAGCTGTGTGGCCCTGGGCAAGCCACTTAACCCCATTCGTCTTGCAAAAAAAAAAAACAAACCTAAAAAAAAAAAAGAAATATGCCTTTCTAATTATATGTAGAAAACCAAATTTGCTAGACATGTCCTGATACCAAACATATACTGAGTTGCACCTGATTTTGATTGCCCTTGTATTTTGAACAGCTTACCTGTTACGGAGAATTTAAGTAATTCTATTCTGCTCACCAGACCAGCAGTTTTCAGATTGTCACAAGCACCCAATAATTGTGAGTCACTTACATCAGCACCCAAATAAGAGGCATGCTAGGAAGAAAAACATTTTTTTGAAAAATAAGCAAAATTATGAAATATGTTGTTTATCTAAGCAAGTCTATTTCAATTTTTTAAAATGAAAGAGAATACACATGTAGCAAAATGTAGAATGTTTCAAAAAACTGGATGATAACATAAAGACAAATTTCAATTTTATGTCTTAATACTGCTGTTAAGAATATATTATAGAAAATCTTCATTGGTCAGGTAGGCTATCTATAAAAGGAAGCCAGTAACAAAGGCACCTTCAAGAACAGATGATGGCACAATAATTTCCTTTTCTTTTTTAATAGGATTATTAGAATGGAAGATCAGAGTTATAAAACATGAATCAGAGAGAGGTCTAAACCAGATTAAAATGTAATTGGCAAACATTTAACAGAATAAAAATAATATGATGGAACAAAGAAAATGTTATTATGTGGTTTCAAAAGTCAATAGGCAGCTGTTAGTATCTTTACATAGGGGTTAGTGGCCTGATTCTATTTGAATTTGATATCGCTGCTATAGATAATAGTCTAACTAGACAGTAGATTATCAGACAAAATCTCGTTTTGTTCTTGTGGAAAAGATGACTGTAAATGTAGATTCAGAACTGGTTGACTGTTCAGACCCAAAGAACAGTCATAAATAGTTCATTGTCAACAGAGGAGGTTTTTAATAGACTGCGCTAGTGACAGGGGCTTGGCTGGAGGGTATACGACATTTTTATCAATTATTTGGGCAAAGACAAAGAGAATGCTCCTCAAATTTGCACATGACATAAGGCTGGGACTGATATGTACCAAACTATGCCAGAGGCAGGGTCCAAAAAAATTCTGACAAGTTAGACTGTTAGGCTGAATCAAATAGTAGCAATTAGTCTGAAAAACACTGGAGGGTTTGATGGAGAGGTCATATGGTGTTAATGAGGGATGCTCTGAAGTTGGAGTGCCTGGGTTCCCATTTTCACTCTGCTATTGTCCACCTGAGTGACTCTGACCAAGTCACTTAACTTCGGCTTCAGATTTCTCATCAGAAAAAGAAAGGAGTTGGATTAAAATAGCGATTATTCTCCTGAGGTCTGTAAACCAGGTTTAAAAAATACATCTTTATTTCAATATAATTGTTCTCTTTTATAATCCTATGTATTTAAGCATTTAAAAAAAATCTTCCTGAGAAGGGGTGGTCCATAGGTTTCACCAGACTGTTGCAAAAGGGGTCTGTGACATAAAAGAGGTTAAGAATCCTCGATCAAGATGGACCTCTACATCTTTTTCAGTTCACACTCTGAAATACTATGATTTTAAGGATAAGAACCAAAAGGCAAATATGATGTTACTCTGCTTTGAGAGCTACTCTGCCTAAGGCAAGGTCTTGTGTTCTCTTCTGGTCAGACCTCATTTGGGCTACTGTATGTTCTGGGCACCATATTTTAGAAAGAATTTAGAGGGAAAAAAAAAGAGTCACCAGCAGGTCAAACAGAAAGGTAAAAAGCTTTGAGATAATGCTAGTGATGGAGGCAGCCAATGTTTAGCCTAAAAAAAGGACTATTCAATCCATCTTCCACTGAACTGCCAAAGTGATATTCTTAAAGCACAGTGAGGTATATAATATTACTTGCTAGATCTGTGAACTCCCCCTCTCCCTTTTACTTTTCTCTCTTTTACCAAAACCAAATATGAATTCCACCATTGAGTCTATCAGGCCTTCAGACCTGGTTTCAACTTATCTTTCCACAACGGTGACATCCCTCCCATTCTTACAGTCATTATTCTAGTCAGACCTACATTCTTCCCGCGCCTTTCCTACCTCTTGTCTTCTAGCCTTTACACTGACTGTCCCCTGTGCCTTCTCCTCTCTACCTCATATTTAGTTTCTTTCAAAACTCAATTCCAATGCCATCCCCTATGTGAGGCTTTTCCTGATGCCCGAGGTGCTGGTGCCTACTCTTTAAATTACCTTGCAGTTAGTTTGGGGCACAGTAATTCCCCTTTTAGAATGTAAGTTAGCTGACAAAAGGACCATTTCCTTTAGTCTTTGTGTCTCCAGTGCCTAGCATAGCACAGCTTCTGATCCATAATACCCATTTAAAAATACTGTTTGATTGTATGCCTCTGGCATATAGTTTGGTACATATGAGTTCTAGCCTTATGTCATGTGCAAATCTGAAAAGCATTCTCTTTGCCCAAATAATTGATAGAATGCCGTATAACCTCCAGCCAAGTCCCTGTCACTAGCGCAGTCTATTAAAAAAACTCCTCTGTTGACAATGAACTATTTATGACTGTTCTTTGGGTCTGAACAGTCAAACAGTTCTGAATCTACATTTACAGTCATCTTTTCCATAAGAACAAAAGAGATTTTGTCTGATAATTGATAATGTTAATTATCTTAAGGTCTTGCCATGTGGAAGGAAAAGGACATTAATGCTTCCATTATTTAGGTAATTATCTTATAATATTATAAATTCTTCAAGGTAAGGGATATATATATATATATATATATATATATATATATATATATATATATATATATATATGTATACCCCTACTATCTAGAATAGTAGCACTTTTCACATAAGTGTTTAACACTGTTTGTTGAAATGAATTTTTGAAATATTTGTATATTTTTCTAAAATGGTAAAAGAAACAGATAATCCAATCACTTATTGGTTTGAGTATGCATTACATTTATGCTTTGCTTCCATAAAAACTCATTACCTGCTATTGTACTATAACAGGCCCCATGAAAGGTACAAGAGAAGAAAAATACCGTACCTTCTGGAGATACTTATAACTGAATTAGAGATAAGTTAAACATGTGCAAAACAACCAAAGAATTATAAAGCAACATATACATAAGCTTATAAAACATGGCATGTAATCATTTTCCTACAACAAATTTATTTCATTATTTATTAGTTTATTATAGATAATATTCATTTTAGTTTGTATTCCATTGCAGAGGAGGCAGTATCTTAGGGCTGTATGCTACAACTAAGAGCCATAGATTTGGAATTAGCGAACCTAGGGTCAATTCTTACACTTTTGTGTACATTATGTCACTTTGGACAAGTCAATCATAAGTTTTCCCATCTATACAGTGAGGGTATTAGACTAAATGACCTCTAAAGACTTCATTTTAAATTTAAAGTCCTATAATTTTTCAAAAAATAAGGAAAATTTACCTACAAATGAAGATTGGTTACAAAGGACTGTATTCATGTAAATATCCTTAGAGTAATGGACAGACAGCTGGCCTCAGAGGTAATCAGGTCTAGATTCAAGTCCTGCCTCTGAGGCACAGGCTATGTGACCCTGGGTCAATCTCTTAACTTCTCAGTGGCCCAAACAGCTCTAGCTTTAGTCAACCCCTTCTTAGCTTAAGAACTTACAGGCCATTCCTTGGCAGCTTCCAACAGGATTGTTCCAAGTCCACACATTGGATCCAAAACTAATGCACCAACCTTTAGAAAGAAAAATAGATTTTAGGGGGCTGCTAGGTGGCACAGTGGAAAAAGCACTGGCCCTGGAGTCAGGAGTACCTGGGTTCAAATTCGGTCTCAGACACTTAATAATTACCTAGCTGTGTGGCCTTGGGCAAACCACTTAACCCCATTTGCCTTGCAAAAAAAGAAAAACAGATTTTTGAGTGACAGTCATAGTGAAGAAATATCCATGTTTATGTCTCTTGGGGAGGTCCATAGATAGATCTTTGGGGAAAAACACTAACAATGAGAGGGATCAGGAATGGCTTCAGGGAGTTAAGGGGCCCTTCAGTCAGGAATCCTGACAATAGAAATGAGGAGGGCATTCCAGGCACAGGGAATGACCTCTGTGGAAGCCCATGGGGGAAATGGAATGATGTATATACATATGTGGATATCCGGGGCAACTAGAATGGTCTTCATATTTGTAGTTCTGTATATGTGTGTGTGTGTGTGTGAATGTGCAGTAAAGTGAAATAAATCCATATAACAAGTCTGACTAAGCCAGACTACAAAGGGTTTAGGAAGCAGCAGGTGAGAGTGCCAGGGCTGGAGTCAGGAAGACCCGAGTTCCGATTCTGCTTGGACCCTTACTACCTATTTCAGTCTGGCAAGTCCTCCAGTGTCAATGGGAAGAATAACAGCATCTCCCTGCAGAGTTGTTGTGAGACTTAAATGAGATAATGTCTGTAAATCACTGAGTACAGTGCTATAGAAATGTTGGTTATTTTGACTGTTGAGGTAACTAAGAGAGATTAGGAAATATAGGATGACGATTTAGTAATGAAGGTCCAGCTGGGACTAGGTAAAAAAAATGTGTAATGGACCACTTCCTCCAGGAGTGTTCAGAAGCCAGAGGAATAGAGAAAGATGGAGGAAAGGCTGAGATTGGGAAGGAAAAGACCCAGGGTTGGTAGGTGGAAAGGAGGGCATTTCTTTTTATACCAGGAAAGTAAATGAATAGAAGAGAATCCATAATTCTGAGTACTAAATAATCATGTTTTTGAGAAATGTTTTTGATGATATAAGAGAGTCTGAAATTGTCTTCAATCTTGCCTATCATAGGAATAAATGTATTAAGTGGTTTTACTAAAATCTACAACCTAAATAACTTTCACTTTAGGGGATGGAGATGAGGACCATGGAGGTGAATTATGTCAAGGTATATTTCTTGCACCCATTTTAAATCAAAAGCATTCCCATGTACAACAATGACATTTTTTCCTTACACTAATTTCAGCAAGAGATGCCATTGTCCAAGCTATAGTAGAACGAAGTCCTGCCATCTTGATATAAGCTCTGCTTGCCAAAGAAAGTCTACAAAAGATTTGGTTATAAGGTTAACAAGATTGGACATCAAATTAATACACATTACTGAAGATGTAAAATAAGGAAAAATCATGTATTCCCTTATATTCACAGACATGGAATAAAATGTTGAAGATAATATATTGTTTTTAACTTTATAATATAAAAACATTTGTTACCTGGCAGAGTCGGACTTGAGGCATTCTAGATAAGTTGAGTTTTCTAGGCAACTGAAATTAATTAGGTAGGCAGTATGAAACAGTGGAAAGAATACTGAATTAGGAGTCAGTAGACCTGATTTCTTGTTCTAGAACAGCCACTTACTAACAGTCGGAGAGCCTGAGTATTCATTTGTCTTTTTCTACAGATAAGTTTCCAAGGTTATTTTGAAGGATCGCAGAATATAGAAGTTTGAAGGGACATTTGAGACCATACTGTTCACGTACCATAAAGGTGGTTTATAAAGACTTTGTTGGTAGATCTCCAATGAGGCTGAGAGAATCGTAGACTTAAAACTAAAAGGAACCTTTGAGTTCCAATCTAATTCTCTCATTTTTCAGAAGAAACTGAGGCCTACAGAGATTTGGCCAAGAGCTGGGATTTGAATTCAGGTCTCTGACTTCTGATACAGAGTTCTTCCTACTCTAATCATTAGTCTTTCCTTCTATCCAGCCTGATCCTGCCTCTGCAAATTCAACTCACAATTCCTAGTTCAGTACTCTAGGATTCAGCAGAATATGTCTAATTTAATGTGAATAAATAATTCTCATTATTTCAGCAATATATGCAAGGTTGTTTTGGGGAAGTAAATCTTCATTAGAAGAAAAAAGATAATTCTGTAAAAACAGACACTAGGATATAATTTGCTCCAAGTTTTTCTTAATATTTGGGATTCAAAAAAGGGAAGAAACTGGATTATATAAACTATAGACCAATGGATTTGATATCTACCTAAAACAAATTTCTAGAATAAGCTAATAAATAACTGGCTTGGAAACTTTAACGAAAGGAAACAGTCAAAAAAAATGGAACAAGTTATGCTATCTCGTTCCTCTTTGAAATAAGTTGATATAAAATTCATATAAATACAAGCTATAAATGAACATGGGCTCCACTCCCTCATATGAGATATTTTAGAGAAAAACATATATAACAGTGAATGCTAATTATATAAAAATTAGTGAAAAAATAATATATTTACTACAAAAAATGTAAAATTGATGAAGGGCACAGGAGTTTCAAGCATGTCTTGAAATTGTTCAAATGGGGCCCAAGGGAAGGGGTCCTGACGTCTAAGTTTGCAGGAAGTGGGTACTGCTGGCAAATGCAGAGACCCTCATTAAAGTGAGAAATTTTTAAAAAAGATTTATTGTTGCCATTGTTCAGCTGTATATGACTCTTTGTCACCCTTTTTGGAGGAGTGGGGAAGAAATTTCTTGGCAAAGATACTGGGATGATTTACCACTTCCTTCTCTAGTAGAGCAGGCAAACAGAGATTAAGTGACTTGCCAGGGTTATCGAGATAGTGTCTGGGCTATATTTGAACTCAGGTCTTCCTGACACTTTGCCTAAGTGCTCTATCTACTGACCCATTCAGCTGTCTCTTTTAAAAGATCAGTAGGGATTAACTGAAATTTCAAATTTCTTGAGGATAAGAACTCAATAATTTTTTTAAAATTTTATATGCCTAGCTCACGGACTGCAGACAGTAGCTGATGAATAAATATTTGCTGAATGACCTTTCTGTTTTAGCACATCAAATCAGAGACTGAGTAGACAAAAATACAATTTGAGCAAAACTGTAAATTGTTGTGAGGTTTTCTATAATTTTAATTTGGGAGAAAACATGAGGCCTATCTTAAGATCAGTGAAGAAATATAACCACAATGAATTAAGAATATTTAGGAACTCTGAATGCGTCTTTGCTGAAGATACTGTAGGAAGACTGCATTCACCAGGAAGGAAATTGAATTAGAATACAAATCTCAATATTTACTCTGACCTGAGGTCTACTATAAGGCCCAGTTTTTCTGATCAGATGAAAATAAATTAGAACAAACTTTTGTTAAAGAGAAAAAAAAAGTTCAGAGAGTAATTAGTAAAAATGGACAAACTTTCTAAACTGAAGACAAACAAGAAATGCGAGTTTGAGAACATTGGATTTCATGTAATTGTTGAAAAAAACCCACAAGAACTTCAGAGAACATTAAGTCTAACACAATAAACCCCTCCATAATATACCCAGCAAGACATCATTTGGCTTCTATTTGATCCCCTTTGGTTAAAAGGAATTCAGTACCCATTTGATTTTTAAAAGGTTCTAATTTTTTGAAATTCTTCTAAAGAGTAGGCCTCCTGGGGACTTCTCTACACTGGTCTTATTTCTCTCACTGGAGTCATATAAAATAAATCTAATTCTTTCTCACTCGTGAAAGCCTTTAGTTTTACTGAACACAGCTATAACATTCTTCCAGGTTTTCTCTCTAGTTAATTTAACCAATCTGCATATGATATGGTTTAGGAGTCTCCTCATGATCCTGGTCATATTTCTTTGGCAAAAATGCACCCTGTTAACACCCCTAAAAAGGTGATACTCCAAATGCAGTCCAAAGTTTCTGGTGATTATCTGGCAAGTACCCTGAGATGTCCACCTTTCTGGTTTTGAACATTACATGTCTATTAATATAGCTGAAGATTACCATGACATTTTGGGGCAGCCAAGGCACACAGCTAATGCAAGAAACAAAATTTAAAAATGCATTTTTGATAAGATTGTTTTTTATGGTTCCATATGAAATCAAATTTTTGTCTATTTGATGTGAAGAAATAATTCTCATTTCAGCATTTGTGCAAGATTGTTTTGGGAAGAGTTTAATGCAAAGTTAATTAAATCTTCATTAGAAGAAAAAAAAGATAATTCTGTAAATACAGACATTAGGATACAATTTCCTCCAAGTTTTTCATAATGTTTGGGATTTCTGTAACAAAATTTTGTATCTGTATAATGAATAATGAGTAACATGGGAGGCATGGCAAAAATATTCTCCTCTATTAACTTTGTTTTCTCTGGACGAATTCTATAATTGTCTAACAGTCAAGAGGCCGTGTTCTTTGGAAGAAAGTCTTTGGTTCTGCAGAGATGGGAGTATTATTACTATGATACTGTGATGGCATGGGGAGGAGGATATGAGAGGGTTGTATGGTGGTAAAACAATTTGTGAGGCAATGGAAGCGTGGAACCTCTAACTTGTTAGGAGGAAGCCCTTGAGGCACTCAGTTGTCAATCTCCTGATGTCCAAGGACTACCACTTACATCCATCCCTGATTTTCTTACTCTAGAGGTGTCACATACAATACAATATAAATATCTTGAAGAATTGTTGAGATATCTGTAGTAGGAATTATTTTTCTTATTATTATTTATAGTAACATGACAGTATTCTACTGTATAACTAGAGAAACATTATATTTAGATTTTCTAAAGCAGCAGAAAAGTTTTCTCCAGACTTTTCCAAAGAATTACAATGCATCAGATTTGGCAACGAGCACCATGGGTCCCAAGAATTGCATTGTATGTTCAATTGTATTGTTTTTTTTGTTTGTTTTTTTAGTTTTTGCAAGGCAATGGGGTTAAGTGGCTTGCCCAAGGCCACATGGCTAGGTAATTATTAAGTGTCTGAGGTCGGATTTGAACTCAGATACTCCTGACTCCAGGGCCGGTGCTCTATCCACTGTGCCACCTAGCTGCCCCATATGTTCAATTTTAATAAATGCATGCTATATCTATAAGAAAACATTTATGCAGGTATACATTTCTTACCTAGTCTAGAATATAATTTTCTAAATTAATAAATAATTTAAAATACTTTAGGCCCTAGATATAATTTGTCAATGTATTTAAAGTAATTCATGACTTTGTTATCCAAATTTTTATATACTCTAAAATAACAGATAAAATAAAAACTGTGTTACCAGAATATCTTAAAGGCACATATAAAACACAAAATATCAAGCCTTAACTTCCATCTAATGTCAAATTACTCTTCCTTCCTAACACATGGAGTTGTTGACTTTAAAAATGTTACTGAACTTAGAAAAATCCTGAAGTGCAAAAATATAAGCATCTACCTGAAAACAGGAATCCCCACCACGGAGTAAATGTCATTTAGATGTATAAATATCTGAAAGAGCAAACATAGAATTAGATTGAAAAACAAAACTCCACTATTAAGAGTTTTGGGGTGGTAACTTGAATGCTTTAGTTTTATTCCCATGAGATCTGTATTTTAAAAAGAAGGTCTCAGGTCTTCAGGGTTTTACAGTAAAACGAAAAACATCTTTTCACAATCTTTTTCTTAAGCAAAAGTTTCAGTTAAATTATATATTCACTTAATACATAAAAAGTGAGTGCTGTTAGAAATTCATGTATCAGTGTGGGTGGGAGCAATCTGATATAACAAACATTTAATAGGCACTTAAAGAAGGCTAGAGACCTGGGACAAAAAGGCATATTAGGAACAGAACTGGTTCTCAAGAAGCTCACAGACTACTTTTACTTTTTTTGTTCCATTCTTCTACTTACATGCAATGGTAGTTTTTCAATATTCATCCATTTGCAAATTTACAAGTTCTACATTTCTCTATCACCTTCCCTCCCTCATCCTCCCTCCCCAAGGTGGTGAATAATCTGGTAAAAGTTGTATATGTACATTTGTATTTAACATATTGTCATATTAGTCATGTTGTGAAAGAGGAATTATAACTAAGAGGAAAGAAAAAACCATGAGAAAGAAAGGAACAACATAAACTAAGTTTTAAAAAGTAAACATAATATGCTTTGAGGAGCTCACATCTAATGGAACAGGGGATATACACAGATAGCTTTCACTGTCCCTGGTAGTGTGGTTAAGGGCAAAGAGGAAGTTTAGGCAAATGTTATGAGAAATCAGAGAATGGAGATATGTAAACCAGATCAGTGAAGGCTTCATGGATGAGACTTTAATGGGAGGGACACATGAAAGTTAGGAAAATAAAATCTGAGGGGTGAAGGAGAGAACTAGTCTGAGTAAAAACAGAGAGAGAGAGAGAGAGAGAGAGAGAGAGAGAGAGAGAGAGAGAGAGAGAGAGAGAGAGAGACTGTGAGAAAAAGAATGGACATTCATTTTGTTAGCTGGAATAGAATAGAGTGGGAAGGCAAACTGGATAAGATAAGATTGGGAAGGCAGGCTGGAAGGAAGATCAGGTAGAGTCTTAAGGGCCAGGGTCAGCAGTCTCTAGTTCTTCTTGTGGGCAGTACAGAACCACCGAAGGTAAGTTAGTAAAGAGTGATATGATGGGGTTATGCATGTTAAAGAAACATGCACACCCACATCTCAAAAGTTCAGTAATGAATATGGGGTGCTGGGGGTTCAGGAGTAATCTATCTTGAGGACATCTCTGCATAACTCAGGTGACAGCCTAAATAAGAGGTCCTGCAAGGCTATGGGCTAAAGTGGCTCCTCAGGGCCTGCCACAGGTCATTCGGAGGCTTCTCCATACCTGACGGATAACAACAATCTATCTGAAACATTCTTTTCAATCTGTCAGCCTCCCTTTATCCTCACCCTATTCTCAGCATACTTTGTTTAGGTTCTATCTCTGAGCTCATGAGGATAATTTTCTCATCTCTCTAGTCCTTACATTCTTTCCTTCTAAATGTCACCAAACAGGATCCTTCTTCCTGTAACCAGTAGTCTATGCCCTGGCTTGGTCCAAAGAACAATTTTTAAGTTGAGGGAAGATATTGTTCCATTTTAAGTTGGGCATGTCAAATAAATAGCCCTTTTGATTAATGAAAAATAAAGTTACCTAATTGTGATCATTTTATTTGATGATGTCATAACAATACTAAAAGGATTTTCTTATAGCTAACATTTCTTAATGTCTATGGGAGGTGGTAAGTGCTCCAAGAAAGTGCTCAAAATGAACTTTATTACTTCAATACTGTCTCCAACTGTGAATAAACAGATCAAGTCCATATCTGATTGAGAAACTTTTATAATGAAAACCATCAAAGTAAACCATATTCTCTATTGATAATGAAAATGGCTTGCTTCTGCACAGCTGTGCTCTTTAAAAAAAAAAAACCCAAAATAAAGAAAATAAAATGATGAACCTACCCAATAGGTCAGTTTAAAAGTAAAATTTTAAAAGATATTCATTACCTCTAAATTGGGGTTTCTCAAATCTGCTGTCCAGCCAAACTGTTTTATAAGAGCAATTCCAATTACTCTTCCCACCTCCTGGAAAAGTAGTAGTTGAGGAAAAGATTTAACTATTAAGAATGAAGGTATTAGCTTAGAGATATAGCAAAAAACTAATCAGATGTGTAAGAAAGGAATATGTGATAAAAAATATATCATACCAAAACATTTCCTATCAGAAATAAGAGTTGCATTAAAAAAAATACATACAAACATTCAGGCACCTACATGCAACTATCTAACAAGACATAATCAAAATTAATTTTGTCCACTTAATAATTTAGTTATTTGATTAATTCATCAACAGCTTTTATAATTGACTCAAGAAATAATTTTAAAAGGTACTTTCTTTAACCAGTCCACAAATACAAATCCTTATAAATCTGCTAATTTTGATGCAATAGCCTCATCTTTTTGTCTGTGAAAAAGCCATGTCCACAAGGATGTTCAGATCACAAAAGATAACTTTTTCATAATCATAAATCTTTTGAGCAGTAAAAAAGAACCTGAGGGTTATCTAGTATACCTCCCTCATTTGATACTCTGGGACACTGGGGCCCTGAAAGTACCACAGGACCAGGATTGGAGATGAATTCTAATCCAGGTCCTCTGAGTTCAAATCTCCTCCTCTATCCATTACCAAAAGTTTATTTGGGGAAGAAAGGATAGTGGCAACAGGCAGGGGCAGAATGAGTACTGTGGGGGGGTGGGGGGTGGAGAGGGGTGATAGAACCTGAGTTCCAATCCTAGCTTGGTCACGTCCTATTGGGTGACCTGGGGTAGATCATTTAAGCTCTCAGAGTCATATAGCTTTCTCATTTGGAAAATGAGTGTTGAACTGAGTGATTTCCAAGTCTCCTTCCAGCACTAAATCTAAGGTCTTTTCTGTACTAACAGTTTGCCATCAATATATAATACACAAAAGACTAAATTATAGTATGGTAAACTTGATAACTGTAGATATCTAAAACACTGATGGGAATTGCCAGATGCCTGGTTCAGCTCCAATAATTTGTGTCTCTCATACATGTTTAAAAAAATTGGCTTGGTGATGTCACTGGTCCAGTTTGGTGGTCATAAAGAAACAACTTTCTCTGGGTGCTTACTAGGCCCCAAACTATGCCTTTTCTCCCACAGACCCTTGTGTGGAGAGGTGACACTATTTTGTCTTTTCCAGTAGTCCAGGTGTCAGGCAGCAAATTTAACATTGGCATGTCATTTAGCTTTAAGGTCCAGGTAGCATGGCCTCTGACAACACACCAGGATGCACATTTCACTCTTTATAATGTTGGCAAAAATGTCAAAAAGGCCTTCAAAATAAACAGGAGAAAACCAGTGCATTAAAAAGCTGATACAAGGTGCTTTAAGGTTTTCAATGCATTTTTCACATTACTTCATATTATCCTCACAATAACTCTGTAGCAACAACACTTATTATTAGTAACCCCACTTTAAAGATGAAGAAACAGAGGTTGAGAGATCAAGTGACTTGCCTAGGGTCAGAAAACACTGAATTATTTGAAGTAGGATTTGAATTCAGATGTTTCCCTGCTCTATCCACTGCAGCACCCAGTTGCTAAATTACTGTATGATGTGTTGTATAATACACATTATTTTTCAGCAGAAAATTGCTATTAGTAATTAAGAGTGGGTATTTTATTGTAAAGAGAAAGAAGGTTGTACAAAAATATTCATAGTAGTTCTGTTTGCAGTGGCAAAAAGTTGGAAATTAAGAGGGTGTCCATCAATTGGGGAATGGCTGAACAAACTGATATACATAAGTGATGGAACTCTATTGTCCCATCCAAGAGAGATGGGAATTCAGAGAAGCCTGGAAGGATTTGCATGAATTGATGCTGAGCAAGATGAGCAGAATCAGAAGAACACTGTATACCCTAACAAGCAACATAGGGGTGAAGATCAACCTTGATGGCCTTGCTCATTCCATCAGTGCAATAATCAGGGACAATTTTAGGGAATCTGTGATGGAGAACACCATCTGCATCCAGAGAAAGAATTATGGAGTTTAAATGAAGACCAAAGACTATTACTTACAATTTTTGAAAACAGTTGTCTTATGTACTACCTAATTTTGCTATCTCTAATATTTGATTTTTTTCCCCTCAAGGATATGATTTTTCTCTCAACACATTCAATTTTGATCAATGCATAGCATCGAAACAATTTAAAGATTATCAGACTGCCTTCTGTGGGAGTTGGGGGAGGGAAGGAGGGTAAGGGAAAAATTGTAAAATTCAAAACCTTACAAAAAGGATTGGTAGAAACTACTATTGTATATAATTGGAAAATGAATAAAATATTTATATAATAAAAAGAGAGAGAAAGAAAGTTACTGGAATGGAGGTCTCGGGGGAGCATGCTAAAGGAGAAGAACCAGGAGAAGTATTGTATGGTCCAGAGGACTCCTGGGGGAAAATCTGTATCTTGGGAGGTAGAAAAGTTGGCTAGATTATGAGAAATTGGTACTGTTAAAAGTTGTTAAATATGGGGACAGCTAGGTGGTGCAGTGTATAGAGCACTGGACCTGGAGTCAGGAGGACCTGAGTTCAAATCCAGCCCCAGACGATAATTACCTAGCTGTGTGACCCTGGGCAAGTCACTTAGCCCCATTGCCTTGCAAAAAAACAAACAAAAAAAAAAGTTGTTAAATACAATTTAAAATGTCCTATCTATCAGAGATCTTGGTCCTGTCTCTGAGGACACTGAAGGTCTAACACTTCTATTCAGCTATTTCCTCACAGGTCTTGAATAAAGATGGGAGTCAATGCCTTCTGTGGAAGCCTAAATCCTTTCATCTTTGGAAGTGAGGTCCATTGGCCTCGGGAGATTTATAGTTGAGTACCTCAGGGGGCTCCTCCTAGCAGGTGAGGGAGGCTCTGACCTTAATACCACACACCCCTCTCATATCCTCCTCCTCCTCCCCATACTCCATATTACAGTTCTGGAATCAATTAGAACTCGAAAAGGTGGGTTAATCTATACTATCTTAGAAACACCTTAGAAATTTCTTTTATATTCCCTTATTGGAGCATTCACTCTTTGAGGGAAAGGATGTCTTCACTTTTGTATTTGTACCTCCAGAACTTAACACAGTGCTAGGGACATCAAAAATGCTAAAGAATGGTTTTTTTTTAATTATTCATTCAAACTGTATGAAGCTAAGATTCTAAACTTAAGATTCTCTAAATACAAAGAAGGATATCGTTAAGTTAAATTTAGGCAAATTAGGTTTTGAAAAAATGTTTAATTACTTAGGATTTTATAACTTTTCCTCACCTTAAATAAGGGGGGGGGGGAGAAAAATTAAATAGTTTAATAAAAACAATTAAATACATGTATATAAATATAAATGTATAGACATAAATTTTGTTTTTATTCCTACACATGCATGATATACATATAGATTTGCACATTTAATTTTATCTTCAAATCTAATTTAACTTTTATCTCTAAAAGGAAACTCTGGAGAGGGAGGGGAGGAAAGGAAGACCCACCTCTGTGGTAAATGTTTTTGCAATTGTTCCACTACAGCGACAGGAAACCCTGAAAGTGAATTTGCTCTGGTGATGCTCAACTTCTTTCTCCCCATTATTTTCAAACGTTTCTTCTTGAAAGTTTTCTTTTTCAGTTATCAGATCTTTGTGCTCCTGTATCTTGTCATTTTTTTGCTTTTCCAGTTGACATTCTGCATCCCTTGGCATTGCTAGTGTTTGTTCTATTTTTAACTTCTTAGTTACGATGTTTTCATTTTCTCCTGTCTTTCTTTTGGAGGGTTTGGACAATTCAGGTGGAAGTTTTTCTCTCAGTTCAAGACTTCTCCAAATTGAAACAACATGTAGCCAACACCTGGGATCCCCAGTTACAAGTCTTTGAATTTCATTTAATAATTTTCCTAAATAAAAACAATTATATTATTTTAACTCATTCATACTTTGAAGATAGCATATAACTTACAAATAGGTTACAAATCAATTTCTTAAAGTAAGATAAACTACTGACATCTTATTTTTCTCTGGGATTCATGTTTCACTAACATAGTACAGGTTCAGGATCAGCAGACACTATGATCTGAATCTAAAGTACTATTGTCTTCTGGGATGTGTGACTTAAGTTAACTAAGCAGATTCTCTGAAATTAGTTTATTCCAATAATGAATTATATTCTGTATGATATAAAAAAACATTGACATTTTCTCAAAGTTCAAATGTTTAGATTCTACAGCAAAAGCTGATTACATCAAACTATTTTAAGAACAAGAAGCAAACTCAGGAATTCTATGGCTATACTACTTAAAAACAAATTAATAAAGAGATTGAAGACATTCAAGAAAGCACAGGAAAAATCTAGAGAACATGTGTGAAGCTTCAAAATACTGACACTACCCTAATACATTAGAAGAATTTATCCTTGTGAAAAATATTATTTTCAGTTCTAAATTCTCTTCCTTTCTCACCCATGGGAAGACAAGAAATATAATATCCATTGTACATTTGAAGGCATGCAAAACATATCTCTGCACAGTTATGATCTAAATTTTGTAAAAAGCAAGAAAAATAAAGAAAAAAATGTTTCAATTTGTAGTCAAAGTCCAACAGTTTTCTATCTGGAAATGGATAGTATTTTGTATCAGGAGTTCTTTGGAGTTTTGTTGGATCATTGTATTAATTAGAGTTACTAAATCTTTCTCAGTTGATTATGGTTACAGTATTGTTATTACTGTACAGATTGTTCTGCTGGTTCAGCTCCCTTCACTTTTCCATCAGGATTTTTATGAAATCATCCCCCTCATCATTTTTACTATCTGCACAATGATACTCCATCACATTTATATACGAAAACTTATTCAGTCATTTTCAATTGATAGGTATCCACTTAGTTTCTAATTCTTTGTCAAGGAGCTGCTAGGTGGTGCAGTGAATAGAGCACTGGGAGTTCGAAAGCAGCCTCAGACACTTTACTTCCATTAGTGTGACCTTGGGCAAGTCACTTAACTCTGACCGCCTCAGACTTTGCACAGCACCCACTCACTCAAATCCAATTCAGGTGCTTGTCATGACATCACCTTCCAGATGTCATGGTCTTCTTTGAAATGACAAAATTCATTGTTATTATTATTATTATTACTTCTTTGTCATCACAAAAAAGAGGGGCTATGAATATTTTTGTACACATGAATCTTTTTCCTTTTTCTTTTAAAATCTCCTTGGAGAATAAACCTAGTGGCAATATTGCTGGAGTATATAGAGTTTTTTTTTTTTGTTT
This sequence comes from Macrotis lagotis, assembly GCF_037893015.1. NCBI lineage: Eukaryota > Metazoa > Chordata > Mammalia > Peramelemorphia > Peramelidae > Macrotis > Macrotis lagotis. Next base: position 88,624,054 of record NC_133658.1, read on the forward strand.
GTTTGTTTTTTAGAATTTGGCAAGGCAAATGGGGTTATGTGGCTTACCCAAGGCCACCCAGCTAGGTAATTATTAAGTGTCTGAGACCGAATTTGAACCCAAGTACTCCTGACTCCAGGGCCGGTGCTTTATCCACTGCGCCACCTAGCCACCCTAAGAGTATATAGTTTTATGGCCCTTTGGACATAGTTCTAAATTGTTCTCCAGAATGGCTGGAGTAGTTCACAACTCCCCAAAAGATGCACTTGTGAACCTATTTTCCCACATCTCTTCCAATATTTGCTATTTTCTTTTTCCTGTCATCTTAGCCAATCTGATCAGTGTGAGAGAGTATCTGAGTTATTTTAATTTTCATTTCTGTTTATTAAGTGTTCTAAAGCATTTTATAAGATTTTTGATAATTTTGATTTTTTTCCTCTGAAAAATGGTTACTCTTATTTCTTGACCATCTTATCAATAGGAAATGGCTCCTAATTTTTTATAAATTTGGTTCAGCTCTCTACATATCTGAGAACTGAGACAGTTATCTGAGAAATGTATTGTAATTTTCCCCATTTTCTGCTCCTTCCTCCCCTCCTCCCTCCCCACCAATTTTGGCTGCATTGATTTTGTTTGTGCAAAAAAGCTGTTTAATTTTCTGTAATCAAAATTATCCATTTTACCTACCATGATCTTCTCTATCTCTTGGTCATGAATTTTTCCCTATGTTTAAATTTGACATGTAATTTCTTCCAAGCTCCACTAACTTATTTATGGTATCACCCTTTATTGATTAAATCATGTATCCATTTTGAGTTTATCTTGATATATGGTGTGAGATGTTCTGTGCCTAGTTCCATTTTTCCAACAGTTTATATGCCCTAATACATGGTCAGTTTTTTAAAGATGTCATACATAAAAAAAAGAAAAAAATCATTCTTCTTTCTATTCACATTCAATATTCATATTAACTTTTCTAAAATTCTATTCACCTCTACTGCTTTTCTTATTATTTTATATTTATCATTATCCTGGAGTCTGAGGGGACTAGAGGATGGTTTAACTATTTCCTTATTTAACTTTTCCTTCAAGTATTTTTATAATTATTCCAATTGTCCCACATATGTTCAGTGTTGATACTAATTCATTGTCCAGTCTTCCTTTTAGTAAAATGTTGTTTCCTTGATTATCTTTAATCAGGTCTGTTGTTATTTTTGCTATATCTGAGATTTTTTGTTTTTGTTTTTGTAAGGCAATGGGGTTAAGTGATTTGCCCAAGGTCACACAGCTAGGTAATTATTAAGTGTCTGAGGCCAGATTTGAACTCAGGTCCTCCTGACTCTAGAGCTGGTGTTTTATCTACTGTACCACCTGGCTGACCCAACTATCCCTACCTTTTTTACTTCTGCTGATGTATAATGGGTTCTCCTTCAATCCCCTTTTTTAAATTATTTTCTTGGATGGAGGTGGAGAAGCATTTCTAGATAAATGAAAGTTAATGTTTCAATGGTCTAAATGTTTTATTTCAGTCTTTTTATCAGTTCCTATTTTCCTACTTTTGTAAATTTGGATTAATCCATATAAACGATAGTTGCCATCAGAATCCTGGTCAGCAGTATTCTTTCTTAACATAACCTCTAAGGCTTAATTTTTTTTCTTTTAATTAACAAGCACTTGTTTTTCTTTCCTTCCAACCTCCTCTCTCACATCCCTCTCAAAAAAAACAAAAAGCAAAACAAAAACCTTATACCAAATATGCAGAGTCAGCAAAACAAATTCCTACAATGGTGATGCTTAGAGCTGCCATAAGACTCCTTATTGGGGCCTTATCTCCAATCTTCCTGTCAGATTCAAGTTTCAGGTCTTGAAGGATCAAACATAAAGAATATTGGTAGAGAGAGGAATAAGAAGACCTGGAATTAAATCACTAGTTGGATGATTTTGGGGAAATCACAATTTCCTGGGTCTATTTTCTCATCTATAAAATGGGATAATAATATACTCTATATCTTGCAAGAGCTGTGAAGAGTCAATGAGATCAAGGATAAAGTGATTTTGTAAATTATAAAGTGTTATATAAGTATAGGTTATTATTATTATGGATTAATAGACTAGAAAAATCTAATCATTTAGACTGATGTTTCTACAGGAAAATATGCTAGGAATTTCAAACAATTGTTTTACAAACAAACTTTGCAGGGGGAAGGAAAATAACTATGCTGGGAGGATACAATGTTCCTTGGAGGGTCAGTAAATGTTGATTATTCTTTCTGAGGCTGTTTAAAAGTCAATTCTTTCTTTTAAAGCTGATCATCAAGCCCAGGTGTAAAAGAGGGTATATGTGTGAAACATGGGAGGCTGGGCACCCCCTCATGGAGAGCATTTGAATGGTAACATGGCAGTGTGGGGAATATGGGTTGTGACTAGCAGAGCCTGTGCAGACTCAAAGAACTCTGGGTTCTGCTGCCCTTTCCTGCAGGTATATTAGCATTTGGGGAAGCAGAAGAGATAGACCTGGAAGGTGCAGCCAACCCACTGCTTGGAAGAAACCTTGGGACCCACAGTCTGGATGTCAAAGTGAACAGGGATCCCTCTTTTCTAGTTGGTGGCTATCTGGATAGGAAACATAATTTCTGTTTTTCTTGATGTTTTGGAGTAACCAACATGATCAATGAAGGGAAGTAAAGTAAAATGGAAAGAATATGGAATTGGAACAAAGACAAACCCCAGCATTACTACTTTATACCTGTGACCGTGGATCATCTGTAAACTAAGAGAGATCAGACTGGCCTCTAAGGTCTTTTCCAAGTCTAAATCTAGGATCTTATTATTTGAGGCTGAAAACATACTTACACTGAAGTTCCCTGAAACTTATTTGCTTGTACATCTTTGAGAGCTTTATTTCTTGTCATCCTAATCATTCTTGACTGTCAAATAAACTTACTAGCTTTTGAATGAGTAGTCACTTATTTTCTGGGTCTCAGGTATCTTACCTGGAAAACAAGGATGAAAATAATATATGTATTATTTCTTTCACAAAACAACTTATGAGGATCAAGTGATATTAAGATATGTGAAATTATTGGTAATTAGAAGAGTTAATACATGTTATGTTCAATTACTATTGGGTTAAAAGGGTCTTTGAAATAAGTTTCTCATACTTTTAAAAGAATATTCTTAGAATACTAGTGTCCTTTGAATTTTTTTTCTTATTTCAGCAATAAACCAGTTCAACCTCCTCCCTGACTTCGCCCCACTTTTAACTTTCTTTTTTCAACTTTATGGAAGGGCATAAGAGAGAAATCATACAACATTAAGTACTTTGCATTTAAATAATAAAATTATATTTTGCAAATTCTAGCTTAAGTGAGATTTCATTGTGATTATCCATTTAACAGCAGATCACCCTGGCTTTAATTACTAGAGAGCACCAGACTTCTGGGTGTTGTTCATTCTGTTTTCAAAGAGGCCCAGTGATGTCACAGATGATGTCTTGATTTGGATCTAAGTGAGGAAGAGTTGTAGAAAGTCAGCAGCCTCTTTCTTCCAGTCATCAAAGTCCAGGGGCAAAACAAAAGTCAGAATGACCTGTGATGGCCCAGGCGGCAATGGACTGTATATTCAACACCTGACCAAGCTCTAAGTGCTTGCTCCCCAGTCACACTTCAGCTGGCAGGCTTCTGGGTACCAGATACCTCAAGTTTACGTCCTGCTTTTTATTTAGTTATTTCATCTTCCAATTAAAATTTGTTCAGTCAGGTTTAATGGGCCTGTTCTAGGCATTAGGTTAATAAGATTAAGAGTTGAAAGGGCCCTGAGGGGATCATCTAATCGCATTTACCTCATTTTACAGATGAAGGAACTAAGACTCTGAAAGCTAAATGAGAGTCTTCTGACTCCAAATCCAGTCCTTTTCATTTCACCTTGGTCCTACCAGTTTTAGGGTACAAAATACAACTTTTTTTCACATATCTCTAAATATAGTAGGTAACCATAAGTACTTTTAAAGCAGTGGTTTACAAAATGTGATCCAGGAAGCCTTGCTGGTCCCAAGATCCTTTCAGAGACTCAATAAGGTCAAAACATAATTTTATAACTCAAAGGTCTCTTAATCTTCTAATATGGTTAATCTTGATAGATAAAACCTAAATAAACAAAAGCACTTTGAGGGTTCCCAAGACTTTAAAAGTATAAAGGTCTACAGGGACCAAAAAGTTTGAAAACAACTCCTTGAGAGAATATCATAATTTAATACAAATGATCATAATTTCATAATATGGAATGAGATAAAGATCAGTCTTTGAGGACAGATAGGCCACAGAGTGCAAAGGGAATATGCAAACAAATTTATACACGCTAAATTCATGATTAATACACTCATGGAAATAAACTCAAGAATCTTAAAAATGTTAGGGAAAATATATTTAAAATTTTATCTGTAAACAATCAATCTCCAAAAATGTATTTAGTAGGCATTTAAAAACTGGAATATCTTTTAATACTTCAAGGATCTATGACTTTGCTAGTATGCATTTTCCCAATAAAGACTATTAACAGGTCTACTCCTTAGCAGATGACTTTCAAGGAATACTATGTCCAAAAACCACATTGCATTGCTTCTAAACTGGTGATAAATCTCTCCAAAATGAGGTAGATCACAAAGAATAGAATGTATAGGGAAAAATAAAAGTCTTTGGGAATGACAAATGTTTTCAACCATTTCATCACCTTCTGGCCTAGAGTACTTCAACAACTGCCAACTCATCTCCTTGTCGAAGACTCTCCCCTCGTCCACATAATTGCCAAAGTAATATTCATAAAGCACAGGTCTGATCTGGTTCTGCCACCTGGCATACAGTGGCTGGTAACAGTGGGCACCCAATAAATGTTTATTGACTGACTTTCAGTGGAACTCTAGTAGTTTCCTACTTCCTCTAGAATCAAACGCAGAACCTCCATTTGACATCCGAAACCCTTTACAACCTGATTCCAACCTAACTTTCAGGATTGCTAGATACCCTGCTTCAGATATATGTGCAATATTATGCCAATAAATTAAGGAAATCACATCAGGATGGATGACTAGCTCTTCTCCCTGACCCCCGTGCCCCCTCCCCCACTCTGGCCTTCCTGCTGCCCTTCACCCTGGGGATTAGGCTCCCAAGTCTGGCACCTGGAGCACTAGATGCTTACAGATCTGGAATGCTCTGTCTCTCAGATACCTTCTTTTGGTTCCCTCATGGCTCAGCTCCCACTTTCCTTATCTACTCCAGGTGCCAAGGCTTCTCCCCTCAATGCTGCTGTATTTGTCACACATACTTACATAATCAATATTGACTAAGTGTCACTAAGTGAGAAGGACTGTGCTAAATGCTGTGGATGTGGACAGAACATAATATTCTTGAGGGGCATCCCCTGCCTTCTTCTAGAGAGAAGAACCAGGAGCCAAGAGTAGAACTTGAAGAGAATGCAGTCCTTAGGCAAATTTTAATGTGAAAGAAAAAAAGTGACAAACAGTTAAGGCCACTGTGGATATAAGGCCATTGCCTTGGGTGGGAGTGGATTCTTCTAGAAGAGAGGCCTTCAAGCAAAGGAGAGTGACTCTTTGTTGACTTTATTGGGTATAAAAGGAATTCTTTACTGAGGGTTGGAATGGGCCAGATAGACTCCCAGGCTTCTAATTCTGTGACCCCAAACTTAAGTTACCTGTGTGAACGCTGTTTCCTCTAACCTAGCTCCATACAGGGCAGCCCAATGGTCACCATCTTTTATGCGCCTTCCTTCCTTCCTGAATACACTTGCTGTTCAACTTGTACCATATCAGTTAGAAAACCCGGGACAACCAGATGGTCTCTTTGCATCCAAGACTGATGCATAATGAAGGAGAGTCATTACAACAGAACAGTGAGGAAAGCACTCCTTTCTGTATGCTCTGAAGTGGAAATGGAGTATTAAGATTCTGCCTGACCCTTAGGTTTCTGACAATGACAAAAGTGACTGGGCATGATTATAATTATCATGATAAGGATAGCTCCTCACCTTCTCCTTCCATGCCCCAATCTTCCCTGTAATGTTTAAGGTGGTCTCAGAATCATAGCATCTAAAAGCTGGCACTTTAGAGCCATTGAGTTGAACTCATACCTGCCAAAGAATTCCCTAAACAACACATCCAACAAGAGCCTTTGTTGAAAGACCTTTAAGGAAGGGGGATTTACTCCTGTGCCTTTTAGTTCTCAATTCCCAGGGGTATGGTCAGGATAAAGGGGAGGATGGATATATAGACCTGCCACATTGAATGACCTCACAGAGTCACTCTGGGAAAGACAGCCTTACAAATAATAAAAGTTAATATTCATAAACCAGGGGAAGTATAAATTTCAGATGAGATCTCATTTTAAAACAATTCTGAAACACAGTAGAAGTTTTATGTAAAAATCTAAAATTTTCATACCTTTACTTCCAGATGAAATGATAAGTGGAGGTTGCCTTTTAAGCAGCAAGAATAATCTTTCTGCAGATTTTAGTTGCTTCAGCATTGTTAAATCAGAATTGGTATGGAAAAAAACCTTTCCTGAAATATATTCAACCTAATGAAAGAGAAAAATACAGATGCTATCATGCTAGAATTTAAAATTTTGCCTTTTTCTTGAGCCTGGAGCACTAGATGGATCTGTGGATCTGGAATGCTTGCCTTCCTCCTCTCTGCCTCTCAGAAACTCTCCATTGTTTCCCTCATCACTCAGGTCCCAGACCACTTTTCTCATCTCTCCCAGGTGCTAATGCTTCTCCCACTCAATTATATTTTATTTATTTTCTGTAGATTTTGTACACATTTATTCAGAATTTGTGGGAAACATTACTGACATATATTTAAGTAATATATTTCAAGAGATAAAAATAATAAGTCATTTGCCTTATAGAACAGCTTAAACTTTGCAAAGCACTTTCCTCACAATAATCCTGCCAAATAACTCGTGCCAATATTATCATTCCCTTTTCAAATATAAGAAAATGAGGCTTTGAGAATTTAAGAGACTTACAGAAATATAGACAATATTTACCTAGTGCTTCAAAGTTTGCAAAGCAATTTATATATTTCATCTCATTTTATCCTCCCAATAACCTTGAGAAGTACTGTTATCATCATTGGGCCCTTTTTTAGTTGTGTCCTGACCAGAGGCCCTGTACTCTAAAATAATTTTTACAGTTGAGAAACGTAGGGTCCAGAAATATTAAACAACCTTCTAAAAAGTACACACAAAGTAGTACATAGAAGAACTGGGATTCAAACTTAAGTTCTCTGAATAAGTCATCACCTCCCCTTGGCTGACTTATATAGAATCTTTAAATATTTTAATAAGGGATTTTTTTTTCATGTTGAATATGAGGAAATGGAAGTCCACAGGGTGAAGTGACTTGCCCAGGGTCTCGAAGCTGGGGTAAGTGTTTGAGGTAGAGTTGACCTGGGGTCATCCTACCAACAGACCCAGGAGCTGCCTCAAAGCATTTCACAGATGGAAGAAGAGCACTAGGTTGATCCATCAGCCCCTAAGGCCCCTCAAAGGGTTTATCATAGAAGGCAAAGTGTAGGATTCCAAAATATAAAGAACACTATGAAGAGACTTAGAAGTGTTGAATACATTCTTTAAAAAAAACAAAATGCTAAAAAACAACTTCCTTTAGTCAATGTCTGACTCTCTTCCTCTTGCAGCAGAAAGAATTAAAGCAAATCTGAGGGAGGAATGCATGGATGGCAACAGAAACCAGCTGCTAAGCTTAAAGCTTTCTAACTGATCACTTATTTTTAGTCACAAGACTTAAGTAGAAGGTGCCAGTTGAGTGTATTTTCATCCTAATATTTGCTGCCTGAAAACTTATTTATATAGATGGAATTTGTTTTCCTCCATTTGGGAGTACAGCCAAACCAATAAAGCCAAGCCAAGCTGCTTTTATGTCTAGCACTTTCAAAGTAGATACCACAATGCTGTTATCCAAGTGCTAACACTTGGAGGCAGCTGGCAGTTTTACTTTTATCCTGAAAATCACAGATTTAAGTCTGAGGCAGAAAATCAAATGGAGATCCAAGTCAAACAGTAGAACGTGGGGAACCAGGTACCAAATTCATAGGACTTGTGACTTCATAAGAGACTTCCACACTCCTGGTGTGGAGACTGTCTCCACAGATACAAAACTAAAACATGTTCTTCACTTAATGTCCTAGAGAGATGACTAGGGTACATGCAAGAAACTTCCTGGCTTGCTCAACGTCGGTCACTATGAGTCCTAGGCAGGGCTTAAACTGTTAGGCCTCCAAACTGGCTCATGTTAAAAAATACAAAAGGAATATTGTTTTCAAGTTTCATAAATTAAAAGGTACAATTTGGTCTGAAGAGGTTTAATATGGAAATATGCTTTATATACTGCACTATATATCAAACTGCTTAACATCAGGGAGGGGAGAAGGGAGGAGGAAAGGAGAAAATCTAGAACTCAAATTTTCTTAAAAAAATGAATGTTAAAAATTATCTTTACATGTAATTAAAAAAATGCTATTTTAAAAAATTGTTTTTTTCCTGATTGCTAAATGACATGGATGCTAAGAAACAGGATTGATGTATTTATTTCAGTACAACTTAGTACTGAAAATTCAAAAACATTTTTTCTCCATTGTGGTCTTAGCTGAAATTAGTCAACTTATAAAAGAAAATAAAACATTTAACCCACAAAAGTTTTATAGAAACTGATCACACAGAAACTTAAATAATTATCCTGATTCAATTGTAGCAAAGAAAGATTCCTGGTTTTTAAGTATTTTACAGAGCTTAATTGAGTGCCTTCCATATCATCAGTATCACAAATACTAAATGAATGGATGAGAGAAAATTTGTTTCTTATGATAAGCCTTTATATACTCCCATAACATCTAAACGATCCATAATATTCTATTTTTCAGGTTAAATGATTCCAGGTGCTTTAACATCTTTATTCTTTAATCATTTTTATGTGTTTCTTTGAATTCTTTAAAATGTTTCCACATTCCTCTTATAATTCAGTGTCCAAATACCTACGTAACAGGCTAACCAGGTTTTCATGAACACCAATGAATAATGATTATCTTTCTGGCAGCACAAATTGAAGTTCTAGAAACATCTTAATCCCTACTCATGGACTCCAGCAATATCTTCCCTTTTATAGCTCTCTGAAAGAGGATTTTCTTAAGGGTTAGGTTTATGTGCCTAATAGCAACACATAATTCATATATTCAGGTTATATTCTCCAGTGATATGTGGCTGTTTTGGTATTTGCTGATTTGTTTTTTTCCTCCTGAGAAAAAGAGATTTGGGTTGGACAGCTGTTTTTGTATAAATAGATGAGTAAGTTTTTAATTAGTTGGTCCACTATCTATTCTTCAGACCATTGTAGGGGCAGCTAGGTGGTGGATAACTCTGAAAGAGAAAGTGAGGTTGGTGACTTAGCACTGCACCCCCTCACTCAAATCCAATTCATGTGCTTGTCATGGCATCACCATCTTCTTTGAGAAAGAAAGACAAACATTATTCACACCACTGTCAAAGTAGTTTTTCAGAAAGTTCCAATATGCCACCTTTTGCTCAAAAAATTATCAGCGATTCCTTCTATTAGGTAAAACATAAATTCTTGATTCTGGTGATCAAAACACCTTCCTCCCTTGCAATTTAACTTTCTTGTCTATGTACTATGTACTCTATTTAAGGTCCAGGCTGGATGGCTATACCCCCTTTCCCATTCTACCCTGTCTTGCTGGGCCTCTCCTCTCCTTGACTCCCATGCCTAAAATCTGCCAATCCCGGCCAAATCTAATAGATGAAGCTCTGAGGTCCAATTCAGATGCCATCTACTTCATGAATCCCTCCCTGCCTTCTCTGATGCCCTAAGTAAATGGGATCTCACATTTCTTGTAACACTCTGGGCCTTTCTGCTCCCCCTACAATTACCCAGCGCCAGACTGAAAACTTGGCCAACACGGGTTTGAGATGATAAGGGCTTTGGACTTTAAAGGTGAGTCAGGTTTGCTGAATGAATGAAGAATTAATTCAATAAGAGTCCGCTCCCGTCCATCTTCCATCCGGCCACCACAATGATTTTCCTAAAGCAGGAGACTGCTCATCCAATACATTCCAGCGCCGGGTCAGATACAGACTCGTTTGTCTGGCCCCCAAAGCCCTCGGGCCTGCTGCCTTCCCCAGCTCCGGAGGCCTTTCTTTTCCAAGAACAAGGCTCCTCTTCCTCGGGGCTGGAATCCCAATCCCAAGCCTGGGATGTGCCAGCTCATCGGGAACATTGCCCAGCCCTCTGGCTCCCGGGGCTCTTCCGATTGTGCCCTCTTTATACGGTATTTGTTTTTATTTTATTTTATTCCCCCCCCCATGACATGCAAACACAAGTTTTAACATTTAACAACATCTAACATTTTTTAAACTTTGGAGTTCCGGGTTCTCCCCGCCCCCCACGGCGGGGATAGGGCGCGCGCTCCAGTTGTGCGGCAGCCCCCCCCCCGAGGGCAAGGCCTCCGGCTCGACACCCACCAGAAGATGGCCGCGACGGGGCTTAAGTCTCGGGGTCCGCTCCCCTTTGGGTTAGAACCGAAGCTCCCGCTCGCTTTGGGGTGCGGGCGTCGGCCCGCCCCTCCCCCTCCCCCTCCCCGCCGGCGGCGCCAGCTCTCGGAGGAAGTCGGGCCGGGAGAGGGGAGGGGTTCCGGCTCTCACGCGGAGGCCCCGCCCCCGCCGGCCTCGGCTTCCGGGAAGGCGGGCACTCACCTCCGTGGCTGCCAGGCGGGCTGCCACCTCCCGCATGAGGAAGGGCTCCAGGCCGCGGCCCACAGTGCAGAAGTACCGAGCCCCCGCCCGAAGCGGCGACCGGGGCTCTGCCGGGGAGGGCGGCCTCTCCTCTTGGGCCGCGGCCGACATGGCTCCGCGCGGGAGCGAGGCGGGGGGGGAGGAGGGAGGAGGGCGCGACCCCGACGCTCCCGGATCACGTGGCTTCCTGCGCGCGCCGCAGAGGAGGAGGGAGGGGGAGGGGTGGACCACCCGCGGAGGGGAAGCCCCCACAGCACTGGTTTAATAATAAAATTAATCATAATGAACACATTTATTATAAAAAATACTCAAATAAATAATAAAATTTAATCATAGAATCAAGTACACATTCCATTGGGCCCCAGGGATACGAAGGCCCTTACCCTCAAGCCCTTGACCTTCTACTGGGGGGGGGCGGGGAGAGATAAAGTGAGCATGCGCCTAACCCAAAGTAGGCCTGGAATGGGCTAAAGAGAGTCAGTTTGGTAAAGAAGTACCTGGGAAGGACGAGGCCAAGCGGACGAGAGGTGCTGAGCTTGAGGCGGGAACAGGTGTGACCACAGCGGCTCCCCTAGGAGCTCAGGAGCGGGCAGCTGGGTGGTGCAGGGGATGGCGCACATGGCCGGGCTCAAACCCGGCCTCAGGCACTGAACGTCACCGAGCTGCGTGGCCTTGGGCAGGCCACCAAGCCCCACGGCCTTGCAGATAAAAAATAAAAGCGCTCAGGACAGAAACTAGAGAGCATAAAGGTCAATGAGGCTATCCTCCACCTCCAATTTTACAAAATGGAGGAACTGAGTCCCATAGATGTTAAAAGAAATGATGTTAAAAGAAAAAAAAGACACTCAAGTAGTAAGTGACGGCTTGGCTACAAATTCAATGTTAAAGGAAACCCAGAGTCACGGGTATGACAGCTTGGTTACAATTCAAATTGGCTGTCATGTGTATGTAATATATTTGTATTGTGTGTGTACTTTATAAAATGGAAGCAAGTTATATATGTGAACATCTATACCTACACATGCATGTGTCTATATAAATGAAAGTTATCTGTAATAAATGTAATAAAGGAAAGATCACTGTGATAGTACAGAAAGAAAGGAGAGAGTGGTACAGCACAGATGCCTTAGAAGAAGGATTGATGGTTGACCCAGCAAAGGAGACTGAGAAGTAGATATCACTGCAGAATCTCAGTGTTCTCTCTCTTCTGTAAGATAGAACAATACATTCTTTCCAAACTGCTTTTTATAGAGGATTCAGATTTTTCCAGGTATCTTCATTTTCCATCAGTTATTCTGCTTAGTTTCTACTACATTAGCATCATGTCTCCCCCACCCCCTAACCTTCTGCCCTTTTTAAAATACTTTTAATTTTTATTTATTTATACTTACATGATGTAATTTTTATTTATACTTACATATAATAAAGTATACTTACATATACTATATTTATATTATACATATAAATTATATGTAAATTTTATAATATAAAATATATATTTAAATAGATGAATATACATAAATGTATTGATATGAAATATAAATGTATAAAATATTTACTATAAAATAGTTATATAAATAATATATAATTTTTTCTTTTAGATTATTTTATATACAAAATATATTCTTTTATATATTATCTTCCCCATCAGTAAGATTCTGGAGGGCACAGACTGTTTTTCTTTTACATTTTTCTGTCCTCAATACTTTAAATATTAACTGCCTGGCACAGAGTAGGCACTTAATAACTCTGATTTTGAAAGGATGGTATCAGAGTATGAGGAGGAGGGATTGGTCAACAATATTGAAAACTACAGAAAAGATATGCAAGATGGAGACTTCATGGTATATTTAACAAGGATAAAGGTCACTATCAAGTTTAGAGAAAGCAAATTTTGTTACAATACGTATTCAAAGATTAGTTTTCAAAGGGATGAAGGGTTAAATAGATGATAAGAAAGTAAAGGACACGAGTATTTTAACAAGTATTTTAAGTGGAAAAAGGAGAGCTCTAGGACTTTTAGAATGGAGAACAAGGTCAGGGGAAGATTTTTGGGGGAGAAATTTATAAGGTTGTGGGGATCAAATGAAATAATATTTGTAAAGTGCTTAACACAGTGCCCTATGTAGCACATAGTTACCCCATTTTATTCATTTGTGTATTTTTGTCAGCTGGAAGGGAAAAGTCAGTAGAGAGGGAAAAATTCAGGATGAAAGAGAGGATGATTGATGGGTCAAGATTCCAAAGGAGACAGAGAAGAATTAGCCTTGGCAGAGAGAAAGGTTATTGATTCTCTGACACTACAGCAAAGAAAGAAAAGATCGAAGAAGATGTACAGAGGCTTTGAGGGGCATAGTAGAGATGAATGAGTCCACAATGTGTGGCCTGGATTTTCCTGCTTAAGTAGGATGTGAGATAAGCTGCTGAGAGAGAGGGAGGGGAGTTTGTTGAGGACCTAAAGACAGGAGAAGACTTAGAATGAGGCTAGACCCAGCTTTCCCTACTTTGCCGTGGAAGATCAATTTTAGTATTTAAGAGTTAAGTAATTTTTGTAACTTTATTATTATTATTTTAAACTTGTGTGTTTCCATGTTGAGTTAGCAGCAAAAGTTCTTTTAAAACCTAAAGAAGACCTATATGTTGATTTCAGGGAGCAAGCAAAGAAGGATTAAAAGAAAGCAAACAGCATCCCGTTACTCATAGAAGAAGTGGGAAGAATAATAATAGCTCATATTCCTTTGAGAGGTAGGAGGTATTGAGACCAGTACCTGGTCATGTGGCTGTCACTCAGCATCATTCTTCTTTTATGCAAACAATACCAAAGGGCACTGTGGGCTACCTGCCAAGTTCTCTGTGCCTCCTTCAGACTCTTTGAATAACTGAATGCCATTCAGCCCTCAGCTCTCCTCTCATGCGTAGTGTCGGCATTCTCTTATTAGTCTAGGTTTTGGTTCTGCATCATTTAATTGAACAGTGCGTCTAAAGCCTCCAATCTTCTTAGGAAAACTCCTTTTCATCTGGTCTATAATACACATCTTGGAAAATCATTAAAAAAATTTTTTTTGTTGCTATTGTTTCAGATATATGATTTCATCAGCATAAGGAGCTTCCAGGAGGAAACATAATTTACCAATAAGATTGTTAACTGTTGTGCAGCTTTCGGGCATTAGAGAATTTCTTGGAGTCCTCAAAAGATAGAAAACTTTCCCAGGCTCTCTCCTACTACCCTAATATAACAGAAGCAGAATTGAGATTCCATTTTGCTGGTTCTAGGGCCATTCTATTCACTTTGTCACATTGCTTATTAAGACAGTTTGTAACTTAATTAGAAGACTAGCAATAAATTAATGAAAAGGGTGTGTTTCCTCAGCCTGTAACAGCCAGTTCCTGTGCCAACTCCCTAGTAGTAGGAAGGACAAAATCCTGGAACTTTAGTCACATTCTTTCAGGCCTGAGAGGTCAAAGGTAATCAAACAAGCCTACCCTAGCCCCTATCTTCATCTCCAGTCTGGGGATTAAGCTTCATGGTAATACCTGATGAATTTAAGAGTTCTATGCTTCTCTCCTGACTTGGAAAAACACGGATTCCCATAAGCAGGATGCTATTTTTTTTCTTCTCTTTCCTCAGTTCTAGACCAGACCCTCTTGAAATCTTTTGCTTTCTCTATTCTACATATGGTGGTCACTATTATATCTTCAGCTATGATCAACCCTAGAGCTCAGTATGCTTCAGGTGCCACATTGACACTGCTTTGATCTGCAAAGAATAATTAACTTAGTTCTTTGAAGCTTGCAGAACAGTTTGCAAACCCTATCTCAGTTGATTCTCACAACAACCCTGAGAGGTAGATGCTATTATTCCCCACTTTACAGTTGAGGAGACTGAAGCAAACTGAGGTTAAGTGATTTGGCTAGAGTCACTCTTTCTAGGTAGGAGACAAGATGATGAATTCAGATCTTCCTGACTCCAAGACCAGCTCTGTATATACTGTGCCATTTCATTGCCTAGGCATACAAATCACTTTATATATATATATATATATATATATAGTATTTTATTTCATTTGTTCACAACAATCCTATGAGAGAGGTTGTATAAATCTGTTTTTCTCCATTTTACAGATGAGAAAATTGTGGAAGTCAGGTGACTTGTCACATTCTTGTAAAGTAGTTTTATTAGATAGAAATATAAGTGTGCAGAAATATGACCAACCAAGAGGAAGCAGTAAACTAAGCTAAGAGCATATGAAAGAAAAGAGATGGGAACAGTGAATACCCATGGCAACCAGTTTGGACTCAACAACCTGGATGTACAAGACCCCTACATATTCTGTGTTCTTGGTTATGAAACCTTCAAAATTTAGTGTCTCTGCCAACTTCAAGAAAGTCTTTATTTAAAAAAAGAAAAGCAACAAATCAAGCTCCCCCAAACATTCTGAGGTTGTGTTTTTTGGAGTGCTTTATTTTTGTTGCTTCTTTAAAATTTTTTTTTCCAATTCCAAGCAAAGATGATTTTCAACATTCATCCTTTTGCAAGTTTTTGAGTTCTACAATTTTCTACCATTCTACTTTTCCTTCTCCCCTC
Organism: Macrotis lagotis; assembly: GCF_037893015.1. Lineage (NCBI taxonomy): Eukaryota > Metazoa > Chordata > Mammalia > Peramelemorphia > Peramelidae > Macrotis > Macrotis lagotis. Next base: position 88,639,453 of record NC_133658.1, read on the forward strand.
CCTATTGCAGCAAACAATCTGATACAGGTTATACATGTATAATGGTGTTTACCATATTACCACATTAGGCATATTGTGAAAGAAGAATTAGAGCTAAAGGGAAAAAGAGATCATAAGAAAGAAAAAAAACAGCATGAAAGTTTTAAAAAAGTCTGTGTATTATATTTTGCTCATTATTCAAACTTCATAGCTTTTTCTCTGGATGTGCATGGTATTGTCCATAACAAATCTCTCAGGATTGTCCTTGATCATTGAATTGCTGAAAGGAGCTAAGTCCACCATGGTTTATCACAATTTTGCTGTTAATGTGTTCAGTGTTTTTCTAGTTCTACTCACTTCACTCAATATCAGTTCATGCAAGTCTTTCCAGGCTTTTCTGAAGTCTGGTCACTCATGATTTCTTACAGAACAATAGTACTTCATAGTATTCATCTACTATAACTTATTCAGTGATTCCCCAAATGATGAGTATTGCCTCAATTTCCTGTTCTCTGCCACTACAAAAAGAACTTAAATATATATATTTTTGTACATGTGGGTCTTTCCTCCCCTTTTGGGATATAGACATAGGAGTGGTATTGTTGGCTCAAAGGGTATGACAGTTCTATTGTCTTTTGGGTATAGTTCCAAACTGATCATTTTCCTTTTTTTTTATTTTAGCCTAATAGGTGTGAGGAGGTACCTCAGAGCTATTTTAATATAAATTTCTCTGGTATGATCACTAATTATTTTTTCATATGACTATAGATAGCTGTAGTTTCTTTATCTCAAAATTGTCTGTTCATATCCTTTGCCCATTTATCAATTGGGGGATGATTTGTATTCTTATAAATTCAGTTCAATTATTTATTTTAGAAATGAGTCATTTATCAGAAAAACTAGTTGTGAAACTTGTTTCCTATCTTTCTGTATTCCTTCTAATTCTGGTTGAATTGGTTTTATTTGTGCAAATACTTTTTATTTCCCTCCATCCTATCTTCTCCCTTTTTGTACTTTTCTTTCTTCTTCCCCCTTATCCCTCCTCATCAATGTTTTGCTTCTGATTGCTGCCTGCCTCACATTGTCCTTTCCCTCCCACTTCCCTTTAGGGTAGCATAAATTTCTAAACCCAGTTGGGAATGTTTATCATTCCCTCCTTGAGCCAAATTAACATTCTTATTCCAGTACTTTTTTTTCATTTCTTTATTGTTTTATACCTGTCTTGTACCCCCATTCTCTGTCAAAGTGCATTCCTTTCAACTATCCTGATAGAAGTATAATTCTCAAAAGCCATAAGCATCATCACTATCATGATCAATTTTTATCCATACCCTCTGTTCAACACTCTCCATCTTTCCCAATAGAACTACAACCCTCATGAGCTAAAGTAAATCATTACACATGATCAATTTATACCTATACCCTCTGTCTAATTATGTTCCTTTCAACTGTCCTAAGAGAAAACCAATTCTCAAGAGTTATAGGTATTGTCTTTCCATTTAGTCCTATTGACCAATGTTTTTTTCTTAGTCTTTTTAACTAATTTTTTTCTTTCTGTTTACCTTTTTATGCATTTCTTGAATCTAGTATTGGATGATTAAATTTTCTGATCAGTTCAGGCTTTTCTATCAGATAAGTTTGAAAGTCCTCTATTTCATTAAAAATCCATCTTTTCCCTTGAAAGAATATGCTGAATTTTGTGTGGTAGTTGATTCTTGGTTGTAATCCATACTCCTTTGTCCTCCAGAATATCATATTGCAGGCACTCTGATCCTTTTATGTTGAAGTTGACAAGTCCTATGTGATCTTGACTGTGGTTCCTAGGTATTTAAATTGCTTCTTTTTGGCAACTTGCAGTATTTTCTCCTTTAGCTGGGAATTCTGGAATTTAGCTATATTACTCCTAGGAGTTTTTATTTGGGGATCTCTTTCTGGGATGATCAATGTATTCTTTTAAAAAAAAATTTCTTTGAGGCAATGGGGTTAAGTGACTCGCCCAAGGTCACACAGCTGGGAAACTTTTAAGTGTCTGACATCAAATTTGAACTCAGGTCCTACTGATTCCAGATGCTCTATCTACTGCTCCACCTGGCTGCCCCTCAGTGGATTCTTTCAAGGATGATTTTATCTTTTTGTTCAAACATATTAGGACACTTCTCCATGATAATTTCCCACATGATATTGTCCAGGCCCCTTTTCTGATAATAATTCATAAATTGTCTCTCCTGGATTTGTTTTCAGGTTGGTCGTTTTTCCTAAGAGGTACTTTATATTTTCTTCTTCTTTTGTTCAGCCTTTTTGTTTTGTTTGATGGAATCTTGGAGTATCCTGGAATCAATAGTTTCCATTTATCTAATTCTAATTTTTAGGGTTTTATTTTCTTCAGTTAGCTTTTGTGTCCCCTTTTCCAATTTTACTTTTAAAGAAGGTGATTTCTTTTTCCATTTGGCCAATTTTACTTTAAAGCTATTGTTTTCTTCAATCAATTTTTCATAATTCTCTTGTATGACTCTCATTTCTTTTCTCTATTTTCTTCTTCCTCTCTTTGGTTTTTAAAAATCCTTTTAAACCTATTCCAAGAGGTCTTTTTGGATTTGAGACCAATTCAAAAACCTCTTTGAGTCTTCAAATATAGCCTTTTTTGTCACTGCTTTTCTCTTCTGAGATGGCATTTTCATTATTCTAATCAGAATAGTAGCGTTTATGTTTAGTGTTTTATGTTTAGTTATTTACTGTGGTCATTTTGATGGTTTAACTCTGCTCTGGGAGCTCTTGGGAGCAGTCCCATACTTTTTGTACTGGGGTCAGAGGTCTGGTCCCTGGCTTACTACTTGTCTATGGCAATTCAGGAGCTAGTGGGCTGTTTCCCTGCATTAGGGTAGCCCAATTAAATTCTGGCAGTTTTTCCTGTGTTCTTGGACCATACCTCATCTGGTCAAGTGGAGAGAGCAGTAATGAATGGATCTGGAGTTAGGAATATTGTGTATTAAGATACTAGTTGTATGCTTAAAAATGGAAATAATACCAGGTTCTACTTCCCAAGTTGATCTAGGTAAGGATCAAATGTGATATTTGTAAAGTGTTTTGAAAAACTTCAAAGTGCCATATAAATTACTATTATTATTATTATTATTAATAGAAATTAATATATTTTCCTCCCTGTCGAATCCTAACCCTATTTATCTCCCCTTTGTGAATGTGCATTTTCTGCCTGTTGGTGATATCTATATAATTTTATATTAGACATGGCCAAGGCTAAGTTCCTAATGCAGAGTTAGGTACCTGATTAAGCTCATTCTCATTTTGATGAATGATTAATTGAATATTTCTTTAAACTGAAATTTCTACATTATGAGCAATTTATGTGCTTTTACTGTGTACTTAGTAAATTTATACTGCTGCTTTCAAAGAAAGACCTGTACAAGTGAGAGTTGTTGGATACAATATGTGCCAAGATGCAATATCATCAAAGCTTAGAGCCTCTTGAAATAAATGTAAAAGAAGCCCATGTTCTCAGAGGAGTCTTACTAACATGAATCCCAATCCTCTATTCATTTCACTTCCACCACACTGCTTCCTGAATAACGGAGTACTGCAGGGAGCCCAAACAAATGATGTGGCATTGTTAAGGACTGCTGGGCAACCAGAAAAGCAGACAAACAAATCCATCGTATGAACACAGCAGAACAAAGGAATTATACAGACTGTGAAATTAAGAATCAGAATTGCTCATTGCTCTTGACTGCCTTTACATAAGTATTACGACAGACAAGTGGCTCTGTTCAACCAATTTGTACCTCTAGCAGTCACAAGACCAAGTTTGAATACAAATTCAGTTCAGTGAATGCTTATGGAGTATCTCCTATATGCTAGACACTATAATGAGAAATTGTTAAAATAGATTCCCATTCTCAGTCCTCATTCTTCTTGAATTGTCTGTGACTTTTGAACAATATTGACCACTTTTTCTTCCTGGATACTGTCTCCTTTCTTAGCTTCCATGATATAGCCTACTTCTGCTTTTCTTCTATATGATTGACCATTTGTTCTTGGTCACTCTGGATTGTCATCCATGTGTCATTCCTGGATTTTGGATATTCCCCCTCTCCCCCATCTAGATTTTTCTCCTGGACTTTTTATTTTCTTTCTCTATATATTTTCTCTCTTCCTCTCTTTCTCTCTCTCTCTCTCTCTCTCTCTATATATATATATATATATATATATATATATATATATTCTCTTTCTATACATATATTCTCTCATCATCTCTCATGGATTCAATTATTATCACTATACAAAGAATTTCCAAATATATTTATATGTTCAATATATGTACAGCTGTATGTTAAATACATGCACACATGTATTGGTACATGTATATATACATGTTTATTGAATGTGTGTGTTTATTCCCAACACTCTCTCTGAGCTCCAGCCCCACATTACCAACTGTCCATTAGTAATCTCCATCTAGGTATCCTTCAATCATTCACAAACTCAATATGTCCAAAATAAATTTATTATCTTCCCTCCTAAGCACCATCTTCCAAATTTCCCTATTTCTATGGAGGACACCATCATCTTTCCAAGTCTGCTTCTTTAGAGTCATTGTTGATTCTTTACCTATTTTACCCCTTCCTCTTCAGATGACAATAGTTGCCAAGTTTTGTCAATTCTAACCATAACATTTCTTCTATCTGAACTTTCCCCCTCTGGATACATTGCTGCCAAATGAGTTCACCCTCATCTTGTTTAATTTATTGCCTTTCTATTCCCTACCCCTTTCAATCCAACATCCATACAATTATGAAAACTCATGTTTCTAAATTTTAAATTTGACCCAATTTAAAATGAATTACATTCATAAGATTCCTTTTCTGCCATGAACTGATGCTTAGGCACATATTTGCTGTCAACCCTGCTCAAGAATTCTTAGTACATGGGGCACCTAGGTGGTACAGTGGATAAAGCACTGGCCCTGGAGTCAGGAGTACCTAGGTTCAAATCTGGTCTCAGACACTTAATACCTAGCCGTGTGGCCTTGGGCAAGCTACTTAACCCCATTTGCCTTGCAAAAATCTAAAAAAAAAAAAAAAGAATTCTTAATACCAAAATGGAAATATGTTTTGGACATGTATAACCTATATCAAATTGTTTGCTTTCTTAATGAAAGGGAAAGGAAGATAGGAGTGGAAGAATTTGGAACTCAAAAATTTTAAGAACAAATATTAAAAATTTTTACATGTATTTGGGAAAAATAAAATATTTTAAAAAACACACCAGAAAAAAAATAAAATGTTAAGTACCTTCTTGTTGCTTCCAATTTAAAATATATTTTCATCAGCTTGGTATTTAAACTCTTTTCTATTTGGTTTCTGCCTTTTTTTTCCTAGACTTGTTTCATATTATTCCCTTTGTAAGCATTTCATTCTAGTCAGTAGCTTCCTTTTTGTTCCCTGAACTAAAGAATTCCAACTATGACATGTTTTCATGCCTTTGTATGGACTGACTCTTATATTTGCAGTGCATTTCAACCCCTCCTCTACCTCTTTAGAATCCTTAACTTAATTTGTGAATCATCCACCTTCTATAGGAAGCCTTTCCTCATTCTCATAGTTATTAATGTACCTACAAATTATCTTGCGCTTTTTCATCTGTGTTCTGTCATCTCGGTGGAACATAAGCTCATGAGGGTAGGGACATTTTTTTGTTTTCTCTTTTATCCTAGGCCTTAGCAGAGTCCCATTCATTTAGCAGGTGGTTAATATATATGCTGCTTGTAAGTGTTAGTATGTGATAGTTTCTGAGCTCAAGAGCTTTTCAGTCTTGTACTGTGGATAAGATACAAGGCAGAATAAAATAAGTGCCATGAGTCCCTGATTTAGTATAGAAAACATGAAGCTGGTTATCATAGGCACTTGGACACTCAGACTGCCCTATTTGTGGTTTGAGGATTGTGTTCATTCATCAGAAAGTATGATCTTTAATTTGGAAGAATGGGTTTTCCATTCTCATATTCTTCTGCTGAGTAACAAACCTCCATCCAAGTGTGCAAAATTTAAACAAGATTTTTATCAAATCTGCTTGGAGTCATCAAGACTCAGAACAGTTTGAAAGGCCACTTCTTAGCCATTTCACATTTTACCTCAATATTTACCTTTCTCCCTGTTGCACTGTGGTCCTGGTTCCCGAATTTCTTTTCGGAGGCCTTGGTGTACCTCTTCACTCTTAAATGCTTCCTCTACCAACAGCCACTGATTTTTCCATTGCCTCAGATTTCTAGACTTTTAAAATCTCACATGTCTTCATCAGTCCTAGACACATCCACCATGTGATGTTTGGTTTAAATTAGGAAAGAACAAACACAAACAGAAACAGCCTTGTGTTTATGTACCCTGTGTGAAAGCTAGGTAGGAGGTAGGGATGCTACCTCCCCTCCCTACCCAACTCTCAGGACAAACTCAGAGTAGCTCAAAAACTAATCAAGAGGAAAACAAAGAAACATGTATATACTGAATTTTGACTCAGTAACCAGTTTGGGAATTATTCATCATCTTGGATTAAAAGTTCCTAAGTCACAAAGGGTCCAAAATATGCTCAACCCAAGTTTCCAAATGGGTTGGAATGACAACTGAGCATTTTCCAAGGAAGATAAAGGTAGCCACTATAATGAAAAAGTACTTTGGACACTCAGGAAGAAGAGGACTCATTCTCCTTGTGGATAAGATATGATGTGATTTTTGGAAGGTAGACAGGGTTTCAACAAGTAGAGATGATATGGGAATGTGAAAAAAAGCATTCCATGGAAAGGTAATAGATGAGTATGATTGACACCTACAACATGAGACAGAAAAACTCTTCAGAGCCCAGTGAACTGACCCAAACAGCTGTGCAGATTCAAGATTTGGGGCACTGTTTTGCTGAAAGAGTTTATGTTGTCTCAAAGCCCCAGACACAGAAGATTAGAATAGCTCTGCAGACTTAGGGTCTCTGTTTTCACTAAAGGAACTTAACACAGTTTCGTTGGTTTAAAACTGTTGTCTAGGAGAAAAGTGACTTCATCCAGTAGAAAAGAGAATTCCAGAAGAATGACCGTATCTAAAAGATGAAGGTCTGACAGACTATTCCTATGGAGATCAAGGACATAAAGGTCTATAGTTCAGTCTTGCAGAGTTTCCTTTTTCATGAGACACCTTATTTTTTACTCACTATTTTCTAAAGACACTGCATTGGTAGGATAGTATAAACCAGGTGGTTTATAATGACTGATCTTACTTTTGTCTAATTTCAGTAAATTTTAGCAAATTTTTCAAGATTGAATGGGATGAAGTGGATAGTTTCAGATAAACCTTAGAAGAATTATATGAACTGACACAAAATAAAGTGAGCAGAACTGAGGGAATAGTTTATATGGTAATAACAACAAAAATCAAAAGACTTAAGAACTTTGATCAATGCAATGACCAATGATGATTCCAGAGGATAGATAAAAACATACTACCCATCTCCTAACAGATACTAAATGAATTTGCATATGGTCACGGGATATTGGCTTTCCCCAACCATATATATTTGTTACAAGGGTTGTTTTTTTTTTTCAATTGACAAGAGATGAGATGGAAAATAAATGCTTATTTTAAAACAATAAAATAAAAATTATATTAAAAAGAGTAATTGTGGATAATTTATTTGTGGATAATTGTGGATAATTTAATTGTGGATAGTTGTGGATAATTTATTTGAATGGAAAGCATTCTTGTGGCAATTTAAGGCACTACAATTGTGAGTAGTAGATGTAAAACTCCCCCATATCAGGGTTACCCTAAAAATCTGGACAGTAAATTTACAGCAATGTGACATATCCACTCTGGGGGAATCCCATCCTTAGAGGATGAACACAACTAAAATAAGCTAGTTCAAGTTAGAAAGGGAAGTGTCAATGACTGTGACTCTAGATCCATGATATATTTATTTGTAATTCCTTTTCTCTGTGATGTGCAGTCTAATTTTAAAATATTGGGCTAGTCAATAAGTTTTATCTGCTTAAATATTAGAGTTCATCAGAAAATCTCTGCAGCTGGTAACATCATATAGATTCTTCAACTGGCAAAGAATATGGAAGCAATTTTCTATAATGCATTTGCAATTTGCTTCTCTTTCTTAAATGCTTTACATTGCTTTGAATGAAATAATAAAGCAATTTTCAGCTTATTATTATACTTATCTTTAGAATGTTCCACTATTCCACTAGACTATTTTTTAAATATTTTATTTCTTTTGCATTTACTATTATGATTATCTAAGCTTTCACTTAGAGGCTCTTGTGCTTCAACTTCTTGAAATTGGCCTAGGATATTATATTGTTATTTTCTTCAGTCTTGCTGCTTTTTCAGTAGACTCTCACACTATTTCTTCCTTCAATAAAACAACTCTAATGGACCATGAATTATTTGTGGGTTTTGAAAATCATTCTGAAATATAAGATTACAGTTTTTCCACTGCCAGGCAAGTAGATAGATATTAATACATTAAAAAATCAATCAATGCACAGTTTTATTTCTACAAGGCATATATTTGTATGTACATATGTGCATATATTTATCTCCTTTGAATAAACTCAGGAAAATTATCTCGATAGGCTTTTAGGAGATTTTTACTCAACAACATAAATCTAGAAAAATGAGAGTGAGCCATTGGACAAAATAAATTTGCTTTAGTATTTTTTCACTTCCTTAACAAAGTACTTTGAAGAGTGATTTTTTTTTTTTGCTAGTCATAATAATGCTACCAGGCAAACTCCTCTCTACCCCTCCTTTTTTTTTTCTTTTTCATAAAGCATATTTGGCACTATTTAGCAATCTAATGTGACAGGAATCAGTGGGGTCGAGTGGAAAGTACTCTGTAGCCACAGAATCTGGGTTCAAATTCTGCCCTAGGTACTGACTTTGGTCAAGTCCTTTAAACTCCCTTGGCCTCAATTACTGATTTTAATTAAAAGAAAAACAGCATTTATATAAAGTTTTAAGTTTTAGAGGGTGCTTTACAAATATTATCTAATTTATACTCACAACAACCCAGAAGTAGGTGTTTTGATTAACCCGATTTTAAAGCTGAGCAGACTAAGAGACTATATGACTTGCCCAATTACTTAGGTAGTAACTATGTCAAGCCAAATTTGAATGAATAAGTGAATGAAAGAATGAATGAATAAAGTATTTGTTAACTGTTTACTATATGCAAAGCCCCATGCTAAGAGCTGAGTCTACAAAGGAAAAGAAAATCCCTGATCTTAGAGAGTTCACATTCTAACATGGGAGACAACACAAATGAGTGTTTCAGGTGTAAACTGCTTAGACTAGAGCCTCACACAGGGTAGATGATTAATTCTTATTGATTGATTGATTGAAGTTAGATGGAAAACTTCCATTGTCCTTTGGGTGAAATAGTAAAACAGATATTAATGCCTGTTCTTTAATGAAGAAATCATATCAGTTTCTCATGTTAAACCACTTGACCATGCCAAGGACTGAGGTGGCAAGACTTTTTTTTTCCCTGATTATTTACTAGCTGTAGTTTTAGCACTTTCAGAAGCACTTGCCAGGCTGCACTTCCATTGGTATTGCTTCCCAGAGTCATGGTGGAAGGTACTGAGGCAGAAGCAGTGTTGTTTTCAAGGTTCTTAGGTTTGAATTCTGTGCTATTTCCATTAAGGTTTGAGGGAAGATGGTAGTAATGGTTTAATTGTCCTAGGACATGCTGCCTTTTTTTTTCTGTGTTGACATGTCAGCGAGGCTGGCTTCCCTATCCTCTGTGTAACTGTGGGTTGACTTTTGGTGGGGATGACCAGACCATTCACAGTAGTTGTTGCCCTGGCTGATGGTTGTGATCACTAGAATGGGAATAGGACTGGTAGGCTTGGTAGTGCTACCACTCTCAGTGCTTATCTGTCTATTGGTGGCAGTTGATCAGTAGTTGTTGCTAATGTTGGCCTCTTCTCCATTATGATTTCTCCTCTTAGCTAGAGAGATTTAAACTTTGGTTTCCTTGTAAATGAGAAGAAGGTTGAACCAGAGGACTTCTGCCTTTCCTTATCCAAATTCCTTATCCAAATATATGATCTTCAGGGATGTGTTAGATTGTTAAATTTTCAGTATGGGAGGGTAGCTAGGTGGCACAGTGGATAGAGCACCAATCCTGGTGTCAGGAGGACTTGAGTTCGAATCCGAGATCGGACACTTGATAATTGCCTAGCTGTGTGACCTTGGGCAAGTCACTTAACCCCATTGTCTCGCAAAAATCTAAACAAATAAATAAATAAAAATTTTCAGTATGGAAATTGGCAAAAGCTACAAATAATGACCTGATATATTGTCTTGTTTCTTTTCTAAACAAAGAGATGGAGAAAATGGTAATGATGCAGACTAAACTCAAAAGTATGTCATGCATATAATTTTTTGGATGGGAGGAGGGGATCTAGTTGTTAAACACCAGCACAATTCTATTAGTGATCCTTTTATTATGATACTAAGATTACATAGTAAGCCACTTTCTAAAATCATGAAATTTGATCTCTCAAAAAAGTTTATGATCATACCAATGGCATAGGCAGAAATTTTCTCTTAGTATCAGACTGGTTACTTTCCCATCTCAAATTATAAAATATTGTTTTCTTAGCTCAGAATAAATGATATTCTCTATATTTTCCAGTTTTATATTTGTCAATCAATTTCTCTGCCTATTGTAATAGAATGGACTTTTCTGAATTAGCCACAAAATCAAAACACATTTCTCTCTCTCTTTCAAGAATAAGATATAAATCCAATTTCTAATAGTCGGTGTGAATATTTATTACCATGAAGTCTCGAGTCCTTAGTCTTATGGTACTAAAGGCTAACTAATGGAGCTCTTTCTCTTGGTATGATTTTTGGGCTTGAATTATGGGAAATTCAGGCTATAGGAACCCCATAGGGGATTTTCATGGGTAACTATATCATGATGTGCTGGTAAATATTTAGCAACTCATTTCACACACACACACACACACACACACACACACACAGACACAGAACATACTTTCAAGTTTAATCTTCACTATTAACATTTTCTCCATCACTTGAGTCTAGACAATCAACAAGCAAAAATATAAACCCTGATTTGTAGCATTTGCTGATTTGCAAGTTATAAATATTCACACTGAATAATTAACAATTTCAGAAACCAATACCAGCTAGTTCTAGCACAACTCTGAAATTTATCTAATAAGGCAATATCAGTCAAAATTTTGTAATTGCCTTAGAACTGTCTGTTTGCAGGAAAGCTTGCTTTAAAGAATTATATGGATAAAGAATATGCAATTATTATATAGAAGCAGTATTTTTGCATAGGAATCTGACCCTAAGAACCCAATGTGAGGAGAATTATGTCTGCCAAGGGGTGCTGAAAGAGGACACAAAAGGATCTTGGTGCCTGAAGGAAGTAACTACAAAGATGAAAAGAGCTGAACTGAATTTAGATAATTCAGTGACACACTCCTCATAGGACTAATCTATTATTGTCAGTGGACACTGACATGACCTTGAAATAAAATGGTACCAGATAGTCACATCATGAAGTTTTCTAAGTTACTCTGATCCTTTAGGGTCATAACTTTAGAGGGAGGAAGATGGCAAGAAATGTCAAGAATCTTTAATTTTAAACTTTTGGAAGGTAAGTTTTCCTTTCCACAGTACTTGAAACAAAGTAGATGCTTAATATGTGTTTCCTGACTGATTAACTTGTCTTATCTAAACTTTTCATTTGCATGGTGCTCTGCATAGTATGATTAATACATATTTTAGTATATATTAATATAAAATTATTTGTATTTATATTTATTATATATAATATATTTTTATTTATTGAATGAATGGATATACTTGAAAATTTTCAGAATTTATTATAATATTAAGTCTAGTTTTTGGATATTAAACTGAAGTTTTTTGAGAGTATATTAAAGATCAAACAAAACTGAATGGAAAACATCTTAAGAGGGGAAAAAAATTAAAGAATTCGAAACTGTTTAGCCTGCAGATGAGAAGGCTAAGAAATAGCTCCTTCTAAATAAATTCAATAAATATTTATTAAGTGCCTGTCATATGCAAAACGCTTGGGACCAAGGATCTTTTTTGGTTCTTTAGATTTGTCCTATCAGTGAAACTTCTACTCTCAAAAGGAACTTAAAAGAAATGTTTGTATGTTCCTTTTATAACTCTGAAAAAACAAAGAAAACTTAAGAAGATTGGCACCTTCTCTGACTGAGATGCTAAATGACTTACCCATAATCACATAGAAAATAGATTTTTAGAGGTCCATCTTGAACCCATATCTTTCTGATTCTAAGCCACTCTTTATCCATTCTGTAGGATGGCCTCTAGAGGTTGAATATATGAAGGCCAAAAAAGAAAAAAAAAACCCATATACATATATATATATATAATCTATTTATATCTAAGTCTGTCTTTATCTATATCTATGTTTATGTCTATATCTATATCATATCTCTCAAAAAGGGAGCAAAAAACATAGACAGATTAGAGATTAGATTAGAGAAAGATCACCATTATTAGAGGAATCAGGAAAGGCTTTCCCATGAAAATTTCTTACCTTCTTAGTTAGTTTTGACTGTTAAGGAAGAATAAATTAGACAAACTATTAAGAGAAGAAACCCTGCCAAAAGATATCCTACGGGTGGCTAGGTGGTACAGTGAATAGAGCACCAGCCTTGGAGTCAGGAGTACCTGGATTCAAATGTGACCTCAGACACTTAATAATTACCTAGCTGTGTGGCCTTGGGCAAGCCACTTAAACCCATTGCCTTGAAAAAAATCTAAAAAAAAAAATCCTGAAAAAATAACTACTCATCTTTTATTTTTTGGTCTAAGAGGTTACATAAAAACTGAGAATTACCTGATAGAACCCTTCTTAATAGACCTTTTGTCACTTTTTTTTCCCTGAACATATAACTTCTTGCCAGCACATTGCCTATAAATAAATGTAAATGAGGTTTGACTTTCAATAACTAAAGTTAATTTGGGCTCTTCATTATAGGCAATTCAGGTGGGTTGCTTCAGACAGAGGTCACTGCATGTCTGAAACCAAGAGATCTTTGGCCAGTAAATAAACTCTTTAGTAGACTTTCCTATTGACTGTGGGTACTTGCTATGAAATTAGTATGTAGTTAGTATATAAAATGCTTATTTCATTATTTTTTGTTGATGCTCAAAGACATCTTGAGATATCTTACATAATTTGCAATGACCACAATTTCTTCATGAGGGGAGAAGAGAATATGGAATTGCTCAAGGCCTGGCATATTGCTGGAGAAAAGATAAAGATAGAGACTTAGAAGAAAGAATTGAGGTTGAAAGTGGCCCTTTGATATGACTTTCATCTTCCCTTTCATTTGCATAGGATGCCTAAGGATTTTGAAGAAATGGAATAATAGGGGCAGCTAGGTGGCATAGTGGATAAAGCACTGGCTCTGGAGTCAGGAGTACCTGGGTTCAAATCCAGTCTCAGACACTTAATAATTACCTAGCTGTGTGGCCTTGTGGCCTTGGGCAAGCCATTTAACCCCATTTTCCTTGCAAAAACCTTAAAAAAAAGAAATGGAATAATACACAAGGTCTGAAACCCAGATGACTCAGAAAGATGCTTTTGTAGAATGTCCCTTGTTCTTCATCCTTCATACTTGAAGAGGACCAATGACATCAGGAAGGGGATGTCTTGACTTGCAACCCAATTGGATTTAAGTGTAGGCAGAACAGTTATCACTCTCACTCTCTCCTCCAGAGGCATCTGAGTCCAGGAGCAAGATATAGGTCAGGATGACTGGAGATGGTCCCAGATGCAGAGGGAGACCTTGGTCTTTTTTTTTTTTTTTTTTTTTTTTTTTTTTGCTAAGGTCTTTTCCAGGTCTCTGAGACAAAAACCAATCAGAGTTGAGGCAAAAGATGGCCTAATTTGCCTACTCAAAAGAATCAATCTGGGAGGGGAAGGTCCTCAGGTTTTCTAAATAGGACTTGAAGGTACATGATTTAGATGCTGAAGTGAAAGAGAGAGTTACAAAGAGTTTCTAACCTGAAGTGTAATGGGTGCTTGTAATAATGCACAATGATTCAACCCCAAACACTAGATCAAAGACAAATGGTTTGGATGGATTCTAGTTGACTGACTGTTTTGTCTTCTAAAATAACTTGATTCCTGTAAGGTAACAATTTCTAGAAAGAAAAGTCACTTAGGGGAGCTGACTACTTGTTTTCTTTCCTTGTATAGAGGAATAAATAGAGAAGGAATTTTCTCTCATGACCTGGTATTGTGTATTTGAGAGATTTGCCTTTAAAGTCTTTGAGCTTTAAACTAAAAGACAAATGGTAAAGTTTCTACTCTTAAAAGGAACTTAAAAGAAATGTTTGTATATTCCTTCAATAACTCTGAAAAAAAAAGAAAACTGAGAAGTTTTCTACTCTTAAATAGTAAAGTTTTTCCACTCTTAAAAGGAAATATTTTGTTGCTCCCACCTGAAGCTATAAGTTTGAAACCTAAACTCTAGACCCATGTTGTTGTTATTGTTTGCCCTTTGTGCTCCAAGATTACCAAAATTGCCTTACTATGTTGGCCACAGTGTGTTTGGCTGTGATTGCTAAATATACCAACAGGAGCTCAGAATATCCAAACCAATGTGAGCTCAGAATGTTGTAACACAGCTATGTACCAGTAGTCCATATGACCATTTGGGAGAGATATATCTCTTAAGTTTGTGCACCTCCCGTTTATTTTGAGATATTGCTCTTCTACTTTTAAGCCACATACCCAACAAGGACAGCTAGATGACTCAGTGAATAGAGCACTGGCCTTGGAGTCAGGATGATATGAGTTTGAATACAGCTTCAGATACTTGATACTTCCTAGCTTTGTGATCTTGGGCAAGTCACTTAATCCTGATTGCCTTGCATTCAAGGTCATCACCAGTTATCCTGATTCATATCTGGCCACTAGCACCCCTTACTCAAATCCAAATCATGTGCTTGCCATGGTATCACTTCACTAATGTCATGGTCTTCTTTGATAACGAAGGACAACATCATCACGGAACAATGTCTAGCAGCAACTGATACCAGTGGAGGAATGTCTAATCGTGGACCACAAGCTGAAAGACTATCAGACTGACAGGAAACCCACCTACCATTAACAGAACCTGCAGTGTCACAAGTGTGAGCTAATTCTCTGGGCAACACTGATGCACATGTATCCTATATGTGTGAACCTTCATCTTATATACTAAGTATTAAGCTATTAAAGCTTAAAATTGTCCAAAGCTTAAAATTAGAACATTATATAAATTTCACATACGTGGGCTTTCTATCTGGTACTCAGGACATACATTTTCTCAGTATATGTCTCTCTCATTAATAATGGTTGTACTTTTTGGAGAATGGGATTTTATTGCTACTTTTCTTACTGTTATTTTTTATATCAGTTATTCTCTGGTCCTGCCCCTCCAGGCTCCCCCACTACCCTAAGAGGGTGGGGGGAGGCTCTTAATTATTAGCTGAAGTCCCCACTGATTGTGTTCCCCAGTTTTAAAGGACCAAGAACCCTAGTTCCATTTAACAGTCAAATGAGTTTTTATAGAGGAATATTTTATTCAGAGTTATAGAAGGAACATGCAAACATTTCCTTCAATACCTCAAGAGTATAAACCCTATACCACTTTAGTCTCTGGGGAGGGAAAGGGCATTATAGTAATGATTTAACTCAGGTTCTATATAGCATTATTCTTACTAAATTCAAGTCCAAAAATGATTACATTAATTAAACAACCTTCCATTACTATGTTTAGTAGTTTTTGTCCTCATAAATGATATTTTATTGAAGGCATTTTCTTCATTTATTAATATACTTTTTGTTATTTATATGATTAAAATGACTAATTTTGATAATTTCCCTAATATAGAAACATGATTGCATTCCTGATAATTAGCCAATTTAGCCATTATCAATCATATATTGCTGTAATCCCCAAAACTTAAAAAATGCTTTAATTTATTCTACTTTATGTTACTGTAACTTCCCATTCTCTCCCTCCCACTCCCACTCTCACAACAGAAAATGAAAATAAGAACAAATCTACACATTTACCATGCCTGTGATGACACATATTTCACTTCATTCTTATGGTCTGCTATCTCTCCATTCAGTGAACAAAAAAGCATGCTTCTCCATCAGTTCACTGAAGTAACAGTTGATCTCTCCATTGATCACCACATTAAATAGCAGAAGTTTCAGTATGTGGAGCTCTATGATCTGGGGATGTGGGGTGGGGTGGGGAACACTTAATGATTTAGAAAGTTTGCTTAAAGGAATTGCTATAAAACTCAAGAAGATTCACAAAATGTAAGTGCTTACTGGAAATAGGGAAACCGCATTTTCTAACTATAGTGTTGCAGCTTATGAATTTGAAACTTTAGTAGTGGAATATTGGGTCAGGAAACATTAAATATACCCTTCTTAGCAGAGCCTATATATCAGCATCAATTCAGACTCCCAGAAATTTCAGTTCTGCCACTAACTATGTGACCTTAGTCAAGTCATACTTTCTGGACTCAGTTTCTTCATTTATAAAACAAGGGTGTTGAAATAGAGCACCTATGAGGTCCCTTCTTATTCTAAATCTGTGAAAATATGAAATGAAAGCCCAAGAAACATTCAGCAGCTTGGAAAGATACAGATTTGGCATTTGTTCTCATCCTATTATTAGTAGCAGAATAGGTTATGTATGGTTTGTGACTTCTTTCTATATCAAAGACAAATATATATTTTCAAGCCTAGGACCTTTGAATGGGGATAATCATTTAATACTCTTTAGATACTATGTATATTTCTATAACAACTTGGCCTTTTCCTCCTCTGAAGTCTAATAAAAAAAAGGAAACTTAAACCTTCTTTGCTTTGACATGTCATAAAAAAATCTTGCTTCAAGGAGTGCTTTTATAGCATCTCATATGTTTTGCTATACTATTCTTTACTACTATCTTCTCAAATAAAATTTTTTACTGTTTCCATGATTTGATCTTTGAGGCACTCATTTTTTTTAAATTCAAATTTCATTTTTTATTTTGAACTTAGCAAAAAAGAGAGCATTTTATGTATATAGTAGAATACAACAAAGTGATTGTTAAATATTAATTTTTAAACAAACTATATAACATCACTTTTAAAGCTGTCTTGTTTGTCTTTGCTTTTTTCTAAAATTCTCTTTTCTGTGGATCTGCTTCTTTTTTGGCAATTGTATTGTTAACTCTCTCCCTTCCTCAACTCCCCTCTACCAAAAAATTCCTAGATAAAGGGGGAAAAATCCCAACCTTATCACAACTAAGCATAATCAAGAAAAGCAAGTCACACAATGACCATGTCTAAAAATATATGCCTCTTTGTGTATATTGAATCCATCACTTCTCTGTCAGGAGCTAGATAACATACTTCCTCAATGATCCCTCTAAAGATATGATTGGTCATTGCAGAGTTAAGTCTTTCCAAGTTGTTTTCTTTATTGTGTTGTATTTGTATGATGGTTTTCCTACTTCTACTCAATTTATACTGCAGTTCTTATTACCCAGGATTCTTTGCATTCATCTCTTTCATCAGTTCTTAATAATACAAGCAAAAATTATTGCTATTCTTCAATCAATGAGAAATTTAACTTTAATCTATCCTTTAGCATCAGGAAGTTTGTTATTATCCTTTCTCTTAATCTCCCCTACTCTACCCGCCATGGCCACTTATTTTTCAGTCGAATTTGATGTATTTTTATATCACACTGTGTTGAATACATGTGGGTTCAATACTCTGTTTATTTCAGATAAGAATGAAGCTCATCTGACACTTGCTCCCTCCAACCCTTTGTCCATGTTTGTATACTCCTCTCATGGACTCCAATTACATATATATATCTATATATCTATATATCTATATATCTATATCTATATCTATATCTATATCTATATATGTAATACATATATATGTATATGTATGTATGTAATATATGTAATTACATATATATATCTATATATCTATATATCTATATATCTATATCTATATCTATATATATATATATATATATATATATGTAATACCATCCTCACCCTTTTTTTCCTCCCTTGTAACACATCGCTTTTATTTTCCTTTCTATTACTCTCTTCAAATGCTCAGAAAAGAATGAATCCAACTTTAGGTCATCTTTTTTTAAATATTTTTTGAAACATTAAAATATTAAGGTTACTAAGGGACATGTTTTTCTTTCCCCCATTTTTGGGATACTAGCAAGACATTAAAATAAAACTCTTTTAATTGCTCAAATGAATTTC
This sequence comes from Macrotis lagotis, assembly GCF_037893015.1. Lineage (NCBI taxonomy): Eukaryota > Metazoa > Chordata > Mammalia > Peramelemorphia > Peramelidae > Macrotis > Macrotis lagotis. Next base: position 88,657,836 of record NC_133658.1, read on the forward strand.
TTTTTTATATTTTTCTGGGTTCTTGTGTTTATATATCAAAGTTTCTAGTCACCTCTAGTCTTTTCATTGAAAATACTTGAATATCCTCTCTTCTATTAGGAGGATATTGCAGAGTAAGTTTACTCTTTTTTTTTTTTTAGGATTTTGCATGGCAAATGGGGTTAAGTGACTTGTCCAAGGTCACACAGCCAATAGTTATTAAGTGTCTGAGGTTGGATTTGAACTCAGGGTACTTCTGATGTCAGGGCGGGTGCTCTACTGCACCACCTAGCCACCCCATAAGTTTACTCTTGATTGTAAGCCTATAAATTTTGCTTTTTGGAATACCAAGATCTCTCATTTAGAGTAAATCTGCTAGGTTTTGAGTGATCCTGATTGTGGATCTTTGGTATTAGACCTATTTATTTTTAGATGCTTTGCAATATTATTTTTCTTTGATCTGGGAGCTCTGTATTTTTGGATATAACATTTCTGGGACTTTTTTTGAGATTTCTTTTAGGAGATTATCAATGGATCATTCCTAAATGTACTTTGTCCTGGCTAATAGATTTAAGCAGTTTTTAATTTATGATTTTTTGAAATATGGTGTCCATTCTGTTCTTTTAATATTGTTTTAGAAGTGCAAAGGAGAGATAATTTATCTAAAACTACTCAGAGAATTCATTGTTTTATTGAGATTTTTCTTCTCTCTTTTTGATGTTGTTAATTATCATTCTTTTCTTCTTGAATTCTTCCTTACATAATCTTACTTCTAATCTTATAAATGACAGATTTTACTTTATATCTTTTAGTTTGATTTTGTCATTCAAGAGGTTCTTGCAGTGTGTCTACTCTTTGTTTGAGAAATGTAGATCTGTATCAATCTTTTTCTTTCCCTTTAGAGATTTATCTTTATTTATATTTATCTAGAGTATTTGTCTAATGTATTAGAATTTCTTTTTGCCTACAAATTTCTTTATCTTTTTCTTTAGGATTCCTGTAAATTCCTCTCACAAAAATTTCTATATTTTTTCCATTTTTTGATGGCCTTATTTGTTGCAATTTCTACTGTTTTTGAGTTGATCCAGATTTGTACGACCATGGACCATTCACTAAACCAACTTGTCAGAAATGTAAGATAAAATAAATTGTCAATAAAATAAATTACAGTACAATGTAAATTTCTTGAGCTTAGGTATTGTTTTATCCACAATGATTTAAACTATGCCTGGTACATTGTTGATGCTTAATAATGGATGGATAGATGGATGATTGAATGCATGAATAAGACCAGAATAGAGTAAAAAACCTTGTGCTCAAAGATATGGCTTTCTTTTCTTTTCTTTTTTTGATAATAATAGAGATTTCATTTAAAAAAACTTAGTAGTTCTTGAGATTGAATGGCATTATTTATCAACTAAGTTGTTAAGGTTCTTAGGGAAAACTAGTAGAGAAAAAAATGATTATTAATCTCACAGGCTTTCTTGACCAAATAATATTTTAAATAGAATTTTAAAAATGTATTTTATTGAGAATGTAGATCAAGGAGGAAAAGAGCAAGTACTGAAAATGAAGGGAAATGATTTCATTCTGTTATAATAAATTACATGAAGAGAAGACAGTGTGAACCAAACTATTGCTCTAGTAAAGAAGAATGTGTTCTTTTAGGGGTAATCAGTGATAAGAGAATATTGCTCAGAGAAAAAAAGTACAGTTATAAACAAAAAAATGGTTTAGGGTTGTCTAGAGAAGCAGATGGTGTCTGAGCAATACTTTTATGGATAGAAAATTTAGACAGCTTTTTGAGCTGAGGAAAGTATGTTTTTCTTCTACTTTTCTATTATTCCTTCTGAGTTTCTGGGAGGGTTAATGACTCAGGGGATAGAACATCAGCCTGGAAATCAAGAGTACAGGAGTTCAAATCCAGCCTGACACTTTAAGCTTACTAGCTTTATGACCTTGGGCAAGTCACTAACCCTGGTTACCTCGCATCCAGGGCCATCTCCAGTTGTCCTGATCCATATCTGACCATTGATCCCAGATGACTCTGGAGGAGAAAGTGAGGCTGGTAACTTAGCACAGCACCTCCTTACTAAAATCTAATGCATATGATTGTCATGGCATCACCTCCTAACATCGTAGTCTTCTTCAAAAATGAAGGACAAACATTCATGGCACAGGATTAAAATTATTTATTTTTCCTAATATTACACATTATATGTGTGATACATTATATAAAATTATCTAAAATTCTCCCACATCTAATCTGTTGCCAAGGTCTGCTGATTTCACCTTTGCAACATTTTTTTAATATGTCCACTTTTTTTCCTATGACATTGCTACCACTCTGGTGTCAGCCTTCATTGTTTCATGCTTGGATTATTATAATAGTCAGCTGATGTGTTTGATGTCTGTTCCCTCCAATCCATTTTCCATTTAGCCACCAAAGTGATTTTCCTAAAGTTCAGATACCTCCATGTCACCCTCTACTCAATAAGCTCCTGTAGCTTCTTATTGTCTTCAGGATCAAATAAAAAATCCTCCAGTCTTCTGACAGTCTTATAATATAATCCCAAAGTCTCTCTGGAGAACTTTGGAATCAGTTGTGAGACATGAAAGACACTGGCACAGGACCACACACTGGGGCATACCCACATCAAAGAAGGTGCTGTGCTCTATGAGTAAAGTAGAATTGCAATCTCTCAAAAGAAACACTAGATGAAATTTAAATGTTTCTCCACTCCAAATATTTATATGAACTATTTCTGCCTGATCTATGGTAGAGCCTTCTGAGCTCTTAGTGGTTTGAGCAGTCACAGTCAGACACACTGTACCTTGACCCCAACATTGTGATATCATTTTAGTATTTTCAAGATGGAAGGACAACAAACAATAACTTATTCCTCAACCCTTTAACCCAGTGACATTGGCCTTCTTCTGGTTGTCTTAGAAAGACAAAACTCCAAGTCTCACTCTGGACTTTTTCTCAGGTTGTCCCCCATGCCTAGATTCCTCTCCCTACTTGACCTTCCTGGCTTCCTTTATGTTTCAAACAAAATTCCATCTTGTGCAGGAAACCTTCTTAATTTTAATGCCTCTTAATTTAATTTCATTGCTTCCCTCTCTTATTTATTTACCATTTATTCTTTATATAGCTTGCTTGTATAAATTTGTCTACTCATTAACTCCTCTATTAGATTGTAAACTCCTTGAGGGCAGGATTTGTCATTTGCATCTTTTTGAATCCCCCAGAATTTACCACAGTATCTGACAAATAGAATCCACTTAATACATATTTCTCTAATAACTGACTAAAGTTTCACTCTTGATTCATTGAAACAAGAAAACATCTAATAGGACAAAAATTGAACTCTGAGTTCTTATTTTAAACCAGCTCTACAGTGGTTACCTTAATGGTTATATAACCCAATCTCTTCACTTTAAAGATGAAAATAAACAAAGCAGGGAAATAGTGAGAATAAGGAATTTATACCAGTTTATAGATAGTAAGAAAATATCTGAGATTTGAATTCAGATCTTTGACTTTAAATCTAGTGATCTTTCCACTATAGCAAGTCATGTAAGGATTTTAAATCCTTATACTTGACTATATATTAACATAATTATGGTATATGACAAATATTTTCAAAACAGAACATTAGGAACTCCCTAAATTAATGCTAGCAGAACCTAATAAAGAAACTCACAAGACTTTCTATATTTAAAATATGCAGCATAGATATATGTTCTCCCTCATTTTCTAGATAGGTAATGGATGACCCTTGAACATTTTATAACTTATGCTTTTGGAAGAGTTTTAATTTTAATAAAGCATTTTCTTTCATGTTAGTAATATATTGAGTACCAGCCTTAATGCATGCATTCTTAACACTTGGCAGAAGCAGAGATCCATCATATTTTGAAGAGTGTATTTTTTGATGGAGGTTAAATAATTATATGTGTTAAAATTATTGACTATGGGACCTATTGGAATAGGCTGGCTTAACAAAGTGGTCAAGATGATCTCAAAACTAAAGAAGACTAAAAAAGGGTTCTGATAGAAAATCTTCATATTTCAAATTTTGCAAAGGGGATTTCCACATCTTATGCATGAACAGAACCTCAGAGTGTTTGGGAAAGGGCCTTCTCAAATTTTTTGTACTAATTGCAGAGTAAACACTTAATAGTTTTTCAACTGGACCAAATAGAAAGTGGACCATTTTATATGGAGTCATGTGAATCCTGACTGTTTTTTTAACTAGTCATTTTTATCCCCTGAAATTAAAAAGATAAAAAAAATCCTATTTATTTAGAAGCTGAAATAGTCAATATTAGTATCTACTAAATGTTCTTCATCAACCTCACTTTATAGGAATTATCTTTCACCTCAAATTGAAATTCCAGTTAAATTATTTTCCTAAATATATAGTTTCAAAATCTAAAACACAGGTGTATAATTAATCATACAATCCACATCTATTTCTTTTAAACCATATCCTTCATTTCAAAGAATATATCCTCCTAGCTATAACCAGGTGCCAAGTACTGTTTTGGAATCATCTTTTCAAAGCCATGGCTAGAGTTCTTATCAATAGATCTCTATTCCAGACCATGCCAAATGATTCATTAATTCAGAAGCAAAAGGTATTTAATTAAAATAGATCAGTGAGATAATCAACAATTAAGAAAATAAAATTTTATATATTCCTGGTTGTCAGCCCTATGCCTCTAGGGGAGTACTCCCTCTCTCATCCCTCTGCATCTTCAAAACTTCAGGAGAGGGACACAGGACTGAGACTTATACTTTGAAACTGCTCTTCCTCATCAAATTCTTCTTTAGTGTTGGCATGGTAGGCTTGATATTCATTTGTAAGGTTTATTGTCATTTTATTTTTTTCAATTACAGGCAAAGATAGTTTTCAACATTCACCTTTTTATAAGCTTTTGAGTTCCACATTTTTCTCCCTCCTTTCTTTTCCTGCCTCTCCCCATGACAACAAGTAATCTGATATAGGCTATCTATGTATAACATTTCCATGTTAGTCATGTTGAAGCCCTGCATCCTTTTGCTGCCTCTCTTGTAGATGCTAACATGGTCCATAAGCAAGAAAAGAGGTCATTGGTAAGTATAAGATGGCCAGATCCATGTCATTTGTTTTCTCTTCAAATGGCTGCCCTTTATTCTGCTCTTTTCTCCATTGCTTTCTCTGCTGCCTGTGCTCCACTTGACAATGAAACCTTTTGTAGCTTTTTAAGCCTTCCACGCTGTAGAACATCCTCATCCAATTAAAATCTGTGCCCAGCAATGCCTGTGCACTATGGTCCATGGACAGCCTTCTCAGAAATGTAGTCCAGGGAATTTCCTCCAAAAATCAGCACTCAGAATTATCAGGAATGGAGCTCAGAAACTTGACCTTTCCTTCCTTTGGTTTTTATTGTAGTTCCACATTGATCGCTAAAATTGTAATCCTGATTCTATTTTTCCTCTAACCCTAGGTCTTTGAATGTTCCTATGAGTTGATCTTAGTTTTTACTGTTAAATTTTTATGTTATTGATTGATAATTGGCTTATACATCTCCCTGAGCCTAGAGGCTCATCATCACCTCAAATTTCCACAATTCTACCTTATCCCCCCAAAAGCTTTACCTCTTGGGAATTATACTGCATAACAAAGAGGAAATAAAATCTAGGGATTTGGGTTTTTTCCAACCCCAACTTTTTTACTAACAATATGTTCCTTGTTTTGAATGTTTTCTTTTTTTTGAAACCTAATTTTCTTTTCTATAAGATGATGATAAATTCTTAAAATCTTTTTTAGCTCTGATCCTAAGAGAAACAATTTTTTAGTTTAAAAACCAAGTGTAGATTCCCCAGTTGATAAATGTTTAAAGGATATGAACAGGCAGTTTTCAGATGAAGAAATCAACTCTATTCATAGTCTTATGAAGAAGTACTCTAAATAACTTTTGATTAGAGAAATATAAGTTAAAACACCTCCTATCAGATTAGTTAATATGACAACAAAGGAAAATGCTCAGTGCTGGAAAGAATGTTGGAACTTTGGGACCTAATTCACTGCTGGCGAAATTTTGAAGTGAACCAGTCATTTTGGAGAGCAATTTAGAGCTATGCCCAAAGGACAACTAAACTGTGCATACCCATTCAGCAATACTGCTATTAGTTCTGTATCCCAAAGAGATCATAAAACATATCTACATTTACAAAAATATTTTTAGCAAAATGTAGAGCCTATATTAGATTGCTTTCTGTCAGGGGGAGAGCGGATGGAAAAAATGGAAAACTCAAAACCTTGCCAAAAAATGATTGGTAAAAGCTACTGTTGTATGTAGTTGGGAAAAAAATAAATGAAATATCTAAAAATATTTATAAATAGCTCTTTTTGTGGTGGCAAAAGATTGGAAATTGAGGGGATGCCCATCAATTGGAGAATGACTAAACAAGTTGTAGTATATAAAATGTAATAGAATACTATTATGCAATAAGAAATGTTGGGCAGGCAGATTTCAGAAAAACCTGAAAAGACTTGTACAAATTGATGCAAATTGAAATGAACAGAAACAGGAAAGCATTGTACACAGTATTAAAAACATTGTGTGATGATCATCTATGAAGACTTGGCTCTTAGCAAATAATGATCCAAGACAATTACAAAGGACTTATGATGGAAAATACTATTCACATCCAGATGAAGAACTGATGGGATCTGAATGGAAATCAAAGCATACTTTTTCACTTTTTTTCCATTTTTTCCTCTTTTGATCTGTTTCTTTCTTTCACAAATGTGACTAATATAGAAATGTATTTTACATGATTAAAAAATAACCTAATGAATATTGCTAAGAAGACTAGGTATCTTTTTTTTTAAACCCAAAGCTCTTGTTTATTATTCTATCATTACATTCATTATAGTGGAATACCTGACTTAATGATTATAATAAGGTTTCAAAAAATTAAATGTAAGGTATCCATCAGGGCTGGGATTTTGAATTCTATTCCTCCTTAGAAGAACACTCTCCTCTTTCTCATTAGCTTCTCTGTTAAATAAATTTTATGGATATTTGTTGTTTTTATATCACAGACATGTGACACAACTAAGTCGCACTTTAAGTAGAATGCCCAGCCTAGAGTCAAGAAGACCCATCCTCCTGAGTCTAAATCTGGCTAGCTGTGTGTCTCTGGGCAAATCCCTAAACCCTGTTTGCCTTATTCCTCATTTCAAAATGAACTGGAGAAGGAAATGGCAAATTACTCCAGGATATTTACCAAGAAAACCCCAATTAGGGTCATGGAGAGTTGGACATGACTGAAACTACCCAACAACAAAAATTCCTGATAGAAAACTATCAGTCATTTCTGGCAATATTATTTTGTCTGATTTTTCTGAACTGTGGCTACATGGTTGAAATGAATAGTAAGAGACAGAGTCAATTCAGTCATTCTGATAGTCTTTAATATTTGGTCCATTTGCTATAGAAGTAATATATTTATTGAAATTATTTTCAGTAATGAAAATTAAAATGGTTTCTTAACACTACACTTTGGTTATCATGCAACTTCTAGACATGACCAGAAGATTTTCTTAGGAGAGAGCAAAATCAATTTTCATGGGCAGAAGAATTCTTAGGATCATATTTTTAGGCATGGAAGGGATTTTTGCATTCAACTAGTCTCCTCCCCTCATTTTATAAATGAGAAAACATGCTCAGAAAGGTTAGGTGATTTTTCCCAAAATCACACTGGTATTAAGAGAAGAATTGTGATTCAGGCCCAGGAACTAACTCCAGACTAATGCCTTCCCATGTATCATGCTGCCTCCTTGATCCTCTAGCCCTACACCCAATTGACTTGACCAATCTTATTGACTTATTGTTACTGCCAAGTTCCTCCTGAAATGTATTTCATTTCAAAGTTTAAAATTGAATTTCATTGTCATTGATTTGTCTTTAGAGTCAAGGATTTTATCCCAGCCCTGTAAATTGTGAATCTACACATGACCCAGACCTGTCAGCCCACACTAAAGAAAAGAAAGATTCCTTTTTGCCAACTTGATTATCATTCAAGTTCATCCCCCTTTAAGTCTTTCAAAGTAGGCATATTTGAGGGATGATTTGGATGGTAGCTGTAGTATGATCAGATCAATGATTTATGGAACAAAGTCTTTGAGAGGTGAGATTAGCATAATACCATTACAGAACTTTTACTATTAACCCATGTAAATCAGAAATCATTGCCAATAAAACAAGAAACACTTTTAAACTGTATGGTGAGGGATTTAGATTAGATTTAAGAAGAATTACTTTATAGTGAGGTAATGTTAAATAATGAAAATAATTGAGATGAAGTGAGAAATCTTTCTCTAGAAACCTTTAAAATAGCCTGAATTTTTATTTGTCTGGGATGGTCCAAGAAAAGTCATGATTGACACAGTGAGATAGAGAGAAAAACTTCACGAGCTTTTTTCCGGCCCTATGATTCTCCCAAATCAGGGTTGAAAAATGTTCCATAGTTCAGTGCTTTCCTCACCCATGAGATTCTTTTTATTAATCACATGTATCAATTTTTGCATTCATGGATTTGCCAGTAAGTTTTAAGAATGTATTGAACTTGCAAAAGTTTCTATTTGATTTGCAAAATTTGTATTATTCAAGTTGTTATCAGATAATCCTTTCTACCTCTCTATCAATTTGCACTGATACTTTCTACTTTTCCTTTGAATAAACTAAGAGAATATATTTGCCTCCTACAAATAGTTTCAGAAATTCCTATGAATATAGCTCCTTTAGTTTTCATAAGTTTCACCTTGCTTCCTTTTTAAAAAAAATGATATAAATGTAAAATTATTTCAGTTAAAGGAGCATTCATTAGATTTTTTTTAACAGAATCTCATTTGTTCATACACAGATATATGTGTAGCCTTCTAGATTGGACCAGATTAATAAGCATTTGTTCATTCCTTGATTGTATATAGAGAGTCTCATCCGTGTCTTAAATTATTGGTTATGTAAAAAATAAATAAAAATACATATGATACAATTACTAAGCTCCTTTACTGAAATGTGAGTTCCTTGAGGTCAGAGACCATGGCTCATATTTCTCTGTAACCCCTTAGTAATGGGTAAAATGCTTTTTACACAGTAGTTTTTCAATAAATATTTGTCAACTTGATTTTATAAGTTTCTGAAGTAATTTATAAGACCCTGCCTGAAGGACTCGAAGATAATTGAAGATTCCTATAGACTGTCTGAGTTCTTGAAACCCCAGCCTTTCTGAAGAGTGCCATGAATTTCTGAAGCCCACCACTAGACTACATGATTCCCCTCCTCAGTTTTTCATTTCTGGGGCTAGGGTGTGAATTCTATGAGAGAGCTATGTAGAAAGACCTTCAATCCTCCAAAAAACATAGGTTTGCTTTCAGATCTATAGTTTGTGATTAGCTTTCTCCTTTTAACTTGGGCATATCAACCTTTCATCAGAATTGGAACTATCATATGATTTCAAATCCACAATAACCTGACCTTCACATTAGATTGCTCCCTCTATCATCCCCTCTGTCTCTTCATCCCCAAGCACTATCTCCTGGATGTTTCCCTGCTGCTTACATTCAAACTCATGTCTCCCCCCATCTCCTTAAAAAAAACCCACAAGTTTCAACCATCCAACTCATCTATTGCCTTAGATATCTCCTCTCCTTCTTTTGTGTACAATAGATACCTTCGCTTCTCTATTCTCATTCAATTCCTCTATTCTGTCTCTCTGTTTCTTTTTCCCTCTCTGTGTGCTCCTATTTCTGTCTTCCTCTTCTTTTTTCATAATGTAAATGACAAATTTAGTTTTAATTTTCATTTAATTAAAAATGAGTACTTTATCTAGATAGAAATTAACCTATTACTTGATCATATATATATATATATATATATATATATATATATATTTCCATAAACTCTTCAAAATTTGGCTTCTAATCTCATAATTCACTGAAAACTACTTTCTCCAAAGTTACCAAAAATCTGTCTCACTTTTTCTCTGTTTTTACCCCTCTCTATGTGTGTTTCTGTTTCTCTCTTTTCTTTTTTTTACGTTAATGGAAAATTTTGTTTTAATTTTAATTAATTGATTAACTAAAAGTGATCACTTTTCCAGGTAGAAATTAACATATTATTTGCTCTCATATATTTTTCCATAAGTAAAAGTAGCAAGGTTTAGTGGATAGTCCTAGACTTTATAGTCAGGAGGTGGGTTGAAATTCCCTCTAATATTAGCTGTGTGAGCTTGGGCAAGTCATCAATTCTTTGTCTCTCAGACAACCCACAAGGTCACATATATTAAGTTGAAGATGTCCAAAGAAGGGAAGGAGACCTATATATTCACTAGGAGTTCTAGCAAGACTTTGCACATATATATGTTTGTGTTTGTGTGTGTGTGTGTGTGTGTGTGTGTGTGTGTGTGTGTGTGTGTATGTAGGGTTAAGTCTTAGTATACCTTAAAGCTTTTATAATTTTGGAAACATAAATGATACAAACATACCAAAGGGATCATTTGAAGATGAATTATTTCCATTTAAAATATTGATATTTCATGTTAAAATTCAACATAACCATTATTGTGCTATACATTGCTCAAGTCTATTTTTCAACTTTGTAAGACTTTCATTAGCCTTTGCTCTCTTACTGAATTTCATTTGCAATCCTGGTCTTAAAATCATCTAAAGAAAGGGGTTTTGATGTTCACAAGAGAGATTTGATGTGATCCCATGAAAAAAAAATCTAGTGGATATGTATCAGGTGCCCAAGGTGGCCAAGCAATAAGAGCTCCTCCAGCCACCTACTTATCTGAAAAAATGTCATCCAGAAACAGTCATACACTCAACACATAATGGCAGGGATATTCCATATTATTAAAATTAGAACATGTGTTATTCAAAATTCACAAAACTAAATAGATATAAAGAAAGTAAAATAATTAAACTTTCAAATTTTGAGTTTTTTGCTGTCTATAGCTATTTGTACTTCTGAAATTTTTAAAACATGAAATATGCTTAAAGCTGTGACTTTTGGGATACTACACATACATATGGACATACATACAAATATGTCTTCCATTTAGTCTAGAAATTCTATGTAAAATTCAACTTGTGGGAATCAATTTCAGTTTTAATAGCTTTAATAATTGCCAAAATATGCCTAAAAACAAACTAAAAGCATTTTAAAAATATGTCATAAATTTTAAAGGATAAGAATAAAAAAACCTTTAAAAAAACTAAAAAAACTTAACTTCATTAAAATAAAACCTCATTCTATTCCTGGTTGTATATTTTAAAAAATATATTTTAACAAAAATTTATTATCTATTATTTTGACAATTTCATGGACATAACTGATTAGTCAAGTAAAAGGAAACTTAGACAAATACTTAGATATCTTTGGAATGTTGAGACTTCAATGTGTAGCTATTTTTTATTTCTGTATTTATTTCCAGAGACTGTCAACTTCTGAGTGTGCTTCATCATTTTCTATGTTTGCTAAAGCTTGGGGAGAGTACTCAGAACTTGGAACTGTTTTTTGCCTTAATTTCAGCTTATCTTCAACTTTCTCTTTTATGTGAGAAAGATGAAATAATTCTTTCCCCTTGCAAGCATCTAGTTCCTTTAAAGTTTCATGCCTGTCTGGATAGTACTGTATCACTTTGGCTAAAGCATCATATATAATTTTTTCCTATTCATTTTGGTTAAATAATCTGCTTTTTGTACTCAGCAACTTTTAAAGGTGTTTCAGTTTTGCTGTTTTCTAATGTCTTTGTAAATTTATTTTTTACTTTTCCATTTATATGAGATTCGTAATACAATCAAGTTCTTTTTTCTTTTTTCCTACAGATCTAGCATTGCACAATTTAAGAAAACTTTTCACAGATTAATTCTCCAGTCAATATTAGCCTTAGCACCAGCAATTAAGAGTAGCTTCCTTATGCCATCATTGTTTTTTTAAATATAAATATTAAGAGACTTAAGAGGTCTCTTTTTTTTTTTTAGTTTTTGCAAGGCAATGGGGTTAAGTGGTTTGCCCAAGGCCACACAGCTAGGTAATTATAAAAGTGTCTGAGGGCAGATTTTGAACTCAGGTACTCCTGACTCCAGGGCCGGTGCTCTATCCACTGTACCACCTAGCCACCACCCCCCATCATTGGGTTTTTTTCAGAATTTTATTTATTTAAGGCAATGGGGTTAAGTGACTTGCCCAAGGTCATATGGCCAGGGCCAGTGCTCTAAACACTGAGCTACTTGGCCACCCTTTATGTCATCATTGTTGATAACAGTCCCCATGGTGGGATGGAATCTTCTCAATGGGATAAGCATGAAGAGTTGTCACAATGAAGGTCAAACTGCCAAAGCATAGCTGTGTGAAAAGTATGGAGGACGAGGAGGTAACCTCTGAGACTCCTCATTCCTATTGATCCAATATATTTATTGCATTGCCAAGTCTTGTCATTTCTATCATCATCATTAGCATCAGCATCATCAATATTTATGTATCCCTTTTAAGGTTTGCACAAGGACTTTACAAATATTATCTAAGAAGTTATTATCTGCATTTTGTGGATGAGAAAATCTAGTCAAACCAGAGGCCAGGTGACTTGCTCAGGGTTAAACAGCTAGTTTTTTTTTTACTTTAATTGATATTCTATTTTATTTTTCCAATTACATGCTATGGTAGTTTTTTAATATTCATTCATTTGCAAATTTTTAAGTTATATATTTTTCTACCATTGTCCCTTCACTCCCCCTCTTCTTGGTACCAAAGTTTGGTAAAAGTTGTACATGTATATTTCTGTTTAATATATTTACATATTAGTCATTTATATAAGAGGAATTAGGATTAAGGGAAAAGAAAGAAAACTATTAGAAGGGAAGGAAAAACATAAGAGAAGTTTTAAAAAAAGTGAACATAGTATACATTCAGATTCTGCGTTTTTTTCTCTCTGTGTGTGAATGGTATTGTCTAAATGGGTCTCTTAGGGTTGGCTTTGATCTCTGAACTACTGAGAGGAGCTGCATCATCATACCTGATCAACTTACAATGTTGTTCTTAATCTATTCAATGTTCTCTTGGTTCTGCTCCCTTTGCTCAACATCAGTTCATGCAATTCTTTCCATAGTTGTTTTCTTGAACTCAAATCTTCCTGACTCCAAGTCCAGTACTCTGTCCATTGTGCTACCTAAATCCCTACATCACCCATATAAGTTCCCTTCTTTTGATTCACATAACCATCATCCTGGTTTAAACCCTTATCACCTCATTCTTAGATTAATTAATTATGGAACAGACATTATGGAGGGAATGGAAGAAAGGATGGGCAGATCCAGAGCAGAACATCTGGTGGGGTTGATGTGGACAGGAGTAATGTAGCAGGCAGTTGCAATAGAAAGATTTGCAAAAGGACTTTACAAAATAATCACTGGGATAGGAAGAGTGTTTAAGAGAGTAAAAGTATGCTAAGTATTGAGAAATGAGTCCATAGGATCATACTTCTTGAATCTGAAGCAATCTCATAAGTTATCCACTCCAACTCCCTCATTTTACAGATGGGGAAACTGAGATCCTAGTATCCAGGAGGCTAAATGACTTATCCAAGGACACACAAGTAGGTAAAATTTAAACCCAGGTCTGACCTGAGAAGCAATTTCTTTCTAGTAAGATGCCTTATCTTACGTAGTTAGGTAGAGAGAAAGCTATATTAATACTTGATATTTTTCCCAGCAATCTGTTGTAAGACTCTTCAAGTAATTAAAATTTGTTTATTAAAGTCAATATGCTATTTACTATTCTTAAATGCCTGTCTTTTTCAGGTTCGTTCACGTGGTTTAATACTTTAGAATGGTATTTTAGTTCTAAAGCTAAAATATTACCATTCATTTGTTAAAGGACCCCATGGTTCATTGCTCCTTAATGCTATTTTCAGTGATACCAATAAGCACTTAATTAGCAACCAAGGTGTGATTATTATTAAATGATTTGTGCTTTTGTTTAGTTTTTTCCTGTGGTTGTGAATCCTTGGGGATGTCTCTGGTAACTGTTCAAGAAATAATGTATGTAGCTACTCCCCATGGAACACATTTTATGGTTTTAGCAATCGAAAAGTATCCATCATGTTTTAATTCAGTTTTAAGGATGAAATCAAACCCCCCACCTTCAGTTTCAATTTCCAAACAGTACAAGCAGTTTCCAAATGTTGCAAATCAGTCACTTTCAGAACTTTATTAAAGCTGAGCAATATAAGTCTATTTTCAAATTATAAGAAAGTAAGAATTTGCCTTAGAGAAATGAATTTTATTAGTTCCCAGCAACCAAAGGGACCACTTCCAAATTGCTTGCTCTGAAATAATGATTTTGGGTAAAGGTAAGCAATATGAAATGATCCTGTGCAATTGTTTTCCTCTCTGAAGAACAATAAGTTTTCACTTTCTTTTGCCAGTGAATTTGATATTGACTTTATAAGTTTCTGTATCTGAATATAGCATATATTGAATTCATAAGTAGGAATCAAATGGTCCATCAGCACAAGTATATTAAATGTCCACTACATATGGTTTATATGACCTAAATTGCTAAGATACTTAGTTATTATTCACATTTTTTATCATAGTATTTGACTAGTTAAAGGTTTAGCTATGGAATGTAGATCGTGGTAATGGACTCCTTTGCTAAGTTGGCCTGGCTTCTTGTTGGGCATGGATCTTCTACTGATTGGAAGGTTGCTCCTTGCACACTGCAGCATCTTCATTAACTGGACCAGTGTACCACCTGGCTGATGGACACAGCTGCTGCCAAATTGAGTTTGGCAGACTGCCTGTACTCACTCAGATGGGCAAATGTGCTAGTAGCTTTGGGTTCACTCATTGATGGGAAGCCGCAGTCATCACTACCCCCATTTTAACTGGGTGTTACTGTGTTCTTTCAGCATACATAGCTTTAACCTAGCATTGGCAGAAGCCTGTCCTCTTCAACTCCCTTAAGGGTCTGGCTCTTAAGTTTTATCAACTCCAAATAGAAGAGTCTTTTTTTTTTTTTTTTAACAATTCTTAACACTTCAGAGCAAAGCTCCCTTTGTGAGAAACTCTACTCTTATATTTAGTGACCAGATAGTTACATTTCCCAGATTCTTCCTGGGGTCTTAGTAGATGAGTGACTAGGGACAAAGATATGGAGGCAGTCTGTGTACTGGGACAAGTTTGGTGTTTTTACTGGGTTTTTCAAATGCATTTGAACTTTAAAGTCACAGATCTTTCTAAGACACAGAATGCTTCTTTTACCCCTGGAAGAGATTTCAATGTCTCTGTCTTTGACACTTTCACTCTTCATTATTGCTGAAGTCTAATAGGGAAATGCCTTTATATAATCCATCAACAGACATTTGTTAAACCCTTGCTATAAAAAATGTGATTGGCACTGGAGATATAAAAGCAAAGCAGTCCCTGGTCACAAGAAGACCATATTATTCGGGTGAAACAATATGTATGTACATGTAAATACAATTTGTTTAATATGTATGTTTATATACCATATAGATACACACACAGACACACACACACACACATATATATATATATATATATATTGAAGTTACTGTCCCTTTAAAACTATTTTCTCAAGGAGTTTAGCTGAATGGTGCAGAATTGCTTTTGGGAAAAAAGAAATGATTTAAATCAACTCTTAAAGGATATAAGTTATTGCTGCTTTTATAGAGGCTCATTTTGATTCCCAAAAGGAGCAGGAAAATAAATTTGGTTTAATAAAATTGTTGAAATATGTGGATGAAGAATGACTTTCAGATACGATTTGGGCAGCTTGGGAAGGAAGCAAAAATATAAATATTGAAATCCCTTTATTAAAGATATAGGATAATGCTTGATTTGTATGTGAACAGTTTGAGTGAGTGGAGAGTAGGGTAAATATATTTTCCTTTAGCAAGATCTGCCTTGGAATCTGAGACAATTTAAAAATAATCACATTGGTGAGAGCCTTTCTCTGGTAACCTAAACCTCTCAGAATGACTTCACTGGGAAGGAGAGAACGAGGATGTAGGTGTCCACAATGCCTAGATGAGAGGTGGGAGGCCTCTACGTGGTACGTGGTCATCCTATGTCACCCACCTAGAATTTCTGGAGAGCATTAGGTATCTGAGGAGATCAGAGAAGGCTTCATGTCTGAAGTGTCATTTGAGCTGAGATTTGAAGCAAGAGAGGGATTCTAAAAAGCAAAGATTCTTACTTTTGGTTCTTAAAACCAGTATTCTCTAGAGAGAACATTTCATGGATTGGGGACAAACTTTTGCAACTTGCTGGGAAGGAGGTTGCATGAAAGGCATAATTATCCAGAAAAAGTAGGTTGAAACCTGTAAAATCTTTGTCCAGTATTTTGTCTTATATCCCAAATCTTAGACTCTGGCTAAATGCATGGGTAAGTCCTGGCTTACTAGATAAGAAACATTCCTCTAGTTCTAAATTTTGCAGATTTCTCCCATTACTTAACTTAAAATTCCAATCAAGGTATTAGCAAGCATTAGTGCCACCTTAGACTAGGTTATGGAGATGCAACCACAAAAATGAAACAATCCCTGCCCTCCAGGAGTTTACATTCTATCTAGGGAGACTGAATTCCACACATAGGGAATAGGTTTACAAAGGCATGGATGTGGGAAATGGTATGTAGCATGTGACGAATAAGAAGAAGGCTATCATCAGATGTACCAGTTTGTGAAAGTAAATGCTGTATGAAGTTGGAAAGGTAGGTTGGAATTAGGTTGTGGAGAGTTTTTTTTTTTTTAGAAAAAGCTTTATTTATTTTTCAGCCATATGCACATGTATATTTTTAAGTTACAAAATTTCCTTCCACTCTCCTTTCCCATCCCCCATCCCCTCAGCAGCAAACAGTCAGGTTAGCATTGTACATACATGTTTTTGATAAACATATTTACAGATTAGTCATTTTCAGTATAAGAAATTAGGATTAAGGGAAAGAGATACATAAGAGATAATTTTTATAAAGTTTTATAAAATTTTGATCAAATTCTGAAGGATTAGGTTTTGGTTTTGGTTTTGTTTTGTTTTTCTTCCTCTGCTTGGAGATAAAATTGTCCATAGCCCATCTAATACAGTTGTCCCAGTTCTCTGAATTGCTGAGAGGAGCTGCTTCCAACAAGGTTGATCATCTCACAGTGCTGTTGTTAATGTGTACATTGTTCTCCTGGCTCTGCTCCCTTCACTCAGCATCAGATCCTGTAATTCATTTCATATTTCCCTAGAGTCTGACTATTTATGCTTTGGGATATAAGATTTGGTATATAAGACAAAATACTGGATAAAGATTTTACAGGTTTCAGCCTACTTTTTCTGGATAATTATGCCTTTCATACAACCTCCTTCCCAGCAAACTGGTTGCAAAAGTTTGTCCCCAATCCATGAAATGTTCTCTCTAGAGAACAATAATGAATAGAAAATTGAATTTTCTGTAGTGTTGCTTATCAACATTTTTTATATTTAAACACGCATGCACACACATGCATAATGATTCAGTATATTTTATAACTGGAGTCAAATTTAAAATATTTTGAGGGAGAGTTAGGAATAAATATATGCTAAAAGTAGTCAGGCTGAACAAGCTTTATTTAGAAACTGCTTTGATTCCTTTTTTTTTAGGGTTTTTTTTGTAAGGCAAATGGGGTTAAGTGGCTTGCCCAAGGCCACACAGCTAGGTAATTATTGTCTGAGGCTGGATTTGAACTCAGGTACTCCTGACTCCAGGGCTGGTGCTCTATCCACTGCACCACCTAGCCGCCCCTGATTCCTTTTTAGGATCTAACTTTTTTACCCAATTCTTTGGGTCCCCAAGAACTTGAAAACTAGACAAATAAACCATCATTGAAGGAATCAAATAAGAAAAAAGCACAATTTTCAAAAATAATAGTGTTAACATAGAATTCTAGTGCTTTTTAATGTAAAACTGTTTTCACAAGAACTCTTTGAGATTAGTAGGAAAAAAAATCATTTCATAGATGGGAAAAAAAACTGAAGATAAGGATGACTGTCTTTTCCAAAAGTTATAATCAATGATACAATAAGAATTCAACTCAGATGATTAGCCTTCATAGCTTGTCTAATTTATTGTATGAATATAAATAAAATTATCTAAATATAGGGACAGCTAGGTGGCACAATGAAGAGAGCACCAAACCTGGAGTCAGGAGGGCCTGAGTTCAAATTTGACCTCAGACACTTATTAATTACCTGTGTGACTTTTGGCAAGTTAACCACATTGCCTTGCAAAAACCAAATCCATATCCATATCCATATCTATATCTATATCTATATATCTATATCTATATCTATATATCTATCATCTCTATCTCTATCTATCTCTAATCTATATCACCTACATCTATGCTATATAAATAATAGGTAGAAAAAATAAAGCTCCAATGTATTATCATTTGCATATTAGAGAATGTGGTAAAGGATGCGTGTATACACATATACATTCATGTACATAAATTTATATGTGCATATATACATATATATGTATTTATATTTTCAATTACTTTCCTATTTTTAAAATTACATATGACTGTCCTCCCTTCAAATGAAATGGAAGTTCTGAAGGCAACTGCTGAATTCTCCTGGTAAAAGGTCTTTTGTTTACATCAAAATGTTCCATCACTAGACAGGAGGGATTTGTATTAAGGAAGAACCATATGCTTCCAGCTGCATTTTCTCTTTCTATATCCTAAATTACATTCAGAGCTGCTGAAGCCTACAATTTTCAATGCTACAATACATTACACTGACCACTAGAGCTGAATTAAATAAAATCTATTGTCTTAGGTGGACAAATGCATGCATTGGGTCCCTCCTGACTAACCTATTCCTGCTTAAATGGCTATGAAGGTGAATTTCACTGTCTTCCGATTTCCAGTCCCCTGCTGGCAGAGTTTTCTAAATGGGAACACCTAAATTTCAACTTAATTTATTTATTAAGTTCCTAGAATGTGCAAAGCATTGCATTGGAGATAAAAAAGACAAAAAAGGACATAGTTCTTGCCCATGAAGAATTTATTATATTTTTAAATGGGGTAAGGGAATACAGCATATATCTAGGTAACTAAAATTCAAAGTAGCCATATTGGAGGAAAAGGAGAAATTTAGCCATACCTAGATCTAGAGATCATGAGATCAGAGAGTCACAAAGTGTCTAAGCAAAATCTTAGAGGAATAGAAAGATTCTGTAGGGGAAGATGAGGAGAGATTATATTCTAGATATAAGATATACAGAGGCTAGAGAGAGCATGTTAAATTCTGGGGAAAACCAGTTGTCCAGTATGTCTGGAATGGAGACTGCAATAAGGAGAAAAATGTGAATTAAGTTTGGAAAGATAGCCTCAGATTAGGTTGTGATGGACCTTAAATGCTAGGCAAAGGAATTTTTTTATTATCTTGTAAATAATGAGCTAAAGAAAAGCTATTAAGCAAGACATGATGATGTTAAATCTATGCATCAGGAAGAGTATTTGGAAAGCTGTTTGAAAATAGATTGGAAAATAAAGAGACAGGGAGATCAGTTAGAAGTGTAATGGGGATATCAGTCACTAAGGATCCAGTCCATGAAGCATACACACATTTTTTTTTGCCTGCTTCTAAGACAAATAAACAACTACTTCTAGCCAGGAATGGTAAAAGAGTACTGTGTAGGGATTAAAAAAAATCTGATTTCCTATGGAAGACTGATAACTCAGAACCAATACTGTGTGTGTGTAAAAAAGAGACAATTCACCTACCTCTCACATTCTTTCCTTTGTGAGACAGGACTAATTTTATCTAGTTCTTAGAACCAGAAAGGGAAGGGATAACTTCTTGTCTCCCAAAAATCAAAGACCATTTTTCTTTCATTGATCATTTTCATACTAACTTTAGTGGACTTTGCCACTGATCCTGGTTAATGGTGGGGCTTCTAACAGAACCTTTTGCTCTCCCAAGCCTAATGGGTCACTTAGGCATTCCCATCTTGGTGATGTTGCCAAGGAAAGAAAGAAAGTGATAGATGAGTTGTTCCATTTCTCTGCAAATTCATTTCTACCTCCTCACTTTCTGAATCACTTCTTCAAGCTCCATGGTCTGTTAGAAAATTTTTCATCATCACACAGCACTAAACTCTCAGCCATTTGTGGTTGGAATAACATTGACAAAATGTTCAAATGTTTGGATTAGAAACAGGGTTAGAAAATATAGGCACATATTTCAAGTGAGCTTTCATTAACTACTTCCCCTCCCTCATTACATCTGTGTTGGAATTTTTGCCAGGAGTTAAAATCTAACTCACTTGCCTACAGGTTATTAAAAACAAACAAACAAGCAAGCAAAAATATCTTCTCTTTGAAAAAATTAATATTTTCCCACTATAGTACCAAAACTATCTTCTGTTATACACACCAAAATATGTATTTTGTGTGTGTATCTTCTCTCTCTCTCTCTCTCTCTCTCTCTCTCTCTCCATATATATATATATATATATATATATATATATATATGTATATATACAAAGAGAGAAGAGAAAGTATATTGTTCATAGTTACAAGTAAAATAAACAAAGTTAAGATTTTATACCTTGAAGTTTGGCTAAAATGATTGAAGGCGAAAGCAACAAATGTTGGAGGGAATGCGGAAAAATTGGGACATTAATTCACTGTTGGTTGAACTGTGAATTGATTCAACCATTTTGGAGAGCAATCTGGAATTATACCAAAAGAGTTATTAAATTGCTTACCCCCTTGTCCCAGTTAACCACTCTAGGTACATTTCCAAATTTGATTAAGAAAAAAGGAAAAGAACATTTCTATTCTAAAATATTTATTTCAATTCTCTTTGTAGTGACAAAGAATTGGAAATTGCAAGGGGATCTTTCCTTTGGGGAATGGCTGAATAAGTTGCGGCACATGATTGTGATGGAATATTAGTGTTCTGTAAGAAATAATGATTTTGATGATTTTATAAAGTCATAGATAAATTTCCATGAAATAATGAATGAAATAAGCAGATATTTTCCATATCCTTGAAGGAGGTGATAGTGACAATTTTTAAGATGAAATATTTTCTTTCCTGCTTGGTTCTCTTAAAATACTTACCTATGATTCTTCTGTGGACTCAGCTATTTTACATCATAGTCATTTATATACATGCCATCTTCCCCCATTAAACTGTAAACTCTGAACTGTCATATTTCTTCCCTTCATAACCCAATTCAATGTGTTGGATAGCAGGTACTTAATTGTAAAATCTGTTTGAATTGAATTGGTATAGTATGTTCTTTATAGTTTACCTTTCTATTCCTTTACTCCATGTGAATCTAGTCATTCCCCCAGTTAGCCCACTTACATGAATCTAATTTGATCTTCATAACAGTCTTTGGAGCTAAGTTCGTACAAACACTTGACAGATCTATGATTTAGTCAATGTGAGCATCCCCTCCCTCCCTGGGCACCCCTTTCCCAACTATCTATGAGAATGTGATTCCTCTACAATTTAGTAGATGTTTTTCAAGAGTTGTTGTGACTAAAATTTCATTATATGAAGCCAACCTGATGATTAGTTTCCTCTAAATGCACTATTGGTTCCCAGACAAAACAGAACAAACAAGTAAAAATAATGTTATTAACCCTCTTCCAGGAGACTCCTGCTATAAATTCAATTGGGATGAGCCCAAGGGACATATTTGTAGGCATTAAAATTCCCAAAGTACAAAGTTTAACGTGAGTATCATATCAGCAGGGAAATTGGCTTTGCTTTGGAGAGTCTAACAGAAGGAAAATAAGACACAGGTCATAGAAAACGATAACTGTGATGATTCCCCTTCTTAGATCAAGAGCAGAAATTTGATTTTCTTCTATTCTGAAAGAATAGTTAAAGTGTATATGATGCTTTATTAAATATTTTGATATAATACATTTCCAATAAAAGCTTTAGACAACTTAGGGTTTAGGACTTATAGAACAGATATATAGTAAAATTATGCCAAGGGGAGAGGAGGTTTATTACATCTGCTTTGTGCTATTCATTTAGTGACAGAATGGTTTACTATCTGGTAGGAGAAATAGATAAAAATTTAGATTTTTTTTGGAGGGGAGCTCTTCTATGATTTCTTTATTTGTTGTGAGGAACTCCTTTTACTTCTTCCACTAATGCAGATTCAAAAAGTGGTCTCTCTAAATTATAGTTTTAGGCAGTTTTTGGTGATATTGAGAGGTTGTATGGTTTGTTTATGATCACAAAACTACTATTTGCCAGAGGAAGATTGAATTCAGGTCTTTTTGACTCCAAGAATAGCTTGCTATTCAGTACATCAGATGTGTCAAACTCAAATAGAAATGCATCCTTGTGGACAGCTGCATATGAACTTAGAAAACCACAAATTAGCATTTTCTCTATTGTATTATATTTTTATTTATTGTTAACATTGTCCAATAATACTGTAATCTGGTACTATGGCACTCAGGAGGTTTTTTATTTATTTGTGTAGTTATTTGTAAGCAGAATAATGTATTTTCAATAATCTCTTCAAAGATTACAGTTTTGGGGAGTCACAGGAATCTAACCTATTTCCCATAGATTCAATGTATTAACACTGTAGTTTTTTTTACTTTTGCACTATTTTCTACCCACAAATATTGAGATTTACTATATATGATGTAACAATATTATAGCAGTTTCACAATTTTTTTGTTGAGATTGAAGCAGGTCCATATTTGAAATTCAATGGAAATGTAATCCAATATGTCTAAAAGCAACATGGCTAAAGATGCATATCAAAAATGTGATTTTTAAACAAAATCTACCACTTTATCACCAAACCACATTCATCTCTTTGAACATCAAAGCATTCAGGAGTTTTGCAGATACTTTTAGGACTATAACATATAGGGTCAACTCCAAAAAGCCTTTTAAAATGATTTCATGAATGGGGAGAAAAGGTTTTGGTGTGAAGAATAAGGAACAGCATTACCTTCTAGAAAAGATAACTGAGGAAATTTTATGATGAGGAAGCACATTTATATGACTTGAAAAACCCATTATAGTAAAAGGGAGACAGGCATAGTTGCATCAACTTCAAGGGGCCAGCATAAAAGAATGCATGAAAAAAAGGAATCAGCATCATTTGCTCAGATGAATAAAAGAAGCACACTTGGAGTGGTTAGAGAATTGCAAGGCAGGGGTGAAAGGAAGAGATAGAAGAAAATAAAGAAGAGGAATTTCAGATAATGATGGGGGGAGGCAAAGAAAAAGGAATAAAAGTGGGTAAGGGTAAATATAAAGTACAGCAAAAAGGTGAAGATTAACTTAGGCTAAAGAAAGGAAATATAGTAAGATTTGCTTCAGAAGAAACAGCTTTGAGGTCAACAGAAAAGAAAGGAAATGGAGTAAAGAGAGGAAGCTGTACAGAAAAAGATGTGATGCAGACAAAGAGTAAAGAGAGTGAGGATGATAGACCCATCATCAAGAGAATGCAAACCCCATGAGGAGGAACAGAAGAGAAAGGAAGAAACAGAGTCATAGACAAGTATAGGAGGTGTCAAAGAGACAGTTGAGAGAAGGCCTTGAAGTAGTAATTAAAACCTGACAGATGAGGACAAAACTTGTGAAGTTCTTTAAGAAAAAGCAAACCTTTTCTCTGAATTCATGAGAGCATAAGATTTGTAGCCAGTCAGCTGTGATAATGAAAGGGAGGGAAACAGTAGGAAAACCTCATTATCATGTGGGAGTTTGGGACAGCTAATTTCCCTAATTTAAAGGGAAAATATGATCTTGGTCTTAAGGATAAAGAATCTGGGATAACAGCAGTGGAATTATGTAACTCTTCAAAAAGAAAAAATGACATTAAAATGTAAGATGTTAGCAGGATAATCATTATTGATAAACTAGTCATTGTTTGCTTCCTTTTACAGCCACATCCATAGCTCTGTATTAGAAATTACACCTTTTTTGCATAAAGTTTTTCTAAGTCCTCCTTAATGCTACAGTCTTTCCATTAAGGTGTTATCCTGGATATATTTTGTTTGTAATAAGTTGTTTGCATATTGTCTCCCACCTCCTATGCTCTACCCAATTCCAGTATTAGACTGGAGCTCTTTGAGATCAAGGACTGTTTTTATCTTTCTTTGTCTCTCCAAAGCTTAACTGAATATTTAGCACACTAGGAGTTTAATAAATACTCATTTACTTGAAATCTAACCATTCAATAGATTTCTTTTAATAGAATCAGAAGTAAATTATGATTCACTCTATCATCCTACAGTGTTGGTCCTGTCCATCCATATCCTTCTAACTGTACTTGAAAAGAAAATCCAATCCACCTATTAATAATTGCACAAAAGTCTATGACTTTAGGGAAAGGACATGACATATTTATTAGTTTGAAATTTAATCCAATTGAATCCAAATTCAACAGGCATTCCAGGCAGACAAAGAAAAAGCAAAAAACAAATGAACTAAAAAAACCCAACATTCTACCCACACCCACAAAACTGTTCTTCTTTTCAAAGTGTTTATATTCTATAGGGATAATATAGTCAGGAAAGAACAGCTAGATGGTGCAATGGTTAGAGTACCCTGCCTAAATTTAGAACCACTAAATTTAGAACTCTTCCCGAGTTCAAATGTAACTTCAGACACTTACTTGTTTGTTTACTCTAGCCTTAGCCTCATCTGTAAATGAGCTGGAGAAAGAAATGGTAAACCATTCCAGTATCTTTGCCAAGAAAGCCTTAAAGAATGGGAAATGACTAAATGGAATAGGCTTGAAACTGAGAATGGTAATTTGAGTAGAGAAGTACTAATAATTATGGGGCTCTTAAAAGGATCCCTTGGGCAAGTGACATATGAGTTGAGCCTTGAAGAAAGCTAAGCATTGGGCAGCTAGGTGGTGTAGTGGATAAAGCACCTGGCCCTGGAGTCAGGAGTACCTGGGTTCAAATCTGGTCTCAGACACTTAATAATTACCTAGCTGTGTGGCCTTGGGCAAGCCACTTAACCCTGTTTGCCTTGCAAAAACCTAAAAAAAAAAAAAAGCTAAGAATTCAGAAGACTTTGGGGACAGCCTAGGCCAAAGCATATAAGCAAGAAGTTGAATGTCAAAAGAGGTGAATAAAGAGTGAATTCTGGGTGAATAAATGAATAAAAAGCATTTACTGTGTGTTAATCATTGAGCTAAGTGCTGGCAGTACAAATAATGAAATTGAGAATGATTCCCTTCATCTTCCTCAGGACTGTGATTTTCATGGGTATTCTAAGTAAAAAAAATTATGAGGACAGTGGTAGAGACTTGATATGGGAAGAGCTGTTGGCACATTTAATGAGCAAATTGCATGTGGATCTACTTTCCTTTGGAGTAGAATTATATCAAACTAATATGCAATGGCTTTTCTCTAAAGGGAGAGTTTATGTGTGATTGATTATTAGTAGGTGGACTTTTTCTCAAGCATAGTAGCTATGGATGGACAGGACCAACATTGCAGAGTGATAGACTGGATTGTAACTTACTTCTGATTCCATTTAGCAGAAATTTATCAAATGTTCACTTAATATAGTATAAGGCACTGGCAGGAAATTGCAAGAATTCTTTTCTTCCTTCTTTTTCCCCCTACCATTGGCTGGATGGCCCACCAGTCTATTACAATTCCCAAAATTCTAAGATAATAGACTTATTCTTTTTAAGATAGGAAATTGCATCTCAAGTCTCCTATCACTGAGTAATCAGTCAGTAACATTTATTATAGTCTATTATGTGTTTTTTTTTTTGCTAGAAATACAGTACATGAGCCTCATTCTCCAAATCCTTTGTTGATTACATAAAAGCTGACAAGTCCTGTCCTCAAGGTGCTTAAAAACCACCTGGGGCAGTAGAGGAAGACTTAAGAAACAATTTTAAAAAACCTTATAAGGCAAATAAAAATTAAATAGTAAATTTACAAACTGTAAAATAATTCAGAGAATAGTGAGGATAGTGACTTTGATGGTAGATATGAGTTGAATAAAGGGAACAAATGGTAGAGAACTTTACAAATGATGGCAGCAATACATTTAGGAAAGCCAAGTTAGCCTAGCTGAAGTAGCAGGGCATCTTTAGGAAGAGACAGGCAGTGCCATATGTCAGACAAGTCAAACTACCACAACCATCACCACTACCTTTCCTCGTATTCTTATGGACATGGTCTTAGACCTTAAACCGAAGAGCTTTTGGAATAATGATACTCTTAGAACATACCTGCCCAACATCCAGCCTTATAGCTATCATTGAAGAAAGCAATTATGGTAGAGGAGGGAACTTCATTGCTCATCATCCATCTATCCAATTGCAGTCTTTGGGAAGGTAAGTCCAAGAGCTTCAGGACTGGCAGAACTCTCAATTTCTACTTCTAATTTAGCCTCTACAACCATCATTCCAAAAAACAATTCATGTGAAGGTGGCAACTGAGCCCCAACAGCAGCTACCAAAAAAAGGGAAAGGATAATTCTCACTATTAACCTCCCAGATTTAATATCAGAAACAGATATGACTATATCAGTGGAAATGATATCTGCTTTGCTGATCTTACTTTGAAGAAGCTTATATATATATATATATATATATATATATATATGTATATATATATATATGTATGTATGTATGTATGTATGTATATACATATTCTTTCCCCAATTAGAATGTGAGCTCCTTAAAAGTAGACATTCATTCATTCATTCTTTCATCATGGGAGGGTGGGAATAATCCGACCAAAACTAAATTTTGTTTACCTACTCCTGTTAAGGACACCATTATCTTTGGAATCTTCCTTAATTCCCCCATACACACACCCTTTCCTCCACTCTACATTCAATTAATTGCCACAGATTGTCAAGTGTACCTCCATGGCACCTTGCATTGACCTACATCTTGCCTTACATTGCTTCCACTCTAATTCTGGGCCTCATTACTTCTCATCTGGGCTATTATAAGAGGCCTGAAAATTGGTCTTCAAGTTTGCTTCCAGTAGGTCTTCTTTCCCAAATCCTTCTAATTCATCTATCCAGTTGCCAGAATAAGCTTCTTAGAAGTTATCTGATGACAATTCTCCCCTAATCAAAAACTTTAAGACTCCCCATTGCTGATATTAGTGTTCTCCAAACTTTTTTTGATTGTTAATTCTATCAGTAAAGAAGTTCTGAATATATATTTATAAATTGTGTTGGTGTTGAATCTTATCATCATGTCAGACTCTCCATGACCTCATTTGAGGGTTTTTTTTTTTTTTGCAAGGCAATGGGGTTAAGTGGCTTGCCCAAGGCCACACAGTTAGGTAAATTATTAAGTGTCTGAGGCTGGATTGAACTCGGGTACTCCTAACTCCAAGGCCAGTTCTCTATCCACTGCACCACCTAGCTACCCCTCATCTGAGTTTTCTTGACAAAGATACTGGATACTCATCATTTCCTTCTCCAGTTTATTTTAGAGATGAGGAACTGAGGCAAACAGGATTAATTAACTTGTCCAGGATCACATAACTAATAAATGTCTGAGGCTAGATTCAGACACATGTCCTTCTCACCCCAGGGTAGCATACCATCCATGGCACTAACTAGCTTCTCCATGTGTTTACTTAATTGTAAAATACTCTCCTATGTTAATAAATATGTACATGATAAAACTTAATCAACAATGGAAATGTTTAAAGGATGAGAGAATATGAAGTAATCCTTACTCATAAAGTCAATAGGGAGCCACTGGAGTTTATTGAGTAGGGGGATGATATGGTCAGATCTTTGCTTTAGGAAAATTATTTTGCTGATGTGTGGAGTTATGATTGGAAAGAAGTAGAGATTTGAGGGAGGGAGAGTGAATAGTATGCTATTGTATTAGACCTTATTGTAATAGGGATAATTGGGTGGCCAAACTAGGGTGGTGGCAGTAACAGAGACAGAGACAGAGCGGGAATAGAACCAACAAAATTTGGCAACCCGTTGGATATGTGAACATGGGATAAGGAAAGATGAGGAATCAAAGATAATATACTAAGATGAAGACTTGGGGGAAGGATCTAAAGATGTAGTAAGGACTTAAAATTTTTCCCTTTCAGCACACTCATTCCCCTCCTGCTTCTCCACTTCTCCCACCCCACCCCCCCACTCCATCCTCTCAACTTTCTGGAAATTGTCTTGGATAATTTAAATAATGCTGACCAATTTCCCCAGAGGAAATTGTGGTGAGTTGAAAGGGAGTGGAATGCTAACTTGAGTCTCTGGACATCAGTGGAAGAGACCAGTGTGGGTGGAAAGTGTGTTGTCTGGGCTCTAAAAGAGAGAAAATATGAAATTGTGATATCATCATGGGACTACATAGGATGGGTGGAGATGAGACCTATTTGTAAGGTCCAGGTAAATGTTGTTATTCTAAATCCTTAGGAGAGTCAAGCTAGGAGCTGAGGGAACAAAGGTACAAGAGAAAAGAGTCCAGAAATAGAATTGTGTTTTAATTTATATCGTTGATAGAGAGGAGAGCTGATTGCTTGGAAAAAGGGAATGACCACCATCTTCTGGAACTTGAGGAGAACTACAGGAATCTTTGGCAGGTCAGCAGAGGAAGTAGAAAGGGATAGGTGATGGGAAAAATAAGCAACAACCATACATTGATTGCTGAGATGAACTTTAGGAAGAGGAAAGAGAGAACAATGAAAGTGGTATTGATGGGACCAATGAATGGCAATAACTATAAGAGTGGCAGAAGGAGTCAGAGGAAACATGAAGGAGAAGACTTTTCTGAAGGAACTACTCCTGGAAACCCTTGCTAGAGCTAATAGCTGTGGTTTCATTGGGCTATACAGGTTTCTGGATTATTGGTATACTATATTATTTTTTACAGACTTTCTTCTGCATTTTAACATGCAAATAAATCTATTTGTACTTTCAGTCTCATGAACCTGAATGCTGGGAAGGGTAGTTGGTGTATATACATATACACCATAGGGGGATATGTATGCTAGATTTGGAAGTTACCCAAGTTGCTATTGTTGCTGTTTGTCCTTTTCTTTGCTTTTTTTTTGCAAGGCATTAGGGTTAAATGATTTGCCCAAGGTCACACAACTAGGTAATTATTATCTGAGGCGAGATTTGAATTCAGGTCCTCCTGACTTCAGGGCCGGTCTCTATCCACTGTGCCACCCAGATGCTCCTATATGTTCTTCATTCTTGAAGAGGACCAGTGACCATCTGAATGGAGAAAATGAGTCAGAGAAGTGAGAAATCTTATCCAGTAAATCTAAGCTTTTCTTGTTAAGAGGCAATCCTGATATAAAGGTCACATAAAATTATTATTGTTTTTTACTGTAATTAGGTATAATCGATAAGTAAACAAATTAAATGTCTGTAATTAGTATTTTTTTAGGATCACATTAAGAATTTCTGAGATCTTTGGAAAGAGGAAGAAGGTGAGAAATATTCTTTAAAATGCAATTTGATGGGCAGCTAGGTGGCACAGTGGATAAAGCACCGGCCTTGGAGTCAGGAGTACCTGGGTTCAAATCCGGTCTCAGACACTTAATAATTACCTAGCTGTGTGACCTTGGGCAAGCCACTTAACCCCATTTGTCTTGCAAAAAAAAACCCTAAAAAAATGCAATTTGAGGGGATCAAGAAAGGCGAGTTTCTGAATTTCTGTTCAGGGTATGCACATAAGTTATGGCCGTGAGTCTAAGAAAATTGGTCTAGCTGGGAGAATTAGACTTGAGGAAAACTCCTTTTTTGGAAGAAGCTAAGGGGATGAAAAAAAAGAACTTATTCTCTTTTCCCTAATTTTCCCCCTCTCCCTTCAGGGTTGGCCTAAGAATAGACAGAGAATGTTGAATATTTTGTGCTAAGAAACACTTCCCTTCCAGTTCCACTAATTAGAGTTATTTAAGTTTTTTAAAAATGCTCCCTTTTTGCTCCTGGGAGAATGGAGGGTGAAAATAAATTATTCACACCTTAGAGGCAATTAATTTAAATTGTTTTCCTTGCTGAGATAGAAGAAAGAAATGACAGTTTTGATGGACTTTCAGAGAACAGAAGGAATGAAAGGTTAGGGAAGGTCAGATTTGATAAGATACTACTAAAATGTGGGATATTGGCAAATCAGAGGGCAGCATGGAGGTGTTGGGTTCCTGGCAGACTGGGGAGGGAGTCCTAAGAAATTCTAAAATTTCAGGGATTCAGAAAAGAAGATGGGCAGTCAAAACGGTAGATTTCTCCCATTCTGAATATTTGTAGGATCTGTCCCTGTTTAGTCATTTTTTCTTATCAGGTTCTGACCTCTGACATTTACCAGCTCTAGAACTACAGACAACATGTTTTATTTCTGTTTGCCTCATTTTACTTAGCTGTAAAATGGGGATAATCATAGCACTTCCCTTTCAACCTTAAGCAATTTTCTAAGGTTTGGCTATTTGGTTCAGATGGGTTATAATCTCTTGGTATGGGAAAGGATTAAGAATTCTTGATACATTGATTCAGTCATAATCAGCTTATTATCTATTGTGCTAGTATTGTACTCCCAGAACCAGGTGACTTTGGACATTATCCTGCATAAAATGTGTGGGAAGGAAGATGAAGTCATACCGTAGTCTTATCTGCTACTCTCAAACACAAAGAAAACACCACCCACAAAAGCAGCAAATTGACAGTATAACATTCTGACCCAATAAAAGCCATTAGGGCTCCTGCAAGTTGGCTAGATTCCATATCAAGTAAATGCCTTCTGTTCAATTCCATTTCCTTTAGAAGTCCAAGGAAATAGTTTTCTTCTACACACCTCCCCCTCCTTCAATTACACTCCCCCTCCTCATTGTTCTAAGCATTTAAGGGAGACTTCAATAGTTACTATTCATTACAAGAAAGTTAAACAGAATTGCCCTAGGATGATGATAATAATTAATATTTTGTGCTCAAAACAATGACAATGTGGAGAGATAATCTTCAGAAATCTGAAAAGAAAGGCCCATGTTCCCGGAGTCATGATTACTGTCAGGCAGAAAAAATATTGTTGGGATGGTTTGTTTGCCAAACAGAAAGAAATCAATGTCCAATCATTTTGCTCTCTCCCCAAAGACTATTTGTTCCCTAGGGAAATATATATGTGTATATATAATTTTTTTCTTTATTTTAAATAAAAGTTTATACATTTCTAGTCAGAACAAGAATATTTTCATCAGCAAAAAGATTGTCCATAGATGAGAAACAACTTTACTGTAGCAACATGTTTTTGTGCCACAAGATGCCACCCTCATCCTTAAAAGAAGAGAAAATGATGGTAACCAAATAAAATGCACAGCTTTTAGAAGATGTCTTCTTTTAAGGTGTAATGGTCTGATGGCAAGGAAACTAAATTTTCACAACCCAAAGGGCCAAATTGTAATCTAAAGGGGAACCACATATTTAGTTTATCTTTGTAGAAGTTGGGTCAGAGAATTGAATCTGGCTTCTCTTAGGAAATCCTACCCATCTGATTTTTTTTTTGAAAGGTAGTTTCCCATTTCATTGTCAAATGAACTTTTTGCAGTTAATATTATGATGGTCCTCTCAGTCTTTTCAAATGAGAAGCTCACCTTCAGAGCTCTGATGCCTCAGGTAATCTGGAATGTAAGCACAAGTATATAGGTGTTCTCTATGTATGTTCTTATTTTATTTTTATTTTTGTAAAGCAATGGGGTCAAGTGACTTGCCCAAAGTCACACAACTAAATACATATTAAGTGTCAGAGGCTAAATTTGAACTCAGGTCCCCCTGACTCCAGGGCTAGTGCTCTATTCACTGCACTATCTAGCTGGCCCCCTCTATATATAGTCTTACTAATATTGTACTCTCAATTAGAGCTTACTCTCCCATGAATGTGTGTATTTGTAGTAGAGTGTTTTATATTACATGTTCTTATTAAACATATAAAATTCATATATGTCTATATATCTTCTTATATAGCTATAGTCTTATATAGTCTTCTTATATATTATATGTTTTATATATCATATATATTATACATACATATAATTATATAAAGTCACTTTGTTATATGTGAGGCAGTTTGAACACATGATTTATCCAAATTATAATAGTAAGACAAGGGAAATTTATTTTTCTTAGCTCATGCAACCATCACTAGGTAGCTATGAGACATGGAAAGAGATACTTAATGTTCCTGTTTTCTCACCTGTAAAATGAAGTGGTTGTATGAGATGTATCAAGCTCCTTCCAGTTCTAATATTTATGTTTTTGGAAGATTTTTAGGAACCACTTGTTACTCAAAGCAGTAAACCTTCCATAAGGCTTTCAAGAAAGACTGTTGTTCTTGTAACTTCAGGTTTTTTGTCGTTGTTGTTGTATTTGTTTTTGTTTTGCAAGGCAATGGGGTTAAGTGGCTTGCCCAAGGTCACACAGCTAGGTAATTATTAAACGTCTGAGGCCCTTGCACGTGAATTGAATTTAAGTGAGGTTGAGTTATACAAAGACTTCAGTCTCACTCTCTTTACCAGTCATCAAAATCTATTGGAAAGACAGAAGTCAAGATGCAATAAATGACCATGGTATCTTCAACATCTGATTATGCTCTAAGGACATGAGAACAAATTGTTCTCATCTTCCCATTCTGCTGGAGGAAGTCTTTACATGTTTGAGGAAGACACCTCCCACTCTCCAAATCACCAACAGATTTGAATCCTGTTGATTACCTTCAACCTGGTTTAGCCCTTCTACCAAGACAGTTTTACTAGGGTATGACCAGTGTGCATGAACCACAGGTGAGAAGGAATGTTCTTCACATTATTATTATTATAGCACTAGCTGGAAAATTTTATAAAAATTGCATGAATCTAACATTTTTTTTCAATTCCCTGTCCCACAGTTTGGCCCTTGACTTCTGGCCAGTAGCACTAGCAATAATAAGAATGTCTAGATTGTGAAATTACAAAAATGAAGCATGTTTACAGACCTGTGTTATTATTTTCAGCTGGCATGCTTGGAATGTATTTTATTTCTTCTAATTCCATTTATAAAGTAGAATGGTACAACCTTTTGGACTCTTAGTTTTATTTAGTTTCATATTTGTTGGTGCTTTATTCTTATAGTCTCATTCTGGTCTTTTTTCTCATCCAGTGTTAAAAGATTATTAAAGAAATGATATGAATTTAGGTGAAAAAGGAATGGAGAGAAGCTAGCATGAGAATGTAATTCTAGGGCTCATGCATTTTGCAAACATAATTTATTTATCAAGATTTATTTAAGGTTCAATCATATATCATTTCTATTCTCACTACTAGTGAAAAAAAGTAAAAAAATTTAAAATAAAATTGAACATTAATGATACAAAATTTTGATCAGTCATAGTCTTCCTAATACTATTTAGAACACATTTAACTGCTTACCTTCAGCAGTATAATTTTTGCCTCTGAACTGACATTTCTGAATCTAGAGAATGTTAATGAAATTTCATTGCTATGTGGGAAGTTACATTGTTTATCTTTTGAGTTGGATTGTTGTTGTTTGTCCTTCATTCTTTTTTTTTTTTTTTAGGTTTTTGCAAGGCAAACAGGGTTAAGTGGCTTGCTCAAGGCCACACAGCTAGGTAATTATTAAGTGTCTGAGACCGGATTTGAACCCAGGTACTCCTGACTCCAGGGCTGGTGCTTTATCCACTGCGCCACCTAGCTGCCCCTGTCCATTATTGAAGAGGACCATGACTTCAGGAAGGTGATGCTATGACTTGCAAGTGTCTCAGTTAAGTGAGGGAGGAATGTGCAAAGGCACCAGTCTTACTTTCTCCTCCTCCACAGCCTTCTGGGTCCAGTGGCCAGGTTTGGATCAGGATGACTGGAGATGGCCTTGGATGAAGTGGGAGAGCTAAGATAATTTATTTAAGTGTTTTCAGTTTTACTGAATTGATGCCCATTCGGTGATTAAGGTTTAGGTCCAAAAAGACTAGGCAAAGAATGGTCTCTTAGAGATTTGAGAAAAATACAAGGAAATCAGTAGATAATGATTAGCATTTCTAATTACTTTTAAATTAAATTAAACAACTCTACCATAAGAGGGAGAGGAATATGCAGAGCAAAATAAACAAGTTCCTTTTCTGATTGGGCATAAAAGATGAATGGGACAAAGAGGGAAAAAAGGATATATCTTTTGGAACACTCCTTCCCCATTAAGGGATAACAATGAGGAGCTCAGCTTGAACAAAAAAATTATCTCCCCTAGACAAACAATATTTGAGGGAGAAGATAGGTTTAAGTCTAGCATGGTAACCCCTTATCTCTGAGGAGGGAAGAATGGCTGACCTCTGTCCACAATCTCCTGCTTCCCCTTCTAGCAGCAACTGAGCTTCCTTGGAGAACGTGGGGGGTGGGGTGGGGAGATGACTTTGGAGACATCTGTTCTTGTTTCTCTGTGAGCCACATTTAGACAGACCTATGTGGGCACATAATCTACATGAGGAAAACAAAGTGCACCACATGCCTAAATATCCCTCACACTCATATGCGACTAAGATGGATAAACATATTTATAATGTGTATATACACATATACACATATAATTTTTTTTTGGTTATTTAGCCCTGTGATTTCACTGATTGTAGGGACCTCCTAATAAGAAAGCTCCTTCTATATGCTATAGATCAACATCTGTTCTGCAATTTATAGTATGGGAGTTTGGGAGCTTGGGAGAGAGATGGACACTGTGAGATTTAATGATTTGAAGATTGACCCAAAGGCACACAGATGATATGAGTCAAAGGTAAGATTGAATTTTAGTTGTCCTGACTCTTTTACTGTCTATCCATGTCATGGTTGCCTGCCTGCCTTCCTTGCTTTGCCTCAGCCCCCATATCCCTCTCCTTCTATTCTAACTACCTCCTCACTCCTCATTAATCTCTTGGGCTGGTTGTCTCTTATATGGAAAGAATTGGGAGAAATGTGTCTTAAGATTAAGAAGAAAAAGTATCAAGAAAGAGGGAAGGTCAACAGAATCAAATGGTGCAGAATTGTCAAAATGGATAAGAATGGAAAGGGAAAAGAAGGAAGAAAAGAGACTTTATTAAGAACTTACTGTTGTACCAGTAAGTAACTTAAATATTATTTCATTTTATCTTCACAACAACTCTGGGAGGTAGGGGCTATTCTTTTCCTCATTTTACAGTGGAAGAAATTAAGGCAGATATATGTTAAATAATTTGCCAGGGTCCTACATAGAGTTAATGTCTGAGGTCAGATTTGAACTCAGGTCTTCTTGACTCTAAGTGAAGAGCTCTATCTACTGCCCCATCTGGCAGAAGACTATGTCTAGGAATTAAACATTTTGAAGGTAGAGACTGTGCTGATAGAGCTCAAGGGACTTCTTCATCGTAGGAGATAAACACACACTTCTGCAGAATTTAATTATCTCCCTAGTATATAGCAAGACTAGAATATAAGGTTTTTTTTAGTTTATTAGTTTTTGCTTCTTAGCCTCTCCTGAATGGAGAGTTATTTATTTATACCCTGACATTTGTATTGAGTGAAAAATATACCTTTTGACTAAAGAATAATGTTTTCATGTCCATTTAAACAGTGTGGAGTCCAGAGCCTAGAAGTAAAGAACAATCTTGACCCTTCTAGCTTATGTAGAGTTGGATATATCCCTGTGTCAGCTCAGAGTTATTTGGGAGCTAGCATTTGTCACGACTGTCTCCTTATACTTCATGGATGCAAGCTGATTGATGAGTTCGGTGCTATGGAGACAGCTTTATCTCTACTGAGAAATTTATCACAGAGCCAAGAAAATAACTGCACCAAAGGGAGGGGAGCTTAGACACATTGATCCCAGCCTTAATTAAGTGAAATACCAGACCTGCACTCACCCATTCCTAAGACTATCCATCCTGAACATCTAAGGAGATCACCTTATCTCATTAGTTAACTGAAGAGCTTCAGTAGTAACTTGCTTTGCCTGCTCCCTAATGGAAGGGGCTCCTTAATAATTTTTTTTTCCAACTGTGTTTTCCCTATAGCAGTTCTCCATCTCATCCTATTATAGTGATTTTCACCAGTAGCATTCTGGCTGTAGAATGTAATTGCTATGGAATAAATTTTTAAAAGTATGTAAATATTTTATGGATTATACAATAAACAAGTCATCTTTAGTTAGCATAACACAGCTGTCAACTTTGGAATCAAAGATATATGTTAATTTGGAACAGTAGCAAATTCCATTACCTGTATCTGGCACAATGGGAATTTAAATATAATTTAGATTGAATCAGAAGCAACATTGACATAGAAGTGGAGATAAGGACCTGGGCTTGGAGCCAGGAAAATCTATATTCGTATCCAACATATATTGACTGTGACCTTGGGCAAGTCACTTAACTTCCCAATATTAATTCTTACATTTTACACTGTTTGTCCTTTGTTTTTGAAGAGGACCAATGACATCATTCGGTTATGTCTTGGTTCATGGATGAAATGGATATAAGTGAGGCAGAGTTGTACAAAGTTGTCAACCTCCACTTTTCTAAAATCATCAAAGTCCAGTCAGGAAAAAGTCAGGATGCTGGTGATGACCCAGGATGCAGTGGATGATCTTACCATCTCTGATGTTTGACCAATGAACAATTTGTTGGAAATTGTTGGAATAAATACCCATTGTGCTAGAGGAAATCTTCATATGCTTGGGGTAGTCACCTCCCAACTCACCAATGGGTTTGAGACTGACCCCGCCCCGATTTATGTCATATGTGGAAATGGTTTACCTGGGTATGGCTGTTGTGAATGCTTGGGGCTATGGGTGAGAAGTGGGTGAAGGTAGAGACTCCAAAAGTGGATGAGCAGCCCTGAAAAGGGCTCGAAAAACCCTCATACCAGAGGTGCTAGATCTCCTTGAATACTCTCCCCCTGCCCCAAATAGATAAATATCTTTAGACTTCTACTTTTTTATATAAAAATGAAGACATTGTTTTAACATTCTTCCATCGTGTTTCTCTATTCTACTCTCTCTCTTCTATAGTAATAGCAATGGCTATGCAGGTTAGGGAAAGCTGAAAATGCTTGCATCATGTGTTATATTCCCTCAGAGAAATATCTTTTGCCTTGGTTTCTATATCCCCTTTAATTTTTAGAACAACCTTGTTAGGCAACTTCCTCAAACATTATTATCCTTATTTTATTAAAACAAGCAAACAGAAAAAAAACCTAAGGCTTTCCCCATAGAGGACATGGCTTGTTCCTATTCACAAAGTAAGAGGAAGAATTGGAACAAGCCCAGACTTTGGTTGACTTAGTTCTTCTAAACTTTCACTCTACCATTTTGAATAACCAAAAGTTCATTACTATTTTATAGAGAGGGTTGTAGGAAATGGGATACTTAGGTAATTCCACTGGTAAACTTGGGAATTGAATTCAGAAAATCATCCCATGTCAGAGTTTGACTATATAGATTGGGGGAGAAGAATGGTGGTTGTGGAAGATAGGATGCTTAGGTATTTCCACTGGTGAACTTGGGGATTGAACTCCAAGAATCATCCCATGTCAGAGTTGAAAATGGCTTCAGAAATCATGTAGGACAATACAAGTCTTGCCTGAAAATTCCCTCCTTAATATCTCCAACAAATTGCTATCCAATTTTCACTTGAAGACTTTTGACAAGGAAGTCTTGAGACAAGATGAAGAAGAATGAGGAAGAAATCCTTAAAATGTAGCCTATTTCAGGGCAGATAGGTCATGTATTAGAGAACCCAGCATGGAGCCAGAGGACCTGTTCTCAGATATTTATTAGCTGGATGACCCAGGGCAAATCACATAGCCTTGATTGCCTTCCATTCCCCCCCCCCATGGGAAAAAAAATGAATGTAGCCCATTCCCCTTTTGGATAGTTTTAAATTCTTAGGAATTTTTTCTCCCACATTGGGCTAAAATCTGCTTCTTTGCAGCTTTTCCCCATTGTTCTAATTCTTCTCTTGGGGGTGGGGGGGTCAAGCAGAGCAAGTCTTGTCCTTCCTACATGTAACAAGATAGTTGATGATAACTAATACTTCCCATTAAGTCTTCACACAGGGTAAATATCCCTAAATTATAGATTCTTGTGTGACATATTCACTTGCTCTATGAATAATAAAACTGAGAGTTTTGACCATATAACATGTGTAAGAAATGATTTTTTAATAAATGGATAAGTCACTGAGTCAATCAGCTCCTACCAAGGAAATTTATTTCAGGTGGCTATTTATTGAATAGCTTTCAATGAACAACCTTGATTAATTCAACCTATACTTATTTATGTACTTATTGTTTTTAAAGTACTTGGAAGTAAAAATGCCTGCTGGTCATGATCTCTAGCCTCATAGGACTTATACAATGATAGTAGTTTCTTTCCTTGACATTATTAATGGTACATATAGATTACTACAGAACTTCAGCCTTAAGAGAAGATAACTTCTGATCAAAGAAATCTAGACAGGTTTTATGAAGGAAGTATCATGTGAGCTGGACCTTGAAGAACAGTTCATGTTTTAATTTGTGAGTACCTATTCTATAATTATTTTATAATGTTTTGATTTTTATAACTTTTTAATTTTATTTTTAGAAATATTTTATTCATCTTGAGTTTTACAATTTTCCCCCTAATCTTACTTTCCTCCCTCCTCCTCAGAAGGCAATCTGTTAGTCTTTACATTGTTTCCATGGTATACATTGATCTAAGTTGAATGTGATGAAAGAGTAATCATATCCTTAAGGAAAAAAGTAAAGTATTTTTATAACTTATAATAAAATTATAATTTAATTTTAAATTTATAATATAATTTAATCTATGCTATTTTATAGGACAGAATGCAATTTCTTATCATTCAAAGAGATGTACAAAACAAATAAATTCCAAATAGAATGCTTCTCAATTTCTTCTAGGTTGTTAGCAACTATAATGTCACTTGATTTGATGCTATATAATTCTTTCTTCAAAGCCCATCAACTACATCTCTATTGACAAGTTACAATCATGTTGGTTATTTTTGAGTTCACTAGAAAAATTGAGAAAGGATAAAGTAAAATCATATTATACACTATTTTGTTATATAGTTAATATTAATAGCTCATGTAGTGTTTTATGTTTTTTATACATATTATCTCATTTGAGTCTCACAACAATGCTGTTGGATAAATACTATTATTTTATATTGCAATATTATAATGTTATTTTATAGATAAATAAACTGAGGCAGCAGAGATTAGCCAACTTGTCTAGGGTCACACAGCTATGAAGTATTTAAAACAGGATTTGAATTTATATTTTTCTGACTTCCAGTCCTCTAACCCAGTACTGAGTCACAGAATAAGTCAAATGATAAGTTCAGGTGCATACTAACATGTTTTGTTTTCTCTAATGCATAAGCTTTATATGGAAAAGTCATATACATCTCCTGACATCCATATTATCATGGAATGCTATTACATTTAAATAGAACTAACTTAATTTTACATTCACTCACTCACCCACTCCACAACTCACCTACTCTCTGTTCCTGAAAGTTCTTTTCCTGTCACAATATTGAGGTGTTTCTGCAGATATGAATCTCATTCAATCCAGCAAGAATATATTTAAGTAACTACTAGATACAAGGCCCTGTATTAGGCTTTGGAGAGGTAAAGACAAAAGGAAAAACAGTTCTAGCCCTCTAGGAGTTTATATTCCCTCCACTCCTGTTATCTCCCACTATTGATTTCTTCTAGGCAGCAGACTCTCTCATTCCTTTCCCAGCTCTTCTCCAGACTAAGCCAGTAGTGTTCACAAGAATTTACCTCAAAACTTGTGACTTTCTCACTCTGGAATATCCTTCTATCCTTTTGGTTCCTTTCTCCTATTGATGAGTTCCTTCTGGGGCCTCCATTTGGGGATGAGCCCAAACTGGGTATATTGCATTCCTTTCCAGACTGTGCTTATGAATATCTGGACTTTGCCACCATATCCTCATGTAGGTACTTTCCTCATTACCTCCCCACACATATCAGCTCCTTTCTCACAGTTTCTCTTTTTGTTTATTTTTGCATTCCCAGGAATATGACTTTTGCAACACTCTCCCTCACTAAAATCCAAACCTAAAATAAGAACTTATTAAATGTTTGTTGACTGACTGAGGATATATGGCATATAAATAGATAAGCATAAATATGATAATTTGAGGAGGAAGGAGAGAATCAGAAATCCCATAGGAGAGGAAACATAAGTTGAACTTTGAAGAAAACTCGAATTTTTAAGGGATAGTGGCAAAGAGAGAGTATATTCTACACATGGCAGACAACCTGTAAAAAGGCATGGGTTTGGGATATGCATTGCTAAATTTGCAGTATAGCAAATAGAGCAATTTGGTCAGAATGTATAATGCCTTAAGGGGAATCATGTGAAATAACCTTGTGAAAGGTATTATATGACAACTTGAGGAGTTTGTATTTTATCCTAGAGGCCAAAGGGAGCCTTTGAGAGTTCTTGAGCAGGGGAGTGACATAGTCAGACATGATTTAGGAATGTTACTTTGGCAGGTATAAAGAAGGTGGATTGAGGAGAGGAAAAACTGGAACCTGAAATCCATTTAGTAAGTGTTGCCATAGTGATGAAGATATGAGCTGGATCATGGGAAATGAGAGAAGAAGATTGTTGTTGTAGATACTGTAGATGTAAACTAAACAAGACTTTCCATCTTCTTGGATATGGAAGGAGATAGGGCAAGGAAGAGTAAAAGATGTCACTGAACCTGGGTACTTGAAAGGATATTGGTACCCTAATAGAAACAGGGACTTTTGGAGGAAAGATAATTATGAAGTATGGGAGATAGAATCTCTTCTGTTTAAATGGTATTGAGTTTGAGAGGTCAGTGGTATATCCAGGTAGAGATGCCTAGCAGGCAGTTGGTAGTGTGGGAATAGAGCTCAAGAATGAGGATATGCTAGATATAAAAACCTGGGATTTATGTACATGGATATGAGATTACCAAGAGAGGATGTATATTGAGAGAAGAGAGTTTACGGCTCATATTCTTGGGGTGGGGCATGGATGAGAAACTATCATTTGAGAAGTATTCAAACAGATAGGAGAAGAACCAGGAGAAAATAGTGTAACAAACCCAGGGGAAAAGTCAATACTTAGGAGGAAAGGATGGTTAACAATGCCAAATGTTACAAAAGTCAAGAATGTCTAGAATGGCCTAGTGTAATTAGTAATTAAAGAGGTGTTGCTAACCTTGGAGAAAGAAGTTTCAGCTGAATGGAAGATAGATTCCAAGAAGTTCAGAAATGAATGGGAAGAAAGAAAATGGTAGAGTAGGAGCTTGGCTATGAAAGGGAAGAATGACATATAATGATAACTTGAGGGGATCATCGCGTCAATTTAGTTTTGCTGTTACTGTTTTGTATTTTAAGGAGGGGGAGATTTGTACATGTTAATTGGTAGCAGAGAAAGAGCCAGTATATAGGAAGAACAATGATTATAAAGGGGATGAGGGGTGATGAAGAGGAAAAGCCATAGGAGATGGGAAGGGATAGAATCAGGGATAAAAGAAGAAAGTTTTGCCTTACTGAAAAGAAAGACCACTTCTTCAGAAAGCAAATGAGGAGAGAGTAAGGGATAATTTTGAGAGGTTTAGAGCTATGGATTAGAGAAGAAGAAAGGATTTCTCTCAATTATCACTTGTAAGGTATGAGACAAGGTCTTCTACTCAGAGGGAGGGAGTGGGAGGGAGCTGCAGGATGTTTGAGGAGAAAAGTGAAGTTTTAGAACAGTTTTACAGAACAGGGGAATTCAATAGAGAGTCAATTAGGAATGTGAAAGTGAGTAAGCCAATTGGTTGGAGTGGAGAGTTCATAAGGAGAAAGAATAAAAGATTAAGAGTGTAAAGTTGACTATGACCACATGTGGTAGAGATTTTGAGGACATACCTGACAGACTGCTAAAATCAGAATACACAGGGGTCTGCCAAGACTGTCTAACCCAGTCTCAGCCCACCTATTAAGGCACTGAGTTGCCTAGCTGATTTCTCGGAAGTTCTTCATTTTCCTTTGATTTAATATCCTTTGTTCTCCAGCTCCCACTCTGATGTACTTTATCATCAAAGGATATACTCCCTCAGATAGCCCAGGCCTTAGTTTTATGTAGTCTAGAGACACTGCAGATCTTCAGCTATAAATAGACTCAGGTAGAAATCAGCCATTTTAGATGAGAAATTAATGAGATTTATTATACAGTTGACCCAGCCAGAAGCACAGAATATCTTTTCTCCATGAGAATCATCATTCTTATCCCACCTATGTCACAATTGTTCCCTAATATATTTTCTTTTTAAACAGTTATCAAAAATCCAGGAAAGGTAGAGTGAGTTGTATAGTTCTAGATTTCCTGTGTTTAAATTTCCATTCTTTTAGTATCAAGTGACCTTCATTGGAATTCCAAAACTTCTTACCTCCTACACAGTACAGGAGGGTAAAAGAGATAGATTATGATTATGTTTGTGTATGTTGTGTATGTTGCAACACTCACTGTATAAAAGCAACTGACAAGTTTTACCTAAACTTTGCAATTTCCTCTAGTTCTTAGATCCAGTGCTCTGCACATCTGTCAGCCATAAAGAAATATTTTACTGTATTTATATATATTATCTCATTATAATTATGACCAGTATAAACATTACTATTCTCACTTTACAGATGAAGAAACTCAGCTTTCATGAGATGCCCAAGATCAAATAACAAGTCAATTAAGAGTCAGGATTTAGTATGATAGGATTTGTTATAATGGAAAAACACCGACCTTGAAATTAGAGAATCTGGATTCAAATTTCCTATCTGAAAGTTACAACTTACATGACATTAAGCTAGTCATTTAACTTGGGCCTCAGTTTCCTCATCTCTCATAATGAAAGGCTAGACCAGATGTCTTCCGAGGTACCTCTTATTTCTAGATAGGTATTCCCACAATATAGATAAAAAAGTAACTTTAGAGATAATTTAGTTCAAACTCCTTTATTATACAGATGAGTAAACTAAGACACAGAGAAATTAAGGAACTGGCTAGTAGTCCATAGCATAGCCTTTATTCAAACCCCAAGTCTTCTGATTACAAATTCAATTCTGATTACAAATATAATTCTCTTTAATTATACAGACTGACCTGTTATGCTTTTCTTAGAACCAATGAGGTGGCATAGTGGATAAAGCACCTAGAATCAGGAAGTCGAGTTCAAATTTGACCTCAGATTCTCAGTAAGATTCAGCAAGGATTTCCTTTACTGAAGAGAAGGAACACCTCTGTCTCAGTTTTCTCAACAATATAATGGGGATAATAATAGGACT
Organism: Macrotis lagotis; assembly: GCF_037893015.1. Taxonomy (NCBI): domain Eukaryota; kingdom Metazoa; phylum Chordata; class Mammalia; order Peramelemorphia; family Peramelidae; genus Macrotis; species Macrotis lagotis. The sequence goes on from NC_133658.1 coordinate 88,701,229, forward strand.
ACCTGTACATGTTTCCTCCTAGATAGTAAGGTTTTTTTTACTTCTGTCTTTGTATCCCTGTACCTGGAAGAGTGCTAAGCTTATACCAAAATAGTTTCTTAATCAATACTTATGGATTGATTGTGTTTTAGTTTATCAGATCCTTATTGCTCTCCCCCTTAGCAACTGAGATCATGATATGGAAGAAATGGAAGTTTTGGTGAAGTGGGAGGACATACCATTTTCAATTAGGTTGGTATTATCTAGGGAGGCAACCCTGGGTGTCCCTAAGAAACCAATAACCATTTAATGGGGGCAGAGGTAGGGGACATAAAGAGCAACTGCCCCTTTTTGTTCTTTAGATCAGCATTGTCCCAGGATACAGGATGGAACATCAACAAAATTCTTCGTTTGACTTTTGAAGGTTTATCATCATGAAGAATTATCATATATAGTTTATTGGACAATGAGTATTAATAAAATACCTATTATGTTCAGGGCATTGTGCTAAGAGTCAGATATTTAGGGGAAGGCACAAGATAAGACAGTTTAGAAGGCCAGGGAAAGAGACAATATACAAACAAGCTATAGACAGGATAAACTGGAGAAAATCAATAGAGGAGGCACTAGAATTTAGTAATCAGGACAGGCTTCTTGTAAAATATGAGATTTCTAACCAGAGTTTCTGGAAAGTCAAGGAAACCAGGAGAAAGAAATGATGAGGGAAAGCATTCTGGGCATGGGTGCAGCCTAAAGTCAGAAGATGGGGTTTCTTGTTTGAGGAATAGCAAGGAGGCTGATGTCATTGTATCAGAGTGCTTGGAGGTGGATGTAAAATAAAAGACTGGAAAGGTAGGAGGCAGCAGGTTATGAAGGTCTTTAAAAGCTAAACAGAAGGTTCAATATAAACTCCCAGAAACAATAGGAAGCCACTGGATTTGATTAAAAGGCATGGTGGGGTGTGATACACAGTGAGACTTATGCTTTAGGAAGATCAGTTTGACAGCAGAAGAGAAAAAACTGCGTGTGAAGAACGGGACATGAATTAAAGGAAGAAGACTAAAATGGAACTATATATCTATTGGAGAAATAATAATTTTGAGGGCAGCTATGTTGTCAGAGTTCTTGTTTTCCCTAAAAATGTATTGTTTGACCAGGGCACATTGACTTAAAGTACTTTGTGCTTGGTTTGGTTTAATGAGTTTTACATTTATTGTTTATCATAAATTGAATCCAACACAGCTGGTTTAGCATTCTGAGGAATGCTACATTTATTAGAAAGCCAACACCAGCCAGAAAGCAGCTTGGGTTGAGCCATTTCAGAAAGGTTGGCAAGTGGATTTGTTAGTGGCATATCCAATCAACAGCAGGTCTCCAGAATGGGAGCATTTTAGAGCCAGGGTGAATTCTCTCCATATCATTTCTCATATGTCACAGTTACAGATTTCATAATATCACCAAATTTTAAATCGTAAAGCAACCTAGTCCCACCATATTTATTTTATAGATGAAGAAACAGGATCACAGACATAAATGATTTTGACCAAAGTCATCTAGAAAGTAAGGTGCAGAGTTTGGATTAGAACTCCTGTCTCCTGAGTCCTGATTCAATATTTTTATTACTCTACCTTGGTGTTCCCAGCAAATAGTCAACATGCTAACCCAGGAGTCAAACATCTGGGTCCAAGTCCTTCCTGCCTCTGATTCTTCTTAGTCTTATGACTATAGGCAAGTTGAGTAACTTTTGTAAAATGGAGAGAAAATCCTTACACTAGTAGAAATATGAGAATAGTGTATTGTGAACCTAAATAATTAATTGATAGCTTACATTTGTTTAGTGCTTGATTTACAAATATTACTCATTAATTCTTCACAATATCCCTGGTAGATAGGTATTATTTTCCTCATTTTTATAGTTGAGGAAACTAAGGCAAGCATGTTAAGTGATTGTCCAAAGGCACAGAGCTAGTAAGTGCCAAGGTCAGATTTGAATTCAGGACTTCCTGAGACCCACTATATCATTTAGATGCCTTAAAATGTTTTATAAATATGAGATTTTAGTTGTTTTCCTTCCCTCCACTTGACCTGATTTGCGTTGAACTCTAGATATAATATGAATAGTTTCAACAGGATCATAGAATTTCAGAGTGAGAAGGGACTTTAAATAAATAGATTATGGGAGATTTTTCTTTCAATTGAGCCAAAATTTATGAAGTATTTGAAAGCACTGATTAGCAAGGCATCTGAAGGAGTGAAGGTATAAAAGACATAAAGAAAATCTTGGCAATTACCATTACTTCAAAAAGGATATTAAGAAAACATCCATAGCTATTACTCACATGACTAATTTAGCATATATATATATATATATATATATATATAATTACATATTACAACTTTCTGTACAAATAAGCTACACATGCACTAAGAGAATCCATGATAATAATGATGATGGTAAGGAAGAGAATGAGGATGGTGGTTAGAATTAGAGAGCACTTTACAATTTGCAAATTACTTTATTTAACATTTTAACTTTATTTTACATTTTAACCTTAAAACAACCCTGGGAAATAAGTATTTGCTAAATATCTATATCTATATTACATGAGGTACTATGCTAAGTGCTTTACATTTGTAAAGCAAATTACTTTCATTTGTCCCTTACACCTACCTTGGAAGGTGATTGTTATTAGTATCACCATTTTATCAAAAAGGAAACCAAGGCAGATAGAAGTTAAATGACTTGCCCAATGTCTCATGGCTTTTAAGTGTCTGATACTGGATTTGAATTTAGATATTCCTGACTCCAGGTCAGGTCCTGTGCCATCTGATACCTTGTAGCTGAAGAGAACCTATAGGCTTGCATAAGTGTAGAGACCCTGTAAATTCACATCTTTATCATCACACAATTGATTGAAAGGTGTAAAGATGACATCTTATTGTGCCTGTTGACTGATTACACACACACGTGCGCGCACACACACACACAAACACACACATGCACAGACATACAGACAATTTTATTTTGTAGAGCAAATATTGCCTTAAAGGTTCTCTTCTGACAAGATGTCTCCAATGCATATATCATAATTATATAAGATTTCTTGAAAGGTCTAAACACAAAAATAACTATGATAACAACTTGATCATTAATAAAAAATAAGCATAAAATAGGGAGATAGAGACTTACTAAAATTGTTCCCCTTTGTCATGAAGGGTTAGTCAATCCAATCTAATCCTTTTAGTGAGACTCTGAGTCTAGATGCAGATGTTCAAGTCATGGGCTGCTTTAATGGAATATATGTATAAAATATGGTTTAAACCTATCATTCTGCTTTGCAGTTTTCCTAGAATCTTTTTTTTTAACCCTAGTAGTTGAAGTCCTTGGATTTCTCTTCTATGTTTTATTGCTTCCAAATCTTGTGGACCTAATCTGATCCACTGATCTCTTCCACTTTCTATTTTTTTTTTTTTTTAGTTTTTTGCAAGTCAAATGGGGTTAAGTAGCTTGCCCAAGGCCACACAGCTAGGTAATTATTAAGTGTCTGAAACCAGATTCGAACTCTGGTATTCCTGACTCCAGGGCTGGTGCTTTATCCACTGGGCGACCTAGCCACCTCCACTTTCTATTTTTTTACCAGATCCAAATAGTTTGGATAATTAGTGCATCTAATATTGATAGTTCTCTTTACTTCCCACCCCTTCCCTTGCCTTTTTCATTATTTCCCTTGAGCATCTTGACCCTTTGTTCCTAGAGGTGAATTCTATTATTAATTTTTCCAGTTCTGTAAAATAATCCTTTGGAGGTTGATTGCTATTACATGGAATAAGCAAATTAATTTAGATAGTATTGTAATTTTTATAATACTGGAATAACCCAGCCATCAGCAATTAAGCTCTCTAATTAGTAAAATTTATATTTCTGTTAAGAGAGTTTTGTGAGGTACTATATAAATACTATTGTATATAATCCCTTGGTATCTGGATTCCTAAATATTTATAGATTCAGTAGTTATCTTGAATAGAATTTATTTTTTATTATCTTTATGCCGGTTTTGTTGGTAATATACACAAAGTTAATGGTTTTGTGGGCATATTATATATCTGCTTCTTTAAAATAGTTTAATTTGTTGTTGAATCTTTAAGTTCTTCAAGTAGACCTCCATAACATCCACAAAATGAAATAATTGTTTCCTCTTTGCCTATCTTTATTTCCTCATTTTCACCCTAGTTCTATTGCTGTAACTGGCATTTCTAAAACCTTTATTTTGTTGTTGTTAAAAAAGAAAAAGTGTGAAAACTCTCTCTAGCAATAAAGGTTGGTCACTCTTCTGCAATTTATAGTCTAATGAGAATTGCTCAGAGTCACCAAGAGGTTAATTGTGACCCAAGGTTACTAAGATAGAGCTTGACTCTGGGTCTGATGATGGCTGATAATAGTAGTAAACAATGGATATTCTATAATTATGATTTTTATGACTTCAACTAAGTCATTGATAGTTTAAACAAAGATCCCTGAGGCACCTTTCAAGAGACCTTCCTCCAAATTGATATTGACCCATTAATAATTGATAAAAGACATGATCATTTAAATGACTCTAAGTCTGAATTCCTACTACTATACTATCCTACAGCCAATATCTTTCCATTTTTTGATATTTTGAAAACTATCAAATTCCTTTCTGAAATCCATTAACTTGATTTATATCCAGGGACCTTGTTAAAACTGGGAAAGAAATTTAACCTGGTATTCTTGTAATTGATAAATCAACATTCATTCATAGTGATTATCAATTTCCTTAGAAGCCAAAATCATATGCATTGACCTTTACTTGAAGAATCCATCTTTCTCATTTTGAAAATTAGGATAATTTTTTTTTTTATCTCAAGTCCTATAGTTTTCTCAATCTCCATGTTTTTACCTTTGATTTTTTTTTTTTTAAAAGCAATAGCCATTGACTTTGCAATTCCATTTTCTCAATATTTCAGTACCCTAAGATATAGTTTGGGCCTGATGCCTTGACTTAACTGAGACACTGAACATTTAACAAAGGAAAAGTTTACTTTGACTTAACATAGCCATTACATTCTACAAGAAAAGCGTGGTCCTCAGCTTCCTTAGATGCTTTTCTAGGCATCTCTATTTGGAAATATATCTAGTCAGCATGTTATCAAAATCTGATGACCTGTATAGTTTTAGATACCCACCATAGCTGAGAGAATATGTATTTTTTTACTATATCCTGCATGATGGATCTTGACAATTTTGAGTCTTTTCATTACTGTTATATACTCAGATCTGCATCATAGAGACCAGCAGACCCAACACTGCTACAAAATATTCCTTTGAAGATATCATTGACTTTTTTTCTTCTATGGTTGTTCCTTCTAGTATAAGCTGACAGATTCAGAAAATTATACCATTTGGAAAAAGTTGCCTCTAATAATCAAAGCAGAATTTAGAGTGTGGAAGATGCTATCTTGAGGAGGTAAAGTACTGACTCATTTTCCTTTCTTGTTCATAAAGAGCTAACCCAGAACAACTTCAGACTCTGTAGCAGATCAACCAATGCCTAATCTGTTGGATCCTGTTTGTAAGAAGGCTCTACTATTTCATCACTTGCAGTTTCCTGGCAGATGTATTGTTGTGGACTTAAATTGAATCACCCAATGGATCAATCACCATGATAGGTCATTCTATAGACCATAAACTTTTCAGCTCTTTAATTCCAACTGAACTGACTGAGTTATTTTTCTGCATTTTACATGGGACACATACCCAAGGCCAATTGTCAGTCTTTTATGTGGACTTGACCTTGGAGGAGCTAGAGGTCAGAAAGATAGATTGAGACAAACAAGCAGTTAAAATAGCATACAAACAGAGGGCTCAACACAATCTCATTACCAGGTAGTCCTCCAATATAGGAACAAACTATTCTCTTGACCTCTGAGTCAGTTGAACTTTCCATTAAACTGGAGTAAAGGCTAGTAGGCTTCTTCCCTAACATTTAGGTCCTTAGTCTGGAAGTTCTGTTGAGTTTTCCAATGAGGGAAACTACCAGAACAAAGCAAAGACTCCCTTGAGGAACAAAAGGATAAATTTTATATATCCTTAATCTACAAAGGAATGGGGCAGCTTCCAGTTAAAAAGATATTGGGAAACTGACTGACTAAGTCCATTCTTAGTCTGATTCATGTTCCTTGTCAGATTCATTTTCAGCCAGTCCTTGCTATGCTGGTCCTTAACTCCACTACTCAAGTCCTTGCCTTGGTGGAAGGGAAGGGAAGGAAGAATATATTTTTCCAAGATGTCTTTGGTTTAACTTAACAATGGGGCTGCAAATCTAGTGAACTGGCAGCAATATGTGGTATAATGTGTAAATCCCACCAAACTAAGACCTAAAAGACTGGGGAGACTTTATGTTGGAAAAGAATGTTGTATGGACCCATGGCTCAGCAAGGATTAATGAGTCAGGAGGAGAGGTAGTAGTACCCATGTAATTGTGGAGCACGCAACTGAGCACAACTTCCTCCATCTTTGGTGAACTGCACACTCTCTCTACCCTGTGTTAAGCATGACATCATCAATTAAAGGAACTCTTTGCCACACTCCCCAGCCGCATTACCCCCTCCACAAGACTATCTTCTTGTGATAGCACCTGTGCAGGTAGATTTCAAAGGTTCTCAGATCTCAGAAATCAGCTCTGTAATTCAGGTCAAGGAATGTTACCTAATCAACCAGCTCTTAGAATATCTTCTTCCAATCTCCTTTTGCTTGAAGCTGCTCCATTCCTTTGTATTTTAAGTATATCTATCTATATAGCTATAGCTATAGCTATATATATCCACATAATCAATATCCAATTCATTTAGCTTATTCCCAGGGACCTAGCAAAATGGGAACATTTCAGGACAATCTCCCACATCAGTATAGGGATCTGCTTCCTTCTTTTTTTCCTGTCCTTATGTTCCATCCCTTCCACATTTGCTTCTCCAGTGTTTGTTGTTCCCTAGAACTAGAAGTAGTGGTAGAATTCCAAAGAGGGCAATTTGATGAAAATGCTTGTCTTAGTCTATCTGTAAGGTAGATGGATAGAAGTCTCTCTCCCCTGTTTTCCCCCTCCCACCCCCATTTTACAACTGAGGAAACCATAATAAAGAGAGGTTTTGTAACAAGCTAAGGGTAAAAGAGGAAGGGAACCCTCTCCTTGTCTTATTCTTTTTTCCCTAGAGTATGCAACATCTATCTGTGTGCAACTACTAAATGGTGGTGGCAGTAGGGGAGACCCAAAGTCTGAATGGTCTTTTTTCTAGTCTATATAGGGTAGTGATTGGACTCATCCAGAACCAAAGAACTGGCTTGTTCACAGACATATGGTATTCTGAAAGAGAGCCATACTCAGTTTTATTGTAGGATTCATTTCCTATCCCCAACTGATGTCTTGTCCTTATCCTTACAGTTGTGGGCCAAGTCACTGCAGAGTTTTAAATGAGGGGTTTTGTTGAGCAAAACTAATGTGTTGATTTTTCTCCATCTGCCTAATGCAGAAAATGGTGTGCATATGAGAAGTACTCTGCCAAAGATTTGAAATGCTTGTCACATTTTCTGTTATAAACTTGACTCCTTGGGGAACAGCAGTCTATCTTGACCATGTTTAGGTGCAAGACAACACCATCAACTGCAATATTAATCTTCCTTCTACATGACACAAATTGATTTGAGAGCCATTTGGTCAGAGGGAGGAGGAGGAGGAGGAGGAGGGGAGGAAAAGGGGAGTTGAAGGGTCTCAGATTCCAGAAAAACCTTTTGTTTCCAAGTAGCTTATCTCTGACACAGAAAAAAAGTGTGTGTGTGTGTGTGTGTGTGTGTGTGGCAATATTTGCCTTTGGGTTTTAGCTGGCAGGATTTAACTTGGCTAATTATTCTTTGCTGGCTTCAAGGTTGCTGTTAACAATGCAAGAGTGTGCTGATAATTACAGTTAATGAAGAATGGCTAAGCCCTTGCTGGCTTGCAGTAAAATTCCCTCCTAGTGGCAGGGTCACATAGGGAACAGAGACTGAGTTCTCTTTAACTTCATCATCTAAGCATCCCTATTTCCTATGAGAACCCAGATGTCAAGAAATAATGAGCATTTTTAAATAAAAAGACTTTTCAGTACATTTCATGATTTTAGAGGACTGATGCTTTCATTTATTAAGCATTTATTATATGTAAAGCACTGTGCTGTACCCTGGGAATACAAATACAGGAAGACAGAAAAACATTTTCTACCCTCATGGAATTTGTATTCTGATGGGGGAAGATTGCATAAAAGGAAACTGAATCAAAAGAAAGCTGAAAAAGAAAAACTGGGAAGGGAAACTGAAGGACTAAGAGTTGGGGCATGGTTTAAGAGGTCCTGGAGAGGGATATTATTTTATTATTATCCACTGTAGAGTACAAATTGTTTTCATTTTGTTGTTGTGTGATTATTTCTCAATCTTGTCCAACTCTTTGTGATTCCCACTTAGAATTTTCTTGGGAAAGATACTGGAATGATTTGTCATTTTACTTCTCCAGTACATTTTACAGATGAGGAAACTAAGGCAAACAGGGTGAATTAACTTGCCCAAAGGGTCCCAAAGCTAGTAAGTGTCTGAAGATGAATCTTCCTGATTTCAAGTCCAGTGCTCTATCTACTCCATCTAAGTGCCTAATACATTTATATATCATATTTTGTTCAACCATTCCCCAGTTGATAGACATGTCTTTAATTGCATGTCCTTTGTTACAACAAAAAGAGCTACTTTAATTTTGAATATCTATCAATCTATATTTGTTAAATGTCTATTGCATGCCAGCACTGTGTTCATATCAGCACCTACTCTACAACTTAGTTTTGCTTAGAACATACAAACATAGTCAATAAACATTTATTAAGTTCTTAAATGCTCGTTGACTGATTAATTATGTGATCCTGGGCAAGCTATTTAATCTCTCAGTGTTCTAAGCAAAACTGTGTATCAGAGATAGGACATGAACCTGAGTCTTTTTGGCTTCAAAAATGTTTCTCCAAACACCACACCAGCTTCCCTGTCTCTCTGCTATTGAAACAAAGGAAGCAATAAATGTGGATTTTTTAAAATGTCCTTTATCTGGAGGAGTTGTTATTACCATGAGAATTTTGCATTTATGCATCAATGCCTAATTTTGTAACTGCAACAGTCACAAAATAAAGTCACTTTTAATAGCAGAGTAGAAATAATTAACAAGTCTCTCCAATTAAGATAGAATTTACATTAGGGAAAAGTCTCTTCAATTTTTTTTTCTTGGCATGCAACTTTTTCCATTAAATTTGCATCTAAACTTGCAAATTCTTGGCAAGCTCTCTCCCAAGCAAAGGCCAAATTTTCATCTGAGAACTTCAGTGAGGAGACTGAGGAGATGTCTTTTGTTTAGATACTGCTTAGTCATAGTCAATGAAAAGAAATGAGCCAGGAATTTGTGATGTTGGGAAGCCAGGGAGGCCAGCTATCTCTTCCTCTCCTAGAAGAGGAATAGCCAGATTAATATTGCTCTGACTGGCTCCTGGCACCCCAATCAGCATTTCCTAAGTATTCAAATTTGTTAAGAGAAATAATTCTTCCCTTTTTGAGATTTCCAGAATAGCAAGTGAAATAGAATGTCTTTGGTCTTAGGGACTCTGAGTACTCAACAAAGCCAGACTGCTAAGGTTTGATTTGGAGATGGAAAGGTCTCAAGGGATACTGAGTGAAGGACAAGCACAGAATAACCCATATTGCCATAAGTTCTTCAATATCTGGATCCCTGTTACTACCCATTAGGCAGCAACTTTGCCTAATGCATCATAATCAACACAAGTATAAAGACTTTGTTGCTTATAACCAAGGGTGATTGTGAATTTTGTGACATTTTTATTTCCCCCTATTTCTTTCACTTTACTCATCTATCCATCCATCCATCCATCTTGTAGTACACAAGGAGCCAGCCTTGAAATTGTCATGATAGACTTGAAAATTGGTCAGTGTCTGAGGTCTTTTGGGGCAGGACATACTCTCAAAGAATAGTTTTTCTATATCTGGTAATTTTTTATTTTGTTTTGCTTTTCAGGTGTGAGTTATCAAATATGTTGTCCAAATTTAAACCCACTTTCCTCTGGATGCTATATATAGATATATATATGTCCTGATGAGACACTGTCAGACTATAGGGAGATATTTTCCATCAGCTGTTCTGATTATTCCATTTTAGTAAATATACTTTCATAAAAATTTTCTGACTTACAATTAAAATTAAAATCAAAATCAACTGATAATCATGGGGATACACTGGTGTGGAAACTCTTGGGTCATGGCATCAGAAAACAACCCCAACCCCAAGGGGAGAAAGAGTAGGGGTTTTCTGGAGATTTGACCTGCCATTGCTATTGAAGGTTGGAAGAGTAGCTCCAGATCATGTATTATACTTCAAGTAATAAGCATTATCAAGCATTTACCATGAATCAAGTACTATGATAAATACAGGAGACACTAAAGTCAATATGAAACAGGACTAACTCTCAGAGTTTACAATTCATTTAGGAGAACTTAAAATTAGTTTCTTCCTTTTGTGGAATCAGTTGTATAGTTAAGCTTAAAAAATATTCAAAATATATTTCAAAGTTGGAGGGGACCACGAAGTCATCTACAAACCAGAACACGAATCATCACTACATCTCTATAAAGGTGGTTATTCAATCTTTTCAGATCACTACTAGTAAAGGGGGATGCTTTGCCTTTTGTTTAAGGGAAGGAAAGAAGGAGAAGGAGAGGAAGAAGAAAAGAAGCAAGAAAAGAAGCAAACTTCCATGAGAGCAATGGAGGTTTAAGAGGAGACAAATGTTGTTATTGCTAAATTTTAATCTTGATCAGGGAAAGCCTTGAAGCTGTGTGCATGTTTATGGGGTGGGAAAATGAAGGACAATTAGGGAAGGAAAAGTTTCTCAACAGTTCCCCTAGGAATCTGATTGCCATATTTTTTTCTTTAGGGTATTTTCAATTAAGAGTAGATATAGGTGAAAGAAAAGAAATGACATATCTATCTATCTATAGATGTGCATATATTTGTATACACACACACACACACACACACACATATATATATATATATATATATATATATATCTTTATAGATAGATACCTAGAGAAAGAGAAAAGGAGGAAGAAAAGGAAGAAAAGAGAGAAAAAAGAAAGAAAGAAGAAAAGAGAAACAGATATACAGAGAATGATATTATTCTGTTCTGGCCTCAGAAGAAAACTACTAAGGAGACAATTGTGCTATAGGGGAAGCAGAGATTATACCTTGCTTCAGTGAGTACAAGTAATTAGTTCAAAAAGTCCAGTTGCATCTACTTAAGTGTACTGGATGCTCTGCTAAAAAGTATACAAAGAGAACCACATACATAAACCTAGACCCAGCCCTTTAGGAAGTGTCTTTTCTAAAGACTTTTGGATTCCCAGGAGAAAAATGTGACCAAAAGGAGACCATTTATTTTGTGTGGATAAATGAACCATTCACCATAGCCCAACTTGTTTACTTACTACTCACTAAACACACCTTACTTATTCCTGCTTCTGCTCCATTCCTCATGTTTGGCATCTCGTGAGTTCTTCATAAATGCTCCTCCATTCACTATATTCCAGGTAATGATTTGTAGTTCATTTGGCTGTCTACACTTATCCCATTGAAATCCTAATGTATCTAACCTGTGTGACTTGAAAGATGATTCATTTGCATATTGTTAAAGTATATTTATTTAATGAAATTGCAAATGAAATGTTACACAACCAACTCCAAAATGGTTGAGCTCAGGGGTTTGACATACCTAAGACTTTGAAAGCCTATTTCCTTCATTCTTGGTAATATATGTCCTGGCTCTTGACAAGACTTTGAGCTATTCTTCTTTAGCTTAGATTTGCTTAGCAGTCCTTGTTTTGAGTCTCCAATCTTCTCCTAATACCCTCTTTCCTAGAATACCCATATAAACATTTCTTGTTTCCTGGGAAGTTACGGATTTAATGGTCTTTTAAAGTCTGAACTCTTATGTATTTAGTTTCAGACTGCCATCTCATGGTTAACTTGTTTGCTTCTCCTCCATACTTTATTCTTGGCAGGAGAAGCAAATTTTCTGCAAGCCAGGCTAGTGATAATATGGGAAAAAAGTTTCTAACCTGATGAGTGTAAACTCTTGATTTGATTTTTCTCATGAAAATGCAAAATTAATGAAACTCAGTTATTCTCTTAATTATCAAGGGAGCTAATGGTATGATTTTGAAAAGTTCATTTACTTCTTTCATGGCATTATAGAGCAACATGCTTGATACATATATATATATATACATATATATATATGTATATATATATATGTTTTTAGGATCTCATGGTCTCATTACCTGATAAGTGATTTCAAAGAGCAGACAGCATTAGAAGTTAATTTAGACTATCTAATAAAATGCCTAATGACTTTAAAAACATTCATTTTTTTCCATACTGCTAGAGTTTTAACACTTTTATTCCTTAAATATTTTCAAGACAGAGGAAAAAGTGGTCAATATACTGCTAAATATAGCTGTGGCCTATAAGTAACCATTCATGCATCCATTATTCAAGAATACTTTTTTATACTCAAAATGTTATGCACAGTTCATAGAGAATCCTATCGGTAAGGGGACTGCAATTCACATTTAATAGTGCACATATTTAGTCAGAGGACAGGGAAAATAAGATATGTTTGGGGAGAGAATTAGCTAGTCTGGCTCCAAGGGAGGCCTCATTTAGAATTTGGCTTTCTTCAATCAATCAGTAAGAATTTATTTGTTGAGTATTTACTATATGTCAAGGTGCTGTAATATGTGGTAGTATTGGGAATATAGCAGAAAAATGAGAAAGTATCTGACCTTAAAAACTTACATTTATTAGGGTGATAACACATATGAATTTGTACATGTAGTTATATTCATGTATGTATATAGTCATAGGCATATGCAAGGCCTGTAGTTAGAAAAACTCATCTTCTTGAGGTCAAATCCGACCTCAGACACTCACTAGATCTGTGTCTTACCCATTTGCCTCAGTTTCCTCATTTGTAAAATGAGCTAGAGTAGGAAATGACAAACCCCTCCAGTATCTTTGCCAAGAAAACCCCAAATGGAGTCATGGAGAGTGAGGTACAACTGAAAATGACTGAACAACAACAACAACAACCTATACATACCCATAAATATATATTTATAAATATTTGTGTCTATAAATAGACACAAAAAACCAAAATGAACATTTATGTGTGTGGGATCAGAACTGTATCTCCTTAAATAGAATAATCAGAAGACCCAGACTAGAGAACAAAAAGGAGTTTATTTGCCCTTCAAGAAGAGGGCACAATCTCCATAACATGAGTTACAGATCTAGGAGGAGGGTAAAAGTATGGAGGTGTGCAAGTCCCCTTTTATCACAGTCCCTACAGTAGTCCCATCCCCCGGCCCACTTCCTATTGGCTAGATAACTGAGCTCCCAGTCTTTCCATGACTATCTAGCTAATTGATGAAGTATTTCAAGCCCTATTTGCATAATTATTCAGATATAGTTTTATCCTATCAGAGAAAAAATTCTGTATCTTTCCATATGTGGGGTCAATCTGCACAGTGCAGTATAATCTTTGTCACCACCTGACCCCGGGGAAGTGGAAACTGCAGTTCCTGCTGACATGGCCTTGGGGAAGAGGGAGGGTCATCAAAACTATGAAGGGAGTCTTCATTCAGTCTTAGTCCCACTCATATGTATAGGCTAGAAGAGTAAACTTTTTTTCAGGAAATCTGTTTGTATACATATAGAGCATTCCACGTTAAAGCTTACTGGTTTAAAATTGTACTAAGGCTTCAGGAAAACCCTGTATGTATATATGCATCTATGCATTTATTTGCCTATATGTATATATACAAATATTTGTATAACTTTATATATATTCTTACACAAACATAAATCTTAGGCAATTTTTTTAAGCAGCTAGGGGATCAGGAAAGATCTTTTTCAGGAGATGACATTTGAACTGATCTTTGAAGGAAACTAGGGATTCTTGGAGGCAAAAGTTAGGTAGGAGTCAGTTCCACATCTCTGTGACAGAAGATGGATGGTTGTGTGAGTAATGTAAGAATGCCACTTTGATTGGACATAGAATTCATGAGGAGACCTAATGTGTGTGCAAAAAGTATATTGGAGTCAGGTGATAAAGGGCTCTAATTGCTAGGGGAGTTTGAAAGTAATAGGGAGTCATTGGAGTTTATTGAGTGGGAGACATATTAAGATTAATTATTTTAAGAAAATGTCTGTGGTATCTTTTAGAGGACAGATTGGAAAGGGAAGAAATGAGTTTTCAGGAGGCCAGTTAAGAGGCTTTTTTACAATACACTAGACATGAAGTGATCCTATGTGATGAGAGAAAAGAAAATGGATGAAGTAGATATTATGAAGATAAATAAATGAGAAAAAGACAATTGATCAATTTATCATTCATCAAGCATTTTTAGGCTCCTAGTATATATACTTGACATTGTGATAGGCTTTGAATTTTTATGTAGGATAATAGTGAGGAGTTCAGGATGACTCTTAGGTGGCAAGTTGGGTAACTTGAAGGATGTCACTGACTTTCCAGTGAAACTGCAAGAAGGGTGGGTTTGTGGGAAAACATAATATCAAGCTCAAATGTCCAATGGAAGTCTAGAGATCAGGAAAAGGATTAGGGATGGATATATAGATCTGAGGGTCATTCCAAAGAGATGATAATCCTACCAATGGGAACTAAGGAGATCATTAAGAGAGTGTAGAGAGAAGAGAAGATGACCAAGAATGGAACCTTGGGTAGTATCCATGATACTGGGGGCATGATTCGAAAGGCTGAATCCACATAGGAGAACCAAGAAGGAGCAATCAGATAAATAGGAGACTCAAGAGGGATCAATGTTATATAAACCCAAAGGGGAAAGAGGATCTAAGAGGGGGCAATCATGGGTGTTGGAGTCTCAAAGAACTGTGTAAACCTTGAAGAATTATACAGATAAATGCTAGCTATTATGATGTGGTTGTTAGTTTTATTATATTTGAGTAATGACTTCATTCTGTGTCTTCTCCTTCACTCTGGCAGCTTCTAAATAATATTTATAGAGCAATTTAGGGGTGTGCTAGTAAATGTTTAAGAACAGGCCTTAGGAGATATATGTATGAAGGCTTTGAAGTTTAATCTGTATTATTAATACCTTCTTAAGACTAGATAATCACCAAAGCAATGCATTAAGCATTATGTAAAAATAGATTTCTGAGTTGTAAGTGCTCTTGATAAAAATTAGCTCCAAAAGCTGGTTAGAGCCACCCACCCCACCACTGGAGTGAGTGATCAATAGTGTCAAATGTTGCAGAAGAAAGGATCAAGATTGAGAGAAGTACATTAGACTTGGCAATTAAATGATCATTAGTAACTTTGGAAAAAGCAGTTTACAGTCAAGTGATGAGTTCAGAAGCCATTTGCAAAGCTGTGAGTAATGATCATGAAGAAAGAAAGTATTGGCAAGGAGAGAAAAAATGTCCTCTTCACTCTCCATCCCCCTTTAGCCTTCTCCCTCCCAAATTTGGTTGTTAAAGAGAGGAGAGTTTGGTTGTTAAAGGGAGGAAAGATTCAAAAAGATAGCTTGAGAGGATGGCAGAGTCCTGTAAGAACTTTTTAAAGAAGGGTGGAGATGTGGACTAGTTTATAGGCAATAGGGAAGTAACCAGTAGATAGCAAACAATGACATAGTAAGAAGTAGATATTGTGAAAATAAATTAATTAGAAAATGACAATTGATCTGTTTATCAATGAACAAGCATTTTTTAAGATTCCTAGTATATATACTTGGAATTGTTATAAATTTTGGATTTTTATGTAAGATAATACAGAGTGAGTAGTTCAGGATGACTCTGGGGTGGCAAGTTGGATGAGATAGACACAGAGTAAGAGAGATAGATGATTATAGGAACAATCTGCCAGAATAGCCTGAAAGGAACAATATTACAAAAGGATTGATATGGGAGGAGAAAGTCTTCCTTATTAGAAATTTGAAAAAATAAGGAGTCCATTGGAACTATCTCAAAGAATTTTGAGATGTGGAGAAGAGGGCATAGCAAATGACCTCTATTTTCTCAGTAAAGTATGAAATGAGGTCCTGAGAAGAGTGGGGGGGATGCTTTGGAAAACTTGAGGAAAAGTGTACCCAAAACCACAGAATAATAATTACATTTATACATCACTTTCAGGTTTGCCATGTAGTTTCTATATATTATTTCAACTGCCTAAGGAGTAAGGCAGGACAAAAAGAGAGCCAGGACAAAATTAGATCTGTAATGCTGCCTCCTGACTCTTAGTTGAATGTTCTTTCAGTAGCTCAAAATTAAGTTGACAAGAAGGTTTTTAACTTTGCCCTTCCCATCTGTACCTCCTCCTTCTCTCCAAATTTTTAGCATCTTCTGCTCACAGGTGAATGAATTCTTTGATATGGTATCTCCATTTCATTATTCTGATGAGAAAGCCACTCTCAGAAGAGCAAATATGTATTAATAGCCTCTTCTCATGAGATTTCTCTGAAGTACCTAATCGGTGTAATTGCCCACCAAATGATTATTTATTTTGTTAGAATATATGTATGTGATTCTAGAGTTATCCAAGATTTGAACTACTCCACTGAAATCCATTTGAGGCAACAGAAATTATAACAGAAACTATATCCAGTTTTCATATTTTGGGGAGATATTCTACAAAAAAGATGCATTTGTCAGGTGTATTTAGGTTATATTATTTAATACAATTTTTCCTCTTGCTGCATTTTAAGTTATTTAATTATATTATATCTGATTTCTGTTTTTCCCAATGCCTGTTTTGCATTTTAGTAGTTGAGTAGTTTCTGGCTTTTTTCACTTAGTTAACTTCAAACATTAGAACTATAAAAATAAAAAGATAAATGAATTATTGACTAACTTCTTCTCCAGATTCTCTGCCTGAGTCTAGGGGCCAGAAGTTAGCAAAATTATATCACAGAAGCTGTCTGTGCTTATTCCTCATTGGGGAGATATCATAATAAATCACAAAACTACTGCTTTTCCTTTGAGACTACCATGAGTTTCTCCTATGATCTTGTTTGCACATTGATATCTGCATATTGTCCCCCCCCAAATACATTTGGAAATCAGAATTCTCCTGCCTTAATGGCAGAGACTGTTTTGGCTTTTTACTTTTCTTTGTATCTTCAATATTGGGTCCAATTAATTTCTTCTCTTATAATTAGTTAAATAGTATTTATTGATTGATTATTTTTTTCTTATGTAATATAGCCCTTTCTACTTCTCATGTACTTCTAATTAATTTGCATTGTGTTATATGTGTTTATATGTACATATCTTATCATTTTCCCCTAGAATCAATTCATAATATTAGGCAAGGTATGTCTTTGGGCAGCTGGAATATATTGTGGTAGGAATCAGGAAGACAAAAGGGGATCAAGGTTCAAGTCATACTGATGAAGGAGAAAAATGTAGGTGGCTAAAATTTCATGTGGAACATGAAAGAATTGTTGTAAAACAGTGTCTCTGACCCAGAAGTAATTTTATGGGCAAAAAAAGATTTATTTAAGTATTGCTCTGATTAACTAAAGCTAAGGGAAAGAAAGAATAAAAGTAGTTGGAAGCTACTGATCCTCTAAGGAGATTAGCAGCTATAACAGTCACATCAGTGACATAAGCCACCATGAGGGAATGAGCAGTAAGGAAAGGTAGAGAGGCATGAGAAGTTACCTGGGAAATCATACCCCCCAAGCAACCTGCCTGAAAGAAGAGGGAGCTTTTAAGAAGTATTTAGAGAGATGCAGGGAGACAAAGGTGGGAAGATAGGTAGCTCTGAGAGCACAGATGAGGTTATGAGAGATAAGCTGATGAAGGGCAGTATAAATATAAATTGATGGAGGGCATCCTTTCAAGTTAGGGTAGGAATTCATTGTTTAGTTGATAAGGTTTTAGAGAGGGACAAGGTACTTTATTAAAAGTTCATTGACCTAAGTAACTTGAATAATGGGATGAAGTAGGAGGATGGTGAGTACAGAGGGAACAGATAAATTATAAAACATTTTTCTGTCCAATATTTCTCTAACTTTAATGTCATGATCAGAAGACTTCACTATAAGCAGAAAGATGGGGTAGAGACCATTTGATCAGAGTGGGCTTATGCCAAGACAACTTCAAATAGCTCTACAGGGGCAGCAATCATTTTAATGAAGGGAGGTTATTGATTGACTGTGGGCTTTTAAACACACCGGGGCTGACTGGTTGCTCCTGTTATCAATCAATCTACATTTATTAAGCCAGGCACTATGCCAAACATTTTCTAGATTTTCTTCCATACAAACTGTTAAAGAGAACATTGTTTAATTGTGATTATTTTTATGGGCATAGAAGATTATTCTCCCATACTCATAAACTTAGGATATCAATGTAAGATGGTAAGGTCCTATATTCTGACATTTGTTGATTATCTTAGGGATTTCTATTTTGAAATTTAATGATTGATATGGGAAAAATATTAAGATATCAATTTTCTCCTCATTGAAATGTTCATTTAGGAGAGGGCCCTAATGATGGTAAATGTCCTTTTAGTTCCATGTACTTTAATTATTCTTTCTCTAAAGGTACTATAATATTCCTCTTTCAATTAACATCCCAATTGTAAGTAATTCGGTAGCTCTCTTGACAATTCTATTCTAAAAATAAAATTATATCCAAATTTTACTGCCTTGTATAACCCTTATGTATATAGCTTTGTATAACTACATATATATAAATACATATTGTCTAAGTATAATAATTACTATAAGTTTTTCTAACTATTCTGGTCAAAAGTTGATGTTTCTTAGCTATTATGAGGAATGGAATGTGTCCTCCTTAGACATAGATAGGAAGACTTGTCCTTAATCCAGAAAAGAATTGTATTTTTAGACTTTGAAAGAAAGATTTGTCTTGCCTTCTTTAATCCCATTTAAAATTTGAAAGGAAAATCTTGTCTTGACCTCCTTAATCCAACAAAGAATTAGGTCCTCCTTTAGATTTCAAAACCCAGTACTGCCTTCTTGGTACTTAAACTCAAAGAAAGTTACCTCTCTCTCAAGGAAAATAGCTTTGTAGAAGGATGGCTCTCTGAGATCAAATAATAGAATGGTCTCAGGCAAGTTTGAGGTTTTGTCTGCTCTTATATATATATTCTGTTCCCCTCCCCTGTATACATTTTCTGATATCTCTCATCTTGAGGAGATCATTCTGAGATGGTCTCCTTTACCTAATGTTGGTGGGTAAATCCTGGAGAAACTTCCTGTCGAATTTATTTTTATTATTGTTGTTATGTTATTTTAACTTAATGATTAATTTTAGGTAACATACATATATATGTATAGCCTTAAAACCTTGCTATGCTTTGAGCTAGAAAGGACTGAGGGGACTGACCCAATAGAGTCATTTTTTTCATTTTGATCTTATATGTCCCCTCCTAAACTCCAATGATAGCTTTGATAGTGGTCAAGTCTGATGTTTCCCAGTTGAGGGTAAAAATGATCCCCATAATCCATCCATGCACTGGAGATAATGCATTAAATTGGATACAGAATAATTACAAAAAATTCAGACGACACAAAGGACTCATGAGCTCATAAACAGATTTAGAAAATGCACATAAGGCACTGTGATGATTCATAAAATCTCATGACAATACACATAAAATAGATAAAAATCTTAAAGGGCTCCAAGACTTGATCTCATACAAGAGAGATTAAGGTTAAGCAGCATTGTCAATGGGCTTCTTTCTTGTCCTATGTGAATAAGCATGTCTGCTATTGCCATAAGTTTCTGTAGCTTCTTGTGCAATGAGGGTCTGACCAGTGGAACTCCATCTCCAGAACATGCACTGTATCCCAAACTTGTTAGCAACTTTGAAGAGGATGGAAAAACTAATTTTGGAAAGGCATGGTGAAAGGCAATGAAAGGGTCCTAATCCCTAGAGATGCTCTACTTTATTCTGTCGGCTAACTATGCTGGGAACAAATGGACTCATTCTTTTTTGGCTTTGTTGAAGAGGGATACAGAGAGAGCAAGAGAGAGATTCTGCAAGTCTTTTCTAAAAATTCTTCAAAAAATGTATTCAAAAATTTATTTAAGAAATAAAATAAACATTTCCATAACATGGCAGAATAGAAAAACATATTATGTTCAACTTGGTATTCCTTTTAAATATATATTAAAGTATCATGTAACTTTCTTCCCCCCCTTTTTTCTTCTCCCACTCCCTCCTACCCTAGACATGACTATGAAAGTGTGTGTGCATAGATATATGTATATCTATATAAAATCATTCTATATATATATTTCTATTTATCAATTTTTTTCCTTCTGGATGCAGATAGTGTATTCCTTCATAGGTCCTTTGTAGATAGAGAAATAGTCCAAATGACTTAGTCATTCAAAGTTGTTCTTAAAACAGTACTGCTTTACTGTATTCAGTGTTCTCTTAGTTCTGCTCATTTTGCTCTTTATTATTTTGCATGTCTATCCATGTTTTTATAAGAGCTATTGAGATTATGGTTTCTTATAGTATACTAATATTCCATTGTAATCATTTACCACAACCTCTTCAGTCATTCCCCAAGTTATGGGCATCCCCACAATTTTCAGTTCTTTCCCACCAGAAAGAGAGCTGCTATAAATATATAGGCTCTTTTCCTTTTCCACATCTTGTGGTATTAATGAGTCAAAGGGCATAGGCATTTTAAAAACTCTTTGGTCATAATTCCAGATTGTTCTGCATCAGTTCACAATTCTACCAACAGTCAATTTGTTTCCCAATTTTCCCACATTCTTTCTAACATTCATTGCTTTCCCCTTCAATCATTTTAACTAATCTTATAGGTGCAAAATGATATCTTAAGGTTGTTTTAATTTGCATTTCTTTATTCATAGAGTAGTTTTTCATAAAACTATAAATTGTTTTGATTTCTTCATTGAAAAACTGCCTGTTCATTGAGGTATAAAATGGATAATTTCAATTACATTAAACTTTTAAAAATTTGTAAAACTTAGCAAATGTAGACTCTTTTTGGAATGAGATGAAGTTTTAGGCCTATCACACTTAGAAATACTACATCTGTTCTTTGTGTTTTTGTATTTCCTCCCTTTCTTTTAAGTAACAGAATATTGTAGTTAGCTGCAATATGGCTTGAAGGGTGGGAATAGAGAGCACCAGAAGTCTAGGAATTAGAAATCTATTCTGGGATTGGTCAGAAGACTAACAATGAGGAGAAAATTCCTGAGAGACCTGCATGACTCAGCATGAATAAATGACAGCCAAGAGGGAGTTAAATTTATCTATTTCCTATGCCAACTTTAGGAGTGAACTTGGGATGAATGTTGTTTAGAAAATATTTTAAGTTTGAGTCCACTTTCCCCAGAGAATGGGAAGTGTCCTCTTAGATATGGAGGAAATACTTTCTAACATATTCTTACTATACTTTGTAGTAAATATTCCTTTGGAAAAACTAATTGATGTTATTAAATGAAACTAGAGTGCTAAATATTAGCACTTAAAATTGAGAAAAAAAATAACTAGATGGTAGGTGAGGAAAGAGGAACCTGAAATGATGGCACTGAAGAGAGAGACCCCCAACCCTTCAGTGAAATTCTTAGGAGGAGATGAAGTCAACCTAGATTTGGGAAACTGTCCTTGTGAATATGTGAGTTAGAAGGGTAAGTTCAGAATATCACTTCACTATCATCAGCATAACTAGTGCTATATTGGGTGGAGAAATTCCAATCTGAGGAACTCTCTTCTCAGGCCACATGAATAAATTCATAATTTTGATATATCCCAAGGCAGCTATTAGTACTTTCTGGGTGGTGGAAGAGACCATGGATTTGCAGAATTTACTACTTTTCCCTCCTGTTGTACCCCAATCTAGGACATGGGTCATGGTGTTGTATTTACAGATATAGCTAGTGGTTCAGTGAATAGAAAACTGCGTTTGAAGTGAGAAAGACCTGAATTCAAATTTGATGGGCAACTTGAGCATTTAACATATCTATCTTAATTTCCTCAGCTATCAATGGAGAAAATAATGGCAGTTACCTTCTGGTATTGTGGTGAGGATCAAATGAAATAATATTTATTTGAAAAAAGTACCTGGGAGAAAAGTACTATATTAATATTATTCTCTTACCTTTTAAGCTATTCTTTGACTAAGGAAAAGGCAAAAAAGACTTAGAGAGCTATCACTCTTATTGACACAGTAAGCTGAAGCAAAGGAGCTGATTCCTAAGAATCTGTCCTTCTGCAATATAATTAAACAATCCCCCTCAGGACTTGCCTCAGTCACTGTAAACTCTTCAGGAAAGTAGTCAATTGTGCAAATCAGTATTCTATAGGGAGGAGTGTTTTCCTGGGCCCAATCAAAGGCAACTGCCATAAAAACATCATAAAATTGATTGGGACTTCTCTGATCAGTTAGTATATTCAAGATAGGGAAAAAAAGACTTAAGTCAGAACAAATGAAAATGAGAGATTACACATTTTTGAATGCCTCCAAACTCAAATCAGAGTCGGTTTTGGTAAGAAAGCGAACTGATTGACTAATCCTGAAGGGAAAGGTGCATTTTACAATGATCAAAACAAGATTTACCCTTCTGAAACTTCTTAGGCCTAATCGAACATTTATTCAGCAAGCAATTGAGTGCCTGCTTTCTTCAGAACATTATGCTGGGCTCTAGAGGAGACAGTAAATTTAAGAGATAGATGGTTCCTGCCTTCATGGAGATTATTTCAATTATGATCTTAGGAGAATTTTCCTTTTAAACACAGAGATCTAATTACATTAACATTACCACATCTATAGCCCGATGTCAAAACAAGTAGGGTATGGACCAATGGAAAGTGACTTTAAAGAAAATCTCTTCGAAAGGACTTTTTCTGAAACTTTGAATCAATTTCCTGGACATAAAGAAATGAACAAAGGAATACCACTTCTTTTTTTTCTTGGTAGTAGGAAATATTTCCTCCAATCAGCTTAGCAAAGAAATTAATATTACTTACAGAGATTAGTTTACCAGAAAATGATTACTTCTCCTTGGGTTCAATTGTTTCTGACCAGCAAGTGATAGGAATTCCATTAGAGTGAAATTGATTTTTTTTGTCCCATTTTAATCTCTGTGGGTCTAAAATCCTGTTGAAAGACTCATATAATCAAGAGCTTGTCTTCTAATGCACATACTTCAGAATTTTTAAAATAAACCATTAAAAAGAGTATTTATTAGATGAATACTTGTGTTTTGTAAAGGCATATCTAATTACTAATAACTAGACATTCAGTAAGGAGGATAGAATGTTGGAAAATTAGATAAAGAGAAATTTGGAACACCTTTTTCTGTTTTAGTCCTCCAATGCCTTTGTCTACCTGTAAAGACTTGGGATCAAGAATTCAGGGGTGATATCCCTGGACAAATCTCCTTGAAATTATTAATGTAAAAATAAATAAATAAATCACTTACATGTGGGTATCAGTTTTAGGAAGAATATGTAGGAATTCTTTGATTTATGAGAACATTGTGAAACTTTGTCTCTTCTGAGGTGAATGGGTCTATGATATATTTTGAGCCTTCTCATGAGACAAAAGAACATGAGTAGCCAAAAATTATTTATTCTCTGTGATAAGATAAAAGAACTAGTGAGTAAAAAATGAATTATTTGCAATTCCAAAAAGCCTTCTGAGGATTACCTAGATTTGATTAAAGACAAAAAAATGGATTTAAATTGTTCTATCAATGGCAGTGTGCCATAAAACTTTGAATTTGAGCTAAGCCTGACAAGAGGCCTTTGGACATAGAAATATAATCATGAGAGAGTCCCTAATACCTAATCCCTGGTCCTTGCTTGGCTGGAAACAGGCATGTGAAGATACATCCCTATCTCCAGAACCCCATGAATAGCCCTTTCTCCTGGGAATAGTTTCTCCTTCTGATTTATAAAGACTTCCATTGATCATACTTGGACAGTTAGATCTTTCCTTCATCCCTTTCCCTTGGGAACTTAGCAGATCAAAGACCCCACTAACTAGGTATCTGAGACTAGTGGGGTGCGGGGTGGGGGTGTCTGAATTTCTTATTTAAATTCACCCTGCTCTCCTTAAAGGAAGTAATTAGTGGCCTGTAATAATTATCTCCTTACTGCTCCAGAGCAAATTCATAAAAACCTTAGCTTAAAGGGGATTCTTTGTTCTTATGTATGTGTGTGTGTGTTCTTTCACCAATCAGACACTGGACCAGGATACCAGAAACCCCTGCCCGAGAGGCTTTAGGAGTGAGTTTCTCTGGTAAACAGGCCCACCCCGATAGCTGAGACTCCCTGACTGAGGAGCTTTAGCCTCCTTTGGGGAGTTCCTCAGATAAATGGTTACACCTGGGTACCTGGGACCCCTAACGGAAGGGCTTTTGCCCTTTTGGGGGTGGTCTCTTTGGCAAACCACAAAATATTTAACCCTGTAACAATGTAGAGATTTCTAGAAGAGAGTTGTAACAACTCAAAAGGGTTTGACCTGATCATCTATCTACTCATGGAAGACCAAGAACAAGATGAAGAATGATTATTATTCCTTACTGGCATGCATTAAGATAGCCAGACATCCTATAAAGTTTGTCCATCCCTATAAATATCTGTATAGCTAAGTGGCTCAGTAGATAGAGCACTAGTTTTGGTGTCAGGATGACCTGAGTTCCAATCTAGTCTCAGATACTTACTAGCTGTGTGATTCTGGGCAAGTCACTTAACCCTATTTGCTTCATTTTCCTCATCTATAAAATGATCTGAAGAAGGAAATGGCAAACCACTCCAGTATCTTTGCCTGGAAAATCCCAAATGGGATCAGAGAGCTGGACATGACAGAAAATAACTGAACGACAATAACATCAACATAAATATCTACGACAATGTAGATGGATAATAAGTTAGGCCCAAAAGACAGCAATCTGTATTGCTCTTTTGGGAATTACAGATAACTTCTAATGACCCAATTCTTCCTCTAGAAGATTAATAACCATTTTAATAGTAATTTTCTATTGGTTTCACTGTTGTGTTTGTGAACTGTGGAACATGCCAGTTTGAAGAACTGATATCATGGAGAGGTCAATGAAAACACTCCTGGTGGATGTGAGTAGGATGTTACATGTATCTAGAGGAATTTTAAAGGACAGGAATAAAAGATATTATCAGAGAAATGGATGCTGGAAAGAGATGAACTGGTTATGTAGTATCAGTGAGAACTCACAGGTATATAGCCAGATTGTTCCATTTGTGTCCTTGTGATGTCAGGAGGAATTGAGAAAGAACTCCATCACATTGTACCCACCTTTGGTGAATGTAGGGAAGGACACAACACAAGTCATATGGGATGGGTAGACATGCTTGACTTACAGTCCTAATTACTGGAGGGAATAACTAAATTGAGGAGATCATAGGTCCCATTGAATTTTGAGATACATTTTACTTTGCTGGTATAGAAATAACAATCTCTCTCTCTCTCTCTCTCTCTCTCTCTCTCTCTCTCTCTCTCTCTGTCTCCTCTCTCTCTCTCTCTCTCACACACACACACACACACACACACAGCATTTGTTTTACTTCTGATTTAGCATTGATTACATTGCACATACAAATATATATATGGATAGATTCTAGAAGAAACTATGCTATATCTAAAAGAAATCAATCTGTGGAAAATAAGAATGGTGGAGAACATGGAAAGTATTTCTCCTATGAAGTAACAAAGAGACAAACATAGTGTCAAATTTAAATAGATTTTTTCAGGCTAGGAATCCTTTTATATGGATCCCTTTGAAAGCAAATAAATTTAGTTGTAAATTTTAATGTTGTCTATGTTTTATGTTTTATTATAGTTTCATTTATTTTACTAAGTATTTCCTCACTACATTTTAATCTGGTTTAGACTGCACTCAGGAGTATTGGTGGGTTACTTGTGACCCAGAGGCCCTGAATTTGAGACCCCTGGTGCAGAGGTTAGTCCTGCATGTGGAATCAAAAAGGTGATCTGGGTTTGAATCCTTTGCCCATAACTCTCTGAGATTCAGTTTTTTTAATCTATAAAATGGAAATAATACAGGATTGTGGTGAAGATCACATGAGACAATAATATTCAAAGTGCTTTGCAAACCTTAAAGCTTTAATGCTTTTGCCACAAGATAAAAATGTGATGAATCAAATGAAGCTAATACCTATTACTTTGGTTAAACCACCCATTGAACCTCTCTTCAAGTCTATTATCTGACTATTATATACAAAAGAAAGATGAAATATAAGAATAAATAAATTTGCTGATTAGACTGTGAAATATATCTCTTTATCTGTCTTTATTTTTATATTCAGTTGTATTTGATTCTTTATGACCCCACACCAGGCCCTTCCTTCTATCTTTCACTATCTCTCGAAGTCTGTCCAGGTTCATGTTCATTGTTTGTATGATAACATCTATCCCTCTTATCCACTGCCATCCTCTTTTTCTTTTGCCTTTAGTTTTTCTCAACATCAGGGTCTCTTCTAATAAGTTCTATCTTCTTATAATGTAACTAAAATGTTTAAGCTTTAGCTTTAGTATGTGTCCTTTGAGTGAATAGCTTGAAAGTGATGACTGATTTGACCTCCTTGGTGTGCAAGACCAAATGTATGGTCATTTTAAGAAAAAGTACAGTTAACGGAGTATCTCTGGCATAATGGAAAAAATATTGAGTTGGGAGTCAGTCTGGAAAATTGAGTTCTAAGTCTGGCTTTGTCATTTCCCCTCCCTGTCTGCTCTTCTGGACTTTGTAGTCTTCAGAAATAATTCCTCCTGTAAAACTGTATCAACTCTGAAGCTCACACTTTCTCAGTAACTCCTGGCCTTGGAGTCCTCTCTCCCTGGGGTTAATCTTCCATTTGTGGAAGGCACCCAGAGCAGCCATCTTCTAAACTCCCTCCTAATTACAGGACTTCATCTTGCCTCCTTCCCCCAACTTCAGTTTCTTTGTATGTGTTGCCTCTTCCATTAGATGGTGAGCTCCTTGGGAGTAGGGATTATATTTTCCCCTTCTTTGTATCAGTTTGGCTTATCATATGTTCATATATATTAAGTAAACTTAGTAGGTTCCTAATAAATGTTTATTGACTGGCTTACTAATTGGATAGATGAAGCATAAATACATAATTTCACCTCACTCTGTCTTGGTTTATCATCATAAAGCAAACTTGTTAATTCCTACTTTATCTGCTCTGAATTATAGACTTAAAAACTAGATGGAACCCTAGAGGCCATTTTTTAAGAGTAAAAGTAAAGTGATTTGTTCAATCAACACCACACAGGGAGTAAATGATAGAGTTGTCTTGTTAATTCAGGACCTCTTACTCCAAATCTAATACTTTCAGTGTAATCCAACATTTCTCCATTCTTCCATCAATTATGCAATTAAGTCAAGTTCATTTACTGTCTGCCATATATTACATACAATTTTTATCTCTACATGTATATAGATAATATGTATAATGTATATACAGACATAGAGATAATAAATTTGTACACATTCATTCATCTCTCTCTCTCTCTCTATCCATCCCTCTATTTATCTATCTATCTTTCTATCTATTCCTGGACCAATTGTCTAGTTTCTCATACAACTATATCAGATATTTTTCATCCACTCATAAAACTTTTTTTTTAGGTTTTTTCAAGGCAAATGGGGTTAAGTGGCTTGCCCAAGCCCACACAGCTAAGTAATTATTAAGTGTCTGAGGCTGGATTTGAACTCAGATACTCCTGACCCCAGGGCTGGTGTTCTATCCACTGGACCACCTAGCCCACTCCTGTCAATTAGCTTTTCATAGATTTCTATCTTGTTTTTCCAATGAGCCTATCAACTGCATTATGGCTTGGACATGGTTAGATGGAACATCCAAATTTGTCTATCACAAAGAAAATGTCTAAGTAGAACATTCAGGAAAAGCCCAAACTCTCAGTACTAGACATAGCTCCCGAAAGACAAAGGTCCAAGTTATTAGGTGGAGTTAACTGAATTTGGAGTCCCAGAACCTGAGTATGAATTCTACCTGTGAAACTCAGACACTATGTAAAATTGGCCATGTCTTATACTCTCTAAGCTATTAGACCAGATGACCCCCTCAGGTACCTTTAATGACCTTGTACTCAAAAGCACCCTCCCTGTTGTCATACTTATAGAAGATGTTCAAATTCCTATTGATTCATAGATTGACCCTCTTATAGAGCCTGGATCTTCTAATCCAAGGACCATAAAGAAAATATGTTGCAATAAAAGTCAGAATCTGATGAGTGATAAAATTGTCTGATGTTATAAAAGATTGGTAGAAAGGTCCTTCTCTATTCCCAAGTGTTTTAACAAGCAGATCTTCAAAAAGTAAAGTACCTACAGCAATTGATTGTGCTTCTTACTTTACTCTCTTTTCTCTTTTAAGCCCATAAAAACATTAAAAAATGTTCTCTTGTTAATTAATTTTGGTAACTCATATTATGAAAACTTACCAACTTTTCCTATGCTCCTTTTCCATTAAGAGAACCTTTGAAAAATCATACTTTGTCAAATTAAATTGTTCTTTGAGATTTTTAATTGCACATAGTTTTGAATACCCATATGACTTTTTAATGGTCTTTCAACATTTCACTCTCTTCTACTTGTCAAGCAGCTAAGATTTTCATAGTCGGTGCTTTAAAAAATGGAGACAGTTGGCAAAGGCTAACTACAAATGATCAGGTAATACTAAAGTGCTAAGACAAATCTCAATTTTTATGTTTAGTTTCCTGGTCTTTGGGCTGTGCCATTGAATACTGGAAACTAAAATGACTCACCATAAATTAAACATATAGTTTAAATTTTCAAAGAAACCTAAGCACAGTTTTTTCTCTAGTTGAATTTATGGTTTGTGAAAAATATTGGATTGACAACTCTATAAAATGAATTCCTTTCTTTATCCAAGAACACTTTATAATGGAAAGTTTTCCCCTTAATATTTCATTTTTATTATAGCTCTCTTACAGAAATGGAGGTTTGATATTGATATTGAATTCTTCTCAAAGCTTTGACCAGGAATTAGGACTGTCCCTAGTCTTAATGCTAATGTCAGTACCTGGATTCAGGATAGATATACCTATATGTTAATGAACAAAGGAGTTGGACAGACATGTTCTGATAAGCTAATTCCACCTAATAACTTGGACTTTGTCTTTCAAGGAGCCATATGTAGTACTAATGAGAGTTTGGACTTTCCTGAATGTTCTACTTAGATATGTTCTTTGTGGTAGACAAACTTTTTTTTAGGTGAATGCTGTTACCTTGCTATGTGACAAAATACAGCCCCAAAATGAATCTAATATTCTCTTCTGCCAATCTCTTATCATCAAGAGAATGAAACGTTTTTTAGAGCATTTCTAGAAAAGAATCTACTTTGTGTTATTGAGATAATACTAAAAAGAACAAACCTCATCAACTCAGACCTGGACTTCACTATAGTTTCCTTATTGGTCTCTCTGTCTCAACCTTGCCTCCACTAGTCCATCCTCCATTATTGAAGCTTCTGCCTAAAGTACAGGTATAACCATATCATATCCCCTCCCCAGTCTTTAATTCAATATACTCAATGGTTCTCTATTGCTTCCAGATTAAATAATAAAGAAAAATCTATAGTTTGACATTCAAAACTCTTCATAGAATTTTTTTTCTCTCTAGAATTCTTTTTCTCTTCAGAAAGAAAGGTGAAACCACAGAAGCTTGTAAGCTAAGAGATGTAAGCTCTACTCAGACATCCAAAAACAACTTCAAGGGGATCTCAACTTCAGATGATGTCTTTCCCCAGTGCCCACAGAGCCTTTACTGATTACTCTTAGGTTCTTGCTTGATGGCCATCTCTCACCATCTCCTTTCAAGGATAAATCTGTCTCCTTATCTTTCCAGTCTTTTTGAATGTGTTTCACCGTTGTATATCCTGCAATCTAGTAACATTGGTCGCTTTGATATTTCTAATGCGGCACTTTTCATCTTCTGACTTTCTGCATTTTGACAGACTTTCTCTTATTCTTGGAATTCTTTCCATCCTCAACTTTATCTTCTGATTGACTTGACTTCCTTCAAGTCTCAGCTTAAATCCTATCTTCTACAAGAGGTCTTTCTTGATCCCCTTCAAATCTAATGTGTTCTCATGAGAGTTGATCTCTAACTTAATCTATACATATACAATTTTCATGGTCTGTGCTTATTAGACTGTAAATTCTTTGAGAACAGGGACTGCTTTTTTGCTGTTCTTTGTATCTCTAGTGTTTATTACAGTAACTGGCTTAGAATAAAGCAATAATAAAAATTTAAAATAAATAATTATGTTTATAAAAATATAAAAATAAATATATTTAAAATTTTTATAAAATAATAAATGCTTGTTGAGTGGTTGATGCTTTTCTCATCTTTTAGCATAATATTTACTTCTCTGACCTGGCCTCAGTGTTTTATCAATTTAGTTCATAATACATAATACATATATATATATATATTTATAAGAACTCATTATTTTATATAATTGTATTTTAGATATTCTCAGAGTAGAGTCATATGACAATGGGGGAATAAGTATTTTAAAAAAAGGGCCCTTATTTATTCAAATGCCCTATGGATCTATGGATTCTGCTCTTAATACCATCTTCCTACTATCTACTCATAATACCAACATTCTTAGGCCAGGTCACTACCATTATTTGATCTTGCTAATAATGTAAATGTTCAAAGACTAATGCAAGAGCTAGAAAAAAATTTTTAAAGATCAATAAGTCCAAATCCTTCATTTTATAAATGAAGAGAAGTGATATTTCCTGATCTTTATTCTATACTAATGAATCATAGGGGGGCTTAAGGGAAGTATCAAGAGTGTGAGAAATAATTGCCTGGTACTTTGTAAGCAGGCATTGCAGTACCTTCATAACTAGAGGATGCTACCTCAGGAGTCTATACTAGAGGGGCAGAAATTAGCCTTGAGATATTTATAGATTGATTTTTGAATGATGATAAGCCATTGGCATTAAGATGTGTTAAGAGCTT
This sequence comes from Macrotis lagotis, assembly GCF_037893015.1. NCBI lineage: Eukaryota > Metazoa > Chordata > Mammalia > Peramelemorphia > Peramelidae > Macrotis > Macrotis lagotis. Next base: position 88,732,440 of record NC_133658.1, read on the forward strand.
TTATGGTTGGTACTTTGAAACCAGTTCCATTTTGCTATGATTGTGCTAAATGTTTTAGGAATTCCAAGGATAGTAGAAAAAAATGGCAGGAAATTATCGTAGGAACCTGAACCTTGGACTCTATCAAGTCTGAGTCTCTCATTTTTCTTATCAGGATCAACAAGCATTTATTAAATGGCTACTATGTTCCAGGTCCAATACCAAGTTCTGGATATAAAAAAAACAAGAGCAACCCCCCCCATACATATATAATATACAATGCTTAGTCTATATCTATATATGGAGCAGTTAGGCAGTACAGTGGATAGAGAGCTTGGGCCTGGAGTCTGGAAGATTCCTCTGAGTTCAAATTTAGCCTCAGACACTTATTTAGCTGTGTGGCCTAGGAAAGTTACTTAACCCTCTTTGCCTCAGTCTCCTCATCTGTAAAATGAACTGGAAAAGGAAATGGTGGACCACTTCAATATCTCTGCCAAGAAAACTACAAAAAGGGGTCATGGATACCACTGAAAAACTTTGTCCATGTATGCATGTGTCTATCTAACTAGCTATCCATCTATCTATCATCTATCTATCTATCTATCTATCTATCTATCTATCTATTTGTCTTTTTTATCTATCTGGCTGGCTAAAATACAAGGTTGTTTTGAGAGGAAGGGCACAAGCAGCTTTGCAGGAAATGGAGATCAAGAAAGGTTTCATCTATTTAGTGTCACTTGAGTGACGTTTTGTGGGAAATAAGAGATCTTAAGAGGACCAAGAAAGAACTGGAGCAGAAGGTAGTTCTTCTACTTCTTTCAGGAGCTGAGTTTTTAGGGAAATTAGGAATTCTAGGAGGTAGAGATGAAGAGGGAATACCTTCTGGACACAGGGCAACAGGACATAATGTATAAGGAAAAGTTGGCAGACCAGTTTGTCTGGAAAAGAGACCAGGAAGCAGAATGATCCATAAGAACCCTACAGAAGTAGAGTGGGGTTGGTATAGGAAAGTTTTAAATGTGAAAGGAGTTTATATTTAATCTTAGCTGTATTAGAAAGTCAGTGAAGTTTACTGAATGGGGTGGGAGAGGGGTTGACACACAGGCAGATCTTTGCTTTAAGAAAATTATTTTTGGTGATTGAATGGAAAATAGATTGGCCTGGGGGAGAGCCTTTAGGAGGGCTTTCTAATATTCTAGAAGAGTGATGGGAGCCTGAATTAAAGTAATGACTCTGTTATGTTTTGGAAATATGACTGGTCAAATTTAGCAACTGATTATATTTATGAGGTGAGTAAAAGGAGTCAACCATGACACTGAGGTTGGGAACTTGGGTGACTAGAAAAATGATGGTACCTTGGACAGTGATGGGGCAGGTTGTGAGTGAGGCAGGTTTTTTTAGGAAAAATACTGAATTCTGTTTTGGGCAGAATTTTAATTTCATAGAATATTGAATTTGAAATGTACCCATTGGCTATTTCCATCATGAGAAATATGTTTTTCAGTTCTTACTAATTAAGCACTGATGGGGAGGGATACAATACTTTGATGGCTATTTTTTTTAAACAGAGAAGATACTGAGTCTGGCTTCATGGAATTTATAGTCCATTAAATCAACAGTTAAGTTTAAGGCATAACTTAAGTACGTGCTGCTGTCTTGGTAGTGATGCATTACTCAGAGTCAAATTGGTCCAATAATCACATATTCAAATACTCCCAGTAAAAGCATTTCCCAAGGTGATTAAAAGGCAGTTCAAAGAAAGATAAAACCCTGAAAGGAAGGCTAGAAAGTAATGAGCAAAGAAGTACTCTGGGATTTTGAGAGTTTAGAGCTGACTTCATATCCTCTTAAGGATCCACATCTGGGTCCCACGCAGATCTCTCAGGATAATGTTAATTCAAAATGTCACAGGCCTGTTTCATAATTTCTACCTGGTTTAGTGGGAATATAGGGGGTTAATGCAGTTTTACTGGTGTTCTGACCCCACAACACTCCACCTTCTGTTAATATCAGCCAGGGTCACCAATAACAGCCTTATAGAACAAGAGCTTATCCATCAACCTTGCAGCAAAGTCAAGGGGGCCCCCACCAAAATGACAAAAAAGGCCCACATGGGTCTACCTCTATTGGTAGCCCACCCAGATGGCTAGGTCCTACTCACAAATGACTCATAAAGAGTCTTATTTGCAGCTCTATGGGCCCACACATGCTCAAATTCTGGCCCACCCCCACTCCTCCCAGTCTGTTTCTGGAATCTTCCCAAAGATGACTAAGGTCCATGGCTAAGGCTGCTCACTAGGGTGTGATGTCTTTTCCATTGTCTTGAGGCAGGTCCTACCAGAGTTGATGCTTGTAGGCCGGCCAAGTGACATTTTCAAGGTCATTATCTCACTTCTCCTTCCAATAAGGATGTTTAAATTCTCACAGGTAAAAGCAGTTTCCAAGCTGGTTAAAATGGCTCACTGGAAAATAAAAGCAAATTTAAAAGACAGGCAAGTAGGTAGCTAGGTGGCACAGTGGATAGAGCCCTGACCTTGGAGTCAGGAGAATGGGAGTTCCAGTCTAGCTTCAGATACTTGATACTAGCTGTGTGACCTTAGGCATGTCACTTATCCTGCTTGTCTCACATCTAAGGTCATCTCCAGGTGTCCTGATTCATATCTGGTCACTGGACCCAGAGGGCTCTGGAGGAGAAAATGAGGCTGGTGACTTAGCATACTCCCCCTCACTCAAATCCAATTCATGTGCTCATCATGGTATCACCTTCCTGATGCCTTCTTTGAAAATGAAGGATAAAACATTGGGTCTGGAATTAAGAAGACCTGAGTTCAAATCTTGCCTCAGCCATTTACTACCTCTGTGACCTTAGAAAAGTCACTTAACCTTGGTCTGCCTCAACTATAAAACAACAACAACAACAACAACAATAATAATAATAATAATAATCAACCATGGAAACAATGTAAAGACTAACAGACTAGGGGGTGGCTGGGATAAAGCACCGGCCCTGGAGTCAGGAGTACCTGGGTTCAAATCCAGTCTCAGGCACTTAAGAATGACCTAGCTGTGTGGCCTTGGGCAAGCTACTTAACCCCATTTGCCTTGCAAAAACCTAAAAAAGAAAGACTAACATACTGCCTTCTGTGGGGGGGGGAGCAAGAATAAGGGAAAAATTGTAAAACTCAAACTTAATAAATTCTTTCTTTAAAAAAAAGAATAACAATAATCCCTGTTTGATCTCAAATGAGATAATATTTATAAAATGAACAGCTCAATGCCTGGAAGATTGTAGGCATTTAATAAATTCCTTATCCATCTCAGCCCCTTTTACTGGAAAGAGATTAAAACACTATGAATTCTTTGTACCTTTAATAGCTCTCAACTAGAGTCTTAGAACTATTGACTTTATATACTTTCCCCCCCCAAACCTCATAGGTAGTTCTCAGATCAATCCATGTGATAGAAAAGTCTACTCCATGACTTATTTGCTCAAAACTGACCCAGTTGATGCTGTGGGATTTAACTCAGTAAGGGGATTTAACTCAGACCTTCAAATTTTACCAAAAGCTTGGTTCAACAATACTATGTCCCACTTTTGAAGGCACTCTGCCAGATGCAAAAGATACTTAGCTATAGAAGCTTTTTTGGAAGAACTTTCTGCCTTTGGTGGGCATAGGAGAATAAGATCTTCTAATAGTGTATGTAGGAGGGTGTGATAGAAAAGGATTTCATGAGTTTACTCTGAAGAGAATACCAAGAAAACCTCTTCTGATTCTCCTAGTTTCTAGTGTCTTTGCCCACCAAAAAGATTATCTTTTCTTTAGGTATTTATTCTGTATATACAAATTCATATACATTTTGTTCCTCTTGATAAAATGTAATCTCCATGAGGGCAAGGCATTCTTTCTTTTCTGACTTTGTATACCTAGAGTTTAGCATAGTGCCTTACATATAGTATTCATTTTATAAATATTTGTTAATTGATGGATGGCTTGAACAAAGAGAAGAGGGAAAGAGTCCAAAGTTTTCATAGCTTCACTGTTGTAACCAAACCCTTTACCATGTCCTTCTACTCACATTGGGCATTATTGCCTTCACACTCTACAATTCCACCCAACTGACCTCTCTGTTCCTTATGCATGACTTCCCATTGACCTTCTTCCTTTCCTGTCTATCCCCCATATTGGAAATGTATTCCCTCCTTTCCTTTGACTTAGACTCTCCCTCTACCCTTCAGGGATCAAGGATCATCTTCTATATGAACACTTTATTGTTCCCTCCAACTTATGTCTCCCTCTCAAACTTCCTTTGTAGACTGTAGTTAACTCCTTTGTATATATGTATATAGATATATATATATATATTCATTTTATATTTATGCTATATATTCACATATATATTTGTCACCTCCATTAGAATGTTTCTTGTTAGTAGAAATTATTTCATTCTTTGTCCTCCGATCCTTAGCATCTAACATAGTGCCTTCCACTTAGTATGCACCTAATTAAATGTATTTTGATTAACTGATGGATTTTATATATACATCTATCTATCTATCAATATCTATATATATATGGCAATAGGGCATATTGATGGTGGTGAGGTGGATAGGGTACTGAACCTGGAGTCAGGAAGACTCATCTTCATGAATTCAAATCTAGCCTCAGACACTTACTAGTTTTGTGATCTTGGGCCAATCACTTAATCCTGTTTGCCTCCATTTCCCAATATGTAAAAGGAGTTGGAAAAGAAAATGGCATTCCAGTGTCTGAAAATGACTAAATAAGTATGGCATAGTGCATTATTGGATGAAGGGATAAATTTAGAATGGAAAGGGATTTTAGAGGTTATCTAACCTAATACCTCTAATTTTACAAATGGAAAGTGATTTGTTCGAGGTCACATAAATTGACAATACAGAGTCAGGTTTTGATAGAGTGTTGAACTTGGTTTCAGAAAGACTTGAATCAAATTCCACCCCCTTACATTTACTATCTGTGTGATCTTGGACAAATTCCATAACGGTTTTGAGTCTCAGCTTTCTAATTCTGAAAACTGGAATGATAATAATAATTATTATATAATCACTCAGAGAGATTGTGAAATTTGAAGGTGATATGTATATAAAGCACTCCACCAACATTAAAGTGCTATAATAATGACAACTATCTATTTCAATTGGAGGTTCCTGAGTTGCATACTTTTGAGAGGAGAGGTCCTTTTGTGGAGATATTGGTATGTAGAACAAAAACCCTGGTCTGAGATTTGGGAGACCCAAGTCCAATCAATAGTTTTGTCACCATTGAGCTATATGACCAGGAGGAGGAAAATGTATCTCAATTTATTTAACTCTCTCAAATAAGGAAATTGGGCTTAATGATCTCAAAGGTCCCTGGTAACCCTAATATCCTAGGGATATTAAGAAAGAAAACAGTATATCAAAATCGAATGTGACTTTTAACCTATTTCCATTATTTCAGATAAATTGATAAAAATAAGATTTTAAAAATTATTCTTGTGACTGTTGACATGCAAATATTGTTTCATATTATTACATCTCTATTACCAAGTATGAGAGACCATGCAAAATAATTAAATTTTCAGCTAATGCTGCATTCTTTGTTCTTTTATAACTTACTGTTTCCCTTTACTTAGTATTTGGCAAAAAAACATTGCTGAGTCTTGGGGTACAAGGAAGAGTAGGCAGTCCTGAACTTTAATAAAGTCTTTGATTTTTTCTTTATGAGATATCAAGACCTTTTCTGGGAACCATGCCGGAAGGGAGGTGAACCAAGTTTGCCAAGTATATTATCAAGCACATTTTTCCTTGCAAGCTCAAGTGACATTTTGTAAAGAAAAAGGAATAGTCTGAAGGGAATAGATTGGCTGTAGGGTAGAATTCTGTCCAAAACATTAATTTTTTAGACTAGAAAAATGAGGGGAGTAGTCAAATCTAAGAGGCTAAGCTCTAATATAAATGGAACTATTTTGCTTATTCAGCTGGTTGATTTTCTGCTTATACAATAAAAATATTCAGATATTCTTCTCCTAGTGAATCCTGTAAAGTTTATAACCCTTTGTGTTTTGGAAAGACTAACTCAATTATATCAATCCCCCTTGCACTTTTTCTTGAGACTGCCCACCCATAGTTGTGGGTGTTGTGATTCAGGTTAGGCTGAAAATTTAGGGGATCTAAATCTCAGAGGACCATTATATCAAAGATATTTAAGGAAGAAACCTTAGATATTATCAGTTCCTTAAACAGAGAGGAAACTAAGGCAATGAGTTGATCCTTTTTTGTAAGGTCACATGGATATTTTGTGGCAGAGTCAGAATTTGAACCTACTTTGTTTGATTTCAAACATAGCCCTTTGTTTGCTTTTGCCATCTTATCCCTCTCAGCCTTCAGCTGGTCCCATAAATCAAAAAGACCAGGCCATATGAATAAAATAGCACTTAATGATTTTTAAAAACCATTGTTGCTTTTTCCAATTAACTATACAGATACCATATTTCCCTGAAAATAAGACCAAGTCTTATATTAATTTTTGCTCCAAAAGATGCATAAGAACTTATTTTTAGGTACTATCTTTTTTTTTCATGTACATCAATCTGTATGTACTCATTCATTCATGTACAAAAATCTACATTTATTCAAGTATAATCAAGTCATCTTCTTTTGGAACATCATCATAACTCTCCAAATCCTGAATTCTGGCCTGAATTTCTTGCAGCTTCACTTCCTGTAGAACCATTGGCCTCAATCTCTCATGTTCAGCAATAGAGCTCTCCTCAAATGAACTTTTCCTGTCCATGTAGCCTGCTGGTAGTGTACTGACAACACAGCTGTCAGTGGTTTCATCCCATGAATTCTTCACCCAAGTCACTGCCTCTTGTAGGCAGATTTCTCTCTATTTTATTTTCAATGTAGTCATTGGCTTGTTTATTACAATATCAAGAGTCTGGAGAAAAGTAGTCATTCTGCGGGAATCATTGTTTAATCTATTCTTCTCTGAGAAAGTTCTTCATGATGTCCTTAGTGTGGTGAGTGATGGCTGAAACTCAGACTTCAGACTTCTTTGGTCACCTTGCAAAACAAATGACATGATTAAATCAATTCACTTCCCTGTAAAACCGCTTGTGTAACCAGGTTTTTTTTTTGTTTCAAGAACATAAATGGCTGAAACTTGTTCAATCTTCTCTTTCTTGCCCTTAGTGAAGATTAAAGGTGGGACTTTCTTTCCATCCAGAAGTTTTTAAGCATGTTTGCGTCTATACTCTGATTGGTCATTTGGTAATAAGTTTTGAGTTCATCTGTTTCATAGGTGTTTACCTCATATCCAAAAATATCGGCTTGAGTATTTACAAATACTTAATTATAATTTATATTATCATTTATTTTAAGAATCAATGCAAAATATTATTTATTTATATTTAATTATATATTATTATTATTATTTTATAATTCAATACATCTGTTATATGTTGGAATGGACTACTACATGGATCAATCTGACTAATGATCTTAACTGGGGTTTATTTTTGAGGTAGGACTTATATTACAAGCATCCTGAAGAAATCATGGTAGCGTTTATTTTCTGCTTAGTCTTATTTTCAGGGAAATATAATAGTTTTCAACATTCATTTTTGCAAAATTTTCTTCATCCCTCCCACCCTTCCTCCTCCCCAGGACAGTAAGCTATGCATGCACAATCATGTTAAGCATATTTCCATATTATCCATTCTGGGAAACAACAATCAAAACAAAAGGGAAAACTATGAGAAAGAAAAACAAAAAATAAATTTAAAAAGTGAAAATAGTATACTCTTATTTACATTCAGATACCATAGCTCTTTCTTTGGATATGGATAGTATTTTCCATCACAGTTCTTTGTATTGGATCACTGTTTTGCTGAGAAGAACTAAGTTTATCATAGTGAATCATCACACATTGTTGCTTTTACTGTGTACAGTGTTCTGGTTCTGCTCACTTCACTAAGCATTAGTTCATGTAAGTCTTTTCAGGTTTTTCTAACATATGCTTGCTCATCATTTTTATATAACAATAGTGTTTCTTTGCATTCATAAACACAATTCGTTCAATCATTCCTCAATTGATGGGGATCCCCTCAATTTCCATTTTTTTGCCACCACAAAAAGAGATGCTATAAATAGTTTTGTATGTGTAAGTCTTCCCCCCTGCCTTTTTTTGATCTCTTGAGATCAAGTACTGGTATTGCTGGATCAAAAGATTTGAACAGTTTTGTTTTATTTCCTTATTTTTATTTATTTATTTATTTGTTTGTTTGTTTATTTATTTATCTATCTATCTATTTATTTGTTTGTTTGTTTATTTTGGCAAGGCAATGGGGTTAAGTGACTTGTCCAAGGTCACACAGCTAGGTAATTATTAAGTGTCTGATGCTGTATTTGAACTCAAGTCCTCCTAACTCCAGGACCACTCTATCCACTGTGCCACCTAGCTGCCTTGTTTGCATAGTTTTATAACCCTTTGGGTATAGTTTCGAATTGCTTTCCAGAATAGTTAGATAAGTTCACAAATATTAAAAAACTGTTTATTTAATCAATGATCTGTTGAGTAGGAAGGTGACTTATCAAAGCAGAATTGCATAGAGTATTGGCTAGTTGCTTCCTAAACTAGTCTTTTTGGTATAGGACTGAATGTGTTGCCAGGGAACAAAGAGGAAGGTGAGACATCATATGGCACAGCAGTGAAATTCCAAGGCTTCTCATCACTTGGCTGTCTTCTCCTGTTCAGTGCATCCTTGGCATGAGTCTTGTTCATGGTACTAGAAGCTATTGGAGGTCATTGGCACAGAGAGCATAAAAGATCTGACAATGAGATAATTTCATATTTGCCTCCTGAGAGTCAGCTAGGTGGCACAATGGATAAAGCACTTGACCTAGAGTCAGGAAGACCTGAGTTCAAATTTGACCTCAGATACTTATTAGCTGTGTGATCCTGGACAAATCACTTAACCTCATTTGCCTTAGTTTCCTCATATGTAAAATGAGTTAGAGAAGGAAATGCAAACCACTTCAGTGTCTTTACCAAGAAAATTCCACGGGGTCACAAAGAGTGACATGACTGAAACAACTGAGCACAGCAACAACAGTTGCTGCCTCTTTGAGACTTGCATTTTCTAAGGAGTGGTTAGGGAAATATCATTTGTTTTATTTTTCTGCTGCTAGCTAGAGGCAAGGCTAAGTGCAAATTGGTGAGGATAGCTAGTGTTAAGAAAAACCTTTCATCTTGCCTAGTCAATTAGGTTAGGGATGTAATGATAAATGTTTAACAACTGGCTCTCCAAAAAATAAATAATACAACAAATGATGCACTTTTAAGCATAATCTGAATTCTTAACATTTTCTCCATCACTTTCATAAATCTAGATAATCAATAAAGCAATGAATCAAGTCTTGATTTAGAGTGTTTACTGATTTCCAAAGCATAAATGCTCATTCTGAAAATTTAACAACTGGCTTTGTGAGCCAATTTGAGCTGCCTCAGTCACACTTCTTATTTATAAGTATCTTTGAGAGAGATGTGAGGCACTGGTAGTCAGATGTCATAGGACCCTTATCAAAGAACTGAGTATTCATGATACTTTCCACCATTTGACCTTGAATTTATTTCTCTTTTTATGGCATTTGGCACCCCAAGATTCCTTAGAAGGTACAGAGTTTTCTGACTAACTTTACCTCATGCTCTAAAGGGTATCCTAAACCAATCTCTATATAACTATTTCTAGAGAACTCCTACTGTTTGGTTAATTTCCTTGAGTTGGATATCATTTGAGAGCTTTTATAATACATAGTTTGAAAACAGTAGGATAAAAGTGAAATACCACTCCAAAAAAAAAATCAATGGAATATAAATCAAAAAGACTCCTAAAAGACTTCTAAGTACAGGTCATTAAGCTAGAGAATTAGTGTTACATACAGTATTTTATTTCCTGAAAATATTCAATGATGTCAATGAATGGTTGGTCTCTGCTGAATCTTGGGTATTGGCCAGTGCCTGACAATTATGGATCACCTTTTCTTTAAGGGTTTCAGTATCTCACTCACATAATCCTGTACTATAATAAACCTTGAGCCAAATGTCACTTATGTGAGAGTTATACATCACGTTTTCTCATTTCCATTTTATGAGATAGTCTGATGAAGGTCAAAAGAAGCCCCCAAGATTATGAAGAAAGTGTCCTGGAGATCAGAGACCACTTTATATTTCCCATAGCAACTCCTATGGTACCACCCACTCAATTGCAATTTAGTAAGCAACAGATGGTGACAATAACAAAATTAAAGGTCAGAGGTCCTAGTTCTTAAATGCAAAATGGTTTCTGAATCAGATTATATATCCTTCTGCAAAGTTTGATTATGTTCCTGGAATGGGATTCTGTCTGTAACCCAGGTCTCCCCAACATGAGCAGAAATCTGCCTAAAGATGAATTAAAAAAATGAATTTTTAAAGGTGACTTCAGGATGCAAACTGATCATGTTATTTTCTCCCAGTTAAATCTGACTTGTTTTATACTTAAGAAGTATCCCATGGTGTTTTTTCCCAAGAAGGGATAGAACTTAAAACACTGTTTAATTTCTTCCCAAGATATCTGTTAGCTGTGAGGCTTACACAGACCAGTGGTCCTCCCACTTCTCTTGGAACATCTTCATTGATGGGTTGGGCTGCCTTTGAAAGTAATGAGTTCGCTATCACTACAGGTGCATATGATGTCTCCCTCTTCTGAATTCCTATGATCATGTCACCCTTATTTTGACATCAAGGGTCTCTCTCAGATATGTTTCTCATATTCATATCTTCTTACTTACCATGGAGTCAGGAGGATGAGAGTTCAAATTCAGTCTCAGACACTTGACACTTGGTAGCTGTGGACCTTGGTCAAGTCACTTTACCTCTATTGCCTCCCATCCAGGGCCATCTCCAATTGTTCTGATTCATTTGTGACCACTGGACTCACCTGGCTCTGGAGGAGAAAGTGAGGCTGGTGTCTTAGTCCAATACCCCTTACTCAAATCCAGTTCATGTACTTGTCATGGCATCACCTCCCTGATGTCATGGTCTTCTTTGAGAATGAAGGATAAAAAAAATCATCATTATTTACTCACTGATGAAACCTATGGTTGATTCTGAATTACAGTATCATCTCAGATTTATGTATCAGTTTATTGAATCAATTATAGATCTGGGGCAGGAAGAAAGTCCACAAGATTTGAAGAGGAGGGAAAATACATACATCACAGTAATACTTCCTTACACTGTCATACTTCCACAGAATATCAGCAATGGATAGAGTAATCAAGGAAAAAGGGTGAAGGCTAGGTGTGAACTTGGAGGGAGAAATGCAAATGGCCAATACAAATATATTTTCATCTTTTTGTAAGGCAAAGCTTTGTGATAATAACTTGGTCAAGATAGTCAGCTCTTGAACTCCCTTCAATTTGCTTCTGATTGACTATTGACCCTCTGATCTAGAACATTGCTCCTATACCTATTTTGACCTATTGGTGTTCAGGACTCTGAAGATATCCTAATATAAACCCAGTCTGGTTTTTGGATAAATTTGCTCTTCTCCTAATTCTGACTCCAATTCAACCACTCCATCAGTGAAGATTGCTTCATTTTTGCTCTATTATTTGTTAAAACACCTGCACGTGTGACTTTTTTAGATGGAATATAGCAGAATTCTTTGAGTCTTTAAGTAGATGACTTGTTGACAACTATGGCAGAGCCATTTGCTATAACATAAGTCTCCCAAAAGATCTACAGAGATCAAAGCCATATAGTGACATTTGTCCCAGGCTTTATATTTTATAGTAACACCTGTAAGGCACATTTACTTTTCTTATGGAAACAACCTTACATCTTTCAACTAGCAGTTTGAGATCCAGAAATCATATGGACATGTTCAGACTTTGCTGTCTAGAAGATAAAGTTTCTTACAGTGAACCTCTAGGATTTCTCACAGATCAGGACAAGGGAGTCTAGAGAATTTTGAGAATTTTTTTTCACCACAAGAATGCCTTTAAGAGATTGTTCCTGGGGTGGCTAGGTGGCACAGTGGATAAAGCACCGGCCCTGGAGTCAGGAGTACCTGGGTTCAGATCTAGTCACAGACACTTAATAATTACCTAGCTGTGTGGCCTTGGGCAAGCCACTTAACCCCATTTGCCTTGCAAAAAAAAAAAACCTAAAAAAAGAGATTGTTCCTGTTGAACTTTTTCCATGAAGAATTCATTTTTCAGTACAAGTTGTTCTTGGATAAATACCATTTTCTTTACCTTTTGGTGAATATTGTCTTTTATTTCTTGGATTAGATATGAAGTTCTATGTGTTTCTGACTAGGGTACATTTGTATCCTTCTTGAATATACATATATACATAAGTTTTTAACACACATATGAACACATATACAAATGTATGTTTGTTCCTTTGTATAAATATACAATCACATATACCTAGGAGTTCTGTAGCTTGGCAGTTCCATTTCTTGGTGTGTTATATCTGTCATTTCTCTCTGAAATCTATGGATTCTCTGTTTCTTCTTTTTCTAGGAATTTTTTATGGTTAAATGAAATGTGGCATCCATTTTTTTGTTTCAACTTTTTTATTCCCTTTTTTTAAGGTTCTTTGTTTTTTATAGTAACTATCAAATTCTACCATCATTGGACTTTCCACTTATATTTCTTATTACATCATTGAATTTTGATGTTCCATTACCCTCATTTTTTCCTGAGTATTTAATATTTGTTACTTGTAATGACTATCCAACCCTTTCTGTTCATGAAGAAAAATTCCTCTACACAACCTACAACATAATTCACATACAAATTATTCAGACAGAAGTGACGGGGAACCTATTACATCCCAAGACAACCCATTTCACTTTGGGTTATCTATAAGTATCAGAAAAGTTTTTCTTAAATCAAGTCAAGATCGACTTCTTTTTAACATATCTTTTACTCCTAATTCTGCCTTTCAAGCTCAAGCAGACCAAATTCTTTGACCATTTCCATGTGATAGCCCTTCTAATACTTGAAGACCATGTTTACTCCTAAGTCTTTTGTTCTATATGTTGAACATTCTTAGTTCCCTTAGTTCCCAATCCTCATAGGGTTAAATATTAGACACTTCTGTAATGATCCTTGTTAGCCTCCTCTGGGTCTTCTTCAGTTTATCAATGCTCTCACTAAAATGCAATAACTAGAACTGAATACAACATTTCATATGCAGTTTGAGTAGAGAAGAATATTGAGAATATGGTCTATTTTATTCCTAGATGCTTTGCTATTCTTAATGAAGTTGAAGGTTATGCTATATTTCTCAGCTGTCATTGCAATTATTGGTATATATATATATATATATATATATATATATATATATATATGTATGTATGTATTATAGAGAGAGAGCTTGAATTCCACTAAAATCTGTACATATTTTTCAGATGAATTAATTTTTCATCATGCCTTCTACATTTTATCCTTGTATAATTAATTTTTTTGAACCTAAAGTTTTGTAGGGTGAATGCATGGCTCTGAATAGATTCTTGTGCCTGTTGGTCAATTAATTCTAATATTTCTGGATGAGGTTCAGTGGCTATAAATTTATAGCTGGAAGATTCACTGCATATGAAAAGTGTTTTTAATAATCTAAAGAGCCAGACCAATGCATCAAAATTCACTAGTGGACATCCTATTGCAGGCCTTCTCTCATGTCTCATCCCTATATTGATTTCTATAAGTTAATCTATGCAAGATAGATCCATGTGATCTGAGAAAGGAGTTATACATGAAACATGGAGAAACCATCTTGAAGCAGTATCATCAGTATTTACACTGATTCTAGGAACTGGGAAGGTATTCAGAATAATAACAATAATAGCATTAATAAAGTGCTTTAAGATTTGCAAAGTGCTTTTTCTGTGTTAACTTATTTAACTTATCCTCACAACAAACCAGTGAAGCAGATGGTGTTATTATTCTCATTAAATATATGAGGAAATTGAGACTGAGGAAGCTTAAGTTATTGTTCAACATCACACAGTGAAGTATCTGAGATAGAATTTAAACTCGACTCCAAATCCAGTGCTTTCATCACTAAACTACCAACTCTTTATTTGGTATCTGCTCTGCCAAATCTGCTAGGGTCAATTTATCCTTAGGTTCAACTTCACTATCAGTTATTTTCCAGGTTGTAAACAGATGTACTACCATGGAAATTTGAATTTAGACATAGTTATCAATCAATTACTCTAAGAATCCCTGCTACAAACAATACACTTTGTAAACTAAAATTCAACTAGAGCCATTAGAATCAACATCATCCCAGTGGTTTGGGATGGCCATGCTTAGCCCCATTTAACTTTACTCCAAAAAGGCATAACATTTTTATCTAAGGGAATCTCAGAATAATTCGTGTACCTTCATTCATGTCTGTTTAATGTTTGACGGGCAGTGCTCCAAATCTTCCAAAACAGAGACAGAATGGTTAAATGTGTGTGTATAATAATGGTTTTCTTTCATTTCTGAAGAAGACCACAACATCAGGGAAGTGATGCCATAACAAGCACATGAATTGGATTTGAGTGAGGGGGATGTTGTGTGAAGTCATCAGCCTCATCTTCTCTTCCAGTGCCATCTAAATCCAGTGGCCAGATATGGATCAGGATGACTGGAGATGCCCCAGATGCAAGGCAATGTTAAATGACTTAGCCAATGTCACACAGCTAGTAGGTGGCAAGTGTCTGAGGCTAGATATGAACTCCCATCCTCCTGACTCCAAAACCAGTGCTATATCCACCATACCACTTAGCTGCCTTTGGTAAAACTTAGTTGCATTGAGGATCACTTTAAGCAAGACACTGATAAGATGGAGAATATATTAGAGAGGGTAAACAGGATGATTTTTAGACTTATTTATCCATTCACTCACTCATTCATTTATTATTTCATCTATTTATGTGTCTATGTATATATCTGTCTATCTATCTGTCTGTCTCTCTATGTACCCACCCACCCACCCACCCATGGTCCAGGTGGCAGAACTACAAGTAATAGGTAGAAGTTGCAGAGAGACAGATTTAAGATTGATATAGGAAAGTTTCCATAATAAAGATGGTTATCTAAAAGGATAATGTTCTGCCATGGGAAGGGGGTAAGTTGCTCATTATTGGAGATTTTTTTTTTGTTTTTTGTTTTTTTTGTTTATTAGGTTTTTGCAAGGCAAAGGGGGTTAAGTGGCTTGCCCAAACCCACATAGCTAGGTAATTATTAAGTGTCTGAGACTGGATTTGAACCCAGGTACTCCTGACTCCAGGGCCGATGCTTTATCCACTACGCCACCTAGCTGCCCCTCATTGGAGATTTTCAAACAAAATTTGGTTGACCCTTTGGTAGATCTATGATAAAGGTACTGAGCTATTTGTACTCTGGTTCCCTTCAACTCAGAGATTTTTGTGGTTATGATTCCATTCATAATTCCTAATAGCTTTTGGCAACCAAAACTGTACCATTTGTCCCTGGGTTTAATTTTAAATAAATAAATCCCTTCCAAATTAAGCTTGGTACAGATCTCTGCCCTCTGAATTTTTCTCAGAATATCAAAGATCAATGATCAATGGGAGTGAGTAGTAGCGGGAAGTTATTTGACTATTTTTTAAACCTGGATAATTGCTAAGGGACATCATTTACCTTACTACTTTTTTGAAAACAAAAAAGAGAAATGTTCCTGTTTGTGAGTAGGGAGCCTAGATGAACCATCCATTAATAATTTCCTATATACTTACTTCATGGAAAATTCTTCTCACATAAATGAATTTATTAATCAAGCAAGAAAGCCACCAAAACCACATGGTTGTATTGTATGCAGGCAACTGATCTACCTTCATATTACTAAAACTCTCCTTCAACTAAATTATTGGAACATCTCTTGGAGTTCTCTTTCTGATAAAAGCAGAACAACTAATAATTTCTTGGTTTACACTGTTAATAATTTTATCCTTCAAATCGCAGGTTTGAATTTTATCCTTTAAATGTTCAA
This sequence comes from Macrotis lagotis, assembly GCF_037893015.1. Lineage (NCBI taxonomy): Eukaryota > Metazoa > Chordata > Mammalia > Peramelemorphia > Peramelidae > Macrotis > Macrotis lagotis. Next base: position 88,748,504 of record NC_133658.1, read on the forward strand.
CCAGAGTTAATTCTTTTCTGAATTTGATTCTTCTCAATCAGAAAAAACAAGTGATTTCTGGGTATGGAAATGATTGGATTCTTGGTGGAAGGTGGTGTGTTCTCACCCAAAACTTCTCCAAACTGATCTAGAAAATACATGAAACAATTCCTGAATAAATATGATGGAATACTATTGTGCTGAGCTATTATCATCATAATTACCAACCAATATGGGTAAGTGAAGTCAGCATGTATAAATCAAGAACTCTAAGTTCTTCCTAGGTCATCCTTGATGTTCAGGAAAGATGATTCTCTTTTATAAAGGAAAGAGAAATGTAGTCCAATAACTTAAAGGATGGTAAAATCAAATTATAGCAGTATGGCATAATAAATACATCATTGGACTTGGAGTCATAAGGACCTGTGTTCAGATATTAGTTTTGTGAACAAGGTAAAATCATTTAACTTCCCAGTTGACTCTGTTTCTTCATTTGCAAATGAAAGGGTTATAGGACTTGATGGTTTCTACTGGTTTCCTCTAGGTCTAAATATATTCTCCTTGGATGGGTAAATACCTTAACATATAGGTAGGCTGTAAGAAAGGATCCAATAGATAATGAATGATTGAAGAGGAGAGAATTGATAATAAATCACATTCCCAGAAGACATAGGAGAGACAGGACCCAGGATACTAGTATAGAGGTTTAGTCTTGACAAGGAGAAAGTCCACTTAATTCTATGAACTTAGAGTGAGTGAAGAGAGGACTGATATTAATGTAGAAAGATTGTATTTTATCAAGGAGATGAAAGTTAATGAAAGATTTTTTTCAATGAAGACAAAAATCATGTGCTGAGTTAGAAGGTGCTGGGGGGGTAACACTGGGGATTTAAGAAGAATCAAAAAATTTCTCTGCCTGATGTCATTGTTTATCATTCATTTTCAAAGATGATCTAGGACATCATGGGATGATATCCTCACTTGGCCATAGATTGGATTTAAGTGGGGCAAAGTTGCATAAAGTTGTAAATGTAACCAAAGCCAAGTGGCAAGACAAAAGTCAGGAGGATTACGGGTGCAATGGATGACTTGGAATCTTCCATGATCAAGCTCTAAACACTCCACAGTGCCTGCTATAACTACTTTCATGGTCTTCAGTACACATTATTCTCATCTGCCCATTTTGCAGAAGTCTTTATTTACTTGAAGTAGACTTTCCATTAAATCAATGACAAGTTTGAGACCTGTTAATTACCCCTAACCTGGTTTAGTCTATCTTCCAAGATGATTTTAACTGGTTGTGCCTATTGTACATTGAGAAAAATGTTTATTGATAACCAATTATTGGGGAGATCCAGGTTTTTTCCAATCCTATTTCCTTGTTCATAGCACAGACTCTGAAGGACATTATTGATCTCTACCAAAAATTTACATACCTGAACAATCTTCTCTAAATGAATTCTTGCCCATTGTGTTCTATTCAAGTTTTGGTGGGAATAAATTCTTTGATTAAATTGCCCAAGACTAGGGGTGATTTGGGAATTAATGAATTAATCGATTAATCAATTAATTAATCAAAGTTATATCACCAAGTCCCTCATTAGACTAGGTCCACCAATCATTATAATATTCATATTCTCTTATTATTTGTTAACCAGAGTTGATTGCCACCCTCAGGAACAACACTCTTTCAAGTACATGTAAGTATTGAGTAGGTTCCATGATAAGTCTTTGACCATTTGAGAGTGTTACTGACCCCTTTATTAATAATAATATGCTGGCATATGAATAAATGATTAGTTACCCAGAAATTATGTCACTTGAACTTTTTATACATCACAACATCTACAAAGTCTTGGAGACAGGTGAGAATTGGGTGACAAGTGGATGCCAAAGGTGAATGAACAGCACTGAAAAGGCTCACATCAGAAGTACTAGTGCTCTCTTACCATCAATAAAGAAAGAGTTAAAGGTTTTCCATGTGTTAGTAAGGATTCATTTGAAATTAGATGACATGAATTTGTAATGGACACAGCACAGCTGGATGACTTCCTCTAGCTTTGTAAAGAAATTCAGGGGTAGAAGTAGAGAAGGTCAATTTGGGAATTGATCACTATCAAGGATTGATGTGGGATAGTGGATGTACAATGGAATAAGGATTGAAGACTGGAGATCATTGCAATGTTGAATTAATTAACTTTAGGGTTGAGAATAAAGGGAGAAAAATGAGACAGAAAAGCGATGAATTTATAGAACGGGGTAGGATGTGGGTCTTGGTGAGCATGAAGAGCAATTGGAATGTGGCAGAGGAAGAAGATGGAGGGATAGGGGACTGTGATCAGGGAGAGGAAAATTCAAAATTCAAAATTGTAAAAGAGAAAGAGTTTGGTAGTAACAACCAAAGTGAAGAGGTGACTGGACCTGAAGTCATTGTTATTTGATGGAGATGCAGATTAGGAGATTAATGAACTAGGAAGCTAAACTGTTCAAAGGGGCAGAAGGTGAATATTAAAGTCCTCAAGGAAAGAAAAAGTATTGAAATATTTCTCTGAACTCTGAACAATATAAGAAGAGAAAAGAGAAAAGGCTGGGTAGGTATGGGAATTCAAGGAAGGGCAATGAGGAAAAAAACGCTTCTTCCATTGTAGATATGAATCACAGAGGAGTTGAAATTTGCTAGTTATAGGACAGGGGAAATCCAAGTAATCAAAGTACTAATTTAGTCAGAGCAAGAATGGAAAGATTAGTGGGAATAGTGAAGGTCATGTGATGAAGAGCCACTTCACCTAGACTGTGGCAGGGGCCAGAACTTTATTCTTTTCTTCAATTTTTAATGTTTAATTTCCTATTGAACAATTGGCCTAGTGTTTGTTTTTGTGGATACTTTGAGAGAATAGAGAAGTCACTGAGTGGTTCTCTGAATTACACAGACACAGTATTAAACCTCATTATAATCAGAACAGCCTCAAGTGGTTTTACTGCAGTGCTGAAAATCAGTTTCTCCATTATTATTGATTGTAATGTATCAGTTCTAATAGAGTTCCTTCTGGGAGGCTTAAAACAGCTCAGTCCTACCTTATTCTGCTAGCTTTCTAGTTTCAATAAATAGAAGGGTTTCAAACCAGTAAAGAAAAGCAAAATTCCATTAGTAGAGTAAGTCCCAAGTCTCTTTTCCCCACCACCACCACAAGGAGAAACCTAGCTGTGCCTCTTTCTTTTCCTCTTCCTTATTGTTTATTCATACCCTTCACCCTTCCTCCCTGGATATTTGAAGCCTTAAAAAAAAAAAAGCAAATACCATTTCACAAATACCAAAATGACAAATTAAATAAATAATTTTTAAAGGTTCTCAGACAAATCATATTAAAACCCCCCAATAATTCCCAGCTGCTTTTGTCTTCTGTTTTTATTTCTTTCTGTCTTCTTCAGTGTTTGTCTCCCAGAGGAAAATGGGCCTTTGAAATCAAATGACTTTCAAGTGCTCTGTTGCTTTTGAGATAGAAATGAGATACATTAACCTGATCAGTCACAATGCTACATCTGGCCCATAAAACCCTGGTTCATACCAACTACCTACTTACCTTTTTGGATAGCAACGTTTATCCTTCTGAATGTTCTTTTCTGTTTTTATGATGTTGAACTTATCAATGACCTTTTGATCTTTCTTCCCAAGCATCTTCCCTCCATAAAAATTTTTGAGTTTTGATTTATGTTTTCTTTTTTATAAATGGTCTATGTCTTAATCTTCTTTCTGACCTTTTGATGACTTTGAGTTAAGTAGTGGGAGAGTCTGATAATGATTTGAAGAACACTTGCAGGTTCTTGCAGAAAGTCAAAGTTATTTTTTTCATTCCTTTCTGTTCTACTTCTTTTCACTGCTTTATTCAAAGGTATATTTCACACTGATACAAAGAACTTCTTGTTAGCAATGGTATCATTACCTTCGTTTTCCTTTTCTGCTCAAGACCAGACTAATCCCTTAATTTAAAATCAAAGACCTATTTCTTTCCTATTATCATTTTAGACACTGACTTAATTAAGGCTCTACTGGTATATTATTTATAATGTATAGCCCCCAAACTCCCTTTGATCTTAATAATACCAAAGGCACAATTGTTTCTCTCCTGACTCTCCTTCTATCTTGGAAGAAGCTATTGTTTAGGGGAAGTTTTTTTCCCCCTCCATCTGAGAAAGCTTATTTTGTACCTGATCTCTGATATATTGAGCAAAATGTGTGTGCAGGTACAAAATTAATATGGAGAATGGGAAGGTAGTTCTTTTGGTGAAGTGGCAAGGAAAGATAGGCTGTGAAACTATATCTTAAAGTATAGTATTAGATTAGATTAATTTTTTGTCTTTTCCTGTCACAAGTATATTTTTTTCTTAGAAACTCTAGAGTTTTACCTTCATTAATTGGAATGATCCCTTTTGCATATGAAAGTTGTACATGTTCAAATCCTTTCCCTTCCAGAAACCAACTACTCTCTCTCTATATATATGTAACAACCTCTCTAGTACTATTTCCTTACCTCTCGTCTAGCACTAGCTCAGGTTGGGCTCCCCAGAGAAGAGCTGGCTACTTCTTCCATTAGTATTCTAGAAATGATCTTGACACCTGGGGACTTATTACTATTGTTCATGAACTCCTATCCAGTATGGTCCTCTCCAGCTGACATCAATTAGCTTTTATATAAAAGGAATTGATAAGATTTATAAGATTATATAAGATTATAAAAGAAGAGACAACAAAAACAGGGTACCATGGACTCAGAGGGTGGTGGGAGATAGAGATTGATTCTGTCCTTCCCTCCACAAGCAGCTCATCCAAGTTTTCATTACTCAAAAGCTTCCAGAACACAATTGTCCATTTGAGATTTTTGTATGCAATCTTAATTCTTACTCCTCAGACAATTAGAAGACTCATTTTCTCCCCAGAAAAGACTTTTTTTTTTTTTTTAACCACAGAGGCAGCCTACTAGGCACGGCCTACTAGTCTATGGCTAAAAGTAAGCACATCAAGCCTCCAGGTGTTGGTTAAGAAACAGAAAAAATAAGCTCTCTGTAACTCACCAAGAGCAAAACTACATGTACTCAAAAGTCTGGGCCCTCACATTTACTTTTAAGACTACTCTCAAATTATGAGACTATGAAATTTAATTTAATAAAAAATGATTTCAGTAACACAAATAAGTAAGATTATTTTACATAGACTATTATAGTTAGAATGCTCCTTAATTTAATTCAATTCAATTGAAAACATTTAAGTATTTTCTGTAGGTATGTACTGTTCTGGAAGCCCTATGAATGTAAGTAAGAAAGACAGTTCTTGCCCTTAGGAGCTTACAATCTAAAAAGGGGGAAGACAATACACAAAAGGAAACCAGAAAGGAGGAAATCATCAGGAAGTACCTGGTTTGAGAATTTCATGATCCATAAAGTTCAAATCAAGCAGAGCTGCAGTTGGAATGTGGTTAGTTTTAGAGAAAGTATAACTCCTCATCTTGCCTGTGAGGAAATTTAATCTGAGAATTTGAAGTGTCTTGCTCAAGATCACATAGCTAGTTAGTGATAGAACCCAAAGTTATCTTAGGTTTCCTTAGTTATTTTATTATGCCATCTTTCCTCCTTGGACTCCCATCTAAGCTAAGAGGTTTGGAATCTGTGACTCTCTCATGTTTCTTAAGTATTTTTCTAAATTTGAATGGAATTGAGATGAAAATTTTTCCAAAGAATACTTGAACTTTCTCCTCAGCAATCCAGACAACACATTCTTGTTATTATGCCAGTGCCTATAGGCAGAAGTTTTATTTACAAACTTGTAACCTGAATTTTTGCACAGAGGTTTAGATTGTCCCTTCAATTTACCAACTGCAATATCTTTGTAAAGTCACTTATGTTCCTTGAATTTCAGTGTCCTTATCTATAAAACTAGGAAAATGGAATAGAACAATCTATGAAGTTTCTTTCAAACCCAATATTTTATGACATTTAAAAAGAGAGTAAAATAATATTGTTTTAAAAAATTCAATTGAAATTTTTTTCACTTAACAAAGCATATTTATTTATATATTCTCCCTCTTATCTCCCTTTGTACCAACTTAAAAACAGCAAACAGGAAAAAAAAATAAGACTTTGTTAGAAAATATGCATAGTTAAATGAACAAATTCTGTATTGATCATGTTCAGAAATGTCTCATGATAATAGTATAAGAATCAATGACATCTCTTATGAAGAAAACAACTTTTATTTATAAAGTATAATATAATTCTACCTCTAATGAACTAAACATATTTTAATTGCCTTTTGGGATTCATGATAGATCAATATGGCAGAAAACTAATTTATATATATATAGGAATAGTGGGGTGATATAGGCTAGACCTGGAATCAGAAAGATCTGTGTTCAGATCCAGCCTTATATCCATATCCCTACTAGTTGTGTGACTCAGAACAAGTCATTTAACATCTGTTTGATTTAGTTTCCTCATTTGTAAAATGAGGTAATAATAGCTCCTATCTCCCAGGTTGTTGTGGGAATCAAATGGATTAATAATTGTAAATAATTTAGCATGGTGTTTGACACATATAATATATAAATGTGAACTGTTATTCTAATTTTAATTATTATAATATTATATATTACATATATAATAATAATTATAAATATCATATTGCCCACTACATACAAATAAACATCCCCAAACATCATATGGATTCTTTGTCATCCCTATTTTAAGATAATTATGGGATCTACCAAAAGCTGATCCCTGAACTAATTTGATTCTCTCTAAGGGAGGACCATAATCCTTGGAGATCATTTGTTTTGGAATCTCCTAGAGCTAGGCTCCCCCTCTTAAGTTTACCTAGACCTGAACTGAATCTATCAAGTTAAAGGAGTTTGTTGTATGGGCTGACCCAAAATCAACTGGCCCCGGGCAGTCAAATATCCACATACATACTGCAACCTGAATTCTATTACATTGATCATATAGAGAACTTGTCACCAATTCTTTATATTATAATTATTTAATCAGCAAGCATTTACTGAGTATCTAATCTATATTCTAGTTGGTTGGTTGGTTCTCATCCTTCATTACTGAAGACCAAAATGATATCACTATATCTGAGACAAATTACAGTGTGCCTGACTGGCTGATCAGACCAATATGAGTTCGGAATGTGGTAACACAGATTGGGTACAAAAAGTCCTTGTGAACATCTGGGATGGGTACTCTAAACTTATGTATGTCACATTTCCTTTGAGCTACTTCAATTCTGTCTTCATAGTGTGTGGCACCATCACATGCCATGCTGGGTGGTCCTGTGCCAATGTCTCACATGCTATACAATATTATAAAGTTCTTCAATGAGACCTTCAGCGTGTCTCAGTATCCTTCTTCTGATGCCCCTTGTGAGTGCTTGCCCTGTGTGAGTTCTCCAACATGTCCAGCCCATCGTAGTTGCACTCTCTATAGTAATGTTGGAATGCTAGGCATTTAGCTAGAAAAAGGACCTCAGTATCTGATATCTTCTCCTGCCAGAGGATCCTCAGAATCTTCCTAAGACAATTTAAATGGAAGTGATTCAATTCCTGACATGGTGCTGGTAGACTGTCCAGGTTTCAGGCATATAGCAATGATGTCAGCACAATGGCTCTGTAGATCTTCAGTTTGGTAGTCAGTCTAATACCTCTTCTCTCCCACACTTTGAGAGCCTCTCAAATCCTGAGCTAGTTCTGGCAATGCAAGTGTCAACCTCATTATCAATGTGTACCTCCCCAGAAAGGACACTTCCAAGGTAAGTGAACATGTCCACAGTACTCAAAATTTCTCCATTTGCTGTAATCAATGGTTCCACATATAGATGGTGTGGTGCTGGCTGATGGAGCACCTCAGTTTTCTTGGTGTTAATTGTTACACAAAATTAGCACAAGCAGCAAAGAATGGATCCATACATTTTTATACTAGGTGTTAGGATGTTGAATATCCAAAGACAAAAGTGGGTTTGTTCCCTCAAGGAATTTACATTCAGAGATTAAATGAATTTAATCTTATTTGTAGGGAATATATTTCAGTTTGAAGGATTCTATGAACCATTCCAAGTCCCTAGGCAAGGGTGTCCTTAACCTGGATCCACAGGGTCAGTATATAGATTTCAAGGGGTCTGTGAACTTAATTTTCATTAGCTTCTAACTAAAATTGAGCATTTTCTTCAATTATTTACAAGCCTAATTTTTGAGAAAAGGTTCATTGATTTCACCAGATTAGTTTTATGATGAATTGAAAGATTAAGAATCTCTGGACTAGACTGTCATTTAGTAAATTATTCTACTTGTTTCCTTATCTTAAAATGTGATTTATACTAGATGATTTCTAAGATTCTTTCCAGTTCTTAATCCATAATCTCATCATTCTAGTGAGTATATAAAATAAAGTGAAATAGAGAAAACCTAGTGCTTTGTCTCATTTTCTCTTGTTTTCTATTATGCATACTCTATAGCCTGTCCTAACCAAGCTTATCAGTTTGGACTCAATAACCTAAAATAGTTTAAACATACATTGGATGCTAGCCCTCAACAACTTCAGGTCTGGTGGACGTGATCTTCAGTTCCTAAGAACAGTTTGTGCTGTGAATGTTTATCCCGTTTTCATGGCAACCCTTGAAACAAGTTCAGTAATAAATACACCAAAATAAGTATCTCAATGGAAAAAAATCCCATACACTAGAGGGATTTTCCTGTTCCCTAGGGAAAAACTGAACAGAAGGGAGGTTCAGAATGGCAAGGTCAAATGTTAGAATTGTGCCTCTTAATTCAGAGTATTAAATGACTGCTATCTGACTCTCTCGATAGTGAGAATTTTTCACATAGCTTTCATACTAATTCATTTGTAGATTATGAAATAAAAATCAATGTAAATCTTAATTTTTTATGCATGTTATATAGCCTGGTACACCCTAGTTCTAGATTTCAATTTGCAACATTGGCTACTATTGATGCAAAGCAGGAATCAGAGATTGGAAAGATATGGGAAGAATCAAGACAATGGGAAGAGTTAAATGGTACTTGGTATAAGACATCCTTTCCTGGTCCCTGAAGTTGCTAGTACCTCCCTCTCTAAGTTGCCTTCTATCTACTTTTATGTATCTAATTCATTCTTGGAACATGTACAAATATTTTTCTGCCTGGTTCTAGTCCACCAGGTAGAAAGCTGAGTGAACCATCTCGTTTCTGTGACTCATCAGTGAGGAGCTTGCAATTAAGAATGATGGAGAGAGTCCTTCATTTGACTACCGAGCTGGAAAACCAGTGAATTTGCAGATTTGCAAAATTAAGCCAGTGAGTTGAGAGTCGTTCTTCTTTCTTGAAAGTTGAATCGATGACTTTGGTGAGCCCCCCTCCCCCAATACTACTTAGTGTTTATTCTTTCCTGACCTTAAGTTAATGAAATATCATGTGATGACATGCCCAGGGATAATGGTGACTTTATGAGTTTTGAAAGATATAGATCTTGGAGGACCTTCAAGTTCTGACAGCTCTGGTGTTTCCAGAACAGCACTGGCTGATGGCAGGGGAATTGTTAGTATCAGAAAATTGGTCCAGCATGGTCATTTCACCCACAGGGAAGTGCCAGGAGTGACCAGACAATGCAAAGTGCCAAGGTAGAAAATGAAATACCCAATTAGAGGCATTGCAAAACTTCTTTATGTTCTAATTAAGCCTATCATAATTTTGACTTGTTTTCTGTTTGCTACTATTCTTACTGTATATTGAGTATATACTTTTTAAAAATTGTTCTCTCTCTCTCTCTTTCAAATCCTAACTTTGAGTCATAACTTTTACTGTTATTCCTGCCTCTGGGAAAGTGGAGTGGAGGTTTTAACAAGATGAGGAAAATAAAAAAAAAAGGAGTCTAATTTCCCTAATTAGATGAAGGTTCCCCTACGCAGCAAGCATCACAACTGCCTGACTAGGTACAGGACGAAATACCCCAACCCTTGTAGTCCCAGAGTACCTTCTCCATGATTGTTGTATAGATTGTCTCATCAATTAGAATGTAGACTCCTTAAGGACAGGTCCTGTTTTTTGTTTTTTTCTTTTTATCCCCAGGACTTAGTACAATATTTGTCATGTGGCTAGAAAATACTTGTAGCTTGCTTGCTGGGAGTTTGTTGCTCTTTCTCTGGGAAGTTTATTTCTTGGACTTGTAAATTATGGGGCTACTGTGAGGTTGGATTGGAATGATCAGTTTATAGTTTAGGATATAGTTACAAATTTAAAAAAATCATAAATATATAATAATTCATTTTTTAAAGCACTTACTAGGTGCCAAATACTGTGTTAAGCCCTGAGATGCACACATATATGTATATATGTAGGTATATATATATGTATATATAAATAAAATATAATGCATGTAAGCATATATATGGGCATACATGTAAAACATAGTATCTACCCTCAAGGAGTTTGCCTACTACTGGGAAAGCCAACATTTAGTGAAGCAGCAGCCAAAGAAAGGATCACAGTCTGAAAAATCACCAAGATAGTGATAGGAACAATAGTGCAATCGTTTTTACAAGACCTTTACAAAGACAATGATAAGGTAAATTTGCTTATTGTTTTCAGAACAAGATAGGAAGTTGGGTTGGGGAAAGAAGGTAGAAGAGAGGAAAATGACTAGGGTGAAGATAATACTACATTTTCTACTTGGTTCCAGGGCAGGTAGAGCTGATTGGTTGAACTTCTAGATTTGGCCTCATGTGATCTTTTTTGGAAGGTTAGAGCAGAAGAAATAGTAGAAACTTATGAAACATAGAACACTTCTATAAAATCCCTCTTGTGATTATATTCTACCTCTTGTTTGATGACTTCCAGAAACAAGGAATTCACTACTTTGTAGGACATTTCATTCCATTTTTTCAAAATTACAGTTGTTGGGATGTTTTTTTATTTTGATCTTAAATCTGTCTACCCATAACTTCTACTCATTAGTCTTGGTTTTTGCCTTTGGGGTTAACCAGCATAAATGCAACTTCTCTTTGCTTCAGTGGTTTGATGTTGCCCCATTACTCTATGCATTTTATCTAGTTATTTACATATTACTTCATGGTTTTCTGATTCAAAGTTTCTTAGTCTAATTTGAGGATCTTCCATCCTTTATTTGAAAGCAATTATATCATAAGGCATAAAAATGATTGTATAGAGATATAGACCCAGAACTAATTGGAAACTAAATAATCTCATTTTAAAGAATGAGTGGATCAAGCAACAAATTATAGAAAGAATTAATTATTTCATCCTAGATAATGACAATAATAAAACAATATACCAAAACCTATGGGATACACTCAATGTGGCTGTCAGGGGATATATTATATATTTAAATGCTTACATGAATAAATTAGAGAAAGAAGAAATCAATGAACTAAATATGCAACTAAAATTAGGGAAAGAAAAAACGATTGTATAAATAAAATTTTGAATAATTGATTAGCCAGTTTGCAAAGTTTTTTTTACTTTTTATCAGTTCCTTTTGGCAATTCATATGCTTTTTAATTTTATTTATTTTATTTTATAGTTTATATCACTAAGTACCTTCTGACACTATCTCCTCTGGCACCCCTGTTCCATAGGAAGAGATGATTCTTCTACTTGCCAAGGCAAATCCCTCTACATGCATAAGGAATTCTTTTCCATGTCATGTTCTCTAGTAGATTGAATCCTCTTGTTACCACTCTGCCACTTAGCTCCATCCTTGTCTACTGGCTGCAACTCTACTGTTTACAAACATGCTCCTGTGTTCCCCATCCTAAACATACACGCAACACACGTGCGCACACACACACACACACACACACACGAATAACCCCCATCCCCAAATCCTCATTTGATCTATTTATCTCTTCTAGCAGTAATCCTCTCTCTCTCTCTCTCTCTCTCTCTCTCTCTCTCTCTCTCTCTCTCTCTGGCTAAACTCCTGGAGAAATCTATTTATAATAGATGTCTCCACTTCCTTTTCCTCTCACTTCCTTCTTAACATTTTACAGTATGACTTGTCATTCAGCTGAAACTATCCTCTCTAAAGTTACCATTGTTCTCTTAATCACCAGACCTAATAGACTTTTCCAGATCCTCATCATTCTAGAACCCTTTGCAGCCTTTGACATAACCTTCTTCTCCTTGCTATTATTCTCTTCCCTTTTCTTTTACCCATTTGACCCCACCTTCTCTGTCTCCATACAGGGACAGCTAATTTTTCAAATAGCCTAGAACACTAGACCTGGAAGTAGTAAAATCTGAGTTCAAATTTGGCTTCAGCCAATTCAAGCTATATTACCCTGGGAAAGTTATTTGACCATAGTCTCAGTTTCTTCATCTGTAACCTGGTATTGTTGCAAGGATCAAATGAATCAACTTATGTAACATATACAGCTAACATGTAAAATCTTTTGCAAACCTTAAAGTGCTACATAAATTTAGATATTCTTATTCTATACCCCTATCTCATGTTTCTGGAATTCTTGTGGACTCTTGGCTTTTGGGAATCCTTTAAGCCACAGGTGGTGTGTGAATTATTAGGAGGACATTGAAATCATTTCTAGCCCTTGATCTGTGTTTCTTTTTCAAATCTACAGTTCTATGAACTTTTATTGCCAATAAGATTTGCCATTGCTTAGGTCCCAGAGTTGGTTTGAATCATTCCATCAGCCTCTTGAAATTTTCCAATATGAGAACATTTTTAACAGAATCACAGAATTTAAGAATTGGAAGGAACCTCAATGACCATTTGGTCTGACCATGACAAGAGGGAATTCCTATTTTACTATGCCTGACAGGGAGTGGTCTAGCCGGTGGCTGAAGACCTCTGAGGAGGGTATTCTACTGCCTCTTGAGCAAACCCATTCTACTCTACGATTTTTCTAATTTCTAGGAAGTTTTTTTCCTGACCTCAATCAAACTGAAATCGTTCTTTCTGCAACTTTCCTGTATTACTCTGCTCCTTCTTACCTTCTGGGGCACAAATGAACAAGTGGAATTCATCCTTCACCTTGATTGTCCTTTATCATTGGCAGCCATAGTGCCCACAGGATTTGGGGTCACCAAGACTTCCTGTTTCAGACACAGGAAGGCCTCAGTGTATGACCTTGGGTAAATCACTTGATCTAGCATAACTTTAGTATCCTCCTTGGTAAGGTGGATTTAATAATACTATCAATCTCCTAGAGTTGTTCTGAGGAGCAAATGAGGCCACATATGTAAAGTGCTTTGCAAACTTTAAAACACTAATTAAATTTTAATTATTAATAATATTTAATAATTTAATGTTTTTCTAGTTCTTGTCCTAGGAAAGAAATACTTGACTTATCTCAAAGTGTTGATGAAATTTATGATCTAAACAAAGTAGCAGTTATATGCTATATTGCCACAACCTTATAGCTGATGTCATGAGTTCAATGAGATTAACTATTTTAGTGATTCTTTGGAAGTCACTACAGATGGAAATCATTCTTTTGGAGGATCTGTTTCAATATTGTTGTTAGATGCCAATGACATTGGTCTGGTATGGAATGATGCAATGCCTCCATTTCCTCTACTTGTATTATTACCCTTAGAACAATGAAAAGCACAAAGGAAAAGACTACATAAAGCAAAGGAAAATCCCTCAGAAGAAAGACTCAAAAACAGTCAGGATCACAGAATTTCAGAGTTGGATAGAGCCTCCAAAGCATCTGCCTGTATCTGAACAAAATGCCTACTACACAGAAGGTGTGTGCTTTTTTTTAACTTGTTAACTATTTAGTGGTTGACTTTCCAACATTACTCCCAAATGGTTATCCATCCTTTGCTCAATATGACCCTGGGTAAGTCATTGTGATTCATATATTATGTGAAGCAATAGAATCATTCCAGAATTATAGAAATTCCCAAACAGAGATGAACTACACCAATATGATCTTAGACCATACCACCTATTACAAGAGGTTAACATTTATTTAAGAGATGAAGACCAATATCTTTAAATGATCTGAGTACTTGCCTGATTTAAATACCCTTGCAAACCTATGAGCTATAATTATAGCTAGATTTATAATTATAGCAAATTACTGTACACTAAAAAGTGATTTTTTTAAAAAATATATAACATTGTAAAGTTTATTGCCTTTAGACAAATTTAATTGTTTAAGCTTTGTCTCAGTTAATTAGCATCCCAGGAGCTCTGATCTTGTCTTAGGATAGAAAAGGCTAATATCTAGTTGATATATCAATTGATTTCAGTGATTCTTCCATTTTCATTTTATTAGTTCTAGTGCAGCAAACTAGGGAAAAAGATTCTGAGATATTCAAGGCTTTGTTCTTGGAACATCAATTTGCTTGGAAGATATTTGCCTGCTGGGCACGTACTTTAGTAAGTGTGAGGGGGGTTGGCTAATTTAGTTTGAAATCTTGGTTTAGACTAGAGGATGGTTTCTAACTAAATTGTTTTGTTAATTCCAGAGGAAGAGCTATTTGCTTCGTGAATATATCTCATTAGTGTAGTCTAGCAAATAAATATGTAAATAAACTAAAAAGCAAGCCAAGGCTAACATTTTGAAAAACATAGGGGGGAAAAGGTAAAATAAACTTTGAGAAAAATAAGGTCTATTGCTTTAGCATTAAAAAATATTCAGTTGTAGAAACCTGAGTACACAGACTCTGGGAGAAGCTCCATCTCCCATTTTAGTAATATTTCAAATAGCTTGAGGGAAAACTTGCCCTTTTCTTCCCCTCTGACATTGCCTTCAAGTCATAATCTATCAGTCTTCCGACTCCTCACACAAACTGACACAAAGCCTAGCAAAAGCTACCAGGAACCAAAAGTCAACCTTCAGCCTTGTCAATTTCTTTTCCATCAGGTTCTGCTAATTAAGTCAAATATATTCTTGAAGAAGCCATGGAAAATCATGTTAATGGATGGGCTTTCTCTGCTGTTCAGGGGAAATGAGAAAATTAACTCCATTTTAGGAAAAAAAGGAGAGAAGATACTTGATAGTTGATTAACAACATCATTAATACATTCACCAACTCCATCCATCATGTCCTTTCCCTGAAAAGCAATTTGTATGTCTTCAGTTTGCTGCTTTATCATTGGTATTTTCTACCTAAATAGTTTCTCAATCTACCTCATTCTTAGTTGGTTCTATTTTTTTTTTAAGACTCTGGCATCTCTTTTTAACTGTTTTTGGTCATTGACTCACCTGCCTTTACTTTGTATGTGTTCCAGAGGGCAGGGGAATTTGACATATTTCTCTATCTTTAGATCAGCACTCAGTTCCTCTGGCTAGATTTCATTATACATCTCATTGCTTTCATTATACTACACTCTACTGAACCCTATTTTCCATTGCCCCTGGAATAAACTTCCCATTATTAATGATCATCCCATCTAGCCACCTACCAGGATATCAGATGATATAGTGTAGACACCTCCTTGCCTTTTGCCATCAACTGTTCCTTATCTCTCCATGTGAAATTATAATCATCTGACACCCTAACCTTCAAAGACCCCTAAGTTAATCAAAGACCCTCTAGTTAATCAGTTCAGTTTTGGACTCTATCTTGGTACTGAATAGTGAATTAGTGAGGGAAAACTAGCCTAATCTAATATTTCTATCTGGTTCATTCCTTGGTACATACGTCATTCAGACCTACTAGGATTTTTGAAACAGTCATCTTACTATATTACCCTATTTTGTGTACATTATTTTCATGCCCCTTTTCTCTCCCCCACTCCTTTGCTTTCCTTCTAGAAACAATCATCAAATCCTGAAATCATACCATTGCTACTTGAAAGGGCATGATTATTAGGAATCCTTTGGTTCCACCCATAGTCCCTGTGTTTGCTTATTGTTGAGTTGTGTCTGACTTTGTATTTGCTCAGTCTCTAGTCAAACTCCTTTCCCTGGTTGTAACTCCTCAAAATAGTTTATATTAATAGCTACTTATTTATATAGTTCTTTAAAGTTTGCAAAATGCTTTCCATTTTCATCTCATATGATCCTCAGGGATATAGAGCTGATATATGTCTGAGGGCAAGATTTGAACAGAGTTCTTCCTTACTTCAAATCTGGCACTCTAACTATGCTATCTAGCTCCCTATATGGGTTCTCTATCCTATTAGGTATGAACACATTGAGGGCAGGGATGTTGTCATTTCTACATTCTTAGGGCCTAACACATTGCAGCTCACAGCAGTTACATAATAAACACATGTTGCTTGATTGGATGAATAAAAGATTATAATTCTGGTTTTGCTACTAATTAGTTGTGGGGAACTTTTTGTGCCTCATTATATTCATTCCCTAAAATGAAGGACTTGGGCTCTTTAGTGCCATAATTCCCTACAATTATAAAATGATATATTCTATATGTGAAAGGCATTAGGTAGGTATTGCCATGTGTAAGCGGTGAGAGTACTCAGGGAATTATTGATGCTTCCTGTTTAAGGAGGAAAGAGAGATTTCCAGGTGCTTACAGGAGGTTGTCTAGATCCTTGCCTCCTAGTGGCTTGACCCAAGTTTCTATATCTTTCTCTAGGATTTAAAATATCATGCCATCAAATGCTTTCTCATTTTATGTGATTTTTGATACCCTACCAGTCAGCGGGTGGCATAGGCACAGGGCCTGGAGTCAGGAAGACCTGAATTCAAATACAGACTCAGACCCTTATTAGATGTGTGACTTTGGGCAAGTCACTTAACCTCAGTCGACTTCAGTTTTCTCAACTATAAAATGAGGATATTAATAGTGCCCATCTCTAAGAGTTGGAAGGATCCAATGAGATAATATTTGTAAATCCCTTAGCACAGTGCCTAGTATGTAGTAGGCACTTTAAAAAATGTATGTTCCCTTTCCTTGCTTCCTTGTCTCCTCTCCTTTCCTTTTCTCCTTTCTCCGTCTTTTCCTCCCTTCCAAAATTTCTCCATAAAGGATCTACCAACATTCTGGAGTCATTTGAATTCACAACTTTAGACATCCTTAGCTCTTTTCCCTTTCATATCAATTATTTATTTCTGATCCCTTCCACCCACTAACATAAAGGCAGTTAGATGGTGCAGTGGATAGAGCACTGACCTTGGCATCTGGAGCATGGAAGTTTGAATCCAGTCTCAGACATTTGACACTTATTAGCTGTGAACTAATTGGGGAAATCACTTAACCTTGCATGCAGGACCTTCTCCAGTCATCCTGATTCTTTTCTGGTCACTGGATCCAGATGATTCTGGAGAAGAAAGTGAAGTTAGTGACTTAGCCCAGTATTCCCTTACTCAAATCCATTTTGTGTGCTTGTCATGGCATCACCTCCCTGATATCATAGTCTTCTTCAAGAATGAAGGACAAAATCACCTACTAACATGAACATCTCTGTAGTTCAGGCCCTCATCAGATTTTTCCTGTACTGTTATTTTATCCTTTTAAGTGATTTATTTTAATTCCTTTCTTACAGTTATTGAAATTTGTGTTTTTTAAGAGCTACAACTTTTGTGCTTTTCCTTGGAGAAATATTCATCCTTTTTTTTTGTTTGTTTGTTTTGTTTTTTAGGTTTTTGCAAGGCAATGGGGTTAAGTGGCTTGCCCAAGGCCACACAGCTAGGTAATTATTAAGTGTCTGAGGTTGGATTTGAACTCAAGTACTCCTGACTCCAAGGCTGGTGCTCTATCCACTGCACAACCTAGCCACCCGAAATATCCATTCTTAAAAAAAAAAATAACACATCAGACTTCATTGCTGTGAATACATGTCAGACTTAAAAAATAAAAAATATGAGGAGGTGGTTATTTCTTTAATTCAACTTGATTTCCCAAAGCTTTGCTTGTATGTGTTATATGTGTGTGTGTGTGTGTGTGTGTGTGTGTGATTGCTTGAATTCCTTGCCCTTGTTGCCTAATACTTTTGCTATTATGATCATATATGGGTTTATTCAGTTTTCTTAAATGGATGCCCACTGGGTTATGAGATCATATATATTTTGTTCAGTTCTTTGGTTAAAATGGACTCTTAAAATTGTATTGCATAAGCTATTCCATACTAAATGCTGTATTTTTTTACTCCTTAAGCATTATGTGAATATTGAAAAGAAATATTGTAGAATGATTGGATTATAGATTTAGACTTGATCAAACTTTGGAGGTCATATAATTCAAATTCTTGCTTTTATGGTGGATGAAACCAAGATTCTAGAAGTGTAAATTATTTGCTCAAAGTCACACAGGTAGCAACATCAGATGGGACCGGTAAGTTTATAATAATTATCTAACACTGGAGAAAAAGAGGAAAAAAAATGCAAATTTTTGCATGGATTAGCCAAATACAAAAACAAACTCTCTCTCTCTCTCTCTCTCTCTCTCTCTCTCTCTCTCTCTCTCTCTCTCTCTCTCTCTCTCTCTCCTATCTATCATCTATTTTATTTTTCCATTTGTTTGATTATTTTGATTTCTGGACTAGTAAAATACAAAGGCAAATAAATATTTTTGTATTCCCAAGTTCTTCTTAACAACCTTACACTTGATTTTAACAATAGTAGGGTGAGAAGTAGAATTGATCCTGCAAGAGACAAAGGAGAAAATACTACCCCAGCTTGGGAATCAACCACACTTGTGCTTTGAGGACTGTTAAAAAACACTGGAGAAGGATTAGGAATGTTGTTAGGTCTTTTTTTTTAGGAATGTTATTAATGGACATATTTAAAGGAAACAGGAATGGACTTTTCTGTTGGCACAATGCTCTAACCAAAGTACAGTGTATAAACCTGAAGGAGTGAAAGAGAATATGGCATTTTGACATAAGGAGTCTGTGCAGATTTGGAATCCTGGAGTTCCCAGGTGCCTTCTTTATGTCTATATCTGGGTGTCCTCCTTCTCTATCTTTTATACTAGAGGTGTCCCTGTCTGGAGAGAGGTTGAACTGTCATTTCTTTTGAGTTCCCTTCAATAATGCTTGTATGTCCATGTCCACATTGGCAAACAGCTCAGGGTTTTGGGCACTTTAAAGACCAAGAGAGAATTGGCAGATGATCTGAATGTCACTGACATAGCTATTCCTGTTTGCCTGATGGTATCTTTGAAAATCAATTCTCTTTTATACAGGTGCTCCCTTGACACTGGTAGGAGACTATTACTTTATCAGAATCATCTCTCCAAGTGAATTAGCTCTTTTCAAGGTTAAACAACGTATGCTAGTGCTATACCTTTTCTCTTCTTTCAAGATAGAGGTATTCTACACACCATACAAAAAGAGAAAGGAGAACATATGTATGTCTCGTTTCATTAAACTCTAAAGCACTGAGGAACAATAACCATGTCTATGGGGTCAGTTGTACATGAAATTTTAGCTGCTCAATAAATAGTTTTAAGTACAGGATCATTTGTTTCTACCTTGTAGTAGGGCATTGAACTTTATCAAGAAATGATGAGTTCCTTTTAATTCTATAATTTTACCACTCTATAACTTTAAATCTTTAAGGATTAGTGAGCTTTCTTGGGGGAAAATTGCCTTCAGTAACAATTTGCTCAGTCATGGGAGATACTGACACAGGACTGCCCAGCATGAGCAGAGTGGGTGGTGCTCTGTGAACAAGGCAGAACTGAAGCAATTCAAAGGAAATGTGAAATACATAAGTTTAGAGTAACCACCCCAGGTGTTCATTTGGATCATTTGTGCCCAACCTGTGGTAGAGCATTCCTGAGCTTCTATTGGTCTGATCAGCCACAGTTGGACCTGCTGTAATTCATCTCTAGCATAGTGATATCCTTTTTATCTTTTTCAATTATGAAGAATAAGAACTAACCAGCCAACTTTGACTAAGTTGTCTGTTCATTCCTAGGCAATGTCTCCACTTTTTCTTCATTCATACTAGGAGAACAGTGATATTGTTAGCCAAGTTAGTTAAAGTCAATCTCCTAGAAATTATGTCTTTTATGCCTATAATTCTCTCCCCCCCTCAACTATTTACTTCTCATTCAAGTATAGGGTAAAATTACCCTTTAAGATGTGCAATTTGAAGGAGATGATTAATTTCTTGCAGGTAAATATATTTATAGACTTTAGTTCTCTCTCTCTCTCTCTCTCTCTCTCTCTCTCTCTCTCTCTCTCACACACACACACACACACACACACACACATCAAGATAATTGCTTGACAATTTTGGAAAGTTATACTTCCAGGTGTCCATGGACTTGGTATTTTATCTTGTGAATCTGGAATCCATTGAAACTTTCCCCAAAGTACAAAGACATCAAGATTGTAAGAGTTTTTTCTATTCCATTCCAGATGCCACATTTTTAGCAAGAACATTGACAAACAGAATGAGCCCTGAAGATAGTATCTAGAATGGCAAGATGTCTGGTTAAAGGAAATGAGGTCATTTATCCTAGAGAGGAGAAGATATAGCAGGGATACAATAGCTGGTTTCAAGTATTTGAGAAGTCAACAGGTAACAGAAGGATTAGACTGATTTTGCTTAGTACTATGTATTTAAAATGGGGGAAATGGGCAGAAGTGGCAGAGAGCAGATTTAGTCTTAATACTAGGGAAAAAAATTAACCCCCTCCCACCACCTCCCAAAAAACTCCAAACTTCCTAGAATGCAAAAGAGGAATGGGATCCCTTGAAAGGTAGTTTATTTCTCAATACTAAATGTCTTCAAATAGAGACTGGTGGGCTGCTTAACAGGGCTATTGTAGATGGAATTCCTGTTTGGTAGGAATTGTACTAGACTACATGTAAGATTCATTACAACCTGAAGATTCTGATTCTGTCTAGCAATTTTTTTGTATACCTTTTGATATAGAAGGCATTCTATATGACTTTAACTTTTTGTTATTGTTGTTCAGTTGTTTCAGTCATACTCAACTCTTCATGATCCTATTTGGTGTTTTACTGGCAGATATACTGGAGTGATTTTGCCATTTTCTTTTCCAGCCTATTTTACAGAGGAGGAAACTGAAATGAATAAGGTTAAATGACTTTGCCCAGGGTCGCATAACTAGTTTGTGTCTGAGGTCATATTTGAACTCAGGTCTTCCCGATTCCCAGTCTTGGGCTTTATCTACTGACTTTACCCAACATTTTAAAGTTAAAGAGTCAATAAACTTTTTCCATGCATAAAATGGACTCTGGAAGAAAAGAAATATATGCTTTCAACTATAAATGCCATAAGAATTTTCAAGGCAAGAATTATTGAGATTCAGTAGCTATAGCTCAGAAATATGATCTGATAGACCTTGGGATAGAAAGAGTTCCATTAGGAATATTAGTATAGATATAATAAGACTCCATGACCATTTTTCTATCAGCAGTAATATACAATCTACAAATTTTAGTGCTTGTTATTGCTTGGATAAAACTGATGAGGATGAGCAGCAGCGTTGTACCATGTAAAGATCACTAACTCTGGAATACTGATGTCAGTTCACTTTACTGCTACTACCTGTGTTAACTTGAGCAAGTCACTTTAATATCTATGATCTTTCTATTTCTTCATCAATAAAAGAGGGGCTTGAACTCAATGGCCTTTCAATGAGAATTCTTTGATCCTAGAACTTGCACTATGAATTGCTTTTCTATTACTGGGGAATACTTACATGAATCTGTCCATCGTTTATATCTTCCTTGGACCAATAATTTGAATTTATGAGATGGCTAAAGTAGAGTTAATAGTAAATCTTGTGACTCTAGAACAGAATCGGAATGAATGCTTCCTATAGGGAATGAACCTATGACTTTTCCTTTATTTTATATGGTTCTCTTTTGGAAAGGTTTGCTATTCCTTTTCCCAGTTTAATTTACAAATAAGGAAATTGAGCAAACAGGTTTAAGGGGCTTATCCAGAGTCACTTAACTAGTAAGTATCTGAAGTTAGATTTGACTGCTCTATCCATCATTCTACCTAGCTACAAAACTACAGGGCATCTAGATGTTGTAGTGGGTAGATTGTTAACTCTGAAGTCAGGAGGACCTGAGTTCAAATACAGCCTCAGACATTTACCTTGGTAAATCACTTGACCCTCATTGCCTCACATCCAGGATCATCTCCTGGCTCTTGATTCATATCTAGCCACTAGACCCAGATGGCTCTGGAGGAGAAAGTGAGGTTGATGATTCAGCATAGCACTTACTCAAATCCAATTCATACACATGTTGTGGCATCTCCTCCCTGAGACCATGGTCATCTTTGAGATGGAAGGGGAAACATTATTATCATCAGCTTCATCATAAGGCTTTTTAATAGATGAATGAATGCATTAATGACAACGCATTTATTAAATATCCTCTAGGTTCTAGGCCCTGTAAAAACTTCTGAAGATAGAAACACAAGGGAGCAGGATAGTCTTTGCTTTCAGTGAGTTTCAATTCTAATGGGGAAGAGAGCATGTAAAGGTAGAGGAGGGGTCAGAGGACACACTTAGCTAAATGGTTTGAAAATGCCTAGGGAGGGATGTGGAGACTTCTTTCTGGGTAAGACAAAGTGGTGAACAAAGCCATGGGAAGTCTAAGGTTTGGTGGAATGGACATGAAAAAAATGAAGACAATGGCTAGCATGGAGGAAGAATGGATTGAGCTAAGTAGACAAAAACATTGCCTTTCTTTTATTTACTCACCAGCTATCTTTTCACTAATGTGATCTGATTTCTAAACATCTCTTATTTGGAAGAGCAGCCTAATACAGAGCTGTGCACATAGCAGACAACATACATATAATTCAATGCTTCAGGCTCCATGTCTACATAACCACTCACATTACTAGCTCATATTTCTTTTTTATTCATGATACTCGTATTAAGAACTGCTAGGTACAAAATAAGGGAAACATGGTCAGACAATAGTTCACATAAAAAAATAAAAACAAAAGCCAGGGGTTTTAGTGCTTTGATAATTCAATATGAATCAGCAAAGTGATGTACCATCTGAGAGAGGTAAAGTCATCTTAGGCTGCTTAAGTATCCAGAGCAAGGAAGCTGAGAGTCCCATTTTTCTTTTTTACCTAGTTTGATATTATTTAGAAGGGTATTGTCCATATAGTCCATTTCTGGGTAATACCTTATTGACTAGATATTGATAAACTGGAGTATACTCAAAGAAATGTAACCAGAATGATGAGGAGGTATTGAAAATTATGCTGCACAAGAATTGGTTAAAAGAAATAAGGATACTTGGATCAAAGAAAGGAAATGTAAAGATAGACATGATAGTTGTCTTTGACTATTTGGATAGTCAAAGTGATTAAGCTTGTTTCTTTTGGTTCCAGAGAACAGAATTAGTTGCATCTATGAGAAGTTATAGGGAGACAATTTTAGCTTGATCTAAAGAAAATTTCTTATAATTGTCCAAAAATGGAGCTACTTCAGGAGTTACTAAGTTCCCCATCATAGAAGGTTGCCAAGTGGAAACTAGAAGACCTCTGCTGCTCAATTTGATACACTCTTATCTAATTAGCTGCTAACTCTTATTGAGTCTACCTCCACAGCATCTCACATCTGTATCCTTCTCACCTATGGCCACCACCCTCATTCAGACTTGAACAATCTTTGGCTTGGATTATCTTAATAACCTTTGAATTGAACTCCTAGAGGCCAGTTTCATTCTTCTCCAATCTCTTGCAAGCAGCTGGGAAATTATCTTCCTAAGAGACCATGTCTTGTTCCTCTTCAAGAACTCTCCATTGTCCTCTGGGCATTATGCTCAAAGACACAGTAACTACTTGGTTCGGCATTTAAAGTCCTTCATAATGTTGGTTCAACCTACCTACCCATTTCGCACTATTTCCTGTCACACCAAATACTGTCTTTTCCACAAACTGGACCATTTATTATTCCCTGAAAGATCTCATTTTTATGACTTTGTTGCCTTAGCTTATTCAGTACTTGTTTTTCATCTCCACTTCTTAGTATGTCTAGTTTCATTCATGGCTTAGTTTGTCACTTTCTACTGGAAAGTTTCCTGATCCCCTAGTTAGTCCTCTTTTGTGCATCTCTGTTTACATGGTGTATCCTTCTGGAAATATATAAGCTCTTTGAGGGTAGGATCTATTTTTTGTTTTATCTTTGTTATAATATAACTACTTGCATTTATTTAGTGCTTTAAGATTCACAAAGTACACACGATTTTACTTGTATAATCTATGACTGCTGCCATGGAGAGGTGGGTAAGAAGAGAACCTGGTGGAAAAATGTGGAACGCAAGTTTACAAAAGGATGAATGTTGAAAACCATCTTTGTATGCAATTGGAAAACAAGTGAATAAGGGGAAAAAAGATTATAAAGTACTTTATTCATGTTAATTCATTTTATTCTCAAACCCTGTGAGGTAGGTACTAGAATTCGTCCCATTTGGCAGATAAGCAAACCGAGGCACTGAAGAGATAAGTTGTTTGCCCAGGGTTACAGAGCAGTAAATATATGAGATAGAATTTGAATTTAAATCTTCCTTATTCCAGCTCTTATACTCTATACATCATGCCACCTATTAGTCTGAAACTTTATATCTTCAATCTTGCATATAGTAAGCACTTAATAAATGCTTATTGGATTGATTGTAGGATTATGTCAACTGTATATAAGGCAATGTATTTACATCTGGGCATACAAAGGAAAAAATGAAAAAGCCCCCTAGCCATAGAGAGCTTATATTCTAATAGAGAGATATATACTCTGTTTCCAGATAAGGAGCTTGAGCTTCATTTAAAAAATGAAAAAACAAGGAGATTGATAAAGTCTGTTTTATAGCAACTAATTAGTCCTAAAGCTGAACTACAAAGAAAGCTAGGAATTCTAAGGGAAGAACCTTTGTGAAGGAAAGAAGAGCAGAGATGGAATATTGAGTCTGGAGAATAGCTAGTCCACTTTGCTTGGAATTCAACATTCATTTGACAAATGATAATAATTCAGTGTCAACTGTTTGTAAAGGAGATGCTTAGTACACAAAGAAAACTTAAGCCTATCCTAAGGATATTTTGCATTTTATTGGATGAATACAAGAGATGATAGATAGATGGATAGGTAGACAGATGCAAGATGAATAGAGGATAGATGGACAGGTAGACAGTAGCTTTCTGGATAAAGAGTAGATAGATGGAAAGATAGATGCATAGATAGATAGGGAAAAAGTATGGGGGAGGAAATGCATTTATTAAATATTCATTATGCACCTAGCCCTGTATCAAGTGCTGTGGATACAAATACAAAAACTACAAAAAAACAGGCAATCCTTACCTTCAATAAATTTACATTTTAATGGGGAGTGGAAAGTATATAAGGAAGTGGAAGGGGAAGACTGTGGAGCATATGGGTATATATTGAGGAAGTTTTAGGAATAGGAAGAGTTTGTAGAGAGTCAAAGAGAAAGTGAGTAAAACACATTTGGAGTCCTTTCTAAAATGATGGCCCCAAGGAGGGAGTCACCAGTGAAGAAAGGAGAGCCTCAGAATAGAAGTTTCTCAGGTTGGACAGAAGAGGGGAAGGAGAAGGAATGTTAAAATACTTTGCAATTCCTCAGTTTGGAATTTAAATCTAATTTTTTATATTATATTAATTATATCACATTATACTATAATATATCATATTGTTATATATAATCTCATCTCATCTGATATCATATCATGTCATATTATTTTCCCTGACCTCCAAACACTCTCCTAAAGAGAATTCAGGTGAAATTTGATTCAGTTTAGTGAATACAAATATTTATAAGGTCATTCGGGAGGTGGATAGAAAATTGTTTCCTGTGATGGAGAAGGGGTACAATTTGAATTGTACTTTGAAAGAAGGTAGAGATTTCGTTGGCAAAGATGAGGAGAGCTAGCAGATCACTCACAAGAATGAATAGGCTGTGTAAAAGCATGGAAGCGTTTATAGAATGTCAGACATGGAAAGCAGCAAGTAGATGAATATGTCTGGGAAGTAGGGTGCACAAGGGGAATTAACATGGAATAAGTCTGAGAAGGTA
Source organism: Macrotis lagotis (assembly GCF_037893015.1). Lineage (NCBI taxonomy): Eukaryota > Metazoa > Chordata > Mammalia > Peramelemorphia > Peramelidae > Macrotis > Macrotis lagotis. Next base: position 88,774,466 of record NC_133658.1, read on the forward strand.
TTTTGGTTTTCTGTGAAAAGTTATACATGTGATAATCATTTACATTTTATTCTAGAGGCAACAGGAATTCATCAAAGTTTCTTGAAAAGGTTAGTAGTAGCAGAATTCCTATTTTTGATAATATCTTTCTGGAAGTTTTGTGGAAGATGAACTGGAAGAGGAGAGACTTGAGGCATAGAGATCAATTAATAAAAATCTAAATTTGGGTGATGATTATATGAGTAGAGAAAGAAATGAAGACAGGATATGCTAGGAAGATAGTGTTAACAAACTTTAACCATCTGGTTGGGGGGAAGAAAAAAAGGAAAAAAATTTACATGATAACTTTGCATTTAAAAGGAATAGTATGTTGCACAAAATAGATTTGTAGTTTTTGGTGCAATTTTCTTTTTTAACTCCACTATGTTATGGAAGTGCTTGTTTTATTCCATAAATTACAAATAAAAGAAATAAAATTTGAAAAATTTAAAAAATGAATTTAAAAAACTGTTTGGATATGATAATGGAAACTCTAAAAAAGATCTGAGAGTGATTTCCATAGAGACAATTGAATCCATGGGAGAAAAAGAAATGCAAAGAGAGAGAGGTGAGATTCCAGGATTCCAGGTCCAAGTAAAAAAAAAAAAACAAAACCAAAAACAGGAGAGATCAGAACTCAAGGAAGCTAAGGGTGGCAGTGTCAAGAAATGCAGATATTAAAGAGGATGGGAACTGAGAAAAGGTCTTTGAATTACCTATTAAGACATTCTTGGGCATCTGGGAAAGAATTTTTCCACTGAGTAGCAGGGTCAGAAGATAGGTTACAAGAAGGAAGTTAGGAAGAGGAATAAAAGACTGTATATAATTATTTCTCCCAGCAATTTAGCTACAAAATTGATCTGGTATGCTGGAGCAGGGATTTTTACACATGTTATGTTGAAATGGCTAATCTTCCTTCTAGCTCTGGATTCTATAATCTTATGAGTCATTGACATTTATGAACTTGTTAATTTTATGGCCATTTTCTGATATCAGAAGCCGATGTGAACTTGAGTCTGCTTAAGTTTCAACATGAACTGAAATGCATCTCTCCCCCAGATACCTCTAGTTCCTGCCATTCTCAGCTACACATTGCTGAGAGGTTTGCCATTTGACTTTCATCTGCCAAGACTGTGTGAGAAGGCTGAAAATTGGTATTAAACTGAATACTTTGTATTCTCCTGAACACCTTTTATTCTGAAAGTGTCAAAGAGTTCATATGTGCCTCAGATCTGGATGGATTGGCTTAAAGTTTGGAAATTTATTCCTTAGATCTGTAGTATTTTGAAAAAACAATTACAATATAATAAAGTGTACTCATTTTATATAATGGGTGAGCTCCTAGAATGTGATATGTAAGAAAAAATTTATAAATTGAATCATTTGAAGATGAAACAAGTAATACTATTGTAGTACCTTTTGCAACTCAAATAATTCCATTTTAGATGAAAGGAGATTTTTTTTTACTTATTAGATTTACTTAAAACGGGAATTCTTACCTGGGAATCCATGGACTCCTGTGGATCTACATGCTGTCTGTGGACTTGGTTGGGGAAAAAATACATATCTCTATTTTCTTTAACCTTTAGATGAAATTTAGCATTTTCTTCAATCATTTAAAAACATTGTTCCCTGAGGAAGTTGAACTTACTTTCTCTGAGGTTTCTTCCATCTTTTAGTCTATGGTTATCTAAACTTGATAGCCAATAAAGTAGATAGATGAACATCAAAACACAAGAAAATACAGATCTAAAGTAAACCACTTTCCCCCTTTCCTCCTCTTTAAAATGTGAATTGGTGATGTCAGTAGTAGCTGCTTCACAGGTCTCAGTGAGCTAAGTGAAAAAACCTAATAAGCCTTAAAAATAGCCTCTAAATGACAGTGACTGAGACATCTGAGAAAAACTGAAAGTTCTGTTTACTAGTGGGAATTGTTGTTCATAGAATTTCTAATATTGGTACTATTTGCTTTCATTGACTTGTAAATAAACTTGTTCATTCCTTGAGCCTTATTAAAAAAATAAAACACAAAACTCCCAATATTCTCCAAATGTGTGCATTAGTTTTATTAGTTGACCAAAAGAATTCATGACACAAAAAGGTTAAGAACTTCTGACTTAAAGTAAAATATACAAAAATAATATAAATAAAATATAAATCAAGACAGTTTGATAACTGATTCATTTTTTCTCACCTCTGAGTCAATAATAAAATATAAAGAACCATAATTTGTAAGGAACTTTTCCTCTCATAGTCAAAATGGGGCAGTCACTAATTCCTCTAGGAAAGAAAATTTATTGATTACATTTTAATTATTTGAATCCACACTGTTATTTGGTGATTTCCTACCATACTGTATCTAGGAATTTTGAAAAGAAATGGGGAAGGGGAAGAAGACAAAAGAATTATGCCAGTAGGAGCTGAGGCTTCTTCCTTAAGAAAGCAAGCTATCCTCAAAAGGAATTAATTGTTTGGAGAGACTACTATAATGATGAAGGATATTTATATGAAGATTAAGCAGCCCAAAAAAGACTAACTTGATTCTTGATCTAGTGCTAGTTCAACCAACAGTTTATATCTTTCCTGTCTGGCAGGAGACTAAAAAAAAAAACCAAACCAGGAGCCAGGGCTACCACAACTGTGACACAGGTGTAGATCCAAGCAACCCTTGATACTTACAGGTATTATCACCTCCATTTTAAAGTATTAACTTTGGCATAGCTAATGAAAGGTTGAAAGTCAGAAGACATAGATTCAAATCCTTTCCCATATTGACAATGGAATCATCAATGACTCACATAAACTTACAATGATTCAGGCAACTCTTTAAGATTACAGATTACCCATAACTAATGTGGAAATATCTTAACATGATTGTCCATGGATAAAATAATCAGATTACTTGCTGATGACCTCTTGCGGGGGGTGGGGGGAGGAATAGAGAGAGATAAATAAAATAATAAATAGATAGATAAATAAAATAATAAAAATTTGGAAATCAAAAATCTTAGAAAAATGAGTGTTGAAAACTATTGGTACATGTAACTGGAAAAAATACTATTAAGTGAAAAAAAAACCCAATAAGTTGCAGAACTACTTGCTATTCTGTATTTAGTAGAGTATCCATACTCAAAATTGCCCATATGGATAAAGGATTTAAAAAAAAACACAAAAGCATATTTTACATTTGAAGAAGCTGGGGCTAAGAGAAATTGTCAACACTATTAATAAGTATCAGAACAGGATTTCAATTCAGTTTTTCCTGACTCCATGTCTGATGTTCTATTCATATTAGATGGTTTAGAATTTTTATTTAAAAAAAATAAAATTTTTGAGCTTTCATTTTTGATGATGAATATGAATGTGACAAGTAGTAGTGATCCTGGGTAGTTATCATTTTGACATTTCAGCTAATTTAAAAATTGAGTATCAAATTCATTTCCAATGACTGAATTAAAAAAAAAGAAAAATTATGATTATTTAGCCACTAGAGGGGAGTGTTAGCACTGGAATTACCAATCACCATAAATAACTTCATGGTGGAGGAGCTCTTTCTGTCATTTCTGAAGATGAAATATCTAAGAGCACTTGGTTAGTTTGCTTAGCATGATGGACAACATAATAGTTCAAAATAGGTTTTTTTTCATCATGTCAGCTGCAACATATATAATATAGGAAAATCTCAAGTCTATATGTCCAAGGGAAGTATTTGTGAATAATCAGGCAAGCCTAAATTAAAATTTTGGAAATGGAATAGTACTAAAAGTTTTCAGTAAAAATTACCTTTTCCCCCCTCATTCCTTTCTTATGAAAACCACAAGCATTCAAAGTTAGAATGCTGATCCTTAAACAATAAATTTCTTAAGGTTAAACTGTACCTTACTGTGATATCTTCAGGGCCTTGTTTCAATTGAGGATACTGGGAACCATGATTTGAATCTTCTCTTCCAATGACTTGAAAGGTATCGAAGAAGAAATTATTTATTACATAGCTTAGTGTCTGCATTTGCTTTGGATACTGATACATTTCTGAAGTAAGCATTAAATGTTTGTGTGACTGCCTGGAATTGTCTAGCATTTCATATCCTCTAGCATTCCTGGGTCTGCTATCATTGACTGATGGGACCAGCATCAGTCTAGTGCGTATGAAGTAACTCTCTCAAAACTCTCTCAAAATGGTCTTTGCTCTTCTGTTTACTTGTTTTTATTGTAAGTCACTACATTTATATGTTCCTCAGTTTTTTATTTAAAAAATGGGTGCAGTACCTGCAGTACTCATCTAGAGGTCTGTGAAGGAGGTATATTGCAAACTTTCTATTGTAGTTTGAGTGGTCTTTTCTTTCTTTCTGAAAATTTTAACATTGTATTTTTAATTTTTGGAAGAAAACAGGCATTTCCATAGCATTATAATAAAAAGATGATTATATGAAACTGTAAAACTATTATAATTTGCTGATACTTTTAATATTTATAATAAATTATCATGTAAATTTCTTTTTTCCTTTTTTCTCTCCCCCGAAATCTAAAGATGACTACATGAGACACAAACATGTATTTGTATATACTATCATATTATTTCTATTTCTATTTATCAGCTCTTTCTCTGATTGCTGATAACATTTTTCTTCATATGTCCTTTATAGTTAATTTAGATATTTATAATGGGCAAAATGACTTATTCATTTAAAGTTGTACATAAACCAATTCTGCTGTTATTGTACATAATGTTCTCTTTGTTCTGCTCATTTTGCTCTTCATTATTTTGTATGTCTATCTATGTTTTTTCTAAGATCCTTGAGCTCATCATTTCTTCTAGCACAGAAGTATTTCACCAAAATCAACTTGTTTAGCTATTTTCCAATTAACAGGCATCCCCACAATTTCTAGTTCTTTGCCACTAGAAAAAGAACTACTATAAATATAATTAATAAAAATATTGCCTTAAGCATTTCCAGAAATAGGCCAGTAGTGGTTTTGTTATAATAAGCAATTTAATAACATTTTGAACATAATCCCATGAGTGGCCTTTTCTAAGTCTCATCCTTCTTGACTACTGAAGTATTTGAGAGAGTTGAGACATTTGAGACCTTCTCCTGGATTATTTCTCCTCTTCTTTTTGTGATGATTTTTTCAGTCTCTGCTGCTGGTTCCTCATTCATATCAGGCCCAATAACCATTTATATCTCCCCAGGTTCTGTCCTCATCCCTTCTCTTTTCTCCCTCTATACAACCACAAAAGATGATCTTATCAAGTCCCATGATGTCCTTATCATATGATTTCCAGATCTATATATCAGTCCTAGATTTTTTTCCTGAACTAAAATCCTAAAGCAACAGATATTTTTTGGATCTCATGAATTGTATGTTCTACTGACATTTTTAAGCTAGAGCTCATTTTGTTGTTGCTTTTGTTCAGTTGTGTCAGACTCTTTGTGACCCCATTTATGGTTTTCTGGCATAGATACTGGAGTGGTTTGTCATTTCTTCTCCAGCTCATTTTATTAGAAAAAACTGAGCCAACAGGGTGAAGTGACTTGCCTAGGATCAGACAGCTAATAAGAATCTGAGGCTAGATTTGAATTCATCTCTGACTATAGGCTGAGCACTTTTTCCACTGTTGCCACATAGCTGCCCAGTGTCTCTAGAAATCTTTATGTATTTTTCTAAATTTGCTTCTCCCCTAAATTTTTCTATAATGTTGAAGATGTCACTATCTTCCTTCTAATACAGGTTTACAACATTGGTATAATTCTCTGTGCCTCATTTTCTCTCAATTCACATATATAATCCATTGACAAAGCTTATCTCTTCCACTTAGAATTTATATTGGTAAAATTATATATACTTGCACAGATATATGATTGCCAGGTCTAGTCCAGAGCCATGAACTTTTCTACCTAAGTCTACAAAAGAAACCCATTACATCAATGTGTGACAATCTGTTATAATAAAATATTTGGTCTTTAATTATTTCTGTAACTAATGAGAACTGAGAAGATGACTTTGTTAGAGCAACACCTTTTGGCTATGTAAATTGTGGACACTGCTTGATTACCATATGTAGTATACTATTTGTAGTTTTATGTGTCCATATATCATGTAAATAAAGCCACCACAAAAAATGCCCACTAAAAGATGACTTTTATATTTTCTGGCCAAAACTGCAGTATAAATTCTGTCTGATTTCAGCTGAATCATAAAAAATTAAAAGTCATGAAAGTTGAGAGAGTAAAGTTTGGGTTCTCTTGTAGTCTAGTGGAAAATTAATCTTATAAAATAAGGTGGTGCCAGAAAAGAATTCTCAAGATCTCAGATGCATGAATATGAAACATTATATTTTCCCGGCAGTGTATTTTCTTATCTGATCAGACTCATGACTAAAGTGATCATTATTCAACAATGATGGCTGACAAAAGTATACATTTTCCTATTTTTTAATTACTTCTTGGGGTTTCAAATCCAGAATAGAAATGTTGAAAGGTATCATCTTATAATTCATGAGGACTCTGTCCCACAGAAAATACAATACTAAGTGGGAATTCTTGAGGGAAATAATCTCTGAATGCTAAAATTGGAAGGGACTTTAAAGCACGTGAACTGTAGGCATCTATTTTGAGAGATGAGGAAACTGAGGTCCAATGAGGTTAGTTCATTTGTTCAAGGTCCTATAAGGTTGCAGGATTGAAAATAAATAATATCTAAATGAAATTACCTTACCTCCCACATATAGTTCAGTGGTGTCATTATGTGACTTGAAGGAAGACTTGAATAGCCATATCTAGTGTCTTCCTCCTTCCTTTTCCATGGGAGATTCATTCCTACTAAGATGGGAAACAGGAGGCTGGGGTTAAAAACATGACCCTATTGCTTTCCATAGAGCTAGAATTATATCTTGCTGCTCCCTTCAATATTATTAGTCTTGAGAATAGTATTTTTAGAGTCAAGCTAAACTTCTGATTGCTATTTACTAATGGGGGAAAAAAAGATCCAAACTTTATATCCGGGCCTTGTCTCCTTTCTCACCAATACCAGTTCTATAAAGAATATACAAATAGCAAGTAGTAAAAATATCTTTTTATCCAAGTAAAAAGAATAGACATGATATATATATATATACACTAGACAATAAAGAGTGAAGGAGCTTTCCCATTGGGAGTAAAATAAACTCAGCTCAACCAAGAGACAGAGTCACATATCTCACCCAAGGGAAATAAAGTTGCTGAAGTCTCTACATTAGCAAACTGGAGCTAGGGACACAATGGAGACTCCTAACTTCTCTCATATTGGCTTCTTCCTTCAGCAGCCTCAAGTATGGTTGGCATCTTTCATTTTTTTTCTCTTCAAGCTGGAAGTCAAAAGTGCATAAAACAACTGCAGAACTAAAAGAGACTGATGAACTTGCAGAGATTTCCATGGTCCCAGAAGACGGGGGTCTCTCTTATTCCTACCAATTCTGCTTCTCCTTCCCTCCTGGGATATTGATTTCCCCTCAGTTAGGAGAAAGTCCTATGTCAATGGGCTGTGGGACTTGGAACTTTAGGATAACACTCCCATATTTACCCCCCCACACACAGAATAATTTTATGGGAAAGGTAATGACAACCCACTGATGAAATCAAGAAAGGCCTTGAGTAAGAGGTGACACAAGCTGAGCTCTGAATAGAGTGAGATATTCTAAGGGGAAGAGGTGAGGTGGAAGGACCTTCCAAAGCATGGAAACAACAAGTAAAATGGCATGAACCTGAAATGTGGTGTGAGAAACTGAAAATAGATTTATGTGTCTAAAGTATGGAATGTGAATTTAATTCTAAGAATTTCTTCCTCCAGGATTAGAGGATTTGTCCTTAATCTCTGTATTTCTACCATGGATTAGATGACTTCTGAGGTCTCTTCCACCTTTGCATTGTCCTGTTAAAGGAATTTAAATTTCTTTTACACAAAAAGGGTACTATCAATATTTTCAAATTCTATTTGAATTGTAATTTTCAACTGTGTCAGGAATATCCAAGTTCAAATCCATACCTAGACACTAAGCTATATGACCTCAGCAAGTCACTTAAACACATTTGCCTCAGTGAATGATCTGAAGAAGAAAAAAATAGCAAACTACTCCAGTATTTTGGAAAAATACAAATGGGGTCACAGAGAGTCAGACATGACTAAAACAATGACTGAATAGCAACATACTTGGAATAGGAAAAGATACTCCAAGATAGTGTGAATCTCCATCTTATGCCACTTGCTCAGTCCTAATATTTTCACTTTAATTTCTCTTGTGCCTTTCATTATTCTTTAAATAATTTTGGACTTTACCATCTGTGACCCAGAATTGGAATTAGTGGAATTTACCACCAGAATTGGTGATAGCCAATAAGTGATGACTTTTTGCTACAAAAGTAGACCTGAAAAAATTGACATATGGTTTGTTATGGGGAATGAATAAAAATGATGCTAAGACTATGGACTTGGTCATCTGGGAGGAGAGTAGTGAAGGATTGTATTCATATTTCCCTTGTCTTTGATTTTTAAAATTTTGACTCTTTCTGTACACTCTGCTCTTGGGAGAAGAAAAAGACTTTGATGGGATATGTATGTGGGGGGGGCAGTAAGGTTAGAGTGTAGTGGGGAGGAAAGTAGTACAGAAAAAAAATATTAAGAAGAAGTCTGGATTGATAATCCATGGGGATTTAGGAACCTCACCTTTACATTCCTTTGGTCCCAGGCCCCCATGATCCAGATTTCCTGGAAGCCTAAGGTTTAAAGATTTACAAGCTCTTAACTCCTGGGAATTGAGGCAAAGTTAACACTGGGATCATGGAAATGATTTATTTTAATGTTGTTACAAGTTTATTTGTTTTAATGCAATTCAGCAGGCTTCCCTAAAATTAAACCCACATTCAGAGCTCTAGCCTCAAGCTAGGAAGCTAACTTCTGGAAGAGAGAGAGAGAGAGAGAGAGAGAGAGAGAGAGAGAGAGAGAGAGAGAGAGAGAGAGTGAGCCAAAAAATTTGCTCCAACCTGTTTCTACAAAGGGAGCATGACAAACTCTTTTTATTCCTCCCTACATTCCCCACTGCCACCCCCACCCCTCTTTAGGATCACCCTTGTAACTCAATAAAATATGTTTCCGTTTCATAAAAGTAATACCAATTACCATCATTTACACGAACTGTTTACCACATAAGCCTAATTACTGTGCAACACCGGCAATGATTATGCATCCTATCTGAATTGTCAGATTAACTTGGTCATCAAATCAACTTGTAACAAAATTAAACTGATCCTTGAGTTTATGCTAACTTCTCCTGGTTGTTAGCTCACAAAAGGCAGGCAGCCTCTCCTAAGTGAAAAGGATGAGAAGGAACATCAATCCTTGCGAGTCCTGTCACCCCTCCTGGAGTCCCAGCTGCCAGATTTCAGACAAGTTTGAGCAATCCATTAAAATCACAAAAGAGGACTGCCATAGGGTAATGAGAAGGGGACACTTGGCTACATTAGATGCATTAGGAACTGTCTCCTGCTGACAGGAGGTTGCCGTAGTAGTCCGGTCAGCTTGTAAATGGAACATGCTTGGGGCAGGACTTCTTGCTACATTTCTGATTCCCACAGTCCCCAGGGCTTCATAAGTTGTTCTGTGAGAATGTAGGGACAGCCCAGGTAAATCCAGGTTTGAATGCCCAGGGGGAAAAAACTTCTTTTTCCCAAAAGTAATAATAGCACTTTGACACTAACAAAATATAAGAGCCTCACTTTATGATATTGTAAAAAGAGCTCTGATCTTGGAGGTAGAAGACCTGAAATCTTGAATGAATGAATGGATGAATACCAATTTTACTACTTACTGGCCCCATGCTTTTCTTTTTGTTTTTCTTTTTGCAAGGCAATGAGGTTAAGAGACTTGCCCAAGATCACATTGCTAGGTAATGTCTAAGGACAAATTTGAACTCAGATCCTCCTGACCCCATCCAGGACTGGTGCTCTAGCCATTGCACCACCTAGCTGCCTCTTGGCCTCACGCTCTTGGGTTCAGTTCAAGTGCCCTCTCTGAACACAAGATCTTTTTTGATTCCATTAGTTCCTGCCATACCTTGGTTATGATATTTAATTTTATGTGCTTGTAACCTCAATGGATCTTGATTTCTTCATTTGTGCAGTAAAGATAATAATAATTTCGGGGTGACTAGGTGGCGCAGTGGAAAAATCACCGGCCCTGGAGTCAGGAGTATCTGGGTTCAAATCTGGTCTCAGACACTTAATAATTACCTAGCTGTGTGGCCTTGGGCAAGCCACTTAACCCCTTTGCCTTGCAAAAACCTAACAAAAAAAAACATGCAAGATAATAATAATTTCACCATCTACACTGGATTATGTATCTACATAAGATTATATATTTAAAACAGGAAAAATCTTAGAAACCATTTAATCTAACCCTATCAATTTACATGTAAGAAAACAGATCTAGACAGTTTGTGCCCTGTCCTAGGTTATACAGATAATCAGTGGCACAATTTTACTTTGAATGAGGGCAATTCTCCATTCCATTACACTGTACCAGATTGGCTTTATAGTGAGGGTGAAATGAGACAGCGTATATGAAGTGCCTCATAAATCTAAGTAATCACCAGTGTGATCTTCTTAATTTACCATCTAGATAATAAGGACACATGTTAGTGGAGGATTTTTATTATTCTTGCCTGAAAAATGCTCTTGAAAGAGAAATGGGTTGCTTAATTGAAAATAGGGATTTGTTTATTAGGTAAACTGTGGTGTTTAATAAGGTAATTAAAGAATCTGAGTGCTGGAGATTTTGTAGGTTAGTATAATTGACTCATCATCAGATAGCTTCTATGGAAAAGTCAAGTTAATCTGTTAAGTTTAGTCAGTCAGCTAGCATTTATTAAGCACCGACTACGTAACTAGGACTGGGCTAACTGCTGAGTATATAAAAAAGAAAGGCAACAGCAGTCGTTACTCTCAGAGTTCACAAGCTAATGTCCAATCAATTGGTGTCAAAGCCACAATTAACAGTTAGGTCATTGGCAATCAGAAGTATCTAGTTTGTTCTTTGCATAAGGCAACAATGGGAACAGGAGTGTAAATAAATACAATGGTGTCAAAGGATGAGAAAAAATTTGACCATTGGGATTCAGAGAGGCAAGTGCCACATCAGTAGAGCTGGACCAGAAGTGGATAAATTCAGATTGGATTATTGAATTACTCAGCGGATTATTGAATGGAAAGATTAGGCAATATTACCAGTCGTGTGATCTTGTTCAAATTATTTCACCTCTTTAAGTCTCATTTTTCTCATTTATAGAATGGGAAAAATAATCTTGCAGGACTGTTCATAGGATTAAGTCTTTAGGAACTGAGAAAAGAACAGAGCAGTGAGACAAGTCAAAGGATTAGGAAAGTGAGAAATAAACAGATCAGGACAAGAACAGGGCTATCCCTTGGACAATGGCTTGTTGTTCTCTTGTTAAGCACATTAAAACCTACTTGTCAGATTCCCTTCTCCTTAAAGAGGCCTTCCTCTTTGAAACATAAATGAAAAGAGTAACAGATACTGTCTTTTGACCAATAAAAGGATTATAGGGGCAGCTAGGTAGCACAGTAGATAGAGCACCAGAGTCAGGAGGACCTGAGTTCAAACCCAGAGTCAGACACTTGATAATTACTAGCAGTATGATCTTGGATAAGTCACTTAACCAACTACCTCACAAAAACAAAAAAAAAATCAGGAAAAAAGGACTATAAAGTTGAAGACAATATTTATGAAGTGGGAGCTCTTTTGAGGCCTTTTTTAAAATTGTGGATAGGGAGGTCTTGCTTATTTCCAATCCAATTCTATTTAGGGTTAAATCCACTGATTTGAAAATATGAATTGCACTATCAAGAAAAGACAAATGTGAATAACACATCAGCAGACACTTGTTTGATATGGTTAGCTTAAAGATTTGTACCTATGATAGGAGAACTCTAGGTGCTATTAAAATCACAATGTGAGACATGTGCATCCTACTAATGCCACCTGAATGAACATTTTTGATGGACTGGTTAACCATCAATGAATACCAAATTATTGAAGGCTTCCTGGAGAGGAAAGCCTACTGTTATCTGGGCTTCCTGCAGTGCCACATAGCAAGAAAATGAATACCCAGTCAGATATCTAGTTCATGGAAAAGAGAGATAATAACTTACAATTCTACTCACTTCCCAATTTCAGCATTTGGACTAAAATGCTAAAGGTACTTGCTGCTCTAATTCATTTGTCATGTGTGTATGGTTCTGACCCAGGTGTTTAACATTAGCATTAATAACAACAAACAATGATTCCTCATCCAAAGGCTGCAGATGAGATCTCCTTCTATAAGGATGGTGCAAGAGAAGTGCGTTATCCTTAATGCTTTGTGAGGCTCTTTGCTTCCAAGATAAGGGTATCATTTTCCAGCATTTGTTATCTATAAAAGCTAGAATTTGTTATCTTATAACTAAGAGAAATGATTGTTTCTCTCTCATTTTAACAACCAATTATTAAAATTGAGGAGACCCCAGCTTTCTTTTCTCCTGTACTATTTTTCTTGTCCAATCTCTCCAGAACAAGGTTGATAGAAGATAGGATTGGCATTGTCCTCATTCTAGGTATTGCTGCTCCACCCAACTAAATCAGACTTCTAATCTAAGGTGAAACTCCCTTCTACTTAAACTTGGGTGGGGGAATAAATTCTTTGAACAGATTGCCTGGGACTGAGGGTAACTTAGATGTAAATTGCATAATGAAAGTTCAGCTCCAACTCCTTACTGTAATATTCATTTTCTCATTAATTGTTAACCAATCAAACTTGATTCCCACCCTTGGAAACACACCTCTTCCAATGAACATATAAGCCATGAACCTGTCACCATGATTGTCTTTGTTCTAAGAGAGAGAGATGGTCAAATGAACATTCCTTTATTGATGATATTATTTATAATTGATGTTCATTCAGGTGGCATTAGTAGGATGCACATGTCTCACATTGTGATTTTAATAGCACCTAGAGTTCTCCTATCATAGGTACAAATCTTTAAGCTAACCATATCAAACAAGTGTCTGCTGATGTGTTATTCACATTTGTCTTTTCTTGATAGTGCAATTCATATTTTCAAATCAGTGGATTTAACCCTAAATTGATATTGATGATATTATTTATAAAATAATTGAATTACCTAGAAATTATCTCTTGAAACTTTACTATTGTTATAAAAACTATATTGATTGTGAAAGCTAATTATAGCTTTTCTTCATTCCAGCTGAAGAACAGGAACATGGATATCAGCAGGATACCTATGTAAGGGATAGAATTAGCTAAGTGTGGATGATGTAGAGTCTACTTCCAAAACAAAGCAGAATTGAAGGCCATGACCTTCATTCCACTGCATGTGCAGGTATTCTGGGACTGTTTTCTGGCTCCAGACAGTAAGGTGAAGAAAAGTCTCTGGATTGGTTACTGAATTAGAAATAAATTATATTTAAAAGACATTCAACAGATCAAACTCTCTTTCATATTAGTACTCAAGAGAAGATATACCATAGCATTTGAGTAGGGAGAAAACAATGTAACCTTGAACAAGAGTACTGTTCTCTTTGGTTTTCTGTCTGTTGTGTCTCAATGATTCCTGTTCTTAGATGAATTAATGTAGATGATGTTTGTCCTTTAAACTCAAAGAAGACCATGACATCAGGGAGGTGATGACCTGCACATGAATCAAATTTGAGTGAGGAGAGTACTGTGTAAAATTATCAGTCTTACTTTCTCCTCCAGTCATCTGGGTACTGTGACCAGATATGAATCAGAACAACTGGAGATAGCACTATATGGAAGACTATCAGGGATGGCTTGGTGGATAGAGTGCTGTCCCTGAAGTTAGGAGGACCTTGAGTTCAAATTTGGCCTCAGACGCTTACTAGCTGAGTGATTTTTGGTCAAGTCACTTTAGAAGATAGAATGGATTGTACTATAACTTTGTGAGATTCAAAATTCAGAGGAGCCACCAAACTGAAGTGTATATGAAAGTTTGGTAGTAGCCAATCTTAGTGAGCCAACAGAACTCTGAAGATCAACTGCTGTAGGGGATCATGGGTTTCAATTCAGTGCCACTGAGAGCTTTCAGGACTATTCTGTTGTTTTTTTTTTTTTTAACCTTACTCATTTTCTATTTCTTACTGCAATGAGACTGCACTAAGATTGCACCAACCTCATCTAACTCTATCAATCTCTGGTCTCCTTTTTTTTTATCTATAATTAGGAATTTTGCTTTTGATTTCAGGTACTTGGTGCTGATGATAGTGAGGAGTATTCCAGTACTTTGATGGATGAATCCATAATTTCATCAACATGGATATGCCATTGATGAAAATTACAGCTCATCCATAATTTCTCATTTTATGCCTTTGCCATTCATGTTTTCCTTTAAATTCTCCATAGAGAGTTTGTTTATCTGACAAGGTTAGATATTGATTAAAGTCATAATGTGAACCCCTTTAGGAAGTAAAAGTCATGATGTAGGTTTCCTAGCTAAAGTATCAGTAAAGGTCATGAATAATGTGGGTTCCCAGCTAAAGTTTCTATCAGTGAAGATCATAATAATAAGAATATGGAGTCTGTATCAATGAAAAATTATGAATAATGTGAACCAAGATTAATGTATGCCAGAAGAAAACACATGCACTGGGACATGACAACAGTAATCAATAAAAGGCCTCACTACTCAGGTACTCCAACCGAATTAGAACTGATATGGTACCCACCTGTCTTGGACCCTAACTCAGTGCTAAGCATAGTAAAGCCTAAAATATCAACTTATCCTTTTTAAGATACTCTAAAACTCCTCTTCCTTTGATTGATTTCTATAATTACCATGAGAGTTTTTGGGAAGCGTCTTTTTTGGGCATTCCAATATGTTGTCTGTTCACTACCCTAGACTGCCCAAATGTGAATATCCCACATGGATTATCAAGCTTCTTGTATAATCAGTCTGGAGTGCTCTCTCTCTCTCTCTTTTGTTTTTGGTTTTGTAAGGTAGTAGGGTTAAGTGACTTGCCCAAGATCACACAGCTAGGTAATTATTAAGTGTCTGAGGCTGGATTTGAACTCAGGTCCTCCTGACTCCAGGCCAGTGCTCTATCCATTGAACCACCTAGCTGCCCCCCCCCCAGTCTCTTTCTTTAGAATCGAACTAGGCTCCTTGTTTGAGGAAGCCTTGAATATCTCACTGAGGGCAAATTTTTGATCAAATAGATAAGTACTAAGCAGGATTCAGGTTGTCTTTTATCTCTTGTTCTTTTTACATGACTAACATATTTCCTTTTCCAAGCATATACTTCCTAGATAACTTTTAAGTTATTTTTCTTGATTGTAGGTTATTGAATGACAACATCATATAGTCTGCTAATAAACACATTTCTTCCTTCTTTAAATCATCTAATAACTTTGTTATATTGTAGAGTTCTTTGACTTATAGCCATTTTGCACCACAAGGATAAATAGTGATGATAAAACATGTATTTTTATGTCAGTAAGTAATTTGGAATTATTGAAAAATCTGAGTAATTTGCCCAATTCAACCTAATCTGCTCTTTTTCTATCACCTTGTTTGGGTCAAATTCACTATGGATCTACAGTGTCTGATATATATACAAATATGATTGATTGGTTAGTTCTTGTCCTTTGTTATCAAAGAAGATCAAAATGACATCACTATGTTTGAGAGAAATTTCAGTGTGTCTGACTGTGTCTGATCAACCCAATATGAGCTTGGAATACTCTACCACAGGTCAGGCACAAATAATTTATATAAATACCTGGGGTGGGTATTCTAAACTTATGTTTGTCACATTCCCTTCGAACTGCTTCGATTCTGCCCTTCTCAAAGAGTGCAGCACCCTCACTGATGAAGTCATGTCACACTGGGTGGTCCTATGCCAGTGTCTCCCATATGGATCAACTTAATGGCTTAACTATCCAAATGCCCATCACAGTCCACATATAGATTTTGTAAATCCTTTACTTTCCTAGGTGTATTGTTAGGCTGATTTCTTATGAATACACATAAAAGCCTTTATATAGTTGTGCTTGTTGCAATATGCATGATGTCATTTGCAAACAGGAGTATATAGAAAACTTCACCAACCAGATGGAATCCTATGTATTTTGATAAAGCTAATCAGAAAATTGTTGAATAATATTATCTCTATGGTTGCATCAAGAAATCTTGAATAATCTTAATATACGAACAGCAGATACTTTGTAGGAGTTTAGTATTTTTAACTATTTGGCCAAAAGAGTTTTAAATAATAAGCAGACAATACATGCCATGTGATTTACTCATTCTCTATACCTTTAAATTGACTGTGTAGCTATTATAGATGAATATGAAGGCCTAATTATTCTCTTTTCTTATTTTCATCAGCAATAAATTTAAAAGTTTACAAATAATCATTCATATGTAAACTCATTTGATTTTCATAATAATCCTGTGTGATAAGGTGCTATTATTATCTCCATTTTACAGATGAAGTAACTGAGAATGGGAGCAGATAAGCCACTTGTCTAGGATCAGTTAACAAGTGTCTGAGACAGGATCTGTACTTTTATTTTTCCTGATTCAAAGTCTATAACTTTTTCTTTTTAGGTTTTTGCAAGGCAAATGGGGTTAAGTGGCTTGCCCAAGGCCACACAACTAAGTAATTATTAAATGTCTGAGACTGGATTTGAACTCAGGTACTCCTGACTCCAGGGCCAGTGCTCTATCCACTGCGCCACCTAGCTGCCCCCAAAGTCTATAACTCTTAATGACTATTCCACCTAACTTGTCTTAGTCATATAGAAAGAAAACTAAGGAAGAAATGTCATGAAAACTCAGAAAACAGAGAATATATGTCAAATACTACAGAGAGTTCAAGAAGTATGAGGATCAAGAAATGACCTTTAGATTAGGCAATTAAGAAATCAGTGATAACAATGGAGTGAACGATTCCTGTTGAATGATGAGGATGAATGTCAGATTGCAGATGGTTTAGAAGGGAAAGAGAAGAGAGAAAGAAGATGCATTTAATATAGATCAATTTTTAAGGAGTTTAGCAGAGAAGAGGATAATTATAAGAAAGGTAATAGGTGGCAGGGAGGGAGGGAGGGATGTTGTAAGTTGTTAAGGGAAACATGAGCATGTTTGTAGAGAACAATGAAGGAGTCAGTAGGGAGTTATTATGAGAAAGTGAGAGAAAGGAAAAGGAAGGGGAGGAAGAAACAAATAGAGATAAGAGAGAGGAGAGGAGAGACAGAGAGAGAGAGAGAGAGAGAGAGAGGGAGTGAGTTGAGAAGATGGGATATCAAGGCTGAATGTGTAGAGGTTGGTTGGCAAAGATAAGGACCACCCTCTTTAAAAGAAACTAGAGTGAAGGAAGACATTAGTGAGGTATAATATCAGATAGAATGTGAGATGAGAAGAGGAGATGAAGGAGATTTCATCAACTGAGCTCCTTTTTTCCTTCAATGAAGTACAATATCCTTAGAAGGTGAGGGAAACTTGATGTGAGAATGATAAAATGCTCTCCTGAGGTATTTAAGCAGCTTCTACGTGACTTCTGAATGGATTTTAGGAATATTATAATGGATTTTCTTAGCTATGTCTTGGTTGAACTAGTAGTTTTGGGAGGTACTTTATAATTTTTAAATTCTACATAGAAATAACCAAAATACACCATGTGTTGTGAAAGCACAATAAGTGGTACAAAGTAATGTAGGATTCTGAAAGAAGAATGGATTGTTCTAGGCTTTCATATTTACTCTCTTTTATTCTCAAGATACAAGAGCATCTTCATTTTCATTATACATGGGTATTTATTTCTCAGGACACCAGACATTGGACAAACTGAAACTATAAAGTTGGCTGAATGCAATAGATTCTATCAGATAGCCTTGGAAATAAAATAGAGAATAAAAAAGAATAATTGCCATATATCTCAAGTTCTTTTTGAGTTTTTTATTTTTGGTTTTTTCTCCATCTTTAAAGGCACATGACTCCAAAGTCAGACAGATATTCTAAATCAAAAGTACAGCCCCATGTCTTATAGTCTAATGTTCATTCTAAAATTCTTCCCCTATTTTTGTTTTCAATCTTACCATTTGCTCACCTTATGAGCAAATAATTTAATTTCTTCAATTGCAAAATGGGTGAGATTATTTCAGACCACTAGCACATCCAGCAGAGAAGTTCTCATTACTGTACTCCTAAAATATCTACAAAGTACTTTGAACTTTTTTGGAGAAAGGTATAGCAGTCCATAATCACATCAAGCTGTGATTATTGTGCCCTTGTCCTAGGACATTTTTAATTAACAAGAGATTTCCCAACACCATGTCATAGAAAGTAGGGTCATATAAGTCTTCTAAATTACATGCAGTTTTTTAAAATTAGTATTTGTAAAGGTTACCAGTTGAGAAGTAAAGTTGTCAATTGGGAAAAGATCAGGTATGTTCCTTCTAATCAGACATTTCCCATTAATCTGAAACTGATTTAAACTCAGAAAATATGAAGCAAAAAGTAAAATGGTCTATCTTAAAGGAGCTTATGTTTGATCAGAGGAAATATGCAAATATGGTTGGCTAGTTGGTTGATTGATTATTTTTTGTCCTGTGCTTTTTAGGATCAAAATGACCTCACTGTTAGAGTCAAAGTACAGTATATCTGACTCTGAGTGATCAGACTAAAATAAACTCAGAATGCTCAACAGCAAGTTGAAGCCATGTGACCATTTCGGGTGTACTCTCTAACTCTGTGCATCTTGCATTTTCTTTGAGTTACTTCAAATTTGCCTTAGTCATAGAACTCAGCATTTTCTCTGATGAGGGCATGCCGTGCTGGGTAGTCCTATGCCAGAGCCACTCTTGTTGCAGAATCAATTCCAAAGTTCTTGAGAGTGATCTTTAGAGTGTCCCTTTATCACTTTTTCTGACTACCATGTGAGCCCTTGCCCTGTGTGAGTTCTTCATAAAATAATCTTTTTGGAAAGCAAATGTTTGGCCTCTAAATAATGTGGCCAGTTCATCAGAGTTCATGCTCTGCAGCAGAGTTTGAATGCTTGACAGTTTAATTTGAGAAAGGACTTTAGTATCTGGTTTCTTCTCCTGCCAAGTGATTTTCAGAATATTCCAATGATAATTCAAATGAAAGATGTTCAGTTTCCTGGCATGGCACTAGTATGCTATCCAGGTTTCACAGGCATACAACAGTGAGGTCAGTACAATGCCTCTGTAGACCTTCAGTTTGATGATTAGTCTAATATACTCTTCTCTTCCACATTTTTCTTCAGAGCCTCCCAAACACTGAACTAGCTCTGGCACTGTAGATGTCAACATCATTATTAATGTCTACCTCCCCTGGAAAGGATACTTCCAAGGTCAATAAACTTATTCACAGTATTCAACACTTCTCCATTTTCTTTATAACCAATAGTTCTACATTTGGATGATGTGGTGTGGACTGACAGGGCACCTGTGTTAACTTTCTTAGTGTTAACTGTTGGACCAAAATTAGCACAAGTAGCAGAGAATCAGTCCCTGCTTTGTTGCATCTCAACTTCAGAGGTTGCATTGAGTGCACAATCATCTGCAGACAAACAAACCAAAAAATTATGAATCAACATCCCCTCCACTTTAGTCTTAGCTTGTAGCCGTTTCAAGTTGAAGAATTCTAGATCAGTGCGGTAACTGATCTTGATGACAGGCTCATCCTCGGTGAAAGTTTTCACAACACAGCTGAAAACATCCTGCTAAAAAACAAGCATACAGTCTTATTTCACTCCATTGGTGCCTGGGAAAGCACAAAAGTATTGTCCATTATCCTGAACCTGGGCAAGCATGATGTCATGAAATTGATGTATAATACTTAATGAACTTCTCTGGGCAACCAAATTTTGACAAAATTTTCCATTAGCCCTCATTACTAACAGTATCAAAGACCCTAGTCAGGTCTACAAATATTCTATACAGGCTTCTGTTCTGCTTCTGGCATTTCTCTTGGAGTTGAACAGCAAATACCATATTGATTATTCTTTCCTTCTTTGTTCTCAGAGCTATAACCAAGGAATGGTAATTAGGACTTTGTTTTACTGAAATAAAGATGATGACCTTTTTACTCAGACAGTTAGAAAAAGTTGAGTTTAATTCCAAGTAAGCCAGAATAGTAATTTAAAATAAGAAGCTATTAGACAGCATCTTTCTTCTCCTAGAATGTCTAAAAATAACTAGCCGCTATACTCCAGGGTAAATTCTAGCTCCCAGCCTCCTAACCTTCACCCCTCACTGAATTTGTCTTAAAAAGTTGTTTTGAAAGTGCTTTTTGGATTACTTTCCCTGGGTACCAGCATATTTAGTATATCAATAAATCAACAAACATTAATTAAGGTCCTTCTAGATACTAAACACTGTATCAATTATTAGGAGGTAGAGAGTCACAGCAGTCTCTGTCTCCAAGGAACCTATTTTTACTTGCCTCAGTACTGAGAAGAGTTGTATGTAAACTCAAGCAATACATCATGGTGTGTGTGTGTGTGCATGCACAGATACAGCATTTTTGCTAGTCATGTATGTGCACATAGGCATGGATATTTAAAAACTAACAAATTTTACAATTTTACATTAAACAAGTCACTATATGATAATGCATCATTAACTAAAGCATTATTTGCCCCCCAAAGTTGGTGGACATCATTACAAAGTTTCAAGAAATTCTTTTGAAGTGCATAATTATTATGTTATATGTTCTTAACCTTGAGTCTAATTCAGGTACAACATTCCTGGTACTTGTGAAACTGTTAAGCAATGGGTTCAGATAAACTCGAATTAAAAACCAGGTTCCTTTTGCATTACCTCAAACTCTCTGTTGTTTTTGCCAAACAAGAGACTTTAAAACATGGATATAAGAAACAAGACATAAGAAAATGTGGAGAGGGAAGGAAAGACATTAAAAGAGGGTTAAAATGGATCCTGGCAGTGACCTGGTCAAAAAAATGTCCTTTTCATAGAGTTAGAGTTAAAAAGAACCTTAGAGAAAATTTTATCCAACACCCTTATTTTAAAGATGAGAAAAGAGAAAGAAGAACCATCAATGTTGAAGCTACGTAACTTATGTTTTGATTCATTTTTCTTGGGTGAGGAGAGTAATGGAGCAAAAATGACTAAAACAGTTAAAATTCAAAATCAGTAAAAAAATAATAACTAAGAACATTATTGCTCCTGAGGATTACTAGTTACTGGGGCCAGAAAAATTATATCTCAGGGTATTGAAAGAACTGCTATATCCCAGATCTACTAGAAATCACAATTGTTATAGAACTAGACTTAGAATCAGGAAGACTCATCTATGTGAATTCAAATCTAGGCTCAGACACTGTGTGACCCTTTACAAGTCACTTAACCCTGTTTGCCTCAGTTTTCTCTTCTGTACAATGAATTAGAGAAGGAAATGACAGATTACTCCAGAATCTAGGTCAAGAAAACACCAAATGGGGTCATGAAAAGTTCTAGATGACTGAAAAGAGTGAACAACAAATATTTAACCCATAGGCCCTCATTGTTATATTAATTTCAGCTTTCAGTCATTGACCCAATTAGCTCCAAGCAAATAAATTTTGTGAAATCTTTGAATAATAGAAATATAAAACATTCAATTGAAAAACATGGGATATACTCTTCTACAAATAGATATAATATCAATGGAAGAAATGGGTACACACACAATATTCAGTAGTTCATATCCTGACCCTATAGGATCCTAGTATTCTTTCTCTTCTTGTGTCATACTTATGTTGCTCTTTCTAGGTACATCATCTTTGCTGGTGATGTTATTGGGCTTCCTAGATTGGTCTTTTTTTTTTTTTAGAAAGATTTTATTTATTTTGAGTTTTACAATTTTCCCCGCATTCTTACTTCCCTCCCCCCAACCCCCACAGAAGGCAGTCTGTTAGTCTTTACATTGTTTCCATGGTATACATTGATCTAAGTTGAATGTGATGAGAGAGAAATCACATCCTTAAGGAAGAAAAACAAAGTATGAGATAGCAAAATTACATAATAAGATAACTTTTTTTTTCTGATTTGAAGATAATAGTCTTTGGTCTTTGTTTAAATTCCACAATTCTTTCTCTGGGTACAGATGGCATTCTCCATTGCAGACAGCCCAAAATTGTCCCTGGTTGTTGCACTGATGGAATGAGCGAGTCTATCAAGGTTGGATTGAACTTTTTCTAATGTTAGACTTGACTCCATAGTGAATTTCTGGGCCTGTACTCTTTTGTGCAAAGCATTTCCTCCTGGGTATTACAAGATGCTATATTGTCCATTGTGGAAGATTCTTGTCATTTCTCTTCTAGTGTGTTGCATTTTTGGACAGGGGGACATGAATTCCCTCTCATGTGTTTGGTTCTTCCTCCATTACTGTTTTCTCTTCTCAACTGTGAATGATGATTCTCTGATCCCAGACTCCTTGATCCCTTAGAGTCCATGGGAAGAACTGCCTAGTTTATTTTTTAAAAGACTGTAAGTGACCCTTCATATAAGAATATTCATAGAAGTGTATGGCCACTCCTTCAAGTTAATTGATGAAATTCTTAGAGAAACATTAAATTATAAACATTTCATTATCCTTTTTTTACGACCTATAAATGGACCACTCAGTTTAGTAATGCCCCCTAAAATTTGTGAATAGGCCTCTTAGGCTGTGAGCCACTCAAACTCTTCTTCAAGATGCAAAATGAGTCAGTAAAGATCTGAAAAGAATACACTCTACAAAATGTAACTACTCCAAATTTGGAAGGGAGCAAAACCTTAATTCTTTTTACCTGATACCTTAGCCTTATGGTCTACAATTTCATCAAGTGAATTGAGGGGAACAACTGGATTAGGTGTACTTTGATCAACCAGTCTTCCCTTTTGTATTATTAAAGAGAGAATTAACTGAATTTGAATCATAACATGCTAACTCCAGATCCAGCTTTCTGCTGCACCATCTGGCCACCTCAAAAAAAGAAAACAAACCAAACAACAACAATATGTTAGCTAAGCTGTATGAAGGAGGTAGATTAGGGAAGAGGAAGAGAATTCCAGGCAGAAGGTTGTATAAGGTGGGGGTGGGGAGAAAAAGGGGATGACTGAGAAAGGTCTCCAGTAGAGCTGAATCATAAAGGAAACCAGGAAAGCTAAGAAAGTAGGAATATGGAGGAAGAACTTTCCAGGCTCAGAGGATAGCCATTACAAAGATTAGATGGAAGATGGAAAATTGTGTGTGAAAAAAAAGATGAAACAGTTCAGTTTAGCTGGATTGTAGAATATGTGTGTAGGGGAAACTAAAGTGTAAGAAGTTTGGAAAGGTTGAGAAGGGCTAGGTTATGAAAAATCCAAATGCCAGAAAACTTTTTATTCATTCTTATGTTTCACTTTTTAATATTTATTTATTATATTTTCCTTTTGACCTCATTACATCAAAGTTTGATCATTTTGTGTTGACAGATGGGAGGCTGATCCAAAGCCCTTGCCCTTCATGGAACTGTAGTGCTCAGTCATGATTAATGAGATCTACCTCTCCCTCCTTTGAACTCTCAAATAGCACTTTGTTCCTTTCTTACTTTAAATATACTTTATGTAATATAATATTTTATATTTTGGCTATGTACATGCAAGTATCTTCCCTACCAGACAGCCATTTCATTGAGAACCAGGATTGTATTATTATGTATGTATTCCCCATCACACAGTGTCTTGCAAAAAAAGAGGGTCAATAAATGCTTGAGAAATTAAAATATATGAATGTTTATTTTTTCTTTATTATTTTTCCTTTTTTAAAATTTGTTTTCCAATTGTATACAATAGTAGTTTCTACCTATCATTTTTGTAAGGTTTTAAATTTTACAATCTTTTCTTTATTCTTATATAAAATTCCTTTGAGAATTTTACAGTTCATTTTTCATACCTCATTTAGCCATCTGTCATAAGACACTTTCCCTAAAGTTGTTTGAATTTTTCCCACCTGGAATTGTACCTTCTTGACTGGACTTTCAGAAATCATACCTTTAGTTACTGGAATAGTCAATCCATGCAGTTTTAGAAACCTACCTAAAACTAAGCTATCATTATTGGTGAGTTTACCTAACTCTTCATATGCAATAGTTCCCAGACTACACTTTCATATGCCATATATCTATCTACGTGGATCATCTTGCCACCTTCTCTATCATTGTACATGTATAATCATCTCCTTCCCTTTCTACCTCCTGCTTCTGGTCACAGTAATCAAATCAATATTACATTGCTTCTGCTCCATAGATGAATTCACCATCCCTGGGGAGTTCCAGGTCCTGAGGAGTCATTATCTCTGGGACCCCTCAGACCAAAATTCCTGCCTCTGACTACCATTCTCCAATATAAGCTATATATTCCATTAGAATGTAAGCTCCTGGAGGGCAGGAACTATTTTATTTTGCCATGCTCTTAGTAGCATGCCTGGCTTCCAGTGAATTCCTTCATTAATGAAGAACAACCTCAGGGATACTAATTAGCAAAAAGACCTCTAATTATACCTTTTCTTATATATTTCTAATACTTTCTGCTATATAAATGAATTGCAATTACACTTTATGATAGTCAAATACCTATGTAAAACATAATAAGTCAAAACATCCTAAATAGCTAATTTGTTTTTTAAAAAAACTCAAAATACAGATTGGAAAAGTCACCAGGGCCTGACATTTATGAAGCACATATGCAGATGTGCTCACAAGTCCTATAAATATTAGCATGTTCTTGTTTTAGAACTGTTTCACAGAAAGTGTTTATGTAATTATGCCATTATGTTCTATGAAATGATTTGGTTAGATATTTCATCTTTATAGATGGTTCGAAATTAAAAGGATTGAAATTGGCTGGTTATGATGGCACTGCTGAATATTATTACTAAAGTTATAGTTTTTTTAGCTAAAATTGGATTAAATACTGATTATATAAAAATACTCTACGGAGGATGTTATTAAAACCACCAGAGAAGCTTTCATCAGGATGTCTATTACTTGGGGCACCTACTGACAACCTGTCCAAACTGACTTCTTAGCATTTTCATATTAAAGTGGTAGGAGCAAATCATTTAAAATTGTATCTGTAGGCTCAAAGTTAGTCAATAAATATTGATTAAGCACTTTGAATATTGTTAGATATTTTGCAAAATGTTAGAAATAAGGCAAAAAGAATCTCTGATCTCAAGGAATTCATCTTCTAAAATATGAATACCTAGGAATAAATAAGATCTATACAGAGTAGAAGGAATGTAGTCTGGGAAGGGAAGTACCTAACATCTGGGAAAACCAGGAAAGGTCTCCTAGAGAAGACAGGATTTAAGTTCCTTGAAGGAAGTCAGGAAACTAAGAGGAAAAGCAATCTGAATAGAAATTTTAAGGTAAATGCACAGATTGAGAAACTCTCTGGGAGGTATAGAAATTATTACACAAATTATTACAGAATTTCTGGATCATAGGGTGTGTGTGTGAAGGAATATTGAGAAACCAGATTGGTATTACCAAGTGTGGGAGGCTAGGAGGAGCAGTGGATAGACTGCTGGGCCTGGAGTAAGAAAACTCATCTTACTCAAGTCAAAACTGGTTTCAGACATTTATTAGTTTTGTGACTTTGGGCAAGTCACTTAATCCTATTCGCCTCAGTTTCCTCATCTGTAAAATAAGATGGAGAAGAAAATGGCAAATCACTCCAATATTTCTGCTAAGAAAACCCCAATAGGATCACAAATAGTCATACATCACTAAAATGACCAAATAACAATGAAATTACCAAGTTTTGATATTACCATAGCCATCATATATATATATATATATATATATAATGAAATTCCCTATTCATATGTGCATATATATATGTGTGTGTGTGTGTGTGTGTGTGTGTGTACATGTATGAATTTACATATCTTCTATGGGAGGCAGATATTCACATATATTCACATTAATTTAATTTTAAGTGGAAAAAAGGCAGAAGCCTAATCATATGACGTGTTTATCTATTTAACAAGATAAACTAAGCACTGCATAATCATCTAGTTACTTTTGGCAGTATATATAGCCAATTTGGAAAATTAAGACCTCTGAGTAAATATGTATATGAGAGTGGGGGGGGGGGGTAAAGTTACATTAGACAAACAAATCAGTTAATTTAGAGTAAGAAAACTACTTGGGGATCTAAATTATTAAATTTCCATTTTAATTCCAAATTATCCACATAGTTGCCAAATTTCCAATTTTCTTTTCATTTTGTGTTACATAGACAAATTTAATAGTTGCTCTAGGACATGCTTAGATGGTCAACCAATATAAGCTGCACACATTGCTATATAATTTCATTTGATCATACTTGCCTCAGTTTTCTCATCCATAAAATGAGGGGATAAGTTTTCTTCCTGTAAGATTCTCTGTGTCTAATAGAGTAGAGAATAAATATGTGTTTGAATGAAGATTGATTTTTAAAATACTAAAGTCAAAAAATATATCATGGTTCCTATACATCATTCATTATCCTTAGAAAATGATTTGACTTCCTTATTTCCAAAGTTGCCAAATGAAATTTTTTTCCATAAATTTTGGTCCCATTCTCCTTACTTGAAAACAAAACTGTTTCTACCTTATTAATTGTGGTTTAGTTGACACTTACTACTGTGTTCCCCAGCCTTAACCTTCATTAAAAATAGACCTCAGTCTTTTGGTAAACTTTGTTTTCAGAGCAGACAAGGACAGTCTGCTTTTCTTGCAAAGCAACTTTCCTGTACATTGCAGAGGTCTGGACAAAGGCCTAAGAGGTGACGGCCCATGCCGGGGATTCAGAAACCCATTGAAACATTTGATTTAAAACCTGTGTCCTGAAGCTTGGGAAAAATTCATTTCTAATAAGGATGCTGCATCTGGCCAAGGACAGATTTAGTTTTTAATCAGACACTAAAGCCCTCTGGGCCAGGGGTTACAATAATTCATCTGGCTGCCTATTGAGGATCCAGGACTTCTAGTTACCCTATGAGTTGAATAATAGGCCACTGTTCCAACACCTATAATAAAAACATCCTAGCAAAGGTGTTTTAAAACAGTGTACGACCTTATTCTTCTCTGCTTGAAGCTAGCTCTCAAACTGTTTGAATGACCAATAAATAATGATATACAAATCTCTTATTGGGTCCTCAGAGGTTAGGTGAACTATCAGAATTTTAGCCCAAAGGAGACCTTATCTCAAGAGTTTATGGTGGAAGGTCAGTAAGCAGCTAGGTTTGCTCTCATATGAGATCCTCCAATAAATAATCAAATTTCTTTGGACAAGTAAACAAAATTGATTTCATTATTGTCCAGTTTATTAAATGTATTGGGAAGCACAGAATTTCCAAACAAATTCCCAATAGGATGAAATGAAATGATCACAGCAAGATATGGTTAGGAAGTAGAGATGGAAATCAAAGGAAACATGTATATTGAGTTTTTGTTCTTAATGCCTATCTAGGACATGTGAAAGATTTCAGTTTAAGTGTGAGAATGAAATGTGCCCATTGATAGTCAAAGGATTATTTGCTTCAATGAAAATGAACTCCAAAATCTATCAAAACAATCTTTTGGGAGTGGTTAGGTTGTATAGTGGATAGAGCACCAGCCCTAGAGTCAGGACCACTTGAGTTCAAATCTGATCTCAGACACTTCATAATTACCTCGCTGTGTGGCCTTGGGCAAGCCATTTAACCCCATTGCCTTGCAAAAAAAAACTTAAAAAAAAAACACCCAATCTTTTGAGTGAAGATAGATTGGTGTCTAGATGGAACCACCAAATTATCTCTAATGAGTGGTGCTGCTGGTGGTTAGTTGGAAGTTAGTTGTATTAAGGACTGATTGCTATTAATCTGGGAATGGTAAGACTGTGGCAAATTCCTGAATGATCCATTACTATTTTTCAGGAGGGTTATGATCAAAGAATCATTTGTGGATCTTGACTATGGGGAACCTTGAGTGCTACTTCTTTTCTGTAGTTAATTACATTTTGATGCATCCTTTCACTCTTTGGGGAGATTAATGCAAAATTTGGGCATCTAATCTAAGTTTCTCTGAGTTGGTAGGCTATGATAATATTGTAGGAAATGCAAGTCAACAAGCAAGTATTGATTTCCCTCTGAGGTAATGAGACAGTTAGCAATCCAAACCATCCATTAGCAGAGCTGATCAGGTCATGACCTAGTTATTTTGTTTTGTTTTGTTTGTGGAGAAAATACAAATCAGAATTTAAGATGGTAGTCACACAGGTGTTGAATCCTTACTATGTACTCAGTCCTTGAGAGGCAAGAGGAATAGATATGGAAGGAACATAAACCTTGATTCCCGCCCTGAGGAGCTTATTGTCTATTGGGAAAGCTAGGTTAATGTGGATATATGGGATTTGTCTACTTCTGCAAATAATTTATAGACTATAGAGAAGGAAGGGACTTAAAGATCAGTTAGTCTAGGGTTTCTTAACTTAGGGCTCATGGACCCATTAGAAAGCCTACAGATAGGTTTCATGGGAGTTCATGTAGTTGCATGGGGGAAAAATGATATTTATTACAGTATAATTGGCTTTCTTTTTAGCCCCATGCATTTTGTTTTATTTAGAAACATTATTCTTCACCAGAATGCCAAAGGGATTCATGATGCACAAAATAATGAGGCCCAGAGAAATTAAATGAGTTATCCAAGGTAACATGGATAAAATCTGGCAGATTAGGCTTTGAACCTAAGACTTCTCACTCCAAATTCAGGGCTCTTTCCAGTTCTCTCTTTCTGTTTCTGTCTCTATCAATCACTCTTTCTTCTTCCCTTCCTCCCTCTCAATTCTCTCTCTCTCTCTCTCTCTCTCTCTCTCTCTCTCTCTCTCTCTCTCTCTCTCTCTTTCCTTCTCTGTCTCTCTCTCTCTCTCCTTCTCTGTCTCTCTCTCTCATTCTCTGTCTCTTTCTGTCTGTCTGTCTGTCTGTCTGTCTGTCTGTCTCTCTCTCTCTCAAAGTCCTGGTCTCTTAGAAATTTTTAAATGTTCATATTTCAGATACTCATCAACAAAGATGATCAGCCTGCCAGAAGAAGGAATTTACTTTAAATTGGTTCGATCAGGAAAGCTATAAATGTAAAGATTTACACAATTATAACCTATTTAATAACTGATTAATAATAAGCTGAAATGATTTTGATGAATATTGAGAAGAAATGAAATAAATGAATCTGAGTCAGTGAAAGGCCATATCAGATGAATGAGACTGATGAGGCTACATTATGGATTTCTGAGGACAATACAGTCCTTGGTAGATTTTTTTTTTTGTTTTCTTCAAACTGAACAGTGAGATAGTAAGGGAGGAGGCTAATGAAGAATGGATGATGATACATCAGCATTCTGTTCGTCTTACCACTTCAGCATGAGGGCATTTGGTTAAAGACCTCTCTAAGACTTCTGTAAAGATCTCTATTTTCGACCATAATATTGTTTTTGGGTTGCTGGCTTGTTGGATGTAGAATGAAATAAATAAAACAGTATTGAATTTCAGGAGCAGAAATAAGGGAGGCTAAAATTAGTGTCTATATTAAAATTGCTATCTAGGATTTATATACTTGCCTCCTACACATGCAAAGTAATTTCCATATTTCCCTTCATTCATCCTCATGAAGTTTGGAGGGACAAGAACATCCTCAAACCAGTTGAGTGAGATGGGAATTACTGTTATAGTTTTCTTAAGGGTATAAGTTCACTGGGCTTGCAATCAGGAAGATCTGAAATTAAATGTTGCCTTCAACACTTACTACCTCTGTGACCCTGGGGTAAATCACTTAATTTCTGCCTCAGTTTCACCAACTATAGAATGGAGATCATAACAACACTTCCCAAGGTTGTTGTGAGGATCAAATAACCTCATTTTGTAAAGTTTTATATAAATACTTGTTTCCTCCCCCTTCTTTTGACAGACTAACTCAATTGTGTAATAAGAATAGGAAATCTGTTTCTATTAGAGGCCATTGACTCCACAGGGGGAAAAATATCATTTGAAGACCATACACAATTACACAAAGCAACCATTGAAGGCCATATACAAGATTGAAATATTCCTCTCTGTTGCCATGACAGCATAAACATTAGACTGACATCTACTCCACCATCAGCACATTTTAATAAGTTACAGTGATGATAGATTGGGTGCACTTAAAATGTCATTTTTGAAAAGGAAGAAGCTCCATTGACATGATTATATTTTTAGAAATACTTGCTCTAGGCCCGATAGAATTAAGAGATATGATGGATCTCACCCTCAGGCCAAAGGTTCTTCACTCTAGGTTTCCACTACAGCATTACACCACTTGGTTTTCTTTCCCTGTTAGTGCTTCTCCTTGCTCCTTTCTGTCTCATCTCCTATTACCTCCATTCACCCTTTTCAATTATGTCATTTCCCAAGAGTTCTGTTGCTGGCCTTTCCTCCTTTATTTACTCTCCCAGGAGACTTTCACCCACTTGCAGGACTTCAACTATCATTTCTCTTCTAAGTAAAACAACATTGTTAGAAGTGTTTTAAAAAATGATTCTATAGGTTAATGTTCAGTCAGTAGTTTTAAAAGAATCAGGTTTGAAAAAGCAGGTCAATTTTAGAAGCTAAGTTGATTGGCAGGAATGGTAGAGAAAATAACTCCACTGAATTTGTTAAAAGTCATCACAAGGAGACTAAAGATTAGAGATTTAGCTCATCTGCTTTAGATAAAGACTAGAGACCTTAAAACTTGAGAGTGAACAAAGATATAGTATAGAAGTGTTTGGTTATGTTTAGATTCTTTTTTCTTTATATTGCAGGTGTTGGAGAAGTGATTGGAATATATAGTTTAGAGGGACAAGAACATCCTAAGACTGATTTGGGCATCTTTGAACTATTTTGAGTCTTGACTGGAGGTCCTTAAAGAGACACACACTGTCAGCAAGAGACTAACAGAGAAATGAGGAGAAATTCTGCCAGAGATCAGCAGCAGCAGCCAACAGTGAAGAGATAGCTTCCCCAACTCTTCCTGGGATCTAGAAATCTAAGCTAGCAAGAATTGGGAGCATAGGAACAATAGTTAAAAGGATAAAACAAAATGGAGAAATCAAAAAGAGAAACCGAGGTGGGTCATTGGACTTTGAAAGCTTCTCAGGACAGAGCTAAAAATGCCACCTGTTCAAGTTTCCAGTCTCACAGATCTGCTCTTTTCCCAACTTCCTTTCTCTGTTTCAATTTTTTTTTATGTTTTTTTTTTGCAAGGCAAATGGTGTTAAATGGCTTGCCCAAGGCCACACAGCTAGGTAATTATTAAGTGTCTGAGACTGGATTTGAACCCAGGTACTCCTGACTCCAAGGCCGGTGCTTTATCCACTATGCCACCTAGCCGCCCCTCCCTGTTTCTATTTAGCAAAGGATGCTGTCATAGCTTTTTACCTAAGTCTTTCCTGTATCCTTATTTCATCATAATCATAAAAAATACAGGAGTTATGAGATTCACTAAACTTTAAATTAGAATAACCAAACCTCTGTCTGAATGTTAGTTCAGAGTTCCTAACTGGGAACTCTGGGCTATTGTGATTATACTAATAACTTTTAACTTTATAAAGGTTCTGTAACATGATGGAGAAAGGGGTTGAGTGAATCTGATTAGCAATATATTGTACCTAAAATAAAAGTAAGCTAGCTGTTGTAACAGGGATGGCTAATT
The DNA here is from genome assembly GCF_037893015.1 of Macrotis lagotis. Taxonomy (NCBI): domain Eukaryota; kingdom Metazoa; phylum Chordata; class Mammalia; order Peramelemorphia; family Peramelidae; genus Macrotis; species Macrotis lagotis. Next base: position 88,806,290 of record NC_133658.1, read on the forward strand.
AAATGTCTAAGGAAAGTGAGAAAGGAAAGAAAGGGAGCAAAATAGTCCAAATCTAGATGAGGTTCAGTTCTGCCCCATCCAGAAGGAAGGAGGTAATCAGAAAGTATCAAGTCCTTTCTACAGCATCACTCACTAGAGTTAATATTTACATGACTACTCTGGAATATCACAAGATGATTGTATCATTAAGAACAAGTTAAAGCATTACATAAATCTTACTGAAGAGTTGATCTGATTAAAAGGACATGATTTGTACTTTTAGAATTAATGTTTGAACCAATGAATAAATCATTTATAAATGTCCTAAGAATAGCCAAGATGGTTTAACAAACTATTGTTAGGTTATGAAGTGCTTTTTAGGGCATTCTTCTTTGGACACAGAAACCTGGAGCCATACTCAGCCTACAACTCTGATGTGCTGTATTTTAAAAATCTGATCTTAAAACTAATTTTATAGTTCACTCCATATTGGTATTTTCTGTGGGCAAGGCATTAGGTATATTATAAACTCCAATCCCATGTACATATATCATAATTAACATAAATGGAAGGAGATTAATAGCAATCCCAGTGACTGAGGGTTCCCAGACTCAAAATTTTCTAACTTTTCTCATTCTAAATTCATATCATGCTACAATGTTGGCAAAAGGGAGATAGGGAGATACTCAGTTGCCACACTCATCTGCACACTCTTTTAATTGTGAAACATATACCTAGGGGCAGCTGAGTGGTGTAGTGGTTAGAACACCAGCCCAGGCCCTGAGTTCAAATCTGTTCTTAGACACTTAATAATTACCTAGCTGTGTGAGCTTAGGCAAGTCATTTAACCCCATTGCCTTGCAAAAAAAAGAAAAAAAAAAGACACATACATCCAATATACACCCTACATTCACCACAACCCTACCTCAACTTGAATGCTCAGGTGTTTACAAAAACTCAGGTAGCTTCCAAATAGAACAAGGTCACGTGTGCCTGTCATCTGACTTCTTCCTGATGTCCATGAGCATCAATTCAATTAAATTTGATCTTACAATAATATATTAAACAGTCACTATTCGCCAGATATTTTGCTGGTAAGGAGAAAAATACAAATTCAATTTTCTCCCTTTACAAATGGCCTCATGTTTTCTTACCCATTAAATGATGGCCTCTAAGATTTCTTTCAGTTCTAATTCTATCCTTCCTTGATTTGCATTTCTTCAGCCCCAGCAGTGTCCTAGTCCCTTAATAGTAATTAAAAAGTACTGCATGATTGCCCTCTACTTATGAAAAATAATTGTTTTTATTTCCCCTGACTTTGAGAAATACAAAATGTTATAATTGAACTCCCTTTATGACCTATTTTAATGATATTTGCCCTTCATTCTCGAAGAAAACCATGACAGGGTGATGCCATGACAAGCACATGAATTGGATTTGAGTGAGGGACTGCTGTGCTAAGTCAACAGCCTCACTTTTTCTTCCAGAATCATCAGGGTCCAATAGCCAGATATGAATGAGGCTGCCTGGAGATGGCCCTGGATGTGTGGCAAGCAGGATTAAGTGACTTTCCAAGATCACATAGCTAGTAAGTGTCAAATGTCTGAAGCTGAATTTGAATTCTCTTCCTCCTGACTGTAAGACTAATGCTCTATCCACTGCACCACCTAGCTATCCTGACCTATTATAATATAGGATTTAGGGAACTCACATATCATTTCCCCATATCTAACTATAAATATTTTATCCTTGTTGAGTCCTTAATGATTATTTTTTCTTGTTTATCTTTTTATACTTCTCAAAATTCCTGTATTTGAACTTCAAGGTTTCAAATCTGGTTTTTCATCAGAAATGCAAGAAGTCTTCTATTTCTTTAAAATTCTTTAAAATTTCTTTATAATCCTCCTGTAGGATTGTACTCAGTATTTCTGGATAAGTTATTATTGTCTTTAAGTTTTTCTTCTTTGCTTTATGGAATATATTATTCCAAATACATTATTCCTTTACTGTCATGGCAGTGAAATCATGTGTGATTCTAACTATGGCTCCTTCATACTTGATTTTTTTTCTTTCTGGCAGTTTGCAGTATCTTTGATTCGAGTTGAAAACTCTGAATTTTGGCTAAAATGTTCTTGGCAGTTTTCATTTGGGGGTTTATTTCAGGAGGTAACTGGTGAATTTTTTTCTATTTCTATTTTGCCCTCCATTGAAAGGGATCTGGACAATTTTAATATTCTTTTTTTCCTAATTATGAATCAGTTTAATAACCAAATTTTTGACAGAGTTGAAATATAAACCACAGCACTTCTCTAAGAAACTGAAAGGACATTTAAAAAAAACAATTAACACCCCACTGCAATATCTTCTGGGATTGCAATAGAACTTCCTCAGCAAATATAACCTGGTCATATGTATAGGTGAAATAGAATATCTTAGTCCTTTTGTTTTTTGGTCATGATTTTTAGGTGGTTCAATGTTTCTTAAATTTTTTTTCCCTCAATCTGTTTTTAAAGTCAGTGACTTTATTTTAATATATTTTTTTTTATCTCACAGTGTAATTGGTTTGTATTTGGTCCATTTTAAATTTTTTAGGGTTTTTTTTTTTTTTGGCAAGGCAATGAGGTTAAGTGGTTTGTCCAAGGCCACACAGCTAGGTAATTATTAAGTGTCTGAGGTCGAATTTGAGCTCAGGTACTCCTGACTCCAGGGCCAGTGCTCTATCCACTGTGCCACCTAGCCGCCGGTCCATTTTAATTTTTGGGTGTTTGTTGATTGGATAAGGTTTTACATCAATCATGCCAAGTTATTATCTTCCCAGTTCTTTCTTTCATAACTCTCATTTCTTTCTCAATATTTTCCTTAAGCAGTTTCATTTCATTTAGAAAGACTTTTCAAACTCTTCTTTTAAACTCTTGCTTCATCTCTTCCAGGAATTCTAGTTAAATTTGTGCTCAAGCTTTGTTTTTCTGAGGCAATGCTTATAGGATATTTTGGAGTCATTCTTTTCCTCTGTGTTTGTGTCTTAAACATCTCTCTCACCATTGCAGCTAATTTTAGCAAATTTTTCTGGTCTTCTTCCTGACTTAGGACTTGATTTTGGGAGGCAGGCTGTGTGTACTCCTAGAGGGAAGGTCTGGGCTGATCTCTTTACTTCTTTTGGGAGGTACTGAATATTATTTCAGGATCTAAGGCCACCCTGGATCTGTGAGCCAGAACTGGGATGAAAGCAACAAAGCTGCCATTTGGTATCTATTTGTGTCACAATACATTCCCATGGGTCTGTTTGAAGATGCTTTGGTATGGCCCTGGGACCTCCTTTGGTCATCATTCACAATCTTCCCTTGAAGTGTTCCTAGCACAGTGGATTCCTGACCAGACTCCGCCTCCACTTTATACAGTACTCTCTGTCTAACTCTTTATGCTGACCTGGGCTTGAAAAATGATTCATTGTAGTTTTTCCTTGGATGGTCACATTAAGATTCAATCTGCTTCATTCTCTAAATTTGAAGTTTGGGGGAAAACTTCACTGTATTGTTGTTTACTGTTCCTCCTTTCCCTCCACCATCTTGGTTTCACCATCTGTGAGAATCTTCCTGTCAGAGGCAGAGCAAGGGTTCTTCACCTTCTTTGACCCATGGACACCTGGCACAATCTGGTGAAACCTATGGAACCTCTGAATAATGTTTTTAAAATGAGTAAAATAAAACATTTAAGATTAAAAAGGAAACCAATGAAATATGGTTATCAAATTTTTTAAAATAACAAATATTCAGCTCTGGGTGAAGAATCACTGTATATAGAGTAAAATTGAGTCAAATGAGAAACAAACATCTTTTAATGTTCTGAAGATTAGTGGTGAGTAGTCAGAGCTTCTTCCAGGAAAGCAGACATCTAGTATTGTAGAGAGAAAGAAATGTCTTTTAAAAATATTTTTTATTTATATTTTATATTTCCAAATACATGATATAAAACTTTTCGGCATTCATCCATATATATGCGCACACACACACACACACACACACACACACACACACACACATACAAAATTTCCTTCCACCCTCCCTTCCCACCCCCTCCCTTCAGTGGCAAAGTCAGGTTAATTTTTTAGATACACATTTGTGTTAAACATGTTTACATATTAGTCATTTTCTGTATGAGGAATTAGGATTAAGGGAAAGAAATACATTAGAGATATTTTTTAAAAATGTGAATGTAGTATTAATCATATTTTGAAGAGTTTTTGTTTTGTTTTCTCTGGATGGGGATAACATTGTCCATACTTGGTCTAATAGGGTTATCTTAGCTCTCTGAAGATGCTTCCAACAGGGTTGATCATCTCATATTGTTGCTGTCAATGAGTACGTTGTTCTTTTGGTTCTGCTCCCTTCACTCAGCATCAGATCCTGTAATTCATTACATGCTTCTCTAGAGTCCCACCATTTATGGTTTCTTATGGAAAAATAGTATTTCATAATATTCCCCAACTGATGGACATACCCTCAATTTCCAATTCTTTGCCACTAGAAAAAGAGCTATGAATATTTTGGAACATGTAGGACCTTTCCTATTTTTTTTTAAGTTTTTGAAAGGCAATGGGGTTAAGTGACTTGCCCAAGGCCACACAGTTAGGTAATTATTAAATGTCTGAGGCCAGATTTGAACTTAGGTACTCCTGACTTCAGGGCCAGTACTCTATCCACTGTGCCACCTAACTGCCCCAGACTTTTCTCATTTTTTAAAGATTTTTTCTGTCTATAGGCCTAGAATTGGAATTGCTGGGTCAAAGGGAATGAACAGTTTTATTGCTCTTGGGCATAGTTCCATATTGCTCTCCTTAATCATTGGATCAGTTCACAACTCCACCAACAATGCATCAATGTCTCAATCCTCCCACCTCTCCAACATTAATCATTTTCCCTTTTTCTAATCTTGGCCAATCTGATAGGTGTGAGGTGATACCTCATAGTTGTTTTAATTTGCATTTCTCTAATTAATAATTATTTGGAGCATTTTCCATCATATATATATATATATATATATATATATATATATATATATATAGTTTTAATTTCTTCATATGAAAATTGTGTGTTCTTATCCTGTGATAATTTATCAATTGGGAATGATGGTAATCTTATAAATTTGATGCAATTCTCTGTATATTTTAAAAGTGAGACCTTTATCACAACTCCTGATTGTGAATATTGTTTCCCAATTTTCTGCTTTTGTTATAATTTTGGCAGTATTGATTTTATTACTTGAAAAAACTTAATTTAATATAGTCAAAACCATTCATTTTGCAGTTTATATGTACCCTATTTCTTTTTTGGTCACAAATTTTTCCCCTTTCCAGAGATCTGATAGAGTAATTCTTGGTCTATTAATTCTGTACCTATTCTTTTGGTATAGGGCGTGAGGTGTGGGTCTATGCCTAGTTGTTGCTATACTATTTTCCAGTATTACCAACAATTTTTGTCAAATAGTGAGTTCTTCTCCCAGAAGCTATTATCTTTAGGTTTATCAAACAGCAGATTACTGTAGTCATTTACCAATGTTTCTTTTGAATCTATTCTAATCCACTGATCCATTACTCTATTTCTTAACCAGTACCAGGTAATTTGATGACTGTCACTTTGTAGTATAGTTTTGATCTGATAGAACTAGGTCATCTTCTTTTACATTTAATTTTCATTAGTTTCCTTGCTATTCTTGACCTTTTATTGCTCCAGATGAATTTTGTTAATATTTTTTCTAGCTTGGTAAAATAACTATTTGGTAGTATGATTGGTATGGCAATTTGATTTGGGTAAAATTGTCATTTTAATTATATTAACTGGACCTAACCATGAGCAATTGACATTTTTACAATTCTTTAGATCTGAGTTTATTTGGGTGAGAAGTGTCTTATAATTATATTCTGGGTTTATCTTGGGAGGTAGATTAGCAAGTATTTAATGTTATCTGCAGTTACTTTAAATGGAATTTCTCTATCTCTTGCTCTTGGGTTTTGTTGTTTATATATGGAAATGCTAATGACTTGTGTGGGTTTATTTTAAATCCCGCTACTTAGCTGAATTTGTTAATTGTTTCAGGTTTTTTAGATGATTTTCTTGGGTTCTCTAAGTATACCATCATATCATCTGCAAAGAGTGAAAGTTCTGCTTTCTCATTGTCAATTCTGGTTCCTTTAACTTCATTTTCTTCTCTTATTGCTAAAGCTAACATTTCTAATACAATATTGAATAGTAATGGTGATAATGGACATCCTTATTTCAACCCTGATCTTATTGGAAATGCTCTGAGTTTATTCCCATTACACATACTATTTGTTGAAGTTTTAGATAGATACTACTTATTATTTTAAGGAAAATTCCATTTATTCATAACTTTTTAGTGTTTTTATTAGGAATGGATGTTGCATTTTATCAAAGGCTTTTTCAGCTTCTACTGAGATTTCTGTTGGTTTTGCTATTGATATATTCAATTATGATGAGTATTTTCCTGATATTGAACCATTCCTGCCTACCTGATCATGATGTATTGTCTTAGTAAAAACTTGCTGTAATTTCAATACTAAAAATTTATTTAAGATATTTACATCAATGTTCTTTAGGGAGATGAGTCTATAATTTTCTTTGTCTGTTTTGGTTTTTCCTGGTTTAGACATCAGTACATGTTGATGACATAAAAGGAATTTGGCAGAACTCCTCCTATTTTTAAAAATTCTATGTAGAAATTTTATTTTTAAATTTTATATACAATAGGAATTAATTGTTCCTTAAATGTTTGGTAAAATTCACTTGTAAATCCATCTGGACATGGACATTTTTTCTTAGGGAGTTTATTGATGGTTTCTTCAATTTCTTCTTCTGAAATGGGGTTATTTAAGTAATTTATTTCCTCGTCTGTTAATCTGGGCAGTTTTTATTTTTGTTAATATTCACCCATTTCATTAAAGCTATCAAATTTATTGACATATAGTTTGGCAAAGTAACTTTGAATTATCTCTTTAATTTCCTCCTCATTGGTTGTTAGTTCACCCTTTTCATTTTTCATATTGGTAGTTCTTTTTTAAAATAAGATTAACCAAACCTTTATCTATTTTACTGGCATTTTCTTAAAACAACTCTTTAGTAAATCAATGGTTTTTCTTGCTTTCAATTTTATTTATCTCTCCCTTGATGTTCAGAATTTCTAATTTGGTATTTAATTGAGGATTTTTTAATATGTTCTTTTTCTAGCTTTTTTAGTTGCATATTCTTTCTCTGTTTTATTCATATAAGCATTTAGAGATGTAAAGTTTCCCCACAAAAGTGCCTTGGCTAGATCCCATAAATTTTGGTATGATGTCATATTATAATTTTTCTTGGAAATAATTATCATTTATTTCTATGATTTGCTGTTTGATCCACTCATTATTTAAAATTATTATTTATTTTCCAATTAGTTTTTTTGTTTATCTTTCTGTGACCTTTTATTACATGTGATTTTTATTGCATCATGGTCTGAGAAGTATGTATTTATTATTTCTACCTTTCTGCATTTGATTATAAGGTTTTTATGCCCTAGTACATGGTCAGTTTTGGTATGGGTGCCATATACCGCTGAGAAAAAGGTATCTATCTCCATTAAAAATGTATTCTATCTCCATTAAATTTTCTCCAGAGATCTTTCATATCTTAACTTGGTGTTTATTTTGTGGTTAGATTTATCTAGTTCTGAAAGAGGGAAGTTGAGTTCCCCCATTATTAAAGCTTTACTGTCTATGTCTCTTTGTAATTCACTCAGTATTTCCTCTAGGAATATGGATGCTATACCACTACATCTTTAATTATGATATAGTTTCATTATCTATGGTGCCTTTTAAGAAGATATAGTTTCCTTCCCTATCCCTTTTAAGGAGATTGATTTTTGCTTTTGCTTTATCTGAGATCAGGATTGTTACCCCTGTTTATTTTCTTTAGCTGAAGCATAATATATTTTGCTATATCCAGCTTTTACCCTGTGTATATCTCTCTCTGCTTCAAATGTGCTTCTTGTAGACAACCAATTATAAGATTCTGGTTTAATCTATTTCACTATCAGCTTCTGTTTATGGGACAGTTCATCCCATTCACATTTATAGTTAATATACTAATTCTATATTTTCCTCCAAGTTATCTTTCCCCATTCATATCATTCTCTGTCCTTTCCTTTTATTCCTCTTCATCATAGTTTTACTCCCTTTCCCCTTTAACTTTTCTTTTAAAATTTAACTATCAGTTTATTTTCATTTATACCTTTTCCTTCTCTTTTATCAGTCCCTTCTTCCCTTATCTTTCCCTTGCCCTGCTTCTCCCCACTTCCCTGTGGAATAGGTTAGATTTTTAAATTCAAATGGGAATGTATCTTAGCCCCTCTCTAGGCCAAATCTATTGAATAGAATTTGCTCAGTGTTCACATCCTCCCTTTTTTACCTCTATAATTATAAATCTTTGTGCTTCTTCACCTGGTATTATTTATCACTCAAGTACTATTAATCAGGTAACATAAATTATGGCTTTATTAATTGATTGCTTGATAAGCTCAAAGTGTTATGAAAGGGGTGGCTAGGTGGTGCAGTGGATAAAGCATTGGCCCCGGAATCAGGAGTACCTGGGTTCAAATCCAGTCTCAGACACTTAATAATTACCTAGCCCTGTGGTCTTGGGCAAGCCACTTAACCCCATTTCCTTGCAAAAAAAGTGTTATGAAAGTACCATCACAGACTGATTGATTGATTGTTTGTTTGATAAGCAGCATTACTTCAAAGTTACTATGTACCCTCCCCTCTTCTGTCTCATTAGAAGTACACTTTTCAAAAGTCTTGAATTAGATTAAATTATAATCATTTTTTCCTTTACCCCCTTTTCAAATACACTCCAAGGACACACAATCCTCATGGGTCAAAGTACCATGCATACTTTCTCCCACATTCCTCCCCCACCCCTGTACTTAACCCTTTGTTAAGAAAAGTACGGATTAAGTTCAACCTTGATTTAATTGACTATAAGAATCTCAAAGTGTTCTAAGTTCTGGGGCCCTATGAAGATCTCACATAAGAACTTTACAATTGGTAGTAAGTTATGGGAGACACTGACTCAGGACTGCTCAGCTTATGAAGCCCTCATCAGAGGAAGTGCTAAGCATTGTGAGCACAGCAGAATTAGAGGAAGTCAAAGGAAACTGAGACACTAAAGTTTAGAGTAAACACCCCACTTTTCATTGGGGCTTTTTGTCTCAAACATAGTGATATAATCTTGGACCTCTTCAATGGAGAGATAAGACCTAACCATACCCATATCCTCTAAATCCCATCTCTTCAATTATGTTTGAACCTTTAATTATCCTAAAAGAAGTACAATTCTCAAGAGTTATAAGTATTATATCTTCCCTTGTAGGGTTATATACAGTTTGGTGGTCTTGATTAACATTGTTTTGTTTTTTCCTTCCCCTTTTCATTTACCTTCTTATGTATCTGATGACTTTTTAAAAATTTTTTATTAAAGATAATGGGGTTAAGTGACTTGCACAAAGTCACACAGCTAAGTAATTATTAAGTGTCTGAGGCTGGATTTGAACTCAGGTCCTCCTGTCTCCAGGCCAGGTACTCTTTCTTTCTTTTTTTTAAATTTAAAAAAAAATTAAATTTTTAAATTTTTTTTCCAGGTAGCATATTCATAAATTTTCTTTCCTGGATCTATTTTCCAGGTCATACTTTATGTTTTCTTCAATTTTTTCAGTCTTTTTATTTTGTTTGATGGAATCATGTAGTCTTATAGATTCATTGTTTCTATTTGTTCAGTTCTAATTTTTAGGGTTTTATTTTCTTCATTTAGCTTTTGTGTTTCCTTTTCCAGTTGGTTATTTTTACTTTTAATGGAACTGATTTCTTTGATCAATTTCTAATAATTTTCCTGCATGATTCTCATTTCTTTTTTCCTCTTCCTCTCTTCTTTGATTTTAAATTCTTTTTTAAGCTCTTCTATGAGTTTTGGATTTGAGTACAAATTCATAGACTCTTTTCTGACTTCCTCTGGAATTTTTCACTGATTTCTTCTCCTGACATGGCATTGTGATCATCTCTCTCTGCAAAGTAGTTTTCTTTAGTGAGCACTCTTTTAGCTTTTTTTGCTCATCTTTGTTGTTTTAGCTATGCTCCTGGGATATAGGGATCCCAGCTTTTTATGCTGGGGCTGGAGTCTGATCCCTGGCTTGTCATTGGCCAAGATGTTACCTATGCAGTCTAGGCCTTGTCTTTGCAGAGATTTATTTTCTCCTTTATGTCCAGGTTCTGCCTATGCAGTGGTTTGTTCCCAACCCAGTCCTGCCTTTTGTCTGGGTATTCCCACAGTTCAGACTTTGTTTAGGGTTGGAACCCTCCTTGCTGGCTTGCTATAGCTGTGGGGACTTCTGCTGCTGCAGAGCTGTAGGGACCTGGACTGCATCTGTGGCTTAAAGTCTCCCTCTGGCTCCGCCCCCCGCCCCCCCACTTCGATTGACTTTACTTTCCCTTTTCTCCCAAAGGGACAGACTTTCACTGAAGATCCTCTGCGATATCTACGGTTGAAAACTTCTCTGGATCTTCTCTTTTTCTTGATGCTAGCTTTAATGTCAGTGCAGAGGCTTCTTTTATCTTTACTAGGGAAAAGCTCTGGGATTATATTAGCTTCACACTGCCCTCAGGGCCATATAAAGTGGGTAGGCTCAGGTGGGGTTGTGAATCAGAGATAAATGTCTAGCAATAAGGCTGATAGTATGGAAATTCATCTAAGAAAGTGTGCCAGATGGGAATATCAGGGACTGGCTATTTCTCCAACTCAATGTTCCTGACTCTAGGCTGTAATAAAATTAGTCTGTAATGGCTGGAATATTTGCTACTCTCATAATTATCTCTTCAATTTCTTTTCTTATTCAGTTCCTGCCTCTCTGAGAAATCTTTCCTTATCTTATCAGGTTCTTCTCTCAAGTTATCAAGTATTACATTTATTTCTGTGCATGTTGTAGTTACAGTAGAATGTAAACTATTTGACATCAGAGATTGTTTTTAATTAGTTTTTGACCCCCTCAGTAGTACAATGCATTACATATAGTTGGTGACAAATAAATGTTTGATTCTTTACCTTCCCAGGGTATGAGGAAGGGTGTTCCAACACTGTCAAGTCTTATCAAGTAATTTCTTTCTTTTTCTTTCTTTTTAAATTTAATTTAGTTTTACTTTTTTTTCAATTCTGTACAAAGATAGTTTTCAATATGCATCTTTTTGTAAGCTTTTGAGTTCCATGTTTTATTTGTCTCTATCCTTCCCTTCTCCCCATGACAAGTAATTTGACATAATTTATACACATACAATCTTGCTTAACATATTTCCATATTAGTCATGTTGTGAAAGAAGAATCAGAACTAAAGAGAAAAAATGAGAAACGAAAAAATATAAAAACAAGTTTTGAAAAATGAATAGTATGCTTTAGTCTGCATTCAGACTTAATACTTTTCCTCTGATATCCTCAGGTATCCAGCCTCAGATTATGGTATTTTCTATCACAAATCTTTTAGAATTGTCTCTGATCATTGTACTGCTAAGAAGAGCTAAGTCCATCATAGTTGATCATCACACAATGTTGTTGTTAATATGTACAGTGTTCTCCTGGTTCTGCTCACTGTCCTCAGGATCAATTCATGCAAGTCTTTCCATGCTTTTCTGAATTCAGCCACTGTCTGATGATTCACATGTTGGGGAAAGTATTAGCAAAAGCAACCCAGAAAGCAACTTTTAGGGTCATGAAGTCTTGGGAAATTTAACTCCACATAGCAAACATGCACTAAGTTCCTTCTATATGAAAAGTACTGTGTTAGTGACTAGGGAATTACAAAAATTAGATTAAAATATCTGCATCCTGCTCTTATTTAGCTTATCATAAAGACAGGACAGCTAATTATAGTACTTGATAATAAAAGTGGAATGAAAAATAGTACTATATGAGATCCAAGGAGGAAAAGGCCATTATATACACTAGGAAACAGGGAAAATATATATTTTTATAATATCTAAATCTTATATAATGTTTTGCTCACAGCAAGCCTAGAAGATTGTAGGAAAATATGATTTATTATTTATTTCACAAATAAGTAATCTAGGGCTCTGAGAGATTAAAGAATTTACCTAGACTGACATAGCTCATAACTGTAAATTTAAGTCTTTCTTGATTCCAAGTCCACTGTTTTTCTCATCTTATAAGATGCCTCTTAAGGAACACATATAATATTTTTAATAATTCTTACCTTTTGGTGGTAGGAGCTAAATGAAATTAAGATTTCTGAGCCAGGTCACAAGTCATAGGAATGATGGGTTCTTGATGAGGAATGTAGTTCCTTTAACAAGAACTGTGAAGTGTATATTTGCTTAGAAATTTTCTTGCAAAGGAATTTAAACTGAAAATGAAGTAGGGAAGACAGTAGTTCATTTATATTTTCTAGGCTAGATACCACAGAAAGGTATGGCAAAGGAAGAATAATAGAGAAGAGGAAAGGTATTCAAAAATAGAGACTAGCAATAATAATAATACTCATGGCTAAAGCTGTATATCTGGACATGTTTAGTTTGGATAATAATAAATTATGCAAGAGATTTTAATGCAATCAGATAGATTTGACCTCATAGGTATAACTGAAAAAAAATTGTGGAATATGATTCATGTCATACATTACTCCAATTGAAGGGTATATGTTATAAAACCCCATCTTTAATGGGAAGGCTGAGGAGTCTGTACTAACAGAAAGTGCCTTAGTTCTAGGCTTTTAACTTTGAAAGGAACTTCAGGAGAGAAGTATCATGACTGAGTCAGACCCGAACTGGTGAGGAAAGAGAATGAGTGACAGACTTCAGTTATAGAAATCAAAACTAGGCAGGAGACCAGAATGGGAAAAAAAAGCAGAGTGCTGCCCTGAGGAAAGAAAACACAACCAACCAACTACTAGTGAGAGTAGCCTTAGTAGTGAGGAAATTAAGGGGATTTGGACAGCAAGTGGTTAATTGTGAGCCACACTGAGCTTATCCTGTGACTCAGTTTTGGAGCTAGTTCAGTTTCCTTTCTACTCAATTATGGTTCTAATCCAATTTCTATCTTGTGAGAAAACTTTATTCAATTGTGGGAATGGAAAAATTTTGTTGCATTGTTTGAAACTGGTCCTGTGTATTTAGGAAGCTGAAACACCTCTACCTACTGTTTAGAGAGCCTTCAACAAGGATCTATGTTAAGCTGATCAGGAATCCAGTCAAATCTGAAGACTGATGCAAGAAGTTTTCTCTCAATTATACATCTCAAGCAACCCATAGGTCTACTTTGGGTTTTTTTTTTTTTTTTGCAAGGCAAACGGGGTTAAGTGTCTTGCCCAAGGCCACACAACTAGGTAATTATTAAGTGTCTGAGGTCGGATTTGAACCCAGGTACTCCTGACTCCAGGGCTGGTGCTTTATCCACTACACCACCTAGCCGCCCCGTAGGTCTACTTTGAAAACTAGTCTCACACTTATTAACGTCCTTTGCTTTTCTGCAGAAACTTGAGGGGCAGTGGGACATCTCCTTTGTTGAATTCAGGGAATTGCTCCTGTTTGTTCTCCCCCTCCCAACTTGAAAATGCTCTAATCTTTCATCCAATTAGAAATCAAATTATCTAACATTGTGTTGTTTCTTTTAAATTAATTGCTCTTATTTGATTAATTATTTTTACTGGGTATGGTCCTGATTTGCTGAGCAATTGCTAAACATAAATCAATATGCTCAGAAGCTCAAATCTTTGTTTCATTAGTCATTTCACCTGCCAACTACCACAGCAGAGAGCATTTTAGTTTGAGATAGTAAGCCACGTTGCTAAGACTACCAGAATGCAGAATTTAGTTCACAGACACTTTGATTCCCCGAACCCCAACCCCCTTTATTGGAGTGCTTCATAGAAGGGTGGAATCTTAGCTGCCCTTTATCTAACTACTTCATTCCCTACTTTTCCCCCATCATTGGGGAGATGGGATGGAGGTGGAGGGAAGAAAGTAAAATTTTCTTTTCTGTATATCCTATCATGACTTACTATACCTTGTGTTTATTATCAATCTATGTTGCTGTAGGTAAATGTGAACAGAATGTAAGATATAAGCAATGCAAGATATAAACTTAGCAGAACAATGGTAAAGAATGCCATCAAGAGTCAGTTGAGAAACAGAGACAGAGACAGAGATGGAGATAACTTGTACCATCAGAGTGCCTCAGTGGTAACCATTTGGAGAAAGTAAGAAAGGCTTCCATTATTTTGAGTGCATTCCTGTTATGATGGACTTTCAGAAAGACATGTTTGAGAGTCATATAGAATGGATATCAGTAGTTTGGTATCATCACTGTAAAGAAGTCCCAAATTGATGAGACTGCAAATCCATTTATATATTTTAGCATATTTCTGTACTTTTTGAAATTGCCATTAAAATATATGGCATTTTTCATATCTTCATAGTTAGAGATTAAGAAAGAGAAAGCTAATTGGAAAGGAAAGGAGATTTTCTTTTCTCCCTAGCATATCCTGTGGCAATGGGTGATTTTTTTTAGTAATTTTTGAGTTATGGATACTTTTCACCTATATCACTATACAGAGAGACACAATGAGGAAATGAGCCAAAAAGAGGGAGAGGTGGAAGTTTGTATATTTGTTTAGGTAGTCAAACACCCCAAACTCATCCAAACCTACCTGCTTATATTTATTAAAAGATAATTATCAGATAAAAGGGGTGCTAGAATAGCATTGTGTTTGACTATATATATATATATATATATACACAACAGAGGATTAATGGTAAAGAACATTTGTGTAAGGTCCATAAGCAATATTGTGGGAACTAAATTCACCCAGTCAGAAGAGTGAAATGATTGAGTTCCAGAAGCAGATTATAATGTTGACATAGAGATTTGATCTAAGAGTGACCAGAGAACTGCAACTATGCAACTATCCAGATATCTTCTGGAGCTCTTTCTGCTAAAAGCAGAGTTGTTGTAAAAAATTTTACTTGATGGGACTTCATAAAATTTGTTTTCTAAAAATGTAAAGGAAAAGATAGGACAGCTTGGTGGTACAATGGAAAGAGAACTGGACCTGGAGTCAGGAAGACCTGAGCTCAAATATGACCTTAGACATTTAATCCTGCTTGCCTCAGTTTCCTCATCTGTAAAATGATTTGGAGAAGGAAATGGTCCTCCTGTATCTTTGCCAAGAAAATTCCAATTGGGATCACAAAGAGCCAGATATAACCTGAAGCAGCTAAACAAAGGAAGAGATAAGGGAAAGATATATTCTAGAGATGGTTCTATTTAACAAGGAAAAATTGATGGTAAGAGTGATTAAAAACTTTGCTGGAAAATGATCATGGCATGTTAGATGTTCATATAATCAAGAAGGGAAAAGAAAAAAAATCTCCTTAAATCCTAGATTTCAAATAGTTTGGAGAAAGGATCTGTAGGATTTCATGGTATAAGATTTTATAGGATAAATCAGCTCAGAAGTGATGCAATGCTCTCAAGAAGCATATTCTGATGACATAAGCAAAAATAATTCCAATGCAGCAGAAAAAGGGTAACTTGTAAAAGACCTAAATAGGATACAGAAACAGAGGTATACAACTGAGTATGAATACTAAAGAGGATTCACATAAAATGGAAATGATTGCTATCAATAACAAAAACAGTGTTTGGGATTTTTTTATAACTGTTGAATGCAAGAGAAAACTAAAAGAAAGGATAAGACTGTTGTGCATAGTAGATAGGACAATGATAGTTGACAAGAAAGAATGAAGTTCATTTTGTTGCTTCTGTTTTCTTTCCTGGGAAGAATAATTGTCAGACTGAAGAAAATACAGCAAAATGGCTAATAAGGGATTTGAATTCAGCATAAGAGAGGAGATGATAAGAGAGCACTTGACTGACTTCAATAAATTCAAATCATCAGACTCAGAGGAACTTCTCTTCAAGATATGACAGAATTGTCAGATGTGATTACTAAGCTGCTATTGATGATTTGACATGAACAAAAATTATGTGCAATAGAAGAGGCCTTGCAAGATTTGAATTGGGCAAATGTCTAGGATTTTGAATTGGAGAATTAAATGATAGTTTGATGAGCTTGGATTTGACAAAATCCTGGCAAAATTTTATAATAAATTATTAAAGTTATGTTTTATGATTTTTCAGAAAGGCACAAGAAGTGATATTTAAAGCCAGTATAAACTCATCATGAAAAAAGTTATGAAAAACAAAGATGATTTCCTTTTTTTTTTTTT
Organism: Macrotis lagotis; assembly: GCF_037893015.1. Lineage (NCBI taxonomy): Eukaryota > Metazoa > Chordata > Mammalia > Peramelemorphia > Peramelidae > Macrotis > Macrotis lagotis. The sequence goes on from NC_133658.1 coordinate 88,822,602, forward strand.
TGGATGGATGGATGTGGGAAATTACGTAAAGGCTGTATACCTGGATTTCATCAAAAGACATTTCATAATATCATTCATATCTTTGTGAACAATATGGAAAGATGTGGACTGACTGAGAGTAGGTAGATTTGGAACAGGTTGAATGTCTGAGCCCAAGACTAGTTAATTCATTGATATCAACCTACAATGAAGTCTATAATGGGGTGTCACAGAGCTCTTTTGATTAACTGTGGCCCAAAAGTTTAAGGATATATACAATTCTTCATAACTATTTTTGGGCTTTTCTTGGTATAAATATTGGAGTGGTTTGTCATTTCCTTCTCCAGGTCATTTTATAGATAATGAAGTAGAGGCAAAAGAAGTTAAGTGACTTATCCAGGGTCACATAGCTAATAGATGTCAGGGGTTGAATTTGAACTTGTCTTCCTGATTTAAATGGTATTTAAGTCAGGTACGACTCTCTATCCATTGTACCAACTAGCTACCCTTTTAAACTAGAATAATAGGAGTATTATGATAATATTGAGAATGATAGTCACATTGTATTTGGCCTGAGTCAAACCATTTCTGGAGTATTGTGTTCAGTTATAGGCATAGCATTGTCAATTCTTGAGACACTGCTTCTGTATCCATAGGCAACGAAAACTGCCTATGGTAGTCCCTCTTTTTTGGATCCAGACATGAGGTTGGATCTGGTTCAATATTGGCTATTCCTGCTTCCAATAAGATAAATTAGACTTTCTTTTATTATAATAATAATAATAATTTATGTATCAGTATAATATATAATTAGATCATCATTTATAATAATAGCTAGCACTTATAGTATCAAGTATGCTCCAGGCACTGTTCTAATTACTTTAAAATATTATCTTGATCATTTACAACAATGCTGAAAGGTATCTTCTATTATTATAGCATTCTGAGGCAATAGAGGTTAAGTGACTTGCCTAAGGTCACACTTCTAGTATCTGAGGCAGAATTTGAACTCAGATCTGCTTGATTCCAGAGTCAGCATGAGTCATTTAAATGCTAATCAAAATTCTTCTCCAAATCAGCCAAGAATGATTTATTTAACTTGGGTTATAACTTATAGGTAGAAAATTCTCAAAAAGGAAATCAGAAAAAAATATATGATATAAAAGAGGAGTCACATAATGGAACAGTAATTTCTTACAACCTACAAAAGATATGTTAATTATAGCTACACATTAGTAATAGGATTTAGAGTTAGGATTCACTAATTTAATGTCCAACTGCTATTAAAATTTGCTGGGAAGCTGATAGCAAAATATTATTTTATAGGTAGTGCAGTAGATAGAGCACCTTCTCTAAAGTCAGGAGCACTTGAATTCAAATTTGACCTCAGAACCTTTTTTTTAATATTCTAGTTTTCCAATTACATGTTGTGTAAGTTTTTCAACATTCATCCACACACATATTTATAAAGCTACACAATTTTCTTCCACCCTCCCTTCCCACCCTCCTCCCCTCAGTGGTAAACAGTCTAGTGAACATCGTATGTATACATTTGTGTTAAAATATTGGTCATTTTCTATATGAGGAATTGGGACTAAGAGAAAAGAAAGAAAACCATGGGATAGGAAGAAAAAACATAAGAGAAATTTTTTTAAAAAGTGAACATGGTATTCATTCAGATTCTGTGTTTGTTTTTTAATTTTGTTTTGTCTAGATTCCTTTTCTGGATGTGGATGACGCCGTCCATATCAAGTCTTGCAGGATTGTCCTAGCTCTCTGAACCACTGAGAGGATCTGCAAGTATCAAAGTTGATCAACTCACAATGTTGTTTATGTGTACAATGTTCACTTGATTCTTGTTCATTTTGCTCAGATCAGTTCCTACAATTCTTTCTATACTTCTCTGGAGTACAACCTTTCATGGTTTGCTATAGAATAATAATAATCCATAACATTCATATACCATAACTTGTTTAGCCATTCCCCAATTGATGGATATCCCTTCAATGGCTAATTCTTTGCCACTATGAAAAGAGCAGCTATGAATATTTTGGAATATATGGGATTTTTTCCATTTTTTTATGACTTCTTCTGGAAATAGGCCTAGTATTGGTATTGTTGGTTCAAAAAATATGATCATTTTTATTGCTCTTTGGGCCTAGTTCCATATTGTTCTCCAGAATGGTTGGATTATTTCACAACTCCACCTCAGTGCATTAATATCCTCCCACAACCTCTCCAATATTAAGTCATTCTCTTTTTGTCATTTTATCCAATGTGATAGGTGTGAGGTGGTACCTCATAGTTGTTTTATTTTGCATTTCTCTAATCAGTAATGATTTGGAGCATTTTTTCATCTGATTATATATAGTTTTAATTTCTTCATTTGAAAACTGCCTATTCACATTCTTTGACCATTTATCAACTGGGGAATGACTTGTAATCTTATAAATTTGATTCAATTCTCTATATATTTAAGAAATGAGATCTTTATCAATGCAAAGCATGGAAACAATGTAAAGATTATCAGATTGCCTTCTGTGTGGGGGGAGGAAAGGGAATGTGGGGGAAAATTGTAAAATTCAAAACCATACAAAAATGATAGAAACTGCTATTGTATATAATTGGAAAACAAAATATTTATATAATTTTAAAAAAGAAATGAGATATTTATCAGAACCTCTTGTGAAAACTGTTTCCCAGCTCTCTGTTTTTCTTCAACTCTTGACAGCTGGTCTCAGACACTTGACACTTACTAGCTGTGTGATCTTGGTCAAGTCACTTAACCTTGATTGCCTTGCATTCAGGGTCATCTCCAGTCATCCTGATTCATATCTGGCCACTGGACCCAGATAGCTTCGGAGGAGTGCCCCTCCCCCACTCAAATCCAATTCATGTGCTTGTCCTGGCATCACCTCCCTGATGTCATGGTCTTCTTTGAGAAAGAAGGACAAGCAACATTATTGTATAGTTTTCAGTACTGCTAATTAGGCATCTTATATTTTACCTGTACTATCTGATTCTCTTTATGAGAGTCTTGTTTGAACCAATCCTCTTGACCTTGACCACTTTATTTATTATTTTATTGTTGGTTGACTTTATTTTTTTAATTCATTTATTTATTTATATTTATTTTTGTACAAATGATTTTTATACATTACTAAAATATTCTTGTTTAAGAGTAAACATAATACCCCCTCCCCCCAAAAAATACAGACCCTCATGAGAAATAAAGTAAAGGAAAGAGAAAAAAAATATGTTTCAGTCTATGTTCCAACACCACCAGCTGTCTCAGGTGGATCACATTCTTTATGATGTCCATCACAAAAGCTACTTTGTTTCCTACATTCATACCTCCCCATATACTATATTTTCTCTCTCCTTTCACTCTGTCCCTCTTCTAAAATGTGCTGTAGGGTAGCTGAGTGGCACAGCAGACTGAACACTTGCCCTGGGGACAAGAGGCCCTGAGCCTCAGCACCCCACCCCTGAGACCCAGCAACCACTTGGCCCCGTGGTCCCAAACAGGCCACCCAATCCCAGCCCCTTGCAAGAAGTAAAAAAGAAAATGTGCTATATCTGGCCACTCTCCCCATGATCCACCCTCTCTTCCATCACTCACATCTCACATCCCCCACTTCCCCAGTCCCCCTTCTCTCCTTTTTAGTCTAGATGTCTATACCCCATTGAATGTATATGCTGTTTCCTCTCCAAGCCACCTCTGATGAGAGTGAAGGTTCCCTCATTCCCCCCTTGCCTTCCCTCCTTCCATATCATTGCAATAGCTCATTGCAATAAAAAAATCTTATATGAAATGTCTTAGCCTATTCTACCTCTCCTTTCTCTTACTCCCATTACATTTCTCTTTTAGCCATTGACTCCATTTTTACAATATATTATATCTTCAAATCCAGCTCTCTTCTGTGCTTCTACTTGCTCTATTAAATGAGAAGTTTTATATGAATTTTATATCATTTTTCTATGCAGGAATACATGCAGTTCATCATCATTAGGTCCCTTATGTTTTACCCTTCTCCTCCACTCTCTATGCTTCACCAGAGTTCTCTATTTGAAGGTCAAGCTTTCTGTTCAGCTCTGGCCGTTTCAACAGGAACAATTGAAATTCCCTGGTTTATTGAAAGTTCATCTTTTCCCCTAGAAGAGGATGTTGAGTGTTGTTGGGTAGTTGATTCTCAGTTGCATTCCAAGCTCTTTTGCCTTCTGGAATATTATACTCCAAGCCCTTTGAGCTCTTAATGTAGTTGTTGCTAAGTCTTGTGTGATCCTGAGTACAGCTCCACTATATTTGAATTGTGTCCTTCTGACTACTTGCAATATTTTTCTCTTTGAATTGGGAGTTCTGGAACTTGACTATAATATTCCTCGGGGTTAGTTTTTTTTTTTTTTGGTATATCTTTCCAGGGGAGATTGGTGAATTCTTTCAATTTCTATTTTGCCCTCTCTTTCTAGGATATCTGGGCACTTTTCCTATAGGAATTCTTTAAAAATGAGGTCAAGGCTCTTTTCCTGATCACGACTTTCAGGTATCCCAATATTTTTTAAATTATCTTTCCTGAATTAATTTTTTAGATCATGAGATGTTTCACATTTTCTTGTAATTTTTCATTCTTTTGGTGTTGAAGCATTGTGTCTTGACTTCTCATAAAGTCATCAGCTTCCTTTAGCTCCATTCTACATCTGAAGGATTTGTTTTCCTTAGAGACCTTTCTTATCTCTTTTTCCATCTGGCCAATTCTACTTTTTAAAGCATTCCTCTCCTCAATAACTTTTTGAACTTGTTTTATCCATTTGACCTATGCTGGTTTTTAACATGTTATTTTCTTCAGCATTTTTTTTTTGGATTTCCTGGACTAAGCTGCTGACTTCTTTTTCATGTTTTCCTTCATCTTTCTCATTTCTTTTCCTAATTTTTCTTCTATCTCTCTTACTTGATTTTCAAAATCTTTTTTGAGCTCTGTCATAGACTAAGCCCAATTTCTGTTTTTCTTGGAATCTTTAGATGTTGGAGCTTGTAGTTCCTCATCATCAGATTGAGTATTTTGATCCTTCTTGGGATCATGGACAATGTATTTCTCAGTGATATTCCTCTTTTTTCTCTGTTTACTCATTTCTCCAGCCTGTGCCTTGTTTGGGGGTGCTTCCTGAGCTTTTTGAGTATTGTTGGGACACCCCCTCACAAGGATCTCAGTGAGTGAAGTTCTGACTTTCCTCCTGGTCTGTGAATGACCACAAGTGCACCCCTCTGCCACAGGGCTGAGGCAGGGAGGACCCTGTTCTATGGGAGGATGATCAGGATCTGAATATGGTCATAACCCCAGAGTCCTGTTCCAGGGACAAAGGACAGACCTCTGAAGTCTCTCTCCACTCCCCTACCTTTGGTGGGCTGAGCACTCAAGGCTCAGTTGCCTGGGGGTTCCTGCTTTTTAGGCTCCTCATCTGTTTCCCTTTCCTGGATCTGGGCTGCCATGGGGCTGCTGCTGCTGAGCTGACTGTACTGACTGCTGCAGCTGTCCTGAGGGCCTGGGCTTTGTGAGTTTGCTCTAGCAGAGGTCCCCTTTGCTGATCCTCCAATTTGTGCCTGGTGCTCCCTGGGGTAGGTCAGGAAACTCCCCTGCTGTGAAGAGCCCTGGCTCCCAAGTGCCCTGGGGCTGCATCTGGGAGGCTGAAATTTCTTCACTCTGGTGGGTCACCCTCTAACCCCATGAAGCAGAGCCTTTCTACTATTTCCCAGGTTACTTTGGTCTGGGGAATTGCCTCATTGGATCTTTCTACGGGTTCTGTCTCTCGAAAATTTAGTTAGAGTCATAATTTTAAGACTTGAAATATTATAGAGAGAATGCCTAGTAGAGGCTCTTCCCCATCACCATCTTGGCTCTGCCCCCCCCCCCCCATTAATTGGTCTCAACCATTTTATTTAACACAAAACTTTCCCTGTTGCCAATTAGCTTTAACCTGATGGCACCTAAGGCTTTTGAATTTCTTGTAAGCAAAATTCCAAACCTAGATCCTTTCATCCTAAAAATGATGTCTGATCACCTACTCAGGAAAGAAAAAGAAAGTAGGAGATGCTGGCAGGGGTAAAGGTACACAGACTGGTCTATTTAAGGCAATGCTTCTTGTATAAGTAAATGATGGCAAAGATAGGGAGAGCATCACTCATTCCCTACCTACTGTATAAATAGTCTAGAGACTTCCCTGTCCCATGAGAAAAGTTAAAGCAATTAAGATGAAATAGAAATTGTCCTTTTTAAAAAACTACTACAGGACCTTTCACCTTCTCTGCTAATGTTATCAACAAGAATGAGTACCATTTTCAAGCTAGAATCTTTCCAGACTAGGATGACTAAAACAGTGAGATCAAAGCCATCCATTAAAAAGATCTGGTGAAAAATTTGGGAAGCTTTAGCCTGTTAAAGATAAAAGGGAGTAGCATCATGATGGCTTCCTTCATCATGATAGTTTGAAGGGCTCTCATGGATAAGTAGAATTAGAATAGTTGGATTTACCTAAATGAATGGAAGTTGCAGAGGTGGATTTGGTTTTCGATATAAGGAAACATTTCCAAAAATTTCATTTAATTTTATTTGTATTTCCATCACATGTGTCTGACACATTTTTATTGTTCAGTCATTTCAGTCGTGTCTGATTTTTTTATGACCTCAGGACTTTCTTGACAGACACTGGATGGTTTGCCTTTTTCTTCCCCAGCTCATTTACAAATGAGGAACCAAAGCAAACAGGCTTAAGTAACCTGCCCAGGGTCACATAACTACTAAATGTCTGAGATCACTAACTGCTAAGTTCAGGGATCTATCCACTGTACTACCTAGCTTCCCTGACTGTTAATTAATTGTTGCTTGACTGATAATTACTATCCAAAAGTAGAAGGATGTGTTTGGTAATTACTACAGACCTTTAAGCAGAAGTTGGGGAGACTCTCATTGGGGACCTTAAAGAGATACTTTCTGCCTAGTAAAATGAACTACATTACTCTAAGGTTTTTTCCACATTTGAGAATCAATCAAAACAGCATTTTAACCCAAAACTATCCTGTCTAAAAACAGAATTTATCAGTTCCCTCCTAAAATCAACTTTTCCTGACTTCCTTTTTTCTGTTAATAATCTTTCTTCCAGTCTACCACTTCTCTAATAACTGATCATCAAATTTTATTGCATGTCCCCCTCATGATGTCTCAAATTTCCATCTATTTCTTTTCAGCTCTACTGTCACCATCAAGTTTGGGTCCTTATTATATCAAAGATGCATGATCAAAACTGGTCCCCCACTATCTAATCTCCAATCTGTTCTATAATACCATACTTCTGAACATACCCAGGTCTTTCAATAGACCTTCATATGACATGATGCTTAGTTCTATCCTGTTCCAGTCCTTCTTCTCAGAAAACATTTTGCTTTTCCTCATGTCACTCTTCTGCTAAAATCCCAAAATGCTTACTGAATAAAATATAAACTTTTTTTCTGGCATATATAGTTTTATTTTCCACTGCTCCAATATATAAAGTTTGTTCTAGTTAAAGAGGTAGGATTTGCCATTCTCACAATATAACTTGATATTTTCTTACCTTTCACTACTTTTGTCATGCTATTCTGTAATATTCTCTCCAACTAGAGTTTTTTATTTCCCTCCCCAATAATCCCTGCCTATTGAAATATTCCCTTACTCCAAAATTTTCCAGTTCCATGAAGTTTTCAGTAATCACCTCATTTGGAAAGGAATTCTTTCTTTTTTGAATGCTTATTACTATGTCTCTTATTTGCCACTTATCACAGATGGCCATATATATGTTTATGTGTATGTGAATATATATATATATATATGTATATATATATATATATATATATATTTAATTTGTGTTTTATATGCCCTACTAGATTGAAAATTCCTTGAGGGCAGAGATATTATATCCCACAACACCAGGCAAATGTTTTGTGTATAATAGATGCTTAGTAAATATTTGCTGAATCAATTAACATAAAATAATTAATGAGTAATTAATCAGAAGAATGTACAGTGTCTGGTACATAGGAGACGCTAAATAAATGTTAGTTGAAGATGATGATGATGATGATGGTGATGATTAATAATCTGCCTATATCACCTTCCTGTCCTCATTTCCCATTCAATTAACTCTAATAACTGTTATAGCTTCAAATCACATATAAAAATCCTTTGTTGGACTTATTAAAGTTCTTTATTACTTGGATCTTTCCTACCTTTCCAGGCTTCTTTCATCATACTCCCTTCCCTTTATTTTATACTACAGTGATACTGAGTGTCTTGCTGAACCTTGAACATGCTGCATCAGTTCTTGACTTACTGCATTTTTACTGGTGTTCACTGGAATTCACTCCTTCCTCATCTCTACCTCCTAATTTTATTAGCTTCATGTCCCAGCTAAAATCGAACCTTTGATACAAAGGCCTTTCCTAATCCCCTTTAATGTTAGTACCTTCCTCCTGAGATTATCTCCAGTTAATCCTGTATATATCTTGTTTTACACATACTTGTTTGTATGTTGTTTCCCTGTAACTCACAGTGAGTGTTTATAGTTGATAACTATTACTTATGTTTACTGGTCTTATGGTATCACGACTTGCAATTCGTAATATATAGAATTAAACTTTATCAAAACATGTAAACAAAAATACAATAACACCTTTCTTTATGAAAAAATCACCAACTTGAATCTTAGAGGTTCCTGTAAATTTTTTTTCATATTGGACTCATGACAAGGCCCCTTTTCTGCTCAGACAGAGGCCATATGTCTTCCTTCCAAGTATCCATCAATCAATTAGCACTGCCTTTGAGTGAACACAGGCTGCTCAGGTCACAAGTTAGGGGTGAAGGAAAATGAAGGAGTCAGTTCCAGTCATGACCTAGAAGCAGGTTTATAATTAGGGCATCTGAGGGGTTTCTTACCATTTTAGCTATGTTGCTTACTACATAATTTGATTGATATTTTCTTACATAAACTACTGAAAAATTATATATATATGTATAAATGTGTAATTATAGGTGGCCTGTTTTATCAGATGGTCCACCCATGCTCACTTACAAACAGATTCACTTGATTTTTGAAACTATATCATACTGTACAAGTACTTACTATAGAATTGAAAACTGACTCAAAGCAAAAACAAAATGGAGGCTCAAAATAAAATGGGGTTCATTTTTTTAGGTTGGCAAATTTATTCTTACAATCAATTAAAGTAACAAAACTTATTCTTACCTCACTTCTTCATTAGATTATGAGAATGTTGCCGGGGATTGGTGTTGGGAATTTAAGGTTGAGAGACCTTGAATGGTGAAAGAATTCACACACAGCCCTGGGATTTTAAAACAACCTACAAAGTGTACAGATTAAAATCTTTTCACCTCCCGGAGAAGCAGCAAGCAGTTTGTAGTTGCTAGAGGGCAGGAGAATAACAAAAGATTAGGCCTAGTTTGTGTGAGAGACAGACAGACAGACAGACAGATAAAGAAAAAAGGAGACAACCAGGAGAACTGACTGGGCTGAGATTCCAATGGAATCTGTGAGACTGGGAGGGGAGTCCAGGCTAGGCTTTTATAGTCTTGCCCTCTCTCTGGTTACAAAAGGGTCAGGAGTCTGTAATCAAAGGAGAAATCCCTCTCTTTCTTTCTACATGATTGAAACCAGGTAAAAGACTGGAAGTTGAGGGGTGGAAGAGGAGACACTCTTGAATTTACATTCAACAATGAAACAATGAGTCAATTTACATTATAGGAGCAGATATCAAAATTTAACAATATAAAAGATAACAAAATCTGTTTCCAGTTACAAGTTTCCTATGTCCATAATTTCCTGCATCAAGACTCTTGAGAGCAGGCACATTTTTGTCTTAATTGTATCTCTACATTCTAGTATAGTGACTGCCACATGGTAGTTACTTAAAAACTTGTTGAGACAAGACTTGACTAAACTTGACTAGCCAGTTATTTCCATATATTTAGTCAAAACTATGATTTCTATTGTGTAGTGAGTTCTTTCCGCCCATGTAGATCAGCAGTTGTTCTATAACTATAGTCTTAGACATTGAAATAATATGTGTCAGAGGAAGGACTTGAACCCAGGTCTTCCTGACTCTAAGCCCTTTCTCTCTTTATATTCCTCAGGGCTTAACAGAGTGTTTATTGATTTCTTGAATTTTACTGACTCATAAAGTACTTCAACAAATCTTAGATAACACTCAGCCAGAGCTTCCCCTCAGAGGTGGATTTGCCCAAGGTCACTAAGTAAGTCATGAAGAAGCTTGGAAAGATCCTGTCTTTAGAATCCCTAGTTTAATGTAGTTTCAATTACTCCATGCAAATGATTTCAATTAAAAAAAACAGGATAAGAAAGAACAACAAAGTCGCAAAATGCAAATTGCCTCTGAGTAGCATTTCTTCAAGGTGCCAGATACTCTGAATTATAATTGGGCTTCCAATTGAAGCTTAAGGCATTAAGTCCTGGAGCTTTACCTTGGAATCAAATTGGATCAATATATCCCTAAGGGCTCTTTCAACAAACACTGTTAGCTTCTACTTTACAGAGAATCACCTTTGAAGAGGGGATGGGGGAAGGGGCAAAATACAAGTATCTTTAAATAACCTTTTTTCCATTAAGAAATAACCCTGGATACTAGCAAATGGGATGAACATTACAAAACTCATCCAATATTCTCATCAAATGTACAATTTGAAGTTAATTATGAATAAAAACATGCATGATACTAAAACTACAAAGAAAATGTGGAATTATTTATTCTCTTAACAAAAATTCATTGACTGTTTCAGAAGAGCAGCCCATGATCCACACTGGTTATGGAACTCATAAAACTGTGATGAATTTTTTTTAAACCACATTTTAAAAGACAGCATAAACTTTGAATTCTTCTTGTTTTTGCTGTCAAAGGTGTGTGTGTGTGTGTGTGTGTGTGTGTGTGTGTGTGTGTGTGTGTGTGTGTATTCCCACTGCCTGTTGGTATAGGCAGATCTACACAACAGATCAAAATGTAGAATGTTACTCACAGATTTATTACTGTTCTCTCATTTAAAGGACAGTTATTTGAAGGACATTTGAAGGCAGTGGGTGCCATTCTCCAGTCCAAGTCAAGTCTCTAATGGGTGTCTGTAGTTGAAGATTGTCCAACAGAAGGTAATAGTCTTCTGGGAGGCTCTGTGTTATAGGAACCTACAAGGAAATTCAACTCCCCCAAAAAACAAGAGATGGAAATGAACATGGAAACCCATTGTTTTGCATTCCTCTGAATCTAGGTTGGGTGAAGGGGTCCTCTTCACCAGAGGTTTTAAGTAAAGAGATTAGGTAGATAGTAGAAGTAATTCTTTTCATTGGTATGGGTTGGCCTGGTGACCTTTGAAGTGCTTTCTAATCTGGATGCTGTGTGTATTCAGCACCATGATGTGTATTTTCATGATCTAGAATCCAACTCTTGGATTTTAATGGGGTTAGCACATAGTAACTGTCATACATAGAGTGCTTATGATATACATATATATTTATATACATGTTATTTCATTTGATCTGAGATCAACCCTATGAAATAAGCAGGGTGGATATTATCATTACTTTATAGATATTGAAACTGAAACCCAGAGAGGTAAAATTACATGGTAAAGGTCAGTGGATGTTGCAAGAATCATGGCTAGAATCTAAGCCTTCATATTTTAGATTTTTTTTTACCTTCACAATATCCTTTTGAAAATTGATAAATTATTTCCAAAGCACAAATTTTCCTGCACTGCTACCCTGCTAATATGATTTAGTTGTAAATGATTCTCTAGCCCCCTATGTCCTAAAAGTCAGATGTGTTACATTTCATCACATCTCTCAGGTGCTCTTAGGGGATTTAGAGGGCCTCTTTTCTCAGCCTTAACTGTGTTTCCTCTATTTTAGGTGTCTAAGCACTTTTATTTCATTTAACTACTTAACAGTCAGATTATTAGGAATATTAATTTCAAAGCTTGAGCAAGAGCAAGCATGGAAAAGCATTTCCTCCCAACATCTTGGACACTGTGGAGAGGAGAGGGAATGAATCAGTGTTGGGATTCAGCTGGTTCATACAGGTTTGCTAAAACAGATACCTAATTTTATGTTGAGTTTGGGGAACTGGCTGTTAAAATGGCATTTGTAATCAGGGTTCTCTCTAAGGTGGGTGCCTAGGCAGCTGTCCAATGTGGAAATCACAAATTTACATTCCCTCCTTTTTTTTTTCTAATGTTCATCTGCAAAATAGCATTTTCTAAGCACCCCATAGTAATGTTCATTCCATCCATAGGTGAAAAAAATTGACAGAACTTTGCTTGTAATATTTCTTTATTCATTTCTTAAAACTCAATATACCTTTTATGAAATACTACATTTTAATTTTTGTTTTTGTTGCTTCAGTAAGCAAACATATTATGGTAAAAAAAGGGGGGGGCAAAAAACTGGGGAGTTGAAAAACTCATTTATTTCCACTTTGTGTTATCCTTAAAATTCCCCCCCCCCCAGATATAATGAGTGTGCTGGTTGTTCCCAGAATGGTGAAATCAATAGGAAGCTGGGACACAATGAAACAATAGAAATTTAAATTTCAAGGGGTAATCTTATCTCCTATTTCAGAAGTCATGGAAGCAGAAGAAAAATAGAATTAGGAGATAGAATGAGTTTTGATTCTGCTTATGTTCCAACATTGACTGCTGTGGTCACATGGCTGCTTTTGCTTCATAAGGATATGTGTGCCTTCTGTGAATAATATAGCATAATCTATTTTTGTGTACTTCTTTTATTGTTCTTATTTAAGTATTAAATGCATGAAATATTAAACTACATTTTGACAGATCTTTCTGTGTACTCAAAACAGTGAATAGGCAGAGAACTGCTTATTGATTTATTTGAATCCCACCGCTGAACTGAATTTATAGTTTGGTTAGGTTCCTACATAAATGATGCCCACGAAGTTCCAAGTTTGAATCAGCTGGTTGTAATACCCTTGCAACTGTTCTAACTCTTTAAATTTCCCCTGAATGCTGTTATCAGCCTACTTGCCTAATTTTTCTTCTTTATGTTGCTCTCCCTCTTTATGCTACTTTTTCCCTGATGGTGACTTCTGCTGCTTTATATATCCTCAGGAGGATCAGTCATTCCTACCTGTTTTTTTTTCTCTCTCCTATAGCTACTGCTAACCACAGCAATATGTAACAAACCTTTTTTTTTTTTTTGTCCCTATATACTTCTAGGTCTAAAGTTAGTCCTTTGTGAATTTATTCACACATTCTTCAGAACTGAAGTCACACTCCACATTTCTTTGTCCTCACAAAGACTGCTGTTGGAATTGCCTTCAGGGACTTTGGCTCTTCAGAGTTTCCATACTGGGCTGGTTGAAGCATCCAGTCAGGAATCCTGGGCTCCCAGATCTATGGTTCAAGCTTTACTTTCTATAAAGGACAAACAGAACAGATCAAAAGTTCAACCAAGTGCACAGGGGGAAGAGAAGATGATTTTTAGGCTGTTTAGCATTTTACCTCTGGATGCAGCAGGGAAAGAGAAGGAAATTGTTTCATTTCACAGATAAAGCCCATTCTGACTACACATGCAATGGAAAGAGGTTGTTCTTCTTTGTTTCCTAGAATCTTGTTCCTGATGATTCTTCCAAGGGTTCCTCCATGTGGTGATGTGGGCATAATCCAAATATTTATAACATATTGGTTTCTGATTGCCTCTAAACTGAAATGCAAATTACTTGAGATTTAATAACACCCTATCTTTCTAGACTTATCACTTAATGTTTCACTTACTAGCTGTGAGACCTTGGACTATTCACTTAACTCTGCCCCACATCCAGGGCCATCTCCAGTCATCCTGATTCACATCTGTTCCCACATGGCTCTGGAGGGGAAAGTGAGACTGGTGACTTAGCAAAGAACCCCCCCCCCCCCCCACAGATCTAATTCATGTGCTTGTCATGGCATCATCTCCTTGATGTCATGGTCATCTTCAAGAATGAAGGACAAGCCTCACTCTCTGTTTCAGCTGAGCTAGTTTTCTTTCTGTTCCCTGTGCAAAATATTCTAGCCCCAGACTACTGACCTCATTCATGCTAGGTTGTATCTCATACGTGGTAGACCTTCCTTGCGCATCTCTTAGTTCAGTCCAAACAACATATACACAAGACTTTCCTTTATCCCACCAAGTCATTATGGCTTTCACTCACTGAAAATATTTTTTTGTCTGTATTTGGACAATTTCTTCCTTGTGGAGATTTAAGCTTGAGAGCAGAATCTGTTTCTTTCTTTTTTTTCTTTACCTCCAGAAGCTTCTACATAGGCACTTACTTGTGAAATGAGACCAAATGCCATATATACCTGAATAGAGATTAGTTTATTCCCAGAGAACTACATCTTAACAAATTGAACATTTGTCTCAAATCCCTAGAGCAAGTACAATATCAAATAGTAAGTGTTTAATTGACTTGCTTAATTAAACTACTTATCATGATCTGGACCTACAGGCATCTCTCTATTTTTCTTTTTAGGTTTTTGCAAAGCAATGGGGTTAAGTGGCTTGCCCAAGGTCACACAGCTAGGTAATTATTAAGTGTCTAAGACTGGATTTGAACCCAGGTACTCCTGACTCCAGGGCCAGTTCTCTATCTAGTGCAATACCTAGCCACCCCACCAACACAAGTCTTAATAATCTTCACCATTATTTCTTTTTTGCAGTTTTTGTATTATCTTTTTATTTGTTTGTTTATGGAGATTAGCCTAGGGTTGACATCTCTAGTCCCAGCCCTGATTTAATCAAAAGATGGTAGATAGGATGGGCAAAGGACACAAAAACCCTGAGCACCAGCCATAGGTGGGTAAAGATAAGGGTGCTCAGATAGAGATTAAATTGTTGACAGAATTTTGACTGTTATGTCTACTCAGACTGGGAAGTATTTAAAATTCAAAGGCAAAAATCTTCCCAAAGCTGCTGTCTATTAGATAGTGACTTAGACAAACTGGATGATTAATCTATGGGATCTCTAAAAACACTGAGCCTTCCAAAGGAGCTATGCACTATTTAAGTCCCACCCTCCCCATCCCAATCTACTGGTGAGGCTTTTTTTGACCTGTTGAATTAACTCTTGCCAAAGCTAATATCTTACCAGACCAGCATTGCTGCCTTTGAAACTCAAGAATCCGCTGGGTCTTTGCATGCAGAATTACAGAATCGATGGCTAGACATAGATAATACATCCATACTCTTACAGTGCAATCATATTAGAGAGACATAAAGGAGCTGGAAGAAAATTATTTTAGGAAATGTAATTTGTAAATGACATAGAAGCTGAGGGATTTCCATTAGAACTTGAACATTCTCCAAAGTGAACTAGACATCATTGGAGTATAGCAATTTTACTCTTACCTGTAGTCAGGGCTTTTATTGCCATAGGTTAAATAAGAACCATCCACTTATGCCCTATCACTGGGGATCGCCCCCATGTTTCTTCATGATGTCATAACCTTTTTGAATCTCAGTTTTTTTCCTCCATAAATAGTGATAATGCCAACTCTATTTACCTTTTTTTAGGATAGTTATAAGAATTTGCATAAAAGTTCTATGAAAATTAACAAATTTGGCTATGACCATCAGTATCATCTGATACAGTACAATATATAATATAATGAACATTTATTAAGGACCTACTATGATCTAGTGCTAAGTACTATAGATGCAAATAAAAGAAGAAATACAGTTCCTTCTCCCAAGAATCTTATATTTTATAGAAAGAAGAGAGCACACAAAAGGAAGCTGAAAAAAGCGGGGGATTGGTAGAGGTGGAGCATGATGATGGTGGAGTCCCATGAGAGAAAGCAATGCAGCCAGTGGAGATGATGCAGAGAATTATGAATGTAGAAAAATTATAATCAGAAACAAGTTCTGTAATCTTAATGTTTTTAAAATCTTGTTAAAGATATGGAAGCTCTTGAGATGTAAATTGACTCCTATTGTTTCACTGTTTAATGTAAAATTTGTACCCTATAGCCTCATTCCCACCCCCACCCCCCCAGCCTTCAAATATCCACCTATTTTTGGTCAAGGAGGGAAGGATTTCCCCTTTTCCCCCTCAGTGCCCAGATAAGGGGCAAGGCTGTAAAACCTGGATTGTACTTCTACTTGGTGACATTTCTTTTCTCTGGCCCAGTCAGCTCTCTCTCTGTCTTGTTTCCTCTCTTTATCTTCCTGTCTCTGTCTGCCAAGCAACTGTGCCTAGCTTTATGTTAATTCACCCTGCCCTAAAATGCTTGTTGACCCTTCAGGAAGAAAAGTTTTTTAACCTGTTTACTTTGTTATATTTTATAATAAAATTCAAAGCAGTTTTAAATTCCCAGAGAGGGTGCAAATTCATTCATCTTTCAGTGACCCCCAAATTCCTATCCTTATCTGGTTACCCCAAATCCCATCAACAGCATTTTGGCAGCTAGGTGGTGCAGTGGATAGAGCACTGGCCCTGGTGTCAGGAGTACCTGGGTTCAAATCCGACCTCAGACACTTAATAATTACCTAGCTGTGTGGCCTTGGGCAAGCTACTTAACCCCATTTGCCTTGCAAAAGCTAAAAAAAAAGGCATTTTTGGCAACCCAGATGGAACCCTGCTGAATCTCTTTGGATCTGCTCAGACATCTGTGAGGTGAAAGAAATTCTGATCTAGGCTATCTTTCTGAATCTTACTAAATTAAATTCTCAGAAAACCCTCCTCATTTTAGTCCTCTCCTTTGTTCCCAGGAATTTGTGAGGAAGAGTGACTGTGAGGTTTGCTATGTGCCAGTCATTGAGAAGACTGTTTTGTGGTGTGTGTTTGGGTCGACCAGTCCACTTGCCAGACACTGGCAAGTCACGGGCCCACAGTGCATTGTAGGGGAGACCTGCTGTGTGCTAGACACTGACCAGTGAAGGCAGTGCTCTTAGGTTTTCCCCTTAGTTGGTGGAAATTAGCTTTTTGAAGATTTTGAGTGGTGAAGTTAGTGTGAGCTGGGAGAATTTTTCCATTAAGAATTTGTTTGACATTTGAGTAAGGACAGCTTGACTAATTACAGATTTCCTCTGTCTCCATTCTAAAAGGACAACTACTTTTCTGTTTCTTTTTTCTAGTCCCTGTCCTTTTCTCTCTCTCTCCTTGAAATCCTCTCTGCTCTCTGCATGCATCTCAGGATGGCTGGAGGTGGGGGGGAGAAGAGTTCTCACCTTTTTTAGGATGCAGAAGCTAAACCTGTAATGCAATCTACACTACCAATGGGTAAGATTCCCCCAAAACTTGGTCTAGCCCCATAGCTGAGAAATAGGGAACCCCCAGACCTTTTTCCTGGCTTGGGGAGAGGGAGGCTGTATAAACAGCCTTAGCTTTAACATGTGGTTACTAATTCCCCATCCCTATTCAGGTTGAGGAGGTGCCATCCTTGAGATTGGGGGGGGGGGGGGCAGGATAGGAAGCAGGATAGGCCTTGTGGTCAATTAGTTAAGAAAAAAGAGAAAAGGAAAAAGGGAAGACTGAACTTTTTCTGGGGCTGGAACTCACCTTTGCATTTTTATAGCTAAGAGGCTCCTTTCTGAAAGGAGACTTTTTGGAAGGAAAAGTCCCCACCTTGTGTTTAAAAAGAAAAATGCTAAATTGGAGGATAATTTAGTCACCTTTGAGTTCAGAGTATTTGGAAGTTCTGCAACAAATTTGGAAATTTATATGTGTTACTAAGAAGAAAATATATAATTGGGATTAATTGAATGTGAAGAAATTCAGGAATCTATTTATATCATTGAAAAAATATGTAATTATGTTAGAGATATTTAATGATTTCATTTGGGAAAGAAACACTGCATTAAATTCTGTGATCTGATTTGTTTTGATGTTAAATTAATATTGATAATACATCATCATCAATCCCACAAGGTCTTTTGTTGGTAAAAGAAGAAAGTTTGTAATTTTATCTCATTATAAGTTTATGGAAGGGAATATATATATATATATATATATATATATATATATAATCTACTTAACATCTATTATTTGAAAATAAGAAAATGTATTATCTAATCTGATCTTCTTTAAATTGGAATGAACACTTCTGAATTATATATTTCTGATAAGAAATTAGTCTCTTAACCTTTAACTAATAGTTACAAAATGTCACTCTGCTTTGTAAGGCCTATCTCCTACTATGTTGACTTGGCCTGTGTCAATACAATCATCAGGTCATCTTGGTTATGGCACTAGTGAATTCCTTACCTAATTCAGCTTTTATTCTTCTTCTATCTTTCTGTATAAAAATGCCCTAAAATTTAGTATTAGGGTTGACATTTGTAAGGATGTCATCCACCCATGGGTTTTTGGTGAGATCCTAGAGTATAAAACTTTATTTATAAACTAACTTGGTTATTTCATTTTTAGTCCAAGAAAATTATGGTTAACATGTATCAATTTGATACCTTGTAAAATTGCCAGGCATCCATGGCATAAATAAGAGTTAATTGGGGTTTTTAAATTATCATATGTATAAGATTGAATTCTTGGGAATTCTCATTTTCTTTTTCTAAAAAAAGCATATTTGATTTAGTGATAAGGAAAATCTCTTCATTTTTTGGGTTTTGTTCTAAGGGAATAAGATGTTAGCCTAAGTATCTTATGTTTAATGTAAATAAGTAATTGTATGTTTAATTTTAAAAGAAATCAAAAAAAGCTGCAGATTTCTTCTCTCATGTAAATTGCAGATAGAAGAATTGGAAACTGGACGGTATTTCCTGATTTTTCCAGAAACATGGGATGTTTTCTGTTGATGTGTTCACACATTGTAAGTAAGATATGGAAAAAATATTTATCATTTGCATGATATGCTTTTGTAGATGTATAATTATTTGGTTAATAGTATTGAAGGCTGGAATTAATACCTGATTATTTTATAAGGATAATGAAAGGGAAACATTAAAACCAAGACCACCACTAGGATTCCAAATATTACTAAATAATGGATAATATAATAATGGAAATTTGCTTTGTAAAATTTAATAACACATGTGTTAATTGACTTGATTACCTGGCTGTTCTTACTATTATTTTATTACATTGGAACTAATAACACATGTGGAAATTTAAAGTCACCTAAGATGTTCTAATGGTTTTAAAGATTTCTGAAAGTAATAATTTTTACTTTGAATGTGGTTAGTAGTTAAACAAGTTTATGTATAGAAATTTTCCAGTTATATATGTAAATTGGGATTATTGTGAATATATATATATATATATATATATATTATGTATACACACACACACACACACATATAAAATGCCCCAAAACTGATATTGTTTGCTTTGAGGTAAAAGCACCTATGTAATATGAAGAAGATAAAATAATAGTGATAATTTGCAATTTTTCTGTGGCAATCTAGTTAATTGTTAGGTGAAACGTCTGGAGATGATAGGCAGTCTCTTAGCCAAAGGAGATATTTATTTATTTTAAACATAGTTAATTACTAAATGAGTTCATTGCAAAAAGCTGCATTTATTAAAAAAATCAGTTCTAAATGTGATATATTTTTACATCTCAATTTTGACTTATTGTCTTTCATTTACAATCCTTAGGTACATGAGTAACAATTGAATTAAGATTTTTTTCCTCTGGATCTCTTTTTTTTTTTTCCTTTAGGTTTTTTGCAAGGCAAATGGGATTAAGTGGTTTGCCCAAGGCCACACAGCTAGGTAATTATTAAGTGTCTGAGACTGGGTTTGAACTCAGTACTCCTGACTCCAGGGCCGGTGCTCTATCCACTGCGCCACCTAGCCACCCTGCCTCTGGATCTCTTATACCAAATTACAGTCTGGCATACTCTGGTTCCATAGTGCTCAAGTCACCTAAAGCTCTGGTTATAGGTAATTGCTTTATTACAATATATTCATAATTGATCTGTCTGATATCAGGTATGTTAAAATAGAAAGACAATAGCATGCCAGTGAAACCATTAAACCTATGAGGTTTGACTTTAATACTGCAGATGGAATAAGTGGCCTTTGAGAGAACTATCTCAATCTCAATTGAGATAGAATTTTCTTGAAGCATTATCCAGGCAGACCTAGAACTTGGCCCATTGAAAAGGATTGTCTGGACCCTCTGCCTGTAAAGAACATCCCTTTCTGCTCTTTAATAGCAAATTAACATGATCATGCCAGGTACACAATAATTAAGTATGAGAGTGAACCATTGGAACTCTAGCTTCTAAATCTTTAATAATTGGCAAGTATTTAGTCTTGACTTTTTTTTAACATAGGATGTGACTCTTTATCATAACAAGTCCCTTTAGGGAAAAGAAATAGCGGTATGGCTGCTTATAGCAAGATAATGCTTATTGGTCTATTTTTTTAACTGCTTTAAAGGAGAGAGCCATTCTTCAAATAGGATTTTTGTTCATTCTAAACATGGCTAAAGTCAAGATAAAAATTTTGTTGCAAATTACTTATTGGGCATATGCAGTTTTAGAATGTTTATTCAGTACATTTGTTTATATTATTCTTGAGCTTTTAGCTACAACTTAATGTGGCAGCCATTAATGAATCTATGTTATACTGGAACCCATGTTCTTATAAAAAAGTATTCTGACACTTAGGATCATAAAGTAATTCTTGCTCTTTATAGACATTCTAGTTTTTAACCAAGTTATTGGACTTCTGTTAAATAGCTTTCTCTGTTACAATCTCTCTCTAGTTTTGCTTGCTCAAATTTTTTTCTCCCGAGTTGCATTTCTCTAGGCTACCAGCTGTACATATCTCCAAGACCAGCCTTTGCAGGATGCCAGTCAGCTGTGCTGGTCCTGATAGTCAATACCCTCTGGACCCTGCCTCAATGGAATTCTCAGTACAATGCATTTGTCTCCAAATGAACCCTGAAAAGCCCAGAAGAATCTGGGTCCTGAATAATTTTGAAGGGGGATGTGATGCAGAGAATTATGAATGTATAAAAATTATAATCAGAAACAAGTTCTTTAATCTTAATGCCATTAAAATCTCATTAAAGGGTTTGGAAGTAGGGGCAGCTAGGTGGCGCAGTGGATAGAGCACCGGCCCTGGAGTCAGGAGTACCTGAGTTCAAATCCAACCTCAGACACTTAATAATTACCTAGCTGTGTGGCCTTGGGCAAGCCACTTAACCTCATTTGCCAAAAAAAAAAACCTAAAAGAATTAAATTAAGTTAAATTTTAAAAAAATAAAGGGTATGGAATCTTTGCTCTTGAATTGTGAATTGATTCCTATTGTTTCATTGTTTAATGTATAATTTGTATCTTATCTCCTCATTCCTAACCGCCCCCCCCCCCCCCAGCCTTTAACTATCTACTCTCATGTAAAAGGGGAGGGATTTTCACTTTTTCCCCTCAGTGCCCAGATAAGGGGCAAGGTTATAAATGCTGAGCTAGACTTTCGCTTGGGCACAGTCCTCTTTTTCTGGTCTAGTCAGCTCTTCCTGATTGTCTTGCTTCCTCTCTCTATCTACCTGTCTCTTTGTCTCTGTCTACCAACTCCATTACTAACTTTTTATTATTCACCCTGTCCTAGTGGTTGACCCTTTGGGAGGAAAAGTTTTTTAACCTGTTGACTTTACTATATTTTTTATAGTAAAATCCTGAGCAGTTTTAAATTCCCACAGAGTGTGTGAATTTATTCCTCTTTCAATTGCCCCCAAATTCCTATCCTTTTCTGGTTACTCCAAATCCCAACAACAACAGGGGAAAGCAAGAGGTGACTGAGCTTCTGGTTACTTTTTAAAGAGATGTTTTGAGAGGATTTTTTTTTCCTCCACCCTCTTGTCATCCTATCAGGGGCAACTGAAGGTACAGAAATGAGTGTACTGATGAGGTGTGAGTGCCCAAGGCCAAGGCAAGCAGTGTTCATGATCATGAGTTTCCTGGTGATATGTTTTTTGTCAGAGGGAAGGGGGTAAACCAAGCAATAAAGCTGTTGGGAAATGAACAATTAAATGACTGTTCCAGGCAGTAGAAAACAGCCTTGAGAGCAGAGATTTTTAAAAAATTTTTTTCTTGATATTCCCAGTGCCTGACCTTAGTAGGCATTTAATAAGTTTTCATTGGGTTGGCATGCAAATGAATCTGATAAAGAATATTTCTCCCTTTATTATAAATATCTGTCAGTAAAAACCAAATTGTAACAAAATCTCTCAACACAATTTTTATTCTGTATTCTGACTAGAGAAAAAAATGTTTTCATAATAATTAGCTAAGTGACTTTCAGTTTTTGTAACTGTAAAATGATTATAATAAATCTATTTCACAGACTGATTCTGAAAATCAAATATGATAATGTATATGATATTTTATAACTCTTAAATGCCTTGTAAATATGAAGGATTATTATTAAAGAGGGAATAATGGTTCAATCTCTAATTTCTTGAGGTCAAGTCCATAGAAGGTAATTGTTATTGTGAAAAAAGGGTTAATTTGTCAGGAAGATGAGCATGAGTGAGAAAGCATTGATTACTGTTGCTAGATGATGATGTTTGTCCTTCATTCTCTTTTTTTTTTAGGTTTTTGCAAGGCAAATGGGGCTAAGTGGCTTGCCCAAGGCCACACAGCTAGGTAATTATTAAGTGTCTAAGACTGGATTTGAACCCAGGTACTCCTGACTCCAGGGCTGGTGCTTTATCTACTTCGCCACCTAGCCACCCCTGTGTCCTTCATTCTTGAAGAAGATGATGACATCAGGGAGGTGAGGCCATGACAAGCAAATAATTCCTGTTGCTTATTAGGAAATTGGCTACCATAAAGAGACATCTTTCCCCTTGACCTTGAACCTTAGAACACTTATCCTGTGGAAGGGCTGGGAGTTGAAGCATATCCAGTCTTGCTCCCTTGACTGTGTTCAGCATTTAAGGACAGGATCAGAAGCTAGGAACAACAAGAGGAATCTTAGGTCAAGAATAAGCAGGAAATAACAGGGGACTTTGAAGAGAGAAAAGATGAGAATCAAGTCTTAGAACCTTTGTAGGGTTATGAAACCTGGGAGGAATATCATGATAGAATGATCGATCTAGTTTGTTGCAAACTATTTTGTATAAAATTTCTACTTTGCCTGTGGGCAATGTTCACATATATGAATAAGCACCATCTGCATCTGTACCTTAGATGGCCCTTGGGTGGAGAATAAAATAGCAACTATATTCTCCTTGTATAAAATGACTAATTTGGAAAATTTGGAAATATTTTCACGAATGCATATAAATAACCAATATTTGATTGTCTAGTCTCAGGGAAGGGAGATAAAGGGAGGAAGGAAGGGTAGAATATGGAACTCAAAACCTGAAAAAATATGTTAAAAATTGTTTTAGCATGTAATTGAGGAAAAAAAATCAGTGGAATAATCTACAAGGGTCTCACTGGGATCCTGGATTACAGGAAACCGAGATGTAAGATTATTAAAAGCAGGATTTAAAAAAATTTTAGAATGAAAAGATTTTAGATATTTGGAGTTTGCTTTCTTTTTCCTAGAACATGTCCTTATTTACACCAGATTTGAAAAGAACAGAAAAAGCCAAATTCTGAAGACCCTGGAAACAATAAGATAAATTCCAGCTGCTTAGGCAAAAGGAAACAGCTGTGTTAGCAAAGGAAATGACAGAAACTGGATTACCCTCTGAGACTGAAGGCTGAAAGAGTTTCAAGATGTTTGGGACAATACAGATCTCTCCTTTTGATTTTAATTTTAGTTCAGTTTAAATAATTCACTGAAATAAACTATAGTTTAACTTTTTAAATGAACATTTTTACCCTTATCTTTGAGATATTAATTTAAACTACATTTATATACTATTGAACAGAGAGTGGAAAGGGGATATTATGGGAGAGGGGTACAACTGAAGACTAGTGTCAATTATAATATCATCATTGACACAGAAATGAGACCTTCAGTTTGGATAGTTCTGTTTATGAAAAGATATCTGTTGTCTCCAGAAGAAACTCTGAAAAAGAGGATTTTGATTGGGATTTTCCTCTACCTTCTCAGTTCCAGCTTCCCTATTACCCCATAACCCCAAACCCCAGTACCCAGGGTTTTACTGATTGTGGACAGCCCTCGGGGCTTCTGACCTTCCCTATGGGGCAGGAGATAGAGCACCAACACTGAAGTCAGAAGGTTATATCCAATCTCGGTCATTTACCGGCTGTATGATCTTGGACAAGTCACTTAACCCTTACACTTCATAGCCAGAGCCATCTTCAGGCATCCTGATTACTCCAGAGGAGAAAGTGAGACTGGTAATAACACAGTTCCCCCTCACTGAAATCCAATTCACTTGCTTGTCATGGCATCACCTCCCTGACATCATGGTCTTCTTCCAGAAGTTGTTAGAACAAATTGTTCTCATCCATCCGTTCCATGTTGGGGAGTGGAAGATGAGGGAGGTTGTCTTCTTATGCTTGGAGAAGACATTCCTCTTACCCACGGTTCGCTTTGAGAGGCCTCTTAGTTACCCTCAACCAGGTTTAGCACTTGTTTTTTAAAAAGCAGGGTGTGGTTGCCTTACTAACTAAAGCTACTAGCTAACAGGGAATTAACCTTTCCCAGGTTCTTCAAATTCCTGAATTACAATGCCTCAAAGACCCCTAATGAATGCCTTTCCTCTGTTAATTATTTTCTATTAACTCTGAATTCAATCTTTTCTTTTTTTCCCCTAAACCTTAAAAATACTATTTGGAGTTTTCTTGGCATAGAAACTGAAGTGATTTGATATTTTTTTTTTTCAATTTATCCTGTATGTAGCTTACTTTGCATAAATTTTGTTTGCATGTTATTTGTCCAATCCATTTTAAGATCCTGGAGGTCCTGGTATAACTTTTTTGTTTGTTTGTTGGCAGGGTAATGGGGTTAAGTAACTTGCCTAAGGTCACACAGTTAAGTAATTATTAAGTATCTGAACCGCATTTGAATTCAGGACTTTCCTGACTCTAGGGCTGGTGCTCTACCCACTGCGCCACCTAGCTGCCCTGAATAACTTTTTAAAAGTGATATTTTTATTTTTTCCAATTACAAGTAAAAATAGTTTCCAACATTCATTTTTTATGATTTTGAGTTCTAAATTTTCCTCCCTCCCTCCTTCTCATTCCCTCTTGCCCAAAAGGCAAATAATTGGATAAAAGTTATATGTGTACAATCATGTTAAACATATTTTCATTTTAATCATATTGTGAAAGAAGAAACCAGAAGAAAAATAAAAACAACCTCCCCCAACCAAAAAAAGGGGAAATAGTATGCTTTGATATGTATTCTTGATGCAGAGAAGGACTTAGAGTTTATGAGATCAGTGGGAGTCAAACTTTGTAAATCTTTTGTTTGAATTGTTAAGGGAATCTTCCTTCTTCCTTTATGTCTAATTTAGGCCACATCTGAGGACCCAATTTGGATTACATTGTCTTCTGGTGAGGTGGCCAGGGAGTGCAGGCTGGAAACTCCAAGACCACTCAAAAGAGACCCCCTCCCCTAAAGGCAAAATCTCCAATGTGGGACTTGGGTTACTCCCAGGTCACCACCCCTCCCATGGACTCTGAGGGAGAATTTAAGGAGATCGAGGAAGGGACTTGCTCTCTTTTTACCTTCCAGCCTCCTGTTGAAGCCCTGGTCAGATAGTCTGACCAGTTCAATCAGCAATCTGCTTGGTCTTCTCTTTAAACTCTTCTTAACTTTTCTATCACTTTCTTAGTGTGTTGTAACTTCTTTTAATAAATCTCTATTTTCTTCCCAAAACCTGCCTTCCCAAGTCTGAGTTGCAATTCATCATGAGGCAGAATTGAACCCAAGAAACAAGCCATTGGCTACATTCTGACTCCATAGTTCTTTCTCTGGATATAGATGGAATTTTTCATCATGTCTTTTGGAATTGTCTTGCATCATTGTCTTGCTGAGGAGAGCTAAGTTTATCAATAGTAGATTATCACACAATGTAGTTGAAACATCTTCCAATAAATAACCACAACTGCCATCCTGGTTCTGCTCACTTCACTCAGCATCAGTTCATGTAAGATTTTCTGGGTTTTTCTGAAATCTGGCTGCTCATCATTTCTTATAGAATAATATTCCATTACAATCACAACCCATAGCTTCTTTAGCCATTCTCCAGTTGATGGACATTTTCTCAATTTCCAATTGTTTATGTTCCATCATAAAAAGAGCTACTATAAATATCTTTGAAAATATAGATACTATTCCCTTTTTTTATGATCTCTTTGGGATGCAGACTTAATAGTAGTGTTGCTGGATCAAAAGGTGTGCACAGTTTTATAGCTCTTTGGTCATAGTTCCAAATTGTTCTCCAGAATGGTTGGAGCAGTTCACAACTCCACTAACAATTCATTAGTGTTCCAATTTTCCCACACATCTTCTCCAACAATTATCATTTTCCTTTACTGTCATATTGGTCAATCTGATAGGTGTGAGGTTGTATCTCAGAGTTGTTTTAATTTGCATTTCTCTAATCAATAGTGATGTAGAGCATTTTTTTTTCATATGACTAGATCACTTTAACTTCTTCATCTGAAAATTGCCTATTTATGTCCTTTGATCATTTATCAATTGGGGAGTGACTTGCATTTTTAAAAGTTTAATTCAGTTCTCTATATTTTTGAGAATTGAGGCTTTTTTCAGAAATGCTGACCATAAAAATTGTTTTCCAGCTCTCTTGGTTGCATTTGGTTTTGTTTGCGCAAAATCTTTTAAAATTAATGTGATCAACATTACCCAGTTTGCATTTCATAATGTTCTCTGTCTCCTGTTTGATCATAAGTTCTTCACAGTTATACTATTCCTTGCTCTCCTAAATTTGCTTATGATATCACTCTTTATGTCTAAATCATGTACCTCTTTTGAGTTTATCTCGATATATGGTCTTTGCATAGTTTCTGTCATACTATGTTGCAGTTTTCCTAATCGTTTTTCTTTGTCAATTAGTGAGCTGTTATCCCAGAAGCTGCGGTCTTTGGGTTTATCAAACAGAAGATTGATGTAGTCATTTACTACTGTGTCTTGTGTACCTAACCGCTTCCACAGATCCATCTTACTATAGTTTCAATGACTGCCTCTTTGTAAAATCTGGTTAGATCTGGTGCTGCTAGATCATCTTCTTTTGCATTTTTCCCCATTAATTGAGCAGGGACTATCTTTTGTCTCTTTTTAATCTACTGCACTTAGTGCAATGGATGACACTTAATAGATGATTAATAACTAAATTGATTATTGCTAATGTAGGATATGCTGAACTGTAGTAGGTGGGTGGAGGAGATAATTTGGGGGAAGTTGAACATGTTTGGTTTTTTTTTGTTGTTGTTGATGTTCTGGATTTGCAGATTTCATCTTGGTAGAGAATCTTTCACAGAGGAAACTATCTCTTCCAATGCATAACCACAATTGTTCTTCAGCTTAGGTAGTCTTAGAAACCTAGGACACTAAGAATTTAAGTGATTTTTCTTATTGCACAATCATGAGGCAGGACTTGAACCATATGTTCCTTTTGTATCACATTATGCTTTCTTGTTGCTACTTACCAATGCAAATAACTCAAATCAGATCCTGGTGAGGTATGATCTTGTTACCTCTTATCTGATTGTCCATGAATCTTGAGAGGTTTTTGAAATGAGAAAATTGAAATCCAAAGAGATGAATTGATAGCTAGGTAGTGGGAGAGTCCATCTCAGGATTTTTTTGATAATCAAATCTCCCCTTTGCTTTCTTTACCTTAGCATTTACCCACTATTAGTGTTGGTTTCTTATGTTTTGAGCCATAGTATTCCATTTGATCACATGCAACCTTTGATAAGGCAGCCTTTTCTTGAACTAATGATAACATCTTCAAATTACTTCACTATGTGCTTGAAACTAAGAGGGGAGAAAAAAAAATTTGGGTTTTTTTTTTCCCCTGTGGAAAGGAGGTCAGACTTCATAACCCTGCATAGAGAAGAGTGATGGAACTATACAATGAAGGTGAAATGTAACTTCAGTCTTCATTTATTCTTAGCAATAGCTAAAAGGTGAAGGACTTGAAATTAGTGTGAATATTGCAACATTTTTTAAATAGTGTGTCTCTGTCCAGTCAAGAAAGCTTCTGTTTGCATTGCATTCAGGCCCCTGTTCATCTGTAAACTCATTGGAGTTTAGATAGAGCTGAAAAGGATATAAGATGCCATCTTGTCCAACTTCCTTATTTTACTGATGGGGAAACTGAGGTAAAGAGGTTAAGTGTAAGACAATGTACACATCAACGACATTATGAAAGGAACAACTTTAATGGAGGCAATTCCCCTCAACAAGTCCAGGGAGCTTGGACAACTATATTAGATTGGTTATGGACTATATTATTTCCAACCGAGGAAGAAAAACAAAACAAAACACACAGAAAAAAAAACACCCCTACCAAATCTGATGAACACTTTATAAAAAGTATCTCTTATGTATCTCTTTCCCTTGATCTTAATTCCTCATGCCAAAAATTACTAATTTGTAAATATGTTTAACAAAATATGTTTGTAAAATGCTAACATGACTGTTCCCTACTGAGGGGAGGGGAGTGGGAAAGAAAGCTGGAGGGAAATTTTATAATTTGGAAATATGCATGCACAAATAGATGAAGATTAAAAAAAATAATTTTATATAAGCAAAAAAAGAGTTGCCCAAGGTCAAGCAGACAGTATATGAGAAAATTCCCTACCTTCCTCTATTCTCCTCTGATTTAAAAAAAAAAAAGAGCTGGTAGTTAGTTGGTAATGTGAACTCATACAACTATTTGTTTAAATCTTCCCTTGTAGCACAAAGTACTCAATGACTACAGTCTGGTACTTGAATCTGACAAAGCAGGGCCCTGTTGTCATAAAGCAAGGCTTATAAATGGTGTTGAAATTCTTGCTCACTTGTGTTTCTATTTCCCATTTCTATTATCCTTTAGCTCCAAATGATCTGTCATTTTCACCCTTTTCTCCATATTTTTCCTCCCTGTGCAGTGCAAATTGAATATGGTCAAACAAACTCTAGTCTTCTCTGTATTCAGAGAGGAGATAGATAAATACCTTTGGGTTAATTGCAAGGGCAATAGGAAAGTCCTTTGCTCAAAGATGTTTTCCCATCAATTTTCCCTAGTGGAAAAGCACGAAGCATTTTTTTCCATGTGTCAATTCTTTTAAAATAGTCTGAGTTTTTGTCTTAGAATTATTTGTGAAAATGTTTTAGTTCCTTTATTAAAGTATAAACTTGGTGACGGGATTAATGGTCCTATTATTTTTTTTATCTGCTGCAATTTCTAGTGTACCTTTCACATAGTAAATATTAAAACAAGTTTGTTGTAAAAAAGAGTTTGAATGTGTTCAATAGGGAAAACACAGAAGCATACAGATCAGTCTGAGTTCATTTAACAATAAAGGAGGTCAAAGAAAAGTAGGTATATTGTCTGAACAGCTATCCAAAGGGATTCAGTCACTTTGGAGATTGAGTCACAAAGAACTATATTAAGACTATTTGATCCAATGTGTATACAATATATTCTATAGCTACTTTTTTTTTTGGAAAAAAAGACAAAAAAAGTGAGAGAGAAGAGGGTGAAAAGGGAGAAGATAAAGAGTGTGTGTGTGTGTGTGTGTGTAAAACGTAAAACAGACTGACAGATAAAACAAAGAGATCATTCTGCTCTCCCAGAAATACAGGAAGTACTGGGATGGAAGTATATCTAGTTCCTTAAATATTATTAATCTAGGAGAAATAATCACAATCATTATTGGGGAAAGAGGAACTATTGGGGAAAGGGGGAACTCCAAACTCTATATCTAAGACTTGATCACTTTCCCACTGAATTTTGTTGTAGTTCAGTTGATTCAGTCATGTCTAACTCTTCATGACCCCATTTGGGGTTTTCTTAGCAAAAATACCAGAGGGTCTTACCATTTCCTTTTCCAACTCATTTTACAGGTGAGGATTAATACAAATAGGGTTTAATGGCTTACCATAGGTCACAATGCTATTAAGTGTCTGAGGCCAGATTTGAACTCAGAATGATGAGTCTTCCTGACTTTAGGCCAGGCCCTCTTCATTGCGCCATGTTGCTGTCCCTTCCCAACAAATACTAATTCCAAAATGAACATGTGTTGCAATAACAAAGAAACCCATTTATCCAAATCACAATAAAATAAAAGGTATACATAGGAGAACATATATCAGAAAATACAGAATAAAGGAGTTTTGCCAGTGGGAGTGAGAGAACTCAACTCAACAGAGTTCTTTTACCTGAGAAAATGCCATGCTATCTCCAGAGAAACAAGCTAGAAATAGGAACATGATGGAGACTACCAGTTTCTCTCAAGTATTTTCATTTTTTTTCTTCAGCAACATAAAGCACAGTTGACCTCTTTCATCTTTTCCCTGGAAGCTGGAAACAGGAAGCACCCAAAACAGGTGAAATAAAGTTCTAAATAGTTCTACTCTGACCCTCACATGGAGTAGGACATTCATACCAATAGACTTTGGATAGAGTTACAGTTAAAAAATGTCCATTTCATTCTATTTAATAATATCTATTATGCTCTTATTATGTCCAAAGGAGTAAGAGAGGTGATGGGGATAAAGATATAAAAAACCAAATTGATACAGTTCCTGACTTTAAAGAGTTCAAATTCAACTAGATTGGAATTCCACACTGCCTAATATGTATAAGACTGAAAGTCAAAAGTGAATGTTAAGAAAAGAGATGAACATGAGGGGGGGGAAAGGGTGGAAGGGGGAGGAAAAGTATAGTGAAAGTCCTTTTATTTTTTCCTATATTTTATGATTTTTTTATACAATTGGTTTCTAAAGTGGGCACTAGGTACTCTAGTGGATTGCCTCATGATCCCAAGAGGTAATCAGAGACTGGGAAGATGGATTGCATTCTACCCTTATTCTAATAATAATAATCCCTGCCCTCAAGGAGCTTACAATCTAATGGGAGAGACAATATACAAACAAATATATATAGGGCAAACCATATACAGAATAAATAATAAATAAGTAAGAGAGGAAATGTACTGGAATCACAAAAGATTTTGGAAGTCTTCCCTTAGAAGATGGAATTTGGGAAAAGATTTCCCATAGAAGGTTGGATTTTAGTTGTGACTTAAAGGAAGCTAGAGAGGTCATTAGTTAAGTGGAGAAATGAGACCATAGGGCATGTTTAGAGAAAATTCCTGGAGCAGAGATGAAGTGTTTTGTTCCTGAATCAGTTAGAAGGCTAATAGAACTGAATCAAAAAGTATAGGTCAGGAATAAGGTGAAAGAAGATCAATTTATTTACCATTGAATCATTATTATATAACATTTTGCAACTACCTATTCACCAGATATTCTGGCTATGCAAACTCCTAGATTCTTCCCAATCTGCACTGGGTAGAGAGAATTTGGGGCAGACTGTGACCGAAAAACCTACTATGCATACCTACCCTCTCAACACCAGATTGCCTCCTGATTGCTGCAGGTGTCATTTATAGGGGTGGATTTTGTACCCAAGGGCAGTGGTTGGTGAATCATATTCCTGAGCCCTTTTTCATTTGCAGTGAGACACAACAATACAGGATGAACAGGCATGATGGATTTCAATCTTCTTTTCTAACCTCATCTCATTCCCACACCCCCTTGAAACCACTTTCTTCAGTTGAGGGCATCATATACTTTATTCAGGTCTTCAACTTCCTTATTATCCTTGACATCTCACTTAACTAAAATGACTTTCTTCAAAGTTATCAGTTATTTCTTTCTTACTTGTCAAATTGCATTTTCTTAGTCTTCTTACTTCTTGACCTCTTTTTAGCATTAGTCATTATTAACCACTCTTCTCCTGTACTTACTGTATCCAATATGGGTTGCTAAAAATGTTTTAATTGTGTCACCTGTAAAAACTCTTATATCTCTATACTAACAACAACAACAAAAACTCCAAATAACACAACCCCTCCAAAAATACAAAAAAAATTCAGGAGCACAATTTTCTAATGAATTTATAAATATTCCAATTGAAGTTTCATTTTTTTTAGATCTACCTGTTAGGCAAATATGCAATGTTTTCCAAATACTTTGCAAGAGTAGATAATTGATATTAGAGGACAGAAACTTATTACTTATAATTAAATAATAGTGTATGATATAGTTCTGTAATCTCTTTCCTAATATTTTATTTAAAAATTTTGTAACAATATTCATGGCTTATAGTTTTCTTTGTTTTTGCTCTCACTGATTTAGGTATCAAAATAATTTTTATATCTTAAAATGAATTTAGAAGAACTTTTTTTGTCAAATAGTTTATATTTTTGGAATTAATTATTCTTCAAATGTTCAGTAGAATTCACTTATAAATCCATTTAGTTCCAGGGATTTTTTCTAGAAAGTTTATTGATGATTCTGCTCTAGCCCCTTATTTTAACTTTGTGAATATCTCCATTTTTCAAGAGAATTTCTTGTAAACAATATATATATATATTGATTATGATTATGGTTTCTAATCCATTCTTCTATCTACTTCTTTTTAATGTGTGAATATGTCTTATTTAAACTTACTTTTATGATTCCTAATTGTATATTTCTCTCCATCCTATTTACTTTTTCCTATTCCTATTTTCCTATTTCCTATTCCATTTATTTTGGCATCCCCTTTTAAAAATCTGTAATACTTCTGACCACTACCTCCTTCAATCTTCTTTCACTTTTATCATCCCACCTTTCTTTTATTCCTTTCCTTGTTGAATAAGACAGATTTCTATACCAAATTGTGTATATCAATTCAATTATAAATGAGGTTCAAGTATTTCCCACCACCTATTATTTTCCTCTCCCCTCTAAAATCTCTTACTTGTATGCTTTTTATGTAAGAAAATTTTTCCTGTTCTATTTCTCCCTTTCCCATTCTCCTAATGCATTCCTCTTTCTTACCTGACCATTTTTTTGAGATCATCCCAACCACAAACTCCAGGTATTGATGGGAAATATTTGCTTTTGGAAAATAATGGTTGAGAATAATAGACAAAGTTTGATGGAAATTAGGTTTAGAGCAACACCTCACTCCATACACCAACAAGTTCCAAATGAAACAATGACCAAACTATAAAAGTCACTTCTTTTTTTTTTAGGTTTTATTTTTTTGCAAGGCAAATGGGGTTAAGTGGCTTGCCCAAGGCCACACAGCTAGGTAATTATTAAGTGTCTGAGAACAGATTTGAACCCAGGTTAAAAACTCCAGGGCTGGGGCTTTATCTACTACACCACCTAACTGCCCCTAAAAGTCACTTCTTAAATGATAGGGGCAAAAGATAAATTACCTTTTTGGTCTATTATTGGAAGAAGAATTCATGATTCAACAAAAGATAGGATAACACAAGGTAAAATAAATGATTTTGATTACATTAAATTTAAATATTTTTATACACATAAATCTAGTATAATGCAAAATAGAAAAAAAAACAGAAAACAGAAAAATCCTTGCAATAAGTTTCCCTGATAAAGGTGTTATATCCAAAATATATAAGGAATTGATTCAAATTCTTAAATCTAAGAACTGCTCTTATTAGATAAGTGGTCAAAGGATATAAACAGGTAGTTTTCCAAGAAAAAAATAGCTATCAACAATTATATAAAAATGCTCTAAGTCTTATTTCATAAACATTACCCAGTGATCACTGCTATCTTTTTTATGTTAATGAATTAGACCTTTTACAAATTATTTGCAAATCATGTAAAGAATAAAAATCAAATTGATTTGCAGTTTGCAAATTCCATTCTTTTTCTTTTTGGGGAAATTGGGAAAGCATTTGCCCTCCTTCCATCCTAAGTTAAATTCCTTTTCTCCATTTCTTAAGTATTTATATAAGATGATTGGCTCAGCAACACATCAGTTTTTTTCAGTTCTTAAGAATGTACTTCCTCTAAAGTCATTTTTGAAGTCATGATAGTTAAGATGTTTTCCTATCTCCCTTCTTATCTTGAGTATCAATTCATTTTTGTTCTGTTGTTTATACTCAAGATCATTCTTAGTAGAGAAAACAATCAAAAGAAGCATTGAACAACTTTCCTTCTTTCAATTGTTTTTATTTGTAGCATTCCATACCTTAAACATCAATTCTATACCTTTTTTGATCTAATACTCCATAAACTAGTGACTCTGGGATGATATAAATATGAGATTCCTCACACCAAAGCTCATCAGAGAATGAAACGCTTTTTGTTGTCCATAACTTTCCTTGTCTACCTCAAGTGTTTCTGAGTTTTACTTTCCTTATATTGCCTCAGAAGACTACGTCATGATCCCTTTCTAGAACATTGTTGTCAACAAATTCTAAGTATCTCTTTTGCTATGTTTATTTCTTCAATCATTACTTGTTCTGGCTTCTATTTTTCTAGCTTCTTTTATCTTTTGAACATTCAGTTTGATTTTTTATGTAAATATAATATATACACACATAATCATTTCAGTCATATCTAACTCTTCATGATGCCATTTGGGTTTGGTTATTTTGGCAAAGATATTGAGGTGATATTTTCTTCTCTACCTCATTTTTATAGATGAAGATCTGAGGCAAGCAGGGTTAAATGACTTGCTCAGGGTCACACAGCTAGTAAATGTCTGAGACCAGATTTGAACTCAACAAGATGAGTCTGATTTCAAGCCCAATACTTTATCTACCTATGCCACCTAGCTGCCCCCCAATATATTCAAACACATATGTTAATAACTTCCATTCACTCCCCCCATTTTTACTTGTATGTTCAGAATTTTAAGCATACATCAATAGATATTCTTTCTTTCCAGTAGATTGTGAGCCTCTTTAAAGGCAGGAACTATGTCATCTTAGTCAGTCAATAAACATTTATTAATTATTAACACTTCCATAGTGTCCGTAACAGACCATCATCAATCAATGCAGAAGCCACTGACCATTTACCTCAAGTTGAAGTCAATCAGTCCCTAGCTGAATTTCCAACTGAAGAAGCAGTTTTGGATGCCATTTGGTTCCTTTCAAGTAGCAAAGCACCTGGTGCTGATCTTATAGCTGAGATCTACAAGGGGGGAGGATTCATTGCTCATCCAAAAACTGATTGAAATTTTCCAGGTTATATGTCAGGAAGAGGTTATCAAGAATTCAAGGATGTCTCCATTGTCCATCTCTATAAAAAAATAAAAGGTGACAATCACAGGGGTATTTCTCTTTTAGTCATTGCTGGGAAGATTCTTGGCAGACTCCTTCTCAATAGAATGACCCTTCACCTCCCTGAGAACCAGTGTGGCTTCAGAAAGGATTGAAGAACAGTTGAAATGATGTTTGCTGCCCAACGACTCCAGGAAAAATGCCAGGAACAGAACAGAGGTCTGTATACAAAATTTGCAGATCTGACCAAGACCTTTGATACCATCAGTCATGGGGGTTTATGTAAAATTATATCAAAATTTGGTTGCCCGGAGAAGTTCATCAGTATTGTACATCAATTTTATGTCATCATGCATGCCCAGGCTTTGGATAGTGGATGATGCTCTCGAGATTTCCCAGTCAACAATAGTGTGAAACAAGGATGTGTACTTTTTAGTACAATGTTTTCATCCATGCTATCAAATGACTTGAGGATGAACATGACCACATTGATGGCAAATTCTTTAACTTGAAAAGCTACAGACCAAAGCAAAGGGAATCTTGGTGCATCAGCCCCTGTTTGCAGATGTTTGTGCACTCAATGCAACCTCTGAAGCTAAGATGCAGCAAACTATGGATCAATTTTCTACTGCTTGTGCTAATTTTGGCATAACAATTTGGTATAACAATTAATACCAAGAAAACACAAGTCCTCCATCAGCCAGCACCATACCATCCATATGTGAAACCAGTGATTACAGCAAATGGAAAAATTTTGAGTACTGTGGACAAGTTCACTTCCCTTAGCAGTATACTCTCCAGGGAGGTACACATTACAATGAGGTTAACATATGCATTGCCAGAGCTAGCTCAGTATTTGGGAGGCTCTGAAAGAAAGTGTGGGTGAGAAGAAGTATTAGGCTAACTAGCAAACTGAAGGTCTACAGAGCCTGTGCTAACATTGTTGTGCTGACATTATTACTATTTCCTGTGAAACCTACCAGCACCAGGTCAGGAAACTGAGTTACTTCCATTTAAATTGTCTTAGGAAAATTCTGAAGATCACCTGGGAGAAGAAGATACCAGACACTGAGGTCCTTTCTTGAGCTAAACTGTCTAGCATTCCTACATTACAAAGAGAGTGCAACTGTGATGGACTGGATAAGTTGTTAGAATGCCAGATGTACGCTTGCCAAAAAAATCTATTTTTTGGAGAACTCACACAGGGCAAGCACTCAAAAAGGGGTCTGAAGAAGTGATACTGAGACACCTGAAGGTCTCATTGAATAACTTTAGAATTGATTGTACAGCACGGGAGACACTGGCACAGGACCACCCCAGCATGGTGTGCCCTCATCAGTGAGGGTGTTGCACTCTATGAGGAAGGTAAAATTGAAGCAGCTCAAAGCAACTGTGACAACTGTAAGTTTAGAGTACCCAAACCAGGTATTCACATGGATTATTTGTGCCTGACCTGTAGTAGAGTATTCTGAGCTTGTATTGGCTATAGTCAGACACACTGTATTTCGTCTCAAGCATAGTGATGTCATTTTGGTGTTCTTCCTTAACAAAGAACAAGAACCAAGCAATCATTAAGTGCTTGATATATGTGCTACTGTGGTGAATAAAATTATCCTGAATACAATAAAAGAGACTGAGACAGAGTTCTGAGCCAATGGCACTTTATTAAAGAATCCATGGTCTCTTATAATGAAGGGGACTTCAGGTTTTCTTCATGATCTGACATGCCCTTATAGGACCCTATTTTTATAGGGGTTAGTATCTCAAATATAGAATAATTTCATTGATTGACATATGTTGCATAAGCTAAAATGGGCAAAACAATATGTCAGCAAGGTCATGAGTAGCAAAAATATCTTCACTGAGTAGGTGGTCACAAAATGGATAGGCTACTTCTTAGATTAGCAGAAGGACATGACACAGACTATATAATATATATATATATATATATATATATATATATATATATGTTGGGTGGTTATAAAGATGGTCACTTGCTTATGTTGAATGAGCAAGAGTAATCCAGAGGCAACAAAAATAAATTAGAGAATATTCTATGCTGTTGAGTCACATCTGTCCTTTCAAGATAAGGAAAAACAAGGGTGGAAGACCTCTAGCTAGCTTCCTATAATTGCACAAGTAATCTTACTATCAGCAGTTCATAACTCTGAGTCTTAATCATTATCTCATTGGAATCATTTCAGATTGATTTATAAGGGTTAGAATTTACATAGGAGTCCTCACTCATTAAATCAACTTTCTTACTATGTAAGCATCCCTAGAACCTAGGACAATACCTAGTACATAAAGGGTGCTTTATACATACCTGTTATCTTTAATTGAGCTGAATTTGGAGGTCTACATTCCTCCTGGGTTGATATCCTCTGTAGATTTTAAGTCATAGGATTTTACCAAGCCTTGAACATTTGAAATCAGTTTTTCCACAATCTAGTATATATGACAGATGAAATCTGGATTTTCTCTCCTCCTTTATAAATTCAAAGATGGAGTGGTCACTCTCTCTCAAGCTTCCTCTTTACAGGTGAAAATCATGTCTAGGATTGTAATACCCTTGATTGGTTTTGCCACTTTTTGAAGCATGAGATTATCATTATGTCAAATTGAGAAAGTATTAGTTGTTAAGCCTTTGGCCGAGAGAGAGTATGTGTATGTGCTCTAACAGATGTCCAGTTAGGTGAAGTCATCCATCACACCTATAGCTTGTTTCTGTGCAAGATTTGTGACCTATTTCCTAGACTTTAAATCTATTTTTTTTCTTTTCAGGTGGATCTTGTAGATTTAAATGACAATACTACTTCCTTTTCTCTCTGTTATTCTCCAGTGTCCTTCATGATAACTTCTTGGCTCCAGTTTTTGCATTTACTCATATGAATATCTCCTTCTTAATCTATAATACTATCCTACCTTCTTTCAACCTATTTCTTTTGAATATGTTGTACTTTTCTGCATCCAGGGTCCCTGCTAGTCCTCTTTTTAAAAAAAAATATTTTGCAAGACAATGGGGTTAAGTGATTTGCCCAAGTTCACACAGTGACTCAGTCCTCCTGACTCCAGGGTCAGTGCCTTATCAATCAGCTGCCCCCATTGCCAGTTGTCTTGACTTTTGCCTTGCTACTGGACTCAAATTACTCAGAAGGAGAGTGAGGTTGATGACTTCATTTAAATATAATTCACTTGCAAGTCACCACCCTCAAATGCAAAAAGTCATTGATTCTCTTTGAGAACAAAGAACAAATAACTCTTCTGGAATCTTATGTAAGAATCTCAAACATAAAGTCTCAGAGCTCCTTTTAACATAAAATTTTTTTCTTGACTTCTGCATTTTGCTTATTATCCACCTGTTATTAATTTTCATTGAGACAACCAAGGCCATGGGCCTGGTCCTTTCTAGATCTGTGCTATTTACAAAGATATTGATATCTCTGTCGATATTCTTCTCCCTTCATTGTAGCTATTCTCTATGGTATTTGCTTGGGCATATATGGGGATTTTCTCTCTGTTTCACTCCTACTCCTTAATTTTCAATTTTCAGTAAATTTCTCTTACTTATATTTATAAGACTTTCAGAGTAGAGGAATATTTTTTTTGGACTCACATTAGCCATCTTATTATTTTTTAAATCTTATAAATATTTCTTAAGTGTTTTATACTTTATATATATTTTTAGACTCACTCTCAGGTGTTGTTGTTCAGTTGTATTGATACTTTGTGACCCCATGGACCATAGCATGGCAACAATAGCCATGGAGTTTTCTTGGCAAAGATACTGGAATTGTTTGCCTTCCTTCTCCAGTGGATTAAGGCAAGCAACTTAAGGAACTCTTTTTTTTTTTTTAAGTTTTTTCAAGGCAATGGGTTTAAATGGCTTGCCCAAGGCTACATGGCTAGGTAATTATTAAGTGTCTGAGATTTGAACCCAGGTACTCCTGACTCCAAGACTGGCGCTCTATTCACTGTGCCACCTAGTCGCCCCGCAACTTAAAGAAACTTGCCTAGAATCATGCAGCTAGTGAATGTCTGAAGCCAGATTTGAACTCAGGTTTTCTTGAGTCCAAGTCTAGTGCTCTACCTACCTATACTATCCTCTGTTACCCTACACTATTCTGCTCTCCTTGCCTTCCTTCCCAAAACCTTCCCTTAATTCAAATATTGTTAAACAAAATGAAATCATATGTTGGTTATATCTGAAAATAGATGTCCCATTTCATACCTCTAATCTATCATATATCTCTACCAGGAGGTAGGAAACATCATCATCCTTCTAGAATCATAATTTATTATCATATTGACTAGCATTTTTGTCTAAGTACTTTTATTTTGAAATATTGTAGTAATTTTGTAATTTATTCTGATTCTGCTCACATCACTCTGTATCAGTTCATAGAAGTCTTAGGTTTCTCTGAATATTTTCCATTTATTTACTAATCAGTTTCATAAAATTCCTTGGGTACAGTCTGATAAAATTGTTAG
The DNA here is from genome assembly GCF_037893015.1 of Macrotis lagotis. Taxonomy (NCBI): domain Eukaryota; kingdom Metazoa; phylum Chordata; class Mammalia; order Peramelemorphia; family Peramelidae; genus Macrotis; species Macrotis lagotis. The sequence continues at coordinate 88,862,290 of NC_133658.1, forward strand.
TCATTTCTCTAATTAGTTATAAGAATAGAACAAGAATACAGAGAAAAAAGAAGCGAAAGTTCCTGACTTTGGTAGATTCATGGTCTCAGTTTCACAAAGACATCATCCCTCTTCTTTTTCTTTACTTCTAGGACATTTGGTACATATGGTGGGCATGATTTATATTCATTTCTCTAACTATAGCAATGACATGACAGATGATCTGTTTTCTAAGACTCTTCATTTCTGGGCTCCCTCAAATGTTTGGAGTCCTTGACATATCCAACAAAGATAGAGGGTTTGGCCTCTAACTGATTCGATAGGCAATCATGTAAGCCTGAATAAACTTGGCTTAATCACAGAGAGTCGTGACTGGCATAGTTTATCAATGACAGAACATAAAATAAATAAATGACTCCTGGAAAACAGCTCACTCTCAAGACAGTAGTTTTTCTGCTGAGCTCTGATTTCACAATGATTAATGTGAATGTCTTCACTCCTACTTGGAAATTGGAAGAACAGCTTTGTGAAGTTTTCTATTGTCATCCTACATACTATCATGAACCTATAGGCCATTAGAAACTTAAAATTAAAAAATCTGATCTTGATCAAAAAATAGTTCAACGTGAATGTTGAACATCCAATCTCATTGTTTGACTAATTCCATTACACCAAGATGTAGAGTCCAACTTCTGGACTCCCTTATCTTTCCCAGGCAAGCATTGCAGGGACAGGAGACAAGGAAGACAAAGGAGACAAGTTTCTCCCTCAAGATCTCTAAGTGCTCCATTTATTTACCAAAACATCAGTGCCTAAATACCTTTTGGGTACTAGAATTAGAGACTTTCCCAGTCTCTAATCCACTCCCACTCTTGTGGTACATAGTAGAACAAGGCTCTGATGTTCAAAGACACCAGGTGAAGATAATTTACAATGTTCCCATACACAATGGTTCCCTACATATCCCCCTCTATTGTTTTTGAAACAAAATTATTACATAATGATTGCCACATAAATTGTAAACAAAAGTTAAAAATAGTATATACAAAAGTCAATTTAACAAAACCAATATTCCCAAATTCCTTGAAATACATTTTTATCCCCAATTTACAAACCAACAAAGATTACAAAGTTTTTTCTTTTGCCAACAAAAAATCCTTTCAAAGCCATCAAATTCAAAACCCAAACTAAAAGGAGTAACTTAACTCAAGTAACATTTAACTATTTCAGATCTGAATTACACACACACACACACACACAGTAGTTTAGACACTAACACAAACACAGAAACAATTACCTTGTATCACATTTACCAAGATGAGACCGATACTCTGGCCAGTACCAAATCTCAGAATATAGAAACATTTTCCCATCTCTCCAGACCAGTAGAGAGAGATGTAAAATGCCCTATAGATGTTCAAATACATGCATACACACATAACCAATTGAGACCAGTCAACAGAAATATAAGTGATAGGCACAGGCTTCATAAAACAAAAATCCAAATTTCCCAATCCCAGAAAAAAAATTCTTCCCCTTTTTTCTTAACTAATTTAACCACACAGCTTCCCAGTCAATAACCTATTGAAAAACATTGTCCAACCCCCCCTCCCCAAATCAGGAAGAAGGCATGGGGGTCCCTTGATTTCTAAAATTAGTTTTTGGATGGGGTCTTGTCCTTGTAGCAAAGCCTGCATTCCATCTCAGACATAAGCTTGAGTTTTGAAGTTCCAAAAAGGAAGATTTCCCTTCTCCCTCCCTCTTCCCTCTGCAGAGGGTGGGAAGGGCAGAGAATGAGAGAGAACATTTGAAGTCACCTAAGCCATTAACACCAATAGAACCTGGAGTTGCCACACCTTGTGAACAGTAGCCATCACCATAACAAACTGTCCAACAGTATGTGACACTTTGGCTCTCAACACAGGTAGCCAGCAATTCACAGCCCTCTGCTGCTGGAACAGTGGCTGAATTGCACCCACCTGTAGGCTGAAAAGTGAAACTTGCTGTGTCTTCCAGAGCAAAACTCATCTTTTATGTCAAGGTCTGCTGTCAACATCAGACTCTGCGGCAACCATGAGAAGTCTCTAAATTTGCCCATAGGTTTAGGGGTTTGAATCGTGCTTAATGGACATCACACAATCTGCCCAGAAGCTGCGGCCAAAAGGAGCAGCAAGCAGGTCCTCCCCATCATGTTCATTGTGCTGGTATGGACTCTTGCTGAGCAAGAAGCTTCATCCCCTACCATACTGCCTCAGAGATTCTACTTTCACTGATTCCTCAATGTTGACTTCTTATCACTTTTGCTGGCTATGGGGCTGTCACTAGGTGATGGACTGCTGCTTGAGGAAGCTCGGTCCTCCTGTGGTGCTGCCTCAGAGACTCCACTTCCCAACTCAACAGCAGCCCCAATCAGAGAGAATCTGTGCTAATTCTAGCCCCTAATTGATTAATATATCTCTTCCCCATAATATTGTAGGGAGTTCTTCAACTATGAAAGAAGTGACAGTCCCTGCTTTATCTTCTTTTCTCCATTTCAAGGGTGGACAAGAAATTTCTGTTTCTTATCTATCTCCAAAGCCTACTAGGTTAGTATCAGCAACCTGCTTAGGCCAAATGTGTGGCCAGTTTTGTGTGGGGAACAAAGTCCCATCTGTCCCAGTGTCAATCAAGCCTAGGAAAGCAATTCCTTCTACTTGGATAACACAGAGGTTTTTCTGAAGAAATCGTAGTTGTAAACATAATTTCATTGTAGTTTCTCTGTTTTGGCCCCTTTTTCAACTGACTTCCCTTCCTATTTATACCAGATCTTGAAAAAACACATAACTGAGCTATGCATTGGTTCCCATTTACGTAGCTATCATCATTAGCATTCATTATATAATAGAGAAAATTTCCCCACTCTTTACTAAAGGTATAATGTTAGTATACTCTGGATTAGATGGAGCCAAAATGATTGCACTCATCCATTAATCTTAAAGGATGAATAGATACTTTAGTAGAAGCATGGGGAGGCACCCTAAATTTCCCAGCACTTTTGACTGTCAATAGTTTGATATGGGTTGGCTTGCTGCCAAAGCTGTAAACTAGTTTTTCCATTCCATTCGCCTGCTTGTCCTGAACTGTCATACCCCATGATTGCTTTTGAGGGGTCCCTGGGAGAGGGCCCCTTTCTCCATTTAAATTTCCTTGTCAGGGCGGCTAGGTGGTGCAGTGGATAGAGCACTGGCCCTGGAGTCAGGAGTACCTGAGTTCAAATCCAGCCTCAGACACTTAATAATTACCTAGCTGTGTGGCCTTGGGCAAGCCACTTAACCCCATTACCTTGGAAAAAAAAAATCTAAAAAAAAATAAAAAATAAATTTCCTTATCTACATTCTGATGCCCAGTGTCCTGCCTTTTTTGCACTTTGGGCATGGAGTTTTAGGATGATGCTCCCTAATCTTTCTGGGTTTATTTCCTTGTGCATGCCAACAATCTTTCTTTCTTTTTTTTTTTAGGTTTTTGCAAGGCAAATGGGGTTAAGTGGCTTGCCCAAGGCCACACAGCTAGGTAATTATTAAGTGTCTGAGACCGGATTTGAACCCAGGTACTCCTGACTCCAGGGCCGGTGCTTTATCCACTGCCACCTAGCTGCCCCAACAATCTTTCTTTAAATGTCCAGGTTTTCCATAAACAAAACAAGTCCATTTCTCTTTATTTATAATGCACATATTAGCAAATGCCTCTGTAATTAATTCTGTATGATACACCTGAGACCCTATTCTGTCACATCTTTGTATCATTTCCTCAATGGTGGCATCCCCTTTTTTTTAAGGTTTTTGCAAGGCAATGGGGTTAAGTGACTTGACCAAGGTCACACAGCTAGGTAATTATTAAGTGTCTGAGGTTGGATTTGAACTTAGATACTCCTGAGTCCAGGGCAGGTGCTCTATCCACTGCGCCACCTAGCCACCCCCCTGTGCTACCTAGCTGCCCCCATGGCATCCCTTCTTAAGCCAATCATTGCTTTCTGACAATCAACATTTGCATTAGTCCATGCTAATTGTTTTATTAATACATCCATCTGTTAACATCTCCTAAAGTTCTTCCTACTGCCTCCTGTAACCAGGCAAAGAAATCTACAAAAGCCTCATCATTTCTTTGTCTAATAAGTGCAAATGTTTTTTCTTTTCATTTTGTATTAGAATATGTCCCCAAGCATTCTTTACACAAATAGCAATTCTTTCTTATGTCTCTAACCCATAATATAGTTGGTCTGCATTGTTGAAAAATTGATCTGTGCTATTTAACTGTTCATAATATGTGGTGGCATTGGGACCTTGTGCATGCCTCAAAGCCATCTATCTACATTGTTCTATAAACTCCATCATCCAAAACACAGATTGTTCAGGGGACAAACATGCTCTATCTACTTCTAATCATTAGGTGTTAATATGGAGTAAGCAAGAGTATCCAATTGTAGCCAGACAAAAGGTGATTTTGCCCTGTATTCCCCTACTGACTTCTTTAAATCTCTGACTGCTTTTATATCTAGTGGCTTATGTCTTCGCCTAAGGTTTCCTGGATTAAAAGGATCTGGCTCCTCAATAACAGAATGTGACTTAAACTCAGCTCCTAGATACATCAAACTGTCTCCCTGATCTTTTGCTTTTTTGTTGGTCTTTTGTACTGCTGAAATCTCTTCCCTAGGTGCTGTAGGGCTTTTCTTAACTGTTCATAATCAAGACTTTTCTTGATAATGCTTCTTTATTTATTCTGCCTCAGGCCATGGAGGCAAATGCAGTTTCACTTTACCTTGGCTTTCCTCCGCACTTCCTTGTTAGAATTTCCTTAGCATCAGCCCCATGGTAAATTTATTACCTTTTCCAGAGTCCTTGGCTCTGGGATGTCTCCTGGTTCTCTTTGCTTGTATCTGCTATGTCCTTCTTCCAGACTTATAACATGCCTTTTTGCCATATGTTTAGTCCCTGTTCAGGCTCTAATATGTAGAGTCCCTCTTCTGGACTCCCTAATCTTTCCCAGGTGAGCTTGGAGGGGCCGGAGACAAGGTTCTCCCTCAAGATCTCCAAGTGCTCCTTTTATTTACCAAAACACCAGTGCCTAAATACCTCTTCAGTCTCTAATCCACTCCCACTCCCGTGGTACTTAGTAGAACAAGGGTCTGATCTTCAAAGACACCAGATGAAGATAATTTATAATGTTCCCATACACAATGATTCCCAACACCAAGAGAATGATGATAGTTTCAAGATGGCATTGTCATTTAATTAGCCACCAACTCCTCAAATTTCTGTAATATAATCTCTTAGAATGTGTAAGGCACTTCCTTTACATAATCTCATTTTATCCTTATCATAAATCAGTGAATGTAATGAGGAAAAATTTCAGATTTGGAAGAAACTTCAAAAACCATCCAGTGAAACATTTGTTCCTAAAAGAAGCCTTTCTACATCAAACCCAAGTCTTTCCTTAAAGATCTCCAATGAGGGGATTTCAATGAGGCAATATGGGCCACTCTTGAATAACTCCTTTCTCCTACCTATCAAACTTATTTCTGTATTCTGAGGTCAAACAGAACAAATTTAATTCTATGCTTCACATATTTGAAGACAATTTTTGTTTTTTCCTTGAGTTTTCTCTTCTACAGACTAAACACAGACAACAGGTGTGAGTGAGTAACCATGGAGTGACCAATTTATGGTGAAAGCATATTGGCTCTTTGAAAAAATGACTTCCTTTTAAATATATTCATTAATTATTTTTTTCTGATCTGTTCTATATGTTATAAGGCATTAAAATTAAATTCACTAGCTTAGAATTTTTAGTTCTTCTCCAGTCCTGGGGTGCCTCTTTCACTATTCATTATCTTTCATATGCTACTAACTGTGATGCCACTATCATATACACCAAACAAACATTTCTTGAGTTTTGTATCCTTTAAAGTTTCTAGGAATCTCAACTACTATCCTTTTTCCTAAATTGGAGCTACTTTATATGTTATTTGGATTGACTAGTCTCCCTTTCCTATTTTTTTTTAGTTAAAGTCTTTTTGATTAATTTTCAAGACTCCAGGTACATCCATTCATATTAGTTTTTATTAGGTGTACTTCATCTTTGACTAGGAGACTATCACTTCTATTTTTTAAGCTCTGATCCTGAAGTCTAATTCTCCAGGCACCAATTTCCAAACAACTGTTCATTTCCACAATCTATTTTTCTTTTCTATATCTCTTGCCTGAAGCAGGCAGCACACTTGTGCTCCTATCTAGTTTCTGGCCTGAGATTAAATCATCTTAGATAATGGTTTCTTCTGGCAGTATCATTGGTGCTCACATAAATGGTCAGAAGTAGGTAGGAGTCATTTTGACATTCTCTGTCACATTTTGGATATATGCCTCAGAAGATATTATACTTGTATTGTTTTCATATCACTAAATGACAATTATAAGTGAATCCTAATATAGAATCACCATCCACTATCACTCTTGTCTCCTTCCTCTGATATGTACTAGAATATCCCTCACCTGACAGAGCTTTGGAATCTATGGCTTTTAAAAATTCCTTGAAAGATGAGCATCTACTTCCTTCACTTAGTATTCAACTTCTCCTACCTATAAAAACTATCTCAGACTTATTTTGGGTTTCCAAAAGGTCCTTATTCTTCTTTCCTATTACTGTGACATTCTTCTATTCTCTTATTCCTTTTATAAGAAGGATTTTCCTCTGTCTCTTCAGAATATTTTATTTCTTTCCTTTCACATTGAATAATGTATTTTATTTTATTTTTTTAATTTTACAAGCTTTTCATTGTACTTGATAATTTACAGGGTGGTGAATTGCTTCTCAAGATTTTTTACCTTTCTTTCTAGCTGGGAGACAAGTCAACAATTTGAGCACAGATAGGGGTCACTTGGCCATGACAATCATACAATTAGTGAACATTACAAAATTGTACCTGCTCCTCAGCCCTCTTTCAAATTGCTCATAGATTATATTTCACCCAATCAACACTTTATTAGCAACTCCACAGAATCCATTAACCTCTCAAGAACCATATAGAGCTTCATTCTTTCTTCTCACTGACGTTACTGACTGTTTTAGAAAATTGCTTTACTTAATTTTTTTAATTACATGATTTTATTGACTACCTTTTATTCCTAGAGTTCCTTTTTTTCCCCAGGGTCACTTTTTTCTTTCTTTTTTTTTTTTTAGGTTTTTGCAAGGCAAATGGGGTTAATCCTTCTTTTCAAGAATGAGTCATTCTTCAGATTTAGCCTTCTTAAAATGTTTGTTGCTTTTAAGTCATTTCAGTTGTTTCTTTGTAATTTCATTTGGGGTTTTCTTGACAAAGATACTGGAGTTTCTTATTTCCTTCTTCAGCTGAGAAAACTGAAATACACAGAGCAAGTGACTTGCTGATGGTCACCCAGTAAATAAGTGCTCAGTTTTCTATCCACCTAATTGCTCATTTAAAAATGACAATTGTTTTAATTGTATAAGTGAGAAAATGAAATCTCAGAGAGTTTGAGGAAAATTGCCCAGAGTCACACAGGTATTCAACTTAATAAAACTGGAAAAATAACACTTTTGCTTCCTAGTTCAAAGGGTTTTTTTTTTTTTTAGTATGCTATGTAGTATACTGGTACAATGAGATTTTGGGGTGGGGTTTTGCTGTTGTTTTTAATCAAAGGAACATAAATCTGGAAAGAACTTCATATAGCTTCCTTACTTTTTCAGACTAAAAAAAAAACCTCAGATGTAGCAATATTGAGTAACTTGCCCAAAGTCTCATAGGTTTAATCTCTGCTTCTAGGATATCAGGGTAATTTTCCTGGAGAATTTCTTGAAAAATAGTCTAGGCTTTTTTCTTGCTCATGACATTCAGATAGCCCAATAATTTTTAAATGACCTCTTCTGGATCTGTTTTTCCAGGTCAGTTGTTTTTCCAGTGAGATATTTCATATATTCTTCTAGTTTTTCATTCTTTGGGTTTTCTTTTATTGTTTCATGATTTCTCATGAAGTCTTCAGCTTCCTTTAGCTTCATTCTACAGTTGAAGGAATTATTTTCTTCAGAGACCTTTTGTTCTTTTCCATCTGGCCAATTCTGCTTTTTTAAGGCTTTCTTCTCCCTATTGGCCTTTTGGACTGCTTTTTTCCATTTAACCTGAAAGTGTTGATTTGATTTTCATGATTTTCTTGCATTTATCTTCCCAATTTTTCCTTCTACTTCCCTTACTTGCTTTTCAAAAATTTTTTTGAGCTCTTCCAAAAATTCATTTTTTTTTTGGAGAGTTGTTTGAAAGTTATCTGCTCGGTTAAATTATAAACTCCTTGAGGGCAGAGAGGATCTTTTTTTTGTGTGTGTGTATCTCCCCCAAGTGCTTAGCACAGTGACTAGTACTTAGCAGATGCTTAAAAAATGCTTGATGACTAATGATTAGTCTAATTCTACAAATAACTCACATTAACATAATCCTTTAAAGTTTTTAAGGAGTTTTCAATCACAATACCTATATGAGGTAGTAAATGCAAGCAATATTAGCATTGAACAGATGAAAAAATTGAATTTCAAAGAGGCTAAAATATTTGTCTCTGGGATAGAATGCCAGAAATGGAATTTCATCCTTTATCTATTACACTATGTTTAATAACTTTTGAATGATACCACCCTGACCTTTATATATTGCTGTCAAAAATTGAAAAGGATTATAGTATCATATATACAATACATGTATTTTCTTATGAAATCGAAGAGTCACTTCTCAGGAGAGAAGATGAGAACTATGCCTTATCTGGATGATGGTTTTAAGCTGAATGAAGACAGAGGACAGTAACAGAGAGAGAGGATAAACGATGCTTGAATCCAAGATCTTCTATCCCACTGTATTTCCTTTAATTGTTATTAATATACTTTTGAAAACCCCAACCTTTATTGTTCAGGGCTGGTACTATGTTAGGTCAGCCCAGTGAATCAATTTTAGCAAAGCCAAGCAATGAAAAACTCATGGACCTTAAAAATTCAATGAAATTAAATTTACTCAGATTACATAGTTACAGTGAACTTATTTAAATGGATGTCATTGCCCTTTAAGTGCATGTTGCATTGAATAGTCATGAAACAGATTCAGAAAGATGTCATTGCTTGAGTAGTAGTAATTCTGTTCTGCCTCTAGTGTGGCAGCTTCTCATAAGTTGGCCTCATGTGAGAAGGAAGTAAAGTCAATGGTTTAATCTCTGATTACTCAGAACATACTAATCCAGATGTTTTCCTTGTTGCTTTGAAGAGAAAACAATTCATCATTTTTAATGTAGATGATGCCTCTACCACACTTGCCTTGGGGTACTAAACTGAAGGAGGGCTCTTGTTTCTTCCTAGCTGAAGAGAATGGAGTCCAGAATGTCTCAAAGACTAGCAAATATTTCTGGCAGCAATATATATAGGTGATATTACTCAACCAAGTCTGGGATGAGCTGACTAGTATGAGATAACTTTCCTTTGGTCTGGAATTGTAATTTTATCTACATAGGGAAATACTGATAAGGAAACTCTATTAGAACATTTCTGCAATTTATATTCTGCCATATTTGTTTGAAGGATATTGCTGCTGTTATGGTCAATCATTTTGATGTCTAATATGAGACTCTGGGGTTATGACGCTTGTGTTGGAATGGAACACCCCAGTATGAAAACTCTACAAGCATGCCTTTTCCTTTTTCCTTTTCCCCTCAGGCTCAGAGGCTTCTTCCCTTCTATCTGGTTTTATTCTGCCATGTCTTCTTTCCATTCCTCAAATGGGTGGATTTAATTTTGCTTGAATGTCAAATAGTTTAAACTGTGGAAGTAAGAAAGGAAGGATGGAAGAGAGGAAAGAAGGAGAGAAGGGAGGGAGGGACGTTTATCTTTAAGACTAATGTATCTAGAAATTAGCTGCTTTTCTGAAAGTACAAAACTTCCCTTCAAACTCTATTTAGGGAGGGTAGTGGAGTATTTCTTTCCTAAGAAGCCTCATGAATCTATGTATGCCTGTTTCTTTATCTGAATAAAAGTCTGTGCTGAATAATCTTTAAGTGTGGGAGCTGACATCTTTACCAGGACAAGGGTTCATAATGAATAGTTGATGTAGTAGGAGAGCAAAAAAGCTATATGGTTAAATCCTATAATTCAAGTCTATATCATTGTGTGATGTGAGGCGCTCTGACAGGCTGGAGGGTAATTAATACCAATGTGACCTTCAGCCAGTTCCCCCCATTCTTTTTACTTCCAGGACACTTTATAATGTTAACATTTCTTTTCTTCCTTTGGTTTCAATATTAATTAGTGAACTTTAATACATTTCCTTAAGTCTTGGTTAGGATATGTGTTATACATTTTTTTTTGTGGTATACAGTTAGTTCAGAAATGATTGTTAAATAATTATTTAGAAATCCCTGACTTTTCCCAAAAAATTTAGCCCACCTAAGCAATCTTAATTAGGTAGAGTTGCTGCCTCATTCAACTAGAAAACCCTACAAAGCCTGCTGTGTACCACTCAGATTGGGGATGGGGGGGGGGTGAACCTTTTGTTTAAATTGCCCAAGCCTGGGGGTGATTTAGAAATAAATGCTATCAAAGTCATATGACCCAGCCCTTCATTAGACTAGGTCATTCTTCCTATTAATTTTCAGTCAATCAGAGTTGATTGCTACCCTTATGAAAACTCAATCTTCCAATGACATATAAGCATTGAGTGAGTTCCATGAGTAGTCTTTGGTATTCAAGAGTGTTACTGACTTTGTTATTAATTATTGCTAGTATGATTAATAAAATGATTAATTATTCAGAACCTATGTCTCTCAAACATTTTATGCATCAAGGATACCAAAGTAGCACTGAGAATGTGGTATTGTGGTTGTCCATTTTATAAGTACAGAAATTGGGACTCTAAAAGGTCACGACTTGCCCAGTCACATAACTAGTGTGTGAAGTGAGATGTGAATCCAGGACTCCTGATTCTATGTCCAACATTCTTTCCATTCACTATAGCTTGATTCCTCTCATTCCTTATTTTTCTTTCTTTTGAAATTGTTATTTGGAGAACTTAAGAAATCTACTTTAAAAATTGTTTTGTTTTTCTCAGTAATGAGAATATGTGAATTCTTATAACTCAGTTATATGAACACTGTAGTGTTGCTCATTTTAAACTGTCAATGTCTTTTAAACTAAATAGTTCATCTAAAAGAATGGGTGGATTATTGATCCCTTTTTGAGTTTGATATGTTTCTTTAAAGAGGATTTTAAAAGAGATTTTGTGCTTTAGTCTAATTTAACTTTTTATTGTATTTTATTAGTAAAAATGGAATTTATTCTTTATATAATCTCTTGGGGAACTAGAGGGCAATGATATAGAAAAGTTGAAATCTGATGTGGTGACTAAGTCAAGATCAGTGACTTTTTGGGAAGAGTGACAGGCAGAAGTAGATATCAGAAACATGCCTTCAGAATTTGTACTATAGTCTTAACTGATAAGTGTGCTTTTCTTTATTTTTGCTTTAAGTAATTATATAACTTAGTTTGCCACATCATCAAGATTCATTCATTTTAACTCTCCATTAGAGGGAGAATATCAGAGGATGGGAAATATAATGTTAACAAAATAGAATATTATTGTGAATCTATATTATATAGGACACTGACTACTCTTAACAGACAGTAAGACTAAACATTTATTAAACATCAAGCAATGTGCTAAATGTTGGATACTCTGGGAAAATACAAAGGACTATAATGAAGAATCTCTGCTTGCATTCAGAAGTTTATATTCCACTTGGGAAAATGAGACAAATACATATTAAAGTATAATGAACAATAAAAAAAGTGACAAATGAGTGGTCCCCATAATAGTTCTTAAGTGTTCAGAGGCAAGAAATATCACCATGATGATGAAGGTGAGTGGTGAGGGAAAGCTTCATGAAGAAACTAAGACAAGTAGAAACACATGTGTTCACTGATTTGTCCTGAGAAAGGAGTTCAAGGACAATGTTATACTGAACCTCTGCCTCCTAGTTAGAGAAGGGAGATGTTTCTAAGTAATATACTGTTACATGAAAATTAGTTTTTGTAACTCTATTTTGCCTTTATCTACCATTTTGAAAGCTAAGTCACCTGATTTTGGAGAAGTCACAAACTGACTCCCCTTCCTAAAGGGTACCCAATTGAAGTAATGTCAAAAAACTATCCCTCTCCCTCTCACCTCAGTGCCTCCTGATCACCCTCACCAATCAAAAACCAGGTGACTCACTTTCTATAATTTTATTTTTCTCATTTTACATTGTATAATTGTATATAGAAACCAATAGTCAATGTCCTTGGTTGCTAAGACCTAAGGACCTGGTTTGTACCTAGGAATATTTCTTGGACAATACTAGGCTTAGAGATTGTCTTGATTATTATTCCAAGTTTCCAAGTTCAGATATTCAGCCTTCTATCTAGAGATTCCTATAGTCTTCCTCTCTATAGTCTCCTGAAGTGGAGGGTAGAAAATAAGGGAATAAATGTGTATCATTATTTCAATGAGTGTTTTGGACTGTATTATTTGATGTGTAAGGGATAGTCTATCTATTAATCTATAAATATCTATTTCGACAAATGGTAGGTCAAAACAAAAAAGTGGTTTATGAGAAAGACTCATTGGATATTGATATCATGGTTACAGAGGAAAAACTAAATTCAATTCTCTTTAGAGGGGATCCCCAACTCTGTGGTGGTGTTATCCGAAGAGATCTACCCCTTCATGGAAAAATGGAATTCAATAGAGAGAGACAAATTACTATTATTAATATTTATAGATTATTAAAGTTTCCTTAATGAGTTTTCTGTGTTTTGAAAATGTGAATTCTTTGGGATATTTGAATTTTTTCGTGGAGTGAAATAAAGACTACCTTGTATTTGATATGCATTTATTACTTTACATACTTGTATAGGAAGTAAGTGCTCACATATGTGGAAACTCATGTAGGTAGAGATAAACTATCACAAGGTAATACTGAAGATTTCTAAAGGCAAACCCTGGGTAGACTTAATTAGCCAAAGAAATATTAATCTTTGGAAAAACCTTTGTGCTCATATTCAATTTGTATGAGCCTAGCTCTATGGGGCCTTGGAATCACAGGTTACTTATGAAGAAATGGGAAATGAATGAATGTAAAGAAATTGGCCTTGATTATTGCTAATTCTTAGAGAAGTTTAATCAATGTAAATCATTACCATAATGAAGAAGCCAAAAGAAGTCATGATATACCTAGCTCCTTGCTTATGTTTGGGAGTTTTTTCCACAAGACCTGAGGACTTCTGGATATCCTTCTGTATGCTCCTAGACTATGGAAGAACTTACTTTTGTTTCTTTTTAGATTTTTGGGGAGGTTCATTATTTAATTTGCTACTTTTTTAAAAATCTCTTTGTGGGAGTGTATGTGGGGAAGTTGAGTCCCTCCATTACCTTACATGCCTCCAACTTTACCAGAAGTTCAGTGATGATTTTCATTCTTAAATTTCATAATTTTTCATTTTTTTGAAATCTCTAAGCAAATTTTCAGTGTACATTTTGTAGACCTCCTTGATGAAACTATGAAATAGGAACACACAATTGACTATGAAGTCAATTCTGCTTTAGTAATGATTTACTAATTGCTTAAAGCATCTGATACAGTAAGGAAGCATACAGACTTTGGGGGTCTTATTCTAGATGATGCTATTGCATAAAGTATGAATAGCAAGAAAGATGATTTTAGAGATCCTGATAGAAAGAGGCAAATTTTACTTCATAGATATTTCTTCAAAACTGTAGCAATGACACCTATGATTAGAATAAAAGTATCATTTATTCAAGAGATAAAGGAGAGGCAAAGGAAATAGAAGGTAGGACCATAGTGCATAGCATTAAGAAGTTGAATTCATTCAAGAACAAAATGATGGGGGCAGCATTTGAGTGAAGATCAACAAAAGGAGAAACACAAGTGATAAAATTGTAGTAATATTCTATTGATAATCTTGAGGGATAATCAAATAAAATAAAGAGTCTAATAAACAGAAATGAAACTTTAATGGAGGCACAAAATAGTAGTAAAAGGAATTTATTTAAATCATATCTATCTTTGGGCACTATCCTTTCCCATCATCAAATGAAATGATATTTATAAAGTTCTAGTACAGTGCCTGGCATATGATAAGCTCTAAATAAATAAATAAATATTATTCAAGTTGGGTGAGCATTTCTTTTTTTTTTTTAGGTTTTTGCAAGGCAAATGGGGTTAAGTGGCTTGCCCAAGGCCACACAGCTAGGTAATTATTAAGTGTCTGAGACCGGATTTGAACCCAGGTAGTCCTGACTCCAGGGCCAGTGCTTTATCCACTGCGCCATCTAGCCACCCCTGGGTGAGCATTTCTTAACTTGCCTTAATTAAAATTCTATCTTTCTAAAGGAGAGGTAACCAACAAGGAGAAAAATCTATTCTGTATTTTATGAATTGGCAGCCAGGTGGTGCACTGGATAGAATTCTGACTTAGAGTTAGGAAGATCTGAGTTCAAATTCAGCCTTTAACACTTATTAGAAATGTGACCCTGGGAAAGACACTTTAATTTCCTCAATTATAAAATGAGAATAGTAATGACTAATAACATCTATTTCATAGGGCTGGTGTGAAGATCAAGTGAACTGATATTTATAAAGCACAGCACAATTTCTAGCACATAGCAAGCATTCTCTAAATGCTAGCTGTTATGATTCTTCTGCTTGCCTTGTTATCACTTTTCTCTATGATGGATTTTTGTCTGGTGTAACTGAACATCATTAAATTATGATCTGGATTATCTTGCATTTGTCTTTTGACTCACAATTCATTTAAACATATTTTGCAAAAAATGCTTTAAATATTGCTTCCATTATTTACTCATGACTCCACTATTCATGTTGTCAATAAGCCTCCGTGGAATTAATGAGACAGCAAACATAATATAAAATTTTTCCTTTCAAGATTTTTGTCAAGCTAGCATTAATTAGACTGGGTTTGGAATGAACACTTCCCTTTCTCAAAGCAAAGTCCAGTCTTGGTCTTCCTAGTCTAGGTTGATGGATATTCTCAAGTTGTATGGACATAGGATGCATTCATTCACAAGTTCCATTGGTGTACATCAGAAGGAAGTGGGGGGAATGTAGGGAGAAAGATATAAAATGGAACCTAGAAGAGATGGGCATATCTTTTTTTTGTAAAAAGATTGATAAAAAATTTCATTATACACAGATCATCCACAACCTCAATAAAGTTAAAAAAATATAAAGCCTTTAGACTTTTCTTGTACTCATTCATCCCTCTGTTGATATGGATCCAGGTAGATCACCTAAAGGCTTCTCTCCTCTAACATTTGTTTGTATCCATTAATTCTGATTCAAGATTGGTGTGAAATTCTAACAATTATAATTAAATATAGTGGAACAACTGATTTAGTAAACTTGTCCATTCCATGATCACTAACATCTCGGGATGATGCTACATAAGTCTTTTCCTGCTTTCTGGTTTATCTGTTAATGCTTTAGAACTAGAAAGTTCTTAATTTTATGATTTCTCTGTTTTTCTTTGGAATTTTAATATATACTTGAGAGGATAATCTAAGTTTAATGACAATAGTAAAGACAAATCTATTGTCTTATGTATTTTGCAAAACAGGTCAGTATGTGGCATAGTAACTAGACTTCAATACTTGGGAGTCAGGAAGACCTGTGTTAAAATTCTGCTCTATGTGTGACCCTGGACAAATCACTTAAGTTCATCTTCCTCAACTGTACAATAATAATAACATCTACCTTTCAGGGTTGTATTAATAATGAAATGAGTTAACATATATAAATTAATTTACAGACCTTAAGACAGTATGTAAATATGAACTATTTTAGTTCAATATTCACTGTACAGCTCGGTTTTTTCCCCCATGCCAGTCTGATATAAAACCATGAACATCTGAGAATTTCTAGAATTCTTGCAGACAATTTCTGGTCTCCTGTTCTGGTATTATTTTCAGAGGCAGGGTACTCTTGACAAAAACAGAAGCTAGTTGCTAATGATTCCAGCATTGCTGAAAAATAAATAAATAAAAGCATGACTTTTCCTTCCAAGGAAGAGCTTTTTTCCTAAGCACAAATCAGAGTCGATTTTGACATTAAAGAGATAAATAATAAATGAAGTTATTGTATACTTTGTCCCCTTTGGTTAAAGATACTTTTTTTTGACATTTCTAGGTGAAACTATAATTATTCACCATTGCCCAGAGAAGGGCAGCTGAGATTTTCAAAGGCGTGTGGGTGAGAGAGTAAAGGGAGGTAAGTAGTGTTATATAAGGACATGCAAGAAGACAAAAACTTTTTAGTGTGCAAGGTTGAAGATTGAGAGAAAGTACATGATACAAGTTTATAAAATTATTAATGGAATAGACACACCAAATCTAAGCATGTGGGGACCCAACTCAAGCCTTTCCTACCTTTAAATTCAATCCATCATTTATACAGCTACAATTCAAGATTCATAATGATCAAGTCCAATCTTGTCTTTCAAAGTCATTTATGACTATTGCCTATTGAATAGTCTAATCTACAGAAGCTAATAGGAGTTGGCAGGATTTCCTTTTTTAAATAACTGTAAGGAAACTTCCATTTAGTATATATTACATTAGAGGAGACACTTATCTAAGGGTCAACGAAATCTAGTTTCAAATCCTGCCTCAGACACTTGCTAACTGTATGACTCTGGAAAAGTACTTAGTGGACTTTCAGTATAAAGTTCTTCTAACTCTAAATTTATGATCTTTTAGGTGACTTTCTGAGATTACATAGGTAGTAAAAATCTGAGCTAGGATTTTAATTTACGACCTTTGTGTTTAAAATCAATACTACTTATTCTAGCACTTAAGACGCTATATTATACCCTTACCCCTCAAGGCTCCTATCATAAACTGCTCTCCAGTGAAAATCAGTTTTTAGCCTTCTCAAAATGTCTTTCATTTTTCTATCCCAATATACTGTTCATACTTATATCTAAAATGAATTCTTTCCCTTTCCCTAGCTCTGCTATTGCCATTTGATTCAATTTAATTGAACATGTGTTATTTATTAAGCACCTATCCAGGGTAAGGTATTGTGACAAGTGCTAGGAATACAAAGAAAAAAACTAAATAGTCCTTGCCCTCAAGGTTCTTACATTCTATGAAACAATCTCATTCATTTTTGTGACTTATTATGTAACAGGCACTGTATAGGGAAAATGCAACATATGCACATATGAGTGTGCTGCACCCTTGGGCAGAGTTACCTACCTTGTCTGGCTCTGATTGACCATAAGTGCTGATTCAGTGCTAAAGGATTTGGTGCTTTGGAATGATGAAGCAATAATTCAGGTAGCACAGACATATGTGTATGTAGATAGATATAAATATTTATGTCCATATCGATACTTAAAGACAAAGGTAGAAATTTCTGCATCTATCTCCCATCTGTATATCTATTTATCCATCCATCCATCCATCCATCCATCCATCCATCCATCCATCCATCCATCCATCCATCTAGCTCTCTAGCTATCTAAGCTATATCTAGCTATCTAGCTATCTTTCTGCTGGTCTCTGTTGTAGGCTTCTGCTCTGTTTTTCAAATTAATCTTTATCCTCTTCTTTTCCAGATGATCTGTGGAATAATCTAATGCAACATTACTTTCTTGCTAGATCTTCACCCCAAAGCTTTCCATCACCTTGCCCCCGTTTGCTTTCCAGATTTCCTCACAAGAGTGTATTTTCTTAGTATACAATGCTACCTCTCCTATTTATCTACCTGTTTTTTTTTAATAAATTGTATCCTTTTTAAAAAAGCCACATTCTAGTCAAGGCTCTTTTGCCATAAAATATTTCTGAATACTTTTGTGAATTTTGCCTCCTTATTTCTTTACCTGTACTTTTTTTCATGTAAACATAAGATATCCAAAGTACTAGTTTTGTTGCTTTCACCTTTCTTGGATTTTATTCATATGAATTTCTTGGAGGACTCCTACTATTTGTATATGCTCTCTCTATAGGAGCTATCTTGGTGAGTATATTTAGGCAGTTGTATCCTTCCCACCCCCCTTTTTTTTAGTTTAAAGATATTTTGATTAAATGTGCAGAACATTGGGCGAATGCATTTTTACCAGAATTTATTTAGTTAGTTTTATTCCTAGTCAGGAGCCTATCATTACTTTATTCTAAAATCATGATCTAGAAATCTAAATCTCAATTGCAGTCATGATCTTTTTCACCAATTACTCACTTCCCAAATCTTTTGTTTTCCTAAACTCCTGCCTTTAATTAATATAAGTGATAAAAAATTATCCATTCTCTTAAGATTGTATATGTATCTATATCTATATAAATATATTTAAATGTATGTGTGTGCATATATATAGGTATATACACATACATTTATATATACATATATTATATATATGTGATTGTATATTGGTATATGCACAAACATTTATATCTATATGCATGTTTATATATATATTTGTATGTGTCATAAAATATATTTTGTTTATTCTTAATGTTTGTTCTTCATTTTCAAAGATCACCACATCAGGGAGGTGATATCATGACAAGCACACGAACTAGATTTAAGTGAGGGGGATGCTGTGCTAAGTCACCAGCCTCACTTTCTCCTCCAGAACCATATGAGTCCAGTGGTCAGATATGAATCAGGATGACTGGAGATGGCCCAGGATGTGTGGCAAATCAATGTTAAGCATCCTCAGAACTCAGTAAGGAGCTGAGTTAATCTATTAACTAATCTGTTCTGGTAATGTTTACTATATAATCTCTTATCTGACAGCACCTTTGGTTTTATATATAAAACTGTGGTTTTTTTTATCTTCATTCCTCTGAGGAAGATAAACTAATTCTTTTTTCCCTGGTTTTAGGTCCTTCATTGGAATGAATCTTATATCTTTTACTTGACCCTTTTCCCTTTCTGTCACATTCTTCCATGTTTCAAATTCCTGGCCCAGGTGAAGAATCCTTTGTCTCTTTAGGTAATTTTTCTTTGTCCCTGTTAAAATAAATTCCTTCTCTTTTTGGTGTGTTTGATTTTAACTGAAATATGATAATCTGAAGACTGGACAGAGTAAGCTTCTAACCTGTTTGCCTTCTCTTCTAAGAGGGAGGTTAGTTTGTACTTTGAATTTAGATAACATGTGACTGTTAGACTTCTGAAAAATGTATAACTCTACTTAAGCATAGCTGCTTGGTCAGGCAAAGACTGCTTCTGTACTTTTTTCCTGAATGATGACATTCTATTGGCCTTGTGCCTTGCCCACAGATTATTCCTTCTAGCCTTTGAGTCTTTCCCTGCTGCCTCCATCCCTCAAATATGCTTTGTTTTCATTGACTGGGAATTGGCAATGCTGAAAGTAACATTTTAGCTAGTAGACCACAGAGCTACTAAAACCATTTAGCATCCAAAAGGAGATCTTGGCGTGACTGATAAGAGCTAGGAAGGCTCCAAGTTGTTTTTCCATGAAGCTGATGTTCTTCAAGTTGAATATGTAATTTTTAGTAGATGTATTTTATTACAGATTACTACTAGAAGCAGAGCTACTGGACTGACCAAAGTTCTTTTTTTTTTTTTTTTTTTTTTTTTTTTAGTTTTTGCAAGGCAATGGGGTTAAGTGACTTGCCCAAGGCCACACAGCTGGTAATTATTAAATGTCTGAGGCTGGATTTGAACTCAGGTACTCCTGACTCCAGGGTTGGTGCTCTATCCACTGCGCCACCTAGCTGCCCCCTAAAGTTCTTAAAGAATATGATTTTAAGATTAATTTTTTTGATGTGTGTATTCTTTTGACCCACATCATTGGCATTGAATGAAATGAAATGAGGCCAAACTCAGGTACATTTTTCTTAATGGCATCTGTCTTTAACATGTTGAAATGAACAAAAGACTAGCTGTTAGGCAGGTTGGTGTTTGGTTGAGTCTACTACTTAGTGAGGTATGACCTTGGGCAAGTCACTAGACATTTGCTGGTCCTCAGCAATTTTCTTTGTGATTCTTTACATTCTTCTTTATAATGAGTAGGAATGGACTAGGTTTTCACTTTGATACTACCAGCTCTAACATTCCATTTTTTAAATTGAATTTAAAGATAAAAGAATAACAGATTAAATTTAATTATAGTTTTGCCATTCAAAAACATTTTGACCAATATATTCAATATTAAATAATGAGTTCTTGAACTTGAAAGAATTCTTTAGGGTTGGCTAGGTGGTGCAGTGAATAGATTACCGACCCTGGAGTCAGGAGGACCTGAGTTCGAGTCCAGCCTCAGATACTTAATAATTATCTAACTGTGTGGCCTTGGGCAAGCCACTTAACCCCATTTGCCTTGCAAAAAAAATCTAAAAAAAAAGAATTATTTAGTTTTTGAGCATTCAAAAATATGAAAACCGAAGAAACTTCTAACATTATAATAAAATCAAATAAAATTTTTCGACTTAGGGTAGTTCAAAATGCCATATAGAATTGAACAGTACTGATTTTCAGAAAGGTAGTTGCAGTAAGGACAGAAATCTTTAGTATAAGTGTTGATGCTTTATATATCTTCCACGAAGTATTTATTCATGCTTTTCTGTTCTTTTTGAAGCTGCTTATCTGAAAAATGGTACTGTACAATTATTTATGATACTTTGATCTATCTCATGTCCAGACCACACAACTGACTTTGTTTTACTATAATATTGGAAGTTTGAGATGTCACTGTCAGAAATTTCTGTCACTTCTTATAATTCATTTTTATTACCTTCTTTGCCTTTGGAAAACTGAAGACATTTTATCTCAAAATGAGTTTTTCTTCCTTTAAAATTTTCTTTTTTTAATTGGTATGAATATTTTAACAAAACATCAACTTATTGGCAGTAATATGGAAAAAATATTGACTGGTATCTGAGGCAAGTAAAATATCAGAAAAGTCATTCTTTCAACAGTCAGTCACTGAGTACTTAATATGTACTAGTCTTGAAGACATAGGGACAAAGAATCTAGTAGGAATGTTAGAGGTTATCTAGTCTAATCCCCTTCCTACTCATTCAAAATATGAATGAATGCCTGGACACCACATTAATGACAGTATCTAACATTTGGATAAAACTTTAAGGTTTGTAAAGAACTTTTTAAATATCACAAATCTTGCCAGGTAGGTACTTATTATCCTTATTTTACAGATGAGGAAACTGAGACAGAAAAAGTGACCTGTCCAAGATCACAGAGCTAGTAATTATCTTAGAGCAGATTCAACTCAGGTCTGTCCTGACCCAGGGCTCTATTCACTGTCACCTATTTGTTTTGAAAAAAGGATATTTTTAGTTGAATCCTGGGCTAAGTTCCTGAATCAAACACCTGATAAATTAGAATTTGATTCCAGTAAAGTTCTTTCCAATGTTGCAGAATATGAAAGGCTATTTATTTTGTAGCCTGGTCAAAAGAAGTAACAGTGAAGTAAATATGAATTTATTTCTACCTGACTCTTGGATCCAAGTGTTTGTATGCAACATGAATTAGCTAACCACAAAATTCTTCCTATTTTTTAATAAGTAAATATGACTTTATTTCTACCTCTGTCTCTTGGACCCAAGTGTTTGTATGCAACATGAATTAGCTAACCACAAAATTCTTCCTATTTTTTTTAGTCTAGTTTTTCAGGTTCTTCAGTACTTCTAAGTAAAAATTGACTTAGATTCTCCCAAGCAATTGAATTTATCTGACTCATTTTGTCAGGAGTGTCTGACAAAAGTACATTCTGATTCAAATGCAGTAACCGCTGAAGAAAGTAACTTCAGATTCTGGAGGAAACTTTTCTATTGAAATCAAAAACCATTCAGCTATCAATGTTTCTTTCTCTCTTTCTTTCATTCTTTCTTTTTCTATTTCTATTAAAGAACACATCAACATACAGGAATGGATTTAATTATTCTTTAATAATTATATAATATAGATACCTGCATTATTATTGTGATTGTTAATAACTGCAACTATACAACTTATTATTATAAAACATGTTAATAACATTTACATATTATTGTAAATACATATATTTTTTATATATTTATATTGGCATCTATAGATATGTAGAGAGATATGCCTAGCGATTGATCTTTAACTTTAATAGTTATGATAATATAGCAATATATAACTACCTTAATAACTGCAATTAGGACTAATTATTGTGATGAACAAAATTTATAATAATGATAATAATGGCAGGGCAGGTAGATGGTACAGTGGTAAGAGCATTGGACCTGAAATCAGGAAAATTCATCTTTTTGAGTTCAAATCTAGCCTCAGATACTTACTAGCTGTGCAACTCTGGGCAAGACAACATTGTTTGCTTTAGTTTTCTCATCTGTAAAATGAACCAAAGGAGGAAATGGCAAACTACTTTAGTATCTTTGCAAAGAAAATGACAGATAGAATCAGAAAGAATCAGACATGACTGTTACAACTGCACAACAACGATAACAGCAATAAAGATGATAATGACATTTATATATTACTATTAAAGAATATACATATTTTTTATTTTGAGATTCACAGATATATCTTTAATAGTTATAATAAAACTGTGTTCTTTAATTTTAACAGTGATAAAAACGTATCTATATCTATATTATCTATATGTTTCTTTAATAGTATTATGTAAATGTATGTCCATTATGACTCAGTTTCTGGGGTCCAAAGCATTTTATTTCTGCTGATGAATGTGTATCAATTGGGGAAATGACTTGTAACCTTATAAATTTGATGCAATTCTCTACATATTTTAGAATGAGACCTTTATCAGAACTCCTGGTTGAGAAGATTATTTCCAAGTTTTCTACTTTCCTTTTAATTTTGGCAGCATTGATTTTATTAGTGCAAAACCTTTTTTAATTTAATATAGTCAAAATCATTCATTTTGTACTTTATTTTATGCTCTAATTCCCCTTTGGTCATAAGGTACTCTTTTTCTTGTTTGGTCAAAAATTTATCTTTTTCTTGTTTGGTCATAAATTCCATGGGTCTGATAGGGTATTTCTTGTTCTATTAAATTATCTATGGTGTCACCCTTTTTTTTCCTAAATCCTGTACCCATTTTGATCTTATTTTAGTATCGGGTGTAAGATGTTGGTCTATGCCTAGTTTTTGCCAGACTATTTTCCTAACAATTTTTGTCATATGGTGAGTTTGTCAAGCAGTAGATTACTGTAGGCATTTACTGTGGTTTCTTTTGAACCTCCTTTTGATGAATCCCACTTTATAGTATAGTTTTAGATCTGGTTGAGCTAAGCCACCTTCCTTTACTTTTTTTTCATCAGTTCCCTTGCTATTTTTGTCCCTTTGTTGCTCCAGATGAATTTTGTCACTATTTTTTCTAGCTTGATAAAATAGTTATTTGTTAGTTTGATTGGTATGACACTGAATAAATTATTTGATTTGGGTAGAATTGTCATTTTTGTTATATTAGCTCAACCTAACCATGAGCAATTGACATTTTTCCAATTATTTATATCTGACCTTATTTGAGTGAGAAGTGCTTTATAATTGTGTTCATACAGTTTCTGGGTTTGTCTTGGGAGGAATAGTTTACATATAAAAACCTATTCTCAGCAGAAGATCAAGAGTGTCTCTTTTATACTAAAATGTAAATCATTGACAATGTTTAATATATTTACCTTCTTATGTGTTCTTATGTTGTATTTATATCATAGAAAGGTAAAAATTGAAAGATAAATGTCTAACAATGAATGTCAGACTTTAGAAAGATAAATAGTAGTGGATTTGGTGTGTAGAACAGACTTTAGTAAACATTTCTTTAAAACTGAACTATCTACTGATTTTTCCAGTCAATTTATATCCTGTATAAGGTGTATATAGATTAGTGCTCCATTTTGTGATTTACAAGTTCCTTACAGGTTGAAGGTAAATGGTCCAAGTGAATTCTACTACATTTTTTTTCAAGGCAAATGGGATTAAGTGACTTGTCCAAGGCTTCACAGCTAGGTAATTGTTAAGTGTCTGAGGCCAGTTTTGAACTCAGGTACTCCTGACTCCAGGGCTGGTGCTCTATCCACTGCACCACCTAACCTCCCCATTACAATTTTTTTAATGGTGTCTTAGGGCAGTAAATAATTGCTCAATTGTATTATAAATATTATTTCCCCTATGACTAGTATGTTTATCTTTGAAGTGTAATAGGTATTTATTGCATCAATTTGAATCTGTCATATGCATAATGATTCTGTGTTAAGCATTGACATCAAACTCCTATTACTTTTCAGTGTACTACATTCTTGCAGTTTCCTCAACATGTTATCAGATTGTTTCCTAATCACCATAAAGTATCTGAGTGCTAATCAATTCTCAACAGATAATCAGACTCATGTACTTTCATTTGAATTCTATATACTGCTCCAGAATAGCTCCTTTGTTCCTGGTTACCTTGCTCATACCTCATCAACTATGTAGTCCTATTATCAAGATGTTATATACATCGGTATTTTTACAACAAACTGTCAGGCTACTTGAACTATGATCACTGGACATCACAAAGTTTCTGAAAAATTAAATCCTTTATTGATTCTAGTTGCAGAATTGAAGTGATTTTCTGATTTGAAGTAATCGTCTACTTATATTGCTAATCTTTTATTTGGTAGATTTTCAAAAGGCAATAGTGGTATATCTGGTAGAGTTTTTGGAGAGTTTATTTGGTAAACAGTAATAGAATAGAAGAAATATATCTAAAGAGATTTTATCCTTACAAAGGTAAGTTTAAACACAAACTTTTTAAAAAAACAAAACAATACATGCAATTGAACTTTAAGTACATTGATCATTTAATACTTACCTTTTCATTAGCCAATAGAAAAAATGAATATTTTATGTTGCAACTAGTTCTTCATTTTTATCATTTGGTTAAATGGCTAAAAATAGAAGCCTATTCCATTAATCAGTAAGAAAGTTTGAAAAATTCTCCAATGATTTCCCACCATATATTTATTTGTATGAGTGGGCAATTTCACTTTATTCTTGCTTTAATCAAAATATACTTAATATAAACCATTGTTAAAATGGAAAAAAAGTTAGGAATTAAGCTCATATATAATTATTGTTATAAGCTATAATTTATTTCACTAAATGTAATTTATATCTAATATAATTTATAAAATAGATAAATTTAATAAAATGTCTTACAGATAAGCATATGAGATTTTAATGGACTACTTCTTTTGAAATCTTGTAGACTATTCCATATAAAAATTATATTTACTTTATAGTTAGAGGTCTACAATTTTATATTTATTCTTCTCATAGAGGTAGAATATAATTTATAAATATAAATATGTGATAAAAAATTTTAATTTGGAGTTTTTGAGGATATAAGCTATCATAGTTACTCTAAACACTTAATAAACAAATCTAAAATACATGCAATTGAACTTATTCATATTAAAAAAACTTATTCATATTAAATCACCCTGCAAGTTTACAACACATTTTTGGTTTTGTTATTGTTTTGTTATTGTTAAAAGAGATACATGGAACAATAACAAGAAAAAGTGGGAACCATGACTTTGCCAAAGCTTTTTTAAAAAAGTCTATGTCAGTGAGTCAGTTGAAAAGCAATTATTAAGAACCTTCTATGTGTCAGACACTCTGCTAAATCTGAGGTTGAGTTCTCTGATATCTTATGATTGCTCCAGGGGATAATGGATAAGGAGACTGGTCATGCATCTTAGGTGAAGTGAAGTACTGAGAGTGCAAACTGAGTGGAAGCAAATAGCTACTAATCATGCTTTCTTCAAGTAAGAAGGAGGTAGAACCTGACTGTGCCCATGGGAAAAAAATGGTAGATCCCCTTGACCAGGTGCGGTCCAAGAATATGTATAGGAAGTTGACCATAAAAACAATGCAACATTTTTTATTTGTTTTATCATCACCAAAATGATTATTATTATAGTCTGTCATGGAAAAGCAAGGCTCCTTTCGAGATTTGTTACTATGTCCTAATATAGAGAAATCTAAGGAAATCTATAAGCTGCAAAAAACATTTTTCATGGAATTTTATTCTTTTTCAAGCATTTTTTATGGATGTGAATGTTTTCTTTAATTACTATCATCTGAAGATCTCTGGCTATTTGAAACAGGTAAAACAGCCTTCATTGTACTAGAGATTATTGTTAATAATTAGTAGTGGGGAATTTAAGTATTTTTAAAATAAAATTATCATGGGGCTGCTAGGGGGCACAGTGAATAGAGCACAGGTCCTAGAATCAGGAGGACCTGAGTTCAAATGTGACCTCAGACACTTAATAATTACCTAGCTGTGTGGCCTTGGGCAAGTCACTTAACCCCATTGCCTTGCAAAAACCTAAAAAACAAAACAAAAATAAAATAATCATTACAGTTATATTACTTAGCAATGTGAACAGTATAATTGCTTTTTATTACTTCAAATAATTCACTAGTACTATCGATGCTGTTATCATTAATTTTTATCCTAATAGGGACTCAGTAATCCTTCTACCCAGCATTGCCTATTTTGTGTGCTTGAGGGGAATAAAAGAAAGCTTTAATTTTAATAGTCTTTCCTTTCCCCTCAGTTCCAGCTCATCAACTCTTCAGTTTTAATTAAGCTCTCCTTTCATGTCAGAAATTGGTGCATCTCATTTATTTATAAAATGCCAATTCATCTCAGGTTTCTTTCCATTCATGACTTCTGTGGTCTTGGAATCACAATCAAATCTGAAAATGAAGGAAAATTAGATTATTTTTCCCCTTAGAAGACAATATATCTTGCTGGTCTCATCACATCACTTTTATCAATTAGAAATGACCCTCTGTAACCTCAGAGGTTCATAGGATTAAAGATTGACACACCATCCATTCCTGTGGTGTGTTTCCATTAGGGGGACATTGCATGGTTAATCTTCACGAATGTAATGTTAACATCTTAGTCTGTGGAAAGTTGAAAGGGAAAAAAAGAGATAATCTGTTACAACATTTCTTTTTTTTTTTTTTAACAGATGAGGAAATATGTACTTAATGGTATCAGGGAAAGTCTCCTAGTGCAGAGTAGGCTTGTGCTCTCTCCTCTACAGGTATTTATCACATTTCTTTTGTTCACCTACCTCAGAGTAGACAAACAGGAAATTTCTGTTGACTTAAATTTGCACAGGGAGCAATATTGCTAGTGGGCATGGATTCTATAGGGCTGCTGCAGTGGAGAGAGAGTGCCAAACCTGGAGTCAGAACAACATCTTCCTGGGTTCAAATCTCAGATACTTAATAGCTGTGTGATCCTAGGCAAGTCATTTAACTCTGTTGGTCTCATTTTCCTCATCTATAAAAGGGACTGGAGAAAGAAATGGCAAACCACTTCAGTATCTCTGCCAAGAAAACTCCAAGGGGAGTTATCAAGAGTCAGATACAACTGACATGACTGAACAACAGTAAAATGAACTCTATTGGGGTAACCTTTTTAAATGGTATTATTGTCCAACATCATTTCCAAGTCTTACTTGAATTATATTTTAATCATATCAAAGAATTTTATAAGTATGGCAACCCTGCTTATCAAGACTTCTGTAAAGGACAATTCAAATAAATCATCCTTCACTATTTTCCAAGTTTAGATTTGATATAAAGAGTTTTGGGGGCACTTAGTTAACTTGAAGCTTCATGTCCACCCTTTTCCAAAAATACCCAGCAAAGGACACTCACTAACTGTGGGACACTGAGCAAGTCACTTAACCTCTCTTGACCTCAATTTCCTCATCTGTGAAATGATTATAATGGCATCCACCTCATAAGTTTTTTGTTAAGATCAAATGAGATAATCCATGTAAACTGCTTTATAAATCTTAAAGATCTAAAAATAGAGTTCCACCCTAAGGCAATCCCCTATGGTGTATATTGTGATATTTTGCTTAACAGGCTACTTAAGTATTGTTTTGGCCAAAGAACACATTTAAACAAAATTGAAATGGAGCACTAAGTGGACTTTTATATGATAAGAAGTGGGGGAAAAATGGTAGAATTGCCTTGCAAAAAAGAACTTTAAATTTATTTGGTTCTGAATTTGTTCCATTCATATTTCCTAATTGCCTCATTTTTGCTATACTCACACCTTCTTCTATCTCTTCCACTACCATGCATTAATGACTCCAAGCATCTGATATAGAAAAGTTATTCACTTTTCTCTAAACTACCCTGAAAAGAGACAGACACACTAAATTAATATTTTGAGAGGCAGTGAGGCAGAGATATAGAATACTGGACTTGTGGGACCAGGATACATTTTTTGGCCTTCTCCCCTCCTGTTCCATTAACCCTATCTACTTTTCAGCTTCTTTTTATGTGTTATCTTTCCCCATTTGATTATGAACTTCCTGAGGGCAGGGGCTTTGCTTTTTTTTTTTTTGTATGTCTACTGATTACCAGTGGCTGACATATATTAAGTCCTTAATAAATATTTTTAATAAATATTTATAGACTGATGAACTGAACCTGGGTCTCAGTTTTCTCATCTATGAAAAGAAGCTATCAGGAACATCTACCTTAAAGGGTCATTGTGAGATTAAAATAAGGTAATGTAGGGGCAGCTAGGTGGTACAGTGGATAGAGCTCCATCTTTGGAGTCAGGAAGACCTGAGTTCAAATTTGAGGTTAGACACTTAACAATTACCTAGCTGTGTGGCCTTGAGCAAGCCACTTAACCCCATTGCCTAGCAAAAACAACAACCAAAAAGCTGAGGTAATGTAGGTGAACCACTTAGCAAACCTTAAGCATATAAGAAAAACCAAGGATTATTATTATTAATAATCATTTTTTATCATTATCACTATCATCATCATCATCATTATTATTCTGCTATTAATTCTTTACAATCCTTTCTTGATTTCTCAGGCTTCTGATGTTGTGCAACAAGGATTATATATCATGGATAGGTGGAGCAATTCTAGTCCAAGAAGTGATTTATCCAACAGCCATAAGAAATAGCTCTCTCCAAAATCTCTATTTACTCATTAGCAATATGAAGACAAATACCCCCTCCCTTCCTCACAGAAATATGTACCCAAGAAATCAGAGAAAGGATTATTCCTTTTTACTTGTTAAAGCTCTTTCTGTAAGTAGATTTCATTTATACCAGTGAAAGTGAGGGAGATGTCAGATACCCTCAAGTCAATTCTACTGGGGAATAGGAACTTGGCTGGCAGCCAAGAGAGAAGGAGTTCAGGATTTCACCACAGGACCTTTCTCTTAAAGAGGGCCCAGGGCTGCCTGTCATATCCTATCTTTTCCTACAGTAGCACAGAATTGTCAGATCAGAGCTCTGGGTGAAACCAAAAGCTTACAGGAAAAAAAAAATGTTTTCATTGAAAACAAAAAAGCAAATTGGTTTCCTCCAGCCAGTAGCAATGAGGGTGGCCATCCCTACTCCACTATTTTTCTCTGCCAGGAAAACTAGGTCTCTGTTCTTTTATACTTCCCTCAGGCTTCAAGCTGTTATTATTTTTCCTAATTATCCAGGTCCCTCAAACCAATGCCCCTGGGCAAAAAATACAACTCATACACTTTCCTCCTCCCCAATTACAATCATACTGACCTTATAGATATTTAAGGGAGATATTATATAAAGTATGACAGAGAAATCTATATCTCAGAGATGGATTGTGGACATTAATGTATGAAAAGATTAATAGTCCATAATGCACAGAGACTTATAATGTTGGTCCTCCATCAGTTATAGGCAATTTTCCCTGTGAAAAAATAATATGCTTAACTTACTCCGCCCTAGAATTCCTCTTCTTGGTCTGGGCTTTTATATTAAATCAATTCTTTTTTCCCTGGCCAAGAAATTAGCTATTCTGAGCAGAACATTATAGCCCACTAGAATTTGGTTTTTATTTTTCAGTATAGTAAGTAGAAGGATGGAGCTTAAATAGCTCTTAAGCAACCAGCAGCTTGTCCAACTAGGGCAAGTGAGTCAGGAAGAGGTTTGATGGAATCACATTCATGGCCATCATGACTCCCAGAAATGGATAGATATGAAGGAAATAGGTTGAGTCAAATGGTCATCTCTTCCCTATATCTAATTTTCTGATCTAGTATGGACTTCCTAAGTGACTGAGTGGTTAGAGAGTAGAACACTACTCTGATTCTTAGATCTCCTCTCTGAGGGTTCCTTCATTGGTGTGGACCAGTGATCCAGGAGATGAAAGTCTTACTAAGTAGAATGAAAAGGCATTATGAGGTTATTAGATTAACTATAACTCAATCTTTCTTTCCCAGGAGTCCTAGGGTTGAATTGGCTAGTACTATACAATTTAACTAGTATGTAATACTTGTAAGAAGTATCCTTCTATTCTTAGTATTCCTGGATTTATTGCAGAATGGCTATTTGTACATAACCATAGTCGTCTGTAATTTTCCAGGTCAGGATCCCTCCCCAGTACAAAGATAATCATCATCATCATGTGATTAGCATAATCAAGACAAAAAACCATTTGATTGTGCAATTTACAAGTTTCTGTGAATCCCAAACCCTGGACAACTCGATTCACTCATTGACCAGACCAAAAAGTTTGATTTTATGGAAATTCTTGGAAACCAATAAGAAGAAGGGGTTTATCTGTCCTAGTTACTTTGTGGAAAAAAATTGGGGAGTTAAGCCTCTGCTATGACTATAGAGCCCTGAGCACCAACTCTAACTTAATACCATAACTCATCAGTTTATTGGCATGGGGGTGATGTTCATCAAATTGAACCTCTAGAGGGTATACATTAAGGAGATGATGAAGGAAGAATGACCTTCCACATATGACATTATGTGAGTCACAGAATATTGTTCCCAGGAAGTCTTTCAGAAATACACAACAAGGTGTTTGAAGGCCTAATCTATCCAAGTGTTAATTTATCTTTTTTAATTTTTTTGGTATCTGAAGCAATATTTGAATTTAGGCATTCTGACTAACGCAATATGCTATTATTCCTTGGTTCTCTGTTTTATAAATGACTTTCTTAAAATGTGTACAAAAATCAGTTCAAGATTAGACTAATGGATAAAATTAAATGATAACACCATGCCTAGTAATGACATATTTGATCTCATCTATCAAAACAAATAATTGATACCCTTAAATAAATGAAAGTATTGACTAATTATTTATTATTTTTAGTATAAATTTAATCAATACAAACCAAATGCCACAATGAAGAGGTCAATGCAGTCAAATGCTTACAGAGAGACATGGAAACATGTTTAAGCAGTATTTTATTTTATTTTTTTAAAGTTTCAAACTAGTGTTTTAAATTTTCATCCATTTATTCATGCATATTTCCAAGTTACAAAATTTCCCTCCACCCTTCCTTCCTACCCCACCCCTCTCCCCTCAGTAGGGAACAGTCAGGTTAGCATTTTATATATATATATATTTTGTTAAACATATTTTTGAATTTTTTGCATGAGGAATTAGGCTTAAGGGAAATAAGCGATACATTTTATAGAGTCAAATTCGATAGGGGTGTTCTTTTCCTGCATGTTTTGTTTTGTGCTTCTTCCTCTGGTTGGGGATAATATAGACCATTACCAGTCTAATATAGCTGTCCTAGCTCTCTGGACTCTGGAGAAGAGTTCCTTCCATCAAGGTTGTTCATCTCATGTTGTTGACGTGTACATTGTTTTCTTGTCTCTACTCCCTTTGCTCAGCATTCCATTTTTTTTTTATTGAACAATAATATGCCACAAGTATACATGTACCATAACTTGTTTAGCCATTCCCCAATTGATAGGCATCCCCTCAATTGCCAAGTCTTTGCCACTACAAAAAAGAGCTGCTCTGAATATCACAAATATTTTTCAAAGGGATTTCAAAGGGATAATATACTGGGGTTGAGAAGAGTCTTTATAGTCCTCAGAATGCTCAAGTGAAGTCAAGGAGAGAAAATGAAACCCAACTGCTTCCTTGTGAGGTCTAGAGGTGGGACCAAGTCATCCAGGTCTCAGGGCTTTTGTAAATATAGATAGGCCTGTGGCATTAGATTCCGGCTCTCTGAAGATTATCTAGGAGGGAATGGGGGAGAAAAGAGGGAGGGAAGAGAATGAAAATAAAAGTGGGGTGGGGAGAAGAAAAAGAATCGCAAGGGTTCAATGGAACAAAATATTCTGGGTTCCCTGGCAGATTCTATTAAGCACTTTATGAGCATGAGAGGGGTAAAGCCTGGATTTAGTCTGAGAAGACAGTCAGGATGGAATGAGTGAACAGAGAAAGGTCAGGAATGGGAAGAATGAGAAAGAAACACTGGGCCTTCTTCAAACAGGGACCTGAAGTCCCCCATCCCGCCTGCCTACCTATCTATTTCCATCTAAGCACCCCCAAACTCAGTTACTATTAAGCAGTATTTTAGAATAAAAGTATATTTTCAGCACTTTGCAAAAGAGGAGGATGGAAGAGTACAAGCAATAATCGTCTCCTTGTCCATTCTCCCATCACTCACCCAATACTATGGAGGGGAAAACAAACTTCCTGAGAGATAGTCATGAAACCTGATACATTATTCCAAGAGTACTTTTACATGAATCTAGAGAGAAGGCAATTAATAGGTACTAAGAGGAACAGATCACCAACTTTTCCTTGGAAATAGTATGTAGGATGTAATAGAACTACCATATTTGACCTCTGAGAAATCATTTCTCAGTGTATTGTATGAAAAAGTAGAAATGACTTGAGAAAATAAGACTGAAAAAATTGACTGGAAATAACTAAATGCATTCATAGAATATTCATGCTTGAGATTATATAGTTTTTAAATGTAATCAATTTTTAAGATAACTTTAAGGGGTAGCAAATTTCAAAAAACAAAGGAGATCATAGATAATACTTAATGACTTAATAAGGTGACCCAGAAGACATCACTAACTGTAAACTCTATGTCTATTTTCTCATGTTCATAAATCTTTTACAAGTTTGGTTTATGTAATATCCTTGATGAAAATTTGAGGACAAAGAAACTTTAACAAATGATTGTCTATTACAGACCACATCTTCATGTTCACACAATTGACTGAGAGGTATCTATTTCATGATAACCAGAAAAAAGCAAACAATTGAACAAATAAAGAAAAACCAAACAAACATTAGGCTCAGGAGAACAAAAAAATGTAAAATTTTGAGCTTTCCTCCAAAAATACAGAAAGATTCTTTGAAAGATACCAGCACAGATGTGAAGATCATAGAAATGATCCCATTATCAATGTTAAAGAAGACTCCAAAATATATAAATATTACATTATGTATATTAAAATATCATCTATCATATGAGACTTTATGACTTTCATATTTTCCTCTTCCCTCTTCTAGGGGAACTTCTTAAGTATCATAGATTTTTCCTTAGCTGCCCTTTTCTTTTCTTTCTTTTTTTTTTTTGTAAGGCAGTGGCTTGCCCAAGGTCACACAACTAGGTAATTATTAAGTGTCTGAGGCCAGATTGGAATTCAGGTACTCCTGACTCCAGGGCTGGTGCTCTATCCACTGCACCACCCAGCCACCCCTAGCTGCCCTTTCTTGATTATCAATTCATATATGAAGATGACTCATTTTACCCATATTCTTTTCTCATTATCTTTTCAAGTGACTGTGTGATAATTAATTGTTCAGAATTCCCCATCCCTTTCCCCTTTTCTATCCAGCTGAAAGGTCTTCTTTCCTTCCATGCTGAACTCAGGATGCTATCTTTTCCATTACCACCTCTCCTAAGCTTCCCTTCTTCTTCCCTTCCCAAAGTAAACTTTCCTTCCTCAGTTTCTTCATAAAAAAGTGTTTTTTTGCTTGGCTCTTCTTGTCCCATCCAAATTCTCTTTTGGATCACATTTGTTCATATACACATATTTCTCTCTTTTCTCCCTCCCCTATTTCATTGCTCTATAAACATCTTGAAAACTGTGACTATATAACTTTTCAATAGATGTTTATTGAATTAAATTGAATAATGAACTTAAGAAATGAAACTGGAAAGCTGTCATCTTATTCTAAATAAGAGAGAACAGAAACTAAATCCCAGAAAGGTAGAAAACTTGGTTTATCTCTGCCAAGAGAACGCTAATCACATTCCAATATTTAGGTCTATGACAGTAGTCACTGCTGCTAATTATTAGCATAATTACTACCAATGGTAATAAAACACTCCTATAGTCAGACATTAATTTCCCAGAATAGCCAAGTTTCTAATTTGGGCCTTTCTGTATTGATATATCCCTGTATTGATAGAGGAAATTGTCTTTGCCAATGCAAATGTGGATCTGGTCTAAAATGATCAAGCAGGAAGAAAATCAAATAAAAAAACCACCTTTCAGAATCTGATGAACACTTTATAAAAGTTATCTCTTATGTCTCTCTTTCCCTTAATCTTAATTCCTCATTCTGAAAATGACTAATCTGTAAACATGTGTATCAAAAATGTATATGTGCAATGCTAACCTGACCATTTGTCACTGAGGGGAGGGGGAGGGGGGTTGGAAAGGAGGATGGAAGAATATTTCGTAACTTAAAAATATACATGTACATATGGTTGAAAAATGAAATTAATTAATTAATTTAAAAAATAAAATAAAATGATCAAGCAAAAACAAAACCTGAGCTCGTAAAACAATAGCTCATGTTTCTACAACGTTTCAAGATTTTCATTGCATATGCCTAGCATTAACTCTGTGAGAGTAGTGTTATTATCTCCATTTTATAGATATTTGAGATTCAGAAAGTTAAAAAAGATTTACCTCTTTGATGTGTGATGGGGTGGGACTTAAATTCCGGACTTTGGACTCTAGAACTCTTATTTCTCCCATTGCACCAAGCTTTCTGTAACATGAGCAGGAACCAATTTTAAGAAGTCAGTCTAATGAATGAATCATTCAATCAATCAACAAGTACTTATTAAACTATGCTCATGTGCAAGACACTATGCTAGGCTCTGAGGCATGGAAATATAAAGGATGAGAAAATTTCAAGAATTAAGGAAGAAGAAGCATCTTTTGCCAATGTATCATAGATATGTTTGAATTCAACCACACCCCTTACACGCAATAGGAACCCTTAGCTTTATATGGAGGATGATCCTACTAGGTTCGGACATATTCCAAGTCAGAGTCTTTAATGGAATAGACTCAGGCTTGGGCTACAGGAGGTAAGTAAATTGAACTGGAATGACTCTCACACCCCTTCACTAAATTTTACTAGCTCTCTTTCTAAACCTCCTACCTTGGACCCTTCCATCTCTCCATCTAAAACTGTGGACTCTTTGGAGAATGGAAGATTTGAAAGTGGGACTGCCAGGTGGCACAGTGGATAAAGTGCTGGGACTGGAATCAGGAAGACTCATCTTCTTGAGTTCGAATCTGACCTCAGACACTTAGTAGATGTGTGACCCTGGGCAAATCACTTAAACTCTGTTTACTTCAGTTTTCTTATCTGTGAAAATGAATTTGAGAAAGAAATGGCAAACTACTCCAGTATCTTTGCCAAGAAAATCCCAAATGGGATCAGAGAAAATCTGACATGATTGAAATGAATGGCCAACAACAACATCAAAGATTTGGAAGCAGGTATGTTTCTTAAGAAGCTTATGGCTAATATGAATAAATGAGGCCTTTGTGAGAGTATGCTTTGAGAGTGATGCAAAATAGAAAACGATCAGTACAATGGTACATCACTCATTTGGATAATCTTCTGAATAGTGTTTTGTGAAGGGGAAGGAAGGATTGGTAGTAATATGAACTATCATATGAACTATCATAATTGAATACATATGCATATTACAATGGAAAGAGACTGAATTGAATCAGGGAAAACTGACCTCTTTGCTCAGTTGTGTGTTTTTAGTTGTCAATTTGGCTCTCTGGATCTCACTTTACTCACCTGTAAAAGGAGTAATTTAGACGTGTTGATCTTTAAGTATCCTGCCTTACTCTACAACTCTGTGAATGATGTTTTATTACTTCTTTGGAAGGGAGCAAACATTAATGAAGCACCTACTCTATTCCAGTCATTATGCTAACTAAGCACTTTATGAATATTATCTCATTGAGTCCACATTACGACTTTGGGTGTTAGGTGTTGTTAGTATGCTCATTTTAATTTGATGGTGTGAGGGGGAGAGAGAGAGAGAGAGGCATTAAATGACTTTCCCAGGGTCACATAATAAATAAATAAATATGAGTTTAGATTTGAACACTAGTCTTCCTTACTCCAAGCTTAATGTTCTATCTAATGTTTTACACAACTGTTTATTAAGCAAGGAAAAATAACTCGGACTAATGGAACAAAAAATTTAGTAATTGCTTAAAATAGCAGTAAAGATTTATTTCATAAACAGGTAACATTTTTAATTAACACATTTCTTTATTTTCTTCCTCATTTGTTTTGAATGAGAAATTTCATTTCATTTATGGAAGAAATGGTTAGGCCATCCTCCTATTCCTCTCACCATCCATTCAACATTTTTTACATGATTATTTTGTCCTCAGGCAGGGGTGAGGACCTTTTTTTTCTGCCAAGGACCATTTGGATTTTTTATAACATCATTGTAGACAATAGTTGGTCAAACCCCTAAAAAGCTGCTTGATTCATTGAATTTCGCATCCTTCCTGTGTTTGCCTTGACAATGCCAGACCAATGCCATGGACTGGAGATTTCCCACCTATTCTAGGAGTTTCTGGAAAAACAAAGATCGATATGACATAACTGTTCTCAAAAGAGCTTATAGTCTAATAGAGATTACAGTTATTAATTTTCTTAGACTTTGAAAATAGCCCTGATGTTATCAACTCCATTCTATGGATGAGAAAATTGGGAACCAGACAAGTTAAGTGACTTACTCAATACCTCAAACTTTGTTAGCAACAAAGTGAAGAACAGAACCTGAGTTCTCTGACTTCTCTTTACATCACTTTTTAATTATTCCAGCTTTTAAATTAGAGATGCTTAGTATTATGTTGTATTACCAGATTGAAATCACAACAATATTCTTTTTTAGTTTATTCACAACCATACTACTTCAATCCTAATAAGGAAGTGATTCTGAGTTCTTTTTGTTTATTTTGATATTTGAAGTTAGGTCTCTTTTTCTCTCTCTAGTTGTGTAGCAGTCACTTAAAGGTCAATCTACATTATTATTATTATTATTATTATTTAGTTTTTGCAAGGCAATGGGGTTAAGTGGCTTGCCCAGGGCCACACAGCTAGGTAATTATTAATTGTCTGAGGCCGGATTTGAACTCAGGTCCTCCTGACTCCAGGGCTGGTGCTCTATCCACTGTGCCACCTAGCTGCCCCAATCTACATTATTCTTAATCCAAATGATCTTTGGCATAAAAAAGGTTCTCTACTCTTGGACTAAAACAAAATAAGTGTGTAATAAATGTTCAATGGATGGAGAGATGAATAGAAGGATGGCCCAGTCATTTCTTCCATAACCAGACAGAAATTTCTTATTCAAAATATATGAGGAAAGAACTTAACTTACTTCCATGCTTGGTGCCTCTTCTCAACCAGACAAAGATGCTCACTATATACTTGGGCACACCCCATTGTCCTTAGTCCTTCTAAAGTTCATCGTGAGTTGAATCCATCCTCAGGCTCTCAAGATGCAGATTACCATTATTTGCTAGCATACCACCTGGCTGATTCTAGGTTATCAAAGGCTATATCAATAGAATAAAAACTTTGGGAATTTATAATCTGATCATGATTCAATGATAGTCCCAGTGATATACTCTCAGCCTGAATTAGAGCTAGACTAAATTTGAAGAGGCGTTTAGCAGGTTGACCATTAAGTGACAAATTTTTTTTTTTGCTATAGTGGGCTATGAAATAGATTAAAATCTAAAATAGAAATTTAGCTCTGTTTCCCTTTTCTGCTTCCCTGATGTTGAAAATAGAGTGGTAGAAAAGTAAGTCAATGATTATAATTACATAGGATTATTCCACAGACCCCCTTCCCCATGGGATTCATGGGTAGATTTTACCAGATTCATGAACTTGAGTTGGGCAAAAAACAACAACTATATTTTAATTTTAATTAATTTCTATTTAAATTTAGCTTTTCTTTTTTGTTGATATTTTATTTTCCCATACATGTTATGAAAGTTTTTTCAATATTCATTCATATGCATATGTTTATTTTTAAGTTACAAATTTCCTTCCACCCTCCCTTCCCATAACCCTCCCCTCAGTGGCAAACAGTCAGATTAATATTGTACAAACATATTTTTGATAAACATGCTTACAGATTAGCCATTTTCTGTATGAGGAATTAGGATTAAAAGAAAGAGATACACAAGAAAATAGCTTTTACAAAGTGTTCATCAGATTCTGAAGGAGTTTTTTTGGTTTTGTTTTTCTTCCTCTGGATGGGGATAACATTTCCATAAATGGTCTAATATGCTGAACTGCTGTGAGTAGCTGCTTCCATCAAGGTTGTTCATCTCACAATGCTGTTGTTAATATGTACATAGTTCTTTTGTAATATGTACATAGCTCCCTTTGCTCAGCATCAAATCCTGTAATTCATTCCATGCTTCTCTGGAGTCCAATCATTTTTGGTTTCTTATAGAACAATAGTATTCCTTAATATCCATGTACCATAACTTGTTTAGCCATTCCCCAATTGATGAGCAGCCCTTCAATTTCCAATTCTTTGCCACTACAAAAAGAGCTGCTATGAATATTTTGGAATAACTTTTCTTTTAATTATGAGTTGAAAAATGTTTTCAGAGCTGTTCATAGACTTTATCATCTTCCAAAGAAATCCATGGAACAAAAATATTAAAGAACTCCTGGTTTAGACAAACTAACTACTGGACCACATCCAATTGATATTCTCTCTTGAACTAAACCCAGAAGTCAAAAATTTTGCAACCAAATGAAAATATAGTTCAGAAAGATTCATAAAGGAGTTGGCCAATTTCATGCCATATAAGGAATCTTTGAAGAAAGCAGAAATGTTTTTCCTGGAGAAGAGATGTGATGGGGTTGAGGTTATATATCTGTAAACTTGATGGTTGTTATGTGGAAAAGGGGTTTGACATGCCTGGCTTGCTCCAGAGGGAAGAAGTGTTGAGAAATGGTTAAAAAAACCCCAGCATACATCTAATACCAGGACGAGTTTCCTAATAATTGCAGCTCTTCCAAAGTGGATTGGGCTTTTTCAGAAGATGGAAAATTCATGTGTACTGCAAGCATTCAGGCAAAAATTGGATGGGTGTTCAGCTATGAATTAGAGTAAGTGGCTTCTATGGTCCCTTCCCACACTAAGATTCTGTGAGTCTGTG
Source organism: Macrotis lagotis (assembly GCF_037893015.1). Lineage (NCBI taxonomy): Eukaryota > Metazoa > Chordata > Mammalia > Peramelemorphia > Peramelidae > Macrotis > Macrotis lagotis. The sequence continues at coordinate 88,901,672 of NC_133658.1, forward strand.
AAGTGTTGATGGCACTTAGTAAGTTGAAGTCAGAAGAAACAGTTTGGCCTCAACAAAAATTCATGCTGAAGGCAGTTTACTTTGAAAGACATGAAGGAAGCAACTTTCAGGATCTCTCAAAGAGAAGGAAATTACAAAAAGGTGGAAAAAAATAAAAGGCAGAATTATTATAAAAAAATTGTGCCCAAGGGGAAAATCACACGCTAATGACCTCTATTTTCTCATCTCTTTTAAAAATTTTTTATGATAATAGTCTATACTCCTATTAAAGGTGTCCTTTATGAAAGCACAAAAAATAAAAAAGACAGGTGCTTGTAGATATAATTGTAGATATAGTTAACTTACTGATAATTTTTTAAACCATAGAGTTGACTAAAAGGTAAAGAGAACAGTATTGAAATCAAAGAAATACCTAGTCCAACTCTTGTATTTCAGAAATGAGGAAACTAAGACCCATGGACATTGAGTGATTTTCTCAAGGTCACAGAAGGTGTAGGTGATTAGTGGATAAATCCTTCGAATCCTACCGTACTCTTCTTTCCACCACCTCCAATATCATTTGTTGATTTTCATAGAACTTTTTACTTGTTCGAAGAAAGAAAAATTTATAAAAGCACACACATGTTATAAGATTTGGTATTAGATGCTAGAAAACACTATTCAATGATTCTCTGAAGATCAGTATTAAGTGAGGAATAAAGCAGGGAGGGAGATGTTCATCAAAGTCCAGTGGCATGTAGACTGTCCAAGTATGAAAGCAAACTAGAATGGAAAGATTTCATGTAGATGTAGTATTCTACCAATGTTCCTGTTTGGGAGTGATTTTTCTTTAATTATATTGAATATTGAAACACTCTAGGGACTCTTCCTGGATGATATTAACAAATAGTCTACCAGTCCATATAAGAAAAATAAATAGATGAAGAATACATGTTGTCCTGTTATGACATACAGTATGATAGCCTATTGAGCTAATTCACTAATATGTATAGCAAGACAAGCACTACAGATGAATCTGAGCTAGAATCAGTTAAGTAACTGCTCCCTGCCAACAATTTTTTTTAACACCACAATTTTTCCAGTGAAATTATTTGGTTGTGATTCATATGATCCCACCATCTCAGAGGAATTTGAATTTCAGGTGATCCAAAGAGCAATATGGACAGATGCATGGTGGGTGGAAGTAGGTTGTAGCATATTGTCAGTAATAACTTGCATATGAGAAAAGGTATAAAAGACATCATTGAAGAGATGTACTATCAAAAAAGGAGGTGGGATGGGAGTTTACAAGAACTAAGCATGAGGTAACAGACAGCTTGGATATTGCTCTGGCAGTCACAAAATAGAAAACCAAAATAACAAACTAAGAGAAAGGTCTTCAGGGGATTGTTAATATTTTTTATCATGCTTTATGGAAAAAATGAACACAGATCAAATTGGATGGTAAGGCATTATTGCAGTTTGAACCAATGGAAGAATTAACCATATTGATGAGAATATGGCTACACTGAAATATGAATTAATAATGAATGACTGAATAAATGAATGAAAAAATATTTATTAGACATTTTGAAGAAGAGCTGAGGACATAGAGAAGATAATCCCTCCTTTTAAGGAGTTCATATTCTAATGGGAGAGAGAACATAAATAGGAACCATTTGGAAAGGTTCCATGATCCTTAGGGTAAATCAACAAAAGAAGCTGACAACTCATTTTCTTCAATATCATTTCCACTGTAACACCAGGTCTGTCTATGATGCTGAATCACTTGATAGTACTAAGGACTTCAGGATGAAAATGTTTTCTGGTAGTCAATAGCAGTATCTACTGAGGAGTCAGGATTGTAACAGATGCAGAAGTCAAGTCATGTCTTCACAAGACTTAGTTCACCGAATGATGTTTGTCAGGGCTGAGGTAGAAGCAAGACCAGTGGTCCGGGGCACACAGCTATTCTCTTGGAGCTCTTGGATTCAGAGTACTGCTCTGTCTCCCTGCTGGGATCTGAGGGAAGGTGGTGGTGGTCTAGGTGAACACAAAAGTTTGACATGTCTGACTCACAGTGCCTCCTATCTATAAAAGTATAATGTTTTTTGTAAGTAGGAGGGACAGTATTGCCTAGTGAATAGAGACTAGCCTTGGTTTTGTGATGTGTTGCTAAGTGGAGCAGTGAATAGAGCATTGACCACTGACCCTTGATTCCTCCTGAATCTCCTTACGTTAATTTTTTGATACACACACACACACACACACACACACACACACACACACACACACACGGGATTTAGATCAGAATCTAAGATCCTTCTAATGAAAACATCTGATCCTATAAGAGTGTAAGATGAATAGAAAATTCACCTTAAATCTGAGAACTGAGCTTCATCTCTAAGGAATACTGATTATATGACCCAGCACAAGTCTTGCAACCCCTCTATGTTCTAGGAAGTGCTCAAAAGTTATAAATTGAAGGAAGAGCTTGATCTATATTAGTAGAGTTATCTGGGAATTGACTATACCAAAGAAATCATGGGATTTCTTTGTACTCTAAGGATCATGGAATTTCCTAGGTGTGTTCTTTCTCCTATAAGAATATGAGCTCCTTAAAAGAAGGGAAGATTATCTTTTTTTTTCTATTTATACCCTCAGCTCTTCTCCATGTCTAATAAATGCTTTTTTATTAATTAATTTATTCATTTATTCAAAGAACACCTGGAATGCATGCCTTTTTTCTACAATCATAACAAACTACTCTTTTTAAAATAAATATCATTTTAAGAACATAATTGGTCCTCCTTAATCGCTTCATATCAAATGCTCTCTAAATGAATGCCTTTTGTGGTTTTATTGTTTGTCCTTCATTCTCAAGGAAGACCATGACATCAAGGAGGAGATGCCATATCTTGTACATAAAATGGATTTGAGTGAGGGGATGCTGTGCTAAGTTATCAACCTCACTTTCTCCTCTGGAGCCATTTGGGTTCAGTGATCAAGTGAATAGGATGACTGGAGATAGCCCTAGAAGTGAGGCAGTCAGGGTTAAGTGACTTGTCCAAGGTCATACAGATAGTAAATGACAAGTATCTGACCCCTAGATTGAAACTTACATTCTCCTGACTCTAGGGTCAATGCTTTAGCCACTGCTCCACTTGGCACCACATCACAAAATAAAATTTATTATTTTATTATTATTTTTATTTATTATTTTATATATATATATATATATTTTTTTTCTGAAATCAAGTCTATGGGCTTGGAATTAAAGTGTGCAATTGATTGAATCTTAGTCTTTACTGGGCAGGGACATAGATACTAAAAGACCTCAGACTGCTTCCAGGTTGGAAGCATTTCTTTCTCCAAGTCTGAGGAAAGGTCTCTAGTTTTGGTTCTATGACTGAAGCTTACCTTTGTAATTGCCTACCTTTGGATGCATACCCTCAAAATTATAGCAAAGGTGGACTTTGGCTTTTATTGACAAACAGAAGAGTTTTGTTTCCTCATCTAAGCTGTGAGGTTTCCATGGAATTTTTTTACAACTTCTATTATTTATACCATTTGGAAAAAAATTTAAACTTTAATGTCATTAGTTACTTACATTTTGTTATCCACATTAGAATGTGAACTCACTGGAAGGGACCACCAAGGATAATATTTTATTTTATCAGTTACAGTCCAAGATAGTTTTTCAATATTAATATTTTAGTAAGATTTTGAGTTCCATGTTTTTCTATCTCCTTCCTTTCTTTCCTCCCCTCCTTATGTCAGCAAATAATCTGATATAGGTTATCCATGTACAATCATGTTTAACATATTTCCATGAGTCATGTTGTAAAAGGAAAAATCAGAACTAAAGGGGATTAACAACTGTAAGAAAAAGAAAAAAAACACAAAATAACGTCCCAAAAGTTAAAATAGTATTCTTTTGTCTGCATTCAGACACCACAGTTTTTTCTTTGGGTGCGGATGGCATTTTTCATTACAAGTCTTTTAGAATTGACCTTAGTCACTGAACCATTGAGAGGAGAGAAATCCAACACAGTTTATCATCTTACAATATTGCTGTTATTGGACCATCATGTTTTTTTCAGTTTTCATATCCTTAGTGCTCAAAATTGTCTGACCTTTAATAAAAGCTTAATAGATTATTTTTTATTGACTGGCAAATCTTATGCTCTCCTAGCATCAGCTTTGAGAACCCAGCACTACTTCCATCTTATTTTTGGCAAGGGAGTTGCTTGCAGAGCTACGCCTCTGGATGAGAAAATGCTAAAGAACTTCATTTTGGATCCTTACTTTAAGGAACTTTGCTCCCAAATCTTCTAGGGACTGTATTTTTCCCTTTTACTTGTGAATATAGATTTTCTTCTGATTAATCATCCAAGGAACTAATCCAAACAAGATGATTCTCACTTTTCAGAAACTTGGTAGAATATAATTCTCCTGTGGGTCATTCAAGGATCTGTGTGTGGTGTGAGAAGAATTTCAAGGCATATTCTGATACATATTTATTACTCAACATCTGAACCTACAGATAGGAGTTGGGCCCAGGCTAGTCAGTAGAGTAACCCTTGTCTAAGTCCTGTGATTATGAATTTCCACCTGTCTGGCACCAGAGGGAGCAAATGAGCAAGAGATTGGATCTTATTCTTTCCCCTTGCCAATCTATTCTATATACTGCTGCCAAAATAATCTTTCTAATGCAGAGGTGTGAAATTTTTATTCCTTTGCCCAAAAACCTTCAGTGGTTTCCTCTTGCCAACAAGATAAAATGAAGATTCCTTAGTTTGGCATTTAAAGACCTTCACAATGTGACTGCACTATACATTTCCAGTCTTTATTTCACTTCTCCTCTCACCTTCATGTGTTCTGTGTTACATACTAGCCAGACTACTAGTTATGACCCCAGTTTTCATATATTCTCTTCTACCTCTCTGTATTTGTACATCCTATCTCTGACAGCTGGAATGTTCCTTTTATATCTACATTTTCTTTTACGGTCCAAATCAAGTTTCGTTTCCTCCATGTAGTCTTCCTAGATTTTCTCAGCTGAAAATTATTACTAATTACTCAAATTTTCCTAAAGTAGAGGCAGCTAAATATTGTAGTGGGCAAAAGTGCCTGGCCCAGAGCCAGGAAGAGCTTATTTCTAATCCTGTTTCAGATACTGGACAAATCATAACCTTTCTCAGTCTTGGTTCCCTATTTTGTAAAATAGAGAATAATAACAGCTTTGACCCCCCCTCTAAGAGTTATTGTGAGGATCAAATGAGGTCAAATTTAGAAGATAGCTGCCTTAATAGGAAGTCACTACTCCCATATTCCTACTTTAGCAAAACACTGAAGTTCACAGCAGAACAAAATTTGGTTTTGCTAAAGTACTGAATGATAAATTGAATGATAAACTACATAATTAACTTCATCTTCTATACTACTGGACAAAAAGTTAGCCAAAAGCTCTCAGCCAATAGGACAGTTTCCTTTATTAAAGCAAGTTTCAATATAACCAGAGACAGGACTCCAAGGCTCTGCTTATGAAAGCATCAAGAGCATAGAACTCTCTAAAAAAAATAACAAGAAACAAAAACCATAAGGAATTGGGAGAGAGACAAGTAGGTACTGATCAGCATATCCAAGGTTCAGGAACTCTGGGAATCTTTTTTTTTTTTAGGTTTTTGCAAGGCAAATGGGGTTAAGTAGCTTGGCCAAGGCCACATAGCTAGGTAATCATTAAGTGTCTGAGGTTGGATTTGAACTCAGGTCCTCCTGACTCCAGGGCCTGTGCTCTATCCACTGCACCACCTAGCCACCTCTAGAGCTCTGAGAATCTTAACAATGTAATAAGAGGCCAAGAAGGCTCCAAAGATCCAGAAGGTAAATGATCAGTACATGATCCCAGGTGACCAAGCAAAGATCTAGGACCCCCACCCCAAAAGAATATCAGGGAAAACAGAGAGAGCCTGGACTTCATTTGATGCTGTAATTCAGGAACTAAACCTGGAGAGTAAAATAAATCAAAGAACATATAGAGTAGTAGCAAAAATTGTTATTGATTTAGAGCTTCACAGCAAGAACTGAGTACTACAAACAGTGCTTCAAAGGGGAAAAAAGAGTTTTCCATAAGGATAAAAGGAATGACTCGATACAATGAAATTAGAAATAAAAATTTTTAAATTAAATAATATCTCTTAAGGAAAGAATTGGAATCTTAGCCAAGAAATGAATTTCACCACAAATTAAATTATATCAATTGGAAATCAATAACTCTAAGAGGTAGTAAGGAATGTTAAAAATAATAATTTGAAAATAGAAAAAAATAGAGGAGATCTAATATTAAAGGCAACTGTCCTTGAAAGCAGGTCAACAAAAGATTTATTGAATTCTCTATGGTTAACACTATGGTTAAAAAGAAGCTAGGATGTTGTATTTCAAGAAATTAAAATGCAGTATGCTCATATTGAGTCATAAAATATCAGGAGGCAGATATCTCAAAATAATGAGAAGTTTATCGACTATTACATTGAGTAGTAAGAATGCATGTATGCACGTTAAATACATATGTGGAGGTAGCCCAAGTAACAGACTACCAAATTCCCCTAAATCAACCCAATTTTAATAACCTTGTCAAAACAATTCTGACTTCTCTTTACCAGCATTGTTTCCCAGTTAACATAATATTGACATATTCTTTTTCTTATCCTTAAAATACAGTTTTGCAACTTTGTAGATCAAGAGAAAATTATTTTTCTTTATTCTGTTATAGTTAGACCAAAAAATTTAGCCCTTCAGCCATATCTATTAGAACCAAGGACAAAGTAAAAGTAGAAAATATCCACTGAATACTTACTAAAAGGAACCTCAAATGGAAAAATCATGGGAATATCAGAACTCAAATCCAAAGGTTCAATATTTGGAAAGAAAAATCTAGCAGGTATCTAGAAAAAAAGGCAGCAAGTGTCAAGGAACTACAGTTTGAATCACACAAGTCTTGACTGCTTTTACTATAAACAAGTTATTGTAATGTAGTATTTCAAAAGTTATTGCAATGTATTTCAAAAAACAATATAGAGCTATAAGCAAAAATAACTTATTTTGTAACACCGAATCATAAATGATGAAAAAATTTTCTTTTTTTTTTTTTAAGGTTTTTGCAAGGCAAATAGGGTTAAGTGGCATGCCCAAGGCCACACAGCTAGGTAATTATTAAGTGTCTGAGGCCGGATTTGAACCCAGATACTCCTGACTCCAAGGTCGGTACTCTATCCACTGTACTACCTAGCCACCCCCCCCCCCCTCAATTTTCTTTATCGTAATAGAAAGCTTTCAAACATTTCTAGTGAAAAGATCCCAATGGAGTAGAAACTTTGAAATACAAACATTAGTCCAGAGAAATTTAGAAAGACAAATCTACTTGAGTAACTGAAAGAAACTAAATGAATTCTTATAAATGTGGTATGTGAGAATATAGTAACTTAGTAAAGAGGAAAGGGGGGGGTGGGCATAGGATGAACTTCATTTATGTTAGGTTCTTATATCAATATATCAACTGGGGAAAAAACAGGGTTAGAGCAAGAGGTTAAGAGATAACATACTATCAAGAAGGGGATAGTCTCAAGTTAAACTAAATTCCAAATCCCAAAGAGAGCAACTAGAATTAAAGGGATGCTATAGCTTGTCTCTTAAACTACTGGGAGTGACTAAAAAAAATTGTGGTATGAGAGTGTGTATTTAATCATTTTCAATCATGACTCCTTTTTTGGGTTTCCTGGGCAGATATACTAGGTATGGTTTTCTATTTCCTTCTCCAGATCACTTTAGATATGAGGAAACTGAGACCAGGTTGAGTGATTTGTGTCTAAGTATCTGAGGCCAGATTTAAACTTAGGAAGATGATTCTGTACAGAAAGGCTCTTCTGATGACCATGGTGCCTCTTAGCTACCCCAATATGAAGAGAATGGAATATCATTGCACCCTAATATTAGATAGTATAAACTAATGGAGAGTGACGTGAACCCAATCAGGACAATTTCTATAAAGACATTAACAATGTAAAGGAAAACAATTTTGAAAGATTTAAGAACTCAGATCAATACAGTGACCCACTATGTCTCAGGAGGATGTAGGATGTGGGATGAAACATATTACTTACCTCCTGACAGAGATGTGAAGTAGAGACATAAATATCTGACATGACCATTATGTGGATTAATTTTTTTTGACTTTGCTTATTTGTTAGAAATCTACTTTTGTCTTCTTTCTATCAGTATTTAATTGGGGGGGGTTGAGGAACTAAGGTTAGCAAAAGTGAGACCCCCAAAAGGAGGGCCATTTTAATATCTTTTAAAATACACAGAATTCAAACAAGCAGAATAGTTTTGAATGTAATATGTAGAATTTATTATATATTTGTAAAAAAAATGCAAGTGGTATAAAAAGGGAGATTCATGACTTGGTGAAGAATTCTCTTCAATGTTTAAAAAAATATAGAAGTTCAGAGAGCTAGGACAACTGTATTCAAATGGCTATGGACTATGTGATGCCCACTGAGTGGGATATTCCCTCTTAAGAGTTAATATTCCTAGTGAAGTCCTCTCAGGGTTAAAAATCATTAAAACAAAGACAGACTATTACTCTTAGACTATTATTAGAAGAAAGAGGGAGAGAGGCCTTGCATTCCAAGCCAGGCACCCTCCCAATTCTGTTAGGGGGGAAATAGTGGACTATTTCCAGAGAGACCTTGCATTTTTAGTTAGTCACCTATTTGAAGATAAAACTATCTTAACTGGGAGAACAGTAGACTGTTCCCATGGGGAAAACCTTGCATTCCAACAAAGCTCATAAGACTCCTCTTGTTTGATGATAAATAGACTGTTACTTCAATAAGATAGGTTATTCTCACCATCTGGATGGCGAGGTAATATTTTATGAAAACCTTTCATTCTTTTCTTTGTTGCTGGGGTACATTTTCACAAGTAGAATGTAACTCTGAAGCTAACCAATGAGTCAACAGAGAGGGATGATAGGAAGGAGGAGGGGATTGTGTTAGGCCATATAATTTTGCTTGACTGTCAGTTTGGGGCAGCTTCTTGATCTTCACTACCTTTGTGAGACTTGGAGTGTGCCCTTTTCTTGAGAAAAGCCAAAATAAAGTTTCTTTTCTGTTCAGAGGAGTCTCTATATTTTTTAAATGGATCTTTATCCCACATACCATCTAGAGGAAAAAAAAACAAAACACACATACCAAAAAATCCCAACCCTTCAGATTCTGATGAATACTTCATAAAAATTATCTCATGTATTTCTTTCCCTTAATCCTAATTCCTCATACCAAAAATAATTAATATTAATCTGTAAACATGTTTATCAAATTATGTATGTACAATGCTAATTTGGCTATTCATCACTTTCAGGGGAGGGGTGTGGAATGGGAAGGTGGAAGGAAATTTTGTAACTTGAAAATATGCATGTACAAGTGGATGAAAACAAACAAACAAACAAACAAACAAACAAATAAATAAATATAGGAGAGAACAAAGTCTCTATATCTCCCATCTCTCTTTGAACATATCTTTTGGAACGCTTCACGAATTTGCGTGTCATCCTTGCTCAGGGGCCATGCTAATATTCTCTGTATTGTTCCAATTTTAGTATATGTGCTGCCGAAGCGAGTACTGAACATATCTTTTGGAATTCTGCCAGTTCTAAAGTTGGGAGAAAAACTTTTGTCCCTTCTTCCTTCCTTATGGCAAACAATGGCAGCTACATGTATGGGGGCAGTGAAATTTTACTCTTACTTAGGTGAACCTCAGACAGAATCTTTGTAGCTTCTGCATTGTGTTTCTTTCTCTAAGCATAGGTGTTCAAGAAGCAATTGCATCAGAGACAGATATTTCTAGCTGTTATGGTCTACTTCATGAGTCCAAATAATTGGGAGATTCTGGTTTGGTTACAAGAGATGCTTCTTGCAACTCAGCTTCTTTTTTTTTTGGATGAGGGCATGACCATGAACAAGATCAGGAGAAAACCCAAGAGTCCATGCCATTAATTGACTAGAAAACCTGAAGCTGAGCTACTAGGCCAAAGGTGCAGACAAGTAAAAGTAAAATCCACCAGCAGTTCCACAGATCTTCCTGGGAGAAAAAATATAAGAGAAATGGGTGACTTTTTATGATTTACTATGTTTGTCAGTGAGTGCTTAGGAATCTTTTGTATTTTATTTTTTGATGAAATAAGTTGTTCTAAACATGTTGAAAAACTTAAAAACCTTACATGAATATTAGTTTAAATTATTATGATTAACAATTATAGCATTAAAAAAGCTAAATTATAGCATATAAAGCTAACATTTATATGGCACTTTTTATGCATCAGACATTGTGTTAAGCATTTTGCATTTATTATTTCGTTTAGTTCTTACAACAACCCTGGGGAGCAAGTGCAATTTTCATTATTCCTATTTTATAGACAAGGAAACTGAGGCAAATAGAAATTAAGTGGCATACCCGGCTATTAAATGTCTGACATTGAATTTAAATTCCGGTCTTCCTAACTTTAACCTGGATGCTCAATTCACTTATTATTATTATTATTATGGTGGTGGTGGTTGTTTTTGTCATTAATTATTATTAGTATTATTATTTTACAAGTTCTTTGAGAAGAGATTGTTGTCGTTTATCTGTGTAACCCCAGCAACAAGAATCGTACCTTGTTCAAATTAGGCATTTGACAAATATTGAACTAAATTATATTGAGCTTTGTGAACATGAGGATGACTGCTTTCATTTCCCTATCCACCTATTTATGGAATATATTGCAAAAAAGACAGTTAAACTGGGGTAATGAATATAAACTGAAGAATCTTGAAATGTGCTTTAATGAAGGACATCCTATTCAAACTACTGATGAATGCCAAGCAGCTCTGTTTTATTTATCTTTATTTTATATAATCAATTGATGATGCTCTCCTCTGATGCCTCAACCTGGCATGGTGGTGACCCTGGGTTCTTGAAGGCTTTGCCACTAGGGAATAAGCTTTGGAGGATTCTACCAATCTGGAAAGGCTTTGGGTATGAACTCAGTGGTGAGATTGCTGTTTGCCTTCCAAGGACCCATTTACCTAATTTTGGAGAGATTTAATGCAAAATTGGCTGTAATCATTTTTTAGCTATAACCACTCTTAGAGACCATTTACTAATGGAGTTTTCATTTATGCCAATTGAGAGAATCAATACATTGTTGAATTTGTTAGACTTCTTCATCTGACTGGGGGGTATTTGTATTTGACACTCTATATGTCCTCTTTGACACAGAAAGTTCATTTCAAAGACACTTGCTACCTAATAGGTATAGATATGGAACTAAATGTATCTATATCTTTATCTATATCTATATCTATATCTATATCTATATCTATATCTATATCTATATCTATATCTATATCTATATCTATATCTATATCTATATCTATATCTATCTATATCTATAATCTATATCTATATCTATACCTATATCTATCTCTATACCTATCTCTATCTCTATCTCTATCTCTATCTATCTATATACATTTATAGATATCAATACATTAATAGAATATATATATATATGTATATATGTGTGTGCCTATAAATATGTAGCAATATGGAGGGGAGTGAATGCTCTATGTGTAGGAGGGTCCACCAACATGATAAGCATGCTGTTCTCCTCAGAGAGAAGGAGTACTGGGCTTACTGGGCTAGAAATACACCTATCGATTCCCTTAAATATTATTAGTCTAGAGAGTATGATTGAGTTCCATCTAACTTTTGATTACTTTGTCATTTTGAGGGAGGAAGGAGGACCTCAAATTCTATATCCAAGGTTTAACCACTTAACAATCAGTAAAGGAACCCATTTATCCAAAGCAAAGGAAAACAGAAATCAAAGAAGGTATACATGGGAGCATGCATATCAGACAATACAGAGTGAAGTAGCTCTTCTATTGGGAGCTAGATATCTCAATTCAACCAAGAGAGTGTGTGCTGGATCTCACCCAAGAGGAAAATCCCTGAAATCTTTAGAGTAGCAAGCTGAGGATAGGGACATGATAGAAACTACAGCTCCTCTTGTCTTCCCATCTTCTTTTCCTTTAGCAACATGAAGCATGATTGACTTCTTCCAACTTCCCTCTTGAAGCTGCAAACTGACTGGATATTATACTTACTTGGAGAATACTAAAAAGGAACTGGTTGAGAACCAAATTTTTCTCTTCAATTCCATCCTGGTCCCTTATGTAGGACAGAGCCTTCATCTTCACTATCAAGAAGAACCTTCCACACCTATAGTCTTTGGGACAGGGATCATCTATAGAGAGTTAGATCTATAGTTGTATTCTTGAATATTTATATGTCATTCTCTGTCCCTATTTAGGTCTATAGATAAAAGCTATATATCCATGTATTTATTTCTATATCTGAGTCTCTATCATTTATTTATCTATTCATTTATTTTGTTATCTATCTACTTATATTCATATGTATATAGATAGATAGAGATGTATGTATAGATACATCTCTATCTATCTTTCTATCTAATCTAGACTGTATCTCCTTCTCTTGTTCAGTCTAGAAATATAGCTGTAATTCATAGACCCAACCCCATTGTTGATAGGCATAAAAGCTTTGATTTTTCCGCCATTTCCAACCTGGGTCAATTTGTCTATCCTAGCATCTTCCCTCAACAGAGAAGTGACAAGTGGATGGAATGCTGAGCCTGGAGTTAGGAAGACTTGAGTTCAAATGTGACCACTGACACTTATTAGCTGTTTGATCTTGGGCAAGTCACCCAAACTCTACCTTAGTCTCTTCAACTGTAAAATGAACCCTTCAGGGTAGTTATGAGGACCACAATGCTTGGTATGTATTCAGAATATAGGAATGCTTATTTTCTTCCCCTTCCCTCCAGACCTTCCACTCCTACCATTTTGGTAAGATTAATTATGAACACTCAATCAGCTCTAGCCAACTTCAACTCAAAACTCCTGAAGTAAAAGCATCCCACCTGCTTCAACCTCCTTAGTAGCAGACTTCAAACACTACATATGACTCAGATTTATTTTTCATGAAAATGAGATAGATGGCACTTTGGATAGACTAGTGAATCTGGAACCAGGAAGATTTTAAGTTTGACTCCTCCTCTTCACCTTAGACAGTTATTAGCTATTTGAAACCAGGTAAGTCACTTGACCTCTTTCAGGCTCGGTTTCCTCATCTGTTAAAAATGAGGATAGTAATATCACCTACCACCCTAGATTGCTGTGAGAATCAAATGTCATAACATATGTGAAGTTTTTTATAAACATTCACATGATATTGCTAGCTATTATTCAAGAAAAAAAGATGGTAAATATTGCAGTGCCCTACATATCAAGCTGTTGCTCATAGAGTTCATTTGGCAATGAGATTTAGAATGTGATAACTGAGACTTCCCTGTTATTGTTTAATTGACTAAAATTACCCAGCTCTGGCATCCATAGTTGGTAAACAGCTGTTTGGCTTTTATGTTTCACTTCTGTAACTAATAAAACAATCCTCTTATCTAGACGGATTTTCTGTTTTATTTTTTATCTAGTGTTTGGTTGTGGTGGGATAATTGAAAGTCTTAAACATTGGTGTTAAAGTGGCAGCTGAGCCTCCTTTTTGAATGGTCAGAGTAAGTTTGTTTACTATATGAATGTATCAGCTAAAGCTTGTCTTTTTTTCCTCCCTGTTCTCCTTTCCAAATAAAATGCAAATTTCTTAAAGGCTGAGATACATTTTGGCCACTTTTGGCCCACACTCAGGGACCAACACACTGCTTTGTATAGAGATAGTGACAACTAATGCTTAATAAATAATAACTGAATTGAACTGAATTCTGTGGACCAATTTCACATAAACTTCTCTCTTATTTTATTTATTTGTTTGCTTGTTTGTTTATTCATTCATTTATTTATCAGTTTATCAGTTTATCTATTTATTTATCTATCTATCTATCTATCTATCTATCTATTTATCTATTTATTTGTTTGCTTTTAGATTTTTCAAGGCAATGGAGTTAAGTGGCTTACCCAAGGCCACACAGCTAGGTAATTATTAAGTGTCTGAGGTCAGATTTGAACCCAGGTAGTCCTGACTCCAAGGCCGGTGCTCTATTCACTGCACCACCTAGCCGCCCCCTTCTCTCTTATTTTAGATGGCATTTTTATACCTTATAAAATTCATCACTGAAAATGGTGATAGAGTTTTAGAGCTGGATTCAGGAAAACCAGAGTTCAGATCATAACCCTGAATTATGGAACCCTAGGAAAGTCACTGATTCTTTGTCAGCTTCAGTTTTTTTAAATCTGTAAATGAAATAATAATAGTAATAATAATAATAATAAATGTTTGTGATGGTCAAATGATATAACATATGGTCCAAATACACATACCTGCTTTCTCTCTTCCTAATATAACATTTTAAAGTGAGATTTTATATATATATATATATATATATATATATACACATATATATATATATATATCTATATGTATAGTAGAGAGAGAGAGAGAGAGTATCCATGATGAAAGTATCCAAAGGGAATAGTCATATTTTCATTGACAATTTTATAAAGTGGGTCACATCATTATAGACATACAACTAATTAAGAAGTTTAGGAAATATAACATCCTGTGATGTTCATCTATTGACTTTTACAATATTTGACTCAAGAAAATAAATTCAGCCTTGTATACTGCATAAACACATATATTTATATTATATAGCACTGGTAGGTGGCACAATGGATGGAGTTCTGGACCTGGCATTAAGGAGGTCTGAATTTAAAATCTGACCTCAGATATTTACTAACTAGATGACCTTAGACAAGTCATTTAACCCTATTTGCCTTAATTCTCATCTATAAAATGAGAGGAGAAGGAAATGGTAAAACACTCCAATATCTTTGCCAAGAAAACCCCAAACAGGGTCATGAATTTCCATACCTAACTGAAATGATTGAATAGCAGCAACAAATGTTTATATATTTGAGGCAGACAGGGCTTGACTGATTTGCCCAGGATCACAGCTCTAGTAAGTGTCTGAGGTCAAATTTGAACTCAGGCCTCCCTAGCTCCAGGTCTAGTACTCTATTCACTTTGTCATTTTTTCTGCCTAATTGGAAGGTAGGGAACTTAGAGGGTGAGTAAGATGGGTATGCCTTACATACCTCATATGCTAAAATTGCTCAAAACTCTTTGAGAAATATGACTATAGATATAACTGTTCAATGTTCTGCTGAACAGTAATAGTAAATGAGGAGTTTAAGAAAAGGAAACTAGTAGAATGTCAAATCCTTGAGGGCAGTTATTACTGTCTGTTTGTCTTTGTCTTCCTAACACCTAGCATCTTGTAGAACATAGGCATGGAAGAAATATGGATTGGATTGGATTGGTAACAAGGTATTTACCATTGTATGGAATCTGTCTGTACAGAGTCCATTCTCAATAAAGTTCTAAACATAAATGTTTCGAATATGATACTGCCATAAATGTTTTATGTCTTAAAATTCCACAAAGTCATTGCAAGAAAACTATACCAATGCTAACACCATTTGTCTTAAATGGAGTCTATAACCAAATGGCTATGGGTTTGAAAAGATAAAATTGGTGATCACTACCTACAAAAGCATAGAGTATCCCTCTGCAGCTCTCCTTGATTTGAATTCCACTGAACATGATGCCCCCCTGCACCCTTTATTGACTTGTTGGTCTCCCCCCTTTTCTACCTTCCTTTTGTTAGTTGTCTTTCCCCATATAAACTCCTTGAGGGCAGATACTATCTTTTTCTTATTGATATCTTTGGTGCTTAGCCCAGAATAAATGATTAACAAATGTGAATCAAATTGAATTAATAATAATATTTTCCTTGTGATGTTGTGGACCAAGGAGGCCCTTCATCTCAAAAAAGCATCCAAATTTAAGTTAACTAAAGGAAAATGAAAAATTGTATAGAAAGCACAAGTAGGTTTTATTAAGTTATCAGTGATATAGTAATAACATTTCTGTAGCAAAAGTTTACAAAATGTTTTTCAAAGCACCTTACAAGTATTACCTTATTTTATCTTTACAATAACTGCGGGAGGTAGATACTACTATTATGTCCATTTTACAAATTAAGGATATTAAGAAAGAATTTAAGTAACTTGCCTAAGGTCACACAGCTAGTATATGTCTGAGGCTCAATTTGAACCCAGATCTTTCTTAACATCCATATCCAGTGCTCTTTTTTTTTTTTTAGATTTTCCAAGGCAATGGGGTTAAGTGGCTTGCCTAAGGCCACACAGCTAGGTAATTATTAAGTGTCTAAGGATGGATTTGAACCCAGGTACTCCTGACTCCAAGGCCAGTGCTCTATCCACTGAGCCACCTAGCTGCCCCTCCAGTGCTCTTTTCAATGAGATTTATTAATAATTAGGATATGTTTAATTGGAAATGTGACATAGACTGGTCAGATAATGATAGGTAACTGGTTACCCATATCTTTTTAATTTAATTTTTTCTTATTATGGATTTAATCCATAATAATACAAAGAAGAACAAGAAAGAACATCACATAAGAAATGGTAATCTTGTATTATATGATTTTTTAAAGTTTATTTTCAATCAAGAAATATAGTAACAGTATTTTACTATATATTTGAATACTCTTATACACTTCTTTTTTTTTGTTGTTTTCTTCTGTGTCTTTTAAATATTTTACTGAATTTTTTTTTGTTTTTTTTTCAAGGCAATGGGGGTTAAGTAGCTTGCCCAAGTCCACACAGCTGGGTAATTATTAAATGTCTGAGGCCACTTTTGAACTCAGGTCCTCCTGACTCCAAGGCTGCTGCTCTATCCACTGTGCCACCTAGCCACCCCTACTGAAATTTTTTAGAAACAATTTGACCACTACTCACTAATTCACCCTAACAAACTTCTCCAACTCATGTCAAATTGAAGAAGACTGATTGAGGAACTCATCAAATTGATTTGATGTTCCCTGGTCAATTCCCCATATAGTCAGTTGGTCAATAAATATTTACTAAATGACTACTGTGTATCAGGCATTGCCCTAAACAATACTCATACATACATACATACACACTTGCATTCATAATAAAATATCCATAAAATTCATCTTCAAATAAGTAGATAGCTCTTTTGAACCTTATAACCCTGGGAAGTATATACATTTATTCCTACTTTATAGTTGAAGAAACTGATGTAGATGTAGTTTAAATGACTTTCCCAGGCTAACACACATATTTGGGACTGGATGTAAACTCAGTCTTCCTGACTCTGGGCCCAGAACTCTATCCACTGCAACACCTACCTGCTTTAAGAAGCACAACTATAGGCCTAAGCGTGGGTGATATGCACAGAATGAACTGTGGAGAGATGTTGTCGTCTTATGTTGTCTTCCAAGACTGCATGAAGCAGAGTTCTGTTAACTTTGATTCTTCATATCTTAGTTCTTGCAGTGTTGTGCAGAGGGAAAAGTGCTGAATTTGGAACCAAATTGAATAGTTTCATATTCCAACTGAACTTTTGTTATTTGGGTCAAGTTCCTGAACCTCCCTTAGGTTTGAATTTCCTACTTTGTAAAATGAAGAGGTGAGACTAGATGAGCTTTAAAATCTTTCTAAATAGTTTGTCTCCCAAATACACTGTATCTTAATGAGTGTTTCTTATTCCAGTTATCTTTTCTTTATGTATTGGGTAGGCAAAGAAATACATGTATACACATATCTATCTATCTATCTATCTATCTATCTATCTATCTATCTATCTATCATCTATCTATCTATCTATCATCTATCTATCTATCTATCTATCTATCTATCTATCTATCTATCTATCTATCTATTGATCTATCTATCGATCTATATTTGTCTGTCTGTCAGCTCTCTATCTGTCTATTTATCAAATTGATCAGAACATTTAATTTCAAATATAATTTAATTCATTTCCTGGTGACTTCAATGAACTACTAGTTTTCTTGTGAAATTAGCAAATTTATACTTAAATCAAGCTATCTGAAACCAGCTCTGAAATAGTTTGTTCTACATGCCATTATAATATCTTCCAAGAGAGAACTGCTCAGGAAGAAAGAATTCTTCCACCTAATGAATTTTAATGAATCTGAATCATTAGTTATGCTGTGTTAAAAGATCAGAAACAAGAAAACCTCTTGAGAATGATGAGCAAAGCTCCCATAACACCTCTGGCATTTTGAAGGGGAGACAGGGTTGGAGAGAAGGAAGGGAAAAGGAAAGGAGAGGAACAAGTAGAAATGGAAAGAACAGAAAAAAAAGAGAGAAGGAGTCTAGAAAGGGAAGACCAAGAGGGAAGAGTGAGAGAAAGAAAATAGGAAATAAGAGAGAACAAAGGAGAGAGAGAGAGAGAGAGAGAGAGAGAGAGAGAGAGAGAGAGAGAGAGAGAGAGAGATGGGTGAAAGAAAAGAATGAAGTCTAGAGAAAGGAGAACAAAGGCAAGTGGGATAAAGAAAGATGGAAAAGAGAACAGAGGGAGGGAAAGGATGGAAGAAAGAAAATGGCAAAGGGGAAAGAGGAAAAAGAGAAAGAAAAGAGAAAAGGAGAGAGCAAAAGGGGAAGAAAGGGGAGAAATAGAGAAATGGGAACCAAGGAATGACTGGGGAGAGAGATGGAGAAAAGGAGGGGGCCCTCTGTATGTGGTCCTTTTATTCTTTTTTATATAAACTCTTTCTTTATGGATTCATCAGCTTTCATGAATTCAAATATTTTCTCTATATAGATAACTCTCAAATCTGCATATCCAATTCTCATTTCTTTCCTGAGCTCTAACTTCCACATCACAGGCATCTCAAACATCTTTTCCTCCTTCCCTTAATTCTTATTAATTTTTCTGTTTCTGCTGAAGGCTTCATCATCTATATTTGCAATTTTGGCATTGATTCTTGTTTCTTCATTTTCTTTCTCCTTCATCTAGATCCAAGTGGTTGTCAAGTCCTGCTGATTCCAAATCTACAATGTCCCTCATGTCAATCCACTTCTCTTCAATTCACTGAATTACCCTCATTCAGACCTTTATCATCTCTCACTGAGACTATTTCAGTTAGTTTACTTGTCATTGAAATATTCTATGGGCCACCTGCATATAGAAAGGAAATAGTAAGAAGTTTGGGAAACAGAGCACAAATTAAGCCCAGAAACTTGATATAATAATAAAGACCTCAATTATCCAGAATCTGCAAGGAACTCATTCTACACAGCTAATTTTTTTTAACTTTCTTTAATTATAATTACATCAAGATAAATGAGCCCATAATGGGAAATTTTATTCTGGAATTTATTCTCAGTAAGAGGAAGAGCTAATTGATGGGTGAAGAAATTATTGTACCTTGGAGTAAAGTGTTCACTTCCTCCTGTTATTAGAAGGAAGAGGAAAGTTAGGCATTCTCTGACATGTTCCTTAGATTTGGAGAGAGCTAGTATTGTTTCTATTGTTGTTATTGATCCTTTATTTTCAGAGGGGAACAATGGCATCCGTGACTTGCTCATATATTGGATTAAAGTAATCAGCTCACTCTCTCCTCCAAGGTCATCAAAGTCCAGTGGTTAGACTTAAGTCAAGAAAACTGGTGATGACCCAGGATGTAGTGGTCTTTCTAAATTAATCTTTTCCAGGCCTTAGTTTGTCTGAGGCACTGCCCTTTCGATGACTAAAGGATTCAGATGAAGGGTAGGGAGGATCCTGGAGATTATAATTCTTCCAGGAAAATCATTTGAAGAGTAACAGGAAGTTCTCAGAAGTGAAATCCTGAAGATACAAAAAAGAAGCAATTCCAGTGAGGGGGAAAAATGGACTTTGTTTGAAGAAGTCAGTGTCAATGTATAGGAAATTTGCTAAAGAACTTAGATTTTTTTTTTTAGGTTTTTTTTTTTTCAAGACAATGGGGTTAAGTGGCTTGCCCAAGGCCACACGGCTAGGTAATTATTAAGTGTCTGAGGACGGATTTGAACCCAGGTACTCCTGACTCCAAGGCTGTTGCTTTATTCATTGCGCCCCCTAGCCACCCCCAAGAACTTATATTTTTTTAAAAGATATATACCAAAGATGAAAGCAAGGCCAGACATCAGAGAATAAATTTGTCTGTAATCTGGTTCTATAAAAGGTGTCAGGAGTGAGATAAAATATTTTGCAAATATTTTTACAAATCTTAATGTGCTATATAAATATTAGCTATTATCATGAGCTGAGGATGGTAAGGAAATCTGAAGTCAATGAATAGGAATTAATTTTAGGTATGTTGGGGTATAAAGGGATAGAACTTTAGCTTGGAGTGGAAAGGATGATTATAACCAATAACTGAGAAAAGGCTAAATTTACTGAATTCTTATTTTGCCTATGTGGGGAAATAACAATAAAAATGGTTAATGGGGGGGTATACACAAAAGAATACGAGCATACTTGTTCTTGATGACTTCAAGTAATCTGGCTCAGATAAACTATTCCCTTTTGGACTGAAAGAAAAAAATGAAAGATGTATTGTGAGTAACATTTGAAAGATTTTGGTAGAATTAACTTGGAGAAAGACAAATATCCTGATTTTTGAAAAGGGCAGAGAATAGAATCTACTTACTATAAGTCAATTAACTTGATTTTGATTACAGGGAATATTTGAGAATTTGAATCATTAATATCATTTAAGGGATTTTTGGTGACCATCTAGAAAGGGAAGTGGTAGTTGCAGAGTCAACATGGCTTCATCAAGAAAAGGTCATATCAAATGAATTTTATTTCTTTTTATGACATGTTTGCTAAATTGATAAATCAGGAGAATATTATAAATGTAGTTCTTCAAGATTTTTACAAAGTTTGTGATAAAATATCTTTTACCATTCTTGTTGAGAAGTTTGAAAGATGTGGAGTAAATAATGTCACAATAAGGTAGAAATATAACTGGCTAGATCACTGAAGTCAAAACATATTCATTATTGATTCAATGTAAATATGGTAGGGCATCTCCTATCTTTTTGAATTTCTTCTTAGTCCTGTATTACTTATCACTTTGAACAATGATTTGTATAAGGCCATAGATGACATGCTTATCAAATTGCAGATGAAACTAGCCTGGGAAAGATAGCTAACGTAATGGAGGGGTGGCTAGGTGGCTAAGTGGATAGAGCACTGGCCCTGGAGTCAGAAGTACCTGAGTTCAAATCTGGCTTCAGACACTTAATAATTACCTAGCCGTGTGGTCTTGGGCAAGCCACTTAACCCCATTGCCTTGCAAAAAAAAAAACAACCTAAAAAAAAACCCTAACATAATGGATTATAAGGACAGGATGCAAAAAGGAACTTGACTCCGCTAAACTCAATAGGATGAAATTCAGTGGGGATAAATGTAAAATTTTATACTTTGGGAACAGAAATCAATTTCACAAGTCTGTGATGGGGAAGACATGCTTAGTTTGTCTAAAAAAGATGTGAGAGTTTTAGTGAATTATATGCTTATTATGGTTCAGAAATATGATGTGGCAGTCAAAGAAGCTAATGCAATCTTCTGCTGCATTAAGTCAGCTGTAAGAGTACAAGTGGGAATCATAGTCTTTTGATACTCTGCCCTTGTCAACTTACATTTGAAGTATTTTGAATATAGTCCAGAATACCATGGTTTAAGGGGGCACATTTTTCATATTTAATTTTCTGTGTACATCTGTTTTTGCTCAGTATAATATAAACTCCTTTTTATTAGGATTTTGTTTTTTATTTTCTTTTTTGTCTCCTCATCTTAACTTACACCAAAAAAAAATTCAAGGACCAGTAAAAAAGAAAAAATATTAATACTTAGCACAGTGCCTGCCTAAAATATACATTGATAAATGCTTTTTAAATTAAATTGAAAGCATGAAGAAAGAGTGAAAAAAGGAATAGGGAGGCAGAAGAGACAAAAGGATGAAGGGTGAGTGAGAAAAACAGACAGGAGAAGGAAAGAGGGAAGGAAATGGAAGGAAGTACATTTTTGTCTTTCTCCATTATTGTTAACATTTGAACTCTTATTTCTTATTGCTGACTTTTTCATTGCTGACTATTTCAAATATCTTGAACTTATCCAAACCCATGGACTAGTCATCTTGGACATATGTTGGAAATGAAAAGAGCTTTTTAGGGATATTTGTATCTTAAAGAAAACAGATGTTCTTTTGACCATAGCTTCAAGGTTAACACAAATCAATCCTTGCCAGGCTTGGCCAGTTATGTGGTTTGATTTGAAGGAAGTCATGCAAAGTACTCATTCCTCAAAGTATCTCCATCATCACTCTGATAACAGTGCCTGGAAATTTTCCTTTGCTGCTTTGCTTAACTGAATTTTATCCTTAATTATGCCTTAAAATGAATATAACTTTGGAAAGTGTTAAATACTTTAAACTATTGAGAATTTTCACACTCAGTTTATTAGCTTGTCTAGCAAGGTGGAGAGAACAGGGAAATTTTGATGGGGAGGAGAAATAAGGAATAGGCAAAAAATAATGGAAGCTTCTTCTGGAAAATGATTTGTCTAAAGAAAGTTTAATCTGCTATGAAAAATTTCTTACTCTGCTGGAAGAGAGGGACACAATTAGCATAAGATGTGCAATGATTTCTTTGAAACTTTTGCCTTGGTTTGTCTTTCAAACATTTAGGGGATTCAGAGATGAAGAAGCTGGTTTTATACTAATCCATTCATTCATTTGCCTATCTTTTAAAAAAAATATTTATTTTACCAGTGTTTTTGTGTAGGGGTGTGTGTGTGTGTGTGTGTGTGTGTGTGTGTGTGTGTGTGTGTGTGTGTATGTGTATCAATTGGGAAAATGGGTGAGGCACAAGTAAGTGATAGATGAAGAGATATGTATATGCAATTCCCCCCCCTTTATATTTTCTTTGTAGTCAATAGGATGCTGTTCTGTGTCATATGCTGTTATTGCTCCAGAGAACAATGAATTAGCCAAGCAAGCCTTCACTAAGTACCATTATGTTTCAGATACTATGCTAGGTGGTGGTGGTAGGGTAGGGTGGAGCTGACATATAAAGACCAAAACAAATGGTCCTTGACATCAGACATCTTATAATTTACTCAAGGAAACACACATACATAGAGAAATTAATATGAAATATATAGCAAAAAAAATAAAAATAATTTCTGAGGTTGGATACCAAGTACTGAGAAGTCAGCAAATTCCTCTTAAAAACCTCTTTCTTGGGTTAAACTGTTTTTTTGGCTTTTGAAAGGCAGAGGAGTTAAGTGACTTGTCCAAGGTCACACAGCTAGATAATTATTGTCTGAGGCTAGATTTGAACTCAGATCCTCCTAACTCCAGAGCTGGTACTCTAACCACTGACCACCTAGCTGCCCCTCTTGGGTTGAACCTTGATGGAAAATAGGAATTTCAAGAAATAAAGGAAAGCAGATGAAAGGGGGACAGTTTGCACAAAGATTTGAAGGCAAGAGAATGTCTCCATTAGGAGGAACACAAATAGGTCCTTTTGCCTGAATAACAGAATATGTGAGGAGATAATATATGATCATTCTCAATATGGTGGAGCCAGATGACTGTAATGAAAAGAGGAATATATATATATATATATATATATATATATATATATATATGTATATATCTCAATGTTGTATCCAACATGGTACCCATAATCTTTTCTCTCTCTGGACTAGTTCACTTTAAACTGGAAGGTCTCAGGGTTTTCCCAAGGCAGGAATAGGGGGCAGTAATGGTCAAGACCACACTACTAAAGCACAACTCTCAATATCTTGGAAATGACCTGGGTGTGAAGGGGCTCCACACTCTAACTTCTCTCTTTTGAAGCCATGAGGACACCATAGATAATTCAGTATGATACGTTTAGTAAATGATAAGACAAAAGCAAGAATAGTAATAACATTTGATGAATAGAAGTCAAAAGCAAAAATTATTGAAACATGACAGTCTACCCATAAACATGTGTCATACTTTCCCATCAATGAGAGTGTCCATGAGATAGGACTGGACATCCAATTATAGAAACCTAGCAGTAAATATGGATGGAAATTCATTTGTCTGAAATAACTTATAACTCTGGATGGCAAGACTTGATGTCATTGATTATTTTAGGGAACAGTGTACACCACAAATTATTTTCTAGGTGAAACAGCTTCATGGCTAATGGTTCCCCTTCTGGTACTTGTAGAACCAGGAATGGATGGAAAAAACTGTTTCTCAAATACTCTTGGTCACTGAAGTAGTGTTGAGTTCCTCTAATATATATCTTTGTCAGTATATTGAGAAAATGTTACATTTTAAAAATATACTCTTCTATGTTATATTATATCATGTAATATATTTATAACATTTCTCAATATCCTCTTATATATTATGTCATATAATATAGATGCATTATATATCTAGTTTTTCTATACATAATTGTAGATATTACTTAGATGTGTTGTTCAGAAATCCCCCGAGATGAATATTCAAGCCTTCCTCAAACCAGGTGTCCATAAGGGGTTTAATCATCAATGGATTACTTACACAGGGGCAGTGTGTATGACAGCAGCCAAGTTGGATACCCACAAAGTTCCCTAAAAAGCCCAATGGTAATTATCTAAATCAGACAAAGGGAGGAAGAATTATAGAATGTATTATTGTAGAATGATACTTTTGAGTGTTAACTGGTTAGTACTGGGCCCAAGTCTCAGACACCTAGGTGTCATATCAGCGCTGTTCAGATTGAAGTCCTGAGCATGCAAGGCCATGTGCTGATCACTGTGCACTTAATGTTATGATGCCTTTCCCCCAAAAGGACCCTACATCCCACCTCTGAAAAAACTTGTACATTCTCTCTAAAAATCTTGCGCAATATCCCTGGGATGACTTATACTGGGGATTTAGGAAAAGCAATACAACAGATGACAAAAGTAGATCCCTATCCCAGATTGCCTCTATGTAAGTATTGATTATTAAACTATTTAAATAATCAGTTTGGAGCTCTTGGCTTCTTTCTTCCATATCTAGTTGTATCCTAGGTTTGGGGGAGCCTTGAATATTCCACAGGATAGGAATTCTGGGCAAGACAATAGATATACAATTATATATTGTATATACAATTTATATTGAAAGAATGTAACCCATTATCAGTTTCCTGATTTGGCATATATTTCAGTGGTAGGGAACCTTTTTTATGCCAAGGGTCATTTGAATATTTGTAACATCATTTGTGGGCTATATTTGGACAAACATTCAATTAATTCACTCCTAAAAAGCTGGTAGATTTATTGAATTTTGAGTTCAGCCTGCAGTTGCCTTGGCAATGCCACATCAATACAGTCTACAAACTGGAGGTTCCCTGCCTGTTATCATAACCATGTATAACATATATAGTTTCTCATCTATAACTATACATAATACCATATGTATTATACAATTATATATTTTATATGTAGGTTATTTTAAAAGAATGTAACACTTTCTCAGTATCCTAATAAAGGAATCTAATGTTACTTTAATAGCACACACACACACACACACACACACAAACACAAACATACAGACACACAGACACACAGACACACAGACACATAAACCATTATAACTCCTAAAAACACGGCTGTGTTTCTTGTCTTACTGTTCTTCTTCCCCCTCTCCTAAGCAGTAGATGGTACTACAGAGCAATAAACCTTGACAGGTTTTTGAATCACAGAATTTTATGCTTTCTTTCAATCATCTTTCAGCAGCTTCTAGGGCATTTTAAAGCTCACCACTTTAAGTTGAAAACATTATCATCTGTGTTCAGCTCTAGTTTCTGTACTCATTCTTCCAGCAACTTTTCTCCTCTGTCTCTGTCTTTTTCTAAGTTTGAGGCTCAGACTATTCTCTTCTGTTATAGGTGTATATATACACACATACGTGCACACACATATATAAACATATATGTGTATAGTTACTAATATCTCAAAGAAGAACCTCGTTGTATTTAGTCCATACTCCCCAAATCAGTTTCTGATTTGTATGTGATTTACATTTGCATTTGATTTCTAAGTTAGACCTTCATAATCTGAACAAAAAAGCATATGCAAATGAGCAGATGGACCATAATGCTTTGCAGTTATGACTGCTTTCATCCAAGGATTTCATGAGACTCTTCTGTGTCTGGTCCTCTCACAAGGCTCTGTCTCTTCTCAACCACTTTTATCTAATGGGCTATTTTAAGTTTTGTCTCAATCTGTTTTATCAGTGCTAGACACTCATACG
Source organism: Macrotis lagotis (assembly GCF_037893015.1). Classification (NCBI taxonomy): domain Eukaryota; kingdom Metazoa; phylum Chordata; class Mammalia; order Peramelemorphia; family Peramelidae; genus Macrotis; species Macrotis lagotis. Next base: position 88,927,963 of record NC_133658.1, read on the forward strand.
CCCAAATGTTCTTTTTTTGCCTCTTTCAGCAACCAAAAGGTCCCACATAACAAATTAAAAGTACTTTGTGTCTATTAGAAGCAGGAGGGAACCCAAGGAGCTCTTTGAGAACAAGGGTTTTCTGCTCAGATCACACTTTACAATGATCACTTTAGGAAATGTATAGAATCTCAAACATGTTACGGGGGGATGCAATGGCAACTCTTCCAGTGTACCCTGAGTAAAACGTAATTGGGAGATACGTAGTAGAATAAATCAAAATACAATAAAACATTTCATTTTAAAACTAAAACAATATGTGACTAGAATGGATCCTTATTCATGGATGAATGATCTGAGTTTCTATTTGAGCTTGACACCAAGGCTGTAGAGGATCCATTGTAGAAGTGAGAAAGTTGAGAAAAAAGAGACTGATTAGCAGGTTCTCCTATCATGGGAAGAGGAGTCAAAGGGTTAAGGATGACCCTGAGGTTGCAAATATGAATAGCTGGGAAGGCGGGAGGTTCAAAAGAAATATGAAAGTTGGGAAGAGGTAGAATTTTGGGAAAGATAGTGAGTTTTCTTTTGACAACTGAGTTTGATAGGTCTATGGGATATTGATTTAGAGATATCCAGTAAGCAGTTGATAGTGGTAGCAGAATTCAGGAGAAATATAAGGACTAATTGTGTAGATTTTGGAATTATCTATGCATAGATGATTTTTGAACCCATAAGAACTAATGAGATGAGAGGTAGTCAGAGATCAAGAAACAGGTAGAGAGAGGGAAGGAAAAAGGAAGGAGAGCAGGTGAAAGAGAGAGACAGAAAGTTAGAGACAGACAGAAATAGAGATACGCACACACACACACACACACACACACATACACACACAGAGAAAAATGCACAGAACACTCTTGGAGTGTACTTGATAATTAGAAGGAATAGACTAGAATAGTTAAGAGGGGAACCAAGAAAACTATAAGGAAAATTGAAACTCATAATAAAGGGAGTATCCAATAGGTGATGCAGAGAACAGTTTTAAATACTATAGAAATCTTAAGAACAAGAAGAACTGAGAAAAGACCACTGGTCAATTAAAAGATCATTTGTAACTTTGAAGAGAACATTTTCAGTTGAACTGAAAAGTTAGAAAACAGCAAGCAGTTAGAAATTAAGTGAAATGGAGGCAATGAATATAGACCACTAGTTCTACAAATGACTCTAAAAGGAAGGGTAGTTTAGACAATAGCACTTAAGGAGAAATAAGGTCAAGTAAGAATTTCTCAAGGGTGGGGGGGAGACCTGGGCATGTTTGGAGGTTTCAGGAAAGAAGCTAGTACTCTGTGAGAGACAAAAGAGGAAAGACACAGATGGAGGTTGACTGCAGGGACAAACTGCCAGGGGAAATGAGAAGATTGGGATCAAGGAGAGAAGATAAAGGGTTGGCCTTGGAGGGGAGACAGGAAAGTGGGTAATGATGTCAAATGGATTTTAGATTAATATTAGAGGAGAATAGGGATCTCACAATCAATAGTATTTTTTTGATGTGAAGTGACCAAGGAAAGAAGAAGGGGATTGAAACATTCATTGTGGACAATGTCATAGAGAGTAAATTATTTGGGAAGAGTCAAAAGATTATATCATATATATATATATATATATATACATATATATATATGTATATATATAATTTATATATCTTATATCAATGAGGATCTAGTTAAAATTTGGATCCCTTCAGTAAGTACATAGTAATAGGCAGTAGGAAGCTCAATGACTAGAGCACTGGGTTTGGAGTTAGGAAGGTCTGAGTTCAAATCCAGCCTTAGTCCCTTACTACCTGTGTGTTCCTGGGCAAGTCATTCAATCTCTGTTTGTCTTAATCCATTGAAGATAGAAATGTCAAACCATTCTAGTATTTTTGCCAAGAAAACCCTCTGGATATCACAGAAAGTTATATAGGACTTAACAATAACATTAGTCAGTAAGTGTGACTTCCTCTAATCACTTCAGCAGTACTCTGAGAACAAATAGAAAGCTTGTATTTTTTTAAAGATAATCCAGGTTTGGGATTTAGTAAGCTATGATGGGTGATAGGACAAAGAGGCAAGAGATTTGAAAGCAGAATTAGTTATCTATGTGGGAAGTTATCTATGATGTCAGAGACATGGGAGTCTGGGAAAATCCTGAGACCTGGAGGAGTTGGAGGCTATGGGAATTAGGAAGAACAGGTTTAGGAGGAGTGAGGTATAGGGAGAAATAGATCCCTAATGAGTTAGGATCAGATAGAGGAATTTCAGAGTTTTGAATGAGAAGTAACATGTAAGTGATGGAGTGCTAGATTTGGAGTCACGAATACCTAAGTTCAAATCCTACCTCAGATACTGTCTAAATGTGTGAGCTTTTACAAAATCATTTAACTTTTCTGGGCCTCAATTTCTTCGTCTGTAAAATGAGGGAAGTTAGATTGAATGACCTCTTTGGATTCTTTTATAAATCTGGGATTCTATTATTTTGAAAGGCAGTGAGATCAAGAGAGTGACATCTTTATGAATTTTGGAGGTGGACTAAAAATATAGGTCCTATAGATGTAATGGGAGCTCAAGGTATTTGAGGGATCATAAACATTTATGTTTCTTTCTCCTACTGTAGGGCAGGGATTGAGGAATACTGTGAGTTACGTAATGAAATACTTGAAAAAGAAGGGGCATGTGTACCAGTGGATAATTGCCAGGAGGATCTGGATAGGATAGCATATCTGAAGAGAGTGAATCTCAGAGAAGGAAAGGTTTTTTTCTGAATGATGACAATAGAACAGTCTTGGAGTGGCAGTTCAGAACAAAGAACATATCTATTCTTCTTTCTTAACCAGAATATAGGAAGGCCTTGGAAGCATAAAAGAGTAGGTGCTGATGGTTTTGGAGGTTATGTAGAGAATTGGGGTCTTCAGGGAGGTGGTATTGTAGACTTATATGAGATCTAGAAGATGGAAGGAACACAAAAGAAAGAGATCTAAGATGAAAGGAATATGCTAATATTAGAAAAAAAGGACTCCAAGGCTCAGTGGCAGGGGTGGACAGAGTTTGATTGGGAGAAAGGAGCTGAGATAGATGGTGAATGGTGGCTCTTCCTCACTAGGACTGGAAAAAATGAGAATTGGGAGTTTTATAACCATGAGAACAGAAATGGGGAATTGAATAATGATGAATCTGTATTACAGATTCACCCTAGGGCTGATGATGTTGATTGATTTCTCCCTTCTGTCCCCTTACCAAAGTGGAATGCCCAGTAACTGCTAGCAGAATACTACAGGGTCTCATAGTGGGGTTATCTGGGGGTAGATACTGGTCAAATGGGTCTACATGAGGGTCTTCAATGGGGTTGAGCTTGGGCTGAGAGAGGTAGAATGATGCTAATGATTGAAGACTATTAATGGCCAACTTTTCCTTAGGACAGCTTTGGTCATCACTTGGGAGACTGATAGATATCCTAAACCGAAGCCAAACATCCTCTTTCTCAAATTATGTCCCCCCCCCCCCAATAAATGGAACTGAATGAAAATACAAGTAGAATTGCTCAAATAGGCTGGGTCAAAGTAGGTTGTGCTCAGAATCTTCTACCATTAATTTTCATTACTCACACAGTCATTAAATGAAACTAAACTTAGTTTTTTCCCTGTTCGGTTTTTATTACCACCACCTGACTGATCATTTAAAAGCAATATAGCACCAATTAAACACTGACACATATATGACAATTATACCTCAGGGACGTGACAGGGCCAAACTACCCTGTCACACAGCAGGTGGAATAAACTGACAGGGATTAGAAATTCAAATATAAACAACAATACATCCAATTAGCTCCCCAGGAAGCACTGACTGAATTTCAAAGCATCTGGGTAGAATCTGTTGCAAAGGAAGAGGCAGAACTCTCCAAATCCAAAGGTGTGAAGTTACATGTTATCATCAAAGTGAATTGAGTGATCCTTTGGAATTGATTTTTGCTTGGACCTGAGAGCAGCTCCCTGTGTCAGCAACTCCTAGAGAGAGAAGCTAGAGGGTACAATAGATAAAGCCTAAAGTCAGGATGATGTGAATTCAAATTAAGCCTCAGACACTGGTTAACTGTATGACCCTGGGCAAGTCACTTTACTCTATTTGCCTGTTTCTTCATCTGTAAAATAAGTTGAAGTAGGAAATGGCAAACCACTCTAATATTTTTTTTTTAAAAAAACTCCAAATGGGGTCACAGAGAGTTGGTCACAGTGAAGCAAATGAACACCAACAACAATTTTATAGATTTGTCTGAGAGGATGAATGCATGGGGAGGCAAACCTAGATTTTCCTGATACCTCGTAACTCACACTGTCTCTGAATGATCATTCTTCACATGACTTTATGTTTACCATCTACCCTCCCTGATCTTTCCTCATCCCCCTCACCTCCTGAGAAATTTGGGGGCATAAACATCCTAATTCTTGTACATGTAGCTTTGGTTCCATTCCCTCTCATTTTCTTTGGCAAATTTCTAGAAGCAGCTAGATGGTACAGTAGATAAAGCACTGGACCTGAGTTCAAATACAGCTTTAGAGATTTCTTGGCTGTGACTCTTAAGTTACTTAACCTCAATTTCCTCAAGTGTAAAAAGTATCTGAGAATCAGTTGAAATAATATTTATAAAGTGCAAAGCACTGTTCCTAGTACTTTACAAATCTTCCTTCCTTCCTTCCTTCCTTCCTTCCTTCCTTCCTTCCTTCCTTCCTTCCTTCCTTCCTTCCTTCCTTCCTTCCTTCCTTCCTTCCTTCCTTCCTTCCTTTTTTTCCTCCTCTTTCAAAACTTTTCTTGAATACAAATTCCTCTCTTGTTGACTAAACATATATCCAGATCTCCTCCTTCTTTTAAAAAACGAATAGAATCCTCATCATTTCCCACCATCCATCCAGTCAGATTGTTGAAAAAATCTTTATATAGTGACTTCCTTTCTTCTCTAAACCTTCTAAATCTTTCCTAAACTGACTTTTAGACTCATTCAACTGAAATTGTTCTCTTAAAAGTTGCTAATGATCTCTAAAATGTCTAATACTCACCTGCTCCTCCTAGATATTCCTGGATTTCATCACAACTACCTCTCTCTTGGTATCTTTTTACATTTAGATTCTTCTCATTCTCTTTTGCACATTTTTTAATACTTATCAAAGTCACTAACTTTGGATATGCCTCAAGTTTCTATCCTGGCTTTTGTTTGTTATTTTTTCCTGTAAGATTTTGCTTGATTACCACATCAGTTACCATGAGGTTTAATGGTCATTTCTATTCAGATCATTACAAAGTCAATATTTACAGTCCGAGTTTCTCTCCTTCTCTCCCCAACTACCTAGTGGATATTTTTAACTGGATATACAACAGTCATCTCAACCTTATCATGTCTAAAGTGCAAATCCCTAAATTCATTCTACTTCCAAACTTCTGTAACTCTGTGGACAGTGTCACCATAAGGTAAAACAAATCTCATTGTCATCTTTGATTCTTTACTCTCACCCCAGATATTCATCAGCTGCCAAATCTTGTCATCTCTGGAAATAAAGAGATGTCACTGAGAGCTGGCAGCATCTTCATGGATTATGGTTTTTCACAATGGAGGGTCAGCTGTAGACTTTATAAAAATTATTTTCAATTTGCAATCTAACAAAAAGCTGCATCTAGAAGGGGACTCTGTTAGAAATCTAAAAAAAAACCAGAAAGTATTTTGAATTATCCTTTTGCTACATGTGTTTTCTACACATTTGCCTTACTACTTTTGTGCTTTAATTTTTATCTTACTTTCCCAAGGAAACATGTTGGCAAGAGGAAAACTAACCACTTGTTTGGGTTGGGGTTTGTTTTTGTAAACTTTGTTCTTACTGTAACCACCCATTCTAAATGCCTATTCTAAATGGTTAATTGTTTGGCTGATAAACATTGGGACATTTACCAAAGAAGACTCATGAGTCACAACACAGGAAAACCTTCCCTTTTAGGGGCACTCTTAAAACCGAGTAACAGCATCCTTGGGAAACTTACGCTATGAACTAGAGAGGGAGTTAGGAAAGTACTCCCGAATGGGTACCAACTTAACAATGATGATGTTTGTCCTTCATTCTTTTTTTAAAAAAATTATTTATTTATTTTTAGCTATATGCACATGTATATTTTTAAGTTACAAAATTTCCTTCCACCCTTTATTCCCACCCCCCCTCCCCTCAGCAGCAAACAGTCAGGTTAACATTGTACATACATATTTTGGTAATCATGTTTACAGATTAGTAATTTTCAGTATGAGGAATTAGGATTAAGGGAAAGAGATACATAAGAGATAATTTTTTAAAAATGTTCACCAGATTCTGAAGGGTTATTTTGTGTTTGTGTGTGTGTGTGTGTGTGTGTGTGTGTGTGTCTGTGTGTGTGTTTTGTTTTGTTTTGTTTTGTTTTTCTTCCTCTGGATGGGGATAATATAATCCATAGCCAGTCTAATACAGTTGTCCTAGCTCTCTGGACTGCTGAGAGGAGTTGCTTCCATCAAGGTTGTTCATCTCACAATATTGTTGTTGATGTGTACATTATTCTCTTGGTTCTACTCCCTTAGCTCAGTGTCAGATTCCATAAGTCATTCCATGATTCTCTAGCGTCTGACCATTTATGGTTCCTTATAGAACAATACTATTCCATGGTATTAGTGTACCAAAACTTGTTTAGCCATTCCCCAATTGATGGACATCCCCTCAATTTCCAATTCTTTGCTACTATGAAAAGAGCTGCCATGAATATTTTGGAACATGTAGGACTTTTCCTTTTTTTTTTTTTTTTTATAATTTCTTCTGGATATAGACCTAGAATCAAAATTTCTAAAGGGCATGAACAGTTTTATTGCTCTTTGGGCATAGTTCCATATTGCTCTTCTGGAAGGTTGGATCCTTTCACAACTCCACCAGCAAAGCATCAATGTCCCAATCCTCCCACAACCTCTCCAACATTGTTTTCCCTTTTTCTCATCTTTGGCCAATATAATAGATGTGAAATCATACTTCATTGTTGTTTTAATTTGCATTTCTCTAATAAATAATGATTTGGAGCATTTTTTCATATGATTATATATCATTTTAATTTTTTCATTTGAAAACTCTGTTCATGTCCTCTGACCATTTATCAATTGGGAAATGACTTGTGACCTTATAAATTTGATGCAATTCTCTATATATTTTAGAAATGAGACCTTTATTAGAACTCCTAGTTGTGAAGATTGCTTCCCAGCTTTTTGTCTTCCTTCTCATTTGGGCAGCATTGATTTTATTAGTGCAAATCTTTTTAATTTAATATAGGCAAAATCCATTCATTTTGCAGTTTATAATGTGCTCTAATTCTTGTTTGGTTATAAATTTATCCCCTTTCCATAGATCTGATAGACAGAGTATTTCTTTCCTGGTCTATTAATTAATCTATGGTTTTACTCTTTATGTCTAAACTGTCCTTCATTCTTGAAGACCATGGAATCAGGGATGTGATGCCATGACAAGTAAGTGAATTGGAATTGAGTGAGGGGATGCTGTGCTAAGTCACCAGCCTTATTTTTTGAGTCATCTGGGTCCAGTGACCAGATATGAATCTGGATGACTGGAGAAGGCTCTGAATGTGTGGTAATCAGGGTTAAGTGACTTGCCCAAAGTCCCATAGCTAGTAAGTGTCTGAGGCTGGATTTGAACTCAGGTTCTCCTGACACCAGGGCTGGTGCTCTATTCATTGCACTACCTAACTGCCTGCTACACTTAGCCATGCTTATTAAATGCTTCTTGGTTGATTGACTATTTGGGGTGGTATAATCAAGAGAATTAGATTTAGAAACAAAAATCTGGATTCAATTTTTGCTTCCATTATTTACTAGTTATATAACTTTGGGCAAACCACTGAATCTTGAGTCATGTATAAAAATGGGGAAAGTAATGCCTGTCACCTCCTTTAAAGGGATTTTTTTTTATGAGGAAAGCAATTTGTCAGTTGTAAATCATTTTGTATTAGAGCACTATTATCTTCTATAATATGTAGCATAGGGACTTGCATATCATTTATTCAATAAATGTTTGGCCAATGATAAACCAATGAATAAGAAGATCAAAGACTCTTATCTAAAATATCCATTATCTTCCCATAAAAACATTTATTATTCTCTGTAGTTAATCATCTGTATAAAAAGAGCAGACCAGTTATATAGCTCTGGCCACCAGTTTCTAAACATTCATTCTGGCTATGCAGATACAGACAGTCACTAAGATAACAGCGGTTTAAAAATCATAAGAATTTAATTAGCCTTGTAATGAAAATGAGCCTTGACTGGTGACCCATCCAATTCTTGGGTGCAGAGGTAGGTGGAGAGAAGAGCTGATGGAAAGATAAGGGCTGAACAGGACGCAGTAGGTCAACAATAGGGAGACCTGCAGCTGTATATTGAACTGGGGCCATTTCTAAGAACGTTATTCAGCTGTTTTAGGTTCAGTTCATTAGAACACATTTTGCCAGCTAATTTTTCCATTTATTTCTTCTCAAGCCCCTGGGTATTGAAATAGCAATTCTATCCATCTGTTTCAGATTTGTTTACACTTAACTCATCTAAATGTTATTTGAGAGAAGTAATATCCAAAAACTCTTTCCTGTGTGTCCCTATAATAAGGCTTGTTTCTTCTCCTTAGTAAGGAGCAATTAACTTTTTTGTTTGGGGGAACAGAGGTCAAGTGCAACTCAACACAATCTCACAATGTCTGAATCTTGTCGTTTAAATAGTGAAGAGGATTTAAATAGGGAAGAAGGAGCACAGCTGCATCCTAGCAAGTCTGTGGCAAATGGCAAACTTAGCCTCTGAGTTCTAAGAGGCTATGCCTACCAGAGCTATATAACTGGTCTGCTCTTTTTATACAGATGATTAACTACAGAGAATAATAAATATTTTTATGGGAAGATAATGGATATTTTAGATAAGACTCTTTGATCTTCTTATACATCAAAATCTACTGACCTCCAATACATTCCTCTTTTTCCTCAATGAGCTCAGTTTTTCTCTTCTCCAAGCTTTGTCCTCATATTAGGAAACTTCAACAGAAGTATTGACACTTTTTCAAATGTCCTAACTACCTTATATTACTCATTTCTAATGATCCCTTGACTTTATCTTAGCTAGAGAGATTCACACAGAAATGACCATGCTCTTCATTATGTCATTGCCCACAGATGTCCCACTCCCATGTTCATGAAATCTGAAATATTCTTATTTAATTACTAACTGTTTCTATTCTACCTCTCCTCTATCTTGTTTTCTCAAACCCCATTTTTTGGTTCTCAATTTTTCCTCTATTGCCTTTATCCTTTAATTTTTTCCCAGACCATAACTTCTGAATTGACTTCAGTCTTTTCCTTTCCTCATATTAACCCCTTGATGAACCAGTTCACTGGTGTTTTCTTTAATGTTCTGTCAAGTAAAAGCTTAGAGTTGCTCTCATCATCTGTAGCCTTCATTCCTGCTTACACATTGATGAAAAAATCATGAAAATTTTTATTCCACTTTAAATTTATGTCATGCAATTTCAACAAGGCCAGTACTTTAGTAAGGCTATCGCTTCAAACCTAATTACCTCATTTCTCTATTTATAACACTACCTTTTCTTTTTCTATTTTCTCAAACTTCTCATAGCTTCCACTTTCCCAACCTTCACAACTGAGAACCTTGCCTCATATTCTGCTGAAAGAGTTGAAGACATTCATTGAGAATTGCTTCTTCTCTCTTCCTCCTCACCTTATGTCACTCAAATGCTTTGTGATACCATTTCCTTTTTCAAGCAAGGGCCTAGAATGTATTCTCCCTCAACTCCCTCTCCTGCCTTTCCTGGCTTCCTTCAAGTCCTACTAAAATCCCACCTCCTATGGGAATTCTTTCATCATTTGACTTAATGTAAGGGCTTCCCTCTACTGATTATCTCTAATTTATCTTTTAGATGCATTTGTGTGGTGAGTGTGTGTGTAGTTATTTTCATGCTTTCTCTTTGTTTAGATTATGAGCTCCTTGAAAATAGGAATGTTTTTGGTTTTTCTATGTATCTGCAGTGAGTCCTTTGTTCGGGAAGAGGAACACATCAGGGAAGTGATGCCTTGACAACCACATGAATTAGATTTGAGCGAGGGGCTACTGTGCTAAATTGCCAGCTTCACCTTCTCCTCAAGAGCCATCTGAGTTCATTGGCCAAGTATCAATCAGGATGACTGGAGATGGCCCTGGATGCAAAGTTATGAGGGTTAGGTGACTTATCCAAAGCCACACAAGTAGAATGTGTCTGAGGCCAGATTCAAACTCCCATCTTCCTGACTTGAAGGCCAGTGTTCTATCCATTGCATCACTTTGCTGCAGTGCTTGTTGAGTAACTAACCAATTGCCACTTTTCATAAGTTAAGAATTGTAAAATAGTGATGTCAAACTAAAGAGAAATGGGTCACTTAAACAAAAGTAAGGAGCCCTGTGGGTCACATAATGATAGTTTTGAAATGTAATATTGAATTTTCTATATAGTAGTTTTATTTAATTTGTTAAATAGTGCTAAATTACATTTTTATCTAGTTCAGATTCACACTCAGGAGTGTTGTGGGCTGCATTTGGGTCATAGAGAATGTTTGACCCGTTGTTTGTAGAAGAGATCTTACCCAATATAAAGGAGGGCAATAGATGAGTGATTCACTCAACCACACCCTACTTAAAAAAAGTGAAAAGTTACCCAATCCATAAGTTTTTAGGCCTTGAAACTAAGAGTGCTAAGACCTTTGAACTGGAATCTCATGGCACAGGAAAATGATCACACCTCAGGGATCATATCAAATAATCATTCAATATTCCAACAAACATTTTTAAGTGTTGTATTATGTGTAAGTGGTCAAGTGAGTTGAAAAATAATATACTCCAGGAACTAGAGTAACTGTAGTTTTCTGGTACACCTGTGAGGAGGAACTATGTGGGAGGAAGACAGAGGCCTCGATTTCAGTATTTATCTGATTTCTTCCCCCCCGCCATCCTTGCCCTCAATTTTGGCAAGAATACCACTCTGTTTCCAAAGTGGTCAGAATTTGTTGGATCTCTTATCTCCTTCTTGGCATCCTAATTGCTTTCCTGTATCGCCTGACAGTTGTGCATGCATTCGGGACCAATTCTGGATGGACATAGATTCATCATGTTTAAAGGGGAAATTTCTGAACAACAAGCATGAGACAAGAAGACTTTGAACAGGAGGGAACTGTGAGAATCTCCTTTATCATAAGCATTTTCTAAATTTGAGCCATTTTCCCCCTGGAGTCAGTAGGCATTCAGAGGGAGAGTGCCACAATCTGTGGGGTGAGAGGAGTGGTAGGGGACTGTGGGTTTTGTACCAACTCTTCCTATTCTACCATCCTAGTAAGTACACTTTTCTAAAAGCTATGGAAGGCTCGATGGCTGGATGACTTTCAACAGATATTCTTGGGAGAAAGCACATCCATGGATAACCAAACCCATGATGTTACAGATTTATGACTGACTCCTCAGGTTTGCCCCTGGAATCTTGAAAGGGAGATGCAGCCAAACCACATGATAATGGAAGTGGGAGTTGGGATAAGGGGCTACAAAGATTTTAGACATTGGATTTGAAATTCAGGGAAGGTAAAATGATTTGTCTAAAGTTAAAGAGGGTAACACCATCAGAGTTAGATTTTGGAACACTATCATCTGTCTTTTCAATATTGAGACTTTTCTCGCTCCTTCATACTTATTTCTCTAGCGATAACTTTGCTAAGTGACAGCTAGCTATTGTGATAAAAGAAATCAGATTAAGTTCTTGATGGATATTGATAGATTAATGTTACCATCTTCTGGGTAATGTTTTCATCTTATCTGGGAACTCCTGGTTTCACAAAATTTCAGCCATTCAAATGACCAAAGATACTAAGAATATTGAAACTTTCCAGGTATCCCATATTTTAAAAGCTATATTCCTTGAATTTTTCCTGAGCAACTTTAAATCATTAGGGATAAGCAAATAGAAAACTATTATGTGGGTGACAAGTACCTTAGAAATTTTTTAAGCAACCCAAATTTGTTTCAACCAATGAAATGTCTGACTAATAAGATCTTCTTCAAAAAGCATTAAATCATACAAATTTATTGCTTTAAAAAATTCCCAAATTTCACCCTTTCTTGTTTATATCACTCCCCATATGATAGCTTAATCAATCAATCAATCAATCAAGCATTTATTAAGTGCCTACTGTGTATCAGTCATTATGCTGGGCTCTGGCAATACAGATAAAAGTTCAAGTTCAAGTTTTTTTTTGTTTCACACTTAAATAACTAAAATAACTTTCAGAAGCACCCATCTAAAATATTGCACTAGAATCTAGCAGGCTTGAATGGCAAATGATAAAGACACCACCCTCCAGGTGGCTAAACTAAGGCATAGGCAGGAGCCTTCAGTTATCTTAGAGGAAAGGACTTCCAGAGGAGTGCAAAAGTGTCTGGGTCTCTCTACCTACTGTTTATCAGACCTGACAGAACCCCTAACTGTGGTGGTTACTTCTAGCAGTGGACAGGGCTTCTTATGAAGGACCACAAGCTGTTTCCATCATGTGGTCTCCTGTAGATACTTGATCTCAATCCTTTGTATCTCAGCAAGACAACATTTCTGCAAATATTTAGATGCCAAGTACTCCATTGTTCTTGATCTGATCCTTGCCTGAAACAACATCCATTTTACATTCTAATCTAATTCCCTAAAATCAGTGTCCTCATTGGATAAGTGTAGATCAAAATGCATTACCTGTTCATAGAGTTACTGACAGGTTCCTAATATTTATATTCATGGTAGTGGTACATGCAGGGAAAGTGGTGAAATGAGGAAATATAGCCCATGGTGAAAATTAGTTTCACAGAACTCCCAGAGTCTTATTTTTAAGGAATTTCAGAGGCTGACATGGGTACATTTGTTCAAACTATTCATAAATTAGAATCTACTTGATTACACAATTGACAATTCATTCTGCAATCATTTTAACCTCTGAGATGATCTATTCCTGCTTTGACTGGACAGTTATAGTTGAACCTCAGTTTATGAATCTAATTCATTCTGAAATTCTGTTTGTCATGAGATTTGTTCATATTGCAAAGTGAATTTTCCCATTGGAAATAATGTAAAGTTAATGATTGATATCATGTCCTCAAAAATATTCATATGAAGATAATTATTTATAATTTTAAGTAATTTTTTTGTCCCTAATATACCTTAAAATATAATAGCAATGATTTGTATACAATATAAACAAAAATAAAGCAAATGGACCTGTACTTTACCTTTGAGAGAATCATTGCTGTCATGAGAGAGAAAGAAGAGAGAGAAGAGAGGAAGGTTTATTGCTTGGAAGGATAATCTCCTTCCTTGAGAGCATTGGGGATTTCAATGACAGGAGTATTCTCTCTTATGCTACTTTCACTAAAAGTAAGACTAACACTACTTTCTTCACTTATTTTTCATTTTTTTTAAGAATCACTTTCATGTTTTGGTTCACTGATTTTTTTTTAATTGTTCACTTCTAACTAGGAATGATGTTCATGCTGTAAACTTTTGTTTGTCCTAAAAGATAAATTTTGTGAAAAATTTTTCCTCAGAAGTGAAGCATATATAAACTAGGTCATTCATAAAGCAAGGTTCTACTGTATTTGCATGTTACTTTCTTCATTGGAATGTGAACTCCTTGAGATCAAGGACCATGTTTTTTTTTTTCATTTCCTTATAACTTCATCATTTATCAGAGTGACTGGTAACAAGTAGGAACTTAAATTCTGGTTGACTGAATACTGCCAGAGATCCTTTCAGTGAGGGAAAATCACCTGAATTATTCCACTTTTAGATAGCTCTTTTTAAAATTCAAGTCTAATTGTGGATATTGAAGAGTGCTTCCATTTAAGAAGAAGATTCAGGTAGGTCATTTCCTCACTTCAGTTCTTCATTATGCCCCCCTGATGTGTACCCTCCCCTCCCTTCCCCATTTCAGCTTCTTTTTTTAAGCACTTTACTTTTATTTATTTTTTTTACACAATTACAATAATCATCTCATAAAAGTAAACAATCCATCTCCTCCACAGAAAGAGAAACCTCAAGAAAGAGAAATATGAGAGGGGGGAAAAGTGTGCTTCAGTTTGTGTTCAGATACTATTAGTTTTATCTTTGGGATGGATAGCATTCTTTATCATATCCACCAGAAAAGTTACTTCAAAATTTTTTTCCCACAATTACTATTGATAGCAATATTTCCCCTCCATCCTATTCCTCCCTACCACCATTTATTCTATTCTCTCTCTCTCCTTTCTCCTGGTCCTCCTTAAAAGTGTGTTTTATCTGACTACCCTCTCACACAATCTTACCTCTCTTCTATCACTCCCTTCTCCCCTCCTCCTGTCCCCTTTCTCCCATCCCTTTCCTCTCTTATTTTCCTCTAGGGGAGATAGATTTCTATACCCTATTGAATGTGTATGTTATTTTCTCTCTAAACCACTTCAATGAGAGCAAAGGCCCATTCATTCCCCCCCCCCCCACCTTCCCTCTCCCACTCCATTTCAAAAGCTTTTTCTTGCCTCTTTTAAGTAAAATAACAGCCCATTCTATCTCTCCTTTCCCTTTCTCCAAGAACATTCCTTTCTCGCCATCTTTATAATATAATATGCCTTCATATTCAGCTCTCTCCTGTGTCCTATCTATCTGTGTATCTATCTATCTATCTATCTATCTATCTATCTATCTATGTCTATATATATATATATATGTATATATACTAACTGCTCTAATAAATAGGAAGGTTCATATGAGTTATCAAGTATCATCTTCCCATGTAGGAATATAAACAGTTCAACATCATAAAATCCCTTATAATTTGCTCTTCCTGTCCACTCTTTCTATGTTTCACCTGAGTCCTGTACTTCATCAAACTTTCTGTTTAACTCTGGTTGTTTCAACAGGTAAGTTTGAAAGTCCCTATTTCTTTGAATGTATTTTTTTTCCCATGAAAGAGTCTATTCAATTATTGTTCTATTAGAAACTAGGAGGGATTAGATTTCAGGGAAGCCTGGAGGGATTTGCATGATCTGATGCTGAGTGAGATGAGCAGAACCAGAAAAACACCGTACACCCTAACAGCAACATGGGAGTGATGTTCAACCTTGAAGGACTCACTCATTCCATCAATGCAACAATCGGGAACAATGTTGGGCTGTCTGCAAAGGAGAGTGCCATCTGTATACAGATAAAGAGCCATGGAGTTTGAACAAAGTTCAAGGACTATTCCCTTTAATCTATTATTTATTTATTCATTCATTAATTCATTCATTTGTTTATTTATTTGTTTGTTAGTTTGTTCATTCATTCATTCATTCATTCATCCATCTATCTATATGTCTGTCTGTCTGTCTGTTTATTTGTTTCTTTGCTTATTCATTCACTCATTCTTTCATTCATTTACTTATTTATTTATCTATTTATTTATTTATTCATTCATTCATTCATTTATTAATTTAGTTATTTATTTAGGTTTTTACAAGGCAAATGGGGTTAAGTGGCTTGCCCAAGGCCACACAGCTAGGTAATAATTAAGTGTATTCCCTTTAATTTAGAAAAAATAACAGATATCTTATTGTCTGATCTTGTTATCTCTTAGACTTTTTGTCCCTTCCTTAAGGATGCGATTTCTCTCTCATCACACTCAATTTGGATCAATGTACAACATGGAAACAAAGTAAAGACTGACAGATTGCTTTCCATGGGGAGTGGGGTGGGGGGAGGGAAGTAAGATTGGGGGAAAAATTGTAAAACTCAAATAATGTCTTTAATAAAAATAAAAGAAAAAAGGGGAAAAAAGAGTCTGTTCAGTTTGGCTGGGCAGTTTATTCTTGGTTTTAATCCAAATTGTTTTGGCTTCTGGAATATCATATGCCAAGTTCCGCAAGCCCTTAATGTAGAAACTGCTAATTCATTTGTTATTCTGACTGAAACTCCACGATATTTGAATTGTTTCTTTCGAGCTGTTTGTAATATTTTCTCCTTGTCTTGGAAGTTCTAGAATTTGGCTATAATATTACTGGGAGGTTGTTATGTTGGGATCTCTTTCAGGAGGTAATCAGAGGATTCACTCAATTTCTATTTTACCCTCTGCTTCTAGGATATCAGGATAATTTTTCTGGAAAATTTCTTTCCCCCTGACATTCAGATAGCCCAATAATTTCAAAATAATCTCTTCTGGACCTGTTTTCCAGGTCAATTATTTTTCCCAATTAGATATTTCACATTTTCTTCTAGTCTTTCATTCTTTTCATTCTTTTATTGTTTTTTGATTTCTCACAAAGTCATCATCTTCCCTTAGATTCATCCTATATTGAAGGGATTATTTTCTTCAGAGAGCTTTTGTATCTCCTCTTCCTTCTGGCCAGTTCTCCTTTATGACATTCCTCTCCTCATTGACCTTTTGGACTCTTTGTTCCATTTGACTTAAACGGATTCTTCAGTATTTTTTGTAATTCCTTCACCAAGCTGCTGACTTGGTTTTCCTGACTTTCTTGTATTGCTCTTATTTCTCTTCTAAATTTTTCCCTCTACTTCCCTTACATAATTTTCAAATTCTTTTTTGAGGTCTTTCATAGCCTGAGTCATATTTTTCTTGGAGGCTTTGGATGCAGAAGCTTGGACTTTGTAATCTTTTGTATGTATATTTTGATTTTCCATGAAACCAAAGTAATTGTCTATGGTTGGATTCTTTTTCTTCTGTTGTTTGCTCATTTTACCAATCTATGACTTGCTTTTAACTCTTTGTCAAGGTGGGGCTCTACTTCCAGAATGGAGGATGCTTAATAAATCTTTATTGATTATTGATTGATTAGGACCAAGCAGAAATCTATTCCTCTTCCACATGACAGCCTCTCAAGTGCTCAAAGTCAATAATCATTCTTCTGTCACCCAACCTTCTTTTCTCCAGGATGAACATTCCCAGTTTCAGCTCCTTCAGCAGATTCTCATAGGTCATAGTCTCATAGACAGTATTTTATCCTCTGGATGATCCCCAATTCTTCTAAAATAATGATACTTAGAACTGAAGACAATACTCAGATGCATTCTGACAGTGGAGTATAGCAGGGTGATTATCTCTCTTGTTTTGCACCTCTTTTTATGGAACTTTTATTTTATATTAGTTTTTGAGGTTTCCACATCACACTATAGACTTATGATGATCTTGTAATTCACTAAAAAATCAGGTCTTTTCCAGACAAACTGTTTCTAGTTATGGTCTTGTTTTAGGTTGTATTTCTGAAATTGAATTTTTGTCCTCTTTCACTTCTTTCTTTTTAAAAAAAAAAATTAGTGGATAAAGACCTGTAATTTTATTGGCATAGAGAGCAGTGGTGAGATAACTACACCAAGGTAGAAGGGAAATTATTCTATAATTTTTACTCTGAGCTTTCTGGACATTATGAATACTTTAGTGACTTAGGATCACACAACCTGTCAGATGTAGAACTTGAATCCAAGTCAGTTTTCAGTCTGAAAATGGATCTTCTCCCACTAACTTATGCTGCCTCTTGGCCAAGAACAATTATCTTTATTAAAAAGAGGCAGCAAAGTGGTGTAATGGATTAGGGGTTGAAGTATCAGTCTTGGGTTCAAAGCTGGTATCAAAAACTTATTAGCTATATGTTCCTGTCACTTAACTTCTGTCTGCCTCAGCTTTCTCAACTATAGAATTTTTTTTTTAGGTTTTTGTAAGGCAAACGGGGTTAAGTGGCTTGCCCAAGGCCACATAGCTAGGTAATTATTAAGTGTCTGAGAATGGATTTGAACCCAGGTACTCCTGACTCTAGGGCCAGTGCTTTATCCACTGTGCCACCTAGCCACCCCTCCTCAACTATAGAATTAAGATCAATAGTATATACCTCTCAGAGATCTTGTGAGGATCAAAAAAGATGATATTATAAAATGTTTGTCCCATCTTAGAATTTAGTTTCTCAAAAAAATTAGCCATTGCTGTTCTTCTTTACAGCATATTAATTTTTCCAATTTGGTTTACTTCAACTTCAAATATGATAAGTCTTGTAATTGCTACTTAAGTCTTTATCCATGTCACTGATAAAAATATTAAACTGCAATGAGATCAAGCAAAGAGTCCTGAAGTACTCCATTGAGATCTCTTGCCAGCTTGCCATCTACCCATTAGTAACTAATTTTTTGGATCTGACTTTTCAACCAGTAATGAATTCACTTACATATCTGTAGAGTCCCCATCTTTCCATCTTGCCTCCAAAAATACCATGAATAACTCTGTCAAATACTTCGATAAAATATGGCCATATTATGTATAGCACTTTGCTATTCCCCATCCAGTAACTCTCTTAAAAAAGGAGCTAAGGGTAGTCTGCAATGACATATCCTTAAAGAAACAATATTTATTGTGTTTGATCAAAACTTGCTCTTCTGGATGTTTAATGAACGTTTATTACTTGATTGTTTGGATTATCATTACTTTAATAATATATTACAGAATCAATTTCATAGGCTTATTTTTGCACATTCTTCTTATTTTACCTTTTAAGAAAATTGGAGAAATAGTAGAATTTTCTTCAGTTCAATGGCATATCTGTCATTTTTCTAGGATCTTTCAAAGATCATTGGTATTGGCTCATCAATTACATCTGCAAATTTTTTAAATATTAAGTGGTATAATTTGTCAAGTACTGATGACAAATTCACCAAAGTAATCTAGAAGCCCAATATTTCCCTGTTGAATTTTGAGTCCATAGCTTTGCTGGCTAAGACATTAAATTAAATAGTATTATTGAGAATAAATACATGGGGCGGCTAGGTAGCACACTGGATAGAACACTGACCCTGGAGTCAGGAGTACCTGAGTTCAAATGCAGCCTCAGACGCTTAATAATTACCTAGCTGTGTGGGCTTGGGCAAACCACTTAAATCCATTTGCCTTGCAAAAAAAAAGAAAGAAAGAAAAGAGAATAAATACATGCTAAGGTAAGCAGGAATAGGGCCAAGGTTTAGGTTTAAGGTTAATAATAATAATTACTAACATATCAGACTTTACCATCTGCTTTATATACTTTGTCATACTCCAATATATAAGTACTTAGTATTTCCTATATTGTATAGATGAGGAAATGAAAGCTGAGAGACATTAAAAAATTAACCAATGATCAAATAGCTAATAGCAGAGTCAGAATTTGAACTCAAATACACAGTTCTTTTTACATTTTCTCTCCCATCAGATTGCAAAATCCTTGAGAGCAGGAACTGGTTTTACCTTTATATGGCCCAACACTTAATGCAGTGGCTGGTTCATGGAAGGTACTGAATAAATACTGATTGACTAACTGGCTACCTGATCCAAGTATTCACAATAACCTCATTTAACTTCCACATGAATTATTCCTCATTGATCCCCTTCCCCAGCTGCCAATGCTTTTCTTCTTCAACCTACCTTTTAAAATTTTGTTTATATTATACATATTCTTATTTATGTACATTTTATCTCCCTGTTTGAATGCAATGAGAGAAGGAACTGTTTCACTTTTGTCTTTGTATTGTCAGCCTGGCATATTGGTGATAGGTGTTAGGGATATAAAAGGAGAAAAACCTTCATATAAGGAGGAAAAATGAATATAGGACAGAAAGAAAGAATAGTAATATTTTACTACTATGACTAATCCAGCAGGATTCACCAGATGCCAATAAAAGTAGAGATATTCATACTGCAGGAGTTCATTAGAGTCATAATAAGTGAGATAAACAAAGAAAAAACTGAAGCACTGATATATCCATATCTTTATCTAACTATCTCTATCACATTGATGGATAAGCATAGTAGGACTGTTAAACTTGTAATAGCAAAGTTTCAGGTTACTTGAGAATTATACAAGTAGAATGACATTATTGTGTGTTCACATCCTGGGCCATCTCCAGTAGTCCTAATTCTTATCTGTCCTCTGGACCCAGATGAATCTGGAGAAGAAAGTGAGGTTGGTGACTCTGCTTGGCACTAACTCAAATCCAATTCATGTTCATGTTATGGCATCATCATCCTGATGTCATGATTTTCTCAAGAATGAAGGACAAGGGGGCGGAGCCAAGATGGAAGCTTGAAGGCAACATTTCCCCAGAACTCTGATCCCCCAACCCCCCCCAAAACAAAGGATGGTTCTAGACAAAATTTAGAGGGGCAGAACCCACAGAAAGTCTGAGTGATACATTTTCTCAGTCCAAGATAACTTAGAAATTCCATGGGAAAAATGTGTTTCACCAGGCCAGGGGGTTGGGAAAAAAAGCCCCAGCACAGTCCAGTCTAGCTCAGCACAGCCTAGAGTTCATCAGCAACAGCTTGAAGGGGGTAGTGGGAGAACTCTGCTGCACCTGGGTGAATGTGGAGAGAGGAGCACGGCTGCAGAACCTGCAGCGAGAATCAGGAGAAAGCAGCCTGTATCCCTCAGAGACAGTAAGGGAAGTCTGCAGAGATTTCTCTGCTCTCCCTGGGGTAGGACTCTACTGTTTGCCTACACTCATGTATTGCCCTTTGGGCTTCCATACTAAGATAGCTGGATCCCTTCTTATAGCCCCAGGGCAGAGGGCAGTGCTGTGGTCATCTACATATCAAAGCATAGGCCTGAGAGCATAAGACCTTGGAGGAATAAAGGGTGGTTATCCCCAAAACCCCCAAAGCCTTGAAAGTGCTGTAAATTAGTCTTGGGCTGAGGAAATGAGTAAACAACAGAAAAAGAAAGCTCTGACCATAGAAAATTACTTTAGTCCCATGGAAGATCAAAACACATACTGAAATGATGAACAAAATCAAAGCTTCCATATCCAAAACCTCCAAGAGAAATAGAAAATGGGCTCAGACTATAGACGAGCTAAAAAAAAAGACTTTGAAAAGCAATTAAGGGAGCTGGAGGAAAAATTGGGAGGAGAAATGATAGCAATGCAGAAAAATCTTGTAAACCAAATCAAAATCTTGGTGAAAGATATACAAAAGATACTGAAGAAAATAATATGCTAAAAACCAGTTTAGGCCTAAAGGAAAAAAAGCAAAATAAAAGGCAAATGAGGAGAAGAATGCCTTAAAAAACAGAATTGGCCAGCTGGAAAAGCAGATAAAAAACTCTCTAAAGAAAATAACTCCTACAAATACAAAATGGAACTAAAGGAAGCTGATGACTTTGCAAGAAATCAGGAAGAAATAAAACTCTTCCAAAAAAGCCCCAAATTAGAAGAAAATATGAATTATCTCATTGGAAAAACAATTGAGCTTGAAAACAGATCCAGAAGAAATAATTTAAAAATTATTGGACTATCTGAAAGCCACAGCCAGGAGAAGAGCCTAGACTTCATTTTTCAAGAAATAATACAACAAAATTGCCCTGAGATCCTAGAAGCTGAGGGTAAAATAGAAATCGAGAGAATTCACCAGTCACCCCCTGAAAGGGATCCCAAAAGAAAAACTTCCAAGAATATTATAGCCAAATTCCAAAATGCCCAAATCAAAGAGAAAATTCTAAAAGCTGCCAGAAACAGACAATTCAACTACTGAGGCTCCATAGTCAGGATTACACAGGTTCTGGCAACATCTACATTAAGGGCTCATAGGGATTGGAATATGATATTCTGGAAGGCAAAAGATCTTGTTTTACACCAAGAATCAACTACCCAGCAAAATGGAACATCCTCTTTCAAGGGAAAAATTGGACTTTCAATGAAACAGGGGACTTTCAGACTTTCCTATCCAGACAACCAGAGCTGGACAGAAAGTTTGATCTCCAAGTACAGGACTCTGGTGAACCATAGAGGGAGTGGAAGAGAAGGACTATGAGGAACTTGATGATGTTGAACTGTTTGTATTCCTGCACAGGAAGAAGATATTGATAACTCATATGAACTTTCTCATTTATAAGAGCAGTTAGAAGGAGCATATATAAACAGGACAAAGAAAGGAACAGAATATAATGGTATGATGTGGTAGGGATGGAGTCAATGGGTGATGGGGAAAGTACTTGGAGGAAGGAAAAGGAGATGAAGAAGCTGAGAGATTTCACATAAGAATCAAGGAAAAGGTTTTTCAGTGGAGTGGAGGGGGAGAAGGCAAGGGGGAATGAGTGAGCCTTCATTCTCATCAGAAATGGCTCAGGGAGGAAATGACATACACACTTATTAGGGTAAAGAAATCTGTCTTGCCCTGGAGAAGGATGGGAGGAAAGGGATGGGATGATGGGGGAATAGGTGATAGAAGAGAGGGATGATAGAGGGAGAGGGTACTCAGATGCAACACATTTTTGGAGAGGGCCAGGATGAAAGGAGAGAGAGAGAATAGAATAAATGAAAGTGGGGAGAAATAGAGTGGGGGTACAGCTAGTAATAGCAAATGAGGAAAAAATATTGAAGCAACTTCTCTGGGGGACTTATGATAAAGAAAGCAACTCACCCCAGAGACAGAGCCATTGAAATCTGAACACAAACTGAAGTACATTTTTTTTCTCTCTCTCTCTCCTTGAGGTTTCCTCATCTTCTTGGGGGGGGAGGGGGTTCATGTTTATTCTTATGTTTACTCTTATAACATTCAATTTATATCAATATGTGGCATGTAAACAATGTAGATACTGTCAAACAGCCTTCTGTGGGGGGTAGGGAAGGGAGGAGGGGGAGAAAAATTGTAGAATTCAGAACCTTGCAAAAAAGATGGGTCCATATTATTATTGTATATAATTGGAAATCAAATAAAATTTTAATAAAAAATAAAAAAAAATAAAGGACAAACATCAACAGCAAACTTTCAGGCATCTTAGGAGTAATATGTATAGCATGAAACCAATGCATGCTAATATTGCAATGAGAATAAATATAGATCTGGTCTGGAAATCTGAGATTAATATTTGAATGACATTTATGGAAAAATAAGGGAAGAGCACAGCTACCTTTATGTGCCAAGTGGATAGTTTATGACTTATTGAGATAATGACCGTAGACTTTGCAAATCTTAAAGTATGATATAAATATTAGCTACTGTTATTGTTGTTATTTCTGAATATAAATTTCCAAAGGGGAAATTAGACTTAGATCACACATGTACATACCCTTTACTGAACTCTCCATGCACAATAAACTATTTTCCTATAGCTTTAAGGTGTTGTGGGTAAAATAATATACTTAGATCAATCTAGGCTTCGTTTGTGTGATCCCACAATCCTGGACAGTTACAATAGAGTAGAGGACCTGGGAGAAACATTTGGCAGACTAGAGAAAAAGTCAATGCCTGAACCAGTAGAACTAGGAAAGAAATTAATCAAAAGAAACCTTTGCTGCTATTCTAAGTCAAAACCAAGAATTCATCAAAATAAGGAAAGGAGAGGACTAAGGAGAAAGAGGGAACTAATCCTATGAGCACAAGCATCTAACATCGAAGGGATGTCTTCATGGAACCAGGTCAGGAAAAAGTTAGGAAGAGGATAAAGTACAAAGAACAGAGGAAAGTTGAGTAGTGATGTGGTAAGGAAGGTGGTCTTCATTCCATGGCTTATCACCTGCATGATTGGCAAGGGGCTAATTTTTCATTGTGTTTGTTTTTTGAGTTTGGGGAAGTCAGTGAGAATGAATTCATATTTAAAGGCTCCTTAGGTGTGCAATATCAGTTTACCTTCCTCCTTTTTTATATCTTTAGGCCTTTACATTTTGTTTTCCCCATCTTCCCTAGGTATTCATTAATAGCAGGAATCTTACTTTGCAGTGGGAGTTCAGGGAAAAATTGGAAGTATATTCCATAATTTGTATAATTTGTATAAATGGATAGAAAGAATGAACAGTGTGCTATATTTAAATAATTTCACTAGAGTGACCTAGTCACCTTTTGATAAGAAATAATGGCTGTTTTTCCTACTGCATTGGGGTTGATAAGTCCAGGCAAGGTGAATCTTTACCTGGTGACCTGAATAATAAAGCACAGAAATACGAAATAAATTGGCAATCAAGTTAACTATACATTAAATATATAGTTAAATATATATATTCCAATGTTCCCATCTTTGCCTAATTGAACTAAGAAATCTGCAGTTGGCAATTTTTACCTGTAAGTATACTCACAAAGTCTTCTTAGGCTCCTCGAATAATCCTTGCAAATATCTTCTTGGTGGATTTCTCCCTATGGGATAAGGTGAACTATAACAATGTGGTGGGTTTCACTGGACAATAGACTTAAAACTGAAAGGTGCCTAAGAGTTCATTGTGTCCATCTCTTCATTTTTCAGGTGAGGAAACTGAGGAATAGAACGATTAAGTGACTTGCTCAGATCACACCTCTAATAAGTATCTGATTTGATTTGAAGTGAGATTTGAACCTACCTTCTGCCCAACTCCAGGTTCAACACTCTAGTCACCATTCCAAGTCACATCTAACTGGGTCATTAGTTTATATTCCATTTCTACATTTTGTTATTCATATCTTAAGGCAAAGATTCAACTTTCCAAGACTTATTGACCTCAATTAACCTTAGTAGAGCAGTATGAGTTTCTTTTGATTCACTTGGACCTTAAACTTTGAGCCTTTTCAATCTCTCATTGATCCCAGACATTGATTCTTCTTCTAATCCTCTTGTGGCTCTCAGGCCATCTACACTATTGTGACTATCTAGGGTTGTGAAATCATATAAAGGAAACTTGTGAAATAGAACTTACTGAGTTTCTGTAAGAAAAGACAGCTAGCTCCATCTGCTTCAGGAGGCATTTGTTCCCTTTTTGCAGATGCCTGAAGACTCCCTAGGGTTTTTGAACCATCTGGTCCCACTGCTGCTGGACTGGAGTGTTCTGTACCCCTTTACTTTAGGGCCTCAGGCTGGAGAGCCTGCAGAACAACAAATGGTCTGAGATGGGGTAGAGTTTGTTTTTGTGTTGATGTGAATTGAAGCACTGATGACAGTTTACCTCACCAAAGAAATATACTTAAGAAAGTATCTTTGTTTATTTTTTTCAAATATATAAATAACTGCATCAAATTTAGAAAAATACAAGTCATTCCCCAATTGATAAATGGTCAAAGGATATGAACAGGAGTTTTTAGATTAAAAAAAATCAAAGCTATTTATGTTTGTATGAAAAAATGTTCTAAATCACTATTGATTATTGAGAGGTAAATTAAAATGACTCTGAGGTAACAATTCCACCTATTAGATGGTAAGTATGATAAAAAAGGAAAGTGATAAATATTGGAGGGGATATGGGAAAACTGGGTCACTAATGTCCTATTGGAGAAGTTGTGAATTGGTCTAACCATTATTTATTATAATTGCTATGCTCCTTTTTCCTTTTCTTTCTTTCTTCTTCCTTCCTTCCTTCCTTCCTTCCTTCCTTCCTTCCTTCCTTCCTTCCTTCCTTCCTTCCTTCCTTCCTTTCTCTCTCTCTCTCTCTCTCTCTCTCTCTCTCTCTCTCTCTCTCTTTCTTTCTTTGTTGTTCCTCTCTTTCATCTTCTTTAAGATGACTACTATGGAAATATTTTACATGAATGAGCAAAAATAACCTATATCTGTTTGAGTTTTGGCAAGTCACTTAACCCCATTGCCTTACAAAAAAACTATATCAGGTGGGTAGCTAGGTGGCACAGTGGATAGAGTACCAGCCCTGGAGTCAGGCATACCTGAGTTCAAATCCGGTCTCAGAAACTTAATAATCACCTAGCTGTGTGGCCTTGGGCAAGCCACTTAATCCCATTTGCCTTGCAAAAACCTAAAATAAAAAAACTATTTCAGATAGAATTTGGAACTTGAAACTTAAAAAAAAAGTTAAAAATTGTTTTAACATTTCATTGGGAAAAATAGAAAATATTGTTTTAAAATAGCCTTGTTATGTCATTCATAGGATAGGCACTACAACCACCCTCCTCCCTCATTACATATACTTTTCTTATACACATTCATTCAGCTGTTGTCATAGTGAAGTAGTGAATATAGTGTTTATTAAACACTATGAGGTTGGTGAATCTCCTAAGCTCAGGAGTTCCAAGTAGCTGTGAGTCATGCCTATTGGGTGTCTGCAGTAGTTTTAAACATCAATATGGTAAACCCCTGGGAGCAGTGATCCACCAGGTTACCTAAGGAAGGACAAATTGTCTCATTTCAGAAACAGAGAGGGTCAAAAATCCTGTGCTGATCAGTAGTGGGGCACAGATAATTAATAGTTCCAATACTTTTAGCCTTGTGAAAATAGGAAGACCTTATCTTAAAAATATTAAAATAAAAAAGTAGAGTCTCAAAGTAAAGGGAAAGAAGTATTTGCATTTGATTACTATTTTGATGGAATTATGGGATACTGTTTCTCTCTATATGTAAAGGTATATAAAAGATGGGCCATTGACACCTTAAAGTTTCCATTATGAGCCTGGTAACTTTTTTTTTTTTGGCAAGGCAAGTGGGGTTAAGTGGCTTGCCCAAGGCCACACAGCTAGGCGATTATTAAGTGTCTGAGACTGGATTTGAACCCAGGTACTCCTGACTCCAGGGCCGGTGCTTTATCCACTGTGCCACCTAGCCACCCCTAGCCTGGTAACTCTTAGAAAGGAAAAGCACTCTGTAAGGAGTCACTTAAGACTGTCAACTCTGAGGAATTTTTTTTAACGGTTTGTCAAGATGGCAAAGTGATTTTTATTTCATTACTCATAATGGTTTGTTGTTGTTTATCCTTTTTTTCTTATAGAGGACCAATGACATCGTGAAGGTGATGTCTTGACTTATGTGTGAACTGAATTTAAGTGAAACTACAAGGTATGTGAAGTCATCAGCTTCATTTTCTCCTTCAGTCATCTGAGTCCAATGGTAAGACAAAAGTCAAAATGACTGGAAATAGTCCAGGAGGTAAGTTGGTGACTTTAACTTTTTTAAAATTAAAGTCTTTTCCAGGTCTCAATGTCTGAGATTAATGACAAATGGCTAGGTAAAAATTGAGACAAAAGATGGTTCATTAAAAGTATAAATCTGAGGGGCGGCTAGGTGGCACAGTGGATAAAGCACCGGCCCTGGAGTCAGGAGTACTGGGTTCAAATCCAGTCTCAGACACTTAATAATCGCCTAGCTGTGTGGCCTTGGGAAAGCCACTTAACCCCATTTGCCTTGCCAAAAAAAAAAAAAGTATAAATCTGGAAGAGAAAAAATCCTTAAAATTTCTGGCCAAATCAGAAAACAATTGCTACTTACATTCAATCTAAACTATTAAAACCTGAACAATGTATACATGGATGGACGGATGGATAGACAGATAAATAGATAACTTGTCCTTTGAAGAACAAGATCACACCAACCAACAAAGTGATTGGAGGTGTAAGCTGCACAATTGTGTTTATTAATAGTGAGGGATATGCTACGCAAAGCATCCTTCTCACTTGGCTATTATCAGAATCAACATCCAAGGTCCTGATTTTTTTTTTGTATGAAACAGGAATTTTGGAGATAGACTGGCTACTGCAGGAGTTTCTTGGCTTAAATGGTTTTGATTCCTGCTGTTTCAGTAAGAACAATGAGCAACAGAGACTTGGGCTCTGGTCTATTATCAGTCTTTTGATGAAAGCCAGAATGAATTGAGTTTAAAGGCTTAATCAAATACCTCTATTTCAATCACAATGGACTTTTCAATGTCTTTTTTTTCAAAGCTGTAGTACATGAAATCATAAATGAAAACTGTGCAGAACAAAGAATAACATTCTATCTTTCTGAAAAAATATTGATAATAATAAAATAAATAAATAGAAGATTTTTTTAAAAATGTAATTCCCAAACTCCAACATATCTTACAAAATATAAGCAACCAAAAGTTATATTCCTTTGGACAAAGCACTCACAAGTAAGAGTCTGGTGACATAACTGGAGAGAGCAATCACATGGGTCCACAATGATAGCAGCTGATAGAATGGAGTTCCTTAATGAATTGAGCAAATCATCCCTGGGCATCCAGACCAAAAAAAAAACTTGTATATCTTCCAGAGTACAGTGGGGAGTTGGGTGGAACTGAGGTTTCTTCTTCCTCACCCTTATAGCAGAGTAACTCTTAAATCAAAGTGATTCATCCAATAAGACTTGCCATTCTTACCAGACAGTAGACCCAAAGACTTCAGCCATAGAATTGAGCTGAACTACAGAAATGATTAAACCTGGGAAGCTCAGCTAAGCCACCAACCCCACAGAGACAATATATTCAAGATAAATACTGAGAATACACCCTCAGAAAAGAAAGGACATGACAGCCTTACAGTATTGGATATGTGAATTGCTCAGGATATATGTGTATGATTTATGTGCCTCTTTCTAAATGAATTCTTTTTTTTTAAATTTTTAAAATTTTTATTTGAGACAATGGGGTTAAGTGACTTGCCCAAGGTCACACAGCAAGGTGATTATTAAGTGTCTGATGTTGTATTTGAACTCAGGTCCTCCTGACTCCAGGGCTGGTGCTTTATCCACTTTACCACCTAGCTTCCCCCTAAATGAGTTCTTTATGTTTTGTGTATGCTGTTTTCCCACTGACATCATGTGTATTTATGGTAGAATGCTCCCCACCCAGGGGGGGGAATATTTTGTAACTATTTTTCATTGTGTCACTTCAATAAATATTTGCTTTAAGTTGATTATGCCATATGGATGACTATAAATGGTAAAACCACTGATAGTTTTATAGTTTTAGAAGTGAAAATTCTCCAAAGTATCTTGAATTTGGGAAAGTCATCCCCTGGAGGACCCAATCTTTGAATGCAATTGGGTGGAGAAGTTAATATCCTTAGAGAGGGATATATCAATCAAGAAAAAAGACTAATCCTTGAATCTGAAGTATAGAAATTCATCACTCATTAGATATTATTTTACCTCTCTGGAATTTGTTCATTCATCAAAGAATGGGGATAGATTAGATGCTTTCTTATGTCTCTTCTAGTTGTGATTTTTTTCTCTATATCAAGCAACCAATCATTTATTAAGTGCTTAGTAATAACTATTTAATTACTTTCTATTAACTGCTTAACTTACCAGTACTTTACTTACTGCTTACAGATGTACTTTACACTGAGTATACAAAAGCAAAAGTGAAAAGAGTCACTAAGAAGAAAAGTGCAGATAGAAAGGGGAAAAGGGTTGAGAACAGTTCTGGGTAAAGCTAGCAGCTGTCGAACAAAATAGAAAATCAATCATCAAAGGAGATTTAGAAGAGCAGTCAGACACATTAAAGGAGAGCCAGGTCAGAACCATGTCTTGAAAATCCATAAAAAGAGGAGAGCATCAAGGAGAATGATGTGGTCAACAGAATATGGTGAAGTAGAAGGGTAAAGGAGGATGGGAATTATAAATAACTCATCTGGCTGGTTGGTTAGGAGATCACTGGATGCCTTGGAGTGGATGGTTTCAGTTTGGTGATGAGATCAGAAGCCTTATGGGAGGGGGTTAAAAGAAAATGAAGGAAGAGGAAATAGAGGCTTCAACTGAAGACAATTTTTTCAAAGTGTGTAGTTGAGGAGAAATTGAAGGTAGTTAACAGTTATGGCAGGATCTGGTGAGAAATTTTGAGAATGGAGGAGCCTTGGACATGTTTGAAGACAGCTGGTAAGGATATGAAGAGCTTAAAGCTAAGAGTAGTGGTAATAGGTCAATCTACTGTAGAATGTGGCATAGAATGAAACAAGAAGGGTTTGCCTTGATGAAGAAAAGAACTATTTTTTCCAAAGTGGGAGTAAAGGAGGAAAGGATCATATCAGGATATTGTAAGATAAAGAGCAAGGTTTTCATGTGAAAAGAAGAGAAGAAAAGGTATTTCTTGGCAATTTAGGTTTTTTTTTTGTTTGTTTTTGTTTTTGGTTAAGAAATGAAGTAAGAGCAGAGAGCACGCAGTTGTGTAGCCACTGGCTCTGTTACAGTATCTCTGGTTTTTGCTTGCTCAATTTTCCCCCTTGAGTTTTGTTTCCTCTAGCTATATATCTCCAAGACCAGCCTCTGCAGGATGCCAACCAGCCAATCATTCTCTAGACCCTGACTCAATGAAGTTCTCACTGTGATCGATTCATCTCCAAATGGACTCTGAAAGGCCCAGAAGAATCTGGCTCCCGAATACTTTTAAAGGGGGAAACGATGCAGAAAAATAATGGAGAGAATTGTGAATTAGCAGAAACAAAATCTTTCAAATGTGTGGAAGTCTCTACTCTTGAAATTCTGCCTCCCTTGGACACTGTTGTTTGTATCCTACCTCCCCCTTTACCCTGTTATATCTTATCCTCCATTTCCACCTTGACTTAACTTTGGCTTGGACACTGGCAGGCAGGAAATGATGTGTTAAAATTGGACATCAAGTACCTTGAGACAGGCAGGACCAGCATACAGATTGCTATTGGAAGTTGCTTGACTCTGAGGTCAAAGACTACACCCCAAGCACCACCCCTGTCCAGCCTACAATGGAGGGGTATTTAACAGCTCTCTTGCTTCTTCTGGTTTCCCATCCAGAAGGATGGGCTTTCCTCTGGCTCTTCATTAAACCACGTGGAGCTCCATGGGCTTCACTGAGTGGCCTGGTTAACCTAAGCTTCATGGCTGCCTCTCTCTCTCTCTCTCTCTCTCTCTCTCTTCAAACTTCAGCTGAGCCTGCCAGCTGACCTGCCAAATCCATGTGGCTTTTCCTTAAACTCTTCTTAACTTTACCTATCATTTTTTTTATGTGTTGTAACTCCTTTTAATAATTTTTTTTCTTTCCACCCTCATTTTCCCAGGTCTGAACTCAGAACCAAACTCAAGAAACTTCCAGCTGCAATAGGTGGAGGCTTTGGAATAGTCATTGTAGAGAATAGGAAAGAGAATCAATTAGGGAAAAGTGAAAAAAGATTCCCTTGTTATGAGGGCCGCTTAAAGATGACTTCTTTAAACTTATTTCTTCAGTGATCTCTACAATGTATTATCCAGTCATCTGTTGTTCTCTCTGATTTCTCAGATGATCCCATCCTAGAAATCTATTCCCCCCCAAACCAAATCTTCTACTCATTTTTTGAGAGCCAGCTTTTTTAAGAATGTTCCACTTTTTCTCAGAAGTCTTCCCTGAGACATTGATTTCTCCCTTGCTTTGAAATGTAATTACATTTATTATAGATGCAACACAGATTAGCACCCAAATAATTTCTATTTTCTAAATGCCTCATCAATTGGATTATAAGCTTTCCACTATTAGGAACACTACACTGTACTCTGCATATTCCTAGTAATATTTAGCATCTATTAGGTACTGAGAAACTATTAGACCAGAACAAAAATTTGAATGAATGAATACTCTTCTGCATATTGGCAAGAATTTCTTTCTTTCTTTCTTTCTTTCTTTCTTTCTTTCTTTCTTTCTTTCTCTCTTTCTTTCCTTCCTTCCTTCCTTCCTTCCTTCCTTCCTTCCTTTCTTTCTTTCTTTCTTTCTTTCTTTCTTTCTTTCTTTCTTTCTTTCTTTCTTTCTTTCTTTCTTTTCTTTTTTTCAGTTTTGGCAAGGCAGTGGGGTTCAATGACTTGCCCAGGATCACATAGCTAGGCAATAATTAAGTGTCTGAGGCTGGATTTGAACTCAGGTCCTCCTGACTCCAGGGTGCTCTGCTTACTGCACCACCTAGCTGCCCAATGGCAAGGGCATTCTATCAGCTCAAGTATCTACTTGGTGCTTTAATAGTTTCATGTTTAAAGCTTGTTAATTATTATTAGGCATCCCATCAGATCCCATATTTTTTAAAGAAATTTGTTACAGAAATTTAATTCTAAACAGAGTCAGAGCCGACCTCTGTATTTATTTGAGCTATTAGAAAACTCATTTGTATCATACATGAGAATTTTTTAGTCCTGAGTTGCTTCCCAATATTCATTCTTTCCTGTTTTCCTTCAACTGCTAGGGAAGTCAGAGTTCATCTATATAATCTACATAAAGAAGCTAAACAAAGAAAAAAGGTTAAATAAGAAAGCAACACACCTCACCCTGAAAGGCTTGACTTTGAAAGAAAGATGACCTGGGAAAATAGAAGGGGGAAAAAAACCACATTTATTATGAACTTAAACAGGATTGCTAGTTCTTCATTGGAACATAGAAATGTATTGCAGAATTTGAAGCAATTGAAGAGATTGCTGTCTTGAATATGACCTTTTTACTTTCATTTATCATGTCCATATGACAAATGAGAAACTTGGTATAAAGACTCAGATGATAGATAAATGAGAGATAATCTATTATTAAAGGACATCGAGTAGAAAATTTAGTAAGGATTATGGACCACCAAGTAATAGACAGAATCCTAGAACCACAACTGGCTGATTAGGAGTCTGAGAACTTGATGGAAAGAGTCCATAGTATAGACAATTAGATAAAAATGATACCAAGTAGGTATCATTTAATTTTTGGTGTATAGTGGAATTATACCTGTATTGTGAGACAGGATAAAAAATTCAAAAATCAGTCAGACTTGAAAACATATAGCTAGTGTCAATAAAATAATATATATATATTTATATATATATTTTACTATAATATATATATGTGACTATATAACAATGTATATTGAGAAAAATAGCCACACACAAAAACAAAATGAATGTTGCAAAATTTTTAAAGAACAAACATGAGCCTAAAGAAGGGATATAAAGAGACTCCCGTAGGAGGTCTGCAAATGTACTTTGCACATATTTTTAGCATTAATGTTAATCTGTTATATTGATCAGTTGTGCTAAATTTTCCTCTTTTTTAATCTTAAAAAATGCTTTGTTATATGAAATGTTTTTGGGGACTGGATACTGAAGGAAACTGGTGAAATTAAAAAAGACATCAATTAAAAATAAAAATACAAAAATGTAGTAGAAAGTTAAAAAGTTAAAGAAAATGAGATCCTGTGTAAGACATGGTTGGTCCTCTGGGATTTAACTGTACATTTCTATTTTCCTCTTTCTCCTTATAGTGCATCTTTTTTTGTTGGGTGTCCAGAAGATCCACAATTAGTATGATAACCAGTGATTTTTCTCAAAGTACCATAATTAAAAAAAAATTGTTATATTTTGTTTTTATATCACCATCTTCTAATATATCTCTATCTTTTACCCTCCCAGAGAAGCAACCCATATAATAAAGAATAAAAAAAAAAAGAAAAGAAAATAACAATTCTCACACATGTCTGAAATCGAGATAGGTTCTAAACCTATCTCTATAAAGAAGGCAGGAGCAGCTATTTGTTTTTACATCTTTTCTTATGGGTCTAGCTTGGTCATCATAATTTCACAGCATTCAGTTTCTATTGTTTTTATTTATATTATTGTAGTCTCTGTGAATGTTGCTTTTGTTGCTTTTCTCACTTTATTTTTCTTGGGCCATGATGATTTAGAGGGAGAAAAAGTTTTAACAGAGATACTTCAGCAAAGTAGAAGTTGCTGAGGGGAGCCTATTCCCCCAACACTTCCTAAGTTACTGTCCAAAGAAGAGGCAAGGTGTCATGGGGACATCAGATTTAATGTGTAAACTCTCCCTTTGTTTCTACCTCTTTAGAGAAATATCCAAGCCAATAAACTTGTCTTCAACCCCAGGCTTCCCCTTCTTTACATCCTTTCTAAACAGATCAGTTGTTTTTTTGGTGGTCTTCACTCCTCAAGTGTCAACCCTTCCCCTTACTAAGGCTGCCTTCCTTTCTCCTACATAGGACTGGGATTCATGTAGAGCTTTCTATTGCTTCTACTCTGTTGGAACTACATGGTTGGACTAGATAATCTCTTAATTCTTTTCTGTCACTAAGAGTGTGTTTCATAAACCACTCTAATAGCTGATTACAGAATCACATCATTTCCTTTTCTACTCAATTGAATTGGTCTTATTTACTTGTATGATTTCACATTATAAATTACCCAGTTTACTGGTGAATATTTGTCCCTGTTGATACTATTAGCCTTGAATCCCCAAACACTAACCCTGACTCTGGCATCCATTCATTATTGGTTTTGTCTCTTGCCCTTGGTCTGTCCTTCAACTTCTGGGTCCATATGAGGGCAGGTTCCAAAGAAAACTATGAAATCAGTAGAATTCTGCCCTCTTCACTTGTCTCTCGACTCTCCTCAGCAGTGCTCTTCAGTAGTGTCCTTTTCCCTTGTTCTTCCATTAACCACCAACTGTTTTCTACTTCCCTTTCTTTAATCCTTTTAAGCCTTGCCTTTCAGATACACCATTCACACAAAGATTTTAACCTGTGGTTTAAAGTATGACTCCTCCCAAGGAATTTTAACTGGCATCAAAGACTCAAGCAAATTGTGCAAAGTATGACAAGTAAAGCTTAAAGAAATTACAAGAGACAGATGATTTAGGTCACATGAAAAGCTGTCTTCAAGGAATTAAAGAAATATTCTTTCAGAGAACTATTTATTTGTTCTGCTTGTCTTCAGCAAACAGAGATAGAAGTGTTACATATATATCCACCCAAGAACTTAGTATTTATCAAAGCTAAAGTGCCTGCCAATTATTGCTCTCACCCATTTTTGGAATTAGTTGACTCTTCCTTGCTAGGAATTTTCAAAAAATAATGGGGCAACTTGTCAGCAAGCATTTATTAAGCATCTACTGTTTTCCAGACATTGTGTGAAGCAACTAGAGATGACTATTTGTTAGATACGTATTAGAGAGGATTTTTGTTCCAATAAGGATTGGACCAGATGCATTCTGAGAGTCTATGAAATTATGTAATAAGTAGAGGGACTTCTCTTGAAAATCTTTACCAGTTAGGTTTATGAGTCAGATCCTATCTTTCTTTAGCCTTCTCTTTCCCATCTGAAGGTAATTCACAAATATTGCTATTGTTTTTCATTTGTTCCAACCATGTCTGACTCTGTGACCAGATTACTTGGGGTTTTGGAATGGTTTGTCATTTCCTTCTCCAGCTCATTTTCTA
Organism: Macrotis lagotis; assembly: GCF_037893015.1. Lineage (NCBI taxonomy): Eukaryota > Metazoa > Chordata > Mammalia > Peramelemorphia > Peramelidae > Macrotis > Macrotis lagotis. Next base: position 88,962,951 of record NC_133658.1, read on the forward strand.
GATGAAGAACTGAGGCAAACAGGGCTAAGTGACTTTCTTAGGGTCACTCTCCTATTTGGAGTCAGACTTGAATTCCTGAGGTTGAGTCTTCTTTTTTTTTTTTTTTTTTAGATTTTTGCAAGGCAAATGGGGTTAAGTGGCTTTCCCAAGGGCAAAACAGCTAGGTAATTATTAAGTGTCTGAGACTGGATCTGAACCCAGGTACTCCTGACTCCAAGGCCAATGCTTTATCCACTACACCACCTAGCTGCCCTAGGTTGAGTCTTCTTGACGTCAAGCCCAGTGCTCTATCCATTGAGCCACATAGCTGTCTCATAATTCATAAAGATTAGGGTTCACAAAAGATTCATAACTAAAATAAACCTTGGAGATTCTCTGGTATATCTTTATTTTATAAATGTAGAAGTGAAGCCTAGAAAATTAATTAATTAAATAATTGATTATGTCCAAGATCACACAGGAAGAAAGAAGCAATAAGAGGAGTCAAACTTACCTTCTCTCACTCTGAAGTCTTTCATACTATTTGTCTTGGGAATCTCAGAAAACATTAGGTAAAAGACATGAGCAGTGTAAATTTGGATATCTCTTACTGGATAGGCCTGAGGTCAGAAGGGAATTGGGATAAGAGAAAACCCTTTTTTTGGATAACTCCCTTTGGTTCTTGAAGCGATAACTACTGCATACATTTTCAGTACAATTTCTCTGTTCTATTATCTTTTCAGGTCCTAATGGCCCACCATCATATCTCCTTCTACCACAACTCAATTGTCATTTCTTTTACTCCTCTTTATACCATTGCCCCTGTATTCCTGATTTTCTTCACATTGGCTTAGATTGTGTCTCTTCCCTTCCCCTACCCCTTACTTTATATAACCTCTTCCTTGGATTTTCTTGAAAGGTTCTGGCTCCAATTCTTTAGACCTTTTTTTTTTTGGTGAATTTTAATTGTCTTACTTAAACACTTTCTTTATTTTTAAAGCTTTAAATCTAAATAGTCAGGAATTTTGTTTCTCTCTTTAGAAATTTTTTTCTAAAAATCATCAACATAAAAAACTGATAGACATCTTGGGTTACAGAAACTTGAGTCACCCAATAATCTTTGTAGGCCCCCAGATTCTCACCATAATAGATACTCACACATTTTGGTCTTATTTCTGTATGCAATTCAGATGCTCCACAAATTTTTTATTTATTTTATTCATTTCACAGAGATGATTAAGGAGCAGATAATCATTACAATTTTTGAAATGAATGCTATTTAATGGAAATAAAACTAGAGTAAGGGAAGCTGAGGTCTAGTCTCAGCTTTATATGACCTTGGGTGGGCTAAATGGACTTCTCTGGACCCCATTTTCACAACCAATAGGACATCTACCCATTGTCGAAAGTGAAAATTTTGCTTTCATCATGCTACTTCCTCAGACTTTTTTTGCTTAATATTTTATCAAATTTATTTTTCATTTTAATTATCTTTCAAAAAATTTTGAGTTCCAAATTTTCTCTCATCCTTCCACTTCATTCACTGAGAGAGCAAACAAAATATTATCAATTATATATGTAAAATCAAGCAAAGAATTTCAACATGTCATATTGCATAAAAGCAACAAACATGAGAAAATTATACTTCAATTTTCACTGAGTTTATAAGTTTTTTCTCTAAATATGATGGCATTTTTTTCATCTTGAGGCCTTTGGAATTATCTTGGGTACTGATAGGTACTGGAGAGAGTAGCCAAGTTTTTCACAGTTGCTCATCATTACAACATTGCTGTACCTTTGCACAGTGATCTGACTTTTCTCACTTAGCTTTGTTTCAGTTGACATAGGTCTAGTCATGTTTTATTTCTGAAACATTTCTCCTCATTTTTTTGTAGCTCTATCACAGGACACATCTTTTCCAGCCATCCACTAACTGATGAGCCTTCCCTCAATTGCCAATTCTTTGCTAGTTCAAAAAGAGCTGTTACAAATATTTTTGTACACATAGATCCTTTTTTTTCTTAATCTCTTAATTATACAGATGTGGTAGTGACATTACTAGGTCAAACATGATATGCACAGTTTTCTAGCCCTTGAACATAGCTCCAAATAGTTCGCTAGAATGATCAGACCATTTCAAAACTCCACCAACAATTGAATAACATATTCATTTTCCTTCATCCCCTTCAGCACTTTTCAATTCTGCTAAATGAGAGGTGGTAGTTACTTTCATGTTTACATTTTCATGCTTCTCTTGAGGCTTGTTTTTGCATCTCAAATTTTCTATTCAGCTGTATGCTTTTTTTTTAAAATCAGGAATAGTTAAAAATTCTAAATTTCATTTAATGCCCATTTCCTCCCCTGAAGGATTTTACTCACTTTTGTTGGGTAAGCTATTCTTGGTTGTAATCCTAGCTCCTTTGTTTTCTGGAACATCATATTCCAAGTCTGTTACTCCTTTAATGTGGAAATTGCTAAATCTTGTGCAGTCTTAACTATGACTCCATGATATTTGAATTTTTCTTTCTGGTTGCTTGAAATATTTTCTTCTTGACCTAGGAGTTCTGGAATTTGACTTGAATATTCATGGAAGTTTTCATTTTGAGATCTCTTCTAGGAGTTGATTTCTTTTAATTTTTATTTTATCCCCTGGATCTAGGATATCAGGGAAGTTTTCCTTTATAATTTCTTAAAAGTTGATATGTAGGATCTTTTTTTTTTTAATCTTGGCTTTCAGGGAGTCCAATAATTCTTTTTTTTTAGATTTTTTTTTTTTTTTTTTTGCAAAGCAATGGAGTTAAGTGGTTTGCCCAAGGCCACACAGCTAAGTAATTATTAAGTGTCTGAGGCCAAATTTGAACCCAGGTCCTCCTGACTCCAGGGCCAGTACTCTATCCACTGTGCCACTCTATCCACTAGCCACCCCAAGTCTAATAATTCTTAAATTATCTCTCCTTAATGCATTTTCCATGTCAGTTGCTTTTCCTATGATACATTTCACATTTTTTTCTATTTTTAAACAATTTTTTGACTTTGTTCTATTGTTTCTTGGTGTTTCTTGGAGTCTTCTTCCAGCTACAACTCTAATTTTTAAGAAATTGTTTTCTTCAGTGATCTTTTATGTATCTTTTGTTATTAGACCAATTCTGTGTTTTTTTTTTTTTTTACTTTTTTATCAGTTCTTGTTGGACTTGAGCTCAATTAGCATGAGTTCATCTGATATATCATTCTCCCTTGTTGAAAGAGAAATATTTGTCTAGCCTTTTAATATTAAGGAACTACGATCTGTGCTTGTCTGTTATTTTCTGAGGACTTCTGACTCCCCTTCCATTGCTTAATGTAAGCCTCTTCTGAAATGTAAATTCATGAAGATAACAGCAAGCAACTTTAGTCCATTCCCCCTACTCCTCCTCCACCTTCCTCCTCAGCCTTCCAAGGTGAATAATTGATCCCAGTCATTCCAAGGAGGGATCATTCTTTGCCTCCCTCCTCCTTGCACATTTAATATCACATCACTGTCTTCTTCTGAGTTGGTATCTTGGTTTTCTCTGCTTATAGTTGTTTTTTTTTTATAGTTATGTTCTTTTTTATATCATTGATCATTTTTTTCAACCTATTTTTTGACTGTGAACATTATCTTAAAGTTGGGTTATGTTTACCTGTTGGTAGTGAGTGGTTCCAAACTCGTTGGGTGTGTGTGTGTGTGTGTGTGTGTGTGTGTGTGTGTGTGTTGTTTTTAGAGCTAGTTCTGGGGGTTTACCAGTTTTGGAGATTTCCATGTTGAGTTCATCTGGGGAGAGGTGCGGTCACTGCTCTCCTGGTCTGTGCTTATCAGGTAGACTTTGGTGTTTACCCAGGAAGGACCCCTGCTCTCCTATGGCCACAAGCATTCACTGTCTTTGCTTTGGGACTATAACCTGGACCCCACAAGTGCTCCTCTCCAACTTGGAACTTCTACTGAGAATTATCTATAGGAAATAGAGGTGTCAATCAATGCCAGCAAAGAGTTCCATATCATCATTTGCTGAGTTATCTGACCCTGTCACAGTCTCTGGACTGAGAGATGTTGAAGCTGCTGATACTACTGCCTCTGTCATAGCTACCTCCAAGGTCCACTGCTCATGCTGCTGCTGAGTTTAACTTTCTAAACTGTCTTAGAATGAAAAACATCTCACTCTGACCTTTTTTTTTTATTCTGCTGTTCCAAAATTTGATTGGAAATGTTATTTTGAGGTCATTCGGAGAGAAATGTTAGGAGAGTTCAGCTAGGCTGCTGCCAGTTCTCCCCCATCTTGGTTCATCTGCCTGTTCAAAGACTTTCAATAATTCCCTACTGTACTGCCAATAAGATGTTCAAACTCTGCTTGATATTCAAAGCTTTTTAGCTTTGACCCCAACTTACTTTTTCTAGCTTTATCTTTCACTATTTTACAGCATGATTAAAACCTTCATTTTAATCAGTCTGGGTAACTCTTGCCTCGTCCAATAATTTGTGGATTTTTACCTTCCCCTTCCATCTTCCTAGAGTACTTTATCTCAATCATGATTGTTATAGGTTTATGTTAAAATGAAATATTTTTAGTTTTCATCATGCTCCCTGAATTTCTGATAACTATTCATTTATGCCAGATAAAATAAAGAATTTCAGAGTATGTGAGGAAGATATTTTGGGGATGGAAAGGTTTCTTCTATTCCCTTAAGTCACAGTGGTAGGCAGTAGCCTACTTTGCCTCCAAAGACTAGCCCTGATCCTAACAATTTTATTGCATTTGGAATAAAGAAAAATCAGTTACATAGAGTACCTTACAACACTCAACTATTTGAGAAATTGCTTCTAGAGGCTTTTAAGATTTTTTTATTTTATTTCTTTTTTTTTTTTAGGGGTTGCAAGAGAGATTTTTTCCTAAGGAAAACTAATACATAGTTCATGTGGATAAATTTTCTCAATGTCCCTTGGTGGTAGGTGAAAGAGATTATAGAGAATTTCAGCAAAAACAAATGAAATAAATATATTTAGTGTTGCCTATTGTATACATTTCACTTGATGATATCAATTCCTATGGTTTCAATTACTATCCTTACACTGATGATTTTAAACTTTCCTATCTTCAAACTTCTCAAACTGGCCCTAAAAAGAATTCATTTTCTTTCTGCCTAAATCCTCTTACCTACTACTTTTCCTATAACTATAGAGGGTCATACTTTGTATCACTCCAGTCCATCAGAGTCACAATCTAGGAGATATCCTGGATTCCTCATTAACTCCTATATCCAAGCTAGTGCCAAGATTTTACCTTTGTAAGATCTCTCTAATATTCATCCTTCTCTCTTCTGATACTGCCATTATTCTGTTATGGATCCTCATCACCTCATGTCTGGATTACTGTAATAATCTTCTGATGGGTTTACCTCCCTCAAGTCTCTTCTCACTTCAGTCCATTCTCTATTAGGTCACTAGTGTGATTTTCCTCAAATGCACATCTCATATTATATATCATCTCCCTTGTTGAAAGAGAAATATGTGTCTGGCCTTTTAATATTAAGGAATTATTATCTGTGCTTGTCTGTTACTTTTGAGGACTTCTGACTCCCCTTTCATTGTTTAATGTAAGTCTCTTCAAATGTAAATTCATCAAGATAACAGCAGGCAATCAGTCCATTCTCCCTACTTCTCCACCTTCTTGACTCTCAGCTTTCCAAGGTGAATACTTGATCCCAGTCATGTCTAGGAAGGGTCACTCTCTATATATAAGTCTCTATAAAAGAAGGATAATTCTCTATAAACACCCTCCTCCATGTTGGATCCACCTGGGGTCTAAAACCAGTCACATCTGTGACTGTTCTTTCTTCCTTTTCTCTTTTGCTCTCGGGAACTTTAGACTCAATTTTTGTTATTCAGCCCATCCTTTAAGTAGTTGGCTATCTTGCTGAGTTTAATCTGTTACTGTTTTTGGTCTCCTGTGAATTTTATGTAGCCTGTAATAACAAGTGAACTTTGCAGTAACCTGTGAATTAAAATTTAGCTTTTCTTAACTTCAGGGTCAGGAGGTCTATGAGTTTTTCACTTAGAAAGAACCCCAAATTTAAGCATGTTTTTCCTGAGGTGTGGATGATGACAAGAAAATGCTGCCCTCAGGAAAATGTTAGGAAGGGCTTTGAATGTCAAACAGAGCATTTTGTATGTGCTTCTGGAAGCTATAGACAGTCACTGAAATTTATTGGCATTCAAAGCTCTTCATAATTTAGCCCCTTCTTAGCTTTCTAATCTTTTACCTTATTACATTTGATCCAGTTTTTATGGTTTTCTGGATGCTTTTTTGAAACAAAACACTGCATCTCTCTCCTCCAAGAATTTTTCTTACTTTCCTTCTGGCCTGGAATGCTTTCCCTTTTCTATTTCAACTACTTACCTCCCTGACTTCCTTTAAATCCAAACTAAAATCCTACCTTATATAGAAACCCTTCCCTAACTTCTTTTAATTCCAGTGCTTTCCTTCTTTTAATTATTTCCTAATTATCCTGTGGAGGCAATTAGGTGGCTCTGTAGATGAATGTCTTGCCTGGAATCCAGAAAACCTGAGTTCACAATCCAGACTCAGATATTCACTGCTGTGTTCTCCTGGGCAAGTCACTTAACATCTTAATGCAATTGAGAAGGAAATGGAAAACCACTCCAGTACCTTTGCCAAGAAACCACCCCATATAGGCTCATGGTAAGTGGAATAAAATGAACAACAAAATTCATCTTATGTATAGGTTACCATCTCTATATATTTGTTTATATTGTTTTTTACATTAAATTGTAAGCTCTTGGACTGTCCTTTGTCTCTTATTATATTCTCAACATTTAGCCCAGTGTCTGATAAATAATAGATACTTAATAAATGTTTATTGATTGATTATCGGACACAAAAAAAGAAAATCATTCCTGCCCTGAGGGCTAGAGCTTGAAAACAAATAAGCAGATAAATGATCATTTGAATGAGAAGGATCATGAAGTGACACCTGAACTAAGGATTCTAATAGAAAGGGGTGAGAATGAAATGTATGTCAGACCTGGGATGCACATTGTTTAAAGACACAGAATTGAGAGCTGTAATATTGAGGCCAGCCAATAATAGACAGACCAATTTGGATGGAGTTTCTGAAGGAGACCAACTGCTGAAGTCTTTGCTGAGAGATTTTACTAGGTTTCCAGAAACAGTGAAGGAGTAAAGGAACATAACCTATTTTCACCTTTACCCTTGGATAAGGATTCTCCACTCTGAGACAGATAAGAATTTAGTAAGAGGAGAGAATGAAATCCATAAGTATGTCCCAAAGGAAATTTGAGACAAAAGTTATTGGAGAAAGTTAAGGAGAAAGTTGAGGTTTCCACTACTTATGAAGCATCATTAATGTTTCTATGAGTTATAGTGGGCAGCTTGGCAGTGCAGTTGGTAGACTACCAGTCCTGAACTCATCTTCCTGATTTCACATCTGACTTCAGACATTTATTGTGTGTTTGCCTCAACTCCTTAAGACTTAGCACAGCCCCCCCCCCCAATCCAATTTATGTGCTTGTCATGGCATCACTTCCCTGATATCATGGTCTTCTTTGAAAATGAAGGACAACCATTATCATGTGTTAAAGAAACTAGAGAAGGAAATGGCAAACCCTCCAACATCTTTGTCAAAGGAAACTCAAATGGGGTCGCAAAGTGTAGAAAACAACTAAAAATGACTGAACAGCAATATTGTGCTTTGCTTTAAGTAAGATTGATGCAGGAAAATGATGTAGAGAATTATGACTGTAGTTTAATGCTGTTAAAGTCCTGTTAATTGTGGAGGGCTATTTGTTCCTGAGATGTAAACTGACCTTGATTGTTCATTGTATCCTGTCTCCCCTTGACACTGGTGTTTGTATCTTGTCCCCCATTTTCCTCTTCACTTAACCTTGGCCTGGAAGTTGACATGCCAGAAAATGACATGTTGAACTTGGGGGTCAAGTACCTTGGGACAAGAAGGACCAGTAAGTAGCTTGCCATTGGAGGATACCTGATCCAAGGTATAAGACCAGTCCCCAGGAACTACCCTTTGTTCAACATGCCATAGAAGGGTATTTAATAGGAAGTGTTGGTCCTTCAGAATCTTTACTTCTTCTGGGCTCCCATCCAGAAGGATGGAGCATTTTCATGTTCTTCCTTAACCCACATGGAGCACCATGGGCCTCTCATCATGTGGCCAGTTTAAACCAAGCCTCATGGTTGTCTGCCTCCCCTCTCCTCTCCTCCCCTCCTCTGTAATAGTATTTTGTCATAATTAAAATCCTGAGCAGTTTTAACATCCCACAGAGCAGAAGTTGTGGCATTCACAACACACCTGAGTTCCTGGGTCAAGTAGTGATTCTTCACTGGGAAATATCAGACCAATCTCTCTGGATCTGCTTGGACATCTATGAGGTGTGAGTAACTCTGAACTAGGCTATTTTTCCCAGATCAGATCAGATTAGACTTAGTCAAAACCTTCTTACTTTATCTGTTCTCCTTTCACTCCAGGGATGGTGGGGGAAGTGTGTGTCCTGTGTGGCAGTCATTGAGAAGACTCTGTTTTGTGGTGTGTGTGTGTGTGTTGGGCATAGCCTGTGAGAGGCCTGTTGTGTGGGCATGGCCTGTGACAGCTGTGACTATATTTTGAGATTTGAGTGCTGACCAGGCTGTCCAAAAAAAATCTCACTTTGGTAAATTTGAAACCTTGGTACAAAGGATTTGTGTTTGTGTAATTCAGATCTGAAATAATTATAGATACCTAAATTAAATGTTACTCCTTTAATTTGGGTTTTGGATTTCATTTTTTTTTAAAAAAGCTAATTTAAAATTAAGTAATTAATAATGGAGTTAGAATTTGAGCCAACCTCCTTGCTAGGGAATTTTAATTCCATTTTACCTCAGTAGGATTGAAAAGACCAGCTATCCTTTTGAATCAGGTTAAACTAAAAGACAAATGAATAGCACAATCAGGGGAACTGTTCCTTTCTCTGACTTGGAGAAAATTGAGGCCTATCTGTGATTTGCTTTGAAAAGTGTGTACCTTGAAAGTTTGTGAGGAATGACTTTGTGAAATGTTCTCACCTGTGAATTAAGTTTTTATTAGCCTAATATTGATTGATATCTATATTCAACTTATGTTGATTGAGACTTTAAGGTTTAAAAAATGTAGACAACCTGCCCTCAAAAAGCTCCTCTGAAAAAGGGGGCTGGGAGACTTTTTGGAAGGAAAAGTGCTCACCTTGTGTTTAAAAAAGAAAAATGCTAAATTGAAGAGTAATCTAATCTCTTAATTTCAAGCTATTTTTAAGTTCTGTAACAAATCTGGGAATTTATGTGTTGTTAAGAAGAAAAATATATAATTGGGATTAATTGTATGTGAAGAAACTTGAATATTGAATAATATATAATTATATTATCAGGGATATTTCCTGATTTCTTCTGGGAAAAATATGATACTAAATTTTTTAAATTTGATTTCTTTTGATGTTAAATTAATATTATTAGTACATTGTCAACAATCTCATGAGGCCTTTTGTTGGTAAAGGAAGAAAGTTTGTAATAATTTGTGTCTTTCATCACATGTTTATGGAATGGAATATATATGACAAAGTAAAATCTACTTAATATCTATTATTTGAAAATAAAACAATGTATTGTTTATTCTGACATTTTTTAGATTGGAATTAATACTTCTGAACTATACACTTCTGATCAGAAATTAGCTTAACCTTTAACTAATAGTAATAAAATGTCTCTCTGCTATCTCTTGCAATATTTACTTGGCCTGTGTCAATACTACCTGATCATCTTGGTGCTGGCACCAGTAAATTCCTTACCTGGTCAACAAAACTCAGGAGACATTTTGGATAAGGAGAGAGAAGATTCCATTGTTATTTGTAAACATTTACTCTCCAGCTTAAGAGAAATTCTTGTCAAAAGGAATTTTAAGTAACTGCTATAAGATATGAGAGAATCATATTGTAAAACCATGTCATCTATGTGAAATCTCATTGGTTACCTAATTCAGTTTTTATTATTCTTTGTTTTTTTTATATATAAAATAACTCAAAATTTTGTATCAGGGATGGAATTTGTAAGGAGACCATCCACCCGTGGGTTGTTGGTAAGATCCTAGAGGATAAAACTTCATTTGTAAATTCACCTTGTTTTTCCATTTATAGCCTAAGAAAATTATGTTTAACATTTATCAATTTGAAACCTTGTAATGTTGCCTAGCGTGGCATGACTAAGAGTTAATTGAGGTTTTGAAAAAACTATCATGAGATAATATCCTTGGGAATTCTCATTTTCTTTTTTTTCATTGTTTGCTTTATCAGGTATGATTATGATTTTGCAAACTTGAAAATTGGCTCTCTCTTAAGAACATAAACTATGTGAATACTCTAAAAGTATTAAAGCATAGAATAACATGTGATTGCTTTGAAGTGAAATATCACAAATTATGACCACTTCTAGGATAGATCCTCTGGGTTCATGAGTAATATATTGGTGGAAATATCATTTTGTAAAATTTAATAACTAATGTGTTAATTGACTTGAATACCTGGTGGTTCTTACTATTGATTTATTGCATTGGAATCAATAACACATGTTAGAAATTTCAAGTCACCTAAGATATTCAAATTGCTTTAAAGAATTCTGAAAGTAATAATTTATATTTTAGAATGGCTAGTGGTTAAACAAGTTTATGTGTAGAAGTTTCTAGATTTATATGTAAATTGGAGATAAATATATGTATATAGTATATATATGTATTATATATAGTATATATAGGTGCATTATATATTGTATTTAATGTTTGTATATATATAATGTGTATATATATATAAATTGGGACTGTTTTAGAGATATAATTATTCTATATAAGGAATATATATTATTATATATAATATTATTATATATAATAATTATATCTACAAAACAGCTTGTGATTGTTTTCTTTGAGGGAAAAGCTCCTTTGTAACATGAGGAAGATAAAATCATAGTGATGATTTGAGATTTCTCTGTGGCAATCTCCTAGCCAAAGGAGATGTCTATTTATTTTAAACATAGTTAATAACTAAATGGGTTCATTGCAAAAAGCTGCTTTTATAAAATTTGTTCTAAATGTTAATTAAGATTATTGTATTTTTACATCTCAAATTCTGCTTATTATATTTCATTTACACTGTCCTTAGGTACAGGAGCAACAATTGAATCAAGATTATTTTCTCTGGATCTCTTATACCAAATTACAGTCTAGCACACTCTTTGGTTATCTTAGTACTCAAGTCACCTAAAGCTCTGCTTATAGGTAATTGCTATAATGCAACATATTGATAATTGATCTGACATCAGGTATGTTAAAATAGAAAGACAACAATATGCCAATGAAGCCATTAGCCCTATGGAGTTTGATGTTAATACTGCAGATGGAGTAAGGGGACTTTTGAGAGAATGGTCTCTCAATCTCAGTTGAGATGGGATTCCCTTAAAGGAAGCCCTCACCTGACAGACCTAGAACTGACTCACTGGAAAAGGGTTGACAGGAACCTCTCTGCCTGTGAAGGACACCTAATACATAAGGGAATATGTCTTTGTGTCCCTCTCTGCTCTTAACTAGCAAATTACTATAAATCATGTCAGGTGCACAGTAATTAAGTATAAGAATGAGTCATTGGAAGTCTATCTTCTAAAAAATTCCTTAATCATTGACAAATATTTAGTTTCCTATTGGTCTATTTTTTAACTGTTTTAAAGGAGAGATCCATTCTTCAAGTAGAATTTTTTCTTCATTTTAAATATGATCAAGGTTAAAATAGAAAATGTTTTCTGTTGCAAATTTTTTTTGTTGCAAATTACTTTTTGGACATGTGTGGTTTTAAAATGCTTAATCAGTACATTTGTTTATACTATTCTTGAGCTATTGGTTACAACTTTATGTGGCATCCGTTAATGAATCTATATTATGTTGGAACCCATGTTCCTATAAAAAGGTATTCTGTTTCTTACTTAGGATCATAAAGTATAATCCTTGCTCTTTATAGACTTCTAGGTTTTTTTCCCTAATTTTTGGATCTCTGTTAAATAGCTTCCTCTGTTAAAATATCTATCTCTAGGGGGCGGCTAGGTGGTGCAGTGGGAGGGGCGGCTGGGTGGCACAGTGGGGGGGCAGCTAGGTGGCACAGTGGATAAAGCACCAGCCCTGGAGTCAGGAGTATCTGGGTTCAAATCCGGTCTCAGACCCTTAATAATTACCTAGCTGTGTGGCCTTGGGCAAGCCACTTAACCCTATTTGCCTTGCAAAAACCTAATATATATATATATATATATATATATATATACATATATATATCTATCTCTATCTCTATCTCTATCTCTATATCTATATCTATATATCTATCTGGTTTTTTCTTGATCAGTCTTTTTCCCCTGAGTTTCATTTCTCTAGGTTATCAGCTATACATCTCCAAGACCAGCCTCTCTGCAGGATGCCAGTCAGCTGGGCCAGCCAATCATTCTCTTGTTCTTGCTGCAATGCTTTCATCTCCAAATGGACTCTGAAAGGCCCAGAAGAGTCTGGGTCCCAAATAATATTTTTTTGGGGGGTAAATGATGCAAGGAAATGATGTGAGGAATTATGAATGTGTTATAATACTGTTAAAGTTTTGTTAATTGTGGAGGCTTGTTTGTTCCTGAAATGTAAACTGACCTTGATTGTTGATTGTATCCTGCCTCCCCTTGTCACTGTTTTTTGTATCTTATCCCCATTTTCCCCCTTCACTTAATCTTGACCTGGATGCTGGCATGACAGGAAATGACATGTTGAACTTGGGGGTCGAGCACCTTGGGACAGGAAGGACCAGTATGTAGTTTGCCATTGCAAGATACCTGATCCAAGGTATAGGATCACTCCCCAAGAGCCACCCTCTGTCCAACCTACCATAGAAGGGTATTTAATATGAAGTGCCACCCCTTTGGGAGCTTGGCTGCTTCCAGGCTCTCATCCAGAGGAATGGGGCTATCTCATGTTCTTCCTTAACCCATGTGGAGCACTGTGGGACTCTCACTATGTGGCCAGGTTAAAACCAAGCCTTATGGCTAGCTGTTCTCTCTCTCTCTCTCTCTCTCTCTCTCTCTCTCTCTCTCTCTCTCTCTCTCTCTCTCTCTCCTCTCTCTCCTCTCTCTCCTCTCTCTCTCTGACTTCACCTGACCTGTCCTTACAGCTTTTCATACTAATTTTTTTACTTTTTTTAACAATAAAATCCTGAGCAGTTTTAACATCCCAAAGAGGGTTCGAATTCCTTTGCCTTTTCAGTGGCCTTAAATCTTCTGTCTTCAATCTCTAAATATTTAATATTCAGCAGCAAGAAAATGGGGGGGGGGGTGGAGCCAAGATGGTGGTGTGAAGGCAGGGATTCCTGGGCACTAGTTCCCCCCCAAAATCCCAAAGCCCTCAAATTATGACTTTAACCAAAATTTAGAGAGGCAGAACCCACAGAAAGACTGAGTGATACAATTTCTCAGTCCAAGACAACTTAGAAGTTCTGCAGGACAGATATGTTTTACTGGTAGGGGGTAGGGGGGGTGGGCAGGTACCTAGATCCCTGGGGGCACCTGAGTCAGTGGTAGAGGGGGCAGTTTCCAGACCTCCTGTCCCATGGATCACTGGGAACAGCTTGAAAGGGTGGTGAGAGAATTCTGTCACCCGAGTGAGTGCAGAACAAGTGCCAGCCTCAGAGCAGCCCTGTAGTGAGAACCTGCAATAGGAATCAGGGAAGCCAACCTGCACCTCCAGAGCACAGCCCACAGATGGTAAGGGGGTTGGGGCACATTGCAGAGGTCTCTCTGCTTTCCCTGGGGTAGGACTCTGCTGTTAGCCCATACTCAAATCCAGGTCATAGTCTAGGCTCCCATACTACCATAGCTGAGCAGGGATCATCCTCATTGCTCCAGGGAAGAGGGGAGAGCCTGTGGTCATCCACATACCAAAGCACAGGCAAGAGAGCAGTCAGAGCCTCTCATAAGATTTTGGGAAAATTAAGATCACTGTGGGTTGTCCCCGCCAAAATCCCAAAGCCTTGGAAGTGTGGTAAATCAGTCAAAGGCTGCGGAAAAGAGCAAACAGAAGAAAAAAGAAGACTCTGACCATAGAAAATTACTTTGGTCCCATGGAAGATTCAGAATATGACAAAATTGAAGTTTTTGTATCCAAAACCTTTAAGAGAAATAGAAAATGGGCTCAGGCTATGATGAGCTCCAAAAGGACTTTGAAAAGCAATTAAAGGAAGTAGATTAAACATGGGAGGAGCAATGAGGGAAATAAAGATAAATCATGAAAACCAAATCAGCCACTTGGTGAAAGAAATACAAAAAAAAATACAGAAGAAAATAATGTTAAAAAAATGGTTTAGGCCAAATGGAAAAAGCAACACAAAAGACAAATGAGAAGAATGCCTTAAAGAACAGAATTGGCCAGCTAGAAAATGAGATAAAAAAGCTCTCTGAAGAAAATAACTCCTTTAAATGCAGATTGGAGCTAAAGGAAGCTGATGACATTGTGAGAAATTAGGAAGAAATAAAATTATTCCCAAAAAAACAAAAATTAGGAGAAAATATGAAATATCTAATTGGAAAAACAACCAATCTTGAAAACAGATCCAGGAGAGATAATTTAAAAATTATTGGGACACTTGAAAGTCATGACCAGGAAAAGAGCCTAGATTTCATTTTTCAAGAAATAATACAACAAAATTGCCCCGAGATTCTGGAAGCAGAGGGTAAAAATAGAAATTGAGGGAATTCACTGATCACCTCCTGAAAGAACTTCCAAGAATACTATAGCCAGATTCCAAAATTCCCAAGTTAAAGAGAAAATACTAAAAGCTGCCAGAAACAAATAATTCAACTACTGTGTCTCTATAGTCAGGAGCACTCAGGATCTGGCAGCATCTACATTAAGGGCTCGTAGGGTTTGGAATATGATATTCCAGAAGACAAAGATCTTGGTTTACAATCGAGAATCAATTACCCAGCAAAAATGAACATCCTTTTCCTGGGAAAAGATGGACTTTCAATGAAACAGGGGACTTTCAAACTTTCCTATTGAAACAACCAGAGCTGAACAGAAAGTTTGATCTCCAAGTACAGGACTCAGGTGAATGGTAGAGAGGGCAGAAGAGAAGGACTAATTATGAGTAACTTAATGATGTTGACCTATTTGTATTCCTTCATAGGAAGAAGATACTTGATAACTCATATAAGCATTCTCATTTTTTTAGAGCAGTTAGGAGCATATATATACACAAGGCAATGGAAGGAGCTGAATATAATAGTAGAATATAGTAAAAAGATGGAGTCAGTGGATGATAAAGGAAAATACTTGGATGAAGAGACAGGAGAGGAAGAAGGGGCTAAGTAATTCACATAAGACTCAAGAAAAAGCTTGTTCAATGTAGTGGAAGTGGGGGAGGCTAGAGGGAATGAGTGAACCTTCATTCTCATCAGAAATGGCTCAGAGAGGAAATAACATACACACTTAATAGAAAATAGAAATCTATCTTAGTCTATAGAAAAATGAGAGGAAAGGGATGGGATAAGGGAGAACAGGGGGAGGGAAGGGGGGAATAGGTGATAGAAGAGAGGGAAGATTGTGGGAAAGGGTACTCAGATACAACACATTTTTGAACAGGGACAGGGTGAAAGGAGAGAATAAAATAAATGAGAGTGGCAAGGAAGAGTGGAGGGAAATACAGCTAGCAATATAAACTGTGGGAAAAATATTGAAGCACCTTCTTTGGTAGACTTATGACAAAGATAGCAACTCATCCCAGAGACAGAGCCATTGGAATCTGAACACAGACTGAAGTACATTTTTTTCCTCTCTCACAATTCTTGAGGTCTTTCATCTTTTTTTTGGGGGGGGGGAAGGAGGTTTATGTTTACTCTCACAACAAGATTATTGTAATAATATAAAATAAACCAAAAAACCCAAAAAGCATAGGGGGCAGTTAAAGAATTCTAACTGAAGAACTTCAAAGTATGGATTATGATGACAAAGGAACTATCTTATCTGATATTCTTTAATTTGGAATTAATACTTCTGATCGACATATTTCTGATGTAAAGATCTCAACCTTTAACTAATAGTTATAAATTTCAGTGTGTAAAAAATGTCAGTCTGCTATTGTAAGACCTGTCTCCTAATTTCAAATGTTGACTTGGCCTGTGCAATACTATCTGGTCATCTCAGTAATAAGCCCAATAAATTCCTTAACTGAGTAACAAACCTCAAGATAAGAGACATATTGGACGAGGAGAGAGCAATCCTATTGTTATTTATAAATATTTACTCTCCAGCCTAAGTGGGATTCTTGTCAATAGGAATTTTAAGCAAATATTTTAAGATATGAGAGAATCATCTTGTAAAACCATGTCACCTATGTAAAATCTCATTGGTTACTTAACCTAGTTTTTATCATTCTTTGTCCTTTTTGTATAAAATGCCCCCAGAATTTTATATTTGGCATTTGTAAGAATGCACCCACACATGGGTTTTGGGAAGATCCTAGTCAATAAAGCTTCATTTATAAATTTATCTTTGTTATTTCATTTTTACCTAAGAAAATTATATTAAAAGAACAAACAAGGACTTGGTAACTGAAATAGAAGAGGTTAAATTCTAGATCCCAGAAACACTATTTCCTCAATGGTCATTTAGTCAATAAACATTTATTATCTATTATTTTCCACTGCAGGAAGTGCTGGAGAAATGAATGTGAAAAAGAAAGAGTCTTTTTTCTTCAAAGAGCTTACAATCTATTGCATAAAAACAAAACAGAAAAGGAGCCTTAAAAGGGGGATTGGGGAAGGAAGATACCCCACACTGGGGTATGATGAAGTCCAAAAGAATGTAAATGGCTGGGAAATGAAAAAAAGTCAATTTAGAATGAATGATGAGACAGGGGCGGCTAGGTGGCTTAGTAGATAAAGCACCAGCCTTGGAGTCAGGAGTACCTGGGTTCAAATCCGGTCTCAGACAGTTAATAATTACCTAGCTGTGTGGCCTTGGGCAAGCCACTTAACCCCATTTGCCTTGCAAAAAAAAAACCCTAAAAAAAAAAAGAACGATGAGACAGATCTAAAGGAGGAAGCAAAATGGTGATAAATTTAGTCTAATATTTGTACTCACTGAATCTAAAATGAGAGATAATAGTCTCAATTTTACCATATGATGGTCAGACCACATCTTGATTATTCCATTCACTAATATATGAACACTTTATTTAAAGAGGGAATTTGATATGCAAGACATGTCCAGGAAAAGTAATCACACTGGAGTTCATGTCAAATGAAGATCATTAGAAGTTCTTGAAGCTATTTAGCTTGAAGACGAAGACTTAATGGAATGTATTTTAACTATCTTCAATTATTTTTGGACAATGTCATTTCCTAATAATGAGGGGTGTTTGAAAATAAAATCTATCTTCAGGAGAGAGGTTCTTCATCAATGGACATCTTTAAGCACAAGATAGATGGACACTTATCAGAGATATTATAGAGGGGATTCTCATTCATACATAGATTGTATTTTGTTGTTGTTATTGGTGTTTTAGATTTTTGCAAGGCAATGGGGTTAAGTGGCTTGCCCAAGGCCGCACAGCTAGGTGATTATTAAGTGTCTGAGACCGGATTTGATCTCAGGTACTCCTGACTCCAGGGCCAGTGCTCTATCCACTGCGCCACCTAGCCACCCCTCATATATAAATTGTATTAAAGGAAATACCTCAAATGCCACCTTCAGCTAAAAGACTTTGTCAGGCCTCTCCAGTTACTGAAGTTTTCCTTTCCAAGGTTATCTTTTAGCCTAGCTATCTGTATTTGTCAGAAATCTATTTATTTACATGATATTCCCCCCCCAATCCCCCCCCCCATTAGAATGTAAGCTCTTTGAGGGAAGTGACATTTCCTCTCTTTATAGTGATCAGCAGAGTGCCTGGCAGGTAATTAATGCTTAATAAAAATTATGTTCAGTGATTGAATGAGGACTTTTGTGTTACCTCCCAATTCAAGATTCTTTGAAAATTGGGAAAATTTTGAAAAATTCTTCTCCTTGTAATGTTTTTGTCCTTACCCTTCAGTGATTTTCCTCTAGTATCGTCATCAGGCTCCAATACTATTAATTCAATCTGTCTGTCTCTTTTTCTCTCTCTTTCATTTTTCTTTCTTCCTTCCCTCTTCCTTCCTTTTCCTTCCTTTCTTTCTTTCTCTTTCTTCTTTCTTCTTTCTTTCTTTCTTTCTTTCTTTCTTTCTTTCTCTTTCTTTCTCTTTCTTTCTTCTCTTTTTCTTTCTTTTCTTTCTATCCTTTCTTTCTTTCTATCCCTCTTTCTTTTTCACTCCTTTCATATGTATATATATATATATATATATATATATATATATATATATACAATGTATATACATGTGAGCATATATATGGGTCTTGATATAAAATATATATGCTTACATGTACAGAGTATTGTTTTTGTTTGTCCTTTGTTCTTGAAGAGGAATGTTAAACTCAGGAGAGTTATGACTTGACTTGTAAGTGAACTGGATTTAATTGAGGCAGACCTGTTCCAAGTTATCAGACTCATATATATGTATATATATATATATATGTATACACACATAAGTGTATATATACAAATACATACATATATACATGTGAGGAATGTAGGGTGTTTCTGGTCTTATAGGGTAAAGGTTGCCTAAGAAATACATTACAAATGGGAATAACGCAGCCAATCAAAAAATCTAGGAGAGATCTTCTAATCTCATTCAAAGATGATGGACCTAAGATTAGACCCCAGCTAACCAAGGGTGACTCTGAGTTTGCACAATTAGGGTCATGGTTATTATCCCACACAGACCATGATGATTTGGGTTCTTTCAACATAACTTGCATCATATGATGGGGGGTCATAGTAGAGACATGTCATGGGATGGATGGATCTCTTGGACTGTTACTCAAATGACAAGAGCCTATAGAAATTCAAGCAGAAGGGGAAAGAGTTTCAAAAACTGTATAACAGACATTACTGTACCTTGGTGTGCCTTACATTGGGGGGGCACCCATGTTCAATTCTTCTCTCACTCCAACAGATTTATTTCTCTTATAGATAATGTACATAGGAGATAAGAAGCTTGAATGAAGAACTGTTGATTATTTAAATTACTTTAGCTTCCAGATTACACTACATTTGGGTCTGTTAATTGTTCCACCTACATTTTACCATCAAGCCCACCTCCCTTATTCAGTAGTTGTGGAATTGAAGCTAAATATAAGATTTTAACATTATCCCTAGTAAATTTGATTTTTATTGGCTTTTGCCTGTTATAACCTGTCTTTTTGAATTTTGATTCTGTCATCTAAAGCTGTCCTATTCTTCTTAGCTTGGTATCACTTGGAAATGTGACAAGCATTTAAGTCATTAATAACAATGAGCACCACAGGATCAAGGACAGATCCATGGGTCACTCTAACTAGAAGCATCCCTCTACATTGACATTGACTTACGGACACTTTAGATCCTGTCAGCTCCTAATCAAGCAAATACTGCAGCTAATGAAGGCTTCTAAATTTTTCCACCCATATAGAAACTGCCAGGATAATTGAGATGACAGACAAAAAGGTTATTTTGCTTGCTTATTTTGTAAAATATTCCAATTTTCATTTCTCTTGATAGTTCTATCTTCAGATTACCAAAAAAAAAAAAAACCCCAAATAAACTGAACAATGATTATTTATGGGTGGACTGATTACTTAGCTATCTTAAGGCTTACTCTTTTACTATTAAGCATTTTTTTCTTATTGTTGTTTCTAATATAAACATCAGAGACTTAGAACCTCTAGTCAATTTATGAGACAATTAGCCAGGATGACACTGGACTCTGGGGTGATTGAACCTGACTACTAATTTTTCATAAAAATATATGAATTGAATTGATCATTTAAAAGAACTGACTTTCAGAGAAGCCAAGCAGGATTTCTAGGAGTCTCAGCCTGATTTCTCTTTTCAAATTTTAGGTCTTGGGAGCTGAAACTCCTAGAAATGAAAATGTAGAAATGTAGAAATGAAAATAAACAGGCTTAGGTGGGAGAGAGAGTGTCTACCAATTTCTTTGAAAACTTGCTCAATCTCATAAGAAGGAGATATTTGGTCTAGAATTCTAAACATGACTAAAGACAGTTAAGTAGTTGCAGTGGATAGAATCCTGAATCTGGACTCAGACAGACATAAGTTCAAATCTGATCTCAGACACTGGTCACATGGCTATAATGTCTGAGGCAGAATTTTAACCAAGGTCTTCCTTGGCCATGTCCTATCTGTTACCACAACTCATTTCTCCATGGACCTCAGTTTTCTCATCTATAAAATGAAGGGATTGCATAAAATAATTTCTGAAGTTCATTCCAGCCCTATGTTCTCATGGATCTGATCACTCTTAAGAGTTGTGACTAGGAGTTCTATTATACTTGGCAAAGTCAGTTCAGAATTGGAATGGGTCAGTCTCAGGTATAGTTGTAGTGCCCCTTTCCCCAGAGTTCAGGCAGTAATCCAAAAACACAAGCATTTGTGTTTTTGCCAACACTGGAGAAGAGAAGGGTGTGTGGTGGTGGAGAGTAGGGCAGGCACCTTGGCACCAAAGTTTCATTTTAGAGGTGCCTAGTGTTGGTGCAAGAAAAGGGGGTTGATCTCACACACAAACACACACACATATATACGCACATATCTGAGAACTGTCAGATGCTAGGAGGGTGGACTAAGGTATAAATTGCTCTTCCTAGTTGTTGGTACACTGAGACAAAGTTCCATTTGATCTGCCCTAGTAATCAATCTGTTATCAAGGCCCATATTTGTTACAGGAAAAAATAGAATAAGGAAAGGTACAGCAAAATAAATTTAAAAATCCCTATGCCATTTAATTTTTTTCTTCTTAAAGTTTCCTTTAAATTTATTTAAGGCAATGAGGTTAAGTGACTTGCCCAAGGTCACACAGCTAGGCAATTATTAACTGTCTGAGGCTGGATTTGAACTCAGGTCCTCCTGACTCTAAGGCTGGTACTCTATTCATTCCACCATCTAGCTGCCCTTCTGAATTATTTTTTTCAAGAATGAAATGACTAAATCACCTTTTAAAATGTCCTTAATGATATTTCTAAGAACAGGTTTCTTCCAACCCCCCTACCTCCCTTCTGAGTTCTATGACTTAAGCCTAACATGTCCTTAGTGTGTTACATAGTGGGCACTTAATGAATATGAATAGAATGAATGAACAAATGAATGTTTCTTTGTATTCTACTCCCGTACAATAAAACTAAGGCATAATTTATGAAGTGTTTAGATAGGAACTATGCAGAATAGCCTGATGCTTTATTTTGTTATATAAAATTATATGTGATCAATCTCTCTGTACCATTTGTAATTGGTTCATATTACATTATAAATAATTATTTAGATCATAAATATTTACATGGTACATTGTATTACCCAGTATAATTGATTTATGCACCCTTAAAAAACTTCATGTTATACTCTATAATAGAACATAATATGTAATTGATTAAATCTGGTGATCAAAGTTACTCCTATAAAAATGTGGGTATCAGACCTTTGGCCAGGAACTTTACACTATATTATGACATTATTTCTTTGAGAATATCTTATTGATTTTCATCTTTTAACTTAGTATCTCTTCCAGAAATTCAATTAAATTGGATAACCTTCTAAAAGTGTGAAGACTCAGACATAAAATTTTAAGTCTTGGGAGCTGAGACTCAAGCCAAGTAGCCCAATCTCCTCCTTTTACAATGGACGAAAAAAAAGTTTGATTAGTAAATAGCACTTTGGTAATAATTGACTGAGGTAGAATTTGAACCCTGGTTCCAATTTTAGGGCCAAAGTTCATTCATACTGCTTTTTTTGTTTGTTTTTCTTATATATTAAATCTGTAGTCCTACAATTATGTAATTTTCAGACACTCCTTGTATTTCTTTTCATTTTGTTCCCCTTTCCCCTCATATATTTTCTGATTTCTCTTTTCAAAGTCCCTTTACTCTTGTCTTTTTCAGTATTCCCTTTTGTGTTGCTCTTCCTTAATTATTACTCTACATCTGGTAATCGGGTGGTGTGTCTTCAAACCAGATGTCCTCTTGGGTGAATAATAACCTGGGAAACATCAAAACAGTATGGGTAATATCAAATTCTGATAAGGAAGGAATAGAGGCCTGAATACATGGAGGAACACTTAGAATCAAAGAGTAGAGTCATAGACTTTTTAGATCTGAAAGAGACCCAAGAGATCACTTAGTACTAACCTATAACCTTCAGATGAAGAAATGGAGGTAGAGAATATGAAAGGACTTGTCCTGTTAAGGGCTCATTGCATTCAGTTGTGTCTTTAACTGGACTCACCTGTGCCTCAAGAGAGACTTCCTTCAGCATCAACATGGATTTTATCTAATCTTTATATCACTCTATGAGAAATGCATGTGTCCATTATTATCTCATCTTCCATGCATCCACATTAAAAATGCTGACTGTTCTGGCCTATCCCATTCTATATTCCATTCTTTGAAAGTACTTCTGACACATGCTTCTGTGTGCTTCTACAACTAAGCCAACAGCATTTTATCTTTGTATTCAGGGAAATTTAGAAGGGTTCAAACCAACTTTTTTGGTGAGGTTCCGTTGAATTCAAGGTTGGGGGGGAGTAAGAGAAGGAATTATTGTTTCTTTGGGGCAATCCAGGGTGTCACAAAAATCAGAAATTATTTTCTTGAAGCATGGTATACTTCACTAAGACTTTGGGGACATCCTGTGTAGCATCCCAGGGCATGGTGGAACTCAACTGGGATAACATCCAGACACTCTTACCCTATCCCCACCCCCATCAAGACTTCTCTGTGAATCTATTCTACTTTATTTCATCAGGTATTTTAAAATTCATCTAATCCCATCTAATCCCAGAAAAAGGTCATTTAGCATTTGCTTGAAGATGTCCTCTTCAGGGAGATTCTACTACCTTATGCTCTCACCTCTAGTATATGTAATACATTTGAAAATGGAGAGATGCATCCCTTAAAAACATGGATGATGTTCAGAGCAGCCCCAAGTCATTTTAATGCATTTTAATGCATCTTTTTCCACTAATGATTTTACTGCTATATTCCAATTATACTTAATGCAGAATTCTTGATTTGTGCCTTTTTGGTCCTGGTTTCCTTGGGGCTGAGAACTTGTTGTGTAGATTTTAAACAGATGGTCATATGTTTTTTTCCCCCTTTAGGAAATATACTTGCCTGTACCTCTTGTTCCCATGGTAACCAAAGACGACTGTCACAATTTTCTCTCTCACAAAGTAACTCCAACATAGTTGTTATACCATATGGAACAGTTGGAGAACATTTTAGATGTCCAGTGTGGGCTGTTGATCCTTGTTCTTACATTGTTATGGCATTCATGGGAAGCTATTTTAAGAAACAGATTTTAGTATTGATAACTTTTAAAGAAGTTCATTCTATTCAGTGTTTGAGAATTATGAAAAAATATGGATTTTCATAGAAGGTCATATCCAAGGTCTTTCCAATCTAATGTTACATCTTCAGTGGTGACTCAGAAGAAGGTCTTTCTTCCCTGACACCACTCTCCAAAGCTAAGCAAAAGTACAGAAACACACTGGCTTTCCTAAGAAGTCATTATGCAGCTGTAATCCTTAGATTTATTTAAATCTTTTGTGGATCTTTTCTATTTTTGATTTTAGGAAAGGGTAAGAAGGATGATGAGAGAAAAGAGAAGAGATAGGGTTCAATATCTGGATGAAAGCCCTTGATTGGCTTGTTCACTGATCAGAAGTCTGAAGAGGATCCATTGCTTCTTTTAAAGCTTAATCGATAGATTAGAGGGTGACAGCGGAGAGCCTACAATTTGTTCTTCCTTCTTAGGATTGTCAGTGAAATTATTTAACGGCTCCCAGATCTATAAAATTTTAGGGTTCTGGGAGCCCATAGCCAAGTTTATTTAGTGGAAACTAATTTGTGGGGGAAGTAGAGTTTATTGGCAGTTCTTTGAACCTAATTATGTTGATGCTTGTCTTCTGGATAAGTGTGAAATCTGCTCAATAAATATACAGACAATAAATACAAATGGAAGACCATATGCTGTTTTTCAGGAATATGAGAACATGCTGCTGAAATATACCACAACTAAGTGGTGACTTGATAAAAGGAAGGTGAAACCCATAGTAGGATTGTTCAGTGCTCCCTTTCATGGAAAACCTATCATAGTCACTATTCTTTCATTTAATTGTGTTTTGAATCTTGAATTTTATCATAGTAATAGTCTAATTATAAAAATGCCTTAAGATTTGAAAAGTACTCTAGATAGATTTATCTCATTTGATCATTTGAATAAGAAAAGATGTCCAGCTTGCTAAATTTTAGCTCTTACTTTCAAACCTGCCTCAGAACTATTTTGTATTTAATTGTATATTTGCAAAGTATGTTTTTCTATATTTACTTACCTATATACTTGAATATCATCTCTTCTTTTCAGTAGGGATTTTGACAATAACAACAATAATAGCTAGCATTACATGACACTTAAGTTTTGCAAATTCCAAATTTGATTTTTGCAACAACCCTGAGGGACAGTTGCCATTATTAAACTCATTTTGTAGGTGAAGAAACTAAGGCAGCCAGAGATGAAATGGCTTTACCAGGGTCATACAGACTAGGTAGCTAAAGCTGGGTTTAAATTCAGGTTTTTCTGGTTGTAGGGCCAGGATTTTATTTATTAAGCTGTGCCTAGATGCAGTTTCATTTATTTTATTTAAATCCCCTCTGCCTGGCATAGTGCCTGGCTCATAGCTTAATGATTTTTTTGATTGATTAATAATTTTTCAAGGATCAAAACAAGGATTCTTTAATTCCCTATTAATTCATGTAGATAAATAAATTAGGGCAAAAGCACAAAAGGGAAATTTTTAAAAGGTATTCATAGTATTAAAGATGACCTTGAGTGAGTTATCCTTGGCACATATCCTTGTGAGGAGTGATATAAGCTGAACTTTGCCTTCTTATACTGTAATTTTTATAGTCTCCTATCATAAACCATTCCTACAATGGAATAAACTATAATGGGTAATGTCTTCTGGTGACACTCTAGATGATGGTTATCATGGTGGTATTTGGTGCGGGGAGGAAGTACAACATCCTTTTATCACTTGACAAGAAAATTTGGTATCTGTCTTATGCCAAGAATAAAGGTATCAATCATCTATCTCATCATAGAGAAAGAATCAAAAGAATCAGCTACTTCCTAGTTCCACATTCTTAAGAGTTCCAAAACAGCAAATCCCTTTTCTTCCAATTTTCTGACTTGCCCCTTCTCATTTGTAACGTGCTTTAGTTTCAAATCTTAATGTCTGAGTTGGGTTTAAGACTTGTTCTATCTCTCATTAGCTGTGTAACAATGGACAACCAAGTTGAACCTCGGTTTAATTTCTGTAAAAGAGAGTTACTACCTCCTCATACATTCAATATAATTAAGATAATGTATGTGAAAATTGTAAACCAGGAAACATTCTAATGTGAAATATTTTTGAAGAACATTCCTGCCACTCCAAAGTAAAACCACCATACAAACAAGGAGGGCTATAGATTTACAGTTGAATATTTGCCCTAGAATTAGATAATGTTAGAGATCATCTACCCTAGTGGTGCCAAATTTTCCAGGCTTCCAAGTGTCACAGAAACCAGATTAAAATGTAATTGGGACATGTTTGACAAAATAAATAAAGAGTACAATACAGCATAGAGATCATTGATTTCTAAGTCAATATGCAGCCTGTAGGGACGCTTCTATTTGAGTCTGACACCAACCAGTGGTAGATCAACCTATTTTCCAGATGAGAAAACAGAAGCTGTTATATGAAGTGACTTGTCTTCAGTTACAATCTAATTAGGGGCAGAGTTGCTGACACCTTTCTACAGCTATTATGTATTGATGAATTGTGTATGAAGGAAGCTAACTCCTTTGGTGTTCTGACATTGTAGAATATTTGGACTTGGCCTCCTAAAAGGAAACAGTTTTATTGTTTACAATGCTTTTGACAATAGCAAAGGAAGCATTGAGTCTTTCAGGTTTGTTCATTTTCAATTTTTCAACTTAAACCTGGAAGATAATAATAGCCAGAAGGAACTCCCAGCAGCATAAAATGGTAGTTAGTCTATATTCAACATTGACTCTCTTGAGCATGTGGGTCTGTCTGAATGTTTCATCCTTAAAGAACTGTTCTTCTGTCTGATATATTAGAGATACAATAAATGAGAGAAGAAATGATGCCATGAGGGGATACCTGAACAGAAAGAGATCTTTTTTTTATGACAGGAACAGAAGCAAAATAAATGTTATGGGAATTATCATATAAGAGCCTGGGGCATGTCAAATATCATTCTCACCACCCACACTTAATGTTCTCCATTGTGAATGAAGAAACAGAAGCTGAACCTGGCTTTTTTCCTTTCATACCATGACTCAGGTTGAAGTCAGTGAGATGATTTTTTTATTTAATATTTTATATAAATGGTATTTTTCAGGGATATGAGATTCTGATGGTCAGGTGACTTCCTGAGTTAAAAAAAATTTGAAAGAAATTTAGATAGAGCAGTAAAATGAAGCAAAAAAACCCAAGAATAAGCTATGGAGGGAACAACCTCAGATATGATCATCTATTTTTCTGAAGTCCATGTTTTCTGGCATGCTCTAGATATAGATTTTATATCATATTTTGTATGTATGGAAGGAATCCCTGGAGAATAATGACTTAAAGACAGACACAATGTACAGCCTCCTGACAACAGTGGAAAACTCTGTAAAGTTTGTTTTCTCCTTTCAAAGGTAGTGTTAAATCCCTCTAGCTGGGTCATATTTTTGTTACCTAGCTGAATAGAGTCTGAAAGGCACAAGTATATTATCTCAAGGTGATTGCATTGTGGAGTCTTCCCAAGAGATAATGACAATGTGTTTCAACTGTATATGGTTAAATCAAAAGATTTTTCTTTTTCTTTTGCAAGGCAATGGGGTTGTTAAGTGGCTTGCCCAAGGCCACACAGCTAGGTAATTAGGAAGTGTCTGAGGTCACATTTGAACTCAGGTATTCCTTTTCTCCAGAGCCAGTGCTCTATCCACTGTTGCCACCTAGCCGCCCCCCAAAAGATTTTTCTAATCAAGATGGATTCACAGAAATATAGGGGACAAATCAATTTAGGGAGAAAGCAAAGGCCATCGGGGTGCAAATTTATTAGTTTCCCTGGTTCAACAGAATCTTCCCCACTGTTGCCACCGGTTAAAATGGCATTGAGCTTAATATGGTAGATGGAGGGGACAACCTCCTTTCCTTTTGTTCTGATTAGTTAACAGACACTCACTACAAGTACATAAAAGGAGACAAAATGAATGAATAATTTACAAACATTTATATTTCAGTGTTAGGAAATGTGGCAAGATTAGGAAAACAGTTGAAGACACTGGTTTGTACAAAGCTGACGAATTCAGGCAATGAGAGGTTTACAGGATACATTGTAACAAGTTCATCTATGACACACACAGGACAGACAACTCCTTGATTTGGACATAACAAAGCAGCAGTTACATAGTTACCAGGATGAAACATTGTCAGCTCAGTTCTGGGTAATGAAGCAGTACAACCTTTTGTTTGTTTGTTTGTTTGGTTTTTTTTTTTTGCTTTTTTGCTTGTTTTTGCCTATGGGTAAAGCTCTTAGTTTCAAATCACAACATACCTCAGGCAGCATGCAGGGGAAAAAATCATTTATTTTGTACATTTGTATGACACACCTTGCAACAAGCTTTCATTAGCTCAAGAATATAGGAACCATTCAAATAATAGTTTTGCCTAAATCAGCACTTGTATTGACTGGACTAATGAGCAAATCTGGTAAAAATAAACTATCCGAAATCATTCATTAACAAAATTCCACTCGATTCTTGTTTCAAAAAAAATCCGTCTTTCATGATTAGTTCTCATCGATCAGCTGCGTTAATTCTTGATTTGTAGAGCCAGCCATGTGGAGCAGAAACTCAATTTCCGTAGGTTCTCAGGGTGACAGAAAAGATGCTGACCGTTGGAAGTCAGAGAATTAGATGACAGAACTATACAAACACACATACATTGGGTGTCTCAGAGTCTTAAATATTGTTTTGTGGGTTTTACTTTACAAACTGACTAACTCAACAGGCAGTTTAAATCACATATACCTTAAGATTTAGAAAATACATTTTTGTACAATAAATGTCTAATTTCTTCACTATCAATTTCATTTTGGTGTTTCTTGTCTTATGCTTGCAGTCCTTGAAGAAACTGTGAATAGATAGATATTGATGACCAAGGCTGATAACAGTCCAATATAATTAATATCTTCTCACAGAAATATGGCTGAGTACATTGGATCATAGAGTCAGAAAAAAACAAGCTAAAGGTAACAATAATTATTTTTTAAAAATCAAATAAATCAACCCCTTTTTAAGGATAGCAGTGAGAAATTAACCCAAGCATATTTCTTACAAAATGTTGAAGTTATTTTAAAGGGGTAGCTATATACTCAAGAACACTTTCAGCTCAGTGCATTGATTAAACTCAGGGACTACACTGAATGTCTTAGCTCATTTACATGATATTACTAATTACAAGGTGGCAGATTGGGTCCCTAGAAAATGGATTGTGTTTTTATTCCCTTTAAGCACTTAAAAGGTAGCATTTTAATGACTTCCCTTCTACATTCATCAATATTCCACCATTACAGTTAATGCCTTTAATTTGGAAGAAGTGCATGACATTCCCAAATGCAATCCAATGCTTTATTAAGCATTAGATGAAAATCTGATAAATTAATCTTGAGTTGTGATTGTGTTCATCTAGTGTTGTGATTCTATTCTATTATTATAAATTTAGTTCAAATAAGGTTACCTCACAATTTTAACTTTTATTTACTGCATTGATTTAAAAAAAAGTGATAGTTTTCTTGGTCCACATATATACAAAATACAATATTGATTTTCAAAAGATAGAAGGAACTAGAATGAAGGTACCTCACAATCACAGTCATAGCAAATTTTACAGATCATTAAAGACTAATCTTTGGCAAAAACAGATTTTTTAAAGTAAATATGTCACAATTTTTGAATCTCATTTTCAATGTTTTACTTCTTTTTCAATTATGGGATCATTCTAATACTAAAGATCAACAAGAAAACACCACAAATATAAAAATATATGAGTTTAGTACATGTTCTTTTGTGATAATGTATCTATTTTCCAAAGAGTTTTGATTAATTATCATCAGAGAAGATTCACACGAATATTTCAGATAGTAAATGTCACTTGAGAAGGTCACAATTTTTCCAATGCATTTGGATCCTACTGAGCCACTTCTTCCCTTCCCTCCCCACCCAGGATTTTTAGCACTGAGACTTACTGAAGAATGAAATATTCTGATTGTTTGTATAGCTTTTGATTGCTGTACACCATATTTTCCACCAAATGAGTTATGTGTGAGTATGCATGTATATGAGTGCATGCGTGCCATATGTATGCATATTCTCACAATGGTAAGGCTTATAGTTTACATTCAGTGGCATAAAGAATGGGTTTAGGACATGGAAATTGCAAGGGGAAGTTTTCATAGAAATAAAACACAAGACAATTGGGATATTTCATTTGATGAAGCAGGGGAAACGGAGTGATTGTCTACTCTTTCTCTCATGTTTAGATGTCTAGAATATCCTTTTACTGAGAGTAAACACATCTTTTGCTATAACTCCTTTGTTCTGGTAGTAACAGGACCTCATGAGCTATCTTTTCCTTGCTACTCAGAGGATGTTCAGTTTTGTAGACCCCTGATCAGTTTTCAGGGTGATTAGATTCATATTAAAAGCTTGACCTTAAATTTCTTTATATGGATTGTTTGTTGCACTGGCTCCAGATGAGTTCTACTAAATACCATATTTGTAGACTTGACCAGATGGCTAGCAGAATCCATAAGTCTTAAAATTTCAAGAGAATAAATGCCTTCCCTTGTTTGCTTCTTCTTCCTACCTTCTAGGCTACATATACCATTGATGATGTTGTTGAGGTCTTCTATACAACATATACAAAATGTACACCAGGATAGGTCCCCTCCCTCCCTCTTGTCTAGGAACCACAAGTGTTTCCTCGTTGTGATCGCTCTAATATCAACAAATATTTATAGTTGAAACACATGGGGGAGTTCCCCATTGCAACAGTAGTGGTACTAACCACTACTTTTATGGCTTATTAGTTATGTTATTAAGTTGTGCCACCGAACTCTTAAAGAAACAATAAAAGACACTGGAATATGAAATCGCTGGGGTATTACAACAAATAAACAACCCTACCCCCAAGCACATTTCCTTTGCCCTTAAAAATATGGGCTTTGAAATAACTATAAAAATATGGGTCGCCCTAAGGGTATTTAGTTTTTCCACAACCCTTAGACCCTCTAGGTGCCCATACAAATTTACAAACCAAAGCTGATTTCAATCGTTCAAGACTCCTGATAGTGGGTGATTTCACATTGCACCCATATAGCTTTTCCTTTGAGATTGTTTATAAGGCCAGTCATTCGTGTCCTTGGTCTTGGGCATTGAAATATCTGTAAGAAAACACTGGTTATTGTTGGTTCACCGACTTGCGAAGGTGTGATTGTGGCAGTGCTTAAGTTTTTCTTGGAGACATCAGTGAGTAACTTCCAGTGTCTCTGATACTCCCCTCCACCAGAGGCAAGTCTCCACCACCAAAGGGACAGTGTAGGAATGTGTAATGTAAAAGATAATAGATTAGGAATCCTGGATGAAATGGAGAATGCACATGCAAATAGACAAGAGACGGGTGCCATCATTAGCCAAATGAAATTTTGGGGGCAGTTGATGGTGATTGAAAGAATAGGAATATTAAGGGAGGAAGAGATAATAAAAAGTAGTCATTCCAGCACAAGATCACCTAAATGTTCAAAGTGGGAGTAGATGGCAAAGGTGAGGAGGCATGGTCAGATATTGAAGATGCAGGCAGAACATAAAGTTTACTTTGTGAAAACTGAGAGTTCTGGGGAAAAAAAAATATCAAACTCCTGTATCCTACTGAAGCAATAGGAGGCCATTGATATAGATAAAAACTGGACTTCAGTCAAGTATCCAGAAATTTGTTGTTGTTCATACAATATCCATACTGACACAGCCAGCTATAACCCTGGAGTAAGACTCTATTGGTTTAAAAGTCACTTACAACAGTTATCAATTTTTTATAGTTTTTCTACGATGTTATAATTTTTACTCCCTAGGGATTACAATGATATATTAGATAAATGACCATGATTTTGCTGCTATTTGTTTATTATAAGGTACTAGGGGGCCTAAAGCTGCACACCAAAGAGATTTCCATTTTGTATTTTCATACTTCATCTTTTAACTTCATTTCTGGATCAAAAGGGAGAGTCAGTATATTTATAAATATTTAACTATACTTGCAAACATGGTATTTTCAGGACAGATTCATGCCAACGCTAAAAAACGTCATGTTATATCTTAAGATTACCTCTTTAAGAATTATGTCTGAACACTCCTAGTAGCTAAGTTGCTTTCCTATTTTTCTAAACGAAATAAAGAAAACCTCATCCAGAGGCCTTCTGGAAACTTTTACATTGCCTATGGCCTCAGCCACAGAGGACCTTGAATATCTTTCCTTCTGCAATAAAACAATGTCACCCAAAGCTAATAATATTTTATCTCATTAGTCATCTCACACTCATGGTATGTCCATACTCATTCTCCAGACCAAGAAACACATTTCTAATATTACAGAGGACAGAGCACTTGACTAACAAGTCAAACTGGGTTTAATTTGGGACAATTGTGTTGATGCTATAGCAATCAAATAGAAAAGTAAAAATATGTCTCCTCCTAAAGGATTCAAGACAAAATGGAAGAGCTGAGAACTCTTTAAAGCAGAGAGACACATAGGAGAAAAATCTACCACATTTGAGAATGTTTGGAGACTTGGCTAATTCAGCATTGTGTATTTATGAAGATTAGTTTTCCTTTATAATACTGAAACTTTATATCTGAAATCTTGGTCAACTCTTAAAAGCTTAAAATATTTTTGCCTACAAAGAATCAGATTATTAAACTTCCTCCTGGGAACAAGTTAGTATACCTTAGAGGATAGTATTAATACTATCATACTACTGGGGTGAGCATGGGCTAAAGCTTATGTGTTGGAGGAATGTCTCATAATATTTAATTAGTTCTCAACATACTTGTGTGAGGTTGGGTGGGAAAGAGAAAATGTAAGATTTTAAATGAAATGATGGAAAATATATAGAAAAAGCTAAGCTGCTTGTCCCAGGATACCCATCAAGTTGAAGATAGAAGTACAAATCAATTTGAGATGCCTTGACCAAGGCCTTGGGTCATCTCCTTTAAGAGGTTTTATTTAAAACAGTCTCTGGATAGATTCCAAGTCTTTTGTTCTAAATTCTACTATTAAACAGTTCCTTGAATAATATGGGCTCGTGTATTACTACATAATTTGATTTTTTTCTTTAAAAGGAGCATTGAGTATCCAGGATGATAGACCTATCTCTGACCTAGAGAAGACATTGGATATCCAACCAATACACCGACATCATTCTCTTTTATAGTATCTCCCAAGGCAACTCATTATATTTTTGGATTTCCTTAATTATCAGGAAATATTTTCTTACATCAAAATCTGCCTAGCTCTAATTCCTGCCTATACCTCTCAAAATACAAAGCAAATCTACTGAAGCATTTTGATAAAGAAAAATGATATTACACAGTTAAAATGATATTTCTGAAAGACTTTGTAACAGGTTTGTTAAAGGGTCCCGACTTTCAGAACTCAGGCTACACACTTTTATTTTTAACTGAAGTGGGAGAAGAGAGTCAGAAAAGCCATTTTATTGCCATATAAGAGGCTCTCGGTGACCTGTAGAGGCTCATCAACTTCCAAACTGGACAGGTCTGTAACATTAAATTTAATTAAACTAAATGAAGATGCACCTATTCTTTATGATCCTTATTTGGATATGTCATATGTCAGGAACCACTAGAGGTGCAAAGAGAACAATAAATGGGCATCTTCTTTCAACTGGCAATGGAAGATTTTGGCTGAAGACTGGTAACAGCATTTAATTACTCCTTCTGGGATTGATTGGCAGGCCTGGGTCAATTTAGGAGGCAAGGCCGGAGAAAAGGAGAGAAGAATCAGACATGCATGAGCTGGTACTAATCAGATTCCCTGACCAGAAAAAAAATTGGTTGACTTGACTAGCA
Organism: Macrotis lagotis; assembly: GCF_037893015.1. Classification (NCBI taxonomy): domain Eukaryota; kingdom Metazoa; phylum Chordata; class Mammalia; order Peramelemorphia; family Peramelidae; genus Macrotis; species Macrotis lagotis. The sequence continues at coordinate 88,996,390 of NC_133658.1, forward strand.
TATTATATGGCTTTATACAATTATCTTCTCAAATGATTGACAGTGGAATCAACATAGTTTAAGATAGCTTCTGAAGAATGCTTATGCTACATTTTCTAAAAACCTACCCTTCCAATTTACGTTTTCTTAATCAAAATGGAAATGGGGACCAAAGCCAACCAGAGGACTCTTCAAAATATAACAAAACACAGATGCCTCTTGCAAAATGAAAAGCAGGTGTATGCATAAATGCATCTTAATGAGGGAAGGAAGCAGATTTTATCCCAGAAAGACTAAAGGAACAATGACAGTGAGAATTCCTCTGTAAAAGCTCTTCTAAGTTCTGACTCAGCACTGGGCCTCAGCAAAGCCCTAGTTTTGATTGGAGGAAGGGACTCTTTGGTTTACCTTTTCCACATCATACAGAGTTGCCTTGAGACTTCCTTGTTAATAAAGTCATAGTGCGTTACTGCCGTGGCATTTAAGAGACTTTGTGGTTTCTGGTGACGTATTAACTGGGATCCCTTAAGAAGTAAGTTTACAGGAATCTGGTTGAAACTTTCACTGTTTACATGACCTGAGTTCACCAGTAACTTTCCTTTGCAGTGGAGATGTCTACAGGCTCTGAATAAATTTTTCCCCCCACAGGCTGTGCATGGGATCAGGATTATAATTTCCATTTGACGGTGGGATGGGTTGTTTTGTGGCAGACAAGATGATTGCTAGTGATGTGATTTATGTCCCTTTTTGCAATCTTCCTGGGCTTTCATTCACTCTGTACACATTACCACGGGTGCATTTAAGGGCAATTGGATGCTGTGCAAAATGCAAAATTTACAGAAAGCCTTCTCTCTGACTTTAGCTTCCTCAAGAATGGCTGTCCTTTTAATTTTCTCCTGTGAAGGAATTCTGTCTTTCACACATCTACTCTACTTTAAAATCCCTCCTATAAGACAGTAGAATAAGGACCTAGAGGACAAAAAAAATGGAAAAGCTTGTTCTTTGTGGGAAATTGTATTTGAAATAAAGGAACTCTACCCTAAGGTTTTAATACTAGATGAAAAAATCATCCAGAGAGAAGACTGCTAGAACACAATTGGATGAGCTATTATGCTTATCAGTGATTCCACTGAATCCCCTCCTTGTAGTCTTTCAAACTGGAAAGAACTTTCTAGAGTCCTCCGGAAAGAACCTAATCAAACTGCACATGACCTCAAAGACTTGACATTAAAACCAGAAATTGAGGATTTTAGGAAATTACTTTAAAAGTTCCTTTTTAAAGTTTTTTTTGGACCCTATTCTCAAGTTATTCCTAACATTCTGAAATATGAATCTTATTAACAGGAAGAGAAAACATCTTGGCTTTGTAAGATAATACCATTCAATTATTTTAAAACTAACTTTTATGTCAGAGAGATGGGCAGAGGAGATACCCCAACTGATTATTGCCATTATGCTGGTAGCTAAATGGTTTTCTCTTAAAACATCTTTTATCTATTTTGTATGTGCCTACTCTCTCTCTCTTTCTCTCTGTCTCTGTCTCTCTCTCCCTTTTGTCTTTGTCTGTCTCTCTATATCTCTGTCTATTTCTGTCTCTGTTTCTTTGTCTCTCTGTCTCTCTCTTTTGGAAGGGAGTCATTTTGATTTTGTGTTTTCATCCTCAAAATCTAACTGTTGTTAGCATATAACAGGTGATTAATAAGGTTGATTGATTGATTATATGTTGTAGAATTGAGACAGAGATCTTGACCAGATTGGTAAGACTGAGAGAACAGTATTGAAAAAGAAGCACTAGATAGTGCAACTAAGCAATGGGGAAGGGGAATCTAATTTCCAATTGTTAGTGGTTTCTTACATTTTTCTATTTGTCAGACGATATTCATTTTAAAGAAAAAGAGTCAGGGTCTGCTTATGGAAAGTTTTAATAAGAATTTCAGACAGCTACTTTAAGAAGTGCAATTAAACAGTCTTGGAAAGTGAGTTTAATTGAAGAGTTTCATATGTGATCATTCCCCATCTAGTGTTTAGTCTCTCAGATTACTGGGGCCTCACTCTTCATTACTACCTGAAATTATTGAGAATCTAAAGCCCACCACGAGATTATGGTTAGTGTTTTTACAGACTCTACCCCTATGAACAGTTTGTCAATCCTTATTGCTTCTAAGATTTTTGCTTCAAAAGATAATAGAATTAGAATTGGTAGGGATATTTAAATGTCATGTATCCATCTCTTCATTCATTTATAGATAAAAAGATGGAAATACAGAGAAGGTAAGTGATATATAGGTATAAGAGATAGAGCCAGGATTTGAATCCTGGTTCCTGTTCTAAATCTTGCAGACTTTCTTCTATGCAACAACACTTCTTCATGATCTTCATTGACATTAAACAAAAGAAATACTCATTTTTTTTCGATTTTCTTAATGACTCCCTCCAGCCCCATACTTAGTTCTTTCCTTTACATTTCACTCATTCTAAAACTAGGGGAATGATAAGAAAAGAGCAAGGAATTTGGACCAGGCAGTTTTGACCAAAGGTCAGGAGTTTAGACTGGGCAACTTTACCGATTGTCTCTTGCCTAGGAAATGAATGTCAATGTCATTGTGTTGGTATTTAAAGAACTTTTCAAAAATTTAAGAGTTATAAGAGTCTCAGTATTGCTGCTCCTGCTCTCCATCAACACTTGTCCCTCATTTGCTGGCCAGAAATGAACCAGAAACTGTGCATATGGACTGGGCATTGAAATCTCAATGGATTTCATATTTAAGACATTGACAATGGTCATTTAAACACAAATTACCTATAACTGTAAAAAAATTGTATTTGAAAACAACCCTTTCAACTTAGAGATTCATTTCAGAAAGAAGTTAGAAGAAATGGTTTCTAAAAGCAGTAAGTCATTTTACTTCAGTTACAAAGGACAACTCTATCCTTTTATTCTCCCTCTAATAATTTGGAGCCATTTCCAAAGCAAGTGTTCAGAGATTTGAGTATCCACAATAGTGAATGGAAAAGCAGAGGCAGGGTCAGGAAAGAAGAACTCTGTCATTTGGGTTTTAGTCAGTCTCATTTCTCAACACCTGAATCAAATTAATTATTGGAGAAATTTTTGTCTATTCCCAAATCTAATTTGAGCATAAAGGAAACACAGATTTGAAAGGCCAAAGAGGAATCAATGAGAACAGTGTCAAGAATATTCTAAGCCAAAGAGTAACAATTTCCCATAAGAGCAACCTCAAAATGTATTCTGAGAGCAAAGACTCTCATCTCTCTCTCATTCTCCCTCTCTCTCTCTCTCTCTCTGCCCTCTCCCTCCTCCCCCCTCTGTTGTCTTTCTCTGATTGTCTCTCTAGCTCTCTGTTTCTCTGTCTTCTCTATCTAGTTTTCCTATTAAGTTCAGTTCTTCGCTTTTGAGGTACAGACCTTGGGACAATGTTATAACTGAGGTGGGGTTATTGTCTTTTACTTTAAGGAATAATTTCTCTCAAAGCAGTCCAAGGTGACCCTGCTTTCCACAGACTGAATTCTGTGATTAAAAAAATTGGTTTTATCTGTGACATATGATATAATGATATGAACATTAACTTGTTTTCATATAAAATATTTCCTTCTCCTTCAAGGAGATTTGTGTATTTTAAATTTTTAGACAATTTATTACTAATGCATACCAGCATCTCTTATTCCAATGGCAGGAATAAGCAATTCATTTCAGTGGAATCTTATAGTATTCTCTTGGCACTGAGTGACAGTTATGTCACTGTCAAAGTCTAACTTAAATTGCATCTTAATCAGGGAGCATGATGTGACTGATTCTTGGGAAGCAGTATTTCTAGACTTTGGATAGACACAAGTATTACCAATTTACTTTACCCCAGAACAGGTAGAATGAATAATGCAGGGATTCAATGCTATAATGCTGGGGTAAAGCACATGTCATCTCCCTCAAATTGTACCCAGCCTCTGATATTCTGGGTTTATTGAACATGAAAACAAAAATAAAAATGTTGATTTTAGTACACTGAGAGCTTTCTGCCTGCTGTATAGAGTAAGAGGATAGATGAAAAAACAAAATAAGAATTCTCATTCCTAAAGCCTTTCTCCTCAACAAGTCTACAAAATATCAAAGTAGACATTTCTACTACATGCTCACGCAATGATACAGTAATCCCATCATTTTGGGGATGAACTTCCATTTTATATCTTCAGGTAAAGAACACAAGAAATGGGTTATTCATAGAATGATAGATTCTGGACTTCAAAGGATCTTAGAAATCAGTGAGTCCAACCCCCTAATTTTACAGATGAGGAAACTGAGGCACAAATTAACTTGATCTACTCATTGTTATACAACCAGTCTGAAACAGAATTTGAACTCAGGTCCTCATGACTTCAAGTCAAGTGCTCTTTCCATTATACCATGCTTCTTTTTCAAGCTCCTTGACCTTAATGATCCAGTTGACAAAAGTCATCTTGTCAACCATCTCTACTAGCATATTGGAAATAATCACTTTAGCAAAGATCTGAAATCATACTTATTGGTGTCACTCTTGGGCAAAACTCTTGGTAAATATATGAGAGAAGGAATTTAATGTTGAAACCTACTAGTGATTCGGTGGTAGATTTTATAGAACTCTTTAGATAATTCTTTAAAATTTTATTTAAGTCAATGGGGTTAAGAGTGACTTGCCCAAGGTCACACAGCTAGGCAATTACTAAGTGATTTGAACTCAGGTCCTCCTGACTCCAGGACGAGTACTCTATCCATACCACCTAGTTGCCCCTAGATAAATACTTTTGTATCTTATAAAGCAAACCTCTCGTTCAGTGGTTAAAAGTGTTAAAAGTGGTAAAGAAGACTGCAAAAACAAAAAGGTTTCTTTTGAATAGGTAATGAAAGTTATGTTTTAGAGGATTAGCTTCATTTTCTTAAGTTTGTACAAAGTCAATTATTTGAAAACAGTCTTTTTTTAAATCTAAATTGGTACAGTTAGCACAAATAGGAATTTAATAAATCCCTATTAAATGTAATTAAATTAAACCTACAGTGTCTTGGGATCTGCCTCACACTGATGCTTATATGTGCCATAGCATTTGCTTGGTTTAGAGGTCAAGATTTCATTTGCTTTATTAATGACTTTGACTGAATTGAGATTAATTTTGGGGAAACAAATAATAACTATATTAAAATAGCATCAACCTATAAAAAGAATTAATTGTCAAGTCATTGAGCTGTACTATTTTGAGGTCATGTGTCTTGAAGGAAAAATGGAAACTCCTGAAGGCATTTTAATGAGGCAGATATCCTGGGCCAGCACATTCTAGAAAGTAGCACCATCAATTTTGGATGAGCTGTTTATAAAACCAGAGTGGAAAACTCTGGTTTGAGCAACTCCTCGTAGGCATCAGTTCTCCCCCCACCCCATATCCAACAAGATCCTATTTTAATATGTGGAATTCAGTTTGTTGTTACTTCTGGCTTTATCAGATATGTGTGTGGGGTAAGAAGCCTAGAGTTAGCACACTTGTTTGTAGTCATAATTATGTCAATGTTGAAAGATTTATATAGCTCTTTTAGACAAGAAAAATGTTGGAGTAGAGTTCAATGATATGAACATTCTTTGTGCTAATTCCCTTGGCTTTTGATACAGCTTTGTAATCACTGTGATCTCAACCCAGCCACATTATGTTTGACATATTACTCAGCTGCACAAATGTTATTAGAATAATGCATTTTTAAAGCTTTTCTTTTTTGAATAATTTGGAAGTGATTAATGTCAGGGCCATAAATAAACAAGGATCTACCTTATGTTCTTAAGAAATAAAAGCCCATAAATAGACTGATTTTTGTCTTATGACTAGTTCTTTTGAAAATGTTACTTTTTTCCAAAATTTAATCCTTATCAACCCAGATTATTTTTGTTTTGTTTGAAATGTTTGAGAAAGTTCTGATGATACCTATGGATATTCTTTTTTGTTGCTTTCCCTTTCCTTTTGGGGTAACTGTGACATAGAGTTAGACTGATTCTTCAACCCTGACATTTAGAATCATAGGAATTTTTAGATGGCTCTCTCAGAAGAATATGGTTTCACTCCTATTAAGAGAAGTGGTAGATGAAGAGTATCCTTCTCTGTGTGATCTTGGAGATTTGCTAATAACAGGATTGTAGAAATCAATTAATTTTTTTTTGTAAGAGAAATATTGAGCAACACTATGGCAAATTATGTTGTATGGGTGAACTGCTATAGAGCAGTTTATAGAAACTCAGTATTACTCCAATCCTTCAGATTATTATATCACAAAGCACACATGTTTGGCTTTGGTCATGTGGATCTACCTAACACTCAAGTGAGAAATTAGGTTATGAGTGAAGTGCCTTTAGTATTTAATGGACTCAAGTACCATTAAATTAGTAAATTCCAGTTTATTTATTGGTTTCTAAGTTGAAATAATTTGATCTACAATGTCTAATTTTGTTAGATGGAATTTTTGTCACAATAAAAAAGGATTTAAATAATTATTAATATATGGTAATGACTAGATCTTCACGTAATGTTTCTTCTTATTTATATAATTTACCTGTTTGTAAAGAAACTCTCCAAGGGGGGAAATTTTCCAATTCAATGTCTAATTGTATTGATAGAATGAAGAGGCAGATAACTTCCTTGATGCTCCGTAATTACTTTTCCTGAATGTAAGAAAACTTAGAGAAGGATAAAAATATGTTATATACTTTTATCCTCCACTTAAGTTCTACTCCAATGACAATGATGTGGAGATGATCCTAAACTCTTCATGACAATGCTATCAGAGGGCAAGCTCTAGACGTCTTGTCTACTGGAAAAGTGAAGACCAGTCTAATCAAACTCAGTCAGACTCATAACCAAAAGGTTGGCCATTAAATCATCTATTTTTTTAGCCTCAGTAGAATAGAAGCTCCTTGTAAACAGGGATTGTTTCATTCAATGTTTTTGTATTTCTATTTCTGGAATATAGCATTGATAAATTTTTTTGATTGATTGATTTATGAAAAAAATCTAGTAAGGAGTGAAAGGATGTGATTTATGTTAATGGACAGAATATCCTCACTGGAAAAAAGTCATAGATTTTTCAAAATGTCATTGAGTAGTATTCCCACATGTCATACTATGTTCTGATAAGTATTTGAAGGACTCTGGTAAGGAAGAAGGTTCTTTTGCAAAGACCAAGTAGAAGTTGCAAAAAGGAAAGTGTACATTTGATATCTCGAAATAACTTCATAGTTATTTAGAGGGCTATTAAACATAGAGAACTATTAAAAGAAGAATGGGCTGTCTCAGGTGGCAGTGGATTACTTTTACTTAGAGGTTTCTAAATAAAAGCTAGACAGACATTTATTAGGTGCTTTCTATAGATGAATTCTTTTAGAGTTATGGGGGTTTGGCAGCAGTATTCCTGTCAGACTCTGAAATTCTGTGAATTGCTCTCCATGTTGAAATGAAATTATACTTTATTACTTTTTATTTCTTTGAAGGCAAGGAAATTTTTAAAGAATGCAGTTCTCAGGTGGATGGCTCAAATCACTGAGACTCATGTCCAGACTTAAGACTTGTAAATCTCATTACTCAATATTTATTGATCTGCAAACAGCCCACTGTGGGCAATGAAGTTGAGAAAAGAAATTTGTAAAGTAGCAATGGAAGAAGCCATTTGATGGAATTTAGGGAAAGAAAAAATTAAATTAAAATATTCTAACGAATGACACAATATAAATAATACCTTTAAATGGCATCTCAGTTAAACTAATTTTAGAGATGGTGTCTTCACTGCCCTGGGAGAAAGAAATAATGGCAAATTATGTTTCCCATGGCAAAGTAAGTTCAGGTAAAATGATGGTAATAGGGAGGAATACTCTCTTGTTAAGATTGAGTTAGATTGTCACTGCTTGCTGGAGAAGCTATTTATAATAATAATGAGTGTTTCTCTAGTGCTTTATGGTTGGCAAAACACATAACAAATATTATCTCATTTTATCCTCACAACAACCCTGGGAAATAGTCATTACTATTATCACCATTTTGCAGACAAGGGAAACAAGACAAACAGTAGTTAGATGACTTGTCCAGGGTGACACAATTATTAAGTATCTAAGGCAAGATTTGAATTCAGGTCTTCCTAACATCACTTCTAGGGTTCTATCTACTGTTCCATCTAGCTATTTCACCTAAATTTTTTGTAAAATATTTCAAGTGTTTAGACCAATAGAATGGAACAAGTATTGGTATATTCATTTCTTAATTTAAATTTAATTTAATGCCAACAATGAGATTAAAATACCCAGTTGGCCTCCTGTAGTGAAAATGAAGACTTATCATAGTCAGAATGAATTTTCTTGGACCTAATTGTTTGTCCTCAAAGTGTCACAGAAAGTTAAATACTCACCATTTCTTGATTAGATACAGAGTTTCAGCTGAAACTTGGTTTGATTTTATCACACCGTCTGATAGTGATATTTTCCCTTTTTCTTCTCACCTGTTACTGAATGCTGCTTCCAGACTGAGGACATTTTCAAGTTGGAGATAAGGAACAGAGTTGTAGAATAAATATCTAGAGAGAATGGCTCTCACTTATCTACAAGTCTCATATGTGAGATATGAGGAGCTCAGAGCACTTCAAATGACTTGAATAAGATGGTTACTGGGGTCCCTTCTAAAATTCTATGAATCTGTGATACTTTATGATGAACTGAAATAAAATTCATAGAATAATTGTAGTCAAAACAATAATAATGGGACACAGTTACAAAGAAAGGGTATGGATTGAAATCATAGGTATATCTGGCCTTCAATAAAGTTTGAAGGACTTTAAAGAATCCAAATATTTCATCATATTATTTTTATATAAATTGAATCTGACCCTTTTGCTCCATTTTTGTATAAAAATTACTTTAACTTTTATTGAATGAAACTTTGCCCTTGTATAGCTTCTCTAGCAAGTTAGAATCATTTGCAAGGAAGTGTTATCATAAACTACAAAACCAAATATCACGTTGAGTGTCAGTGTTTACATGGTCATTCAGGAGAGAGCCAATCAAGGTCCACTTGAGTATAGTTTCTGGATCATAGAATCCATTTGGGAGATAGAAGACAGGAGATAGGAGTTCAGAATCAGTTAGGGATTTACACACGAAAGGTTGAAGAAAGTCTTAAAATGGCTGCTCACTATCTCTAGATAGTTTAAGCATTTATAGAGAAAATGATCTAGGGATTACTGTCGTAATGTCAAAAATTTCTCATTATCAGATTAGTTCAAGGTTCCATTATGAGAAGAGCAAAGCAGCCAAGTTGATAGTGGGCTTTTTTGACTCTGGCATCTTCAGTATATTCAGAGTTCAGGGAGAAGGGGTAATGTAGTTTAATGGTGATAAGGATGATGATGATGATGATGATAACAGGCATCATATATGTAATGCTTTATATGTATTAGGCACTGTGCTGAGCGCTTTAAAATTCTTATCCCATTTGATCCTCACAAGTCTGAGAGGTAAGTGTTATTATCACCCCCATTTTACAGACAAGGAAACTGAGGCAAAAAGAGAGGTTAAGGGATTTGCTCAGTATCAGAAAACTAGTAAGTTGAGGCTGGATTTGAACTCAGGTCTTTCTGACTCCAGGCAAGGTTCTCTATCACTGTGCCACCTACCTGCCCCAAACTAGTGTGGACTAAGATTATAGTGATGAGGAAAAGTGATAATGGCATTTGACTGAAAAAGAAAATGGTAATTGGTTGCCATTTCAGGATTGGTCAAGTCACTGAATTATACTATTACCCAAGGGCAAACTGTTTGAAGAGACAAAGGTTGAATCACTGTCTTAAACCAAGATTGGGGGTATAATAAATGGATATGCCATTTTCTTTGACCCTATCAAGCTACTGAGATCATGTACTATTTCCATCACCTGGAAAATGAATGTGATGTATGTGAACTGCAATAGGATAATACCATGGAAAATGTCTGGGAAAAAAATTACAAGTATAAAGTGCTAGTTCAATGGTTACCAGCATGGATTAGAGGAATCTTCTGACACTAAAGAGCCTTTCAGACATTTCCTGTCATTATTGTTTGTCTTGATCCAAGTTTCCAAACTTTATGACTTTAACATGTATAGAGTTAAGACAACCTTTCTTTCTATTACTTATCAAGAATCATTCCTTCTAAGCATCTGGGTTTATGGAATTATAGGTAATGTAATTTATGATATTAAAGATTCTATACACTCAAATTTCCTTCAAGACACAAAAATGTGTGTCTAATTGGACCTCATTAGCTTGAGATAATACTCTGAATATTGACTAGAGTACCTCAGATGCAATTTCTGGTAGACAGAATGTGACTATGGTAGGAAGAAAAATAGGATGGGAAAAATAAATATTAAAATGGAACAATGTCAAATTATTATATTTTCTCTTCATTTAGCTCATGACTGAACCCCTTCTTATAAAATCCATTAAATTATCACTCTGATTCCCAAGTGGATTGCCTTAGGGCAATAGAAATTGAACAACCCAATGACTCTCATTTGGGAGAGACTGAACATTGGCAATCTATTTTCCAACATTTGTATAATAACACCTCAGCTTTTTGTTTCTTCAAATCTTAAAAATATAAAATAATAAAGGAAGAATTAGATGACAATGACAGAATATGCTATGTCACTACCAGTTAAATCAGAAACAATTAGAATCTTTATTTATCTGTGTCAATGATGTGTACCATTTATAAGGAAGAACATTCTCTTCCTAAATCTGTGCACAATACACACAAAATGAAAGAATCAAACAAACTAATGAAATAACTTTACACAAATATAATAATAATTAAGTAGAACCCTGAACAACCAGATTCTAGTGTTGATGTTTTCCCTACTGAAACAAAAAGAAAAAAAAAAACACCAGACAAAACCCCCAGAAAACCCAAAACAAACCACTTCACTCTTTGAAAGTGAAATTGACAAAGATTTCATTATATTTTTCTGTGAATACCCTCTATGGGGATGTGATCATTCCAAATATGGCTAAAAAAGGTGTGCAAAGAATCTTTAACTGATTACACAACTCACATAATGTAGATTATCATTACTTGACAGTTTCTATTTTAGCTTTGCATTTAGGCAGCTGCCTTTGAGTTTACGGCTGATTATCATGTACTAGGAAGAGGTCTCTGACTGATTGATAAGAAGGGCAGAAGGGTGCAGGAGAGACTGCAAACTGCTCTGCCCATAAAACCAGGAACTGTATCATCTCATTACTTTGAATCTCTAATATGAATCTACACTTGCATTCTATCCTGTCATACTCTTGGTTGAAATGACTGGAACAAAATAAATGCTTGTTAACTGATTGATTGCCAGGTTCTCTAAGGTATAAATGAGGGGTTATTCTAAACTCATTATCCATTTTAAATTAGAAAAGAAGTTTGAAAAATACTTGAAAGGATTTGTTTGTGTTTTTTTTAAAACTAGACTGAATTATTGTTCCTTTAATTAGGGCCATGATTTTTTTCTTCCTCTTGCCATCTAGGAGACTCAATGTAGAATTGTCTCTATTAGGGCGGTTTTGCTTTTACTTTTACAACATTTTGACAAGAACAATAAAGTGAGGATGGGGGGGATGTTTAACAAATATACATTCAGGTTTTATTATCTTAATACTTTGGGCCTGATGCAAATGACTAGTAATTTCTGAGGCCTGCAGTCTTTCTTTATGGGAAACCATCAGTGATGCATAACCAAGGTTATCTACTCATCATGATAACATCACTGTCTTCCCTAAGTTCTTTGAAACTTAAAGAACTGTTCCATTTAATGGGCTAAAACCTTTCTTAACTTATTACTGAGTTATTTGGGTCTAGAGTGAGATGTAAAGAAAGATCTATGTAAAGGCTTATTGGTCACTTTTACCTCATTGCCTGATCAGGAACAAACATAGCCTAACCTAGCCTTTAAAAAATAAAAAAAAAGCCAAAAATCCAAAAACAAAACCTCCAAACAGAACTTGCCCCCCCTTCAATATTGTCTGATATCTGTCCCAGAATGAAAGAATGTGAAATAAATACTGTTGAAAAAAATGTCCTTTTAAAGCCTAGACTCACTCACTTGATGATCTATATATATTGTCTCATCAAAGTGATTTGGTGATTTTTTATGTGCTTTGGTTCTGAGTTTTATACAGACTGATGATGATCTACATAGATGCTTTGAGATTTGATTGGCGACTCCCCAACAATAGCGATAACTTCCCCGGTCAATTATTGCTTCTTAGAAATTGATGTGCAGATCCAAAAAAGAAAAAAAAATCTCTTCTTACTCCAAAATAAACCAAATCACAAAATAAAAATGAATTAGGTAGAAAAAACCAACCAAAAAACAAAACCTCTCACTCATATCTTCAATGTTCAATGTTCAATCAACATTGCTGAATGGGATAACAGTTTTTAATTATACTATCCTATATACAGATTATTTCTTTTTTTTCTAATTTTTTTTCTTTTTTTAAATCCATGCACAGTGTAAAAAGTATCAGAACAGGATTATGATCCCTAACAGGAGTATGAAGAAGCAAATGTTCAGAAAAGACTGCATTGAGACTGTGTAGGATATGAATGTTACCAAAAATAAAACTGATATGACAGTCCTTGTGAGGACCACAATGAAACTATTGAAAGACAGATGATTTGGATGGAGGCTTGTGATATGCAAATGGAAAAGAACGGTGTGCTCTTGGAATACTATAGCAATAACAATCATTATGATTTTGGTGGGGGAAGGACACTGGAGGAGGGAGCTAGGGGTATTGGGTGATGGGGCTGTTCTCATAGTAGTCAGGCTAAGATATTAAGATTTAATTAAAAGATTATCCTTGTAATTGATGAATAAGAATGGCCCATTAATGTGAAGATGGCAGAACGCCTCCCTGTTGGGTGGCTAGGACATAATCTGAACCCAGAATCCTTTACCTGTCCTCATTTAGTACATACTCACACACTTCCTCCTGGAAACAGATTCGCCTCTGCATAGGTTCTGAAGATAAGCTTGGTGTTTTGTAATAAAGTAATGAACCCCACCCTACCCACCCTTTTCCTCTTCCATACCCCTCCTTTGCCCAGATGATTAATTAAAAAAAATAATCTGGTTGATTTTAATTGATAACCGAGAGCCCATGTTGCACTTGGATCAGTCATTTAAAAAAAACAACAACAAAAAACCCCCAAAAAGTAGTCTATCAATCTCAAGAGGACACCCTTCTAGGTAGAGTCGCAAAGATGGCCCTGCATCCATGCCTTGTTCAACATTTTGGTGCCCCTTGGGATAAGAACTCTGTTGGTTTCTTACTTCTGTCCTAGTACAAAGTATGCTCTTGAAACTGGTTTTCCATCAGCAGGTAAGTGGACGTGACAAATGTCAGTTTCTCTGTTCGTTATACATATATCTTTATATATATATATATTTATATATATAAATTTACTATATCTGAGCGTTCCTTTAGAAGCCTTTTATGTGGCAGTAGGCCTCCAGGGAAGAGAAGAAAATGTACAAGAGCCACAGGAGAACAAAAAGGGAGGATGTGAGGAGCTTGGCAGTCCGGGGCCCACCCAGCTCACCTCCAATTTCCGGTCTTCGTCGGTACAGCAGTACCCCAACATTGATGAAAGCAAAAATAGTGAAGAGAGTGACCGAAAATGCTAGTGTGCCAGGGGAGACCTCAAATTCTTTTCCGTTTGCTGCATGGTAGATGGCAGCAATGGACCAGGCCACACCAATTCCCAGAAACACATTAACTGCATTACTGCCGGTGACATTGCCAATGGAAGCATCCGCATATTGGTCCTGTGTGGCTGCCACTTTGCTTGCAAATGTATCTGAAAAGAAAGAGAAGAAAGCCAATGATGCAAAGCCAGTACTTTCCAGTGATGCCCACTGTGTTGTAGGCATCTGTAGATAGGCACTTTTGACTAGAAACATTGACTATGATGGGGTCAAAAGAGTTGGAGGTCAGCTTTCAAATCACATTCACTAGATTCTGATGTTGGACAAGTCACTTTACCATCAGAGGATCAGATTTTTCATGTGTCAAATGAGGAAATTAGAATAGATGTCCTCTAAGGTCCCTATCAGCTCTGTTGATCTTTATATAATACTCATCATCTTCCTTTTGAAGTTTTTCCCCCAACACACACCCAGTTTTCTAGACCTTTAGACTTGGAGTCAGGAAAATGTAAGTTTTCCTGTCTCAGACACCTCCTGAATGATTTACTTTAAGCTATCTCTCAACCTCAGTTTTCTGAAGTTGAAAGTGCAATTCATACAGTGAGGTTGAGAAGATCAAAGATAATATATTTTAAATATTCTGTCAACCTTAAAGAATTATATGAATGCTAGCTAGGCATATGAGATAATATAGACAACAGACTTAGAAAAAATGTGCTATATAAATGTTTGGCTATTAGTTATATTTCCCCCCTCCAATTTTCCTTGAGCAATTTGTCTGGTGCTTTCCTATGCTGTTATTCCATTTTGCTGTACCAAGTCTTATGCTTGAGAGATAGGTGGTATAATGGAAAGGATGCAGAAGATCTAAATTCGAATTCTGCCTCAGTCACTTACTAGCTATGTAGTCATGGGACAGTCACTTAACTACCCTCTAAGGGTCTCAATTTAGTCAACTGTAAAATGGATTGTGAGGAAAACCCTCTCCAAATCTTAAAGTATTACATAAATATAAATTACCACATTCTATCTATGCTTCCCATCTTTAAATCTTTCCCCCCCTCATCTAAGAGTGATGTTATATTAAATGATCAAGTTTTACCGTGATTGGAAATGTTCAACATTTCAGAAATCACCTCATTTTTTGCCTACTCCAGGTTATTCTCAATTGTATATAGTTTTTGCAAAATGGTAGCTAAGTCAGAAGAGGTCCTAGTGAATCTTGCTTATGACCAGGTATTAAAAAAACAGAAGTTTGGGAGAATCAGATTGGATAAGAGAAACAATTAAATCCATGCTCCTCCTTGTTTTCTGGCTTCCTGGTATAGGATGTATGTTCCAGTTCCAGATTCCTACTCTGGCATTTGGGTTTTCTTGGCTCTTTGTGTACTGAAGACTTTCAAGTACTAAATTTGCCTGTCGTTTTTGGATATTTCAAACAACTCCTTATCCTGTCCTTCTTTCAGTGCCCAAGGCTCACTGCCCCTGCTCAAAGGCTCGTGTGAACGAATAGCATGAATCAACCCTGCCTTAGGCATGATATGACATATAGAACTTGAAGACATTAAACTCATTCTCTTTGAAGCAAGTTTACAATGAGGTTAGAACAAAGCCTTTCCTTAAATTATTAGATGGTAGGGAAGGGCATGGAGGAGGGTAGGGAAGGAATTAAAAAAAGAAGCAATAAATCATTTTCTAATCTAATCCAATGAATTTTCTTCATTCACAAAAATGAGGTCACGAATTATATCATTATCATAGAACAATTTACAGAGGACCAAGGAGAAAGAACAAAGCTATAAGATTCTTAATTGTCCTTCTTGTACTTAATTACCAGATAACATTAGGAGTTACAATGCTAGTAGCCTCAGATTTTGTTAGCAATTTCAAAGGATAGGAAATAGAATACTGGAGATGTGAGAAGCTGAAATACACACACACACATATAATACTTTTATATTTTTGTGTTAGACATGAAATATTAAATATTAAACAACCTATAGTGAAGGTGTCCATGAACAATACATATATTATGTAAAGAAACTATTGGCTCTAGGTCCAAATAAGCCAGGCATTGCTTACTAGACCAACCAAGATATTCCTTGTGTTTGGAGTATCTTTCCCCAGTGGTTTCCTGAGACTGAGCTATCTGACTTGGTATGTCAACTGTTTCTCTATTGCCTTCTAAAGTCTATCCCTGTAATGGAGCTTAGATCTGTCTCTTTGTTTCCTTATCTCATCACTACTGGGTCACTATAATAACTTCCTAATCATTCTTTCCATTTTCTGTTTCATGCTCAAATTCATCCTTTAAGGGAACTGATAAATATTTAATTCTTAAAACTCATGGTCTTTTCCTTGGTTTTATCTTTTTTGATCTCTCTGAAGTTTTTGTCATTGTTGATCATCTTTTTTGACAGTGTGATCTCCTGATTCTTCTGACTGTTCCTCTATATATTTCATCATTTATCAAAACAAGATTTTGACCTTGGTTTAGTTCTTTATTTTCCCTCTGCCCACTCTTTCAAAGAACTCTTCAGTATCCATTGTTTCAACTCTTCGATTTATACATATTACTCCAAATTTCCTATATAAATATATAACTCCAAATTCCCTATACATAAATACAACCCTAATCTCTCTCAAGTTCCAATCTTGCATTGGAAATTGCTTACTAAGTCCAGCTAGATGTCCTATAGACATTTCAAATATAACATGTTCAAAATGGAAATTATTATTTTTCCTGTCCCCAAATCTGCTCTTCTTGAAAACTTAACTATTTCTATTGAGGGCATCACAATTTTTCTAGTTACTGAGATTTGCAAAAATGAAGCAAATTTTCTTTAGTCTCCCATATTCTTATTTACAATTAGTTAATTCTTGGCAATCAAAAGCACATTAACATATTGTTTATATACAACTGTGCTCTGCCCCATAGGTGGTGCAGTGGATACAATACCAGATCTGGAGTCAGCAAGGATTTAATTCAAATCTAGCCTCAGATATGAATTAATTCTGTAACCTTGGGCAAGTCATTTAAACTCTCTCTGTCTCATTTTCCTCAACTGTAACATGGATGATAGCACCAATTTCCCAGGGGATGTCAAATAAGATTGTATTTACTAATCACTTTCATGGTGCCTAATACATAGTAAGTTCTAAATAATTGCTAATTGTTATTATTTTTAGTATTAATAGTAGTTGAATTAAGGCACAATACTAGGAAATAACATTTAAAACTGCAGAATCCATGTTGAGAATTACTACTTCCATGGCTCTGAAGTAGGGTTGGTGAATTTGGGAAGCTTGATGGTCAGGGGGAAAAATGTTTTGGACCCCCGAAGATTAGGCCCTTCAACATTCTGAAACATTCTTCTTGTAACTTTCCCTCCCTTTCCACAAAAAGTTACTGAACATGTATTTGAATTTTTCTGAAGTAAAGCCATTCATGTTATCATAAGTGGACTGAGTGATTCTTAGGGAATACAAGTTTAGACTTTCATATCTCTAGATTAAACAAGAATGCTGACCTTTTTGCCTTTCCCTTCTTCTGACTCCCTAACATTTGGCAGCCTCTAACTTGCATCTCACCTTTTCTCACTGGAATGAAGCATATTCTCTGTTTGTTTGAATTGGGCAAATGTTATTCATCTGAGTTGCATGGTAGACAATTTGTAAATCTTCAACTCAAACACTGCTTTACAAAAGTGGAAACATGTGCAAATCCGAATCCATGTAGTGGATCTGCCAAGGATTTCAATGTTTTTCCAAACGCAGCACACCGAGAGTGTTAAAAATGATTTCCAGTCATTCTTTTGTGACTTAGGGCATAGAATAATGGGGTATGTATCATATGTTCAGCTGTACTAATGCATTAAAAGATGAATCCATCCTACACAAATAACCAGAAGGGCAGTCTATTGTTCCACTAGATAAATGGAACTTACAAAAACATTTCCTAAAGAAAAAGTCTTAGGAATAATTGTTTTCCAAGGTCTCAGGAAAGAATAAGTTCTATTTTAGAATATCAGGACAATTTTCAAATTCCATTAAATAGAGACAGCTAGGTGGCACAGTGGATAGAGCACCAACCCTGGAGTTAGGAGGACCTGAATTCAAATCTGACCCCATACATTTAATGATTACCTAACTGTGTGACTTCTTTTTATTTTTTGCAAGGCAATGGGGGGGTTAAGTGACCTTCCCAGAGTCATACAGCTAGGTATTTATTATGTGTCTGAGGTTGATTTGAATTCAGATCTTCCTGACTGCAGGGCAGTTACTCTATTCACTGCGCCACCTAGCTGCTCCCTGGGTAAGTCGCTCTTAACCCCATTACCTTAAATAAATAAAATTTAAAAATTAAATACCTACATTTATTTTGGACTGGAATCCTGATACCATATTTTTTGAAGCTCCAGGGGTCAGAACACCCTTGATAAATCCAGATCTACAACTTGCTTGTAAATCATAGTTTTAGAGAGTTGGCTGGGGTTGCAGAGAAGTTGAGTGGAATGCCCATGATCACATATGATTATAGAATGGACAACTTTTGTAGGACTTTGATTGAAAATGAAACAGTGAAACTATATGTACCATAAGCTGGACATAAACTTAGATCTTTCTTGCTGTTGCTGTTTCTCTTTTTCTCCTCTCCCCTTTTCTTCCCTCTTTCCTTTCTCTTGTCTTTCCCTCCCTTCCAATCCCTCCCTACCCCCCCTCTTCTTTTACTTTCTCCTCTACTCTCTTTCAGTCCTTCTTCCCCATCCTTCCTTCCTATATGCATAGGGATACTAAAGGGATATAATAAATATATATATATATGTATGTATATATATATTATAGGGATAATATAAAAATTGTCATCATCCTAAAATAGTTAATTATTCCCAAGAATTATGACAAATTATAACATACTTGAGATTATTTAAATAACATTAGCATTCTGTTTCTAATTCCTTATTTACACCCATCAGTAACAGAAAAGACTATTGATTGGGAGACAATGTTATTAGAAATAAAGCATCTAATCTAGGAATTCCAATATCAATATCCAATATCCAATATTGATTCTTTCCTTAGATTAATTATACAGTTTCAAGCAAATCATTTTTTTTTACTAGACCTATACTGTCAAAGAGTAGAAAACTGAATACTATTGAATCTGGTTAGTGTAGATAGCCTGTATGCTCCTCAGTCTAGCATTGGCTTTGTTGACCAGATTTACCCAGTCCGAATAGATTAGCTTTAGGCTCAGCTTCCTCATCTGTAAAATGGATAGCTCCCAGCTACTTTTAGATCAATCTTTCAATGTATGGATTATCTGGAATGAGTTTTAAAGTTCTTAAATCATCCTTCCTTCTTCCCTCCCTCCCTCCCTCTTTCCCTCCTTCCTTCCTTCCTTCCTTCCTTCCTTCCTTCCTTCCTTCCTTCCTTCCTTCCTTCCTTCCTTCCTTCCTTCCTTCCTTCCTTCCTCTCTTTCTCTTTTCCTCTGTCCCCCCCTTTCTTCCCCCCTCTCTCTTTCTTTTTCTTTATTTCTTGGCATCTAGTATTGATGGTTGTCAAGTTTTAGATGCTCATGGATTAACACCATAGGTAAATTTAAGCTAAGTAAAGCATAATTGAGGAAGATAAATCTGAAATGAATTTAAAAATCATCAGATGTACAAAGCAATTTAGAAAGAACTTTTTAAAAATTTCTTACTGTTTGGGGCATTGACTCCTCTTTCTCTCTATTGGCATGGTTGATCCATTCTAAGAATAATCAATACACTCATTGACACAACCATTTAGGATAGCACACCCAGGATTTCTAGGAGAATCAGTATCTATTAGGGAACTCTGAGGCTGTAGATAGATCAGGATTCCAAAATTTTGAGAAACTAAGAAATACTTTGAAGATTCTCTTAATTTTAGGACCCTTTTAACCCTAAGAGTCTTATGTGATACACAGTTTTTAAAAGATAAAATAGATAGAGTGAACAAACAAAATTCTAAAAGACCTGTGATGGAAAATATCAGCCACAACCAGAGAAAGAACTATGGAATCTGAATGCAAATCAATGTATATTATTGTCACTTTTTAAAAATTTGTTTTTTTTCTCCATGTCATGTTTCCATTTTTGCTCTGATTCCCCTTTCACAGCATGACTAATATGAAACTATGTGTAACAAAATTGTTTATGTATTACCTGTATCAAATTACTTGCTAATTTATAGTGAAGGGAGGGAAGGGTGGAAGAAAAGTTTATAAAAATGAATGTTGAAAATTATATTTACATATAATTGGAGAAATAAAGTTATTTAAAAATTAAATAATAATTTGAGAATTTTATAGTATCCTTGAATATAGTTCCATATAGTCAGAAATAAGAATCAGTAGGTGAAAGGAAAGACTTGTCAGGCCTGTTTTTATATGGATATGGAAGTATTTGCCAAGTCAATTTTCCTGCCTGTGTGACTCTGGGGAACTTACTTAACCTTTCTGTGCTTCTAGTCAACTTTGATATAGGTTACAGAGAACATAACAACATGAACCAAAAGGAGTTTCCTCATTCAAAAATTTTTTATACTAATGAAATCATATGTCCGGTTCCTATTTCCCACAGAATCATAAACCAGAGATATTTGTAACTAATCCAACCTTCTCATAAACAAACATTATTGGTTCATACTTGTAGATGGACCTTTGTCACCAAAAATTATTTATTAAGTATCAGGGACTGTTCTTACTGAAGATACGAAGAAAGTAATAACAACCAAAAACAATAACAGTTCCCTTTCCAAGGAGCTCATGGTATCATGGGAAAGACAACATGAAAACAATTATGTATATAGACAGGGTAGTTACAGGATTAAAACATCCAGGGAATTATCCTGGTTAAAGTGCTGAATAAACTAGATGCATATACAGGTGGGGGAAATGGATCAAGGATCAAGGGGAAACCAAGACCAAAGGCTGAATCACAAAAATGAATCCCTGAAGAGAATGGGAGGAAAGGGAGGTGATTGCATTAATGATACCGGAATACTGAACATAGGGAGATAGAGATGCATAAAAGGTAAAAGAAGAGCTGGAAGAGAACACTGTGGAGGATACTTGAACAGAGGAAGATAAGAGAAAAAAATAAACATCAGTTGAAGGGTATGTAGTACAGCAGTCCCAGGAGAAGAATACATTTAAAATAATAACAGACCAGTGATGTAAAATCTACTGATTATGTCTTCACTTCATCAATGTATATCCTCATTAATTGAAAATCACAACAGAAGGGATTTCAAGTCCAACTCCCTCTAGAAACTGAGGACTAGGGAGACTAGTCCAAGGTCAGAAGTGGAACTGGACTGACTCCAAAGCTATCCCTCTTATTATTATGCTGTGTTGCATGATATCAGCAATGTGCATTTGGCAACTGAGTATAATTTCTATGCAGCTAGAAAAGTCTATAAAG
This sequence comes from Macrotis lagotis, assembly GCF_037893015.1. NCBI lineage: Eukaryota > Metazoa > Chordata > Mammalia > Peramelemorphia > Peramelidae > Macrotis > Macrotis lagotis. The sequence goes on from NC_133658.1 coordinate 89,017,563, forward strand.
AGGATTTAGCTGAAAAACAGTTTTTTTTAGAATTTTCATTTTCAGTAAAGACTAAGTAACCAGACATGAAGAATTCAGTGAATTCAAATGCAAAGTGTGTGCATGTACACACATACACACACACACACACACACACACGTATTTTAAAGTGACTCAGTAATCAGCCTACACATTAAAAATAATAATTTCAAATTAAAAGAGAAATGATCAAAATTCACTATTCAGGGAATATGTGGCAAGAAAAGAATGAAGACAAGCCAAGGATGATATCAGTTCAGTTTTCTAAATGGAAATTGGATGCTTGCTTTAAAATTAGAACAACTCTGCCCCACTCCTAAACATGACCAGCATGGAGTCATTATTTATCAAGGTCATCAGACAAGCCAAGGTCCAACTGTGATATTCTCCTTCCATGTCCAAATGCAAGATAATTCAATTCCAATTCTCAAGATCTAGCTCCCATTTTTATTTGGTGCTAACAATAGTATCTTTTATCAGTATATTGCAGAGTCCTAGCTACTTATCCAAGATGGAGCTTCTCTAGCTCCCTTCTGTTTGCCTAAAAGAATTTGTTGAAGACCTCTTTAAGGGATGAATTTTCTTCTCCTCTTTCTGGAACAACTGCTTCTTGCCTTTTCTCTCAGATCCCCTTTGAACTTTACAATAGCAAAGTGGTATGGTAGTCACAAAAGAAAAGCATCATGGGACAGAGTATAGGGCAATAAACTTGGAGTTAGATAAGACATAGGTTCAAATCTCATTTTTTTAGGTTTTTTTTTTTTGCAAGGCAAATGGGGTTAAGTGGCTTGCCCAAGGCCACACAGCTAGGTAACTATTAAGTGTCTGAGACTGGATTTGAACCCAGGTATTCCTGACTCCAGGGCTGGTGCTTTATCCACTATGCCACCTAGCTGCCCCTCAAACCTCATTTTTGTAACTTCTTTATATTTCTTGTGGATGGGGATTGTTATTGCCTTTTTTAAAAAAAAATATCCCCAGCACTTAGCACAGTGTTAAGTTTATTTGTAATTTTATCAATTTTTCAATACAAACGAAAGACCAAGCTGTTGGATTTTAACAGGTTAATCATCTTGGGCTTATGATAATGTTGACTGTGACTTTTTTTTTTCTTTCAAAGTTCAGCTCAAATGTCACTCCCAATAAAAGGCCTTTCCTCCATCTTCTGGTACTTCCTCCTATAATTACCTTTGTTTTGAATTTTAAAAAAATGCTTATATTTGTAAATGTTTACCCTATGATGGAAGGTAAGCTCTTTGGGAGCAAGGATTTTTTTCATTTTTATTTTTTTATCCTTATTACTCAGTACAGTGCCTGAGGCACTATTATTGTTGTTAAATTGTTTGGCTGGATTTTATCTGACTTTGTGACCTCATTTGGAGTTTTCTTGGCAGAAATGTTGGAATGGTTTGCAACTATCTCCTCCAGCTTATTTTATAGGTCAGCAAACTGAGGCAGAGTAAAGTAACTTCCCCAGGAACATAAAATTACTAGGTATCTAAGGCTAGATTTGATTTTAGGTCTTCCTGACTTTAGGCCTGGTCCTCTCTCCACTGTGCCATCAAGTGGGTAGGAACTTATTAAAAACTTGGTGTATTCTTAAGTGTTTCTTTATTATTTCTCAGGTATAAATTAACAAAGTTAAATTACTCTTTGAGATTGCTGAGAAAGTGTGTATTGTTTATTAAAAAATATCAGACTCCAGTACAGAAACTTTTATTTGATTACAACTTTCACCTTTTTTAATCACTTTTTTAAACTCTCTAAATCCCTGTTTCCTCATCTGTAAAATAATATCTACATTATCTAATTCATTGAGATGTTTTGGTAGAATTCTTAAGTCCTACAGCAATATGAACAATGTGTAGTTAGAAGTGACTGTGATGAAAATATGTAAAGTTTTTGGAAAAATCTTTAAAAAGCTATTGAAGTCATTATTATTATATAGAAAATAAGTATTTAATATAATATAGTAATATAATTATAAAGGAAATGGAAATCCTCAGTTATATACTTAAAGTATCCTAAGTTATCACAGAGCTTAGTAATAACAATGGTCGGTAGCATTCATGTAGCTCTTTGATGTTTACAAATATTATCTCACTTATTCCTGAAAGGTAGCTGCTATTATCACCTAAATTTTACAGACAAGAAAACTGAGACAGACACAGGTCAAGTGTCTTGCCTAGGATCCCTCAGTGAAGTGTCTGAACTTGGATTTGAACTGGGATCTTCTAATTCTTGGTCCAGTCTTCCATCCACTTCCTCACTATTTCCTTTAGACTCAAGTGCACAATCAACCTTATAGAATACATTGTTAAGTCACAGGATTCTGCTGTCAAAAATTATCATCTCTATTTATTAGGTATTGCTTACTCCTATTTCAGCTGAACACACTAAATATAGTCTTAGCTTTGATTGTATTTATTTTCCTAGAGTATTTATCATTAGAAAAATAAGGAATTTGTTAAAATTCAAAAGGAAAATGTTGTGAAATCCCATTATAAAGACAATTTTGTAAGGGGAGAAGGATAAATCAAAGAGTCATATAGAATAATCATACAGTCTCAAAGACAGAAGGAACTTTGGAGAACATCTAGTTGAATCTGCTCATTTGACACAAGCAGAAATTTAGATCAAAGAAGAGAAAGGAACAAGTATTTATTCAATGTTTACTATGTGCTAATTATCTTACTTGGAATAATATCTTTACTACAAAGTGGGTTACAAAGGAAAAAAGGACTCGTCTGGCTTAATATTTAGACAGTAATGGTCACTATAGTTGAGAAGCTTAGCAAAACAGAACTGTCTATTCAAATATGTTTTCTATCAACCTTCTCCTACCTTACTTGAAATTCCCATCATCCTTTGGGGTAAAATAAAAATGGGGTTATTGTCTCTAGAGATGTACATGAGATTCCTAGGGGGAGGTGGGGGGAAGGGAAAAAAATCACGATATCAGGAAAGGTCGACTCTGACTTAGTTTATCAAAGGTATTGTTTTGGGTTTGTGGGAAATTTTAGAGACCCTGTTGTTGGATGAGATGCAGGATAACTATATTTCAAATAGGTAGGTGTAGGAAGAATAGAACATGACAGTGATGAGCCATGGGTAGCTTGCGGACTGTAGATGGTGATGGTCTAGAGATGCAAAATGTGATAGATGGCACATGAGGGTACATTGAAGTGACATTTCCACCATTTGTACTGTACTATGTCACAGGGTTGGTTCCTCAGGGAGAATAAGGATACACACACAAACATGTTATGTATGTATGTATATATGTATATATATATATGTATATGTATATTCTTTCCAACTCTTAATCATTTTCTTTGAGGAATTAAATCTTCTATAATGAATATGTAATCAAAACACAAAATTCAGTGACAGATGATAGTTTCATTAAGATGACTTACAATTTTATATCCACATTATATTTAATTTAATTCAACTGATGAAATCATTTGGCAGATTCAACTGGGCCAGGCAAATAGTTTACCCAAGTTTGCCAAAAACATTCTTGCCCTAAAGATATAGTCTTAGAAAAGCAAGTAATACTTAACTCATTTATTATTTGTATTTTGACTCTTATGAGGAAGTGCAATTTGTAATGCAAAGACCAGAAAGTATGGTTTAGCTTTAAGTTACTAAGAAAATGCATTACAGCCTACTGAATAATCAGCAAAGGGCCAACTGAAAATGAAAAACTTCCTACAGCTAGGGGAAACTGTCATTTTTCACCCATTCTTCAGTTTGCAACTTTATTGCCATATACTTAAGAAGAACGGTCTGAACTTTCTAAAAACTGAACTATAACTTCCTTAATTGTGGGAATATTCTATTTAACGACTTTTCTTAGCACATGAGTTGGCCATATTTCAGTGACTGCCATCTTGTAGGTGTTAAAGGAGTGTGCTGTGTGTTCCCAAGAAAGCTTCCAGAGATTTTGGTAATGACTGTCACTTTAGCCATAACCTCACTCCACTTTCCAGGAATGATCCTGGTTGAGTTCCTAAGCTCAACCCACTGAGTATTCTAGGCTCAATTTATGGGACAGGAAATATTAATTCCCCTGGCCATGTGTACATGGAGTACATGGAGTATAGATGAACACTTCTGTATTGGTAGGGTTTCTAGAACATCCTGAGGCACCCTCTCTCCACTAAGCTGCCCCTTCCCAAAATACAAATTTCTTTTGATTAAGGCATTTCCTCTAGGTAAGCTGCAAATATACATTAGAAGGTTAAGATAGTAATTCATTAGCAATCAGTCATAGCTTTGCACAAATTATCTTATGCAATCCTTTCTGATGTAGCAATTACATGAGTAGTCTTTGCTGGTAGAAAAATTACACACTCACACTCACACTCACTCTCTCTCTCTCTCTCTCTCTCTCTCTCTCTCTCTCTCTCATTTTCTGGATGCATTTGACAATCAAGTGAAGCTTATGGATTCCTCAGAAAACAAAATGCAAAGTGTTCCCAAGGAAACAAATCATGTGGGAATACAGTTATCCATATTAAGAAAAAATCATGGACCCCAGACAAGGGGGTTCTTGACACTCTGGTCAAGAATAGTGTTCTTAATGGCATTTTGGGCTTCATTAAGGGAGACATAGCTTCCAGAACTAAGGAGGGATCCTCTGCCCTGATCAGACTGCACAAAGGAGTATTGAATTCAATTTTCATGGCTACAGTTTGAGGACATTGATGAGCTAGAGAGTATCCAAAGGAGGGAAGCTACTATATGAATCACCCCATAGGCTCAGATCAGGGATTTTTGCATTTTGCTCTTCCTATCCTTAGCAGCTGAAACAGTGCCAGGGACCTTGCAGGTACTTAATAAATCTTTATTGATTGATTCAAGTATTTTTAAAAGATGGAAGTGTGGAAGAGGAGTTTGTCTAAGAAGATCATAGATTTAGAGTTGAAATGACTTTAGAAATCAGTTAGTCCACTCTGCTCATTCTACAGATGAGGAAACTGTGATTAAGTAACTTGCTGAAGTTTACATAAATGTAAGCATCTGAGGCAAGAATGGAACTCAGTTCTTCTTGCCCCCAACTTCAACCTGACCACCAAGTTGCTGCTCTAGATATATTTTATTTGGTCCTAGGGAGAAGAAACAGAAAATGAGAGGAAATTGCAAAGAAGCAAATATAGGTTTTATGATAGGAATCAAAAAATTAGCCTCATAATTCTATTGTTGACTTCTTTCCAACTCTTGGTGACTGTATTTGGAGTTTTCTTTTCAGAGATAGTGGGATGACTTGTCACTTTCTTCTCCAGATAATTTTATAGATGAGGAAACTGAGGCAAACAAGTTTAAGTGATTTGGCTAGGGTCACACAGATTAAATCAGTATCTGAGGCTGGATTTGAACTCAGGTGAGGTTAACTCAAAAGGTGGTGAATACTTTCTCATTGAAAGTTTTCAAGCAGAGGCTGACCAAATACTTTTGAACAAAGGATCTAAGAGTTGCAAAATTTTTAAAGGAAAAAAACAGGCATTTGGAAAGTAAATTTTCTTTAAGGTGAAAGAAGGCAACAGAAAGAATTTTAAATTTGATTTCAATAAACTACCTGAATATGTTTCCATCACTCTCATCTTAAATGGACTAGATGCAGACAGTAAATTTTTTTCAGTCCAAGAGAAGAGAAAGAGAATTTTTACATGATTTAAAGAGAGAAAAAAAATTTTAAAAAGCCTTTGTTGAAATTCTATGTCTAGTCTTGTTTTGTCTTAGCCCTTTCCTTTTAAAGAGTTCTACTTTTGAAATCCTTCCTCAGGTCTAATGAGTCCCTCTTTTTCTTACAGGGAAGTGGGATGGAATCTAGAAAGAGCTTCTGTTCTAGGTCAAAGAGGTGAGACAAAGTTCCATGGAAAAGCCCTTTTCTTGGGGTTTACTGGTTTGACTCAGTAAAGTCTTACTATGATGGAACCTCTCAGCATTGATCTGATGACACGTTTCAGGCAATTCCAGCTCCAGAAGAAAAGAAAGAAACACAGTGTTTTTGAATGTTTGATATTCTTTGAGCACTGCAAATATAATTGGCCTTTCCTGATGTTAGGAAAAACTGATTGCTTGCAATGAAGTTATGAACAAATAAACAAACAAAAAGTCTAGCTCTAGCTCCACTATGCTCCTTATGGGAGAATATAGTGGCCACAGGAGAATTCTTGACTCCCCATAAAATATTTTACATTTTCATTTTTCTTTAAACTGTCATAAAATATTAAACATCTAGTTACATATTTATGAGTACTCAGATGATGGAATAGCTAGGACATAGCCTCTTGAACATGAATGTAGTTGGTAGCCTTGTGAATATTGCTGTTCAAAGGCCTAGGACAAATTCCTTTTAAGAACACCTGGGGCCATATACATCACCAGAATGGGCTTTCTGTACAATGCTCATTGAAGGAAGAGGCATGATTTACATGACTGTCAGTTTCACATGACCTGGACCAGTTTTAAAAATAAGTAGATTCATATACTGTATAATTGGTTAATTTTCCAGAGTTTGGTAAAATTTGGCTCAATCAATAGAGCTATTTACTGCCTTCTCAGATCATGTATTTGGAATATGATTGAGAGCTTCTTAAGATTTGTTAATCATTGTCTATGATAGGAGATTCATTTGGTAGGCAAATGATACCACCAGAAAGAACCAAGTAAACTTTGCTAGGGAATATGATGTACTAAGGAAGAAATCAAGTATCCAAGGGACATAAGTGGTATTGTCATCAATTTAAATTAGAAACTTCAGGGGGGAAAAGCAGATTTGGAAGACTAATTGTGACAAATATTAGGATTTGGATTTCTGATCCATAGTTTAAAATATAGGAATGTACTTGAACAAAGACCAATAAAGGATGTTTTCTGGGAATTTTGTAAATTTGATCAAGAAGGTTTTATGTAGTAAACGAATTAGAATGGGGGAAAAACTAGTAATCTAGTTGGCAGATTTATGTGACCATCAGGAGTAATTGGTACAACATAGAAGAAGAAGAAATGGAAAGAGGACCAGTGTCTCAAAGGGACACCATTTACAAGAAGAAAACCACTCAGACAACATAAGACCTCCATCGACTCCATAGGATTATATAAAGTATGGGTAATAATGACTAATAATGCCAATACCTGACAGTTATATAGTACATTAAAGCCTGCAAAACACCTTTACAAGTGAGATTCTCATTGATCATTAACAGCACAGTGAGATAGGTACTATAATTGTATAACCATCTTACCAAATGAGGAAATTGAGACAACAAAGATTAACCAGGGTCATAGAGACAGGAAGAATCTAAGGTAGGATTTAAATTTAAGTCTTCCTGATGCCAGTTTAGGCTTACTACCTCTCCTAATGACATAAACTGAAGATTCTAATTCAAGGAAGCAAATTCCTTCCCTTCCTCTTCCCCCCCCCTCTCCTCTCCGCTCTTCCTCCTTCCTTCCTTTTCCCTCCCTCCCATCCTTCCTCTCCCTTCCATCCTTCCTCCTCTTTCCTTCCTCTTCCCTTCCTCCCTCCCTCCCTCCCTCCCTCCCTCCCTCCCTCCCTTCCTTCCTTCCTTCCTTCCTTCCTTCCTTCCTTCCTTCCTTCCTTCCTTCCTTCCTTCCTTCCTTCCTCTCTTTTCTCCCTCCTCTCATTAGAAGTTTACTATTGAATAAACTGTAGGCAACTAATTAGATGCCTTTCATAAACTATATTCCTCCTAGTGTTCTTACATCTTACATTTTGCCACATACTATTTGATCCAGTAAGACTAGTTTTCTTGGAATTATTCAAACAAGACATTTCATCTCCTGCCTCCTTGTAATATCCCTTGCTGTCCTAATGTTTGGAGTGCTCTCTCTTCTCATCTTGCACACTACCCCCTCTACTCTCTACCCCCATATTTCCTGGCTTTCTTCAATTTACAACTAAAATCTAACCTACCATAGGAAACCTTTTCTGATTCTTCTTAATTCTAGTCCCCATTTTATTTTCAATTAATGTTGTATATAGCTTGTTTGTGAATAATTGTTTGCCTGCTGTCTCACACCATTAGACTTGAGATTAGGGACAATATTTTGCCTCCTTAGTAAGCCAGCACTTAGTAAAATGTTTGATATATATATATATATACATATATATGTATAGTAGATGTTTAACAAACAAAAAGGGGCAATATTATTCTGTTCTTCCTTTTTTCCCTTCTTTTTCCTCTTTTATCCCCCTCTTCTTTTTTCCTTCCTTCCAACTTTCCTTCTCCCCTTCTTATGGGCTTAAATTTAAGATATAACATCTACTCCAATCCCAACCAAATAGTTATTATTAAGAAAAATGGATTAATGCAGGACAGTGGTGGTTTAGTGAAAAGAATTTCTGGGCCTAGAATCAGGAAAGACCAGTTCAAATCTGATCTTAGACACCTCCTGGTTGTGTGACCCTGGGAAAGCTCTCTGTCAACCTCTGTTTCCTCAGCTGTAAACTAGGGATATCTCATAGGGTTGTTTTATTCAATGAGATACAATTGATAAAGTGCTTTGCATAGTCATACTGTCATTCAGAAGGTGCTTAATCAATGTTTATTTCTTTTGATGCCCTTCCTTCCTTTGTGTGACAACATGGTATATTAGGAAGACTATTGAATTCCAAGAGGCCATGGGTAAAATTCCAACTTACCAGCTGGTTGACCATGGGCAAGTAGCTTTACTTTTCTGTGACTTAATTTCCTTATCTTTAAAATGAGAATAATATTTTTAATATGAACTTTACAGAGTTGCTGTGAAAAAATAAAATTTTTCTTACAAATTGGAAAAAAAAACAAGGTCTTACCAAATTTCAAAGAAATCTAGGCAACTCTAAATCTCAGTGCTAACCAAATAATAATCCATCTGGCAAGTAGAAAATATCAACATTGGGAGAAAAACATGCAGTTTATGAACATTTTGAATCTTTGGGAAAATACAAATAAAGACAATAGATCGTTTAACACCCTTAGTTAGCCTAACCAAGCATAAGCTAAAGATTCTAATTCAAGGAAGCAACTAAAGCTTGGTTACTTTAAAAACCACAACAACAAAATTCTACAATTTTGTTTGCTTACAAAATAGTTTGTTTCCTTGGTATAAAATTTTCAAACATGGTTCATTCAGACAATTAAAAATTCATATTGCACTTACTTTTCAGTATTTCACATTTTCACTGCAAACAGACTGGCAGATTGTAAAACTTTAAGGGTTCTCATCTATTTTAGGAAATTGTTGGTGGTCTAATTTAAATTTGTTCTGCTTCCCATATGATAGAAAATGAAGGAATTTAAGAAAATAAGGGGCAAGGGGATAAAGTGATGAATCAGGAACCTGAGTCCAAATCTTTGTGACAATGGCAAATTACTCTGCCTTCATAAGCCTTAATGTCCAAGCTATGAAATAGGAATATTAAGACTAATATGATAACCTTTGAAAACCTCAAAGCACTCTACAATGTGACTTACTAGTATATCATTGTATTTTTTGATTGATGTCTTCCATAGAAATTTATATTATAGAATTAATAAAAATAATTTTAATAAAAATGTTCATTTAATCTATCATTTAATCTATATTAATTAATCTATATTAATAATATAAGAACATGATGCTATTTAAGTGATCAATTAATATTGAAATACATATAGCTAAGTGCTTAGATGTCTCTTAAACATTCAATATCCAAGATTCATGGAATGAAAAATTTTGAAAATATAGACACATAGCAGAGGAGCTCATAATCTCATGGGGAGAGGATAATGTGTGTCTGTATCAGCCCTGTTGTTCTGTCAGCTGCTGGAGTTGATTTAAGGATGCTTTCAGCGAACCCATAGATAATGAGTTTCTTTCTTGATATTTTTATTTAACTGTTATAGGTTTGTTTCTATATGAAATTTATTTTTAAAAATACGTATAAGATAATGATAAAGATGACGGTTGCTTCTACTTATCTTCCAAATTGGATACCTCAGTAGTCAAGGAGTGGGGGGGTCAAATATTCTCCAATGTAAATTGTACTCAATAGGAATGAATGTTCATTTACTAGTCAATAACTAATAGAACTTGGTCTGATTTCCTTCTTAGAAATTATATTAATATGTGGAAGTTGCTAGATTACACAAATTGCTTTAATCCATGTTACAACTAATTAACCAGGAAGTCAATAGTGGTGGTCTGAGTTTTTGGTCTGGGGAAATATATGCTATCAGAAGAGAAAAAGGAAGAAGAGGTGGGAGAGGTAAATTTTGGAAGTTGGCAAAGTTCTATGGCTTTCTTTCACTTTTTCATAAATGTTCAATGATCTTAGGCTGTTTTTAAAACCTCAAACTTTTTAAGTGGTCAGAGGAAACTGCAGAAACAAGTTTCAAGAAATCTTACAAGGACTTATAACTGTGTTTAAAGATAAGAGAGTGATGCTTGCTTGTTGTTAAGAGATTACAACTCACAAGTCAACAAGCCTTTATTATATGCTTACTATGTAGCAGGAAATGCTAGGTACTGGAGAATACAAAGAAAGGCAAAAGACAGTTCCTGCTTTCAAAGAGCTTGCAGACTAATTGGGAAGACTAACCATTCAATGTAGGTAAGACATGAAAAGACTAGCTAGAATGAGTTACCATAGGAAGTTTTTTCTAGGGATATTTAATAGAGCACAAAATCACTTTTTTGAGATACATATTCATATACATATATATCTGATATATGCATACATATAGTTTAGGAATATATAATTGATATAATAATAAATATAATGCAGTATAATACACATATAAACATATATCTGATATATATAGTTTAGGAATATATAATTAATATAATAAATATAATACAGTATAACAGTATAGTATAGCATAGTAAAATATAATATATGACAATATATAATATAAATATACAATACACAATAAAATAAATATATTATATGAATATGCTATATATTATATGAATTTATTATATATTCTATAATATAAAATATATGTGTATAAATGATGAAAATATTGCTCTATATTACTCTCTACATATCTATCTATCTAATAAACATTTTCAACCAAACTATCTTTGAAGAAATAAAAATAGGTCCAAGATTCAATATAAAGTGGTAGTGAATATTAAATTCATTATTTTATTCTTACTGTGTAGTCTGGGACCATTAAGACAAATATTTTAAGTGGCAAGGCAGGATGGAGATAGTAAATTTTAACTACTTGTCTTTTTTGCTGCTTAGCAACCATTTGTCAACAAGGCTACAAAAGTAAGTCTGAAATGTTATTACCAGTCACAGCATTATCCAACTTCTGCTGCCTTTCTCTTTCAGAAAGAATACCTGTCCAGCAGATAGGATGATTTGAGTTACCTAGTAGATAACTTCTTTGGAAATATGCTGCAAAATAAACATTTGTGACATGCTATAGGGATTTTTATAAAGGAAATATGAGGTAAGAAAATTTTCCTTCCAATGGAATCTGGGAATTTATATAAGAACTTGAGCAAGAAGTTAGACCAATCAATCTTATATCCTTCTCCCTCCCCCAAAAGAAAAAGATGTCATGTTTTTTGGAAGATCTACTGAATTTAACTTTGGGAGGGCTAAGGTTAGGTCTTCACTTGATGATTTTCAAGCTAGTTATGATTCAAGAGATACCTCTAAAAATCAAATCTTATAAAATCCAACAGTCTTCTTAAACTTCTTTGCAAAGAATTAATGATCACAGACATGAAAGCTGTTTTATTTTGAAATTTATTTATTTTAACTATACCACTCAAAACATTTAATTAATTTGCAATTCCATTTCAAAAAGGATGATGGCTAGTTCGGTAACACTAATAAATTGAAAAAGAATTTTAGAGAAGCAGTGTGCTTGTTGAAGAAGATAGTGAGTCATACTGGAAATAAAGAAGACCTGTGTTTAAGTTCCTTCTCTGCTTTGAATAGGCTGTATGACCCTGGGTCAATCACTTAACTTCTTATTGCCTCAAGCTACAGGTGTCATCAAAGGGACACATCTGAATAGATAAGAGTTATTCTTGACTGGGATCTCCTTATATTGATGAAATCATAGTTTATATCCTGCCCAAGCACTCTCTTCCTCTTCCTCCCAAAAAAACTAAATTTAAAAAATTGCCTTACCCATTAATAAGATTTGTTACATAAAAATATATATTTTTGGAAGCAAGAGATAAAGTTGGAAAGATGAACTGCTTACTTCCAGAGAGGAATTATGATGGGTTAGCTTGTCAGTCTTAAATACATAAACCTCGTCCAATCAGGATGTATCAGCTTTACTGTAAGGCCTAGGGTGAGGTAACTCCAAAACCATTTTTCCTTTTCAGAGATATGGAGTCACATTGGTTAAGTTGTATGATGGTATACAAAATCACAAGGTTAAAAGAAGCTCAAAATGTATTTTTCATATTTCCTGTACAACACAAAGACTTCTTTCTGCTAAACCTGGAAAAAAATCCAAGAGAGAAATTACACACACACACACACACACACACACACACACACACACATCTGTATAGTACACCATGGCATTGATTTAGAAATACAAAAGGGGTGCCTACCAGCCTGAGCTACTCAAAAGAGCCACTTAGATGACTTTGAAGAGACCTGCTATATTTAGGCTTCCCTTCCAAAATGCCTAAGCTTCCCTGCCATCTCAGCAGATGCCACATTCTAAATGGGCACTTGGTGGTAACCCAAGCTGTTCAGTAGATGCCACCCCAGAGATGACTAGAGAGACAACAGGATCAGCTCTTGAACTCCTGTGACATGGAATGGCTTAATCTGTGTTCATTTTTGAACAGAAGACTGAAAAGCAGAGAAGGCAAGTACACCTCGGAAAACCTTAGCAAAGTCCATGTCCCTTAGCTTAGGTTTCTTCTGTGACAGGTGCTGCTATACGTGTATCTTTCTCTATCTCTTTGTATCTGTCTTTCTCTTCACTTTTCTTTATTTTCTGTTTGTGTATCTATCTCTGTGTTTGTCTTTGTCTATCCCTCCACTCGCTCTATGGATATGAAAAATAAATGACACCATCAATGGTGTTACTTCTCCTTATTTCTACTCCTGGAAGTACTCACTGCCATGAGGAAATATGAAATAATGGAAAGAACCCTAATCTTGGAGCCAAAAGACCTAGCCTTAGGCCCTTATTTGAATACTAATTAACAGAATAACTATGGGAAAGTCACCTAATCTCCTTAGTTCTCAGTTTACTCATCTAAAACTTTCTGCCCCACAGAAAGGTGATGAAGAAAAAACATTTGTAACATTAAAATTTTATTTTATAATTAACAAAAAACATGAGAGGCAGTGGATGGTGTAGATAGTCACTCTCACTTTCAGAAGAAGGTTTTAGTGTCATCTTGGGCAAATTCCTTGATTTTGCAGGCAAGTCTCTAAGCCTGTAATTTGCAGATATATTGAAAAGAAGCCTCCTTTTGAAGAATTTTCTATACTAATGAAACTATAGACCAAAAGATTAGTATGAGCTACTCTTATGCAAGTGCAAGCTATTGGTTAAAATGTAGGTTATAGACCTATCACTGCAATAATGGCACAGTAAATAGAGCACTGGCCTTGGAGCCAGGAGTGTGGGAGTTCGAATCCATCTTCAGACACAACACTTATTAGCTGTGTGACATTAGGCAAACCACTTAATTCTGATTGCCTTGCACGCAAGGCCATCTCCAGTCATCCTGATTCATATATGGCCACTAGATTCAGATGGCTCTAGAGGAGAAAGTGTGGTGGGTGACTCAGCACAGCACCCCCTTACTCAAATCCAATTCATGTGCTTGTCATGCCATTACCTCCCTGATATCAAGACCTTCTTCAGGACCAAAGGACAAAAATCCTCCTATCAATCAGGTACTGGGGCTTGAACTAAAAGCCCATTGCTTTGTTGTAATCAAGCTATTTTTCTATTATTAGTCATATTCAGAAGAGAGATTTTACCCATGATACTATCAAATCAAATCTTTGAATAAATAATGAATCACACTATAAGGGGAGACTGCCTGTGGTTTAAAAAAATCATAAGACTAAATAATTTCAATTTAGAGATAAAGTAAAATCAGAAGAAGGCAAGCAGAAATATGTAGGGCTTCAATTTTGCATTATAGGAGGATTAGTTGAAAGAACTGGTGTTGTTTATTCTGGAGAAAAGGTTAGCTATCTTCAAATATCTGAAGAGATGTTATGAAAAAGAGAGACTTGATTTGTTCAGCCTGGGTAAACTCGTTGAAGACAAGGTCTTTATTTTTTTCCCCTTTGTATCTCCAAAGCTTGGTCAAGTATGAAGTAAGAGCTTTAGTGACTCAAGTAGAAAGAATTAGAAGTATGAATGGAAGGTTTGAAGACCAATTTAAGCTCAATACTAGGGGAGAAAAGCAAAAGAAATTGCCTAATAATTATGCTTTTCCCAAAGTGGAATGGGCTGTCTTGATAGGTGGGTGGTTACCTTTCAATGGAGGTCTTGAAACAAAGCCTGAATGACTACTTGGACATTTTATTAGAGGCAACTCTAGCTTAGGTATTAACTGACCTGGAGGGTCAAGGATGTCCTTTCTCATTCTGAGGTTCTGTGATTTCCTAATTCTGCAATTATGAAACCTGCCTTGGTCCTACTCATCAACATTAATGCTGCTCTTCTATCCTCTCTTCCTTGTCTAGACAGTTCCCACTTCTTTCCACTCACTACTCACATTACTAGATTAAGAGAATAGTATAGTATGTACCAAGAGCCAACCAGATTAGTCTCTCTCCCACTGATCCAGATTGTTATAAAAATCAACTAAAAGGAATTGAAAAAAGAGGCAGAAATCTTAACTAGGTTCTTTAAATTCTTATTTTTTGTTCTTCCTTGACACGAGGGGATCACCATTCCCCCCCTCAGTGTCTATAATCTTGAACTTGACATTCAATTTTCTTCCCAATATGCAACCAACATACTTGACAAAATTATCTAATTCACTTGTTAACTCATGCATTATAACCAAAGTACACTTTTTTCTCCATTTCCCCATTTCCATCTTATTTGGTGCTTATTATAGTTGTGTCTAGAATGAATTTATTTGCTTCTATATTATGAAGTCCCTCCCTGTCTAGAAACATTCACTACTCTTATCATCTCTTCTGTGAAGTCTTTTTGAATTTTCAGTCTCCAACCCCTCTCAACTCATGTGAAATTGGTCTGCCCTTCAATTTCCTTACAGTTTGGGGTCCAGATTTTTCTCTTGCTTTCAATGTTCCTTAAATCAAATAATTTTTACATGTCTTTGCTCCCCAATTATATTGTAAGCCCCCTGAAAGGAGCATTTGTGCATAACTACTTTCTACTCTGAGAGTTTATTCATGGTGAATGCTTAGTGTTTTTTAACTTACTTTTTCAGGCAAGTGCTTATTATCATGGCAGGCTAACCAATCTAAATTGCCTAATTTATTTTCCTGATTTATAGTAGGCCATCCCACCTGGGTTCATTATGAGTATCATTGGTTAAATGCTACTCAAGCATCTTTTCTGATCAGAATAATCAGGATATTTGATTTTATGACTTTGGGAAAGTAAATGAAATAATGTCCATTTCTGTGTGTCTCCAACACTAACTTTACATTCATTCTTCAGGGACACATGGACTAATTATTTAAAGCATTCAATACAATACACATGTTAGTTATTATTATTATTATTATTAAAAATCAAGAAAGAAAGCTGTAGAGACTAGGCCCAAACTTATTCCTTACCTGGTACCGAAGTACCTAGGGCAACAAATACCACTGCCGTCACTGAATCCTTCAGGCCAATCGTGCAGCCAAAGTGAGAGGCCAGGTCACCAATAAAAGCTGTCAGGAGGCCGATCATGAGGATGGACACAATGAAGCATGCCCAACCATTCCAGTACTCTGTGGGTGGGACAAAGGCAAAGAGAACCTTCCAGAACACAGTGAGGAAGTGCATCACGTAATCAAAGCAAGAGGGCAGTTTCTCTTCTCCGCAATCCTCATCATCATCATCTTCCCCTGTGGAAAAACAAAAACGCAGTTTATCACAACCCTTGGAATTCTTCAGTTATATTTGCTGGCATGCCCCCTTTCCCCATTGTACTTTCACAAATTATGCCCAGGTTCCTCCAAAGGAGTGAGATTGATTGAAGTAAACTTAGTTCATCCTTAAGGCTGATCAGATCCATTACAGGCAAACAGATTTCCATTCCTCAGAGACCTTTTCCATGGAAAGAATGTTATAACAATGCCGTGTTGAGTTTGCATGTATCTCTACCCTTAACCCATAGTAGATTGTTCACAATTATTCACAATTCCCCTTCATACTTTCATTTACTTATTTTCAGTTTGTAACATTAAAACACTGATCTTCTGAAAAAGATTCAGGACTCCTGGATTAGGTCTAGAAAGAGAGCAATTGTCTACTGAACTCTTTTTGAAGCTTCTTTACAGTTTCTGAAGAAAGATAAGAATTTCTATTCCTTTCATTTGAACTCTTTCCTTCCATCTTTTATCCCTCATTTGCAATTTGGGAGAGTAAGAGCACCTATCTCATAGATTTGTTGTGATTTAAAATGCAAAAACATATATAAAGTGATTCACAAAACAGCATTATTTAGATATTAGTTATTATTATTAATTGATAAAAAATCAGCATCTATTAAACACCTATAAAGAACCAGAAATTATATTAAATGGTAGCAGCACAAAGACAAAAGCAAAATACTTTCTTGCTTACATTGTTACATGATGATATGTATATACAAAATATGAAAAAAAATAAATACGAAGTAATTTGGGGAGATAGGGCCCTGGGGGCTGGGAAGATCAGGAATATGGTGCTTGAGTGGAGCCTTGAAAGAGAGAGAGGATTCTTGAAAGAGGCAGAGGATAGGAAGGAATCCATTGAAAGTCTAAAAAATAATCAATTCAAGCAGTGGGTATATTCCATAAAACTGCAAATCAAATGTTTTTAAATTGAATCCAATTTTGTCAATGGGGTTGAATACATTAGACCAACTTTCTATGGAGGCTTTCCTTTTGTAAAGCAAAAATGCTTTTTCAATGTGAATGTTGCTATTTATTCATTTCAGTTGTGATCAGCTCTTCATGACTCTTTATGGAATTTTCTTGGTACGGTTCCTGGAGTGGTTAATATTTCCTGCTCCAGTTCATTTTACAGATGAGAAAAGTGAGGCAAATAGGGTTAAGTGACTTGTTTGGCTTTTGTCTCTACTCACTGTGCAATCATTTTTTTTTGTTTTGGTATTTATGCAAGGTGATGGGGCTAAGTAATTTGCCCCAGGGTCCCATAGTTACATATTAATAGTCTGAGGTCAAATTTGAACGCAGGTCCTTCAGACTCCAGAGCTGGTGCTCTATCCACTATACCACCTAGCTGCCCCACAACCTTGTTGCCCATTATGTGAACAGTTAGCCCTTAACTGGGCTGATTTCAAATTTGGATTTTCTACTATCAGGTCTCATATGAATGTTTTTGACTTTTTTGCATATGAGTCCCAGAGGAAAGTTACTCAATGAAGTCCTTGTTTTCTTCCGACAATAGTCAGTTTTTATTTAACATGGTCACCAGACACCCCAGGAAGACAGGAATGGACATTCACCTCTAGTCATATACTGCAGGTTGGTAGACAGGTACTGTCAGTTCCCTGTTACCACATGTTCTAGCCAATCTTGGAATTCTCATCAAGGAGTAAATTAACCTGCTTTGTAAAGAAAATCCAGCTATAATTTCTTTGGGGGCTGATCACAATATTAAGTAGAACCTTTAATAGTATAATTGTTTCTGATAATTGGTGCCCATTTTACAAGAAAATAAGAATGCTCTTCATTTGTGTAGGTTAGAAAAGTAGATGATAGTAGCTATATTTGTTAGTGAATAGTGAGGAAAGCAGAATCAGCTTTTATTTAGTTAAAAATGCAGAGATCTCCATGCAATTAAATTTGATAATGGAAAAGTTTATGATTACAGGGCTTTAAGGTTGACAAGTACTCTATAAAATCATACAAGTATTATTATTTCCATTTTACAGATGAAAAAAACTAGAGCTCACAGAACTGAAATAACTTAATATGGTCATTCAGGTCTTTTGGTTCAAAGACTAGTGCTTTTCTTGTTACATTATGTAATATAATTTTGGTTGATTAAGTAGTGGACAAATCCAAGAGAAGAAAAAAGGTGCTATGAACCAGTTCGGAGATGGATTCAACTTGAAATGAAATACTTTTTTTTTAAATTTTAAAAAATATTAAGATGACATGGGATAGCTAGGTGGTACAGTAAAAAGAACACAGGTCCTGGAATCAGGAGGTTCTAAGTTCAGACTAAGTTCAGTTCTAAGCCTCAGACACTTGATAAATAGTTGTGTGACCCTGGGAAAGTCACTTTACCCCAATTGCCTCACAAAATAAACAAATAAATGAAAGAATGAAAAAATGAATAAAAATTAAGATGGCTTTAGAACTGAATAGGAAGAAGAGAGTAAGGTGGTTTATTTTTGGAATATTAAGTAATATTTTTAATGATCCCATAGCTGCTCCCTGGCACATTCATCATTTTAGCAGTAAATTTCTTTATGATGTCATAAGATTAAGAGTTCTAGAAGGTCACAGGGTCTTTGAAGAATCACATGTCATTATCATAGGGGACACATTCTGAGATTTCAAATCAAGAAGACCTGCACTCAAATCTAGTTGCCAACACTTACCAGTTACGTGAACCTGGGCAAGTCACTTAACTTTTTGGCCTCGGTTTTCTCCTTTGTGTAATGGAGGATGATACTAGTACCTTACCAAACTTCCATATTGCCTATTGAACAAAGTTAAAACTTTGATCTGTAGCACTTTAAGCCTCCAAAATTTATCGCCAGTCCACCTGTCCAGTCTCATATCGATTTCATCTCTCCATGCATTCTGCATTACAGACAAACTGGATTCCTGTCTGTCCCCTGTTTTGGAGATCATCTTCTTTCACAGTCATGTTCTCCTAATTCTATTCCATAGACTTCTACTCATATTTGCCTGTTGAAACCTCTTCTTTAAGGGTCAACTCAGAAATCAACTCTCTGGATCACCTCCCATAAAAATGATCTTCTCAAATTTCTCATAGGATTTCCCATGTCCATGTAACCATTCACCGAACAATACTTAGGAGCAGGAACTGTTTTTTTCCCCATCTTATATATCTAGCAACAATGAGTTCTTTCATATTAATAAATATTACATTTAAATAAATTTAAAATCTGTTCACCTCTCCCTTTTATATACCCTCTCTCTACTCACAAAACAAGATAATGTTATGTGTATTCTAAGATAAATTTTTTTTGTATTCAAATTTTGTTTTTTGAGGAAGGACAAGATAATTCATTGTAAAAAAAAAACAGACCAGTAACTGGAAGAAATCAGAGGAGAAGGTATCTTATTACCTCTTAGTAGGTACTATATTCATGAAAATGATCTAAATAGTATGTTTGCATAAGAAATGTGCTGGGTTTTAATTCAGTAGTTTCTGTAAAGTGAGAAATTATGAAGGTAATGATTATTATTTTGATTAATGCTTTTATCATTTTTATGCTTTCCCGATTATATTATTGTTTTTATCTTCATTATTATATCATTGATTTGCAGATATGTGGAATTTTAAGGTTAAATTTTACATCAGTGAATCAAAATTTTACCTTTCCACTTGAAAAAACCCTTTCTAGGGGCAGCTAGATAGTGCAGTGAATAGTGCACTGGTCCTAAAATCAGGAGGACCTGAATTCAAATTTGAATGCCGACACTTAATAATTACCTAGCTGTGAGACCTTGGGTAAGTCACTTAATTCCATTGCCTTGAATCTAAATTTAAAAAAAAGTAAAGACTTTTCCTGTAACTTCAAGAAGGTCTTCAGCAAAGATTGGTGTTCCTTTATTGGCTTCCAGTGCAAGGGGCATTCGATTGGATGTTAAACCACCTCCACTATAGAATCACAGAATTTTGGAATTTTTCTTATCCTGTTGAGTCACATTATATTAGATCTTTGTTAGATATCATTTGAAGCATATTATTGGTATTCCTAAAATATGGTTCCTAAAACTACAGCTCCAGGTACCACATTTAGGAAGACCAATGATAAACTGGCGAGTATGATAGACAGGATGGTGAAGGGCATCAAGTTCATGCCATATAATGACAAATTGAAGTTAATGCCAGCTAAAATTTCACTTTTTCTGGAAAATTTTTTACTGATTCCATTTAATTCTAGTGCCTTCCCTCTGTTGATTGTTTCCAATTTATCCTAAATATAGCTTCTTTCAACATAGTTACGTGGATATCATCTTTCTCTTTAGACTATGTCCTCCTTGAGAACAGGGACTGTCTTTTATCTTTCTTTGTATTCTTGGCACTTAACATACTGTCTGACACAAAGAAGGTACTTAATACATATTTATTGACTGACTGATTAAACTATGGATGCTTAACCTAGCTGACTTCTGAAAGACATTCAAGGGTAGGAGGGATTGGATTAATTTTCTTTAGCTATAGAAAGAAGAAGAAGGTCATTGGATAGAGGTTGCAGAGGTTGAAGAAGCAAATTTAGGTGTGACATCTCTATTTTATCTGTACCTATATTTATATCTTCATCTAGACCTATGACTGTTTCTATATCTTTACCTGTCTCTTTGCTATATCTGTGGCCTCTTAGATCTACCTCTATATTTATATTTATATCTGCAACTAGACCTATATCTATACCTCTATCTGTATTTATATCAATATCTAGACCTATATCTTTATCTGTTTATATCTTTACCTATATCCAGATCTGTATCTACTTCTATATTTAGATCTCTATCGCTATATCTACACCTTTACCTATATATATGTATATATATATATATATAAAATCTAAAAAATCTAAAAACACAAATATATACATATCCATCCATCCATATATGCATATGCCTATATAAAAGTCTATATCTGTATATAAACCAAATTTAGTTCTTATTTCTATCTAGACCTATTTTTATGACTATAAAATATCTGTAACTATATCTGCATGTATAAGACCTATATTTAAATCTAGAACTATATCTAGATATGCATCGATATCTATGTCTATATCTAAATATAGAACTATATCTAGATCTAGAACTAATCTGGATCTAAACCTATATCTTCATGTATATCTCTATCTAATTATATCTATACCTTTACCTTAATCTATATGTATATCTCTATCTAGACCTATACCTATTATCCATCTCTATATCTATTTATTGCTTCCTAAAAGTTTGAACTATCCTCAAGTGGAAGAAGCTCTCTTGGGAGATAGTGAGTTCACCTTCATTGGAGGTCTTCAAATAATGTCTGCATGACCACTTGGTGGTTACACTGGAGAAGGAATTTTTTCTTGTATAGCTTGGATTAGGTAATCATTGATTTTCCAATTCTGAGCAGGTCATTTCACCTCAGTGGCCTTTAATTTGCTCAGTTTTCAGATTAGAAGATTGGAATGGCACGGTATTTCAAAGTCATATAAACTGCTTGTAGCAGAGTCAGGCCAACTGGGGGAGAGAAGATAACCAGTGACTTTGCTTCTTGGCTTCTTTTTCATTGAATCCTAAGGTCAATGGTATCTTCTCTCTCTCTCTCAACTTCTGTTACTGGAATGGGAGCTTTTGAAGCCCATAAATGAGGTCTTCTGAAGTGCTTTTAATGGAGTTTCATTTTATCTTGAAAATTTGACTTTCTTGTGTAGATTCTAATTAATCTTAAAATAATAGCTACCATTTTTATAATACTATAGAATTTTGCAAAACATTTCTCAAATATTATTTCATTTAATTGTTGTAGCAGCCTAGGGAGGGAGGGGCTATTACTATAGTTTTACAGTTGAGAAAAGTGACACTGAGAGAAATTAAATGACTTATCAGGGTCACACAGTTAGTGACTCTGCCTGAGGCAGGATTTAAATTCAGATCTTTCTGATCCCAAGTTTTGTACCTAGCTACCTAAAATCACTATCATGCATTTTGCAGAATCTCTTCCTCTTAGGGAGAATATGAAATAAAGAACACCACCCAGAACTCATTTATCTATGAGCAATACCATAATATTATTGTTGTTCAGTTGTTTCTGATTCTTCATAACCCCATGGTGGGATTCTTTTTTTGGCAAAGATACTGGAATGGTTTGACATTTCTTTCTCCAACTCTCTTTACAGATGAAGAAAATGAGGTAAATAGGTTAAGTGATTTGCCCCCAGGGTCACACTAATGAAGCTAAGTCTTCCTGATTCCAAGTCCAGTGCTCTATCTACTGAGTCACCTTGTTGATATAAAGGTAAGAAAATTTGCATTGTCGATCTCACTCTGAGGGTGAATTTTTAGGAAAGCTAGAAGTGCTGTATGAAATATGAACTACTTTACGCTATAGAGTGGAACTTTGACGACTTTCTTGGGAAGATCAGTGAGATTTTGAATAAATCAACCAGAAATGGCTCTGGCTAAGAAGACTAAGATAATGGTGTTTTCCCTTTTATAGGTTGGCACCAGCATGGTTCCATTGAGTCCCTGGTGAGTCTGTTCCTAGAGTTTTGCTATGCAACTTTGTGTTAATAAGGACTCTTGATAGATTTGCTTTCATTATGCCCCTCCAGTACAAAGTTCCTTTAGGGCAGAGACTGTTTTTTGTTTGTTTGTATCCTCAGAGACTTACCCATTAACTTTTGGTAGACTTTTGAGATATGCTTGTTGAATTGAATTGAAATTTCTCTTATTGTTATCTCCTTTTATAATCTTTATAAACTTCAGTCTTGCCATTTGATTAAGTCCTTGAACTGGTCTCAACATCAATGGTCCAAGTATCAGACAAATAAAAACAAAAAAAAAAAAAATTACACCATCCTGGTCCTCAAAAAGCCTATGATCTACTGAGGAGACATATAAATATGTATACAAAATACACAAAATGAAATATGATTTTTTTGAGGGGGGCACAAGCAGATAGATGGGTAGTTAGGTGGAATGGGATGCAAAGTCAAGACTCATTTTTCTGAGTTTAAATCTGGCCTTAGACACATACTAGCTGTGTGACTCTGGGCAAGTTACTTAACCCTGTCTATCTCAGTTTCCTCACCTGTAAAATGAGTTGGAGAAGAAAGTGGCACAAACCATTCCAGTATCTTTGTCAAAAAAACCCTCCAAAAGGGGTCATAATGAATTGGATATAACTATAAACAACCAAACATCAATGTTAGAAAATGGGGAGAATCAAGGAGTTACATAAACGGTACCTCCTGAGCAGAGTTTTGAAAGAAACAAAGCATTCTAAAGAGATGGAGGTGAAGTGGAAATGCATTCAAGACATGATGGACAGCCGATGCAAAGGCTGAGACAGAGGAGGTAGAGAGCAAGAACACTAGTTCATCTGGATAGATGAGTAAAGAAAGGGGAATAGGTTGAAAGCTAGGTAGAGACATATTATGAATGATTTTAAAAACTAAGGAGCTAAGGTTTGATCTTAGAGACAATATAGAACCATTAGAATTTATTGAATAGAGGTGTTACATGGTTAGACTTTGGCAGAAATATAGAGGATGGATTGAGTAGAGAAGAGACTTGAGCCTGGGGACCATTAGAAGGATATTTCAGGCTAGGGATAGTGAGGGCTTGAACTGGTACTTGGCTTGAACTCTACTAGTCCTGAATATATCATGGGTCCTGGCAGCTAGAGTTTTGTAGTTGGCAGACAAGCATTTGAATAAGTCCATTGGATCATACATACACTGCTGCCATATTTGATAAGCCAACTCATCCTAGAGGGTGGAATATTTCTATAAATTTAAAGAATCAGAGATATTTGTTCCCAGGAAGCAAGAACTAAGGAAGGAAGTGACCTCTTCATTTAGGAGGGAGAGCGAAGAATAGGATGGCTGAAATTCTAGTTCAGTGTGGAACAAGTTCTGACAAAAAGGCCATGATGTCTTTTGTCATAGCACCATTGACAAATAAATTTTGAATCAATCTATATCCCATTATACTGAATAGATTTTCATCTGCTGCAAATGCTGTATGAGTTACATGACTTAAGTTTGAGACTCAATCAATGCTTTTTTTCTGCTACATATTCTAGTTTGAATGATTACTGCATTACTTTTATTTCTATTTTTATTTTATTCTAGTATGGCTCATTTTATGTCTCTCATCTCTGAACTCCAAAATTTGCAACCTCAAATACACTTGAACTTGACATCATAACAGATGTAACTTTTGCTTCATGACTTCAGTATGCAAATATAAAAAGCCAAGCTATCTCCTTTTTCCTAGTCCCCCTTTCACTGAGAGAATTTGTTGAAATAGAATAATCAAAAAGGATCTAAAATAACATTTGTTTCAACACCCTCAACATAGAGAAGGGGAAGTAAGGCCTAGAAAGTGAAGTGACTGCTCCAGGGTCTATTCTACTTGCCTCAGGTGTTATTTAAATAGCAGAACAATGATTTAGATCCAGGTTTTCTGGTAAATTGGGATGATTCAGTCTTGAGATAAAAAACACCACACTCATTTATTTGAGATAGTTGTTGGACAAGTGTTATCTGCCTTTACTATTTTCACAGTTAGTTCATGAAAGGACTAATATACCTTAGCTCGTCTGCCTTTCATGAGTGATAGTTTCAATGGGCCATTGGATCAGTGCCTCAGAGACTCAACCCAAGTGAATATTTCTCTTGGTCACTATTTTTATGAGTCCTGTAATAGATCCTAAGCCCTCAGGAATTCCATATACATGGAATGTAAGATGATGTCTGATATTTCCACATTATACTTTTAAGTGCATGTCTTACCTTAAACACTCTATATGGGTATCAATTTGAATTTTCATAAAAAAGGACTTATAATGGATTGTACAAGGATAGCAAATGAAATATTTAACTGTATGCTCATATCATACAATTTCCATCATTCCAAGTTTGAACAAATGCTTCCTTCATTTCCTCAAGTGAACTTCCTTCTTTATAGATACCACCTGCTTCTCCTGTTTTTGTCCTCTCCTTTTCTTCTCTTTTCCTACTTTTTCTGCCAGTTCTCAGAACAGACCTTAAACCTTTCCCCTATAATTTCAGTTTTTAATAATGTCTGGCACATCCTAGGCACTTAATTAATATTGACTGCTTGATTGATATTATCAAAGTGCAGTACAAGTGTGTCACATCTTAGAGGAAGCCAGTCCCAATCACCTCAGCTATTTGTTCTCTCCTTCTAGAAAATACTTTGAAAATACTCTTTAGTCATTTTTTCTTTTTATGTTGTATCTCTCCAATAGAAAACAAATTTCTTAAAGTCAAAGACTATTTTGTTTATTTTATTTGATTTTCCAATGTCTATTATAGTGCTTATCATACAAAAGCCATTTAATAAATGTTTGATGAGTGAAGAAAGTTTTGGACTTCAATGTCTTACAGAGAAATTGCTACTCCTTTGTTGTCTTCTCAGACCCTGCTAATTCCTTATCACTCCTTTAGGTTGTTAGTTTCTTAGGATGATGATGATGATGATGTGATAAATTCTTCTTAATACCAAGCCAGTTAATTCCACTGCATTACAAATAAGAGACCTGGATTGGCCATCATACGCCAGAAGGAACATCAGCGACTGTGGGTCGAATCAGATAAAGTAACATATGATGCACAGATAACTCTCCCTTAATCTGGGCAAAGGAATTACAAGATGAAACTCTCTACCAAGAAGAAAATGGATGCTTAACTCAATGCAAGTTATAGCTAATGTTGTCAGAGATGTAACTTTGCAGTAGTAGAGACCAAGATGACAAAGAAATCTGAGAGAGAGAGAGAGTTCTAGCTCTCTAGTATGAGATTTTGGTCATTTTTCAAACACTGAAAATGAATTGGTCTGTTCATTGTCTTGAGATTTTAAATGAAACAGTTAGTGAGATGAGGGCCCCCAAATGTTTTTGGCTTGACATAATTAAGTACATGGACTTTGTTCCTAAAATATTTTAAGGAATCTGTCAGAAAGGTTAGACATTCTGGGTCTTTTGCCAAAGAATAATTTTTTCTTATCACCGTGTCTTTATTTGTACAAACCTATAATTTAATCTATGTAGAATCCTCCTGTCCTCTACTGATTCAGATAAGGGATGATTATTCTGTCTTACAGTCTTTAGAGAATTGTTTGGATCAAGGCTGTTAACAACTTGTCTATAGTCTCATAGCAGAACTAGAATTTTCCATTTTATTCTTCCTCTAACATCTTTTGTTAACTGTAAAATAAATACTTTCTTTCTGGTGGCTGTCATCTTAGTACAAGCTCTCATTTATTCTGAATTGTGTCCCAGTGACTTCTTGAGAGAGGACTCCTGTTATTTCTCACTTCAATCTATCCAAACCAGTTTAATCTTTTTAATGAATAAGTTGGATCATGTTACTCTTCTGCTCAAGAGGTGACAAGGGCTCTCTATTGACTACTGAAAGAAGTTCAAATTCTGTACTGGGCAATCAGTCCTTTGAGGTCTAGCTCCAACTTATTCAATCAATTTTATTTCATACTCTGCCTTTCATAGATCCTCTTTTCCAGCCAAGTTGAGCTACATGCTCCTTTCCAAATGTTTCACTTCTTCTCATCTCCAAGCTTTCCTTCATGTTCCTTTCTTTCCCTGGAAGAAATTTCCCTCCTGGAATCTCTCCAGTCTAACAATTAGTTCAAGCACAATTTCCTCCTTGAAGCCTTCCCTGATTCCTCCAGTCAGAAGAAATCTATTTCTTTTTATGGCTTTTTTCATATACACAAAAACCCATATACATATATCAATATAAGATTTAAAATTTACAAGTGGTTTCTCACTTCATAATCTTCTACGTTAAGTAATGCAATCATCCCCATTTTACAGATGAGAAAAAATTGAGATTCAGAGAGTTAATAAATAAAAATATTTCTGATTTACATAGTATATTAAGATTTATAAAACACTTTGCAAGCATCATCATCATTCTTCTAACAACTTTATTGGGTAGACATTATTATTACCAATTAACAGATGACAAAACTGAAGCTCAGAGAGGATAATAGTAATAATAATAATAGTAATTTGCATGCATGTAGCACTTTTTTGACATCTATCATCTCATTCAATTCTGAAAGCAATACTGTTAGGCAGCCATTATTATTATTATTATTGCTACTTTACAGAGAAGAAAAATGAGGATAAGATCTTTCAGCCACTTCACCAGTGTCACACAGTGCTAAGAGACAGGATTTGAATCTAGGTCTTCTTGAATCCAAAATCTATCATTTGCTATATCCCTCCAGTCATGTAACTGATACATGTCGGAGACAAAATTTGAATACTCATCCCCTTTCATATTTTGTCAACTCCTCAAGGGATCAAATTCTTTCTCATTCATGTTTGTGACTCCTGGTGCCTTGCCCCCAATAGGATGTTCATGTGCCTTTGTTCATCTCATCCTAAATGAATCTCCAACCTCCTTCCAGTGCAATTCATTAAAGTTCTCAGATCTTTTCTTGAAGACTCGTCTAACCCCATGTACCCACAGTCTACTTGGATCCCTTACTTGTGAGGCCTGCATCTAAAATCCTGGAGACAGGATGAACATGAAAGAGAATTGAGGATCACATATTGTAAGCAAGAAGGGACCTTAGAAGTCATTTAATTCAACTTTTTAATTTAATAGATGATTGAAAACTGAGACTCACAGGGGTTAAGTGATCTGCCCAACTTAAACTCATTTATTTCTAATTTAATCTAAAGAATATGGAAAACAGTCATGTAATGTCATGATAACAATGAGAATATACATTGAAGATAAATATTGAATCTTTCTTAATTATAGACATAGTATAGTGGAAGAAGTACTCTATTTGGAGCCAGAAGAACTACGTTTGCATCTTAACTCTGCTATTTACCAGCTGTGAGACTGTGGCCAAGTCATTTCACCTCTGAACATCAGATTCCTAATCTATTAAAAGAGGTTTAATGATTTTTGTACTATTTATTGTCCAAGATTATGAGCAGCATCATTTGTGAACCCTAAAACAATATAGAAATGTAACTTGATTTTAGTATTCAGAGATTGATGAATGTGATAATTTCATTTCTCAGGACCTCAGTTTCCTTCTTTGGAAAATGAGGCAATGAGATTAGATGATCTCTAACAACTATGTGATTTCAATCCCTTTTCAGAGAACAAACATTACACTCTGTTTCATCATCCAAGAAATACCATTTGAATTGCTGTAATTGTTTCAGTTGTTATTCTGATCACTGCATATATGCTCTGAGAATTCCCTTGCCTTTCCACTCCATTCTCTGCCTACTCCCAAAAAGTGTTCTATTTGGAATGATGGCCACTTCTACTGAAGTCTCCAATGAAGAACTGAGTTGATTTGAAGCAGACACAGACTCTCCAAGCCCAGACCAGTCTTCAAGTATTTAACTAATCTAGACATCACCCTGCAAACCCTGTCTGAGATGAATATGCCTGCAATATGGTTTTTCAAGCAAAGTGGCAGTCCAGTTTTGAATGTCTGAGAATCTAATTAATCCATCACTGGCCCGACACAGAATGATTGCTAACATTTTTAGCTACACAGCATTCACTTTCCTTTTCTCCCCCCCCGTTTTTGGTTTTAACTTTTTCTTTCAGGGCTGGCAACAAGAACCTATACTAATCCCACCCAACAGCATGATATGTCATATTCTTTGTAGTTCAGTTCCTCTATCACTTCTTCCCAACTCCCTTAAAATAAAGCTGAATCGATTTTTCTCTTTCCTGTTACAAATTCAATTCCATTCAACAGATATTTGTTAAACTTGGCACTGAGAATACCAAAGTGAATACAGTTCCTTCCCTCAAGGAGCTTATATTTCACATAGTATTCCATATTTATGTCATCCTTTCAGAACAAAGCACTCTCCATTCATTGTCTCATCTGATCTTCACAACAATCTGTGAGATTGATATTTCAGTCTTATTTTCCCCTCAGGCAAATGAAGGAAATGGGACTTAGAGAAGGCAGTGACATTCCTATGGTCACACAGCTATTAATGAATGTAGTAGAGATTCAAATCCAGGGCTCCTGATTCCAGATATATTGCTCAATTTATCAAATTTTAGATGTAAGGGACTTTTAAAAAACAAAATGCTAA
The DNA here is from genome assembly GCF_037893015.1 of Macrotis lagotis. NCBI lineage: Eukaryota > Metazoa > Chordata > Mammalia > Peramelemorphia > Peramelidae > Macrotis > Macrotis lagotis. The sequence continues at coordinate 89,046,803 of NC_133658.1, forward strand.
GGCAGGATACCCAATTTACTTTGATTAGCAGATTGTTTAGAATGTGAAAAGTATAAGTCTTTCCTTCTTATCTCTGGTCATAACTCTGCTTTTGAGCATTTCTGCTCTGGGAAAATGAGGACTACACCCTCTCATTTATCACTCTTTGGCTTTGATTTCTTAGTTCTTGAGAATCACATGCCTGCACTGAGCTGCTTCTGGGAAGCTCCTCTGCATTATCAACAATTAGTAAACCTTTCTTGGTTTACTAAGAATCCAATTAGTCTGTGATTGTTTTATCTCAGCTTATTTGAGGTTCTTGCTAATAAGACAAAGATTTGATCTTTACCTGCATTGGGGTATTTTGAAATATTAAGATGAATTAACAGTAGTTCCTTTCATCAATTATTGATGGATAAATCATGTCAAAAATAACATCTTTGTATGCAAGTCAGCATCCTGATTTATTTTTCTGGGGATGCCTGAAACTATACTATAATATTATTCTAATAACTGTCACAAGTGTCAGTTTCAATATTTCTCAGTATAGTTTACCTAAGATATAAATTATTTCAGGGTAGATATCCAAACACTGAAATTTCCAGAATAGTAGAAAGTGATATGAAGTCCATGGGCAATCAATAAATGCTTACTGATTGATTAACTACCCCTTTTAATTCCCATTAGTTGTGTGATCCTTGGGAAGACACTTAACCTCTGTTACCCATTTTATTTTTCTGTAAAATGGAAAGGACAATAACATTTACTTCACAGGATTAATGTGAAGAAATAATAAGTTAATGCCTGTAAAGTGCTTACTAACTAAATTACAGCCATTAACATTTTTATCTGTAAAATGAAGGGGTTGGAGTAAATAACCTCTAAGGTTCCTTTTAGCTCTAACAAGATATAGAACTTAGGAATAAAGTAAATGTTGATACTTGGTACCCTCTTTGTATGTGGGATCAGTTCTATGTATATCTTGGGATTTTCAGCTGGAAGGTACTTTTGAGGTTCTCTGACTCTCAGGTGGCTATGTGCTACAGTAGAGAGAGCACCAGGTCTGGAGTCAAGAAGACCTGAGTTCAAATGTGATCTCAGATACTTTTTTATCTGTGAGACCTTGGAAAAGTCACTGAACTCTGCTTGCCTCAGTTTTATAATCTGTAAAATAAGCTGTAAAAAAATGGCAAACTACTCTAGTATTTTGCCTAGAAAATCCCAAATGGGTCTTGAAAAGTCAGACATGGCTAAACAACAGCGACAGAATAACTATTTTACAGATGAGGAAACTGAGACTCACAGAGGTAGTAACTTATTCGAGGTAACAAAAGTAAGTGGATAAACCAGTATTTGAATCTAAGGCCTTTGACTACAAGCTCAGAGTTCTGTCTGTTGTACTACAGTAACCTCCTTTCTCTACCAGATTGACATACTTCTCTTAGGTAGAGTCAAGAGAGAATATATTCATGAAAATATAGATAGAAATTGGTGTCTGCTTGGACAATATTTATGGTCCTAATCTATTCCAGGCAAGTTCTCAAGGAAAAAAGGGAAAAACCAAGACAAATATCTAGCTTATTCATGTGGGCAGACAGTCCTAGTTTGACATGAATTATTTGGTTGTTGATTCAAGTTTTCATTTCATTTTGGAAGGAATTACTCCCATGTATATAGTATTGTAAGATGTAGAAAGTGGTATCCTCTCAACTATCTTGTAAGGTAGGTAATGTAATAATGCATTATTACTACTTTTTTTTAGAGAGGGGTGTGTGTGTGTTTGTGTGTGTGTGTTGTGTGTGTGTGTGTGTGTGCGCGTGTGTATGAGGAAAAGTAACTTTCTATCAAAATTTATCAAGTACCAGACACTGTTAATTAACAAAAAAAGGAAACTAATAAAGGATTTTTAATTCAAGTCTTCCTGAATCCATGCCTAGCACACTACTTCACCTAGCTGCTTATAATATAAATATAATTTACATTTGAATACAACAAAATTGCTGTATTTTTATTATCAAGTCTCTAATTCTGCAATAGCCTGAATTGGTAGAAATTCACTTTGGCAAACGATAAGACAAAACGGGATTCCAGTCTCTCTTTTGTTGGCTTACCCTCAGGGAGCTTATGTGCCATTGATTAAATCATCCTTTGAGAACAAAGTACTCTTAATTCATTATCTTGGCTGATCCTCACAATAATTCTGTGAGGCAGATACTATAGATGTTATTTTCCTCAGTGACATTTTAAGAAACTGAGGACCAGAAAAATTAAGTGGCTGTACCCAAAGTCTTAAGTGCCTGGGGGACTAAGATGTTTGTGATTTGTACAGGATCACACAGTCAGTACTTAACACAGGCAGAACTTGAATTTGATTGTCCGTGACTCTTGATTTTGACTCTTTATCCACTATAATTAGCTACTTCAGGATTATTTTTTTTGATATTTTTACTATATTATCCTCCCTTTTCATAGATTAAGAAACTGAGGATGAAAGAGATGATACCCAGAGTTACACAGCTAACATATATGTCAGAGTTATCTTTGGAAATCAAGATCTTTTTTCCCCCAGTAGATCTTTAGTATTTAGAATTTGTATTCCTCCCTTTATGATCCGGTAGACTGGTATTCCTTTCACATATTTGCTGTATTAAAATTAAAAAAAATTTAATATAAGGCTATGGGGTTAAGTGACTTGCCCAAGGTCACACAGTTAGGCAATTATTGTCTGAAGCTGGATTTGAACTTAGGTCCTCCTGACTCCAGGGCTGGTGCTCTATCTACTATACCCTCTAGCTGCCGCCTCAAATTAAAATTATATTTCTATTCTAGGAAGTTAGGTGAAGTAGAGTACTAGTCATGGATTCAAAAGAACTGAATTAAAAATTCTTTATTAACTTCCCTTTTATTTTAATTGGATGGGTTAGACAAACGAGGACTGAAAGGGTAAAGTGACATCCCAAGCCTATTAAGTAGTGAAAGAGACAGGGTAAGAACTCCGATCATCCAAGACTCTTTTTAATAAACCATGGCTGGATGTATAGAAGAGGAAGAGAAGCCTGGCAAGGTACTTTGAACCTCAAACCTACAGATAATTAATGGTTTCATACAGAGCTTGGAGGAAAACATCAGGCAACTTTAATTTCTCCTTGGGCCATCAGGAAAAGCATGACGATCAGCTCTCATGACATTATCAGGGAGCTGCATCTTTATCCTCTCTTCTCAGATAACCTGCCAACCCCCAAAATACAACAGTTCAAAGATGAAGTTAATCTTTACTTAATCAGAAAGGAGACAGGAACAGTAAAACATATAGAGTGCTGATGCTTTAGTTCAGCTGGCAAAGTCAACCAGTCTGTGTGATGAGAGAATGCCCTCACTGAACATCAGATACTCTAACCCACCAGGCATGGCCAAACAAAATCATGTTGGGGGAGACCCACTGGGGCTTGTCAAAGCCTCTTTGGTCACTTTTGATTATTGGCCTGAATGCCAAGCTCTTAATTAATAGGGCAGACTGTGAACAGCAAGAAGAGTTGTTAATTATTTTAGTAGTATTGCTTCCTGTCTATGCAGAGAACAATGGCAGGGTGTTCCTGAGGGTGTGTGGACATGCATGTACATGTGTGTTGGGGGTAATATCCACCCCTCTCAATCTCTTTAGAAAATGCTGCAACATGTCCCCCATGACAATAAAGTGTATAGAGTCTCCTGCAAAGCAATGAAAAGGTCCTTTGCTGTAGATGTTGACTGGTAAGCATCAACTCAGACTGCATTCAAATAGCACCAGACTAAGCCAACAAAAGAGAGACTGGAATCCAGTTAAGTCATATTGTTTGCCAGGCTGAACTTCTGCCAATTCAGACAATTGCAGCATTAGAGACGTGATTTGGAGCATCTTCCAATAAGAGGGCTGAATCATATTTGAGACCTGCAATACAATGTTTTCCCCAAGCTTTTGTAATAGGTAATTTGGGAGAAGAAACAGCCAAATACAATATTCTTTTTAAATAAGAAAAACAACCTTAAAGCATAGCCAGGAGCCAGAGGAAAATTTCTTCCTTCTCCTCCTGGCCCTTCTGCCCCATTTCTTTTCTAGTGTGAAGGATGACGTATTAACTCAACATTCTTCCTGCTCCTGGGACTGTTCCTCATCAAAGAATGTAAATTTCTCAAAGGCAGGAACAATTTTTTTTCTTTTCATTTTTATGGGGGGAAGGGGTCTAGACCTGCTAATGTAGAAACTTCCTTCACCAATGGAGTAACATATCTATTCATTAGATTAGTAGGGAATTGCCTGTGATGCTAAAATATTAAGTAACTTGGCCATGATTAAAGGTCATGAAGAATTAGGTTTGCCCTACTCCAAAGCCAGTCTTCTAACCAGTTAACCATGGTGTACACAGCAGCTCTTAAATGCTTATTGGACTTTAACAATTGAATTATACATCCTGGCATCCATCTTCCTAGATTTCTAGAATATTTATTATCTCCTCAAATAACCCTATTTCACTTAGTTTCTTTTTAGATCTTATTCTTTTCTTTCCTTCCTCTTTTTTCTTTCTCTCTCTTTTTTCATTCTTTATTTTAGAGATGGAAAAATAATCTTTTGCTGCTCATCTTCACAGAGAATGAAGTTGGGGTCAATGGAAATGATCCTCTGCTTTTCAATGGTGAAAGATATTTCTTCCTTGTTCAGAGGAACTGTTTTCAATAATAAGAAAGAGAATAGAGATTAATAGTCAAACTACCATGACTTGATAAGACCTGCCAGGTAAGGTCTCTCTGTAAGGTATTTCATTGCTACTCTGAAAGATCCACCATAAATGGAGACAGTGTGGTATAGTAGAAAAAGCCCAAGATTGATTTCAAATCTAGCTTTGGATACCTTCTACCTATGTGATTTTTAGATTAAATCTCCTAACCTTCCTGAAACCCAATTTCTTATCCTTTAAGATACTTTTTCAGAGCTAGATCTTTGATCTATGCCAAGAAATTCTTCAGCTTTTCTTGAATTTGTACTAATTCTGGAGTAAGGAGGCATTGGTATTAATTAAAATGCAAATTTTTCAAGATCTTCTCCAAATAATTTCTGTATGATGGTGGTGCTTCTCTTATGGTTGCTGACAAGTAAATCTCTTAGTTGGACTGCAAGAGGATATGCTTCATAATGAAACACTTCATGGACTCTTCCCCTTGTGCAAACTTGGAATAGAAAAAGTTACAAATGAACAGCTCATAAGAAAAGGGCAGCTAGGTGGTGCAGTGGATAGAGCACCAACCCTGCAGTTAGGAGGACACAAGTTCAAATATGTCTTAAGCGACTTAATACTTACTAGCTCTGTGACCTTGAGCAAAGCACATAACCCTGGGTCATCCAGAGCTGTCTCCAGTCATCCTGATCCCTATCTGTCCACTGGACCCAGAAAGCTTCAGAGAAGAAAATGACTTTGCACAACACCTCCTCGCTTAAATCCAATTCAATTGCATGCCTTGACATCAGCTCCTTGAAGTTATGGTCTTTGAGAATGAAGGACAAACAGCAACAACATAGGAGAAGTGACTCAGAACTGGGCAAAGCCTAAGGTGGCAAGTCTGAGAGGTTTAGCAATTTTTCTGTAAACTAAAAGGGTAATAAGTGCTATAAGTGAGACTGAGCATTCAGATTGTCAAGTTCCAGAAACTGTAAGTAGCCCTTCCACTCTGACTGGCTATCTCCCTATAGAAGGGGTCTTTTCAAATGGGCATGAGGAATGGGGTTAGATCAAAGGAAATCCTCCCTGTCATTTCTTATGACATTTGCATTCTATAGATGAATAAAAGATCTCAAATTAAGTTCCTCAGATTTAAGAACTGTCACATTGATAATGCTCTTGAACATTAATTCATTTGAAGATGCTGTCAACCTGACAGATTTCCCAACCAATGATTCATTCAAGAAAGTTCTAAATAATAGGAGAATGGATGACTCCCACAGGTGTCAAAGTATGATGATGGAATAGGCATGACATAGGACTTTTTAAAGAATAGTGTGTGACACCAGACAGATTTCTTTCCCATTCTCTGAATAAGCTGGTATTAACCCACTATGCCACTGGGAACCATTAGTTGAGAAAAGAGAGCAAAATCTTGCCACTTTTAACTCAGCCAATGAGCTGCTAAATGATTTTACTTAAAAGGAAAAAAAGAATGCTGAAGGAGGGCTTGTCCTCCCTGTATTCTAACATGCTGTGAATTTTCTCAAGTTATTTAATTTTTCTCTGTCCCTGAATTGATAGGGGAAAATAAGCCTAATAAAAAGAGAAAAAAGTTTAAAGGGGACTTATTGTGACATAGAAATAGAAGAAAAATGGGAAGAGTACTTCGAGAAGCTCAAGCTGTTTGAACATCATCAGTCTGTCTTTAGTGATATAAAAATGTAGTGCGGGTTATTTATGTTCTAGTGATTCATTTTATAAGGTTAGTGATTCAGCAATATCTAAAGCAAATGAATTTCAAATAGGGCATTGCACAACATAGCAGAGGTGATCCTTGTCAATCTGCTTCTCTCTTCCCCCTTTTACACCATCCCTTGGACTCACTGAGAAGTTTGGGGTTGAAAAATCTAGTCCAGGAGAAAGAAGTAAAACTAGTAAAGAAATGATGATCACCATAGATGAGAAGACTATTCTTTTCTCCCCCATCTAATCATTTGCCAGATCTTGTCGTTTCGACTTTGTCACACATCATGGATTTATTCCCTTAGCTCCTTTGACCTGCCACCATTCTGATGTGAGTCTTTCTCATGTAGTATCTAGACTATTGCAATAGTGAAAATAATATTAGATATGGAATCAGATGACTTAGACTATCATATACTAACTCTATCCCTGAGCATATTACTTTATCTCCCTTAGTCTTGTTTTCCTCATCAGCTGAAATGGGCCAAAAACCTCCCCATGCAACATCTCATGAGATTGTATTGAGGATTAACTAAGATAGTGTTTGTAAAAGTATTTCTTAAGCAATGATTTTGATATGAGTGTATCTCTGTAATCTGACACAGAGCATTCTAGAAGTTCATAGACAGAGCTAGAAGTGATCTCAGAAGTCATCAATTTCAAACCTTTTATTTACAAATGAGGAAACTGAGGTACATGGAGATTAAGTGATTTACCCAAGATAAGATATAGAGCAAACAACAGAAGGAGGGTTGGAAACTAGATCCTCTAATACCATAGGAGCTAGGTGGCTCAGTGGATAGAATAGCATCTGTTCAAACCCAGTCTCAGACACTTACCAGCTGAGTAATACTGGGAAAGTCACTTCACCCTGTTTGCCTCAGTTTCCTCATTTATAAAATGGACTGGAGAAGGAAAAAGCAAGCCACTCTAGTATATTGCTAAAAATAACTCCCCAAACCCTAAATGGGGTCTTAAAGAGTCAGATATGACTGAAACATGACTAATCAATAATAGCAGCAAGAACAACAACCTCTAAAATTAGAAGCATTGTTACTTCCACACTCTCAAAGGGGAAGTTTAGCGTCATTAGCTCTTTATTAAGTTTTTTTCCTTGAATTTAAAGATTTTCTGTGAGATTGAAATGAATTTCTATGAATCTAAAGAATTTGAAATGCCTGTCAAATATAGAGTAAGTCAAAACAAAGGATAAAAAGATGAATATCCTGGTTCTGTTAATTATTACCCATGTGACTTTAGTGAGTTCATTTCTTTAGAGATCTGTTAAATGAAGGGGTTGGGCCACATGATCAACAAGGTCTCCTCCTGATCTAAATTCTCTGAACTCTCCCTTTCATTCTCCTCCTCCTCCTCCTTCTTCTTTTGGCAAGGTAATGGGATTAAGTGATCACACAGGTAATTATTAAGTGTCTGAGGTCAAATTTGAACTCAGGTCCTCCTGAACACAGAGCCAGTGCTCTATCCACTGTGCAACCTAGCTGCCTCAATGTCCCTTTTATGCTTGAATGAATTTTCTGGCACTGATTCTCAAAATGTGGAAAACTCCAGAAATTTCAGATTTGGCACACACACACATAGGAGGAAAAGTTCCTCCATCTCAACTTGCAGTCTCATTTTACAGCAGCAATGATACCCTGTGCCATATCTAGGCAAGCTAGGAAAGCATCTTGTGTTTTTTGAGCTTAACTGAAAGACATCCCAAGGGATTAAACAGAGTAGGTGTTGTTATCTTGAGTCATTACCTTCCTGAGTTAAAATTTCAAGTAGAGTTATCATTTCAGTGGAAGAAAACAGATTCTTTTAGACCAACTTTACCAGAATTTTGCATTTTTTCCTCAACATGGTTTAAAAAAGCATTAGAGGCCATGAGAAAAAAATCATGCTGAGGATAAAAAAAGATTAATTTTGCATTTTCAGAACTGGTTGTACAAAATTAGATGAATTATGTTAAAAGAACAATAATTTGACCCCAAATTCCATGGCTCCATGCAGACCTGACCTGAGAAATATCCTAAAGAAATATTCCTAGGCCAGAGGAATAAGTGACTGACAGCCTGGTTCTTTTGACTTCCTTTACACTCTCACGGAATCATAGAATTTTAAAATTGGAAGAACCCTTTCCCGATTTCAATTTGTCCTGAAGCCATTCCTTGAGTGCATATTTGGGAGTAGCTTGGGCAGGGGAGAACTTCAAACCAGAGCGTTAATGAATGTCAACCCCATTTGGACTTTCTGACACACTTTCAAGGCACTCTGTAGAATGAGGTTTGCCTGAAAGTTTTCTGATAATCACTTAATGGATATATTCTACTTTTCCTGGTACTAGTATTGAGATGTAAAAGGAGAATCCCTGGGACATATAGTCGGATCTCTGCTTTCTCTCCTCCCTACCATCATTCTTTAGGGTCAACTAACTCCCTTAACTTTTTATATACTTAAGTATAATAATATGACACCTAGTAATGTTACCTGGGAATTCCAAGGAATGAGCCATGAAATATAGGAAAAATGGATAAATGACAATGGATAAGTGGCAAATGAATGCTTTACTTACTCCTAATATCAAACATGCTAATTCAAAACCAAGGGATAGCACCTATTAGCATGGGAAAGCTATAATTTCTTTGAGATTTAATTTCCATCATTACAATATCTAAGACTTAGTTTCTTCCTCTTTAAAAGAGGAATTGTGTTACTGTTATCTTTCTCACATCTCACACACTAGGAGTAGGCATGCTTAGGATTGTGCCACTAACAAAGGAGTGAAAAGGGAGATATGCTGGGGACATGATGCCATGCCACTGAACTAGGAAGGATGAACATAATGATGTACCCATTCGACAAGGGCTGTTGATTTCAGAATGTCAGACCACTGCAATAAGGGCAAACCTGGATTCTGCTACTCACTCCCTCTGAGGATTTGTAGGGATGGACAGAAGCTGAGTACTCAGTTTCTGAACCTGTGTAAGTGGAGTGAGCAGATAATATCTAGCTGAGCCAAGGAGAGGAGGTACAGAACAAGATGGGCATGACTGCCATCTTTACAGCAATGTTTAGAGCATCTAACTGTGGGTGTTGTCAACTGTGTAAGTGAAAAAAAATCTTTTTGCTCAGATTTCTACTGGGACCAACTGAAAATTGAACTACTGCTATAGCTCTCATCTCTGGGATTGGAGATAAGAAAATGTTGAATTTCAACTCAAGATGTTAGTCTTTGGCCTCAGGGTCAGGGATGAAATAGAATGTACAATCTACATTTATATTTGGAATGTGATTTCATTGGTATAAGAATTTCCAAGGAGAAAACCTTGTTTCCCAATGGAGAATGTAACCAGCTCTACAATTTAGACTTAGAGAGCTGTCCAGGGAAACTGAAAAGTCTAGTTTCAAGTATGGGATCACATGACCAGTCTATGTCAAAGGCAGGACTTGAACTCAAATCTGACTCAGATCCAGCTCCGTAACCATAATGCCATGGTACAGTTCCATGTCTGTTACATATGAACAAATACTTCTGCTTTACTTCATTTGTATTTAATTCCATTGAGTAGTAGTCCTTAGTCTCAGGTCCTTGACTTTATTTTCAAAATATTTTGATGATTGAATTTTGATAAAATTGTTTTCCTTTATAATCTTATGTATTTTATATAATATATTAAAAAACATGATTCTAAATAGAAAATTCATAGGTGTCATCAGACTGCCAAAGGAATCTGATACAAAAATGATTAGGAACCCTGGAATCAAAGGCTTATCACAATATGGTTTTGAACAAAAAGCAAATGAATTAGGAAACCTTATTTTCATAATAGGATGCAACTTTAAGTTATAACTTAATTATGTAATACCTATTAATCCCTAGATCTATGGAAAAGAAACATTTCCACTCAGGAAGCTGTAGGATTAAAAGGAAAAAGGCATCAAGCTTTTTGAGAGTTGAGTTAGTCCAGAGCTGTTTTTGGTATTGAGTAGTGTCTATGAGAGGTGAGGTGTGTGACAACCTGATTGCTCTATAGGAACAAAGACAAATTTTCCAAAATCCTTCCTAATGGCACAGGAAAATAGTATTTATGTTGCATATCTCATAGGCTTGTGGGAAGATTAAATGGGCTATTATACAAAAAACTCTTTTTTGAAAAACCTTTTAGGGCTACATGAATATAGCTATTAATGTTATTTAAGTCTTGGTCTGCTCATCTGCACAATGGGAATAATTATATAATTACATTATTATTAAAATAAAACCATAGTTGATGTAAAGGAAGGAAATAAGTCATAAAAGTGAAAGAATCATAGCATATTAGGAAGGAAAGGATTTTAAGCCATTAAATTAGCATATCAACTTTACCCCATAGTTTAGCTAAAGAGTGATAGAACCAGGAATAGAATTCATATCATCCAGAATCTGGTGAAACATTCCTCTTATAATATGTGCTCACAAGTACATCTATTATTATTACTATTATTATTATTATTATTTAGCATTTCCTGGAAAAATCTATATTCTTAGCTCTGCCTAAACTTCAGAACTGACAGAAATTGAAAATGAAAAATCATGACTATCCTTTAATATTTTTTTAGGTTTTTGCAAGGCAAATGGGGTTAAGTGGCTTGCCCAAGGCCACACAGCTAGGTAATTATTAAGTGTCTGAGACTGGATTTGAACCTAGGTACTCCTGACTCCAGGGCTGGTGCTTTATCCACTATGCCACCTAGCCACCCTATCCTTTAATATTTTAAAATAAACTAGGCCCTTTTCAAATGCCTTAAAATCAACTATGAAAATTTAAATCCATGATTTTCAGTTAGATTTCGGTTTTTTAAGCAAATTATACAAATTTCATTGTTCATTAAACGTGCCATAAAAACAATCACATCTTTGTAGTCATTTAAATTTCATCACACATACCAATATTGAATACGGTAAGTGCTTTTTCATGAGATTCAGCATCTACAAAATAAGTTTGCTTTCTTGAAATTTTATAGGCATCCAAATAGCATATCAATTCAAGTGAAACAGAAGCCTGGAAAAGTTATTATGCATTTTTGTGAACCCAAACTTCGTTCCAAATAGTCACTTAAGCATTCAGGAAAAAAAAAACAAACAAACCATACTTGAGGTCACAGACCAGTTCTTCCCCTCACAACCTGAGGGGAGCAGTATGGCACCTACCCAAGGGGTAATGATCATAAAAATACACACAATATAAAATTGTATCTGAATGGTTTATAACTTGGTTGTTATGGTTACATCTAAAGATCCAAAGCTATGGGAGATAACACTTTATTTCATTTTGCTGGAAAATATTCATTTTTACTTGTTTCCCAGGTTGGTACTTGAAGTCAGACAAGTCCTGATTGAGAGATTCCTGTCTCTGACATTTATTGCTATGTGACCGTGGATGATGATGATGATGATGATAATAATGATTAATAATAATCACTAATATGTATATGGAGTTTATGTGCTAGGCTATGTGCATTAGAATTACTATCTCATTTGATCCTCACAACAAGCCTAGTTGTTGTCATTCCCATTTTACAAATAAGAAAATAGGTAAATAAAGCTTAGTTGCACTTAGACTCTGACCAGGGACAGACTACTAGTAAGTGTCTGAATATGGATTTGAACTCAGGTCTTCCTGAATCTTGGCCTCACACTTTATCTGTTGTATCACCATTTTATCTGTTAGAGATGTATAATAATGCTTATAACACCTACTTCAGAGAGATTTTGTGAAATCTTAAAGCTTTGTATATCTTGAAACACTGTATTTGTAGATATATATGTATATTGGTAATATATATTTGTATATATAAAGATATGAATAATTATAATTCATTATGTTTTTTTGTGACAATAGGTTCAGAATTGTGATAATTTCCTTGGTGTAAGGAACTCCTTATGAACAAACTTTCTACTTCGATGCAAATAAACACCTTCTCTGCTGCATATAATCTTTTACAGTTATCTTGGGAGCTCTCAGAAGTTAAACCATTTGTTGAGGGTCACAACATAGACAGGCTATATCAAAGTCAAAATCTGAACCCATATTTTCCCAATTTTAAGATCTGTTCTAACTTTATTTTTAAATGGCCCTCAAAGTCTCACTTAGTGGGTTGTTTCCATAGATGATTGCTAAATGTTTGTTGAATTAAGAATTCATAGAATCATTGCTGTGGAGCTTAAAGGGATCCAAGAGTTAATCTAATCCAATCCTTTTATATTGTAGAAGTTAATACTGAGGTTCTGAGATATTTACCCAAGGTCAGGAAGGTCCTCTGCTTCTAAACCTATGCTGCCTTTCCTACAATTCTGCCTCTTCCAGATTTGTTGAATCTGCATTTCATGCATCAATTCAAATGACAATAATTTTCATTTAATAACACCTTCAAATGCCTTTGGCACTGGTAAAATGATTAAAGAGAATATTTATAAATTGGTTCATATCTCACATTAAATTAGCCATGTAAAAACTTTTCTTACCTAGGGAGTGGGCTGCTCTCTTGGATCATGCTATGATATCATTTATTGGAATTGGCCACATGTTCTTTGTCTCATTCACATCATGCTCTGATCAATTAAAAACTCTAGTCCCTTCTATTACACCCATTTCTTAAGTCAATTATCTCATAAAATTCATTACATAGATCACCAAACATCATAGATGAAGCCATAGATCCAGAAGGATTGCTCTGTGTAAACTCATCCCAGATCCTGCAACTACACATTCAAGTTGCATATACAACTGAAGTTTCTTGTTAATGTAAAGAGGTTAGTACATTAAGTGTATAGACTGAATTCTGATGATATAAGAGGGTTCCTATGGCATAACAGATAAAAAGAAATAGAAGTTTTTTCAAGCCCTGTCTCTGTTAATGGCTGTGTAAACTTGGTCAGCATGGAGGCAGTTAGGTGGTTCAGTGATAAAATGCTGGACCTGGAGTCAGGAAGACCTGAGTTCATCTCCAGTCTCAGACACTCAGTAGCTGTGTGATCCTGGGCAATGATCCCACATTTAGCTTCTACTTGCCTTAATTCACTGGAAAAAGAAATGGCAAACCATTCCAGCACCTTTGCCAAGAAAACTCCAAATGGGGTCATGGAGAGTCAGAAAAAATTGATCAACAAAATCATCATTATGTCCCTTAACCTATCAGGATCTCAAACAACTAAAATACTAAGTTATAAATTTAGCATCTTATCTACATAAGTGAAGGCAATTTCTGAACTGAAAATCTCACACACAAACATACTGCATATATATGTGTGTGCATTTCTACAGTACATATTCACCATACATATATCATGCATACATATTCACCCACACACAATTGAACACATCCCTATATATGTATGTATAGATATATGTTTCTGTATATGCTTTTGGAACATGTTAATAAAATACATATATTATGTATATTTGTGTTTATAAATGCTAAATTCACAGGAATATACATACATATAAATCTGTGATTTCATCAGTGTAGGGCATTATTCTCTTGTCACATATAAGGAAACAGAGAAAGAGATGGCTCATTTAGGTAATCATAACATGAATGTGACAAGTCTGATATTTGAAAATAGCTTACAAATGTATTTATAAATAAACCTGATAATATTCTGAACTCATAATGTAATATTAAAATATTAAATAAATATCTCATCTCAGTCATTCATAAGAGTACAGGACTGTTCATGCCTGTCATAGATGAGGGACTTGAAGAATCCATCCATGTTCATTCACTTTATGAATGAAGAAACTGGGACCCATGGGGGTAAAGTGAAGCAACAAGGATCATACACACATACACACACACACACACACACACACACGTACACTAATTCAAAAGAACCTCAAATTTAGAGTTAAAAGACACATTTTTTATTTATTCATTCACAATTTCTAAGTATAACCTTAGCCAAGTCATTTCAATTCTGAAATTGGCTTAAATTAACTCTACTATACAATGAAAACATTGGATTATATGATCCCCAAGTTCCCTTTCAGTCCCAAACTATGATATTCCAATTTGGGGGACAATTGACGAAGATAGAAGGTTTACTTGATATTTAAACTCTGCATTATGAATGCAGTAGATCTGTCACACATTCTCACATGACTATTTTAGCAAGTCATTTCTGTCTTCTCTGTCTGTAAAAAATAGGAGAACAAGTCATGCCTCATTGTTGAGGGTCTGGTTGGGACTAGGCACTAATTAGAATTATGGATTCCTAGTAATAGAGTATATAAAGGAAAACTCTGAGCTATCTTTTTCAATCCTCTTGTTTTAGAGCAAAGAATTGTTGAGATTTACTAATGCATTTTCTTTGAATGGTTGCTACCATTTAAAGTTCATAAAATCTCAATATATTTAAGAGAAAGAAGTCAAAGAAATGAAAAGCATTATGAATAGCACTAATAATAAACTGACAAAACTCTCATATATCCTCTTTTCCCACAGCACTTAGGTGCTTTTTTGAATTTTCTAATAAACAAGAGTTTTTACAAGAGTGACTATTTCTTTACTGACACATTTGAGGAATGTGCTGGACTTTTAGAATTCATTATTGAAAATATCCATTTGAATGATTTTCAGTAGGCAAGGCAAATTCAGTAGACCTCTTTCTGCATTAGATTTTTATATACACACACACACACACACACATACACATAACCATATATTTATATTGTTGATTGTATGTTGTGCCATCCATCAGAATGTAAAGACCTGGAGGACAGGTACTTTTTTCTTTTTTTACTTAGACATTAGTACAGTCCTAGTCATATAGTAAACATTTAATAAATGCTGTTTACTGAGTCTCATTAATATGTAGCAGGTATTATAGCTATATGTTTTTTCCAGATTCTAAACTCTACCTTGACAGCAAGAAATATCTCAATCTTTGCCAGGTCAAACAAAGGTTTAGCAAAGGATAACACAGTTTGGGTAATTATTGGTGTAATATATTAGTTGCATTTCCTTGTCATCCTCATTGTCCTTTTGAAATTTTCATTGTAATGTTATGCCTTTGATGGAATATTTATTCAAATAGAACTTTGTGACTGGTTTTATCAACCATGGGTGAAGACCATAGAAATTTAGAGTCAATAGGACTTTACAGATCATCTGATGATTTTCTGGCCTTAAATCAAAGGAGTTTCATACCTGTTAATTTTTTATACTGTTCTCCAACACTTGGTTCCACACATCCTTTTTACTTCTTACATAAAGAAAGTCCCACATAAGTTAAATGAAATGTTCAGAGTTTTAAAATTAATTAACAATAGAACCCTTATGATCAGAACTGAAATTTCTTTATCCATTGATCTTTCCATCATACCACATTGCTCTTCTTCCTATCAGGTTCTTAACTTTACCATTTACAAAAAAATGGTAACACAAAAAGAAGAGAAAAACACATTATGATGAATATTTGAAAACATTTGCTTCATGTAAGCAAGCAGTCTCAATGTATTGACTAAAAGAAGACACATTCTTCATGTATTCTTTCCATCTCATTGGCTTCTCTAAGGACAAGCCTTCTGATTGGCATGCTTGTGGACAGCTCTGTCATTGTACTGAGCTTGAGCTCAGAGATGGGCCATCCTAATTTGATTACATGCAGAGGTGGGGACTCACCAGCACTGACAGTGATAGCTTCAATGAACTGTTCTCTCCAGCTGTTAGTCCCAACCACAAGAGCTAGATTCGTCTTCTTAATAAGTTTGTCCACAGTACTCTAGAGAGGTTGAAAAAAATGAAATAATTATAGCTGGGCTGGTTAAAGCCTGAATAAATCCAAGACCATGCTGGCTTTAAAACTCCAGAGTTATTTAAGGGAGAGCAGATGTCAGGCTCAGAACAAAAGTGTTGACTTCAATTGCCATTGTGATTATGTATACAAGCATGGCCTCTGATTCAAAATGTACACAAATGGAAAATTGTTTCTGGAACTCTGTATGAGAATACCCCACTGCCTAATGACAGATGAAAAGATATTAAGATTGGCCCCAGTGATTATCATAATAGACAGTGAAAAATCTCATCCATTGACAATGAATGTGTTTGGGGATGCTTTGTGAAATGTGTTGTCTATTATTCCATCACTGCTCTGCAGCTCACAACTGATGGAATAGTGTGTTCTTTTCCATAATATACATCTTAAAAGAGGCCAGAGTTGGTTGAAAAATGATAAATCCAAAGAATGTGTTTATTCTGTAATGAAGTGCAGTAGGAGATTATCAGAGTTACTATGGAATGTGAAGCAAATGGAGCTTTCTTTTACCACCCTTCTTATTAATCTTACTGTTATTGAACCAACCACTTTATATTTCCTCCAAAAAATTTCTCTGCACTAGTTAAAACTTTTTTGATCTTTTATTTTATTTCTATCTGTTTTTACCACTAATAGGCTTCATGCCCTTTGATTTTTTTAAACTTCTGTCAAACACTTGGTTCTGTACAATTAACACTCTGGTTTTTCAAAAGGTCAATTTTGTAAATAGCAGCAGCCAAGCAATTTTCAGCTAAGAAAGCAGGTGATCTACATACAAGACTTTGGATCACACAGACTATAGTGAGAGGGCAGGCATATAAGCACAGCGGGACAGCTCAACTACACCAACTAGTCTACCCATCCACCAAACTTACTGACAGCATGTCCTCCAAAGCCCACTCATTGCAATGAAGCACAAACACACACACAACTTTGACTTAGTTAAAAAAGTATGAGTTTTAATGTCGTGTTGACTATGCAAGAGTTATCTGGGGATGGATAAGATGTTAAAAATTATGGGGAACCCAGAAAGCATAGTGTTATGGATGCCTCATATTAAAAGGAAAATCCTTGACCAAAGGCTAATGTCCCAATGGTGAATGGCAGGTGGGAATATATAATTTACATTGTAACTTTAAGTAGTCTCTCGAATTTGGGATTCCTTCTGTCTTTTGTGTCTTTACATAGATTTTCCCCTCAAGTCTGTAGCATATTCTTTTCTTCATCTCTGCCTCTTAAACTTCTCTGCTTCCTTAAAGGCTTAGATCAAGCCCTCTCTAACCCAACACTAGTTGATAGTGTTTTCTCTATCATCAAATTTTCTTGTATTTACTATATTTTTATATATGTATCATCTCTAGTAGAATGTAAGTTCCCAGAGAACAGACACTATTTTTCACTATTTGTTTTTCTGTCCCCAAATCTTAACTCTGCATACAGTAGGCACCTAATAAAGGTTCATTGTACTGAAAAGTATTAAAAGTATAAGATTATTATTATCTACCTATGGAAAACACATTGAATAAAAAGGCTTGTTAAAACTAATTTGAGGACTGAGAAGACTTGGTTTGTCTGTCAGGGAATTTTCTAGTCCTGAGTTAATATTATTAATAGTAAAAACATGAACTTTCACTACTGGCAATCACAAGATCCCAGGAGAGGCACCAATCTATTCAGTCTTAGATACATGCATCTTTCCATAAACAGTTATAGCACTTAGACTACTATCAAGTAAAGTCTCTATCTAATATGTTATAGAAATGAATCTTTTGTTTACAGACCCAACAGACACAACAAAAGTGGTCTGGGCAAAGCTTTTATCTGTCAGGTTCTATTGTATTTAAATGCAATATTTATCCTTTAGAATCTTAAAGGTTTTATTTTGTGCATTTAAAAACATTATTCTGAAAAGGGGCAGGCTTCATTAGACTGCCAAAAGGTCTATGTCACAGAGATGGTTAGGAACCCTTGGGCTGAAATCAAAATGAAAAGCTTGATTAGCAGAGGGTTGGTAGTATGTGAAATAGCTATGATGACTGGGCTTTGGCTTCTCTTGGTTTAAGGATTATTCAAATAGCAAAGTTTTGAGAGAAAGGAGATTTTTAAAAATGTATGAAATTCAGGGCAGTTATTATTATAGCTTAGTTTGCATATTTATGTCCAGGAACTTTATTATATTCAAGGTTATTCCTGAGATTCCATTGTTATAAATATATCCCATGGCCATGTGTGAGGGGCACATATGGAGGTATATTAATAATTATTGCCAAGTCATTTCCATCATTTCATTGATGTTATCTGGATCTTAAAAAGGAGGAAAGCATAGATAAAAGTAATATCATGGCAGAGATAGTCAAAGCAAATAGATGAATAGATAAAAGTAAAATGGTTCTCTCATCTTTGATAATGTCTATTTTTCTCAACATATTTTTTAATATTAATCTTGAATCATTGTACAGAGAATAATCTATCAGATTCCATCTTTACCTCCCTATTTAAATCTTCTTTTGAAATTTTGTTATATAAATCACCTTCAAGTCTTTAGAATGTTTGATGAGTTAAATTTGCTTTTCAAATTACAGGCTTAATTAATCTTTTATTATCCCCTCCCCAATTAACAGCATATTCCCAAAATTTCTTGTAAATCCATCTTGAACACATGAAGCAGCAAGTACTCAAAGTTCTATATTACTATTTAACCTACTATTGCTTGCAATTTGGATAACATGGACAGTGATCCTGGCCAGAAGGCTTCTAGGAAACCCATGTGAGACAGGACCCTGTGGGGGAATGTGGTTTTGAGGAGACCGTAGTATCAAGTGTACCTTGAATTCATAGGACTCTTCAATGATGACTTCCAGTTTGGTATGTTCTCCAAGGATTGGGCGCCCCATTTCTGCAATTCGCCGCTCCTCTTCCTCTTTGCTAGTTAGGGGCTGCTTGTCATCATATTCATCTACAAAAGGGAAAGAAGAAAATGCTGAGGAACATGGTCAGTTTCACTCTGGAACCCTGACTTCTGGAAAAAGGACTCCTTTGAGGAACAAAACCTCAATTTCCATGTTTTCAGTTAAAGCAGTCACATGTAAAAGTTTTCCTTTGCAAAGGAGAAGTCCCCACCCAACTTTTCTTGGACATAGCCTACTTTAAAGAATTTAAAAAATAATTTCACTGACGTATGAACATCTCTATTTCCTTATTCACTAAATATGGTCAAAGTTTCTTGGGGAGAATTTTAAAATCTTGATCTCACTGTGGATGTTCATTCCAGATTTATATCAAGATGTGACCTAATATTAACATCAGGTCAAGTGAGTCCAACATCTCTTAACAAAAAAATGAAAACACTATAGAACTAGAGAAATGGTGAAAGACAAGATATGCTCTTTGCTTCAATGTTCTAGTTGGTCATGTGAGTTTTGAGCATCAAATAATCCCATTTCATCCTTTTCCACCCCTCCTCACCCCTTTCATTTCATCCCATTCACCTTCTATGCTCTCATCTCATTCTACCCCATTCTATTCCTCTGCTGGAAAAATCACCTAATCTGGTAGCTTTGAGGTCTGTTAAGAAAAACTTTATAACACTTAACCTGCAGTTATTAAGATGGTGTTCTTTGGTAATGAAACATTCATTCCACCTGAGAAAGATGATTTACAGAAGTCATCCATGTAATATGAACTAAAATGAAATTAATGGGAGAAATTATCTGAGCACAATTTACTTCCCTTAAGATGAAGATTAGTGGATTGAAATAAAAGCTGCAAAGGTCATCTAAGTGTAAAGAAAAAGGGAGGGGTTCATGAATACTGAGCCTTCCATCCTTAGGTCAAGAGAGTGATATAAGTTGCTCCACTTCCTGTGCCTAAAGGTGGAAACTGCAGGTAGTTGGGGGCTATGTTAGGCAACATGTGAAACTCAGAAAAATCATAGTCTGTGTTGGTCTCACTTGTCTAGTCAAACTGCCTGTCAGCAGGACTCTATCATCAGTGGATATTTTTGAAACAGCTTCTTGCCTAGGGTTACACATGATGAGTATCTTTGTCCTTTTCTACTTAAATAAGCCTTCTACCATTCTCTCAACATTTCTTTCTATTGAGAGGTCTATAGTTTCTTTTGGATGTACAGATCACTGAGTTTTAACTCCTTTTTTTTTATTCCCAAATGGGGTACTTAGGACATAGGCCTAGTTAGGCCAGTCACTTGTAAATGAAAACAGGTTTTAGGTACAAGGCTGGCAATGATTTCAAGAAGCAGATGAAATAAAAATATGTCAACCATTTTAGGAAAAAAGTATATGAAGTGACAAAACAAAATGGGAAGCAAAGGCAAAAAAAATAAGCATGTAAATGAGTCTTATGAAGAATATATAGCCATGCTTTTCCGAAAGAATTTTTAAAGTTTTAAATCACTCAGAATAAAAGTCCCAAAGCAATTAGACCTCAGCTAAAAGATAAATGACCAAAGACATTCAACTACTGAATGTTAAAGGGAGGCAAGGGGTAGAGACAGGAGTTTTATGGGAACTGAGAAACCAGAAAATGGTTGTTTAAAGAAGTCTCATTTACATCTTAATAAAGGGGGAGTTTAAAGTATGAAACAGATATTTTGATTCCCATTATTTTTGTTCTATGTACCTATGGCAATAATTATCAGTTTAATCACATATTAATAGCTTGATTCTAAATGGCAATTAATGATTATGTTTGCTGAAAACTGGAAAAATGTAGAGCTCTCAGAATTAAATCTGGAAGGGATCTCCCAAGTCATCTAACTGCCTCACTTTATAGCTGAGTAAACTGAGGCTATAGAAGTTAAGTGACTTAATTAAAGTCAAACACTTAATAAACAGCAGAATCAGAATTGAAACTCATGTATTTTGAATCTCAACTCAGAGTACCTTTCTCTCTGTCACTGTAGGCACTGCTTCTTGCTTCTTTTCCTCAGAGGAAGAAGGAGTATCATTGAGATCCTGATTTTAAAGGTGGGGCCATTATGGAAGGTGCTTAGTTTGGACCCCATTAAAAAAACTATTATAATTTTCAGTTATTTTTTTTCTAAAGGGACATTTTGTGCTGTCTACTTTGGTGAATGATATTAGAAAAACATTGTTTAAAGGATTTTCTCACCATGCTGGAAGAGAAACAACTTAATTCTATTCTTGGTCACACTATTTTCCAAGTCATGACTTATGCTTTTGTTTTGATACCCTGCCTTTGCTTACACCATTTTCTACCTTCAATATCCAACTTTCACTTCTTTCAGTGAGCCTCCATTGTATAAACCTTCCAAAAATGTACTTATTCTCTTCTTCAATTCTTGTCTTTCCCAATCTCACTGACACTTCTCCAAAATAACACTATTTTGTTTTAGTGCCTTTCTTTTTCACTCATTTTTCAGTTGTGTCCAACTTTTTGTGATGCCATTTGGGATTTTCTTGGCAAAAATATTGGAGGGCTTTGCCATTTTCTTAGATCAATTTTATAGATGAAGACACTGAGGCAACAACATTAAATGACTTGCCCAGAGTCATATAGCTAGTAAATATTTGAGCCAAATGTAATGTCAGGTCTTTCTGACTTCAGGTCTTAAGGATCTATCTACTGTGCCACCTAGATGCCCTGTATTTCTTTGTGCATACTTTTCTATCATCTGGGAAACGTTTCTTAAGGGTAAGACTAGTCTGTCATTTAAAATAAAAGCTTAGGGCAGCTAAGTGGTGCAGTGGATAGAGCACCGGTCCTGGAGTCAGGAGTACTTGAGTTCAAATCTGACCTCAGGCACTTAATAATTATCTAGCTGTGTGGACTTGGGCAAGCTACTTAACCCCATTGCCTTGCAAAAACCTAAAAAAAATTTTTTTAAAAGCTATCTAAATCTTTTGCCTCCTCTTCCTCTTTTTTTGCTCTCTTTTAACTCTTTACCATCTGTTTTGTGACCCCCTTTCTCAATTGAAACTGTTTATATGTTTAACATAATTGCACATGTATCACCTTTATCAGATTATTCACTATCAAAGGGAGGGAGGAGGGGGGAGAGATGGAGAAAAATAGATAACTCAAAAATCTTGCCAAAAAAATTGAATGTCAACTGAAATTGTTTTTGTTAAAATTACCAAAATATTCTTGGTTGCTAAATAAACCCAATGGCCTTTGCTCAATTCTAATCCTTCTTGAACTCTCTGACAATCTGACACAACTGACCATCACTTCTTCCTTGATATTCTCTTTCTCCTCTCTCCTCTAAATTTCTCTGATATTGCTCTCTTTTGGTTATAAGTAGGCACTAGATAAATGCATATGAATGAATTGATTCTCTACCTCTCTGTCTGATTGTTCTTTCTCCATCTTGGTTGCTGGACCATCATTCATTACCTTTCCCCTAAGGTGGGATATTGCCAAGGTTCAGTCCTAAGTACCATTCTTTTCTCTCTCTCTGCATATTTTTCCGATGACTTCATCTGCTTTCATTGGTTTCATATCTCCATGAAGATGTTGCTCAGAGGTACGTATCTAGCACACATCTTTCCTATGACTTCCAGTCCTGTAACATCAACTACCTTTTATACATCTCAAATGGAATGTCCTGTAAATTCAACATGTTCAAAACAGAACTCATTATCTTTTCCCCAAAACCTACAACATGTAAGTTTCTCTATTTTGTTGAAGACAATACCATCATACTATTTACCCAGTTTTAAAATCTTGGAGTCAGCTTTCAATCCTTCTTCTCCCTTACTCCATATATTCAATCAATTGCTAAATCCTCCAAATTTTACTCAAATGACAGCTACCCTATTTCATTCCCTCAGCACCTATCATCTGGACTATTTTAAAAGCATCCTAATTGGCTGGCTTGCCTGAAGTTTCTTTTCTAACTGACCTAGCTTCACAGCACTACCAAAATGGTATTCTAAAGCACAGATATAACTGTGTCACATCCCTGCTCAATAAACTTCAGTGAGTCACTACCTCTGGAATCAAAGAAAAAGCTGTTGCCATTTAAAGCCCTTCAAAAACTGGATCGAGTCCATTTTTCTAGCTTTGTTATATGTTCCTCCTTTTCACACTCTCTAAAATACAGTAACATTGACTTTCAGGAAAAAGATGGCATTCCATTTCCCTTTCTTCACTTTTTCAAAAGCTGTATCCCATACCTATAATGCCCTCCCTCATTTATTCTGCCTCCTAAAATCCCTTGTTGCCTTCAAATCTATGTAAAATCCATTAGCTGCTACCACTTCTGTTTATCTCTGATTTCTATTTATTACATATCAATTTATATACATACATGTATTTCCCTCAGTACGATGAAAACTCATTGAAAGCATTTTTTTTTTGGTTTTTGTATCTCCAGTTTTCACTGTCTTACAGTAGATGCTTTATGAATTGATATTTGGTGCTTTATGGTGTTCAGGGTCATGCACAGTATAGGCATTCAGGATCTGTTGGATTGTATAATTTAAATTATCATGTGATCATGGTAACCCCTCTCCCATTTTACTACAGAAAAACTAAGGTTCAAGAAAATAAAGGCCACACAGATAATAAATGATAGAATGGGGATTCAAATTCAGTACTTTTGTCCAAAATATGAGCTCTTTCCATCATACTACCAAAGAGTATTTATCACACAAAAGTGTCATAAAGGTCACAAAAACAGTTATATTTGCAGATACACTGCAACACCTGGGAAAAAGTGGTTGGAAAAAACCTAAACTGATAGTAGAATAGAACTATGATAATATGACCACCCCCTAGGACAGGGCTAGTTTTTGCCTTTCTTTGCATCCTGTTCCATTCTCTTCTGTCCAATATTGATTTCCTTTCCTTGTTTTTGTGACATCAAAATAATGTTTGTTTCTAAAACTGCAGGAAATTATTTAATAATACATACACTATATATTTTCTGGGTAATTCAGTAAATTTATTAATAAGGCCATCAAGTAATTTATAAGAGAATAGTCATCTGATCATCTCTCTTAAACCAATAGTGGTGGGGTAATAGTTTACATGCCCTTTGAAGAGGAGGTGTGCCTGAGGGATGTCTATTTAATTCTGATTGGCTAACACAATAGGAAATGAGTTGTTTTGGTGGTATGTGACTTAGGTCACTCAAATCTTGGTCAGAGAGACATCAATTTTCATATCACCTGCCTTGAAAACAGGGAGAATCAATATTTTCCCAGGACCTGTCTGAGCAAACATACTGAGTAGGAATAAACCCATTAGCCAAAACTTAGAATTTCTTTTATTGTCTGATTAGATATTGGCCTGGGTAAATCTTTGAGAGATTTCCCACACTGATTGAACAATTTTTTGTTTAAATCTAACTTTAATTCTTTTGGTATTTTGAGCATTTGCTTTTAAATCTTTTTCTTCCTCTTCCTTCTCCTGATCCTTATTATTATCCTCATATCCAGCACTTAAATATTGCTATAAGGTTTGCAGAGCATTTTACAAATATCATCCCATTTTATCCTCATAACAATGCTTGGAGGTAAGTGTAAACATAAATAAGTAAAAAGTAAGTAAATAAGGTAAGCACCTTAAATAAGTGTCCTGGCAAGACTTGAACTCAGGTCTTCTGGAGTTCCATACTGATAAAATGAAAAATTAGTACTACTGAACTCTTGAATTTTTTTAACTCTATTATTTTATGATTTCTAGGTGGGAGAAAGTTGAGGATAACAAGCCTCTTAGCTTTGTTTTTTAAAGAATTTCCTTGTTACTTGAAGAAAGATAATTTTTTTCTTTTGTGAAGAACTATTTGAGAGATCTTAGATAATGGAGGAATTCAGAAGGGAGCAATAGTTGGGGACAAATTCTTTAGTAATTTTATGGAGACTGAGTAATGCCATCTGTACTACTCTGATAAGGCAAATATATACATACACACATGCACAAGTAAAAGGCATATATAGATATATAAATGTATATGTGTATGCACATATATGTTTATGTATGCATAGGAGTATATATAATGTGTAAATATACCTAAATATATGTGTATGCACATATATGTCTCTATGTATAGATAGCTAGATTGTGTGTGTGCATGTGTGTGAATGTGTGTGCGTGCATGTGTGTGTGTGTGTGTGTATCTAGAAGGCACTGAGCTGGAATCAGGAAAACTTGAGTTCAAATCTGACTTTAGACAATTAGCTATATAATGCTGGGCAAGTCACTTAACCCTATTTGCCTCACTTTCCACATCTGTAAAATGAGATGGAGAAGGAAATGTCAAATCATTCCAGTATCTCTATTCCCAAAAGGGCAGAGAAAACTCCAAAAGGATCCAAGAAGAGATGGATCCACCTGAAAAAACTGAACAACAAATATACAATTAAATAGATGCATATATTTAACTGTATAGAATATAACTGAATAGAATATATAAAATTCACTATGACTATACATGTAGGTACATGTATAAATAGTTATAGTTATAGTTGAATTTTGTCTACTCTGTTCACAGCCCTTGCAGTTCCAGGGAAGTCATCCGAGCAGTACATCTCTGTTTCTCATTGATATAAAGCTCAACAATCAACAGTGACCAACATATATGAATTGATGGATGTGCGTAAAGTGCACTTGAAAGCTTTTAGCTGAGTTAATTAAATGGTGGTTTTTGAGGCAACCGTGATGAAATAAGTACCTGCAATGTTGATTACAGTAGAGGGAATTGGATGCTCTCTAGCATGGACTTTCCTGAAGACAGGTTGGCCTAGCAAAAGGATCAGTAGAAAATCAGCAGAAAGGATTACACTGATTTGGTTCTGAAACTTCTTGGTGGAGTTAGTAAACTAGATTTCACACACATAGACACACACACACATGCATGCATGTGTTATTTTTCCATTTCAGTCCAGGCTTTGGTGTTTTACCTTACCTCTAGGGTCAAATCAAACTCCTTTGTCTGGCAATGAAAGACCTTTATAATCTGGTTCCAACCTTCCTTTCCGGTCTTATGATACATTGCTGGTCTTCATTCACTTCTCAGGCACGTCACACTGGCTTACTTACAGATCCTCAATGTCTCATCTCTGATTTTTTACAGGTCACATCTCATGCTTTAATGCATTTCTTTATCTGTTTCTTAGAATTCTGTTCCCTTCAAGGATCAGCTCAGTTGCTATCTCCTGCATCAAATCTTTCTTGGTTCCACTAGACACTTGAGTTTCTCCCCACTCATTACTTTGTATTCATTTCATTTCATTTCTTCATTTATTTATTTATTTAGCTATCTATTTATTTATTCATGCACTCATTTATTTATTTATTTATTTTGTTTGTTTGTTTATTTGTTTATATTTTATATTCTAATTTTGTAAATTCCATAAAGGCAGGGATAGTATCTTTTTTTTGTTTTCATATTCCCTGGACTTAGTATAATAATGCCTAACATACATGATTGAATAAATGTTAACTGATTTATTCTAAGTAGAACAACTATAGAGGGAGCTCTTTTAAAAAATCATGTCTCCCATGAGCCAGGGTGAAAAAAAGGCCATATTTCACTTTTCTTTAAGGCAGAGCCAAGTATCTATCCATGGGTGGCTCTTTGGGAATACCTTGGTCTTTCAATTTCTGGTTCCAAATTTTCATTTCCTTTGAGTGCTTCAAATGACTAGAGATATTCTGCTGAGCCCCAAGGTTTTGCAGGGGACCATTATCATGAATTAACTGTAGTTAAGAGTTTCCACTGAGTCGCATGCCTCTGTGGATTGCTACTGCCAGATGAACTGTGTAGCAGCTCTAAATGGATGTCCTAGAGTATTAATAACTTCTCACTAGAAAGAGTATTTTGCCATGGCTGCAAAATCCATTTCCAATATTAGATATAGAAGCTATACTATAAATGTATTCACCTAATATAGTATAAATGTTATATATTCTATATATTAAAAAATTCTATATTATGATTACTATATTAATCATTAATTAGAGCAATCAAAAAAACTAAAAAAGGGTCAAATAATCCATTAATAAAAGATCTATTTGGGACACATATGGGGAAAGTTTTTAAATCTAATGTTAACTATGTTTTATCACATTTTTATGCATTTTGTTAAATATTTCCTGTTACATTTTAACTTAGTTTGAGCTATACAGAGGAAGATTGGAGGCTACATGAAGCCCACAGGTCACAAATTTAATACCTCTGATAGAAGCTACTTCTACTATTTTGGTCAAAGATGCTTGATTTCTTTCTTATTTAGATAATAAAAGTATGAATAATTAAATTTTGTACAAAAGAGACTCCAAGTTTTTTTCTTTTTCTTTCTTTAGTTGCCCCCCCTCTCTTTTGCTTTGCTCTGTAATCAAATCATGATTATAAAACTTATGATCACTTGTCAGATAAAACTGGTAATTGGAGATAAGACCTTTCTACTCTGAATGATTGACTGTTTTTTGGCAAAATATACATTTTCCATACTTTGGGAATGGAAACTGATTATAAGTGAACTCCAAAGGAGTTGAAGCAGAGTTGGAGCTGTAGAAAGTGCTACAATGTGATAGGAAGGATGATTTGTCAATTGAGTGCATTACAGTGAGACAAAGCGCAAGAAGACTGGATCCAGAATGCAGTTCCAAAGGAGTCACCAGACCTCCATGTGCATAGTTAATGAAACACTGGATTACTGGAGCTGAACTCTGGATAAAGTAACTTTCTATTAATTTCCCTTTTTATCTTTTGCAATTCAAATTTTCATATGTTAATGGCATACTTCCAAATGGGTACTGTAGGTAATAACCCAGGGACAGAGTCATCCTTTTCTGCAACCCATGTCACAAACTAACCTAAAAGAACATGTCTTTTCCAAGACATAATGTTGGTTGTAGAATTAAAAATACTCTATAAGTCTTAGAACCCTTTCTAAGTAAACAGAATGATCAAAAGAAGGGAAAAAAACCCAAGCCTTATAGGTGGATGGGCTCTACAAAGGAAGAGTTGGGTTTCATGAAGTCAGTATCTAAAAAGGCAACATTGAGTTTAGGTAATCTAGAGGCTGCCTAGCACTGGGGAGTGCCTTCTTTTACTCTGACTCTATGCCTAAACTCCTAGAAAGGTGAAAAAACAATGAAAGGATTTATGACTGGTCTTAATTCTGAGATTCTTTTTTTTTCTTTTTGTAATTCTATGATTCTTGAGAAGTGACATTTTATCAATGACAGCTTATTTCAAAAAGTTAAAAAGTAAATCTGTCTAAAGAAATATGGCATAATTTAAAAAAATGAAAATGAAACAATATAGTCACAAACAGTCCCTATGGAAAGTACAGCTATGGGAAAAAAAAACAAAAATAGTGGGCAAACAAGCTCCTGAAGAGTTAGAATTTTAAAATGATATATACAAAAGATGAAAGGAGAGACACATCATAAGCAAGGATTAACAAGAATATATAAGAAAACTGTGGGGAAAGGACAAATCTAGAATGAGTTAAAACTTAGGACACAAATTAAAACAATTAAGCTAGGGGAGAATTACATTTGGAAGGGCATATGGTATATTGTCAAAAGACAAGAAAAAAAAAGAACTATTAAACTTCTATGGTTCTCTATCAAGTAAAATAAACATCAGACTGGAAGAGACCAAATGAAGGGAATTGTAGCCCAAAATAGATAAGGAAGAGTAAAAAAGCTTCTAATGTTCTAGATGAACACAATCTTCTTTTGAAATACTAGAATAGTGAAAAAATTGGATGCAATTTTTGAACTGCACCATCATTTTTATTATCAAAGACAGAAAAATAGTTATCAAATTAGTTGTCACTTTGTATTTTAATAGTATGTGAAAGAGAATGTCTAAATTAACAGACCTAATTTGTCCAAAGGACAGTATCAGCATTTTTGGTTAAATAAAACAAAGAACTTTCTAATTCTCAAAGTTGTATAAAAATTTAATTGTTTGCCTTGAGAGATAGTGATGGCTATTTGAGAGGACAACAAAATCTTCACATGGGATAGGGGTCTCTTGGAACATTCTTTAGCAAAGGGATTATGGACTAGCTGGTCTATATGACTAACCCAATACATTTCCTAGAAGACATTATATCTCTGAGGATAGAAATACTGTCAATCTACCAATCTCAAGTATTATGGGGAGATAGATTTATAAACCTTAAATTTCTCTAGGAATGTTATTACTAAAATACACACTTTGTGTCCCCTATAGCATACAGTGACATGCAAAAAGAAATCTTTCAATAAATGCCTGTTGATTAATTATATTGATATGTGAAACATTAGATTGTTAATTAAGTTTTCATTTCAGAAAAAAACCTTTCTGATGAACACAATGCATGTGATATTATGAGTACAATCAGTACTATACTGTTTCCATAAATTTATGTTAATAAAACTTATACATGGATCAATTTTATATTTGATATTTAGTTTATACAGGAATATAGTGATATTTAGTTTATACAGGAATGAAATGAAGAACACAATATTTTCCTTACCATAGCGAGACTTCCCTTAAGCAGATTGAAGAAGATAAAAAGAAGCATGATGAAAAATAAATTAATAAGTATCATGGTGTGATCAAAGAGAAATCTGATGGCATTAGACTTCTAAAATTCCATACCTGTTATAGTGAAGCCACCTAAAAATGACAAAGAGAAAAGAGAATATCAATTATGATGTATTCAAAATAAGATATACCAAACCCTTTTAACAGATTTCCTAGTCATCCACCCAAACAATGAAAAGTTTTATAAATTGTATTTGTAAATGTGGGAAATCACTTACTAAAGCATGAATTTCATGACTTTCAAATGTTAGTGTGACTAAACTCAAAATTATAATAAACTTAGTTCACACATATACATCAAAAATCATTCATCTTTAAGATAGTTCATCTTTATAATGAAAATGGACCACCATTTAGTGGACATGGGGGCAAAATGGTCTAATGTATTTATTAAAGCAACAATATTGATATTAAATCAACAGTTCCAAACAAAGGTCAGACATATATGAAAAATTCCTTGACACACAGATACTCATACATACACAAACAGAAAGAAAAACCTGGAGAAATGAAGAACAACAGCAAGAAATGAAATGCTTACCAAGCTCATTCAACAACAGGGCTGTGAAGAAAACAGACAAAGACAAAAACAGAATAAGAGAACAAATGAATAATGAAAATAAAAAGGAATATCCACAGAAAGAAATCCAGGCAGATCTGGTTAGAGGGCTAGAAAAATCACTGCTCAAAATTCAGTTTACCATGAGGTATCTCCTGTTGTGAGGAAAAATTTCCTACCTGTGGTCCCTAAGCAGACTGCCCTTCTACACATATGCGTTTTTCACAAATACACACATGTGCCTATATATATATATATGTATATATAATATGTATACATATATATATTTAGATTTTCTATTCTATTTACATATCATATGATATATAAACAGATTTTATTAGGAAAATCTGAATGTTGCTTGGAATTAAAAACTATATGTGAGAGTTTTAAATCAGGTAAGATCTCAAGAGTTAAGTATATCTCACCCACAGGAAAAGCAGGAAAAATGGTCCATGGGAATCTATCTTTTGCAGTCTGGCTTAAGATGGGATATTGACCCCGAATTTAGACTTTGTGGAGATCACAAAATTTCTTTCAATTTGTAGGTTAAGGAAGTAAAAATCATTTATTGATTATTATTTATGACTTTTCTAGCTTCCCAAAGGGATCTTAAAAAGGATTTTATTACATGACTATTGCTATCAAAAATTTTGGAAGAATGATTTTATTGCCTATTGGTACTTATACCTCAATCCTAGAGACAACTCAGAAGACAGATTTTATTTTTATTTTAAGCCATGAGATTAAATATGTCAAAATTATCTGATAAGGGATGTTGGAGAGAATTTACAATGACATGCTCAGATTGTTATTTAATTTTTGAAGCATTAATGCTTACTTCCTAATATGTTTACTAATTATGTTGCTAGTGTCATGAATCCACATGGTGGATGTGAAAATTGAATAATATATAATGAATGAATTTCAATTTTCTTTATATAGCACTGTCTTCTTAATGAACAAATGAAATATATTAATTAGTTGAAGACTCTCTTCCTTCAGATTAAATATGGTTCATATTCTAGATGTAGGGAGAATTTTTTCTGTATGAAAATGGAACACCATTGAACTTGTATTGTCCATGCCTTTATAAAGATCACAAGATGACTTTTTCAATGATCTGTTTCTTCAGTACTACAGTTGAGGGTGGGCAGGAGGAAGAACATTACACTTGGGGTTAGATTTGGCTTTTAGTCATGACCCTGACACTTTATTTATGTAACTAGAACTAGTAACAGAATCACAGAATGTCAGTGGTGGGAGGCACTGGGGCTGAGGTCAGCTGACTTGTATTTCAATCCTGGCTCTGAATTTTAAGACTGTGTAACTTCAGAGAGGTAATTTTATCTCTTGGGGCCTCAATTCATCATTTTTAAAATAAAAAAGAGTGGAATTTGATGATCTGGGAGTTCTATTTCAACTTTTATATCCTATGATTCTGGAAGGGATGTTGAAGATCACTGACTTTTACACATGAGGAAACTGAGACTGGGAGTTTTTCGGGCAATTTGGTCACATCTATTAAGTCCAAAGTTGATCTTTGTATTCCAAATCCAATATTTACTCTAATACACCATGGCCAATTTAATCTCTCAGTAGCAGAAGATTTCAGTCCACACACTCCCTTCTTGTTTTATAAAGTACAGGAAGAAAAGGCATGATATTTATTACCTTTATGATTTTGGGAAAGTCACTTAACTATCATAGGCTTCAGTTTCCTCATACATAAAAGGAGGAGGTCAGACTAGATTTAGAAAAGTATTTCAAAACTCCCCTAATCCAATCTTTTCATTTATAAATATAAAGGAACTGAGATACCAGGAGGTTAAGGTTAATTACTACTTAGGGTCACACAGTTAGTATTTGAACATAGCATTTCCTACTCTAGATGCAGGGATGTCCAACCTTTTAGCTCCTCTGGGTTGCATTACCCAATAAAAACTTGTCAAGGGGTGCATATAAAATTTAGTATTTATTAACAAATTAATAATATAATTATGTAATATCAATCAATAAACAATTATATCAAATTATAATTATTTATTTATAATTATACTAGATTTATAATTAATTGATTGATTGATATTAATGAATATTAAATTCTATATTTGGACCTTGATAAGTTTTCACTGGACCATGCAACCCAAAAGAGCTAATGGGTGGGACATCCCTGCTAGAGTTAGTTCTTTCTGTTGTACCATGCAATCTCTTAATATTCATCCAACTGTATTTAAATTTCCTTGACCTTTGTTAGTAGCTCCATTTTGGAAGGAAAGCATATTTAGGAAAGTGTGTGTGCTTATGAACTAAAACAATCCATTAGCCACATTTTCCCCAGTAACAGAATTATAGGTATGTGCCACTACATCTGGTCAGTTGAGGCATGATGAGAAAAGCTCTGGGCTGTTGATCAGAAGGCTTAGGTTTAATTCCCAGCTCTCTCACTTCCTAGATTTATAATTTTGCTCAAGTCACACGATTTCTCTGCTTTTTGGCTGCTTTGTGTAGGAAACGGAGTAAAAGAAGAATTTATTAGGCACCAGACACTGTGTTAAGGACTTGAGAAATATCTTATTTAATATACAGAACTAGGATCAAACAAGATAAAATATATAAAAATTGTATATAATTTTTTAAATTATGAAGTAATTTATAAATATCTATTATAATTATTATTCTTATGAGGGCTAGGGACCAGGTCTGTGATTTCATTTGTATAGCCAAGAACATTCCCTCAATGGAAAATTCTCCACAATTTATATTATTAGTTTATTGTCTAAAGCACTGGGCAGTTTAGGCGACTTGCACAGGATCATACAGCTAGGAGGTTTCAGAGGTGGGACCTGAACCAAAGCCTTCCCAGCTTTGTAGTCAGTTCTTTATTCACTGAGTCCTACTGTCTCCTATTGATATTTTTATTAATAGAGCTATACTCTATATTTGGGAATCAAATATCAAGATGAAAATGATATGACTAAAAGGATCCTGAGCAGAGGAAAAGGTCTTTTAAACTATAATATTAAATCCTTTGAACTAGATAAATACTTTCCATTGCATGAGATTGATGCATGTAGCTATAATCTAGGTTAGTTGGCATTCTATCATCAGCTTATTTAATGGGCAATGACTGATGCATTTGGAAGTTAGAAAAAAAGAAACTTAAAGCTGCTAAAGCTTCTAAGGAGATAAAGTAAAGTATTTGGTAGCCAAAGGGAGAGAAGAGAGTTCAGCGTGAGAGTAAGGAGATACGGAGAGAGAGAGTACAATTTCTCGCTGGTATGTCTTGGTATACTCTCACACCTTTCAATCCTCTTCTTTTCCATATTGGTTCCTCAAGCACAAGGGAGAAACTGCACTCTTTCTCATATTCCTCACGGTCAAATATTCTAAGGGTAATGATCTTCCTGTGGGAACACAAGACAAAGGCAAAACAAATGGTTGGATTCACACACTCATGCTTTAGGTGTCCACCAAGCTTGATATCACTGTGATGTTATGGATGGAGATCACTGCATCACATCCACCTCCATTAATGCAAAAAGGCATGATGGATACTCAGAATCTGGATCCATCTAGTCCCACCAATGAAGTCACTGGACAGAGGCAAATTAACCTAAATTTATGCTGCTCAATATTCTTATACACAAGAGTACAACATGCTCTTCCCTGACATGTTTATTTTGGCAAATTAGAAATTTGTGGCTCTGTCTCTCATTCCAAAATGGATAGTTATTGAATCAGACACCAGCAATATCTCCTTGTAGAACACAGGCATCCCAGAACTCTGAGCTGGGATTCAAGACTGCAGAATTGTAGGTTCACAGGGACATTATAGAGTTCAGAGGCAAAAGTTTTGGATTACTATTGGAAAGTTCATGCCTTGTTACATAAGTGGAGGGATGTGTGCCTTGAATAGTGTTTGGAGTCCAAGTGTAGGATAAACAGGCACAGGCAGTTGGCGCTCATCTTTGGAGCATCTCCCCCACCTTTCTTCTCACTCATCTCCACCAGTCGGGGCTCTCCAATCTCAAGGAAGAAGGTCTTGTTTTTTTCATATTCCTCATCATCAATTACCTTGACTGATATTGTTTTGCTGAAATAGAGAAGAATAAAGATTGACGAACAAGGGGAAAAGGATAGCAGGAGGAGAGGAAATACAAAAAGGACAGTAAAGTTAACAGATTTTAGGATCAAGCAGAGAACAAATGAGAAACTATCCTGTTAACATTGGCAAAATAGTACCAAGTAGAATATGGCAAGTGGTTCCATTGTTCCATCACCTTAATTAAAACTAGACAAAAGTTAGTCCTAATTAATGGAGGGGAAGAGGGAGTAAAATTTTTGATCAAAATGAGAAGCAGAAAAGAAGAGAAACAGAATTCATAATCAGAACTTACACAAAGTAGAGGAGGAAAATACATTTGTGCTGTAAAATAATATGAGACATTAACTAAACAGGGATTTAAAATTCACAGTTGGAAGAGAGAAGGAAAATCAGAGCATCTGACAATTATTTCTGTTACCTAGAAGCAAAATCACATTCAATTTCATATGATTTTCAAGGACCATAATGGTTCTGTGATCAATATTCACTTGTTTGTATTTCATTTGATTCTTGCTAAATTAAGGCTATCCTTTTAGAAGAGGGGTAGAAAAGAGCAATAATCTTTGATTTAAATACAAACTCACTAATTCTACCATTTTAGACCAAGTCTCTATAGACAGAAAGAGGTGGCAAGGAAAATAGGAACCCTGTTAAGTTGACTCTTTATAAGAATCCAGGCTATGAAACACAAAGCTAATTGTCAAGGATTTACACCCAAATAGTCTAATTCCATATCTTATCCAGAGCCCTAATATATTCATTTGCTCTTTAAAATATTAGTTGTACTGAAGGAGTGGCCAAGTGTATAAAAAATCCATCATCACTGAAAAGAAAAATACCTCAACTCTTGTTATCAGTTAATCTGTAAGCACATATTAAGTACCCATTAGGGACTATGTTGATACTAAGAGACAGAATGAAATAATCTGAACTTTCAAGCTCATTTTTTCATTGAGGGAGATAATACATAGAGAGGGGAATAAAAACTGCCTTATAATTTCACTGGTCCTGGGGAAATATTTGGTAATTGAATTCTTTACATATGCAAACTACTTTTTTCTTTGCAACTTATAGAGTCTTATCTAGAACACTAAATTAATTGTCTTACCTAGAGTTACACAGACAGTATTGTTAGAGAAAGGACCAAGGCTAGCTCTTGTTCTGTTCATTACATCTTATTGCCTCTGTTCCCTTCTGCCTCACTCAACTATAGATTACAAAGGATTTCTACTACTACTACTACTACTACTACTACTACTACTACTATTACTACCATCACTATCACTACCATTACTACTACCACTACTACTCCTACTTCTGCTCCTATAACTACTACCACCACTGCCACTGCCACCACCACCACCACCACCACTACTACTACTACTACTACTACTAAACCACATATACACACAATTTGCATACATAAAATGTAGATATATTCATACAGACAATAAATAGAAATACAAAAATTTTTATGGAACATAAAATATGAAAGAAAAACACTAAAAAGTGTTATGTTGAAGGTGACACTTCAATTGTGACTTGAAGTAAGCTCAGTATTCTCTGAGGTGGAGGTAAGGAGAGAATATGTTCTAGTTCTGGAGAATATCCAGAACAAAGGAATGGAGAAAGGAGACAGAATGTCATTTGTGAAGAATAGAGAAAAGGTCATTATGAGAAGAATTATCAAATATTTTTTCATCAGTAAAAGAATACATAAAGTACTAATTAGAAGGAGGAAAAGGGGTAGAGGCTGTTGACCAGCTCAAATTTGTAATTAAAATTTACAAACCAGGAAGATAAAAATATGTACCAATTTTGTTTTCAAAGCCCTTTTCATTTTAACTGGCACAGTCCTTTTTCCTAGATAGGTGATGTAGTCTATGGGAAGATAGGGCAGTGTATATATCATTTGTAATCAAAACATTTTGTTTCTCTAATTTTACCAATAACTTACTAATTTAGTTTTTGACCTTGATTATTTCAGTCTTTGTTAGCCTTGGGGTGGGGTGGGGTGGGGAGAGGGTGATCCAAATTGATAAATTATAGTTAAAATTGCATTATCTGTTATATCCTGCAACACCACCACCTATTTACATTTTGTTATGCCTTTTTTTTCATATTTTAATTTCCACAGATCAGAGAAAAGGTTTTTACTTTGATAAAGGTTGACTCCTTTCTTTGACATAAAGGTTGATTACTTTGATATTCTAAAAACAATGGTACTCAGTTATCTCAGATCCTCCAACCTAGAGATTCTAATATTTAAACTTTCCACTTAGAATGTAAGTTCCTGCCAAAGGGTATTTGGTAGACAAAGCATTCCTGTATGCAAGTTTTAAAAGATGAAGGTCATCAATTAAATCAAGTCTCTAAAAATGTTCTACCCAGAAGAGACCAGGTTAGAAGCTAATTCATGTTATTAACTCAGAGGAGAAAGTTTCAGGTGGAAAAATAAGAGAACAGAAGTGAAAAAGTAGAGTCAGAAAGCCACATTCACTGATTTTCAGAGAAGCAACCTTTTGGTTATGTATTTGGATGACATAAAGGTTATCCTAAAGTCCTTATACTGGCAATAAAGTGCTTTTTGATAGTCTGGAATTTGGAATAGTAAAGCCAATTAAGGAATTCAAGTCCTTATTTTCCCCTTAAAGCAATATGATTATATCTACATTACACTATATCATCTCCATTATTCCACAGTCTGCTTATATCTACATTGAGCAAGTCAAGAATGATAAGTAGAAAATAATTGATCTATATTGAATTGCCCAGAATTCCAAGGAGCTGAAGGGAAGGGGAATAGGGCGGATGACAGAAATATGTAATACTTGCTCCTATTTCCCCTAGCACTTAGCATGGCATCCCACACATATTAAGTGATTATTGTTGGTGATTTTGGGGGGGGGAGTGAAGAGAGTATGGTTCATATCTGGGACTTCATTAATGTAGGAAATTCCAAGTGGGTATATTCCCTTTACCATTGTCTACTGGCAACTGTTTTACAGTTATAGTCTTAGAGAATTAGTTGTTTATGTGACTTGCAATAGGTTATACAATCATTATGCAGGAATTTAACATATTTCCTATTCTGAGTCCTGTTTCTTATTGATTATATCATATTGCCTCTGTGAATCATAAGATATTGCAATCTACATTGCCCCATTGCAAAATAACATGAATCTGTGGGACTAGAAATTCATTGCCCAACTCAGGAAGGAGAGGAACTTTTAAGTTTTTAAATAGTGACCAAATGCTAACCGGTGACAAATAATTATGATCCCTAGTTTTTTTTTCTTTACCTCAGACAGGGTAATATACAAAGTCAGTCTATATATGCTAAAGGCTTAATTAACATGGGTTGGCACTTGGAGTCCATCCTGCCCAGCTATAAAGATAACTATTTACCTAACACAAATTACATAAATGCAGGAGTGCCCTGTCTAAATCAGCTCTGGGACCCATTTTAAGCAGGAAGATTCAAAATATTTTGTGAAACACTGGATTTTGGGAATGGGGATGTTTATTAGGCGTTTCAGAAGAGAATCTGATAGTTAAAATCAAGTAGACCTATGCTAGTACCTTCATGCAACCTATCAAGTTGTTATGCTGGTTTTGTAGAATTTGTAACACTTACTTTTAATTTTTCGTGTTTCTTCCATTCTTGATAATTGAGAATACTAAAAACAGCTAAATATAGAAAATGCTGATTGGTATTGGATATACCAGATTTCTATTCAAAATAGCTTTAATGGTGGATTCATCTAGATAGAACTTAATGGTTCCTTAGAATTAGACTGACTTTTAATGAAGTTTAGCCTCTTTAAAACATGTTTTATGTACTCATAGAAATAATGATACTAGGGGAAGGTGGTGTACTGGCTATTGCACTGGCCCTGGAGTCAGGAGAACCTGAGTCCAAATCTGGCCTCAGTCACTTAAAAAATTGCCTATGTGATCTTGGGGAAGTCACTTAAAACCACTGCTTTGCAAAAAGCAAAAAAAAAAAAATGAAACTTGTAGTATTGTTTTTATAAAGTACTATGATATAACTTCCTATTATTCAATCATTTGGGAGACCACATGGCATAATGTATGGAATGTGGGTTTGGAGTTAGGAAGACCTGCCTCTATTTATCTCTGTGACTATGGGCAAGTCATTTTGTCTCAGAGCCCCAGTTTCTATTTTTAGAATTGAGGTACTTGGTATAGGAAACCCCTATAATCTCTTCAAGTTCTCAGTCTGTGATAATCTTCTCTTTTACACTTAGTTGTAGAATGACTGTGAACAAATTACATTTCCTCTCTGAACTTCAGTTTTCTCTTTTGGTAAATGAAATATTGATTCCTTTAGTAACAATTCCACAGGATTAATTATGAGAGTTGTTAATTGTAATAATAATAATAATAAATATATATATATATATATATATATAAATAAAGACAAGTCTTGGCAAACATTCAAGAGATGCATACATGTCATTTTCATTATCTTCAAATTGATTCTATATTCTTCTCTTCCTTCACATGATAACATGATAGTTCTGCCATCTATCTCACCAGATATTTCACAATATTATCAAGAGAAAGAAAAGACAGGGAATATGTTATGGCAA
The DNA here is from genome assembly GCF_037893015.1 of Macrotis lagotis. Taxonomy (NCBI): domain Eukaryota; kingdom Metazoa; phylum Chordata; class Mammalia; order Peramelemorphia; family Peramelidae; genus Macrotis; species Macrotis lagotis. The sequence continues at coordinate 89,085,841 of NC_133658.1, forward strand.
GTGGCCCTCATCCTACTCTTAACATTAGCACAAAAGCCAGCTAAATCACCTTATAGTTAGTAAGAACCATGTATATTTATATCTAATGAGAGACATAATAATAAATTGAAAAATGAGTTCATCTTTCACAACAAAGAATGAACAACAAAATAATATATAACATTTCGTATACTTGATAGTAAAAAGTACATCAGGAAGTAAATTTGCTCTTCATGGTCATAATGGCCTCATCTATTAAACTCTGAGCAGTGGGCTTCAGGGACCCATATAAAGTGTATGATATGATAAAATGAATATTAAAATTATTTTGTCAATATAGTATCAGTTGTGCCTCAAGATCAGTGTATTCAGGTAATTATAATCCTGGAGAAGCAACAGACTATAAGGAAATTGTAATAGTGGAAATCATTTTAGATGAAGAAAACAGAATAAGAAAGAAATGTTTAAGGGTAACTTGCAAAGCTTCTTAGAGTGGATGGAGTTTGCATAATGATGTCTTTTCAAAATCATTAGTAACAAGATCAATAATGCCCCTGTAGTGAGCCATTAAATTATATAATAATTTCCCACCTTATTCACAATGAACCTATTATTAGGAAACATAATTTAGCAAAGATATCTCAATCAATCAAATAGCAGTTCTTGCTCACCAATTTCTTTCTGTCCAGAGAAGTAAGGGGTCTTTTTGTTTTTAAAAAGAATAAGCAATATTCTCAGATGTACTTAAAAGGGCACATTATGGGATACCATGAAGGACCATTTATGGTTAATTTTTCATTTTTTGGAAGGTCCTTGTTTATGGCTTCACACATAGGAATATACTAATTTAATATAATGCCCTACTACTGATTTCAAAACTAGCTAATAAGTGTTAGGTGACTTTGTGACTTCCATAACCTTGAAGAGTTTTGCTTCTACCTCAAAATGGACCCAATTCCTAGAATTCTGTTTCTTTAACTGAGATGTCAAGGTACAAAGTTGGTTTTTTTTCGTTCCTAGACTGTTTGATTGACCTGATCCATCAATTCAAACAAAATGAATAAAACAATAGGAGTACAGATAGATCTTTGATGGAAATCTAACTCCCCTAGAGTGGGGGAGATGGGAAGCAAATTAAAAAATTAGATACAAGGAATAGCAAGCAGTCAAGGAAGATAGAATGTATATTCTTTGAGAGCGAAGACTGTTTTGTTTTTGAATTAATATTCCTTGTGTGAGCCTTGCACTAAGTAGGAGCTCAGTAAACGTGTGCTGAATTGTTTTGGTGAATATTATGCATTGAATGAAAATATATTGTGAAAAGGAGGTAATGCTTATCACCACTACTATTCAATATTGTATTGAAATGTTAGCTTCAGCAATAAGAGAAGAAAAAGCAGTTGAAGGAATTAGAATTGGGAAGGAAGAGACTAAACTCTCACTCTTTGCAGATAACATGATGTATACCTAGAGAATCCTAAAAAATCATTTAAAAAACTACTAGAGATAACTAACAACTTTAGCAAAGTCACAGGATATAAAATAAACCCTCATAAATCTTCAACATTTCTATATATGGCTAGCAAGATACAGCAGAAAGAGCTAGAAAGAGAAATCCCATTCAAAGAAACCTCAGACAAAATAAAATACCTGGGATTCTACTTGCCAAGGTAGACTCAAAAACTTTTTGAGTCACACAAATAAAATCAGATTTAAATACATGGGCAAACAGCAACTGTTCGTGGATAGATAGAACTAATATAATAAAAATGACAATTCTGCCAAAACTAAACTACTTGTTTAATGCCCTACCAATCAAAATTCCAAAAAAAAATATTTTAATGAGTTAGAAAAAGTTGTAAGTAAATTCATTTGGAGAAATAAAAAGTCAAGAATTGCCAGGGATTCAATGAAAAAAAGTGTAAAAGAAGGTAGCTTAGCTCTTACCTGACCTAAAATTATATTATAAAGCATCAGTCATCAAAATTGTCTGGTATTGGCTGAGAAATAGAGTCATGGATCAGTGGAATAGACTAGGTGCAATAGCAGGAATTGATTATAGTAATCTACTATTTGATAAACCCAAAGAGTCCAACTATTGGGATAAAAACTCTCTCTTCGATAAAAACTATTGGGAAAATTGGAAATGAGTATGGAAGAAACTTAGATTAGACCAACACCTCACTCCCTATACCAAGATAAGATCCAAATGGATACAGGATTTAGACATAAAAAAAACAATATTATAAGCAAACTAGAAGATTGAGGACTAGTTTACCTGTCAGATCTATGGAAAGAGAAGCACTTTATGACCAAGGAAGAGATGGAGAACATCATTAAAAACAAACTAGATAATTTTAATTACATTAAATTAAAAAGCTTTTACCCAAAACCACTGTAACCAAGATCAAAAGAAACATAGTAAAATGGAAAACAATTTTTACAACTAGTATTTCCAACAAAGGAGTGATTTCTAAAATATACAGAGAGCTGAGTCAAATTTTCAAAAAATCAAGCCATTCCTCAATTGACAAATGGTCAAAGGATATGTAAAGGCAATTTACAGATGAGGAAATCAAAGTGATCCATAGTCATATGAAAAATTGCTCTATATTACTACTTATTAGAGAAATGCAAATTAAAGCATCTCTGGGGTACCACCTCACCTCTCAGACTGGCCAATATGACCGAAAAAGGACAATGATCAATGTTGGTAGGAATGGGGGAAGTCTGGGACACTAATACATTTTTGGTGGAGCTGTGAACTCATTCAATCTTCCTGGAGAGCAATTTGGAATTACGCTCAAAGGGCAACAAAAATATGCATACCCTTTGACCCAGCAATACCAGTACTGGGTCTATACCCTGAAGAGATTATGAAAGTGGGTAAAAACATCACTTGCACAAAAATATTCATAGCAGCCCTGTTTGTGGTGGCAAAGAATTGGAAATTAAGTGAATGTCCTTCAACTGAGGGATGGCTTAACAAACTGTGGTATATGTATGTCATGGAACACTATCGTTCTATTAGAAACTAGGAGGGAAGGGAATTCAGGAAAACCTGGAGGGATTTGCATGAACTGATGCTGAGCGAGATGAGCAGGATCAGAAAAATATTGTTATACCCTAACAGCAACATGGGGGTGATGATCAACCTTGATGTACTTGCTCATTCCATCAGTGCAATAATCAGGGGCAATTCTGGGCTATCTGTGATGGAGAATACTATCAGTATCCAGAGAAAGAATTGTGGGGTTTGAACAAAGACCAAAGACTACTACCTTTAATTTAGAGGAAAAATGTTATCTTATTATGTAATTTTGCTATCTCTCATATTTCATTGATTTATCTCTTATCTCTTATCTTCATATGATTTATCTCTCAACACATTCAACTTAGATAAATGCTTACCATGGAAACAATGTAAAGACTAACAGACTGACTTCTTTGGGGGGGTGGGGAGGAGGGAAGCAAGATTAGGGGAAAAAATTGCAAAACTCAAAATAAATAAAATCTTTCTGAAAAAAAGGAGGTAACACTAATAAACCACTTTGTGGTCATAAGCATGATTCTGAAAAGTGTGGCATAGTTGTCAGTGATCTAGAGATTATTTCACAGTCCTAAACAAATTGACTTAAACAAGTATTCAAATTCAAAATCAATCAATAAATGTTTGCAAACACTTTCTATCTGCTGAGCATTGTGTTGAGCACTAGGGATACATAGACAAAAGTGAAAAAGTCCCTGCCCTCAAGAAACTTACATTTTATCATATGATTTTACATTTACATACATACATATACATTATATCTGATATTTATAAAATAAATGCAATGTGATTGATCTGTAGAGAGGCACTAGCAGAAAAAGGGATTCTAAGGGGGAAAGATGAGAAAGGTATGCATTCCAGACATGGGAAGCAGCCAGAGCAAGCAAACAATGATGGAAGTTAGGAATTCTGTGTTATGACCTGATCCAGAAAGACAGGCAACTGGAGCATATGATAAGGGAAATTATTTCTAATAATCTAGAAAATTCAACTGGGATTAGATTATAAAGGGTATTATTGCATGTTACCTGGAATTACAATATAAGAATTTCAGAATTATTCCCCTTGCATAATAGAAAGTTTGGACTAAACATCCTCTAAACAACTTAAATGTAAAACCTAAAAAATGTACTCATTAGCCTTACCTCTAAGCCCATCTTTATTTGAAATTTCCCAAGGGCACTACCATCCTTCTAATACCAATATTTACAAACTCATTCACAACATTCTCTTAATTACTGCACATATCTAATCAACTGACAAAACTAGTTGCCTATCTTATTATCATCATGTACCTAGGTCCCCTCAAATCATGTTGCTATTACCTTGGTCCAAGTTCTCATCACTTCATGCCTGAACTATATTTTAATTTGATATTTTAATGGACCTCTATGCTCCTTATCTCTTCTTGCTCCAAAATCCATCTCCCACAATGTGCCAAAGTGATTTTCCTGAAATACCAGTTTGACCCTATCATCCCATCACTTGATCAACTAGATTGGTCCCTCATTCTCTTCAATATCAAGACAAATGACTATATTTGGTATTTAATGCTCTTTATACCCTGACTCCATCTTACCTTTCTTGACTTATGACTCTCCACAGTATATTTTATGATTCTGCCCTTGCTGCTGGTGCAACCATCGCTTAGCACTTTATTTCCTATCTCCTCTATTCATGCCTTTGTACTGACCAGCTGTCCTCCTATGCCTGCAATTGAACTCCCTTATCAGCTATAGCCCTTTACAGCAGTGATTTCCTTCAAGATACATACAGTTCAAGTATCATGACTGCAAGAAGTCTTTTCTGAATCACAGAAGATAATATTTCTTTGCTACCCACTCCTCAAATCAACCTATATTGGTCTTTAACATATTTTGATGTACATGTTCTTATCTGCCTTATTTGGTTGTAAAATATTTGAGGGCAGAGACTGTTTCACTTTTGTCTTTTTATCCCCAGCATCCAGTACAATCTCTAGTACATTGCAAGTATATAATGAATACAATTTGATTAATTGAAGATGTTTATAATATAGTATTTCTGCCTGACTGATTTATAGCTTATAGGCAAGGGAAAAACTTTTTGATAAGGGTGAAAGTAGTTTATGTGAAACTTTGATAAAAAATTTGATAAAAAAAAATTGATGCAGTTGAGGAAACACCAGTTTAGGAGACAGGCAAGACTTGAGTTTGAATGATCCTGATACTTACTAACTTGTTTAGACATAGTTGTTTGCTTGCTTTCTCCTCCAGTAAACTGTCAGTTTTTCCAGAACAGTAACTGTGCTTAGCAAAGTGCTGACATAGTTGGTTCTTAATAAATGCTTACTGAATGAATAATTGAAATCACCTAACCTCTTTGAGTCACAATTTTCTCATCTATAAAATGGGGATAATAACACTGTACTATTTATTTTATAGCTCTGTTGTGAGGGTTAAATTCTCCAGATAATGCCTGCAAAGTGATTTTCAAATTGTAAAGTATTTTAATGTCAGTTATGATTACTAAAATTAATCTTTAAAAGAATTAAATCAGATGAGCATGAAAATATAGAGAGAAGCATTGTTATTGCATTCAATTATAGATAGACCACAATTTTTTAAGCTCTTAAATAATCTATATCTTACAGCCTATCAGAGAAATGGAAGATAGGACTAGCCCAAATGTAGAGAAAAATTAAAGTCAGTACTTCAAAGACAGTGAAATTAGTTTTCAAGAGCTCTTTTTATAGAATTAAAAAGAAATGAAGTTGTTAAAAATTATCTTGTCAATAAGTTTCAAAATTCAGACAGGCTCAGTTTTGGCATGGTCTGAAACATGCTGTATGTATAGCAACCTCAGAAAGAGTTTTAAAAATTAAGGAAATTCTCTCTGATTCACATGCTTTGTGTCATTTCTATCTCCCCACGAGTTACTTCCCTCTCCTTTTTGCATTGCTAAGAACTAGTATTTTCTTCACTGATGCTTACATATACATGTTAGCTAAGAGTTCATGGGCTCTTTTTTCACTCTTAAAATTATTTAGAATTTTATTTGTCCCCAGGTAAATATAAAATACTCAACACTCTTTTTTTTACAACTTTGAGTTCCTTCTTCCCTTCTCCACTGAAAAGGCAGGCAATTCAATATAGATTGTACATGTGTTGTCATGCAAACATTTCCATAATTGTCATGTTGTGAAAGAAAACAGATAAAAAGTCTTAAAAAGATGAAGAAAGCAGAAAAGTATGCTTCAAATTGTATTCAGACACCATCAGTTTTTTCTCTGGGAATGGATAATAATTTTAATTGTAGATCCTTCAGAGTAGTCTTGGATCATTTTTATAACTGAATTACTCACAGCTGATCTTCTTACAATATTGCTATTACTTTGAACACATTACATTTCACTTTGCATCAGTTCATGTATGTCTTTCTAGGTTTTCTGAGAGCATCCTGCTCTTCATTTCTCATAACAGAAGAGTATGACAGAGTCTCTGGGCTGAATTCATAGTTTGCCCAAAAAGAAGTGAGGCAAAACCATATTTCTATTCAGGGTTTAAAAATACATTCTGAAAATAGTTAATAGAATTGTGGCAAAGAAAGTCTTAGTGAAAAACAGCATCCACCTTTAATTAGTTAAGTAGAAAATCAGGAAAAAAACCTTTTGTTATGTTTTCTAGCAGTTTTCTGATCTATCTTATTTCCTCTTTCCTGCCCCCCAGGTGAAGGCTGATATCTGAAGTCAACTTCACTAGCTTAGGTAAGAAAACACATTTAGCTTGTGGGGGGCAGAGTTTAGACTCCTGGAGTCATTTTTTTTTTTTCTCCATAGAAGCTGATATGAACTCTGGTTGTGTTTATCCAATAGTGGCTGCATCTGGAAATGAAATGAATCCCCTAGGGGCTTCAGTTACCTCAGAGAAATAGAGGAAAGGGCAATAACATATTAAATAAAGAAAGAAGGTCATTCAGACATTCTAACTATAAAATGCTGCATGTTCAGACCAAAATAGGAAGGGAGGGGGCAAGGATCACAAGGAGGACATAATTCTCCCTCCGAAAGATCTTTGGTTGACAAATGTAGGTTGCAAACTCAACCTACTGCCATAACTGGTATTTTTTTAAAGGTCTGGACCAAATGTTCCTTTCCCAGAAACCTGTGAAAGTGAATGAAGCATGCCTGTCAGAAACTCTGGTCTCCGAAGGGGAAAAGTGTTGGAGAGTCTTATCTCCTGACCTATATCAGTCAGATTTAGCAAGAAGAGAGAAGCTACTGTCATAGAGGAGTGTGACCTGTCAGACCATATACGTCTAAAGTGATTTGTCTCAGGGTTATGTGTGATTTCTCTGGATGTCTGCTCTATTGCCTCTCAATTCACATTCTTGTTCACATTTCACTCATGTAAATGTTAGTGGCCTCCTCCATCTGTTGGGTTTTAAAATAATAAACAGTTCAGGTAGTTGGCTTGATCTCCCCTTTTCCAATAACATATTCAAATTGCTTTTTGTCCTCCAAAGTTCAAAGGTATAAGTAAATGTCAAAAGTAGAATTCTCCTTTGTCTTATTATGATTTATTTTTTAAAAGAGAAGAGAAAATGGCACATCAGAGCAAGCCCTTCCCTGGGCATGACAGAGAAGTGTTCTCTAAAGTGGTCTCTAAAACACAGAATCATCTATTTGAATAACTTTCTCGAATATATTTTTATTCAGTGACAAGGAATAATGTATTGGGTATAGTACTTTGTTTACACTTGTAGTACATTTTCCTGAAGCCAAATAAATTATTAAGTAATGATTTTGGAACCTCCTTTGAATATATTAAAAAAAAGACTGGAAAGTTGCTAATAACGACTTAAGGTTTACAACCTTAGGGGGAAAAAACGGTCCATGCTTTCTTGGCAGCTCTCAAAAAGGATACCAGCCAATTTCCTTTTCTATTTATCTGTTCAAATGAGTTTAGGTCATAAATTTACTTGAATTCTTTAGAATCTTTCTATAAAACAAGACATCTTCATCTTATAGGTAGGGATAACAGATTTAAATCCTGAATGAACTTTTAGTCTCATCAAGCCAAATTTCCTCCTTTTTTCACTTGAGGAAACCAAGACTTTGCAGATCTAAGTGAGTGGTTCAAGGTCATGTACATACTAAATGGCAGAGGCCAGATTTGAATCAGGGTCTTTTGATTCTAAATTCAGAATATTGCCTTCTGAATAGGGTATAGTAGCATTTTATGATTTAGTCAAATCCCTATGCTAAGGTGGCTATGAAACTTTTGCCTCACCTATTCCCCCACCCTTTTCCAACATCCTTTCCATTATATTTTACTATATATTGGCTATAATTATTATATTTTTAACATATATAAAATCTATAATTAATCTAGATGAATTTATTTTTCTCTACTGGGAGACATCATAAATACAGATAGAGGTAACTTTCCTTATTTCAATAATAATAATAAGCATTTCAATAGTGCTTTCAATTTAAAATTACAGATATCTCAATTTATTTTAACAACAATCCTGGGAGGTAGATGTTATTATTATCTCCATTTTGCAGATGAGGAAACTGAGGCAAACAGGTTAAGAGATTTTTCTGGGGTCACACAACAAGTAAATCTCTAAGGCTGCATCTGAACTCAGATCTTCCTGACTCTAAAGTCTAATAAGTTATCCATCGTACTGTCTTCTTTAATGAGTCAGAATCTTCTAAGTTGTTAAAGCTTATGGCTCATGAAACATCAAGTTTCATGAAACACCCATCATTGTTTAATTGCTGTTCTAGCGATAAAGCTCATCAAACATTATCATTCACCTTCTCTACCTGGTGCCAACAGGGACTGGTTCTTTTGGGTTTTTGTTTTTTTTTAGGTTTTTGCAAGCCAAACGGGGTTAAGTGGCTTGCCCAAGGCCACACAGCTAGGTAATTATTAAGTGTCTGAGGTCAGATTTGAACCCAGGTACTCCTGACTCCAGGGCTGGTGCTTTATCCACTATGCCACCTAGCTGCCCCAGGGACTGGTTCTTAAAGAGCATTGTGGTGTAGTAGAGGAAGTGCCATATCTGGAATTGGAGGCTCTGGATTCAGATTGTAGCTCTAGCCTTTATTATCTGGGCAACCTTGAATAAGTAACTTCATTGTCCTAGAACCAGAAGGGATCGTTTAGGTCCTTCAGACCTCAGTTTCTGCATTTATAATATTGGGGTTTGAACAAAATGAATGCTCAGGTTCATTCCAACTCAAAAAGTTATATGACACAGAGGATACACTACAAGGCCTGGAGGCAAGAAAAGCTAAATATAAGTCTGGGCTCAGATATTCATAAGCTATATGACCCTGGGCAAGTCACTTAATCCTGTTTGCTTCAGTTTCCTTGACCGTAAAATGAACTGAAGAAAGAAATGGTAAACTGTACCTTTGCCAAGAAAATCCCAAATGGGGTTACTAAGTGTTGAACAAGACTAAACAATCCCCAGAACAAAAGATACAAGTGCTCTTTATTTGAAAATAAAAACCCTAAATTGGAACTTTGAAGAGGGGTTTTTGTTTTGCTAGTTAATTTTATCTATTCTAAAGACAAGAGTTAATATAGGTGGCATAAAAACATAAAGGAATGGTGAGTTGGAAAATGTCTCACAAATATTGAAATAGATTTAAAAAATAAATAAAAAACAAATATTGACAAAAATTCGAGGCATCCATCACCATGCTGTTATCATCTTGATACAAGAACAATTTCTTCAGATAAGAGAAACAAGCAGTAAAAACTGAGAAATGAGCAGCCTAAAGTTTTCTTTCCTTGTGGTTGCTACTTTATGAAACAGGTTGTCAATCTTCTCTTCTTCAGTTTCCCTCTCTGTAAAATGGGGACACATATGAAATCTCATCTCTACCCTACCTCTCAGCAAGCAGATGGCTTCTGAGTGTTCTGGTCTCAGTCGAGAAAGTCAATATGGAAACATGATCTTGGTATTATTGTTACCAAATGGAAATTCTGGTCTAGTAAAAGGCATCTTGGAGAAATGAAAGGGAGAAAATAGACTTAGAGAATAGAGAAAATAGACTCAATTTAAATGCTCTCAATAATCTTTGAGTGGGTTATGTTTTTAGATACCTTTGTTTACCAAATATTACATTTGTAGGTTACTGGAAGTGTTATTTAGGAATGCCTCTATTCTTGTCCAAAGAAACAAGTTCAGTGATCAACCAAGTCAAAATAGTAGAATTTATTATCCTGAAGACAGCATAAAGTAAAATTTTAAGCTGTTTGTTTCACTTTTAATAATATGTATTCAGGAAAGATCTCAATGGCAAGGGAGACATGGAACAACCTAGAAAAAAAGTGGTGTTGGATCCTCACCACCCTACTATACATTTTTTCCCTTCAATAAATTTGCTTATCTGAAAATCCTTTTTGTACTCCCCAAAACAATAGAAATTGTCTAATAAAATAATTTTGGGAAATATGCCTTTATCATTCCCAAATTAGCAAAATGGAAATTTTATTTTTACAGGAACATATCTTCTCTCGAACTGTGTTCATAAATGTCTTGAGTACAGTTTCAGAAAATTCTTCTCTTTTCCCAATTTGTCAGCATTTTTCAAAAAGGCTTAAGATTTACAGTAGCTGTGATGCTGCAGGATTCCAAATGAACTTTTCTGCTTTCTTTCCTCACCCTACCCTACCTCCCACTCCCTCTTTTTAAGATCATCTCATTCTGAACCTTTTAAAAACTTGCAGGGGAATTCATAACTCCTCTGAGAGATTATTTTTTGCTTTAGTTCTTTGTCTGACTTTGGTTGTATAAAAAAAAAGGGTTCAGTCCATAATAAGAGAAATACTTTGCTCATGGAATTTGTTATGATAACTGCTATACTATGCTAAAGACACTGGGATCTCTATGAGAGGGAATCAGCTAGAAATATAGAATACAAATAGAACTTTTATATTTCTTACTCTCATACTTTCTAATCCCATGGTCTACAACATAGAGTCATCTCTATACACACTAATGTGTATATATATATAGAGAGAGGCAATTCTTTTTTATTTTTTTTAAGATTTTTTTTTCAAGGCAATGGGGTTAAGTGGCTTGCCCAAGGCCACACGGCTAGGTAATTATGAAGTGTCTGAGGTCAGATTTGAACCCAGGTATCCTCACTCCAAGGCCAGTGCTCTATTCACTGCCCCACCTAGCCACTCCTAGAGAGGCAATTCTAACTATGTATAAACAGAGACAGAAGTATAGCATGGAAATATTAAAGTACAGTTTAATGGAAGGGATAGGATGGCCATTTGTACAGGGAATTGGTCTCGGAGTAGGAAGACTTGGGTTGAAGTTCTGCTGCTGAGAAATACTAGCTCTTTGATTCTGTGGAAGTATGGGACCTCTCAGTTCTCAACATAATTCTGTAAGACTACGACTTGTAGAGAAAATACTAACCTGAATAGAGAGAATTTACTTATCTGAGAGTACCACTGTATAAGGAAAAGAATTGAATCTGGAGATGGTTCTATTACTCATACCTGTATGATCCTGGGCACATCTCTTAACCTCTCTCCTCTCAGTTTCCTCATCTGCAAATGAAGGGGATTAGGCTTGATGATATCTATGGTTCTTTCTAAATCTAACTCAATGACTTTATTTATCATCCTGAGAAAAGGAAAAACATAATTAATAAATTATTGCCTTTGTACTTTCTATCTTCAGAATTGACTAGGTAAGGTTTTCCATATTAATTATAACTATTCATAATAATATTCTTTTATGCAACAATTAATCTTTTGTTAAATCATATCATAATTATATACCTATTGATAGGTTTCCCCAGAAATTCTTTTGAAGATTTGTCACTGTTGTCTCATATTCATGCCCCACTCCTAACAGGAAGTCAAGGATATAAGTATCAGGGGATATTAAGTAGACCATAGTAGCTTGAGAAGAAGGTCTAAGTAGGAAAATCATGATGATTGGGTAGACTGAAATAAGTTTGGTAGGGCCTTGAATGACAGACTAAGGACATCAGACTGGATTTTGAATTTAATAAAGAACTTTTGCACACTTCTAGGTTGATTCAAGTGCTGTAGAAGGATCAAATTGAAACATTCAAGATGGATTGGGTTAGGAATGCCATTTAGGTGATTTTTTTTGACAGCATTTAAGTAATAAGAGCCTGAAAAAGAATAGCAGCAGTGGTAAAAGAAAAAGGTAAAGGAAAAGTGGAAAGTGAAAGGCATTAAAAAGAAGGAATCAATGAGACTCAGTGGATGATTAAACATGAGAGGGAACAGGAAAAAAGGGAGGAGGTTCTGAGTCTGAGTGACTGAACTTTGGATGATGGATATTGGTAGAAATAGGGAACTAGGCAGGGGAGAATCAATCTGCAAATGATTTTGCTGGGGACAAATTGAGTTTGACATGATAACAGGACTTTCACATAGAAATGATCAGTCAATAGAGATATAAAACAAGAGTTTAGGAAAAAGGTCAGGTCTAGAGATGTAATAGGTGAAAAATAGATGAGGTCATGACACTTGGAAAGGTTCCATGATGGAAAGGTTGCAGATAGAGAAAAGTGGAGGATTAAAGGCAGACTTTTGAGAAATACCCAAATTTAGAGATTGAAAGGAGGAAGAAAGAGTGAAAGTGTGACAAAGAAGGAACTGTCTAGTATTTAGTAACAAAGATCTGGAAAGAATAAGATCACAAAAGCAAAGAAGAGAATTTTAAGAAAGAAAAATTATTGACAATGCAGGAGAGAAGTAAATGAGGTCATAGGTGACCTTAAAGAATCTAAATTCAAAATGATGAGGTGGGGGAGAAGAAGAAAGTATTTTGGAAGTTAACAAGTAAGTGATATTTGTAAGAAAACGGATATTAAAATCTGAATTAAGTCAGAGGTCTTGATGCCATTAATGAACTTAAATGATAAAAGTGTAAATGGAATCATCCGTTCTTCCTATTTGATCAATAGTTATAATATCATAGCTTTTTACAGTTCAAGTATACATCATACATCCATATATACATCATATATCTGTATACATGAATAATACATATGCATTGGAAGTTCCTCCAAATATGATCACAATATAAAGAATTTAGTATAATCAGACAGACTCTGCCAATTACTATATGATCTTGGACTTAACTTTTCTGTTGCTTAATTTCCTTATTTGTAAAATTAAGTTGGAAAGACTTGACATTTTGCAAGGTTTCTTCAAGCTCTAGGTTTATCATCTTATGATGCTATGATCATAAGGCTATCAATAAATAAAAATAATAGTGCTCACTTTTACATGGCTTTGAAGATTGCAAGGCACTAAATAAATATTATCCTATTTCTATTCATAGCAACCTTATTGGTAGGCCTATTGTCATCTCTTACAAATAAGTAAACCTAGTTCACAGAGAGTTTAAATGATTTGGTCAGGGTTGCACAGCTACTATGTGTCTGTGAATGAATTTTCCAACACTGAGTCTGTTTGGTTTTGACTCTGGGGAATTTCATGCTTCTCCAAGAGTTTGACAGTTTTTTATATTCAACATTTCAGCTCCTTCAGTCGCCTCTTGCCTCTCATGAGAGGGCTGGTGGGTCAAGCAATAAGTTTTCCCAAATTAGAAAGCTCTAAACTTTCTAGGTAATATCTATTTTCCATCAGTGGCTCTGCTTGGCTTCAACTCCATAGAATATCATGTTCCCATTTTGGGTATCCCCTATTTACAACCTTTCCCTCCTTCCCACAATACCGCTCCTTTTATGTATTGTGTAGACAATCTGTATTATCTTTCCCCATTAGAATGCAAGCCCCTTGAGGGCATGGACTTTCTTGTACTTATTGTTATCTCCAGTGCTTAGCATTTGATAAATGTTTATTGAATTAAATTAAACACAAGGTCTTCCTGATTCCAAATTCAATGCACTAACCACTGCAACATTTAGCAGCCAAATGCAGGACCTGATGGATTTTACTTTTGAGCACATTATGTCATTTGAAATGCTTCTTTGTGTCATGGAAACAAGAACAATGGTAAGATGAGATTCCAATAATTGCACATGTATGTGTATTTGAACAAAAGTAATTAAGCCATTGCAATAAATCTTACAGAATTTTTGGAAAATAAAGGTTACTCTCATGGGAATCCCCTAACAAGTTAAATTAAATCACCAGAGGACCCAAAGACACTGGAGTCATCCATTCTGGATGTCATATCTGCCAAATTGGACATCAAGGAAATATCAAGTTCTAGCAAGTTTTGGAATTTATGCAAGTTTTCTCTGTGTCTGTAAAGGACCGACTTTCATATTTATCATGTAGTTCACAAGGCTAGTGCAGTTGTTGAATAAAACAAACCTCTCAGTAGCAAGAATTTTGTCCTTAAGTGACATGTTTTTGGGACCATAATGCCAGTAGCACAATAATTGAATGATTCACCTTCTCATGGGCCAGGGTTGATCATAAATATAGAATGGAGTTTTGTTTAATATTCTTTATTGTTAGGAGGGGGGTCAAATTTGCCCCTCAGTCCCTCAATAAAAATTTCTTTTTCTGATCTGCAAGAATTTAAACTGAACTCAATTCTTGGTAGCCAGGAACAAATTAGAGAAATGAATTGGGAGTCTGATCACGTTATAATTTCTATTCTCTGCATTTTTGTGCAATCTTTTATGCAAAGATTATTCTTTCTTAAATCATCCACAAACTTGTTGACATATTTCCCCCAGAAGTTTTTATAAAGAAGATTTACTGTCTCCCATCCCTGCCCCACCCCTAACTGGAAGTCTGGGGTATAAAAATTCTCACAAGGGCTTCAAGGCACAATAAATTCTTAAGGGATAATTCATGCTGAATCACCACCAAATCCGTGAGATTTCTTTGCCCTTAGTCGTTCTCATGCCCTTTCTGTGATTACACCTTCAGAGGTGTCCTAGGTTCATGGGACCTAGGATACCTTGGATAGCAAGACTAGAACTGGAAGGGGTCTTGAAGACGATCTTGTCAAAACCCTGGATTTCCTAAGTGAGAAAATTGTCACACAAGTAATAAAGCAATTGAAATAGATGTGAACTCAGTTCACTACTTTTTTACCAAAACCTTTTCTGTTCAATATGCTATCATCTCTCCTCTTTAATATCATGTCTACCATTTGTTCCTTAGTTGGAAACTTTCCTTCTTTTCTATTCTCTCTCAGATGAAATAAAAATTGATTGGCAAGTGAGAGTTAATGCTTATTCACAGTAATACACTTTAACTTATTCCTTATTCTTACAGGCAGTTTGGTGGTACATTAGTTAAGAATATGGAACCTTAAATTAGGAAGATTGGAGTTCAAATTTAGTCTCAGACACTTAGTTCTAGTGGGCAAATCACTTCTCTCATTGTCACTTTTCTCACCTGTAAAATGAGATTATATTTGTAAAGTGTTTTGTAAATTTCTATATATACATTTTCATTGTTTATTATTATTGCAAACAATATTCTCTATAAATTTTCACCATTTATTACTAGTAATATTGCAAAATTTAAAGTTTTGTATGAATTCAGATTCATTATTATTATTGATTATTCCATTGGTTCCTTAGAAAGCTCCTTGACTTCTATTGTTTATTTAATGCTACATTGATATCAATGATCATGTCTGACTTAATATATTGTTCCTTCTAGGCAATATATTTTCCCTGGAGGCAAGTTGAATGTCTTACATCAACAGTCTATCTCGAACCCTAGAGAAATACTCAACACATGTAGCACTTTATATATAAATATATATATATATATATATTTATATATATAAATATATTGAATTGAAATGAATTGAAAATCCATTTCACTACCACTATAACTCTGCTGCCTATTCACTTGGTCTTGAAAATTCCATACCAAAGTATATATTCATACATATATATGTGTGTGTATATATATATATATATATATATATATATATATATACATATATATGTATGTATCTACAACAATATTCTAGTATCTTTTGGGGGTTGAGAGGGTATGAAAAATATTTATTATCCATTTATTTATTTCTAGGCATTTTGCTAAGTAGTTTCACAAATATTGTTTGTTACTCAGAGCACTCCTGGAAAGTAGGTCCTTTTATTATTCCTATTTTTATAGTTGAGCAAACTGAGTAAGAAAACAGTTAAATGACAGCCAGGATCCCATCAGTGAGTGATCTGACTTCAGACTCCAGTTTTTATTCATTTCACTATTTAGTTGCCTATAATACCAATAATAGATGACTAGATTAAGAGATAGGAGCTTGGTGACTAGTGCTGTATTTATATACACCACATAATAAAACTAGCCACCAACATAATACTAAAAGTCTCCAAATGAAGCATCAAGTTAGTGGAAAGAGGATTGGAGTCAAAACCAGAGGGTGACTGTACCACTCCCTACAATCTGTTTAACTTTGATAAAATCACTTTTACTTCTGTTGGCCTCAGCCACCTCATCTGTAAATTGAAGTTGTGTTGATATTCTTTAATCTCTTTTGGTTCTAAATCCCATGATCTTATGAAATATATCTGACTTTTTATAATCCAGTCTTTGCACAGACCAGAGACTTGCTGAAGCATTCAGTCGAGTCATTTTATATGAAGAATTAATTCTTTTTGATGTATCCCACTTGGTTTAAAACCATATCACCCAATGATCAACTATGATGGATTTGCTCATTTCAGCAGTACAAAAATCAAAGGCTTGTGATGTAAAATATAACTCATATCCAGAGAGGGAAGAGTGGAGTTTAAATGCAGACCAAAGTTTACTTTCTTCAATTTTTAAAAACTTCCTTATGTATTTTTTTTTGTCAAATATGTTTTTCTTCTGTTTGGATATGATTCTTCTTTCACAACATGATTAATATAGACCTGTGTTTAACACAGTTAGACATGTAGAGCCTATATTAGATTATCTTCTGTCAAACATGAGAGGAGAGAAAGAAGTGATGGAGAAAAATGTAAAACTCAAACCTTTAATGAAAAAATTGGTGAAAACTACCATTGCATGTTGTTGGAAACACAAATAAGTAAAAATATTTTAAAAATTTTTAAAAAGACACTATAACCCAAAATAATGCTGTTTCTCATGGCAACCTTAATGCAAAGGATCTTAATAGGCAATCACAAAATAAAATTAGAAAGGAGGCAATTAAATTATTTATAGATACCAGGCACTTAAGAAAAAAAGAAAACAAAAACAAAAAAATAGGATTAATCTTTCTTAGAACTAAAAAAACCAAAAACCAAAAGCAAACAAAACCCAAAGTCTTTTGATTTTACCGCATCACTGCATTTTTCTTTTCTTTTTTCTTTTTCTTTCTTACTTTCCTTTTTACCTTCTCTTCCATTTTCTTTCCTTCCTTCCTTCTCTTCCTTTTTTCCTCTTCCTTCCTTTCTTTATTCTTACCTTACTTTATTTTTTCCATCCCTTCCCTTGCCTTTTCTTTTATGCTTCCTTGCTTTTTCTTTGTTTCTTCCCCTCTTTCATTTTTTCTTTCCTTCTCTTCTTCATTTGGTGTTTCTTTCATCTTTCCTTTCTTCAGCTTTTCTTTTTGTGACTAGTCCATTCCTTATATTTATTTTTAATTTTTATTTATTTGTTTGTTTGTTTTTAGGTTTTTGCATGTCAAATGGGGTTAAGTGGCTTGCCCAAGGCCACATAGCTAGGTAATTATTGTGTCTGAGACCAGATTTGAACCCAGGTACTCCTGACTCCAAGGCAGGTGCTTTATCCACTACACCACCTAGCCACCCCATTCCTTATATTTAAAAGAAAAAAAAATAAAACAAGAAATATGTAGAACAAAAATTCAACAAAACTAATCAATATATTTTTAAAAAATCTGCCAATATACACAATATTCCACATTTCATTTGCAAAGGAATGGAGAAGGTATCTTCTCATATTACTTTTTTGGAGTCAAACTTGTTTTTTTAACTTTGCGACATTCTTCTTTTGAATATTTTATAGTTTCTTCTTTCTTTTTTTCTACCTCTTCTTTTTTCCTTCCTTCTCTACTTTTCTTCTTTCCACTCTTCTTCCCTTAATGTGATTTTTTATTTTTTAAATTTCCCTTTGCCATTAAAATCTTAGATTAAAAAGAAAACTCAATAGATTTCATGAAGTAAATCACACCTTAACAAAACAAGTCACTTGAACACCATATAAAAAAGGAATAATAGGCTTTTTTTTTTTGCCCTAATCACAGAGTCAGTTTGCTAAACTCTACCTTAAACACACTCGGAGACTTTACAGGCTAGGTCTACATGTCAATAATTTAGTTGTGTCAGAAAGACAGCAACTGTATTATGAATTGGACCTGCCACAATTGGACCTGCCTCAAAATACATATAATAGTAATCAACACAACTGCTGAGGATCCCTGTGAAAATACTACTTCAGGGATTGTCTTTTTTTTTTTTTTTAAGATTTGTATTATTGCAAAAGTTTGCTGAGAAGCATTATAGCATATCAATGTATATTGATTAAATGCTAAAATGACAAATATATGATGCATTATTATGTAAACTGGAAACATTAAAACTCTTATATGATTTAACAGTATTCTTCATAAATGATGGAGAAGGAAAAAAAAATCATCAGTAGCTATTCAGCCCAATGGTGATGAACCTCTCAGAATTTAGCCAGTCAAGCCCTCAAATGACAAACAATTTGTCTCTAGAACTGTGTTCACTGTATTTCCAGCTTTCTAAGATCTGCCAAAACTCTTGCCCTACTAGCTTAATATTCAGGAACTCAGTTTCAGTTCTAGCCATTATTGGTCGTCATAATAGAGTTTTTAAGGAAAACATCTGTAAAATGATGTTTTGAATATTAAATGGATTAATGCTAAGATAAATGCACTGCACAAGTAGGTGGTTGGTGAGTATTTGTTAAATGAATGAATACTGAATATCAGTGGACTCAAGTAAATAGGATTCAGTGCTTTATAAAATATTGAGGGTCGTAGACATATATAGAAGAGATCTTAAATGTCATTTAATTTAGAATCATTTTTTTAATAGATGAGGGAACTAAAAGCCAAATTGAGTTGTTCAACATAACATTTATGATAACACTGCCATGACAGACTTTTGAAGTCCTGTGATCTTCAATTTTAGATTCAACTGTATTTGTAAATTAAATTATTCATTTAAAGAAATTTATTTCTAAATTATTCTTCACATAATGCATTGAGGAATAGAAAATATATGTGTGAAACATTTCATAACTATGAAACATTTCCTAACTGTGAAACACTAAAAGCAGTTGAAATGCTGGGCAAATGTGGTTTTTTTTTTAATGAATCATAAGATTATGTTTATGAAACCAAGCCAACCAGTCAATTCAATGAAAAAAAGCAACAGGCAAATGTGTTGTTGGCCATGGTTGGGACCAGAAAGTCATCCAAATGACTAAGTAAATTTTACACTGAAATTTTCTGTATATTCCATTTTTTCTGCCTTTCCATTTCTTAGTCCTGTTCTGTCATGCATGGAACGTCTCCTATCTTCTATATTGAATTTCATATTTGAACTCACTTTGAGAGATTAAGAGTTCTGTAATTATTTTACATTGAACTATTCAGCTCTCAAAGCTGAATAATAAATTGTAATAAAAATTTTATAATTAATAAATAAATGGGATTTTTAAAAATAAAAATTCTAAAGTTCTAACTGCTTTGTATACATATCACACTTTTTGTCCAAGGTCTGACATATAAATAAGGACAGTAAAGGAGAACCTACAAGAATGGAGGTCTGCAATTTCTATCATTCAGTAGTTTGAAAATTTTGTAATAACAAAGCACCCAGATGAATATAAGATTCTCTCTGGGTCAAGCACCTTATGGTCCCTTTATTTTCTCCCTTGGGGCAGTCCTAGAAATATTCTAGTCCTAGAAATACCATTTTTTTAGTGAATAGAGAAAAACTGAAGACCATAGGATCATAGAATTAATGGCAGAAGGAATTATAAAGATCATTTGGTCAATCTTGCTGTTATTTTTACAGATAAATAAATTGAGGCTCAGAGTGGTTAATTGACTTATGCAAGGTCACATAGATAAAATATAGCTGAGTCAAGATTTGAGACCAGGTCCTCTGACTCTAAATAGAATGCTCTTTCCTCTGAATAATACTTAATATTCCATTGAAATGATTTAATTATGCTAGACTCCCAAATCTGAGCCTCAGTTTGCTCAGCTGCAAAATGGATATATAAAGTACAACTTCATATATAACACAATTCATTGTTGTCAAGACAGAGCTCTTTAAATCTTAAAGTACATTATAAATTTAAGGAATTATTAGTTTAGTAGATCCAGGTGCTCCTCCTACAGGTTTTCAGAACACTCTGTCCTGCTTCTCCTTAACTGGCTCCCATCTGAGTCTGGTGCTTTCATGGCAGTCTCATAGCTGTCAAAGCTGTTGAAAAGGAGCAAAAATGCTAGAATTTCTTTTTTTCCCCTTTCTGACAACTAGGATATAAGAAATGAATTGAAATTTCATGAGATCTTTCCCTAAGCTCCTTCCTCTGTTGGAGAAAGCACAGTCAGCCAACAAAGTGCAATTTCTTACGCTTAAGATCAAGGAAGTAAAATATAGACCCTGAAGAAAAGAAAATATCGTTATCAGTTCATAAAACTGACCTGATTTTCATGAACAGAAAATCTAATTGATCTGTGGTGGTTTTCAATCTGAGTTCCATCTATACATATTCATACCATCCGGGGATAACTTTTGGCAAGCTTTAGGACAAAATGACTAGTCAGTGTATATATCAGGTTTTTGAATGAAATTGGAAAAACCTAAATGCTCAGGTTAATTCATTGCATGGGAAATTACTACCATCTTGTATTATCTCCCATATACTGCTTTGACAAGAGTACTGGTGAAAAGAATTACAACCACTATGGTATTGCGAAATGTGGAAAGGAGGTTGCATAAAATAATCATTAACTTCAGACATTGCTCATTGCTCATATGGAGAAGCTATGGAGTATGGTTAATCATTCAATGGCAGCTAACTGGTACAATGGATAGAGGGTTAGGCTTAGAATCAAGAAGATATCTTCCAGAATTCAAATCTGGTTTCTGACTCTTATTAGCTCTGTGACTTAGGGCAAGTCATTCAACCCTATTTACCTCAGTTTTATCATCTATAAAATTAACTGGAGAAGTAAATGGAAAACTCCTCCAGTTGCTTTGCCACAAAAATCCCAAATGGGGTCAATCCTACTGAAACAACTAAACAGCAATCGATGTATATATCATTTATGTGCCTGCTTATTTTCCTGCAGTATACTTTACCAGATGAACTTTTTTTTTTTTTAAGTTTTTTGCAAGGCAAACGGGGTTAGGTGGCTTGCCCAAGGCCCCACAGCTAAGTAATTATTAAGTGTCTGAGACCGGATTTGAACCCAGGTACTCCTGATTCCAGGGCCAGTGCTTTATCCACTATGCCACCTAGCCGCCCCTCCAGATAAATTTCTTGAGGACAGTGATCATCTATGTATCTCCAGTGTTTATCACAGAATAAACACTAATTGCTTATTGACTGATGAAGAAAGAGGAGAAATTAGAAGAGATAGTAATTGTAGGGACAAGGTTCTTTAGAATGGAAGAAACAAGGGTACATTTAAAGGAAGGAAGATAGACTAGGTCCTTGGCAGTTTAGACCAGTAAAGGTATGAATTACTTTGACATTCCCATTTATTCTCTTTGGGGGAGGAAACAAATAAAACTTTGGAAGGTATATAAAATGACTTATACTGAAGCAACATGAGGGTCCTAATATCTCATGTGTCTCAAAGTGGCAGCTAGGCAGGAATATATAGCCCTCCCATTGTTGAGAAGTGCTCTGGGGTGCAATTTAGGTATTCTATGGTTCAGATTCCTTTTCTTTTACAGCTCAACAATAAGCCTTTTTCTATACCTTTAAACAGCTCCTGAAATTTGCCCTTTTTATTACAGTCCTGAATGAATTAGAAACACATGGCTAAGTATTTAGGAAACTAAAATGAAAGGTTCTCTGCAGCTCTTTTTGATAGTACTACTCTCCTTAGTAGGTTTCCCATTGCTGCATCTTTGAATGTGTAAGGATAATTTATTCTCCTATGGAATTAAGTTGTCTGAACTCACTGGAGGGGAAGTGGTTGTCCTTTCATTTACTTACCTTCCTCCTTCCTTTTTTCCTGCCTTTTCCCCTTTCTCCTTTCTTCCTTCTTTTTATCTCATTCTTCCTTATCTTTCTTACCTTCCTCCCTTCTTTCTTTTGTTCTATCTTCCTTATTGACTTTGATATTTATAACATTGGGTTCTAGCATCAAATTGAATTCTATTCATTCTAAAGCTATTCTGTTTAAAACCACTTGCCTCAGTTCCATTGGATAGTCCAGATGGGATATTTCTGAGTATTTGATTAACTTTATCACCATTGGAACTAGAAATTTTACTTTCCACCAATGCAGGTAATTGCTCTTTTTTCTTCTGAGCCCAGAGACTTTGCAAAAGTGACAGTTGACTTTTTGAGCGCTTGCTATAATTTTATGGTGTGGTGTCTAGGACTGGAATAGGATACAGGCAAACCACAAATGCCAAAGACATCATAAAGAATACTGTTCCTTTGGATTGGCTTGCCAATCTCTTAGCAATCAATTATTCCTTAACCCCCACACACATACTTTTATGAATAAGGCACTGGAGGAAATGCATTCACTTATGGAGATAGTATAAAGGGAGATAGCTTCATTCAGTATTAAGAGGTTTCTCTTTGTAATTCTTGTCTGCTTTAGGTGGCTTTAGACTATCCAGTTGTCTTATTCTTGAATCCTCTTGCAAGCTACTTTCTTGTTCAAAAACATGACTTCAGAAATAAGTCATTGCTTCTTTAGAAAGGGAGAAATCTGACCATCTTCATATTAATTAAGGTTCTTTAAAGGTCTAAAATTCATTTCTATGGTCTTTATGCCCTTTGGTATTATGTGGAATTAAAGCACTTTGACAAAGAGAAAGTTTGGTTTGTTCTAGTTCTTGGGTTGGCTCAGGAATCAATGTTGGGAACTGGTTGTGTACATACTCCAAGTAAGAAAAACCTTTGACTCATATAGACCAACTGGACAAAAACTGCCTCCTGATTCCATTAGGTTCTATTTTCAAGGAGGGGAACATGAAATATCCAGTTGTTTTCAGGGGCAACTGAGCTATGATTAGAGTTCAAGTTGGGCATGTCAAGGCAAAAAGAAGGATCAGACCCCAAGATGTTGGGCAGCTCAGTTTGATGCTAGACATCGATTTTGAAAAGCTTCATGATAGGAAATGGTATTTTAAGAAAGCCAAAAGTCATTTCTGTGTACAGAAAGATTCTAAAACCAAGTCTACATTGTTACAATTACCTGAATGTTATTTCTTTGAAGATACTGTTGTCAAAAGTTTAGTGTCAAATTAATTGGATTTGGAGAGAGAAATTCTAAGTTCAAATTTTTGCTAGTTCCACTCTTTGTGGCCTTTCCTCAGATGTCAAGTGAGGACCTTCGTCTTGGTGTACTCCAAGATGCGTCCTATTCATTATTCCTTATGGATTCTCATCTGCTTTATTTTCTGCAGCCTTGTTCTATTTGGCTTTGGAAGCAAGGAAGATTCATGATATTATTAACATCATAACAGTGCCTTCACTTTATCGGGATTCCAATTAAATCTATATCTTGCCCTAAATAACTAGAGCGAATGAAAAGAATTCTTTTAAAAAATGTACAACTTTCTGCTTGATAGTGGAGAGTGAGAAATTGCATCTTGATTTGATGGAGTGCTAGTTTGACAAATTTAAGACACTTGACATTCATTATGTATCCCATCATATCTATGAATTATATCAGGTATAAGTCATTAAATTTCTTGATGGGAAAGTTTATTTATTTTATTGATTTTTAATATTGTACCTTCATTGAAATTATACCAGAGTATAAATTCAGAAGCAAAGCATCAATTAAAAATAGCCCCAGAGAAATAAAGAAGATTGGGGAAACAAACTAATAGATGAGATCCTCTCCTTCAATCAATCAATCAATCAATCAATCAATTGAAAAGGATTCATTAAATACTGTCCATGTGCAAGAGAAATGCTAAGCCCTGGGGATACAAAGACATGAAACTATTTCTGCCCTCTAGGAGCTTACTTGCTATTGGTACAGAAAAGATGAATAGGGAGAGGTAAATATAAGACACATAGAAAGTAGACCCAATGAAAACTTGGAGGTCAAAAGGAAGTAACAGTGACAGGGTGGCAAAGTAAGACCTCCGTGAGAAGGCAACAATTGAGTCTTGAAAGAAATCAGGGACTCCAAGAAGGGGAAGCAAATAGGAACAGCATTTCAAGAAAAGAGTACAAAGATATGGAAATATGAGTAATTTATAAATACATCTAAATATATATCTACACACACACACACACACACACACACACACACACACACACACATGCTATCTTGAGTAGGAGACCACCATTCCTGTCCCTGCTAAAATTATTAGCTATACTCTTAAGTAACTATGGCATATTGTTCTGACCCAGGATACATTATTTTTGAGAAAAAGCTAAAATGGATTTGTTCAAAGTGAACTTGATGGATTCTCCCCAGGTTGGGAAGAGGATAAAGAGGTGAAGATTTGCACATATGTTCACAGAAGTTTATTCTCTGGGATTCCACAGAAATTCTACTATGTTGGTGCTTAGATTCTAAGATTTAGAACTGGGAGTTGGTCAGCTAGTTGCTGCTATAGATAGAGTACTGAACCAAGAGTCAAGAAGACTTGAGTTCAAATCCAGCCTCAGATTCTTGTGTGACCCTGGGCAAATCATGTTACATCTGTCTGTTTTAGTTTACTCATCTGATAAATGGGTATGACAGCAATAGTACCTACTTCTCAGAGTTGTTGAAAGGATTAAATTAATTGATATTCATAAAGTACTTTGCAAATGTGTTCATGCTGTATAAATGCTGAAATTATTATCTATTAATTATTATCTAATAAAAAATTAAAGCTGTCAGATATCAGGATGAATCCACATTATACCAAAATTCCTCAATATTCCTTAGAGTCAGGGGTTGCATCTTATACTGATCTGTAAATATTTACTATGAATCAAAGAGTAATTTAAAAAAACAAACATTTGGAAATGTTGGACACAAATGTGAATTTCACTCCTCACCATCAAGCAGGAAGTTGTACATTTTATAAAGAATTCTTTCTATTCACTCTAGTTATTTGGAGCCAAGAGATAACTGACCCTGGTAATGTGAAGGAGGCAGAGAACAGAAACAGCGGCAATGTCCTTCATCACAGAAATGGAAAAGGAAGCAGCTTTCTCTGACAACCTTGTCTATAATTCTGCTGGACAATTTATTCAATTTAAACAGGTCTCTGCAGTAATGGGACTGCTTTTTCTTTTGTGGCAACATAAAACTAGCAAAGAGTATAAAACAGTTCCTTCTTGAAGGATAGGACAAGTTAACACATATTATCCTGAAAGTAATCAATGGGTTTCATATAAGGGGGCAAAGACTACCCTAGAAAAATGATTAATTATGCAGCAATGACAGTGGCTGGCTTTCAGTATTATGCAAAACAGACCCAGGTTACATCTCTCTGTTTCTTTCTATTTATCTCTGTCTCTGTGTCTGTCTGTCTTTGTCTCTCTCTCCTCCCCCCTCTCTGTCTCTCTGTCTTTCTCTGTCTGTCTCCGTCTCTCTCCTTCCCTCCTTCCCTCTCACTGCCTCTCTTCCTCTCTCTCTCTCTCTCTCTCTCTCTCTCTCTCTCTCTCTCTCTCTCTCTCTCTCTCTCTCTCTGCTATTTCTGTCTCTGTCTCCCTTGGATTCTCTGTCCCTCTCCCTTTCTCCATCTCTTTGTATTTCAAAGACTGTCTGAGCTAGAATCTTGGCAGCAAGCAGAACAGCTTCAACATCACTTGCCAGGAAACTATGAATCTGACCTCAAAATTCCTCTCCTCATTTAGAAAACCACAACTACAGAAATAAGTCAGACCCAGAGTATGAAGTTCTGTGCACTGTGACACATGATGTTGATGTCCTCTTTGTAAATGATGATTTTGAAGATATTGGGACTTACATTCGGACCTTGTTCTTCATTTTGTTCTTAACAGGGGCAGGGGGGTTATGGTGAAGCAGAATGAAGAAACATTACTCATCAGTGGCCATATTTGGCAAAGTCTGATTAGTCTTCTCCTTTGATTATCATCCATCCTGATATAGCCCCTGACACAGACCAGATGTCATTCCAATGTTAAAATTACATTGTTTTCATAACAAAGTCAGCTTACATCATCCTTAAATACATCATGCTAATGTTCCTCTGTACACTGTCATGGACAAAATGAGTTAGATCTTTCCAGAGGACTTGCCAAGTAGAAAAATATAAGGAGAAGGGAGATTTTCTCATGGTATTGACTGGCTTACAGTCAACACACCCCTTTGCTATGCACAAAGAAAGGATTTCAAAAAATGCACATGAAGCAAGCAGAAGTTGAATCAGGAAAGCTGGTTTGAGTCAAAACCATTAGGTTTCACAGAAGTTAGATGGTGATTTTCCTTTTCACTGATTTCCTTGCTTTTTAGAAAAAAGATATAGGTTCTTTAAAAACCAATAAATCCAATCTTATCTCTGCAAAAATGAATGACTGATCTTTTTTTATATGCCTTTTATTCCTTCCCTAGGCTATGAAAAGTCCATGACAGCCTTGAACTGAACCATTATGTCTAATTATTTGAGATCATCATGTATCTTCTTCCCTAGAAGAATCTAGATCTTGAAAAAAATCATTGCTCCAATATATGCCAGCATACTGTGGCAGTGGAGTATAATAGAGAGTTCCAAGTTCAGAGTCACTTAATACTTTGATGAGATTGGAGAAGTCACTTTCTCTATGTACATAAAGAGGGCATTTGACCGGAAGAATATTCTAGATCACAATCTTTGTATTCTTTCTTAAACATATTTAGTGTTGATTTTCCCATTCCCATTGCCCTTCAATTCCTCTTTTATTCTGCTGCAAAATAATCTTCCTTTTGCATAGGATATTAGAACTTGGAACTGGAAGGGATCTTAGAGATTATTTAGTCAAATTCATGCCTGAACAAGAATTCGCTTTTTCAAAATCAAAATCCAACCTGGCTTCATTTGAAGATATCTACTGAAGAATAATTCATCACCTCCTGGGTTAGACAATTATAGAGCTGAACTGTTCTTAAATAATTGGGAAATGTTTCCCTACATGAAGTAGGACTCAACCTCTCTGAAGGAGTATGTTATTCCTAATTCTGTCTTCTAGAGATAAGCAGAACAAATCCAATTCCCCTTACACTGAATAGACTTCCAAATATTTGAAAATAACTGCAATGTCTCTCTCCTTACCCACTTCTCTGCTCATTTTGAAACTAAATATTCCCATTTCCTTCAGGTCATTTTCAATCAGTGTTGTTTCCCTCAGTATCTTGGTCCTCATATATTCCAGTGTAGCAGTGCTCTGTCGAAAATATCGTGCATATAATTTTGGGACACCTTCTTAAGTGCCCCTCAAATCATACCAGGAATCAAGAATCTTTATATAAAGGTGAAACTTACTAATTACTAATTATTAGAACATTGCTTTTATATTGACTGATTACTTGTATAGGATTACTAAACAAAATATTAATTAGAAGATGTTTGTCTTTTGATGTATATTTATACCATTTTTTGAAGTAATAGTATAAATGTGAACTATATGAGTTCTTTATCTCCCCTTATCCCAACCTTCTTTATCTGTATCCTTAAAGTTATCTAGATATTTAAGTGATTTTTATTGCAATATTAATAGAAACTACCACATCAATCAGAAATTTATCTTTCCAATTGGAAGACCTCATTATTGACCAAAAGTTGGATTGAATTTGAGCCTAGTGAATTTTAGCCAGGGGACCTAGTTAGCTAATCCCCAAACTGACAGGAAAGATAGCATTCTTGTTTGCTGTTGTTTACAATCAGTGTGATCTTCGACACGTCATCCTCCTTTTTTGGATCTCTTCATCTCTAAAATGAAAAGTTTTGGAATATACAGGGTCTTCAATAGTTCCCAATTCTATGAAGTTCTTTAAGTCCCAGAGATGGGAACCAGAGAGCTGATAACAGATTATAATAACCTCAGGTTTACAAAAAAAAAATAGGTTATTCAACCTAAATCATTTTAAGGATTGTTCTTTACTGCTAAGTCTGTGGCACATTTTGCCATGATTATATACTCAAAATTCTTCCTGTCCCAGCATCTTCTATTGAAAGAAATTATTATACATCATGTTTATTTTTCTACCTTAGAGGGGGTAAATGTCTTTTGATGAAGTGGGGAACATAAGGGTAGAAGGCAATATTGGAAATATGTGTTCTCTTGGAATGAGGACTTAATACTTTAGTCTTCTTTTGTTCTGGTTTCGCAGCCTTGGAAGTAAATTTTCATTTGGACTTGAAAGATCCTTGGTTTGGTCATGTACACCAAAAAAGGTGATTCACATTACCTCCCACATGGATAGTTGTTTAGTCCTGGAGAGTCTCAGAGTATTATTGACTCAATGAGAGAAAAAAAATGCTCTGAGCATTTAATCTACAAATATTGCAGAGTTGTATTGCTCCTTGTTTTGAAGGAAGTTGTATTCTCTGTGCCTGTAGTGCATTCAGGAGTAAAAAAAGAAGGAATGCATGCATAGGATGATAATAGTTTGGCTCCCATTATTATGGAGTTCTGGAGATCTAAGGAATTTGTCTTCAGAACCTCTTGAAACTATATATTTGAATATTCTCTTCATAACATCATTAAAGGAAATGAAGCCACAGTTACAAACAATCCTTAGTAGTATCATGGTCAGAAGTCTAACTTTTCCAAGAGTACTTTGATCTGGTTGTCATAATCTGCAGTATTTGGCTGAATTCTAGGCAACAAGTTTCAGGAGGAGAGACATTGATAATCTTGGAAGCTATCAGATTAGGATGAAAAATATTAAATAGCCTTGAATTCATGACAGGAGTATTGTTTGAAGTGAATGGAATATTCAGGCTGGCCACAGAAGTCCTAAGATGGACATGAGAGCTGCTTATAAGTAACCATCAGGTTGAAAATGACCCCAGAGGGCAGAATGAAAGTTGATGTCTTGAAAAGTCTTCCTAATAATTATATTGTTATGGACATTTATATTAAGGATGAATATGGACATATATTATGTCCAAAATTGGAATGGACTTCTCCTCATTGGAGATCTAACAAAACCTGCACACTCACTCACTTGTTAGGCAAGTTACCTCTTAACAGCTAGGTGCACAGTGAATAGAGCCATGAACTATGAGTCTGGAAGAGCTATGTTCAAATCCTGCTTCACCCACTTACTAGTTGTGACATTTACTGCATTTCAGATAGTTACTAGTTGTCAAACCTTTCAATTTCAGTTTGCTCATCTGAAAAAATGAGGGACACTAGCACTTCCCTCCAAGGATGAGATAATATCTGAAAAGCACTGTGTAAACCTCAAAATGTTATATAAATGCTCCTTATTATAAAATTATAATGTTATTATTTTATACTAATAATTTATCATTATTATATTTCCATCTCTAGTGTTTAGAATAACCTAGTTTTAAGATTTTTATATATTATAAAAATAACTCTTATTCAGTTACAAGTTTAAGTAATTGGTGTCTGAAATCTCTAACAACTCTAAAATTATGTGCAAGTTCACAAGTACAAAAAAGATAAGTTCATTTCAGGATGGACACCCATTAAGATTGAGGGGAAAAATGAAAGCTTCCTGTAGTTGAGGACTTGTAAGTGGCAGCAATGTCACTTAATTAAAAAGTTACAACTCACGAATTGCAATTACCCTTTGGGCTATTAGCATTTGTTCATGACTAAGAAATCATCTGTCTTCAGGCTCAAATTGAGTCTCATGATGACTTTGTTGAAGAAATCTAATGCCAACAAAGACAGGCATCTGCGAGAGCAGCTGTAGGCATGAATAAGGAAATGTATGTGTGATGAGCCGCGGGGCTGTTGGAGTGTATGTGGAACTCAGTGATTTTATGAACATGTAATACTTAAAATTCAATCACGAAATCCTAAATCATCTATTTATATTATATTAAATGAAGGGTCAAACTTTAAGAGGTGAAACAGGATTTCTCTCTCAATCACTAACTAATCATCATTCTTTGCTTCTGAGGCATTCACACACACATATTTACCATACATTTCTTCAGGAAATGGGATTCATTTTCATTTTGCCTTTCTTTGTACACTCAAGACCCAACACAATGACTAATACATGTTAAATAATGAATGCTTTTTGAATTGGATTGATAAGATTCTTTACATATTTCTTTCACATATGAGATTATTTGCATTGCTCATCCCAAGGTAATCATAAGAGATAGCATGCATTCACAGATGTAAAAGGACTCATTAGTTACTGCATACAGCATCCAAAGAGTTAGAGGACAACAATGGACAGATATAATTCCTAGCTAAATATTTTTTTTGTGATAATAAACACACAGAAACCAAGCAGTCTGGCATAGCATACTGTTTCATTTCCTACATATGTCCACCAGTCAAAGCTAAATGGGGAGACCTACTGAATTTATAGATTATTCCCAAATCAGTGGACTAAATAATGCCTTTCTGTGAGATGGCTGGCATTAGGCTTCCATCTATTACCTAAGAGAGCTACAAGAATAGCTGGGAGGAGTCTCAGCCAAAGATTCCTAATTACAGCATATGGAGAAACCAAATGGAATTGCACATTAACTACATTTCTGCCTGTGGTTTGCTCTGTTGAATCATTTTTCCTCCATCCTAGTGGCTTCCTAGTGAAGATACCAAACAAACTGGAGAAGAAGAAAATGGAGGGGAAGGAAGTGGGTCCTTTAGTTGACGTTGGTAGGGTGAGAAGTTTCACCCTTTTTTGAAATGTTTGTTGTTTTCTTAGGTATATTATTATGTGATGTCTGTTAAGGCCTTAGATTTGAAATACTTCTAAATTCCATAGTTCAGTGTCCTAGAATGTTAAATCTGGAAGGCAGACCATGAAAAGTCAAGTGAAGTCCAACAACATATAGTGAATTAATAGTAGAGCCAAAATTAGGACTCAACTACTTTGACTCCAAATCCAATGACTTTCCCCCCCCCTTTTTTGATTCTATATCACCTGTTAATTCTCCTGGGATTGATATTTACTCTATAGGAATTGTGGAATGATGACAGTTTCAGGTTTGCCAGATAGATGCAGGAAAGTCAGAGACTGGTTGGCATTTAAAATGCCCCTTCATTCTCAGAGATGCCAGTTGTAGCCTCATTAACACACACACGCACATTCTCATTTTCAGGTAGAGTGTGGTAGAACACTCCTGCTCTTTGATGCAAAAGGAAAGTGACCATATGACCCTTGTATTTAGCCAAAGCTTGGATTAGTTAACTGAATTACTATATAAGTCCAACTGGTTTTAGAAAATGTGGATTAACTTTGTTTTGGCTTAGTACCCTCCTCAAGGAGAAGGAAGATAGGAATTATCTCATTTTGGCCACAGAATATCAACGGGCTAGATTTTCATGTTCATTAAAAAGAAAAAAAAGATTTCCTCATGCAAGACACCTGTTTCTGTACCCTTAGCACATCACTATAGAAATCTGAACACCTAAAGAATTTATGGCAATCTTTTTATGCAATAGATATTAGGGAGGGGTGTAATTAATGGATCAGAGACTAAAGAAGAAAATGCTGAAAAATCATCTGTTACTTGATAAGAAAAACATTCCATTTTTAGAAAATCCCCACAATCATGCTCTATGATTCAAAAAGTTATTAATGTCCAGAAAAGTCATCACCGCCCTTTTGCCTCAGTTAGAATCAAAAGGAAAGTTGCTATTTTTTTGAAGGGCTCCATGCTTTTATGGGGAAGGATCTCAGTTTCCTTGAAAATTTTTGTTGTCTTTCCAATTCAGCCACATTTGATTGATGAAGTCTTTTGGTAGCATGCTAGTTATATCACCTCATAATCAAAGAAAAGAAAGCAAGATCATCTCTGCCCTCAAAGAGCTTAAATTCTGGTAGAAAAAGACCCCATATAGAAGGAAATTAGAGAAGGATATCTACATTGTGGCATGATGAAGAAATGAAAGAAGAGTAGCATGGAGATATGGAATCCAGCAAATTATCTTCAGCAGAAGGTCATCTATTAGAACTAGGGCTTTATGGAATTATAGAGAATTTTTTTATCCCTCAGAAATTATATAATCACACAATCCTTTATTCCTCTCCACTGTTACTATCCATATATGAACATTACTCTACATTGACAGGAGAGACTAGAGAAGATTTAGGTACCTTGTACTATCAGAATAATTGGAAGTATCTTGTTATGTTTAAAATTCTCTTTGTGAAAAAGTCTACAAAGCTGTCTCAACCTGATAATGGGTTAATATGATGACTTCTTGACATCCATGTGTGTCTACCAATGTAGAAAAGCACAGTGCCTAGCCCATAATAAATACTTAATAAAGGCTCTATTTCAATCTATCCATTTCTCTAATTAAGTAACTGACAGCATCTAACTATCTCCCACAGTCTCTTCTCCAGAATAGACTCAGTTTTCCCAAAGTGTAATTTTATTGATACTTAAGGGAATATCTTCTTAGTTGATAAATCTAGGATCCAATACAGAATGCTGTTTGGTTTTCAGAGTACTTCATAACCCAACTCTCCTCACTTTCAAATCTTCTCATCCCTTACTCCTCACCATGTACTCTTCTATTCAACAACATCCCTTCTGTTACATAAATGAGATACTCCATCTCTCTACTACAGACATTTTCAGCTGTCTTTCAAGACTGGAATTATCTCCCTCAAATCTACCTACTGGCTTTTCTGGCTTTCTTTATATTCCAGTTAAAAACCCCATTTTCTTCAGAAAGCCTTCCACAGTCCCTCTTAATTCTAGTGCTACCCTCTTTTAATTATTTTTTATTTTTCTTCCATGTAGCTTGCTGGTATATATTTGTTTGCTTGTTGTCTCCCCCATTAGATTGGAAGTTCCTTGAGGGCAAGGACTATCTTTTGCCTACTTTGAGTAGACACTTAAAAATGATTACTTACTAAAAGTAGCTTAAGGTGGTATTCCCCTGGGACATCCTCTCTTCAAGAGGCACTGTATAACCAGTTACTTCAGATGATACAAAGCCTTACCACAGAATAGATGTAAAATATGAAATAGTGAATATCTATGCAGTCCTTAAAGTCTACTCATTTGTAAAGTTCCTTAACCTTTTAATATATGCACTTTAGGTATTGCTCTCTATCATTCAAAAAAAAAAAAGACCTACCCTCCCCCTTCAATTGGTGAATTAATCCCACTGCAAGTTTACAGATAAAATTAGGAAAAAAAGTTTAGTGGTAAAAGTCTGGGGCTGTTTATCTCTTTGGGTTTTAGTTTTCTTATTTACAAAATGAAGGGAATAGATTAAATGATCTTCAAAAGATCCTTCAAACTTTCAAATTGTGAATCCATGCTATGGAAATCAATTCTGTATATTATTTCATTAGCTATCCATTATAGTAGAAAACACAAATAGACAATCTGAAGACTTTTTCTTACTCATTTAATTCATACAGAAAAGTGAATCAATTGCTCAGTAAAGTCACACCTGAAACTGTGTTTCAATTAACAAATCAAAATTACCTAAATTAAGATTTCACTTTTCTTTCCCTCCCCACTATTTATGTGCCTGTAAAGCTATCTCTTTTCAAATTGCAAGGGTTTTGACCTACTTTCATCATTCTGGGATTTAGTTAGCAAATTCAGGCTTATCCTATTCATGTATGGGGTGATTTTAAGAACAATACAACAAACAATGAATAGCTAATATAGTCCAATAGTATAAAATGACCGCTGGAAGGTTTATTGTAGAGCAATAAACATTTTACAAATGTGGAAATTGAGGTTTTGAGCAATAAAGAGATTTGCCAAAGCTTACACATTCTCTGACTCCTTATTGGATCACATGATATCAAACAAAAAACTAAATGAAAATTCTTAAATTCTAGCTTCTGTGAATGACTCAAGTGGAGATCTTAGGTATGCCCTTCAGAATATTGGGGACCCTGTCTTCTTTATGTTTTCATGACAGGCCTGGACTCACTCTTTTCTTTTTCTACACTTTTATCTCCTTTCTTTTCCTTTCCTTTCCCCCCCTCTACTTTTTCCACCATCTAGTAATCCTACATTGTTTCCATATCTGAAAGGGAATAAAACTATTCTGTCCACCAGTATCTGAATTTTAAAAGTTAGCTTTGGGATGGAGATCTAAGCTCAGGGGAATTGGTTTAGGATGTAAATTCTTTTCTTGTGTCTTGGTTGCTCTTAGAGAATGAAGGTGGTTTAACTCTCAATGCACTTCAATACCTTTCTTTCAAGGCTTCTATTGATCTATCAAGATCTATCAGTTAGTCAATAAACAAGACTTCATGATTTACTGAGGTTTCCTTTTCTAATGTGGGATTGTATTCCTCAGAGATTTCTATGCAAGATATCAGAAGTGAATCAAGAGTTTAGTAACGGTAATTGCTGAAGAGACTGAACACCTTGTCTCTCTCCAGGTTAGCCTACTCCTTGCCAGGAAGACACTGGCCATCCTGACTCTCTTCAGGTTAGCTCACTCCTTGCTAGGAAGCAGCCAGGTAGAAGGAAGGCTGGGGAACAGTGGCAATGAGTCTTTAGCATTGCTTCCCCTGACCTGAGTGATTCTCCTTTTCTCTGTATTACAATGAAATATCAGCACTATATTTATGGAGGACTGTGACTCTTGGTTTAGGGGGAAAATCACTAGTTTTAGGAGGCAGTAGTCATTGTTGTTCAGTTGTTGAATTGTGTTCCACTCTTCATGACCAAACTTTGTGCTTTCTTGGCAAAGATACTGGAGTGGTTTTCCATTTCCTTCTTCAGCTCATTTTTTTTTTTTATAGATAAGGGAAATAAGGCTAACAGGGTTAAGTAGCTTGTTCAGGATCACAAAGCTAGTGTCTGAGACCAGATTTGAACATATGAAAATGAATCTTATAGTACTTAGATTGCGTCATCTAGCTGAAGTCTTGAGTTCAAATCTCATCTTTAACCCTTATTCCACATAGCTTCACTGACCTGTTTGTTGTTCCTTTATACAATATACTAAATCAGCTAAAGGCACAGTGAATAATGTGTTTAACTTGGAATCAGGAAGCTCTGAGGTCAGATCTAGTTTTAGATATTTATTATGTGACCCTAGGCAAGTCATTTAATTTAATTTAATTCCTATTTGCCTCAGTTCTCCATTTGTAGAATAGGGAAACACTGGAGAAAAAAACATGGCAAAGTACTCCAGTATCTTTGCCAAGAAAATTGTCTGAATTGTCTGAACAACAGCAAACAACACTAAAATTAAATATAAAAAGTGTGCTATCTTTTAGATGACATTTTTATATAGTTATCTATGTATTTTCTCTTCCATTAGAAAGGGATCTCTTTAAAGGCAGAGATAGTTATTTTGCACCAAATATAGCAGAGTATACCATAAGAATTTAATAAATTCTTGCTGTATATGTGACTTGTGTTGTTAATCTCTCTGAGGCTCTATTGCTAAATTTTAGGATGGGGGCGAAAGATATGATTGGTTACATGACTTCTGAGTTATTTTCAGCTCTATATCTATAATCCTTTTGCACCTAAGGAATTTTTTTTTTAAATCTAAATGCAATTTTCCCACATCTTCGAGCTTCTAATCCCTATACTTATGAGGTTTGTGGCTTGGGCAATATTTAGTCTCATGAGATTAAATTGTAATTTGAAAAGGTTTAAATAAGTAAATAAAAATACAATAAAATGTAGATAATATTAATTTATGGTTTTCTAAGTGAATAAATGGACAGCAGGGATCCTCTTCTATTTGAGTTTGACACCACTGCTGTACTCTATAAAAAGACACTAGAGAGTACATTTGGGGAAAGAAAAGTGACTTCTTTTCAAGCTTTCTTTTCTCCCAGGGTCTTCTGAATCAGAATGTGATGAATTACATTCTAATGGGGGAGATGTGATTATATTTGAGTATTACGATAGATAGATAGATAGATAGAAGACAAAAAGAAAGAAAGAAAGAGAGAGAGAGAAGGAAGGAAAGGTAGAAAAAAGAAAGAAAGAAGGAAAGGAAGAAAGAAGAAAAGAAGGAAAGATAGAAAGAAAGAAGAAAGAAAGACAGAAAGAAGGAAAGAAAGAAGGAAAGGAAGAAAGAAATAAAAAGGAAGAATGATAGAAAAAAGAACAAGGAAAGAAAGAAGGAAGAAAGAAATAAAGAAAGGAAGAAAGAAGGAAATGAAGAATGATAGAAAAAAGAAAGAAAAAAGAAAAGAAGAAAGAAAGAATGGAAGGAAGGAAGAAAAGAAAAGAAAGAAAAGAAAAGAAAAGGAAAGAAAAGGAAAGAAAAGAAAAGAAAAGAAAAGAAAAGAAAAGAAAAGAAAAGAAAAGAAAAGAAAAGAAAAACTTCACTAGGGGCTTTGCCCAATGATAACAATTCTCTTCACCCTAAGCCTTGTTTCAGCCTAGAATCATGCATGGGACAGAGAACAGGCCACCAGGGGGCACCACAGTGGCTTCCCTAACCCTAACACAGAATAAGAAAGCAAATGTAGATGGATATTTATTTTCTGCTTTGAAACTTTGCTGTTTAAAACCAAATATTCTTCTCATGATTTTGTACTCTCTGAGTAATCAGTTACAGTTTCTGAGTAAAAAAGCAGGATGATATATGCAGCAGGGTGACATTTACATAGATGGAAAGATAAGATGATAGATGTAAATATGTGGATACAGATGTATATACACACACACATACATACACTCACAAACACACATACACACACTCAAATATTATGAGAGCTAGGAGGAACTAGGAAGGTCATGTAGTTGAATCTTCTTATTTTACAGATGAGGAAACTGAGGCACAGATAGATTTCTCATATTTGTTAGAGGTCCAAGGATATGCTGATAGATTTTTAACAAGTGACTGAAAAAAGTATGCGCCAACATATTTTTAAGTTGAATGAGTATAATTAACATTTTATCTATCATTTTCTTAAATCTATAAAATTAACAAAATAATAAGTCAAGTCCCAAATTGTAGTACTTGTGGACTCCTGAGGTGTGAAGGCTGTTACTGTATTTCAACAATCAATTTACTGGTCCCAGTACTTACAGTAATCCTATTTACTAATTCTATAGCACAGTTTGACTTGACTTGAATTTTCCAAGTCCTTTGAGTGGGATTATTTCTGAATGCTATGAATCATTCCATTTTGAGTTTTAACCTAGTAAAGATCAAGCTGATTCAAAGTTATGCCTAGTTGTCACCTAACAATTATCAAGTCTTAACTCCAGGCCCAGCTTTCATTCAGTTGACTTAGGGTAGGAAATGGAATGATGTGTGCTACTTCAGAGGTCATGATGCCCAAAGCACTTGGCACCTGTCAAGGAAAATTCTGTACTACATAATTAGATACATACAGTTGGGTACATGGAACACCACTTCTTTTCCTCAGCAGGAAAAATCAGACAATGAATCATTTTTCATCTATGCTTTCTTCTGGTTCCAAGTTTTATTTTTCTGCCCCTAATGGTTCCATTTTCAAAGCTTCTTTCCTGTTTCAACTATTTGTCAGAAACTGTCAACCTTTTAAAAGAGAGTCTACAACTTAGCATTTTTGAGACATTGGAATGAACCAATGAACTGGATAGGATCTTAGAATTTACCTAGTCCAAAACTCACATTTTGTAGAAGAAACAGACAAAGAAGCTGCATGAGCTGTCTAAGGTCCTACAACTGGTCATTGGTAGAATCTGGGATTGTAGCTAAATCTGTTTCCAAGCACATTATTTTATTCTACTGTATCATGTAGATATCACCATAAACCCAGAGTTGAGCCTTTTTTCTTATTGTTTTATGTCTTTTCATTGCTAATTTTGAAAATAAATAGAGAAGCATGAGTTACAAATAGCCTTTAACCATCACACTTGATTTCCAGAAATTGAAAGGATAATTAATGTTTGTGCGAGTCATTACTTTAATGTGATATGTGTATATCTTGTCTCTACAGTGACATTAGAAGAATGGAATAAATAGTCCATTCTGCTCTCTTACCAGTTTCCACTTAACAGGCAAAAACTCAGGAGTGGTCAATGGTTGGTGGAATAGAACCACCTTCCTTCTTTGGCAGCAATTTGATATTACTTAATGAATGTTAACTAGTTAACACATATATTCTTTTGCCCCAGACCAGGACAGGGAATTGATTCCATTCCTTATCTTCTGGATTCAGAGTCTCTGAATCTGCTTCCTATGTGAGACTTTGGGGATGCCACTTACACTTTATTTGCTCCAGTTTTCTCATTTGTAAAAACAGGGTGCAAGATGTCAGGTTATATTCTCCAAAGTCTTTTTAATTTCTAAATCTGATGATCCAATGATTGGAGATGTTGATGGACTTCATATGAGTTACCAGGGTTATAGGAAACTCCAAAGATTTAAATTACTCTTAAATAAAAGATGGGAAATTTCTAGAGTATTGTTTGAAGCTCAGAGAATATAAAGTGACTTGTTTAGGATCACAAAGGATTTGAAAAAATTCTTTCTAACCCCAGTTCCAGCACTTTATTTACCTACTATATCATGTTGGTTTTTGAATTGCATTTTGGTCTCCATTAAGGAGGAGAAATAATAAAGAACCAGACTTAGGACTGGGAAGAGGAAAAATATTCTTGATAATTAAGTATCCCAGAGTGGAATAAAATATCTTGTGGTTAATGAGTTGACTATAACTAGAGAATTTTGAATGGAAACTCAGTGTCAGGGTTGCTATGGAAAGGTTTCCTCTTCAGCTAAGGATTGATCTAGATGACCCATGAGAGACATTCTATTGCTGAGATTCTGTGATTCATCTTGGGAAATTGGAAAGAACATTGACTTCAAAGTCAAGAGATCTGAGCTGACCCTTAACTTTACCACTTCCTAGTTGGATAACACTTAGAAAATTATTTATTTATTTTTTTGATACCCAGTTTCCTCATCTCTAATTTTTGAACTAATAATCTCTATGATACCTCACAGGATTGTTTTGAGGCTCAAATGAGAGGATGATTCTAAAGTGCTATTCTGTGTAATGAATCTTATAGACACAAAATTGACTGTGTGTACAGGTGGGATGTGTGTATGTGTGTGTGTGTGTGTGTGTGTGTGTGCACATGCACACAAATGTGCTATATAACATTTATATAACATTTGAAGATTTCCAGAACGCTTTAAATATATTACATCATTTGATGCTGGCAACAATCCTGTGTGAACTATGGCTTATTGTCTGGTATGTTCTACTTCCAAACTAAC
This sequence comes from Macrotis lagotis, assembly GCF_037893015.1. Taxonomy (NCBI): domain Eukaryota; kingdom Metazoa; phylum Chordata; class Mammalia; order Peramelemorphia; family Peramelidae; genus Macrotis; species Macrotis lagotis. The sequence goes on from NC_133658.1 coordinate 89,125,369, forward strand.
TGCCTTGCTCCTCTTCATCCTGAGGTCTACATTGCTCAAAGGTGAATCTCTGCCATATCATGAGAAATCTTACTGTTCCCCTCACTTCCAAGGAGGGTATCTCCTTCTCTCTCCATCTCCTTCTGCCTACCTCTTCTCCTCCCCCGCCACCATTTTCCAGACCTCTCTTGAGTTTTATTAGAATATAGACACCTTGAGAAAAGGAACTGACTATCTGGCTTTCTTGTTTTTTGTATCACTAACATAGTATATAGTACTTGGTAACAGCACCCTGTCTGTTTTTATACATTTAAATTATATTATGTATATGAAAATATAATTTTCTCTTTGCCTTCTTCTACACTCTCATTGTTTGCTTGTTTCCTTACGGATTTGCTGACCTTTAGGAGCCTGGCTCTACTCACCTGGTTTTAGTTTGCTTCTAGTCATGACCTTTACAGCTGATGCACATTCTTAGATAGGCACATTTAACACTACAAAACCTTGTGAGCATGCTCCAATATAAATAGACAAGTGGGTGCGAGCTCAAAATGTGTCAGACTTGCTGTGGGGGAACATCAAGGGGTTTGTACAAGCCATTAGGCAGGACACTTAACCTTTGAAAATATCACAGCACTCTTGAGTAAGTCTGTTCTTTGTCTCTCCACTGTGGAAATCATTTGTATTTCAAGACTATCTTTAGTAACTGATAATAAGAGTGAGGCAAAGAAAAGCAGAATAGTATTAATTAAATTCAGTCCAATAAAGATTTATGGGAAGGGGTCTTCTCTAGTTATTCTATAGTCTTTTATTAGGTACCAGAAAGATAGGAGGAAAGGTAGAAGTCAGAGCCCCTTATTCTCAGAGAGCTTGTAATCTAAAAAGGGACAGCACCTGAGGATTTTTCAGACATAAAGCTAGATTCATTTACATGCAAAATAGGAAGGAGAGTCCATTTTCACCTTGAAGAAATGGTCAGGGTAAGTTCCATGATAGCTACATGGGAACTTGAAAAAAGTGAAAAACTTCAACAGGTTAGTATTATTAGTAGTGATGGTGATAACTATAATCTTATAGCATTTATTTATGAATTAAGAAAAATTTTATTTTAAAATTTTTCCTTATAATAGCTATTAAGTATTTACAATAGTTTAAACTATTAATTTAGAATATTTTAGAATTCCAGTAAATCTTTTGGGACACTTTACATTGAATAGTAAGTTGTTACTCCAGAAAAGTGAAGAAGAAATGATCAATGATCAGAGTACCTGCTGGTCTGTGAATTATATAAAGAAGTAAAAAGATATTGCCCACGAGAGATCCTTATGAAACCAACCTGCCCCATGAATTTCCCTTGATGCCAGACTCTTTGCTTTAGGGACTCATTAGAGTTGAAATTCAGATCGGTGGGCCCTTTGCAAACCACTGCTGTTAGTCTACCTAGCATTCTTTCAAAGAGTCCACTTGCATTTAGGTAGACAGAATCTCCCACCTGCTTATAGAACAGTGCTGATTCTGGGATGAGAGCCAATTAGAGTTCGTTCATAATTTGATCTTCATGAGAGCTCCCTGTAACTTGGGGATTGTGGAAAATCTTGGAACAATTACAACTATTTAAAAAAATAAAAGATGTCAGAACAAAGCAGATTGGACTCTTTTCACACATATTGATAATCTTTCCTCCCCCAAAAGTAAGATGTGTTTGAAATGGATTTAAAAGCATTAAACGTGGGTGTCAAAAAACAACCTTGCAAAACCTTAAAACTTTTTTTGATGTTATAGTTTGGGCACCAAAGACCAAGTTCTGCTGAATTATAAGAGCAGCAACACAAATAACAATAATAGGGAGCATTTATGCAGTGTTTCAACAATTGCAAAGAACTTTACATATGTTAGTTCATTTGATCCTCACAATAACCCCAGAAGATAAGAATTATTTTCATCATCCCTATTTAAGACATTAAGTGGATTACTCAGGGTTATACAGCAACTAAGAATCAGATGGAGAATTTGAACCCAGGTCTGTCTGATTTCAAATACTTTATCCACCACTGCATGAGCCACAAAGATGCAATACATATACATACATATATACATACATACATACACACACACACACACACACACACACACACACATATATATATATATATATATATATATGTATATGTAGGAAATGCAGATAGTCCATCTGAACTTCCACCTGTCTTCTGCAAATGATCTTGGGAAGTCCCATCAACAAGTATATATTAAGGATACCAGGTAATAGTAAAAGCCATACTAATGCAATGAATTTGCTTGAAAAGATTCCAAAATTTGGAATTCTAAATGTTTATTTGGTTTCCTATAGTCTCTTTCTACAATTCTGTCTTCCATATCCCTCCAACCCAAGCATTCTACTGCAGAACAGATTTAAAAAAAATGAATCTGACTCATATATGATTTAAATATATCTATATTTATTGTGTACTCCAAATGGGGTAGGGAGCAAGGACCAATTATAAATAAAACATTTATAGTAACATGCACTTCTTAAGTTTATTCATGCACTCTATTCATCGATGACTATCCAAAGTCTATATTTGAGACACTTATGCCAGATCCTATGATGAAAACACAGATGAGTAAAATGTGTACCTCCCTTCTATGAACTTAAAAACTAAGAGTAGAAGACCAAAATAGTAGTAATGTATGAAGGGTAGAAGAAGCAAATTTAGATGTGACAGAAGGAAAAACTTCATAACTTGAGCCAACTCACAACTTAAATGAATGAAGCATTTAAAGTATTAGGGACACAATTGGAAAAGGATGACAGCCTCTGCCCAGGTGCTGTGCTGCAGATGTTGGCTTTAAAGTCTCTCTGAGCTCATGCATAATTTATAAAAGGGATTCATATTTGAGAATAGATTGAAATATATGGACTTGAAATCCTTCCAACTAGAATATGATAGGAGAGACCCAAAGAGCTATGAGGACGCAGAGTAAGAAAAAAGGAGAGAAATCAGGGAAGGCTGCATAGAGAAGGTAGTTTTTGAATCTGGAAAATGGAAAACTCTTATATCATAAAGCCTCTCTTATTGGCACCAGCCTACCAGTTAGGATCCCAGGGCTTCTGGAAAGACTTCCTTCTCAACCAAATACCAAAGAACACTATATAGTGAGAGATTAGGCTGATAATAATGTCCTGGGATACTTCTTTCCCTGGAGGTAAGTGCAAGAATATATTGGATGCCTCAAGAGAAGACTGGGAGCATAAAATAGTTGGGGAAGGGGTAAAAGAAAAAAGAGATTGGAGATTCTTGTCTACCTTCACCATTTGGTCCAGGATGGTCTATTGTCTATAAATAAGAGAGAATTTAGGCAACCAAGGTTCTAACAAAATCCAGTTATTAACAACACTAGTAATTGTCAACGAGGGGTGATCTAAGACCCCTCATTAACCAAGGACACCCTTGACAATGAAGGGAGCAGCTCTTTTTTTTTAAAGCAATGTGGGCATTATCGAGTTACAATTGGCTAGAAACAGTGAATGGGGATTTTGCACAACTTGGGAATTTTTACATAGCTTGGAATATCCGACTTTGGCACTTATTCAGATACATTTGAGCTTTATTTTAGGTAAACTTCCCCAAAAGTGGGTGGTGGGTAATTCTTAAGAATAAAATAAGGAACTAAAATCGCAAGTGTAAAGTTTTTCACACTTGTATGAAGAGGGAGAATAATAACTTGATTAAACTTTAATGAAATAAAGTAGTATATATCAAATTTTAATATCATAATTTCAACTACTAATTAAATACTATGTACAATTTTTAATTTTCCCCCTTTTATTCTATAATGTTTTATTTTTTACTCCAATGTGATCATTTTACTGTTTTAGTATAAGAAAGGAGGAGAGGAGTCTATTTTGTTCCTAGTTCTAAGAGGAAGGAAGCTATGCCATCTCTTCCGAACTGCTAAGAAATTTCTTTAGGCATAGGTGATGATGATGATTGGGTGGGGGTGAGGGTAGAGGTAAGGGGATGCACCTGCAGGTTGCTACTGGAACTTCATTTATCATGCCTAATACACATTTCAGTGATCCAAATTTGCAAGTTAGGGCTAATTTCCTATTACTAGAGCAATAAAATCCATTTGCCTGAAAGAAAAATAGTGACCAGTTTTCAATCACAAAATGAGTTTTGACAAATGAGTGGACATGGGAAAAAACACAAATGAATGAACATGGCTGAGTCTGAATTTTCAAAAACCTGGATATTTTTGCCCATAGTCTGAATGATTCCCCTGTGTTGAGATGCCTATGTTAATAGGGATGTCTGTGAGTATGTCACCATTCTCTTCCATAAAGAGGAAGTTGAAAAATTATGTTGTATAGTTTTCACAAAATAGTGAAAAAAATCAGTGAAGCCTATACAAAATTTAATAGGGGATCTTGCTAAGTTTGAGAATTCTGAGAACACATATAGATGAAAAGAGGAGCACAACAAATAAAAATGATATGGAACAGATCTACCCCCCATGTTTCCAAGGTAATCTGATTTTAGCATTAGTGACACAGGAACACCGGCAATAATCAAATTGATAAATTTGGATTCTTATACATGACTATCTCATGCACATTTCATAATATGACTAAATTATTAAAAAATATGTGATAAATGACTTTTAAGGGCAACATGGGGGGTAGCTAGGTGACACAATAGAGCATTTATCCTAGAATTAGAATTAGAAGACCTGAGTTTGAATGCAGCTTCAGTCACTCAGTCACTTTGTATGATCTTGGGCAAGTCACCTAAACCCAGTTGACTCAAAAAAGTACCATAAAGGGCATTATAGGAATATTATTTTCTTATGGAAAAAGATGAGTATTTTTATCAATATTTTATTTAATAAGTTTATTTTCAAGAAATTGAAAAGAAGGAAAGAGCATTGAAAAGCTTTTTTTGTGTCTGACCTAATATTATCTTTCTAGATTTATTATATATTATTACTCCCCTTAACATATTCTCCTGGCTTTCTGTACTGGTTTAATTGCTGTTCCTCACACACCATGCTTTATTCACCTCTTTGAGCCTATGAACTCACTGGTTGTTGCCTATACTTGGAATGCTCACCTTCTTCACCTCCACCTTTTAGAATCCATGACATCATTTAAGTTTCAAATAAAGTTCTAATGAGGAAGTCTTTTTGCTTCCCAGATCCCAAGTTTCTACTTTGAATATATTTTATACACACACACACACCATCATATGTGTGTGTATATAGGGTACCCTAAAAAGGAATTTTATATTACATATTACATATATATTATATTCCTGAATGTTTAGCAAGATGCACTAAGCAGAGTAGCCATTTATTAAATATTGAATAGAAAAATGAATGTGGATAAGAGCTTCCTAGGCTCTGACTGAATTTGACATCACATTATAGGTCACATAGAAATAAGTAGAGACTTTATAGGAGCACAGATATGAAAGTATAGGATGAAAAGCCTTGGATGGATTGAGATCTGTACTGTCAGACGAAGTGTCCATTTTGATGAGATTGTAGATCTATTGTGAGCTCTAAATTTGGGCACATGTAACTTTAATTTTGCTAGTTCTCTTGGAATTCTAGATTTTTTCCTCCCATTGCCCTTGTTCCCATGAAGGAGAACTGAGAAATATAAAATAGCTGGATGGTATGTTTTAAAAAACTTATTAGAAAACTGACAATTTTTAATGATATTCCCAAAACAACTCTTTTGGGGTGTCATTACAAGGATCTGATCTAAATGAAATGTTAAAGGAGGCATAACTTGTTTTCAGGGTTAGTCCATTTCTCTCAAGCCTCATCTTACTAGGCACCGGTTTGTTCCCTGACTTCCAGATTACCTGATTGAGATGCCTCACCTCTATTGTCTTACCCAGTATCGATCATGTTTTATGTCTTCCTGCAAACTCTTTTCCTCCACTCATGCCCCAAATCAACCAGATACAGTTTTCCTGTTTGCCAATTCCTTACCATCTTTCATTCTGAGTTTCTCTTGATTAATAATTTATAATAGGATGTTAATGTACAATACTTGCTTAATCCTTGATAACAGTGAGAAGATCACCATACTACACATTGGGAGTGTCTGATTGTGATCTTACCTTTATCCTTAACTACTGGTATGACTCTCCTCCCTGGGCCCCAATTTCCTCATTTGTGAAATAAGGGGATGACTCTAGATGCTCCTTGAAGTGTCTTCTAGATTTACCATTTGAGGAGATGCATTGTGTGTGTGTGAAAGAATGCATGTATTTTTTTTTTTTTAAACAGAGATCCTCAGTGCTTTAACCAAAGGGATGGGATGGCTGAAGACAGGGATTTGAGCTTTCAGGGAAGGCAACTGGCAAGAGGGATGGAGAGAAAAATTGTGGGGGTGTCAGAAGGTCCCCACCACCAATAATTTGAACTGGACCTACTTATCTATAACGCAAAAAGGCCATGTCCTGGGACTGTGGACCCAGCTGATAGAGTTTTCAGTAATTGCAGCCCCCCCCCCCAGACCACAAGCAGGAAGTTTAGCTTGCTGTGTTTGTGGATTTTTAAAGCCGGAGTATTAAACTGGAGTGAAGAGAGAGAGGAAAGAAGACATTAGCAAAGAGTTATTGTTGATGTTTCCTTTGGAGTTTGATATTTTTCTCTTCATAAAAGTTGGAACCACATCTGTCACATCAGCAAGGCACTAACTGTAGAACTGTTAGCTTAATTTGCTTCTGCCTCCTTTTTCTTCCTTTCTGTCAATATGATATTCATTTAACTCTGTTAAATCCTGGGGAGCCCTGGCACATGGTGACTCACTTTCAACTTGACTTAACATTCAGGAAGAATTTTAAATTCCCACAGTGCTTGGTAGGCTTTGAAATGCACTAGAAAGGTTTTCTTTTAAAAGCAGGTTGTCGGATTACTGCAATGACTTTTTAGCTGGTTTCCTAATTCTCCTTCCATTCAGCTAGCTTTAATTCATCTTATACCCTGATCTCCCTTAAACATTATTTCCTTTATACCAGGCTACAAATTACATCAGAATTAAAGTCTGAAGGCCTCAAGTCAAGTCATGGATTTATCAATTACAAAAACCAGATAATCTTGGTTTCAACATCTGTAAAATGGGAAGAATGATTCTTGTTTTTGTCTACCTTACTGCATGCTGTGAAGTAAATGTTTTGCAAATTAAAAAGTGCTGCAAGAGTATATGTGAAATACCCATAGTCATTTCCAAGAAGATGAGTATTTACAGATTATGGAGAGTTTTCCCAAGAAGATTTGCAAACTACATTTTAAATGGTCACATAAAAACATGCTTCAAATTATTTACAGTAAAATAAATTCAAATTAAAAGAATTCTGATGTCCAAAAAAGACAAAAAGAGGGAAAAGCAACATTGCATGGGCTGTGAAAGATAGGCATAATGGTAGTAGAACTCTGAACTGCTCTAATCATTCTGAATTTCAAATTGATATAATGAAAGAAAAATTACTCAAGTGTGTAGATGTTTGGGTTTATAATCTCACCACTGAATATACTCCCCAAAGAAGTCAAAGGCAGAAACAAAGATTCAAAAATATATCAAATTAATTGTATCATTACTCCTCATAGAAAACCTAACCAAACTTGGAAACAAGGTGGGGTATCTGTTGATTGGGGAAAGCAGAAAGAAAATAGGGTGTATGAATGTAATGGAATATTGCTTTGTACTTAGACATGATAAATATGAAGAATTCATTGAAGCATTGGAAGATTTGTCTGAAATGATATATAGAGGGAAATAAATAGGAACAAGAATACATTATTCACAGTGACCAGCACAATGTAAGAGTTAAGGTCATCAGGAAGGAACTGGACACCGGGGAAAAAAACGACAAAAGAAAAAAACAGTGAAAGTCAGAGTATAGATAACCAAGACAATCAAGCTCTTGCAGCAGTGAAACAGGGGACTACCACCAGGGCAGAGTATTATAGTTACTGTCAGGCAAGTTTTCTGAATTATATATTTATGCTTGGAGATTGTCTTTGGCACAAGAACAGCTTCCACCTAGGACATATTAATTGGAAATAGCTATGTACAAGAAGATCATAGGTGTCAATGAAACATGTTAAAATATATTTTGTTGTTATGATAATGTCATTATTTCCTCTGCTTAAAAACTTGAAGTGACTCCCTGTTGCCCCTTATGAATGATTTCAACTCCTTTGTCCTGGCTAGTAATCTCATATAATATTCAATACTCACATATTATTTGCTACTCTTTAAACATATGTAATGAAACTATTTCATTTTGATGCAACCCAACATAATAGAAAAAGAACAGAACTTGGAGCTTAGATGGTCTAAATGTGAATCCTACCTCCAACACTTCTCAGCTATGTGACTTAGGTCAGTACTGAACCTCTTTGAATCTCAGGTTCCTCAGCTGTAAAATGGTAATAACAATAATAATAGTACCTGTTTCAAAGACTAATTATAAGGGTCAAATGAAATAATTCATGAAATTTTTTTTAAAGAAATTTAAAATGCGGTTTAAATGCTAGCTAACCTCATACAGCCATGACGAATTTTCCAAATTCTACAGTATTTTATACTGTAGGGATTTTATCCAAAGTTGTGTTTTGATCACATTTTATGTATTCCCTTAATCTTTAAAGCATTCTTTGATTTTTGTATTATAGTTACTTGTGTTTATTTTTGTCTATTTTCGTGTACCTGGAAGAGAACAGTGCATTCAAAAGGCATACAACAAACTTTGATCAGTGTTTATGTCCTATGATGCCTCCTGGTAAAAGGTGCTCAGCTCACAGTGGGCATTGGATAAATGGTAACAATGACAAACTCTCTTATGACTAACCTCTTCACATCTGATCAACAGCCACGTCTTATTAATTCTACTTCCACTTACATTTAGAATGAAAATTCACTTAATTCTGTCAATGTTTTTAGCTAAGGTTTTAATTAAAGCATGTTGGATCAAATTATTTTTATATGTCTTTCAAATTTTACCTTTGAAGAAACCTAACTTGCTTGTGTTACATGGAAATGGTTGAATATATAATTATTTTTAAATGTCATATAGTTATTTCATCATGAATAATATAGTTTTGCTTTAAGAAAACCACTTTGTCATCTGATTAGGGAATATATTGTACTGGAGAGAAGCATTAGGTTAAAAGATGAATTAGACCTATAGTCTAGGTGAGACATAATGAGGGATAAATTAGAGTGATGGCTATATAAATGGAGGGGACCTATTCTGGAGATGTTACAAAGATATGAATTGGTTGTGTAGAGTGAATGGGGTTGAAGAGTTAAGAAAAACATGAAGTCTGGAAGCCTGGGTGACTGAGAGGATAATAGTACTCTTTGAAGTAATGGGGAAATTGGGAAAGAGGTGCAAATTGGTAAATGATAATGAAACTTGTTTAGGACATGCATTTCAGAACAGGAGAAAAATTAAATCTGATATATAGACTTGTGAAACATTTACTATCCAAAGATAATATTAATTTTGAAATGATAATTGAACCAATGGGGCTGATTAAATTACTGAGTAAGATAGTGTAGGGAAAACAAAATGATGACCCTAGGCAGAGCTTTAGGGGGCAACCTCAGTTAGTGGATACAACATGAATGAAGAATCAGCAAAAGTGACTTAGAAAAGAGCACAAGACAGGAAGAGACATATGAGGGCAGAGCATCTGGAAGGTCTAAACAGGAGTATATCCAGAAGGAGAAACTGATCCATGACACCAAGTGCTTCTAAGCATGTAGATGGAAAAAAAAAGGTTATTTTATTTGGCAATTTGAAATCACCAGTAACATTGGAGAGAGAAAAAAAAATTCAGCTGAATCATGAGGTATGAAGCCAGATTTCAGAAAGTGAAAAGAGAGTAGGTACCTCATATAGACAACTTTCTCAAGGAGTCTAAATTCAAGACTAGAACTATTATTCCATACAAATGAAATTCTTTTGGGTCCTCCATGAGCAAAAGGTAAAAATGAACTGGCTGGCAAGTTTCAGCATCCCAGTAACCTTTAAAAGGAAAAAAAACCAAGAAACCACTTACAGATTTCAGTAGAAAGGACTTCTCTCCATGTTTGGAAGAGAAATACTGACTGGTGGGTGTTGGGCACTTTTATTTACTCTATAGGTTAATTAAGAGAGAGAGAGATCTTGGAAGAGTGCCTGACTTTCATGGTGGTGGGGAGTCACCCTAGAATGCTTTTCATCCTTTTCCAGTTTGAGTTCTGGCAGTATATTTGAGTACTATGTTATAAGTTCTCTCTGTAACTATCAACATCAAACTCTTTCCTGGACCGCTCTCTTACAATCTTTTTCCCTTGAGCAAATGATTAAATTAATAAAATCCAGTTTGTTGGACAGAGGAAAGTGAGGAAGGGGAAACTCTTTAGGCTGATGAGTCATCAGGAAAACTCATTCATGTATTTTTCAAAATTTGAATAAGGGATAGTATTAAGGCTTGGAAAGAATCTGGTGAAAATGAGTTCTAGAGACAGATATGAACACACAACTTTTATAATTCAATGAAAAAAATGAAAATAAAAGAGTTGAGGATCATGGGAATGAAGAAGATAGTTCACTTCTCTTTCCCACCTCATCTTCCTTCTTGTACTTAGTATTTGGAGAGGGGTGTGGTGGTTTTACAAGAAACAAAAGATTTTCCATTTTTCAGCTTCATACACTATGCATTTCAGCCATATTGTCTTTTCTCTTCACAATAATTCATCTACCTTTTCCCAATACCCTTACATTGGCTATTGCTCATATCTGAAATTCTTCCAATACTCAATTCTATCTATAGAACCCCAAATCCCCAACTGACAAGCATTTATTAAATACTATGTACTACTCATCATGCTAAACGTTGAAGATACAGAAGAAAAAAAAAGCAAAAACAGCCTCTGCCCTCAAAGTTTTTGTATTATAAAGGGTGAAACATGTACAAGCATAGAGATATTCAAGATCCAGTCAGATTAGATCCTAGATAACCATATGAAGAACATCACTAGCTGCTGAAGAGACTAGGAAAGGGTGCATCTTGAAAAAAAAAGGCAGATTCAAAGAGGTTAGGGATGAGGAGGAAAAAACTGCCTGGCATGGGTGATAACCAATGTAGGAGACCTTAGTTTCCAAACTCAGCTCAAGTACAACCTCCTCTCCCATATGTGACCTTTCCTGATGACACAGCTGTTAGCCATTTCAACCTTTTTGAAATTACCTTGCATTACAGATTACATACACATACTTTGCATAATTTGTTTATACTTGCATTACTTATCTATGCATCTATTATATTTCCTATATAGAATATAAGCCCCATGAGGGTAGAAACTATTTCATTTTTAGCTTTGCATTAAAGCACCTAGAACATTGTTTTGGATATATTGTTTGTACATGTTGTTTTCATGTTGTCTCCTTCATTAGACTGTGACTTCCTTATAGTAGGGATTGTCTTTTGCCACCCCCTCCATTTTTTGTCTAAATAAATACTTTTTGACTGTCATCATTAACCACTTAATAAAAATCTGTTGAATTGAATTCAATTGAATTGAATATTCTCTCCTAGAAAGGGCCAGGGATGGCATGGAAATTTGTCTGAATACAGGATAGGAGAGAGAGAGTTTAAAAAGGAGCTAACTTTACTTCGTCTGATGGGATATTTTTAAGTGGAGAAAAAATTTAGACACAACTTGATGGGTGAAGGGGATCATGAGAGAAAAGTGATTAGAATTAGAACTACTTTCAATGACAAAGCCGGAGTCACTTAGTTTTATTCATCCTAGATAGTAATAAGAAAATTTCAGTCTGTGAAATAAGCATGTTTTTATCTTTCAAGATGCCACATAATCACCATACACTCTTCCCACTATTCAGCGAGGCTGGGAATTAGTTTAACCTTGTAGCTCTTCTGTATTTTTTTTCCTGACAAAGCAATACTTCCATTAAGAAAAATGCACTCAGCTATTAATTTTTGCAAACTCCTAAACCTGGCCAATGAAATCCTAGCGTATGCAGTTCTGTGCCCTATTTTAGGGCATGGGGTGGGGGAGATCAAGGTTCTTTGTTTGGCTTGCATTCATCTCTCTCATCTTCTACTGTGTCTTCTTTGTTTATCCTCCAGTGATTTGCCAACTGATGATTTTATGCACTGAGCAGGACTGTCACTTGTTCAGAATTACTGGTTCCAAGATGGAAAGAGCTTAGTGAAAGCACCCTTTTTTTCAGACCACTATTACTTACATGTATCTGTGAGTGGTTATTCTTAAAGAGATGATTCCTTTTCTGTTGCTTAAAAATAAGAGGAAGAGAGTTAAAAAAAAGCTTCTATCCTCATTGAGAACTTCAATATCTCCCTACAATGTACCAATTTTTGAACCATTACAACAAAAAGTCAGATGTACAAGTGTTCACAGTGGTTCAGCTAATGACCATATTTAATTATCCAGATTTTGACATCAGGAAACCAGGCTACAAGGCATAGACAATAATAAATAATTCTCTATCCTGACAGTTTCTATTGTATTGATTAGTGGGTATACCAGGGCTGAGCATGTCAGGGGAGAAGGCAATGAATTTTGACCTCAAGTCAAATTTCAACTCTGTCATTTATCTTTGGAAACATCTTGCTCTGCACTGGTGGAAGGAATTCCCATACTTATTAAATCTCACACACCTCTTGTACCATAATTTACTCATCTGTTAAAAGAGAAGGGCGTTGAACTTGATCACCTCTGAGCTTCCTCTAAATCTAGGATTCTCTGGTCTTGTATCAGGAAGAGTTTTGAAATTGGAATCAAGAGGTCTAGGTTGTCTTTTTTTAGCTTTGATGATTTCTGGGTATCTGTCCCTAGGGAACCTATTTATATAGACTTCAAAACTTCTACCTGCTTTTCCAAAATGGGGCTGAAGTGGTTTGTGTCACTTATCTCACAGGATCATGGGAAGAATTCTCTTCTAACAACTTAGAACGCTAGAGAAATGTAAACTGTTGCTAATGATAATGATTTTAACATAATTAGGTGGCATAGTAATATAGTTGTGCACCTGGAGTCAGGAAGAAATAGCTCAAATCCAGGTTTGATACTTATTCCCTGTGTGACTCTGGGCAAGTCACTTATCTGCCTCAACTCCCTCACTTTTAAAATTGAGATTACAGCACCTACTTCCAAGGATCATTATAAAGATATGATGCAATAATATTTATAAAGCACTTTGCAAACTTTAAAGCATTATATAAATGGTAGTTCTTATTATTAATTCTGATAACAACAATAATAATACTCACCATCATCTAGTTGCACATTGTGAGTTCAGGAAAAACATAACGGGAATGGACTTTCTTCCAGAACTGTTAGATTCATTGTCACCAGTACTAGAAATAATTTTCAGGAAGGGACTCCAGTTTCCCATATTCAATTCAATTTGACTTAACATACATTTTTTTTAACTATCAGAGGCAAGTGATTATGCTAAGAACAGGAGAATCAACAATATGCCACAATAAGTATTTGGGATTTAATGAATGTGGGAACGCCTTCCAGTGATGCAGAGCAAGATGTTTGTAAATTAGAATTATATTTTGGAGAGTTGTCAAAAGAAAGTCAATGATTTCCCCAATATCTCACAGCAATTAAGGACTTGAGGTAGGATTTGAGCCCTGGCCTTCCTCATGCTAGCAGCAATATTTAACCTGTTACATGAGGCTATCTCACATCTCACATGAAAATGTGAAAAAATTATACCCCACCTTCAAAAATTTATAGTCTAGTAAAATATATATAAAATATATTATATATAATATGAAAATAAATATGATATGAGGGATGAATAAATCAAATGTCCAGACCAAGGTCTCTAGAAAAAAATGAGAAAAGAGAAATGACTTTTAGCCATGTGTGTATGTTTGTGTGTGCGTGCACATATATAGCATGTGTGTACATGGGGAGGATGGATAAGGGTTTCCTATCCAGGGTTTCCATCTAATCAGGGTCAATTATTTATTGAATTAGGATTATAGGATTGACACATTTAAATCTATAAGGGCTCAGGGACGATCTAATTCAATTTTCTCATTATGCAGAGGTAGTAGCTGGGCACCCAGAGGGATGGCATGATTTATCCCAGGTCACACAGTTGATGAAAATGATTGACCTAGATCCCAGATCATTTTATCCCCAACACATTTCTATCATATCACATCAGACTATAGTGTCCTGGGGAGGGCCAATGGGACCTGAAATATACTTTGCTGACAGCATAATTTTGCCTGGACTAGAAAACTTTTTTAGATAAATCATTGTGGGGACCTCTGATTGCAATTACTTTTTGCTGTTAGGCCTTGGGCCAAGGTTAGCTAAGAACTTGATGGGGTATCACTGTCAGCTCTCTCTATTCTCTCTGGCTTCTAGTCCTAATTTCACTGACATGACTTTTTCTCATTCTTCTTCTTGCCCTTTCATTTGACTTATGGGGTCGATGTGGAAAGAAGGAGGGAAGGTGGAGAGAGAAAAAGGATCATTATGTGTATAGAGAGGAAGATATGGATAAGAAGGAGGAATCAGCATCTACAGTGATGATATGGATTGCTTCTGTTCAGCTTCCCCACTCCTAATACCAATACTCAGACCAAAGCAACTGATGACCCATAAACAATTGATCAATGTTCCAGCTGGCCAAGCTAGGCAGAAATCCATCTTTCTGAAAGACCATAAGCCTCCTTGGCAGAAACTGCCTTTTCCTTTCCATTGTCCAGTTAGATGAATGTACTTATACAATTTATGAACCTGCACAGTTAGCCAAATGATAAATAATATGATAAACAATGCACTTTTCTCCAACCGTTTTATGACTAATTCAAAGGAATGCTTCAAACACAGTTATTCTGGCTCACTTACCTGGTTTGAATAGCATATGAGACAGCCCATTCTATCTGTGTGTCTGTATTCCCTGTGTTATCCATGTGTCTATCAATCTTAATGAGTTTGTTCAAAACTCATTGTCTTTGTTTTGTGTCTGAAGGCCTAAAGACTGTCTAATAGTTTATTTTGAAAGTAGAATTGAATATGCTTAATTTCATAACTAATTTATATAATATGTTCATCTCAACAACCCTAATGAGTAGATAGTGCAGCTATTATTTTGCCCATTTTTATGGATGAGGATATTGGGGAACAGAAACTTGCTCAGAGTCACATAGCTAAAAAATGCCAGAGCTTCTCTGGCTCCAAATCTGACCTCTCTTTCATTGTCACACCATGATTACTGTCCAGTTTCTAGAATTCCTAATAGGTTACCTTGCAGATGGGCAGTGATTTACTAGAGGATTTTTCTTTTAGTTTTTTTTTTTTGCAAGGCAATGGGGTTAAGTGGCTTGCCCAAGGCCACAAAGCTAGATAATTATTATTGTGTCTGAGGATGGATTTGAATTCAGGTACTCCTGACCTCAGGGCCAGGCTCTATCCACTGTACCACCTAGCTGCCCCCTACTAGAGGATTTTTAACCTAGGGAGGAAATGACTTAACTTAAGATCATTCTTGCATTATCAAAGTTGATTGGGTGGGGTGAGGGAGAGGATGGGAATGGCAAATATTGCCATTTCTGGTTTTTCTTCCCTTGTTCACCTGTAGTAGGGCACAGACTTCTTCCCTTCTGTCCCAGATACTCACGTTGTGACTATTATGGATTGCAAATAATATTGCAAATATTATCAGTGGAAGCATCTTGACTTCTGTACTTGAACTTCCTTGAAATAACTAAAGGAGATTTGGGGAGTACTTTTTATAAATTGCAAATGCATTTTCCCAAGTATTAATGAATGAGCTAAGTAATTACTTGGTAGTTTTTAGTATAATCCTTGAAATTGGCTAATGAAAATGCCACAAATGAAAATCTATTATTAGAATAAAATGAAGTAATATAGCTAATGCAATGGCCGGAAGGTACAATAAAACATGTGAGCAAAGCAAATTTAATATTAGGCTATATTAAAATCATTGCCCTAAAATTACCTGGCTGGAAAGGAATAGAATTTAGTGACAATAGCAATTTATGATAATGCAAAAGATTTGTTATAGTTAGCATCAAACTTTTAGTGGAGAGCACTAGTTTCACGAAACTTTCCCCAGTTCCTCTAGTTGATAGAATTCTCCTGATTTATTGACACTTTAACGGTCATTTTGGTGCCAGGCAGGAAATACACACACATATAACTGGATCATTGCAGTAACCTGGTGATTGGTTTCCCTCTCCCCATACTCTCCCCACTTCAGTCTATCATTCTCTCAGCAAAGTATGGTAGCGCCTAAATAACTCCAAGATGAAATATAAAAGAATTTTTAAAGTCTTTTACAACCTGACCCTTTCCTACCCTTCCTACCTTATCTATACTGCATTTTATTCTATTAATAGATGCTCATTATAGCATTTTATTAATAATTTATAGAATTATCAGAATCTATATCTATTATATATAATCTGTTATATATCTATTATATACATATATATATATATAAAATCTGTATATGTATTACTGTAAAGACTCTAGTTTTCCCTTTATCACTAAAGATTCTGTTTTTTCCATTATTAGAAGAGAAAGAAACAAATTCATGATTTTTGTTCAAGTTTGTGCTTCTTTCTAAGTATAAGTTGGTCAAGAAAGGGTTTTTTTTGTCTTAATGGTGCTTCATGATTTTTATTTGTTTATTTATTTATATATTTGTTTTGTTCATGATTTTTGGAAATAGCAATTATAAATAACAAAATACTTGTTAATCTACCATGCTAATTTTTTTTTAACTGGGAACTCTCTCAACCAAATAAATTACAATTCTGGGTCTCCCCTTTCCCATTTGCCGCATCACTAAAAATACTAACAGTTTTGTTCCATGCTTTAAAATTCAAAGTTTATAAAATTTCAGTCATGCTAAACATGCTTTCATTTAATTAAAACCTTTGACTAAATGACATCTTTCACAAAATGCAAAAGTGTGGTCTGTAATATAGATAATTGGGACAGCTAGCTGATAACAAAGGATAAAGTGCCAGCTCGGAAGTCAGAAAGAACTATCTTCCTAAATTCAAATCTGGCCTCAGATACTAGTTGTGTGATCCTGGACAAGTCACTGTACCCTGTTTGCTTCAGTTTCCTCATCTATAAAATTAGCTGAAGAAGAAAATGACAAATCATTCTAATATCTTTGCCAAGAAAATTCCAAATAGGGTAATTGGAAATGGCTGAAATGACCGAACAACAAAAATAATAGGCATTCAGCCCATAGTTCTGTTTCTGTCTCTGTCATTAGCTGTGTGACCTTGGATGAAGCACATAACTTTTCTGGGCCTCATTGGTCCCTTGGGGAAAATGCAGAGGTTGAACTTCATGATTTTTAAAATTTCCTTTCATCTAGGATTCTGTGCTTTTTAGAAAGTCCAATAATGGGGAATATGCTGCTGAATGTAATGCTTTCTGCATGGGTAGAGTGTGGAAATCACTGCCAACTGGAAGCAGCTGTGGCTAACTGTAAATGTAGTCTCAGACATTTGGCAAAAGTGGTGAACAGCTGTGTCCAGATCCCTCATGGTTGAAAGGGTTGCTACTGAACTCATTCTGGGTGGCATTCTTCTGGCAACCTTGAATTTCATTGTATAATAGGCACTACAATAGCAAAGATAACAATCATAGTTGGCATATATAGTACTCCTTAGTTTATGTTACCTCTCCTTGTGAGGTAGTCAGAACCAACAGTATCACCTCCATGTTACACATGAGAACCCAGGCTCACAGAGATTATATGACTTGGGCATGACCTAATAGATTTAAAATAGTAAAGGTGGAACTTGAACCCAGGAATTCTACATATATGGTGGCCACTAGTCATCATTAGAGTCCAACCAGGGGTTCTTTACCTTTTTTGGATCATGGGACCCCTATGGTGACAGTCTAGAGACTTCTATGGATCCTTCTCAAGATTATGTCTTGAAAAGTACAAAATAAAACATGTAGGATTATAGAAGAACTACATTATATTGAAAAACAGTTATCAAACTAATAAACATTAGATCCTGGACCCTAGGTTAAGAACCCCTGATCTAGACTTAAATAAATGTATTCTGGCTCCAAAGTTCAATGTCCTTTTCATTAAACCATAGTTGGCTTGCTCAGGATACTACATAGGAATTTCACATATAGACCTAAGGACTTTTCATAGAATCCCCGAATATTGGAATCTATTGTTGGATTTAATGATGTATAAGATCACTTTCAACATTAGATTCCAAGATTCTATAAAAACAGGTCTTATCTTAGGCCTTAGCCATTAATGCCTTACTGTAATACCATTGTCAATGGTTCTTTATCAATGATTCAGCAGAGATTTCTTGAGACATCCCTAGAATATTGCTACAGCGTTTCCTCCTTGAAATGCTAAAACAAATTATTTAACAAAAGACCTGCCATGGTTTTAGAGAAAGTGCCCCATTCTTTAATCTGTTATGTCACTGGTTTTCTTTGACACAGCAGTATAGAAAATTGCTGTTGAAAAGCAGAAAGATGAAATGGAAAATACCAAACTTGTGTAGTCTTCTGACTACAAGTCTGACTACTACTTGAACTTTAAGTTCAGGTTCTTTTACCTGCTAAGTATGGGACCACAGGTAAGGCCCTTAACCTCTTTAAGGCTCAGTTCTTTCATCTGTAAAATCAGGCTATTAATAGTGATTTTAGCTGTTTCATAAGGCACTGATGAGGAAAGTGACATCAATGAACTGAGATATTCATGTGAGTCATTATTATTGTGATACAGAAGACAATCCTGCTTCCCACTAAGGCTAATCCCTTTACCTCCGTAGTTCACTCCATCTTCCAGCCCCCTCCAGTATCTTTCTCTGGCAGTTAACCCCTCCATTTCATGTATTTTCAATCTCCTATTCCCTGGATCTTTTTTTACACATATACAAATAGGTTCTAGTCTTTCCAGTTCTAATAATTCCATTATTCTACTATTTTATTCACACTCATTCAATTCTATCTTTCCCCCTTTATTTTCTCATTTCTTAGGGGGAAAAAGATATCTACATTTTTAAAACTTTACTTGATTAAGACCCACTGCCTTAGTAACAAATTTCAATATGACTTCTGCCTCCTTCATCCTATTGTAATAATTTTTCAAAGTATATTTTGCCTCTGTTGATCACCTCCAGATCTTTGACTTGGCTCTCAAGATATTGTTTTCTTTTGGCCTTCTTTCCATTTCTTTAAGCACTTCCCCCTTTCTGTTCCCTTCCCTGGATCATCATTCCTCCTTGACCCTTTAGTATATGGAAGTTTTCAAAATATGAGCCCCTGGATCTCTCCTCTCCTCTCTCTTACTATGGTCTTTCCCTTAGCAATTTCCTCTTATCTGATATCTTCAACTCTACTACTCTACAAAACAGTCCTATATCCCTCTCTTGCTTGTTCTCTCTTCAGAGCTTAAGACTTTCAAGGAAGATCACTATAGTATTTGGAGTTAGAAAACCTGGTTTTAAGATTGAAGTCTGTCACTTTAGCAGGGAGATAACCTAGTGTACATGGACAGGAAAGAGTCAAGACTTAGAGTCCTGGGTTCAAAGTTAATTCCTGAGCTGAATTTGGAAAGAATGTGGTATTTAAGAGACACAGAAGAAGGCATGATTTTTACTCATGGGAGACATTCCTAATGCCATAGAGATTTCCTGTGAAAATGTACAGAGGTGAGAGACAAAGCAAGGGTCAGTCCAGACACTCGGCAAGTTGCTTCACCTCTGTTTGTCTTGGTTTCCTTGCACCTACCTCCTAGGGTTATTGTGAGGATCCAATGAGATATAATTTGTAATTAAATACTTGGTACTGTGTGTCTACATGTAAATGTAGCTATTTGTTATATTATTATCATCATCATCATCATCATTATTATTTCCTCTTTAAAGTTGTTTATTTTCTCATCTAGAAAGTAGAGATAACAAGTCAATGTGATATAGTGGATAAGTTGCTAAATTTGCCTTTAGGAAGAAAGTTTCAAATTTTGCCTTAGATATTGACCAACTGAGTGATCAAGGGAAAGTCATTTTCTCATCTGTAAAAAGTCTACTTTCTGACTATGCCGACTTGGGCAAGCTCCTTCCCTTCTCTGGGTCTCAGTTTCCTATATCAAAGTTTGGCATAATGGATAGATAACTGACCTTGGGACCAAAATATGGGATTTAATTTTTGCCTCTGATATATATTCTCTCTCTTGCCTAATTTCCACAGCTTCTAGAAACTTTCTAAAAGTATAGGTGATGAAACAGTTGATGAATCTTTTTCAGTAAGTAGGAGTTTGATTTATTTCTATACCGAGCTCATTATCTTCACCTTAAAATCTTCCCTTCTTACTAATTTTCCAATTATTGTCCATCACTCTTTCAGTTCCTCCAGACTTGCAACCTCAAATCCCCACTCTATTCAGTTTCCAAATTCTACCCATCTCTTCTCTCCTCTGCTCTCTATTTTTCTGACACTGCCACCACCTATTGCAGGCCCTTCTCACTTCATGCCTACATTATTGCAAGAGCCTAATGGTCTTCCTTGCCTCAGCTGTCTTCTCACTCCAGTCCATTGTCCACTAAGCAGCCAAAATCAACATTTTTTCTGTACAGTGCAGGTTGTGGTCTACTTGCCTTTTCCCCTCCCTATATTCAATAAATTATAGTGGCTCCCATCCCTCAGGATGCAATAAAGAATCTGTTTGTAAAGTCTTTTACAACCTTCTCCCTTCCTAACTTTCTGGTCTTTGTACACTTCTTCCCTCCATGAGGTTGGTTTCCATGCTGTTTCACTTAAATACTACTCCATGCAATTTCACTGTTTGAGCTCTCTCCCTCCTAGTCTCCATCTCCTGATTTGTCTGGTTTTCTCATGCTGTATTTAAAGATATCACCTTCTGCAAAAAAGATTTCTGGTCCCCCCAATTGTCAGTGTCTTCCTTCAGAGATTACCCTATAGGTACAGAGTTGTTTACATGTCATCTCCTCTATTAGACTGTGAACTTCTGGAAAGAAGGGATTTCATTTATTTATTTACTTTTCTTCTCTCTGTACACTCAGTTTAGCACAGTACCTGGAAACAGTAACCCTTTAATAAAATCTGGCTGTTTTGACTTTTTGAGGAGTATCCTAAATCAATGGAATAATCATTTAGGGCCAAAAGATTCCCAAATAAAGCAACAATGCCTATCTCACAGAGTTATTTGTGAGGCTTATAAGGGATGATATGCTTAAATTACCTTGTGAATATTAAAGTAATAGAAGCTTTACTCAAATGACAAATACATATACATATTATATATATGTTTGTCTGTTTATCAGTTATTATTATTACCCATATCATAAGGTTGCAGAGAAGAGGTAAGGAAATACTTTAGCAATCATTAAATACTATATTTGTGAATAATTATGGTTATTGTTTCAGTGTTTTCAATTGTTTATTTAAAAACAATTGTTTTTTCTGTTTCACAATGATGCTATGAAATGATTAAGAAAAAAAAAACCACATTCTATCAAATTTTACTTGTCTCTCTTAAACAAGCAAAAATTTGATTTTGGACATTAAAATGGTAATTCACATTTAATTTCCCATTCCAAATGATTTTTCCAAATGTCATTCATCTTTTTATGTTTATGCTATCCTGCTATATATATGAATTGAGCTGATTTTCTTTGGAATTTACATGATCTAAATTAACCCTAGAAAGGCAGGTCTTTGATACTCAGTCCCTTAATAAAAAATCAAAATATATATGGCAGAAATAATTTCTCCACAGTAAGGAGACATGAATTTATCCCCCTCCAAAAAGAAGGAAAAAATTAAGAATGAAATGAAGGATGGAGAGACAAAATGAGTACAGTAGGGAAGAGGGAAAGAAGGAAGAAAGTAAAAAAAAATACTATCTTGGAGTGATTGAGAAAAATAAGAAGAAATTTATCTACTTGACTGTCTGCTCAAACAAATGACCTTGCCATATGAAAGAACCAGGATAGCCTTTATCTAATTCTGTAAGTACTTAGTCTGGCCAATTGAACATTGAAATGAGAATCTGAAGCCCTAGATTCTTGGGCAAACTCTATTATTTTGTGACCTTGAATAAAACACTTGACCTTATTAAGCATCAGTTGTTATTGTTGCTCAGTTGTGTCTGATTCTTCTTGACCCCATTTGGGGTTTTCTTGGTAAAGATATTGGAGTGTATCATTTTCTTCTCCAACTCATTTTACTAATGAATAAAAAACTGGGGCAAACTTGTAGGGTCACACAGCAAGTATCTGAGGTTGGATTTAAACTCAGGAAGATCCATCTTCCTGATTTCAGGTCCAGCACTCTATTCGGTGTGCTATCTAGCTGACCCCAAATCTATATCCCTCTCTAATTGAAAATATGCCAGAAAGTATGTCAAAAGGGGCGGCTAGGTGGCGTAGTAGATAAAGAACCGGCCCTGGAGTCAGGAGTACCTGGGTTCAAATCCAGTCTCAGACACTTAATAATTACCTAGCTGTGTGGCCTTGGGCAAGCTACTTAACCCTGTTTGCCTTGCAAAAACCTAAAAAAAAAAAGTATGTCAAATATTTAAGCTATTTGTTGCATATAATCTATTTGGACTAAGAGAACTAATATTCAAATCTGCTATTTACCAGACATGTGACCTTGCATAAGTGATATTATTTCTCTAGGATTCTGATTCCTCATATGTAAAATGAGGTCATTATACTAAATGGTCTCTAAGACTTTTTCCAAGTCTCAAATTCTTAGTATTAATTCTACCATAAGACTTAGAATTCACAACCTGAATGTTGAAGACCAAAGTTTATCTCATAAGGATATAGAATTTAGGGCTGGAAAACAAAAGAAAACAAAAAACCAAGAGGTCTTTTTTCTACCCCTTTATTTAGAGGTAAAGAAACTAAGACTCAGAGAGGTAAAATGATTTGCATCTAATTAGCCAGGAATTAATAGACAGAGCAGACTGAAAACCATTTTCTTGGACTCTAAATCCAATTCTCTTCTCACTGCATCATGCTCCTTTGATAATATGCCACACATGCTAGGTTCTATCAATCCCTAGCTAAATTTGTAGCTTATAACTACACCCATATTCATCTAAACCTATGCTTTCTCTCCCATGAAAATGCAGGGAGTTGAGAAAGTATCCTGTGTTCTTATATTAGCAGAATATCCATTCTGAATCATCTAATAAATTGTTACACATTGACTAATTGAAAAGATTTGAATATTGAAAAATGAGTTACAAAAAATAAGAAAGCAGGCATCAATTTAGTAAGAAATGAAGATAATACTTAAATTATCCAATTGGGAAATGTCAACTATGGGGAAATATGAATCCTTACCATTTGCTTCCTTCCAGCTGAAAAGGGATAGTGTTTATTATTCTAAATAAATTCTTAGAACTTATATATAATACATATTACAAATTATAAACAAAATTGATATAGATGCATGTGGAAACAGCATATTCTTCCACAGAGAATTATAGCTTGAGAGCTGGAAGTGAACTTGGAAATCTAGTATAACTCTCTTGTTTAAGGGTTAGCAAACTGAGACCAGAGAAAAGAAGTGACTTACCCAAGGTCATATTGTAATAAGTGGCACAAACAGAATTTGAACTTAGGTACTCTGACTCCAAATTCAGTATTTTTTCCACTTGTCATGAGTGCATTATAGTCTGCCATTGATGACTGCCCTTAGTCCTTTTCTGAGTCATGAGTCAGGATAAAGGATGTATCCTAAAAGGTATTTTATATTTCATGCACTTCATTTTTATATCCTTAGAACCTTCACAGTTTATTGCATATAGCAAATATTGTAAAGTTTATTGCATTGAAAAAAATGCTTGAGGGGGCGGCTAAGTGGCATAGTGGATAAACCATGGGCCATGGAGTCAGGAGTACCTGGGTTCAAATCCAGCCTCAGACATTTAATAATTACCTAGCTGTGTGGCCTTGGGCAAGCCACTTAACCCCATTTGTCTTGCAAAAATCTAAAAAAAAATGCTTGAATAATACTTTCAAGAGACAGTATGGCTTAATGGATAGAGTACTGAACATGTAGTCAGAAAGACCTCATGAGTTATTCTAAGAACAATAATACCTGATCTACTCAAGAGGCTCAAATGAGATAGAATATGTCAATCACTATATTATATAGGAATATACAGACATTTTTGTATATATCATTGAATTTTAATTAATTAAATGATTTAAGAACTCTAGACCTCAAAAACATATAAATACTTTAAAAATTAAATTTCTTTTCTAGCTCTGCTTGGAAATAAAAATTTTCTCCCTACGTTATTATTTTACACACCTTGAAAGAAGAACTTCATATACCTTTAAATGCAGATTCAACTATTGTTTTCTGCATAAATTCTTTTTTTTAAATACAAAAGTTCACTTCATACTGAGATGCGGAAGAGTCTTCTTTTCTGACATAAATAGAAAACATCATTGCCATTAAAAACAGCTCCAGAACGTGCTGTCATTACTTTTTGAACTGAATCTAAGAATTCTCTAAAAAAGAAAAAAAGAAAAAAGGTAGCTCTCACAATGAATTAAATGCTTGAAATACGAAAGTGTTACTGGAAAATTTCAATTTCAATTCAAAAGAAGTGAAAGTAAAGCAGGTTCTTATTGTTCAGGGAATGATAGAACAATTTGCTACACTAATGTGATGGAATATTACTGCCCCATAAAAATTATGATTACAAAGAATATAAAAAGACATGGGGAGACATATGAATGGATGCAAAGTGAAGCAAGCAGAACCAAACAGCCAATAACCTCAACAATGTATAGGAAACTTACAACAACAACACACAGCACCAAAAATAGTAAGCAATTATAATCCAAGTCTAGACCTGGAAAAGAGGTAAGAAAATTCATCTTTGTCCTTTATGCGCAGAGGTTGTGATCTATAGTGTGTGAAATATCCCATATACTGTCAGACTCAATTTATGCATTGATATTTTTTCTGAACTTCTTTTATTTTTTCTTCTTTCTTTATCTTTGTTTTTGGGAATGGCTATCCGACTAAGGAAAGGGGGGGGGAATTTGAAAGTGAAAGGAAAATAAAAAAGTATGAAGACAATTTTCCTTTTTATGCCTATAGTTGCAAAGCCTATTAGTATTAAGAGATAGGCAATTCAGATGAAATTTGTTTGGTCAGATTTCTCCAAATTTGTGGCTCAGGAACCCTCATAAAATCCAGAGGATACTCATCCAAAAATGGTCACTTTAGTCCTCCATTTCCCTCATGTCCTTGTTTTTTTTTTTTCTGAATAGAAATAAAACTCCTCACACTAC
This sequence comes from Macrotis lagotis, assembly GCF_037893015.1. NCBI lineage: Eukaryota > Metazoa > Chordata > Mammalia > Peramelemorphia > Peramelidae > Macrotis > Macrotis lagotis. The sequence goes on from NC_133658.1 coordinate 89,150,758, forward strand.
AAATGAGAATTCCTACCTACTGCAAATCAATGCTTCTCTCTTTTCTCTAAAAATTAATTTCTTTTCCAGGGCTTCAGGCACTGATCCCCACTCCTGAGCTCTGGGCAATTATATTTTTTTCTCACATAAATCTCACTTGGAAGTTGAAGCCCTCAGGTTAAGGCATTGTCTGGTGAGTGCATTTCTCATCAAGCTCCAGAACACCTACATCAATAATATCCACCCTCACCACCACCTGTGAAACCAATTTATTTTGAGAGTCTGTTTTCTTTTAACCAGTGACTACCTCTTCTTCCTGATTAAATGTAAGGATCACCTGGGATGTGGGAGGCAGCAGAGTTCTTAATAAAGGACAGGACCAGAAGGCTAGAAAGTCTGGAAAGGATAAAGACATGAAGAGTGTCCTAAAGGTCAATGTGGACAATAGTCCAGAAGCCAGAGGTTTAGAGAGTTTAAAATAATGTATAGTGATAATTAATCACTTACCACTAGCCAGTTAGATCTGATCCAAGGGCAAGGACTGACTGTCCTCTACTCTCTTTTATATCTCTTGATTATGGGCAGTCTTTGGTCCACAAAATTGCCATAGTATATAGAAGTAGTGATGGAAGATGGCAAAGGTATCTCAATTATTATTAGGGCATTAGAAGACATGATATAATTACTAAAGTACTTGAGCAGGAGAGGTTAAAAGGATAGTATAAGGAATCCTAAAAGAATTGAATTGGCAGAAATTATGTTTAGACAAACATATTGCACCATAAACCACAACAAAGCTGCAACTTAGGAAGTATGAAAAGTCAGATTATAAATAATTAGAGGAGAATGGAAGGAGGCACCACAAGGCACAATATTGATTATATTAAAAAAATGGATAAGTTTCACTGCATAAAATTAAAGTTAGAATGAGAAAATAAATATTTACCAGTTTATATTATGTTGATATTAGAACAAATGCATAAGGATGGAAAAATAAAGGAGGTGGGATATTTAGGGGGATAAAGAAAAACCCCATGTAAGAAGTGGTAACTGAACTTTCCTTTTAAGGAAGCTAGAACAGGCAAAATTAGGGAGTTCAGTAAGGCTCACCTGTGCAAAGGCAGGGGGGCAGAAGATGGAGTGCAAAATAACTATAGTAACTCATTTTAAATTCAACAAGGTATGCTGAAGACAGTAATAGAAAATTCCTGGAAAGGTATGTGGGAGCCATATTGTGGGGGGTTTTAAGTGTTTATCAGAAAATATATTTATTCTGAAACTTGGTCTAGTTTATTACTCTTTTCTCTGTTTAATCTTATGTTGAGCAAGTTATCCAGGATAAATTAATACTGTGAAAGTATAGGCTTGGTTATGGCTTTGCCATTTTCCCACCTTTTGCAATCTTTGCACTTCCAGGGTTTTCACATGCCTTGAAGGGTACCCTACCCAAAATCCCTATGTGATTTCCACTTTTTTTTTAACAAAATTTAAGATTTTTAAAAGCAGGGAGAATTTTCTTGAGTCTGTATTTGAATTTCTATCACAGCATAATACTTGAAAAATAGAAGGAAATTAACAATTTTTCCTTCCTTCTTTTCAAGTCCTTTAAGTTTTTATTCTTCATAGAATTATCTATGAATCAAGACCTAGGGCATGATTCTTTGAAATAACTTCAGGAATATTACTATTCTTAGTTTTATTATATTTCTCTTTTTGTTTTTCTTCAGGGGGAATTTAACATATAAGACTATAGAGGAACCACTTCCTTGCCTAAATGTAAGCACTCAGATGCCATTGGTAATGAAATTTGCTTTTACAATGATAATTGCTGTAACCTTTTAAATGAACATACTCCTTACACCAGAACATGCACCTGTCAGAGTTGTCATGGAAACAATTCTCAAACACAAGAAATGATTCTATTATTGAAATAGTGGAGCTCCCCAAACGAATTTAAATGAAATTGTGGCAGGAGAAATGCAATTTTCTAGAGGCCTGTAAATTATTTAGTGAAGTTTGCCAACTAAAAACTGACTAAGCCACGGCAATAACCTTCTTTGGAATAGGAAACAACAGCATCCAAAAATGACAAAAATGCAAAAAAAGATCTTAAAATAGACTTATTTAATGAAAAAACAAACTACAAAAATGCTTCTGTGGCTAAGCAGTTTTCTAATCACAGGTGAACCACAGGGTCTAACTAGACAGTCTCTGTTAGAACATTTTCTAAGGACTGCCAACTTTTTCATATCTCTGTTCCCAAGGTAAAATGGAATTGATAGCCAACATCCTACAATCAATATGGATAAAGCCATGCACATGATTCTATCACTGCTTACAGTTTTGGGGGTAAAGATATCGCTCACATATTTTAGCGGAAGAGGTTTCATTCTGGAAGTCATATTTTAGTATTGGTACAGGTGGCACAGTGGAGACATGACTGAACAGAAACAGCAGGTGGTACAATGGATAGATTGCTAGGTCTGGAGTCAGGAAGTCTCATTATCCTGAGTCCAAATTTGGCCTTAGATACTAACAGTTTCCTCATCTGTAAACCGAGCTGGAGGAGGAAATTTTTATTTGTCTAGTATCTTTTACAAGAAAATCCCATAGGGGATCATGAAGAGTCAGACAGAACTGAAAATGACTGAACAACAAATGATGACCTCAGAGATTCTTATCAACTGTAAGGTTCTCTGAAAAAAGTTCTGAATTTCAATGCCTGAACCTTTATTGACAAAAGAAAAGAAACGAGTTAACTACAAGTTACCAATGGCAATATAAGTTTAAACTTTCTGCCTAATATAAGTATGTGGTTATCTCCAATAAAATACAGAATTCACACAGCTTTTGTGTCCTTTCCTAAAGAAATTCATAAAGGGGGAAATATAATCAACAAATTGAGATAATGAGTGAGGTCCAAATCTTCTCTCTCTCTCTCTTTATATATATATATATATATATATGTATATATATACATATATATATTTATATAATATGATTTCCTTATCATCTAAATCTTTAACATCTGCAAGTTAAATATCCCCCTTCATTTCAAAGCCAGTTATGAAACTGATGCTTAGATTGAAGTCTAAAGCTTAAGACATTAAACTACCTTCCAAAGAGTCACTGTCACTCACAAAATGCAAATGGGAAAAGAATGTCCCTTTAGATGGAAGTTTCGTATTGTGTAACATTTGCTAAGTCTGAAAATTCAACAAAGCTATCCAAAACCTGAGACAAATATGGATCTAGTAGGCCCCTGAGATAAAGTGTCTCATATAAATAATTGTATGAAAAATGCTCTTACAGTTCAAAGTGAATAACCATTAACTTCTTTTGGATGGATCTTCAGGCACCTGAAGTACACCCAAGGTAGCTCCACTGCTGGGGAATTATATTATTTGAGGTTGTTGAGAAAGAGATGTTGAAGTGGATATCATTATTCTATTATAGATAGCAGAAGTTCTGTCTCTCATTAGTTCCAAGTGGCACACTAACCTTCTAGTACTGAGTACTACTTAGGATCTTTTTCATTACTTACCTCCAGGTACTAGGGACTCATCTACCTCAAAAATTGTTTTGCATTGGCCTTGTATGTACTTTTTGTTTACTCAAATGTTTAAATTCTCTTTGCTCTAAGAGAGTATAAGCTCCTGGAAGACAGGGACTATTTTGCTTCACTGTTATTTCCCAGTGACTAGCACTGTGCCTTGCAAATAATAGATACTTAATAGATGGCTACTGAGTAGAGTACAGGTATGTAAGGTATAATAGTTGTCCTTCAGGGAGGTAATGCCATGACAAGCAAGTGAATTGGATTTGAGTGAGGGGGGTACTGTGCTAAGTCACCAGTCTCACTTTCTCCTCTGGAGCCATCTGGATCTAGTGGCTAGATGTGAATCAGGATGACTGGAGATGGTCCTGGATATAAGGGAATCAGGGAGTCACACAGCTAGTAACAGTCAAGTGTCTGAGGTGGGATTTGAACTCTAACTCTAACTCTAAGGCTAGTGCTCTATTCACTATGTCACCTAATGGCCCTTTGTTTAAGGTATGGTGGGAAGGTGGAGGAAGGGTGGGAGGAGAAAAAGGGAGAGAAACGGAGAGAGAGGTGATGGGGAGACAGGCAGACAGACACAGAGAGACAGAGAGAGGGAGAGATAGAGAGACAGAGATAGTCAGAGAGAGAGACAGACAGAGACAGACACAGACAGACACAGCAAGAGAGACAGAGAGATAGAGAGAGATAGTCAGAGACAGAAAGACAGAGACAGAGAGACAGATAGAGATAGTCAGAGAGAGATATAGACAGACACACACACAGAGACAGAAAAAGTCAGAGATAGACAGACAAAGCCAGAGCCAGAGAGCCAGAGATAGAGACAGAGATAATCGGAGAGACAGAAACAGACAAACAGACACAGAGACAGAGAGGGTGAGAGAGAGAGAGAGAGAGAGAGAGAGAGAGAGAGAGAGAGAGAGTTTGAGAGAGAGAGAGAAAGAGTTTGAGAGGGTGACACTTTATTTTCCACGGCAACAGAGTCCAATAGAAACACAATTCAAGCGAGGACTGAATATATTAATGATGTTTAAATAGTCCTGCCTGGCCCATTGTAAATATCACTTTGGAAAACAAAATCCCGGCATAAGGAGAAAAGGCCTAAATCTCATCTGCTATTTGCAAATAAAGATTATTTCATCAATGGTGAAATTGCTTTGTGTAATTTGCAACTCCAATTATCTTCTTGGAACCTCTGTGCCACGGGCCTATGTTTATGCAGCTACTCTTTGCTACATATGCTTGGAGACCCTAGGATGTAATTATAAATCTCCATTGTACCAAGGAGAAGAATGGCTGCACAGGCAACTTGCCTTTCCCTTTGTGCTCATCTCCATATTAATCACAGTGTGAGGACAAAGTCTTGGAATCTGAAAGACCTAAAAGGGTCACTCCCATTCACTTCCAGTTCTTTCTGGTTCTTTTCACATCACTCTTGCTTCAGTTGTTAGATAAGGTAACAGTGACCCAGTCTGGTACTGGGTAAATTAAGGTGCAGAGGCTTTAGATATTTTTCTCACTAACTCTTAATATCAATCAAAGACTGAACAAGGACTAATTTTGCCCTTTCCTTTTTTTAAAAATTTACTTAAGAAAAGTCATGGTGAACTCCTAGATTCCATTGGCTAAAGGTCAGTTGTCTTTGGATCTTTCTTTTCTGAGAGAGAGAGAGAGAGAGAGAGAGAGAGAGAGAGAGAGAGAGAGAGAGATTTCATGACTCCTTTTTATCTCAGGAATAAAGTTTGCCTGATATTCATTGCCCTTCACTATATAGCATGCAATACCAACACCTTTCCCACCTTATCTCATATGCTATTCTATGGATTAAACCCTGCATTTCTGTGCTTTCCCATCTTTTTTTTTTTTGTTTCCTAAAATCAAATGGTCATAAACTTTTATTAAGCACTTTCTAAGAGCTAGGGATTGTGCTAAGAGTTGGAGATGTTATATATATATATATGTGTGTGTGTGTGTGTGTGTGTGTGTGTGTGTGTGTGTGTGTGTGTGTGTGTGTATCTGGTAGAGCAGACTGGATATTCATTCACCCATAGTCTCTAGTGCTTGTCAGATGAACAGCCCTTTTTCTCTTTCTATAATATAATTCCTTGATAAAGTCCATTACTTGTGTTGCTCTTTTCAGTTTCTTTTTGGGTGTAAGTTATAGTTTCCCACATTCAGCATGTGGATGTATTCCACTGTATTGCATTTTGGACGTGTTTTTATTGTTTTCATTTCTAAAGCTTCAGAGATAGTGATTTTATGAGCTATATAGAAATGCCAGTAAGTTGTGGATATTAAAAAGAAGAGCTTTTACCTTCTTGGGAAGCTTGGTATCAGTCAAAGAGCTTTGTAATTCCTGAAAAGAATCAAATCTTTCCTGTTCAACTCTGGAACCAACTCCCTATACATCCTTACTATCTGCTCCAAATCTATCTATCTATCTATCTATCTATCTATCTATCTATCTATCTATCTATCTATCATCTATCTCTATTGATATAGATATCTATTATTAAATCTATTTATCTTTATCTACATATAGATTACATAATATTGTACATAGATGTCTGTATAATAATACTATTTATAGATATTATATATATAAAAGAAATATGGCCTAAGAAGTTAAGGGGATCCCTTGTGGTGAAATTTATTCCATGAGGACAGGGGTGAGTCATATGGGGTGGAAATGTGCAGATGGGTGGTCATCTGTCAGCTATAGACAAGTCACTGCTCAACATCTGTGGAAGGAGTTTCTAAAAGTGAAATTTTTGCTTCTGAGTAAATCAGAGCTAGGGAGCAGGATGGACAGAGCTCTGGAACTAGAGTCAAGAGAAAGTGATTTCAAATCTGACTTCAGACATTAGCTGTCCATCCTTGGGTGAGTCACCAAACCTTTTCTTTACCTCTGTTTCCTTATCTCTAATGAGGATATAACAGCACCTATCTTAGAGTTGTTGTGAGAATCTGTAAAGGACTTAGAACAGGGTCTGGCACACTTAATAAAGAATTATTCCTTTCCCCTCGGCTTTACTTTCTAACAACTTGTATTTAGGTAGTCAAGAAGTCAAAAATATTATCATATTGAGGACAATGTGAAGGGAACTAGGTGGGTGACAGCCACATGGTTTTTAAGTAATGAGGATCCTAAGGAACATGATTAAGTGATGCCAACAGGGAAGTGCATGCCAGAAGAAGATATATCAAAGGAAAGAAATGAGAGGAAGGTAGCTTGAGTGTTCCTCCTGATCCCAGAAGAAAATGAGAAGTGTGTTAGGTGAATTCTCTGTGGTAGGAGGACAGGATGGGTGGGCATGGATGGGTTGCAATCTACACTGTTGTAGGAAACATTTAAATAGAAGATGAAAACATTTTAAAAATTCTATTAAAAGATTTTGTTCCCTTACATAATTAGTATTAAATTCTTGATTGTCTTCCCTCTGACGGTGCAATATGTTAAGCAGTGAATTTTCGAAGTAAAGAAAGTTATCAAAACTCAAAAGCAAACACTGAAATGAGAAAATCAAGGATATTTGAAAGCAATGAGGGCAAGAGGTGGGTAAAACAAGGAAAAAAGAGAGGAAGTTTAACATGCTCCCTCTTGTGAAGGGGACCAGGCAAGAGGGAGCTGAAAAGGAAGCAGGTGATATGGTCTGTGACTTTGATCAGGGAAGGATAGTTGGGGAAGAGTGAATTAGCAGTGTAAGACAGAGGTCAGTGGCCTAGAGTATAAAGGTAACCATTGTCTTTACTGCCAGTCTTTGTGGCAACTAAGCCAGGAGTTGTCCAGGGTCTTTTCCTCTGTAATCTTAGCAAGCGGAAAGCAATTAACTTGGATTTTTCCACACTGTATTTTCCTCTAAGAGATGGCTGGGGGTGGGGAGGGGGATGTTGCTCTTGGAATTGGAAAGACAAATGCTATTCGGGCAAAAAAAAAAAAACAGAAAGAAAGAGAAAAAAAAATCCACCTCTAGACACAAAGTACAATTTAGCTCATCAGTCAAGTCATTCTTTCCTAAGTGCTAAGGTACATGGGGATATGTTTTCAAAAATAGAAATTATTTTCTCCCTAAACTTATGAGCTAACAGATTAGGAATTCAGACAGGCTAAGAAATTCTCCCACCACTGGACATTTGGAGAGGACAAAAGCCTATTTTTTTCTCTTTCAGTTCTACTTTGTTTCTATTGGGACACATTGGTAAACTTGCCTCGTTGAGAAAGGAAAATGATGGAACAGAAACTCTCAGACAGCTGTGCAGCCACAGGAGGGCAACCTCAGCAATCCCAGGGAGGTTTCTAACTCCAAAGGTGCCTGGGGAAGGGTTGCTAAGGACTCTCCTGGAGGATGTGAATTTAATGACGGAAAGGAATGTCTGAAGGATAAGTCCCAGTGTAATCTCCCTCTGGAAAATGTCTGTTGTGCATATTTGCCAAATGATAAGGAATCTCTACAAAGCCAAACCAAAATCAAACCGAAAACAGAAATAATCATAATTTACAGTGCTCCAAAAGGTAAGTTTCCTGTCTCAACAATTTGTGAAAATTATGCTATTAAAAAAAACAACAAAAGCCTTCCAAAACAAACAAAAAAATCCCTTAAAATTGTGCTATATGAAAAGTTTTTGACATGAATCTGATATCAGTAAAAAAGAAAAAAAGTGAATTTTTCCTCTAATTACCTAAAAATTAAAGAATACAGACTCCCAACTTGGCACAGAAAGGTAGATCCAGGAGATTTTGTTTGTTTTTTTTTGTTTTTAACTGGGGAAAAAAGAAGCATATCTTACAAAGACCAAATAGCACCAGGGAAAAACAATTGACAAATTTATAAAAAAAAACCTTACTAATCTATTTTCAGATGATATCTTTTTGTTTGTCTTCAGACAAACAAACAATCAAGGTCATCTATTTTTAAAAAGTTGTCAATATGAAATTTGAAAATTATGGTTTGGTTTAACAAATATTTATGGAATCCAAACTAATTGTCACATTTTATACTAGGTGCTTCTATACAATTAATAAATAAAATTGTTCCTATCTTACTCACCTGTAAGCTATGAGCCACTGACAAATCTAATCAAAATCTTTATTTCCTGAATCACTGTCCTTTAAAATAGTTATATAACTAGAACTCTTATTAATTTCATTTTAACTGTTCTCTGATAAATATAATGAATGCTATTCAGTCTGTATCTGTAATATATGATTCATGCAAAAGGAAGTCATATATCTTTGGTATCAGAAAGATTTGGGTTAACATGCCATCTCTTACTTTTATTAGATATGTGACTCTAGGCAAGTCACCTAACCTCTTTGCTCTACAGTTCACTCATCTGTAAAATGAGGAGGTTGGGCTTCATCTCCTCCAAGATTGTTTCTAGCTTTAAATCTATCATCCCCTGATCCTCTAAGACCTGTGATCCCAAATAAAGTGTCAGAAACCTAGTGGATATGTCATAAATATTTTTTGGCTAAGTTAAGAAATAATTTCTTTCTTGGATTTCTCCTGACTCAATAGAAAAGTGTGGTAGGTTTAATTGTAAGGAAATCCTCAGAAACTCAGAGAGATTTCTGTTTTTTTTTTTGAAGTTGCTACTTGCAGAGATCCCCAGGAGTGAAGTACTAGTGGAAGTTCTCCAGATGTTCATTGGGTAGGGTACTAACTCATGTATGAGTCTGTCAGTCAAACATTATGTCTCTAATACTTCCTTACTTGCAAACCATCTGGGGTTCAATGACCACAATTTGGCATAGACAACTCTATCACCCTGATGTACTGCCTTGGTCAGGAATGACATATTGGTAGAGATGAAGTCAAATGCCTTTCCAAATAGTGCTTGCTTAAACACCCTCTGGTTAGGAAAGCAAGTGGTGGTAATCTCATCCATAATGAAATGACTAGACTGGTACAAAGCAGAGAACTAGAAACAAGGATTCCCAGAGTCAATGATACTTCCTAGTTTCGATTCTAAATTTTATCTTGCTCCAAATAATTCAGTTTAAGTCAGTTTAGTTAAATTTAGAAAACTGAAAAAAAGCAAATATTATTATCAGAGTCCTGAGATAGGAAGACTTTCACTTCGGATACCACTGATTACATTGCCCTGAGACAGAAAAACTTTCACTTCAGATATCATTGATTACATTTACCATTGAAAAGTAACCACCTCTCAAGGTCTGAGTACACACTAAATTGGAGAACATCCTCTGATCTACATGGATGAGGGAGATTTCCATACTAGGAGTCACTTTTATTAATAAAGAGTTAGGACATATTGTAGTATACACATATACACATATAAATATATGCATACATGTACATATATGTATATATACATACAATATGTAAATGTATATATGCACATAAATATATAAAGGTATAAAACAGGATACATATATACATAATATAATAAGAGAAGGCATAATATAAGTAAATAAGGACAGTAAGGCCTGGAACATAGGAAGAAGTAGGTTTCAATCCTGCCTTTAACAGTTTTTAGCTATAAGACTTGGGGAAATTACAAATTCAGGGTGGCCCTAGGAAATTCCCTAGGAACTATCTACTACGTCACACAAATGCCTCAGTAATAGTAAAAGTCCCACTCAAGGAATTCCCTGAGTTGACAAATATTTGTTATGTTCAAGGTGCTAAGCTAAGGGTTAGAATACAACAATGAAGGATGAACTGTCCTCCCCTGAAAGGAGCTTTGGTCAAATCAGATAGTTGCTTCTGATCATCCTAAGTGAAAGGTAGACATGGACTGGCCCTGGGAAAAAACTACTGTGCATTAGCTGAAGAGTACATGCCTAAGAGATGAGTGCCCTCATTTCTTATTCATATGTGCAAATCAATTTAGTTCTGGGCAGCTCGATTCAACAAACATTTAATTTGCAGTCATGGAGTACTGTCTAAGGATGGTGATGGTAGTGGGGAGGATGAAATGCTAAGATGAAGAAGACCCAATTCCTGACTTCATGGAGTTTAAAGTCTTTTAGAGGGATGAAATGTGATGAAGCACTACTATAATACTACAAATAATAACTACAATAATAAACAGTTTGTTGAATTTTAACTCCTAATTAGATGTTATTAATGCACAGAAAAACAAACAAACTAATTTCAATGAGGGGCAGATCATTTTCTTACAAGGAAATGGCCTAAACCTCATAGTCTCAAGCTGTGAAGCAGACTACTATAAGATAATTTCTGATCAATGAATTAACAGTAGAATACCAATGATTTAACTCCTTCCCAAGACTTATGTATATTTTAAAGAGAAAAGGCATAAGCAATTTTGGAATTGGGAGATTTTGTGGGTGCTCTGCTAGTTTCATTGAATAGACAGAGACCCTACCTTTCCTTGAGGCTCTCCAGCCTATAGACATTTCAACAAACATTAACTGACTTCTTATTTAAGGAATTATCCTTGTTGCTGGATGACACAAAGAGAGCATAGATTATGGTCACGGATTTTGACAAGTTTATGGTCTGGTAGATAAATAACAGTGTGGCATACAGATTGATAGACTCTCAGAGGAAGTTGGTTAATGACAACTACAGGAATAATAGCATTTATATAGGTTTTAAGCTTTGTGAAGTACTGTACAGATTACCTCATTTGATCATCACAGCCTTGTGATGGAGGAGATATTACCAGCCTCTCTTTTACAGATGAGAAAACTGAAGCTGAGAGGGGTTCTGTGACCAGTGTCAGAGAACTAGTGTCTAAATCAGGATTTGAACTCTTATCTTCCAGATTCCAACTCTCTAGCCATTTTGCCTGAAGAGATATACACAGGTAGGAACAGAAGGTTTGCAAGGCATGAATGAGGATTTGTGGATTGAAATCTTTAGTGAGAGTGAAAAGTGACAGAATATTGAGGATTCTCTAAATTTTACATTGACTTGGATTTTCTGCTTATACTTTGAAAGGTATATGACCTACTTTTTCCAATGAACTGGGTGGATGAAAACAAAAGAATCCCTGACATGTCTTATGGATGTTTTTCTTTCTATTTTTTCCATCAACATTGATTTTCTTCTCCATGACTTTTTGGTTTTCTTTCCAGCTAATTACTAAGAATCATAGGAGGACTGGGAGAGACCTTGGAGGCCATCTAATTTGATCTCAAATGACAGATGAGGAAAACAGACTCACACAAATTAAAATACTTGCCTAAAGTCATGAAGGAATTCAGAGTTAGTATCTGAGCTCATGTTCTCAAGAAAACACTCTGCAATATCTCATTGGGTTTTTGACTAGATATATGTTATTGCAGTCAGCCTTATCTGAATTTTTATGATCCCACTTGAGATTTTCTTGGCAGAGATAATGGAATAGTTTGCCATTACCTTTTCCAGCTCATTTTACAGATGAAGAAACTGAGGCAAACAGGGTTAGGAGATTTGACCAGGGTCACATATGTAATAAGTGTCTGAATCCAGATTTGAATTTAGTAAGATGAGTTTTCCACTGTGCCACCTAGCTAGATATATCTTGGTGACATAAAAAATAAGCTTAATTCTAATGCATCAGGTCAGAAGGGGTGTATTCTGTTTAATTTTCAGGCACCGAGATGTATATGCCCTTGTTTAGAAAAATGACTATCCATCCATATTCTATTTTACAAAGTGTGATGTTTTAAATGAGTTACTTGCTACTTTAAGAATCCAGCTTTGCCTTAAAGTAGGAGGTCATAATATTTTTGTTATGTAACTCACTGGCAATCTAGTGAATCCCATCTCAGAATGTTTGCAAATTCATAAAATAAAACACAGAAGATTACTGACACTGATTATATTGAAATATAATTATAAGAGTAATTTTTTAGAGTGTTCACAGATCCTTTTAATGAAGAGTCTTCCTGTAACATCTTGTGTATAAATGTTGTCCCCTAAAGCTGTGAGTATGTGTAGGTATATATATGGGACATAAGGGTGAAAGCATCTATTTAGTATTTCATTTGGACATACAATTCCATTTTAACAATATGGAAATAGATTGCTCAGGCTTCTCCATAAGAAGTTAACTTGCCCTTGGCTATGACAGTGAAATTCCTGGATGTGATTTGTTAGGGCTATGTGTGGCAAATTAATTTTGCTATTTGGTGCTTCCTCATTAGCTTCTGTTGTAGATACTTCCAACTAACTGTCAGGATGGACAAATCAACTCCATTAAGACTGGCTCAATTAGTACGGAAGGATGCTTGATTGCCTTCAAAAAATTCCTTCCAACAGTGGGCACCCATTCAGATATTGGCACTACTGTACTAGTTTATAATTTGTTCCTTTCCCACATGTCACTCTCCAGATCTGCCAACTGTGATCTTCAGTATTTCCACTGTAGAGCTGCATGCATATCTTTTACAAGGGAAAAATCTCTTTACTTCTTTCTTGATCTAGGAGGCAGGGAGACCAAGAACCCAAATTCTTTTGATATGATTTGCCCTAAGACTAACCACAGGGGAATTTGAATTTCCTTGAAAACCTGTCTCTAAGCTCTGACATATTTGTCCATTAAGCCTCTCTTGTGATTAGCTAAAGAGAAAACTTTCATTTTTAGTACTATCACTTTAAAGACAAATGGAGAGCTTTTACTAGAGTTACACAAACATGGTCTGGTTGCCATTGCAACAAGCAAAGCTTCACCTTTAAACAGAATATGAAAAGAAAAAAAAATCCACAAAAAATAACTCAACAAAACAAACCAGCAATTATTTTCCATTCACACCTTAGATTCTCCCTATTCATCCTCGAGTGGAAAGTACAGCAAGTTTCCTATCTGGATTAACTCAGGTTTAATCTTGGAAGGAGACTTTTCCCACCTTCCTGGGCAAACTAGTGACCTGAAATCAATCATAAAGGTCCATACTTTTATGTGTTTTCTACATGTCAACAATCATAGCTTTTAGCTTCCTCAGAAAGAATGACTAACTGTCCAAGGCGCTTATGAGAGGGAGCAGGCAGAGCTCTGGCTCTTATCTCAAATCTAACTTAAAAATAAAAGCAGCATGGAATGGTGGGTAGAGTTATGGACAAGGAGCCAAGAAGACCTGAGCTCAAATCTTGCCTCACACACTTAATAGCTATTTGACTCTGGACAAATCACTTTACCTGACTTAATTTTTTCATCTGTGAAATGAGCACATATTCACAATAATAGGATTGTTGGAAAGACTGAATAAGATGATGCCAAAAAATGCTTTATAAAGTTTAAAAAGCACCTTGTAAATATTAGCTTAATACTATTATTACTCTGATATGCAACAAGGTATGGTATTCCCTATGGATTTCTTCTAAGTAGTAAGTGGACTAGATGACTCAAAAGCAACTGTAGTACACAAATTGAAATTGTGAGTTTTGTCTCTTTGGGATAATTATATGTGTGTAGACTTGTGTGTTCATATGTGTGTATCAATAATGACTTCTGTTAATGTGATTATTTAAATAAATTCTTCCACATTCTAATGTGCCAGATGGCATCACAAAAGGGAAAAAAAACTCAGGGATGTCTGGACTATATTTGTCATATTAGGCCTGCATTCAGATGATAGGCATTTCAATGAACCACAAATACAGAAGACTCCATTTAGAATGTTTTTATAGAGCATCTTTTGAAAGCAGGAGCAAATTCATTAATAGCATTTTAATGAACATGAATATTTTCCTTAGAATTACTGAATTGGAAAAAAATCTCAAAATCATCTTATTTTCACCTCCTCCCTTTAGATGAAGAAGTAGAGACCCAGAGAGACAAGCTTACCTTTTCAAACTCACAAAGCAAGTTCATCTTATCTCCTAGGAAACCTTTAATAAAGTTATAGGCTACTTTTTGAAAATTCTAACAAAGTACCTCTAAAATAAACCAGTTTGTACAACTTCTCCAACAAAATTCTTCAAGGGATATTTGCAGGCAATTTACAGGAGAGTGAGGCAACGAGATCCCATTTATCATGACTCCACAAAAGCCATTTATTAGTCACTTGAAAAGAAGCATTGTATTTGTATGGCTTCATAAAGCAAGCCCTGTCCCAGAAAGGCTGCTAAGCTTGCAGCTAGGTATCTGGGTTCTAATCATATTGCTTTTTCTTACTAGCTGTGTGATCCCGAGCAGGTCAGTTTCTCTGAATCTTAATTTCTTTGTAAGATGAGCATAACTGTATTGTTCTGAAAATTGAACTTCAAATAACATCTGAAAGAAGTGCAGAATAAAATATATTTAATACTATATTGGCTGCAAACACATATAAATATAATTTTTTCAAACATAAATATTTTGTTTGGAATATTTACTGATCAAGAGAGTTATAATTTTATTACAATTTCTTATTTACATTTGTCTGAATTTTTATTTCTCTAATGTTCTATTAGAGAATAAATTTATTTTGCTCTGTTATCTATCATAAAAATGAAAATGAGGATAATAATACCTTTACTACTGTGAGGTCAAAATATGGACTGCCTAACAAACCTTAAAATGCTAACTGTTGTCATTTTTTCTACATAATCTATTATTATTAGAGAGTAGAATAAGTATGAAATGGCACAGAGGCTAACTAACTAAAATGAAATGCAGGACCCAAACTGAAAAGACTTCATCCTATTCTTAAAAGAAAGGGTTCTTGGAAGAGCCTTTCCTTTCTTACTCTTTTCTTTTTGGAATTCTTTTTTCTTAATGAGATGTTATTTACTGGTCAAAAAAATAAGTTGTTTAGTGAAGGTTAACTCCTGGGTAATAGGGATAATGAGGACTGAAACCTTTATTCTGGCATTAATATTGTTTCCTTGATGGGTGTGAATTGCACTTTGTTAGATCATGTTCTGCCAGGCTTGAAGGTGATTTATTGATTCATGGTCAAGGTATGGGCCCTTGAACTTGTTCTTTAAGAGGTCTTCATGCAGGGAGCAGACATCATTCCCTTGAGGGAAGCCTGTGCAGCCATGGCATCATCCCTACAGAGAATCAAATTAGCCTGAGGAGAGGAGGAAGAATTATGCAGCATTCAAAGGTGGAGGGAGATGAATCATTTGATCAACAAGCCTTTTTTCCCCAAATCCTTGCTTGCTGCCAGGCATAGGCCTTGGTTTGGGGATATGGAGTCAGAAGTGAATCAGTTCCATTCTTAAAGGAGATTTCATACTCCCCAAGAGTGGCAGCGATGGAATAAACCATATTTTCTGGGTAAACAATTAATTTTCTGGGTCCTGTAGATGAGTTGCAACACCAAAGGTATGAGCTAAAGAAAGGAATTGGTGAGAATATATAAATATAAATTGTATAAACCCAGAGATTTCATTAGTGGGCTATGGATCACAAAATTTGACTCTCTAGTTGTATTAGTTTAACATTCCAAGTAAATTATAAACTTTTTTTATGTTTTTGCAAGGCAAACGAGGTTAAGTGGCTTGCCCAAAGCCACACAGCTAGGTAATTATTAAGTGTCTGAGGCTAGACGTGAACTCAGGTACTCCTGACTCCAGGGCTGAGGCTTTATCCACTGTGCCACCTAGCCGCCCCAATTATAAACTTCTTAAGGGCAGGGATTGTAGTTTATAATTCTGTATGTGTACAGTGCTTAGTAAAGTTCTAAGAACTAATCTGTGTTGATTCACTGGCTTGAATGTCACTATAACTGAGGCAAGAATTTATCCTGTCTCCCCTGAAGTGTATTTTATTTTTCTTTGCTTGCTCTGAAAGATGATTTTTCTGCTGCGACCAAAAAAAAAAAATCCAAGTGCTTTAATTATTTATTTAAAAAAATATTCCTTATTTTTGCTGCTTCGTTGCCAGAAAGGAATTTATATCTTCTCAGTGTAAAGAGGCAAATTCCATTTCAAGTTTCAAAATGGATTGTGCAGGAATAGAATCCAGATGAACCTAGCACAGATCAGTCATTAATTCACAATGCAACTTCAGCTAGTAATTTTAAAATTCCTTTAGGGCAGGAACTGTCTCTTTTAAGTTTGTTCTTGTTGTTGTTCATCCATGTCTGACTCTTTGTGACCTAGTCTGGGGTATTCTTGGCAAAGATATTGAAGTGGTTTGCTATTTCCTACTCCAGTTCATTTTACAGTTGAGGAAACTGAGGTAAACAGGCTTAAGCGACTTTCCCTGGGTCACAAAACTAGTTTCTGGATTAGAATTCTTCCCGACTCTAGGTCTGGTGGTCTAGCCAACTGAGCCACCTACTATCCTTTTAAATATTTATCCTCAAAGTCCAAGTGCCGTGTCTTTCTTTCACGCCTTTTAATATCAACATTTTGTTGAAATAAAGAGCTTCTATCAAATAGCTTCTTTTTAACTCAGGGAGGCAAATTTATTTTTTCTTTTCATAATCCAAAAGAGAAAGAGTTCAGGCATAGAGAGTTTAAATAACCCTTCATCTAGTTATGTAATAGAGGCAAGACCAGAACCCAGATCATGCTGATTTTGAGCTCAGCTCTCTAGCCACTCCTTTGCATCAGCCTTTCTCTCTGAAAATTTGATAAATGCTGATTGTCAGCTATGTTCCTTTATATAGAGTTCTGTTTCTTCATCAATAGGAAGAAGGAGGCACTGGATTAAATATTGTGTAAATCCCTCTAGCATTCTACAAATCTAATTTTATTATTCTTATAGTTTTGTTAGAAAATTTAGTGACTTTTGGGGACACTGAGTTGGGGTGAGAGGGTGACACTGATGGATCACAAAGCAAACTTCTATGCAATCAGTAGTGTGAACAATTTCATATTCATTTGAAAATGGTTTTAAAGTCATTCAGTATAATCCAACAAGTATATTTTAAGCACTTCTAGGTCTCTGAAACCTTTTCCCCCATGGAACTTCCCTGTGCTATATTGGCCCCTATTTACTATTACTCAGTTGTTCCTAATGACTCCACTAGGAGTGGTTTGGGGAGAGCTTTAGATCAGATAATCTTGTTTCACTCTCTCTTCCCATTCTGGTATTTCTGACTTGGACTTCAATGCTATACCCCTACTTGAGTACTTCTCCCCAATTTTTCAGCTCCCTTTTCTCTGCTGTCTTCCCCCATTAGAATGTAAACTTCTTGATGGCAGGGACTGTCTTCCATTTTGCTTGCTTTTGTATCTCTGGTGTTTAGTACAGTAAATGACACATAGTAAGCAATAAGTACTAGTTGTCTTGTCTTGCATGAAGACTTGGGAAGAGAAAGAACAAAAATAGATCCTTCCTTCAAGAAACTTATATTTTACCATTATGTGATTCCCAGAACACATGAATAAATGACTTTAACACCTATTTAGTTGGGGGAAAAGATTCATTAAAGTAGAAAGCTACCAGATGGAATGCTCCACCTGCACAATAAAATAGCTCTTCCTTGATCTGGCTTGTTCTACTGTATTTTCCCCAAATAACTCATTTATAGTAAACAGGACATTTTGATTTGAGTCAATCAATATGGCAATAACAAATTATGATTATACACCACAAAGAGAACTTCCATATCCATGTTCATTGAGTGATTTTTTTTTTCTTAAAACAATAGTTTTCTAGGCTATAGACAAGATTGCTAACCCAAATCAATCACTTAAGTTTAAGGCTTTAAGTACCACAAATTTATGTTTCCCCCACCCTTTACAAAGGGGATCTTGTTAGGATTTCTTAGAAAGTGTTAATAAATGTTCTGTGTTCCTTAATAAGAAGGGAAAAACAATACACATTCAAACATAAAAACTATTGTCTATAACATATCAATGTCTACAGATTAGGAGGCCTGGCATAATAAAATAGAAGAACACAATTTTGTCACAGTGTCTTGAACTTGGAAGATGTCATTTGGAAGAATAAGATATTTGCTTTATTACCTAGCATCATTGTACCTATTGAATCAATTTCTATAGTCCTAAAATTTCCTAAAACAAACTTCTAAGAACAAAGATGACCCAAATTTCCTCATAAAATTATACAGAGTTACATAAGAAGTATCATAAAAAGTTTACTGGTCATTAGCATCAATTATAGGAACTGAAGTAGGAAGTCATTCAATAAATATGCTCAAAGTGGGGGGGGCTACTTCATGGAAGGTAAATGTAAAACACTCTCTCTCTCTCTCTCTCTCTCTCTCTCTCTCTCTCTCTCTCTCTCTCTCTCTCTCTCTCTCTCTTTCTCTTCTCTCCAGTTCCTCCTTTCTTCTTTCTTTTCTTCTTCTTTTTCCTCTTCTTCTTCTTCTCCTCCTCCTCCTCCTCATCCTTCTCTCTCTCTCTCTCTCTCTCTCTCTCTCTCTCTCTCTCTCTCTCTCTCTCTCCCCCTTTTCTCTCTGAAAGATTACAATATCAGAAGTTTGGATGGGAATCATAGGGAGTTGAAAAACAACATTCATATTCTTTATCATTTATTTGAAACCAAGAATTCTTTTGGTAACTGTAGTGGCTAAGCTTCAGACAAAGGAAAAACCAAACCTGTTCATCAAGCGCTACCAAAAATGTCAACTTCTACCTTGTGTTGCCACGGTAACTTTCTAAACAGAGATAAACAAAGGAAAGGAAAGCAGCCTAGCTGGCAAAGGTGGTAATGTGGAAAACCACTTGAGCTCTGCATAGCATGCTTCTTTTCAAGACAGAAGTGGCAGTAGGTGGTAAGAAGCAGGGCGGGGGGGATGAAAATGAGGGAGAGACAGTGTTGTCCAAGCCCACTCTTTTGGGATCCTCTACAAGGTCAACCAGGCATTCTCCTGGACTGTTTTCTTCTTAATTTCCAAATATGTATATGCTGTGGGAAATATCTACATTTTCACATAATTGCCTTAATTCTCTGACTTCTGCATGAAAATATTGTACATAAGATTAGATTTTACCTCTTTTTATTCTACTTTGCCTGTAGAATTTCTACCAATTCTGTGAGAATTGATTATAACAAACGTATTTGTGTTGCTGTTGTGCATATATGAGTATTCTTTTTTTAAATTTAAATTTTTTAAAATTTTGTTTTAATTTGTGACTTCTACAATAGAGATGAATTGATAATTTGTTTGCATTTAGAATCCTAAAGAAATATATAGGGAAATAGAGAGTGTAAATGACTTACCCAATGTCACACTGCAATTTATCAGATATAGGAGATATAAATTCTATACTTACTTACTTTCAAGGCTGACTGTCTGCTCCTTATGGCTTATTGAATATATAAGTAAATAAGCCTGAATTGACATCACTCCACCCTTCCACCTTTATTTTACAATAGGCAGCTAAGTGGTACAGAAGATGACACCCAGGACCTAGGACAAGGACCATTAAAAGCTATGGGATCTTGAACAACCTCTCTTGTCCTTCATTTTCTACTACATAAAAGTAGGATAATTATAGCAATTTCTTCCCAGGTTGTTGTGACATAAAATGAAGTAATATTTGTAAAGTATTTTGCAAATTTTAAAACGCTATAAATTAATTTTAATTATTCTTTCTCTTTTACTTATATTCTATGACAAACTCAAATACTTTTTTCCTCATTCGCCACTTTCTTAGTTATTATTCTGTTCCCACTTTTTTGCCTCTTGTAGCTCTGGTGACTCCATTTCTGGTTTATAAAGTGCTTTATAATCTCAGAGTATTGAAATCTTATCCAATCCTTCAAATAGTAGTTCATATGCCAACTTTTACAGGAATTTTACAAATCATCTTTTCTCCCTCAAATTTTACATTTCACTTCTTATTCCTCTGACACATTGTCTTATTATATCTTGCTTCTCTTGTAGGGTATATCCATTGGTCTCCATTATCTGCCTCTGTAAGAGCCCACCTGCTTAGCATGGCATTTTCCTGGTAATGCCACATGATTCTATGCCTCTGAATACCATGGTGTCAGAATAATTAAATGACAAATAGTATACAGTATAAGAGAAAGATGTCACTGCACACATTAACTGCACCAATTTACAGTGGTTTATATACATTATCCTATATGAGCAATCATCCATGGGTTAAGCAAATTTAGCAATGTCTCTGAGCTCTCATAAAACTTTTAGAACCTAGTAAATTCTACATGGGTGAGGTTGTGATTTTGTGTAAATATCATTCATAAAAGAAATTATAGATCCATGACATATTAAATGGATAGGAAAGGCTTATATCATCACTTGAATTTCATGAAGAGAGAATCAATACTCTGTGAATTGAAACATTTTAAACAAAGGAAGGTTTTCTTTTGAGTTTAGACATCAGTTGGGATTTAGCTTTACAAGATTTCTGATGTTGTATACAAAGAACACTGCTACAAAGAATGCAATTGGCTTTGGGAGTTGGTGGCAACAGATGGCAATCTCTACTACTATCTGAGCAGTGCCTAGCAGATTTAATGTTTTCTGGTGTTTGTCATATGTCTAGGACCAGGAGTATTTCCAAGGAAGCATAGTGGCAGACAGTGGGCAACAGCATGAATCAAAAGACTGCTCAGATTGAGGTGACCTGGACTGAAAACTGAAAATGTGTCATGTGGAGATGTGGGCAGAAGTCTCAGAATCTGCTACTTTCCTTTAGATAAGACAGTAAAGTCATAGCTCATATTTCTATATTATTTTATTCACTGCAAAATACTTTTCCATGCAAATAAGGATGCAAGGTGGGCCATCTAAGTATTATTAGATCTATTTTACCCATGAAAAAATGGCAAGAGTTTCATGAGGGGAGAGAGTGATATGAGAAATTAAATGATTTGTGCTGGGTAAAATATTTATATACACCTACATATTATCTATATAATCTATACCTATATATTATCTCAGCTAGGACTCAAATCAAGAGTTGATACTATTTGGTCCTATTTCCATTGTCCTTTCCTCTATCTCTATAAAGGTCAGGTCAGATGTGTGGTCTCAAATGCCAAAGGTGATTTAACTCTTTTCAAATGTGTACCTAGTAATGTTTGCCTCTTTGGTTAAGTTGCTATTAGTGTATTTTCTCCTTTCCCAGCAGTCCATTCAGTTAAATTCGATCAAATTTTCTATGCATTATGAAACACCCACTACCTATCTACCACTGTGTCCAATTCCCTGACAGTTAAAAACAATGATAAATGGCATAGTATCTGCTCTCAAGAAGCTGATACTTTAATTGGGGAATCTAAAATGAAAACACTTGAAACTATGGGAGGACAATGTAGAGCAAAAGAGAATAAAATACCCATATGTATTCCACAAATAAAATGAAGACATTGCAGGGGGCTAGTTAATAAGGGTAGTTTGACTTCAGAAGAAATTCTGGATGAACATGACCAAATATGGAAAACTTGAAACAGGAAACAAGTTTACTTCTGTTCTTTCCTGTCTCTCTTCCTCCCTCCCTCCCTCCCTCCCTCCCTCCCTCCCTCCCTTCCTTCCTTCCTTCCTTCCTTCCTTCCTTCCTTCCTTCCTTCCTTCCTTCCTTCCTTCCTTCCCTCCCTCCCTTCCTTGTAGACAGATTAGTTCCCATAGCCTTGTAACCACTAGCTAACAACAAAGAGGATTACCTGCTGTCTGTATCACAAAACCATTAGAATAATGATAACATTATCACCAAGAAAAGGTAAATAATTATGGAAATAAATATCCAAATTTTGAAGAGAGTAATCTAGTAGAATGTAAGTTCCTTGAGTAGAAAGATTCTTTCTTTTTGATCTTTCCTTCTCCAGTGCCTACCACAATGCTTTATAAGTGGCACTTAATAAATGCTTATTGAATCAAGGTTTAAGTGGCAGACTAATGCAGGCATGTGGGTTTGTGCTATTAACCACAGGAATGATGGAGCAGTTAAGTCATTATTCACTTCATTCCTTGAGAGCTCATACTGTGCTTACTTTTCTGATTATATATATATATTTATATATATATAAATATATGCATTATATATTGTGTATAGTTTATATATATATATTTATCCATCTATATATATATATATATACACAAATATAAGTATATTTGTATATGTATAGATGGATATTTAAAGCAATGAGGAGAAAGTTAGACTCGCACCCAATGTTTGAGATGAGAGAGTATCATGTAACTGTAAGGACAGTGTAGAGTCTGAGCCTCACATTTCCTCCATTACTTCTTCTCCCCCAACCCCCTCTCTCAGCCTGTCTGTCTATGTCTCTCTTGCATGCACACAACACACATCCACACACACATACAAACACATTACCCTCAACAAATTTATATCTATATAGGAAGTCAAATGAATATACATTTTTGAAATAATTATAAAAAATCAAGAAAGAAATTATAGTTCTTTTCTTAGAAGTCATTCTTCACTACTGTGCATAAAATTATGGTTTCTTTCCTTAATTGTTGGCTACTTTCTGTAAATGTTACAACAGAATTTTTACATGAAAACCAACAAAAAAATTAGAAGCAAAATTAAATCACTCAGCCTTCTCTTCCCCTCCTCCATAGTGGAAGTGATGATATCCTCTGCCATCTGTATATCCACAGGTTGTGAGTAGGCAGTAAACAAGTTGTATATGTCTCCAGTGGCAAAATTCCAATGCTAGAGCTTCTGGAAGGACTTAGAAACTCAAAAGCAAGATTATGATTACTTCATTTCACATTAGCTTAAAAAAATCAAATCATGCATTCATGGATGTATGCATATACCAAGCATGCCTTCTTTTTAGCAAAATTATTGCTTTCTTTGCATATATAACTGTGTTTCCAAAGAATTTAGGTTGGTAAGAATTTCCCCATAGCCATGATGTCATTCATGGAGTAGGAAAAAGACCATTGGACTGGAAGTCAAATTACCTGGGCTCCTGTCCTGGCTTGCCCCTAAACAGATGTGGAACTCTGGTCAAGTCACAACCTCTCTGGAAGTTTCCCCCTCTCTCCAATGAAACAGTTGGATTAGATAACAACTATCTTTCAGAGCTGGTATTATGTTCAATAAAGATAATGTAAAATATTTACCATAGCACCTTTCATGTAGTAATCACTATGAAAATATTCACTATCACCATCATCATCACTGAGTTTTAGAATTGGTATAAGAATTTTAGGGATCATATCTTCAAACTTCACATTTTGCAGGTGAAAAAAATAGTTAAGTGGGGGGGCAGATGCCAAAGATCACATAAGTATTATTTGCTTAAGTCAATTTTTCAGCCCTGGTCTTTCATTCCTTATCAAGTATTCTTTCCATTATGCCACTCAGTTCTTGAAAAATGGAAGAGGCTTTGATTCCTGTTGTTTATCTGTAGTTATTATGAGACACACTATGATGATAACTTTCACCTCTGAAGCTATCTCCCTACCACTGGGCTTATTTTCAAACTTCTATCAGAAGTAGATAGGGAGATGTGCCAGAGTTCTCATAAAATTCCCCCAAGGAAAGAAAGGTTGAGGTAGCTGACAATTGCCCCTAAAGTTCTATTATGCTGAAATCACAATGGTAGACAGACGAACATTCTGGAATGAGACCATATGAGAACACAGGCATACATCCACATAGACGTATATGCATATATATATATATATATATATATATATATATATATGTGTGTGTGTGTGTGTGTGTGTGTGTGTATGTGAATGACATTCACATATGCAGTTCTCATGCTTCACTTCGACTTTTTATAGCCATGCAAGAACTTTTGGATAAGCAAAGCACATTGGTGAGACTTCCATTTTGGTATCTAATATGTATATTTGTGTGTGTATATGTCTACATGCAAGAAGAATGCATGCTTCAACCTGCTTAGTTACAAATGCTCTTTCACTTGACCTCATTCAAGAATATCTTTCTTATTCCTCATCCCCTTCACAACAATTCCATTTGGTAGCGAGCAGGCATGAATGTGTTGTCTGTTTTAATTCAAAGATGTATCATACATTGTACATTTGGAGGTTAGTTTGATTTCTTGGTTTGCTAAGTATTGCTTACTTAAATATCATGAGCCATAAAGTAGGAACCTATCCCTCCCTTCCAAAAGAAAACCAAAAAAGCAAAAACAAAAACAAAACGTTATCATTCTCAGACTTTCAGGCAATTTAAATTAGATTAATTCAAAATTTCCCAAACTTTTTCAATATGTTTTCTCATAAGGTTATGTGTCTGTTTGGATGTGTATGCATGCACATAAATGTGTATCCCAGACAACTATCTAAAGTTTTCCATTTCAGAGAGGATGCAGAATCTGATCTATATGGGGAGAAGGACTTCCCTCACTGAAGATTTCCTTATACCAATGAAATAATCCATCCAGTTGCTATCTTGCATCTATTTTTAAAAATCAATCTTTCCATCTAAAAAGAAAACATGCACACATATACATTTCTAGTCACACATTTACCTAAGCACACATCTATGTATTTACATATGTTTTGACAACCTTGAAAATTGTGCTTTTTTAAAAATTTACAATGTATAAATACATTTTATTTAGCTCAAAGACTTTGCAAAACTCCAACCATGTTTCCTAGTGCTGTCAATCCCTATTCTCACCTATTTTAGACTCTCTTCTACATTTTTCCATATCAATAGAAAAACAGAAAAGATATCTTGGCAGAGCAAATATACTCGGGCTATATTTACATAGGACCATACATTTAAAACTGGAAGGATTCTAAGAAGTCATCCAGACCAAAATTCAATAAAGTTCTTCACTTATAGATTAGGAAGCTGATACTATAGAAGAGAGGCAGTTTGCAAAAGATCATATAGGACCTTTGTATTTACCTTAGTAAATGGAAGAGCCATGATTCAAACCATAATCCTCAGTCCAAGTCTGGACTACTTTTCTTTGTACAACACTTTCTTTATTTGAAAATGATGAAATTGAATGACTATGGGGGCATAATACCAACAGAGTTCTAGAGTCTCCCCATTATGAAGACAGAGAAATATTTTCCTTTAAAATGTCTAAATTCTAGCAATCCTATCATGAATTTCCTTTAGATCTTGGACACACTGGCCAGGATCCATTGCAGAACATACTCAAGAGCATACTTAAGAATTTCAATCCTGCAAAATATGTTCCATATTCATAGGCTCTCAACAATGTTTCTGGTATGCTCCTCCATAAATGGTTGGTGTCTTGAGGGCATTGCCACATATCTTTCTTGACATGCTTTGTTATATGAACATACCTCTCGGGAGCATTTTGTCCATTCACTTCTCAGCTTTGATGTTCACACTAAACAGAGTCTAGGACAAACAAGGATAGCTACTGGAATACTCATATTCCTCTCACACTGAGAATCCTGGAAAAGATTTTCAGATTGGGAATTTTCAGGAATACCCTGTACTTTAGGGCAAAGACACTTCTTTCAGAGAGCAGAGCTAAGGATTCTAAGTCTAGTAATCTAAAATGGGGAAACATCTCTCTCAGTTATCTCTACCAGTCCCCTTTCCTCTGTGCCCATGTTAATTGGTGGCTCGGTTTGAGATTGAAACATACAGAATCACAGGCTCCCAGAATTTTGCAATTGCTAGGGATCTTCCTGGCCTCCTTTTAAATCCCATTGACTATAGAAAACATTCTCCTAAACTTCATTTCTAATGACTTCTTTCTATTATTTTCCATTCATCCTGTGTATAGCTAGTTTTATATTTATTTGTTCCATTTTGTCTCCCCTTCTTGAGGTCAGGGAGTCTTTTGCCTCTTTTTGTATCCTCTGAACTTAGCATAGTCCATCACTTATCTCAGTATACATCTCAAAGGAATCTCCTCTATGACTCACCCAATCAGTGATATGATCCAGTCTTGAATATTTCCAGTGCAAAGAGACACACTTAGCTCTCATTACTGGGAAGATTTTCTTTACATCAAACCTAAATTTATTTCTACATCTTCCATTTCCAAATTCTCTTTCCATTATTCTTCCTGGCCTCAGTCCAAGGAAATTTAAGCTTAGAAAAATTCAATGATTTGTATGAAGTCAGAGAGAAAAATTGCAGCCAGTCAGAACAATAGTTTTATCCCTTAGCTGGTATAGCTCCATGTTTTCCATTGACACACGAACTAGACAAGAAAACTCCACATTATGCTGTCTCCTCTATTTTCTAGAGTAGTCTATTTTTTATAATGTTTATCATCACAATAATGTTAATAATGTTTATCATTACAATCAGACACTATTCTTTTTTCTTTTCTTTTTTTTTTGTGGTTTTCATTGTTGTAGTCATTGAGTATATTATTTCCCCATCAGCAACTTCATTTTTCCTCTAAGGACTGAAAAGAAAGGTTTTTAACTTGAGATCCAGAGACCCATAAAAAGGTTTCAGGTAGTCAGGATGGGGAAAAATGCATTTTAAATTTCATTAGTCTCTAACCGAATTTAACATTCCCTTCCACTGTGAATACAAGCAACAATTCATTGTTCTGAGGAATTCATAAGGTATACCAGATTACCAGTGATTTTCATGACACACAAAAATGGTAATTCCCTGTCCCCCCCCCCCCCCCCCCCCCCCATCTAAGGCCTCCAAATATTCAGGAACTTTTGACTAAGAATGCTAGTAGTTAGCAGTTGAGCCAGGGCTAGAATCCAGGTCTCCTGACTCCCAGACAAATGTTCTTTCCATCCAAGTGTACTAGTCTTATTCTGTCTGTGACTATGTTAAAATAAGTAAACAATGTGTTTTTGTAAATACAGAAAGCATTTTCATAAATCTTTCAAAATTACTTTTAGACATAATGTAGATATATTTTCCCTTCAAAATCTGTAGTTCTGAAGAATAATTGAGCTGTTCTCTATAATATTCCATTTTCTAACAGCAAGATCATGCCTCAGAGAAAACCAAATGGGCTATAATCAGATGTAACCTAAGAAGTGATAATGAAACCAGTCTGAAAATCAATGACCACATGGGAAATGAGCTCTTGTGTTTCTGTTTGGTTAATTTTTCTTCTTTTTTCCTTCTTATTTCCAAAAGGACTAGCCCCTAGATTGTAGAAATGTCATCAGAAAAATCCCAGAAGAAGGGAAGTTGATTGGAGCCAAGTTACTGTTCCAAGTAACAGATCAGATCACACCAATATAAATTATGTCTACATTCCCTCAGTGACAATCAGAACTCCACTACAGTTAATTAAAGCAATTAAATCCCCACCCTTTCAAAGTAAGCTGATTACATAAGTAGATAATTTTCTAATCCACATCCATAGGCTGATCCTTTTTAGTTTATCTAGATTATCTCCTTTTCTCTTTTTGATCTTTTTAAAATTCAGGAATCATCACTACCCTTTTGTTATTCTCTACCTCTTTCATTTTCCTATCCTGTGAGATGGCTGCCTCTACTCCCCATGCATATAGAGACCTCTACTTTTAATTAAAAGTTGTTTTGCATTTGGCCAAAGGATATGAATAAGCAATTAAGATAACCAATCCAAACTATCAATAGCCATCTGAAAAAAAATTGTTCCAAATCACTAATTATATAAATGCAAATTGAAGCTTCCTTGAGACCTCATCTCAAAAACCATCATATGGGCAAAGTAGACAAAAAAGGAAAATATAACTTTAAACTTTAAAGGGCCTGTGGCAAAATAAGTGTTCAAAAGAAATATTGGTAAAGCTGTAAATTGGTAGAGCATTCTGGAAAGTCATTTGGAATGTTCCTAAACTGTGTATACATTTTTGTTTCATTCATTTTACTGTAAGGAAAGGGTAGGGAAGAAACTGACTATAAATGTATAAAGATATTTATAGCAATTCGTGTGTGTGTGTGTGTGTGTGTGTGTGTGTGTGTGTGTGTGTGTGTAAAGGGGGAGTGTGATGGATAAGAAACTAATGGGAAAGAGGCATCATTTGGGGAATGACTGAAATAATCTTTGTTTATGAATATAATAGAATATTATTGTGCTATAAGTAATCATGAAAATCATGGTTTTGTAGAAACTTGGAAATATTTGTACAAATTTCTGCAGAGTGAAATGAGTAGAAACCAAAGCACAATTAAGCAATGACAACATTGTAAGGACAAACAACACTGAAAGATTTAATAACTTTGTTAATATAATGACAAATCATGATTTCAGAAGACTGGGTATTGGGTATTCATCACTTCATTCACTGCTTGAGCTCCCTTCATCCACAATCAAACATCCTAGGACTGAAAGTGGCAAGATATAGGGAAACTTGGTCTTCAAATTCTAGCATTGAGAGCTTGACAACCTTTAGAATCATTCTAACCTGTTACAGGAATATAACATCACCTCAGAACAAGTTTATTTTATTTAATTATTTTCCTTTCACTTCTACTCAGTATATTGCTGTTTGCTTTATAGTCTCCTGACTTCCCAGACTTCCTAAATAACTGACAATTTCGGTTCTAGGTATAAAATTAGATTATCATTGACTTTCTCATTAAAAGAAACTGCTCTCCAAGATTGCTCCTAGATGGTTGTTGGGGAGTAGTATCCTGTGAACCAGAGTAGATATATTTCTGTTCTACAGTGAGATAGCCTAGTAACATTCAGCTCAAAATTGGAAGCCTCATTTCTCACAATTCAGTTTCTTCTGTCATTGATTTACACTGTAGTCACTTTGACCTTAAAAGCAATGAACTGGCCTTAAAAGTAATAAAGCAGGCTTCTTATCCTTTTGAGTGTAATGAACCACTCTGGTAGTCTGATGCAAAATAATGCTTTTAAATGAATAAAATAAATTACATAAGAGATGGCATAAGGTAGTGCAAATTAAGATGTTTTATAGACACAGACACAGACACACATATACAAACAAACACACTTTTCCATTCAAGTTCATTTAACTGAAACCTATTAGTCCCAGGTTAAACATCTTTGGTTTAGGTCATCATAGACTACCTATCTACCTTACAATCTTTCACACCCATTCTTACTGGTGATTTATTCTCATTAGAATGACTACCTATTATAATGTAAGCTCCTTATTTAACTGGGATTGTGTTCATTTTCTGTTTGTAATACCTTGCACATAAAAAGGTGCTTAGAAAACTAGCTGAATGAAACCTATTTGAATCTGTTTAAAGGGTTTTGAAATGCCTCAGGCTTTGCCAAAATCAAACCAAGTTCTTGGCTAGTTCCTATCCATTCAAACTATTAGTAACATCAAGGAAAACAGAAAACAAGACCCACAAGCCTCTTCTGTTTAGAATTCTTTAAACTTTTCCATGTAGTTCACATTTCCCAACTTTTCTATACTGAGAGAAAAAATTTCTCCATTAGAATTTTGCCTCTATTTAATAAACAGTTGGGAGACACTTGTTAGGCACAAGCCACTATTGTAAACACTGAGGAAGAATAGGAAAAAAATAGATTCAAAGTTTTTCTTACTATAAATTATAAGAGTCATGGATAGCTCCTAACAAAATTCATTTGAATTTTGCAATAACTGTAGGCCCTGTAGATTCATATACTGAAATTGAAGACTTTACCTAAGAAGTTAGGCAGCATAATATAATGAAATGGGGCATTTACTTTGGAAACAGAAGTTCCGGGTTCAAATCCTACTTCTGTCACTGACTGTAACCTTGGAAAAGTTACTTTGTGACCCTGGACTTCAGTGTTGACCCTGGACTTCAGTGTTCTAATCCAGCAAATTGGGAAACTGAATTATATGATTACAAAGGCTCTGGCTTTGAGATTCTTCTGATACCATGACAACATTCAAAGCAAGAATACCTTTAACTACCAACTCTGGCAGATAATTATCTGACCTTATTTTAAGACCTTATCTCTAGATTGAACAAAAGACTTAAAAAATTCTTAACTATAAATGATTGCATTCTCTCTTCTTGTTCCTTCAACCAACTTGCTACCCAGATTTTCCTCTAAAGAATCCAACTCCAAAACACTCCTAGCTTCCTCAGACAGACTCAGTGAGTTGTAACTTCCATAAAGAAAAAGTAGGGTCTTTGGTGGAAGGAACATAGAGTATCCATTATTATTATATTGGGAGCCTTGCTGTCAATGTTATAAGTGATATTTAAAGTAGTATCTTTACAGGACAAATAATGGTAGATTCTTCACATAGTCATTTATACATGTCATAGTAAATAATAATTCTGTCCCCTTGTGGTTATAAAGATATCATGATATATTTTGTTATACATCATATACACAATATGCAGTTTTATATATAGATTACATAATATAGTTACATAAATGACTCTATATGCCTATGTAATCAGATTAACATAATTATATTATGATTTTAGTGTATATCATATAAAACTTTAAAATATTATAAATTTATAACTATATAAATATAACTCTTATATAAATATACTAAATATAACTATACATAGTTATGTAGTTTTTATATATGTGATAGATTTATGTAACTAAATTTGTAATGCTTTAAGATCTTCAAAATATGTTTATATGCTATATCATTTAATACACATGACAACGCAATAATAGATATTAACACTATACCTATTTATAGTTGAAAAAAGTAGAGGCTCAAAAAAATTAAATATCTTGCCTAAAATCACACAACTAATAAATGTCTGTGTCAAGATAAATATTCAGGTCTTCCTCTCCTAGTTCTTGCTGTCTATTCACTATCCTCATCTAGCTAATTATTTGGATTTGTGAGTTTTGGGGAACATGTGAAAAAGATATAGATTTTAATCTATAATACATAACCCATTAATTTAAATTACCTTATTCATCTTTCAAATGGTGGTTAGGTTCTAATAGTGCTTTTGGTACTACAGTTCAGTTATAAGTTAAATGTTTTGTGGATGTAGAGGAAGTTACCTATTCCTTTTCATCAATCACATTATTTCTATAGGAGAGATTTCTGAGCATCTGAAAGTCATATAAAAGTTCAGCATTAGCACAAAGTCTTATAGTATTGTCTAATTCTCTTATTGAATAGATGAAGAAATTGATCCCAGAGAGTTGTAATGATTTTTTTTTTTGACATTGCACTGCTAATTACTGTGGTTGAATGAAAACAATATCTTTTGTTCTTTCAGTCCAGTTTCACACCATACTACTCATGACTCAGTTATAAACTTGGACTCTGCATATCACATCTATATTCTTGATAATTTTCCACACCTTATTTTATATGTATTTTTCCAGAAATGCCTAACAGTTTTCTGGGAATGCAAAAACCTTTTGTCTTTACTTTGGTAAGATAAAGTAAGCTTAGAGAATATAATGGCTTATCTAGAACTACACTAATAAGAAGGAAAACTGAGAAATCAATGAATAAGAATTTATTAAGTATTATCATATGCCAACCTCTGAGTTCAGCACCGGAGGCACTAAGAATGGTTTCTCTTGAGCACTTCCTTTGTCCCCTTGTACTTTTTTGCCCCTTACTGTTTTTCCTTATTTGATCTGTGACTTTATCCTATCTCTTGTTACTTAGGAAAATTTCTTTGCCATACTCAATTAATGCCTGCCCTTTTACATAAGACTCTAGAATTATTATAACCGGTTTTTCCCATCAAAATTTTTTCATCTCAATTGCCTCCATTGGTGGCTCTAACAAATGAAAGAAATTAGTATAATTTGAACTGAAGTGTTAATAATTAGTAAAGTTGAATGTTAACTCTCAAGGCAAGCTTTCACACTTCCATACCTTGGAACAAAGAAACAAATAATATATAGGTCAATGATATATAGGTCAACTTACCTAAGATCACACTACTAGTAAATATCTGTGTCGGGATAAGTATTCATATCTTCCTGCTTCCAGTTCTTGCTCTCTATTCACTAGGCCATCTAGCTAATTATCTGGATGTGTGAGTGTTGTATACATATGATAAAGATATAGACATCAAGAAACCTCGTGCATTTGTACTACTTAGAAAACTATTCGATGACCATGTTTTATGGACCAACCATACAAACTCTCTAACTGGGGCACATAATTAGTTATGAAGGTTGCTTGGGATTGAGATACTCATAGCTAAATACAAGTCCGTTGCCACTCTTGAGGAAAAACAAAACCAGTCCATGTCTTAACACAAGCTTGTCGTCCACACTGAATTTACTTCTTCTCATCTTTGCCTTAGATCATCTTCTTTGCTTTCATACTCAACAGATTTCCTCAGTTGTAGTTCAGCTGTGGAATTTTTACTTTGATTATATTTTATAGTTTTATGTTCCATGTATGAGTTGTTTTCCCTCAATAGCATGTAAATTCTGGGAGGTTTCAATTTCACATTTCATTGGTGTATATTCCTTGGAATTAACACTGATCTGGCATGTAGTCAGATCTTAATAAATGCTTGTTGAATAGACAATGAAAGCAGCTAACATGAATACAGTGCTTATGATTTGAAAGGCATTTTATGTACATTTTCTCATTTGAACCTCACAACAATTCTGCAAGATACTACCATTATCTCCATTTTGAAGGTGAAGAAGCCACAACAGAGGTTAAGTTTCCCAGAGTCAAAAAGCATATAACTATATAAATCAGGATTTGAACTCATGTCTTCCTGACTTCAAGTCTACAATGCTCCCTACTACATTACTTAGTCATGTCATAAGTGTAGAGTAGCCTCAGCTATCTGTATTATTCCTAGGACTATCTCAGCTATTTAGAGAGAGCAAGCTGGCTACTCCCATTCTCCTTACCTGCCAGGACCAGTTGCTTATGATTATTAGTTATATAATCCATAGTCAGCCTGTTTCTCCAGCCTGTGGGTTAGAAGCTGATCTGTCATAAACTTCCATGAGAACAAATTTGTGGGAAGTAATGGCATAAATGAGGGGGTTTGACTAAATTAACTTTAGCTTTCTTTCAGCTCTAAATCCTATGATCTCATTTCTGGCTTTTAGGACATAACTAGAAGTACAAGGCGGGGGGGGGGGGTTGAAGGAAAGTCATTTACACAGAAATTCTTGATAATATAACTGTTTTTCCAGAGTAGTCTTAGGGCAAGACAGCGAGTGATCTCATCCAAATGAGCAAGTTAATGAAGGATTACAGTGAATCCATAAGTTAGATCCATGAGATGAGGCCCTAAGATAATATCTTGAGATCATAGAGCATTATATAAAAGAAATAAAAACAAATAATCAAATTAAATAAAACACAAATATGACAACTCCTGCATAAGTCTCCCATAATTATCAAAAGGGCAAAATTCAGTCTAAATACCTTCTCCAGGTAACCACCATTCCTGACCTTTTATCCTAGTTTACTTAGAGAAAACATGATTACATTTTCTTGGAAGCAGTGAATAGAATCTAGAACACACACAGACACACACACACACACACACACACACACACACACACACACACACACACCTTCTACCCAAGAAAGTTAATTTCTACAGTCCTAAATTTTGTAGAGCCCCTTATTTCCCACTGCTTTCTGAACTGAAGATCAAATCAGGATAAAGGCAAAAGCCTACAACCTTGGTAGCTACAAAATCAATTTTAAAATGATTCATGTGACTAATTTCAGGACCCGAGGCAACAATTCGTTCCTTGGTTGGCACTCCAGATTGCTGTTTACTTGTTGAAAAAATGAATAATTTCTAATTATAGTTTGACTTCCCTAGCAGGTAACTGGAAACAAGATTTGTGAGCAAGCATTTCTGTGGCATGCAAGGACTTGCCCAAGTAAGCTAGCAGAAAGGGAAAGGGGAAAAAAATCTATTGCAGTCCAAAGACCTGATGTTGCTTTGGAATAAACATCATTACATCTTCCATAGTTCAACTCTCTAAATCCATTCAGTTCAATCCACTTAGCAAAAATGGGCCAAAATAATTTCCTGAGGGGAGATAAGCATGACATTTTTCTATCAAATCAGTTACTATGAACTATGAACATCTACAATGGAAAGCTCCATTGTTTCCAAATTCCCAGGATTTTCCTCAGGATAATGACAACAACAAACAGCAACAGCAACGAAAAGAAATGAAATCGTATTGTGGATTACTTGATCTTTCCAAGACTTTCCAAGAAGCCTGATGTGTAGTTTTATGGTTCTTCTCTCTCCAAAGTGAGTTTTCAATAATAATAATATCAATAATAACAGTGTTGTTAAGAGGCACAGTGTGTATAGAGTATCTGGCCTGGAGTCAGGAAGACTCATATTCAAACGTGACCTCAGATACTGCCTGTGTGACCGACCAGTCATTTAGCCCTGTTTGACTCAGTTTCTTCATCTGTAAAATGAACTGGAGAAGGAAATGGAAAACCACTTGAGTATCTTTGTCAAGAAAACTCCATAGGACATGGAGGACACAATTGAAAAATGACTGAACAACCAATGACAATAAAAACTAGCTTTTATTTTGCATCATAAGATATGGAAAGTACTTTATATGATTTGTAAACATGGGCTGTTGTGAGGATTAGATGACATAGATGAGTAGAGTGACTGATACATAGTAGATATCTATGCCTGGGTTCTCTTCTCTTTATGTCATATGACACCTATCTTATAAACCTATGAAGTAGGTGTTCTCATTAGCATCTTTTCTTAAATAAGAAGTTTAAGTGACTTTCTCAAGGTCATATAACTAGAGGGTATTAGAGGCAGAATTTGAACTCAGATCTTTCTGACTTCAAGTCTAGCATTCAATTCATTGTGCTATCTAGCCTGACCCTCTCAAGCCAGGAAATTAACCCTGATTAAGGCCACAGTTTGCACATATGGCCCTGAGAACGATCTAGTTCAGGGTCACCAACTTTTTTCACTAGGAAGAGGGCCCAGCTGCTTTATAATAAATGACCCAATTTCCCAGAAATGTGGAATAGAGGGCAGGGTTGGGCTTGCTTGGTTCTCACACCAAAATTCTTGCCATGGTTCCATTGAAGATAGAAGCTATTTTCTCATTTTTGTTTGTCTGTCCTTAGACAATTGTCTAAAGCAACCAAACCAAAAGTTTCTTAGCCACCTATTATGATAGACACTGGATGATATGCAGGGTTCCCAATCAAATGAATGAAATAGTCAGTGCTTGCAAGAAAGAAGCAAATACTATAAAGGGAAAGGTAATCAATAAATAAATAGATTTTATAGAATAAATATAAAAAGAATAAATACAAATAAGTACAAAATAGTTGGGCAGAGAGAGCACTGGCAGTAAGGAAAATTTCATACAGAAAAGGAGATTAGAGTTATACTTTACAAGACAATGGAGATTCTTTGAGGTGGAGATGAGGAATGCGAGAATTCTAGGCAAGATATATGCCTAGTGCAAAGGCTTGGAGTTGATATTTAATAAATGTTTACCTAATTGAATTTAAGTGAACTTTAACTTCCACTGTGATTTGTAAACAAAGATAATAATATAATAATAAATATGAATATAGCCTTGAAATTAGGTTTCTCAGAGCATATATTTTCCATTACTACCATATCTGATAAGGAAATAAGCAAGGAGACAAGGTGTACTCTCTAAGTCTGTCTTACTTCATTGAGAGATTAAGAATTCATAGGCAATGGGCCCAAACTTGAATCCTACTATTTTTACTGTGTGTATGTATGGAAGAACTATTTTGTTAGCCAGGTGCCTTAGAAAAGATAGCTGCTTCTGACACATGGTGGGAGTAAAGTCTACTTTTTTCAAACTCTGCATAGTATTTAGTCAGTCATCAAAGATATGAACACCCAGGCAGTAGTTATATGTCATCTTTAGAAACAGAAGCAACACTTCCTCTTCTATGGGAACTGGTGAATAATATACTAGCTACCTTTTCTACAATAACACTTTCCTAAAAAATTCGCTACTTGGTCATTCACTGTTCCTGCTAATATTGTTTGTTTTCACCCACACTTTTTCCTAGCTTGCTTCTCAGGAGTTTAGGCAAGGAAGCAAGAAGAAAAAAAGAAGGGAACTCCACATCTTTCCTACCTGCACTTGAATCAGGGTTTTCAGCATTTCAAATATGTTCCATTTAATTCCTTAATACAATTATTCTTGAAATAGGCAGAATTGTGTGATGGATAACTCAATGAAAAGGCTATTTTCAATAAACAAAGGAATGGATTTACTTCTGAAATTTTGGGGAGTATAGGCACATTTCATATACTTGTAAAAATCTAAAATCATGATAATCTCATGTGGTTAATTGAAAGAAGTCTCCCTCTCTAGGAAACCTAAGGGATGAATTTGCAGGTAAGATATTCACCCTGGCACTCCTCAATAGTATTAATGGAAATCACTTGGCTAAATCCCTATATTACTATGATATAAAATGTTCCCTTTAAAGTCTATACTATTTGTTCAGTGTATATATGGATTATTGTACACATCTATAAAGGTGAAAATAGGCTGTAGTCTGTTAACTACAAGCTGGTAATGACTCTCTAGAGACTAAGAAAAATTTCTAAATATCTTCAAGGATCTCTGCTTTGCTGTTCACTGGTGAGTGATAGGAACATCACTAAGGGAAATCTGCATAAACTCAATAAACTTGTTGAAAAGTTAGCCACTTCTTTTATAAATATGATTCCAACACTATATAGTAACCTCATTCATAATTTATCCAACAATATGAAATGAAGGAACACAGATTAGGGAAATTTACAGATTCATAATGTGAACTCATTTACGTGATGGAATGCCCTAAACTTTAGGATGTTCAAGGATCTGACAGACACTAGTCTACCCAAATACCTATGAGTTTCCTTGGCTATTCCTTTACTAAAGTCTATATACAGAACAGATGTGAAGATAGTAAAGGAAATCCTGTCAATGATTCAATAGAATTTTATCCTCAAAGGTGTGTCAAGACTCTTCCACAAAAACATGATCTTAGGATTCTTCTCTTTTAAAGATAAAACTGCTTAAATGAACAAAGGACCTGAAAGGAGGAATGGCTAACATATTTTAGAAACTTAAGTGTCACTTAAGAAGTAATAGGACATTGATTGTCATACCTAAGGATATTTTAAGGGAAACTCTCAAAAGGACAAACTTTTCAACACTTATTAATTTGATTACTTTGTCTTCATAACTTTCATGACTCAGTGTTCATATTTCAATTATTTGTTATTTTTCATGTCTTGTAGATATGGCTAGGTGGCAGAGATAGAGTGCCATCTGAAGTCGTGAAGACTCATCTTCCTGCATTCAAATGTGTCAGACACTCACTTGCTATGTGACCCTGGCAATTCAGTAATCCTATTTACTTCAATATCCTTCTGTGTAAAGTGAACTGGAGAAGAAAATGGCAAATTCCTCTGGTATCTTTGCCAAGGAAACTTCAAAAGTCAGACAAGATTGGATACAATTCACTACAACAACAACAAATTATGAATCCAAATAAACTGAGGCATATACATGTTAGACTACCTAAATGACTCGGAATATGTAGTGAGACAAAGATGGGGGTATACTGGAGAACATTCTCTGGTATCAATTATGGACTTTATCTGACTTCTATTGCTTCATGTATTCTGACTTTCCAAAATATTGAGTCATGTGTTTGTTAACAGTTGCTATGAGACTTAAACAAACCCCAACATTCTTCCAATAGGCTCAGGCTTTTTGTTGCCAAAGTTTTGTGGCATTTAAGCTCCACCCTTTTTCGTTCCCCTTAAGAACTCCCCCTAGTCTTTCCCTTCACATACTTTTATGCCATGTTGTCAACCATATAAATGTTTTCACTAAACTGAAATTCTGTGAGAGTATCTGTTCTGGCAAAATGCTCTAAAGTTAATTGAAGTATGTGATCACTTGCAATTTCAGGTCTGATCCCACTCTGAAGACATGTTCTTAGACATGAGATATTTGCATTATTATGATTTTCTATAAATCAAACTAGGTTTTTTTAATGCATAGTGTTGTCACCAAGAATGTGGGGAGCATGGAGGCAATATTTCATTAGTCATTGAAGTGTTCAGTGTCTCAGGAAGACAAGAAGACTCTTACTATAAATACATGAGGTGAGATAAGTCTATTCAGGGCATACCCAAGCCTCCTTTCTAACTAGTGGATGTGAGATGATGAAGGAAACTAATTAAACTCTAAGTTCAGTAAGATTGTGTGCAGTTTGCATGCTTTTTGGGTCTTCACATGAAGACAAATGACTTCACTATTTTCCACTTCAGGATTTATGATTCAGTTTTGATTTTTATATTCTAAATTAAATTGTAGAAATGACTTGCAGTCTGGCAGGTACAATCCCTTAACAAAACTCAAAACAGTATCCACTTGATAAAGAAACTGTCAATGTGATTTGGGTGGAGAGTCATAGTTCCCTGCAGCTGGATCCATGACATGAATGCCGAGGTATATTCCAAGTTGGGGAGCAAGAGCTTAAAAACTCAAATTCCTAAAGAAGGCTTTCTGACAGAATCAAAGTGGCTGCAATGAACCAAATCATGTACTTTCTTCTGGCAATTCTTTTCCTAGGCCTTTTGTAAGGATGATCTGTGAGTCTTGGAGCAAATCTGAGTACATAGACCAGGATGACTTTAAGGGAAGCAACATACTGTGATAAAGCATAAAGTGAGACCAGGAAATTATTTGAAATAGTCATCTCCAGAAGCTCTAAATCCTTGCCTGGAGTAATTCTATGATGACTTGGATATCTTGTTATAAAAGAACATCATTCTAAATAAACTAGATACTCTTCAATTCTCATTCTCCAAAGAATTTTATTGACCACTTCTTTATTTTTTTCTTCATGAAAAACTCTTCTGGTTTTCTTATAGGCTGCTTTCTTTCTCCTTTATTCCCTCATTTCCTGGAAATGAGTATTTACCAAATTTATCTCCTAACTTTCTGTCCTTTTTATGTTATTAGGTCCCTCACAGACCTGATTTATATCCATGGTTTTAATTGTCATTTATATGCAGATAACTTCCTAATCTATATCACCTGGTCTCATGTTTCAGTGACAAGTCTCCCATAGTCAACTGGTCCTCTGAGTACTCCATAATTTCCTCAAAAGGAGTAAGTCTAAAGCTGAATTTCTTATGCTCCTGACCCTGCAATCAGTTTACATCTAATAATTCCTTTCAATAACATTTTCATTTTATCAATTGCCCAAGTTTGTCAGGTCTTTCTAGTACTAAGTACAAATGCACTCTTTTTTTCTCAATGTACTTTTCTCTATATAGTCATTTTCTAAGTCCCATTGAGTCTTATAATAATTCTTTTATCCCTATTTTCCTTTCCATTCTCTAAGCTGCCATTCTAGATTGTAGGCTCAGGTCAGTCTAGAGCAGAAGTTCTTAACTTGGAGGTCAATCCATGGGTAGATTTATTAAGGTGAGTGAAAATATTTTATCTTTTTTTCCACTAACTGCTAACTGAAAATTAGTATTTTTTTAATTGTTAATCTAAAAAATTATTATTCTTAAAAGGGGTCCATAGGATTTACCAGACAACCAAAGGCACCCATGGAACAAACAGGTTAAGCACCCCTAGACTGGTATTATCTGTAAAATGCTAACATAGCCTTAGAATCTTTAAGGACTTTGCCCATCAACTGGGGAATGGCTAAACAAGTTATAGTACTTGAATACTATGGAATATTATTGTTCTATAAGAAACCATAGATGGCCGAACTCTAGAGAAGCATAACTTACAGGATTTGATGATGAGTGAAGGGAGCAAAACCAAGAGGACAATGTACACATCAACAACAACATTATGAGATGTTCAACCTTGATGGAAGCAGCTCCTCTCAGCAGTTCAGAGAGCTAGGACAACCTTATTAGACTGGCTATGGACAATATTGTCCCCATTCAGAGGAAGAAAAACAAAACAAAACAACCAAAAAACCCTCAGAATCTGATGAGCACTTTATAAAAATTATCTCATGTATCTTTCCCTTAATCTTAATTCCTCATACCAAATATGACTAATCTGCAAATATGCTTATCAAAAATATCTATGTACAATGCCAACCTGACTGTTCACCACTGAGGAGAGGAGGGTGGGAAGGGAGGGTGGAAGGAAATTTTGGAAATTAAAAATATACATGTGTATATGGATGAAAAAATAAACAAACACACAAATAAATAATACTACCAAAAAAAGTAGTTCAAGCAGCATCTTTTGCAGGAAGCTTTCTAATTCTCCCAACTGTGAATACCATTTTCCCTAATTACTATGTATTTAACTACTTTGCATATAGTTCTATTTATTCATTTTATGTTTATGACATATAAATACATATACATGGTATGTTATGTTTATATATAAATGTATAATTATAAATGTGTTGCAAGCATGAAAATAATTAAGATATTTAAGGACTCTGATTTCCAGAGTCCTATGATTTGGTCAGAACTGGATCATTCTTACTGACAGGATTAATTTTATTGATAAAGTTCTCTTTACCCCCAGGGAAGAAACGTTAATGTGAGAATTGAAAGATGAGGATGCATTGTTCCTTCTTATCTCTTATTCTTGACACATTCACACACACACACACACACACATCTATATAAGCATGTGATTGTGTCCAGATTATATAGAGTTCCAGGTGGATAAAATCCAATGTTGGAAATAGAAACAGAACTGAAAATTGGACAGCTACCTATGGCTATTACCACTCAGAAAGCAGCTGAGTAACACAATTTTTTATGTTCCTCTATTAGAAAGGCAGTTAGAAGGTAGTGGCTGGAGAACTGGCCTTGAAAGAAGACTATTTTAATCCCTGCCTCTGACAAAATTCTGGTTGTGTGACATTGGACCAGTCACTTAATGTCCCAGTGTTCCAGATAATCCTCTAAACCTCTAATATTAGAAGGCAGATATCTGAATTGGTACATAGATATTTTGGGCTAGTCATTTTCTAGGGTCATGACTTTCCATGACCCTATTTGAGTTTTTTTTTTTTTTTTTTTGGCAAAGATACTGGAGTCATTTCTTTCTCTAGTTCATTTTACAGATGATGAAATTGAGGCAAGCATGGTTAAATGAATTGTCCAGGATAACGTAACTAGTAAGTGTTTGACTGATTTGAACTCAGGAAAATAAGTTTTCCTGACTCCAGACCCAGCATCTTATCCATTGTGTCACTTAGCTGAATTGGTGTAAGAAGCTTCTTACCAGAAGCTCCCTATACTGATGAAATCATAGATCCAGTTCCAAATTCTAACTTCCTTCAGGCTAATGTAGCTGCTGCTGATGCTTTGGATGCTGCTGAAGTCAGGGGAATATTCTCTTCCTTTAGTTAGAGGTATAGGTGGAAGAAATCTAGAAAGATGTATTTTCTGCAGGCCCTGCTGTACAGGGAAAGACAATATGATCCCATGATGTACTGACCAAAGTGTTCTTACAGAAAGTCAAGAAAACAAAAGTTCTGAAATATCTGTGAAAGATGCAACTATCGATCAGTAAGCAGCACAATGGTAAGTTTCCTTAAAAAGACATTAACGGAATTCTTTACCTAGTTAGTGAAGCATGACGCAGCCCATTTTCAGACTCATCAATATAGTTGTAGCATCTATTAGCTTTATCTAAGATTTAGTCAAATTATCTCCTAGATAAAATAATAACATATTTGTAGTTTTTTAGACTATACATTGATTAAACAAATGACCAACTCATCTGAAGAACATCTGGAAATTGAAGAAACTGTATATATCAACTCAAATTCACTATGTCCAAAATTAAACTCACTATCTTCTCCTCTAGAGCTTTATCCATCTCCTGACTTCTCCAGTTCTTCTCACTGAAGCACTATCTTCTCAGGCACAAGGGATTAGAAATTTAATTATAGAAATTTCAAGTTTGAAAGAACTTAATGTATGATTAATAATAGTCTTATTTTCTAGATACAGAAAATAAGCATTTAGGACATGAAGTCTCTTGCTCAACCCAGATGGTTACTGGGAAATTTAGGATTAGGACTCAGGGTTATCAATCTATCCACTACACCATATATTTACATTTCTTTAATTCTTTGT
Source organism: Macrotis lagotis (assembly GCF_037893015.1). Classification (NCBI taxonomy): domain Eukaryota; kingdom Metazoa; phylum Chordata; class Mammalia; order Peramelemorphia; family Peramelidae; genus Macrotis; species Macrotis lagotis. The sequence goes on from NC_133658.1 coordinate 89,193,070, forward strand.
TCTGATTAGACTTTCATATTCCCTCAGTTTCTGAATAGTGTAGAGTCAGCCTCTAATATATTTTTTACCTCCACTCTCCTCCTTTGTTTTTTTTTCTTTTTCTGCTATCATTCTAGTCAGACTCTTTTTCTTACTGAAACTTCCATGATTAAAGTTTATCTGCACTACTCATTTCCAGACTCTCCTTAAACTTTTATAATATTATATTACCAACAAAACTTCTCATTTATATGATGTTATTTAAATTTCACAAGATGCTTCCTTAATACATCTCTAGAAAGTATAATAAATGACTTATTTTGTATAATAAAGTAAGTTCAGAGTTAAATGACTTGCATATTCTACAAAGGATTAGAAATAATGTCAAAAGTCAGGTATTCTGATACCAAGATTATACTAATTAATGCTTTGTATCACCAGATTATGTTCTTTAAAATTTTGATAATATAACTTTTCAAAAAAAATCACTCATATTTGTCAATGAGTCAAATTCTTATGCTGACATTTGAGGTCCTCCATGTCCTGGATTTAATCTGTTTCTCTAGATATTATTCCTATTCAAATGCACTCCTCACTCCCTCAATATGATCCAGATTTTCTTGTATCTGAAGCACTGGTCTGTTGTTTCTGCTACCTGCTATGCTCTCCCCACATATACCTATTTAAATCTTACCTATACTTCAAGGATAAGCTGAAGCTCTATCTTCTTCATGAAGCTCTACCTGATTCCCCTTAAATGTGTAATATCCAATTTCTCTAATCCCTTACCATACTTTAAATGTATTTCTTTAGTAGCATGTAATCACCTTCAGCCTTGAAACAGATGGATTTATGCTATTACTTTATCTCTACTGCAAGCTCTTTGGGAGCATGTATTTTATTCATTTATCTATTCCCTATAGTATAGAGCATAATGACTTTTACATAAAAAGTAAGCACTCAATAAATATTTTCTGGATGAGTGAATCTTATGACATATGACAACAATATTATATGTTTGCTTTTAGACAAGCATGAAATAACTTATCCCTCCAAATGGATGGTATCCTTTAAAGGGAAGACACAGTTTTATTTCAATAATGCTGTTATTGCACCAAACTGTTTAGAAATTACATTCTTTTGAAATTGAAGATAGAGTCTTCTGAATATCATGAAGAAGGACAAATCCTTGAATTTTTGGTGTAGATTTTTTTTGAAATATGTAGAAGTCACTCAGGTCTAAATCTAGTAAATAAAGTGGACGATTCAGTTATTTGGAGTAAAAAAATCCAGTGTGACTCTAAAGTGATATATAATTTATAGATAGCTTCTGTGTGCAGCTCCCAAAGAGGGGCTCAGTCATAGCATCCTAGGACCAGAAATATAAATCCAAAAGATCCATCATAAGTAACACAGTTCAAATCTCTCATTTAACAGGTGAGATAACTGAAATTTAGAAGGTTAAGTTTCTTCCCCAATGGACACATAACTAAGACTCCTAAATGTTTTAACCAATATCAACTTAATGGACTTGAAGTGTACAGTTTCCCAGGGTGACTAATTGGACAAATCTTAAATTGTTTTTTTTTTAATTTTAAGTCTTTGGTTTTTATAGAACCTCTTTAGTTAATACAGTCATATGTTGCACATTCCTTTTGAATGCATGGAACCTTGCATCTTTAAGCCTCAAGGAGGAAAATCTATAAGGTCAGTCCTATCATTCACCTATAGTCACTAGTTGAAGCTGAAGACAGTCACAGTGTATCAGTACTTGTGGACAGCACCCAGGAAACTGTCAGCATTGTTACTACAACTTCATTCAAATCCTCTGGCTCCTCTGCATCCAAGACTATTTAATTCTACAGAAATAATAATTTAAAATGTAACCAATTTGACTTGGTTACAATTGAGATTTCTAAATAGATGATTAATGATTTGAGATATTACTGGGCTTTAACTTTCATAACATTCAATATTCTTATGGTTTTTCTTTTTCGATAGTTTTCTCTGTCAGGAGCATCTAGAGATATAGATTTTCACATTGGTTTTACAATGCAGGGGCAGCTAGGTGGCGTAGTGAATAGAGCATGGGCCCTGGAGTCAGGAGTTCAAATCCAGACTCAAACACTTAATAATTACCTAGCTGTTTGACCTTGGGGCAAGTTTCTTAACCCCACTGCCTTGCAAAAACCTAAAAACAAAAATAAAATGTATTGGCATGTTGATTCTTTAAAATTGCATTTGACATTTAAAAAATAAGATCCATGGGTATCATGAGTAGCCAGTGATTTTTGAGACCATTAAAATTATTTTCCTGAATTTATTCCAATTATCTAGGAAAATTAGTGAAGGGGGCACAGTGTGAACTATCTACAAAACTGAGATACCTAAGTAATCTTACAAAATTTTGTAAGTCTGTGGGTATGCAATTGTTATTTGGGAAAATTTCATTAGGAAAAAATTAAATATACTCAAGAGCCATTTGGTTTCTATTTATGACAGGAATTTCTTACAAATAAAGACAGTTGCATTTTGTTTCATGTGAAAAGTCATTGACAATCAATAAAATTACTACATGATTGCCTGAACAAACCTAAGTCTTTAAGGGAAAATCTTTTTATTATCATAGAAAAAGAACAGTTCTCAGTAATAAAAATACAAAAATTGCATATATATATATCATCTATATATCATCTAGGTTCTCCATACATAGTAACTGTATTGATCAAACAGTTTTGTTTCAGCTCCCCCTGAGAACTCTCTAAGGCTCTGACATGGATCTGTATTGGTAGACAGAGTTTTCATATAAGGACTTCCTCCACACAGGTGGAAGGAAATCACAGGTATTGACCAACAAAACCCTATAGATCTTATATACATAATTTAATATAATTTGTTATATTACTATTCCCACTTTTTAAAAACTTAGGGTCAAAGATTTGACCAGGGTGGTGTAGCTAGAAATTTTCAACCTCAGGAATAAAAACTGAGACATCTCTTGATTCTAAATATCATATCCATGTGCTTCTCTGACTTAGTTGATTAGAAATCAAGCAATATTATGTACATGATAGTTAAGTTGAGCATTTTCCAACAATTTAACTAAATTATATTGTTCCTCACCTTTTCCCATCAAATGAGAGAGGTAATCATAGTGGAGTCTAAATCTCTATAGACATAAAGGATTTGGAAATCATAAGTGCAATTCATAGTTACTGACAGTGACTCAAAGTTAATCTCTTGCACAGGGAAGCTAGGGGTGTTATTTTTCTTGGAAAAAAAGTGAGGAATATATGCAAATATTCGATGGGATTTAATAATTTCGCTATGTTAAGAATCAATTATTTACCAAAGGGCCACGTATACCTCTTTTGTAAATAAGATTTTTATACCTTGTCATGAATATTGTCAAAAAAAATTATTCCTTCTGCTTTAAGAGTGCCATAGTGCCAGATTATAATCTAGATTCCAAGTACTCTGAGTTCAGTCTCCAAGTCCTCAGTTGTCCGCTGACTTTCCTGCATGCTGGGTTCTTTATCTTTGACAGTAGAGTCTCACTAGGATTAAGGTAGAGATTTATATAACTAGATCTAATTTCTGAGAAGAATGAATCCTGTGAAAAAGTGGTAGCCTTATTCCATTCCACATACATATTTCCATTAGTCTACAATCTGTTACTGTATTTTATGCTACTATAAGCTTGAATAGAGTGAATCTGAATATATATATACGATTGCTTCTTGGGATTTATTTTTCATTCTAGTTCTGACCTAACTTTATAGCCAATGGGAATCAGAGAATTTAGGTAAGCTCCTGGGAGACCCAGACTCTAATCCTGCCATGTTATTTCACCTGGTTTCAAAGAACTGTAATAAAAATAAATACCAATCTAGATTCATAAGCAATTTATAGATATAAAAAATTAAATGCAATATCCATTAATGTTCACAGAGGTTATTTATTGTTCATTGTGAGGTAGGCAGAATAAAAAGATGATGCTTTTGTAATTTGCTGCAGAAGTCATAGGCAAACTAAGAGAAAAGCCATACACAACAGGTCAGTCAACCAGAATGGATAGAAAGTGAGCTTGAACCCAGGTCTTAATTCCTTATGTGACATTATCACCTAACTGAAATTTCTCTCTGCAAAGTTACCAATGATTTATTTAGTGCAAACTCCGATGATATTCTCTCAGTCCTCAGTCTAGACCAATCACTACATTTGACACTGTTGATATCTCTCTTTTTCTGGATATTATCTTCTCTTTGGGTTTTCTTGCCACTACTCTCTTATCAGACCTGTCTCCTATTTGTCTAAATTAATCTTTTTTCATTTCCTTTGCTGGTTTACCATCTATTTCATCTCCCTAATTTGGGATATTTCCCAAGTTTCTATCCTAAACTCTCTTTTCTTCTTCTATACTCTCTTAGAAATTCTAAATAATGAGTTTAACTATAATCTCTATACAGATTACACCCAGATCTATAGATATAGCCCAGGTTCTTTTGAGCTTCTGTATGATATCACCAGTTGACCATTTAACAATTTGTACTTTATATCCGAGAAACATAAATTCAACTTGTTCAAAACTGAACTCAGTTTCCCAATTTATCTTTCACCTCTTCCAAATCTCCTTATATCTAGTAAAGTCATCATCATCTTTGTCCCTGTTTTATAAAACTTGATATTATCTTTGCCTTCTCTCTTTATCTCACCTAACCTATTGAATGTTATGAAATCTTGTTATTTCTCCCTTCGTAAAATTATTTACATCTCACCCCATCTCTTCATTCAAATAGTTACTGCCATAGTTTAGGAATTTATTACCTCTTAACTAGATGATTGCAACCACTTTCTAACTAATCTCCTTGATACAAATCTCTACCTACTTTAATGTTCACAACACGGGACTAAAAAAGCAACTTTCCCAAGAGTACAGATAAAGATATAACTTCTCTGATCAATCAGTTCTAGTGTGCTCTTATTGCCTCTGCGATAAAATAAAAACTTCTCTTTTGTTTTTGAAGCCCTACACAACTGGCTGCAACCCAATTTTTTATTCTCATTTTTTATTAGTCCTTTTTACCACATTCTACAATCTATCCAAACTGGTCTTCTCTCTGTTCCTTTCACACATGACATTCCATCTTCTCTCTTTATGCTTTTGTAAATCCCTCTCTTCATTAAGATGCAATTTGGACATTATCTGTCTTCATTATTCTGCAAATATCATCCCAAACTTGTATTTAACAAATGAGAATCTACTTATAAACTTTACCTCTATGTTGAATATACATATTTGTGTATGTAAGTATATATACACATATATAAATGTACTTATTTCCCTCATTAGAATATGCTTTTTAAGAAGGGATCATTATTTACATTTAAATTTAATTTTTTGTACTTGAATCCTTAATGTTAAAAAAGAGATAGAAATATAGAAGGCACTTAATACTTCTTAATTGATTCCTGATCCTGAAGTTACCCTTTTTTTTTGCTTCAGGGACCTCAAAGGTCATCAGATCTAATTATCTCATGTCACACATGAGAATGCTAAGATCCAGAGAAGGTGAGTGAATTGCATTAGCTTCTATAGACTTGGACATTACAGGATCCCAATTTGAATGCAGGTTCTCTGACTTTATAGTCAGTGTTTTTCTCTCTTTACCATGTTGCCTCTTGAAGTGTATTTTTCACCTTTGTGGTGTGTGTGTGTGTGTGTGTGTGTGTGTGTGTGTGTGTGTCTGTGTGTGTGTGTGTGTGAATGTGTGTATATATGTGTATGCTCTGGCTTAGAAATACTGAATTGAGGTCAGGCAAGTATTGACCTACGATGGCAGACCTAAAGAGGCTTTCTCAACTACATGGGTAAATTGGAGCCAGACATTAATTGTCAATCATTAGTTAAAGCATCTCTCTATATATTATGCCAATATTTTAGACAATTAATACACCAAGGCCTTTAGAAAGGAATAGAATATCATGACAAAAATCAATAGCATTGACATTAATAACATTTCTGGATCTGACCCTGAACGATAATGGGTAACTATTGACATTTTAAAGTCATTACTCAGGATACTCACATAATTTTGATGGTTTTCCATTATTTGTTCAAGTAGGTTAAAAAAATTAAGTGGTATAAAAAATACTAACTTCTTGTTTTTAAAATATGCATTAGTTATTTTAAAACATTGAGAAATCTCTGTAAATCACTTAATTCTAACAATAAAGATGGGTCCTTGAAAAGGATAAGGTTCTTTCTACTCAAAAGTTGGAGCAGAAAATGGAACACATCCAATATCATGAAGAGGTGGAAACTAAAAATTCCGCTATTCCATGCTCTCATGTAATATTTACTTCTGTGATTGCATTACCTGAAAAAAAGAGATCTTTGTTTCTGATTCTGATTTATTTTTGTCTTTTTAAACTGATCTCATGCACACCATCCTAGTCCCACTTATCACAGTGTCCAACACATGGTATATGTTTGAGAAATGCTTGCTGACTTGATGTGACCTCAGTCATTCATAGAAACAAAATAGTAATTTCTGGAAGACATCATCCGCACTAAGAGATTTTATAAAATTCAAAATATCTTCATTTGAAATGCAATTTTTTCCTGGTTAATACTGATAAACTCTAAACCTTCGAACTTAACCTCAGAGCTCAGTTATTTGGGGCTAGGTACAATACTAGTCCCTCTTCACATAATCTCAAGTGTGATTTTTGACTAGGGCTGAGACATGGAGAGGTTAAGCTTGATTCTACTCTCTTAAGATTTCTTAGCTTAGTTATTTTAAAAGACCAATTCTGAAGTAAATTTATGATTTCATGGATTATAATTGCTTTCATAATTATCTGTAGTATTTGAAATGTGTAGAACATAGCTCTTTATGAGTGATTTATAGGTATTATTTCATTGGACTGAAGATCATGAAAAGTCTTATTTGCTGATTCTTCTGGGAAAACTATTAATAGCTCTCATGATTTAGACAGCTTTTCCATCAAGTGGTAATTTCTTCACTTCCATAAATGACTTATTGCTTTTATATATGGCCACATGTCTCTCTGACAACTCTGTGATGATCTGTAATACTGGTTCTAAAGCAAATAACATATCTGAGTGTGGCAAAATAAAAAAATCTCATGAACAGAAAAATTATCAGCAACAAGGGAAGAAAGTGTCTTGAAATAGATCTATTGTTTGGTATCTTCTTTGAGTTTAGAGGAACCATTGCTTATCCAACTTATTGGTCTTCAAGGACCTATCTGCTGAACTTTCATCCAGGACCAATTTGCTGAACTTTCATCCTCACCAGTTTAGTTGGTAGCTGAAGTTGCAAGTTTGCATCACTACTCCTAGCCCAATCTTATTTTGTTTCACTATCAATTTGACCAATTTTCCAGAGAGGTCTATGACACACATACAAACACAAGGTAAAAGAGGAATTTGAAATAGTAGCCTTATGGAATGGGAGGGATACATAACCTGAGTCCTGGAGAGAAACTGCTAAAATTTTGTATGAAGCATATGGCAAACAAGAATAAATTCTAATTTTGGAAAATATAGAAAATAAAAGTTTTAGCTGCAAAGACTACATGACAGCTTTAGAATTTTGATGCTCTTACCAACAGTACCATCATTACATGGCACCAGAAATCACAAGAGGAACTGATTAGAATTTTTTCTGACTAGCAAATTAAACACACACACCCAGGAAAACTCTTGAATATCCAAGTAATAAGTCAGAACTCTATTATCTGGTACTGCCACATCTTTACAGTGAAATGATAATCTATGTTAATAATCTGATCCCTGAAACACTAAAAGACCATAAAATGTCTTCTAAATCATCAAAGAATTATTCAATTATAGAATGTTAGAGCTGGAAGGGACCTTAGAAATCATTTCACTCTATTCTCTCAGTTATAGATAAAGACATTGAGACCTGGAGAAATTTAAGATTTGACCGAGTTAGTTAATTAGTTGATACTAAGATCTAAGTGGCTGGGAGCTTGATCTCACGTATAATTCAGTCAATAATAACAGTCAATATGCATCTACTAAGTGCCTACAGTGTTATGGGTACTTGGCTAAGCAATGGAGAGGTGGATACATAATAAGACAATAACTGCCATCAAGGAACTTACAACTGAATGGGGGAAGACAACACACACACAAAAAGCTGAAAATGGTGGAAAGTAGGGCAGTTAGGTGAGAAGTGAGGAGATGGTTGTTCTAGGCCACCTCCTTAAAGGAAAGTTTGCTTCCCATTCAAATGAAAAGGACAGAGAATAAAGACAAAATATAATGATGAAGTCTGAATGCCAAGACTACTCAGCTCTTGCAGGATGATGATGTTTTCCCAATGATTGAGTTTCCTGGGTCATGATGAAGAAGTCAGAGATGTACACTGAATATGCAGCATTCTAAATCTTTGAAAAGTGGTCATCTATATTTGAAAGTACTGGTGTACAATGGATAAGGAGCTGAAATTTGAACAAGGAAGTCAACAAGTATTTATGAAGTGCCTATAAGCATCAGTTAGGATTCAAATCCTACCTTTGGCATTAGATAACTGTGAGACCATAGTTAAATAATATAATACCCTTAAACCTCAATTTCTTTATCTGTAAAATGGAAATAATACTTCCTATAGAACATACATAACAGCTTTGATGTGAAATTGAACTGAGAAATTGTGTGCAAATTGTAAAATATTTTATAAATGTCAGCTACTATTAATGTGATATATATGTATATATATCACATTAATAGTAGCTGACATATATATATATGTATATATATACATATATATATATATATCATAACCAAAACATTCAATTAATTAGAAGATACAATTCCCTAACCACACTTGAAAAAAAAGACCTTATGGAATAAATAGGATTGAGTTATAATCAGATACTTTTTGTAATTTAAAAGAATGCTTTCAGTTCTCCAATTTTCATCTGGCCTTTGGAATGATCATGAACAAAACAAATGCAGTGTTATCATTATTCCCCAAGGTCATGTGGCACAATTATAATTTGAACCCAAGTCCTTCAAATACAAATCAAATGCTCAATCATTACTAAGAATGAAAAGAAGACTGAACTTGCAGTTAGAAGATTTGGGATTGAATTCTTCCTTGGCAACTAAGCAGGTGGCTCCACATTTCTTTACCCTTGTTATCCATAAAGTAAGACGTTGAATAAAGCCCTCTCTAATTATCCTCCTTATTTTAACCTCCATGTTCTCATTGTACTTATTCATTTCACCATCAAAAGCATCTGTACTGAAATGCATGCATTAACTCATATATTTAACAAAATATTCTCCATATTACTCATTATTATGAGTTTATATACTAGTCTTTTTGTTTCCCCAGTCTCTCTCCAATTTTCCTTTACTTCTTGAATTAAATTATAGAAAAAAATAGATATTCAGAGATATCATATTTTTCTACTTTTAAAGTCTTGTAAGTTCAACAGCAAAAGCATTCTCCTAAAGAATCCCAAAGGGAATTTCTTACTTGTGTTCATGCAACTACATTCCATTTTTAGACTATTTCTTTATATTAATGTGAAACAGCCCCTACTCAATTCAGTGGGAATATACTAATATCTTATATATACTAATATCTGCTTAAAAGCAGACACTTACAAGTCATATATGGGAATAAATAGAAAATACTTCTTTGTTTCTAATATGTAAACCAATTTTTGAGTTAACTTAGAACTTTTGGGGTCATCAGTTAAGTATTGTACCTCTATAGTCATTGTTTTTTAGAAGTAAATATGAATAGTGTCAAAATAATATCCCTGGGTTATATTGATGTAATTTGGATAAGTGAGAGGTTCAAACCATAGACCTGGGTTACCAGAAAAGATCTTACAGTCACCTAAGGAATTAGAGTTGGAAGGGATCTTAGAATTTAAGAAACAAGTTTCCTTATTTTAAAAGGGAGGAATTTGAAGTCTAAAGAGGTCAGAGATTAAAGTTTGGGATAGGAATGGAAAAGAGATCTAATGGTTCCTAGATTAGGAATCTTTCTCCTATACCCTACAGAGACACTAAATTTGGCTCACATCCACCCCACTTAGTTGAGGCTTTCAGAACAAATGGTAGTTTTAGATTATTAACATTATGTTTTATACATTTTCCCTTATATGCATATCATTATGTACTATGTACTGTCTTATGTTTATGCCAAACTGTGAACTCAATGAGGTCAGGGATAATATCTTGTATAAAATTTGTAGCTCCCATAGGTCTTAGCACAATGATTTGCATATAATAATTTCTGTTTAATACATTAAAATAGTAACTTTTTTGGGGGCATATGTAATCTATACATACAAAATGGTTTTAGTTTTTGTAATATGCTTAACATTTGAACAATATGCATGAAAAGTTTCTAACATTTTATAAAGCATTTTAAGATTTGCAAAGAACTTGACAAATATGTTCTTTTTTGTATCTTCACAACAATTCTGGGAATCGGGTTTTATTCTAATTCCCATTTTAAAATTGAGGAAACTGAGGCACAGAGAGCAATTTGCCCAGAATCACATTGCTTGGTTGTCTGAGGCCAGATTTGAACTTAGGTCCTCGTAATTTTAGACTTAGCATGCTATCCTTCATGCCACTTAGCAATACCATAGTATGGTAGAAAGAGCACTGATTCTGGAATGGGTTCCACTCTCACCCTTGACTACTTTTGAGCACTTTGGGAAAGCCACAAAACCTGTCTAGGCTTTATTTTTCTCATCAAAATAAAAGAAAGGATTGGACTAATTGATCTCTGAGATCTTTTCTATCTGTAGTTCTATGATTCTGTTTCCATAGGTAGTGCTTATTACCTTGTGGCACAATAGATGGATAGCTGGCAATCACGAGTAGATAAGGCCTTAAAATGAAGATAAGCCTTCTTCTCATGACCTTGAATTACAACTTAAAACTTTGGAAAGGGGCAGGATGGCATGAGAGAGAATATGACATCACAGATCATAGTTCTCATACATTTTTGTGGTAAGTTTGGTGGGAGAGTTGGCCAATGTGTTCTAACCTGGAATGCTAGGAATGAGAATTTCTGACCATTCTCTCCATTCCCACTACTACTATCACTATCCCACTTCAATATATACAAAAGCAATGACAAAAGGAGAACAACAGGGCTGGTTCACAATGCTGAACTAAGAATTCAGTGAAAATCTCCGTCTAAGAATATTTCTGTTCTTACAATTGCCCATGTTTGGTAGGAAATGAGATTATAAAATAGGAACAAGTGTAGGTTTGTTACATGAGGAATAATAAAGTCATAATCACAAATGAGTTATATAGAAAGCACTTTGAAAATTTTAAATAACTACTTAAATCCTATTAATAATAATGATAATAATAATTACTATCATAATCATTATTACTTATTATTAGTAGTAGCAGAACAACCACTGAGTAAGATAGTATTAGCACAGGTACAGCATCGTGTCCAGACATCAAGTCATCAATTCAGTTGTGAGACACTTAATTAATAGTGTGTGTAAGGAGTTCACATTTCCTGAAATTAATGAAAAAACAAATGTTTGTATGAGACAATTATTGTTCTTAGATGAGAAAAATAAAGGTAAGGATTTTTAGAGAGGAGCATTTAGTTTTCTACCTGGGTGTGATGGCCCAAATCTAAAGACTTTGCTTCTTCACCTGTATTTGAATTCAATATATTTGGGACTTCTGAGATGCATTAGAATTAAAGCTGATCAGGTATTTGGTACAAATATGGTAAGTCCTCAGGAGCAGGGTGCAAGAAAAATGAAGGCTATACCAGGCACCTTAAGTAAGGGTAAACTGAATTGTGTTAGAAAACGAACAGGTCAAGGTTTCCATGCTTATTTGCAGTGGCATCAGACCAGAGAATGGCTGATATACTTCTGGCCTGGGGAAGATAGGGAGGCCTAGTCAGAATAACAACAACAACAAAAAAAAAAAATAGGAAGAAAAAGGAGAAAAGATGGGGGAGGGGGAAGGACTATATATTTGCTGTAAAAATAACAGTAAAAATAGAATAAAGGTTAAACCTCTCTTAAACATTTTCAACCTCTATTCTCCCCCTACCCTGATCAGATTATGACAAATGCCTGAACCTTTAATGAAATAGATGTGATTTTATCAATGTATTTTTAAACTAATAAAATTTACAGCTAGAAAGAGCATGCCACCAGTCTGAAGTTGGGAGTGAGACAAATCTAAAAGAAAATGGAAACAGACAAACCTAAAAATATATATAGAAATCCTTAATGTGAGCTACGTGTCCCATGGCTCTCAGGGAACTGGGAATTTCCAGAAAAGTGAAGGTCCCCATACATTTTTAAAAAAGAATTCTTTAAAAAGAAAAGTAGAGCAGAGAGCATGAGATATTTTCAACTCTAATTCCCCTGGGATGTGCTGCTAGCCACAATCCACTAGTAATACTTATTAAAGGTAAAGATTCCCTAATCCTCAGAAAGTGAATCTTCAATCTGTGCTTCTGAGGCTTAGTCTTCATTTGAATCTTGGGGAATAATAAAATTCTGTTGGATTTATTCTGTTCTAATCCTTAAAATCAATGATTTACTGAAGTTCATTAATCCTGTAAATAAGTATGGCAGATGGATTTTTTACATCCATTCCTCCTTAGCCACACCAGTAAATGGAGCACAGTATACTGGGAAAGAACACTGGATTTCAGTCAGTCATAAATTATAAGATCCTGGTTCCAGATGTCTCGGATTGTAGTTAAGATTCTGATAGTTACTATATGACTTTGGGGAAAAAAATCACATATACTTGATAGTTTCAGTATTCACATGTGAGAATTAAGGTGAGCTAATCTCAATGGTTTCTAAGATTCCCTCCAGCTCTAAATATAGAATCCTATGACTCCCACTCTATCACTTCTCTGACACTTATCTACATTTTTCTTTCTTGCTCACTGGAATAATTTGCATATGCTACTATAATTTTGTTTTAAGAATCTTCTATCTCTTGTTTCTTTAAATATTTATCTAGTATTTTATTTTTCAATTGTACGAGTAAAAACAATTTTTAATGTTTATTTTGTAAAACTTTTGAATTCCATATTCTTTCCCTTCTTCCCTACCTACCACCCCCATTGAAAAAGCAAGCAATTTGATATAGATTATAAATGTGTAGTCATGTGAAACATTTCCATAATATTTATGTTGTGAAAGAAAACAAAGACGCCACTTTCCAAAAAAAAAGAAATCTCAAGAAAAATAAAGTTTAAAAAAGTATGATTCAATCTGTATTTTGGAAGCTATCAACACTTTCTCTGGGGATGAATAAAATTCATCATCATAAGAACTTCAGAGGATCTATCTCTTTCAATCCATTTTCCATTTTTGAGGCTCAGAACTTTGTCCCAATTTGTTCATGTATAAAATCAATAATCAATTAATAAATAACCTGCTCTGTGCCAGGAGCTATGCTAAATACAGAATTAAATAGTTTGGACTGAGTGACTGTGATCCTGTGATCCTATGGCCATGGTAATCTTATCTATCTTTTCTCTATCCTGCCAGACTCTATGGAATACATCCTCTTCTTTGAAGCAGACCTTCCTTGTTGATCATAATTAGTTCTAGAGTTGCAAGTCCTTTTCATGTTTTGTTGACCTCTCCTTAAGCTGATTTAGTCATAACAGAAATCAAACCAACCCCAATACTGAAAAAAAATGCAAAAAAGAAAATAGTTTCTGTTATAAATTTTCTCTGTGGAAAGTAAACAAGAGGTAGCAATTGTATTCACTCTGTTCTTGTCATTTAGACTCCTTATATTATATGTCTTCTTGGGGACAATGACTAATATTAATGGATAATGATGCAATTCCTAAAAAAATATAAGTGCTATCTATATTTTTGTTATTTTTAATATCAAATATAGGCTCCCCTGGTCACTTCCTTAAAGGCAAGCACTATTTCTTATTTTGTTTGTGCATTCTTGGTAATTAACACAGTATAAATTTTAATAAATATTTGATGATTTAAATGTAATTGAATATCCTTTTCCAAACCAAATTTTCCCTGATTTACTTCTGAAATGTTCACCCATATTTTCTGTATAATTTTTCACTTATTTCTAGATTGTGAAGTTGTGCCTAGCATCAAGATTACTGGTGACCAAATAGATAAGAAGTCCTACCACTTTGGAACTCAAAGAAACTTCAGAATTATGCCAGAGCAACCCTTTAATTTTATAGATATGGAGAACAAGGTCTAGTAATGATGCATAACTCAGTGTTATCCAAAACAATAGTTTATAAATACCTAAAGTCTAAAGTCATTCAGTCAAAGGGCAATGGTGGAGTATGATTGATTCGTTGTAGTTCTTCATTCTCGAAGAAGACTAAAACATCACTCTGTTAGAGTGTTGCAGTGTGTCTGGCTGTGATCAGAACAATACAAGCTCAGATGGTGCTACTACAGGTATGGCACAAATGTACATGTGAACACCTCACATTTCCTTTGAACTACTTCAATTCTGCTTTGCTCATTGAGCATAGCACTCTTTCTGACAGGGGAACGTCATACTAGGTGGTCTGGTGCCCGTGTTGCATAATCAGTTCTAAGATTCTTAAAGGAGACTTTGAGAGTGTCCTTTTATTGCTTTTTTATGCTGCCATCATGAAACTGATTTACAATATTGATGAGTTTCTTTGGATAACCAAAATTTAAAATAATTTTTCATAAACCCTCATGACTGACAGTATCAAGGCCTTGGTTAAATCTACAAATGTATATAGATCTGCATACAGAAATGCCAATTCCTTGCCAGCAGTGACTAAGAGAGATACTCTACCATGATTGTCACAATCTGTTTTCTTTACCTTGGTAGAGATGGATAATGGAGGCATCTTTGAACTCTTGGGGATAACATCCACATGCCATATAACCTGGAAATTTTTTTAGTCAACTTTTGAATGAGCATTCGATCCCCTACCTTACAAATTTTAACTGAAAGAGAATTAGTATCAGGTGCTTTGAGACATGAAAGATGCCTAATGGCATTCAAAAGCTCTTCTTCAGTTGGAATTTCAGCTAGCAAGTGATTGACTTCAAACTGAGATAAATGGTCAATGGCCACAGCATTGTTTTTATGATAGTCTGTTGAAAACTCTATGAAAATGTTCAGGCTAT
Source organism: Macrotis lagotis (assembly GCF_037893015.1). NCBI lineage: Eukaryota > Metazoa > Chordata > Mammalia > Peramelemorphia > Peramelidae > Macrotis > Macrotis lagotis. The sequence continues at coordinate 89,208,250 of NC_133658.1, forward strand.
CTCTCTAAGATCATGCCCTGATCTCTAACCAATGTGGCTCCATAAACACTGAGTAGTTGAAATACACCAAAAGTCTTTGGCCCATAATTAGCCTTCAGTACATCATAAAAGCACTTTGGATTATTACTATCAGCATAAAAATGAATTTTGTCTACCTTCGTACTGAGCCAAGAATCCTGCATTTCTCTAAGCTTCACTTGTACTTTACTCCTCATGTGGAATTAAATGCTGCCTTCTTAGAGATAGATGAACTAACCTGCTGGTAAGCCCTGAATGGAGCTCTTGTTTTTCATTTAGCAATTTTTGTATTTCCCAATCATTTTCATCAAAACAGTCTTGATGTTTATGTTTGTTCTGACTCAAATAAGCAAATGTGGTGCTGTATACCAAACCTCTGAAAGCTGTCCACTCTTTTTTTGCTCCACTGTTGCCAACTGTGGGTTGGTTCAACTTCCCCTCCAAGTAGCAACAAATCATTCCAGTTCAGAGAAGTATTCCATTCTCTTGACAAATTCTTCTAGAAGTCATTTTGCCTTGGGTCTTGCTTAGGTTGAAGGTGAATATCACCTTGGATAGGATGAGTCTGTGAACAGTACAGCACTCTGTACCATTCAATGCATTTTCATTCTCACATCCGATCCATCTCTTCTCTTCATAATCACAGAGTTTATTAGATGCCAATGTTTGCTATGAGAATGCATCCATTAAGTTTTATTGCATTTAGGCAAAAGGAAGACAGGGTTTGTAATGAGGTCATGAGATGCACAAATCTTCAGTAGTAGGTGACTAATGCTGCTGCTGTTTCCAACTCCATTTCATTCAAGGATACCCTGCCAAGTCTGGTAGTTTGAGTCTACTCTAACATTAAAGTCACCCAGAATTATAAACTTGTCCTCTTTTTGGTAAATTAATGATAAGGGTCTCTAGGTATTCATAAAATTTTTATTTGTCTTCATTAGGATTCATCATGGTGGAAGCCTAGGCAATGAGGATGGTGGCATGGTGTTTTCCTGCAAGTGGCAACTTCATTGTCATGAGTCTGTCATTCATTCCTTTTAGTAGGCATACACTAGTTTTGATTGCTAAAACTAACCCAACCTTCATGGTGCTCCTCTTCACTGCAGCCATTCCATAAAAATATGTATCCACCCCTGACTTCAGAAAGTTGGCAAGCAAGTTGCCAACCTTGTTTCACTCAGGGCTGCTATTTGGAGTTCTATTGCAACAAGAGCTGTTCATCTTGAAGGTCTATTGGATCTTGTGTTGTCTATGAGTGTGCACACATCCCATGCCCCAGCGGTGAGAGGAATCTTCTTTGAAGAAGTTTTTATACATTTTTTCATGTTTCAACTAGAGGGTAGGGATTTCCTTCTGCTGATAATCAGGCCAGGGTTGGGTAAGCAGACAATTTATAGGGCACCTTTTCTAGTTCTTTCCTCACACCAAGAGGTGAGTGGCATAATCCTTAAAAGGGTTCTTAGACACTCAGATGGCTATTGAATCTGACTGTGTCTTTTGGTGAGAAGACAATTCTATGGTCTGGACTATTTACTCACTGAAAGGATGAGGTGGAGGGTGGCTGATACTGCTGAAAGCTATAGGGGTCTGGCAGCTTACTGGTCTTAGTGCAGGTAGCTGGTGTTTGGCCAGTGGTGTGTTTCTGTGGTTCCCCAAGGCTACACTAGAACATGTGGGGGTCTGGCTGCTGGCTGCTGCCCAATTGTTTGGGTATCCATAGAGTTGATTCAACCTGTTTGCCTGGGGCTATACTGAAGCACAGAGGTCTGGCTCTTGAAGTTGGCTGTTTGAAGTATGTTGCAGTCTGTCCACTTCCCTGGTTATGCTGAGATACTTAGGGGTGGAGGTGGGGGTCTTGACTGCCCTATCACACTAAGTCTCAGGATCTCCCTCTGGGTGGCTGAGGTAGGATTTGTTGCTGGCTTATGAGACCTTTTCCTGTCCCAAACTGCATTACCTTTTTATCAGAGACCTTTATTTATCATAGACCTTTCTTGCCATTTTTCGGCTAAAACAGTATTTTACCCTGTTTTTTTTGTCTGGTTCTGCTGTTCCCGGATTTGTTTTGGGGCATTATTTTGTGGTTGTCTAGAGGTGAATATGTTTACTATTTACTCTGCCACCTTGGCTCCCAGAAGTTCTTCAACATTTCTATTATGCTGCTTCTTTTTCAGAGGCATCCACACAAAACCATCAAATGTTTGTGGTGCTACAGAGTAAATATATATTATATACAAACATACACACACATATAAGTATATATAACCACACAATATATTTCAAAATATTTCCACTTTCCAAATGAAGGAGATATAGCTTAAACAAATGTTGCTTTACTTTTTCTTGAGCTCTGTCCTTGCTGTCCTGTGCCCTTTACTAGGTTCTCACTTTTTTCTTTCTTTGGTTATACCTGAAGCAATTCTATTTCCTAAGAAAATCTGAATAACACAGTTAAAAAACCCACAAAAAGCCTTGTAGTTCATTTCCTTTATTGGATAATAGAGATGGAAGGGAGGCAGATTTTCTTTCACTAGAAAAGCTCAGTGTTTGCAGGGTTGTGATAAGCCAGAGGGAAACTAATTGGAATAGTCAATGGTTTGGCATATGTGCCCCATTTTTTTCCTGAATAGCAAAATTATATGGCAGGTCACTCAGGGATTTCTGTAGAGTCCAGGAAAAACAATTTGTTGTTCTTACTGTATTGCTAATAGTTAAGGGAGTCGGTAATGTTGGCCATATCACAGCTTAAGAAATGACTCTGAAAGCATTCAATCCAGGATGCCCAGGGGGTTAATTTGGAAAATAAATTTCTCATATGAAAGAACACATAATACCAATCTCATTGATTTATTCTTGCAAAAATCTTTCAATGTATCTGGATTCTTTTTACACTGCAGTATATGGTTTTTTTTTTGTAATTTGTTGCTTAGTCTCAGTCTGAGTAATTTAACCTAGTCTGCTCTTTAAATCTCTTTTTCTATGAAGTTTGGCATCTGTGATGGAAAAAAGCAGCTTTGCAAAAAACCATTTGCCTGGAATAAGTAATGCTTTAATAAAGGACTGCTGACTTTTTGCCTTGGAGAACCTCTGTGATTCGTTAGAACTGTTTTGTTCAAAGTGTTATCTTAGTAAGAGAAGTCTTGGTTTGGATTATAATTTCCTTTGTTATACACTTTATAAGTATGGTGGGAAGGAATTTTAGAGAACAATGGGTCTTCCACAAATATGGGAATCTAAACTATTACCCTTTTCAGGTGGTGACCCAGTCTCTTTTTAAACACTTCTAATATGGCAAGGGCGTTATCTTATAAAACAGCTCGCAAAATGGTTGATAATTGCTGGGTGAGGTCATATAATAGTAGATGGAAGAATTAGACTTTATTATGGTGAAGTCAGTACTCCACCAGTGATGGTGATTTAATTCTTTTCTCTTCAAAAAGTCAAAAGCAAATTCATTATTATTATGGATTGATTAATCATAATTTCCCCCAGCATTCTGCCTGTTTGAACAATACAGAGATCTATGTTAATGTGACTAATGCCAAGAATAGGAAGATAAAATGGTGAAATAATCAAAATAGGGTCTTACACAATCTCAAATTCAATATGCTATAGTGTATGAGCATCAGGGAAAACAAGATTGGAAAAATAACTGTAATGGTATGGTGAGTAGTGAGTCCCAACCCTTCTTATTCTACTATTTCAATGGAGAAATTAATCTTATCACTTCTGCTTAAAAGTCATCAGGAGGGTCTGTTCTCAAAAAACCTGGTCCTTGGATAGAATTGATATAGAAAGCATGTAATCTTAATTCTTATGGAGCTTATAACCTTGGCAAAAAAGACAAAATCAATCTACTTGGAAAAATTAAGAAAGAAGGCAGTTATCTCAATAAATTTCAGAATGATCAGCATAGATAATAAGCGTGTATTTCCAGAGAAGTGAATTCACTGTGGGTTAGAAGTTTCTGGGAAGACTTCAAGGAGGAGATGGGATTTGAAATGGTCCCTAAAGAATTGATATTAAGAATTATCAATGAGTGACTTAGGATACTGTAATACTGGTTTGTCAGGAATGATTAAAGTAAGATGCCTCTTGGGATAAGGAAGCCTCCATTAAATAAATTAAAAGTCTTCCCCTGCCCAATACTTGCACTATTATCTGATGAGACCTTCTATAGTGTTTCAGAGATAAGCTCTCCTGAGCTGTAGATAGGCAGCAGTATCCAATCCCAAGCTGCATCACTGTACTGAATGATCATTCATGTGAACCTAGGAAACAAAGGTTGCTAAATGAACCTGCTATGGAGCATCCCTGGCATGTGTGGTCATAGAAAGTAACTAAGGGCAGAGACATGCAATTGATTCAAATGAATTTAAATGGCATCTGGAATAGTTGTTATCCATTAGCCCATGATAAAATTAGATTGTATTGATTAGTGATAGACATATCTTTGGGTTTCACTCTCAGGCACTAATTGCATAGTCAATTTAGGTCCTGGGGCTGTGAAATTAGTACCTATTTTTTTCCTAGAAAGATGAATGGTTTCTATTTAATTAAATTAAAAATATATTTGTTATACTACTATGTGCAAATCCCTATACTTACTGTTGAATACCACACAAACACGTATGAGAAAGGATTCATCACAGTCCCAATTCAAACTCAAATCAAACTGGATATCCTCAGGAGGTAATGAATTCTCCAAAACTGAAGTTCCTCAATAGAAGTGTAGATCACCATATTTCAGGATTGTTATATGATATTTCACATAGATAAAAGGAGACCATATATGAGATCCCAACTGCAAAATTACATAATTACCATGAGATAAGTAAACTGAACAACAGGAACAAAACTGAGAGCATACAAGTATTTTAAGAGAGCTAAACCTGGGAATTTAGAAAAGGGAGACCTCATGCCTGTTGGAAAGATCAAAGGAAAACATAGAAGAAAGGTTGGTATTTGAATTAGGTAATATTCAGTGAAGGCACTCTAGATAGAGGGAATGGTATCCAGATGTGTAGCAAGGACATTTTAGGAAGGGATGGCATTAAGATATGTAGCAAAGTATTTTATGAAGTAGAAATGGTATCCAGATGGTCAGAGAGAATTTCTTGGGGTGAGGGGAGAGAAACGAGCATTCACCAAGAGAGGCTGAAAAGAGAGAGATATTGGGGAGGTGGAGTGATGGGTAAGCAATAGAGATTACATTGAAAACAGTAGATAAAAGGAGTGGTAGGAACCATTTGAAACACAGCTTGTGGGTCATTTTGAGAAGAGATATGAGGAGTCTGGACTTGATTGAGCAGGTAGCGAGAAGTCATTAAATGATTATGAGTACGAGAACATTATGATCAGAGTTGTGGTTTTAAAGGATCAATCCAACAGTTTTGTGTAGGATAAATATAAATCTGAAAGAAACCGAACATAGGAAGATCAATCTGGATGGTATCACAAATCTACAGGTGTATCCTTTAGGATATTCCTAAGTGGGAAGTTGGCAAAAAGAATAGAAAACAGGATAATTCTGGAAAACAATATGAAGATCAAAATAAGATCATTAAACTATCCCTACCCTTAACATAGAGATTTAAATACTAGACATATAGCATGCCAATGACAAAAGAAAATTCCATTTTTTTTTCCCACAGTATTTATAGTAGTACTTTTATCTGATAGCAGAGGATGGAAAACAAAAGTTTCCCATTGATTGGGGAATGGCTAAAAACTGAATTGTGAGATATGGACATAATAGAATATCATTATGCCATAAGGAATAGTAAATATGATGAATACAAAATGGAAAGACATATATAAACTGATTTGAAATAATAACCAGAAAAAATATACAGCTAGGGGGCAGTGGCACAGTGGATAGAGCACCAGTCCTGGAGTCAGGAAGATCTGAAGTCAAATGTGACTTCTGACACTTAATAATTACCCAGCTGTGTGATCTTGGGCAAGTCATTTAACCCCACTACCTTTCAAAAACAAACAAACAAACAAAAACCAAACCCCAAAATATACATGACTAAAATATTAATTGAAACAACAATAACACAAATATTAGAACTGAATGATCCAAAATTGTAATAACTAAAAAATGCTCAAGAAAAGATATAAAAAGATCCTTCTCTGTGTTTCATGAAGATATGGGAACCATGGATATGTAATCTTTCATATAAGATCAGACTTTTTATGTGTTGCTTAATTTGAATAAATTTTTCTTCCTTGTTTTCTTTTTCATTTTGGGGGATAACTAATGGAAGGGAAAAGATATAAAATGTGAACTAGAGGTGATATAAAATTTTTAAAAATCAATAAATTTAATTTTGCTAGAACTCAGTTTTTTAAAAAAAAATAACACTTCAATGGGCATCAAAAATCATTAAAATTCGTTTTCCAGGTTGACTTTTTAATTTTATCATGTCATTGATACAATACCTTGGAGTATTTGAAATCTGGGAAACTTTCTATGCTCTCCAGTTTTAAAGAAATTATTTACCAAAATGATGACTGAGATACCAGTAACAATTCTGAGAATTCTTCAGGAAAAAAATACTGGAACCACATGGAATATCTTCAAATGTCAAGGATGCTGAACTTTTTAACACCTCCTTGAATTACAGTGCCTTCTGGCGTTTCTTGAGGCAGAATCTGTAGGGACAATTCTGCTGCCTCAGGTTTTTCTCCTTCCATGGGCTGCATTGTTCAAGGATGCAAGTGGTAACTTTTAATTAAAATGATGGTATTCTGGTGGAGGATGTCAGGATTCAATGAAGACACTATCTGTGAGTTCATTTGCATTCTGATTACTGTGCCATAATTTGAGTAAAAACCTAGAATTGTTACAGAAGGTGAGTAGTAGTTTTCCAGGGTTTGCCTAGTAACAATTCACCCTTCTATAATGTTTTAATCTTTACAAAATGTTTTCCCATTGGGAGTGATAAAAGTATTATCATACATATTTTAGGTGATAAGCTTTAGGAGAATGAAGTGGTCTATCAAAGGTCATATAACTAGGAAGGCTTAGAGCTGAAATGAAATCCTTCTGTCACCAAATTAAGAATTTATTCTCAAGGGGTAGCCAGGTGGTCCAATGAATAGAGCACTAACCTTGGAGTCAGGAGGACCTGAGTTCAAATTTGACCGCAGACAATTGATATTTACTTACTGTGTGACTTTGGACAAGTCACTTAACCCCATTGTCTCACAAAAACAAAAAATAAAATGAATAACTCAAAAATTAGACAGCAACATAAAATGCTATGTGGAGTCAAGTGCTAAATTGTTGTAGCACAGGATTAGTTATAGTCAACTCAAAATCCATCCAAATTTGATTGTTTGCGGTGAGTTTTCCCATAGATATCATGTTTTAAATGGTGGCTTGTTTCCAGGTCAGTTCACAAAGTCCAAAGTCAGTATCACATAGATACCATGAAGTATCTTAATTTTAGTTCTGTAGAGTTCAGAAGGGGTTACCATCTATAATAATAATATTTCGCTTAGAAAATCTTCAGAGTTTCAAAAAGAAACATAATTTATCTATTTCAAGCAGTACTTGGATGAGATATTTATCATACTCTCTCCATCTATTTGGCAGTGCTTATTGGTTGATTGATTGGGAAGGAGTAAGGATAAAAAGATGGTCAAGGTTATCCAGGAGAGAGGGAATAGAATGAAAGTTGGGATTAATATGAAAACAGTCAGAGGTCTGAGAGACTGCTTGCTCAACTACTCTTTTTCTTTTGCCTCACGCATTACACCTCTGCTATATGTAATCCCATAGACTAAGGTATGTGCTTATGACAGAAAGCAGTCTACATGATCTTTGAGTTATGATGCTGTTTTCATGAATTTTAATATATGAAACAGAGGGGAGGCAGCTAAGTGGGACAGTGAATAGAATACTGACCCTGTAGTCAGGAGGACTTGAGTTGAAATTTGCCCTCAGACACTTAATAATTGCCTAGCTATGTGACTTTGGGCAAGTCACTTAACCCCATTGCCTTAAATAAATTTTTAAAAATTAAAAAAAAAAGAAACAGGAATTGTTACTGAGGATACACATATAAGCTGAAGCTATAAAAGGTATATTTCCTTATACATGTCTGTTCTTTCAAATAAAATCATTTTTTTAGTAAAGCTAATTATCCTTTTTTAAAAAAAGAGCGAGGATAGAGATTTGACAAATTGGCTTTTCTAGAGAATGTGTGGGAGCAGAAAGGGAGAAATGACAATAACTTCACCCATAAAATGTTGGCTACAACGCAATCTCATCCCTTCCAAAGGGCCTTGTGGAATGCACACCACCCAGTGGTCTCATTGAACCATTCCTTTTCTTTCTCCTTTTCCTCCATGAAAGTACATGATATGATCATATGTTGGATAACCAAACAAAAATTTTCTCAGGAAGTTTTAGAAAGGTCTTTATCAACAGAATGGGCCAATCTAATGGTCCAAATGTTTTGAATACTTTACCTTGAAAAAATTGGGGCAGAGGAATAATTTTAATAAAGAAGCCATAAAATGATCTATCCTCAATACCTTTTTCAAATCTGGAAATGATAATGGAAATCACTTTGGTTGAAAAGCAGAGGAGAGCTGAAGAAATTGTAGTATGTTCACTGGCATATTTTTATATTTTTACAGGAGGGGAGGCGGGGAGAACAAGAGCAAGAATGTGAAGGAAATGAGGAGGAGGAGAAGGAGAAGTAGTCAAGGAGGGGAGGAAAGGAAAAGACAGACAAAGACAGAGAGACAGACAGAATTTTGGAAAAACTTGACAAATATTTCATTATTATATTCATAATGATATAGAATGAAGTGAGAAGACTTAAACAAAATCATTGTAAAAATGAACCACTATGAAAGATTCAAAATCTCTGATCATTGCAACGATCAGTCATAATTCTTGAGGACTGATAATGAAGTATTTAGCCATCACCCCTCAAGGAGGTAACAGAAAAGATGGAGAATAAGATGTATATTTTGGGGCACGACCCATGTACATATCTATTTTACTAGACCATTTACTATAAGGAATTTGTTTATAATTTTTGTTCAGTTGTTGAGGTAGAAGCAGAGAAACTAATGAAAGTATTTCCATATCCTCCCCCCAAAAAGAACAGAAAGAAATTCAATTACATACAACAAAATGCTTTGAAAGTTACCATTTGAATTTATTTCATACTCAGAAAAACTCCTCACAATAGAGACTCTCCATTTCAGTAAAATCTCTTTCTCTTCTACAGAATAGATTTAAATACCTGTTTATTTGGTATTGGTATAATTCGAGATAAATAATATTTAAAAAGAAAGGTAAAGGAGGAAGTCTGATACAGGGGAATGGGGAGGGAATGTTGGACTAGAGTCCAAAAACCTGGTATTTTTAAAATTTATGTTACATAGACTCTCCATGTGATCCTGAAAAGATCACTGAAGCTCTCTGAACCACAACTAGAAAAAGAAGTGAATAATATAAGCATTACCTACTTCCTGGGAATAAATAGGCTAAGACTTGTACACCTGTACAGCCAAGACTTGCTGTCTTAATGCTATTGTAAGAATACAAATAATAAATGAGAAGGTTATTTCTTTTTTTCCCTAGCCTCAAACTGAGATCACTAGCTTACCAATCACATTTATCAGAAAAAAGTGGTTTAACCAAAGAGAAATAGGGTCTGATAGAATAGGTAGGTGTTTACCTGGTGGAATTTGGGGGATACCAAGAAAGTTCCTAGATCACAAATCTCTACCTTTGCACTAAGGTACTATCTCTGGAAGACCCTAAAATGTTTATATTTGTGTGGGTGGGGAGAATGAGCATAAATTCCAGTTTTAGGTAGAGAAATGCAGCTCTTGAAGAAATAGGATACACAGCAGGACATTTTTGAAGAGAAGGTGAAGAGAAGTAGGAAATTTGAAGCCTGAGTGCTGTTAAAGAAAAGATTACTATGGGGTTGCAGTGGTGGACTTTGGATGACCAGCAGGCACTAGAAGGACAAACTGAACCATAGAGAGATCACCTCCAAAGTAAGAGGAGAAACAATATGTCAATCAAAATATGTCTCTTAAAATTTATGGCCTGAGGAGAAATATGGTCATTGAGGATGAATTTTCTTACAGCATTTTTTAAGACATTCTCAAAAAGATTTTAATTTACCAAAGGCAAACTAAAGAAGTAATAGATTATCGTTTTCTATCTGACCTATATGTGGTATTTGTATCCTTGATCCCAATAAAATCTCTGGGGATCCCCCTACACATATTCCATTTATGATTCTTCAGTATCATGCTAAATGATAGGCATTCCCATCCTAAATATATGTAAATCAGATACACAATTTGTCAAAGAGTATGTGAAGGGAATAATAAGCAAAGTTAAAATTCACAAACTGATTATAATGGATGACAGAGATCTTTCTGACGTCTTGTTATTCCATTTATGTTTATAGTTGTTTGTTAGATGCTCAGAAAAAATAAAAGTATGATAAAACAAAAGTCAAATCTCTTAAAAATGTCAATAATCTCCCTTTGAAATGAGAAAAATGAGAACCCTTGAGCTACTATGATATAATTTTAACTTGTAGCTATTATGTTTTGAAAAACTCTAAAGATGTCTCTCCTATCATACTAATAATCAAGGAGCAATATTTGCCTTTACTACATTTTAGATGCAGCTATAGAGCAGGCAAATAATAATCCCAAGATAATTAATAAAACTTTAAAATGCTATCCTGACAAGTTTGGAAAAGAAGATATGATTTGAAATTTGTCCTCTTGATTTTCAGTTTTCCTGTGTCATGAACATATGATGAATACATATATGTTTCTTGGGATGAGCTCAAGCATTTTCTTCATCTACAGCCTTTATTTGACAAGGCTATTGCAAGCACCAAATACAAGAATGTCCAGAACAAGCTTCAGAAAAGGCCCTGTATCATTGTCTACAATAATGTTTATACTCATTGATTATTTGCTTTGGGAAGAGCCTCCATACATTACTTCTTTAGCATTATAATATAGACTGGTTAATAATAACTTATTAATTATTAAATTAAAATTATTATTAATAATAAATGTATGAAAGAGAAGAGAGGAGAGGAGGGAAGGCAGAAGGGGAGGAAGGCAAGGAAAGAGGAGAGGAGAAAGAGTTAAAAAGGAAGATAGAGGGAAGAAAAAAGAGAACAATGGGGGGGGAAGAGAATGAAGGATAGGAAAGAGGAAATAACTAGAAATGTGGAGGGAGAAAAGCCTAACCTATTCCTAATATTATGTTGCATCATGTTATTATATCATGCTTTAAATTGTTTTTTTTGGGGGGGTCAATTTAAGTAATACATAACAAATTTTCTCTGAAAAGCCCAAATGAAGTTCTGTTGCATAGAATATCAAGTGGAAAAAAAGGAAGTTAGGAAGTAACTGAAACATAAGAAAAACAGAAAGGCTTCCATTTTTCCAATTGACCATTTACCAAAGAACATGCATCGGCCTCAAAGCTATTACTTTTTATTTTATCAATGTAAAGTGAAACAGTCTGGATAAGACTGGCAAGGAAGACTAACAGAGCCAGCTTCTGTGCTTGTCTGGTTGATAAGGAGATATTGCCAGAGGCTTAGAAAATAAAATTGGTCAATGACCCCCAGGAATACCATGAAATGTATTTGTATTGTATTGCTTCAATGCAGACCTCTTATGCCTGAAGTCAAAAATGAAGTCATCATCTTTTGTCATTCAAATTCAGGTTTGCCTTCAAAAAACCTGGTCACCCTCAATATATCAATGTCCATCCTGAAGACAGATTTTTTTTTTTTTCAGCAAGATCACTTTGGGTACATGTTCCTGTGTGAACCGAAGGTCCAATAGAAAAAAGTACACCCAAAGGAACTCTCGTGATTTCTTAACTCAATAAAGCCTTGGAAATCTTTCATGAATTATAGATGACAGAAGTTGTTTCCCTTCTCAGTGTGTCATGATTCTCTACTGCCTTCTATGTTGTTTCCAAATAATATGATTTTAGAGTCTCCCCTGATATTAGAAACCCTCTTATCAAAAGGTTGGAGAATTGGAAGAGAGGGACTAGTCTGTGGTAAAAGCCCCAAACATTAGGGTAAAGTCTGGGAAAGAGAGTAAGAAAGAAAAAAAATATGTTTCAAAAACACTAGCAACATCATAAGACTATGGTTTTTTTTCCTAGTTCAAGATTCTTTTGGCTTTGTTTTCTTTCAATAATTCTTAGTATTACTATATGGTTTTGAAAATTATACATCTGATGTTTTCCTTTAAGTCTCTGGAAACAAGGATATTTTTATGCAACTCTCAACAGTCAGTTTCCCCATTCTGAACATAAAGTTTGGTTGGAGCAAATGGAGAAATATATGACAAGCATGAATAGTACCAGATGTTAGTAGTTAAAGTGACAAGACTTTTACTACCTAGTAAAATGCAAAATGAGAATGAATCGTAAAAGAGGTGGTCAAAATAATAGATAAGAAATGATGTTCCTAGGATGTAGAGAGCGGGGAAAGAAGTTATTGCCATTAAGGACATATCCCCTGTGTAAAATGAATGCAAGATTTGCTAAATAATGGTTTTCTTCCTAGTTCTACTTTCAGTCTTTCATGAAATACAGTTTCAAAAGTGGTAATGATACATACAGAAAGGAAAGTGCTTGCTAAAATAATTTGATGTTAAAGTGAAAAAAAATAATGCATATAGCCTTCATGGATGAATAAGAATCACCTGGTTCTAGCCAATATGGAGATGGAGTTTCCATTTTCCTACCTAATAAAATCTAAGTTCTGGAATTTTTGACTTAAACATTTATCAAAATTATCACTATTCTGTTCACTATGCCTGGATAAAGAAAATAAAGGCAAAAATTAGTCCTTGGTCATTTTTAAATGAAATGCAAAGTAATAAAAAGAAACAAAACCATCCATCACAGAAACCATAGAGCTTTGCTATTACTACATACAAACAGACTATATGAAAGCCAAATTAACTACAGATATCTTTTGATATATATCCTAGTATAAACTTATCAGGAAAATGACTAAAGATTATATCCTACATAGGCATCTTATTTCATCTTGGTAAACCACAGCAACAAATATCCAACAACCAGAAGTTGACACAGTTAAGTGAAAGGAGGAAATTGCTGAAGAATTAAGAGATATAATTTTTGTTTTTAAAAGGATAAGCTGAACTTGTAGCTTTCTATTGAATTTCAGGAATCTTTTCATTATTAATTCAAAGCAACTGAATAAGTGAATCAACCATTCGGAATTTTAAAAAAAATTCTCTACCTGGGAGAATATGTTTCAGGTTAAACTGATATTTGGTCACTTCTCCATTTTTTCAATGTAAGCAAAATATTTTTTAAAATTCTATATGAGAATAATAATCCCATCAGGGTTTTGACCCACTTTTATTTGGAATTTCTTCAGAATTGAAAAAATTGTACTAGATTTTGCATCATGTGATCCAGATTTGAATCTTAGATCTGCTATTTACACAGTGTGTGATTCTAGGAAAGCCACTTCTCCACTATCAGGCTTTGATCCTTAAGGTATCTTCTTTTCAGCTATAAATTTTGTGATTATAAAGGGAGAGGAGAAAATGTAGAAGTGTGGTATGAGGAAAACATTATGGATTGAGATTCAAAGCACCTTGATTTGAATTTTTCCTCTTCATTTACTACTTGTACAGCCCTGTTCAGATCAGATCACTTAACTTCTCTGGCACACAGTTTACTCATGTGTAAAATGTGATCATTGGACTAGATATCTGATAATGATGATGATGATGATGATGATGATGATGATGATGGTGATGATGATGATGATGATGATGTTTGTCTTCCATTATCAAAGAAGACCATGACAGCAGGGGAGGTGATCTGCTAAGTCACTAGCCTCACTTCCTCCCTCAGAGACATCTGGTTCCAGTGGTCAGATATGAATCAGGATAACTGGAGATGGTCCTGGATATAAGGCAATCAGGGTTTAGTGTCTTGCCCAAGGTCACACAATTAGCGAATGTCAAGATATCTTCTAAGGACTTTTTCAACTCTAAATGTATGATCTTAATTTTTTTCTGTTCATTCTTGTCTTAGACTGAATATAATTCGTGGGACACAGCTCAACTGGTCTCCATTAAGGAATATACAGTCAAAATCGGTTCTGTAATGGGTCCAAAATGTTCATATGAAATGAAAACAAATTACTTTATGGAATGAAAATAGTTCCCCCATTTTTGTAATCTCTCCCTCTATTTTTATTGAGAAATAAGAAAACTATCTTCCAGTTCCTGACATTATTGGATGTGTTGAATAACAGGGTACCCAGTTGTAACCTCAACGGTACAACTGTTTGTTAAGAAGTTCATTTCATTTTAGATTATGTGAAGTGAATACATCAGGGCAGTTAAATTTTGGGCACAAAATATATTAGAATCAATAGAATCAAGTAATAGTAGTAGCCTGCTTAATGTTTGAAGAAAAGGACAGAATTTTAAAAGTAAGAACAACCAGAACTGGCAGATCATCTGCATCTGAGTGACCTGCATCCTTTTGAGATTGCACAGTTACTTGTTGATACTTTTATTATATATTTTTTAAAATGCAGATTATTTGCAAATCTGCAGATGATTATTGAAAATGTGCTTATAGTCTGCTTCAACATACAATCTATCAATTTCTCCTCTATCTCTGTTTTTCTCTGTGTGTGTGTGTGTGTCTGTGTCTCTCATCTTCTCTCTCTCTCTCTCTCTCTCTCTCTCTCTCTCTCTCTCTCTCTCTCTCATTTTGTTGAATTGTAATTGTTATTCTTCAAGGATCATGGTGTTCCATAGTTTGTAGCTTTATAAGAATACTAGAAGAAAAATGTATGTTGCTAGAAAAATCATGTACCATTTTTTTTTGTTTAACTTTGTGTTAGCCAAGGAGTATGAGACCCCTAAAAGAGCCAAATAATTCCTCAGACATAATCTAGCCTGTTTTATTCTCATAAATTCTGACCCAGGTCATTGTCTATCTGCAGTAACTGTGTAAGACATTTATATGAGGTACTAACTTAGGGGATGGCTTGTTTTTGTTTGTCTCTCTGCGATCTTATTAGAGCAGCCATGGTTTTCACTGCAGAGGTCAGGTTGGATTTTGGGTCTTGTTTATATGAACCATTGTATTCAAGCAGGAAATTGATTGAGAGATAGAAAGAGAGGTTGGAAGATTGGTTTCATTGAGTACTCAAAAGCTATATGCAGTGATAAGTCTCCCTCATGGTAAAAGATCATTGTAACAAGTATTGACATACAAGTCTAGATGCTAAATGTATTATTCGATGGGGTGATTTTTTAAAAAAAATATTATTTATTTTTGAGATCATTTCCTTTTTTTAGATTTTGAGTTCCATATTCTCTCTCTTCCTCCTTATCTTTCACAATCTACTAAAAAAAGCAAAATTTATCAATTATAAATGTGAAATCATGCAAAATATTTTCATAGTAGTCCAATCACTGAGTTTATCAGTCCTCTCTCTAGAGGTGGACAAGATTTTTTCATTCTAAGTCCTTTGTAATTGTCTTTGATCACTGTATTGGTCTAAGTAGTCAAATGTTTCTTAGTTGATCAATATTACAACATCGGTGTACTGTGTATAATGATCTCAGTTCATCTCACTTCACTTTTTGTTATTTCATATATAGTTCTTTTTTTTTTTTAGGTTTTTTTACAAAGCAAATGGGGTTAAGTGGCTTGCCCAAGGCCACACAGCTAGGTAATTATTAAGTGTCTGAGACCGGATTTGAACCCAGGTACTCCTGACTCCAAGGCTGGTGCTTTATCCACTATACCATCTAGCAGCCCCTCATACATAGTTCTTACTATGTTTTTCTGAACCCCGCTTAGTTCATTGATTATTATTATGTGTGTTTGTGTTTGTGTGTGTCATATGTCACAACTTGTTCAGCCCATAGTTGAGCATTCTCTTTGATCTCTAATTTTGGCACCACAAAAAAAGAGTTCCTATAAATACTTTTCTTCCTATACATCCTTTCCTTTTTTCTATTGTTTTTTAAGTTTTTTGCAAGGCAAATGGGGTTAAGTGGCTTGCCCAAGACCACACAGCTAGGTAATTATTAAGTGTCTGAGACCGTATTTGAACCCAGGTACTCCTGACTCCAGGGCCAGTGCTTTATCCACTGCATCACCTAGCCGCCCCTTTTCTATTCTTTTCTATCCTAAAAATCCTTTTCTTCTCTTCTTTTCTCTTCTCTTTCTTTTTCTTTGAGACAAATACCAAGTAATGATATTTCTGGGCAAAGAGTTCACAGTACTCACAGCTTTTTTAGATATAGTTCCAAAGTGTTCTCCAGAATGCTTGGAATAGTTAACTACTCCACCTACAATTCATTAGTATATTTATTTTACATTCACCTACTTCAGTATTTCTTATTTTTGAGAGATAGGAGGTTCAGAGCTATTTAAATAACCCTTCCCTAGGTAAGTTGTCTTTCTTCTGTACTTGGCTTCTTCCTAAACTTTTTTTTCCCTTTGAATGATCATAAAACAATGGTGAATTCAGATGGAGGAAGATCAAAAAGAGCAATACATAATTTTCATATTTAGGTATGGCTGATATTCTAATAAGAATGAATCCTTACAAAGTATAATATATCTTGAATGGTTTTATATAGCACATACAGCATCCATCACTTTCAATTTAATAATACCTCAAGGTGGAATTCTTGTTTGGCAGTGTCCATTTTGTATATCTTAATCCATTTTCCCCAATATGTGTAAGTATGACACTTAGAATGGGACTAAAGATAATTGACACAGAGACCTAGATTTAATATATTTTGCATTTTTTCTACCCCATTTGTCTGATTTCCATAGATATTTCTGACTGTGAAGAAACTTAGATTACATTTATTTTAATCAAGGTCTTGCATATTGTGTAATTTCAAAAAAGAGATCTGTTGGTGATATATTTTAATAGGAATGGAGCACACAAGTGACCACTTAAAACTGAACTAATGGTGTCAGACCCTCAAGTATTTCTCTTCATTTCTGCATAATGTTATATCTCAGTATAATTATATTTAGAATTGGAAAGGAAAGTGTTTTTGAATATTGAATAATTTTTCTCAATATCAAATATTTGTTAATATAAACAAAGTAAAGAATGGAAAGAAGATGGAGGGAAAGAAGGAAGGATGGAGGGAAGAAAGGAAACCAAAGTGGAGAAAGGGAGGGAGGAGAGGAAAGAAGACAGGACAAAGGAAGAGCAGGAGAGAAAGGAGGAAGGGAAAGAGGAAGAAGGGACATGAAATGAGGGAGGAAGGAGAAACAAAGGGAGAGAGAAAAGGAAGAAGGAAGAGAGAGAGGAAAGAAAAGAGAGAAGAAAAAGAGTTGATAGAAGGAAGAAAGGAATGGACGGTGTAAGAAAAGGAGGAAAGAAGGGAGGAAGAAGAGAATAGAATGGAATGAGTAGAGGGAAAAGAAAGTGGTAAGGGAGAAAGAGGAGGGAAATATAATTAAGGAAAAGAGGGAGAAAAGGAAAAAAGTAAAAGAAAGGCGTTTTTCCTGAATTTGAATGATACTATCTTAGAAGACTCAGTTTGGTGAGAGGGAGTAAACTCTTTACACAGTGTTTGAATGGATGTGATATAATGAATGGGGATGGTGCACATTAAGAAATTCATTAGGTCAGATCTAATATGAATTAAGTATGGATTTCTCTTAGATTGTAACTGAGAAGCATCAAAATTAAACTTGGAAATGTTTTAGATGTTTCTTTTTCTTTAACTGGGGAGGTTAGGGGCAGAGAGGGACAGAGCCCTGAGATTTCTCAGGAGCACTCTCCTTGTGAAAAGCAATCTGAAATAATACCAAGAGGGTGCAATGGACCCACTCTGAACTGTTTTCAATTATCTGAACAAGAGAAGGAAAAGACAAGACAAATAATACTATCCAATCAATACCAATGGCCTGATATGTTTTTACAAAGGTTTCTTTCTGTTCATGGCTCATTAAGGTCATAGATTAAACTTCTGGTATAAATGAGATCCTGACGTTCTCAGGGCTTCTAAAACATGTTTTCCTACTTTACTATACTGATAATTCAAGTGGAAAAAAATCAGTGGTTGGCAAAACCTCTCCATTAAAGAAATGGCTCTTGGCAACTGGACATTTAATAATTATTAATAGAAAAGAGAACTGAACAGCAAATTGCATGTTCCTAAATGTAAATGTATGCTAATAATGTGCAAAAATGTTACATCTTCCATTTACTTATGACATTCATTATCTTTTTCAAATTCTGTTGAAACAAGATTGCTGTACATAAAAGTCTCATCTAATGTGCAAACCCTTAGTGCTAGAGACTTATCTATTGCTCTGAAGCAAATAGATAATTTTGGAAAAGTAAGTCTGTAAGCAGATAAAAAGAGTGAATATTAGCATTTATAGATATAATATTTTAAGAGGAAAACTCAGTCAATTTTAGGTTTCTCTCCTATCTATCCTTTCTTTTTCATTTCCACTTTTTAACTACCCTAAATTCAGGCCCCTAGCACCTTTCCTTAGGACTTTCTGTAATATTTCCTAATTTGTCTCTCCTACTTTTAATCTGTCCCTTATCTATTCTTTCCTATCCCCCACAACTGCCTACATAAAAACTTAATACTATAAGAGGAATCAAGATGAATATGAATTTCAGTCTTGTTTCTGAGGCCAGTTATGTGACTTTGGACAAGTAATTTGAATTCAGTTTTGATTTTCTAATATCTAAAATGAAAACAATATTACCACCACTTTTAGTGCCTTCTCTCTGAGATTGTCTGAATGAGTTTCTTGAGGGCAAGGACCCTGTTTTAACCATTCTTTATAATCCTAGTGCTTAATACAGTACCTAGCAGATATTAAGTTGTTAATAAATGCTCTATCTGTCCATCCATATGGCAATCTATCCATCCATTCAACTATCTATCTTTGTAATTATATTTAATGTATCACTTATCATGTCATTTTATTCAATTTTGGGTCTTCTCTCCTTCCCACCATTTTTATTTTAGTTTATACTTAAACTCTTGAACCTAACATTCAAGACCACCCACAATCTGGCACCCATCTTCTTCTCCAACCCCTTTTCTTACTACTATTTTTCATATTTCATGGTGCAAATATACTGTTCTTTGAGAGAAATATATATTTCTATTGCTGTAATCTGAGGTTGTTTTTCTCTGCTTAAAGTTCCATTGTACTACTTCTTCATGGTAAGGAGGTTAGCCTGAATTCTCAAAAGCTAAGAGAACAAAGCACAAGCTTCTATAGGTTCAGCTAAGTCAAAAAGGCTTCAAGCACAAAACTCAATGAAAACACCTATGTCTACAGTCCAAAATGACATGTAGCTATATTTGGATAGGCACATCACCAGGTTACCCACAGGGTAATGCATTTTTTGGCTATGACATTGCTTAGATACCAAATAGCATGTTAGAGAGGAGTTAATACATGTTTCTAAGGAAGCAATATCCACTTAGAAGAAATGACACATCCTTGATGTACTGATAAAAGATTTCATTAGCTTTTTAAATATAACTTTATAACCATATCAATTTTACCTTACAGTCACATACACCTGTTTTTCCTCCATCTTTATTCCTTAACCTTTCTCCCTCTATCTTTTTAACATGAACTGCTATCAAATCATCATTTTTCATAAAGGGGGAAACTGGTTCTTTGGAAATAAATAATAATTTTATACTTATTACTTATAAGTTAATTTTTCATAGATTTCATTCCATCCTTCAAACCTACTGAGATTTTTTTTATCTATCCCTGATTTCTTCAAGCTATGGTAAATGGAGGAAGTGTAGAATAGTGGTAACAACACTAACTACATATTTAGAGAACTTCAAATCCTCTTTATGATGCTTACTATGTATATGATCTTAGATAAGTCACTCTAGGGTTGCATTTTCCTCATCTGAAAAATGTGAGAGTTGGATGAGATGATCTTTAAGATACCTTCGAGCTCTAAACCTACGATCCTATGCTTTCTCTCTGAACTTAGGGTCAACATAGATTTAACAAATACAATACATTAAATTTTAGGTAAAGGCATTAAAAATGTTGAATAAGACATTACTGCAGAAATCAGGTCAAATTAATATCTAACCTTTTCAATCAATCCTCTTTGATACAGCTATTCACCAAGTAATCAACCCACCTAATTTAAGTGTTATCTAACCTACAAGTCTGAATCCTAACTATAAGGACTTTGAGAAACTTTGCCTAATTAATGGATAATTCTAGAGAGAAATACTCTGTCTAGGATCTTGATCAACCAGAAGTGACTTAGATAAACTAAAAAGGATTTCATGTCTTATATAGGTAAGCTATTGTTATCTTTGACATTACACCTGTAGGAAAAAGTTACCCTCCAACAGGAGACACAAGAGCATTTAAAGATGCTAATAGGAGAATTGAAGGTGATTGGAGTTCTAGTCCTGATTTTGCCAGCTTTGGGAAAATCACTTAACCCTTTTGAGTATAAATTCAAAATTCATGAAAATCATGTCTAACTCTAAAATCATTTAAGTCTATGCCCATCTAAGGCTACAACTCTCTGTGCTAACAGCCATGATAGAAAAAAAATATTCATTTTCTCAGTTGCCTGGGGGGGAGGAGAATATATCTCATAACTAGTCTGAAAAAAAGACAGTCATATTTATAAAATTGTGAATAATTGTAAGTTTAGTCGTTTGTCTTTCTGTCTCACCTTCATTAGGTCAAATAGATGGATATTTGGAAATTGCTGTTTAGAGATTTTTATGATTTTTCTTTTTTTGTCACAATAGTCAGTCTGATAAGTGTGAAGTCATTAATATACATTTCTCTAATCAATAGTGATTTAGAGAAATTTTTAAATTTGACTAGAGATAGCTTCAATTTTTCTCACTAGAAAACTGTTCATATTCTTTGACCATTTATCAACTGGGGCATGACTTGTATTCTTGTGAATTTGATCCTGTTCTCTATATATTTGATAAATGAGGCCTTTATCAAGAACACTGGCCATAAATATTGTTTATAGCTTTCTACTTTCTGTCTAATCTTAGTTTTACTCATTTTATTTAGGCAAAATATTTTTAATTTAATGAAATAAAAAGTATCCATTTTGTACTTTGTAATATTCTCTATATCTTGTTTGTTCTTAAATTCTTCCTCTTCTCCATAGAGTAAAACTATTCTTTATTCTTCTAATTTGCTTATATCACCCTTTCTGTCTCAATCATGTACCCATTTTGACCTTACCTTGTATATGATGTGAAATGTCAATCTCTGCCTAGTTTCTGCCATATTATTTTCCAGTTTTGCAAGCAGTTTTTTTTTTATCAAATAGTGAGTTCTTATTCCAGAAGTTGGAAATGTTGAAGTCATCAAAAAGTACATTACTATAGTCATTTACTACTATATCTGGGGTACCTAAATATATTCCACTGATCTACCACTCTATTTCTTAACTCTTACCAAATAATTTTGATAACTGTCAATAATTTTAGGTCTATTATGACTAGGCCACCTTTTAGCATTTCTTGTCATTAATTTCCTTGATAATTCTTGATATTTTATTCCTCCAAGTCAATGTTATGATTTTATTTCTAGGTGTATAAAATGTCTTGGTGGCTTGATTGGTACAGCACTGAATAAAGAAATTAATTTAGATATAATTGTCATTTTTATTATATTAGCTTGGCCTACTCATGAGAAATTGACATTTTTCCAATCATTTAAGTATGACTTTATTTGTGTCAAAAGTATTTTATAAATTGTATTCATATAGTTTCAGGGTTTGTCTGGAAAATAGACTCCCAAATATTTTATATTGTCTACAGCTATTTTAAATGGAATTTCTCTTTTTCTTGTTGCTGAGTTTTATTGGTAATATATAGAAATGTTGATCATTTACATAGGTTTATTTTATATCCTGCAATTCTGCTAAAGTTGTTCATTTTAAAGTAGATTTTTAGGTGATTCTCTAGTATTCTATAAATAAACCATCATAACATTTTCAAAGAGTGATAGTTTTATTTCTGTATTGCATATTTGAGTTTATTTCATTTCTTTTTCTTCTTATTGCTAAAGCAAACATTTCTAGTACAATATTGAATCATAATTGTGATAATGGGAATTCTTGTTTCACCTCTGATCTCATTTTGAAAGCTTCTATATTATCCCCAATTACATAAAATTCTTGCTGATGATTTAAAAAAACCCCCACAAACTCAGGGGTGGCTAGGTGGCAGAATGGATAAAGCACTGGCCCTGGAGTCAGGAGTACCTGGGTTCAAATCTGGTCTCAGACACTTAATAGTTACCTAACTGTGTGGCCTTGGGCAAGCCACTTTAACCCCCTTTGCCTTACAAAAAAAAACCCCCCACAAACTCCATTTATTCCCAAGCTCTCTAGTATTTTTAATAGAAATAAATATCCTATTTTGCCAAAAATTTTTGGAAATAATTTTTTGATTACTGTTAGCTTTGGTAGTGATATGTACAATTATGCTAATAGTTTTCCTAATATTGAACAAGCACTACCTTTCTGGTATAAATCACATCTGGTTATAGTAATTCTTCTCATGATAAATTACTGTCTTTGCTAATGTTTTATTTAAAATTTTTGTATCAATATTTATTAGGGAAATTGGTCTATAATTTTCTTTCTCTGTTTTTGACTCTTTCTGGTTTAGGTATCAACACCATATTTGTGTCATCAAATCAATTTGGCAGGATTCTTTGTTTGCCTATTTTTCCAAATAGCCTATACTGGATTAGAATTAATTGTTTTTTCAATGTTTTGTAGAATTCACCTTTAAATTTATCTGGCTCTGGAGATTTTTTTTTTTTTAGGGAATTCACTAATTCAATTTTTTTCTTAAGTGTGATTATTTAAGTATTTTATTTTCTCTTCTGCTAATCTGGGAAGTTTATTTTTTATATTCATTCATTTATTTTACTTAGATTGTCAGATTTAGACTTATTGGAATACAGCTGAGTGAAGGTGAATTCATTCTTTTCATTTTTGACCCTGGATAATTTGGGTTTCTGCTTTCTATTTTAATCAAGTCAAATCCAAAATTTATCAATTGTATTGTTTTATTTTTCATTAAATTAGCTTTTAGTATTATTTATAAATTGAATACTTTTTAGTTTCAGTTTTCTTAATATCTCCTTTGATCTTCAGAATTTCAAAATTTGGTACTTAATTGGGGAATTTTTAATTTCTTCTTTTTCAGCTTTTTTATTTGCATGCTTAAGTTACTGATTTACTCTTTCCCTATTTTATTCATGTGAGAATTTAGAGAATTGAAATTTCCCCTGACAAGTTTTGACTGTATTTCTTAAATTTTGGAATGTTGTCTCATTATTGATGTTTTCTTTAATGAAATTATTGATTGTTTCTATGATTTGTTGTTTGACTCACTCTTTCTTTAGGATTAGGTTATTTTGTTTACTCTTTATTTTTAGTCTATCTTTCCTTGGTTATTTATTACACATAAATTTTCTTTCATTATGGTATGACAATAATGAATTTAATATTTCTACTTTTCTGCATTTGATTATGAGGTTTTGATACCCTATTATGTGATCTTTTTTTTCCCCACAGGTACTATGTACCTAGAGAATAGATCTATTCCTTTCTATCCTTATTCACTTTTCTCCAGAAATCTATCATGTCTAATTTTTTAAAAATTCCATTCGAAGTTGGGTGGCTAGGTGGCGCAGTAGATAAAGCACCGGCCCTGGAGTCAGGAGTTACCTGGGTTCAAATCCAGTCTCAGACACTTAATAATTACCTAGCCGTGTGGCCTTGGGCAAGCCACTTAATCCTGTTTGCCTTGCAAAAACCTAAAAAAAAAAAAATTAAAAAAATTAAAAATTCCGTTCACCTCTTTAATGTTTTCTTGTTTATTTTGTGTTTAGAATTATCTAGTTCTAATATGGAGAGGTTGACATTTCACAACAGTGTAGCCTTTGTGTTCTATTTCTTCCTGAAATTCACTTATCTTCTGAGAATTTAGATGTTTAACCACTTAATGAATTTATTTTTAGTATTGATGTTACTTCATTGCCTATGGTATCTTTTAGCAAGATGTAGTTTCCTTTGTTTGTTTGTTTGTTTTAGGTTTTTTGCAAGGCAAATGGTGTTAAGTGGCTTGCCCAAGGCCACACGGCTAGGTAATTATTAAGTGTCTGAGACTGGATTTGAATCCAGGTACTCCTGACTCCAGGGCCAGTGCTTTATCCACTAGGCCACCTAGTCGCCCCTAGTTTCCTTTCTTATGTCTTTTAATTAGCTCTATTTTTGCTTTTGTTCTGTCTGAAAGACTGCTACCCATGCTTTTTTTTACATCAGCTGAAATATAATTTTTTCTCCTCCTGCCTTTTACCTTTATTTTGTATCTCTCAGTTTCAAATGTTTCCTGTAATCAACTCTGTGATCCACTTCCATTTTATGTGAGAGATCAGCCCCTTCACATTCACAAAAATGATTACTGACAGTTGAGCAAGAATCAAAGGTTCCCAGTTGTTAACATGTGCTGTGGTTGAGAACCTCTCGATGTCTGGACACCATCTGGGCTGGGCTGCATTCTCCTTTTATCCAAGTGAGACAAACTTTTTTTTTTTTGAAATCCCTCTAAATTATCTTAAGCAGGAAAATTGTTTCACTCCAGGAAAACTTGGTAGAACTCAGGCAACTTCCTGGCTTCTCTCTACCATTTTGGCTCAGCCTCAGATTATAAGGCAAAAACTTTGAAGGCAGAAACTCTCTCTTTTTTTGTATTTGTATTCATCCCCAGTGCTTAGTATAATGTTTGGCACACAGGAGGAGCTTAATAAATATTTGATGTTTGAGTAACTGAATTAGCTTTGGTAGACCAGGAATGAATGACCTTTCTGCAGTCATGGCCTTAGTGAAACCTAACAGATATAAAACTATTGTTTCTATGTCTTGAATTTAGTGTAGAATAAAAACTGCAGAACTGAAGTCACTCTAAGCATGAAATAAGGAGAATGATGAAGTATAAGTGCTATACAACTTCTATATCTCTCAGCTTATTAAGGTATTTGTATGCTTTAAATGAAGCACAACATCAAGGACAAATTGATGTTCACCCCATCACAATACTTTGCCTTCAACTGCCTTCTTTCTGTGCATGACAGTGCTTTCTCCAGGCTTCTTATTTTTAATTATTTATCTTAATTATTTCTTAATTCTATCATCCTAAGTTTACCTTTGAGGCTAGTGAAGTTCTCTATGATCCTAGAAGAGTATAGGGACATAGTTTCTAATGACGTTTTTATTTCATGAGATAACTTTTATTTTACTTTCCTTATAAATGAATAATTTATTTACTCTGGGTTTTCAAGTGTTTGAAATAAATTCCAGTATTTTACTTCAGGATAAAATTAATATAGTCACCATAATGTTTCCACTATTTAAGATTCTGAATTGTCTCACCTTAAAGTTAGTGACTCTTCCTTGGCTCAAGTTCCAAATATTCCATTTTCTCTTCACACTCAAAATCCTTATTCTAATCAATATTATCTTTCATTCTTTGTCTACCACTGACTTCCTATGATTCATATAAAATTTATTGGAAGTATATAATATTATCTGATGTACAGGTCTGTGCTGCCTGTTGCATGTCCTCTCATATGTCAAAGAGCAAGAAGACTAAAAGAGAAAGTCCATTAATTTGGGGATTTCCTAGTATTTTATCCAGCACATGGCTACACTGGCAAGCTTTCAAATTTTTTCTAACAAATTATGTTTCTCCTCCCTATGATTTCCACAAGTAAGGCTAAAGGAAATGTTACTCTGTTTTTGTTATGGGGGAAGTGAGAAGTAACTTTTTTCTAACACTTGTTGCTATATAACATACACAAACATAACCCACATTTTAACTGACAAGTACAATCTCTATCCCCAATGATCCAGCTTTATAGAATATTAGAAAAGTTTTAAATTTCTCATTATTCAAAATTAGCCTCTGACTAGATTAGATTATCCCAAAGCTCTAACATATTTGCCCTTCTTTTAGAGGGAAATTGGATGGGATTGATTTTAGTCTAACTACTCCTAGGCTATGTATAGTACTAGCATTAATAAAGTTATCTAAGAAGGAGGAAGACAGCATCACTATAGATTTAGAATTGTAAAGGAACTTTGAAGTTACCTATTCTAACCCTCTCATTTTAGAGCTGACAAAGCTGAGGGATAGAGAGGTTAAGTAATTTAACCAAGACCACTTGGGTAGTAAATAGCAGAACTAATATTTTAACTTCAGTTCTCAGATTCCTTATTCAGCATTCTTTACAATATCTTGAGAAAAAAAATCTTCAAAAAGAAAATTCAATTAGTGCCTACAGATTATAGGCATCCAATAAATATCTGCTGAGTTGCATTCACATCCCCAAATTCAGATAATTTGTACAAGATGGGAAAAAATCAGCATCTAGACTATATACTGCTTTAAAGATGCTTACTAAGGGGTGGCTAGATGGTGCAGTGGATAGAACACTGGCCAAGGAGTCAGGAGTACCTGAGTTCAGATCCAGCCTCAAACACTTAATAATTACCTGTTTGGCCTTGGGAAAGCCACTTAACCCCATTGCCTTGCAAAAACCTAAAAAAAGATGCCTACTAAGGTAATTCATCTTACCTCCTAACTGTTGCTAATGGAGGAGATGCTTGGGCTACAAGATTCAGGTAAATGAATTTCAGGATACAACAAATGGCCCTTGATCATTGTCTTTATATTCTCAAGATCATACCTTTCAATATGTTTTAATATCCATGATTCTTATTTTTAAGCTCTTTTTAAATTTTATTTTTAAGCTCTTCTACCCTGACATTTTTTGAGTCATTACTCAAGAATACATTTAAAATATTGTGTGCTGAATAATGCTTGAAAAAAATTCAGCCATAACTAGAAACAGTTTCATGAACCAGAGACAGGTGTTCTAGTAGTCTCATCTATATAGGTACAATGTGGAAGATAATCTGTTTGACTGATTCTGTCAGTTCTTAAGAATGGCATGAATTTCCAGAGACTTAGTAATTTTTTCTGTCCTCTGCCCTCTGTCATACATAAGAACACTGCAGAAGGCACTCATGGGAGATCTTATTCCTCACCTGTCCTAAAGACTATGTTTTTGTCATGTGTTCCCATACATAGGAGTACCACATTGCTGGAAATGGTTTGTAAATTGCATGGCACCAAATATCCTTTCTCAATCATCCCTAAAATAGGACAATAAAGCATCAATAACTCACCAAAACCAAAAATAGTTACAGTGGAAAGAACATCAACCCTGAAAATATTACCTACCTCTAACACTTATGATGTGTGACCTGGGTGATTCTCTTGACCTATTCTTCCCACCCCCACCCAGCAACTCTTTCTTCATTTGTAAAATGATGTGGTTGAAATATGTGGTCTTTGAGGTCCCTTCCAACTTTGGATCTTTGTTATTATGATAATTAAACTGGTAGAAATCCATAAGGCTTTCTAAAAATAATCTTAGAAGCAATGTTGTTCATTTCCCTTAGTACTCCTAGGAAGTACTAGGGTCCAAAACCTAGATGGATCCAGACAAGGAACCAGAACTGAATGTGTATACCATTCTAATCTTTATCACATTCTAGTAACAACAAAGAATTTATATAATGTTGTGTGACTTCAGTAGGCTCTGAATATATTTCCCACATTTAGGTAAACTACATAAGTATAATTTGTATTTGTGGTAATATGTCAGTGATAATGTTGTGATTAATCCAATGTTCAGCATTTAGCAATCTTATTTTTCCTCCTGGGAATTAATGGAATTTAGATTGTTTTGGAATTTATATAGATGATGTCAATTTGAATATTACCTAGACACTTTATACAGAACTTCTCTCAAAGTGTCTATGAAACATACAGGTGGGCCTATCTAGGGTTCCTGCTATACAGATACAATCATGCCATCTTCTGTTTAATAATCTTTGGTGAATTTAGGATAAACTTTAAAAAATTCTTTTATCTGACATTTAAGATCTCCCCCCAATCTGGATCCAGTCTCCTACTCTAGCTTCATTTGACATTTCTTCAGAATTTGTTATTATTGTTTATTTATGTCTATCTCTTCATGACCACATTTGAAGTTTTCTTGGCAAAGATACTAGAAGGGTTTGCCATTTCCTTTTCCAGGTCATTTTATAGATGAGTAAATTGAAGCAGAGTTAAGTGATTTGCCCAGTATCACACATGGTAGTAAGTGTCTGAGACCAGATTTGAACTCTGGTCTTCCTGATCTGGTGTTCTATCCACTGCACCATCTATGTACTTCTAATATTTGATCAAACTGGACTACTCTTGCTTGACCTTGTTGTGCCCTCTCTTGTCTCCAATCATTTTTATAGGTCATCCCATCCCCTCTCCCATTGCTAGAATAAACTTTTCCCCATCCCTACCTGTTGGAAATCCTTTGTCCTTCAAGGGAAGGAAGAGATTCACTTGGGTATCCCTTGATCCAAGAAGTGTTTGTTCCAATTCAAAGTGATATCTAGTTTCATATTTTCCTAGAATACTTTGTTTGAATTTCACCTTTTAATTCTGCTTATTTGAAAAGGGGATTTCAAGATTTCCCCTGTAAGACAGTAAGCTCTTGGGAGGGTACCAATCATGGAATTATTGACCTTTGTAAAGTATCAATACTTAGCCAGAGTTTTGCTTATGTTAATTATTTTGTAAATATTTGCTGTAATGAGTTGAATTTGCTCAAGATGACTGAATAAGTTAGTGTACTATTTGATGGCCTAAGAGGAAGAAGGATCCCAAACTCCTATGCATTGAACAAGGGTCCTATCCAGGAAGCCTCGGTCTAAGTGACCTGAATGTGACTCAGGCAGGTAGCTGAACCCACCTCTCTGGGAAGTAAAGCAAATTTGGAGCCATTTTGCTGTGCCTAACAAGTTAATGTTTCTATAACTTCATGTCACAAGTAATTTGTTTCTACATCCTCTGCCATCAGGATCCTGGGAAAAATGTCCACAATCATTTTCTAGGAGAGGATCTGATGACTGACTAAGTGATTTGCTTGCTTTCTAAGGAGCAGAGGAAACCTAAGATATTTCCCATCACAAGACTGTACAGTCAGCATTCATCCCTCTCCCTCCTCAGCCTTCTGGCAGCAAAGAGCAATGACTGATGAACCCATCCTCCAACCCCTGATAGCTGATCTCTAATTCAAGAAGGTAAATCAGCTCTGAAACTCTATGTTGCCAAAGTAAAGACAAATGGAAAATAATGACAGGTTTCCAGAATGCCAACCTTGGCAAGAGAAGGTCGCTCTTTTCTTTAGTCCTCTCTCCATTTTGAATGTGCTTGCTTAGTATCCCCCCCTTTAAGCCTGTCTCCCCACTTCACCATCCACTGAGTCCTCTGGTCATATATAACTAATATAAATGTGGATGGAGAAAAGTATATTTAGGTACTTAGGTGCTTGGTACTCAGGATGGAATAATACACAATAAATAATTTGTGACATCCTTTCATACAGTAAAAGACAAATTATAGGAAGAAAATTGTAAATATGCTTTAATGGAAAGCAGGAGACCAAAGAGAGGCCATTGCTTTAGAAGATGTTCAGACCAAGGGAATCAACAAAGGAACCCCACATTGTCAGAGAACTCAAAGAAGAGCCTAAATTCTATTGAGGTCATGGAGAGGCGTTTAAACATGTTATCCAGGGAGGTGTTCAGAGATATAGCACTGGTTGGTCCACTTCTTCTCTCTGATTTTTCAGCTTGTGCCAAATAATAATGAAAAGAAGCCAAGCAGAGCAGAAAAAAAGGAGTTGGTACTGTAAGATGGGTTGGGGTGGGAGTTGGTGGGTGTGGAAGGTTACCCTTTGATCCTAATAAAAATTAAAATTAGGAATCTCCAAGTAGTAAAATTTTAAGACCAGACTATATTTCTCATGTGATTCTTTCTGGGTCAGAAATGAAAGAAAGAACCTTGAAAACATCTCTGCTCCATATACTGTTGACTGTGATGAATAATTCTAGAGAATCAAAGAACAGAAATTAATTGACCCAAACTGATAACATCTGTTTTCCCACCAACACTGCTTTTATTTTCAAAGATGAAGGAAGGCACTTGGAGTAGAAGACAACCCACACAAGACATAATCTGATGAATAGAAATTCCTTGTAATCCCACTGTTGACACAATAGAGTAGATAAAACAGGATTCCTTTCTCATTTTGAGTCTTCAGATTGTTCAATCAGTCCCAGTTGGAATAGAATTTGATGGAAATTAGAAGGTAAAGTAACTTAATCTGTTTTTTGACAAATGTTTCCCTTGAAATTCAATACAGGCAGTTCTCAACATACAAAAGTTCAATTGTTAGTTTGCTGCTTAGAGTTTGGAGGATATTTTTCCCATAGCAACAGTGTTATATGATTAGGCTCCTGGGCCAGCCCAACAAAGCTTTAACCCATAATTGAATTGAAACAATTTTCTGAAGTACTGTTAGAGGATGGACTTATTGGAAACATGAACAGGCAATAGGATAACTCTTGCAGGTATCACAATCTCATAGATTTGGAGCTGAAGATGGTCTCAGAGGTAATCTAATTTAACCTTCTCCTTTTACAGATGAAGAAATTTAAATGAGGTTAATGACTTACCCAAGTCATAAAGTTAGTAAGAGGTAGACATTGGCTCTGAAACATTGTCCTATGTCTACAAATTCAGATTCTTTCCTTATGCCATATTATAATTTTCTACAGATGACCACATCTTTACGTTTTTAAGAGAAGCAGTGTGGAGTGAAGATAAAAAGCTATCCTTGAAATAAGAAGATGAAAATTCAAGTTTTGCTCTGGCATATGCTAACTCTTTGACCTTGAGGAAAATCTTTAAAACCCTTACTACCTCCAGGCATCTATCCAAAAATTATTAATTCCAGAACAAATGCTGATTTGTGCTATAGAGGATATACTACTTGAAGTCCAAAAAATTTAGAATTTTCAGTTGATGACAAGAGTCTGCAAATGCTCCTAATTGCCAATGACATTGAACTAGGCATAATGAGTACCAGACCACTCTAAAGTTTCATCACTGTCTCTGATAATACAAAAGAGATCTGTCTACCAATCCACACTGGAAATACAAAATGTATGAACATTATGTCTAGTTTCTGATACAGACCTTGTCAGGCAGTCTAACTAATTAGCTTGTTAGTGGCTACCTCTTGGGCCAGATGCTGTAAGCAGAGAATAAACTGAACCTGAAAGAGAACAGTAATAGAAGCCTAGGTTGGATTGTTTTGGTAAAACTGAAAAAATGCTTTTAATGATTACCAATTGCTTGTTGCTTGAAAAAAACTTTTTTTTGACACCAATGTTCTCTTACTGAGGTCACAAGGATTGTAAATCCCAGAATATGAGCATCTCAGAAAAATAAAAATCACAATTAACTACAAAGTGCACCAGAAAGATGAATGAGTATGCTTTGGCATACTCTTAATAAAGAGTAATTTTCATACTCTTGCAGGCATAAAAGCCATTATAAAAGACATGTTTTAGTGGAAAAGGATACTGGACATAATCTTTTAGTTTAAGTGTGAGACATCAATGTACAATTGTTACCCTTGAAACACACACACACACACACACATACACAACCAGGAAGAAATCATGCAGCATGTTGAATATATCTTTTGTAAAGCATTTCTAGGAAAAATATGGGCAAAAAATTACTGGAAAACAAGATATATGGTACTTTAAATCTGCAGTAGTAGATTATCTATATCAAATATATCATAAACTAATGACTCAACAAACTTTTTCAGTAGATTTTTCAAGTATATGTTTGAAATAATTTTAATGGTAAACCATAATCCCACCTCCTTTTGACTCTTAAGTCCCTGACTCCTAAGCCCTAACCCTAAAGCTTGATCTCTAAGCATCATTGAGTCTTGAACTCCTTCTGAGATCTAATTCTCAGCCAATATGCTGAGTCATGACCATGAATGCTAGAATTTCTTGAGCCTTGAGATTCAAAGAGATCTGTAAGTCATAGATCTGGAGCCTATGGTACTAAGCCCTAGAGATTTAAGGTCTCAGCTCTGATTTTAGTGGGAACAGCAAGAGGACTTCAATGGTTTGAGCAGCTTATGTTGGAAATGTGTGGGATGGAAAAAAAAATCTTTCAAGAAGTAGAATTCATAAAGATGTGCCTACATGAAAATCATTCATTTCTTCTTTTCAGAAAATATTACTAATAAAGCTTTAAGGCAATTCTAGCAAGAACTGAGTTGACTTTGAGGTTCCAATGCCAGGAATCAAACAAAAATTAATGGCTTAGCTGGGGACTGTGGAAAGATGAGAATTCTTCCCCAAAACTTCCTGTTATGTTTTCAGGGTCAGAGATAGCAGGAAGGGGCAGACTGATATGCTATTTGGTATACAAGGACAATCTCATACATCAAATAAAAAAACAAACAAAAGATCAGAACAATGAACTACAATAACCTTGAAGAGATTTCACAAATCTGAAAATATCTGAATGAAAAAATAAAAATAAAAATAATTGGTGAAAATGTATCACAACCTTGGTCCTCTCTTGTAGTACATAAGTAGATAGATAAAGGGATGAAATCTGCAGTATTTTCCTATAGGGGTAAGAAGGGATCAGATTTGTGATTTATTCCATTAGGGAACTCCTTTCCAATTAGGAACTTCCTCTATCACTGGAAGTCACCATCTGTTCTTCAACTTCTTCTGGTCAATTTTCAGCCCACTCAATGCCATCTTGATTTCTCTCCAACTTCTACTCCTGATTTTGAATGCTGTGACTTTGAGCCATGATTGATTAGTATTAATTTTGTCTTGAACAGTCTCAGGCTCAAATCACTTCTGACCATGTCTAGGTCATACCACCATGGATGTACTTCCTCCCTCAACTACTTTCCAACTTTATCTTTGAAAATAATAATTATCTCAATAGGCATTCCTAAAAAGGAGATGTCATTCTTTTGCTCTATGACTCCAATTACCATTCTAATCTACCTGCCAAGTTATTCCTCTTTGAGTACTATTGCCCTTTATATCTTTTCTTTCTTTTTTAGAATGTAAGTTATTTGAGGGCACACACTGTTTTGCTTGTTTGTATTTCTGTTTCTATAGTTTAGCAAAGAAGTTGGCACATACTAAGTACTTAAAATATTTTCTCATTTATTCATTCATTAATTCATTTAATCATTCATTCATTCTTCAGCACCTTCTCTTGTTTATAGTTATAGAAATTTTTCTGAAAGTACTAAGGGATAAAGTGACTTTTCCAGAGTAGCCTAGCTAATGTATATTAGAGGGGAGATTGGATCCACATCTTCTTAACTTTGTATTCACTACACCATGATGCCTCTATTGTTCTTTGATCATACTTAAGCAAAATATTGATCAATGCAGACTATTTCTAGAATTGAAAATTCTTGCATATCTATCAATCAAGAATTAAAAAAAATGCACCTAGTAAAGTCCAGGTACCATACTAGATCTCAGGGATTAAAAAGACTGAAATATGCCTAAGTATTTAACTTCTCCCTCTCTCTCCCCCCTCTTCTCTTAAAAATCTTATTACAACTTTGAACTTTACTAGTCTAAAACTGCATTGAATTTTTGTGATAGCCCAGTATATTACATGCACATATAAGGTACCACCATACACACATATAAATGAATGTACATATACATAGCCATATATATATTCATATCATATTGACATTTTATATGTATACATACATATATATGTATATAATTTCATAGGCTGTCATGATAACACTAGATTGAAAAAAGATACACCAAACTTCTCTTTTTTGCAAGGGAGACTTTAGTACAAAAAAGAAAAAAATTAAAAACAGTTTCCATTGCACTATGTATGGTAGGAAGGTTTCTTTCCAACTAGAGAACATTTCATTTCAAGGCGTACCACCTGGAGCCTTAATCTGCCAAGCTGAAAACACATCCCCCAATTTTAATGTGGCATCCAGCCAGTATAGGACATTGGACACTATATTTTGCAGCTCTGCCAGCAGGCAAAGCTTCTACAAGCAACATTGGGGGAAAATAAATTCTATTATCCTTTGAATTGGTTTCCCCTCATTTTTTTTAAAAGCCCACGTTGACATTCTTGGCATCACATAGATTTACTGCAAGGGAAAAACAGAACCAGAGTCCAATCCTCTATTACTCCTATCTTTCTTATGCATCTGGACTCCTCTAAACTTTTAGACTTGGAGAAAGTTGGTCCATGTGTCCATATGTACTCATGTACTGCTAAGATATAAATGAAAAGGACCAGTTAGAGATAAGTTGGTTTAACAGAACATTATTTAAAATTAAATATTTGGAAGAAGTGCTGAGAATGGAAGTATTTTATATAAAAAGGTACATTGCTCTGAGGAGTTTCATGGGAGGCAGGATGAAAGAAGGAAGGTGCACCTTCTATGGAATCCACAGACCCATGTTCAAATCCTATCCCTCACACTTATTACTTAAACTAATGTGAATAAAACACTCAATTTTCTTCTCTGAAAAGGAAAAGGAACTGAATGATTTCCAAGGACTCCTCTGGGTTACTTCAGAGAGAATTTAGTCACTCTGAAAAATAGCTGCTCTGAAAAATGAGGAGGGGGTCATATATCTTTGGGGGTTCTGAATAGTGAGGTTTGCTGCCTTCTTAGTTTGAGACTTCAATGCCTAAAGTCACCAAAGTGATTACATACTAAATTACGCAAAAGGAACTAGTGTGAATCGTCCCTTAATAGACTGACCTGGGGGTCCCTGTTAGATTTAATCACTGTGTCAATTCCCAGAGCAGATGGAATGCTATGAACTATGGTCCTGATTCTGATAATAAGCTATTCTTTATCATGATCACTCGGTTAAGCCAATATTTTCTTGAGAGGGAGATTAATGGCTGCTGAGTAAATACAATAAAATAGCTGAAAGACAATATTAAATGCTTTTCATATCTACAATGAACTTTGATTACACCATAGGGCTCTAATTCAGTGATAAGGAATCGACCACAAATAAACAGAGACTACTGGGAAAGGTGATTAATATAACTGAGCTTGGTGGTTGGATTTGGTAACCATGTCTTTCTCTCCCTCTTTCTTTTCCTAAGATTTCTACCTCCCTGGATCTTGCAAGAATGAAAAGATAGGGGAGATAATATAGCTTTTCTGTTCTGTTCTGTTCTGTTCTGTTCTGTTCTGTTCTGTTCTGTTCTGTTCTGTTCTGTTCTGTAAAGGAGAAAAGGCGACAAACTGTAGCCAGAACCCAAATGAAAGCTTTTTCTGGAATTTCAATGTTATTGCTACTTTGTCAAATACTGAAAGAATTTTATGCCATCCCATAGAGATTTTGAGTAACTTCTTTCTTCCAAAAGGACACATAGGCTAGCTGAACTTGGAATTTGTCCACACTGCTGACTTTCAGCCATGTAGGCTCCAGACCTTTTGACCTTCCCAGGGTTTCTGAATCTGCCCAGTCCTTTTTATAGTTGGATTCCTTGGCAGCTTGAGTTAGACCGTACTTCCCACTGATTTCTTAGAGCCTCCTTCTGCTCCTTTTCTTCCTTCAGACAGATAGTCATAACTGGCAATCCCATTACCCAAAGAAACCACAAAATGGATCATGGAGTAAACAGCAAGAAAGATATATTTATATAAAATTTTAGAAGGAAATTCAATTAGGGAGGAATACTTGGAAAAGACACTGGACATTGGGGCACAAAGCCTCATATGTTAGACTCAAGGATAATGGGAAGTCATTGTTGAAAAGGCAACAAGTAAGATACATACTCATGGGGTACAGACAAGCTTCTTGGGAAAGATGCCCATATGAGAATGATAATCGTAAGAATAATAAAAAGAAAAGGAGTAGAAGAATGAAAACATTAGTGACAACACATTTATACAGAGCTTTAAATGTATGCAAAGTAACATATATTATCAGAACACATTATCATATTATACTTGTGTCATGGTATGTCGTATCACACTATATCAACCACTTGCCTCTCTTACTAATGAAGAGCTGAGCTTGAATAGGCTAGTCACTGAGTAGTAAATCTTAGTGGCAGGATCTGAATTTAGATCTTCCTGATTTTAGCTGATATACCATGTTTCTATCTTATACCTTTGTATTTTAATCAATTATTCATTATTCAATAAATGATTTTGTTTCTATCTATCAAAAGGCTACAAGTGTAATAATTACCTAGATGTGTGGCCTTGGGCAAGCCACTTAACCCCATTTGCCTTGCAAAAACCTAAAAAAAAAATTAAAAAAAATAAGGCTACAAGTGCTTCAGGTGATACTTAAATTTGTGTACCTGAAATGATGAAAACAAAAAAAGCCACAAATACTAGAAATTCATTACTCTCCATCAGCATAGCTTTCCTCACATAAGTTCCCATTATATTCCATTCTGCCAGTTCACAATAATTTAGTAAATGCCTACCATGTACATAGTATTGTGGTCACAAAGATAAAACAAAACATTATGCAGCTCAATGAACTCATATTCTTTTGGAAGAAAACATATATATATATTTATGTAATAATATTCATAGCTAATATATAACATTTAATTATATTAATAGCTAACATTATTATTAATACTATATATTAGTCACTGCGCTAAGTACTTCTTAAATATTAACTAATTTGATACTCATAACAACACTGCTAGTTAGGTGCTGTGATTATCCTCTTTTTACAGTTGAGGAAACTGAGGCAAACAAAAGTTAAGTGACTTTCCCAGGACCAGATAACTAGCAATTTGTGTGATCCAGATTTGAACTCATCTTCCTGACTTCAAGCCCAGCTCTCTATCCACTTTACCACCTAGTTGTCCAGGGAAAGAAAGGGGGAAAGGGGGAGGTAGGTCACGCCCATATACACATATATGCTACAAGTAATTGGAGGGAAGTCTTGACATCAAAGAAGGTCATGACCAATTTGGTTGGAATGTAGAAAACATAAAAGAGAGGAACAAACAATAGAACTGAAAAAAGTGAGTTGAAACTAGACTATGAAGAGTTTAAGATGATAGAAGGGTTTTTTCTCAGTTTTAGAAGTAACAGGAATCCAATGGAATTCCTTGAGTAGGAAAAGGAAGTGACACAGCCACTGTGTCTCAGGAATACCAATTTGAGAGCTATGAGGAAGATGGGTTGTAAAAGGCTTAGCCTAGAGTCAGGAAAATCGGTAGGGAAGCTATTGAAACAGTCCAGGAAAGAAGTGATGAGAGTGGAAACTATGGAGGCTATGACATGAATGGAGAGAGATGGATGGATATGAGAAATGTTGTAGACTGAGGTTCAGTGAATCTAAATGATAAGTTAAAGAGAACTACAAAACTAATATGGGAGTCTAGATGTTTTCCATGAAAATCCAGGGTTCTTTTCATGACATCACACTGCCTCTGCAAAGGCAATTGAATAATCCAAAAATGGTGGTGGGAGGGGGAGGAGGAAGATCTATAGAGTTTTATAATATTATGAGTTTGCATAAAATTTACTATGCACATAAGAAACGGAGGAAAAAGCATATTTTTCTGAATAATTCATATGAGCATGTGCATTTCTATTAAAATGAAACTTTTGCAGAAACAAATAGTACCCACCTCCAAAGTGGTTTATCCACTCAACTATTTTCCTTTATAGAACCAAATTTTAAAATGACAAATAATAGCTTATGGACATGTGAGATCCAGAAAGAAAATCAAGTAGAATGATAAAACAGGAGCTCTGGCAACTTCAGAAATTACAATCCTTCCTGGTAGGCTACAAATGTTTCTTCCTGGTGCTTTAGCGAGAATGGATGCATTTCTGAGAGTTCATAGATTTCATGCTGCTCACAGCTAACATCTGCTATCATCCAGGTGAGTCAGCAACAAGCAGGCAGATAAATGAGCACGAAGTACAAGGAGTGCTTGAACAACCTAAGGTAAGAGCATTAAGAATACAGCCCATAAAAATCAACATAAATGACAATATTGTAGATGAACAAAGGGCCAGATCAGCAGACTTGTGATTTCTCTAACAGAATATGGGGAAAAGAAAAAAAAATGAAGAGAATCAAGTCATGCATTTCCTGAGATCTCACAAAACTTCAAATACTTGCCTAGTAATATCTTTTTTTTTTTTTTTGGTTTTTGCAAGGCAATGGGGTTAAGTGACTTAGTGATTTGCCCAAGGTTACACAGCTTGGTAATTATTAAGTGTCTGAGATCAAATTTGAACTCAGGTCCCCTTGACTGCAGGGGACTAGCCACTGTGCAGCCTAACTGCCCTCCTTTATTATCTTTCTTAATTCTCTCTCTCTCTCTCTCTCTCTCTCTCTCTCTCTCTCTCTCTCTCTCTCTCTCTCTCTCTCTCCTTCCTTCCTTTATCCTTTCCTCTTTCCTTCTTTCTTTCTTTCCTCCTTCCTTCCTTTCTTTCATCCTCCTTTTCATCATTCCTTTCTTTTCCTTTTGAGACATTTAAGTTGAAGGGGAATGAATATAAAGGAAGACTAGAAGGTGGATTGGTGGTAGACCAAGAAAATATACAGTATATTGTGTTGTTTATTATGCTCAAAATAATCTAAATTGGGAAGAGATTTTAGACAAGGACATTGGTAACTTTTAATAACCCTAGAAAATTTCACTGACAATTTTACCAAATGTTAGCAAAGATTTCTTTAATAGATGATGAAAGATGTGGGTGAAGCCTCTGCTCTCAGACTTCCAATAAAAGAGAAATTTTGAAGGCAACTCAACCTACTTTGGGATATCTATAATTGATATACTTGTATTGTTTTTTGTTTATTTTTATTTTCCCTGAAATCTAGATGAAAATTTCTTCTTTTCAGTTACTGCCTTGGGTCTAGTTGTGCCCTCAGGAGTCACACAGAACAAATCTAATCCTTTTTCCATATGACATCATTTCAAACAGTTAAACAGAGATATAATATTTATCCCTGACTCTTCTTTTAGTCAAGGTGACCCATCCTTAGTTCCTTTGACCATTCATCTCATATCTTGGACTTGAGCACCTTTCATTACAATTTTGGTGGGGCTACTCTGCACATTCACCAGTTTATCAGTCTCATTCCTAAAATGTGCTACCCCAAATGAATGCAAGATTGTGAATGATCTGACCTGAGCAGAGTCTAAAGGGATTCTTGCTTCCTTTTTTCTCAAATTATTGAAGACCAAGTTCTCACTAGATCTTTTGGCTACATATCTACATTTGTTCTCATACTGACCTTAGATTCCTAGAAAAGTCCTAGATCTTTTATTCAATACAAATTTTACATTAAAATTCTACCAAAACCTGAAGGACAGAGTCCTTGTAAAGAAAAAGAAATGACTATTTCAAATTATGTGTATAAATATAAGGTCATCCATGATCAAACTCAAGTTTACAGGTTCACGCATACACACACACACACACACACACACACACACACACACACACACAGACACACACACACATTCCAAAAGCAATCTTAAGTTCCTAGAAGTCTTCATCTCTTAGTTCAACCCAAGATCATACTAATTTTTTTGGTTACATGTCCCACCATTGATTCCCTCAGCTGGTAGATGGGTAGTCTCAGATTAAAGTTATGCAGTATTTTAAGTTTTTCAAAGCATATTCTACAAATTTAACTAGGCTTGAGGGAAAGAATCGTCCTGGTAATTCTAAAAACTTAGAAAGAGCTTGAAAAACCATAAAACACTATATAAGCACTTTTTACACATGCCTTACTAATACTCCTATATATTCCTATATAAATATGACTTGTCATTACAAATTGGGAGTTGGTTCAATAAAGGAAGGAGAAACTAATAAAGAAAAAAAACCACTTTTTTAAAAGATTTTATTTATTTTGAGTTTTACAATTTTCCCCCAATCTTACTTCCCCCTCCCCACAGAAGGCAATTTGCCAGTCTTTACATTATTTCCATGGTATACATTGATCCAAATTGAATGTGATGAGAGAGAAATCATATCCTTAAGGAAGAAACATAAAGTTTGAGAGATAGCAAGATCAGACAATAAGATATCAGTTTCTTTTTCTAAATTAAAGGTAATAGTCCTTGGGCTTTGTTCAAACTCCACAGCTCTTTCTCTGGATAGGGATAGTATCCTCCATTGCTGACAGCCCCAGATTGTCCCTGATAGTTTGCACTGATGAAATGAGCAAGTGCATCCAGGTTAATCATCACCCCCCATGTTACTGTTAGGGTGTACAATGTTTTTCTGGTTCTGTTCATCTCACTCAGTATCAGTTCATGCAAATCCCACCAGGCTTCCCTGAGTTCCCAACCTTCCTGTTTTCTAACAGAATAATAGTTTTCCATGACATACATATACTACAGTTTGCTAAGCCATTCCCCAATTGAAGGGCATTTTCTTGATTTCCAATTCTTTGCCACCACATACAGGGCTGCTATGAATATTTTTGTACAAGTAATGTTTTTACGCTTTTTCATCATCCTTTCAAGGTATAGACCCAGCAGTTGTATTGCTGAATCAAAGGGTATGCACATTTTTGTTGCCCTTTGGGTGCAGTTCCAGACTGCTCTCCAGAAAGATTGGATGAGTTCACAGCTCCACCAACAATGTTTTAGTGTCCCAAATTTCCCACAACCCTTCCTACAATGATCATTGTCCTTTCTGGTCATATCGACTAGTCTGAGAGGTGTGAGGTGGTACCTCAGAGATTCTTTAGTTTACATTTCTCTAATAAGTAATGATTTAGAGTAAGTTTTGTGTTTTTTTTTAACTGTGAAAAGATAATCATAATTAACTATGATGATCACTTAGACTTCCAACATCCCTTTGTTTTCATAGCCACTTTCTATTTTTTTATTGTGTACAGCTTAATTTTGAAGTTATGGCAATGACATTGGAATGATTTGTCTTTTCCTTCTTCATCTAACTTGAGATGAGAATACTAAAGCAAATAAGATTAAGTGACTTGTCTAGGGTTACACATCTAAGAAGTGTCTGAACAGATTTGAACTTAGGAAAAAGAATCTTCCGGACTCAGGGTCTGGCACTTACTGTGTCATTGAGATTACCCTATCTTCTGTGATAAAACAAAGGTAAAAAAGGTAAAGGTCTTCATCTCTCTTATTACAGACCATCTGTAATAATCCCCACCAAATGGGTGATGGAGAGCCAACCTAGGGAACTGAGACAATCAGAATATGAATGGCAGTCACTGGATAACACATAATAGCAGAAGAATATCATTAACAAAATGGCAGGAAGGGGTATTGAAAAGAGTGTATTGGGAGCTAGTAGGGGATGCTAGCAACTTTTGTGATGTGCTGGAAAGATATCAAATGCAATATCATAGTACTTGCAATGGAATTACAACTCATGATCTTGGTTTCTTCATTTGTAAAATGAAGGCACAGTGATTTCTTATGTTCTTTCCATCACTAAGTCAATGATTCTCTTGAATTCTTAAGCTTGATGGTGGGTGGAAAAAAAAGAGTGATATTATAGTAGAGGTTAGCCAGGGGCTGAATGGATCTATTATGGTGTCTCAAAAGTAAAGAATTCCTTTTCAATGAAATTGCTGATGGAGATTTGGGGATAGTGGTTAGGCCTCAGTAAGAGTATTTGAAGCTAGTGGTTGAGATAAAGCCTAAATGGAAAAGTAAGAAAGCAATTAGAAAATAGGAATTGACCAAGTTTGCAGCCCCTTAGAATCATAACATGGTAGATAGAAACCTAATGGGAAACTATAGGTAGGGAGACATTGACTTTAATATATGGTAATGGTACTGGGGAGGAGGCTGAATGAAGGCTAAGATAATCAGGAAATTATGCTCTGAAATATTATTTTAAACCTCAGTCAAACTGAAGCACAATACACTCTGTATCTTCAATATCCCTTCCCTCCATTTTTCTTAATGATATTTTTTGTTGTTGTGTGTTACCCAGTGACTATCATTCACATTCTGAAAACATCGAATATGGCTATTTATAGTGTTCACTGGTCCAGAAACAAAGCTAGTTAAGTAAGTCAACCAATGAGGACTAAGATGATGAGCCAAGATAACTGGAATGTTGATGGAAGTAGAGTTCTATCCTCCAGTGGAGAAGTCAGATGGGCTTCCCAGAGGTTCATGGGTGTACCTCAGTGGGCAGTTTGCTTCTATTAGAGGGTAAAGGGTAACTCTCAAGGGAAGACAGGAAGAATGCTCAAAGGGACATCAGGTAGAACAAGTCTCCCAAGAAGGAACAGTGTATTAAAATTATAAATTCAATGGAAAATCATAAATTAACTATCTCCCATAATTCACCGGGTGTGTGGTCTATTATCACTTGACCATTAATTTAGTCTTTTTCAATTTAAACAAGGAAAAGTTTCTCTCAAAGGCAATCAGAGATTAAGCATTTTATAATGTTTGCCTCCTTTTTTCCTTCCTTTCTTCCTTCTTTTCTCTCTGCCTCTCCCCTGTCTGTCTCTGTTTCTGTCCGTCTTTGTCTGTTTGTCTATCTGTCTTTCTGTCTGTTCATCTTTCTCTATCTTTTCTCTTCTTGGGGAGTGAGTAGGATACCTTTTCTAAGAAGTTAGAAGGAAGAAGCATTGGGAAAGAAGCGCCATTTTCCATCTATGATAATGTAATCTTATTTACTGACACTCTTTAGGTAAAAAA
Organism: Macrotis lagotis; assembly: GCF_037893015.1. NCBI lineage: Eukaryota > Metazoa > Chordata > Mammalia > Peramelemorphia > Peramelidae > Macrotis > Macrotis lagotis. Next base: position 89,251,075 of record NC_133658.1, read on the forward strand.
GCAATTGAGGATCATTACAAGCAAAGATCATTCCCAGACTAACACAAAGAGCCTAACTCAAACAATGATCAAAGAATTTTGCAATCTTTAAATCCAGTTTTGATCCTATGTAAGTTTAACTCACTGAACCTACAGTCAGAAATAGAGTGCATAGAATTTTAAGAGTTACAAGAAACTGTCATAGCATTATGGTCTACTATAGAAAAGGTGCACTAACAGAAGCAGGATACCCATGAGTTCAAATCCTTCCAAAGACACTTAAACTAGCTATATAACTTTAAGCAAAGCCTTTAACTTCTCTTACTTACAGTTTCTTCATTTAAAAAATGGAGTTAATGCTACAGTGCCTGGTAGATCCACCTCCTAGAGTGGAATTAATGTATTTAAAGTACTTCCCATATCTTAAAATACTGTTAACAACAGAAAACAACTATTAGTCTAATTCCTTCATTTTTAAGGATTAGTAAACCAGTATCCAGAGAGAATAATTGACATATAACCAGAGTCATCAAGCAAGCTAAACTGGAAAAAGTCAAAACTAAAATATGGTCTCTTGCCTAAGTTTATATTATGACACCAGAGTTCTTCTTAACCATGTGATTTTGGGCAAGTCACCTTTAACACTGAGTTTCCTTTTCTTCCTCTATAAAGAGGGGACAATGATAACTCACAGGGAAAATGAGTAATTATCATTATTGTTGTTAGTTCCTTCTAGCATTGTTCTTTCTGGAATATTATTGATGCTTTCTAGCCTCCCCAAAACATGCCATATTTATTCCCTTCTCCTTTACTTATCTTTTATGACCAAATTCCAGTAAGCAGTTCTTGCTATCCACAATCATTGAAATACTGAATGTTTACAACAAAATTTAACAACTCTAGGTTATTTTTCAAAAGTGTTTATCTGTAAATGGGCTGTCTCCATAACTAGATTTTAAACCCCTGAGAAGCAGTGATTTAAGGTAGTGAGGGCTTCACAGAATAAGTAGTTACTGGAGTTATGTCTACCTGTCTTCCTAACAGTGTTTGGATCCATGACAATATTCCCTGACTGAACAAGGAAGAGCAGTATTAAGTAGACCACCATCATAAAGAAGATTGTTTTGGCCAGAGAAATCACAGGAGACAAACAAAATGTTTACATTTTCCTTCATGGCTCCTTTTTCTTGCCAATTCTGTGTTGTATTCCCTGGCTTAGACTATCTCTAAGAAATCTTGGAAATTCTGCTCAACCTTTGGTTTTGCTGTTCCTATTGATCTGCCTTTTTATACCAAGAAGTTTTTTTTACCCAAAGTACTGTTAATTGCCTACAATTAACTAAGCACATTGATTATTCTCATCCCCAAGATACATGTTGACTAAAGGGTTGAGTGGTTGATAAATGGGCTAGAATTATCATATCTGTAAGAACATGCTATACTAGAAAGAATCTATTTATCAATAAGTTCATACACACACACACACACACACACACACATATATACACACATACATACATACAGATAGATAGATAAACATCCAAATGGAGAGGGAGAGGTGACAGAAAGAGAACATGTGGGTGAATAGGAATATCTGAGTTCCCTACCAATATAAAATTCTTGTCATTCAATGAATCACAAAGAGTTGTTGACACAATTGGCAAAGCCAATTCAATAAGATATTTTTCAATGAAAAAGCATCAGTGTCCAGAATCTGTATGCTGTGATTAACAAATGAAAAGGAAAAGCTCTTGGGGGCAACTTCATGATGTCATGTCACCAAGATATCAAGGGATTTAAAATTATATACGAGTCTTATATCTGACTTCATAAGTGGAAGGAATTTCCCTACTGGAAAAATATGGCTAAATAGTTGGTTGATGATTAGTTCACAATTATTTCTGATAATAATTCAGTCCTAAGGGAAAGGAGGCAGCTTTGTAGACACCAAGGAATTCAGACAACTCTTTGATTAGCTCCACTGGGGGTGTTTTGGTTAAAGTTTTGTCACATTCCTTCTTTGTAGAAGCTCCTTCTCTAGAGATTGCTAAAAATAGAATAGCCTAGGATGGTCAAGTGCCTCTTACTTCTACAGATTCCTCACACCAATCTGTTTGAGTGCTCCCATTCATGAAATAATTTTCTAACTTGGGTCATAGGTGTTTTTGTACAAGGATCATTCTGATTCTATCTCCTTCCATCTCTTTCTAAGTTCAAAGATGCTTGAAGGTGGAGATTGTTTTTCATTTTTGTCCTTATCTTTTGATCCTTGGCACCAAGCTCAGTACATTACACATAGAACGTTCTGAAAATAATAGATTTAGAACCATAAGGCTCTAAATTAAATCCTCATAATTGACAGATAGGAAAACTGAGGCCCAAAGAGATGAAGTCACTTGGCTAAGATGATAAGCTAATAAATGGCAGGGAAAGAATTTGAATTTTGGTCTTTTAACTCTAAATTAAATACAACACATTTTTTACTATAATGTCTCATAGGAAATTGAGACATTGTCAATTTAATTGTCATTTATCACTATGGGAAACTCAGACAGGGAGAGGCTATATGAATAGATAACACAACTAAGCCACAACTGAGCTCCAATAAGCAACCAATTCTTTTCCTTTTTTTTAAATAACCACTATACTTCAGTATTTGAATTCTAATAAAGGGATTTAAGTTAGATTAAAAATCTGGCAATGCAGGAGTTAATTCTCATTAGCTAATGAACTAAGGAACTAAATGAGTTTTACTATGGATTCTTGACTTTTAGTCAAATAAATGGAGATTCAGAATCTGATAAAAATCTGTCTAGACCTCTGTAAGGGAAATATTGCTTCTTTAAGATGACTAGCCCAGTAATGCCCTTGAGTGTATTCATAAATATTTGATTCTCTTAATAGAGCATATGTAAGCTCCTTGAGGTCAAGAATTCTTTGCAACTTCTTCTTGTATAAATTGAATTTAGTTCAAAACCTTAACCATAGAAGATGCTGAATATATGTCCATTTTGAATGGAAATAACACATAGAAAAATGAATGTCCAGAGCTATTTGAAACTGAATAGCTAATGAGGGGCATTTCTGTAAGAATATTGAAATTGAAATTCAAAATTATAACTTTCTAATTAATCAATTTCCAGGAATCCAGGAATTTCCAGGAAAGATTCTGAATAAGATGTTGGTATTATTCCAGGAAAAGAAGATAAAACATCATTTTTTAAAGAAATAATCAACTTTCCCCATTTATAGTAATATCTAAATATAAATAGTAAATCTAGCTCATCCCTCCTTTCTTTCTACAATTAGTAAGTTTATAGTAGGAATTGTTCATTTGGAATACAAGAAAGAACAAATTTCACGTTCATAAATTTAGGTAGAAATAAAAACATCTTATATTAGAATAATTATCAATTACAATTATTAAATTAAATATAATTATTAAAATAGTAATTAATTAATAAAATAGTATTAATTAACTATTACTGTTATCAACCTCTAGATGAAATATAGTTGTTCCTTAAATTGAAAAGGAAAAAAGAAAATATTATTCTGAGATGAAATGAGTGATATTTGTATCTTAAATATGTGGTCCTCACCTCTGCTACTACCTATCCTACCAACCCTTTCCATTGACCCTTAACTTCACACTCTTCCCCATATCAAAATGTCACAACTCTTTTCTTTTTTTCTTAGCTATTTGTCCTTTTCCTCTCCTATCAATATCTTTCTTCCAACCCAGAGAAAATATGATTCATATTTATCCCAATTTTAGGACAAACTAACAACATATCCAACAAAGAAGTCACTCCTGCCATAAAGACTTATTGTTTTAGACCCTTTGAAGAATAAGTATTTATTATATCATATCTAGCTGAGATATAGTTTAGCCTGCCTCTTTCTCTGCCATCAGGCCATTGTCAGAACAAAGTTCACTTGATTATAATAGATCAATGCCATTTGGGGGAAGTGTCAAGGTTTAAACTGCCCTGTTTAAGTTTACTTCTGGATGTCAGACACCTCAAGATTAAATCTGTATTGGTGTTAAAATGAACTAAATTAAATTTCAAATTAGGAAATAATATTTTTGTTTGGTATTATGGGGCTTTTGTTTGTTTGAAGACTTCTCCATATAGGGCAGCATTTAGTAAAAATTTCCTTTAAAACTTGATGATGTATTGGAAAATGATGTGTTAATTATCAAAATACTATTTAACCTTATTAATATATTGCTTTAATGTTCACGAATCATTTTGTTCATAACAACTCATTGAGATAAATGGTGCATTATCATCATGTCATAGATGAAAAAACTGAAGTCAGAGAAATTACATGATTTGCCTTGGATTACAGACCTGGTAAGAGTCAGAAGTAGAATTAATTCCTGACTCTATTCACACCAATGCCAGCTGTGAATCATTGAAGAGATTAATATAAGAAAAGAGGATAGGCAGCTGATGGGGGAAAATGAGGAAGGATAGACAGTTTTTATGTGCCTTTGACACCTTGAAATTGTCAAAAATTCTAAAGAAAGTTCTAGTAATGTAATTTATTAGAAAATGTAGACATTAGTCACACAGAGTGAGAAAACATGGATGAGTTAAATCATGCATAGTGTTAGGATCACAGATCCACTGGAAAAGCGCATGTATTGAGAAGTTACTCCACAGAGAACTGTTTGTAACAACAGTAAGAAAAATAAAAGTGTAAACTTGGGTAAAATTTTGTTTAAAAGATGCCAAATCATAGCTTTCTTGGATATTCCACTTTTAACAAATTATGTTGGCATCATGTAGACAGTGTAAGTAGGTAGAAGGCGTAATGTGGCACAAGCAAATAAAGTGTTAGGCCTGAAGTCAAGAAGACATGAGTTCAAACATCACCTCAGACATTTGCTTACTTACTAGCTGTGTTACCCTAGTAAAGTCATTTAAATGCTATCTGACCCAGTTTCTTTATCTGAAAAATGGATAAAATAACAGTAAATTGCCCAAATGATCATTGTGAGGTAATCTTTGTGAGGTCTTTGTAAATCATAAAGCATTAAATGAATTCAAGACATTATTAGTAGTAGGAGTGATATATAAGGTACACATCAAATATTGAGGAAGATGGCAATCTTGGTGACAAATTGCTTTGTGGAGGTGATGAGTCTAATGTTAATTTGACCCCATAATATTTTTAAGCAGACTCTTAGAACATCACTGAAGGAATTGAACACATCAAACTATTTAAATTTTCTTTAAAGACATTATATGATGATTGAAATCTTTCTCTTTGGGTCTTCTGAAGAGCAGTACTGATAATAGTTCATGTCAGATGATCTACATGAAAGGCATAAAATTAGAAAAATAAAATGAATAGAATAGAGCTGATGTAAATATGAGTTAGGCGATAATTGATCAATCTGAAACATTTACCTTTTCTTAATACTGTAAAACTTCAATCAAAGCATGCGTTTTAATGATGTTTGAAGTGGCTCGATTTTGTTGCCTTATAGGCTGAGAAATTCCCAGGAAAGGAACTTGGGTAAATTAATATTCTTGTAGTCGCAATACAAGCTCAATCATGACTAAATATCACGATTTTTGTCTGCCAGACTATTGGAAATATATCTGAGGGACTGCTGTTTTGGAACTCAGTAATTTTAATAAAAAAAAGATGAGGAAAAATAGACAACATGCCTTTAAATGGTAGCCTTTCTTCAAAATGAAGCCTTAGGATTATTTTTATTAAAACTTTTATAAGACCATAGTGATTATCACTTGGTAGAATTATTTTCCAGACACAGAGGTCTGAATTTATCAGAATTATACTTTGTTTCTTTGTAGCCTTTGGCAAGAGGTTATAAGGCATAAGGAAACAAAAGAAGGAAAAAAGCACTCAAAAGTTTCTTGCAATGAGAACATTTGTCACTTGGATATATCATGGGATAAACTCTGGGCATGGAACCAAGGTAAGTAATTGCACTGGCCCTGGTCCACATTTAAGACATGCACTGAGGACCTTCTAAGTAGGAAAAGCTTATTGAGTTTTGTATCCAAATTCTGAATGGGAAAAAATGATTTTCATTTCTTTTGTACTTCAGGCAAAACCTGAGGACTTGTTGGCAAGGCAATCTCTGTGGAACCTGAGAATTCCACAAGTTCATTTTATGAGGAATGAGCCAGAACTGTTGGTTGGTGTTGATCATGTTCAGGAAAAGTTTCAAGAAGGGCCCTCTAGGGTCACTTCAATCTGGCACTGCTTGGTATTAGAATTAGAATTTTCAGATCATCAGGCTGTGAGTGAGATTAGTCCTTTTTTTAATACAATCACCATCATTTTACAGACCAGGAAACTGAGACCCAGTGACAATGAAGGACTGACTGGGGGCATATAGCTAATAACAAGCCAAAGTTTGAAAGATGCCAAATCATAGCTTTCTTGGATATTCCACTTTTAACAAATTATGTTGACATCATGTAAACAATATTGTCTAGTAGTAGAATATCATGAATATCCGGCAAGGGGTTATTTATTGAATGGTAACCAGGTTGTTTAACTAAAACAATGTAATTAAGTATATTTACACCTTTTAGAAGGGAAGAGATATATAATTCCCAAAAGAATTTGTACATGGTGAAGAAATAGAGTACCTTTTCTATGAATCATATCCTGATGCCTCTTATGATCACAATACATTGATCCTTGAATTCTTCTTACTAAAACCCAGTTCTCAATATATCATTTCCCTATTGAAAAAAGAAATTTCAGTAGTTTCCCTTTTGCCTTTAGGATGAAATACAAAATTTTATTTTGCATAATAATCTTGCTCCTTCCTTCCTTCCTTCCTTCCTTCCTTCCTTCCTTCCTTCCTTCCTTCCTTCCTTCCTTCCTTCCTTCCTTCCTTCCTTCTTCCTCCATTCTTTATTTCCTTCCTCTTTCCTTCCCTCTCTTTCTTTTTGCCTTACTAGAAGGTTTTTATTGTGTAACCTTCAAACAAGACAAGGTAAAGAACAAACCAGTTTGAGTCAAATAGAAACTATAAATAGAGACCTAGATATACATCATCAAGATCTTTCAAAACTACATAGGGATTTTTGTGTTTTAGAAAGACCTGATGTCTTTGCTTAAAGATAATGGACATCTCTTGGTAAAGCTTGGAAAATAGAGGTAAAGTGAAGATTGGTAGAAAAATATACTGTAGCCAACAAAAAGGTAGTTTACACAATTATATTGAATTTGGGGTAGTATAATCAGTATAATCTTCTCTGCTCCATATATAGGGAAGAGGCTTTGGAATTCCATGTTGTGGATCTTGGCAGCTTTAAAAAGGCATGTCTTGGTTCTGGAAGTAAGTTATAGAGTTGGCATGTATGAATCATAAGATCATTTAGGCAAAAAAACCTTAGAGGCTATAAAATCCAATCCTCTCATTGTACAGATGAATAAACTGAGGCCTAGAAAGGGTCAATAACTAAGCTAGGGTCAGAAAGACAGCAAGTTTCTGAGATTTTGATATGGAGTTCTAACTGCAAGGTTCTGAGGAGTCTAGTCTTTAGATTAAGCCTCAAAAATTTAAGGTTCAGAGCTTTCATTATTGGTAGTTCTAAATCCTGATTCTCTGTCAATTTTCTAAAAAAAAATGAGTTAGACTGAACCTTTTATTGCTAGTTAGCCTCAATGACATTCTAATTTAAGTCCTCTTAGGACAGAATCATGGATTTGGATGTTTACCAGTTCCACTGCAGAACCATATATCTTAATAGTTGTCTACCATCTTATAGCTGACATATTTTCTTTCTTATCTGGAATTTCTAAGGAGGGGTAGACAACTAGTTTTTGCTGTTGTCCATGTATCTGCTCCTCAGTTTCCACAACTGTATAATGAGGTTGGAGTAAATATTTAAAGTAAATATCAAGTGTAAATCTTATGATCCTTTGATTTTTTTTATTTTTTAATTTATTTTTATTTATTTTTAGGTGTTTTTTTTTGCAAGGCAAATGGGGTTAAGTGGCTTGCCCAAGGCCACACAGCTAGGTAATTATTAAGTGTCTGAGACCAGATTTGAACCCAGGTACTCCTGACTCCAGGGCTGGTGCTTTATCCACTACACCACCTAGCCGCCCCATTTTTTTTTTTGTTTTTTGTTTTACTTTTTTTTTTGATCCTTTGATCTTAATGCCCATTCTCTCTCCCTTAGTATAATATGCATATTGTCACACACATGAGCTGTCTCAATATGAGCTTTCAAAGAGTCTGGAACCAATGTCTTTGTGGAAAAGGGAGTAGGTAGAAAATTGGTGGGAAAAGTTGTTTTAAAACAGACAAATGGATAGTTTCTTTGCACAACACAGTCTGGATTACTACTAAATTAAATTTTGTGTTCTTTCTTTAATTTCTTCTCAATGAAATATTCTGATGATACTAGGAGCAGATTTCGAATTTTCGGAACAATTAAATTCTTAAGCAGCTGCAAATGACCAGTAATAATATCACGGAGCAATGGCACTGTGCCCAGGGAAGAGACTTTGGACTTTGAGAGACCCTGGTGAGTGAACAAACTAGATTTCTCTATTCACAAATTATACCCTAGGGACAGAATACTTGGGTTTTTTTCCCTTTGTCTTTTTTTTTCTCCTTAACTCTGAGTCTCTTGTTCTGAATGATTAAATTCGATGAATATCTCACAAGGTTAGTTCTTAAAAGAATGTGTGTAAATGGTACAGATCCTTGCTTTGTCAAATTTAGATGGAAGGAACACTTTGTTCAAGGCATAAAATTAAGAAAAAAGTTGACTCTATTAGTTATATTGTCTCAGAATGTTAATCTGTCCTCTGTATAGATCTGACAACCGTTGGCTTAGCTTAATGTTTTCCTTCAAAATTTATTATAGTAACATTGTTTCTAATATATTTCATCAGTCTTTATTTTAAAATCTACATAGGCTCTTTCTACAAAAATGAATTAAAGGCAATTCATTGGTTTCATCAATTTAGGAAAAATAACTAATTCAAACTTCATATCTTATTGAAATGTATTATTTTATTTACTCAAATGGTCAATTTAATAAAAATGGTGGATTCAATAGTCCTCTATTTTCTCAGCTTTCATGAGGTATATAACTTAAAACTATTTTCATAACAATAATAATACATTTTAATTTCTATAATGATAGGTAAACAAAAGCTTTGGGAAACCCATAATAATTTTTAGGTAAAGGAAAGGTGTTCTGATACCAAAAAAAAAAGTCAGAGAATTGATGGTCTTAGAAAGTTACCTGAGCTTAAGTGGCTAGATTAAAGTCACAAAATCAGTATATGTCAGAAGTAAGGATCTAAATCCAAGTCTTTGTAATTCAAAATCAGCTGTGTCTATATACTACTACAAGCTATATATTGGGAAAATATGTATTACTCTGAAAACTGATCCCTAAAACTTTATTTCATTCCTTTAGGTGATAATTCTCTTCTGATGGGATGATATTACTTTGTGTTAGGTGTAACAGTGAATGTTGTGCTAGTTTTGGATCAGAAAGAACTATGTTCAAATTCTGACTCAGACACACTAACTTGATATCCCTTGGGCAAGTCACTTAACCTCTTTCTTCTTTAGGTTCTTAATTGGATAAATGGTGATAACAACTGAAGTTACCTCCCTGGCTACTGTCTGGATAAAATGAGACAATTTTCATGTAGTGCTTTTCAGTCTGTAAAGTTCTATGTAAAGGCTAGTAAATCTTGTTGTGTTGCTATTGCTGTATTGAAGATACTCAGCCATTTTTATTCCTTATATTTCTTTTGTCCTAATGGGAATTTGTGTCTATATTACAAGTCTGGAGAAGACTAAGGTGGGGAGACAGTGAATGACAAATGGTTTTTATATACATTTTGTATACGTATACAAATAGTTTTAATATACATTTATATACATTGTGGACAGCACATGTACCATTGAATAACATGTTCCCAAAGTCTCACTAGGTGTGTTGTGAATCACATGGAATTTAACATATATTTCTACTGTATACCAAACAAGAGATACATGGTGCCCATTTGTTCTGGGCCAAATAGGATTTGGTCTGGCCAGAAATTCTGAGTCTTCCCCTCCCAGTTTCATTTTTTGGGGGGCTGGGAGGTTAGGTAATCAAACTAAGCCATCTTTTGCCTCATTTCTTATCTAGCTTTAAATCACTGAATGGATGTTGCCTCTGATCAATCAAGACCTGGGAAAGACCTCAGCTTAAAAAGGTTAAGGTCTCCCACTGCATCTAGGGTCATCTTCAGTTGCCCTAGCCTACATATTGCCACTGGAGAAGAAAAAGAGATTGGTGATTTTATGCAGCCCCGCCTCACTTAAATCCAAATCACTTACAAGTCAAGACATCAATGATGTCATTGGTCCTCTTCCAGAAGGAAGAACAAACAACAAATAGAAACAAGAATATGTTTTATACTCTTACAGAAAACAACTGATACTTACTATAGCACGTGTTCCCTAGCTGCCCCAAATTGTATGGAACTTACATTTGCAACTGGGTGAGTCTCCTATCTTTTAGTGTGTCCCAATTTCTCAGGGAAAAGAAACAAAACCAGTTCAACAACCACTGGCTGGGAGGCAGTTTTATAAGGAGACAACCTTCTTTTTTACTATAACAAAAAAAATTATAGATAAGTATAAACAAAAGATAACTTATAGATTCATTACATCCAACACCCATATTTTTCTCATATGGAAAATGAGACCATAAGAAGAAAAGTGACTGTCTCCAAGATCAGGCAAAAAGTGGACGAGGAAGAATTAGAGCCTTGCTCTTTCTGTATTGCTCTTCTATTCAGTTTCCTTCAATATGGGAAGAAAAAGGAAAGAAAATGTATATCAGGTATCCAGAATCACAATGGATGATGCCACCTCTATTCTAAGATACCCAATTGGCAAGTTTTAAACACTTGAGAAACTAGCTCCAGAAAACAAGAGTTACAAGTGCTGGTTGAGTAGTTAAAAGAATGTGGAGCCAAAGAGGTCTTCATTCCCAACATGCTCTTGTTCATGGGCTTGCTTCTACACTGGAGAGAAATCAGAGTAACACATGATTTTCTAAGATGAAGGAGATTCCATCAAGTGAATGGAACAATTCACAGGTGCTCATGAAGCCTTGATCTCATCACAGCACTGAAAATTCCATATGAATTGAACATAAGTGACTGTGATTAGATGCTCTATTTAATTATACTTCATTTCACTCTATTCAAAGCTCAATGTCATTATATAGGCTTCATTTTTGTACCCTTCTGCAGGACCTTCACAATCCTTTTTCATCTAGTTCCTGGAGGCTCTCTGGTCATTAAAAGAGGGAAGTTTGGCAGCTATAATAATATTGTGACTAGCCATAGCACAGTATTCACAGTTGTTAAAATGTTAATCTGTACATAACCTCCTATGGGTAAACTGCCTGTTCTACTGGAATTTTTTTATAACAGTATTAAAGACATGCTAAAGTGACTGTATTGTGTTTTTGTACTGATTTCATGATTTAAAATGTATTATGCCAGTAGACTGATGAAATTATTTCAGATTTCAGTGTTTTCCACCTACCTGATTTTCTTAAAATCCCCTAGACACAATCATTGCTATGTTACCCTTCCTTTAGTTCCTTTTTTCTTTTCCTCCTACTACAAAAGGGAGTCATTTTAAACTTACTTCATCACTAGAAGCAATTTTCCCCTGCTTCTGATATTTTCTTAGAATATACAATGCATGTTCAGCTAAGCAATCAGTTTAAAAGTTGACTCCTATCTTCCAGTAGGGTCACTTCCAATTGGCTTTTGATATCATTGTAGAGGTAGAAGTATGATCCCCGTAAATTCTCCAGAAAGAAGATGCTTTCTGTCTTTTAAAGTTTGACTTTGTTAATGGGGCATGAAATCTGACATGCAGTAAAAAGAGTGACCAGTAGTGAGCAGTAAGGAGTCATGGGCAGGGAGCAAGGTCTGTCTGATGGTGATGCTGCTGGAGGAACCTTGGAGGGAGTATAACCTTCTCTGGGTTAAAAGTGTTTAATGACTTGATTTATCCCTCCTGATCTTTTATCAGTTTAGTTACCTCCTTAGCAGGAATTACAATTTGGTAATGTTCTTCTTAAAATGTGAATCCTCAAACTGCACCATTACCATCTGAACAATGCAGAGGACACTAGAATACTTATTGCTATATGTTTATATTAATTTGGTTGAACATAATATCAAAGGTAGGGTCTTTTCAATTTTTTTACCCTCAAATATCTAAAAGAGTGCCTAGCACCCAGTAATGTGAATGTCCTCTGAATTGGAAAGAATAGAACTGAATGTCACCTAAGATTACATTAAACTTTTTAATTGCCATATCACCCAACTGTCTTATTGTGAGCTGTCCATCAACTAAAATTTCTAGGTTTTTTCTTCATCATATGAACCAATATAAGACAGAAATATCTGCTATTCTATATTTTATGGTGGAACTTTTTAAAAATAGAACATTCACAATCATAACTAATGGAATGAATTACCCTAGTTGCATCTATTCCTCTAGCCAAGATCTCTCTGACCTTTGTGATTCCATCATTCAGAATAATTCCATGCAAATTTGATTCTTGAAAAATATTCTGAAGAGGACAGGCTGTTTAGAACGCAGTCAACCTTAAATTCCATTAATATTCTCAATCACAGATTATTCTGGACACATCCTTTTCTTTTTCAGAATGCCAATTTTGGAAATTAGCATAGGGTTTTCAGGTGTGGCTGTCATGTACTCCTCAAATGACTTGTATTGATTTATTTATGTTTTTGTTTCATTTTGTTTTGCTAATTTATTGGAGGATAGTAAAGAAGAGGTATATTACCTTCCAAAAATAGTTAAAAACAAAAATTCATATTAATGATAAAAGATAAAATCAATAGGATATATCCAGGGGCTGAGATGTGCTATGTAACAATAACTTGTTTTGACCTCTTACAATGTTCTATTTGAATATACTTTGAAATGTTTCTCATTATGAAGTGAGAAAAGAAGAGTTTGGGGTTAATATGATCAAGTAACCCATGTAATTCATTTAAAAAGAAGAATTTGGCTTCTTTTGACCTTTTTTCCTAGAAAAGATCTTACAAAAAGCTCCAAATAATTTACCTTAAACTAATTTAATGGGCATTTAAAAGCAGGAACAGATGATCTTCTAAGACTGTGGTTGCACCCTGATTTTTAGGCAGCCAGGAGGCACTGTGGATACAGAGACAAGAAAATCTGAATTCAAATCTCACCTCAGATGTTTACTGTCTGTATGATTGGGCAAGTCATTTAACTTCAGTTTCTTCATCTGTCAAATGGGAATAATATTTGATACCTATGTGCAAAGGTTGCTGTGAGCATCAAATAAGATGATATTTTTAAAGTAAATATTATTATTATTTTATTCTTTTAGTAGGAGATCTCAAATCTTTGAAGATCACCCCAAAAGAGTTACTCCCAAGTTTCTCACCAAATATATTTTGGCGCAAATAAAGTCCTGGGTTGGCATGGGTTTCTACTTGAAACCTCTCATAGAACTGGCTTACACTTCTCCTAGACGGGGAAGAAAGCTCATTTTGGCTTTTCTTTCTAATAGTTCCCATTCAGAAAATAAAATAAAACCAGAAAAATGAGACTAATTGGCTTTCATGAAGAGCTGCAGCTGATATATAATTCAGAGATCTGGAAGATGGACTTGGCATCCCTGAGCCTCTAAACTAATTCATTCACCTGGAAAAGCAATGTCAGCTCCCATATTCTTACCCCTCAACAAACTCAAAGTAATTTATAGACTCAAAAAAATTGAAATCTGTATTTCTGATTTCTATGTGTCTCTCATAATCTTCTTGTTTAGTTTTTACAATAAATTCTATTTTGAAATCCCACAAGAAAAACACAGCAAAGATCTTAATGGTAAATTTCAAGAAACAGGAAATGTCACAATGTGGAATTTGCAAGGCTATATTCTGATGAAACATATGATTAAAACAGCTGTAATTGTGTTGAATATTTGTCCCATTGCCCAGTCTATGGAGGAAAAGGGGGGGGGAAGCTCTACTAGCAAACAAACCCAACTAGTCAAATAGCTCCTGGAAGTTCTCATCCAAGCACATTGTTTGAAATTATAAATATGGCCTAGTACAGACTCTGCATCTCATTTCTTTTTAAGAATGGTGAGATGCTCAAAAGATCCCCAAACCTTCTAGAAAAATTTATTTAAAAAGAGTCAAACTATAGTTTAAACTTCTCCAACTTTACTGAACTATTTACTTCCCATACAAGCCAGATAGAGTAATTTGCCTTAGAAAAGAAGTAATCTGTACCAAACTCCTTGAAAAGTAATCCGTACTTAAATCAGAAAGATTGCATTTAGTTCTACCAGGGATACATATTCCATCTTTAACATGGGTGTTGTCAAATTTTAAGAGATAATGTTATAATTTCCAGATTTTTTAAAGGTTGTTTGGGATTTAATAACATTAAAATTCAAGGACTAGGATCAACCCTCGATCCATTTTCTCCCATCATTCTCTTTCCAAAGAGATGATAATTGTACAATGGTATTAAATAGGAAAGACAATCCCCCACACCAAAGGAAAAAAAAAGTTATTCTAAAATTGCAGATGGTAAGGGGTGGGTGAGGAAGGGTTAAACTAGATGGGACTTTCCTAAACAGAAACTAAGGGACTAAAAATTGCTGAGACCAACACAATTAACAAAGAGCTCTTAACCTTCAACCCCACATTAGAGGGAAAGAAAAGTGGTAGCATGAGCTCCTTTAGGTTGGAGGTTAAGAGATTTTAAATGTTTAAAGGGGAAAAAAAGAAACACTTGCAAAGCAAATAGTCTATGCTCTATTTGGCTACTGTACAGTGAATTATAGAATGAGGCCTGAAACTAAGATGATGCTATTTCAGTGGTACTGTCCCGAATGTATAAGCCACAAGAGACTGATTAATAAGGCTTCCTAAATTTTTACTGAACTCCTAAATGGGACCACCAATTAAAGATTTTTTTTCCAAAATGTCAAATAGTTTTTTTCCCTTTCTTTGCATGACCTCAAATGCCTTCTAACTACATTCCTTTTCTGAACACAGTTCAGTATATACATAAGGATTCACCCTTCTGCCGCCTTACAGAAAAGATGTTTTTGTGAACTTTTAAGAGACAATCTTATCAAAGGTATAGTCACTTCAAGGGCTAGAGTTTCAGCTACTGACAATTTCACAGAACTACAACCTCCCCCTGCTCCATACCTTTGAGTAACTGCCTTATAAAGTGGAATTATCACTTTGCTTCATCTGTACAGAAATTTGATGTCAATGTGTCCGCTCCTATGGAGACCAGAATAATTTAGCAGAGGCTATGCACTGTGATGCCTAAGAGTCAGAGTCAATCTGAGTTTTAGTCTTAGTGTTTTCTAGGCATATGACCTTGATGAAGACAAATAATAACAACAAATACCTATTCTTTATATAGTATTTCAAAGTTTGCAAAATTCCTCACAAATATCTGATTTAATCCTCACAAAACCTTGGGAGATAGGCACATTTATTGTGTCCATTTTATAGATAAGGAAGCTAGGGTAGACAGGGATTAAATGGCTTGCCTAGGATCACACAATTAGTAAATATCTGAAATTAGACTTGAACTTCATGACTTCAAGTCCAGGACTCCATCCACAGTAGCATAGTGCTGCCACTAAAGCCTCATTTTCTCATCTTTAAGATAGAGTTTATAATAGCTAGCCTGCCTACCACTCACAATGGTATAATGAACAAATGAGATAATTAAAAGGAATAAAACAAAACAAAAAAGTATCTTCAATAAACATTTGTTATGAATCCATTTTTGGAACTCAACCCCAGTTGCTGTGACATAAGTCACAGATAAAATCCTCAAGGTGGTTATATTTTATGGGGGGGAGCAACATGTACATAGAAATTGAAAAAAAAACAAATTTTACTTTTTAGGAGGAGATCACTAGAAAAAGGATGGATTAAGATGGACTGCCTGTAAGAGGAGACAAGTGAGTTAAGATTTGAAGGAACAAAGGAATTCTGGGAGGTAGAAGAGGAGGGGGTACATTCTAGACATGGGGGATTGACTTTGCAAGCTCTATAATATAAATATACTACATGCCATGAAAGAACAATTAAAATAATGTTGAAACTAAATAATTTTTAAAAACTTCTATTTCACCTGAAGCTGGGGCAACAGGATATCATGAGTGTTTATTGGTTGTATGGTCATCACCACCTAAAATGAGCTTATTATTATAGTGGATTAGCTTGACAAAGCTGCATTGAATTAGACTTTGGTTGCTGTCTCTTCAGAAATATCTTTATATTTAAGGGCCTAATGTGGTTTCTCATTACATTTCTATTCTCAAAGACTATTCTGGAAATGCAAAAGCTGTGGACATCCCTGTTAAGTTAGAAAGACTTTAGGAACAGGTACAGTCAATGTGGACCAGCCTAGCTCATGTTGAGATTCATCACCAAGTGGGCTGGAGAGATGATGATGGATCTTTCAGTCCCCAACTTACAAAGACAATACCACTAAGGAAGAGAAATTTATGATCTCTCTCTGAGGAAGGAGTAACCACAATGATAAAATGACATCTCATTATAAATATTCAAGTGTACAAGCAATTCATTTGATTCTTCAGTCCGTCTTTCAAACATTCATCAACTCCTACTACATTGCCTTTACTATTGAGAGATTTCCCTAAAATGGATGAACAATGATGTCATTTCCAGTTTGTAACATACAAGACATTCAGTCTTTTTTTCTTACAGTCCAGCATTATGAATCAACTAGGTTGCTTCTCTAGTCCTATCCTCTCTTCACCATACAAGGTAAACTCTGACAATTAAGGATTATACTGTAGGAATTTATGGAAACTTTGCTTTATCCACTTAAAATGACAAAAGCAATTTAAAAAATATATATGGCAACATTTCACAAGTTCTGTTCTTCAATCTCCCTTACCTTTAAAATATTTTCCTTATACACACTGTCCTTGTAAAGCTGGTATTTTTAAAATTATTTTTCCCTGGATGAGTGTCCATATATATATATATATATGTATATATATATATGTATGTATATATATATATATATATATATATATATATATATAAAACCAAATAGCATCATTAGGAAGATAAATGTTTTGAAAATGATGCTATTTGGTTATAAATCATACAAATACTAACTATGAGTTCAGAAGAGTAAAAATCAGTTGACAATGAACAAAGGGAAATGTCAGGGAGGCATAAGTAGGTCATGGCATATTGCCAACAGTGACAGACATATAAGAAGCATTACTGAAAAAAAAATCAGGAATATATATATATATATATATATATATATATATATATATATATATATATATATATATATGACTAGAAGAGGAACTGGAGTGAAGGAAAACAGATGGAAATCTCATATATTACATTTACATACAAAAAGCATTAATACAGCCAGAGGAAAGCAACTGGCATATTGTAAAGCTACAATGGAAGATTTCCCCAAAATCATGGAGGATAACTGAAGAGAATGAGAAGGAACGGATTATGATTTGTACAATTGAAGAAATACCCCCATACTTTGAAATCAAAGAGTAGTTAAAAAATTGTAGTTAACTTGATTCACATGGCTCCCAGAAATTGCTGTTCATTATCACCTAGAGCATTTTTTCAAGGGCATGTGTCATTTTTCTTTAAAACTACCTTTCTCCTTTACTGTCTTCTCTAAAGTGCTCCTAACATTTTTTTTCCATTCTAACATTTTCATTCTTTCCATTGACACACCAGAGATCCTAAGTGCCTTATTAATCTTCCATCAAGAGAGCAATTTCCTGAAGGTGTTGAACTCATATGCTCCAAAGTAACAGGTGGAAAATCTGGGTTGAAGACAAACCACCAAGTTCACCAGCACTCACAATGTGGTTTGCTAAATTTTTAGTGAGGAAAAGCTACAGAAAATTATCCTACCTTTAATTAATGGGACAACTTGATTGTTTTTGAATTGTGTCCAGGACAAAAAAAGCAAAAATCAAACATTCACATAAGGCATAAAAGAATGAAAAGAATCTTAAAACATCAAGGTTATTCAATCATTTATTCATTCTAAATTCTTTTCTGGTTTTCTAAAAATTCATTTACATCAATGACACAAAAAGTTAAAACCATTCTTTGAAAACATTCCTCTACCTTCCTATACTTCCTCCTTATTTCTTATACTTCTCAGAAATCTGGCATTGATGGATAAAAGATTCAGGGCAGGCTGGGTGTTCCTTCCTCCTCTTCCTCTTTCTTCTTTTTTTATATCGGGAATATAAACACTTGTCAGAGCTAGAAACAGATGAATTAAGCAGTTAGGATCTTGAAGAGGAGGCAAGTTTTAGGCAAACTATAAATAGGTTGTAATTTCACTATGAAAGGAAGAATGTGTATCCTTGTATCCTCTTCACAAGTTTCCTCTTTTCTCTCCTCATTCAATCATTTTTTCTTGTTTTTTAATATATAGTAATTACTTTTTTCCTACCCCCAGGATATATTTTAGGTGTTATTTCAGGGTAGTGGAATTTATACAGGAAAGATAAGATATTAATTTCAAAATATATATACAGCCTGGGAAATGGAAAAAGTCCTGGATTTGGAGATAGAATATGTGGTTTCAGATTCTGTCTCTTCTATCTAATCATGCAACTTGGGCAAGTAACTCCATTTCTCACTAACCAGTGAATTGTAAAATGAAGGATCTTGGTGGAGATAACTTATAAGTGTCTTTCCAATGCTACATTCAAAAACACCTAATTTGCTAATTAGGGTAAACAGAAAATATATTTAGTACAAAGAACCATCCTTAGCAAACTATTATTAGAATGAGTTGACAGACTAAAGGAGTTTATCACCCAGCTGGAGACACAAATATGTGAAAAGCTAAATACTGACCAGATAGTTAAATTGCTATTCATTACAACAATTCAAAGGACATCACAGAGCAACCCATGAAAACTACAGACAAGTGCTCTAGGGATGCAAAAGAGGAAATTGAAATGGTCCTAGGATCATGGATCTAGACTCAAGAAAGGGTCTTAGAGGTCACTTACCACAACCCCCTCAATTTACCAATGAGGGATCTAGAATCCATTAAAGTTAAATGACTTGTCCAAAGTCACACAAATAAGTAACAAAGAATTTGAATCCAGATCCTCTGACTTCAAATGCTGTATAAGTTTCATTGTGCCTCTTTGACCTTCAGTCAGAGGATTCACTAAAAGAGAAATTTATTCTAAATGAAGCAGGGTTTGATTAGACAAAAGGATTCTCTAAAGTAACAGACTTTGATATTTTGAGAGTTGTTAAGCGTTCAACTAGTCAAGAGCTTCTCAGTGTGGGATCAAGTGACCACTGGGAATATCTAAATCCTTTAAGGGAGTCCAGGATGTCAAATATATTTTTGATGTTTTAATGTATAATATAGCAAAGTCATAGATATAATTCACATAAACAAAACTTGTTTGGGATCCTCCATATTTTGAAGTTTAAGAATCACTGATCTAGTCCACACTCTCATATCTCCATGACCCAATATACACATAGTACACATAGTAGGTATTTAATAAAAGTTCGGTCAATTTAATTTTCTGAATAAGAAAACTGAGATTTAAATGAGTTACATAGAGAAAATGGTATCACTAAAATTCAAAGCCAGATATTCAAAACTTACATTCAGTGGGGTTTCTATTGGAACCCAGTGCCTTTCATGATTTACCTGAGTAAAAATGTTTCAGTGAAAACCTGCTTGATATGTTAACAGAGAATTAACCACTTCAGTGAGAGAAGAATGTCAGAGAAGATATGGACTTGGAAATAAGACTAGAAAGATAGGCTAGGTCTATATTATGGAGGGTCCTTAGTTCCAGGATAAGAGTTTTGAACTTTATTCTTTGGGCAGTAGAGAGTTATGAACTATTTTGAGGAGAGGAATAACAAAATCACAGTGTTTTGTAAATATTCATTCAATTAGTCAAGTGCATTTTGAGAAAATGACAATAAATTAGCACTTTTAACTTGATCAGTGAGCTGGCATTCATGTAGCACTTTAAGGTTTTCAAAGTACTTCATTTATATCATCCTGTTTGATTTGCTGGTAGCAAATTAAGCCTACTTGGAAATGAACCCTTCACATTAGCAAAGAGGTTCTATCTGAAACACCCTTCTTCCTCACCATTGTGGTATTTTTGAAAACACAGCTCAGATGGTACCCAACTTCATTTTTTTATTTATTACCACGCATTCTTCATCTTGAAATGACATTTTATAATGTTGCATATGCTTTGTATTCATTTATTTGAATGCAAAATTTTATCCAACCAATAGATTCCCTCTTTTGAGGGAAGGGGAACAGAAGGTTACTTTTATCTTATATTTCCAAATCCACCACAATATCTTATATCTTCTAGGTATTTAATATATATTTGATGAATTTCATTAGATTATAAAAAAGAAATAAACATCCTGGTGCTTGATGACCAATCTGTAATTATTTCCCTAAATTTAAGCCTTTCCTTCTTTAAGGGACCTGATAAAGCCTGTAGATCACTGGCATCACCTTAGAAAACCAAGTTAGGGTTATTTCCATGCCACAACAAGGCATCAAAGACTTCAGTAAGGGCATTACTCATGAAAGCATTTCATAACTCTTTGTTAATTTAAGTTAAGTAAAATAAATTTAAGAGAGAGCATGAGAAGTGAAAGAATACTAGATGGAATATGGTAGCTAATAGCTCTGCCATCTTCAGCTTTCTTGTATCACCTGAGAAATTTGGAACTCTATTGATGATAATACTTGCAATATTCCCTCTGCTTTTTATCATAGGTGGATTCCTTTATGTCCTTTTTTATAGTTTAAGACATGGGGACAAGTAATAGGTTCAACCCAACATCAAATGGTTAAAAGTCTACTGAAAATGTAATTAGTTATCAAAGATTATTTTTAGTACAAATCTTTGAAGAGGAATAGCTTTGTGATGGGTGTGAGTTAAATGATTGATATACTAATACTCAGAATAAACCAAAATCAATGCTTCATTAAGGAACCAATCATGTGTTCATTGTAACCATCTGATATTAGTGCAACTGTCTGATATTGATGACTATATTAATATAACAAGCAAATAATTAATTATAAGAACAAAGACTGATTTAATTCTATTAAGATTTTAAAGGTATGTGAGTTAGAGGAGCATAATAAGCATTAATTCAGGATCTTCTAAATTCTAGGCACTGTGCTAAGTATTTTATACAAATATTCTGTCATTTGTCTTCATAGTAGCCCTGGGAGATTTACTATCCCATTTTACAGTTGGGACAACTGAAACAAATAGAAGTTAAATGACTTGTCCAGGATCTCACAGCTAGAAAGGGTTTAAGGCCAGATTTGAACTGAAATTTTTATGACTCTAGAATCAACACTCTTTCCACTATACCACGTAGCTAGAGAGAGAGTGGCAGAAACGGAGACAAAGGGATAGATACAGAAATAAACTGTATGTTGTTAATAATTGAATTAAATATTCCTTAATCCAGCAGGAGCTAAAGAATGACATCAAAGACTTCTTTCAGGAGTCATACTAGAAGGGAACCCAGACAACATATTGTCCTAACTTCTCAGTTTATGAGTAAAGAAACAGGCCCAATGAGGCTAAATTGCTTACCCACAGGAAAATAAACAGTCTTTCCAATTCTCCCAAAGTTTTGAAGACTAGATGTCATTTAAAAGGACATCAGTAAAAGCTCCTCCCCTTCTGTCAATTCAAATTCATCACACTAAAAAATTTTGAACAACAAAACCAGATGGATAGTGTTAATTTTGTTTTTCTTAAGCAATAACTTATGAAACTTTTGATTAGAATGTATCTATCAAAATAGGATAGATAATTGATGCAGTGGATAGAATTCTCATCTTCCTGAATTTAAATCTGGTTAAAGACATTTGCTAAGTGTGTGACCCTGGACCAGTTACTTAACCCTATTTGCCTCAGTTTCATCATCTATAACATGAGTTTTAGAAGGAAATGGCAAACCACTCCAGTGTTTTGTGAAGAAAGGGTCAAATAAGGTCACAAAAAATTGCACATAACTAAGACAATCAAACAACAACACTGGGCAAAACAAGGTTCTTTGGAAGAAGATTCTAACCCAAGGAAGTTTCTGAGTTTTCTGTTTTCTTTTTAATTTATGAAATGAAACAAGCATTTCTACAACATAGTACAATAAAAATAAATAAATGCACATGAAACTGCAAATCTGAGTTTTCTGCATATCTTCTAACTGGTGCTTGGATCCCACCTAAGCTGAGATGACTAATGTTCATACATTGAATTTTCTGTCACTGGAGGTGCTCAAGAAGAAGTCAGAAGATCAGTTTTCCAAGATGTATATATTCCTGTTTAGAGACAGGATTGAATTAGGAAGCCTTTCTATTCTTTGCTGACTTGCTGAATTGGAGATAATACAAATTATGTATATATACAGGAGAGGATGAATGAATGAATGAATACCCCTGTCAATGTCTGGGGTGGTTGGGTGTGCAGGAGTCCATACCAGGACTGATAAATCTTATTAGACTTTAGATTCTTGAGAGTTAACGAATTTGGGAATTAAAATATCCCACATTTTTGATCTGTTCTTTTCCTGGTCACATATATTTAGATATATTGTCCTATTTTGGCATCTCACTTCTTTGATCACTAAGTCCAGCCAAATAGCAAGATGTTGTAGAGAAAGGGATGATTTGGAGTTTAGATGTCTTCTGCTGAAATTTTAATTCTGCCTCCTTATTACCTGGGATACCTAAGCCAAATTACTTAACTTCTCCTGTGTCTCCCTTTTCTCATCTGCAAAATGGGGAGGGAGGATTTAGATTAGATCACTGATAAAAGTCCTTCCCATCTCTAAATCTTCAGATTGATGAAATGGAAGGTGACTTTCAAGGTCTGTAACTGTTTCTCTTCTTTTCAGTGGGCTTATTTATGTAAATATCCAGCAAAGAGGAGGATGTGGCATCAGCAAGCAGCTGCCTAGCTGATGGCATTTTGGAAAGCAGCCAAAGCCCAAACCTCAGTTTAAACTAGAAATGTTCAAAGAACATTTCCCAAAGAAACAATTCCCTCCTGGCAGATGAGGCAAGGCTTATGTAGCATGCTCCATGGACACAAGGCAATGGCTAAACTTTCAGTGAAAATATTCTGGCTTCCAGTTTAATTCCACCAGACCCTCTGAATTAAAGAACAACCAGTCAACCATGTCATTAGTTACTCCCACTTTCAGCCATGTATTCAGCTTCTTGGTTCCTCATTCCAATTCTTCACCCTGTTTTTGATACACATGATATTCAATAACCCTCATTCATTCTCCCTTCTATGCTTCTCCCAGTTAGGATTCTCCCCTCAACATTCATGCCAACCTTTATCAGAGTTTTAGGAAAAGAGCTTAACAGTAGAGTGGCAAATGCTAACCTACTTTTTCATCTGTTATGGTACTATTAGTAGCTTGAAGCAATGTCTCACCAGTACTCAAAGGTAGGAATTCTTAAAAAAAAATAACAAATACTTCAATATAATTGGTTTCCTTTATAATACTATGTATTTTATTTAATTAAAATTATTATTCTAAGAAGGGATTCATAGACTTCAATAGATGTCCAGAGAGGGCATGACACAAAACAAGTCTAAGAACACAGATATTTCCAGGATCTGTTTTCAGGTTATTACAAGTTCATTGTGCTTACAGTTTGGTTTCTATTAAATTAGGTTCTTTCCAAGCTCCAAGTCAATCTGTGTGGATAATTGACTTAATATCATCAAGAAAAAGGCACCTTTTAGTTAACCCTCGTGTCCCTTAGCCACTCCATAGTTCCTAATAGGTTATTGTCCTAGACTAGGTATTAGGGCAAACTATATACCAATGACTGGGCTGAGGAGCTCTACTGAAACCCACTGCAATGTGAAAGCTCAGACATATGCTCTTCATTAATTCTGCAGGGAAATTCTACTGTAAAACAGCTGGTCTACAACCTTTAAACTCTACTCATGTGCCAGCAGTTTCATAGTACTGTTTTTGGAACAGCTGTGCAGTTTGTGGCAAAGTGAATCACAAATCACTTTCAAACAATCCTAGAAAAAAGTCTGAGTGTGTGTGTGTGTGTGTGTGTGTGTGTGTGTGTGTGTGTGTGGTGTGTGTCTTTACGCGCCCATGTGCACATGTATGAGCCTGGGTAGACATGAGTTGCTACTATTAAGAACTACCCTTTACCTACCTTCAAAGGTAGGATCAATCAATGGACCCCAGTTTCTTATCGCACAATCACAAGCTGTGCCTCCCCACTGTCTTCTGTTCTAATACTAACATTATCTCATTTAACCATTGTTTTGTTCTTTTCTGCTACCTGAGCTTGCAGCTTCTGAGATAGCACTCCATGGTTGTGAGAGCCTTAGGGAACTTTGGGAATCTGGGAAGACTTCTTTGATTAACTTAGATGTTAAGGATCTCTTTATCCCCTAACTCTGTGTCTTTAATCCCCTATGTCTTTCCCAAGAAGAATGTGAGCTCATTGAAAAGAGGGATCACATCAATTTTGTCTTTCTATCCTTTATCTTGTCTTTTTTTTAATAAAATCTGTGCTTAATGAATGCCTAGTGAATGAATTCAATTGAATTTAATGAAATCCATTTATTGAACTGAATAGATAAAATGTCTTTATTTGATACCTCAGTCCTTGCATAAAAAGTATCAGCTCAAGAATAATTTTGGTTTGGCTAACTAGAGATACAGAGAAAGAGCTACTAGATAGTAAAGGAAAAGATCTAGATAAAAAAGAATTAGAGGAAAGAAAATACATTTCTTTGGCTTTCTCATTTCTTATCTGATATTTATGTTAGGATTATAGATCTGAAGATTGGATTCTTGGGGTCCACTTTGACTAATCCTTTCATTTTATACTGCTGATAAAATTGAGGCCTGGAATCTGGTCAAAGTTAAAGAGGGAGTAATCATCAGAAACAAAATTGAACCCAGATCTTCTGACACCAAGATCATTGATATTCCCACCCAACCCATAATAATAAAATATCAAAGACATGATTTACATCTATTTTCTGACTCCAGATCCACCTTCTTTCAATAGTTATTATGCTACTTCCTTATCATAAGAATCAAATTACCAAACTTTCAATAAGATACATCTAATGCTTTCATCCCTCAGTACTTTTTGAGTCATTAAACTTCTTGTCACTTTAATTGCCTCCTTTTTTCCAGTCCCAGCGCAGTAGTTATTTCACCTTGATACTCTTCTCTGCTAGAGAATCCCTTGCCCCTTTGTCTAATAATTATTCATCTCTTAACTCAGCCCTGGGTTTCTTTCACAACCTATCTCTTCCAATTTTACTTGTAAGCCTCTGAAGGGGAAGTCTCACTTCTGTGCTGATTGGGTATATTATAATTCATCTCACCAGAGGTCAACTAGGCTCTCATTGCAGCAAAACAGTCCTTTTGTTTCTCCCCAATTGACTCTTGGTCTCATCCTCCATAAGAAACTATTGCAAACATTTCCCTTCCAAAAATCTTTCCCCATCACCTCTATTCCCCACTCATCATCCACATCACCCCCAGACCAAGGAATTTTCTTTTTGTATTTCTGAGAAAACTGAGGCTAAAATCGCCTTTTCCTTGTTCATCACACAAGTCTCAGGGCCTACAATTTCTTAACTCTTGTACAGGTCATTCTCCATTCCAGAATTGCATTACTTTTTTCACTTCTCTTTAAAATCATTTTCCTTTTTTCAGATTCAGCTTAAGTACTACTATCTTCTTCATGAAACATTTAATGATCCCTCAAACCAATCATTTTAGTGCCTCTCTTCCAAATTACATTATAGTTAACTACTTCAAATATTTTTATTTTTACTCAATTACATTTATGATATTCACATATATTTATATACACAGACTTGATGTCTCCCCATTAGAATGTTAGGTATGAGCTGATTCTGTGCCATGCCAAAAAACAAGAATATTTGGTAATATAATGGCCAAATTTCTAGAAGTAATTGGAATTACCTTTATTGAATGGTCTTATCAAATTGGTTGGGACCTAATGCTAGTCTAAATAGGGGGAGGGATATTACACCTTATTTAATTAGCATAGGTAATTTGCCAACAGCAGCTATTGAACAAGGGGGAAAAACTTCCAGAACATTCTAGGATGTCAATACACTCCAAGTGATGATTGGAAGGTGGAAAGTAAGGAAATATTACCTCAAGGAAGAGATAATATTTGATTTGGGCTTTAATGGGTAGATAGGAAGTCAGCAAGGGCTGGCATGGCATGCAATGGGAGAGGTGGACATGGTATAAGCAAAGGAAGAAAGACCAGAAAGTACCACTGAGTGTTTGTGGGGCAAATATTAATCTGCCTTCACTGGAACATATTTCTGAAAGATTTTGTCAGATGTTGGCATTAGCTTCATTGAGTTTTAATGACTTTTTTAAAATTTTTATTAATGATATTATTTGAGTTTTATAATTTTCCCCCAATCTTGCTTCCCTCCCCCACCCCCACCCCACAGATAGCACTCAGTCAGTCTTTACTTTGTTTCCATGTTGTACCTTGATCCAAATTGGGTGTGATGAGAGAGAAATCATATCCTTAAAGAGAACAGAATTCTCAGAGGTAACCAGATCAAACAATAAGACATCTGGGTTTTTTTCCCCCGAATTAAAGGGAATAGTCCTTGTACTTTGTTCAAACTCCACAGCTCCTTATCTGGATACAGATGGTACTCTCCTTTGCAGACAACCTAAAATTGTTCCCAATTGTTGCGCTGATGGAATGAGCAAGTCCTTCAAGGTTGAACATCACTCCCATGTTGCTGTTAGGGTGTATAGTGTTTTTCTGGTTCTGCTCATCTCACTCAGCATCAGTTCATGCAAATCCCTCCAGGTTTCCCTGAAATGTCCCTCCTGGTTTCTAATAGAACAATAGTGTTCCATGACATACATATACCACAGTTTGCTAAACCATTCCCCAATTGAAGGATATTTACTGGATTTCCAATTCTTTGCCACCACAAACAGGGCTGCTATAAATATTTTTGTACAAGTAATGTTTTTACTAATGACTTTTTAAAAATGAAATTTAATTATTCCTCTACATTATAAAAGATTTTTCCTGACTTAAAGCCTTGCAGTATTATTTAAAGGACTTTTGATGTAATTTGGCAAGGTATATGTCCCTCTTAATTACCAAATCTTTTACATGTTAAGATAAGGAGGCCTGGACTACAGAATTCTCTGTACAATGCCTAGCACAGAGCACATTCAACTAACTATTTAATAGCTCTTTTTGACAATCGAAGAGTTCTGCTTCTCAGTGTATAGCACCCAAGTTTTGGAAAACTGAATCCTGAATACATTCTTTAAATGTCACTGTAAAGAAATAAAATCTTTGCTCATGTCTTCCATCCCCCCCCAAAATTTTCATTTTCTACTGCCTTTAATCATCCTCTCATCCAGAGACTTCATTTTAATAAGGGAAAAATTTTCTTTTACCCTGGACTTTCTTAATATGTTTTACCTTATCTTGGCCTCAAGAACTATGTGATAATGCTAGGGAGGGGAAAAAGAGTATCAGTAAGGCAAAAATGGTGGGGAATATGATTGCTACCAAGCTACAGAGGAGAAATAATTAGCATTGATTTTAATCCAAAGGTCAAATACATGTGAGGTTTCCTATGGGAAATGAATGTCAAAACCTGCTCCAAAACTTCAGACATAAGAACATAATCTTAAACTGACCAAATCAGCTGTCCACTTTTCATACTTTTTTTTAAATTTTTTTGCAAGGCAGTAGGGTTAAGTGACTTGCCCATGATCACACAACTAGGTAATTATTAACTTTTCCTGACTCCAGGGCTGGTGCTCTATTCATTGCACCACATAGCTGTCTCACAATTCTCATACGTTTCTAGAAAAATATTGGGTTGATAGTTATTTTAAAGCAATCTATTATAAAACTGTTTCAAAAATAGTTTTAATGTAAATATTTTTTGTCTTTGGTAACATGGTACAGAATCAGTAGGAAGATGTCAGGGCCAAAGAAAAGTCTAGAACATTTCCCAGAAAGAATTTTTTCCCTCATATTTATCTTTGGGACTTGAAACAAAGCAAAAATGTTAGGTGCACTGATCAATTCACCTTTTATTTCTTTTTAATATCTAAACAGGCTTTTTTGAAGCATTCCAAATGAAAGTATGTGGTTTTAGTCTTGAATTAAGGTAAATATTATGTTGACAAGAAAGATGTTCTATGTTTCTATAAATTTGCCTGGGTCTCTCCTTGGTAATAATAATAATAATAATAATAATAATAGATGACATTTTTATACCAATTGAAGGTTTACAAAGAAATTTATGCACATTATATGAGTTGATTATCACAACAAGGTGATAAGTAATAATATTTAACTTTTCTTTAACACTTTAGGTTTTCAAAGTACTTTACATTATTTCATTTTAGCTCCCAATCACCTTGAGAGGTAAGTTTTATTGCTACTTTACATTTCACAGACGAGGAAACTAAGGAAAATAGAAACAAAGTGACTTTCACACATTCAGGTCTTTCTGATACCACATCCAATTCTTTATCATTTATACCACCAAACTGCATCAAGATGATGTGCTAAAATGAGAACTGGCAGTAGCTCCATTTTATAGATGAGGGAAATAAGACTCAGGGCAGTGAAGTCATTTGTATACATCCACAGCACTTTTATCCCAAAAGTGGGATTCCTTTTTTCTCATTCATTCATTCATTTATTTATTTTCAAAATACATACAAAATACTTCTCAACATTATTCCTCCCTTCTCACTCTCTCCCCCATAGCAGCAATCTGATACAGATTGTAAATGTAAAATCATATTTAACATTTCTACATTAATCAAGCTATGAAAGAAAAACTAGAACTAAGGGCAAAAACATGAGAAAGAAAAAAAACCATGAAGATCTATAAAAAAGTGAACATAGAATGCTTTGCTAGGCATCCAGAATGCATAGCAGTTTTCCCCCTCCTCTCTATGTGGATGGCATTTTCCTTAAGAGGTCTCTCTGGATTGTCCTGGATCAATGAACTGCTGAGAGAAATTGTATTGACCATAACTGATCATCTCACAGAGTTACTGTTAGTATCTACAATGTTCTCCTGGTTCTCTCTTCACTCAGCATCAATTCAAGCAAGTCTTTCTATGCTTTTCTGATGTCAGGCCCAAAAGTGGCATTCTAGTACAGGTATCTCTAAATTTTGATGCTATTTGGTACATCATGATCTTCTTCTTTCATGCCTGAGGTAGTTTTACAAGAACAATCTTCTATTACAATCTTGAGAGACAAATGTTGCATGAGAAAAAAAAAAACTTTGGCATTATCAAACTCATTCAAAGTTGACACTTTGTTTCTATCTTTAAAGTTCTTTTTAAAAAGCTTACATTAGTGTTCTGACTCATCTCTCCACTCCATTTAAGAAAAGGTCTAAATTGTCCATTCAGCTTGTTCTGTGCTCAAGGTTCTCAGATGTTCATTTCTTGTAGTGAAAAGTATGCTTTACATTCCTAGGCAACACCTATAATTTCCTAAGACATGGTAGGAGGTTAAATGAATAGCTTTGCTTTGATTTTAAGGGCATGCTTAAACTGGTGACATTTTATTATTTAGTCATTTGGTCCTCATTAACTTAAAGTCAATAATCATCCTATTATTTAAATGTTATAAGCTTTGTCATAGATATAACCTTCCTCCAGCTTTTGCCATTATTTATGCTTACCATTGCCAAAATGTATTTCACTTGCTAAAAGAAATGAGGTCCTTAAGATTAATTTAAAAGTCATTATTCCTAAATTTGATCAAGTTATAATTTCTCTAAGCACTGGTCTTGTTTATGTGCGCGCAAGTGTGTGTGTGTGTGTGTGTGTGTGTGTGTGTGTGTGTGTGTACATGTATTAAAAGTTCAGAAAAACTTTGAGAACATGACTTCCCTGAAAAATGGCTCCTGCATCTCAAGGATGCTTCCTCATTAAGTCCTGGAGTACATATTCCTCTTTACCACTCATTTGTCTACTAGAAGCTTCCATTATTATCATTTCTCTTTTTATGGATGTTTCCAACCTCCTCTCTGGTCAGATAAAAGTTCCTTAAGGATAGGGAATATGTCAGATTTCTCTATATCTCTGCAATACAACCTCTAAATTCTTAATGTCTGCCATGAATGTCGTTGATAATGATTATCTGCAGCTGAATATGTCAAACACACAAATATACTTATGAAATTTCATGACCACTCTCTTAAAAAATCCTTAATTTTCATTCTAATGTATCCTTAGCTCATTCTCAAATGTTTTATAGAATATGATTCCAGAGAAAAGAGAATTGAGCTAACAAGCCGATTATCTATATTATAGCCATATCATAAATGAACTGTAACACATGAGAAATATTTTTGCTATCCTGAATATTAATTTTATTTATCAAATATATATCTTTCTTAATAAGCTCTAATTTTATCTTATTACTAATATTGATAATGGAAAATAATATTTTATGGGTACACAATACTACACTGTACCACCTAGCTGCCCACCCAAGGTTCAATATCACAAAATCCTGAGATCATATAGATCAGGAACCTTGAAGATATATTCTTTAGTTCATTATTTCACTCACCCAGAAAATGTTCTGGAAAATCTGAGAATATAACTTCTGCTATAGTCCAAAGATGTGGTTAAAAGAGGGATTAAGAATAGAGAAAAGCACAATTCCAGAGTTTATTATTATGTGTACTGGAATTACTTGCTTGTTTACAAGGACTCACTGTAAAAAACACACACACACACAAACAAATAGTAGAGCTATTAAGATATAGAATAACTTTCATTTCACCTTACAGAAAACACATGCAAATAATTCTTAGATGTGGACAAAAAATGTAGAAAGAGCATATAGAAGCTTATGCTACAATCAACCAATAAAATTTTCCACCTTTCCAAAGGGAAAATTAATAAACAAAACAGCATTTTTTTATGTCAGAAGTATGGCCAATCTAAATAAAAACTAAAAAACTTATCAACAAACTTCCTAGTTGTTTTCAAATTACTTATAATTCAGATGGACCTATTAGAATCTGATTATTTATCTGAATGACAAAAAAAATTGATGATTTTAAGTATAAAATTTTTAAGCATGTGTCACTTACCTGGACAAGATGGTGATCCATAAAAACTTAGTAGCAACATTTTTAATAGATTTTGTCATACTAAATACTCAAAATTTCCAAACTATGGGAAATGAAAAACTCTCAAAGCATAGAGATCTAGCAAAAGAATCAAAAGACAATCAGAGTATATGGACATTCTCATCACCCTGTGTGTTACTAAACTTGTGTCAAAGATGCTTTTGATATGCCAATAGAAATTGAGCTTCTCTCTCAGTGTTTTAATTCACTTAAAAATAGTTGTTCTATTCACTTGTGCAATATTCTGCAAAGCATTAAATAGTAAAGATTAGTAGCAAGATAGGATTTTTCCCCAAGAATTTCTCATCAATGAAAAATCTGAGAACAAAATTTTAAATGAAATGTTAAAATATATATTATTATATATATATAACATAATAAATATAATTATTATTTTTGCTATTCTTTTTATACTGCCAATGCTGTTGATCTGCATAGTAATGAATCAGTTTGGGGGAGACCTATGTTTTATGTTGGTCTAAATGTCTTTTGCAAGGTCCAAGGGACCAATGGACATTCTAAATATTTTTCCTCACAAACTGACTCAGTGCTCTACAAGGAGATTTTCCAAAATAAATCTTCTAATTTAATGCCAGATTGAGTTCTGATTCAGATTAAAGGACAGCTCTCCTAGAGTATTTGTGGATTTCTTGGTTCATTGTTAATCCCAGTGTGCTAAATCTTTCTAGTTACCAGTAGATCCTTATCTCCTTGAGATCTGTTCTTACATCCCACATACTTAGCAGAGTGGCTGGCACACAGTTGGTTCTTGATAAATGGTTATTGAATAACTGACCTATAAATCCCCGGTATTCAAGAAAGGGCTTCCACCTGTCACTTTAGGGCTACAGATTTAGCATGTGTATCTTTTATAACAAAAATTCTCGTGAAAAATAAAGTGCTTAAGAACTCTGGCATCTGCTTATTTTTATATCAGTACATTATAATTTTTAACACTCCAGAAATTATTTTAAATTTTATTTAAGAAATATCTGCAGCAAGCACAAAACTTTTCCTGTGTCTCATAGTTAAAGTTTACCAAATATTGTTATCTACATAAAAGTGAAAATATAGTATTTGTGTAATTTGTTTTAGGAGCCCAACCATTATTATTGTTCTATTTTCCATATGCTAAGTACTCCTTTCAAAAACATTTTTAATCAACTTTCTGTTTGAAATAGAATGGAAAATACATATGTATATATATATATGAACTTACTTTCCCAGAGCCTTTTTTATGGCTATACTAAAGCTACAATGACTTGTCAAGGATGTTTAAATATAAAGAGGGATATTATTTTGCAAATGTGTTAATGTTGCTCCCAAAAGCTGGTTCATAGTAAGTTCTTTCACTTCCCCTCTTTGTGAACCTAGAATCTCCTAGCATTAGGTAGTAGGCTGGCAATTTTCTCAAGAGCGGTAACATCAGTGAAATGGAGAACTGTGGAATTGACTGAAATTAGTCAAACAGAAAATAAAAACAAACCAACAATCCTTTTCTAGTTGATAATAGATTCATATAGAATATACTTCAAGAGACCCTTCCATTGTCTTTTAAATTTACCATTTTCCCCCTGTTTCTTAGATAATGATTCCATAGTTTCCTGTAGTTAGTTATACATTAAATTCCTTGACTATTCATCTATGCCAAACAAGTCAGCTGTCTTCTTAATCATTTTGGCCTTTTCTTTGAATTACTTATGAACTGCAAAATAACCTACAACTAAAATCATCACATCCTTGATACAATGTATTTCTAAATCTAGTAGCTAAACTTCTACTCTCATTCCTCAACTCTTAATTACTACTAAGTATGATTTCTACTTGTAAAGTATTTGTATTAGTTTCATTTTTTCCAGATTACATCTTATTTTAAATTTAGTTCTTGCCCACATTTTAAAGTCTCCTCTTGGTTTACTTATACTAGTTCTCTGATGACTTAGATATTCAATGCTTCCCAAGTTATTTTCTTCTGCTAACAGCATGCAGTTTTTTTAAACAGATTATTTTTATTATTATAGTAATAATAATACCTGTTCTTAATTTGGTCCTTTAAGAATACCAAAGCACTTTATGTCTCACTTGATCCTTATGATAATCCTATAAGGGAAGCACTATTGTATTATTGCTTCTAGTTTACAGAATAGGTAATGATGGCCTGGAGAGAAGTTACTTATTTAATTTCTTCC
Source organism: Macrotis lagotis (assembly GCF_037893015.1). Classification (NCBI taxonomy): domain Eukaryota; kingdom Metazoa; phylum Chordata; class Mammalia; order Peramelemorphia; family Peramelidae; genus Macrotis; species Macrotis lagotis. Next base: position 89,284,622 of record NC_133658.1, read on the forward strand.
AGTTAAAAGAGAATAAGTTTTCTGATTCTAAATTTGGTGTGCACCATATCTTTTTCTCATAGATTCTGTGACATTAACTAATTTGAGTTTAAAAAATTGAATCTATGACTTCATTTGAACCATGCCTTTAACAAAACAATTGGATGGTATAATTAATAGAAAATTGAACTTGGAGGTCAGAGGAACTGAATTCAGACCCTTACTAGCTGAAAAATGGGATAATAATAACATCCATCATAAAAGACTGTTGACAGATTCAAATACGATAACTCAATTAAAGCTTCTTGCATTTCTGAAAGGGCTTTATAAGCGCTAGATTTCCATTACTTATTCTGTGTTTGTAGTGACATTAAAAGCAGCATTCTTGAAATATGTCTGGAGGTTTCTACCTCAGGATATTCACAGGGCTGTATATACAAATCTCCCACTTAAGTCCTATACTTCATTGTGATATGGAGGTGACTATGTCATGTCAGAAGAACACAGACTCACTCAGCATGCATTCTACCATGATGCAAATTGTTAGAAATGATTTCTGAGATATCTTCCAACTCTAACGTTTTGTGAACATGACTTTTGCTGCAAAGATTTTATGTGGAAACAAATATGATGAATCAAAACATAACAGGAATGCTAACAGAGAAATGGAAAGATTTTATTATATGTTCAAATGACTATGCAACCCTATAGTTAGTATAAAATCATTTAGTCTACCTGATGACAAATATGGTTTCTCCCTAGATCACAACAGGGCTGCCCTGATGTGATCTAGGGAGAAACACTGTAAGAGACTGTTGAGGGTCATAGGTCATTGCCTGCCTGGGAATGTCCTAATCACCCTCTTGCCCAGGTTCTCCCTTGGCCTAATCTTCTGGGTTGGCTCTAGGGATCTTCTTATCTATTCCTCCAGGAGGAACATTGTGGACCATTGTGTTTAACCCTAAACTGGTGATAGCATCATTGTGTGAGTAGTACTAACCTGAGGAAATAAACTTTACCATCTGAGGTCCATTAAGTTGGGAAGCATTTGTTTGATTGGCTAATTGGAGAACATCAAGTGAATTGGGATAAACCTGGGATTAGGAGGATATTTAAACTCTGGCATTTTGAAAAATAAAGGAGAATTTGTCAATCTTTGTCTCCAGCCTCTTCCTTCCTCTGAGACAAGTTAAGAGTAAATGAAGATTAGTTATGAGTAAATGATAAGTTAGCCCCCAAGGCAAGCAACAAAATACTGTCACTAGTTCAATTCATAAGATGGACAGATAAAATGGTAACTAAAGAAGGCTCCTGTGGTCATTCTGATTATGCCATATCAAAGTAATTTGAGGAGTAGATTATCCTTGTGTACTATATTCAGAAAGGTCAATATAGCAGTGCATGAAAATATTAGAGTATTGAAGAGAGGAAAAAGTGTGAAGGTTAAAAAAAGCGTCAGGTACTAGGCAGTTGATGAAGATGGCTGGCATGATGACTGAAGTATAAAATCCCATCCAATCAATCACAACAGATATGATGTAAAATAGACAAGATATAGCAGGGAGAAAATATTCAATATGATAAAAGGATAAAAGTAGACTTCTACTAATTTAAAGATGCAGAAGACATACTTTAAACTTGAGAATTGTAGAGAGCTACAGGTCTTTTAAGTTTTTTTCCAAAGATGTATTAAACAAGAATAAGAAATAAGTCCATATTGTTAAAGCAGTCCTAGGATTTATTTAAATCTTAGTATATAAATAGAGAGGGAGGGAGAGAGGGAAGAAGAGAGAAGAAAGAAAGGAGAGAGAAAGAGAGAGAGACACCTCTCTTTTTTCAGTCAGGATTATTATCAATAGATCTGAGAAACAAGGGCAGCTGAAATGATGGTGGGGTGAAATCTGATAAATTTCTTAAAAAAAATTAAATATGAATCATTCAAATTGGTAAGTAACATGGTCTTCTGATCTGTTATAGAATTTCTGACATCAAAACCACAGTGCTTCTTGCCACTCAGGGGAAAGATGTTATGTACTGAAATACACTTATTTATAGACTTGAAAGAATGAAATTAGTATTAATTCTTTTGAAATCTCAATGCTTTTGATTGACCAAAAGTTGCTTTGAATGGAAGAAAAGAACTCTCAGCTGTATCAGCAAGAGAATGGAGGCCTCAAACTGATAAATGTTTCAACCACATGAACTCTCAAAAGACCATCAATAAAATTATATCAAGGTTCCAGATTTTGTTATTGGAAGGAGTACTCATGCCCACAAATCACAAGACATTAACAGGAATAGTTTTGCTTTCTTTTCTTACTCTTAATAAACAGGCTCAATGCTCAACCAATTTCAAAGAATGATAGTGATGATATCGTTTTATTATTGATATATAGGATCAACAGTATTATGTGGACTATCATTATTGGTTCCTTTTTTTAGCCTTTTAGGGCTGTGCTTCTTGGAATAATAATAATAATAATAATAGCAACAATGACTGATGCATGAATATGTTAATTTGATATATAAATGTTAAGCAAAACCAAAGAAATATATTCATATATATGCATGTATGCATGTGTATGAGTGATATATAGCTTTTAAGCTTATAAAGTATACATTCATATAATCTATATATACACGAGTATGTGTATATATGCGAATAAATGCATACACCCACACATGCTCCCATATATATGTATATATTACTATAAATGATTGTGTTTGATCCTCACCACAATTCTACATATGAGAGGTAGATGTTGTATTTTCACTCACAAAGGAAACCAAAATGCAGAATGGCTAAAAGCTTGCTAAGGATCATGCAGCTTTTATGTTTCAGAAGTGGTCATCAAACTCAAATCTTTTTGACTTCATGCTCAGTATCTATCTCATTAAACCATGCTTTCTTGTTAAATGGGATTCATCTCAATGCTCTGCAATTAAAGCACATGCCTCTTAAAGGCAGCCTAGTGGGTTTTTAACCTTTTATATATTTTAGTAGTCACTAGATCCTATGTATTACCCACTGCTGTTATTAAATTCTTGCTAACCATTAAATGTTCAAGTTGCCATGTCTCACTTTCTTGGGGGTTGGTGTTAGGCTAGATGATCTGTCAGGTTTCTTCTAGTTCTGACATTCTTTGATTCTATGACTCAGGATATTTTATTTCTATACTTTTACCCTCAGGGATTCCAAAATCTCTAGCTGGAGGTAAATGTGTCTTTTACAGTTTACATTCTCTTAGATCCTGGAAATTCCCAAACTAAAGACATGACATAGGCCTACATTCAAATCATCTGTCTGGATTATTCAGCAGAAAGTCTCTTCTTAAGGCTGGTAGTCTCTCATGGTATTACTGTGGTATAAATTAGAGAAAGAGAGCATTAGCATAAATGATAAATAGGAACTCTAAAGCAATTAAGGGAAATAGTAATGACTGCTGATGCTAATCATCAAAATCCGTAAGCAAGAGACCTAGTGCTTTCATGAAGGCCCACTTGTCACCTCCATAGAAAAACTCACAATGAAATGATAATGACAGGGTTCAAATGGAAATTACAATTTTCAGGCCCTTCTTCAGGCACTGACCTGTATTATTAAACCAAATTAAGGACTTTTTGTCTTCTCTTCCATAGTTCTTCATTTAGCCTTTCTTGGGCATCACTCCCCCAAAAGCTCATCAAATGACCAAGGATTAATATTCCAAAGCTATGAGTGGGGGATGGATATTGTTAGCAACAGCTGTAAGTTAGCAGTTAATGACAACTCCCTGTCACTTATACTTTGATTTCTAGATAAACTGGAATTAGCAAAAAGGACAAGGAAGTAACTATTTCCTTATTCTCTCCAAAATGGTAGAAGGACCACTATGAAATTAGGGGTACTAGGTTCACATTTTGAGCAATTCTATGGTAATTTCCTTTTAGAGTCAAGGGGAAAAGGTATTTAGATAAAACCATTTTACCTAGAATGAAGAAATGTATAGGATATGTAAATGAATAACTAGAATATTTAAGATTTCACTGGAATTATACCTATTTCTAAGTTTGGCTTCATCTGATCTGCTCATGACTGGCACATTCAATGGCAGCTACAGTTTATTTACCTTAGATTAGAATATACATTTCTGTTTCCTCACTCATATCACCTAAGGTTTGTGGGTTATCTGAAGGTTGGGCTCTTCATTTGGATAAAGCCAACTTCAATTACTTCTGAAATGGACTCAATAGATGGCAGTGACTTAGATAATCATGTCTTTTTGTATTTTTTCTATATGAATGAATTATGTCTACATTGTTCTTATATTATTCTATAAACCTTATATTTTGATTGATAATAAACCTTTTTCTTGGCAAACCTAATTAATGTATCTCATAGTCTATTTCTGTTTTCAGATCTGGATAGTTTTATGATATTTCAGGAGCCTATACCTGACTTCTCACTCTTTAATTAAATAGCTTCACTGAGTCTTACCAAAAAAGAAGCCAATATTTGATACAGTACAGAAGTTTTAGAAATAAATCAAAATAAAATTTATTCACAATTAATTTATCAAGAAGAATTGATTAAGCAACAACTATGAGACAGGTGCTAAGGATACAAATAAAAAATGAAACATCTCTGCTCTTAGATTATATTTTATAAGAAAAGATAATGTATATATATATATATATATATATATATGTATATATATAAATACAGAATAAATGGAAAATAAATTCCAAGCAATTAAGGTGGGAAGACTAGCTAATTGAGATGATCAGCAATGGTTTCATGCTGAAATTGGTACTTGAGCTACATCTTGAAGAAAGTGGAGGTTTCACAATTCTGTCCAAAAAGCATAGCCAGGACAAACACAAGGATGAATGGTGGAGTGTTGTATATAAGAACAAAATGAGAACAAGTTTGGCTGTCTGGTAGAGTATTTAAAAGGGAGTAGAATATAATCAGACTGGAAAGACAGGATCAGTTTATATAAGAATTTAAAATACAACAAAATAGGTTGTTTTTTGGGGGGTTATTTTTTTTTATCCTGGTGGCAGTAGGGAGTCACTGAAATTTTTTGAATAAGAGGGTGACATGTTTGAATCTTCTGCTTTTCTGGAAAAATCACTTTGACAGTTGTGTAGAGGCAGGAAAATGAAGAAGCAAAAGACTTGAGGCAGAGATACAATGGATAAGAGTTTAAATGTTACTCCTCATAAACAAGAATAGTAAAATAAAAATAATAAAAAATAAAATATAGGGATCATTTAACAGGTCTTAAAGTTAGGTCCCTTCCAACTCTGAATCCTGACTCTATTTCATTAATTTCTAGTAATAGTTTAATCCTAAGAATCAATTCTAGGCATCTTCAGTATCATTTGATAGGTGGGGGAGATGATATGTTTGTCAGGGGAGGAAATAGATATATGGGGAACAAACTGTGATGAAGTCCACCATATATCTTACAATATTGCTCAGAATTGAATATATGATTTTCGCTTCTTTCTTCTCCTTCCTGCCCTCTGTATTTCTGAAGATAGAAGACTATATATACAGTGATGAAACTGATCCGCCTGTCCCCCAAGAAAGACCCTCAGCAACTGGCCTGCAGGAAGGCACTCAGAGGGCACCACACAGTCACAGTTCTCTTGCCCACAGTCAGTTCTATTTGCATGTGCATATTTCATTCAAGCCTGCTAAAGAGACAGGTGGTGGGTAAACAGCTGTCTTTCCATCTGGCCTTCACCTGTGACCTTAACTGATTCCCAAGTTTATTTACTCTCCAACTAGAACAATAATACTAGAACTCATTTAGTGTGCATAGGGGTTAATAGCCACATAAATCAATGAAAATTGTCCTATTTCCTTGTGAAGTTCTTTGCAAAAATAGGTTATTAAATTTCCCTTCCTTTAGGGTGATTTCTGATGTCCTATATTTTTTCTATCATCTTGAAATTTTTTTAAACTAAAAGCTATTCAAGGTTTATAAAGAGCCCCACACTAAATTACATTGATTATTATTTTTTGGAATGGTTTCCTTCTTAAAACTCAAAGTAGCATTTTTTTTAGTGAGAGTGAAGAGTGAGGTACTTAAGTTATAAGAGGCAGTACAGCATAGTAAATGGAAAGATAGTTTTGGATTCAGAAAAGTCTCTATTCAAGTCTTGCCCCAGATATATACATATACATATACATATATATATATATATATACACACATACATACATATGTGTATATGTATTCATATATATATAATAGATGAAAATCATTTAAATCATTTAAAATCTGAAACTTTTTTATTCAAAATTCTGATTTCATTACAGTGGGGAACTCCAAACATCAAAATTTGTCACATTCATGTACATCCATAACTCTTCTCTAAATTACAACTATCCCCTGAGACATTGAGGAGTTAAGTGACTTTGTGTAACATTTTATAACCCCTTTTAATTAAATGCCCCAGAAATTCAAGATTATTATCATGCTTCATTTCAAATATGTTTATTAATACATTCTTTCAGAAAACATTTAAGTCTCTGCCATGCAAAAGGACTTCACTAAAGTCTTCCTCCACTGCCTCAGTGTAAAAGGGAAGTGATAAAGCATCTTGAAGACTACCTCTACAATGCCCTATCTGGTAAACTCACAGAGCCTCAAAGTCCTGAACAAAATTTGAGTGTCATTACCTAGCTTTAATCCTATACCAGGGATTCCAAAAGGATACCCAAAGGGTCCAGGCATAGATTTGAAATTGGAAGAGGGGAAAAGTATGTCTTCAGTTGTTCCCCAACCTCATTCTGAAATTTGAAGTTTCTATTGATTATTCACAAACATTATTCAGAAAAGGGGTCCACAGGGTTCACCAGAGTACCTAACACAGTCCATGACTCAAGAAAGGTGAAGAATTCCTGTTCTATGGGAACCTAGATTTTCCCATACAAGATCAAATTTCAATAAATGAGTCATTTTAGAGAATAAGTATCCATCTGCTCAGGTGGAGTATTACTAGTGGATGGGGTAACTTTATTCACAACTTATACTTTGAAGAACACTATTAAATATTAGAAAAGACAGAAAACAGACAAGGAAAAATGTGAAAGGTGTCCTTAAAAAATCATTATGAACATGAGAATAAAATTCAGGCTTTTATCTGAATTTATCAAGGACTAAAATTTTCATTGTAATTGATCACCTGAGTTATTGAGGATGTTAAGACATTTTAGTCCAATTATACTTATAATGCATTTAACCTAAAAGGCAGGTAGTAACAATAGGTAGTAGAAAATATACTTATATCTATAGGATTGAAGGTATACAAGACTATCCAGGTACTTATATAAGGTGTCCATACAAAGAGCTTCATAGAATACCATGAAAATTAAACATATAGTAATTGTCTCTTCATATTAGGCATCTCACATTCCTGATAGGCTTTGAAATAACAAAGGGAAAAATGCATTCTGTAAACAACTTTGGAGAATGTTATCCCTCTCAAAAACTCAATTTGAGATTCTGAGATAATTCCACAACTCCCAGCCATTCCTCTCACAATCTGCTGTGCATGGTTTCAGTTGTATTCTTTTCAAAGGAAAATTAAGCACGGATGATAACAGATGCCTCAACCATGTCAGTGTTATTTAAAAGTATTCAGAAGTAAAAGAGAAGAAATGTGGCATATATCCTAGATAAGATATCCCAAACCAACATTCTTTTCTATCCTGGAATATGAATTCCAAAATATAGATGTTACTGATTCCATAGGGTGTTTACAAAGAATCATGATGCAAGATTCCTTTGAGATGCCAAGTAAAGTTGGTGTCTGGGTCTAGGTTGGTGTCTGGGTCTAGGCCAATGCATGTGCTAAAATGAGTGTGTAGATGAAAGATTTATACAAATCTCATAAAAAGTTTACTATTTGGACTTGCACATAGAGGTAGACTAAGTTCAATGAGTCAGTCAACAAGCATCAAGCACTTAGTTCAACAAACTCCAGTGGCTTCCTATTACTTCTAGAATAAAATAAGAAACCCCCTCTTTGTCATTTAAAGTCCTTCACAACTTGACCCCTTTTTACCTTTAAGTCATCTCACATGTAACTCTCCCTTATGTACTCTTTGACGCAAAGACACTGACTTTCTTGGTATTCTTCACACACTGTCTCTATCTTCCTCAACAGCCTTTTTCTTAGCTGTTTCCCAGGCCTGCAATTCTCTCCTTCCTTCTTAACTTCACCTACCTAGCATTCAGAATGTCCTTCAAGACTTAGCTGAAATGTCACCATATTCAAGAGGTCTTTCTTGGTCTCCCCAATTGATCTTATTTCCAATTCTCTCTCTCTCTCTCTCTCTCTCTCTCTCTCTCTCTCTCTCTCTCTCTCTCTCTCTCTCTCTCCTCTCTCTCCTCTCTCTCCCCCCTCCATCTTTTCTATCTTTTCTCCCTCCCTCCCTCTTTTCTCCCTCTTTTTTTCCTCTCCCCTCCCTCCTTCCCTTCTTAGTCTCTAGAACATTGTATGTCTCTTGCTCTTAATATCTCTCTTCTCTTCCTGTCTCTCTCTCTCTCTCTCTCTCTCTCATACACATACATACATTCATAAATGCATACTTTATATTTCAAATTGTTTTTTTTTAACATGTTAACTCCATTAGGACAGGGCTTTAAGCTCAAAAGACTTTGGTGGTCAGTATGGCAAGACAGTGGGGAGGGAGGATTGTGGATATCCTAATATTTCAGTGGGAATGTTAATGCCTTCACTCTGTGATTACCTCTGATTCATATATTTGCATACAGATATACTTACACATAAATCATATATTTTGTATATAGTTGTTTGCAGGTTGTTTTCCTGATTAAATTTTAAACTCCTTTAAAATAGCAAACCAGGGACTATAAATGATTTGAGGGAGTTTGGCCTTTATTTATATCCCTGGAGCTTAGCATATTGTCTGATACATAATAGGCACTCAATGAATGCTTATTGACTCAAATTGACATAAAATAGAGGTTATTGCTATGAAAAAACTCATGTTCCAGATATTAATATATTTAAAAAAACCATTCTAATGTACAAAAACAGGAGTAAGGAGAATGGAGAAATTCATTTAAGAAACATCTGCTAAGAATAATCATTCTGATGAAGTAATATTTGGATGCAAGAGTCAAGGTCAGAGGAGTTTTTATTTTTTTTTATTTTTTTGCTGTCTTCTATTGTTCCCTATGACTTCAGTCAGTTTGGACCAGGGCACTCAGTTTAAAATATTTAGATTCCCCTAAGCCAATTGACTAGGCTTCCTGGAACAATTGTATAAGGAACTGCCCCTCAGAATCAAATGGAGACCAAACTCAGATTCCCAGAATAACCCTAAAGATCCTGGAAGTTTGAACTGAAGACAGATGCAGCAGAATGACTTGTCAAGTTCAAAATCATATGTTCTTTCCATTCAGTTACCCTGCTTCTCAATCTCTAGAACACTGGTTTATAAACATGTATCAAGTTGGGAAACATGGTGAGAAATTAGTTTTGTTAACCTTTTTCCTTATTGATTACGAGGAAGAGAATACTCATTCTGCAACATTTCTAAACTATGCAAATAAGAATAGTTTGGACCATCAAGGACAGGTTGGTCTGTCTGTCACACACACACACGTATACTTCATGCATGTATACATATTGACACAAATATAATATAAATAAAATGTATATATATATATATACAACACATATATAACATTTGTATGTATAGAACATGAGTATATCTGTGTATATACATATGCAAAGATGCAAATACATATATATGTGCAAATATATTCATAACCTCAAATTGTTCCTAGCCTTTTATTGCTGCAAGCAATGGAGGTTTATTATAATGACAGTGACAGTAAAGAAGAATCAGTTTCCTAGTACTGTTTATTTGTTGGTGATAAATGGATATGAGTCAAGGGAGACTTTCTTATTTTTCAGAAGATCCCTCTGCAACTCTAGTTTGCCTGTCACCTCAAACAGGTTCTCAAAGGATAGGCAGTAAACTTCATCAACTGCAAAAGAATTGAGCATTTTTGCAGTGTGTTTCATTTTTAAAATGCTTCTTAAGTTACTGTTCAATATACCTGCAAAGTAATGAAAATGTAGAGACATAAAAATTCTTCCTTTGAAATTTCTATTTCAAGGGTCTGCTGACTTATTCACAAAATAAAGGAAAGAATAAAGTCAAGGGTCTTCTGAGCATCTCATGAAACTGATATCCTTTTCTAGAGAAGGTACAGGATAATTCTGGGAAAACTCCATTTTGAATAATTTAATTTTTTGGAGGTCATTCCATGCCCTACCTAACCTAAACAAGAAATGGTTTAAGTTATCATAAAGAATGCATTCCTTTATTCATGTTTTATTTATTTAAAGGAGCCTGAGTGCTGATTACATGTCTCTGTTCAATATTTAGAGTTGTTCCAATTCTATTGCAATGGTGAATTACAAGTAAGTTGATGAATGGAGCAAAAACTTGGCTAAGCATCACTCTTAGTTTTCCAAATGTTTTGGTTTCTTTTGCTCGCGCTACAAGTGTAATTTGGGCCCTCTTGTCATGGCAAATCAACACCAATTCACTTTTTCCAGGTACAGCAAACTACGAGAGAACTTTGGACCTTGTCTAAGTTTTTGGAAAATGCTGATGTAAGAAAGATTTGTAGTAATGGAATGAATGTTTAACCTTTAAAATTCAATCCTAGAAATAGACAAGGAAAAGGAGGTAGGGTGGGAGGAGAGGGGAATAAGGAAAAAGGGGAAAAGAAAAATGGTCCATGGAGCTGTTGTTTTGTCTGCATCCTGTCTGAAGGTACCAGAGATTATAGAGGATAAACTGAAGGCAGAAAGAAAGCTGGGGCTCCCATGATCTTCCAAGTTAAGGATAATTTTATACTGAGCAATATTCTGAATGCATTTGCAGCCAGCATCTGTCTGTGTTCCACCAAATTTTGATCTGTTTTTTTTTTTAATCCCCAGAGTAATCAGCCTACATGCAGGCAGGTTAAGAAATGGAAAAATCACTCCCTTCTATTTCTATTTCCCATGGCTCGTTTTTTTTTTTTTTTATATATGTCTCCAAGCACAGAATACAGTGGGAAAACATAACCTGCAGGGGAGGTATATAAGAGTGGTTATTTTGAATCAGCTTCTGGATCATCTTTAACAATGATAATGACTCTCTTCAAAGAGAGGTAGCTTTGAAATCAGGTAGAAGCAAAATAAGAAATGAAAGAAAATTAATTCTAAGGAAACACATGCAGATGTTAAAATCTAGTGTTTTTCTCATTGCTCACAATAAAATATTTGTCAAAAAGTGTTTTTCTTATGTACAGGTGCATAAAAAAACAAGACTAGGAAAAAACTGAGCAAATAATTGAGGTCATGCCATAGATCTAAATAATGTAGGGTTGTTTTTTAATTGAGAGAATAAGATTTAGGCATATATATATATATATATATATATATATATTTATAAGAATTCTCTAGTTTCCAAAAATCATATTATTGTAGATCTAGGTGGCATAGTAGATAGAGTGCTGAAGTTGAAGTCCAGAAGACCTGAATTTAAAAATCTCCTTTAGAAAGATACAAGCTATGATACCCTTGACAAGTCATTTGACTTTTCAATTTCTCAGTTTTCATCTATAAAATGGGAATAATAATAATAATAATAATAATAATAATAATACTAGTTAGCAACTACTTCAGAGGGTCATTATAAGAACCAAATGAAATATATGATGCAAAGTACTTTTTAAACTCTAAAGTGATTTATAAATACTATTATCATTGATGTTTATAATTATTATCATTATTATTAATCATAGAAAGTAGTCTATTTGTTCAAATACTAATCAAAGCTCTGTACTTGTGTGACTTTAGGTAAGATATTTAACCTCCCAAGGCTTCAGTTTTCTGGTCTTTAAAATAAGGGAATTGGCTCCTTGGCACCTGAAGACCCTTCCAACTCTAGATTAACGATTCTGTAATCATGTGATCATGAAAAAATAAATATAGAACAAATGGACCTGAGGTATTGATGTGAGAATCAGTCAATCTCCTGCTTGAGGTCATTTCTTTACAAGATGTGCTTTTAATGTATTCTGACTGACAATGAGTATTTGGAGCCTATTTTACTCCATTTCAAATAAAGATTCATATTTCAGCATTTATAGCCCATGTCAGGGGAAGGAGCAGTTTCACAGTATGACCTGGTAGTGTAGTTCTATTTGACAGAATCTGGGCTTTAGTTTCCTACATGAGGGAGACTTTGGCCTGTTGACTCTGGATTTTGTCCTCACTTCAATTCTCCTGTTTTTATCTCTTCTAAGCTGACAAAACACGCTACAATGTTTTGGTGGTGATGGCCATAAGGAAAGATTCCAGAATGAAGTAATCAGGAATTGTAGCATAATTGACCACTCTGATGAAATGGTGAGAAGAAAATGACTGACACGTTCCTTTCCCTGATTGAAAACAAAGCATTAAACAAAGTTCTCTGCTAGACTGTTATCGTTAGACAGGAGAAGGAGAAAGGAAGCAGGAGACACTAATCTAGGGGCTGTCACATCTTTCTGAGAGGCAGTTTGAGATATTGTGAAGCAAGGGAAAGACAATGAGTTTCCATCCAAGTGGTGCTACTTGCTATGTTGGGTCCCACTTATCTAAGCCAAGAGACAGGAGGAATGGTTGGATAGGTTGGATGCAATGGTCTCTAAAGTCTCTTCTTGCTCAAATCTATGTCTTTTTTTTAGCACTAAAAATCATTCTTGCCTACTAACAATTTCACCCTGGCATTATCCCTTGCACTTTCCCATTTATCACTATTCAATCTCACTTCCACAACTCTAGTGTAGTTCCACAATCTAGCAGAGTAAATGATTAGAATAGTCCCTTTTTAAGGGGTGGCTAGGTGGCACAGTGGATAGAGCACCAGCCCTGGAGTGAGGAGGACCTGAGTTCAAATTGGACTACAGACACTTGCTAATTATCTAGCTGTGTGACCTTGGGCAAGTCACTTAACCCTATTACCTTAGAAAAAGCCAAAAAAAAAAAACCCAACCCAACTCCCTCCAAAAACAAACAAATAACTTTCATTTCAGGGCAGCTAGGTGGCATTGTGAAAAGAGCACTGACCCTGGGGCCAGGAGTACCTGATATCAAATCTGGTCTCAGACACTTAATAAATGCCTAACTTGGTTGACTTTGGGCAAATCACTTAACCCCATTGCCTTAAATAAATAAAAAAAAAATTTAGGTTTTTTGCAAGGCAAATGGGGTTAAGTGGCTTGCCCAAGTCCACACAGCCAGGTAATTATTAAGTGTCTGAGACCCGATTTGAACCCAGGTACTCCTGACTCCAAGGCTGGTGCTTTATCCACTGCGCCACCTAGCTGTCCTTAAATAAAATTTTTAAAAAGTTCCCTTTTGAGTCTTTCTAAATCAAATCCCTCTCCACTGTAATTCTTTGTATGATTGCCAGATTAATCTTTTTCACTTAAACTGGCATATAAAGCTTTCTACAATCTAGCAACAACTTATTTTCCCAGATCAAACCCTACCACTTATTAATCACTCCTCTACAATTTCTCCTGTCCATACCTTTGCTCACCCTATTCCTCATTTCTGGAATGCCTTCCTCACTTCCTTGGTACTCCCTATTGAATTCTTGCCTATCCTTTTCTGGGGGTGTATGAGGCGATGAGAGTGGTTGACCTGCTCAAGCTCACACTGCTAGCAAGTATCAAATGTCTGAGGCTGGATTTGAAGTTAGGTCCTCCTGACTCCAGGGTCAGTACTCTATTCACTGAGCCATCTAGCTGCGCCTTTCCTATCCTTTATATATTGACAAATGGCAATGAATTATAATAGTATTCCCTGATACTCCCTTATCAAAGGTGATCTTTCTCCACCTGAACCTCTAATTGTATTTCCATGAATCTCCTTTTGTACTTTTTTGTGTATTATAATTGATTATAATTTTAATATTAGCTGAATAAATGGTAAGCTCCCTGAGCCTTATCTAAAGTTGGTATATTATTCAATGCCCAGCCCTCTGCTCCTTACCAAGCAGACAGTGAACATTTATTGAGTTGAATTAGAATGCTCATGATAGTACATTTCTGATATCATTCATAGTAGATAAAAGGTCTTGAATGGATTGAAGGATGATGGTACATGGAAACAATGTAAAAATATTAATATCAATAGATAATATGGATATTATAGACAATAGATGATGAATAATATTATTATTATTATCTATTATGCGATTGACCTGGACTGCATAGGAAACTGAACCTAAAAAGAAAAATGTAGAATGACTTTGTTCCTTTTATTGACCACTCTACAAGAGAAGGTGGCAGTTCCAAGAAGTGTAAATTGAAAGGACAAAGGGGAAACAATGAGTTTTCTGTATTTTTGAACCCTTGAACAGGCTATACAAAATGCAAGATCCATATAGTACTACTGGAAACAGCTTAAACCGCTAGCTTGCTCTACAATAGGGATGGGAAAGCTTTTTTTTTTCTGCCAAAGGCCATTTGGATATTTATAATATCATTTGTAAGCTATATTTGATCAAGAATTTAATCAATTTACCCCTAAAAAACTACTAGATTCACTGAACTTCTAGTCCCATCTGTAGTTGCTTTGGTAATGCCAGACAAATAGAGCCCATAGAAGGGAAGTTCCCTCCCTTGTTCTACAGTAGGTGATAAAGTTATGACTCTAATGAGATACCTGAAAACCTTCAAATCATACATAGTAACATTAAAAGGAATTCTGGTGTTGGACACGATTGATTTTGAAATGAGAAGGACTGTAGGCTTAAGTTCTAACTCTGGCACTTGATTAATTATTAATTATGTAACCAAAGGGACATCACTGTAACATTCTAGGTCTGAATTTCCTCATTTATGATGATGATGAAACCTAAACTTTCTACCTTACTAGGTTATGTTGCACCCTTCATATTTTGAGTATAGGCCACCATGCCCAGCTGCAGCATCATGTCAAGGAAATATTTCATGTCTTCCCTATGCCATGTAAATACACTAATTTTCAGTCAATTGATGTGGATGAAGTATGACTTCACCTTAAAAACTGAGTTTCTATTACTAATGTCACAAAAGGTCATTTAAAAAAAAGCTCTGACATACCATTATATATCCCTCTGATACCCTCTGGGTGAGTATAATTCATTATTCTAATTTTAAAAGGGCTATTATTATTTATGTGCACATTTATCCTTTCAAGAAAAAGTAAGTTCCATCCTCAACACCTTGAAAAGCATTTTTGTAAAAAGTAGATGCTTAATGAATTCCTGTTGAATTGAATATGGAGAAATTTTCAAGACTCAGATCTTTGAAATGGAATGGCAGATCTCTCTTCTAATGCCTATTGTTTGTTTTGCTTAGTGTTATATGCCAATTAAAAAAAATGAAGTAGGTCATATCACTGCTAGTCAAAGAAGGTACTCTTCCTTTACATATCTTTAATGTCTTTCTGCAGTTATCCCAGCCTATGTTTTTTTTAAGAAAAAGATAAATAAAGCAGTAGATTTCCTGCTGTTCTCTAGTTTCCTTTTCATTTCAATAAAGCAAACTGACCCAATTTTGAAAAACTAGGACTCAGATTACAGGGTTTCAAGACAGGGGAAGAAGAGCAGAACATTATATAGAAGGGCAGGAAGAAGCAGGGAGCAATGAGAAGAGACTATGGTAATGGTGAATCTCCAATTCCATTCCTTTGAGAGCTTTACTAGATCGGTGAGTACAGTCATAACTTTCCTACTAAGCATCAAGTGTTCTAAGTATTCAAGGATTGGGGGAAAAGATCCATCCTTAAAATGAAGAATTTAAATAGAAATACTCTCTTTCAAACTGCCTGGTACTGGTTAAGAAAGAAAGTAATGAACCAGTGGCCTAGAATAAGTATCAAAAAAAAAACAAAACCCAGCATAAATGACTATAGTATTCTACTATTTAATAAACTCAAAGACATTAGTTTCAGGGATAAGAACTCACTATTTGACAAAAACTGCTGGAAAATGTGAAAATAGTATGAGAAAAACTAGGCATAGACCCATATCTTACACCAATACCAAAATAAGACAAAAAGATGATACCATACACCAATTAAGAGATCAAGAGTTCAAGAAATACTCTCTCTGTCAGATCTATGGAAAAGGGAGAAATTTATGATTAAATAAAAAATAGAAAATATTATAAACTGCAAAAGGAATGATTTTGACTATATTAGAAAGTTTTGTACTAATAAAATCAATGCAGCCAAGATTAAAAGTAAAACAATTTTCACAGTCGATGGTTTAGTTAAAGATCTCATTTGAATTTATAAGGTTACAAATCATTCACCAATTGATAAATGGTCAAATGATTTGAACAGGAAGTTCTCAAATGAAGAAATTAAAGATAAAAATAAATTATATGAAAAAATGCTCCAAATCATTACTGATTAGAAAAATGAAATTAAAACAACTTATGAGGTTCTACCTCATATCTATCAGATTAACTAAGATGACAAAAAGGGAAAATGATCAATGCTGGAGAGATTGTGGGAAGATTGGGACATTAATGCACTGATGGTGGAGTTGTGGACTAACCCAAACATTGTAGAAAAGACTACTCATACCCTTTGACCCAAAAATACTAATACTAGGCCTATATCCAAAAGATATCATAAAAATAGGAAAAGTCCCACATATTCAAAAATATTTATAGCAGCTCTTTTTTTTTTTACTGGCAAAGAAACTGACAATTGAGAGGCTGTCCATCAACTGGGGAATGATTGAACAAGTTATGGTATATGAATGTTACAGAGTATTCTATAAGAAGCCATGAGTGGTCAGACTTTAGAGAAACATGGAAAGAACTACATGAACTAATGTTGAGCAAAGGGAGCAGAACCAAGAAAACATTGTACACATTAACAACAGTGTGAGTTGATCAAGTATGAAGGATGCAGCTTCTCTCAGCAGTTCAGAGATTTAAGACAACCCTGGGAGACCTGTTATGGACAATGCCATTTACATCTAGAGGAAGAAAAAACAACAACAAAAAAAGCAAAGAATCTGAATGGATACTATGACTACCTTTTAAAAGCTTCTCTTATGCTTTTCCTTCCTATTCCATGATTTTCTTTCTTTTCTCTTAGTCTTAATTCTTCAAACACAAAATGACTAATATATATATATACAAACCTGGGGCAGCTAGATGGTACAGTGGATAAAGCACCAGCCTTGAGTCAGGAGTATCTGAGTTCAAATCCAGCCTCAGACACTTAATAATTACCTGTGTGGCCTTGGCCAAGCCACTTAACCCCATTGCCTTGCAATATATATACATGTATATGTATGTGCATGTGCATGTGCATGTGCATATACACACACAAATGTAGATGTACAACTTTTACTAAACTGTCCACTGAGGGGAGAGAGGGTGGTAGAAAATGTGTAACTTTGAAGTATGCAAGTAGATAAATGTTGAAAACCTTCCATAACATGTAACTGGAAAAATAAGATATTCATTAGAACAGTGAAAAAACAAAATGAAATAATAAAATGAAATATATGGAGAAATGAAAAATTACTCTTTATCATTCAACTATTATTTATGTGCAGTTCAGATTATGGTTTTTTTGTATAATACAAGATTTATATAAGTATACTCTAGATAATGAAAGAAGTTTATTAGTCATTTCAGAGTTTCATCATTGATATGAATTTGTGAAAACATGTTTTCATAACTTTCATTCATAACAAGAGTTGCTTTTTATGGCTACTCTGTCAATATTTGAAGTAAATCATTATCTGTGGAACAAATTATATGATGATTTTGGAAGATTTGCCTCTTTTTAATGTCCCCCCCCACACACAATTAATCCTAAATAAATAGTAGATGGTTTGAATGTGTCTATGTTGGGAAAAATGCCATCACAAACAGAAATCCACTTTTTTTCTGGCTATCTTAAGGACAAATTAATTAACTTATCCTTTTAGGTCATTTTGAACCTATCTCCTGTATTGCAAATCTAATCAAGAAAAAGACGGCTCACTAATTTGAAAGACACAACCAGGAATGTGTCAAGAAGTTAGGTGTCATAGTAAATGGAGTAATGGCCTTGGAGACAGAAAGATCATCTTCCTGAGTTCAAATCTGGCCCCAGACACTTATTGTTTGTGTAACTCTGAGCAAGTTACTTTACCTCTGCATCTCTTTCCTCAACTGTAAATGGGAATAATGATAGGACCTCCCTTCCAAGGTTACTATGAAGATCAAATGATAGAAATATTTTCACAGTGCTTCACACAGTGCCTGGCATAGTGTAAGTACTATATAAATGCTAGCTATCATTATTATTATTATATTATTATTATTATTATTACTATTTCTAGTCTTCCAGTGCTAAAACATACTTTGTTTTTATCTAATTGAAATTTGTTTGATTCATTCTATCTAAATCTATTCTAGATCTATTCTTGCATCCCCTATTAGAACAAAAAAGACCTTATAAGGAGAAGCTTCATTATTCAATGGATTCTTCTATTTTCATTGCCTGGCACAGTGAATGACAAAGAGTAGGTATTTGATATATATTTGATAGATTGGCAAAATGTTTACATGAAGCATAACACTGTCCCATTGGGGGAAATGACATCATTTAGTAAATTCTTTTTGAGTTAATTTGTGAAGTCACACATTTAAGAGGTCTCAAAGAAGCAAAATACTTATGTTAGCACATCACAAGGATTCCAATACAAAATGTCAAACTGAAAGACTCAAAATAAAATTCACATGTACTTTCATGTTACAAGACCTCCCTGTTGCTATGCTAACCATGTCTTAGTTTAAAGATTTTTATTTATCCCACCCCCACCCACTCACAGAAAATTGACCATTCAAAAAGAAAAAGTAAAATTAAAAAGAGAGCATTTTTCCTTAACACATATCTATAAAAAATTGTCTTGCCTTCACACATTGAGTTTCAGTGAAAATGAACATGAACAGCTCACAGTTCCTAGATATCATCCTACAGCTTCCTTCTTCTTCTTTTGCTTTAGTATACATTGTCCTCTCATTCCTGGAATTTTCTTCACATTCATGAATGAATGAAAAAGCATACATTAATTAAATATTAAGTGCCAAGCACTAAGGGCTGAAGAGAAAAATAGAAAAATGTGACAGTCCCTCCTCTTAGGGATATTCTAATTATAGGAAACAATGCATCAACAAAGATTCAGCTGCAAGACAGTTGGAAAAGATCCAGTGGTTCTCAGATGTAGTGACTGGGTAGATTGCAAGTTTCAGAATTCCTTTGAGTATATTGTCAGGGCAGATGACAATCCCTATGTCTCTGAAAATCACAGAAGCAGGACAGAAAATAAAAGTCTTTTTTCCATATCTTTTTTGGTGAAAATGCTTTTTATCCTCCATCTTTCTGAAGAACTTAGTGAATCCCTGGTCATTCAAATCATTTGAAGGAGATTTTCTTCCTTACATCCGGGGAATGATAATTTTGGAAAGAGTGGAATGGAGTCAAAGGTTTAAGTAAAGCAGGGATATTCAGTTTTTTGTTGTGAAGAAGGAGTTGGAAAGGGCAGGGATGGGCATCTAATTATGAGAAGTAAAGATGAAGGGAACATTGAAAGCAAGATTTGAAGGAAGAGTTACCTGTGTTACCAACTCTGATAGACCCTTGCCTCTTGGAATACATCCTTTCTTTAAGTCCCAGATTAGCTACCATGGGCCCTAGAAAATCTCTAGATTTGGTAGAGAGAAGTGACTTTTTCTTCTTTGAATTCCTTATACTGTTTTGTTTGAATCTTTCCTACATATCTATAAATTGTGTTATAGTGCTATGGACTTGTCTCCATCATTAATTTATCTACTTTATTTTAGTTAATCTGTTTTGATTTTAAATCTCTATCAAATTCATGACATATAGCAAGTGCTTAAATATTACTAAAATTAAAATATTTAATTGGAGAATTCAGAGAATTTATCAATTGTCAAAAAAATTCAGTTAGATTTAATTAAAAAACCCTAAAAACAAAACTCTTTATAGAGATTTGGCTACTGTATATTTTCGAAAAAAGGAATCTTGGGGAATTAGCAATTTAGTTATCATTTGTGAAAGATCTGTCAGAAGGTTAGGAGTCAAACTGTCATTAGGATGACAGATTTATAGATGAAAGGTAATTTAAAGAAGAAAATAGGGTCAAAAGAAGTTAAGTAGGCTTCTTAAGGCACACAAAATAATCATGAGAGATTGAATTTGAATCCAGGTCCCACAAATCTATAGTTTGTGATTTTCCCATTGCAACACATTGGAGAGAAACCATTAGAGTAACTATCATTAATAGTTAAGACTAAGAGAAATTCCTTCTTGAGAAACTGAGTAATTTAAATGTAAAGGGGAAAGAATAAGAAGAACATGTACTAAACAGACCAAGTTTAACATTTATCTTGTGAAATAAAAGACACACTTTCAGTGGCACCCTAAGACAGCTGAATTGTTGGACAACTATGTGTGGAAAACTTGGCTCCTGCAAGCTTCTACAACTGGTGATTTTGATCTTTCTCCCTGTGATACATTGTTGAAACATTGGAATAGGTCTTTATATTTTTGTTTCATAGTTAATAAATAATATCACCGGTGGATAGAGTTATTGGTCTGGATTCAGGAAGAAGAGAGTACAAATGGGACCTCAGAGACTTACTAGCTTGCTTCATTTTCCTCATCTGTAAAATTGGAATGATAATAAGACCATTGTCACAGTGTTGATCTGAAGACCAATTGAGATGATTATAAAGCACCCAACACAGAGTGTGCTTTATAAATGGTAGCTATTATTTTTAAGTGAATCAGAGATGAATGTTTTATATTGAAGGAGAGATGAATACATCTTATGGGAAAAGAATTTTCTATGGTTTGATTAAAATAATGGAGTGAGGTCTCAGAGATAATTGATTAATTAAGGAAAACTATTATGCATTTCTGTTAATTTTTGAGAAAACATCAGAATATATCTTAGTACCCATAATGAGAATTAACAAGTCAAGTGGCAGTTAAAAGGAGGGGTTGATTATTCTACCTAGATATGTAGAATGTCATCACCTCTAAATTTTGATAAATGCATAAAGCACAATGTATTTTACCATAAAGAATCTCTTCCTTATTCTGTGATTCAATTCAAATCAACATGTAGAATATGTAGAACACTGGACTAGGTGCCATAAAGTTAATCAAAGAATTGGACTATTGACATCATGGAAGTTATGCTCTGATAAACAAAAATACATTTCTAAGATCAAACACACAGTGGTATGTGGAATCCAAGGGGAAAAAGATTAACACTATGGAAATGATAAAGTACCTTCCTAACAAGGCAGCTGTAAGAACCCCTAGCCAATTTTAAACTTGTAAATGTGAATTATTACTACTAGTTTTTAAACTTTTGTTGAGGACTGAGTTTTACATTCTTTGTACTCTCCTCAGCACCTAAATAGTATCAAGAAATATTTGTCCAATGAGAAAGTGGATGGAGGTGACCTTAAATACCTGCAGAAAAAGGTTTTCAGTCAAAAGAACTGGGTTCAAAGGTTTGCTGGACCTCCTAGTTATCTTGGATGAATCATTTCATTTCTCAGGTCTTCAATGTCCTTAGCTATAAAATGAAAGTGTTTTATTACATAAGCTCCAAGTTTTCATTTAGTTCTAAATCCTTGCAAGAATTTATGAATACTTAGTTTGAGTAACAGTATTTTGGGGCAGCAGTTATATAAGTTTACTCTGAATATCCCAACTTCTTCTTTTTCCTCATTCCCTTTGTTAACTTTTCCCCCCAATTAGGAATCTAAGGAAGTAAAGATGAATGTGAAGAAATTGAAACCATTTCTAATCCAGAAAGAAAAGGAAAGATTCATAAAGCAGTCCATGGGGCCTCCCCTCAGCTCTGGTGAATGTGCCTTCAAAATGTTTATTTGACCAGCATAGGTGATAACTTTTTTCTTTACAGTGTCTTTTGGCTATCACTGGGGGCTCTTCTCCAGCATCATCACCTTTGTGCAATGTTTCAAAACATATCTTTCTAAAGCACTAAGGAAATCTGACTCCTATTTTTAATTTTTTTTTCTCAGAGAGGAAGGCAACAACCCTAGTTACATTATTCTTACACATACAAGATTTGAATTAAAGACAAAAAAGAAAAAAAATTTTAGACCAATAAACCTAAATGCTAATGAGAGTCATCCTGGGGCTGACAAAGCCCCATTAGGAAGATGTCTCTATCTACATGTGTCTGTCTATTTTTGCAACTTCTCTATACTCAGTTGCTAAAACTATCCCTTTTCCCATATTGATTACTAAGATCTGTTAACACAGGAAGAATTCTGATTAACCTAGTCTGTAATAAAGTAAAAACAAAATCCATTTTTTCCTTGAATAATTTGCAACAACTGTTGACATTGATCAAATAAAGGTAAAAATCACTACCCTGACCTTTGAAGTCATAGAAATTTGTTCCTATGAAAAGATCATAGATTCCCTAGAGAAAGGTTAGGGACATAGTTTAAGATGTATGGTTTTTTCCCATTCCTTATAAAATTTTATGTTTCTCTGGTCATAGAAAGTTCCTGTCCTCTTTAAATTAAGAAACAAAGAAAGAATGGAAGGAAGAAAGGGAGAAAGAGTGGACAGAAGAAAGGAAGTTAGAAAGAAAGAAAAAAAGGAATGAGAGAATGAAATGAAATGAAAGAGAAGGAAGGAAGAAAGAAAGAAAGAAAGAAAGAAAAAAGAAAGAAAGAGAAAGAAAGAAAGAAAGAAAGAAAGAAAAAGGAAGGAAAGAAAGAAGGAAGGAAGAAAGAAAGAAAGAAAGAAAGAAAGAAAAAGGAAGGAAAGAAAGAAGGAAGGAAGAAAGAAAGAAAGAAAGAAAGAAAGAAAGAAAGAAAGAAAGAAAGAAAGAAAGAAGGAAGGAAGGAAGGAAGGAAGGAAGGAAGGAAGGAAGGAAGGAAGGAAAGAAAGGAAGGAAGGAAGAAAGAAAGGAAGAAAGGAAGGAAGGAAGGAAGAAAAAGAAAGAAAGAAAGAAAGAAAGAAAGAAAGAAAGAAAGAAGGAAAGAGAAAGAAAATGACTAGTAAGGGAAAGAGGAATGCTTTCACAAAAATCAGAGCTTTAAAACTACAGAGTTGGCAAACAGTTCTGCAGGGCACCTCTAAGCAGTTTTGGATAAGTTGTCTGTAGAAAGAACTTGATTGGTTTGTATCTCCCTAGTTTGCCTTTAGGCCTTAAGGGTTCATTTCTCCCCAGCAAGATACAAAGAAGAAATCACAAATGTACAGGGATTCTGAGCCAGCGCATTGTGTGACCAATTCAATTTAAGGATACGCTCAGTCAGGGGACTTAAGCAGCAGAAGCAGCTAAATATAGCCAAGAGAATAAAGACTGTTATCCACTAAAATAAGACTCTCCATAGCAAAGAAAATCAGTGTTCTGTGTACTTAGGGTGTTTAATTTCACAACATTTCAGGAAATGGTTCAACCAACTTTAACCTTTCAATGGGTCTCTAATGACACAGGGGAAATGAAATTATTTCATTCTTATCAATGAGGGGACTTAAATTCTAGTTCTATAATTTGCAGAAATTTATATGAGGTCATGAGACATATAATCAGAATAGGGTGTGGAATATCCTGTCCCAGAAACTTTTAAAACTATTTCTCTGGGAAGATTTTGATGCAGTACTGCCTATGTATTGAAGCATTAATATCATCATCATTACTATAATTTTTTATTTCTGTACCTCATTATTATTATTATATTTCCTATATATTAATTATTATTATTAATCTGATTTCAGACCATACTTACTTGCTGTGGGAACCATAAATGGCAAGTCACTTAACCCTCTTTGCCTCTAGTTTCCTCATGTGGAAAATAAGCTGGAGAAGGAAATGACAAACTTTTCCAGTTTCTTTACCAAGAAAACCCCAAATGGGGTCACAAAGTATTAAACATAATTAAAAACAAATTAAACAAAAACAACATATATTCCTACAAAATTTTATTATTATTATTATTATTATTATTGATAAATAAAATCCCTACATATAAAAATTTTTAGAAATTTATACACATTCCTAATAACAATAGACATATATATGTAAATACATACAGACTTGGCATATATAGCAGTTAATGAATGCCTACTGATTGATTCTGTTGAAAGTAAATATAGGGGCAACTAGGTGGCAAAGTGGATAGAGCATGGGCCCTAGAGTCAGGAGGATCTGATCTCAAATATGACCTCAAACTCTTAATAATTACCTAGCTGTGTGACCTTGGGCAAGTCACTTAACCCCACTGCCTTGCAAAAAACAAACAAAAAAGGAAGTAAATATACACATATATCACTGTATGTTCATTATATTACTGCTACTGTGAAACTCTTAGAATTATATACACTCCAATGGATTTGTAACTTTATCAAAGTGGTCATCCTTCTAATAATGCAGACCATAAAATATTTATGCCTACCTATCATGTGTAATCCTTATCTGTGTCCTCCAGTATGTTTGCCAAAGGAGGTTCACCTAAAGTGCTAAGAAGCTTGTGATTTGACATGCCCACCATTTTTCCCCCACTCATGTGTACTTCTTTGATAACCTCCGTTATCTTGCCTCTCTCATAGTTCCTTGTTTATGTCTTACTTGTACCAAAATTTTCCTCTTCGTTGTCTTTGGAGTGATCCTTAAATTCAGTTTCATAGAGACTCTAGCGCTTTATGACTCAAAATCTTAAAACATCACCAGAAGAATACTGGTGTTTAAAAAGATGAACCTTTGTTTAAGGGAAACGCCAGAAGTCATAAAAAAGGCTTCACAATTTCCCAAAGGAAATCCTGTCTGTCCTTCTATTTAATTCTGGGCTAAAATCTCTGTACATTGGCATTTTCTCACATGTGAATGCTGATGAATGAACTCTATGGGCTGAATGTCTAAATATCTATCATTGTCTGGAAAATAATAATTATTCATTCACTTTTTTCCCTCTGTGATTAACCACACTGAACTTAATTTAGAAGGTTTTAAAATATTTAAGGGCCCAATGCAATTGACCCAATACCATCTGAAAGCTAGAATAATAGAGGTAGTCTTATCTATATAGATCTACAGATATATTATTAAATGCTTTTACACTTGATCCTTGAAAAGTAAGTATTATACTCCCATTTTGTAAGTAAGGAAAATGAGGTACAAAAAAGTTATCATTAGTCTGTGGTAATATGCCTATAAATAAAAAAAAAAGGATTCAGAGACTGATATAGTAGATAGAACATTACACTTGGAAGTCTTGAGTTCAAATTCAACCTGATACTTGCTAGCTATTTGACCCTGGGCAAGTCTGCCTCACTTTCCTCAATTGCAAAATGGACGTTTTAGTGCCTTTTGGAGTTGCTATGATAATCAAATGAAGTAACATCTGTAAAGTGTTCAGCAGAGCACCTGGCTCAAAATAGGCACTTCAGAAATATTTGTTTCTTTCCTTCTTTCCTCTCTTTCCCATCCAAACTGTTTCTCTAAAGTCCTGTTTTTGGTAAACCATTCTTTCTAGGACATTATTGAATTTCTCATGAAGTGATTTAGAGACCTAGAATTGTAGAGGTCAAAGCAATTAATCAAATATTCTTATTTGAAGATGCAGTCATTAATATAAATTCTAGAATAACACTTCTCAAAACAGTATGTTCAAAAATTATTTTTTTGATTAAAGAAAATTGGCCTGCATTAATAACACTGTTTTCTCAGTCTAAAACTTAAAAAAAAAACCCTCTTTCCCACTCCCACACTCAAATGGACTTTCAGTGAAAAGCTCATATCTTTGCTAGATCTGTGTACACTGTCTACTGCCATTCTACATAAGGCTCAAGTTTTCCAGTAGCTCTGTATTACTTGGCTCAGACAATTCTTTCTGACTTTCCTCAGGGCTTTGTCTATAAAAAATCAGGGAGGGTATACCAATCAGGGCAAATGACTCATGCCCTTCCTTATCTTTAAAGCCTTAAGTGAAAGCCCTTATCTCTAATATCCCAGAAGGGTGGGGATGTAGTATACCAATAGAGTCTGCTTACAGCCAATCATGTAGCCTTTCTTTTGTTCACTTTCCTTTAGTATAGCAGAAACTGAAAGTTTTGAAATATTGTAAAAAAGAGAATTCAATGTTTGAGGAATTCTGGAATTACTTAATGCTGCTGCAAGAATCTGACACATTACTTAGAGCAGAATGAATATCCATGAGTACCAATTTATTTGTTCTCTAAACATCTGTTGAGCAGCACATAGATCTGTCCTAAACACTCAGTAAATCATCCTGGGATTTTCTCTTTCTTTTTTCTTTTTTTTTTCTTGGGGGGGGCTGTTCAAGGTAATGGGGTTAAATGACTTACCCAAGGTCAAACAGCTAGGTAACTAGTAATGTCTGAATTCAAATTTGAACTCAGGTCCTCCTGACTCCAATGCCAGTACTCTATTCGCTGTACTACCTAACTGCCCAGTTTTTTTCTTTCTAACAGTAAAGTTTCATAGAAGTGGGCTGAAATCACATCAGATCATCTATAGTTAATTTTTCTAGTCAACCAGGTTGAAAGTTAAGTCAATTTTTACTTCTCCAATTCTCTTATACCTTAATATCACTAAACTGTGACAGCTTTGTCTTTATAATAAAAACTCCCTTTGGACCCACTAGAAACATTCTTCCATTCTAGTGAAGAATATTTATCACCTCACATTTGGAATATTTCACTGGCCTCCTAAATCTGATCTCTTGATCTCTAATTTCTCTACTCTTTCTCCATATTCCAATTTATAGATGATTATTAGAATCATTTTTAGGCATTATTTTCATCATCTCTGTCAGGATTTTAGAGCTATAGAAAATAATCAGAAATAAGTTAAACTTCATTTGAAAAAAAAAAGAGGAAACTAAGAAGCTATAAGCTTCTTACCAACCAATAAGCCCTTATTATGTATGTAATAAATTAAGTAGCAGGCAAAATGTTAAATTCTGGAGATACAAAGAAAGGCAAAAAAAAAATCCTGTTCTTAGACTCAAGAAGCTTGTGTTTTAATGATAAAGACATCACGTAAATTATTAAGTATACACCAGTGAGTCAGTTGGGAGCAGTGGGGCAAGAATTGACTTCTCCTTGAGACAACTGTCCAGTGCTGTTAGCATTATTAGGTGCATGTGTTTTGGAGTGTTGAGGTAGGGACATTGAATTAATGTGAAACAATTACACAACTATTTTAAGATATTTGTTCTGATTCATTTAAGTTCCTCAAACTTCAATAATCCCTCAGCCTCACATCTCCTGAATTCCTTCTCTCAATGACACCTCTCATCTCTATTTTTTTGAAAGTTAGTGACAAAGAGGAGGAGTTCTAGGAGTTCCACTTTTACAATGGAGGATATTGGTTAAGACCTTACAGGTGTTCAGATGCAGCTGTTGGTGCAATGGATAGAATGCTGGTCCTTGAGTCAGGAGGACCTGACCTTAGACAAACCCAGCCTTAGACACTTGTGTATGACTCTGGGCAAGTCACTTAACCTTCTTCAGCCTCAGTTTTCTCAGGTGTAAAATGAGAATATTAATAGCATTAATCACCTATGTTTGCTGTAAGGATAAAATGAGATGATAAAATTCTGTGTAAATGTTAGATATTATTTCTCACCCACGATGATATCTGGGAGGGTAGAGGCTGGAGTGTTTCCAGGTAGAGACTGTCTTGGATTCTCTTAAAATCAAACTGTAGGGGCGGCTAGGTGGCGTAGTGGATAAAGCACCAGCCCTGGAGTCAGTACTACCTGGGTTCAAATCCAGTCTCAGACACTTAATAATTACGTAGCTGTGTGGCCTTGGGCAAGCCACTTAACCCTGTTTGCCTTACAAAAAAAAAAAAAACTAAAAAAAATCAAACTGTAAGTAGCTCCATAACTTGGCTAGGCAATATAATCAAGCCTGTTGTTGATGGTTATATATAAAATATCTGCAGCAAGACTTCCTGATTGAAGCTGGGTATATTATATATATGAGAGTATAAACTAGCTGATCATAGGATCCCAGATTTGGACTTGGAATGAAAGAAGTCTGGACATCTTCTACTCTAACCAGCTCATTCATTTTACAGATGAGAAAACTCAGGCCCAGATTAGAGAAGTGACTTGTGATCACAGAGGCAGAAGGTTCTTCATTCATTTCCTAGGCTTCAAAGACCTTAGTTGCCAGATTGGCAAAAGTTGAATGAGGTATAAAAGGGACTGGTCTGCAAATTGGGGCACAGTAAGAAAGAATTGCCTGCATCATGACTTGACACAACTGTCTGTTTTGGTATCTTGCCTATTGAGCTTGCCAGCTCTTAATTTTAAAACATAATATTTACAATGCTGTAAGTTATCTGAATCTCAAAAATAAATGAAAAAAAAAAGGAGCCTTGGCATCATGTCAAGAAAAATAAAATGGTTCTCACACTGCCCTTCGAAGTAATTTTTAGAATGCTTCCCTCTTCCCCTTCCCCCTATAGAAAGGGGCCCTTTTCAGATTCAGAAACAGAATATACTGAATCAAGAGCACACTTAGGATTGCTATGGCCCTTTCTAAATACAAGTCAGGCATTTTGAGAGATCTTCATATCATTGACATCCTTAGGATCTTTGAGACTTCTAGAAAAATGAGAAGCCATATTTGTATACTTTGCAAACATATAGAATATATTTTTTTTTTAAAAGAGGCCAATTTCATTTGCAGACATAGCTGAATGTTTGACTAATTACCATGTGTTAATGGGAGTCCATGGTAGATGAAACCAAAGCAAAAGGGAGACATTATTTTGTGCCACTGGAACAGATGTTCTCAAAAATACATTGGTTTTGGTGGTATGCTAACATCCTTGAAATGACTTTCTAAAATGATAATGAAATTAATTTAAAGGAAGAAATAATACAATCAGTTCTCCATGCTTGGTGCAGAATTAACCACTTTACATTAACTAGGATATAGAATGCTAAGCCATGCCATGGAATACTAATCATGTCTATTTGATCGGCTAAGTCTTAGGAGAAATTCCATTAGCAATTCTGGATGATCTCTTTGGGGGGGGTACTCTATCTCATTCTTAGTCTTTTTCTATCTCTTACTTGAGAAAACTTTAAGTTGCTAGAGGAACACAAATCCTTCCTTCACTGTTGCACAATTATGCTTTGTTGCATCCATGAACCTAGATACTTTATTCTGGTTTCTTGTATAAAAGAAAATTTAACAAAATTATGCTTGCCCAACAAATACCAAGGTACATTCAATTCAATCAACATCTGTGTGCTTGGTCAAACTGTTGCTAGAAGTGTATAAATAATACAGTAATAACTTTGTGGGTACAAGATTTGAAGATTTCTTGGGTAAAACAATAATTTTTTAGAGTAGCAGCATCAACCACAATGAAAACTTTGACCCTTACAACCACCATTTGAAGTAGGTGTTATTATTCTTTCTCTTTTGAAGATGAAGAAACTGAGGCTGAGAGAAGAAAAGTGATTTGTTCAGTGTCACAGAGATAGTAAGAATCTGAGGCAGGATTTGAACTCAATTTCAAATCTGAGTTAATTTGAATTCACGTCTTCCTGACTCCCAGTATAATGTTCTGCTGACCTTCATATTTAGCTGGTCCTGTTTTTAAAATAGATAAATATAAGGGTGAGGAGCCCTGAACTTCACTTATATAACCTTTAAGAATCCTAAAGAGAGAACAAAATTTCAAACTATTTTACATAGTTGTATGACTTCTAAAGGCTAACTATATCCTTTTTGATATTAAAGATGTAGTTGATCTTGCATATATTTTTAAACACATTTTTCCTGCATTAATTTTTAAAGAGAAATTTCTTGGTCACATCTTTATTTTTTGAGATCAAGCTATAATTAAGACATTTCTATCTCTTCTAATCATTGAGTCCTCTATGAAAGAATCCTATTAAAAGCTAAAAATTTATTTATATGGGTTCTTGAACTCAATGGGGCCTGAGAGAGCACCTGGTCAATTTTAGAGGTGAGATCAAGAAATGATTCCTCCAAGGAATTAAGTGGTGGGTCAAGATTTGAACATGGTTCTTGGCCTCTAGATAAAGATTCCATTTTCCTCCTCCACTTCCCACCACTATATTACTATAACAATGATTCTGTCTGTTAAATCAGGGATTGATTGTATGATTTTAGAATTATGTAAGCTCCTAGTGATTTTTGCAATAACTGCATCTCTTCTATATATGAAATCCTCTCTAATTCTAGTTTTCTCTAATTTAATGTTCCTCTACATTATTCAAAAATATGATGTCATAAACTTTAATAATAACTACCATATAATATAGCACCCTACATTTTGCAAAATGCTTTAACAAAATTATGCCATTTTATTATCAAGACAATTATAGGGAGGTAGATGTTGTTATTAATCCTATTCTGCAGATGAGAACATTGAGACAGATAGTGGTGAAGTGACTTACCCAAGGGTCAAACATCTAATATGTGTTTGAGGCAGGATTTGAATTCGTGTCCCTGAGTTCAAGTCTCATATTCTATTCATTCTGACATCTATCTGCCATAATATCTTTTTTTTTTTTGCAAGGCAAATGGGGTTTAAGTGGCTTGCCCAAGGCCACACAGTTAGGTAATTATTAAGTGTCTGAGGTAGGATTTGAAGTCAGGTATCCTGACTCCAGGGCTGGTGCTCTATCCACTGCACCACCTAGCCACCCCATCTGCCATAATATCTTGTATCCCCACTTAAGTGTTCATGAGATGTCAACATCAGGAATTTAAAGTCCTTAAGACAAAGAAAGCAGAAAAACACATACCCCTTCCACTGATCCTACTTAAATCAGGAGTATATTCTTAATGGGAAAGTCTTCATATTTCAACAGAATTTATATTTTTTTATCTAATTCTTTATTACCATTCCAATTAAATTAACATAATTCACATTCCCATTAAATCAGTACCATTCATAAAATGGGATATCCAGGATTGAACCCAATATGGTAGAAGCATCTTCACACCATGCTAGAGTGGCACAATCACCTCCTTATTCCTGAGAAATATGCCTCTCAATGGAGTCTATTGAAAGGTAGCTATCCAGCCTTTATATGAACATTTGTAGTCATAGGGTTCTTATTTCATC
Source organism: Macrotis lagotis (assembly GCF_037893015.1). Taxonomy (NCBI): domain Eukaryota; kingdom Metazoa; phylum Chordata; class Mammalia; order Peramelemorphia; family Peramelidae; genus Macrotis; species Macrotis lagotis. The sequence goes on from NC_133658.1 coordinate 89,315,852, forward strand.
AGGAATTGTATCATTCCAATTAACAGACATCTCCAATTGGAGAATTCTCCTTGAAATTATATTGGAATCTGCCTCCCTGGAACTTTGTCTTACTGGTTCTATATCTATTCTATGAAACAAAGAAATTCAACAAGAAGAAAAGTCCACAAGAATCCCACATATCTCTAGAACTTTCTTCCAGGCTGTACAAGTGTTATTATCTCCATTTTACAGGTGAGAAAATCATCTCAGGTTGTGAGTTGCTTATAGTTAACCAACAGAGATAGTAAAACCTGATTCAACTAAAATAAATATATTCACTGCAGCACAAAATGCAATTTTCATCATCCCCATTGTGAGGTTATCCTTTTGTATCTTAGCTTATGAAAAATCTTACATAGTCATTGCCTCTTTCTTCTGAAAAATCTATATTCATTAGCATATCAGCTATGATCTTTTAGCTATTCTAGAAAAAATGGTGGTACTGACAAAGTTAAAGTCATTAGTGAGTTAGCTTCAAATAAATATTTTCGGATTCCAAGTCTAGTACTTTCTGGTATAGCATGCCACCAACTACACCTTGTGATTTCCAAATTTTGAGTTTCGATAATCTCTGAGATGAATGCCATTAATTTAATAGTTTATAGACTCAAGAGAAATCCACTGTTAAAGATTGGCTAGCCTGGGAACTATCTATAGATATCTTAACCTCCACACATGGGCACACAAAAGAGAATGGCTATATTTATTTAGAGTTCTCAAAACCTACCAGCAAGAAGCCATCATTTGACTACAATGAGATTAGGTAAAATGGAGGGAAAAATGGGAAACAGAGATTAGTGAACTAGATATGCCCTGCTTAGCAGGAACCACCTCAGCAGGCTTTAATAGTGCATTTAAGAGACCCTCCATTCACTAATGGAGTCTAATGGCTAGGATGTACTTGAAACTTAGCAGGTGCTAAGTACTCTGGCTGAGTTAGAAAATGCATTGTACCAGTCAGCCAGACTTTACAGATGGAACCATTTATTTCTGATATCAACTTACAAATTGATTCTATGAAATATAAGGGGCTAGAGCTGGGCTTTTGAAAATCAGATGGGCTAATATGGGTCTCTTCATGACCATTTACTTTATTTTAATACTGTATGCAAATGAACAGAAGCCCCTGGAAGAAACCTCCTAGTGCTCAAATGGTTTAATCAAAGCTGAGAAATAGCTGCAAGTGAAGTTTGCTAGGCTGCTATTCAGCAACGAGTGGCATTCAGTATAAAGTAACAGTGGAGCCTATTTGAGTTCAGTTTCTGTAGTTCTAACAAGATCTTATTATGAAGGTAGCCTCAATAACCAAAAAATCCTTATGACTTGAAACCTGAAGAACCCATTAATTAATCTCTTGTTCCTCTTCAATCATTTCAATATTGTCCAATTCTTTGTGACCCCATTTGAGGTTTTCTTGACAAAGATACTTGAGTACTTTTCCATTTCCTTTACCAGATAATTTTACAGATGAGGAAACTGAGGCAAACAGGGTTAACTGAATTGTTCAGGGTCACCCCCACCTTGAAAGTAACTGGGGCCAGATTTGAACTCAGGAAGATGAATCTTTATGATTTCATATTCTTCCACTCTACCAGCAACCTGCGACATTGACCTCTACTTAGAATAAAAGATACCAAACTGAAGACATGCAAAGGAGGGTGGATGGATGTAGTTTATGTCTAGGTACAGAGTGGATAAAGAAAATGATTTCCTATAATTGATTGGGTAGGATGGAATGAATTTTATCAGTTTGAAAGCTCATGTTTTTCCCAGGACCAGCTGGGTATAATTAGGAATAGATTTGTACTGAGACACATATTCTCAGGCTCCGGAAGTGATGACAGGTGGGAGAAAATGAGTTCAAGATTGAAGAGTTAGTAACAACAATTGGGGGGAGAGAAAAAATAAACAAGACAAAACACAGTTAAAAGTTACTGGTTTAACAACAAAATTTAGCCTTTAAGAAGGGAAGAGTCAATTCCCTGAAGTTATTTTAAGTGAACAATGGGTTTGGTGTGCTTTTTAAAGATAAAGAAAAGGCAGGGAATTTTAAACTGATGCCGTGTACTGCTTACAGAGTAATGGGGATGACCCATGAAAGACAAACTGAAATAAGATTCTTGAAATCCGCAGTAGATTTCTCAAAAATATGCTATTTTCAATCTTTCTTAAATTCATCCTCTGATCATGTCAGTTTGACTAGGTCAAGGCTGTTTGATTTTTTACAAGTATATAGTATAATCACTTCTGCATAAAATGATTTTTTGTGGAATTGTTTCAGAATGATAGAAGGAAACTAATATGACAAATTTTATGGGACCCATCTCTAGGCCACTTTTAGGTAAAATGATAGCCTGAGAGACAATCCCTAGCATCATGAGCAGTTCAATTAAAAAACAATCATCAAAAGGATTTACCCAAAGCAGTTGATTCACATGAATTAATGAAGGCAAAGAATTGTTCCTTTCTATCAAGTATTTTTAAAAAATCAAAGTATTTATAATAGTTTTGGTGTAAAAAAGTATCCAGTCCATTTTTACTGTAGACTTCCTGCCTGCCTATTCTGTTGATTGATTAGTAGACTGGTTCTGCATGCACAGCTGCTCTGCCTTTTCACTCAGACCACTTCAGAAGCAAGCTTCATTCACCTGACCTGATAAGGGACTGAGTTACTTTTCACGAAAGCAGGTCAGTAAAAAGTGTGAGTCATTTTGCTTCCCCATAGAAACTTGGGTTGCTAATAGGAAAGGCCAGATAGAGCATGAAAATAAAACTTAAAGATAATCCTCAAGTACATTTTTAAACAATATATTTAACATTATCTCCACCATACAGAGAGAGAGAGAGAGAGAGAGAGAGAGAGAGAGACATCTGAGAAGCTAGATAGCATATGGAGCAAGCCTGATGTTAATTCTATCTTTCTTCTTTTCAGCTGCTTATGTTCTAAACTGGATAAACTAACAAGAAATCCATAAGCATTTATCAAATGCCTACTGTACCAAGTCCTGTGCTAGTCATAAGGGACAGTAAAGCAAAAAATGAAATAGGTCTTGCCCTACAAATAGCTTGTATCCTATTATTTGTTTATGGAGATGAAGGGAAAATTGAATCATTGTATCAAGGTTATGTATTCCAGTGAAGACAATTGATAAATTAATTAATCTCAAATCCTATAAAATTTCATTCAGAGATCATTCATTAAAGGTACTAAAGTCTAAGCATCCTAAAATCCTAATTTTCATCTTAACTACTTTGAATTGAGGATGTAGTCAAATTGAGTAGCATGCAATGTCTTTAGGAATCATAATAGATTATAGAACCATGTTCATGGAATTGAACTAACAGAACTGTGAGAACAGTCCAGAAGACAAAGGCTGTTGGTAATCACTGACCACAGGTATCATATGTTGGTACCTCTTTTGTACTTGGGGACAGTTTATGCATGCTAAGAAGGCTGTTCAAAATCAAGATGAACTGTGCTGAAGCTGAGGAGCAATTCTAATTTTCACCCCTAGATTCCTTTCACTGTCTGTTTCCTAATTCCTAATTGATCTTTGGACAATAAGCCTGCTTGACAAATTCTTGGATTTGTTTCTGCTTGTGACTGTGTCGTATCTGAAACTTTGGACACTGATATGAGCCTGTATACTTAGACTCTATTTCTGTCTCTGCCCCGTTCTGTGACATATATCACCTTGTGTGCTGAGTCCAGTTTGCTCATTTTGACCCTTTATCTTGCCTTATTTTTTCTGATTTTGCAAGAAATTCCAGATTCTTACTCCTGTGTAAACTTCTGGATTCATAGTTTCCAAGTATCACTTTCTAAATTAAAAATCTCACTATAAGTGACCTCTTATACATATCTTTCTTTGGTCACAATACACATTGATCAGTTCAATAAGATGCCCCATTTTTAGCCTCTTCTAGACAACCCTATGCTACTCTCACTTGGTCATGATGGTCTTTCCATAAAATCATATTAATTTACCAAGTCAGTTAACATGTTTGCATTTGCTTTCTTGGACTGCAACTAATCAACCTCAAACTCAGACAAATGAATATTTGTTAATGAAGTATATTTGAGCTGTTGGGATGCTCAATTATTATAGTTAAAGTATGTCTCTAAGCTAATTTTTGTCATTCATCAACTAATTATTATATTTCCTATATTGATATTTCTATCCTCAACTTAAATATTTCTGATAACACTGATGATAACTTTCCATGATAAACTTTAGCACACTAAATATATTTCAACCCTAAACTATAATTTAGAAATGAATGCTACAAGCTTAAAAAAATTAAACAAATCCTCAGAGTTGGAAGGGATATTTGAAGTCCTATTCAAAGCTTCCATTTAAAGCAGGAATTCTTTGAACTGTATATCTGACAGATGACCCAGGAGAGGTAGGGTGGATGACTTCTAATGACCGGTAATGGGATCACTAAAGGGCAACTAGTTAGATAGAGAACTGGCCTTGAAGTCAGAAGGACTGGAGTTGGAATCTGACCTCAGACTCTAGAAAAGTAATAGCTGTGTGACCTTTGGCATGCCATTTGACCTCACATCCAGGATCATCTCCAGTTGTCCTTATTTATATCTGGCCACCAGATCTAGATGACTCTGGAAAAGAAAGCAAGGCTGGTGACTTAGCATACCTCCCCCTAGTTCAAATTCAATTCATGTGCTTGTCACCTCCCTGATTTCATGGTCTTCTTCAAGAATGAAGGACAAGGGGACTGCTAGGTGGTGCAGTGGATAGAGTACCGACCCTGGAGTCAGGAGTACCTGAGCTCAAATCTGGCCTCAGACACTTAATAATTACCTAGCTATGTGGCCTCCTGTAAACCACTTGACCCCATTGCCTTGCAACAACCTAAAAAAAAATTAAGGACTAACATCATTGGTATTACTTCATAAGGTGACCCATTCAATCATGATCCAATATTAACAGGAAGCTGTTCCTCATGTTAACTTGAAATTTGTCAATTCTCAACTTTTATGCAGCATATAAAGTCTACCATCTGGAATGATAACAGTGTAAATCTATTTTCTACTGTGTAACAGAAAAGTTTTCACATATATTTGAAGATAAACAACTTTTGTCTATAACAATCTTATTGAGATTCTCTTCTGAGAGTTCAAAGTCCCTATTTTCTTCAACTGTTTCACAGTATTTCATGCCCCCCAATCCTTAACCATTCTGGTTATCATCGTTTCAACATACTCTGGCTTGACAATATCACTATTAAATTGTGGTATCCAGAAATGATACCATATTCCCCAATGGGCTCTCACCAGAAGAGAACATAATGGAACTGAGTGATATGATCACAGTTTCTATTAGTACAGTTTAAATGTATGCTTGCTTTTTCAGCATTACTGGCTTCTATTAAGTTTGTGGTCAAATAAAACCACCAGATATTTTTTTCACATGAGCTGCTGCCAAGTCAGATCTCCCCTATTCTTCATTTGTGCAATTTTTAAAATTGGGAATTTATACTTTACCCTCTTAACTCATCTTGCTGGTTTTGAACCAGAATTTTAGGTGGGAAAAATTCAAATATTGAAGTTTATTTTACTAAGTATTCCTTCTTCCATCTATAGTTAATATTCAAAAAATTAAGAAGCATGCCTCAAGTCATTGCTTTATATGCCGAATTGACTATTTTTGAAGATAAAATTCCAGTCCATTCTACCTGCTCCCATCATGGATAACTCTAAGCAGCCAGTCATTTAATTTATATAGTTATATATGAATTGTATAATTATTTATACACATATTTTATTTTCTCTATTAGGCAAACAATCCCTGAGAATATAAACTTTGTAATGTAAAGAGCATAGGACTTTAGTGTCAGAAAAATGAAAGTTCGAATCTTTCCTCCATCACTCACTATGAGACTTTGGGAAAATTACTTCAACTCTCTACTCCTCAATTTCCTTATCTGTCAAATGGGGATAACAGTATACCTCAGGATATGATGAGTTTACATATGTAAAACATTTTGCAAATCTTAAGGTGATGGTATATCAGTTATAGCAGAATACAATGCACAAATTAGATTACTATTTAACAAACATTTGTTGACCTAAATCCATCTGAGTACTAATATCAAGGCTCTTAATATATAAGTGTCAAGATATGTCATGTTTATGTCAAGATAATCTATGTCTCCTTTCTATTGTCTATCAACTTCCCTACTCCATCAATAAAAAAAAAACAATTTATTTCACTTCACTTTAACCAACATATGAAAATACCTTTTCATATAATTTACTTTGTAAGCCCTGGAAATAGTGATATATATATATATATATATAATATATATATATATTTATTTATATATATATATTATATATATATATATATATATATGTAAAGTTGCAGACCCTACTCTCAAGAATCTTGCAATTTAATATTCTTAGAAAGGTGAATAAATAACTTATATATATATGTACCTAAGTATATGCTATATGTAAATAACTAAAAAGAAAATGTGATGAGCATGAAGGAAAGCTAAAGAATATTATGAAGAATTTAAGGGAGAAATGCTACTTTTGGCAGAGAATTGGTAAATGAGAAAAAAATAAGGGAAACCTTAATGATAACAATTTGAGCTAGAAAAAAGATAAATATTTCAAAAGATATAGATGGGAATATAGTTTAGCAAAGAAAAGGACTTTGGAAGAGTATGAGAATGATGGGGCCTGGAGAGTAGTCCAATTAGCTAAACTATAAAGTCCATAAAAAGAAGCAATGAACTAAAAGGTTTGAAAGGCAACCTGCAACCAAATTGTGCAAGGTTGTAAGCACTAGTATTGGAAGTTATACTTGATTCTATAAGCAATAAGGAGCTCCTTAGGATTACCAAATGTAAGAGTGAAATAATTAGAAAGAGTACATTAATAAAAATCAATGGGTGCAGTATGAACACTATAAAGGAGGATGATAGATAGAGGTGAGAAAGCCAGTTAGGGGCCTATTAAAATAGCTTAAGCAAAAATGGAAATTAAGACATACATGGAGAAAGATGCAATGGGAATGGAAAGAATGGGGATAAAAAAATAGAATCAACAGTCCTTAAACAACTCTTTGTGTCCAGAGGAAAAAACAAATGAAGATATTGAACTTATGTGACTTGGATAAGTTTGGCATAATTTTCTTTAAATAAATGCATGTATCTCTTTATCATCATTACCCCTTTTTCATTAAATGCTCTTTTTGATAATTTGCATTTTTCCAAGTGAACACACTGGCTAGTTTGGAGTCTACTTCTTTTTTGAAAAATGAGTCTTCTGAAACTGTTTTCTCCTAAGATGTCCCAAAGATTTATTTAATATGGGAATAGTACAATCCCTAATGAATGATAGCAACCATTATTTAAGTAAATAAGCAATTAGCTCAAAAAACAGATTGCTACCTTCTAGTTTGCTAATTGTTGACTGGGTTGAGCTTAATCATTTGGGGGTGGAGGGAATGGTACATAGTCTAAACCAATATATCCTGCAACTTCTCTTCAGCAGCATTCAGCAGCATTTCTATGATGTGGTAGGATGTTATAATATGGTATTCAAAAATGACTATGCTGTTGTGGTTTATCTAGGCTCTTACTCTCTTCTTTTGTCTTATGGCAGTCTGCCATCTGGGCCAATTCATTGTTCATTAGCACCATTACCAGTGGGTGTGCCAGACATGAAATTCAAATAAGTCAATTTGGTTACTCATTAAGGAACTCTTAGAAAGCTCAGGGAGGATAAAAGGTTGAAACTAGTGGCTAGAGTGACTTTGTGGCTATAAATTATCCCAACCCCACCCCTACCCCCTTTGAATTATCCCTCTCCTTACTTGAGAGTAGAGCATGTTAGGAAGCAACCTTAATTTGCATTTCTGCTTTGGAAAAGGTAAGAAGAGAGAATAAATAAAGACTGAAGTTCAGGCTGGCCTTAAAGTTTATTTCTTATCTTTTATTCTTCCTATCTAACTTTCATATGGGATGAAGGAGAAAAAGGAAAGCCTGAGATGGTGATGATATATCATTATGAGGAACAGTTGGGTACTTAAAAAAACATGACTGGAAGAGTTACAGATTAGAAAACTTGCAAAGCATATCACAAGGTCTTTGGACATGTAACTTTTGGGAACCTGGTGAAATGGAAATTAAGGTCAATGATCACCTTCCTCTTACCTCTGAGATATGTATGTACTACAGAGCTGATTCTCCCATCACCCCAAATAACCTAGTTAGAACTTCTCCAATAAAATGGTAGCTTGTTATAAGCAGAAAGGAATATCAAAGATGGATTTAATATTCCTTTTCTCTTTCTTCTCATGTTATGGTACATCTCACTGATTCTATAGTTTCTTCTTCCATTGCTTATCAAGTCAACAAGCATGTCTTATTTATCAAGTGTTAGCTATGTGATATGTAAAGTGTTAGGAATATGAATAAAAGCAAAACAAAGGCAGTTCCTGGTCTCATGAAACTTCCATTCTAATGGGGGGCGGAGATAATACATATAAAAAGAGCTGGGACATGGTGAAGAAAGAAGTCCGAGGTGCAAGTTGAAGCTATATATGTCAACTCTGTCAGTTCTATCCACTATCCATGCTTATTTCATATATCTATAAACATATGAACATGCATATAGATTAGAGGTAAGAAAGCCAGTTAGGAGGCTATTAAAATAGCTTAGGCAAAATGGAAATTAAGACACACATGGAGAAAGGTGCAATGGGAATGGAATGAGTGGGGATAAAGAAATAGAATCAACAGTCCTTAAAGTCATATATATATATGCTCACATACAATATACTTGTATATGTATATATGCAATTTAGGTCCATTGATAAAAAGAGATAATTAAAATTTTCATTGTGTGTACATATATCCAGCTCTGTGCTCAGGCAAAGTCTTTAGCCATAGTCACTGTTGACACTGTTCTCTGAACACGCTTTCTTTGGCTTACAGTCAGAGCATGTGACATCAGAAGGTCTGCTATTGCCATGGCAGCAGTCCCACAGCAAAGACAACACAGCCTTATAACATAAAGCTGTCCAGTTTGCAGCCCGAGACCGAGACTAGATACTCAAAGCTCAAGACAGAATTCTATTTTCATTTCAGCATCAGGATAAAGTTTCCAATCTATTTCTTCATTTCAGAACACCATTCCCCCATTTGAGGGCAAAATAAATCACTTTTCCAAGGTGCACTGGAGATGAAAAGATATTTTATAAGAAGATAATTATAGTAAACCCTTTTTAATACAGAGAGATTATTGGGCCAGCTACCAGAAATCAAGAAATATTTATAATCACATCCACTATGGACTTTCATCTATAAATCTAAACAGAAAACTCTAATCCTACAGACTGAAAGCTGATGCCATGCCTATATATGGTCACAGTATTCTTTAAAAGGAGGAGGTTGGGAGAAACAGATGCTACACTGCTTACAATGTGTGTATATATGTTTTACCACAGGGATCTGTTAACCTCTGCAAAATTTACAAGTAAGAGATCATTAATCAGCTTTACCCAAGCACACGTCATGCTTTCCATTTTAAGAGGCCACAGAACTCCCTTCTCCTCAAGGGAAGGCTCACTGTTTGTAACACCAAAGTTCTTCCCAGACTTCCCATAGACCATATGAAAGTCAGTTGGATTCCGCCTTCAGTGGGCTTGAAAAACTCCTCAAAACAAAGACAGAAGATGGGACTTATTCCTGCCTGAGGTGAAGAGATTCATCCTTTCTCTTCCCTCTCTTGCAGTGCTCCTCCACCACCCACCCCCGCTTTTCTGGCCACAGAGGATGTTTCCTATGAGCTTTCTAACATCTATTTGAAATTTGCAACATTTTCCATCCATCTGTCCGGGGCTCCTGTTTTCTACCAAGTTGAGTTGGTATATATATATATATATATATTATATATATATATATTATATATATATATATATAATATATATATATTAAGATGCCACCTTCCCTTTAGTTAACACATAATTGTTTATAGCAAACATAAAAAAAATGTTTCATTCATCTCCCATGTGTAATGGTGGAAAAGTCATTATCTCTGCTTTGGCTTTTAATATATGTAAGGAAGGCAAATTGCCTCAGACACTAGCAAGGGACCTCTTGGAGGAAGGAATGTGTATGGGGAGAATGACTAAGGGGAAAACAAAAAAAAATCCACACAGAACAGCAGTGTGAATAGCCTACTAGGGCATAGTCACTGGTCATGGAAGTTTGTCTAACAACAAGGTTGAAAGATCAATCTATATTCCACCAACTTCAAATTATGGAATAAAGATGAGAGATTTTCTTTTTATAAGATCCTTGAGTTCCTTGGCAACAGACTCATTATTTGTTTTTTGAATTTATAAGGCTGTCTCTTCATATGGTGGCTATTATAAGATTTTAAGCTATATCAATGATATGGGTGAGATTATAAAAGTACAAATGCCATGAAATGAAAAATTATAGTTGGCTCATTATATGCTATTCTGATCTCTTTCTGAGATACTGAAAGGTAACATGATATGGTGAAAATCGGGATTAGCAATGAACCTTTGGATGGTCGCTTTTCCTTTTTGAATCTTAGTTTTCACATCTTCATAATGGGGATAGTATTATTTATATAATATACATTTGTTATGACACTAATTTCCTATGAGATATCATATGTTAGATGCTAAAAGTTTCATATGAATGTTGACTGCATTGCATTTTGTATGTTTGTGTATGTATGTATTTTCTTCCTGAAATCTGCTTACATGTTTATCATTTTTACCAATAAACATTTCTATTATATAACCCAAACCTCAATTAATTTAGCTTCAGTGAAACTTCAGTGTCTATTTTAAAACCTGCTGAAGAGTTAAATTTTAAAGAAAATTTAGTAAATAAAAAGTTCATATCTAAATTTATTTTTAATTTAAGTCCTTGATATTGTGTTATATCTCCACTCATTCTTTCCCTCCTCATCTCTGACTCCTGGTTTCCTTAGTGACTCAGCTAATTCTCATCTTTTACAAATTCTATGAGAAGACTTTCCTGATACACCTTAATTCTAGTGCCTTCCTTCTGTTGATTATCTATAATTTTCCTGTATATGACTCGTTTGCACCTAGTTACCTCAAAGGTTTGTATCTAGGCCTCAAAGAGTCAACTGTTGTCACCTAGATTCACTTCAGCCAAAGGAATAATAGTAGGTCTGAAATGTTCAGCACCAATTCATCAGTAATATTTTACAGACCTTATACCTCACTCATTCACTACTATCCTCACCCAGATGAGGTCACAATGGGATTGATAATTAAAATAAAGTTCCCGGAATTAGTAGAAAGGTTCTAAGTCTGATCTCGTATTTGAAATAGTTGAGTGTCTTTGAGTAATATAACTTTCCTAGTCCTCAGATTTCTCATCCAAAAAATGAAGAGGAAGGGGAAAGGACTACATGATTTGTCAGATCCTTTCTAATTCTTAAGATGACTTGGTTAATTGTGCTAAATGCATCTAGTGAGATTGTTTTTAAACTAGATTCTTTTGAATTGTAGAAATTAAAATAAATATTTAAATGTGTAAATAAATAATATTAACTCTGCATACCATATTCATTGAGGTGCTAAAGGAGAAAACTGAATTTAGAGTCAGGAAGACCTAACTTTATATCTTTCCTCACTCTTATTAGCTGTTGGACCCTGAGAAAGTCATTCATCCTGTCAGCCCTAGTTTCCTAAACCGTAAAATTGGGAAAACAACAGCACATTTTCCAAGATAGATACTTTGAAACCTTACAGTGTGACATAAATTCTAGATATTTTTAAGATATTTCTGCAGGGTGTTAAGATAGCAATAGTAACTGAATTCAGAGTGTTTTAGAGGCTACAAAATAACTTCAAGTACATTAATTTTATTATCAAAACTGAAGAAGGGAATGGCAAATCACTCCACTTTCTTTGCCAAAAAATAAAAAATAAAAAAAAAATTGGACATGGCTGAACAAAAATGATCACACATCCTATTAAACAGGCAGTGAAAGCATTCTCATTCTCATGAATGAGATGAAGATAGAAAATCTCTGAAGTTAAATGATTTGTCTATGATCATGTCTGGTGAATTTCAGATGTAGGATTTAAACCCAAATTTTTCTATCTCAAAAATCCAATACCCTACTAAGGCATTTTCCTCTCATAGAATCTGTTAAACCTTTTTTAAAAATAACCATTATTAGAGGCATCCTAGGTAGACATTTTCACATAGGAATACATCTATTTTCATTAATGGATTAATGGAATCCTTATCTTTTCGATTATTGTTACTGTTATTTTCATGTTAACATCATCAAAACAAGAGCAAGAATTTGTTTTTTGAGCAATATCTTCAATGGAGTCACCTATCTCTGGCCCCCAAGATGAATTTACTCAAATGAGTAAAGCTGTCTTGAAGGAATAATCACCAAAATCCTGATGTTGGTTTGAAAAAATACTTCATTCTGTATTCTGAGCTGATGTCAGTCTCAGCAGATAGTTGATAATTTTAAAGGAATTTAGAGGACCTAGAAATTGTTTTCAGTTAATTGGACCAAGCCAAAAACGTCAAATAAATCTGTCTCCCAAGTTAAGAAATTAGACCTACTCAAATATTAAGCTGTCAACCTAGGGGATATATACATATATATATATATATATATATATATACATATATATATATATATATATATATGTATATATTTTTTTTAACAACTTATTTTTATTTTTGTTTTCTCTTTTTTAATTCAGCTAGAAGCTTCTAAGCTAGATGTGGGGAAACTTTTCTTTTGCCAAGGGTCATTTGAATATTTGTAACATCATTTTCCTTTGATTGAACATTTATTTGAACATTTGATTGAACATTGATTGAACAACCCTAAAAAGCTACTAGATTTATTGAATTTTAAGCCCTGCCTGGAGTTGCATTATCAATGCCAGACCAAAATTGTCTACAGGCAGAGCTTCCCCCACCCCTTGTTTTAAGGGACAATTTTTAATAAACTAATTGTGCTTGGGATGCTCACTGATCAATTCTCCTTAGTTTTAGAAGATCCCTTGTAATTTTTTTTCTTGGTCCTGGTTAAATGCTAGCTTCTTGCTAGTTCCTATTTTTTTAAGAGAGATGAATTTAATTTCCCCCCTTATATTGGCCTAGTTTAAAATACTATAGCTTTTAATTATATGACAAATTTTAGCTATGAAAAGAAATTGAAAGTTGACAACCTTGCTTTTCACTCAATCTTTCTTTTTTACAATAAGGTATTATTGTTAGAACTACAGAGCTGCAGCCAAAGCAGATGAAGGAACTACAAGATTTAGGAATTGATACTGAAGCACTGTCTCTATTTCAGCACACTTCTCTCTAAGAGCCATTTGTATGGAAACTAGATTTTCCAGAACTCACAAATTATTTCTCAGGATCTGATTATTGCAATAGACAGATGACTCTATCTTTATTCCTTTCCTTAATTACAAGGTTTGCAACTTGAATGTGATGTTCCTGTTTGTCCTTGACAACTGAGAATGTGTTAACATAGCAGAACAGGGCTCTAAGAATGCCTTTCTCAGGAAATCCTGCCCTAGACTTCCTCCATCCTAAAGGGTTAAGCCTCCCCTAATCCCTTACTGGAAAGGAAGTTATCCCTCTTCAAACATCTCATAAAATTCTGCTTGGTTCTCATCTTTGAATTATCTCATTGTCCTCTATATAATGGTTATTTTCCTAATTATCCATTCCCACACTGGAAGAGGAGTTGGACCTAGCATCAGAAGGCAATAATATTTACAATGGCACCAAAGTCATATCACTGAACCTCCTTGAACTTCAGTTTTCTCACCTTTCAAATAAGGATACTACTATCTGTGATACCTGAGTTAGAGATAGAGGTGAAGTGACTTGCCCAGAATCACACAGCTAGTGTCTGAGGTCATATTTAAACTCAAGTCTTCCTAACTTGAGGAACAGTTAGATAACTCAGTAGATAGAGCACTGGCACCGAGGTCAGGAGACCTAAGTTTAAATCTGTCTTCAGATTCTTACTTGCATGACCTTGGGCAAGTCACATAATGCTTACAGCCTAATTCACATCTGGCCACTGGACCCAGATGACTCTGGAGGAGATAGTGAGGCTGATGACTTAGCACAGTACCCACTCACTCAAATCCAATTCCTATACTTGTCATGACATTACCTCCTTGATATCATGGTCTTCTTCAAAAATGAAAATGAAGGACAAACATTCTGACTTAAGGGCATCTAGGTGGACAGAGTACTGATCCTAAAATTCAAATCTGGTCTCAGACACTTATTAGATATGTGAATCTGAGCAAGTCACTTCACCCTGTTTGCCTCAATTTCCTCATCTGCAAAATGAGTTGGAGAAGGAAATAGCAAATCGCTCTAGAATTTTTGCCAAGAAAATCATAAATGGAGTGACAAAGAGTGGCTACAATTGATCTGACCAAAAAACAATTTTCTGACCCCCAGGTCCAAGCACTCTATCCAATGGGCCATGAAGTTGCCTCTAAGTAGCAAAATATAAAATTTTAAAAATATTAATAACATTTTTTATAAAAATATAAAAGTTACCTTAACCATTCATCTATTACCCTTCACCTCTTTCTCTTGAGAAGAAAAGGAAGTCATAGAAAATAAATAATTTCCCTAAGGTGAAGGGGATAATCCAGGGTAGGTCCCCCTTCCACTCTTAATTTCCCATTTCTGTACTTTACCACCCATAATCCCACTATTTGTTTACTATCTTGGATAGTTTTTTTTTGGGGGGGGGGATCAGTATCTAGACCCTGAGAATCAGCATTCACTTACAAAGGAGTAACTGGGAAATCCTGATAAATACAAAGTAACTCCTGATTACAATCTCCATGTTCCTTTTTCCTAGAGTTCTCAGCAGACTACTAAAATTAACTATTGCAAGATTTGTCTTCTTTGCCTGAACATAAATGTGTGTGTGCTCAAGGACAATAGAAAATGCAAATAGAACACTTAAGAGAACTATATCATCCACCACCTGGAAATTACTCCCAACCATCCTCCCAGAAAAATCAAGAATTGGCTATGAAAATATTATTGTATGTTGCCTTAGAAACATCTCAGTGGACAACAGTCATGTGTAAGTTTTCTTATTCCTTTTATGTGTGTGAATCACGAACCCTGGGTGAAACCTGTGGAACCCTTCTCAGTATGTATTACATTTAAAAGTATTAAGTGAAATGCATTGAATCCCAAAGAAAACCAATTATATGAAAATATGGTTATCAAAATATTTTTAGACTAAGTTTACAGAATGCATGCTAAGAACACCTGCTTTAAGTAAGAAGCTTACACATATTCATCTTGCCTATCACAATAAAGAGATCAATAAATGCAGAGAAGGCAATCTGTGTGACTTTCCTAGATTGCAGTTCATCTGGTCTTGTATCAGACCCAGTGACTTCAACTGAGAAATACATCCTATAATGAGGCCTTTTTTCCACTTGCAATGGTGGGTTGTGGGATAGAAGGAAGAAGGGAGTTCTAATTAAAATTGAACTGTGATGCATTTTTAAAATTAAAAGTTCCATGCATTTTGCTTTATTATGGTCAAAAACATTAGTTCAAAAGAGATCATTCAAATAATTACTCCATGGGTGCCAAAGCTAGCTTGTTCCCTGACCAAGGCAGAAAATAAGATGATAAATACTGGGGGGTTATATAGCAGGGAACTATATTTAAAAAAAATAAGGTCACCTACTCTTACTTATGTTAAGCTCCTAGCTTTCCCCAAATGAGATTATCAGCCAAATAGTGAACCATGGTTACTAGAAAGCTTAACCTAGGTTCTCTCCAGACACCTCCCACTCCTCTCATAAAAGAAAACTTTTAAACTAATTTTCTAGTGTATTGTATTCAGCATCTTTCAATATCAAGGAAACCATTCTCTCCCATGTGTTATAACACATTCTTTTCAAGGGCCCTAAGACAGATGCTTGAATAATATTTTTTTTTTGTATTTGTTGGTTTAGGATTAACTGAAGCCGGTGTTGATTATTCTGCACCTAGTGGGGGCTGCCAACAGCACTTGTTCCATGGATAATTCAGATTTTTAAAAAATGAAAAAAATGACAGCAAGTGATAAGCTCCCAATTCTTTTACCTGAGCACTTACCAGAACTCTTTTCAGTGATCGCAATGAATAGAATGTTTTGAGAAATAAGAGGCCCCAGAGAATGTAGTGAACCAGTTAAAGGGCATCTTCATGCAGCTTTCTCTCACTGACTTGGCTATCCAGAATTTGGCCCCAGAACAAAGAAGAGGGTTACCAGGTGTTCTACTTCTTCAGGGAATGTGCTACTTTTTAGCAAATCAGCCTATGTACTAGTCTCAAAGTAGGACAAGAAAAATGCCATTTTTTTTCTGTGACACTTTGGGTCCTTTAGACACATGAATAATAATCATCACGAGAAAATATTGTATAACATACTTTAAAGAAATCGGTCTCCCTCTCAGAAGATCAGGCTCTGCTTCCATAGTGTCCTGCCCTACTTAGACTAAATAATAACCAGCATTCACATCCTGCTTTAAAGGTTGGTAAAGCACTTTACAAATATTATTTCATTTTAACCTAATATTAACTCCAGGACATAAGTGTAATTGTTACCTTTATTTTTTACAGATAAAGAAATTGAGGCAAATAGTGATTGAATGACTTCCCCAGGGTCATACAACTGGTAAATATGTCTGAGGAAGGATTTGGGCTCTGGTTTTCCTGACTATGTCCCATGCCTTTATCCACTATCCTACCTTGAATCCTCATTTATATCTGGACTATTGTGTTCAGATTAGGGTACAGCATTTGAGGAAGCACATTAATAAACTTGAAAATATTTAGTTATAGTTATCTCTCTCAGAATAGTTATCTCTCTCAAAATTGTGACTTATGAAGATCAAAGAAAGACCCATTAAGTTGCCAAGAAAGAGGTTTATTTTATTTGGTCTCAGAGGGTAGAATGAGGAGAAACAGATCATAGTAAAGTGGAAAGAATAGACCTGAGATTAAATCCTGCCTAGGACATATTATCTATGGACATTTCAGAGTCTTCTCACGTCTTATTTTCTTCAGCTGATAAAAGGGAGAGTTAGGCTATGGTAGCCTCTCTAGATCTGTGGTACAATGCACTGGTGAAGAAGTAAATTAGGTACAGTATAAGATCATTTTTCTTCACAATCAGAGCTGTCCAAAAAGGATGCCTCAGGGATGTTCTGATTCTCTTCTCTTGAGCTACATGTTCAAAGAAAAGGTCAGATGGTGAGGGCTTGTCTTTTAGATATAATTTGGACCAGATGGCCTTTGAGCTATCTATCAATGGAAATTCTCAAAATCTGTTATTCTGTAACTGAGGATGTTTAGCCTGGTGAAGATAAAACTAGGTGGGGGTGGTATACAATCCCTTCCAATTACAATGTGAGCTCTCTAAAAGCAGGGATTATTTCACTTTTCTATTTGTATCTCCAGTAATTAGAAAAATACTTGACACACATTTTTTTCATTCATTTATCTCATCTATTCACTCCTCGATTCATTCATTTAATATTTGAAGAATTTACATATATCAGAAAAATTTATTTCTGTTAGGCCCAAGAGCATGCATCTAAGGCCAACAAACCTAAAATCAAATGAGACCAATACTTGTAAAGTATTTAGCAAGCCATGCAGATTTCAAGTCAACACAGGAGAATTTTCTAATAGAACCTCTACACAAGAAAGGCACTGTTTCATAGAGCAGTGAGTTTTTCACATGTGAGTTTGCCATCACTGAGTATTTAGAGACTGGATAATCAGTTGTGGGAGTATGACAGTGGGTATCTGTGATTTAGATTGACTTAGACTAAGTGATCTCTATGGTCCATTAAAATTCTGTTTCCATAACTGATATATAACTTTTCTGTTGACACAATCTCAAGAGTGAAAAGAAAAAAAGCAGGTCTAAAGTGGTTCCATAAATACTTATTTGAATTACATTGAACACATTTGTTTAATTTCAAAGCAAATTGAAAACCAGACCAATTCCACATTGTGCTTGCTCTATTAACTCCTATCTCAACAATTCTCTATTCATCAAATAACTTTACTTCAAGGACACTAAATAGAGCAGTAAGGCTCATTTCCTGAGTTTTCTTCATCTCTTCAAAACTTATTCGGCATATATTAAGAACTGTGAGTTTAAGATGGAGGTGGGGGGAAGGAAGCTGTCTGTTTTACAAGTTTGCTAGTGAATCACACCAGAGTCACTTGGTATATTTTTTATACCTGAGGTTTGTCATTTTTTTCCCTAAGTAGGAAGAGACAACCCCATATCCTCTGACCTTTCAAACAACTTCTCTTCATAAGGATTTATTCAACATCTGAGTATTGAGTTCAAATCCGACCTCAGACACTATCAACTGTGTGACCTTGGGGAAGTCACTTAACCCTGACTGCCTTGCATCCAGGGTCATATCCACTCATTCTGATTCATTTCTGACCATTGAACTCAAATGGCTCTGGAGGAGAAAGTGAGGCTGGTCACTTAGCACAGCATCCCCTACTCAAATTCAATTCATGTCATGGCATGACCTCCCTGATGTCCTTTGAAGATGAAGGAAAATCCTCATCACTATTATCATTCAATACCAAAGGAACAAGAGTTATAAATTCAGTCAGAATGATGTAATTATAACTATAAGAGTAAAGATTTAAAGCTGGGGGATATCATCTTATTTAACCCATCCATTTTATAGATGAAGAAAGTAGAAACATTTAGTGCTTGAGACAAAGTCACAGTAAGGACAAGATTCAAACCAAGATTCTCTGACTAGCATTCAACATTCTTTTCATCACTTATATTATTTTTGTTATGGAAACAAACCTGAGCATATCTTGGAATTGTGGTGAATCTCTGCTTCCTCTAAGAAAAAATTCATACTTCTCTTCTTGGCATTGAAAATTTGAGATACTCTAATACCAGCACCCACCTTTCCAAGTCTTTATTTCCCACTACTATCTTACTCATGAATTTGTTCCAATAGATTGGTCTATTTGTACAATCCCAGCATGTTCTATGTCTCCTTTGTATAGGTTTCCCTAACAGAACTCTTCACTTATAACTCTTAAAACCCTCAGTTTATGTCTGAGTTCAGATCATGTGCCACATCCTATGGGAAGCCTTTCCTGATCCTTCTAATTTTTTTTGTTTCTCCTTCCTTCTCAAATAATCTTTTAGATTGACTATCTATAAAGCATTATATCGCTCCAGCTGATTATAAGTTACTTGAGGGGAGCATCATTTTCTTCAGTAATTTTTTATCTTCTTATCTATTGCAAATGTTAACAGTTTCACCAGTGGCCAGCAAAATGTTTTGTATAAACCTTGAAAGCGATAGTTTTTAGATGGAATTGTCCTGTATTGCTCAGTGAGGTTTTGAAATACATAAATATCCAAGAGAGTCTTCTTTCTGTTCTCAAATATATCACTCAACCAAACTCCCTTATTTCTATGAAAAAAATACCACAATTAGCCCAGTCTCCCAGATTGGTAATCTTGACATTTTGTTGTTGTTCAGTCAGGTCTGACTCTTCATGATTTTTGGCAAAGATACTGAAGTGGTTTGCTGTTTCCTATCCAGTAGATCAAGTAAAGGAAACGTTACGTGACTTGCCTAGGGTCATCACATAGCTAGTAAGTGTCTGAGACTAGGTTTGAACTCAGATCTATCCTGATTCCAGGTTCAGTGATCTCGCCACTGAGCCACTCACAATACCCAAGGGTAATTGACTATACTCCATCTATGATAGGTAGAATATAGATCCAATTGCCAAGTCTCACCGCTTCTTTCTGCACAATGTCTCGTGTAACTACTCTTCTCTATGCCCACACAGATACTATCCAAGTTCAGGCTCTCATTAATTCTTCTTTTTTAATCAAATCATTTATTTTTTTCATCCAATGCACATGTATATTTTTAAGTTACAAAATTTCCTTCCACACTGCCTTCAGCGGCAAATAGTCAAGTTAGCATTGTACATATATATTTTTGCTTGTTTGTTTGTTTTGCAGGGCAGTGGGGTTAAGTGACTTGCCCAATGTCACACAGCTGGGTAATTATTAAGTGTCTAAGGTCGGATTTAAACTCCGGTACTCCTGACTCCAAGGCCAATGATCTATCAACTGCGCCACCTAGCTACCCCCTGTACATACATATTTTTGATAAATATGTTTACAAATAGTCATTTTTGGTATGAGTAATTAGGATAAAGGGAAAGAGATACATAAGAGATAATTTTTATAAAGTGTTGATCAGATTCTGAAGGGTTGTTTTTAGTTTTGTTTTTCTTCCTCTGGATGGGAATAACATTGTCCATAACCAGTCTAATACAGCTGTCCTAGCTCTCTGACCTGCTGAGAGGAGCTGCTTCCATCAAGGTTGATCATCTCACGATGTGTAAATTGCTCTCTTGGTTCTAGTCCCTTCACTCAGCATCAGATCCTGTAAGTCATTCCATGCTTCTCTAGAGTCCAACCATTTAAGATTTATTATAGAACAATAATATTCCATAGTATTAATATGCCATAACTTGTTTAGCCATTCTTCAATTGATGGATATCTACTCAATTTCCAATTCTTTGCCACTTCAAAAAGAGCTACTATGAATATTTTGGAACATGTGAGACTTTTCCCATTTTTTATGATTTCTTCTGGATATAGGCCTAGAATTGGAATTGCTGGGTCTCTCATTAAGTCTTGCTTAAATTATTGTCAGCCTCCTAAATGGTTTTTCTGCTTCAAGTTTCTCATCACTACAGTTCATCCTCCACACTAATGCCAAGGGGATTTTCCTTAAACTACTCAATTAATTTCAGTGGTTTCATATTTACTGCTTCTAGGATAAAATATAAACTTCTCTACTTAGCTTTAAAAAGTTCTACACGTCCTTTCTCCATCTTCTCCAGCCTCTTTGTCTATTCCACTTTCTCCTCTATTCCGCAACAGCAAGTATACTCCATCCACTATCTATTTGTCCTTAGCCCCACCATTCCTTCTCTGCCTCTGACTCAGAGAGTATCTTTTTAAGATTTAGTTCAAATATCATGAAGCCTTTCCTGATCCCCTCAACTTCTCATGCCTTCCCTTTCAAATTACTCTACATGAATACTTTAGACTTCTTGCTTTTACATTTAATGGACATATAATATATATATATATATATATATATATATATATATGTTGTTTTCCTATTAGAATGTAACTTTCATTCTTTTTTATTTCAATAAGCACCACCTCCCCCCCCACTTCATTTTACAGATGAGGAAACTGAAACTGAAAGAGGTTCCATGGCTTCCCCATGTCACAAAAAAATCATCTAAGATAGGATTGAGACTTAGTTCTTCCTAACTCCAAGCTTCACACTGATCCACAATGTCTGGGTCCTTAATAAATTCTTGTGGCTTGACTGATGGTAAAGAGAATTCCATGTTTCTGGGAGTTTGTTCAGTGAGGAATGATTCAATAACCCCTTGATGATGCTTTACTGAAGGACATTTGAAGTTTTTCCCAATATATATAGTAGTAAATGAGCATATTTTAGTTAATCTTTGTTTCAGTGTCCTTGAATGTTTATGAATCACTACACAAACCCCAAAGAGAACCAACCGGAGATAGATCACTACCCTTTGCACTTACCTGATCCAACCCAGATTAAGTCAGAAAAATGAATGGACAGACAGATGGGTAGACTGATGACAGAAAAAGAAAGAAGACAGACAGCAGGACAGAGAGACAACAAGACAAAGAGGCAAAGAGACAAAGACAGCATCAGAGAGACACACAGAGTCAGAGACAGAGAAAGACAGAGATATAGAGAAAAAGTCAAAGAAGAAAAGATCATCAGAGAGACAGAGAGAGAGACACACACATACAGAAGGAGCCGAGACAGACACAGAGACAAAGGGATACTGAGAAAGATGAGATGGTGCAGAGCAGGGGTTTTGGAGGGAAGAATCATTTCTTGCTCTCTGATTCCTGTTCACATGACTTCCTCTACCCAGTTGCTAAGCAGTGTTTTCCTCTCATGGAAATACCAAGGGAATATTGAGCATACAACCTGCATCTGTGGGAACCAAAGTCAGATCTATAAATGGCATGTGCAAAAATTATCCTGAAATGGCTCTCAAAATATTGCTTTTAATAATAACAATTAAGCATAAATAAAGGCTGTTCAACCTTCCTACATGAACCACACAAGTGCCCTAAAGCTAGCTTGGAAATAATTTTGATCTAATAACAGAGAGAGAGAGAGAGAGAGAGAGAGAGAGAGAGAGAGAGAGAGAGAGAGAGAGAGAGAGAGAGAGAGAGAGAAAAGCAGGCTAAAAATTCGTCTTTTTAAAATATCAAATGTAAAGGCAGACATGAATACAAAGCAAGAATTCTGAATTTCAAACATTTCTACCTGGTCAAATTAATTCTACCGATTCATAATCAAGGAAACAGCATTACAAGTCAGAAAAGAAGGGCAACTAGGTGGCACACTGGATAGAACACTGGCCCTGGAGTCAGGAGGACCTGAGTTCAAATCCAGCCTCAGACACTCAATAATTACCTAATTGTGTGACCTTGGGCAAGTCACCTAACCTTATTGCCTTGCAAAAACTAAAAAAAATCAAGTCAGAAAAAGTTAGTGCAGAAAAATGGATAGATTTGAGTGACTCGAATCAGGGAAACATGAATTTGGAGTCTGACTCATGTTTACTAAGGTTGTTGATTTTGGCAAGTTTTAAAATTCTCATAGCCTCAGTTTCCTTGTCTGTAAAATGGGGAAATTAATATCATGAGGATAAGATTCGGTGATTCCAGAAAAACTCTACTAACCCTAAAATAAAATGTGTCAAATATCATTCATTTTACTAACTGATAATAAACTTCCTAAGTCATACCTTACCTTACTAGACATGTTACTCCCCTACTCCCACCCAGCTTTTGTTGGAACTGAGGAAAATGAAATACAAAATGAAATTCAGGATTGAACCATGAATTGAGTTTATGTCAGACCTCAGTACTTTAAAAAAACCAATAATTTCCTGCAAAGCCACTGTCAAGTACAACATATCTCTGCACCTTAGTTTTTCCAATTAAAAAAATGGATAGTCTAATAAAAGCCATCCTATCTCCAGTCCTCTTATAAGGATATTTTGAAATGAGCTTTTTCAACTTCTTTGAAAGAAACATTTTGTTATAAAGCATTGGACAGACCAAATCCATGCGCTGATTAGAAATCTCTTAAGGGCTTGAGAGCTGGTGCTTGAACATAAATAGCAATAAAATTCTGAGTTTCCTTCCCTGCTCTTGATTTGATTTAAAAAGTAAGGTGCTTGCTTTTGACCAAGCTATTAGAGATGAAATACTCTTTTAAACCACATACACACACACAGACACACACACACACACACAGACACACACAGACACACACACACACACACACACAGAGAGAGAGAGAGAGAGAGAGAGAGAGAGAGAGAGAGAGGCAAATACTCTTCAATAACCATGGGCATAATGTTTAAATATCATTGGCTAGTCATTTGTTTCTCTTTCTGTCTCTGTCTCTTCCTTTAGTAATTCAATCACAAATGGGAACTACTTCTAATTTGATTGTATTTCTACAGGTGCCATGCCATTAAGGTCAAGGTTGTAATTTGTACTTAAATTATCTCCTAGTGAATTTTCCTAATGCTATATTTTCTGCTAAATGAATTTTTAAAAATCACTCAAATATGTACAAAATGGCAAGTTCCTATGGCCTTTCTTGGCTAATGCCAAATGAAGTGATAATTAACAACTAGTGCCCTCTTTAGGGCAAGTAGGTTTTTACTCTCTTTTACCAAGCATAAGGTGAGAGGGGACATTGCCCCAAGGAAGGAAAAGTTATCCCTAATTGTATTTTCTAATAATAGCAAGGAAAATATAGTCCTTTTACTTTTTAATATTATATACTGCAATCTCATCTTCACAACTTCAGATCTTTATTCTCTTTATTAGTCTTAATGAGTATTTTTCCTCAAAATGATGATATATAGTGATTTCCTCTGATAGGCCACATCACTTCTCCACAAATAAAAAAAGAATACAGGAAAATAGTCAGGCTAAGTTTTTTGTTTTGTTTTGTTTTGGGTTTTTTCCCCTTGGTTCTCATTTTCATCAAGCTTGGAAGAGAAAAGGGAACACGATGATTATCTTCATGGACTAAAGCGGCCCAACTGACCTGACTCCTACAAAAAGAAATCATCACTGCTGACATAACAATGTGTTCTGGGTTTAGAGTTGAATTTATTGTATTTATCCCTGTTCTCCCACATTCCCCAAATCCTCAGCTTTGACACTTCCCTATTTCTAGAGTGTCTAGATCAAACTTAGCCTCAGGAGTAGATCTGAGGATATGATATAAGGAGTGTTTGAATTGTTACTCTCTCTGAAATTCCGGAGGTAGATTTAATTTCTTAGGGTAGACCTTGAACTTATAAATAAAATTCAGATACTCCTGGGGGATTGGATTTTCAAATTTTAAAATTTTATCAGTGGGGCAGCTAGGTGGCACGGTGGATAAAGCACCGGCCCTGGAGTCAGGAGTACCTGGGTTCAAATCTGGTCTCAGACATTCAATAATTACCTAGCTGTGTGGCCTTGGGCAAGCCACTTAACCCCATTGCCTTGCAAAAAAAAATTTTATCAGCTAACATTTTAGTGGGGATTGAATCCAGACTCTCTAAAAGAGACTGAAAGAACAAAGATCAATAGGAATGGGGCCTAGAATGGGGAGGGGGAAATTTGAGGAAAAGTGATAGAATGCTAATTTGAAAAAAAAAAACAAACTATGTTTTTAGTTTCCCCCAGTAGCTATCTCTGGCTCAACACTTTCTTGGTTTGGTCCAACAAACATCTGAGTGTGAACATTTCAGTGTCTCCTTGTTGGTCAAATCAGAATGATGTCAACAAGTGGCCAGAAAAATCAGAGGACTCAAGGAACCTAGGTCACTAGCTTTGCTAAGCTAATTCAATGTTTTATCTTGAAGGAAGTCCTAACTTTTTCTTGATTTAAATTCCCAATCTAGAAAAGTTAAATGCAATACTAGTCTTTGGTTGGATTGGATTTACACTTTTGGGTATAAACTGTTTTCTCCTGGGTAATATATTAATGTTTTAGGACATTTTGATTTGATACATTATAGAAGACCTTTATTTCATTCATTCATTTATTTATGCATGTATTCCTAGAACACTGTATTTATGTCCAGACAATTGTGCCACATTAAGGAAAGATAGGATTATGGGTAGTTAACAGGAAAATAACTTAAATTCTGTAGAGAAATAAAGATCATGAGAAGGATAAAACCACAAGTAGTAAACATATAGAGAACTTTCATTTTGGAGGGAAAAATAGGTCATAGGAAAGGTACAAGAATGCCTCTAAAGAAATCATAAAAACAGCAATAGATGAACATTTTGACTAATAGGGACAGCAAGGTAGTGCAGTGGATAGAGAGTTGGATCAGGAGTCAGGAAGACCTGAGTTCAGACATTTACTAACTTGGTGACCCTGGGTCAGCCTCAATTTTCCCAGTTGTAAATATTAGGACAATAATAGCACCTACTTCCCAGGGTTGTTGGGAGGATTAAATGAGCTAATAA
Organism: Macrotis lagotis; assembly: GCF_037893015.1. NCBI lineage: Eukaryota > Metazoa > Chordata > Mammalia > Peramelemorphia > Peramelidae > Macrotis > Macrotis lagotis. The sequence continues at coordinate 89,341,618 of NC_133658.1, forward strand.
TAATGATGCACTTTGGGATTAGTATGGTGCATAGCACATAAATATTGGGAATCCAAGATTAATGGTGAGAAAGAGAAAAGCTACTCAACAAAATGGCTGGTCATTTTCTGCCATAGCAATCAAAAATCAAGATTCTCTAGATTCTTGGAGAACTACTGTAGGACAATTCAAATCTTACTTGTCACTTAAGATTAAACTTAAATAGTAAATCAATAAGTGACAAAAACAAATATTGTTGGGGATAAATCATTAATGGAACCAGCTAGGTAGCTTGCTAGGTATCTGGAAGACTCATTGTCATGAGTTCAAATCAAACCCCAGATATTTCCTTACTCACTATGTGACCCTGGGCAAGTCACTTCACCCTGTTTGCCTCAGTATATTCTTCTGTAAAATAAGCCAGAGAAGGAAATGGCAAACCAAACTAGTATCTCTGCCAAGAGAACCCCAAATGGAATTTTCATGACTGAAAAAAAATAACAAAAAAGCATTTAAAGACTAACTTCTCCCTGTGTCACACTTATCAAGGGGACTGTGTCTGGCAGGTGTGATTCCCTGTTTTCTACCTGAACATCCAAGGACAAAGCTGGAACAGGAAAAACAATGTGTTATGAAGTCATGTTGAGACAGAGCTTAGCCATTTATAGCCATTTATAAAGACAAGCTTCTATCCAGATGGGTAATAAACAGATGCATGAAAATTTTAAAAGCCACACATTTGAAGCTGGGTTAATTTTGCCTTAGTTTCATCTCTGGAACAAGGCATTCATGTTTAATGAGCAAAGGCTAGTCTCCATTGTCGGATGTTTAGTATGCAGGCCCTCCAACTGTCTTTTTTTTATATTGACATAAAAGCAGTTTAACTAAAATGCTCTTGGGCTGTTGATAACCACAAGCCACTGCTTCAGCTGGCTCCCCTGCCTCTTTTAAAAGTGTGCTGTTTAGACCACAAGATCAATACAAGCAAAATAATCACTCTAAGCCACTCCCATAACATTCACATAGAAAAGTCAGAATCTTTTGGTTATTAAGGTATTTTGTATCTAGAAATACACAAGGGTCAAGTGGTACATAGACTAAATGAACATATGTCCTTTAATAGCATCAGAGGAAAGATTTGTTTTTTAGAAACTCAAAATGCTATAAAAAAGTAAAAAAGTATGTCACACAATGTACAATACAATTCTTCTTCTTCTTCTTCTTCTTCTTCTTCTTCTTCTTTCTCTCTCTCTCTCTCTCTCTCTCTCTCTCTCTCTCTCTCTCTCTCTCTCTCTCTCTCTCTCTCTCTCTCTCTCTCCCACGGTTGCTCTTGCTCTTACTCTCACTCTCACTCTCTCACTCTCTGGCTCTTTTTCTCTGTTTCTGTCTCTTTTTGTCCCTGTGTCTTTATCTATGTTTCTGTGTCTCATTTGAAAGATAAAGTATAACATAGCTGGGCAACAGTTATGAAAAGCAACATGATACAATGGGCTGAGTCAAGAACATGTGATTTCAAAACATATCTTGGACACAGCCTTATTATATAATCATGACAGCTCTCTAAAACTATAAATTACAGGTGAGTTGCTGCTCTATACTGAATGATAGTAGAAAGGCTAGAGTTTTCATGCTGGGAGGCTCCTTAAAATTTATGTCTCATAAAAATATTGCTTTTTTGTTCTTGGAGGGTTAAGTGGCTTGTCCAAGGTCACACAGCTAGTATTTGAACTTAAGTTTTCCTGACTGCAAAGTCAGTATTGTATCCATTGCAACACCTATCTGCCCCCTCAATTTTGCTATCTTGAGCTGTGTGATGGAGTGGATAGAGTGCTGGACTTGAATTCAAGAAGTGAAATTCAAATTCATTCTCAGACACTAGCTACATGACCACAGGCAAGTCTCTTAACCTCTTTCTGCCTCAGTTTTCTCAACTGAAATCAGGGATAGTGATAACTTCTATCTCTTAGGTTGCAAGATAATATTTGTAAATCACTTAGCTTAGTGTTTGGGACATGGTAGGTGCCATATGCATTTCTGTTTTCATGTTTTCTTTCTTCCCTTCAATATTTCTTTCTTTCCTCCCTTTCTTTCTTCCATTCTCTCTATTACTACTACCATGACTGCATCTTATAAGCATAAGGGGCAGCTAGATGGCATAGTGGGTAGAGTGCCAGTCCTGAACTCAGAAAGACCTGAGTTCAAATTCAGCTTTAGACACTTATTAGCAGGGTAACCTTAGGCAAATCACTTAACACTTATTGCCTCACATCCAGGGCCATCTCCAGTTGTGCTGATCCATATCTGGTCACTGGAAGCAGATGGCTTCAGAGGAGAAAATGAGTCTGGTGACTTAGCATAGCGTCCCCCACCCCAACTCAAACCTAATTCACATTGCACATCAAGTCATCACTTTCCAGATAGCATGATCTTCTTTGAGAATGAAGAACTTCATTATCATCATCATCATCAACAACAACATCCTATTACTAACTACTGCTCTTTGAATCTAATGATTAATTGGCAATATGAGATGAGAATTGATAGAGTCTAAAGTTTAGATTTATAAAGACTAATTATTCACTGAAACAATTTTAAAGATAAAAGAGATATAAGGAAGAGCTCTCTGAAATCTCTCTTCACTTATGGGAAAAAGAACACCTTAATTGGAAATATCCTCAAATAAAAAAGCAAATACCTTCCTCTGACTATGTGTAAATGCCTCCTTCAGTGCTACCACCAATGGTTGTCCCATTCAGAAAAGTACTTGGGATGTAAAATACAGATATACTACATAATTGGGCATTTCATTTTGTGTAGGGGAAAATAATATTTCATGTTGAATTTTGCTGTCATTTTGATGAACTCTATTAATGGGTCCATTCTAAGTACATTAGAATTCATTTACAAAACCATTTTGTAGCTTCATAGAATAGGGAAATTGTGCATATAAGAAATTATGATTAGAAAAGTCACATTTTATCATTAGATATTTAAAAATACTTCTAATCAATATTCAATGTTTAATTATAGAGAACATTAATTCATAATATATATGGTTAGTAACTAGAATGGAAAAATTAGACTTAAAAATTCATAAAATGGAGGGAAGAGTAATACTTTGGATTCTTCTTTTTTGTACCCCTTTACTCTCTCAATACATTTTTAAAAGTGATTTAAAATTTGAGGTTATTCAGGTGAATATGCTGCAAAGAGAGAGATGATATTTATCAAGAAATATTTGTTTGAAACTAATATTTAATCTGTAAATTAATGCCTGAATGAACTATAATATATGAATGAGAGAGAATATTATAGTAAGAAATTTTAAGAGACAATTTTAGTGAAATCTGAGGTTTGAATGAACTAATGGAGAGTAGAGTGAGCAACCCAAGAAGACAAATCTATATAACAAAAAGCACTGTACAAATAGATAAAATTGAAAAGCACTTACTCATACCACATACCAAATAACTCATACAACTTTCATATGTTTTTAATTATCCTAGAGTAAGATTTTTTGGGAAAATATATTGCTCACTATCATGTACTTCCCATGCACTTCATGAATATGTTTCTGAAACAACTTAATTCTCATTTTATAATGTTGGAGAGTAGAAATGACTTTTGATATAGAGTGATGAAAAAATAATTCTCTCAGTGCTAACTTTAGCTTTCTAGACATCCCAAAGGATTTATGTAAATCTTTTAAGCTCATTTGCTTATAAAAGTAGTCATGTCAAAATCACTCTACATATGTGCCTCACCACATGATGTCATGAATAGCATATGTTTCCTTGGCGAACTTTTATGATCAACCTCCTTCCTGCTTTTCCAACATTTGTATTTGCCATGTTCTCTTTTGAAGTTGGCTGTTTGATTCAGGGAAGTGAACCAAATCAAGTTGTGTTCCAGAAAACCAGACTGAATGGCACAAACCAAACTGAACCCAATGTACTTTTTAGTTAAATCAATCACAGCCTGTACCAAATTAACTTTTTGAAAAAGCATACTATGAAACAACTGAAACATAAGTTAAACATAAATGTACTCTAACACTATTTAAATAAAGAGAAAAAATCAAAATATCATGCAAACCTAACATGAACTAAAATTTTAATTCATTCAGCTTGAGTTTCTGGTTCTATTTTTCTTTTTTTGCATTTTTTGAGGAGGCAATAGGGGTTATGTGACTTACCTAGGGTCACACAGCTCATAACTGTCTGAAACCAGACTAGAATTCAAGTTCTCCTGACACCAGGGCAAGTGCTCTATCCATTGTGCCACTTAGCTGCTCTAGTTCTATTTTTCTTACAAGTAAATTAGTATTGAATAGTCAAGGAAAGACTCTGTTTTGTTGTCTGAATTGGGTTGGACAGCCCAACTGCAGAATGAGAATCTGATGCAACGTTACCAGAGTTAGGTTTGAATCTATTTTCTGCCTTATATAATTTATATATATTATATTATATTATATTATATTATATTATATTAATTATCATATTATATTATCGTATTATATTATATTATATTATATTATATTAATTATCATATTATATTATCGTATTATATTATTATATTAATTCTATATTATATAATTTCATCCCTCTGTTTTTCAATTTCCCCATCCCTTAAAATGAAGGTGTTGAACTAGATGATTTATAAATTGTCTTCTAACTCTAAACTTCTATGAACATTTTCAGAGGGCAAAAACATGTTTAGCTAATGGCTGGATCTTTTGGCACCTTCAAATCTTATCTGTTAATTAATGTACGCTAGTGTTCCATTCAGTTAGCAAGTCTGCTTAGTTCACAGACATCCAGTTCTTTATCCCCCCTTTAAAATTTTCAAATGTCACTTTTTGGCACTGAACTCTCCATCAGGAATTTCTCATCTTTTTCCTATTGTCGAATCCAAACAGCTACAGGAAAGCGTATCTTCTGCTAAAGCCTTCAGTGACTGGGTTGTGTTTTCTTCCCATGTCACTTCCATATGCATATACTCATGCAAGTGAGGACATCCACTGAACTGCCAGATGCATTAGGCTCACTTCCAACTAGATCTTTATTGTGTTCATTTACATCACTTTTAACCATCTTGACCTGAACATTTTTCGATCATTACTCCAAAAGAGCAATTTAAAAAAGGTAAGATAAATAATTGAAGATATTCCTAAAAAAATTAAACTGATTTGAAGATAACCTTATTTTAACTAAGTTTTCTTTTTTTTTTTCCTTCTCCATCAAGAAGCTGGCAGGTGGGACAATGAAGGTGTCACTGTTCATTTGGGATGATGTACTATCCCCTGACTGGAAACAACATATTAGGGTCCTGGTTCTAAATAGATTATTGATTAGCATGGTTACTTTAGTAATGCATTTTTGAAAACCCTCTTAACATGTATTTAGAAAAATAAAATATCAATTAAAAAAAGAATACCCTCTTGTTTTCTTTTCACACTTGAAATATTTGGCATAACAAAAAGCATTATTGCCCACTATATCTTTCCTCTTCCCTTACTAAGTACACTAGAAAACAAACAAAAGAGCTTTATTAAAAAACATTATTTTCCAAACATAGATTTGGATTTGGAAGAGACCTTCGAGACTGGTCTTGTGAAAAACTCCTCTTTCTACGTGAAGAGGAAATTAAGACCCCAAAAGTTCAAGTGATTTTTTTCTAAGATTGACCCGGTCATAGACCAGTTGTTGATCTAGAATTTCTAAATTCTCGCATTCTAAAGTCAGGGCTCTTTCCTGGACTTCCTGACACCAACCAATGCCAGTTCTCTATCCATTACATATGTGATACATAAAGTAGAAGTTATTATGACAAAAACAGGTTGCATAGTTGAGAGCACATTGGACTTAAAATCATGAGACCAAGGTGGGAGTCATTGTTCTTTTATTTGGCTATTAGCAACATAATCCCAAAAAAACCTTATTTAAGTTCTTCAGTCTCAGGTTCATCCCAATAGCAAATGGAAATAATAAAAGCTATCACAACTATCTCACTAAACTGTTGGAAGGACTTAATGTAAACCTGAGATATTTTTAGGTCTTTTGTAACTTATAAAACCACATAAACATGCATAGTATTATTGAAAATATTCAGTTATAGTTGGTATCCATGGGTAATGAATGAGAAATATTAACATCCATTCACTTGAAAAAGAAGCACATAGAACTAAAAATACCTTCTAGAAATTTATTTAGTTTTTGTTTCCCCCTCACATATATTAAGATAATCCAATTCTTCAGGACCAAAAGTAAACTAAAGCTTACTTAGAGCTCTGCCTTCTGGCACACCTTAGAGCATGGTTTAATCATATGACACCAGGAATTTACACTATCCAAAATAGCTGCTACTGTAAATCCTATTGGATTTATGGAGGTATTATAGCTTTTAGGAAGGTTTTTTTCCCCCTCTTCTGTCCCTGGAGTTTTTACTTACTTCATAGGAACCTAAAGCAAGAAGAAACCTTCAGCAGTCATTTAAGAAAGGATATTGAGAAAAAAACTTACCATAAGGCAGTGGATCAGAGAAATAGAGTCAAGTGAGTTGTCACAAGTCATGAAGTATGAATAGCTGTTGCTAGCAATTTTTCTTTAATCTCTTTAAATAGTAACCTCCTAGATTCTATTTGAAAACTTCCAAGTGATGAGGAACTATTTCCCCAAGCGCCCCCATTCAGCTTTGGAGCAATTGTTGACTACTAGGAAATTATTTTCCTTATATTGAGTTGAAATCTGCCTGTCTACAACTTCCAACCCTTAGTTTTTGGAGCCTAATCCCTCTTTCCCATGGCAGTCCTTGAAATACTTGAGGACTACTATTAGATCATACCTAAGTCTTTTCTTATTGAGCTTGAGCTTGTAGTGGCCAAAGTGATATTCCCAAAGGACAGGTCCAATACCTCTACTCTGTATTCTCCAGTGATTCTCAGTGCCTTCTAGGATCAAATATGAAGTCCTCTGGAAGGCATGTAAAAGCTTAATAACTTATTTCCAACATAATTTTTTCCAACATAATTTTAATTCATCCATTGCACTTTCTCATTATTCCTCCCACCTAACATCCTATTTCCCATTTCTGTGCATTTCCTCTCATCATCTCTGCCTCTTAAAAATTCTTAGTTTTCTTCAAAGCTCAGATGCAATACTTTTGTTGAGTCATTTCAGTAGAGTCTGTCTCTGTGATCCCTTTAGAGTTGTTGTGTTTTTTTTTTGGTAGAGATACTAGAGTGGTTTGCCATTTCTTTCTCCAGTTCATTTTTTTTTATAATTTTAGTTTTTTTTGTAAGGCAATGGGGTTAAGTGACTTGCCCAAGGTCACACAGCTAGGCAATTATTAAGTGTCTGAGGCCAGAATTGAACTCAGGTCCTCCTGACTTCACTGCACCACCTAGCTGTCTCTCTCCAGTTCATTTTACAGATAAAGAAACCAAGGCAGAAAGAATCAAATGATCTGCACAGGGTCACACAGTTAGCGATTATCTTAAATCATATTGTTTTTAAAGTGGCAATTGGGATTAAATTACTTGCCCAGGGTCACAGAGCTAGTAAAAATCTGAGGTTGGATTTGAATTCAGATCTTTCTGACTCTAAGTCAGGCACTCTATCTTCATTTTTTCACCTAGCTGACCAGATCAAATACCATCTCCTCAAGATTTTTTCCCCATTCCTTGAGTCACCAATCCCCCACAATTACCCTGGAATTATGATTTTTATACTGATATGCAAATTTTGTTTTGTTTATTTTGTTTTTTTCCTTCAGAAGACAATAAACATGGTAGGGGAAAGGACTCATGTTTTGTTTTGTTTTTGTCTCTAACATTCAGCACTGTTCCTAGAATAGAATAGAATGGTGTGGAATAAATACTTGTTGATTGATCAAACATCTCCAGTATGATCAATTGATCATCATGTGGAATGGTCTCTGATCAGTCAACCATCCTGGTCACTCCCTCTGTGGACAGATCCAATTTTAGCTAAAGTATTTCTAAAATATCCTTAGCAGAATTGAATATAATTTTTTAATTTGTGGTCTGGTCAGGGCAAGGAACAGAGGATCTATCATATCCCTCACCATGGACACTATTTCTCACTTAATAAACCCTCAGTTTATATTACTCTTTTTTTTTAGCTTCCATATCATGCTACTGATTCATGCTGAGTTTATAGCCTGCTAAAACCATTATGTCTTTTTCAAAAAATTATTTTACCATCTTGCATATCTGTAGTTCTTGCTCAAAGGGGCAGCATAGTAGAGAAGTTAGAGATCCACTACAAAGTCAGGAAGACATTTTGCTTCTTACACATACTCACAGTGTATCCTAACTGGGCAAGACATTTTAACTTCTCAGAACTTTAGGCCTGTGGTATCAAAGTCAAATAGAAAGAGAAATCATATATTGTTTTAGAAAATCACAAACTAACATTATCT